>NW_024386831.1:10266877-13103458 GCF_900408965.1 Simochromis diagramma
CTCCCAGGAGGGTCATTGCTGCTTTGATTAGAGCTTGAAGTGTAGCAGAATCATTTCTTCTTTTCACTTGTGGCATGACCAGGGCATGCCACACCTGTCTCAGGTCGATCCAGCAACATCTCCAATATTCTGATAACTTCCCTCCGGGGAAATTAACCATTCAGAGGATGAATGCAGTGATGGAGTCTTTCTCCTTTAAAATGACTGACTGAATGAGCATTCCTACCCCCATGATACTGTATGATACTTTCATTCAGGATCAATGGTAAATATAAACTAAATAAATTGTTCCATTCATTAAAACTGCATAGGTGGAATTAGGTCCTTTTGACTGGGTTCTTCTGGGACCAAAACATTTGTATTTTCAAAAACTAATCAAAGTAGAAATAGAAAACAATGATTACAGACGACGTCATAAAAGTGTAATGATAGATATGACAAAAAAATATACCTCTAGAGTCTGCACAGATACCAGTCAGTAGGATGAGACTTACATCTCTATAGAATAATCCCCTATACCAGCGGTCCCCAACCTTTTTTGCGCCACGGACCGGTTTATGCCCGACAATATTTTCACGGACCGGCCTTTAAGGTGTCGTGGATAAATACAACAAAATAAAACTAGTACCGGTACCGAAAAAAGAAGATTTATTCATAACACACGTGAAAAGACCCAGGAAAACCAAGTTAACGATAAAAACGATAACAAAATAACGCTGGAAACCGATAAAACCTTGAAAACCATACATTTCACACCTGAGCCTCAACTCTCGCGGCCCGGTACCAAACGACTCACGGACCGGTACCGGTCCGAGGCCCGGGGGTTGGGGACCGCTGGCCTATACAGTATACAGTATGGATTGTTAATATCAATATTTCAACAAAAAAACTTGTCAAAGAGCCCCACAATCCTTGTAAAAACTCTGTAAAAGTTGTGCTAGTTTTTAATATTCTATCACTAATGAGGAAGCACAGCACTGTTGAGCTTGGTTGATTGACAACAACATGAATGTGCATTAAGAGTGGGTAATATGAGAAGCCTTCATTTAGGTAGAAACACATGAAGTCATTTGCACACATCCTGTGATGTAAACTGGCAACAATGTAGGCCCCCTTTCCATGGATCTCTTTCACAACGTTCATTTATTTTTCAGTGATGCAAAGTGAAAGCAAGAATGAGAGAATGCCACTGAAACTCTAAACTCGTGTTTCATCTTGGCCAATTAGAGGGCCCACTCAATGGTGCGAAATAGATGAAAATAAGATGAGCATTCTGAAGGGAGATATGTATAGCCAAACCACAACGGAAATAAGTAATATGAGTGCATTTTTGCTCAAATGGATGCACTTTTCGGATAAGCGTGATACCGCTGGCCACTACTTTGTTCCTGTGCATAGGCTGCATGAACTCTCTCAAAGGACCACAACTACACGGACACTTTTCCTCCTCCCATAATCCTGCCTCTTCTTTATTCCTCTGCCAGCCATCACAGTATATCACTTTATCCCTCTTTCAAAGGTCCCAAGAGACGATTGTCACAGAGAGAAAAGTGAAATGAGAAATTCCCATTGCCACCTAATTGCATGGCCAAATCGATCCTGTAATAGATTCCTTCTCTCTGACATCCAGTCTCACTGACAACACTATCAAACAGACAAATCAGAACACTGCCTGTGTTTTGGTGCACGTGTTGCGTGTGTGTGTTGGAAATTCAGTCTTCAACATGGCAGGCTCCGGGCAGCCAGATATCTGTGTGATTGCTTTAAGAAAGAGAAGCTCAGAGGGAGGCTCTGCACTTCTTGATACTCTGTTTTGTTGTAGATGAGCTAAAAATATAGAGAATACATTATAAATAATGATTGGAAAGTGAGAAACCCTAATCAGCTATAAAAACAACAGGTGCTCTTACGAGGACTAGAATCCAAATATTACAAAAAGGTTATACACAATAGCATCATCATTTCAAAAAGCCACTACTTTTGGCAACTCAAGATATAGTTGACTTGCCAAAAGGTCCTGCTGCTTACATATTACTCTGTCAGAGTTTGGCTATGGAGCTTAGTTTAACGTATGGGGACCTGATATTGCCATTAAGATACAGCAGTTACTTTTGTTAAAAGCTGGGGCAGCTGTGACTTCTGATAAACACCTGTTTTCCTTGTAGGTGACCCTCCTGAAAAAGTTTACACCTGAAAGCCATGTCAAATAGAGGACTAAAAGCCCTTCAACCAAATTCAGTAAAGCTTTTGTTTTCTCTCCCTTTCTTCTTTTCTCTCACCTGCAGAATTCCACAAACAGACTGAGGTTTGCCCCTAATGCACTTTGAAGCAGTATCCTTATGGGGAACTCACAAAAAGGCTACAGCCCCAAACATTCCCTCCTCTCCTTTTAGCCTGATGACAGAGAGCATTTTCTCTTCCCCGCAGAGCAACCTGCACATGTTAGGAAACTATCCACATAAAACAGACCAAAGTAAGGTGCCAGTAAGTCTCTCTCTGTCTCCTTGAGACATACAGCAAATTCTTTTGTTTCTCCGGGAAAACCAGATGCTATGAAATGTACAACAGACTGAAAACCAATGCA
The DNA here is from genome assembly GCF_900408965.1 of Simochromis diagramma. Lineage (NCBI taxonomy): Eukaryota > Metazoa > Chordata > Actinopteri > Cichliformes > Cichlidae > Simochromis > Simochromis diagramma. The sequence continues at coordinate 10,269,462 of NW_024386831.1, forward strand.
ATGAATGAAAAAGAAAAGAAAAGAAAACAACGAGAGATAGAAGATATACTTAGGGATATATTGCAAGCTGGGAGATAATATTAAAATAAGTTGCTCTGATAAATTACACCATATTTAAATAGTGATTTCTGACAAATGGTTATGCTTAAATTATAAAAATATGAAAACTGTAAGTCCATAAAGCACATAAAAGTTTAAGGGCTTTGTGTTGTTTTTGGCTGGGATACTTGAATTGGGTAGCTGCTTTCAGTCATACTGTCTCTATCCACTATGACCTATGATGGACTCTTTGGTCTCCTTGACTTTAAAACTATATAAATCTATAATCTATAAAAAAACAAGGTCTTAGTTTGTTCCATGCATTTCAGTCTATTTCTAAATGACTCATCACATCTTCAGGAAAATGAGATTATTATCATACCATCTGTTGGATGTTTAGGGTGGGAGCATATACTAATGTAATGAACTGATAATGATCTCAGCATAACACCTGAGACACATGAAACAGGTAAAACAAAAATAGGATAAGCAGAAGGAAGAAAGGTGTGGGGGTTACAGCACATAGAAGCCTGGTGTGTCTTTCAGTGTTTAGTGGAGCACTTTTATGCCTTTTTCTTGTGTCTTTTAATTCTAAATGTATTTTGTACGAAACTACTTTTTAGTTCCACTATGCACTGTGAGAAACGCTGGCTTTCTTTGTGTCACATGTCAGCACTAATTACAAATCTGTGACAATTAAAGTGTAACTATAAAGATTAACATTAAACCCTTAATGAATTGCAAAACAGCGAGAAGTCTGTTTTTCATACCCCTGAACTGTATCTCTACTGTTACTCCTGAACCCTTTACTGAGAGCCTGAGACCATGTTTGTGTGTTTGCGTGTGTGTGTGCATTTGTGTCCTTTCTCGTGTCTGGGGCTTTGAAAACCACAGCTGCTGCAGGTATTTTTCACCAACAGTGCCATTTCTTTTTAACTTGGATTGATTGAAACATGACAAAGAAAAAGAAACCGAGAGAGAGAACCAGGTGGCCAGTAAGTGGCCTCTTCATTGATTCTGAATGCAGGTGTCTGTGTGTGTGTGTGTGTGTGTGTGTGAGGGAGACAAAGAGAAAGAGTTATCAGTGTGCGTGCATGACAGCAGACAGACGGTAGTTGCCTGGAAAGGTTTGGGTCTTACACTGTGGGGTCTTTGCGTGCCCTGACACCCACATAATGTTAATTACTATCCATGATCTGGTTGAGCTGCTGTTAATGCTCAGGAGAAAATTATTCCAATCCATGTGCTCATCCACGCACGGTCCTTAGACCAGATGTAACAGTTGTGTGTATGCACACAAAAAATTGACTTTGGGAACTTTATTAGTTTAGCAGGTTTAAGGAGGGGAACAACCCTGTTCTGGGACAGCAACCACATAACTTGATTCCATTTTCCAGAGCTCTGGCTTTTTTCTTTTTAATGTTTCCAGCTTTTTACACTACACCATTACAATGGATGGACAACAAAACAACTAACAATTACTTTGGGGGATCACTCCAAAGATAATTGCAATTTATTTACAAAATATCTCAAGAGTTGCTTATTAAATGCAACATCATTTAACAAATTCTTCAGGGAATATAAAATATATGTAATAATTCAATTCATCTTAGAGCGCCTTCACAATACTTTATTCTTAAAATTCACAGTAAAATCAATTTTTAGCCACAGAGAGGAACAAACTCAATGAACAAACTGAATGAGCACTGTGCAACTTAGTTAAAGTCCTGATAAGCAAGCACTTACCTGATTACAACTAGTTGATATGCTCACCAAAAGACAGCTAAAACTGTTTCCAGCATCTACTATGACCTTGTATCAGTAGAGGGTTTCATGTTTCTTGGTACTGCCTGTCGTTTATCTCTCTCTCTCATGATGTCTTTGGTATAACTTTAATTATTCTCTTGCTGTATGGCACTGGCAATGATACTCTGAGTCTATATGTGTCAAATATTTTGCGACATTTCAGGTTTGTCGCTCGAAATTGTGTTCACCTGTAGTGCAGTGTTTACCTCAGGTCGCAAAATGCTATCTGTGAAGTTATTATTTATTTGTGAGAAGGCTTTAAAGCTAAGTGAAAGAAGTCTGATACAGGTCAATAAGTCAATGAAACTCACTTCTGACAGATGTGTTTAAGAGTTTAGGAGATGGTAGTGGAGGAGGAGGCAGATGAAGAAAAGGAGGAGAAAGAGATGTTGAAAATATTCAGCAGATTTGCCCAACAGTTGCAGTACTCAGGAATCTGTAACTTTCTAATATTATTTTATTCATAAAAAATATCTTTGGAATTTATCTTGCGCAAATCTCCACTATATACTGTGCTTGCAAGAATAAACATGCTGTTAGCATGTTCTGTTATAATATTATACAACATAATAACAATATCATTCTGATCACCATGATCATTATTACAGAAAGATGATCAGCTGATTCTGGTTCTTTGCAGGATAATATGATAATAATGTGATAATATAGTTTGACTGCTGAAGAAGAAAGTTTAGGCCCTTTGCCACACACTTACTGTAGCTTCTAAAGCTCAGATTTTAGGATTTATATGGCATTTATATGGGGATTTCACATAGTATATATTGTGTAATAGTGTCACAATACCATAGTATAATGAATAATGTATTTTTGCTGATTCTTGATATAAATGTATTAATGTATTATAATTTTTTTTCTCCAAATTTCACTGAATGCTTTTGTTTTGAGAAGAAAACGTATTTTCAATAATCTTAAAATGCAGCTATTTGGTTTGCTTCATTGTGTTTTTCTAGAACAATAAAGTTTCTAACTTTTCAACACGTCTACAATACACTTTAATATATGAATGTCAGGAAAGGTGATGCCACTAAGAAGTGTAATTGTAAACACTTTCATTGTTCTCTTTGACTGCCATACCTTTATTACCTGCTGTCACTCTGAATAAAGACAAGGAGAATGCTTCACTGATGGAGACACAGGCAGATCAATCCCCCATAAAACAAGCTGTATTGGTTTATAAATCAGGCCTCCAGTCTCTGCCTGTGGCTGCTCAATAAGCATACATCAGCTTTAATGTAAGGAGTGGGATGAGCTGCCTACTAGCTGCAGCTGGTAATAGATAATAAAGACGCACAACCGCACAAACACACACAGACGAAAAAGCACATATGAAAACAAATATGCACAAAGTAAACAAGACAACAAATGCTGATAGCATTCAAAAAGGCATTGAATTCCATGCACACATAAATGCATAAAGTATTCACACAAAGGACACTTATTGACAACCCAAACACAAGTAATTAAAAGGAGAAAAAACAAAAAGCGAACAAAGTAATATTACAGCTGCTCGTCCTCATTCTTCAGTTCACACACACACACACACACACACACACACACACACACACACACACACACACACAAATCTAAATGTAAGACTGCAGTTCTCCTTTATCTCTGTAACTATTGGCCTTTACTTTTATTTTACTGCATTTTTGGGGGCTATCTGAATTTCAGATGAACCATCTGTTTGACTGGTTGCTGAAGTCTAATGGCACAAAATGTTATCATTGTAAAGAGTAATGACAGTTTAAATGACTGTATAAGGCAATATTCTAACATTGTGCTGATTTGTGGGCCAGCACTACCACTTAAATTGCAACCTTAAATAGCACATTGGTGAAAACGCGGAAACAAAAATAACAGAAGAAATACAGTAAGGGTTTTGCATGTTTGTCTCTTAATTTTCTTCCATTACTCCATTACTTTCTTCCATTATTCTTGCTCTTTTGCAGACCACAGTTAGACCAGGTCTCAGTTAAGGAAGTAGAATTTTGTTTGATATAGCTGATGGCTTATTATGGACATCTGCACTATCCCTCTATTGATATTGTAGATTCAGGTCTTTATTCTTTTGTGGGTTCTTGCATCACTAATAGCATCAGAGTAGTATTTCTAAAGCACAAACTATACCCTTTAGACTTCATAATAACAAACGACAAAAATGTGCTATATAATTTCAGACTATTCAAAGCAGTGAGCTGAAAAATATAAATGGAGAAGCGGCTGATGGTCCCATGATAACATCCAAACTTTTACAATGTGCTTATTATTGTAACCATCATGATGAAGGTCCCAAATTAGGATCTACACATCTTTTAAATTTGTTTTTGGCAAGAGTCTAAAGGTATGTAACTCTTTCCCCCAGAAATAAAAAATACACAAACAGAAGAGCAGTTACTTTAATGTGAAAGTGAAGTATAAACCACAAGAGAAGTGACTTACCTTCATTCCCAGCTCCTCAGCTTTTAACTTCCTTTCCTCTCGTTAATCTTAGCATGAAGAAAACCCAATTACAGCTACACTACTTTATCCATGTCCAAAATACTCTTCCTGGGGCTTAAGCCTCCATTTTAGCCTGATCAGTGAAGTTGTTAGCATTAATTCAAACAGATTCAGATTCTGAGGTTTCATTGTGTGGCTGTACTTGTTCAGGGGGTCAGCCAAAGTTCAGACCTCAATCCACCCCAAGGGAAATGGTTTCACACCACAGTCTTCTCTCGAACTGACCCAATTCTGCTATCACTGCTTGCCTCATTCAGTGGCTGGATTATGTCTGTCCATGGTACTCTTGTGCATGTGTATGTGTGTGTGCAGTTCCACCAGTGTGACTAACAAGCTTGGCTGTAGCAGTCTGGCAGATTGAGAGACACCTAGTGCTAGTTAAAGCCTTTCGTACCCTGAGGTCATTGGCTCACTTTCCGCACTGGTCATATATGAGAAGATAGAGGGATAGAGTGAGGAAGAGTATAAAAAAAGAGGTGAAACTACTGTCACTGAGCTGACATTTTTGTCAAGTTGGATACACATGCTCACATTTTGCCAAATGGCAATATTCAGTTCAAACAGCAATAAATGTACTCTCAATGACCCCCTTTTGCTGAAGAAATATTACATTTTGATTGACTTCATGTATGGGGATAGGCTACATGCTTATAAATTCATAACTGCAAAATATTTAGGACAAAATTGTATGCAAGTAGCAAAACCACCAACTTGTCTTAAAAAATGCTTTAACATGGTGATTTTTTTAACCTAGAGGCAATTTTAGGATTTTTTTTTAAATTTTGTCCTGTCAAATATCCTGCACAGAAATATTCAAAATCCCAGTTAATTGGCCCTTGTTAAGGTCCTTGTTCTAAGGCAGACTTAGAATTTCTTTGCAAAGATCTTCACTGCTATCCAAAACCAATAAGTCTACTAGTCTGAATTATCCTTTGTGCATGAAAATATGGACAGCTCCAGCACTGGTGTTTGAGTTTATTGTTCACTAGAGGCAGAGCTGACTGTATTCTGAAGTGTCTTAGTTTAAATTTGTCCAACAAAAAAGAAAAACAAACTTCTGTTCCCATGACGTACAGCATATATTGCTCTCCTGAGCAACATTTATATAATCATCATGTATGTTTTGATACTGAAACCAGCCAAACAGGATTGCAGTTTACACTTTTTCAACACTATCTGACACGTCTGAGCAGTCCACAAAAGGACTGTGCTGTATTGTCACTTGTGCCACATAATACCTGCTGGCTTAAGTAGGTTAAAAGAGAGCTTTAAAGAGAAATCAGGTGTAAAGAAATAAAGAATAAATAATAAAATCCTCACCTGACCCACGATGTACAAATGTGACATTATTTCAACACCAAATGGGTATATTTTTCTTCTGAATTGGTGATGCAGGCTTTAATTTTATTATGTACTGAATTTTAATTCTATGGTGCCTTCCAGCTGTTATTTTATTCATACTGTGATTTGTTATTTTAATAGCCATGAATTAAAATAATCAGGAACAAAAAACGCAAATGCACGGATGGGCTATGCAATATTGTAGTGATCCATGTGCAGTTATGGAGCCAGGTTGCACATTACATAAGCATTTGTATCGTTGACACTGTGAGTCAACGAGTTCATGCATACAGTCCTTCAGCCTATAGAAGAGAAGCTGGATCGGAGATTTGTTTAGTTTAACTTTCAAAACCCCAATTTAAACAAAATGGTTATTTATGGCATTAAAGATGAAACGTGTATATGCTTTAGTTATTGGACACCAGAGTATTATGTTTTTTTTTACTTTATATCTGTTGTGTAAACAAACTGGTACCGAAATAAAATGCAGTAATCACTGAAGCTGAACCCTCAATAACCCCTGTTTTTTTCCCCTCTTCATATTTTTTTCCTTTTTTACTTGGGAGAAGCTGTCTCCAGCTCCTAAAACGTACTTTTATTTATGACAAGTCTGCTCTTCATTGGAGGCCTGTGATGTGTTATCTGGGCCATGTCATACTATACATACCCTTTAATGACTAATTCAGTCTCTTGGCTTATGTACTAAAATAGAACAGGCACAAGGGAAAAAAGAAATCAATTGAAATGTTTGCGATGTTTGACAGGACTGTGCTTGAGGAGACAAAAAAAGGAAAAAAAAGAAGAAGAAGAAGACATTAGACGGTGTCGCTTCCTTTTGTTTTCTGACTGAGAGAGTGTGTGGTGTTGAGACATGCAGAAGCTGTATGTATGTATGCAGGGTGCCGGTACGTTGGGGAATTTATTTTTTCAACTGTCTTTGATCACTTTCAGGCTTTGAAGTAACTCTTGGCAAGGAAGGGGGGGAAAAAAGCGAGGCAGAAGTCACCGCAAGTTCACATCGCAACTAGGACTCGCAAAAACTGCAATCTGCATAATTTATTCTTTAAACAGTTAAAATGGAAAGAGATGAGGAGATCTCTAGGTGCCCAACAAACCCGCCTCCTGCTTGACAACCCCAATTAAACACTCTCCCTCTCCACATTTGTTCTCAATTACAGATTGAAGAGCGACAACACGAGAGCCTCTAATGCTCATCAAGTGACTGATTTAAAGAGAGACAGAGGAAGGTAAAGCACCAGCAGTCTGGGGAAATGTAATTGATATGTGTTGTAAATGAGCAAATAGAGGCAGCTGCGGAGGAACCATAAAGAAAGAACAGTCATGGTCATATATATATATAAACACACACTTATCTATCAACATGTTTTTCTTCTCCAAAACTCTTAGCACAGTGGATTTAAATATGAAATAAGATGCATCGTTCTATAAAATGTAATAACAATAATTATGATCACAAACAAACTTCAAACTTTTTCTAGTCTCTTAATTTTTCTTAATACTTAATATTAAACAGATCCATATTATTATATAACATTATTTATCTTCAGCCATTAGTTCAACACCTACAACATCCTTACAAGAACAATGGGCTATCAAAAGTTGGTCCTCGCAGGGATATATAGACCTTACCACCTCAAAGAGATAAACCTCAAAGGTAATTGCATCACACAGAATATGAAGTACTGTATGATAGCTCCAGTCAGATTATTCAGACTTGTGGAATATTTTCTATGAAGCGGTTATTCACTACAGGTTTTTTTAATCTTCTAGCGCGAATTTTTAGATGGCAACCTTGCCCCAAATTTCCATTTTCTTACCAAAAAAGTATGTCTGCTTTGACAGTAACTTATTAACCTCAACCACATCATTCTGCACAGTGAAGGTCTAAAGTAAGACACAGTTTTAAGAATTAGTAAGTGCAATTTTCTTTCGGCCTCCAAGGTGAAAAAATTCATTCAAAAACACCATTGTATTTTCCAGTGCAATTGAATGGTCAAAATGAGCAACTCAGTCAAATCACCTCTATTTATACATTTATTTAGGTTAGGTTAACAGATTAATTGATTTTATTATAACACACATGCACACACATATATATCTATATCTATCTATAGATAGATAGATAGATAGATATAACATAATGTATCACACTGATTTTTTTCTTAATCTGGAATAATGTCTGATGATTTATTTTTAATATTCTCAGTGATTATTCTCTGCTTATGTGACAGCAGGTAGTGATGCACAATGAGGCCGTGGCCTGACAGAAAGAATTTACACTGGACATAATTCAAACCACCCCAAGCCTTTAGTAGCGAAACTCAGTGCCTTTTAGTGGTGCATTGAGCTTAATGACAACTCAGGGGGAAATGTACATTAGCATACCAAATGCATCAAGGAGATTTCAATTATATCCTTTGTGGGAACAGCATAAATAAAGTCTAATACAATGACTGTGTAGACAACAAACAAAACCCCAGGCATTTAAGTTCACCCATACTGTGTGATGTCTATTCAAACAAATGTAGATTTAACAGAACTGTGAATTGAAAAAACAAACAGAAATAATCAGAGTGATCAAAGATGCTCTTGTTTGTAATTTTTGGAGACAGTGGATTAGTATGTCAAAATTATTAACGAAGGACAATTCATTGTGACAAATGAGAAACAGGAAATACGGCCTTTGATATATCCACATGTGCCTTCATCATGACTCTGTTGCTCTTATATCTGCTGCAAGCAATTTTCTTACAATGCAACTGTCAAACTGTGCTCTGTTAAAAAAAAAAAAAAAAGCAAGGCATGACATCCTATGGTCATGACATGTCAGCGCTGATGCTGAGTGGGGTGGGATTAAATTCATCAGACAGACTTTGACCCGCTACCGGGGTACATACACACTCTGTTTCTCTCTCTCCCATTCCAGACACTCCCAATTAAGCCTGAAGTGCAATGCTTGTTAAACTAAAACCATCCTTTTCTGAAATGTCACAGTGTCTCCCTGCCGTGTGGCCCGTCTGTAAACAGCTCTGTTGCTGATGCCAGCTCGAACCCCCTGGTGTGTCTCCTCGTGTGTGTTTTGTGAGAGCAAAATTGTCGCTTGCATTATCACACTGTTGTGAATGCTTGAGTGCATATTGGACTTGTTGTTGTTTTGTTGTTTGGTGTGCTCTATGGGTTGTATTTTTATATGTGTGTTTTATGCTATTCATTATGGGAGTCTTTGCCTTCCACCCACGCCCTCATTTGTGTGCATGTGTCTTTTGTGTGAGTATGTGTGTACGTGTGTGTGTGTTTGACATCTCATTTGGGGGAGCTGACAGAGTGAAGGATATGTGCTGTAATTGTTGTCTGACTATCTTCATGCTGTAATTGAAAATGTCTTATTGGTGAAACTTTTGTCAAGATGTTTATACGAGCATGCCATTTAACATTAACACAGCTGCTCCTTTTACCTGTGCAATTACTTAAGTGTAGCCCACCTCTGACACTTGACGCAGAGCCAGTGCCATCCTGGAACTGGGTAAATTACCATACCAATTGCTTGGTATGAACAGCTTGTTCTTAAAACAATAGGGCGATGGATTTTTGAACTCAAACTCCATCCATCTATTCATCCATGGTATCCATGGTATCCAGCATCCATCCATGTTCCCAAGCTGCCTTCCCTTTGTGTTCTGTGTGAACTCCTATTTTGTTGGACTTTGTATCAGCCAGCATAAAGGCTTGCTTTCCTTTCTTAGGCAAACAAAGCTTGACAGTCAGATATCCAAACCATCTCTACTGACTGCTTTCACTGCTGCAGAGCAGCACCCCTACTTTGAACCACCGCCCAGTGACTGAGCTGATTACCTTTTCTCTAAGGGCAGATCTTCTTTGGAGGGAACTCATTTCCTGTTCATGATCCTATTCATTTGGTAACTACCTGCAGCTTGTGGTCATCTGTGAGGGTAGTAATGATAACTTTGAAGATAATCATCAGCTATACCTAGGTACTTGAAGTCCACTTGAGGCAGAAATTCATCCTCTATCTTAAGCAGGAAATCTTTTTTTCAACAGTGTAAGCTGGACATCACTGCTTGATGTAGCCAACAATAGCAAAGATGTGATCCTGAGACCAAAGACAGAAGTTTGACGTTGTATAGGGAGTAAATGACATTACAGGCCCAATAACCAATTCTCCAGAAGCACCAGTTACACACACACAGGGACATGCCTTTTCCAAGTCCATAAAACACATGTAGACTGGAGGTGTGTACCCTCCAATATTTAACCTCCTAAGACCCGAACTCTTCCACGGCATGCATTTTTAATCTCTCTTTGATATTTGGACATTTTGGGACCTGATGAATGTGAAAACAAAGAATTACCAGATTTGTTTAACCTGATTTCTGTTTCTAAGAAAAATGAGAGCCACATATGAGGATATTCATTTAAAATTTCGATAGAACAGTGGCAGTATAGTGTTCTCGTAAGTGGACATCAGGCCCCTGTAGAGCAAAATTGAGTATTTTGGTCTAAATAACCCAAAAATGTGATGTCCACATATGTGGACGCCAGGTCCTAGGAGGTTAAATGGCTTGTCTGCTGTCTCAAGATGATTAACCTTAAAAAAAGACAGGAAGCTTGGCTGGTTTATATTTAACAGATTATAAAGCAGTACAGGTTGGGTCACAAACTGTCACAGTATGTTGTGGTATTTTTATTTCAAAGGGTGTCCATTATTATTTGAGTAATGTGCTGTTCAGTAATTCTAAATGTATGCTGCACAACATTAGTTGTGTCCTAGCTTGCTTTTGCCCAATTATCAGAGGGAAGATTCACTGTACAACAACTTAAAACACAGGCAAACATATAAATAAAACCACACAGACACCCTGTGATTACATTATTCATAGCACTGCTGAGTGCTCTTACACAGAGTCCGAAAACACATGATGACCTGCTGTACAACACTGAGTGATAACAGCATCAGCTAGATTGTCTTACACTGAGAGGGAAAGATGATGAAAGCTAAAGTGAGTGAGAGAGAGATAAAGAGAGATACTGAGAGACTGAGCTCTTCATCCAAGAAGATGTATGTGTGCTCTTCTTGCATTCAGTCTAGTTGCCTAGAGTACTGCTAATGAGCAGGTGGGTACATATGCTATACATCATTAAATAACAGCCTCTTGTAATGCACAACAAGGACATGCCGAATGCACTCAAACATACACATATTAAATATTTACATCAAGAGAAAAAATAAGGTATAAATAAGACCATAAATAGATCAGCTAAGATGCAAATAGTAAATGGACTGGTTTTTACAGCATATAGTGCTTTTATATTCTAACATAGCACATGCTTCATTCACCCGATAACACCATTCGTACAAGCACTTTTTTCTATGATTAAGTTTCTGTTTAACAGTCACGCACACTTGCCCTCCAATTCAGCATTTTACCAAAGGATACTCAAAGACCGGAGGAGACAGAGATTGCATCACCAACCTTCTGGAGAGTACATTACCTGCTCTACCTCCCAAACTACAGCCAACAACATGTAAAAGCCACAACAACCAAAATAGTACAGCGAGTGACTATATGAATTCAAGTTTACTCTATAAAGACCATTGCTTACTTCTACATATATGTATGGATATGGATATATATCATAATTACATCAATTTTGACAAGATCCCCATCCTCCAGCAAATTTCACTTAAATTTTTAAAAAGTGACTTATGCGTATGCATTTTTCATATACTTCATTTAAAGACTCGTCTCATTTGGCCCATATAATATTCCGATTTAAAAATCTCAATTTTAAAGAACATTTTAAACCCATTTATATCAGTGTATATGTGGAAGAACATGCAAGCAGTAATATGGGTTATAGGCATTTATTAGCACTGACACTTCATCCAGGTAATGGACAGGAGATTAAAATACTGCTGTGACCAAATCCACTGAGTCTGAATGAAAGAAAAAGATTATTTGACTTAAGCTGGGTGGAGAGCATGTCCTTCATTCTCACCTAAGTGGAGTAAAAACATTTATTCAGGCTTTGAGCAGTTTATCTCTTCTTTGAGATGACTGAAGGTTTACATGGTTGTCGGATACTCTAGCTTCCTCCCACAGTCCAAAGATATTCATGGTAAGGCTAAATCTAAACTGAATGTAGGTGTGAATGTGAGCATGAATGGTTTTCTGTTTCTGTGAGTTAGTCGTGCGACAGACTGGTGACCTGTTGGAGGTGTACCCTGCCTCCCACCCTGAGGCAGCTGGGATGTGCTCTAAGCCCAAGCAGAAAGAAATGGATGGATGGATGTTTGCCTGATATCTGTGTATGCTATTGCTGTAGGGGTTATCAAAGGAAAACAATAATACAAAGTAATCTGCCGTGTACAAAACTTGAAGAAGATTTTACTATCAACTGATCTCAGTCTGAGATCTGATAGATTTAAAAGATTCCATGTTTTTATATATATATATAACTTCCAATTTTCAGGAAAGAGACAGCTACACTTTCTTCCACTAAATAGTTTTGTTCCATCTTCCAGTTCTATGCATAACATTTAGACTTCAGTGAAAGTGACTTCCTTTTAGCATGTGAAATGTTAGTTCTGTATTATAGCAACAACTAGCAAGCAAATAGATATGACAAAGACATTAATCCTATACTTTTCACATATTTATGAATGGGATGCTACTGGAATCACAGGTTGTTCAACCTGGTCATATCTGCTACATAGGAAGGCAGCTGTTGCATTTAAACTACCAATTTGTTGTAAACTAACACTTGAAAGATTACTTTAGCCAGCTACCTCAGTCTTCTCCTTCAATGCCTAAGGTGCTCTAGTGGCACTTTGTGTGGGGGCTTTTTAATAACTAAGCCTGTTTGAATGCTGGAACAATGAACAGGAGCTGCATTACAGGGCTGACATTGCAGTAAAATGCCATCACATTGCCCAAAGGGCTAGACTTAACCCAACTGTGAAATATGCTCCTTTGAGAGCAAGGGGTTTAGGATAAGGAGAGGAAGAAGGAAATTACTTTAATTTATTGTGCTTTAAGGGGCCAGCGTCGATACTGATAGGTGGCAGTGTTGAGTCTGCTTATGTTTGTAAATGGCACTGAGCCAAAATGTCTGTTCTGGTTGATTTAACCCGCCACCTCATGAGTCTTCTTCAATGACCAAGGTGCTTAACTACTTCTTGTGATTTTTATGTGACATGTAGTTCTTCCAAAGATTATATTCAAATCAGACTAAATGGCATGTAATGTAATTACATGTATTTCCCCCTATGTTATATATATGTCAAAGATGAAAGGCACAGGGCCAACAGCAGGGATGCACCACATTACTCCTTTACCTCTTAAAGAAGAGATAAAGAAGAAGCCCACGAATCCATCACAAATTGTTCTTTTGCAATGTGTTTCCCAAAAGTTTTCAACAGCAAGTTTATCTGCCTCTGCTAGCTTTTTTATCACTCAATTAACGCATAAGAAATATTAAAGGAGCAGAATGGAGAAATCATTTTAGGATAGACGCACTCTAATCACAGCTGCAGTTTCACCCCTGGCCTGTTGATTATGATGCAGCTGCAAGTGCAGCTGGAAAGCCTCCCTGACCTGTGTCACAAGATGAATTGTAATCAACTGTGCAAGGACATCTGGTTCTGAATGGTGTGAGAAAACCAGCGAAATGTCTCAAAAGTGTTTTTTAAAAGGCTGTAGTCTATGGTGATTATTTTTTGGAGGGAAACAAACATGTACAATGGCATCTAATTTGTGCCAATATTTCTATAGATTATGAATCTTGATCATTCTGGTAAATCTTACATATTTTCTTGATCTTTACAAAACTAATTGCACAAGCTTGGATTACTTGTTAAGAGCCAGTGTCTTTTGTTGTGCTAAACTGTGAATTCAGATCAGTTACTAATTTAAAATGTGTTCCATATCCATGATATTGTAGTATATTGTTAGTTCTTAGGATAAATATTAGTAGATGCTTTCATTCTTTCATTTGTTAAATGTATAAAATTAAATTCCATATTATGGTTTTGATAAGTTGCAACTTACAAGTACATTAGGACACCTTTTAGATTGTGGATCTGTCTCCTTTGGATTATAGACATGTGTATCTGTTGACCTGACATCAGGACTTTACTTGGTTTGAAAAGAAGTCGCATTGGAACTTCTTGAAGGTAGCATTCCCAGTGAGCCGTGCTGTCAGTGATAACCCAAAGCTCATATCAGAGAGCTGAGGATCAAGCTGCTACCAAGCCAGCTGAGGTAATCTGTCACACCAAGGTAGCCACTGAGACAACGGGTGGTAGAATACAGATATACATAACAACATTCCTACACATATGACTCATCACAACACACATAGACACATGTTCATTTCTCTGTATGTATAAAGCACCACGACACACACATGCAAAACACAATCCTAAAATCCTGTGGTGAAGCTTTGGTGCCTGGACCAGCTTTAACACTGGACCCAGTATGATGTTTCACTTTATGACTGCTTTCTAAAGCTTCACTCATTATACTAAATTTTACAAGCACACAAATTACCACAACAAGATTATCATGTTTGGATTTTAGCAGCTAGTAAGGAAAATACGTGCTTTTCACCAGAGCACACAGAAAAACACCTCTGGTTTCATAACCCTCTCAATTGTTTAAACTTTGTGTAAAAATAAACAGCCTACTCACTAATCTTTCATAAAGCAAAACCAAAGTTACTGCAGAGTTTAGTTTTGTGAAAATGTTTTCATATGAATTTAAACAGTAGCCAAAGGGCAAAAAACACTGAAAATTTTTCAAAAATTGCTTTACAAAAGCCCTAAAATTAGAATGCATTTGATAGAAAAACAACAGACTAACTAAAATATGCAGTTTTAAGCTGTTGAAACAGACACTCTCTTTCTCTCGCTCACACACACACACAAACACATACAGCCTTAGATAGCATCAGGTCCTCCTACTGCTACCATAATAACATTCATAATCATTCAAAACCTTTCACGTGACTTCACCTCTGTTATCTGAGAAAATTAGCAGCTAGTAAAAATGGTAAGACAAACGACAAAAAATTATGGGTAATGAGTCAAAATGAATAGGGAAGGTCAATAACGGTTAATAGGTTAATAGGAAGGTTAATAAATAAAAATAATAATAACAACAATAACATTATGCAATTGTTCGACGTTTGAACCAGCAAGAGTGAGTATGTACATAGACTGTGGGGACTATAAAGCGTTCTCTAGTTGTTGCATGTGATGGTACAATGGGAAGTAAATTGTACTGAAGCACTGCAGGTTTCATATCATCATCTGTCCACATTGCTTATCTTTCTGACTGGTGGATGCATCAATACTTATGTCAATTACATCAAACAGAAATATGACTTAGAATCACACTGACTGTCTTACCATCTTGATAAACAAGTGGTGTAGAAATGAGGCAAGTACAATAGCACAAAAGTTAGAATAGTGCACATTTCTACTTGTAAATATTCGTATTTCCTGACTGTATAATTGCAATATATATATATATATATATATATATATATATATATATATATATATATATATATATATGTCCTTTTTTACTATATATATGTTGTAAATAAACATTGATGGTCAAAATGAATTGAAATTACCGCTGCTATTTGCATTTAGGTGAAGTCTGAGATTTATTATCATTCTGACCACTTGAGAAAGAGAAATGTAGGAAATAATTTAAAAAAGGTGGGTTTAATTAAAGTCAAGGTTTGGTAAGGACATCTAAGTAAAAGCTAATTAAGAACCAAGAACAAAACATTAGTATTAAGACAGTCTAAAAACAAAACAAGCCTTTTTTCCAATTAGAGGCTGCTAACAATAACCCATGGGCAAAGCATTCAGCTGCAGGGTTCTCATAGCCCTACAGCAGCGTCACCTTCACCATCAATTCTTTTTCTTCCAGAGCTTTGGAAAGACTGACTAAAAACGTCTTTGAGTTCAAAAAATGCTTCACTGAGAAGAATGAAAAGCAAGTTAAAATATACAAAACTTGGAAAACTTACCAACACATGAACCATCAATCTCCTCATACCCAACACTACAGACACATCTTCCCAGGGGAACCAACCAGTCTCCATCAGCTCCACAGAACAGTTTGGGTGTGTCTCTTTCTTCAGCATGGTCAACACAGGCCCCCCTCACTTCCACCAGTGAAGAAGAGTCCACACGGGGCACTGTGTCTGGAAATGAGGCCAGGTTCCTCAGTGTAAATGGACATTTCTTATAGTAAACCCTCACAGACACTAATGCAATGCAAGCGCCAATGTCCTGGAAAGCCAGATAAAAGCCTTTCCTGTTTATGGGTCCCACCTCCCGCACCTCCGTATTGAGCTTGAGGATCCGATCTCCAAGATCCATCTGAGTAAAGCTCTCATCAGCAGCAATGGTGTCAATCTTGGTGTACTGCGCAGGCCTGAACTTGACACCGTGTGCCTCATCTGTCTCATGATAGAATAGATTGAAGGTCTCCTTGCAGGTGCCAGACACCCAAGGGATTGAGTTACAGTCGCGCAAGGTGAAGCGGAGCTCCACGTAGACCTTCTGGGCTGCCTGTCGTGAAATCCAGTTGGAGCGAAGCCAGTTGTTTTGGTTGGGCTCCATCACATTGCAAACCTGGAAAGTATGGATGGGTCTGTTGTGCTCGTCCATCTCTGTGATTGCATCCCACTAAAGGAAAAATAATAAGAGTGTAGAGGGTCGGGGAGAGAGGAGGAAAGAATGGGGTAAAAGGGAGGGAAGAAAAAGAAAGAGTTAGTATTAATTCAAGATCTGCTAGCAGGCCTCACAGGTCATAGCATTCCATACAAAACATGGACAAAATTAACAACATGGTTGTGCAATATTAATTTAGTCCCAAGTGTGGCACTGAAGGAAAACTGTGTGGTCATTTCAAATCCCAAGATTGATGCTACACAGAGCACAGACGCAATCTGGAAGTTATAATAGCTTCCTGCTTCTTTCTGCTTCTTTATGAGACACTTTGTTTATATTAGACTGTATTCAAACCAAATTTGGACAGTAACACATTTAGTTCCTTCAGTGGGCTGGTTTCAGTCATTATGCAAATGTACTGTTTATAAGATTGGGGAAACCTGCAGTCAGCTGAGACTGAAGAAGTCACTTGAATGAGTGACGAAACGTTTCTCCCACATAACGCTACGTCCAGATGAACAGAATCAACTTTTGGAGAACACATTTAGTTGTTCAGATATTCTTCTCTGGATTAAGGTTAAAGAGAGTGCCAGCAAGACCATCTCAGTCCATACCATATTCAAGTAGAAACTAACAATCTGTTTTCCTCATATTCCTAGAGGTAGGTTTTCTCCTGGTATGATGTCGAGCTCCAGCTGCCTAGTCATCAGCTCTGCAACTCCCAGGTCACATGATTAGGGAGCATTGCAGCTTTGCAGGGTCATTAGGTTACCTGTCCCCATGTTGATGGGAAAGAAGTTAATGGGGGGTTTTAGCCTCCTGGTCCTGCAGCGCTCTCAGGTTTTATTAGAGTGGGGACTGGCTACATGGGCGACCCCAAAACCACCCAACATCGACCTCAAAGAATCAAATTACCTGCCTGGGAAAAAAGGGCTCTCAAATCAGTTCGCTTACAATGCAGCGTCAGACTCTCCACGAGCTGCAGAGTTTGCCCTTGTGTGTGTGTTTGTGTATGTTTGTGTGTATGAGGTTTATATTTAGACTCATATTTACGCCACTTACCTCATAGGTTTTACTGTATATGACGATATATGGGATCTATTTTTACCCATCACTGCTGCTGCTACTGTTCCCATTACTTTGCATACATTTTCCTAGATGAAACACTTATGCATGCATACATAATTTTCAGGCATCGAAAGCTCAATGAAGGAACTGTCACTGTGACTTCTCCAATGAACCTTGCTTGTGCATTGCAGTATGCACAGCTGTCTACTTCTTTGAGTCAAACACTAAAATCAACACTGTTTTCAGAGATGTGAGAAATATGCTCGAAGGTATGGAAGACCATGTATAAAGCTTTTAATTACCAACACATTAACATAAGTAATTTGACTACATCAAACATACACACATTTCATGTTCCCTTTCTTGGGTCTGGGGGGAGAGATGCCTGTTCTAAACGAGGGCTGGAAAATAGCTCGTTTATAGGCAAACAAAATCCGGAGGGTTGAGATAGCGCTGGTGGTTAATTTACCAATACTATTTGCCTGATAAGCTTGCACATTTAATAAGCTGTTTTTTCACTTAGATAAATATTACCTCTTGATGAGAGTAGTAATCAAAGCCTAATGTTTGCTCTCACATACTCATTATCCTTTTTAATAACATGTTCTAATTCAATCATCCAAAGACAGCAGGTTTTAATCTGCTCTTCGCTCAAGGTGTAAACGTAGCATTACAGTCAAACAAATTGAGTTTGATTAAATGTGATGTTGCCATCAAAAGTACACACTAAATCCAGCTGGACAAAGCGTTTCTGTTGGGGCAAGGCATAAAGATAAAAAACAAAAACCAAAACAAAAAAAAACAGAACATGAAATACTTAAAATATTGGCATGAAAATATTTCCATGAAGAAGCTGAAATGAGAAAAAAAAAATCAAAATATAAACAGAAAGAAATAACTTTGAAAGAAAAATATGGAAAAATGCAGAAATAATAACAACTGACTAGGAAAACAGACTAACAGATAAAAAAAGAGAAAACATGGATCATTAACTTCCATATATAAAAAATGTAAGTAGACATATGGAGTTTACTCTTTGTTAAGTCCATATGGATTCACTGGGATTCCAAAGCTTTCAGATATGATTTCAGAACCGTCCTTTGTGATAAAATCTATGCCATGGCTCCAGACAGAGAAAAGCCTCTTAATGACTCCTTTGGGATAATCAACAAACTGAGCACCAAAGGACTATGGAAATGGACATGGAAATTGTTTTCTTTCCTAATACCCACATTTTTTTCCCAATGCTAGGTGACTGCATCACATTATTCTCCCCTTGAAGAGAGGAAATATTTAATCAGTTACTTTTTGTTGTCTGTCTAACATTACTGTCAAATTTTGTGTGATAGTAGAAACTAATAACAACTCGAGCTGATTTAATTTTGGTGAAAATTGGGTCAAGGTCAGAGTCACAACAAATTTCAAAATCAGTGAAAAAGCTTACCCACATTTTTTATGAATCATTTTTAAATTTCACAACAATATACTACTTATTTGAACTTCATCATCATTGTTAGGTGTCAGGGACAACCTTCACCTTAAAAAACCTCGACAAAAAACGCATCGAGTGATATCATATGAAAGGGTATGGGGAGAGCTGTACAACACACTTTTGGTTTCTTCAATACAATACCCAAGCGACATAACAATGACCAATGATGCCATAACAGGCTGATGTCATCATATTGCAATAAAACATCATTAAAACACTAAAGTTTTTGTATAGTCCTTGTCTTTCTGGGGAGTTACACTCCCTGAGTGCTCTTGTAAGAATGTACACTTGATACTGACGGCGAGCATCTTTCTGATTCAAGGTCTAGTGATTTGAGATATTATGCAAACCATTCTTACAGTTTTCTTTCTTTCTTTCTTTCTTTCTTTCTTTCTTTCTTTCTTTCTTTCGCAACTGAATCAACTACAGATCATGATGAGTTTGCTCATTTACCACTGGTTGTTGGAATTTCTGAAATCTTCTGTTGGGATGTCAGCTAATGGTGTACTTGCACTAGTCACAGCTGGCCCTGTACGTGCTAGCATGCACTAACACTGTGTCTAAGAATCAGACTGCTGAGATAAACTGTGAGTATGCTCCAGTTTGTCTCAACATTTAAACTGTTTTTCATGCTGCCCTCTCTTTCATGCACACTTTTAAAAATCACCTTTTTTTTTGTAGAACATAATAAGGCTAATATATGATGGTTTTAAAGTGGTAAAACACTGTCCTGTATCATGTCTCACAAATCCTGACAATTATTTAACAGTGATTTTCATGGAGCCATCTGTTACTAAGGAAGTGCTGAAGTTTCATGTTTGAGTAGATGTATACTAGGGTTGTGCCACATTATATACATTTTAACATAATAAAAATCACGTTATATTGTGATATCATTGCTACAGAAATCCATGCGTTTTCATTTCTTAAAGACAAAGGACACAGACGAGACAACAAGACAAACCCTGGCTAACCCTGACATCAAGAACCATGTGTCAGCCTATGATAATTTCTTCATCCATGAGCTCCTCAAAGTAGTCCTCCCATCTCCTCAACACACTCTCTTAATTAGTGCATTTCCATCTCTACCCTTACCCTAATGCACTGTGCATCCTTTCCAGCTCAATCGCTCTGCCTAGCCATGCCATAAAAGTCCTTTTCCTGCAATGTACAAGTGTCAATAAATGTTCAGCATTCTTTCTCTATATCAAACAAACTATACTTTGACAGTGTTTGAGGATGGTACAGATCATCCAGTGTGATTAAAACACTATGCATAGTTTAAAAATGATAAAGAATCATCAACAAACATTTATGACTCTTTTTTTTAAACTTGCTGTCACTCATATTCAAGACTGATGCCCAGCTTACTCTGGTTCTTGCTCCAGCATTTAAAGTTGCTGATTCAATCATCCCTTCGGGTTCTTTCAATCTTATTTGACCACTTAGTCAGCTGTTGACCTGCAGTGGTGTCTGTAGGAAGAAATGTGCATCAGCACAGTTGAACAGTGGTAGGTGCTTTACCTTAGAGGAGCAACTGGAGAAACCCAAATTATACACGATAACGCTGTGTCCTAGTTTAAAGGGTTTACACGTTTGGGATTTTATGTGACTATACCAATGGCTTCTAGCTCAAACCTAAGAAAAACATGTAATTGTTATTTGGTAATTTGACACAATAATGTATTTGTCAGAACTACTAAAACTAATAAACACCTTCAGGCTTTGTAAAGTCTCATTTATGTTAAGGATAAGGATGACATTTGAAGTGGTGTTAAGTGAAGACCCATGTTAAGTGTTGAACAAGTCAGCGACCCATTAAATCTTAATGTATTATGTGTAAATACTAAAAATGACAATTGAACGAGTTCTTTGTGTATGCTTGCACACACAGAGAGAGCAAGGTCAAACATAGCCCTCAGTCTCTCTGAGCAGGATATTTTTATAGCACACCAAGGCACTTCTTTCCTGATTGGACTCATGGTAACAGCTAATATTTCATAAAATATAAAATCCTTTCTATCAGACAGGATTTTTAATGGGGAATTATTGAACAAGAGATATGGGACCGAGGAAGAAAATAGAAAGCAGCAAAGAGAGGACAGACAAAGAGTTAAGAGTTACAAATGTGTGGTGTTCAGGAGATTTAAGAAAACTACTAGAGTTAGTGGCCAATGAAATGAGCCTGAATGGCAATGTAGATAAATCAAAGTGTCCAGTGACTGAAAGATTGAGGCAACGATATCAGAGCGATTCATCTCAGAGGGGCAAAACAATCCATTGTGATAGAAACGCACAGCTGTTGAAATCCCCAACTAAACACCATTCACAGCTGATCCACAAGACCTCCAAGACTTTGACATTTTGTCAGTTAACTGATAATGTCAAGCAGCTTTGTGGTGGCAGCACTTTAAAATAAGTCGCTAGAGATTTGCATTGTGAAGCTGGGAAGCAAAGCAATAACGTGTATTTCCTCTTAATTATTTCAAATTCCAGTGACAGCGTTGCCCCTTTGGGCCAAAGCCTGCAGTCCACTCACCACCTGCAATCCCCATCCACACTCCACTTTATTACTACGTGTGCTGCTGGTTTGTAATCTCACTGTTGGATGACTTCTTTTTCAAAGTGCCAAACTTTAAGTCTTGGTTGGACACCTCACTACCTATCCAGCCCTAACATGCATAATTGAAAAATGGCCAGAAAATGTGGTTGATTGATTGCAGCCTGGGACCAAGGCCTTTACAGCCCATCTCTCTCACCCATGCAATCGAGCCAGTCATTTTACTGGCCACTCGCCTGGGGGTGAGCTCCTTTTATTAACACTGTGAAATCCAGAGCCCTATTGAGAGTTACACTTTTAACTACAGTGTCATAACCAGCTTGGCTCATCTTCACTTGAAATGAAATATTTAGTGATCCTAAACATTCCCACTACTCGGTTGGATTTGAGCCTGTAAAGAAAAAAAAAATTAAAGACTATTTTAAAATCCAAAGTCCCACTGTGTGAATGATGTGTTATGACCAACTATAAAAGACTTAATAATTATAATACTGACATTGGGGCAGGTTAAAGAGCAATGCTTTAATGAGAAGATTAACTTCTTTTTTAGATTTGGTTAAAAACATAGTGGAGTTTTCCAAAATACACTTAATATATGTAGAATCTAAGAAATACTTCCAATTTATTTTCCATATATTCTTTATCTCTCGTAAGCATAACACATACGGTGGAAAAACAGCAAGGCACTAAGGAGGTTTTATTCAGAGCACTTAGGTGCTGCACATTTTGTAAGTGTGAACAAATCAAGTAGTGGGAGTTAAGTGGCCACTGGAGATAAAACTAGCAGCTCTTACACGAATACCATGAGATGGTGTCTGTGCATGTGTAGAATTATAGAAATTTCCTAACAACATCAGATTCAGTCACACAAAAATGTACAGCCTCAACTCCAATGACATGGAACTTACCAAATTTAAGAATTCTTAAATATATTCTTGAAACATGAGAAGCATTTCAGTGACTAAATAATTAACGAATTAATAAATTCAGTCCAATCTATCATGCTAGGACGTTGCAGGGGGATCTAAAAGATTTCAGGGACAAATAACAAAAGTCATATGGGATCCAAACAAGACCCTGACATTAGAGAGAATACGCAGGTGTTCACCTGGGCCACAGGAGACTGTATCTGAATAAATATTCAAAATGTATAACTAAATGTCCTGTTGCCTTGCTCTTTCTACACAGAGAAAGCATTGATTTTGCTGGTTGAATGCTGCCCACACACACAAACACATACAAAAAAACGCACACTGTGTCAAAGGAGTTGGGAGCCGATGTTTCCAGTCTCCAAAGACTCCTCTGAATTACAGCAGAGATTGGCAAAAAATGGAAGTGAAAGAGAAAACTGGCCAACATATACACCTACAAGAAGTTATATTTAGTTACATCATTTCTTCGAAACATTTTCATTTTCATTTCTTTTCTTGTCCAAACATCTCAATGCAAAGCTTTATAAGACACATGCATTACAGTAAGTAATTGTCTCGCTCCCTCGTGTTTCTCTCTGTCTTGTGAAAGAAACTTTTAAATCTGGCTTTTAATAAAAAAGTTTTTTAGTTTACTTCCTTAAGAAATAAACAGTCACTTTACAGTGTATCCACTGATTATTTTTTCTTTAGGGACAAGAAGTGATCAGCTGTTTTGGCAGAAAAAAATCTAATTAAATTCCTATAACAGATTGTTTGGTGCTTTGTAAGAACCAGACTGTTTCTTGAGGTTTGCCGGTGTTTATTTGCAAATGCTGTGAAATTTAATAACATATAATGTTTCTCTTCCCTCTCCTTCTCTCTCTTAATGCCTTACATCTTAACAAATTACTTTGCGTTTCTCTTTCTGTTGTTTTGTTTCTTCTGTCGTCCGTGTGCTCTTTTATTCTCATGCACTCACCTCCTATGAATGTGTGTGTTTCGTGTTTTGCCACTGTCACTTGGATTGAGAGATTTATATTTAATTGTAGAGCATCCCTCTGCAATGGATGAAAAGACACCACCACCACCACCACCTCCCACACACACACAGCAGTAATAGTTATTAGAGAGATGGATGAAGAGTCTTAGCTCACTAGGGAACATAATGGCAGATATTTGATGTTAAGAAAAAAGGCACAATAAGAAGAAAGTAAAACAACTAAAAAGGGAAAAAGTAAAAAACAACAGTACAAATTATTATTTTCAGGCTATTTTTAACATGTGAAAATGAATAATTACTGGCTGAAGCTGCAAGATAAGTGAATAAACTTTTCTCCCCCTTCCTAGTTTAGTCATCATTTAGTCTCAGAAGCTACAGTTAGCATTTTTCTATATTGAAATCACCTCATTAGAACCAACAGCAGGTGAATTACTCACAAAATTATGCTTGCATAACATCTAAACATCTTTCCAAATTTATCTTGCACAAACAGAAAAACAAAATTGGTGTATAGCGTAGAAGTATAGCTAACCTGGCGGCTGCACTGCCCCACATTCAGACCACATCTTTGCACTTTTGTCTGTGTGTATGCATGAGGAGAGAAGTGTTTTTGTGTATGTGTTCACATAGTGTATCTCTATGTGTGTGCATTAGGAGTTGGTCTATAGAGGGCTCATTATGGACAAGTGCCCAAGCTTAATTTGAGAGATTCCGTCAATATCTGGCAACCTCAGTGGGCCATTGTACTCAACTGTGTGTCAACAAGAAAATCAATACTTTGATTGGAGAATTATGGAAACTGATTTTCACTGTGTGCTTTAAAACTTCCAATTAAATTACTGATTGTGTGCCAACAAGGAATACTGGCAATACGTGCCACTGAACAAAAAACTGCTTAACAACACTGGACATGTCATAAAATCTTTTATATTGACACTGTAGAGGAAATGAAGGAGCTGTGCTATTTTCCATGTGACTTCCTAGTGGTGCAACTATTTATCATACCTACATAGTCAATAGTAATAATGTTAAGTGTGCATCATGACTGTTCTCATTTCCCTGTTAACTTCTTGTCAATGATTTTCAGATATGCAGTGGGAGCTCAAACCTTATAAGACATTACTTGGCAAATGTGCGTGTAGGAATGGAACTCACTCAAGAAAATTAAATGGTCTTTAACCTTCCAGCTCATCAACAGGATGTTCATGAGGTGTCCAATTGTACCCATTTAAGAACACCATATGTAATTGATTGATAAATTCACTATAAGCAAGTGGACATACTGTGGTTTCCTTCTGCATCCTTTACCCAGGTAATACCCTTGTCTCACTTAAACAGACTGTTTCCAGTAATGAAAATCAATCTGAAGGGGACTAACTCCTTTTGCGTGTTGTGTGAGAACAACTTAGGACAGTGTTTAATGTTGATTCTTCTGACGTTCATGTGAGAAAACAGATTTTCTGTGTAAAGTATAAATCGTATGATCGTACAATGTACATAAAAAATCAAAAACAAAACACAGAATTGTATTAATACTATTATTTACTAGCAGATATTTTCAGGGATCTCGTGTCATTTTGTTGTTGTCACATCTAAAGTGACAACAGCCTCTTTTCATTTTAAAATAAGGCAACATTCATTTGGACTGGTTCACTGTGTGAGTGGCAATAAACTGAACAACCACTGTTCAGATTGCGGATAAGAATTTGTATAAAGTAAGGTGTTTTCCCCAAAACCCACTTGTAGTAATGGATAAATGACTATAAGAAAGAAATCCAACATCCACCCTATCAAACACCTTGGCAATAAAATATCTTCTGTAGAGATGCGCAGTCTGATGAGGGCATCAGATATTAGTTGGATGCAGGCTTAAACAGCTGGACCGGTTATCTGGGACATTTTTGTGACTCGACAGGATCGGCCTATTTAATCCCACGTTATTCTTTGTTCTATTTGCAGCATTTTGTGACTTTACTGACAGCTATCTCTGTGGTGCTCTGCTTGTCAGCTTTTCTCTCTTTATTTCATTCGTTATATTAGACTCAGCAGTTGTTGATAAACTTTTATGTTAGCTTTTACGGGAGGTTAACAAGTTGCTGAAAACTTAATTAGTATTATCTTCGCCTAATCTGCACCGCCAGGAAAAAGAGGACTCTCAGAAAAACAAATGACAGCAAAGCACGGCAGAGATTTTCACGCTGAACTGAGATGACACAAATTCGAATAAACTAATTTGCTTTTTCTTTGTCACAGTATTACTGAATATTTTTGTATTACATAGCACTTGTATTCATTTCAATATGTATTTATTTGTTATATTTTCTCCCCCTCCTGATGATGTAAGACTCCTCTAACAAGACTGAGCTGTCATGTTTTCAAATTTCAACAGAGGAAAGAGGCTTTTATTTTTTTTCTCTTCCTCGAAGGGTGCTTTCACCCCGAAGCATCATGGCTGTCTCATACAAAGACCAAATGGGATTGCCATTTTCATGAGATCATTTCAGCGGGTTGTAGAGGCCAGTGCTCAGAAAGGCAGAAAACCAGCCATCATCCTTGATTACAACACCAACAAAGCAGGTGTGGATGAGAGGAGAGAAGACCAGCCTGCTGGTCTCTTGTCATATAGCACCACATAATAGATATCACCACCTAGAATGTCAATTTGATATGTAGGGAGCTAAACTCTGAACCTAAAACTAGAGGACATGCCAGAGCTACTGGAGACTGCTCGCATGGAAGGAGCAAAAGAAGGACGGAGATTCTACTTCTTTCATATAATTAAATATAAATATCTCTTAAATCAATATAAATATAAATAAATACATATAAGGAAATATAATATGTCATATAGAAGCATATAGTGTAATAATTTCAAATGTGGTTTAGCTCAATTATTTTTAGTAACTCAGTTTGCAAACAGATCCTAACATTGTTACCAATAGTTCTGTTCCCCCACAAAATATAATGAAATCTGCCCCCAAAATATGAGTCACCTGCTGCAGTGACCCCATCTGCTGATACGTACCCTGCCTTCTGTATGATTGAAACCACTGATTCATAAGTTAGACGTATTTTTGATCAAGTTCTTCTTAGATATCTGTTTGACAGTGTTTTTTAGTGAGTGATTAATCAGTTAAACCGAGAAAGGCCAACATTACTCTTCCACACAATCTCTCTCAAACACAGTATCCCGTTGCCTGTCAACCACATGCACCTAAATCAATAGGAGCAATGGAACAGCGGTGAGCAAATGAAATCCAAAGACCCCATGCTCCTTTCATTCTTGCATCCATCACAGTGGAAGGGTAGTGAGAAGGGTGGAGCCAGTGCTCTGCAATCTGTCATCCCTGTTGTGCTCTCACAAAAAGGCATAGTGTTGGTCATGTCCTGAGTGATCCAAGTCGAAGATAGAAAGTAAAGACAGAGTTCAAACTGTGTAACATCTGGAAGACTGCTGATGTTGGGTTAATGCATGAAAGTCATGTCTAGTTACTCTGTCTTGTGATATTTTTATTAAAGACAATGGATTACACCTAAGTGTACGGTAGTTCAATGCAGTCTTGCACACGTAGGTTGTATAATAGTCACGACCTCTAACCTATTGATTCATGTTTCTGAACATGTACAGTTATACAGGGTTTTTTTCCGAGCTCAGTTTTTTAGCAGACAGGTGTCATATGTAGCGAATTGTACCCATGTATACAAAATGAAAGGCCAAAACAAAAACACATTTGGAGGTTGAAGGGATTTGGTAGTGAAGCGAATCATCTCATAGCTAACACAAATCCAAAAACAGTTAATGCAAAAAAATTTGTTAAAATCCTGGATTTGTTTAATTAACCAGTGTGTTGGTGTAAAGATGCAAAATTACAAAGAAAAAAACAAACAAAAAATCTGTCATTTTTCAATTGCTTTGGTTTTGGTGAATATAGGCTAACTCTTAGACTATTTACACTTTTTAAAATGGGCACAGCTCCACTTTAACAACCTTCTCTGGACAAGTAATAAAAAGTAAAGAGAAAAAAGAAGACGCTTCAGCAAACTGAGTAAACCATCTCAACACAGTCAGACCAAGGCAAACAAAACCGCCCGCTTCTTAAACTGCACCACCAGGGTTATTACACTTTTTGCCCTTTGTGTCACTGTGAAAGATCTTTTCACAGTATGCTTATACACACTTTGGGGTTTGAGGTAAACAACACAATGCTATGTTAGGGCACTGCAGGCACGAGAGAAAGAAGAGATAGCAGTTTCAAATTTCTACGTGTATTAAAACTGCCAGTGTCTGAAATATTACACACAAGGTAAGACAAGAGGGGAGAGAGAAACTGAAAGACCGAAGAGAAAGAGCAGTTACACTGTATATGATAACTACACCACAAACCAGATCAATAAGTAAACTCACTATAAGGTTTAATTGATTTCCACATAATACAACTCTAAAAATGAGTGTGGCTTGTAAATTCATATGTGTATGCCATTGGAAAGAAATTACAGTGGCTGGTTGTGGTTATCATTTTTATAATGGAAATTGTGTCATTTAATGTGAAATTGAAAAGATGAGACGGTTGCCAAAGCTGCATGCTTATATGTTCAATATATATGACTCTCCCACTACCTTATGTCTTTATTTCTAACTGTTATTATAGCACCTATTACAGCTCCTATTATGGCTCTTGAAGGTCGTAATCTAACATGTGGCCATGCCAGCTATAAGTTACTCTTTCAGCTGTTTTATTACAAATATTAAGGATGAAAAGCTCTATCTGTACTCTTTTATTTGATGAGAAAAAAAAAACATATTTGTATTTTACCACGCTGGATTTCTTCAAGTCCAGAGTCAAAGCGAGTCACTGCAGTCCTTTAAGAAAGAAGAGCCCTGAATCAAACACTGTGCTGAAGTGTCCTCGAGAAAGGTAACATTTTGGGAGGTCTTGGTGTGCTGCTAAATGGGGCCTCTGAACTCCCATTTGAGACATGTAGTGCTTCACTTTAGAGCTACAGTGGAGATGCTGGCTTTTAAATTTTGTCACGTCTTCAGCAGGATCTGCAATATTTTCTTAAAAACTCACATTTACTTTTAAATAGCTTTAAAATGCAAATAATCAAAAGGACTTCCTCCTTTGATGCAACAGGAAAAAAAAATCTTGTTTTAAACATGGCTTTTAAATTAAGTATATCCAGCACATGCAATTTCATGTTTAAGTAGATACTAGTGCTATGAAATTATTTATGTTTACATAATATACTGAAGCCTAATGGCTACATGTTGTAGTGGTTAACACATTGCACATTAAAGATCCCTGGTTTGAGACTGGGAGGAGATGCAAACCCAGCCCCAGATGGTTACAAGTTAGTGTACTCTTTGTACCAGTCCACAGGCCAGATAAATGGAAGGCTGCACCTGGAAAAGCATCTATAAACTGCACTGCATCTAAATATGTTGATCCATTTGCTGTGTGGGAAATAAGGGAAGAGCCAAAAGTATCTTCTAATGTACTGGAGCCTATTCATAATTAAATGATGTCTTTCACTCAGCTTTCATCTTCAGATGCTTCCACATCTAACAAACTATGAGAGTTCATAGTTATTATAGCACATTTTCACTGTGTGTTTAGTCATCAAAACCCACATCCTGGTAAAACCCTACCTAACTGCAGGATCAACACTGGTTAAGGGTACCATTCCTCCTTTCAGCCCCTTATTCTCTATCTCATTTGCCTAAGCGGTGATATGTCACTCCCCTCCACACATGCTGATTGTGTCTCATCTCAGCTGACACAGACCAGAGACCTTTATTTTTTCTTCCTCAACAGCCCAGACAAACTATGCGTGGGAAAACGGGGGAGAAAGAGCTTGTCGTTTTACATATCTATTTTTGCCAGAGAGGCAGACAAGCAGCCTGGAATGTCAATGTGCGGCTCAGCAGCCTCTGACTGATGTGAGATCACAGTGATGGCTGCACACAGTGGTACAACGAACACACACATACAGACTTTGTCAGTGGGTGAGGTAGCAGGGTACAACCATAGACAGCTTAGATAAGAGCGGGTCACCCAGATAGAGGAGAGCATGCTGTACAGATACACAAATATTGTCGACATAGAACGTACATTCAAGCTCATGCTTCTGTTATAGTTTACACAAAAGTGTAGCCCTCACAAAAAGGTACTGACTTTAAGGGTCTCAAATAAATAAAAAAAATAAGATGCAATTCCTAGATCGCATGCCTTAATGAAATGTATATACCTTTAAAAAAAGTTTTTTAAGGACTATTTATAGACCACCACTCCACCGATGAGTGAGAAGCAAGGACCTAACTGGTGTCAATAACAGCCAAACACTGAAGTAGCTGATAAAGACAACTTTGGCATTTCAATCTGTAGAAAAGGTCACCGCTATCTCATTTCTTTCTTATCTCTTTCTCCCAGTCTCAGTTCAATTAAATTCAAATCTGCTTTATTGGTTTGACACAAGAACAGCGTGATGCAGAAACAGAATTGTATTGATTGAGGTATAGTAATATTATGCTGACATGATGTACTGATGATGGATGTAAGATGAAATGAAAAAACAAAGTCAATAAAATGTGATGGTTATAGCACAAAGGATGGACATTGTACATAGCAACAGTTTACAGTGAAGGTTAAGGCCTCAGATTTTTATAGGCCATTGTAATAATACTAATACTGCTATTAGTAACTCTTAAAAATCAATACCTCAGAGTGTACCTAAAGGCAGCATTCTTACAAGATGTCCAGAAATAATTAAACAGACGCAATAACTCGACTGCTAGACTAAAACAATAAATATTTATTGAAATACAGTGTTTCATTTAGTTAATTGTAATATCCTCTCTCTGCAGACAAACTGGATGAAACACAGACAAACACCCCCACAACACATTGCCTCTTTCCTGTTTACACAGTCTGCTGGTCATTGTTAAGAGGAGGCTGTCAGAGAGACACAGAGAGCGGGGAGAGTATAGAGAGGTAGAGAGAGAATAAAGAAAGGAGAGAAAGATATCAAGAGAATGGGTAGGGGGAAGATGAACAGTAGCAGGTTCACAGGACAGTAAGACAGAGCAGACGGGTGGGGAAAAAGAGGGAAGTGAATGCTGGGCTACATGCACCAGTGTGTGAGGATGCTCTAAGTGTTGTAATAGTTGAAAGCCAAGTTGTCCCTAATAACAAAAGGAAAATGCTGACAGTATTAGCAGAGGGATGTTTTGATTAAATTTAATGGTGCATTTACACCAAACAAAAAAGAGTTTTACATGCAAACATACAATTACAAAAATTTGCACAAGATGCAGATTTGCATCTGCATGAACTGAACCGAACACTAACTGAGGCATTTTGGGGGCAGCTGGAGTCAAACAGGTAATTACACAAGTATTTGGACACTTACAGAATTTTTCTGGTAAATACCATAAGCTCTGTGTTTTTTTGCCATCTCTTATCTGGCCTTACTGTTTTTGCATGTAACCAGGGGTTTGCACTTTGCTGTAAACCCTCTCTATTAAATTGCGTGAAGACCTCTTTGATGAAGACTATGAAAGCGTTCTTTACTTGTCTAAGACAAATAAAATTATAATCCACTTTAGTTATACTCTGTGGTGTTTCAGGCCTTTTGGTGTTGCTTCGCCCAGCAGTGCATTTAATCTTTCTGTGAATGTACCAGATTGTTGATTTGGCCATTCCAGATTTTTTTTTACTGTTGCTCTGATTGATTTTTCAGTCCAATAGCTTCCTTCACTTACACCAACATCGCACCTAGAGTGAACTTGCTATGCACGTTCAACACTTGGAGTTAACGCCACATATTTTATCTAATTAATTAGTTGTCTAATTATAAGTGAACAGGCCTTGCCTGGGCATAAAACTGCAGAACTCCTCTGTATATCTGGTGTGAATGCACCAAAGAGAGAGCAGCTAGGATTACTTAAGAATTAGGTATGTAAGAACGAAAAACCCATACTTATCAACTATGTCCAACACATAAAATTAATTCTTTAGAGACTGTAGATTATAATAATTATGTTCATATTTTTTGTGTTTTTAGATGAAAATATTAAAAAAGATAAATGAATAAAAACATTATCTTAAGCAGTATTTCCCCACCAGGTAAAAGTTTTCTGTTTAGGAAATAATTCTTCAAACTATTTAAAAGCATAAAATGTGACACTAATATGCCACAGAGTTAGTTTTAGGGTTACACTAAACAGAAGGACCAGTAGAAGAACTTGAGTGGGAAATAGTAGAGATACAGTACCTATGCAAAAGGCTGCGTCAAATTACAACAGTTTAAAAAACACTTGATTTTAATCAATCAGCACCCAACTTTGGGAACTGCCAAGAAAAAAAAACACTCATGCAGTCATGACTGCTATTTCAAGTTCTAGTTTAATGGCCAAAAATTAATTGTTGGTCAATGTGATGTGCTACTTGAATACAGAACAATAAATCAGTCAAATTAACTTGAAGGGCAGGGTGTGGGTTGTTGAGAGTTGTATCTAAGCAGCACTGAGAAATAGACCAGTGCATCACAGAGCTGACAGATATGGAATTACTGCAGACTGGGCCTTTGTTGCCTCCTTATAACTAATGTTTGGCTCTCTGTAGCATCTCTTGAATTGGTGTGCATGCATTGATCCAAAGAAACCATAGCTCTAAAGCTGGGTACTATATATGAGATATATGAGACAATTAGAGACTATATATGGTCGTCAAAGTTTTTGTAAGATAAAATTAAAAGTAAAAAAATAGCTTATTAGAACATAATTTGGGCATAAAATGGACAACATGTTAAAGGATTACCCGAATGCCCACTATGATATTTCCAGAAGACTATTACGTTTGCCTTGGGTTTCAGTTTGGCATGATGCAATCTCTCTCCCACGTCTACCTGTCTTTCTGGTAACAGTAAGAGACATCTTTCTCTGGCAAAGCCATCTGACTCCAGTCTGTAAGGCTTAAACAAGCTTGACTGGAAATAAGTGCAGGCTATACGGGATTGTCTGGGCAGCTCGATCAATTAGGACAGAGAGAGCAGCAGAGAGACACAGAGAAAGCAAGTGGTGGGGTATGGCTTTCAGCAACCTTTAGAATTTGTATAAAATGTTAAGTGCATTTTAGAGCGCTTGCCAGCCTAAACATCCATCTACAATGAAACCATATCCCTCTAACAGGAACCATCCTCTGACCCCAAACGACCCCCATCAACCTCCTCATGCACAATCGAACATCTAGATTGAAGTTAGACCAGAGAGATGAGAAGAACACAAGATGTTTCTCGCTCTCACTTATCTTTCTGTGTTTCTAAAAGAGAAGAACGGACAAACTCTGGAGCTCCAGGGGTTGAATCTTTACCAAGTGACCTCATCTTTCTTCCATTACAGCTCTAACTCAGTTAATGAAAGAGAAAACTGAACAATCTGCAAACTTTTGAATTATTGCATAACGTTTTCTGCTTCAAAACTGCCTGGAGAGCTAACTTATTAAGTTAGAAATTCATGCAATTTTTAGGAGTAACAGCCATATCAGTTTGGTTATCTGTATACACTCTACATTATAGGATCATTCAGGCTGTTTTATTGATTCTAATAGCTTTGGTAACATCAGTTCAATAATGCTAAAGAACAATTACATGCAGTTTTTGACAGCGATTCACTTTTTATTTAGATGCTTTGCTTAGTTTATGTTTGCGTGTGATGTTTTGGAGACAAAAATATTGGATTTAGGGATTGTGCCATTATTGAAAATTTACTTTAAAATGATACAGATGGAGAAAGAGAAGTGGTTTTGTTCTGCACTTGTGTGCCCCAGGACTTCTACCAACAAAAGAAGCAAAAGAACTCGTGTACATCCATACCAAAATAAAGTTAAGAGAAAAAGAAATTTTTTTAAAAAAAAGCTCATTTTATGAAGGTATTACCTTTCTCTGTATGTTGTAAATACAAAACAATCCAGAGCTTTTCCTTTGACCTTAGAAGGTCAGCCAGCACAACCAGTCTGTTGCAAATTACCAATAAACAAACTTTAATACAAAAGTGAACAAAGCTTTTTGTGTGTGAAACAGTGTCACATCTCATCTTTCAAATAGAACTCTTTAGTAAATTCATTTGTAGACTTTATTTCCAGACCCATGTATTTGCAATAGTATCACCATAAACACCCAATACTTCTCCATTTATGTCACTAGGGGTCTCTGTATATATGTGATTCTGGAAAATATGCAAAACAAATCTGTTATCTATATGAAATCAAACATATCTTATTATATATGAAATTTTGTACTGTGAAATCAGCATCCTTAAGGTCTCTCTGGTTGACATTTTCAGCAATGTATGTATGCTTTCCTCATGTCCACAATTCTGCAGACAGTACAGACATTTTGAGCAACCCTTTTCAAAACTGTATATTTGGCTAGAAAAAATGAGAAATAGGTGAAAGTGAAATATTTACAAACATAAATCAAAATTCACAACATGAGCAAAAACAGAGGTTATGTCATTTTAACAAGCTTGAAAGTCAATATTTGATTTGGTCACCTTTACTTTCCAACACAACTTGAACTCTCTTAGACAAGCTTTCTTCTAATGTATTTACATAGTTTCCAGGCTTCCTGAAGGACAATCCTGAACTTTCTTTGGATGTTGGCTGCCTTTTGCTCCATTCTCTGTCAAGATGTTGAAGTCTGCCCTCTGAGGATGCCAGTCCATGACTTATAGTGCTCTATTCTAGTTATGTTTTTACTCCATTGGGAGTAAGAGCGTGTTTAAGATCACTGTCATCTTGAAAAATGAAGCCATTGCCAACCAGAAGCTTTTCGGATGTTATTGCAAAGATCAAAATCTCACTTTACTTTTCTACATTCATAATTCCATCAATTTTGACAATATCTCCAACAAAACTGTCTTAAATGCAGCCATAAATCATAACAGAGCCTAAACCATGTTTTACAGATGGTTGTAGACAGTGTTTTACCTTTTCTCTCAAATCATCTCCTAAGATACTGATCATGATTTGAACCCAAAAGAATGTTTAAATTTTGTTTCAACACAATACTGGTTAGACGCAACATTAATTCATCACCGGAGTTATTGGCTTTTGATGTGTGAATGAGTCATGCTTGAATGTTAAGTGGCTTAACAAACAACAGAACCATTTCTTTGGTTGGTTAATAAAACATTGACAGACCTTCAAAAAGCCTGGAGAATTATTGCTCCAGACCACTTTGAAAAAATACAAGAAAGTCTGGCACCTTGGAAACAGTGCAAGACATTGATTCCTCTTCTTTCTCTTTTTCTTCTTTTTCCTGTTTTTCATCGTCTTCTTCTTTTATTCTTTTTGTTATACTTTTCTGATGTCTTTTTGACCTTGAACGCTTTGAGGTCTAATACCACACAGACTACTATATGTTCTCATAGCAAGCGATGACTCCGTGCCCACTGTTAACTCAAAGGTTGGGTTACCCCAGGCCAATTGATGGAGGTCCTTGCAGACACTGACTGAGTGTTAAATTACTGTGAAATTGCAAATGTGCCACACGAAAGTAGCATAAATCTTAATCTTGATTTTTCAAGGTCAAACAGTACTTGTACCTGTTGCACAACCACAAACATGCTACATGCCATTTGTGTGCAACGGTCTATGAACAGTTTCGGAACTTTTTGATCGCAAATTATAAAAGAATCACTATGCAGTAATAGTAGGAGTGTGATTTAAAGAGGAAGAAGCATTTTCATTGAGTGTTATGTGTAAATGTGTGACAACTACAAATGACCCAATCAGCAAAGCAATATTGTTGTTCTACCACAGATAATGCATCTGCTGGTTTAGCTTGTCACTTGAGTGGCTACTTTGGTCAGGGTGTAAAATGTCAACATTGTGTTGGTCAGTCTCGGTTTGTAACATTTTCGTTTCCATTTGAACGTGTCAGGTTGGATTTTCTTTAGTGACTCATTCAGTGGTTCATGGCATGCCTGTGTCCAAACAACACAGGGTAAGATGCATTTTCTTCAGTAGTGTCATAATATGATAATGCTATATGTACTTTACACTAGGACACAATGCTTGGCATTAAATCTCATTTTGCGTGTGTGCTTATCAATGTGTATGTGTGCTTCTTCCCTTGGTTTTCTATCTGACCACAGAGAGTGTGACAAATGGATGTGTCAGAGCTTGATGGAGCACTGCGATTGCTCTGCTAGGCACAAAGCTATTACAAGACTATATAGACAGCCCCAAAGAAAAATCCTGTTTCAATCAACCACACATAATCTGGGAGACAAAGAAAGATGTTCAACAGTTGATAGAGAGAGCCAGGCACTCTTCCTAAAGTAAGAACGCTTTCCGAAAGACATTTTAAATCTGTTAGTATCTTAAAAAGTTGAATTTTCATCAGGCTAGCAGAAAATCATTTGCAGTACACTTAAGTATATACTGTTTGTCCAATTTGTGTTTGTATTTGTGCAATATATCAGGGATAGTTATATATTAGAGGAAGAGCTATTTTGTAAGATATTGTATTATCTAATATTGGTACTTTAGCTTGCGTGCGCCAGTAACTGTGCAACTGTGACCATGTAATTTCCTCTGGGATAAAAAAAAACATCTGATCAGAATCCAATAACTACATTAAATGTGGAAAATGTTTAAAAATGAGCCAAATGTTTTCAATAGATGACTCTTTTGGACTGCAAGTAGGCAACATTTATTACCCATAGCATTTTGCCATGAGCCATGCCATTATTATACATGTAAATAGTGGTTTGATACTGGCTTGGCGAAATTAACAATTCTTTCCCTTAAAGGATGTTGTCTATATAACTATATATGACTTGCTTGTTGCTCCTAAACCTGTCTATATCTTCATTCATTTGACCTGTCTATATCAATAAATCATACAATGAAAAATATGGCAAAGCAACCCAGAACTGCTGATGAGCTGTTCAAACTTTTTTTGAATTGAAGTTGTAATAACTTTAGCACAACATAAATGATACAATGAAAACATCTGCAAATCCATGACACCTTAATCTCAATCACAAAACTGTAACAAGCACTATTATCTGACCAACATTAACCACTCTAATAAAAATCCTGGATTATTACCTCTTCTTGCTGATGTTAACAGACTTTTTGGATAGTGTGACCAAACTGTAATGTCTTTTTAAGGCTCTGATCAGCCAGCTGGGAGTGCAGCATACTCGGTGCCAGAGAACAGCAGCGCTGAGGTTTTAGGTTTGGAATTCTGCAGAAATGTGTCATTGTCACTGTAATATATTTTCTGATGCAAGTGAAGTGAAACAGACAGGGATAAACAGCCTACTAGAGATAAAGTACCGTGACCTTGGGCAGGTTTTGTCTAACTGGGCCACCACACTGTTCTTTTGGTGTACACATAAAGAATCTATCCATTTGTGTATGCAAATATGTGTGTGTGTGTGTGTGTGTGTGTGCAGGTGTGTAACCTGTTAGTAACTTGGATAGGTAGTCTTTTCTATTTTTATGTGCATGCAAGTTTGCAGTGTGCGTGCGTGGAAGAATAATGAAAAAGAAAACTGTCAATATGCAACTCTTGGTATACATGTTCCTGAGTATGTGTGTGTCAGCAGGTCCCCCCATTATAGGCATCTTACCAAGAAGTCAATATACAATTGGCTGCTTGAATACTGCTATAACAGCCAGTCTTACAGTGCTGTTGCTTGTCTATCTAGCTATGAAACATTAATGGATTCCCAGCTTAACCTCTTGTTGCCTGTCTCACCAGCTTCTTCTAGTTCTCTGTCTCTGTGTCTGCATTTGGCTTTGCATTTAGAGCTGGAGTTTTCTGCCAGCTCACCTTACACTAAAATTTAGTTGGCACACTTGGCCTTTCAATAGACTGCCATCAAGATACAGCAAAGATAATGGTATAGGATTAGTGCAGTTATGAAAGGCAGGAAAAAACGATGAGTGGAAGACAACCACAGAGGAAGACAATAAGAATAATATGAGAAAAACACTCTGAGAAACAAAGAAGTAAAAGTTGTTTTGATTACTTTTAGGTTTAGGTTTAAATGCTCAATTAAAAAGTAATGCTGCCAAAGTACAATACTGAGTAAAAAAAACACACACCCACATTTCTTTATATTTTGCTTCCACAAAACTAGACTTTTTTGAACAATTGTTCTTCAGGATTTCTAAAGGTACTTTTCATTCTTTTGCAGTCCTTACACCTGAACATCATCAGATCTTTGCATGGTGTGTAGTATGTCTTAAAAAAAGTAAGATAACTGGAGAAGTGAAGGACAAAAGACATGAATGGTAAATGGACTGGTTCTTATATAGCACTCTTCTACTCTCACTGAGCCCTCAAAGCGCTTTATACAACTTGTGCATTCACCCAATCATACCCCACTGGACTGGAGGAGCCTGGGATTGAACCACCAACCTTCCGGTGAGTAGGTGAAAAAATCTACAAATCCAAAAAAATCTGTCTACAGCAGGTGAACAGTATCAGAAAATCATGTCCTTTAGACCTGAAAGATGCATCTAGTGTTTCAGCTGAACTAGCTAGAAATGGTCTCAGTGGAAGGCTGGTTGCCACGGAGCCATTCTTAGGGAAGGGAAATGGAAAAAAGACTGAAGCATGCCTAATTATGCAAGAGGTGGACTGAAAATCAAATCCAACAGGTCTTATGGAGTGATAAATCCAGATTTGAAGTTTCTGGTTCAAATTCTGGTCAGTATGTACAGCGGAGATCAGGTGAGAGGTACAGCAGTGAGTATGTGTTTATCCATCATGCATTACCATTTGGAAAGCATCTGATTGGTAACATCAGCAGAGAATGATCACATGCCAGTGCAGTAAAAGCATACCTAGTTAGAAAAAAGAGAATAATTCCTGAAGACAATACACGAAAGCTTACCTAAGAAAGCTCAGGGCAGTGCTGAAGAATAAAGGCGGTCATACCAAATATACACTTTGAAGCTTTATTTTTGCCTTTAATAGTGAAGTTCCAAGTATGTTTGCACATGTTCCAATAAATTGCTGCAACTATTTCCCATTTTTCTGGCAAGATCAAAACTAGTTTCTGTGCTCAAATCATATCAGAACTATTATTAAAAAAATCAATATCAGAATTTGGATTTACTTGTTTTTTTCTGAAAACTGTCTATTGGAGGTAAAAAATTACTTTGTTTTGGGCACTGACGTTTACTTAACCAACACACAGGTACACTTCTTACATATTACAGGAATACAACACTGAGCGTAGACTTGTGAATGAAGAATGAAGGTCTAGTTAACTCAGGTTGTGATGCCTCACCTTACCTTCTGAACACACATTTTTATGGAATATGGACTTTAACCTCAAAGACATGGTTGTGCCAATGTCAAATAACGACCCAGTTGCCTTCATGGTACGACTGCTGTTTTTATAGAAACTTCACTGTAGGCTTAACTTAGACTGAACTATTGACCTATTGCATGTGAGAAAATTTCCAGAGCTTTTCACAGATAGATAAGTCTATCTGTCTAAACTCCGGCTGTCTTACAGAAACCAGATATTCTATTTTCTCTCCTTGGTTGCTAGTATTTCCTGTATTTATGTATTCGGCTCCTGCATTCAGCCAGGCACTAATAATCTCCTCACTCTTCCCTCCCTCAATTTTCCCCTCTCTCTATTTGCATCTATCCTGTACCTCCTACTCTTTCTCTTTCTCTAACTCAGCTTCGCTGTATTCCTCACACGGTGAGGGTTAGCCCAAAAACCTGTCAGGATATGTTCCGTTGTCAGCGAGATGCCGAGTGGGAGCGCATTAGATATTGGCCTCAGTGTGTCCCTGACAAGAAACAAGCCAATTAAGGAATCCCCCAGCACTGCTTAAGCCCGGTTATGGCAGAGGTCCCTGAGATGAATACTGGTGTGCTAAATCATCATACCTTTTTTATATTAGAGCCTCCGTGGGGAGAAGTGGAGTGGTTCAGGATTATTTCCTTTTTTTCCTTGCAGAGCTGCCGGCCATCACTCAGCAGCACGCCTTAGAGAAGTTTATCTGAGCTATGAAGGACACTGACATACAGATTTTCTTCTGTCTTCTTCTCTCTGTTATTCAGTCTCACTCTCAAGGCTAATAGTATTAGGGATGGAAAAAGTGCTTTGAGATAAGCCTCAGGTCACGTAGTTGCAATCAATTACTGTGGTTAAATATTGCGATAAAGAGATTAAGGATTAGGACTGGGGGAAAGTAAAGCGGCTTGATATGATGTACAAATGCTTTCATGAGTCCGTAAGCATTTTAATGCGTTTAATGTGTTAGTCATTTTATTCATTCTATCCAACATGGCCAACTAACCCTCTGTGCCTCTGTGATTTCACTCTCTTTTCAGCTCTGTTTCTTCCTGATACCCTGTCGTGCAAGCCCCATATTTAGTTTTTTCAAAACTTTCACCAAAACTGGAAGACCAAATGAAGCTAATTGAGACCAACAACGAGCACATTTCATTTGAGCCTTGATGGAGATGTCTGCTGTTATTCCTAATTTCTCATGCTGACTTGCTAGGGCCAAAAAGCTTTCTATTTCTGCTTCTACTTCTATTTCTATTTTCTAATCATTTGCAGCACCCACAAAACTGATTGCAACAGTCACGACACATATATGGCAGTGGATGTGTCGTGCAATTAAAAGTTTTTAAACGTGCAGTAGCAAGAACAGTTTTAAAAGAAAAATACAACAAATATGAAAGTACGCCCTTATGGTCCTTGTGGGTTTGTTAAGGTGACGTCAGAGTGATGAGAAAGCTTAAACAGTAAAAAGTAACAGTCGGTATCCTACAGAAAGTGAATGATGAATGTTTTCTAAATGTATTAAGAATCAATATGTATTGAAAAAAGCAATGCTATCTCAGAACAGTAATGTGGGCTTCTGTCCAGTATACTACCACGAGGGTTAGCAAATAGATGTAAAGAAATGCAAATCTAAAATCGTGCTTTTGCTACAATACCGACAGACTTTCCATCACTCTGGAGGACTCTGCACTGATACAAATGAATTTCATGGAAACTAATCTAGCCAACACTGTAACCACTACTTGACTAAGGCTAAACGTATCCTAAACTTAGGCTAATCTGTCAGCCTACTGTAAAAGCCAATGATTTATCATATTGGGAACTGATTTTTGTTCCTATTACAAAAAGAGACTTTGAAAACTGATTTATGTGCCCGAAACATTACAAATACACACACACAGTGTGCACACAGACACGCGAGACAAATGTGCTGTTCTGAGCCTTACGCCTGTGAGGTATTGAGGTTGCACAGTCTAATATTTGACTGAGCAGTGTTCCGGCAGCAGTAAACGAATGTGCCGCCATTGTACTCCCCACTTACATAACACTGTTTATACGCCCCCAGTAGATATGAGTTATTGGCTGCTTGGGATCTCTGACAATAGATAAAAATAGGATTACGCTCTCCCTGCATAATGGACAACTATCAGTCTCTGTGTTGAAACCTGCCTTTTCTCAGTTAGCATTACAATGTCAACGTGTGAAAACAAAAGGTAACATTAGGCATTCTTAATCCCTTAAAGCTCTTTTATGTAATTTAATAAATTAGCTGCTGCAATAACTGCTTCAACGACCCCCCGACACGGTCACCCCCCACCCACCCCCCAACGCTGGGAAATGACTCATGCATTTTTCAGCACTGTGTCTGCATACAGCTACAATATTCAGAATGGACAGATGCCAAATCAATCCTCTTTCCTTCTTCTGTCTCTTCCATTTTCCCCTTCTGATGCCCTGTTTTTTTATCAATATAGAGCATTTCAAAACATACCCCCCCCAAAAGAAAAAAAAAACCCCAAACAAACACTAGTTTATGTATGAACTTTAACTGGAGAAAAAAACATTTCAGAGTCAAAGTCCTTGAAAGACATGGCGTAGATCAATTTCCGCTCAGTATGCAGAACTCTGAGTGAAATCTTTAAGGGTGAATGTGTTTTTAATTCTGAGGATATTTCCACGTTCAAGCCATTAAAAAACATAACAACAGTCCTCCTTAGATGGTTTCCCATTATGGGCCAGCTGAAACAGGTCTATTAACTTTCGAAGCAGAGTAAGGATAAAATGATTAAAGGACACCTTGGCACTGAAAACTGAACCTGACCAACACGTATGATCATGTATGCTGTTGGTAAACATCTGTTCATAGATTTCCAGAGTGTTGTAGACACCTTGAATGTGACCCTGTAGGGAAATGACAGCTAGGGACTGAAAGAACCACCCACAATTAATTAACTGAAGTGTTGCACACTTTCCCTGTAATCTTCATTTTAATTAAAAGTATTCCCAGACAACTGTGATAATCAGACACAAATCTGTCCATAGTAAGGATTTGGTAGCCCAGTACTGCTGAGAAACCTACTGCACCTAATGACAACAAGAAGTGTTAAAAAGTATATGTGTGCTGTAAAGATTTCTATATATAGGTCACATTTTGCATTTGATTCCAAGGTAATAATTTTCATTTGAAGCTTGATTGTTTTAGGAAAACACATATCTTACATATATAAGATGTAAGATATGGAATTAAAATTAGGTTTCATTTTTTAAGGTATGTTTGAAATAAAAGCATACCTCCCAGCAAAAAAGATTTAACAGGACAGCTCGAGGCAGGAGATGTGAAGCAAAGACACGGAGTGAGGTCAGTTACATGCTGAGATGCACCTGGGTAGATAGGGAGGTAGTTATCCTCATTTGGAGCTGAAGTGGCTGTGAGTCAATTAAAGGTACATTAAATCTCTTCTCATTCAGGTACAGCATATATAACTGGGGCTACATATAGCAAGGATGTCATCCAAATGTTGCGACTGGATGCTCATATATCCATTAAGAAATAAGAAAAAAAACAACAAAAAAAAAAAAAAAAAAACTTGCTTGAGAATCATCACATTTTAAAGTTTTTCTTTTTCCAGTAATATTTTAATCCAGTAACAGTTATCTTTACACTTTTGGATATAATGCAAAGTGTCGACAAGTAATTCAGCATGAATTTTTGACGTTATGCGAAATGTAAAAAATGATATTGCCACAGCATTAAAATGCTTGCAAGCCCCTGGAGTGTACTCTACACAGCCACTCATCTTCCTCTTGTTACAGGAGTTGTTTAGAGGCTATTGATAAAAAAAAAACCCAGATTCATACATATATATATATATTTCCACTTCCTCTTCAATTTTATATCATATACACAGCTATATTCTTTGCAAGTTCATCATTGGGGAATCATTTTAGGACAGAAACTCCATATGAATTTATTTTAAGGTGTACTGGGCAGGACTGACTGACAGCAGTTTATGCCCAAAACTAGAACTAGTGTGCAACTCTGATAGGCAGCTACATGATGCGCTGCTGTATTGGCCTGATACCAAGCTGTGTCTAATATGGTGGAGATTGACTTACTCTTGCTTGCTTCCAGGTAGTGTGGGGGATTTAAACTATTTTACCTCCCCAGATCTTCACACCTTCCCTCAGGCCTCTCACCTCATGCCTTAAATATTAATGGTAAATCGGAGGACAGAGGATGAGTGAGGAGGGGAGAGGAGTGACAGCTCAATCATGAAGACAGTAGCCTCCCTCCCTCCTCCCTAACCCTCTGGGCGGCTGTCACCATAACCTACATGATGTAATCACCTCCATAACCCTGATATGGGCCACCAAGGGCCATGTGGGGAGAGACAGAAAGAGACGGGTGGGGGTGAAGTCGTGACACCATTTGATCACAATTACTTTCAAAGAATACATGTAATTATTTATTTCTATGGAGAAACTACATATTTTCAGGCAAGGACTTTTTTGGGTTTATTTTCTGCATTTATAATGTATCTCCTACAATCACAATGCCAATTAGTTACATTAGTAATAAAATCACATGGTTTTAGCCACAATGAAGCAAAGTGAACATCCATCCATCCATCCATCCATCCAGTTCAGCGTAAGGATGCTAATGAGTGCTCTTATGGCATCAGTACCTATTCCTCTGAACGATACAGCAGATGTTTCCACACTCACATTATACCTTCACATCAGAGCTGACTTTTCTCTTTTTCAAAGTGTTTTCCACAAAGTGAATCTGATGCGATCCTACAAATGGATGGATTTTACACAAAGTCAAACTATTGCAACATCTCCTTTTGTGTAATCTTTAAATCTTTATGTCAGTTTTTTTTTTTTTTTTTTACATTTTAATGACCTATCAGTACAGAAACTCAATCTTGCACTTGTGTCTTCAACCCAGCTGCAGTGGTAGTTGCAAAATGAGGCAGATTACAAAAATCAAGAGGTGCACAACCTAGGCAAACAGAGGCTCGTAAGAGCGGATGTATTTGATGTCAATGTTGTCATAAAGCGGTTATTATTGGGGCCCAACAATCAAAGGCCATGGCCAACTCTGTGTATTTCACTATAATGGCCACAGATGGCTGTTAGTTTTCCACATCTATTATCTCTATATAAAACATCTCTGTACACGCTACATTTTAATGTATTTGAATAACAATAAATCAGGAAGAACATTTTAAATAATATATCAATGGGATGTTTTGTGATATTTAACCATTTTTCTCCTAAGTTTCCTCTAACACCCCAGCTGGCTTTCATTTGTAGGAAGTACAGACTGTCAGTCCACTGTTTGCCTCAGCTTCCAAATGTGTCCACGCCTATTTATTCTGGAAGAGGCTGTAAAACTGCCTGTGTAAGGAGTCCGATACGGGTCGGTGAGTCAATAAAACTCACTTCTGACCACTGACGGTGATATTGAGGTGAGTTGTTGAGGATATCCTGAACTTTTGCTGTTGGTAAGTGCTGCTGCTTTTGCTACTGTTGGCTGGTGTTACTGAAACTTTCTTATAAGTGGATCCAAGGTCGTCAGACTCAGGCAATTAGAGAATAAACTCTCATGTGACATGAGAATATAATCAAACTGTTTACCAGAGGGAAAGTAAACAGCAAACTTTAGGATATATTGAAGTCTAAAGTTTGGTGGCATAACATTAATTTATAATTAGCTCCCTGGCAGTACAAATCTTAGATGGTCATACAGAGTTTAAAAGAACTAATTATTATTTTTAAAACTAGCTTATAATTGACTCTTTTCAATATTATTTTGTTTTACAGAAGTGATGAACTTGCTTATAAACTGTAAAAACAGAAGTTCCGTTAACTCACACTTGAGTGTGTAGAAATAATCACAGT
Source organism: Simochromis diagramma (assembly GCF_900408965.1). Classification (NCBI taxonomy): domain Eukaryota; kingdom Metazoa; phylum Chordata; class Actinopteri; order Cichliformes; family Cichlidae; genus Simochromis; species Simochromis diagramma. The sequence goes on from NW_024386831.1 coordinate 10,314,184, forward strand.
TTTTGCAATTTTGCCTCTGTACACCATGACTTTACAAACAGTCAAGATGTGCAGACAGTCAAGATATGATGGAAGTGTAGACTTGTAAATTCAATTCTGGGGTATTTAACAAAAGTTCAGTACTTAATTCTGAAATATATACTTTTTTTATACACCCATTTATAAAGACCCCCATAAAATGTTGTGGTCAAGGAGTGGTCAAATTAACAATCTGGTATAGTCGTAGAACTAAAGTGCAAGATGACGGATTTCCATGGTAAAGAAAAAATCCTTCACTACATCCAGTCAAGTCAAAAACACTCTCAAGGAGGTGGGGACCTCACTCTCTAAGTCTACAATCAAGAGACAATTTCTTGAATGTAAAAACAGAGGGTTTGCAACAAGGTGCAAACCACTGGTTACACTCAAGAACCGATGAAATTAGACTAAATAAGACTAAATGAAAAACAAAATTAACTTAATCTATCATCTGTCAAATATAGTGGAGGGAATGGTACAGTATATACATGTGTGGCTGCCAGTGGAACGTGGTCAATAGTGTTTACTGATTGTGTGACTGCAGATAAAAGTAGCAGGATGAATTCTGAAGTGTACACAGGGCTACTCTCTTTGTTCAGATTCAGAAAAAGGCTACACAGCTAATCAAACAGCGCTTTGCAGAGCAAATGGATAATGACCCAAAACATGCTGCAAAAAAAAAAAGCCCAGGAGTTTCTCAAAGCAAAGAAAATGGCATCTTTTACATTGGCTAAGTCTCTCACCTTATTTCAGCCCAATAGAGCATGTTTTTCAGCTACTCCAGAAAAAACTGAGGGGACCACAAACAAGCAGCAACTGAAGGTGCAGGAAAGACCTGGCGCCATTTGGTGATGTCCACAGGTTCTATACTTCAGACACTGAATGCATGTATGAACAACAATTGCGGTTTAAAATGATGTTCTTTTTATTTGGTACATATAAAAATGGTAGTAATTACTTAGCAGTTTTATCCAATCTTATTTAAACTCCTTGAATTAAAGCTGAAAGTCTGCACTTCGATCACATATTGATTATCTTATTTTAAATACACTGTGACATTGTAAAGAGATCAATGTCCAAATACTTATGGACCTCACAGTTTTAGTGTAGCTTCTCCCTCTTTCCTGTATTTAGGTTCCACCATGAATTGGGTCGTGTCATAGTTAATTGGCATGGAGGAAAGACCGGGATATGAGCAAAGTGGTGGAAGTCAGGCAATTCCACTGCTATTCCTTATTGCTTGAAGACATTTTCAATCAGTCTTTTAGGTATTGTGTCAGCACGGTGAGAGAAAGCTTTTGATGCAGTGTGAAGGTTTTGATCTGAAGATGTTCCAGTTTGTTGTCAGTGCATCTATATTTTATCAAGGCAATATACAGGAATTGTTTGACACTTGCTGCTTTTTCCAAAGTTCTGATTTTCAAGTGGACACGAAATTGCTGTTGGGCTTCAAGCATTTACTGTCTGAACAAAATTGGAAAATCCCTTTGGTGTAGCTGACAGACAAAAACACAAAATAGGGTATAGAGCAGTTATTGTTTCTATGCTGAGAGGCAACCTAAGTTTGAAAGAAAAGTTGAAAACTACATTCTTGGACTTTGAATAAGATGGCAAAATGAATCGTGAAAGAATGGCGATCTTAACATTTTAAGAATGTATATTTAATATGGAAAAAAAAGCATGTGTGAATTAAAGAATAATGTGGCCCAAACGTGACAGAAACGGTGTTTTGACAAACCATCCTACTTTGGCAAAATGTCCTACCGTAGGTAGTTTATGCACATTTCTGCTGTCACAGAGTAATTCCAGCATAAATTTAAGTAGGTATGACAGTTTGCCACTTAACGTTGCCCATCAGAGTATGCTTGTAGCTTATATTCTTAAAGGCAGGATGGTTTGCCACTTCAATTTACCCGTTAAATTGTGGCTATAGGTAACATTCACAAAGGTAGCATTGTTTGGCACTTAATTTCACCCGTCAGAGTATGTTTCTAGCTGTTATTAACAAAGGTAGGACAATTTGCCACTTAATTGTAGCCTCGAAAGTATGCTTCTAGCTCATATTCACAAAGGTAGGATGCTTCACCACTGAATTTTAGCTGTGAAAATATGCTTCTAGCTCAGATTAACAAAGGTAGAACAATTTGCCGCTAAATTTTAGCTGTTAAAGTATGCTTGTAGGTCACATTCACAAAGGTAGGATGGTTTGGCACTTAATTTTACCCGTCAGAGTATGTTTCTAGCTGTTATTAACAAAGGTAGGACGGTTTGCCACTTAATTTCGTGTTGTGCGCATGCGCAGAAACGAGTAGGATGGTTTGTCAGGTAGGATGGATTCCCAGAACACCGGGACAGGAATTAATCAGGAGTACGAAACTGAACACCATAGTAGGAGGTTTTAAACCTCACCTCTATTTTGTATTTTCTGTGAGGACAGAGTAATCTGAATACAAAACGAATCCACAAAAGGATCATTCTACCAATTTTGTCCTCTTTAAATCAATATAAATGATCTCATTGATGCAACAGTAGCTATTCCTTTTTTAACAAGACATTCTGGACAGTAATAATAAATGAAATAACATGGGACAGAGGTTCCCCTCTTACCCCATTTATTGGATATGTCTTCCATCCAAGCTCCCCAAGCACAGACGTTGTATCCAGCAACACAACTGAAATGAGAATAAGAGGAGGAAATACATACATTAGCCATCTGGGAACACATAAAAAGTTCTCTTTCACACTGTAAATTGAAAAATCTGTCAAAAACGTGTTCATCTAGACATTTTTCATATTAACGAAAATGAGTTTCTTGGATGAATATTTATGAGCACAGTTGCGTGTACAGTAGGAGCAACATTTTTGCCACTTGCAACACAATTTAAAGTTTGATGGATTGCAGTCAAATTGCTGTCAACAGGCCATTCCCTCCTCTGCTATCCATAGCTTTACTTCAATCTCACCGACAATATGCTCTCCTACTGGCGATGATCAAGACTTTTCATGAGATACTATAAGTGATGTATCAATCCTTCCTATGCTAGTAAAGTGTATGTTCCATTGTGCCAAACATCAGTCAAGACCCTGCTATGTTTTATTGCATATAAATTAAAGCTATGATTTGATATGCAATGATATAAATCATGGCACAGCATAATAATATCATTGTCAGGTGACTTTAAACTTCCAAGTAGTGTTAAAAAATACTATTTTAGAGGGGAAAATATTGTCATCCTTGTCAATACTTTGTCATCCTCTCAAGGACAACAGATTTAATAATTCAGGAGGAAAGCACTTCTCCCAGTGACAAGTGATTTACACTGAAAAAACAAACAAACTGTGGCTTCCAGAATTTGCCCTCAGTGAGATAGCAGCATAATAACACAAATTAAAAAAAAAAAAGTTTTCCCACACGTGTGACAACAGTAGGGAACAGATTTTATACAAAGACCCTGATGCATTTTCAGAATCCATAAATATTACATGGAGCCCATCCAGTCACCTTGTCAAAAGTGCCAAATACACAGTATGTGTGACAGTCTCTTACAGTATGTCCCTATTAGGTGAGTATGCACTGCATGATTAAGTGGGTACAGGAAAAGAATTAGTATTCAAGGAGAGAATCAATGCTAACAGACAAAAACATCAACAACAACAACACTAGTCTCAACAGACTTATTCAAAACTGTTCCCTTGTCTCTGTTAATAATGATCACAAGAAGCAAAAATTCAGCTTTGAATATTTCCTTCAAAAATCATTGACTTAGATCTTAAATGTTGCTTTTTCAAATAGCGCTATATCAGTACCGACACGATTTCTGACAAACCAAAGTGTAATTTCGACTTAAAGTTAAAGACTGAATTTTAAGTGTCAGTCAGTCATGACTGTCCACTTAGAGCTCTGTAAGTGGTCCTTGGGGGACTCATTATAGCAACACAGATCTTTATCAGTGACAATATTCCCTGAATAAATCTCCATTAACATCATTACTCTAGAATAGCTAGTTATTACAACCAAATGTACATCAAAGAAAGCCATTTCAGTGCTGTGATATTGTGATTACGACCATTTGCGAATTACAATGTGAAGGCAAAAGAAATGCGATATGTCCTCTGTTAACATCAGGGCAAACAGACAAGAAGAAGAGACATTTGCATCTGTTTCCCAGTCTTCACACAGTACACTTCTGATGGAGCCTGGCTGACAGAGATTGTCCAAATATCTGCTGACTGGGATTCTCAGAGGGGTGGAATGGTAAATACACTTTTGACATAATGTAAAACCACTTTTGGATCAAGAAATGCACATTTCACAGCATACAAAACCCAAATCATTCAGGACAATATTTTTTAGCACTGACAGAGTTGACAAATACAAAAAAAGGCAACAAATACAGTGAATTTGTGTAAGTAGTAGAATAGATTTAAAACAGAAGGAAAAAATCTAAATGAATAAAAAATAAATAACTAAAACAATCTTTGTGATGACCAGAATAGCTGCAGAGCCCTCTGCAAATTGGCTCACATGTTTCCTCATCCATAAAGAGAGGACTTTAAGAGTAGAATCTCTGATTAGTGACCAGAAAATCCAAATCCATAGTTGGATTCAAAATGCAAAAGTCCAAGAGTTGTCAGCAAAAAGATTCAAATAAGACAACATGAAACAACAAAAATACTGGCAGTGGACACTGGTACCCCTCAGCCTCCTAGTAGTTGCATCTTTTGTATGCATTTCAAAATTGTATGTCACTTATTTAAAAGATTTTCAAAAAACTTCACCTCTGCCTACTGACCTTGAGGCTGAGGTCACTGAGAGTTTTAGTGGATACATATATGGTGTAAATTTCAAAATCCTAGGTGACTTCCTTCTCAAGGTATTACATTCACAAACTTGGGTGTCCCTGTCGACCGCCCTCCCGACAGGGTGATGACAATATCCAATCAGAATTTTACAGTGAGGGGTAAGAAACATTCATTTAAGTGCTTCGTTCACTTCCTCAGTGTCAGGCTAAAGGCAGCAAAACCCTAAAACAGCCCATCTCGACTGTTATCAGGCCACTGAATAACTCTTATTAGTTCTAATCAGTCCTACACGTGTTGCTATAGGCAACACATGTAGGCAACACATATCTTGTATGACCTTCCTGTTCCTGAGTGTAACCAGTGGTTTGCACCTTGCTGTAAACCCTTGGTAAGGTGTGGCTTGATTACATATTTTGCCTCACTCCTGAAGAACCCCTCAACTTGGTTTGATGCTGTGGAGGGTTTTCTTAACCAAAGAAGAGTCCTGCAATCATCCACTAAAGGTGTCTTCTGTGGTCTTGTGGGCCTTTTGGTTTTGCAGATCGGATCAGTGCATTCATTCTTTTTAAGAATGTACTAGATTGCACGACTAAAGTTTTTGCTAGCTCTCTCATAGGATTATTTAACTATTTATTTTTCAGCTTAATGATGGCCTTCCTTGCTTGCACTAACATCTCTTTGGGCCTTATATTGAGAGTTCCACTGAAAAGCTACCAACTGTTTAACACTTGGATTCAACTCCAGGTCTTTTATCTGGGAAAAAGCCTCACCTGGCCATGAAATTGCTTCAAACTGGAGTTTAATATACCACAAGTTACACCACAAACCCCCACTTAGTTTCTAATTAGATTTATGGAAACTCAACTCATTATATTGTCTGCTGTGAGATTTATATGCAATGTAATGAAAACATTACAATAAAATAATGAAACATTTTATCTTATCTTTTGTTGAGAGTTTAAATAAGTAGCGCCCTCTTATTCTGTGGCCATCACTCTTCTTGTAAACTTCATTAGGAAAAATGAAAACAAAGTGAGTACCACATGATGTTTATACCGTTATAGTTCAAGAGTAAATGCAGAAAATGTACATTGATATATATAACTCTATTGATCCCCCCACCCCCCCCCCCCCCTGGAAAAAAAGAAAGGACACCATACTGAGCCTTTCATCTTCAAATCCCATCTTCACTACACTACTGGCTGAGTTTAATATTTCTGCTAACGGGTGGTATTGGATTAGTTCCAGCATCTCTGTGTGTTTATTTCTGCCCACCAATGCCAGGTCTGTGCCATGTCAGTGTCAGTGCCAGATTGGAGAATAGGTGTCTCTGCCAATGCTGTTAATGGACACCATTAGGCTACTGTGGGCAGGTAAGCAGCACAATCCCTTGAGAATAGCCTAATTACTGAGAGTTGGCTGCGTCGTTCACTGCAGTAAGGAGATTCACACCTCCCCTCACCATATATAAAGAACAGTTGATGTGCATTACAGTAGGAGGCAGTGTGAATGTATTCGGCTGACAACATTGCACTGTTCGGTCCAAGCCTTGTGTTCCCACCTTTATAAGAAAAGTGTGGCACCATGAAATTTCTTCTTTATTTGTGAGCCAGACAAAGGATACTTAGAAATGAAACACCTCTGGTGTTCAGCTGACAGTACAGGAGTTAAAGATGTGACCTGCTAATAGCACCTAAGCTCAAAAACCATAATAAAAAAAGTGCCTTCATTTCTCTGATGCTTTTTCGAACATATTCACTCATTTAAAGATTTACAGTAAAAAATGTATTGTGAAATTTAGCTAGAAAGTAGTTTGAGTAGTGTGTGTGCACTTGTAATTGATGGTGTGCATATATTTTAGTATATGCTGTATATACTGAGCAATGTATCTTGGGTGCTAATCCAGCCCATCTTCTCTCCCTTTCTATAGCTCTCTTCATAGAGTTGTCTTTCTGAGAAGGACCCACAAATGCTGCCTGGAGCTGCAGGCCCTCTGGGACTTCCTCTGGTTAGATATAAATAGATCATGAGCTGGCCAACTCATAAATATATGGAGCTTCACTAGAATGATGACATCTCTTGTCTGGCCTACAGCCTTTGCAGGCAACACAAATACCCCCAAATAGCAGCAGCCCAAACAACAGACCCAAAGGTGGTCTATTTAAGTGCTACTTTATGCCAATTAGATATGGAAGCAGTATGAGTGTTCTGGCAAAAGTGATCCAGGCGGTCTGCAGTTGTGTGCAATACTGTCTCTTTAAAGTATAGAATGTAAAGACACAAAAGGAGGCGTCTTTAACCTCCTAGGACTTGGCGTCCACATATGTGGACATCACACTTTGGGTTATTTAGACCAAAATACTCAATTTTGCTCTACATGGGCCTGATATCCACTTACGAGGACATTATACTGCTACTGTTCTATCCAGTTTTTAAACAAATATGTGGCTCTTATTTTTCTTAAAAGCAAAAATAAGGTAAAAAAAAAAAATCTGGTAATTCTTTGTTTTTACATTCATCGGGCCCCAATATGCCCAAATATCAAAGAGAAATTAAAAATGCATGCTGTGGAAGAGTTCGGGTCTTAGGAGGTTAAGTGCACTTTTGGTAGAATAGAGGGCCTACATTAGACTCTTCTGGATTACAGAGGTGTCTGTCCTGTGAAAATCTAAAAGAGTTATATGAATTCAAAACACAGTGCAGGTCTTCAAACATACATCCTTTGGTTGATTTGGCACACTAGGGTATTGAATAAAGTGTGATATTTATGTAAAGTGTGATAGGAGACATATGTTTTGTAGTAACACTGTTTCCTATTATAATGAAAGCATCATCGTTTCTTATTATTAAAGTAGTGACATAGTCTACAGACTAAATTAGCTCAAAAAGGAAAATAGGCCTTGATTCCAAATATTAATAGAACCTTTCGCTTTGCAAGCTTCATAGAAACACATTCTCGTAAACCCAAAGCCTCATAAAAAATAACAATTGATGAACAGACACTAGAAAATTGATTTGGATGATGATTTCAGTCAGGATTGCATATTGTCCTCTAGTAGTGTAAACAAAGTGCTGCACTTGAAACACATGACGAGATGATATGCTTTGAAATAGAAAACTATCCATAACAAAGGCAACCTGACAGGCATGACAGACTTTTCGGTGCATTTTCACAAACAAGACCAAACATTCAACAACATAATAAATGTCAGCAAAGCAAATCTTTGAAATGTGTTTCATTGGATCTGATAATAGCTCTAAGTGTATTTAAATGAGAGATTAGCGAAGGGAATACGTGCCAGTATTCAACACAGGTTGGATGCTGAAGGATCCCTCTTGAGCATAATGTGGTTATAGACACGTGTAAAGCAATAATGTCATAACAAGTGATTCCCATCAGTTATTTAATGCAAAACACCTGCACTGCCATCTCTGATCAGAGTGTAGGTAGTACTGACCAAAGATTTAAAAAGAGCAGACCTTTATTAATAAATTAATCATTAATTACCCTTTATGCCATGAAAAGAAGATCAATCCAAGTTTTATCTGAAAAAACTCACACCCTGGCCCACTCCCCATCATTCCCAGGATCTGTTAAAAGCAGAATATCAGTCCAAAACCTAAAGATTTGTAGCATAATAATCCCAAATTATATGATAATAAAGGTCAGTGCATCATGCTGCAGTTAAATGAGCAAGTCAGTTTAACACTAAAACTAAGAATTCAGCATGATAAATTACATCCTCTTCAATCAAGTTGAAAAACATACAAAAATAAGTAAATACACAATAACAAAAAAAAGATGTTAGAAATGGAAGACCTAAAGTTAAGAACTGGAAAATCAAAAAGTCTGTGTTTTTAACACTGTTAAAAAAACACTGTTTTTAACAGTGTTCAACACTGTGTAGATGACATAAAACAAGCTGTCATCTACATTTCTTAACAACCTTCCACAATATGGACTTCAGGTTTCAGCATCACGTTCTGGAAATACAAAATGACTGATTCTGGAAATAAGCCATTTTCATACATAGAATATTTAATCTTGCTGACTTCATCAATTTGCTATAAAGTGATAAAATTCCCTTCACTGAGACATAGGTAATTTTAGCATGGCATTCACGGCTACATTCAGATACACCCACAAAAGTGCCAAAGAGAGCTGAGCTATTTTGCAATTGTCATTTGAAAGAATAAAAAAAACAACAAAGGGACAAAAACATACTTTTCAATGTATTCCATTTACACGTTTGAGTCTGTCTTGTATGTCTTTGCTGTTTCGCGCTGCAGTGTGTAAGAGAGCTGTAACCTGCTGCACTTGACAGAGATCTCTCGTCTGATTGGGAATTGAAGTGTCTAAATCTAACTGTGAAATTACAAATGAAGTAGGTTGGATAAAATCTTATGTACATCTTACTGCTGTTTGCATTCTCTGGTGAGCTGAGCCACTGACAAAGATGCATGAGAAGCGCTCACGGTCATCATCTTGTGCACACCTATTCATCAATGTGGCTGCACACAATCTTGTACTGTGTTAAAATGATATTATATGATATGCATATTAGGTCCAACCTAGCATGATTGCGTTTGCAGCTTTTAAAGAAAAGCGCCTACTTTGTTCCTGCAGCAGAACCCAGAAAACAGTTGTTCATTCATTCTGTACAGGGAAGGCCTAATGGCCACAACAGTCTGAGAAGCAACACTGCTTAAACATATTTTGGACTGAGGTGTTTTTTTCTTGCTCATTCGTGACTTTGAAGAGTCATTTTCATCAGGGGTATGAAATGAATCTTGTTCACCAGGTGGACAAAAATGTGTCATTCCGTGCAAGTCAATGATAATTATGTGAATACAGGAATGCTTTTGAAGAGGTCAAGCCCTGGGAAAATTAACAGTCTCCAGCCTGGAGCCATTTCAGTCTAGGGAGGAGAAATTTGTGGAAAGACCTTTTATTATACATAGCAGCAATTGTGTTCCACTTAACAATGATGGTACCTGTATATTCACGATAAATTAAGAAAAATCCTGGGAAATCTCTCTAACGGTCATTATATTTTGACTGATTGATGAAAACTGCATATACTGAAACTAATATCAAAATACACAATATTGCCCCTGCTTATCATATGTGCAAAAACACACACACCAGCCTGTTAGTTAAAGGTGCAGAGTTATGTTTTTTTGGGTGCTGGCTGATTGATTTTCTTGACAAAACACTGCTGATAAATATCTCCTTATTCTGATGATGGTGATAAAGGTGCTCCGCAGGAAGCAGCATTGAGAGCAAAAGCTTTAATCAGGCATCACCACAAATCAATGCAAAGACTTGAATCATAATTTTCAAGTTTGTTTTTTTTTTTTTTGCTAGATCTTTTTGAGTATTGCAATGAATAACCATTAGAGTCTAAGCCAAGAGTTTTACACCATGCTTTGCTGAGCACTTTGTGTTTGTGTGAGATGCATTTAACCAGCTTAAAAAGACATTTGCATGTGGTCCTTTCATATTACAAGAAAGGATTGCTTTCCTGATTTTCATGCCTGAGATTTTTTGGAAAGAACCAAAAACAATCTGAACAATTTCACAAGTGTGGAACAAAGACATCGTCATCTAATTTAGCTAGTATAAACTCATTTTCGGCTAAAGCAAAATGTTACAAGAGCTCAAGAAAGTGGTTAGTAAATAAGATTCGTAAAAGTTCAGTATAATAAATATTGCTTCTGATGAACTGACAAGGCAGGGAACGGTGGGAGAAAAACCAAAAATAATATTATGGGCAGAGATTTATTGATGGGGAAAAGTGCTACTTGGCAGTGAGTGAGTAGGGATTTGTTAGTAACTCTCTGCAGTCCTAGTTGGATTCATATAAGGAATACGATAGGTTGCTGTGAACAGAGGCAAGACATAGCAAAAAGTGGCTGTTTTTATCGTTTTTCTAACAGATGAAGTCTGACCATTTTTTTCTATGAAATTCCAAATCTTTGTAGTTCTGTTTGTTGGTGTTCAAAAGCATGATCTACACTAACCCCCCCATGTAATTCGGTTGGATTTTGTCTCCTGCCAACAGAAAGGAAAAAACAAATAACAAAAAATTTGTTCATTTTTTTCCTTCGTTGTTATGCAGTGACTAGATTTTAGAACTGAATGTGAAAGTTGCTTATCCAGTAGTGGCTACCACATTGATTCATACTCTGTTCAGAAAGAACGCATAGCCCACACTCTATCATCCAAAAGCAGGTGAAATCACAGAGACACCATAGGTAGTCTTAATTTGACAAATACAGAAGCAATTATTTGAGAAACCCTTTGGCGTCTTACAGGACACTTTTCTTTGTCATCAGAGTTTCAGTTTTCCCATGCTGAGCTGCACCGCTCTGTGGCAGACAACGACTGCAATTGTGCCACCGAGGTCCCAGACCAGTCAATATGAGAGACTAAAGTACAGTGGAAGGCAGACATCAGTTCAATCATTCAATCTGTGGCAGAGAAAAACACACAGCGAGGCTGTTATGTAGCAGCTGTCTAGGAGAACAGGGAGTAGCATCGCTCTTATTGAACAGAGAGAACAATAAAATATAACCTGGGGGGCAGATCCCGCTGTATTCCGTGCCCAATCAATAAGACTATTTTAAACCTCACGGATGCAGTAGTTGTGTGTGCAGGTGCACGTGGAGCCATCGAGGAACGCACGCACACAGACACACAAGCATTTGACCACACTCCAACACAAGCATCTGTGTGAGTGTGGTCACTTATCACAAAGAAAGACAGGTGGGCAGAAAACTTATGCAAGAGCAAAAGGAAGCATGCATGGAGGTGTGTTTGCCTGACGCAATTTCTCTTACATACACACGCGCTTACATTCAGCACTACATCTATATCCAAGTGCATTTACACATGCACTCACTCTTTGACAGCTCAGACTCGAAACGTTTCTAAAATCTACTGCAACACTCACCGCGCAAAAACTGACATGCACACACTCTACCAGACGCACACACGTTCTCCCACCTAATGATTAAATCCTTCTGCCGCTGTGTCTGTGCCGGTGTGTTTGCATGTGTACGTGTAATGTATAATGTGTAATTACAGCAGACCGACATGTCATTTCAGCAGCGGAATTTTATCATTTTTAAAATTTTGTCAGGTTCAGAAAAAAGCTCAACCCAGGAAATCCTTCGAACTCTAACAGCAACATAATAAACTTAAAGTCACAATCTGGTTTATGCCACAGCTCTTGTCTGTGTAGAAGAACTGAAAAATAATAAAGATAGAAATGCGTAATCCGTGAAAACAAACGTAGAATGTGCATTTTATATTAGATATCTAAGTTTCTTTTTTCTCTCCCCCCCTTTATTCCTTTCTTTTCGCCGTTTCCGGTGTCTTTTTTAAAGTAATATCGCTATGAAACTTCTCATTCTTAACTCACACGAATGGCTTTTTGCGGGACTTATGAGTGATGATTTGCTCGAACTAAGAATACCTGTCTAGTGGCTGAACTCGATTGTCCCATCGGGCTAATTTGCTGCCCTACAGTAGTGTAACGGCAATATGTGTCCGAAGACAGTAAGTGCGGTGAACATTTTTAAAACCATTGGGAAAGAACTGAAAGATGATACAACTGTTGGAATTTACGCGACACAAAGTCGGGAATGTTAGGAGCGAAGCGCATCGCTCTGTGGATGTGTCTTACCTTGGTTGCAATTGCAGAAACGAGTGAGGGCAGTTCCAAGAAAGAGTGAAACGAAGAAAAATCTGTTTCCAAAACTCATGTCTGCAACATCTATCACCGGCTATGTCTGGATATTTTTAGCCGAGAGGTAGCTGTAGCCAGATAAAAACACGTCACTGGAAGGTCCAGAAACACCGATCCGCTGCTCCTGGTCTTTACATTTGATCCCGATGGTAGAGAGCTGCCGGGTGACACAGCCAGAGATGGTCCATTCTTTACCTTGTGGCAGTGGCAGCTATGGCGCGGAACGGAGAGGTTTTGAATAAACTCAGCAAAATATCTAAAGTGAAATTTTCACACAAGGTGAGAAACACTTCCCACCTAACTACTTTGGAGATTTCCCATGCGCTTCATTCGCGGTTGATGCATTTATATTAACAAAAAAAATCTCAAGTACAAATTAAAACGCAATGTGGTGCCTTTCTGTAGCGCACGGAGTCGTGACAGACTTTCACTCCTGCTTTTGGCACGGCAGTGTGCCGAGGGTTGCCAGCTCCAACTCGATCCGCTGCAGCAGCAAGATGGGAACGTTGAATAGAGAAATGATTTGGATGCAGCGGTAGAGCAGCTGAAGCGGGGGCTACAAGGAGACTGAGCGCATCTGTGCAGGATGCTCGGCACTAGAGGGGGTTAGCTGACAAGGCAATGGCGTGTGTGTGCGCGCGCTTGTGTGTCGACTCGTTCCAGTGCGGGCTTCCCAAAATTATTAGAATTATAGAACTTGAAAATACTAAACTATACTTTTGAACCTGCATGATGTGATTTTTGACCTAACAGCTGACACCTGGGTCAATTATATGAGTATCAGTTATTATGTAATATAAGGTTACCACGGCTCTAAAAGTCCTTGAACATATACAACTTGTGGGAAACACTTTGAATGGACAATAAAATAACGAGTTAAATCCCATAAAAGTGAATAAATTAATTCGGCTTTGCTTTGCTTTTTATAATTAAATGTCAGTGTATCTGTTCTCTGATATTCATATTCAGCTGACTGGTGTATTTTGATCTTACATCCTTTGTCTTTGTTTTATATAATGAATTTGACACTATTTTATAAAGAAACACATTTATTCATAAAAATAATAGTAACAACAACAATAAAAATCTCTATAGTCTACTGCAAACTTTTAAGACTTTTAGTATAAGTGAAATATAGTTTTTTCAGTAGGTCTTCTGTTCAAATTCCATTAAATCATAGAATGTGCAAGAAAAAATATATAGATGGTAGCTTTCATCCTAGCAGCATGCAGTGTCAGCCTGTGTTCAGTATGTCACTACAGCACTCTTTATCCCACAGGAAGTTAAGTTTTATCCATTTCAAGTAAAACAGTGAGCTGCTGTGCTTGCCAAGCCGCCAATGTCAGCCAAGATTAAGGAAGGTCTTCCTCTCATCTTCATGGACGTCTCATCGAGTGAGTAAGCAAACCCTCCCCAACCTGACCCGGTTAAACAAAGGAATGCTGGCTGCTGTGATGAGACCCAGTCAATCAGGACACGAGAACAGCTTCCTGTCAGCAGAGAGGAGGTAAATACATCAACATCACAATCCGTCACCACCACTTAGCTTCCAGCCAATCATCAAACAACAAAGAGAAGCTGCCAACTGACTACTGACTTTGTGCAACGCAACATGCAAACAGATTTAAGGACGGAGGGCTGTAGAGTAGAATATATTGACCACTGTAGCCTTTTTGTGTACTGTAGCCTTTCCAGGAATGGATCAAGCAATTAATGCCATATTGCAGATGTATTGCAACTATAAAATGATGGACTCATGTTGTGGGGGGAAAAAATCATAGCCATAGAAATTGTAGATTGGAGGTATCAGTATATGTAATGTATGACTGTTAATAATTGGAGCACAGAAACAAATATTCCACCACACTAAAACCAGCCATTTAACCTCCTAGGACCTGGTGTCCACATATGTGGACATCACATTTTGGGTTGTCTAGACCAAAATACTAAATTTTGCTCTACAAGGGCCTGATATCCACTTATGAGGACATTATATTGCCACTGTTCTATCAAAATTTAAAATGAATGTCCTCTTATGTGGGTCTCATTTTTTTCTCAGAATCAAAAATCAGGTAAAAAAAAATAAAAAATCAGGCAATTCTTTGTTTTCACATTCACCAGGTCCCAATCAGCCCAAATAGCAAAGACAATTTAAAAATGCATGCCATGGAAGAGTTCGGGTCTTAGAAGGTTAAATCAAATATTCAACAACATTTAATCCCAAGAGCATTTTATAAATTGCTTAACATTTTCCTGAAATATTTTGTTTGTTTGTTTGTTTGGTTTTGCTTTTTCTTTCTTTTTTTTCTTTTGTAGGGGGGGGGGGGGGGGGGGGGGGGGGTATTTTTAGCTTATGATGTGGAAATATCATGTACATCAAATTCTTTTTTAAAAGTAACCTGAGCTACTAAATTATTTACAACTGCTGCTCTCCTTATGTTGTTACTACTAACACTGCTTGAATAGAAAATGAGAAAAAATATTGCTAATGACTTCACTTACCTCTTATTCCCAAACAGAGCTAAACTAGGGATAACACAGAATGATGAAAGGGGGAAACTGTTCAGAAAAGATCCTCTACTGCCACCCCTTGCCCCCACCCCTCACAATGATTTGGTTTCCTTTGCTGTAATAATGGTCAATGAGGTGTGACTGTAGTGTATTGGGGGCCTAACTGTGAGCTATGATTCCCCCTGTCTGGAGAGAACAAGCTATGTCCATCTGTACTCATCATGAGCATGGACTTGGAACGAGACCACATCAGCACAACTGACAGAGACAATGAGACTTTATAACATTAATGTCCACTCTATTGTGTTCACAATGAAGTGCCAGGCTATACCAAACTACTCTGTGGACTTATTCCAAACTATTTAAAACGTATCCTACAAGGAAAGTTCCATTTCAAATCCATTGTGTACAGTTAAGAGCAACAATCTACCTCACTTTGTTTAAGAACATTTTATTTTAAAAAAACAAGCAAACAACAAACAACCAAAAAAAAAAAATATTCAAAACGAATGCACCCCCCCACCCCCCAAAAAGAAAGAAAAAACCAAACAAACTCTGAACTTCTGTTAGAGCCACAACTTCTCCATAGCTCACAAAAGGTCCCCAATCTATGGCAGCCCTGAGAGGCCAAATGGACTGCAACTTAAGAAAACACCAGCAATAAGAAAAACGCTGCAAAAGCAAACAAAACACAACGGCAATAGGAAAAAGAAAACAGAAATAGGAGAAAGAAAACAGAAATAGGACAAACTACAGAAATAGGAAAAAACAGATTTCCAAAAGCACAAGGTAAGTGTTTGTGGGCAGACAATAACCCAACAGACCAGTTGCATGAACCAAAACATGCTAGGTAAGTGTGTTTTAATCTCATGATTCATATAATACTGATGATGGATTTTTAGGCTAATAGTTAGGCCTCCACTTCTTTTAAGTGTCTCCAAGCGCAATTATTAGCATATTTTGGTTCTGGATTTAACTCAAACCTTAGGCTTTCAATGCCTTGTGCTTTTTATTTTTCATACTAAAATTATATTTATACTTATTAAGGTCATTCATGGTTAAAAAAATCATGCTGTTGGGGGAGGGGAATAATCTTATATAAATCGGAATTTAAAAAATTAAAGCTGGAAGTTTACAAAAATGTCCTCCTACAGATTTACTAGAAAAAATGAGTAATTTCTTTTTTAAAATAATTTGCAGTAATATTTAATAATAAGAAAATACTTGCTATTTTATTCCAGACTTACCATATTATATATCTAACATATCTTAAGCATCCTTGTGATCTAAAAAGACTTCAGAAGTCTATTGGTTCTAGCAAATTGAATTTACAAAGACATTTTTTAAAGTTTGACCCAATTCAGTGCTGTAGTTCAATAAATAAACAATAAATAAATACTAGACAAGATGTTTATCATCCATTTCAGACTAAATAAAGACAGTAATCTAGTCAAGGTCATCCTACTGAAAGCTTTGACTCTGTGGAGTCCAAGGACCAGTTAAAAACTGTTGTTCTGGGTTGGGACAACAAGGCCTGACCCCCCAAATCTCTGTCTTAATTACCCACTGTCCTGATGTAACAGTTAGAGACACAATACACCACCTAGTCAGTTTGTTGATTAGATATGTGATTTATACCGAGTTCACTCAGCAATGTTGTAATGACTTTTGGGTGCATTTTTTCCCATGGTATGAGCAAATTTGCTTCTCATCCTCAATAAATTTATGAGGCTCAAAGGATTTACCCTGCAACGGTAAGCCCATTTTCCTATTCTTTATTATTGCATTGGCACTGAGGGAACACTCGATAATATGTGAAGCTTCATTTTGTTGCCCAGGGCAAGGCTGACATTGAATATTTTCAAATAGCGTTGCACAAAATAGTGACAGAAGAAAAACAATTGCTCAAAACCAAACTGTGATTACACCCAGATTCTAAATTGCCTCCAACAATTTACAGTCTGTGTTGTCTTCCAATTTATTTTTCACAATCAAGTTCAGCTTTTGATTTACATGATGTGTGCATTCAGAGTTTGCCTGACCTGTAAACAAAGGCTGCCGGAGGGCATGAAGCTATACATATGCAGCTATTGATCTACATAAGGATGTGCACTGCTGCAACGTGTCAGTGAACCTCTTGCCTGCTGGGCAAAGCAAGGAGTTCAAATTTTGTTTCTGCAAGGACATTTTGAAGAAGGAAAAGATTCATCACTAATATTAACTATCTGGTTATGGAAACAAACCGTAAAAGCAAAAACCGACATAGCAACACCTTTTAAGTTGATATGGCAAACATTTTAGCATGAAATAGCTTATTACCACTCACTCAGCAGTCTCATGCTTGGTTTGCAGCCACCTGATAAATATCCGGTATTTACTCTCTCTGTTCTTGTTTTCCATCTTCAGCGTTTCCTGGGGAAAATATCTGACACTTTAGCAGATAAGTTCTAGTTACTAGCTTTGTCCTGCTGTTGTACTGCGCTTTTAGTGCAAAATGTTTGTTAAAGCATTTTCTTGAAAACAATTGCCCATTTTGGGAAAAAACATATCAGAGAGTGATCTGAAAAGAGGCAAGGGATGGGTATCTATCTATCTATCTATCTATCTATCTATCTATCTATCTATCTATCTATCTATCTATCTATGTATCTATCTATCTATGTATCTATCTATCTATCTATCTATCTATCTATCAATCACAGGGCCAATGGAACAGTGTGTTATTGCATAACCAGAATTTCATTTAAATTAAACTAAATATGTGGACAGGTTATTTGGCTATATGTATTTTTGTGTATATTTCAAGCATATTTTTGAAGGTTTTGTGTTTTCATTGGCTATTGGGTATGTGGTCATCAAAAAAGAATGAAGCAGAAGAGCCAAAAAGACAATCGTTTTAACAGTTACTTGAAGTGCCTACCTTACTACACACAGGCATGCACACACTTACACACACTTGTGCTACACCATCGAGGTTGCCCACCTCCCTGGCTGCCTAATGGGCCATAGGCTCTAATCTGGATGGCCACGGTGCTCAGGAGAATGAGCAGAGCAAATAGAGAGCAGCTCATCAGCCCAGAGAGCCCGTGTGTCGGTAACCCCAGCTGTTAAAGACACATCCGCCCATCGTTCAGAGATGAGAGAAGGAAATGGGGAGACTTCACAAGCTGGGGTAATTTCCAGGGACTGACAGCAGATCCTCATAAACCCCTTTCCCCTCTTTATACCACGTCGTATTTCCCCTTTAATGAAATATTGGCATAGAGTAGAATTACCCCATATGTATCCTATGAAACCATTAAGAAAAATGCTGTTGTTCATTAATGTGTACCTAATAATTTCATATAATGATAATTTGATAGAAAGGAAGACACTTTTAATGTGATCCTCTAGTCGTATGTCTTCAGGTGAAAGGCATTGAAGAATGTCTGAGTAGTTCATTGCACACTGAATATCTGCATATTTTCACATAATTCCTGCACATTCTTTTTCTCACTGAAGGTGAGAAAAGGATTTAACTTTAAATCTTTAAGTTTAAAAAGGTGTCAGGGATAAAAATCGTCTCTGTCTTCCACCGTTCACTAGAGACTGAATATAATTTCTTAACTCAGCTATTCAACAGCAAGTCACTTGTCTAGCTTATTAGCCAAGAAAGCAAGGTGCTGCATTCAACCAGTCATGTTCAGAGCACAAATACAAAATGAATGCCAAATGGAAATGACAGTGTTGATAATAATCATAATCACAGTAAACATCATAACAAGTATCACCCACTACACCTCTGTGTGGATAAGTGTTTTCATTACATTTCAGACAGGTTCTGTAATTACAGGCAGCAGTGATGCAAGGTGGCATTCAGTGACTTGCCAGCTCCTGAAACCTGAACACCACCCCATCCTCAACCTCAGAATTTCCATTAGTAATTGACGAACAAATGGATTAATGGTGTATAAAATGACCCATCCATCATAGGGACTAAATGGGGGTGAGGGTGCACCCTTCTGTCAGACATGCCTTTTTAAAGTCTGGCACTTCTGACCTCTGTGTAGCTGACTATAGCAGCCACTGCTATTATTTCACCTGTGAGCTGAAATACTTCTTTTAAAGTATTTCAGCTCACATTTCTCTACTGTTATAATATGTGAGCTAACTTCATCTTTATTAAAAATGATATTTTTGTGAAATGAAGATAGAGATCATCATTGTCCTCCATCACACTAGCAAAAACATACTGGAACTGATTTTAGACAAGGGACAAGTTTACAAGTTATTGCCATTTTTAAACCACTGATCTTTTCTTTCTTAAAAACGGGCTTCTAAAATAATTTGGTGCTATATGTACGTTGTGTGATGTTGAATCCATAATGAGTTTCCAGTTATTGTAATAGAGAGGGTTTTCTATTGTGTGTGTTTTATTTGTCACATGAAACAAGAAAAACACAGCTCACAATATGTTTTATTCATTTTTTATTTTTTTTATTTTTTAAATTGGCTATTTACAGCCTTGAATTGACTGTCAGTTTCCCTGGGAGCTTATTTCCTTTTGAACCTCTTTTTTTTTTTCTATCCACAGTTAGTTCACAGTCATTTAACACATGCAGGGAACAATCATTTTTATGTTAAAACAACAAAAATAATGGTTAATTATTGTTATTATTGTCATAATATTAACGCATTTTAAGTTCTGTAGAAATAACCGCCACATGAAACGATCAATCATACGCTCCCTGCAGTAAACAAGACACAATCTAGTTTCTTTCGACTACAAAGCCATCACTTTCTATTTGTCAATTTGGGTCTCTAACCTACAAGTTATATAGATATAGTTAAATGTTTAAATAATTACTTTAATGGAGAGAAAAATAAAAAAAGACAGAGAAGCCCTTTAACCACAGGTCCTGTCTGGATGAGGTCATCATACCAAATAAGCACAATTATTTATACAACTGAACAATTATTCCCAATGGACCAGCATCTAGATAGATCATGCACACACATATTATAGTATGAGTGAATATTTTCAACAAATATATGGTAATAATTGTTCAGTCCATTCACCCATGAGACCCAGATTACGGGCCTTGCATTCAGCTGAATCACTGACAACACTACTCATGTCCTGGATGTATATTCATCCTGCTTTCTTCTCCTGTTTCTCTTTAGAGCAGCACTTTTTTTGCTTTGGCTTGCTAAACATAATTTGTAATGCTACTGTCCCAATAAACTATTCTATAAGAGACTTGCTGACATCAACAGGTTCATGTACATTTTCCACAAGGCCAGAAAGTACCAGTGATATATTTCCAAGCACATCCCCTGTAAACAAAACTTTTAGGAAAAGGCACCGTTTTTAAATAATGGAGTGTAAAATTATAGTTCAGGAGAAAAAAGAAAAACATATCCTGGATATAAAGACTGGGTTTAGGTCAATCTTATAATCTCACCAACTTTAATAAAGTTAAGTTATATACATTCTGTGCAATGTGGAAGGTGAGGCCATAAAACTCTGCCCAGTCTGGGCATGGGGGGAACCACACCAGCTGCCGATACCTGTACATCAGCACTGCTACAGTGAGCTGATGGATTCTCTGAGAATTTCATGTCCCTTTAAGATACCTGTCCATCTCCCTGCTTCTTTTTTTAAAAGCAAAATTCTAATAACCCGAGGGATTAGAGAGACCTCTCCTATTCAGTTAAATCAATGTTTTGAGTGAGATAAACAATGACAAGGCAAAGTCTGCAGTCAATCCTGGACAGGTGCAAGCTTGTGTGTTGTCCAAGCACTTCTAACACTTGCACAATCATTGTGAAAAGCATATTCACTAATATTTAAGTGCTGCAGCCTTCTGCCTGACTATACACTCATTATTTGACAGTTACAGGCATAGGCCGTAGCATAATCATAGTAGCACAGTATGATAATAATAGGAAGTGAATTTCTAAATTGAAATAACAAAAACACATTTGAGGAAAAGGCCGTTATAGCTGTAGCAGTTGTTTGTGACTGTCTAGCTTCTGTTTTAACTAAATCTAACTTTAAATGATTGCCTTCTTTTGTAAAGCCATTATTGAGATACAGAAAATATTATATGGTTTGAGAGTGATGTCACAATGATGTAGGTTTTCTGAAGTACTGTCTCATTAGGCAAATGTTTTATACATGAGAAAAACAAAAGTGCTTGCAAGTATCAGCATCAGACCACAAAAAGTTTTAAATGCGCCTCACAGCAGGGGACCACAAATTGCAAGCGGTGGAAGGATATCTGACTGACCTTTGATTCCGCAGTGATTTTGATGAGATAATGTTACGCCATAAAATCTTTAGGAGGTATAACTCAAAGGAATGAAAGGAAACTTTCAATAAACTGTTCACTTCATCTTTTCAATGGAAAGTATAAAAAAACAAATCTATGCAGCAGCGTGAGGAATATCACCTATATGTTTTTTTTTCTTTTTCACGAGCATAGAAGTAAACAGAAGTAGCATCCACAAAAGCAAAGGGGAAAAAAAGTGACAGGCCCACTCTGCCAAGCTACTTTTTAAACTTATAAATACAGCATTTACACTTCAAATGCATAGTGCCATTCCACTAAAAACAGCATTTCCAGCAAGAGATCACAACAAAGAAAGCTTTCGATTAGATATAAGTTGCACTGAGGCAAAAATAAAAGATCATTTATCAAATATTATGTACATTTACGGGAAAAAATATAATAATAAGAATTGAAAATGATTGAAAATCCTAATATTAAAGCTCATCAACTGAAAATGATTGAAAATCCCAATATTAAAACTCATCAACTGCAGCTGACTTCTTCAAAGTTCAGTACTGAGAGTCATGAATATGATTTAATGGTAATGGCAATATATAATGTCCTAAAAAAAAAAAATGCAAATATATGCAGAAGTTATAATCATTTTCAAGCAGATTTTTTTTTATTTTTTTATTTTTTTACTGTCACTCTTTGAGTGACGAAAGTAATACTTTTCTTCCTACATTGTTTGATTAGCTGACAGAAGAGAGCATAGCCGTACATGTATGAAAAGCCTTTTTTGTGGTCTAAATAAACAGAAAAATAAATATCAAAAAACTTAAAACAAGGCTAAATAGTCTCCATGAGGTCTGCAAAAAATTTGTTGGCTTCACCGAGTCCCCCACGTGGTGAGATATGATGCAGCCAGTCTTTCCCCTATAAACCAATCAGTGTCTCTCTTTAATATAATAATATTTTGACAGATCTGGCAGAGCGATAACATACGGGGACCAACATTGCATATTTAATCTGTCGTTAGTTTTAGTCATTACCACAGATTTGTCCATTTCACAGTTTCTTTTTCCCAGTCCTCCTCCTTCTTACTGACTGAGCTAGAAAGAGAATAATTAGCTTGAGCTATTTTCTTCATGTTAGCAGTATTGCAGCTGACACGGTAATTGCAGCCTTTCAGAGAAGGGGAAAGTGTACAGAGAGGAGTGCAGCTACTCAGAAAACTACTGCCTTATTTAAGACCTCTTCACTTGCCTCAAGTTAGGCTCTCTGCCAGCAGCTGCCACGCTATCATCATGCTCACACATCTGTGCACATACAGTCATGCATGGCGAAACACACAGATTCATGCACATGCAACAAAATAATAGTTCCAATCAAACCTTTTCTTTCATTTCAAAGCTAATTTGGTTGTTTTTGTTTGAAGATAATTCCACTAGATAATACAGCATCAGCTATATTTAATATGCTGTATATTCCATCCCCGTTTTAACCTAGTAAAGCACTCTCAAGTTCTGGAATAGATTACAGATAGTGTAGGGACAGTTGCTGAGCCTAAGGCATATAACTATAATTAGTGTCATAATAGATAACCACATTCATACTCTTCATTTCTCCACACCCTACGGCTGTGTTGATGAAGCTGTTATCACTTCAATTAGATCAGTGATAACACACAGCAGTCTTTTTGAACTACTATTCTGCATTCTGGGCAACAGTTTTATGAGGAAATTGTTGGTAGTTTTTGCACAGATTTCTTACTGGTGAAGTGCCAGTTAGCTATCAATCTGGAAATAAAAAAGCATTTTTGTATCTAATCCAGGATATGCAAATCTAGGTAGAAGAAGGATATTGTCAAAGTCGCTGTACCATTTGTGCAGCAGTCTGCCTTGGTCTGACATTTTTGTCAAACAGTCAGACACAGTCGCTCAGTCCAATCTTTGTAGTCATCAGTAAGAGGAGTGCTCCAAAGTAATGGGTTTGATTTGTTCCAGAGCAGCAGGCTTTCTCTACCAATACACAGTTTGCGGGAGGGGAAAAGTATGCATGGCTTCTTAAGAATGACAAATATGCAAACTTGACCTTTTCTTCTGACAAAATTGATTAATTGGAGTTCTGGAGTACGCAAAAAGAATCATGGATTTGTAAAAGCTGGCATTTTGTTTAAAAGAAATGCAACAACTTCCAAATAATAATAAGCACAGTCTAGAAAATGTCCCACATTTCAGTTGGGTATGTTATTTACTTAAATATGCTGCACAGAAATGAACCAAGAAGACAATTAATAACTGTTCAAAAATAAATCATTCTCATAAAATAATTCACTGATGGGCATTAATCACTTAGGGCTATTGTGTACTTTTAGACTTTGAACCAGAACATTTTATTTAAAGACATGGGCTTGTTTTAGGCCCTTGAGAAGTTTTTTTTTCCATGAATGATGGTATTATAAGGATTTTTACCATTATTTATTTTTATTTTTTTTATCGAGTCACAAAGAGTTTGCTTTTAAAGATCAGAGGCTGGTAAATATATGGTAAGAGAAATAATTTTTAATATGAAAGTCTTTCTTATTGAAACCCATGGAGTTGAGCACTCCATGTGT
Source organism: Simochromis diagramma (assembly GCF_900408965.1). Lineage (NCBI taxonomy): Eukaryota > Metazoa > Chordata > Actinopteri > Cichliformes > Cichlidae > Simochromis > Simochromis diagramma. The sequence continues at coordinate 10,338,141 of NW_024386831.1, forward strand.
ATTGTTTTTATCAATGGTAGTTGCAGCTCTGTGCTCCTGAAAATTAAAGCATAAAAGTGATATAATAACGAATGTAAAAAAAAAAAAAAAAAAAAAGTAAAAGAACTTTCCACAAGCAGATTAAAAATTGTTGAACTGGGCTCATCAGTTTAGTTGTTGCTGCTGTCATTGAGTGATACTACGATTCACACATATTGTTTTTAATTTGTGGGAATTAAGAAAAACAAAGCAATATTGACTACAAAAAGTATGTAAAAATGATAAAAAGTTCAAGTTGTAACCCAGGGCTGCCCAATCCCAGTCCTCGAGAGCTACTATCCTGCAGCTTTTAGATGCATCCCTACTCCAACACAGCTGAATCAAATGGTTTGATTACCTCTTCAGCATGCCATCATGTTTGGCAAAGGCCTGATGACAAGCCATTCATTTGATTCGGGTGTGTGGGAACAAGGATGCATCTAAAAGCTGCAGGACGGTAGCTCTCGAGGACCGGGATTGGGCACCCCTGTTGTAACCCATCAAATATCTTAGCATAAGCTAGATATTAACATGTTTAAAAAAAAAACTTACAATTTGTAAGTTTGCGTTTATCTAAAAACAAATTTATGATACAAAAATTATACTATGGAAATTACTATTATAATTTTACAGCTATCTTACCATAAAGTTAAACCCAACATTGGAAAAATAGATATTAGGATAGGGGTAGTATATCATTAAAGAAATGCTAGTAAACATAAACATACCCAGTCTTTAAGTGATGTCTTATGAACAAACTACTCTTCATTTATTAAGGCTGTTGTGTTTTTAACATGTTTTAATAATTTGTATCTTATTCTCTTTAATTTGAACAAGCCCCTAAAAAAAGTTGGTGATCACTGTTGGACTCTCTCAGTTTTTAAGATAAGATAAGATAAGATAAGATAAGATAACACGTGGGAAATTTGTTTTGTCACAGCAGGAAGTGGACAGTGCAAAGTTATGAAGCAAAAATTAGAATACAATAAGAATAAATACAGTACACAACTGTACAGAATAGAATAAAAATAAAATACTATATACAGTAGAATAAAATATACAATAAGATAAAAATAGAATACAAATGCTATATACAACTGAGTAAAAATACAACGATGATTTTATCACCACTATTCATTTTAAACCTCAGTTTTTAAAACCTTACTGCGTAACTACAGCCCAGACCAAGCAGCAGTATATTGACTAACCTCGTACTGTGGATGGATTATCTCAGTTGTTCTGCTGACTTTAGTTTGGTCCATTGACAGCATCCTGCCATGCGATTTACATTTGTCCCCAACCATCGGGAACCCTCATGTTAACTTTCATCAAGTGGTAAAAGGTTACCATTCATCCTTCAGCTTCAGTGTGACAATGTGTTTATATTATGCTAACCATAGGTATGTAGCTAGCCACCATTGTAGCACATCATTATATACCAGCTAGCCCAACTTTAGTAACCCTACAAACATCACTGTTGTTTAGTTTTCTGTCTTCATTTGTGTCAGAAGTGATAGCAGAACTGTATGTTTTAATTTTTTCAGAAATCTCTCAGTCATATTTAGGTGGAACCACCAAGCTAACTTCCTGCTAACTCCATTAAATTTCATAAATTCTGTTTTTGTGGATGCCTGGATTTTAAACTTAATTGTTAGACCTGGTAGAGCAGCCACAGTGATCATTTTATTAAAGATGAAAAAATGTAGACCTTTTGTAACTCTCAGTGATGTGTTCATTTGACTTTGGGACCTAAAGCGGAGTTTGAACCCGGAAACGGCTAATGATGTCAGACTTAAAGACCAGATAGCTAACTATGGCTGGCAAACATGGTAAACATACAGGTTTTTTTTTTGGTGTTTTTTGTATGTTTGTTTGTTTGTTTTTACAGTATATTAAGCTTTGTTTATAAAACAATAACAGCACTAAAGACGCATTAAGAGACCTGTTCTTTCATCAGATGGACATAAGCTATCATTTGACGCACACTAGCTTGCATGCTAAAGCATTAAATCCTCAAAATGGATGAAATCTGTTTTAGAATGACAGGAGATTAAATGGAATGAATTTAAATCTTTTAAATCTGCTTAGTAATTGCAGCATATGACAATCCAAAAGGGGGAAAAAAGGATAAATACAATAAGTCATTGAGTTCGTAAAGCTGAAACTTAAACTCATAAAGTTTAAACTAACTGGCACAAATGACCTTAATTAGAAGACACGCTTATAATATAAATGACAATGACAAGCAATGACATTCATCCAAAGTTAACTTCTTTTTTCATAAGGCAAAAAGGAGAATCAAACTCTCAAATCCTTCACAAATATGTGTGATTATTACAGAATCATTGTATGCTGTATAACATAAAGAAAGTATTAAACTTGAATCTTTCATCAGTATTCAAGTCAGACTGACATTATGTGTGTGTGAGTGTGTGTGTGTGTGTACTTTTCGGTCAAGTGGTGACAGTTGGACAAGCCCCTAAACACGTTCTTTAACTCTGTTAAAAAGTTAATGTCACTGAGGTTCTTCTTACAGATATAAATGCTTTTTAGTTATCTTGTCAACACACACACACGGGCACACACACACACACACACACCCACAAACATACACACACACCTCCTCTCTCACTCTCTCTCTCTTATTCCTGTCATTCTTTCCACCTTCGTGGCTTCTGACCAATCATGTCTTAAAGCTGGGTCACTTATAAACGAGTGTGTGTTTGGGAAGCCAGGATTCAGCCTGTTAGAGCCAGGAACCAATAATCTCTCACTCTGTGTACATGCATGTGTAGTATTGTATGTGTGCGAGTGTGTATTTGTGTATGTGAGAATCAAAAGGCCAAATCGACAATGCTGGATTCAGCTGACAATCATCTGGTTCAGTGGACCAAAGGCAGGTGTTAAGAATGACCTTGACTGTCCTAGTAACGAAGCAGTCAGGTACTGAGAGTCTCGGTGCCTCTTCATCATTGAGCAAAAGAGTAAATAACTTTCTAAGAAATAATTAATCCAAGGTGATTTTGTTCAGATTTTTGAAAACTAAAAGATAAAGAGAATTATGTGCTACACTGATAGAAAGTAGATTACTACCAACCAGCATGAATTTCACAAAAATTTAAACTGATTAAAAAAACATATTAATGGCAGAATGGGGAGTATTTAGTGAGAAATGACTCAGGCGTGTTTTTGTCAGCTGACACATGCTTATGCCTTTAACTCAAATTAGAAATTGTACTAGTTGAGTACAGCCAAAGCTTTGCTGAGCAAGAATCTACATTTGTGATATAACTGCTGGAGCATAGCAGCCCAGTGACGGGGACTTAGTGAGAGATTCCACCGTATTGCATCCGACCAGCAAGTTAGTTTTCCACTTTTCCTACTCTTCATTTGTTCAAGAACAGTGGAAGAAGAGGCGATATCATTTACATAAGCATAACCAAAAAAGAGCATAATAAGTAAAATTGATCAGTTTGACTACAACATATTTTTCTTTTCTTCATTTTGTACTTTTTTGTTTTTTCTTTTTCATTGTTTTTTTATACCTGTTATATAAGTCGAATGGTTTTAATTAGGCAGTTACACATTTTTCTCTCATTTTCTGATGTATGCAAAGTCATCTAAAGATGTCATATAAATAAGATTTGTCTTAAAATATATAGTTATTTGTGTATTATTTGAATAAGTATACTGTATGCAGTCATTACTATTGCCTTTAATGAATAAATTATAGGTACAAAATCAGACTCATTTGTTGTTTTTATCAATATGCTGTAAGTCATTGAACAAATGAAAACTTGTTTCCAAAAAAGTTGGAACGCTGTGAAAATGTAGGTAAAGCAAGTATGAAATAATTCAAACAATAACTTAACTTAACTTATGGGTTTTAAAAGTGACTAATTGCCTCATTTATCTGAAGAACAATATATTCGTTTTGAATTTGATGCCTCCAAAACTTTTCCAAAAAAAAAAAGGACATGAACTTGTTTACCACTGTGTTACATCACCTCTTCTTTTAACAATGCTGTGTGAAACATTTCAAGCATCCAGTTGCTGTGGTTTTGAAAGTGAAATGTTTCTCTATATTTGATTGTTAGAGAATTCCATCTGCTCAACACTTTGTTTTGTTTTTTTATAACAAAAAATGCTTTTCATTTTTAGTCCGCATGCAAGCCAGTTTACCAACCATACTTTAGTGCAGAGCAATACAGCTGTAATGCATGCATAATGTAATCTGTCAATAAGTGCATTGTAATGTATATACGTTGAATAGATTTCCCCAGACAGTATATTTAACTGAAAAGTAAACCACCTTCGAAGTACAGAAACCACAGGGTTAACCTGGAGTCATAACTCAAAATTCTGCCTCGTTGTACATGCCTCAAATTGAGTTGTCCATGAATATCTCAATATACCAACATATTCTAACGGGAAATGTAAAAGGCATGTGTCTGACAGCTAAAGCGTGGCCAAAATTGGGTCATGCAACAAGACAAATATATATATATATATATATATATATATATATATATATATATATTGTAATGCTATTTACAGAGATAATATGAACTGTAGATGGTGGAATCTGCAGATTCTTTGCCATTTTACATCAAGAGATGTAAATATTTATGCTAAGCATTCATCGGAATTTAGCCATAAAATCAACAAAAGGCACAACACAGTATTATTAAATTCCCTTTACGCAGGTTTCATTTATATGTGGTAGTAGATCTAATTGTTTAATCTGAAATCATTAATGAATATTTTACACTCTTAATACAGTAACTGCTGTCATTGAATATGTGAGTATTCATGATTCCTTTTATTTCTCTTGCTGTCTCTTTTATCTAAAATCTCGTGCGCTTGTGTACTTATAGCTTTAAAGCCAATTATTTAAATAAACAATTGACATGCACAGCTTAAATTTCTTCTTTCGTAAAAGGAGTAAATTACTGCCTACCTATTTCAGAGGAGTTACCAGGACAGATGTCTGCCTTGTGGAACATGAGACTTTCATTGCCATGCACTTCTGAAATGATGGATGTGATGCACTTAGTTTTGTAGCATTACTGCTGTAACAAGAATTTACTGGAATGCCCAATATCCCATTACTATTGTGCAAGAAGTAAATACTTTAATCAATTTTTTAATTTGTATTTTTTGTTACTATTGAAACAAAACAAAATGTAACATATTGGAAAAAAATGAAAACAAAATGTATTTCAGGGCCACAGATAGCATTCAATCTATCAACCCTGATACCAGCAACATCTTTATGATAGGTAGGTGGAGATATGAAAACAAATGATCCATTAACCATAACATGATATTACAGCACACATGATGCATATCTTGTGCTTTACAAGGGATTCTTTAATTCAGGTAAATTTTATTCTCCCTGTTAGACAGACAGAGCGAGTTAAAGACAGAGTCAGGGAAGAGGACACCCTGCTCCTCCTCTTTGGCTTCCGTGACTATCACAAAGATTCAGAGCTGACTCTAATTCAACAGGACTGTCATAGCTCATGAAAAAATCATGTCGTATAATCAAATCGGAGTAAAAACCCTGCGCTTGGCCTCACGGGAGTCTCCGTTCGCCCTGAATATTTCATGTAATGGAGGCTCTCACCACCATGGAAACTCTCAACAGTTCAGGATTGCGTGCAAATATTGACTGTAGTGTGCAGGGACGGAGGCCGGGAGAGGCCGACTTCGCAACCGAGCCTGAGTGAGTTTTATAAATAATGGTAATCACATGTGACACCACTAGCAGTAGGGGGCTCGCGGCCACTCATATCCTCTTGCTCGATTGATGTTACTGAGTGCAGCAGAGCTAGAACGAAAGGAAGACACAACAGAGAAAGAAAGCTGAGGAAAATGAGAGGGAGGGGGAAAAAAGTGCCCTGATGCATATGAATTGACAAATGTCTGTTTTGGCTGCTGAGAATGGAGCTCAATTGTGGGTCTGAAGAAACATCAAAACACAATTCAGGGCTGACATCCAGTGGGCAGGGGCAGGGGGGAGGGAGCTGACACTGTACCCAGGCTGCACTGCAGCTAAGCTGCTGGCTTAAGAGGACCTTCTCACACTGGGGCATCACTAATCAGTGATTCTATTCTGATGCCATATCTGAACACAGTGGCACATTAGACATTAGAAAACCAAAGTGGCTATAAATCATTTTCTCCTTGTTTTTTTTCCTTTTTGTGCTGCTTTTTTATGACATATATCAATACATATTTAACAACACACAACAGGTGATTCTAATAATATTATGTGCGTTTGAGAGAGCGAGCAGGAAAGAGAGAGACAGTGAGAATTGAGAGATATGGTGAGAAAACATTTGCAACTCTTCAATCTCCATCACCACACACTCATTATCTCTTCGTTCCATTTTTGGTTTGCTCACGTGCTTCCTTTGTTATTACTCTTTGGTTTTTGTTTCTCCTTCTTTCTCTTTTATACAATATTTTCTTCTTCTTGCACATTGTTGGTCTGCAGCCACTAAATGCATCCCATTCAAGCTTTGAATTAAAAAAAACAAAAAAACAAAGAGAAAATCAAGTCAAGGTCCAAGTCTCATAAAGCACATTCAAGAAAAGTCCAAGCCAAGTCTCAGTGCATTCGATACATGTCTAAATTTAGTTTTCACAGCTTTAAGGTCACACTCTTACATAACGGAAACCAGAATGCTTCAGTACATAAGCATAATGATCTCATTTTCCTGGCACAGTTTGGCTGCTATTGTCTGTTGAACAGCTACCTTGTCAATTACACATTATAAAAACAAGACTAGAACAAAAGTAGCATTTGCATGTGATATAAAGTTGTTTCACACAACAATCTCTAACATAATATAAAAATTGCTGTTTTTGACTTTTATATCTGCTTCCTTTCAGATGAAACATTGGCCTGCAGCTTATTAGCTCTCATAAATGGCCAACACACCACAAGTAAAAGGGAAAAGTGACATGAAAAATATAGCTCAATGGTACTTTATATCACAGGGACTCTCACCTGGCGCCAGGTATTTTAAATTATGCAGAATCTTTGAGCATAAGAGAATAAACCACATAATCCCTTTAATTTATACTATTGCTTGGCACACATTTGTGCACATGCAGCAGCACGTGCAGCAGCAGCAAACAAATACACACATATCGTCCGTTCATCTTTTAGCGGATAATCACTTGACTATAAATGCTACAACATTGTTCAATGAAGTGCAGTTCAGACAGTGTGAAAAGCAAACTCTATATATGTGCTGGTAATGGTTGGGAGTGGTGCCGTTTGCATGTATTATCTGCACTTCTCAGACGTGGTAATTGAGGCTCAGTGCTGTTATGAGTCTGGGTGAGAGGCAAATAAATGCATCTCCTCACTGCTAATGCTGAAATCCGATCCTGTCTGCACATATTTACTGTGGGCTGCGTGCTGTCTGTGCCCGTAAGCCTGTGCATTACGCCTGATTCATCAGGCTGTTTATCTCGCCAAGTGAGCAAGAAAAAAAGACCTGCAGTAAATTTCCATTATTAGATGAAGTGTGAGGATGCCATGGGGGGAAAGGAGACAGACAGCAAGACTTTGATACCTCAGCAACCCTTCAGACAGTGGGTCTCGTCAGCTGGGGCAGATCATTAGTGGTATCACTCTGAGATGATGTTTTATAGTTTGGTGAGTTGATTTACTCTGATCAATGAGGGATCTGACTCCAGCGAGTAGAAACACAGTAAATTTTAACAACAGTGATGTTATTAGCCTCATGGTTCCTGGACTGCGAGGCCAACAAAGAGTTTACGACAAGCTGCCTCACATTAGACCTTGGCACAGAAGGCCAAGTTTTAAAACTGCAACTAACTACTTGAGTGTTAAACAGCCGTACACAATCCCACAGAAATTGACACATATTACACAGCATTTGACATTAATATTTCCTTGTGCTTTTGATGATGGCATAGATTAATTATGCTGTTATTTTGTTTCAAACATTACAAATCCACCTGACAGTTAGTCAATTTGGGGTGTAACACTGAAGAAATCAAAATCCAGAACTAAGTACTTTGTTTAACTTAGTCAGATATATTTTAATGGAGAGATGTGGCAGTCAAAGAATCCTCAAAGAATTCATCAACAACAAATAACTATGAGTTATGGAGACAGTAAACATTATATGGGGGCAGGTTTTAGTCATTTTATGTCCCAGTGACCAATCGATTCAGATAATTCTTCAAAATAACTTCTCAAATAAGTTATTTGGAGGTTTGAAGATGGCATCCAAGACTCATGATAGTTAGGAAAGTATATATATATGTTTTTGGCTGGGGCATCATTAGAGTAGTTGTCCAAACTGTTAGTTTTATTTGAGCTAGTTTTTTTTAAAAGTTAAGTGGCTTTACTGGTCCATCTCAAATGGATAAAATCAAGCCATATGTGGCTCATCAGTCATGCTTGCCATAGTATGAAATGAGAGAAGAAATATGTAGCAGAAGAAACAAATGAAACTGTTAATATTAATTAATGCAGTTGGTATATATTATTCCTTTTACGGTAATTTCATCTTGTCACCATAGCAATAAAACCTTGCAATCTCAGTTTCAAAGAATTCATGACCTTACAAAATGCTAAAAGCATATAAGTGAATTCACATAAATACAGCTTGCAAATTAATAACCTAATTGTCTGAAGTCAGTCAGATGAAACAAACAATGTCATACAGCCCCCAGGATGTCATTAGGGTCACGTCCATTTTAAATGAGTCTACATGAATAACATAGGTGGATGAAAAAGATATAGCTAGATAGTGTTCCCTAGGGAATTTTTGTATGACCTCCCCAGACAAATCTAATGTCTAAGTGAGACAGTAATCTTTGTATTAACATTATCTCCATCTTGAGTTGTTCCCCTGATAGTGTGATCAGCCGTGTTTAATTTCAGCATGCAGGTTTGAGAACTTAGTAGAGTTGAATGAGGTTTTTGTGTAACTTTATCTTATCTTGATTGTTGTCTGCTGCCAGAGTTCCAGGTCATTGCGCCTAGTGTTCCAGCTCAAAGCTTGCAGATTTCTATTTCCTTGTCCTCCAGTTTCCCAGTCTCTCATTTTTTCACTGTCAAGTTATGATTTTAGAAGCCGTGTGGAGCTTCCCCACTTGAGTGATGCATCGACCCAAAGGATTGTAACTAGATTGCACTCAATGATCAACAGCTTCTCCTTCTTCCCCTCCTTTTATTTTGACAGGTCCAGCAGTTTAGTTCCATTAGTTTTAGTAGTCATTAATCATTAGGTGAAAACCTTTGCACAGAAAAGAATATACACATACATGTTAATTGCAAATAAATGTAAATTGCCAACAGAAAATATGCATTATAAATCATGCAAACCATAAAGCAAAAGTGCCGTATTTCACTTTCAATTTATGCATTATTTTACACTAAATATCCAGTGCTGGTATAGCTTTTGGCTTAACATATATAATCATACTTACATGAAAAACAAGCAAAAAAAAAACCCCCAAAACATATTGATGAAATTTGCTATTTACCCTAAAGAATTTTATAATCATAGCTACTTTATGACATAATGATTTTTTTATTCTTTGTAAACAACCCTTTATTATTAGCCCATAACCAATTACAACCTAATATATCAAAAATAATTCAGAAGTTTTATCATTGATTTGTTTTGTTGTTATTTTTTCTGACTAAAATGAACAAATCGATCATAGACCACAACATAGATGAGCCATCTTGACATTATTAGGGTGACCAGATTACAGAGCTGCATATGAATGTACTACTAATCCCCAAGATAACATAAACTGTCCTCAAACTGATGGCAGCAGTCTGGAGCCAGAAAATTGTCTCGCAGATTATTTTGGCACACAGCATCCTACCAATCCTCCCTTCAGACTTTCTATGTGAATGTGTTTTGCCCTAACGCAGACGATAATATTGTCTAGAAGCAGCTTTTTCTCCTAATGTATTGTTTATAAGCACAGTGCTTGTTAGCCCCATACTGCTTTAAATGTGACCTTACATGGCGCTTTTTAAATGGTGTTGCTCCTGGCAGCACTCGGATTGCAGATTAGTTCCACCCAGTTTAGTCTGTGAATATTTCTGTCAGTTTTCACTATTAATATTTTAATTGAATTTGTGCTTTTTAAAATATTTTTAAATTGTTTGTTTGTTTTTAAATTCTCTCCTTTTAATTTCCCTCGAGGTCTTGTCATTTTATTTTTTCTTATTTGAAAACTCTTTTTTTTTTAAATGTAACTGACAAACCAAATATATTCACAGAACCTTTGTTACCTTTAAAGACGGACCAGACACATAATTGCTAGTGACATACCACAGCTTTGTACTCAGAAAAACAACCAAATACAATTCTAGAAAGAAAGACCACCCCTAAGTTGAAACATACAGTATAAAATGAATGTAGAGTTAGACCACATAGAGAAAAAACTGCCCTTTAAAATCAGTCCCAAGAGAAAGTCCTCTCTCCTTTCCTTCAAAGTGCAGAGTGGTGCTTCACTTGCCTTCCCCTGATGTCACGTTTGACCTCTTTCGGTTGCCTCTCCTAAAAGGAGGCAAGCACGCAATGCTGTGCTGCTCAGAAGACACTGCATATTATTCCATTTATAATACATGCATCACCTAGGAGTTTACAAGGTCTAATTCTCTTTAGCACTGAGATATGTGTTATAAACATCTTTATGCATTCGTCCTTCCTGTAGGACCCAAAAAGGGACAATATCTCATATTTAGTAATATGGCACAGAGCGGATTTTGGGGAAATCAAATTTAAGCAAAGCAATTCTCTTTTTCGAACTCATTATCTGAAGATTCACAGTGGAAACAAGATAACTGTAATAGGTACTTTGTTGTTTTACAATATACAATTAATACCCTTAAATGAATCAGCGCAAGCCATCTGATTTTGTGTTTACCTCTGTTTACTGGACCTGTTTACCATTGCATAGTCCACAGGTGTATATGAAATGAGCTCCGGGAGATATGCTGTTTAGACAACGAAAGCACACAAACAGCTTTGCCGACACCATTCTGTATGTAATTACTTTTAGAGGTTGCACAAATAACAGATGGAAGGTGACCTTTTCACAATATTTATTTATGCTTGAAATTTAATCTGTCCCGGTCTGGCCTTTGTGGAAGAGAATGAGGAAAATGCTCAAATATAAAAAGGAGGCGGTGTTTGACAAAAAGCAGAGTGACAAAGTGCTTTGATTTTTTTTTCTTTTAATGTATGGGTTAAAAAATGTAACTGACAGACTTCAGGAAACCAAAAGTCAGGCACTTACTTTGCATTTAATTATTAAAGCTAGGTTGTGTGGTTAACTGACTGGTTGATCTAATTTTCCTTATGTTTACCTCATTGTTCATTATTTTTTTAATCAAATGACCTTGCAAGGCTAGTTTGAAGCTTTGTAGAATGCTAATTTCCCCCTGGCTGGAACGTGCTCTGTAACACCCAAACCACACTGGAATGAAACCAACACTGCATGCAGCTGTGATGCAAGTCGTCACTCACGATATTAAAACTCCCCAATTTGTCACTGAAATTCTTTCAAATTTTCTAGCATTGTTTCTCTCCCACTGCGAGTGAAGGCTAATTCAAACTTACTCATTAGCTTATCTCTTCTCCTCCCTCCCACTCCTGTCTCCTCCCATGTCCTCAAGAGCTAACTCAAAGCTAATTTGCAATTCTCAGCGGCGGAGGAATTGATGTCTCATCTTGGTGCTAGGTAACAGAATTATGTGAGTAATGAGAGAGTGATGAAAGAAAAGAATAAGAGAGAGGGAGGCAGAAAAATGAAAAACTGAAGAATGTGAATAATTGGGTGTTTTGTCTTGATTTTGTTTCCACGTGGTGAGCAGAAAAGACATATTTGCAGCAGGGTTTAATTTCCTGACGTAAAAAGTGGGATGAGTTATTTCCGTGTTTATTGCTGTCAATGCTAGAGGGCACCATTTGATTCTGATCAACTCTACTCTGCAACCATTACTTTTGATCAGAGATATTAATGTGTTAGGTCTTAGAAAAGAGCTGGACAATCGCTTTTATATATGTGAGAAGCATCACAATTCAACATTAAATCTAAGTTTTATATGGAAAAAGCCCAGTTTCCTGCTGGATAATATATAACTGCAAATATGAGTCTTTTTTTAAATTATGAACACATTTTGTTATTTTTTTTATGTTTAATAAAACATTAAACATGGAAAAAAACAACTACTATACTTAACCATGCCATGACAACAACATACTGGACTATGTTAATATGAGATCATTTTGAATATACCAAATGAAATTGCCCATGGTGCTTGTGTTGCATATCTGTTTCAGTTATATGAGAGAAAAAAGCTTTTTCTTTCTGCATCTATACATCTTTAAAATAAGATTTAGGGAAATAATTCAATCTTTATCTCAAAGAGTTCTTTATCTATTTTTTTTATAGCAGCACATGTTTTCTGTTTTTTTTTTCATAATTCATGGCGTGCATTGTACAATAAATAGTATCATGCTTTTTATCTTAAAGTACATAAAAGAAAGACAGTTTAATTTGTAAAACAAGCAGTACACAATAGAATCTTTATTGTTATCCATCTTATAATATACAATTTAGTGTTGTGTTGTATTTCTTCTATACACATTTGGCTACCTTGTTTTGCACAACAAAAATTCCCAAACCTGCTGTGAAAAGCTTCCATTGAATCCCACAACACAATAGTAGCATCTCTCTGCATAGAAAAATACCAAAACAAAGACAAGGTCAATGACACTGCAGCACAGGTTGACGGGTGTACCAGTTAATAATGTGCTAAGCCACAAACCCCTGTCATTTTTTCCCCCTACTACCAATAATGTTTCTCAAAAGCATGAAGGCATAGAGAAACTGTCAAGTGAAATAGTGATACAGTTGTGACAGGTATGATCACTTGAACAACCTGACAAGTAACGCATACACAATTATTATCACCCATCTCGGGGTTTTTATATTTTACTGTCTTCCCAAGATAAATGAGTCACTAGTGGCTGTAGGGCATGGTGCTTATTAGATTTATATTTTGATGCTGGCAAACACTTAAGCTAGTTTTCCAGCAGTACATAGTAAAGTGTAAATTGGACATTTATTGCCATATCTCTGCTGTGTTACTTAATAGGTAATAACCATGAATACAAGACTCAAACTTCAAGAATCAGTGGAACAGTTGACCATTTATGCAAATACATGCAGCTATAGAACTAATTTGTGGCAGCTCTTCTAATTTACAGCACATTTAAATTGAATAATCTTACAGTGTAAAGCTTTAAAACTCACTGTGTATTACTGCCATATTAAAAGCATCACCAAGCTATGCTAGCCAGGATGATTAGCGTATCCTTGAAGAAACAGAATGTAAGGATCATGCTAGTATGATCTTTACATGACCCTGAATGACCCTCACAATGGATGGATGGATCCACAGGTCCTTAGTATTTACTGGTAGACTTGCTCTTTATTGAGTAAAGACTCTAACATCTAACTTGTTCTCATCGACATTTGGTGTCTCAATGAATCTAAAGAGTTTGTAAAGACATGTGTTAAGAAATAATCAGTGTATAACATTGTATCACATCACAGGAAGTCCCACAGCACTCTCAGCCCATAGTAATATAACTAAGGGATGGCTCAAGGTCACCTGATCTAGCCCTAACTGTAAGTTTTATCAAAAAGGAAGGTTTTGAGTCAAATCTTAAACTTAGAGAAGGAATCTATCTTCTGATAGCTGAACGTTCAGCCTCCCATTCTACTTTGTAAAATTCTAGGAACCACAAGTAAGCCTGCATTGTGAGAACAAATTGCTCTATTGGGAAAATAGGATACTATGAAATCTTTAAGCTATGACAGAGACTGATTATTGAAGACTTGATATGTGTGGAGAAAGATTTTAACAGGGAACCAATGCCAAAAAGCCAGTATGGGAGAAATGTGGCCTCTCTTTCTGTCAGAACTCTTAAAAGTCTAGTGTCACAAAACATTAGTAATGAATGTGTTTGTAAGTAGACTAACAAAACATGCATCTAAATATGTATGCAAGTGTGCACCCTTGCATGTGTAAGAGCGTGCTGTTCACTTGAGCGCCTCCAACTGAGATGGCATCTGTCTGCATAACGGCCCTCAGGTAATAACAGTAAAAATCTCCCCCTGCTGTGTAAAATGAAATCGGTGCTACTCACACACACTCCTCATGTGGACAGGTTGTGTTTATATTGCAGGTTACCATGAGCAGCCACCCAGGAGGTCTCACAAGGCTCTAATTAGGTGAAGGGCGGGCTATCCAAAACCCAAATCAGCACACCTGATGACTTGACAGAGTTTTGTTTTGACCCACCAATGAGCTTGTTCACCTGGAAGTTGAACCTGTGCAGGGGGTCAATTATTCTCATGTGGCTTGAATAAAAATAGAAGTGCTGAAGAGTCAGGTGCCACAGGAATGCCAATCCTTTCTTTTAAAATTTATATTTTTCATTAATTGGGCAGTGCCATGCATGTATTTCGACAATTTCTACCTGGTAATATGATTTCCCATTCAAGATGTTCTCCTCCCATTTTAAGTCATTAAAGCCTGTCATGAATAATCTATCAATTCAATGATCAATCAGTCACCCGAAGCTGCTTAATATTGTAATGTAAAGACCCTACAAAGTTACAGAGAAACCACAACAATCAGAGAATCTGCTAGTATATTGTGTAGATTATGTTTTCTCTGTATCATGAAAAAAAAAAAAAACCCATCAAGTGACAACATGATTTTCCATAAACAGGAGGTTACAGAATGGAGGTCTGAGGAAGAGATTCCAGCCTGCAGCAAGATGCATAGCTCCTCTGGTATAATGTTAGAGGGGAAGCATACTTCGCCTTTGTCTGGATAGTAATTGCATCATCAATAATAACTGCTAAACGCTTTTTAAGTCACCTGCTGATGTGGCCACCATTAACCTCGCTGCGCTTGACCAAGGTGAACATCAAACATGCCATCAACACATAAGCGCACAACTGCACCAGTGAGGTGCCTTTCTCAGATAGAGCCTAAAATAAATGTCCAGGCTGACATGTAATCTTGACAAGAAATGCAGCAATACATGAAAACAGACACTAGACACTTTACTTTGAAATGAAATAAACAGCCCGATTCCTTTCGTGTTTGAAATCTCTATTATGGGTAAGAAATTTGGTTTCTCACCACTTCTGTATGCGGTTTGCAAAAGCCGTAATGTGGCCTGGATAGCAGTTGGTGAGTTAATATGCCCCTCTCTCCTCAGCTGTATGCCGCTGTCTCTGGATCTCTGAATGGGAAATCAATACTGTCTCCAGACCAGCATGAGTCAATATGTGTCACAGTGCTTTTTCTCTTGAAGCATTCATATGTGTTGCAAAGCTGGGGCTGTTTGAGTGCAGTCACACAGCATGCTGATGCCAATCCAGTTTTAAACCCCTTTTTTGATACAAATCGAGGAAAAATCCTCGACCGTGAGGCAAATTCACTCAGAAGGTTGAAGTTTAATGCTGTAAAATTTTACAGTTCTGTTTTAGATTTAAATATATATATATATATATATATATATATCATGTGTCACCGCTCTTCTGGGATGGATAAACCTTATAAAAGTAATAATTTTCTGCCTATTGCACTAACTGATCATAATGTATTAATGGGGATTTGCATTTTCCCCCACTCAGTGTTAGTTACTGAACAGGTGCCTCAGCTGCTGGAAATCCTCGCTTATACTCACTATAGCGTTTTATTTCTTTTCTCCAAATACCCGTCTCCAGTTTCAAAATTTTGTTTGAGATTTGTTGTTGTTAGAAATTTAAGAACCATACAGAGTCAAATACAAACTCAGATCTGTGGCCTTCTCACTGCCTGTGAAGTAGATTTTAGCTTTACTATATACTACGAATTGAAGTATTTCCATCACTAGTATGCTTTTCACATGGCTGAGAAAGTCTCTATTAATTAAAATTGTAGCTTTTTATTTTAAGCTGTAATTCCTGAGTGTTTCACAGATATTGAAAGTAGGTTGAGTTGGTACGTTATGACTCATTCACTTAAGTATGTTTTGAGCTCAACCTTCAGTTTCGTGAAGGTATTTTTGTGCATATGTGTACTTGTAAACTTCATTTGTATTTTATAGCTGAGGTAATATTGTAATTCTGTGTGAGTTAAAACCTGAGGTCCTCTTTTACCTTCTCACCTATGCTTTGAAAGCACAGCTTGGTCACACTACAGGCTAAGCCTTCATACTGTGTTGTACCACACACAACATGCTATGGGGCTATGGGTCTAGAACTCGTGTACTTTTTCCTTTAAAGTCTCTCTGTATTTTAGATCTATTAAGTATTTACAGCATCAAGATGTTACTATTTGCTATTTCTTTGTATGTTATGTGGTGACTGGATTAGGAGATTTGTTATTGGCTGTGTTTTCAGTTGCAGCTGCTCAGATAATAAAGAAAGAAATTTGAATGTCCATAACACTCCCTGTTCAACTCTTTATAAAACCCCTGAATAAATTTGTCTTTAGTGGCAGGTTTAGATTGTCGCTAGAAGAATGAGTGCAGGCTGTCATTATATTAGTAGTAATTAACAGCTTCCTGTGGATTTCTCAAACATTACACTGACTGTGAAATCCATCATTTTAATTTCAGATTTTCACATAAAAACTCCTAGATACAAAATCTTACGAAAAAAAATGTGATCAGCACATTTGGAAAATATTCAGCTGGCTGTTTTCAGCTAATACACAGATCAATAATGTGTTAAAAAATATTTTCAATGAAATGGAGAAAAAAATGAAATCACTAAAAGTGATTAGTACTATGTTGCACATCTGTGCGTGTGTGCGTGTGTGTTTGTGTGTGTGTGTGTGTGTGTGTGTGTGTGTTTAACAGCCTGAGCAGTTTGGACTTTACAAATGAAAAACAATAATGTCCATCAAGCCAGTTCCAGCTTTGAAATGTAGTTGACCTATCAGCTGAACACCTTTGGTGTAGTATAGCTCCAGTACAACGCTATACTACACCATATACTTTTTTAAATTTTCAACCAAGGAGATCTTGACTGTTTCAAGAAATGACATATCAACTGAATTTTTTCAATCGAGTTGATATGTCATACCTAAAGAAAAGCTTTAGCCTTTCTTTGTGGTCGGATTCATTATCATCCTGATGAATAACATCATCATCACCAAATCCAACTTCTAGCAATTGAATAAGAGTTTTCACTTTTCAAATTTTCAGTGTACAACTGGACACTTACTTTTGAGGTAATGTTTACAGTCTTTCCTGGTTCTTTAATCGACATGAAATCCAGATTAATGGACAATACATTTTCTTATGCGCTTCACTGGCAACAGACAAATGTTCATAAATTATATTTTTGGACAATACAGATATATATTTCATCAGTTAACATCACTTTCATATAATTATTTACTCTCCATGATTCCTTCTCTTTGCTCATCGTAAGCTGTTTCTAACCATTTGGTTTTCACACTTTCTTTTCCTGTAGTTTAGTTAGTTCAAGTTTTACTCCATATTTTTTTCCCAGTGCCTTCCACTCTATATCTCACCAAGGTTATTATCATTAACGAAAACTAACGAAATAACAAAAACTAGAAGTGAAAAAACATTTTCGTTAACGGAAATAAAAATAAGAAACAAAAAAAGGAAAACTAACTAAAACTGTAATGAGTGTTCACAAAACTAACTAAAATTAACTGAATTTATAGCAAAAATGTGTCTAGTTTTCATTGATGTGTGCGTGTCATAAAATAGTCAAGGTTGAAAATGAAGTTTAGTTTCCAGAGTTTTTTCTTGCTGTGTCTCATTATGCCAGCAGGTGGCAGTACGTTAGTCGAGTCGTCTGTGTTGCTGCTTCGTCCACGCGCAGAATCATGTCAGGAAAAGTCAGGAGAAAGCGCCAGAGTCCAATTTGGGAGTACTTTGAATATGACTGTGTTTTGGATAAAGCAAGTGTCTTGTAGTGGAAAGAGACAAATTATGAGGGACATTTCTAAAGGGAAAAAAAAATCCCACAAACCTTAAAGTGCACTTGAAAAGCTCACACAAGAAGGCTAACCTAGCTTACCTTGAGAAGGTAAGGGAGCACACTCAACCCTCATCCCCAGAAAACAGAAGCTAACCCCAGGCAAGGCAGCGTGATGCATCCCGAGACAACAGGACGGGGACATCTACATAACTGTGTAGTCAATTGCCTTCAAAAAGTTTATCAATTCACTTGAACCAAAATTACGAACACCCGGTGCTGCGAGAGTTAATAGTCTCATTGGGGCCAAGATATAAATTTTATAGTTGCCTGGTATCAATGGTTGTTCATCTGCCTTTATTTATTTATTTATTTATTTAAAGAACCCATAGGTGGGAATGTGAGTTGTCTGTCTCTGCGTGTTAGCCCTGCGACAGACAGGCGACCTGTCCAGGGTGCAGGGTATGGTAGCTGGAATAGCAACATACCCAAGGATAAGCAGAAGAGAATGACTGATATGATGAAACTGGGATTTTGTTGCACTTAATTATTGCAAACACAACTAAAACTATAACTGAAACTAATCAAAACTAAACTGAAACTAAGGATTTTCAAAAAAATAAAAACTAAACTAAACTAGCAAACAATTGGTAAATACTAATTAAAACTGATATAAAATTGAAAATCTGAAGTCAAAACTAAATAAAAATAAAAACTAATGAAAATTGCAAAACTATTAAAACCCTGTATCTCACTACTTGGTTTCCCACCAGTCTGAGAACCACTGTCATACCAACAACAGAAAACCCTTCAATTCTAATGTTCTTTTCATCATTTCACCACTCATATGGTTTCACTTTAAATCAACACCAGTGTTACTATATAAATGTTATAATAATCCTGAAATCGGAGCAGCTTTTCAGGGTAAATAATTAAGAATCTTGTGATTAAATACAGGAAATCAATATGCAGACACAGATAGATGAGAGAGGGGAGGGAGGGAGAGAGAGGGGAGAAAGCGAGAGAGAGAGACCAAGAGAAAGACTGGTCTCTTGTGTCTGTAAGCCTCCAGGCCCTGCTTTCAACCCAGAATCAATGTTACTCCACTTAGAAGTAAATTGAAACTGTTTTTCCATTGCGTCCCCACCATTTTAATTTTCACCTGAAGGGGTCAGAGAGAGGACACTTTAGTGATGATGAAAGACATTTTCCCATTTTCACAGCTTGGTCACGCTTTGACACATCATTATCCCATTGACTTAATACATGGTTTCCCCTCTATCTCACTCTACCTCCCTCTTCCATCAGCACCCGTGTCTCTCTTGCACCCACTAGCTCTCTCTCTTTTTTTCCTCCATCTACCTCAGTTTACATCTGCCCATAGATCCCTCTATGCTTACCCACAATTCATACCTCCCACGTAGGTCCCTTAGCTTTCCATCTCTTAATCCTCTCTCCCCATCACTTTGTCCATCTACCTCCTCTCAGTTTTCTGCCATTTCATCTTCCCTAAAGATTCTCACACTTTTAATGCACTACATCCATCTCCACTTTGAGTGCTTCTTCTTTTATATTATCCTCCTCCTTTGCCATTCTATGCCTGTACTTTTGTTCTTTTATCTTCTGCATTTACTTTAGTCTGTAGCGTCTCCCTACTTCTCCCCAAAGACATGGTCCTAACACAAAAATCAAATCCCAAATTGAGAAAAAGATCTTTGCCTTTTTTTCTCTCTCAGTATTGTGCCTTTCAGTGCCAGGACAGTGTTTTCACTTCCAAGTCTTAATTGCTATTTATAACAGAAATATAAAAGGTCCTCTGAATGTTGCTTCTGAATTGCACCACATCAGAGAGAAACTTTAATAGCCCATTTTGCACAAATTAAAACAACAACAAAACCATGGGAGGCAAACTCATAAAGACCAAGTCCATACAAATACATTTTTTATTATATGGAACATGCGTAGATCTATGTTAACATGCTGCACAAACCCACAGATATAAAGTGTGGAATGGGGAAACGACCTACAATTACACAGATCTAGAGCGACAAAGTTACACGGACACTGAGATATAGTACATTTCTTGCTGAGGAACTGTGGAACTAACCAGTTTTATTACACAATTTGCGCATTAACATGAAAAATGTAAAAATGCAACACACACACATAAAGCCGAAAAAAAAAAAAAAAGAACTGTCCTCCCAAAACATACATCACTCAAAAACACAAAGATGAGCAAAGATTCACCTTTAACCGAGTGGAGAACAAAACTGCTGCATTGTGGAAACATGCAATAGTGCTGTTTCAGCACCACGGACAGCTGCAGCCCACTGTCAATGCACCGCTAATGCTTGAAAAATTGTCAATACCACCTATAGAATTAAGAGATCGGATCAGTCTAATGTAATTATCATAAGGTTATAAATGTAGCCAGTTAGGCTGACAAGTTTCTACACTGTAATAGCCAGTATACTTATTAGGGAAGTCATAGAAGGCTCCACTTACAAACTTTTTATTACATTATATTTGTGCCTATCAGGCAATTTTTACAGCACAAACGAACAGATAAACTAACACAGTCAATTTCATTAAATCAAAGTCTGATATAATAAATTTGCTCATTGCATTATAATATTATACAAAGGAACACACACACACACACACACACACACACACAGAGAAATATTAAATTACAGTATGCTTTCTAAATCTGTCTGCTGCTTGATGTGAAACTACTAAAAATATATGACTCCACGATGGGAACAGGGATGGGGATTGTTACAAAGACCATTTGCATTCGTGAATTAAAAACAAGACCTGAATTGCATCTATTCATGACTGATGGTGAAAAGCATGATTTCGGGTTTCTTTTCAGCAGTGCAGCCAGGCTGACAAAAGTCACAGCTGTCTTGAGTTTTGTATTTCTTTGGCTCTCAGTAGCAATTCATGAACTTCTTTACAAATGAAATGTTCACCATCAAAGAGAGAAAAAAAAACATGTCCTTGCATAGACATAACATCAAGTACAGAATTTTTGCAAATCTGTGATTATTTGCAGAGGAATGGTTTATTTGTAGAGTTTCATTCAGGGTTGAGAGTACACAGAAAAGCACAGGAGCATGTTACTAATGATATGCTCACAGCATCAGACAATAGACTTGAATCTGTGCTTTTCCTGCAAGATATCTGTGCAGCATTCAATACTGTTGATCATAACATTTCAGTTCAAAAACCATTGATTTTAAGGAAAGTGGTATTTCAATATGGAGAGACTGTTTATGATTTTTTTTAATCACCAAATATGAACATGTAAAATTTATTGTTTTTGATGACTAGACTGATAAGAAAGTATAAAGTGATATCTCGGGAGCAGGAAGGAAATAGTGACTGGACTCCCCCTGGACTAGACATTGGTGATGGAAAAGAAGAGAAAGCAGATTGGTTGATTGACACTTGATGAGATGCCGTGGGCAACCCAGATGAGGTTAGGATAAAGAGGAAGAGGGCTGCGTGACAGATTGTCTAAAAGGGAACGTGAGTGATCACAATGAAAGTAAAGAATAGGGACTAGGGCCTGATTTGTTCAGAAAGATTATTGGACAAGAGTGTTGATGTTAAAGTGAAGCTTGGGGAAATTAAAGTGACAAAGACATTTAGAGTAGTAAAAATAAAAAATAAAAATCTATATTATCAAGAGGATTGCAGAAAGAGCACTGGGGAACAGATCTTCCTTAACGAACTTACATAAAAACTTCATTACTTTGCTTTTCAGAAGTACTGTTGAGGAACCCAAGACTCATATTTGACCACATGTTTTAACCACATATAAAAGATCTATAGCAGTGTTTATATTTGCATCTTAAAATCTAGACATCAATTTAAAATCCAGGTGTAGTGTTGTCCTGAATAACTGGGCTAGATAGGCCCCCTTTCATTGCATTTGTATGGCACTATTGTATGTAGTTAACATTTTCTTTATCACTTTTTGGTCCTGTTTCTTGATTTTTTTTTTGTTTGTCTCTGTGCTCCTCTTTTCTGTCATCTTTTTTCCCTGACTTCCCACAGCTGGTCACAGTAGATAGTTGTCTGTCCCACAGAGATGCTAGAGATACTGAAGGCCTTTAATGTTGACAGAGAGTACTTCCCCCTTACTGTTGATAAGTGTTTCCTGATAGGGGATCACTGGACTGCTCACTGTTATATTGTAAGTTTTTTAACTTACATTGTTAAGATGGACTGACTATTGTTATCAACTGGCATTACAAATTGAACTGAACTGGATGGATGGATGAATGGATGGATAGTAGATGGGTAGATTGAAGAAACTTTATTAATACAGTCAAATACAAATACCTTCCTTTCAATGCATGAGTGGGTTTAATAATGTATACATCATCTTTTTGAAACAAAACACTGTGTATGCATGTCAAATTTGCATAGTACTATACTTTAAAAATGCTGTTAAAAGTTTTCATATGAGCTTTTCATCCTTCATCGACCAGTTTCTGTGACTATTGAGTCTTGTCCATATCTCTCCTTCATGTCCCATCTATATTTTAATGGAAGGAAGTGATGTATGAGCATTGAACAAGGGAGGGCCACAGGGAAAGCTCTATGCTCCCAAGATAATTAAATCAAGCTTTAAAATGTAAATATACCATAAAACAATATTGAGCTCCACTGGTTTTAATTGATGCCCGTCCTGAATGCTCGATGAGGCTGTTAATTTTGACTGATGGCTCACTAAAGCTGCATGATCACTGCAGCGGGCCTGGCAACGGTACCCTTCATATTCCTACCACATGGACAGTTACGAAAAGAGATTTCTTTTTTTTTTTTCAAATGGAAATCCCCAAAATATTAGAGCAGTTTTAAAATAACTAATAACTAGATGAATCATACTTTTTTCATGCAAAGGACATGCACTTAAACACAAACACACACAGCCACCTGTACATGTCACAAAGCGTCCCCTGTGATCGTTTAACGAATTTCAGCACAGCAGAGTCGGAGCAAATATGGCAGACTGAAGCAGCACATGCCAGATCTCACATGTGTTTCGAGTGTCAGCCAATACCCCAGTCCACCCTCCTCCAACTTCATGTTTAACCCTGCCACACACAACGAGAACTGTGACCAGGCTCTATGCCATGCAGACAGACTGGCTCCTGCTGGGTGAGAAGTCGGATTTAAGCTGATGTTGTATTGGTAGCCAGTGACAGTCCAATTGGCAAAAACGTGTCCCTCCACAGAGCAGCAATGAACTGATTTAATTATAACCTCCCCTATGCTGGTATTTTTTGCACAGCTTTGGGAAATACCATTTGCATGATGTAGCCTTTGAAGGCTGATACAACTAGTGACTAAACAGTGATATTTCCAAAGCTGCAACTATATAAATTCTCTGTTTAGTGATTTTAAATCCAACTGTAAACTAAAACAGCATACTGAAATGTCAGATGATGGCAATGAAACAATCTGATTAATCGGAAGATTAACCTGAAACGTAATTAAAAGATAGTAATTATTATGGATGCTACACATTAGTTCTACTCTCAAGCCTGCTCATAAACTATGCTATGCTTGTAAATATGAATGTCTAAAATATTTTTTGAAATATGTTAGTTTTCAGCAGCAAGATGAGGCATTTCCAGTGGTGGTCAGTGACTTATTTGATTTAAATATTATTTCAAATTATCACTCAATTATCAGATTTAGCAGCTTTAAACTTGGTGCTTTTAGTCACTGCCTCCGTAAAGTGAGGAGCTTTTTACATCAATGAATTTTGAGGGTTTACAGTTGTGTACTGTGTTGAAGGTTTTGGTATGAATAGTAATTATTATCGATCTTATCGGTAAAAACAATAACATCTATCTTACAGTAGGACACTGCATGAAATTCCAGTTAAAACAAAATAAATTATCACATTGTCACGTTCAATTTTACAGTAAGGTACTGGCAGCACAGTAAAAATATAATATAATATAATATAATATAACATTAAATACATATTGAGATGCTACTGTAGAATCATAAGTGATCTGATGGTTCTACAGCATTACTGTAGCTCTATAGATCTTAATGGTATGTCGATATATTCTGGCCCAAAAAGATTCTAGAAAACTTATCTTGTCATCTGAAGGAATCCAGATACTCATTTTCCTCCTTCTCTTCTTTATTATATTTCCATCTTTCTCAGTGACTCTTTCACAGAGAGCCTTTTGTTCTTTTCATCCTCTGTGTCGTCTCTTTCTCATAGTCATTTTGTTTCACCTTTTCTTTACATTACAGATTTACCTGTATTGTTCTTCTCTGCCTGCTAACCAACCAGTTTCTCCAAACTTCCCATACTTCCCTGCTAAATTAACCTCTGTTTATTTTTTTTTTATCCAGAGCATGTAGAAAAGCTAGTTTATTGATACCATTATTGTTTGTTAGTGATAATGTCTCCAATCATAACTGATGATGTCTTATTCTGTGTGTTTCTTGTGTTTTTATGTAACAAAACTGGTTAATTGGTTGATCTGAAAATGCAAATTTGATTTGTTCTTGTCTCATCTCAACCTAAGTGATACATCTTGTCATCGGATATAATTAACAACCGTCATCGGATATATATATTCTATTAATTTCCCATTTTTTGTCTCTGTGAAATAATAATGACAACATCAGAATTAAATGGTTTTGTTTAAAATGACATTTCATATTACATAAAGCGTAAGTGTGAAATGAACAGAGCGCGAGCCTCACTCACAAAAAGGAACTTCTAACAATTGAACAAAAGTAGGCGGCTTCTCACATTTTGGGAGGATAAAGGAGTAAAGCGCTCAGTGCACTGTTCGTTTTAACTAATTATCCTCCACTAATTAATGTGAAGAAAAAGCAATCAAAATGGCTACACCTGTCTAATTACATAGAAGTCAAACTGTGTGGTCTTAGATCCAAGAAAAGGTGAGTGATAGTCTCAAGGCTAGAGTGTGCTGACAACCTGTTTAATTAGATTAAGTAGGGGGTTGTTAATTAATTAGTGTATCATGGTTGGCTGGTAGGATTCTTTACGGACAGAGTTGAAAGGTGCTTTGAAGACCCGTGGTGTAAAAACTTCTAAGACACAAAGTGCTTCTCGCCAGACATTGTTACTGCCAGTATAAAATCCCATTCTTGTAAAGTAAAGCATAAAAAACTGAAGTAAAAGGAAAGTAGTTATAGTTGAAGTGTGGAGTCTTTAAAGCAGAGTCATTGTTAAAAAATGGGAGACAAAAGCTGCAGTCGTTGTTCCCTGCAAAAATGTCTGTTAAAATTTAGCTGAAGTTAATATGAGGTATCATTATTCACTCTTACTAGATAAAGTGGATGTCTTTTAGAGTTATAGACTACAGTCATTGCTGCAACCCGGAAAAAGAATGGTGTGTGAGAAAAAGAAAGAAAGAAAAAAGAAAAGTACATTCCTTTCTAAAAATGAAGTCCTTAGACTAGCTCCTTTACAATGAAGTTGCACTGTGAAGAGATTACTTGGAAGCCATTATGAAATGATGATATATTCATTTTACATTCTACAACCTGGCCATAACAATAATGTACAGCTAGATTATTTAGAACTTGATCTTTAAGATAAAATGACCTGTGGAGTACACAGTAGTGTGAACATCTTGCTGAGTAAGAGTAGTGTTATTACCTGTACTAAAATCAGTATTGGAAGCTGTATAAACAGTCCCTTCAGAATTTTAAAACCCAAAGTAATTATTTATTTTACTGAATTAACTTTTGACTTTGGTCTTCACATTCCGACAGTCTAGTTGGTCATCATATAAGGTGGAACACAAGTCTCAAAAATAGCTGCTCTTTTCAATTTGGGAACCTAAGGCAGCACTGGCACTAAAAAGACCTGCTTTGTCCATTATAGGTATGTTCCAGAGGGAAGATGAAACCTGGGACCTAATTCTCATTGGCACTTGTGCTGGTATATTTAGGCACTCCAAGAGCTGCTGCCTGGGGCCTGGTTACAGAGTGGTTTTAGTGCCATAAAGGAGCTGTTTGAAATCAGCTGAAAATCAGCCTCCCCTGTCTCTCTTCACTGATGATCTTTTTCTGTCTTTCTTTTTTTTTTTTTTGTTAACTGGCACATAGACAAGTGCCACTGAGCAGGAAAAGGCCAGGACAGAGAACACAGTTGTGCCCTTCACCAATGAATATAATTACTTCAGGATATTTAATGAAACTATGCTGATTTTCTTTTTACATTTACACTATAGAATCACCTGAGTTACACTCCTCAAAATGATATTTCCTTAGAAGACAAAAATATCAATTCAAGGGGGTGAAAAACTCAGTTAAGTTCATTGAGAAAGTCTAAAATTCTTACCAAATCCTTTTTTTTTCTCCAAAAGATTTATTTATTATCAAGTTTTATCTACATTGGTCAACTTTTCATCTTCTGGATTGAAATTCTATTTACTAAAATAATTGAAACCACAAACCTTTGGTGCCACAAAGTCATTCCGGATGGTTTGAAGAAAAAACACTCAAGTCAAAACATCATGGATCTAGAAACCTGCACATCTGGTATTTTCACAAAATAAAAGTGACACAATGGAATGTATTGCAGAAAACAGCAATGGTAAATGCTTTTGGGATGGAATAGGAGGACAAAGCCAGTTTGCAGCAAACCAAAAGTGATCACATCTTTACCCCACTCGCTTCTGTATTTAGCCAGTGATGTTGATGGCAGCAGGGCATGGTTGATTTAACATTTTGAATCCAATGAGACAGTCCAAGACAACACTAGCTGTGCTACAAGTTAACTTTGCCCTGATATAACATTACATTTTGTGCCCACCAACTACAACAATATTGCAGAAGTTTTAGCTCTTGAGAACAAACATAAGTGTTGAGTGCCAAAATGACATCACCACTCTCCTCAGTCCTATGATAGAAGTAAGTTGGCAATCAAACTGAGAGAACAAAACCTTAACATTGTCAGAACAGAAACTGTAAATTAACAAATTAAGGTTCCAAATTAAAAAACAAAACAAAAAAACACACCATCGACAGCTGTGGAGCAAAAATGAGATTGTGAAAGTTGAACTAGTGGTTGTGTTGCAACTTTTAAAATAACTTAAACAATAAAAAAAAAAAAGTATCATGTGGAATTTAAGGGGAAAAGTTTGAATGGCTTCTTTAGATATCTTAAAGTTAATCTAAAAAAAGAAAGAAAAGACAAAAGCAGCTGATTCTAAAGGAGTCAACTGGAAATCTTCATCACATTTGACCAATTTTTTAAACAAAATGATCCAAGATTTTTATACAATAAAAAGTTTCACTTATGGCGTCATCTTATGGTGACATGTTGCAGGTTTAAAAAACAAACAAAAAACAAGCAAACAAACAAAAACATTAATTTAGTAGAATCAATAAAAACGTGTCCTTTTAATACTTTCCGTTCTGTAATCCACGTATCTTTTCACCTCCTTTAGTAAATATAGCAGAACAGTATGAGGGTTCAGCGGCAGAAACAATAAACCAGTGTTCTTCTATGTCTGTGCCACCCCCTGCCCCTCCTCTCACATGTTGTCAGTGTGTTTGGTGTGTGTTTGTTTGGCGTTGTTTTGATCGCCTATGCTTGTGTGTTTGGGCTTTGCTGGCTGGGCGGTGAGCGTGCCCGGTGCAGAGCTGATGGCGTGCCAAGTGCTCCCTGCGGGCCGACTGTGCCTTCCACTCTGCTCAGCCACCGTGAACGCCGAGCCGACAGACTGCTGCAGGGGGAACACCACTTTCTTTATCCGTCTCTTTCTCTCTCGCATACACACAGAGAAGCTGCATCCTCTTTCCCCATCAGCTTTTTTCTTCCCTTCCCCCATCTTCCTTTCTTTTTTACCATTCATTCCCGCCCTCTTTCTACACTTTAAATCTTTTCCCCTTTTTCAGACTGACTTTTGTTAAATATAAATTTACCTATGTAAAAAAAAAGAAAAGAAAAGAAGAAACATCTGAATATTGCTAGTTTTCTTTTCAGTTTCATAAACTTAAAAAGATTATCTGGGCACAGTGAAGCAGATCCAGTTGTTAAATGTCTTTTTTTTCAGACATTAGAAAATAACTTACATTCTTTATCTAGATAACATTTATGTCAATTCAGTGAAGTTAGCTGTGCATAATAATAGTTTATAGTATTTATAGTATTACTGTAAACACTACTGTTGAAGATCTGTGTTGTCCTTACTTATCTCATGTCATAGTAGCTCTTCAGAGATGCCCCATCCCCTTTGGGTTTTACTGGAACCCCTTGCCCAGGCATTGAATTGCAGTACCTACCGTTCATTAACATTTAGCTCTAATTACCAGGCTCATTAAAGCATTGAATTAGCAGCAAAATTCTTTCAGCCTCCTCTCTGTGCTTAATCGTTAAGCAAATGGAGCGTCACAAGTTTGAAGTGATTACTATTGAGATGTATGTGCCATGGCCTCATGAAATGTCACTCAGCTGCCCTAAAAAAGGAGAGGGAGGAAGGACTGGAAGCAATTTACTTCCACTTGGCGGGAAAGATGTTTTGTGTGCACACAGTGAGGTCGCTTCTACCTTCAAACATCGCACAGCTATTATTCTAGTGCTGCATGCTGTGAGAAACCGTTTCTCCAGAAGGTCAACAACATTTGCATGTAGAGAAAAAAAGCTGGCAGCTGCTTAGGTATCAAGCTTAAAAACATTTCTCACGCATTTGGGTCACTCGCACTGCAGAGCTTCCCCATTAACCATCACATATACATGCACACACACACACACAGATGAACATGTTACTTTCTGCAACCTGTAAAAGGCAAACATATACATACAAACAAAAATACATGCCGTGCTCCTTAAGATTCAGAAGGTTGGAATTAGGGCTTTTTTAATTGTTTGGTGTTCCCAGGTCGCAACCTGAATAGGTAATGTCAGAACAATTGATAGGTTAATCTTCTGAGGGACGTGTGGAAAGAAAGCTGTGCAGTGAAGTGTGATTATGTGCGTTTCTATCTATCCCACAACTGATTACCCTTACTTAATTCAGTTCACACTTTTGTTTCACCATGTCCCAACATGTCTTAATACATTTGCAAATGAGGCTAAAATTGAAATGGTAAAATGTAGAACCCAGGAGTTCATACACACTCCATAATTATTAGAATCTATTTCCAACAATGGCTTTTTTGATTTAAATCAGTCAGTAGTTGTAACAATATTGAATGCACAGATGCATGCAAAATAATTATGGACAAATTTACTATCACCTACATAAAAAAATAGTGCATTTAATAATAGTAATAGTAATAATAAGTAATAGTTCAAAACAGTTAAGCAAGATAGTGTTATTTAGTGATTTCTTTCTTTTATCAAGGAGTCCATTCTTGTCTAAAAAAAAAACAAAACAAAACAAAAAAACCCTCTGCATTATATCTTACATAAGAAATTACGGTGGTGAAAAAAATCAGTTTAGCCAGCCTGCCTCTTAATAACTTATGAAATCGAGTTGGCTTGTCATACAAATAAAATTCAGTCATGAATGTGGAAAAAACAAGTCTTTAAAAGTAGATTTATAAATATCAGCGTAGTTGAAGTGTTTTTCTTTTTTTTAATTTTTGGGAAATCTTAGGAAATTATTGTGGTGAGTTAAATAACCTTTCTCATTCAAAAAATATGGTAAATCTTAAAATGATGTCGATTTAAGTACTTCTTAAAAGTTGCCTGGAAGTGCTTGTTGTTTTTAAAAACTGATTTTTGCTATCTCATAACTAATTATTATGAAATAAAAGTTTTTTCAGTAAAATGATGATATGAGAACATATGTGAACAGCCTTGAATTAACAGTATTAGTTGTTGTTGATATTGAAAGCTGTCCCTTTGTGGTTTGTTTTTCATCAGTTTTGACCAAGGAGATGACATTTTAACCATGTTTGCTGGGTTGTGAAGGCCTAAATTTGAAGCATAGGCTCACCCATATGGTATGGGTATGTGAGATCTAAATGAATTGCCTAAATGTAAATATAACTGAACTCAGCCTACCTTATTGGTTGTTTTAGAAAGTCTTTGAACACATTATTAATTAAGTAACAGTAGACATCTGACAGAAACCTTTTTTTGTTTTGTTTTCTTAAACTTTGGATGGCTTAGGGACAACAGGCAACAGGGGCTTCCAGGCAACTTTTAAGAAGTACTTGAAACTGACATCATTTTAACATTTACGATATTTTTTTTGAATGGTAAATGGACTGATTCTTATATAGCGCTTTTCTACTCTCCCAGAGTACTCAAAGCGGTCTATACAACATTGCCACATTCACCCAATCACACCCATACTCACAAGCACTTTCTTTATACATAGTGCTTTCTAAGTACATTCACACACATTCACACTCCGATGGATGCATCGGAGAGCAACTTGGGGTTAGTATCTTGCCCAAGGATACTTGACATGCAGACTGGAGGAGCTAGGGATCCTCCTGAGCTACAGCCACCCCATACATGAATGAGAAAGGTTATCTAACTCACCATATGAACACTGGACAAAAGTCAGTTATTGTACCAGTCTTGATGTCCCGCTGTTCTTAACACTGTTCTTAGCCACAAATGCTGACACAATAATCTGAATTTAACAGTTCAATAAGTTGTTGCCCTTGTCACTGCAAAACTTCACATCTTTAAAAAAAGGTGCACATTATTTTAATACAACTGAAAAGTCAGCAAAAACAAATGAAATTAAATTAAGGTATAAATTAAGCTATAAATTAAGGTAAATGCACTATATAATTTGAGTAAGGAAGTTGTTTGCATTTACGGTGCGTGGAAAAAGTTCCATGGTGCAGTGCACAAGGTTAGAAATGCCATGGGTGTTTTACTGAAAAGCAGCAGGAGACAGAGTTAATGTGGTGTATCACTATCCGAAAGACCTGTTCCTATTACAAGCCACTCATCTCCAACAAACTCTCCCATGCCTCTTTCTACCTCTACACTTCTATCTCTATCCGTCTCTCTAGGTCTCACCTCTCTCCATTTCATGGCTGTTTTCTTCCTCTATTTGCTTGACAAGACAATGGATAATAACCCTGGAATAGCACAGAGACCAGCAAATGAGAGTAATCAAGCTGTCTTGTCCTGGTGGCGTTCAGGTTCACTCATCAAACCCTAATTATCACCCTGGAAACCAATGTTCCGCTTTAATTGTTCTGATGAATGAAATATTACAGAGAGGAGTCGGGCTGCAGCCGAGCGGAATAACAGCTTTTAGCCATAAAACACATCGGAGCAGGAGGAGGAGGATGAAGAGGAGGAGTGAAGGTGACTCAGGAGAGAATGAAACAGTGTACGAGAGCTGGACAAAGTCATGGATAAAAAGGAGCTCAGCATGAAAGATGTGAGAAAAAGGTAAAACAAGGTTGAGAATCTGGAGAATGACAGGAGTCACATTCAGCAGCTCAATCAAATGGTTCACTTTGGGAATGCTTAAGTGTTGTGTGTTAAATTGTTTCAAGATAACACAGTAAGATGTGTCTATCTATCTATCTATCAATCTATCTATCTGTCTATCTATCTATCTATCTATCTATCTATCTATCTATCTATCTATCTATCTATAATCCATTGCATTGATATTGACAAAGAACATCAGTAATCAAATGTTGTACTTAAGAGGCATACATAATTATTTGTATGCTCTTACTATTTATTTTGACTCTCAAAAATTTACATTTGGTACATTCATATTTTTTTTTATTTATTTCAGTTACACATTGCAAAATCAACAACCTCCAGAAAATAAACCAAGAGTGCATGAAATGAGCTGATTGCACGCACATCTGGTAACAAACTTTTTGCATCTAAAATTGTACCTTTAGGCTGTCAAATGAATGGTGCACAGCCACATGTACGCAAAACCAATTCTTCGTCCTGACTACAAATGGAGCTAGGAAAGTTTTTGACACCTGAATTTATACACAGAGACCTTGCTAGCACAGTCACCAATAAGGGGGCGTATGGGACAGACCCACAGGGGTTAGTAGCAGAATTGATACCACTTCCTTCCCATTCCCCAGTTGTGCCCTGTGCAGATAAAGCAGGGGTGGAGCTAAGACAACAGAGGAAGATGAGTTACAGTAGCAGGAGACTAGTATTACACACATAAATAACAGCCACATGCAGGTACAGAATTGAATATGCTGCAGACAAAAAGGAACTGCAAATCTTCATCTATCTTTCTCTGTTTTTCTCATTTTCAATAAAGATTAGATTAAACGACAGATGGAGTGTTACTAATATATGTTATATTTAACAGATGGCACCTGAAAGGCTGGGCAAAGTTGTCCCACTGAATATCTAATTAGGAAAGAGGAAGTAAAAAAGACGAGAACTGTTGAGAGAGGAAAGAAATGAAGTAAACACAACCAGCAACAACAAGAAAAAGGGGTACTGATAACTTGCCTACAAATGCTTAATAAGGTAATAAATTTCCGCATAGGCACAGGAAATAATACAATCAAATTGGAAATTTAACTTTTGTCACACCAGAAGTTTGTTAACTAAATGGAATAGTGTTGACTCAGAACATTTTGCTCATTGCGTGACAGGTCTCCCCAAACATCTTTACTTACAGTAAATTATGAAACAGGTATAACTAGTCCTGTAAAACGATTCCTTGTTTTGCATTATTCATCACTTGTAAGTTCATAATAGATTTTATTGCTATACTTATGTGCAGATGCCTGATGCACATATATAAATACTCACATGTAAATATAGTGTATTTGTATTTTTCATGAACGACTGAGAGCTGCTCAGGCTAACCACTGCCTTTTCCTGTCAGATATTGCTAATGAGAGTATTTTAACCCTCAGAGTCCTTTTCAAAGCATTTTGATTTAATATGCTATCAGTTCTGAAATGTGCATTATTACAAGATGAAACAATTCATCTTGTTCTTCTATCTTTAGTGTAAATCTGATGTTTTTGCAATTTAGCCAGTAGTGAGGTGAGATCTAATAGATCTCTCAGTAGAAATTACATATAGTGTATATGTAATTGTGTAATATGTAATGCAATTTAAAAGACAAATCCAGTGACTCATACATGTGTCGTGACCTGTGTTTTTTGTCAGTTTGAGTCTTAGTGTATACCTTCTGGTTTAAATTCTGTTTAAGGATTTTTGTTTTGTTGAATAATTTTTTGGAGGGACTTTTATGCTTTGATAGTTTGGGTATTGTGTTCTTGGGGTTATAAACATACTATTGTTTGTTTGTAGTTTATTGTTGTACTCCAAGTATCTTCTTTTATGATTACTGCTTCCATGTAGTGTTGCTTCCTGTTTTATTTTGACAGTCATTTGTGGCTTTTGCCTTGTATTTAGTATCCACCAAGAGTTTGGATTTTGTCAATTATGTGCCTATTTATCATCATTATTGTTGTTATTGTTGAAAATGTATCTTTCATTTACTTTGTTTTGTCAATGAATCCTTCTTCTGGGTCTTTTCGCTGCATCCCATAACAACACACTTTCTATCCTTAGTTATGCTTAGCATGTGCTGAGAACTGAACAAGCTGAATCTTCACCATTTGTTTCAATTTATCATTAAATTAAAAAAAAAGAAGCAATTCACAATAACTTTGGGATGCTGCATCAATAACTGGTGATAAATCACTCCTGAATTGCAAATTTGAACTATTAAGCTAATAAGGCAGTGCAGAGCATGGTGGGTTAACTTCAAACAACAGGAGCAGAGCTCGTAGGAGGTGCATGCAGCATGAGATGAATGCTAAATGTGAAAATTAAACATTCTTATCCAATATGTTTGAAACATAATACAAAGATTTGAATACATGCACAACAGAAATGAAAGGTGAAATACGGCAGTTTAGGTTTCATCACATTATACAATATAGATCAAAGTATGCAATACAAACAGCTGAATGTCAATATAATATTTATGTAACAAAAGTATGTTTGACCAAAATGAGTTTGCTGAGACCAGAACTAATGCTTCTTTTTTTCTGGAATGAAAAATTATTAAATATTCTGGAAAGATTCTGTGTTTCTCTTGATTTCCGTTAGAATACAGGGAATAAAGAGAATAAAATAATGACTTTGCAATCCTAAATGTTAATATTAATTATGAACACCTATAAACACCTGAATGTTAAATACACATGTTGAAATAATAGCTTGAATTGTAAAGTAATTACATACAGTTTGCATTTGATAACAATATAATTTTCAGTTTTTCTTTGTGCAATGTGGATATAAAAAACAAACAAACACCAAAATGGCAATTGCTTGAAGCAAGCCAAAATGTAAGTAATTAATGAAGAAAATACAAAAAAAACAAAAGAAAAAACAAAGAAATAACCTTTTTCATTTTCTATCACCAAACAGAAATGGTGATGCTGCTACCACAGTAGCACAGGGTCTGTAGAAATTAGAAATCTTGTTCCTGTTGAGGGCAACAAGTCCTTGCCTCTTATCTGCAGTCCAGCTGAGTTGCTTGGTCCTATCAGCAGGCTGTTATCTTGGTGCCCTCATAAACCTCAGCACTGTATGAGCTGCCTGGGCCTTATCAGAGTCTGTCCTCCTAGAGAAGGATCCATGGCCGCCGGGCCTTCACCGACCCTGGATCGACCTCTCCTTGGTACTCCTCTTCCAGCCCTGTTGGTCTGTTTTACCTTGAGCTCTCTCACTATCTGTGTCTTTCATTCACTTTCTTTCCATTCAGTTCTCACTCTCTCATGCTCCCAATGTCATGGCAGATTTAGTCAGATTTAAAGAAAACTTACAGGGTGCAACTTTAGAAATAAAAAAGGGCCTTTGCTTCTTTTTCCTCAAAGAAGTTTACTTTAAATTTAAATCAAAATGGTCTCCTTAAACATATGTTACCTAATGATGATATTATGTTATGTTAGATGTCCTTGTAATTGTATTCACATTTGGCAACACAAATTTGGCAGCTGCTTAGTCAAAGAATAATACTTTACCACTCTCCCTTTAATTTTTCCTGGAAACCTCATGTTTTTCACCTGACAGCAACAATATGTCTGCATGTCTTTTCATGCTGGGATGCCACATTGGTATTCATGGTGTGCTGTAGATGGAGCACCAGCATCCAGCATATTACAGCCAACCAATTATTCTGTAACAATAGCGAACATGCATATTAGAAATGTCAAATGAAAACAAACTAAATGTGCTCAGAGCTTTCCCTCCAGAACAGTAACTGGATAAACAAGACCACACAGCTTTGCAGTCAAATGATTTCTCCAGCTTCAGTAACATACAAAACATAGATACATATATTTGTAGCAAATTCTAACCAAAATCAAATATTACAACAAAGCCAGAAGATCAGTTCATAAAAATCAAAAGCATTACTTGATTTTAATTTGGATGATTTTCACTCTAAGGCTTTGAGTGTGGCTGCAATTTTTAGATCCCTGGAAGGACCATTATGATAATTTGCATTTGTGCTTCTGTGATTTTTCAACAGCCCTTGAACTTGGGTACCAAAAAACATGAAATATTAGTTTCTCTTTCAAACTGATGAAAGCATGATGTCTTGCTACCACTGAGAATTTTTCAGTAATTTCCAGTTGAAGAGTCACAGTCACATTTTCTAATAATTCAAAAAACATGTGATCAAATAATTAAAAAAAAACATTATCTTTATGTTAGTATGATATTAAATCTTGTAATACAATAATATGATGGCTATGTGCAAAACACTGAATGCCATAATTTAAAGCGATTGTGATCATAGAGCAATGTGGACACAGCTATTAAAGGACCAGGATATTTGACTTTTCAGCATAAAATGAAAAAACAAAATGAGGCAAACAAAACTTTAATAAAATGCAAAGCCATACATAACGTCAATATAATCATATAATCATCATTAATGAAAAACATTGCCTTACACACACTGTATATATGGACCAAATTGCCAATTCATTAAAGTTGACAGGAAAATGAAACACCATCAAAGACCTTTGAC
This sequence comes from Simochromis diagramma, assembly GCF_900408965.1. Classification (NCBI taxonomy): domain Eukaryota; kingdom Metazoa; phylum Chordata; class Actinopteri; order Cichliformes; family Cichlidae; genus Simochromis; species Simochromis diagramma. The sequence goes on from NW_024386831.1 coordinate 10,374,209, forward strand.
GAACCCTTATTTATAGAAAATTGCCTGTCTAGCACCAGCAGTTAAAAAAGGGACATTCATGTGCAAGTAAACCTGGAGAGACACATGCTAATTGACAGGCTCAAGAGGCTGCACTACACTGGGCAACTGGCAACTCAGGTAGATGTGTGCTGAGTGTAGAGACACTGGTGAGTTTACAGTGGCAGTAATTACCAGAGGTGATGGTGACAGCAGCACTAATGAGTGTTGACAGCCACACCTTCATGGCTGTTTGTTCTAATAGCCTAAACATCAGGGATAGAATTGATTAGTTTCTGCACTCACACACAAACAATGTGGCACACATGTAATCTGGCCCATGGCACTAATGGGCGATGTTTCATAATACTGCGTGCACACACAAACGTACAGATTTCATTAAAAGTTGAATAAAATATTTTAATCAAATCGATTTTCTGACATTGTTTTTATAACTGCAATGTGTTCCCACTGAGCATCTCGATATAACAGCTGTGCTTTGGACACCTCAAGTGTAAAAATTTCTCTGCAGAGGTGGGAGTAAGTGACATGCGTGCAAATCTGAAGCAGGCTCAAATCTTTAAGAATTCACTCTGAGGAAAATTACGTTTTTAACCTGGTAACATGTCGACACAGTGTTTTTCTAGAAGAAACATTTAAGAGACAGAAGCTATTGACATGGTTTAGCATTTTTGACTTGTGAATGTATGAAAATAACAAACTAGAAAAATGATTTCCTTACACCAACATTATCAGTTGTTTTAATGCTATAGATCCTGCTATGAGTGGGATGTGGAGGACCACACCAGTCCCAACCTCACCCTTGGTTTGTGCACAGCAACAACTTTTCATAAAGAACTGTGTCCCAGAAATATGTTTTTTAAGCATTTGGTTTCCAGGAATAAGGTAAGCTGCAAGGAAGATAAATTAAGATACAATGAAATGACATGGCCCACAAATTATTACTTTGCAGGATCTCTTGCAACTATATTCTGAAGATAAGAGAGACTGATGTGATAATAATAATTACAACTGCTCTAAGTGGCAGAGCCAGGTTTCTGAAATGCAAGATTGTCTGTAAATATCATTGTTCAATATAAACATAATGTTATTTTAAATACAATTTGGAATGCATGTAGAAATTTGTCTTTTAAAGATGGAATGTTTTTTAACAATTGTATTTTTTCACTTTCCAACTGCACGCAAAAAAGCATAATACAAAGATGTTTTTAATTTTTCTTTCAGTACAAAGATAGTTGGTGAAGAAAAAGTCTAATGCAGTTGACCCCTAGGGCATAATATTGCAGGGTTGCATGCTTCTAAAGGGTTTATAATGTCAAAGGCCCCGACCATCTATGGTAAGTTATTTATAAAGTGCTACTTGTAGAAGAAAATTTGCAGACTTGCCGGTCGTACACAAGGGAAACAATGAAGTTCTATCATATTGTCAAAACACGGTAGAGTGCAGGAGCCAAATGGCATCTCCGATGAGGATCTTGATACAGGAGCCAAACAGAAAGTCCAAGCTGCAAGCAAACAGCAACAGTCACAGGAGTACACAAAGGAAATCACACGGGTGCATTTACTTTGAATTTGACACTAATAATTAAACATTAAGTATATTTAGAAGTTTGAGAGATTTAAGAACTTTGCCACTTGGGGTCAGAGCGGTCACAACAGGTTAAAAGTGTGGATGTTTGTGAAACGACGAGTTTCACGATGAGCCAAATGCCCAATTCATTCTAAAAGCTATGAATGGTAACGAGAAGACTATGAAAAAAGGAACGCCAATGAGATTATGGTAATCAACAGATAACAGTAAATTTTAAGCAGTATGGAATAGTATTAAATGTAAAATAATAATAAAAAAACACAAGGCTCAAATGACTTTTGATAGACTAAAACACAATCCAAGATCCAAAATGATACAGTTTTCAAAATAAGTAAAGCCAGGAAACTCTCTATAAAATATGTAATCTAATTCAATTCAATTCAATTTTATTTCTATAGCGCCAAATCACAACAAAAGTCGCCTCAAGGCGCTTCATAGGTACAGAGAAAAATCCAACAATCATATGACCCCCTATGAGCAAGCACTTTGGCGACAGAACCAGGCTCAGGGAGAGGCGGTCATCTGCTGCGACCGGTTGGGGTGAGAGAAGGAAAACAGGATGAAAGACATGCTGTGGAAGAGAGACAGAGGTTAATAACAGATATGATTCAATGCAGAGAGGCCTGTTAACACATACTGAGTGAGAAAGGTGACTGGAAAGGAAAAAACTCAATGCATCATGGGAATCCCCCGGCAGCCTATGTCTATTGCAGCATAACTAAGTGAGGATTCAGGGTCACCTGGTCCAGCCCTAATTATATGCTTCAGCAAAAAGGAAAGTTTTAAGCCTAATCTTGAAAGTAGAGATAGTGTCTGTCTCCCGAATCCAAACTGGAAGCTGGTTCCACAGAAGGGGGGCCTGAAAACTGAAGGCTCTCCCTCCCATTCTACTTTTAAACACTCTAGGAACAACAAGTAAGCCTGCAGTGCGAGAGCAAATTGCTCTAATAGGGTGATATGGTACTACAAGGTCATTAAGATAAGATGGGGCCTGAATATTTAAGACCTTGTATGTGAGGAGCAAGATTTTGAATTCAATTCTGGATTTAACAGGAAGCCAATGAAGGGAAGCCAAAACAGTAGAAATATGCTCTCTCTTTCTAGTCCCTGTCAGTACTCTTGCTGCAGCATTTTGGATTAGCTGAAGACTTTTCAGCGAGTTTTTAGGACATCCTGATAATAATGAATTGCAGTAGTCCAGCCTGGAAGTAATAAATGCATGAACTAGTTTTTCAGCGTCACTAAGAGACAAGATATTTCTAACTTTAGAGATGTTGCGCAAATGGAAGAAAGCAGTCTTACATATTTGTTTAATATGTGCGTTGAAGGACATGTCCTGGTCAAAAATGACTCCAAGGTTCCTCACAGCGTAACTGGAGGCCAAGGTAATGCCATCCAGAGTAAGAATCTGGTTAGATACCATATTTCTAAGATTTTCAGGGCTGAGTACAATAACCTCAGTTTTATCTGAATTAAGAAGCAGAAAGTTAGCGGCCATCCAGGTCTTTATGTCTTTAAGACATTCCTGCAGTTTAACTAATTGGTGTGTGTTATCTGGCTTCATAGATAGATAGAGCTGGGTGTCATCTGCATAGCAGTGAAAATTTATGCTATGTCTTCTAATGATGCTGCCTGAGGGAAGCATGTATAATGTAAACAGAATTGGTCCTAGCACCGAACCCTGTGGAACACCATAATTGACCTTAGTGTGTGAAGAGGACTCTCCATTTACATGCACAAATTGGAGTCTATTAGATAGATATGATACAAACCACTGCAGTACAGTACCCGTAATACCTACAACATGTTCTAATCGCTCTAATAGGATATTATGGTCAACAGTATTGAATGCTGCACTAAGGTCTAGCAGGACAAGCACAGAGATGAGTCCACTGTCAGAGGCCATAAGAAGATCATTTGTAACCCTTCACTAAAGCTGTTTCTGTGCTGTGATGAACTCTGAAACCTGGCTGAAAAAGAGTCTAACTTAACATCAATGGTACTAAGAGTAGCTGTAGACGATATTACATCTGTGGGATGATTATTGGTAATTTTTTCTCTAATGATAAGAATTTTATTTGTGAAGAAGTTCATGAAGTCATTACTAGTTAACGTTAAAGGGATGGTTGGCTCAAAAGAGCTCTGACTTTTTGCCAGCCTGGCTACAGTGCTGAAGAGAAACTGGGGTTGTTCTTATTTTCTTCAGTCAGTGACGAATAGTAAGGTGTTCTGGCTTTGTGGAGGGCTTTCTTATAAATCAGCAAAGTATTTCTCCAGGCTAAATGATGATCCCCTAAATTTGTGACACGCCATTTTCTCTCCAGCTTACGAGTCATCTGCTTTAGGCTACGTGTTTGAGAATTATACCACGGAGTCAGGTACTTCTGATTTGAGACCTTAGTTTTCACAGGAGCTACAGTATCCAGAGTCGTACGCAGTGAGGAGGTAAAATTATTAACAAGATAATCGACTTCTGTTGGAGTAGCTTTCAGGTACAGGAAATGATCAGACAGGAGAGAGTTTTCAGGAAACACTGTTAAATTTTCAGTTTCTATGCCATATGTTAAAACAAGATCTAGAGTGTGATTAAAGTGGTGGGTGGGTTCTTTTACATTTTGAGAGAAGCCAATTGAGTCTAATAACAGATTAAATGCCATGTTGAGGCTGTCATTTTTAGCATCTACATGGATGTTAAAATCACCCACAATAATTATTTTATCTGAGCTGAGCACTAAATCAGATAAAAAGTCTGAGAAATCAAAGGGAAACTCTGTGTAAGGCTCAAGTGGACGATATATGATAACAAGTAAGACTGGTTTCTGAGTTTTACAGCTGGGGTGGACAAGGTTAAGCATCAGGCTTTCAAATGAATTAAAAGTCTATCTTGGTTTTTCATTAATTAATAGGCTGGTGTGAAGAATTGCTGCCACACTGCCCCCTCGGCCTGTGCTTCGAGGTTTCTGGTAGTTAGAATGATTCGGGGGTGTTGATTCCTTTAAACTAACATAATCATCCTGCTGCAACCAGGTTTCTATAAGGCAGAGTAAATCGGTTTGTTGATCAATTATTAAGTCATGTACTAACAGAGACTTGGAGGAGAGAGACCTAATATTTAATAATCCACATTTCACTGTTTTACTCTTTGGTTCAGATGTGGATACTGTATTGTTCTTTCTTTGTGATTTTTTATGTTTAAGTTGTTTATTGCTGGTTTTTAGTTTGTTTTTTGTCTTTTTGGGAGCTGACACAGTCTCTACGGAGATGGGTTTTGGGGGGGGGGGGGTAGCAGGAGGAGAGAAGCTGCAGAGAGGTGTGTAAGACTGCAACTCTGCTTCCTGGTCCCAACTCTGGATAGTCATATTTTGGAGGATTTAATAAATTTGTCCATATTTCTAGAAATGAGAGTTTCTCCATCCAAAGTGGGATGGATGCCGTCTCTCCTAACGAGACCAGGTTTCCTCCAGAAGGTTTGCCAATTATCTATGAAGCCCACATCATTTCTGGGACACCACTCAGACAGCCAGCAATTTAAGGAGAACGTGCGGCTAAACATGTCACTCCTGGTCTGATTGGGGAGGGGACCAGAGAAAACTACAGAGTCTGACATTGTTTTGGCAAAGTTACACACCGATTCAATATTGATTTTAGTGACCTCCGATTGGCGTAACCGGGTGTCATTACTGCCGACGTGAATTATGATTTTACTGAATTTATGTTTACCCTTAGCCAGCAGTTTTAAATTTCCTTCAGTGTCGCCTGCTCTGGCCCCTGGAAGACAACTGACTATGGTTGCCGGTGTCTCTAGCTTCACATGTCTGAGAACAGAATCACCAATTACCAGAGTTTGACCCCCAGCGGGTGTGTCGCCGAGTGGGGAAAAACGGTTAGACACATGAACAGGTTGGTGGTGTACCTGGGGCTTCTGTTTAGGACTATGCTTCCTCCTCACCGTCACCCAGCCGCCCTCTTTCCCCAGCTGCTTGGGGTCTGCCGGGGAACAGCTAGCGGGGCCTATGCTATCTTCGGCTGCACCAGCTACAGGGGCCTGGGTAGCTACGGGTGAATGAAGGGTGCGAAGCCGAGTCTCCAATTCAGCAATCCTGGCCTCCAGAGCTGCAAATATGCTACATTTGTTACAGGTATCATTACTGCTGAAGGAGGCCGAGGAGTAACTAAACATCTGACACAATGAGCAGAAAAGTGCAGGAGGGACAGGTGAAGTAGACATGGTGCTAATGAGTCGGCTACAAGCTAAGCTAAGCTAAGCTAGCGAAACAGTACAGAGACAGTGAGTGAATACTTTGGCTATAAATTAGGTAGTGAGTACACAGAAAGTGTGCTTCGGATGAAGCATGTGAAGATTATACTATGAAAAAAGAATGTATTTAAAAGTTTTTAATTAAATTGCTAAGCAGATAAACACCACTGTGTTTGAGCAGGGACAGGAAGTGATACTCTACCGCAGAGCGAGCGAACACAAAGTGACCTCTAATACATACCAGTATTGATTTACACACACAAAAGTAAACGTAGCAAACAAACTTCTGCAACAAAGCTGATTATAATTAATTATTTTCACTCCATTTTTTATTAACTGCTTTACTGTTTGTTTGTTTGTTTGTTTGTTTAAATCCCAAATACAGTTGGAAGTCTGCTTCAAAAACTAAGTAAAGGTCCCAAATCCCATTTTGGGATGTTAGCAAGACGCCTGGATTAAATACATATTCATATGCACTGGGGCTGTTCTTGATGATTTCCTTCTGCTTCAAAATGCTGTACATGGCTTGTCAAACTGTTTTCTTAATTTGCTTGTTTTGTTATAGTCACACATGCATCAATTCACCTGCAGATCTACAGTCCATATTTTTTTCCATCATCATTATTAACGTGCTCTCGTCTCTCTCTTCACATTATTAAGAGTTTGTTGATCTGCAGCAGTCTTGTGGGATCTCATATGTTATGTTTCTTTGACCATGGATTTAGGACTGTGACGTAGCTACACCGTCCCGGGCCGCAAACAGCTGGCCTGAGTGCATAACTGCATTATCTTTGTTTGGTTTTCTTTATTATGAAACATTGTAGGCTGCCTGGAAGTGGCCATACATGTATGTATATGTATTGTAGGAATACAGCTGGAAATTAGCTGAGGAAAAAAGTGTGTTTTGGGGAAAGAAATAATAAAGGGATGACTATTATGCCTAGTGGGAGGGGCAATGGGATATAAAAGGAGGCTGTCAGGGCCTACTTGGGCATTCTGTGAGATGTTACAGTGAGGGTAACATGTAGACTGGCTCAGCCTCTTGTGTTTTGCATACAGATTTTTGTTTTGTTTTGAATTAAGTCAGTTGTTTATTTTCATTGTAAATAATCTTTTGTGCACCTGGGAGACCAGCAGAATAAACTATACACACTGAACGCTTCCTGACTACACCTGTATTTGTTCGAGAGAATTTCAGGAGAGGACCCAGCGACAAGGATATGTAACAGTTATTTTGCTAGTGTTCTTTAACTTGGAGTGTGTTGAGCTGTCAGTGCTATAGTTCTTCACTGTTTTGATCAGAAATGGGCAGTAACGCGTTACTTGTAACGGGTTACTGTAATCCGATTACTTTTTTCAAGTAACGAGTAAAGTAAGGGATTACTATTGCAAAAACGGTAATTAGATTACCGTTACTTTCCCGTAGGAACGCTGCGTTACTGCGTTACTAAAACCGTGATTTTTTTGCGAGAATGTCTCATGACAGTGCCGTAAGCAAGTGCGACGTTTGTGACAACAGCTGTGTGCAGATCAACAATGGATAATATATGGAGTGCGGGAGAGCGTGCAGCGTTTAAAGTGTGGAAGTACTGACCTTACTTTGAGTTTGATTCCATAAAAAGTGACAAAAACATTAGTGTCCATTGTGCGTGGGAAGAAAACTTCTTTTTACAGCGAAAAAACCCCCGTAACTTCCGAGCAAGCACCGAGTGCGCAACGACGTAATGGGAAACTCACAGAGAAACTCGCGGATTCTTCCACTGACTGCCGCGGCACACCTGCACCAGGGTAAACCTCCGCCTACCCAACTCCTGCTTTACAGGTGAAAATAGAGCAAAAGGACCGCTAGTCTTTGATTTTATTTATTTTCTGCTGTGTTTTACTTGCATCTATTTGAAAGAGTGAGCGTAAACACACACACACAAAAAAAAAATATGTGCTGGAATGTGCAGAAAATTGATTTAAATATTAAACAAATTTCTTCCAGTCAGAGAATGTTGCATATAATTAAATTTTTGCTTGATGCATAAAGTTAAAAGATTACAACTAATAAAACAATTTTTAAAAAGGGATTTTTCCATTTGATTACATTTTGTATGACGGATTATGCAGAAAAAGTAGAATTGGGCTGAAAGATCTATCGGTTTATTACCTATTCAGGTTGTAAATCGTGTTTTTAAAAAGTAACTAAGTAATTAATTACTTTTGAAAATAAGTAATCAGTAAAGTAACGGGATTACTTTTTTGGGGAAGTAATCAGTAATTAGTTACTGATTACTTTTTTCAAGTAACTTGACCAACACTGGTTGTGATAAAATGTATATATCATTAGAAATCCATTATATCAATTATATCAGTGTATAATATTGACTATGAAAAGTATGGAATAGAAAACATTTCATAGTGCAAATGTTCATGGAAAGTTCATGGAAAGCTCTGATCTTTAGCCACTGGATTATTTTTGAAAATATGCTGTCCTTATTTAAATAATTCAAATACAGCTTACCTTTCTTAAAGACTACATTCATTTTAACTCACTCTGCTCCAGTGGAGTCAATGAACTCCGTAAATGGTTGGTAATTGTTTTTCTTATTTATTGCAAAGCAATGTTGTTGTTTCTCCTGGGAATGGGAGATTCCGTTCACATGAAGCACTCATGATCATGGGCAGTCGTTAATTACTCAGGTCAAACCTGAACAAAAACACATTCTGAATAATCTGGAGCTGGTTGTTATTATTACACTAGTGACTTTCAGCTGGCCATCATGTTTTTCAGCTCTAGTCATACAATAGTCTTCCACCTGTATTTCACTGGTAGTTGGTTTGTCTTCGAGTCCACAAATTCAGATCTGCAACTGACAGATTATAAGATCGCACAGATTGAACAGAATGACAACATAACTTCAAGTGAGTCACCTCACAGTCACAAAAGCCTGAACGATCTGAGGCCAGTGCCAATACAGGATATCTTTTATTCAAACAAAAAGGGAGGTCTCTTTACAGTTTCAGTAACCTGGTTTTAGTGTGGTGGCTGGCTGGTGTATATCGAGTTAGTTATTTCAAGAAAAAGAATAAGAATAGACGGAACAACAGAAAACAACCTCTTGCATTTCCCTGATCATTATATTGAGACAACTTATCTGGCTCTAATTTGGAAATAATGAATTATATTAGCTGCAAATCCTGTTCCCTTCTAATTAGTGGCTCTGGGACCAGGTTTGTCGTTTATGAGACGTTCGAGAATGGAGTAATTACATTGTATAAATCAATTAGGGCCCTCCAATTGTGTACAATGTGTTTTCCAAAGCAGATTAAATGGTGCTTATGATAAAGACAAAACGTGTCCAGTACACTGTGAAGTGGGAAATTAAAAGGAGGAAGGAGAAGTAAAGGGAACAAATGAAAGAGGAGGGAGGACAGAGGAATCAAAACAGGGCTCCAAGGGCAAGGGCATGCTGAGAGGATAATTTGCACTTCCAACTCAGTCTCACATGCAGGCTGAGACACAGATGTGTGCAGAAGGGCAGAAAAAGTAATATATATATATATATATATATATATATATATATATATATATATATATATATATATATACTCTTCCTGGTATTATTAGTATTATTGTGAAACCCTGATATCATCATACTGGAGAGAATTAAAAGTCAGCTATAGTATATTATATTACATACCAACATTTTTGGGTATGCACTGCATATTCACAATTTTAAGCGTGGAAGAAAGAAATGAAACTCTATTACAGCTGCAGCTTTTTATTTATCTCTTTTTTAAAATTAAAAATGCAACTTTCAATATCCCTTCAAAAGGGCCTGAGTCATCTATATCATAAGGCATGTAAAGGTGATGCCACAGACTGATGACACAGCCTCAAACTTTAAGTTAAATGTTATTTATTTACAGTGATCATTTTTGCAAGGTAGACTGTATGCATAGAAGTATATGGTATTGATCTATAGAAATCATAATGTGGACACAGATCTAACAACAAAAGCTTAAAACACTCATGGTGTGGCAAATTGTTGATTACATGTGACCCCCATTCTATCACTGTAACATGAAACAGTGGATATCCAGGGATATGGCATTCATGTAAGGCTAAAATAAAAAAATTATTGAATATTTTAACTTTTTATTTTGTCCGTTTGAACTGGAACACATGGGGACTGTAGCAATTTCTGCACTGAATTTGAAATAAGCCACGCATGCCCATCATTATACTCGCGTGTTTCTTTTTTTTAAGTTTACAAAAACGCTCAATCGTGGTGGTGGTGATGACAGCGGCTCACTTTTCGGTGACTGAGTCATAAATAAATTAAAAAAGAAGTAGAGGCTTGCGTGACAAGAAGTGATTTAACAAGGCACTCTTTCCTCTTCAAGAGAGGGTTAGTGCTTTGGCCTCAAATGTCACAGTTTTTGATGGTGACAGAGTTTGCTGGTGCAAGCAAAACAAATGTTAAATGAATTTGGTGTGAATCCCTTACAGACTGGGAGGAGGGGGTGGAAATGGAAAGAGCTTTTAGCGATACACACCATCACACACATCACTCTATTATGAGATCAGGTCGGGTTGTGAAAAAAGAGACACAGAGCGTCCTCTGCTGCTGTCTGCAGACTTCAGTCTTCTGTTGGCTATTTTGATAAGATGACATGTTATGGTCATACCAATATTACCTTGGGAAAATGCCTAAGGTAAAATCTTTGTAACAGCTAAATGTTCAAATACAAAAAGTAAAAAAACCAACAACAAAATTGATAATTTTATTCCTGCTACGTTTAATCTAAAATGCATCCTCTGAACACAAAATTGCATTTCACAGGCATGGTCATTACACTGTGAGGCCCTGTATGTTGTATATTAAGTCAAAGACACTCAAAAGGCTAGAATTGCTGGCTTAAGATTTAATAGATAAGGAAGAAAACATTTAAGGAGGAAGTTGTGAAAGTAAAGAAGTGACTGGATAATGGGAGATACTACAAGATAGTCAAAGCATGAAAGAAACTTTGGATTACTTAGGGTTGAGCTGGAGAGTTCTCTTGTCTGTGAAGTCATTACAAAGAGAACCCAATCATCTATTCAGCTTGACTGTCAAGGCAGAGAAGTTACTGGAGAAAAACATGGAGTTTAAAGTTGGACAAAACTATAGAAAATGTGACAGAAGAATAAAGCTTGAAAAAGAGTTTGTGATCTTGCCAATCACTTCCGCTTGCCAAATCATTTCTAAATTGGTCCACCTCAAAAATCTGTAGAGAAAATACACCATCTTAAAAATATTTTCAAATGTCCTGCCAAAGGAAAATCTAAATTCCCCATTGGTTTTTAAGTCATCAGTCACAAAATCATTATATTACTCCTCCCAGTGTTTCTGCACAGTTGCAAAACAAGACTCATTTGTTAATTTAAATATGAAACATAAGGTATGACCAAGTGTATAAGGTAAAATTAGAGGATTCTATTGATGTTATTATTACAAGCAAATATTATCAAGTTATTAATAAATATTACACTTGGTTGTTGACAAAATGTATGGAATGATTCGGATATTTTTCATATAGGTGAAATCAAGAAACAAAAAAACAAACAAAAACCCCAATATGATTGTCATTGAAGACAAAGTTTAGAAAGTTTTTGCAAATTCTACTGACTCAGCTGTATATTTTTAAAAAGTTCAAACAAAAAAAACACCATTAAACAAAACAAAATAGAACTAGACATAAGTTTGATTTAAATTGGGCAGACCTCATGTTCAAAATGATCTTGCACACATCTGGATCATTTGTATTGGTGCAGCTGTTCTTATTATCTCTCAGTGGAAGTGATATAATGCGCCATTTGCACTTTTATCACTACATTTAAAATAAACCACAGTATATCCATACACTGTTCCCTAATTTAAAACTGCTACTTTTTGGAAAAATATTGGCAAAATATATTCAAATATTTATCAAAATGACATAAAACAATGCTAAATGAAGCAAGATAAAGCTACTTGTTCCTAAACAACAAAACATAAAATAAAACTTTTATTATTGTGAGGGTATAAATAATGTAAGTATAATTATAAGTGCAACTGCAGTGCCACTTTGAAGAAATGTGGGTAATGACTGGACAGTTAAAGGTGCTACCTATCTGTACTCAACCATTTTTTAACATCTTCTCTGTTATTTCTACAAGAAAGTAGAGCTGTAGCTTTCCTCCCACTTAACTAATATTGCTCATACATTTCCCTTTCCCTTGAATAATGATAGGATTTGGGCTTATTCATAAGCTGAAAGAACTCCCAGGGCTCCTGTTTATTTTGAAGGATGAAATAACATACAGCAACTGCTAAGGCCAGGCTGAGTGCATTGACATGTCATTTTCAATCATCTTCAGTCTTCTTCATGGAATACTTGGCTAATAATAATATGCTTACCTCCTGGAGCGTATTGTTCCCTTGGATGGATGCTCTGAAGGATTTTTTTTCTATTTACCCCAGAAAGGATCTTGTAAACATCGAGCACTGTTGTCTTCCATGGACATCCAGGATTTTTTATGTTGCTGAGCTCACCAGTGCATTCTTCTTTTCTCAGAATGTCCCAAATGTTCCTGTTATATCTCTGATGGGTTGTTTTTTGTTTTCTTGCACTATGGCTGGATGGTTTCACTTCTGTTGACAGCTCTTTTGACTGCAAGTTGTGGATAAATGTCACACTTGGATTTGTCTTCCCTTTACTATAGATGTCCTTAAACAGGTTATGAAGGGTTGCAACACTTTTCAACAGAAATAGCCTCTGTACTCTGTAGGTTAATTTAGTTCTCATTAGGTATAATCTTTCACAGCATAAGACGTAAAATGCTTCATTTTGCTTCCTTTTCTTTTAAGAATATCCTAATGTAATGAATAAGATGTGATTTTTAAGTGTTCACGAAATGCTTGTGACTTCACTGTGTGACAAGTTACCCCAGTGACATCACTACCAATTGGACAGTTGAGAGGTAGCATTTGAATTCTTTAGCCTTTTCTTCAAGGATCTCCAGCAGCATCTCTTGACTTAGAATTTAGGTTGTCTGCTTCCATTTAAACCATATCCTCAAGCCAGATTTTGTGAAGCACTGAATTCATTGTTAACAAAATTCAGTGAATATTTTCTTGCTCGCTTTATTTTCATTTCTTGATTAAGTTTTCACTCATTTAGCTATTTTAGTTTTGCCACTACACTACTAAATTAAATTATTAGGGTTTTCTTAATCCCAAATATTTGTCATCATGTCTTAAATAAATTGTTTCTTTGACTAGCGAGCAAAGAGAGTTTAACTAAATATCTAAAATACCTTTATCACTGAGCAGATGATAGTGGAAAAACAATCTTTTGGTATATTCCCAAGTTTCTTTTCCAATCAGCATAGCTGGAAATATAGGAGCTAGAATTTAGTCAACATCGTACACAATAGTTCCACAGTGGCAAAAAGAAGCTATCATGTTTGCTAAGCTATACGTCTCAAAGAAAAAGTTTAATGATAGTACTTATAAGAAAACTCCAAATCTCTGATTTTGTACTATAAAATTTTATTAACATAGGAAACAGGTATTCACACTTTTTGTGTCATGAATCTGAACATTTTATCCCTCCTTTGCCTTCTTTGTTATAACGCTTTATTTCTATTTAACCAACAGCATGTGTTTGCTCGTACCATAGCTTTCTAGTTCTCTAGAGTCTGAAAGCTGATATTAGTGTCTTAAATTCTAGAGAAAAATAAGACATTGAACATAACTGTCCCAAAGGAAACAAATTCCATATGTTGAAAAGCGTAACATGCCACTACAAAGAAAATTATACTAAAATTAAATTACTGTCTTGAGTAAATGAAAAGCATGCTCTACTCTGTTGAAATCAGTTCTAAGTCTAGAGTAGAGAGAGCAAATGATTTATTCTTCCATTTCTCTTGCATGTATGTCTTGTTCCAGATATCAGATAATTATTTAAATTCATCCAGCCTTGGACTTTAATAGGTAAGATATGTTTTAACAAGATATAAGTCACATTTTCCTCCACATTGCTATGAAATTGATGTCTATGGGTAATTATGTCAGTTGTGTCTTTACACTATTATTCAGGCCGCAGTCACCCATATTTTCAGCTGACAACTCTCGAATGTTACACCAACTTGTTCTACTTATATTATCCAAATTTGCAATAATAATCAGCATATGTTATTTCCCTCATTATTTTCCACTTTTTCATAATTACTAATCTTTCCGTTCATCACATTTTTGACTTTCCTCCTTGTCAACAAAGCTTTCATTAAAGTCTGAAAAATAAATATTGCAGTACAACCAAGTGTGAACACTTAATTATCCAAGTCCATGACCTATTTTTGCAGGAACTTTTCTAATTTGATATAATCCGATGTTTTATGAATATGCAAGTGATAACATATTACAGAGTTAAAATTAGTCAGACTATTTTTTCCCCTCTGTTTAAAAAACCCCGCACTTGTACTCTTTGCTAACACAGAGTATATAAAATTCTCATCCAGAAAAGTACCCTCGAGGTAAAGTAAACACAGATCCAACGCAGCAAGCAGCAGTTCACCATCCTGTCCACAGTAAGGTGGAGATCAAAGGCAGCCGTTCCTCCTCAGTGCCTGGGAACACATGCTTTGATCCTCTATTGGCTTGACCTCCATTCGACCTCGTGATTTTCAAACAAAGGCCTTTGTTCTCATTCTCAGACCTCAGGAAGGACCCAGGCGAGTACAAACTCAAAAGTTTGAAGACGAGGAAAGATGGGTAGAATTCAGTTACGGGCGAAATGAGACATCATGTCAGGGATGGAACGAGGAAGCTGAAGCTGAAAATATTCAACAACTCTGCTGAAATGCAGAAAAATATGTGTGCGACTAGATAAGGCTGGAAGTATGCCTTGCAAAATTGCAGCCCACCTGATTAATAGTTAATCTTGTAAGCATGAATTCACAGCATTGTGCTAAAATGATTTCTGCACACTAATTTAGTGCCGTTTATATTGTCATGTACTGAGGTGAATGTACACTGTATGTCTTTTAATTTGCTAATGCATATCCATTTTAATATGCATAATTGTCAAGCAAAAAACAACAGGCATGATTTCCAAGCTAATGCCTTTTTTCTTTGTAGCTTATCTTCCAGTAATGCACATGTTTTTGAAATAAAAGTCAATGAGAGACGTTTGAATTGTGAAATACAAGATCAGAGTTTGGTGTGGCATGTTGGTGTGATAGCTCCATTGTAACAAGTTCTACACTGATGTTTTCCATTTAGTAATAGAACATTGCATACCTGATTTTACTCTGCACTGACATGACAGGCACAATCATCTCTAAGAAAAGAACATTATGTTGGGAATGGCTAGAGTTAGTTCAAATTAAAAACAATATATTAAAAAAAGCAGATGCTGCATGATGTTTTATGAACTGTATCGCATGCAAAGGTGTCGTGTTGGGAAGCAGCCATAAGTTAACCAACTCCAAATATACAGAGACACACATACTATCCCCCTTCTGTCCACCTTCAGAGTAGGACATAATTTTAATATAAAACCTACTCTACAGCTATGCTTCACCCTGTATCCCATTACACCGACAATCATCATCTTCCCCTCTATGTCAAATTGTGTCAGGGACTGTGTGGAAAGACTTTGGCCTTGTGTCATAATGCTCCAGTCAGAATGGAAGAGAAATATTTATACCTGCCAGACAGATAGACTGATGTTTAATTCATCGGTTTAAGACTCTGGCCCTCCTGACCCTGGACTCTGGGAGACGGAGGCTTTTCTGGGTTTATAACCCCTCATTAACACCCAGTGGGGACACACACGTCAAATAGGTTCACTTGTGCGCATGTGTTTGTGTGAGCAAGGTTGCAAAGGTGTGTTTTGGGAGCTAGTGTTTATATCAAAACATCATAACTGTGTTTTTTATGCAAATGTCTACCATATAATGTGTTGTTATTTTTATTTGCCCAGCTGTTGTGTGTATCTGTCTATCTACTGTAAGTGTAGGGGTGTGTCTGCCATTAAAATAGCCACTGCGGCAGCATTTGTTTGCCCCCTGACCCAGCTGTTGGCTTGCCTGTCAGCAAGTACACACCTTATTGCTCCCAAGGCTATATTCAGTACAACTCTCAGCATATTAAGTCATTGTTATTCAGGCAAAGGACTTGTGGTAAATGATGGCAATGAAATTATAATTTCTATAGTAAGATCAAATGAAGGTAAATAATGGGGGTGGAAAGAGTTTAGATATGGTGATGAGACTTCTGAGAGTGAGAGACACTCCTACCGATCCTTTCTCTATTCTTCATTTCCTTGAGCCTACCACAACTTTTCCACCCTCTTTCTTGACAAATGGCATATAAGTGAAAACCTGAATCATCAACTAAGAAGCGATATCTTAAAATATATGACTCGGAGCATATTGACATCACTCTTAACGTGCACAGACACAACAAAAAGGTATATGAAGATAAAGGAACATGCTAACACTCTGCTGAGTGTCTGCTCTCAAAAGTAAGCAGGATAAAACAGATGGGGAGCTAAATTGGTATTCAGTCAGTCTCGGTGTTGTGTGCCATCTGTTGAGAATAAGATGCCACCTTCAGATTGCAGAGGATAGATGAGAGGGCTACTTGCTGGTTGCAATCATCTCGCTAAAGCCACAGCTTCCTGGCTTTGCTGTAAACATTACAGCCACTAAAGTTAGGTTTAATGTGCAAAGTACATATACATTGCTAAATTAGAAAAAAAAAAAGAAGCGCAAAGTTAAGACAAGCAGAAAAAAAACATCATTAAATATATAAAACAACAGTTAGTCAAAACCAATATATTTAATAAAGCAGGATCACTAGGGTATAGTGTTGCGTTTTCATTCTTGTTCATATGTTGCCGTGCCTGCTAGGTGTCCCTGATAACTGCTGCAGAGACAAGCTGTCAAAAAGGACAAGTGTCATGCTTAACCACACATAAACATACCACTGTCATCTTACTTTGACATATCAGAATATGTGTATATATGTGATTTATTTTTTATGGCTTCCTTACAGACAGTACAAACACTGTCAAGATAATAACAGATAGTGTTAACCTCAAATGCGTCTAAATATTAATAGCAATGATGCATACAGGCCATAGTTTAGTACATTTAAACAAAGGTATATACACTTACGCATACGAGAAGGGGTCTTATAATTGAGACTGCAAGCAGTGCAGCTGTGAACTCAGCAAGACAGATGCACAGGTTCAACTCTAGTACCATTGCCTGATTTGCATGAGCTGCTGCTGGCTTGTCAGTCATTAGGATGCACTCAAACTCACAGGGTACTGGCAGCTAAAGAAGTCTCCCAACAAGGAAGCACAGTCAAGCTTGTGTAACAGAGAAAGAATAGGAGAGCAGCTTGTGTGCCATGGCTTGATTTATACATAGGGCTGTATTGCACCACGATAAGGCTGGAACAGCCTTATCATACATGAGAAAACAAGACACCACTGCCTGTACAGCGACAAAACTCACTCAAGTGAATATTTTAATTTTCACTTGTTTATGAGGAATACTCAGTGTACAAGTTCATTCATGCAACAGTTCAGAGGCTAATTTGCGCATATAATACAGGCATCTTTAGTCTTAATGGAATGACTCATGCGTCACTTTACATTTATTTGTGCACATTTCCTTTTCTGGCTGTAAAATGTTATATTCACAACCCACCATGATTCATCTAGTATACATCTATGAGCTACTCATGCATCTGGTTAGTGTCTGGGTTAATTATTGCTCATTTGGGCATTAATGTCAGGGCTGGTGAGACTAATAGTTTGTTCATATCATAGGAGTGAGGATAATAGCACTATAAAAGTATAGGCTCACTGTTCTTATCATATGCATGGCTACAGTCTGTCAAAATATCACAAGCGAAAAAATGGATACACCATTTACTGGTGCATCTGAAAAGGAGTCACATTTTTGTGGTATTTTAATTGAAAAAGGTAGAATTTCTTTCACATATTTTATATTGATGTAACACTCCTGAAGTGTTGCTGAAGCCCAGGTGCCTTGATCTGTACTTTTAACTTTCCCTTGACAGTATCTCATTGTCTATATGGATCTGGCCAGGGAAGTTGGGTAGGGTGCTGAGTATAGTGCTATCATAGACCGCAAACTAGTTTGTGGTAGTCTTGGCACTGTAAACAGGTGCTGAATCCTCCTCATTAGCGGATGGAAAAAATCTTGACAAGTAGATGACATGGCACTCCAAATCACAGATTGCTTAAACTTCACAATGGACTTAAAACACCTTGGATTTTGTGGCTCTCTATTCTCCAGAGTCTAGGTGCTTGATTTCCAAATTTCCTTTCATCTGAAAACCTCATCTGAATCCTTTGAACCACAGAGTTCAGGAGTGGCTTGATATTAGAATGCAACAGTTGAAGACATCTGTGCATGGTCCACTGACACCAGAATCAGTCCACTCCTTGTGAAGCTCTCCCAAGTTCTCGAGTCAACTTTTCTTCACAGTCCTCTCAAGGTCACAGTCATCCCTATTGCTTATGCACAGTTTTCCCTTCAAGTCATCTTTCCGTTACCATAGTTCAGTTCAGGTACTCTGCAGACAGACTGCCTTTTCAGCAATGACCTTCTGTGTCTTACTCAAAGTTGAAATTTTGTGAGTGAGATCTGCGTATATTTTTTCGAAGGCAAGTAGTTTTCTAAGAGAGTTAAAGGTTGAGTAAGCCATGAAAAATACTTAATGTAAACAGCTAAGTAAACACACTGCCCCTTCAATGCTCTTTCAAAAGCTTCGCTAATCGAATTCAAGGACAAACTACCAGGAAAACAGGCAATAAACTGAATAATAAAAATAAAACTTTATAATGTAAAATATAATCATCTGAATAGCATGCCAGTAAAAAAACATAACAGAACAAGAACTAAAAAGTGTTTGTTATGTTTATTTTATAAATAAAAGGTAGTCAGGGTTTGTCTTTTATATTTGTAGATACGCAACAAGGAATACAATAATACCTAAAGAAAAATCCAAATCAATCAGAATAATCCCACAGAGCTACTAAGCATACCCAAAGCACATGAGAATTATAATTTGCAAGAGTTTGTTTTTTAATGAAAAAAAGAGTGAAGAGAGGAATGTGGGAGTGTTACATAACTAAAATTACATAATATTACATAACTAACCTGTGGATTAGCAAAAAGTTTGCCAGATGTGTCCTAATATTGTGTTTCCCAACCGCTGTGCTGCGGCACACAGTCAGGTGAGAGATGATCAGGTGTGCCGTGGAAGATTATCTGGTTTCACCTGATTAGTCCCCAACCTTTTTTTGCGCCACAAACTGGTTTATTTCCAACAATATTTTCACGGCCTTTAAGGTGTCGCAGATAAATACAACAAAATAAAACCAGTACTGGTACCAAAAAAAAAAAGAAGATTTATTCATAACACATGGGAAAAGTCCTGGGAAAACCGAGTTAACGATAAAAATGATTAAAAAAAAATTAATGCTAAAAACCGCCAAAAACCCTGAAAACCATAAATTTCACACCTGAGCCTCAACTCTCACGGCCTGGTACCAAATGACTCACGGAGAGGTCCATGGCCCTGGGGTTGGGGACCCTAGCTTGAGTACTGGTCAGAAGAAAGCAAAAAAGGTATAAAGGACAAACCAAGCCAATTCTGCTATGGCTGGTGCGCAGGGAAAAAATATCAATATGCTTTTTGTGACATTTTTGTTTGGTGGCGGGCCGTGTGATTTTTCAAATGTGAAATATATGCCGTGGCTGTAAAAGGTTGGGAAACACTGTCCTAATAAACACAAAGTATGCAACTGAGAGTAACTAATGTGTCTTACTCAGAGACACGTATAGACTATACTTGGCTGCATTACAACACTGAGCTGACAAGATTAGAAGAATTTGAATATTTAAAAATATTTCCCACCACTTCTAGAGAAGGCACAGGAGAAGTCCAGACCAAAGTTAACACTAACAGAACAGATCACCAAAAAACACACATAGGAAAGCTGAGCAGTCCAACCAGCATAAATATCTGACAGGTAACTTCTTTTCAAGAAGTCAAGATTTAATTCGGTACTCCTGTGGCAATTATGCAAGTAAAGGTTATGGAGAGATAAGTGTAGTTAAACAAACAAGATTATGTAGGACAGGAAGAGGAAGACTGAAGCCATCATACAGTACTTCTTTAGCCAGTAAAAGCTGGAATATCAGATCAAATAGAAAATCCCCCCCTGGCAGCTCCTGCCACAAATAGAATCTAATTATGTGGGAAATATTTCTTACTGTATTTTTGCCCCCAGAATTCAAAGTTTCTTATTGTTGAGTAGATTACTCTTCTTTGTGAGAAAAATGACTGTGCATCAATAACATTGTTGCCTGGATTAAGCCAGCATGACCAAGTTAATCTTCCTCCTTAGGTCTTTCAATCACATATTTTCTTTTTCTGTAACAGTTAATAATCTAGCTACTTGCAGTGTTGTATACAATCTATATTTAAAAATTTAGGATTTATGATATTGAGCTATAAAATAAAATGAACTTAATTTGACTTGACCTTATACAGCATTACAGGGCACTAAAGTTCTGGTTCTTAAATTGATGTGGTTCTGAAACTTTGGAACCTTCTTGCTACCAGCCAAACCAGCTCACATTTCCTTCCCAGATGCTTATTAAAGCTAACCCCTTTCTTTGACAGCCATGTGGTACCATGTAGTACCTGTAACTTCCCAACATTCCCATTAGAATTACTTAACTAAAGACGTCTACAGACCTTAAAAATATACTAAAACAAACATATATACTTTGTGTATATATGTTCTGTATAGATGCTTGTTTTGCACCTTTTCCAGGACTCATTTCCTTCATATCTAAAATGATCTTAAACTGTGTTCAGTACTCACCACAGCATGCATCTGTCTGGTAAAAATGCAGAAAACAACAGAAAAGGCAATGTGCAATGGATCAGTGATGGTGTATGATGTTTGAGATCTGGGATCCCAGGAATGATGGTATGCAAATGGATGCATAAAATGTTTACACGTGGTTAATTCCCATCTGTCAATCAACAAAGAGTCTTGGGAGACTGTAAAACCTATCAAAATGTGATGGGAGGTAGGAAAAAAAGATCAAACAAAACAGAAAACACATACACTTTATCAAGATAGTGAAAAGGTATACAAACAATTGGCTTGAGCTCTGTATAACTTACTATTATTGTAACACATATTTTACATATTCTACACACTTACTAAGTAACTGCTTGAATTAACCACGAATTGCAGTATGAGACAAGTATTTATAAAATTTATATTAACCTGCTTACAAACAGTGAGCTCACATCTTAATCATCATATATACATATAAATGTGCATTTATATACTTTGTTAATCACTTTTTTAGACTTTCTAAAAGATACAATTACACATTATATATGAGCTTATTAACCCAAAAATAATATATGTATTTCTAAATTATAAACTAAGGAGAAGTGATCTTTCCAGTACAAGCCAGGAATGTTTAATTGCCTTGGTTTTTAAATTTGGACATACTCGCACACACACATACAAACAAAACACCTTGAACTCTTTGCTATCATCTTCAAACCACTTTTGAGAGGGAGATTATCCTTCCAAAAGGGGTCACTGTCATAATGAAATACTGTTGCTGCTCGATTTCATCATCAGCAATAATATCATGTTGTATACCTGTCAAAAGTAAAATTCAAAAGTATACTAAAGACTATATTCTGCTGACATCTTTTTTCCAGGAAAAGGATGTGCATGCCTTCCCCAGGATGCTGAGGATCGACCTTCTGTTGGACCATAGTCCAATCCCTGATGGTGACCTGCTCACTACTAGCCACTTTCAGCAGTCGACCATGTGCTAAGGTCCTTAAACTGTATTTTGTTTTATTTTTTTGCTTCTAGCACATAAGTGTGAACTGAACTGTTGTAGCCTGATAATATTATTCATGTCACCAGTCAGTAGAATTTGTGGCCAGTTCATGTGCTTTTGTGTGTATTTCTCCATGGTTCAATACAGACTGACATTTTACACGCATGTATCAGCTCTCTTGAGCATAATTCATAATATTAGACATGATTTGAATGTAGTGGCACTAAGTATATCATTTAACCCATAGTAAAACATGTTATAGTAAAAATTGTATTTTATTTTTTTCATAATGATGGAAATCTACATATTTTACATTTCTACATGAAAATAATCATCGGAAAGTCTTTAAACAGACATTATTAACATATTTACATAAACATATTACCCCCCTAGCTTAATCGATTCTGACACCTAAGGACCCTAGAATGTACTTAATATGTTTTTTGCTGACTGCCAACTTCATGACTTTAAATATATTATCCCCCGCTGTGAACCTGGGTTGACTTCTCAGTGTTTCTTCATCAGGACCTTCACTTCAGAACTATTCTGTTCTCATTTGGTTCCACTCTGGCAATGATCATCAATTTGTAAATACAGAAGAGGCAACTACAAATTATATCCTAATGATAATTAGAAATGATTGTATCAACTAGCTATCTGTTCTTTAAGCTGAGCTGTCGTGGCATGGGCTAAATAGACCTGTCACCATGTCTCTTTCCCCCACAGACTACACTGTAATAAAAAAAAAAAAAGTAATATAAAAGTATTTTACTGTGTATTTTACAGTTTTGTACTGTTCTTCTAGAATATCATTAAATTCACATAAATAGACTGTGATTTTACATTTCGAATGTAAATTAACGTAAAATTAATGTAAATGTCATAAAACATAATTTTCTTGTTTTTTAAATGTATTTTTCTGTACATATGCATATTTAGATTGCTAAAATACATTCAAAAAATGTATCATAATTTCACAAATATTTGTCCGTTATTTGAAAGATTGAACTGTTAAATTCAAATGTAATGCTATGGAAAAATATATAAAATGATTCTTATAAACTTTTTTACATCAAATAATTATTATTATTATTGTTTTTTAGGGCGATCGTGGCTCTAGAGTTGGCAGTTCGCCTTGTAATCAGAAGGTTGCTAGTTCGAGCCCCGGCTCGGACACTCTCGGTCGTTGTGTCCTTGGGCACGACACTTCACCTACCACCTACTGGTGATGGCCAGAGGGGAATAGTAAAGTTCTTTGAGGGTCTCAAAAAGTGCTATATGAATGCAATCCATTATTATTTAAACCAACTGTATATTTCTATACATTTAAGTATTATTATTCATATTGCCGCATTCATTGACCTTGTTTATAGGTAATTTCATTGTCTAATCACATTAAAATGTTCCTAATTTAATGTTTAAAAGCACCTGAAAAAGGCAAAATCCCATGTAAAATTAGGGCAACAAACTCTATTGTCATTACTGAAAATGACGGTATTTTCATGGAAAAGTTATTTTCTGTTATTTTCTGTTATTATTTTGGTGCCCCAGCTGCCGGAATATTACTGTTTATTTTAGGATTTTCTTTTTTACGGTGTATACAGTAGTCTTCAGTACTGCTAACTGGTGTAAATTGGTGTCAGTTTGCTTGACTGTAACTGAAAGCCAAATGAATTGCTTCTTTAGTTAAAATAAGAAATAAAGTGTCTCACAACTCAGTCAAAATAGAAAGACCACACAGATAAGGGAGTTAAAACACATTCTGTTGTAATGAAATTATACTCAAAATAAATTTAGAAGAAAATGGTGAGGGTATGTTAAATCAAACTGAAACTAACCATCCTTCTCCCTGTTGGGGAGAAAAGAAAGAAAACGTCAGCGCCATGCCCTTAAAAAAAAAAAAAGCCAAGTACAAAAGAAACTAAGAGCCAAATAGGTAGAGTGTGCAGTATTAGGATTCTTATTAATTATTATTAAGTAATTGCCATTTACCCTTCTGATTGATTTGCTGGTTCTCTAGGCAAATTTGATTTTCTTTCATAAACAAGCAAATTTCTAAACGTGAATGTGTTTAGTTTTTAATGGTAGGTTTGTGTCTTCAAAGCAACCTGACATCCTATAAAAGAAATCCAGTTCATTATTTTGGCACAGTTAATTGAGATGACTGGAAAGCTTTACAATTTAATGGCATGAAGAAAAAAATATGTATAGAGTCAAAGATACTGTAAATGTGGGTGGATGATTGAAACAGAATATGAGGGAGTATGTGGTAGTGGACCACAGACGGATGGACGAATATGTAAGATAAAATAAAGGAAAAACGAAAAAAAAAAATCACTAAATCGAGGTGAAACCTGATGAAAAATTCAGCAAATTTATTTCTGAGATATTCTACAGTATTTGGGAAAACAGGCTACGCTGATAGACATGAAAGACCGCAGCCATTGTATGGGAGTGTTTAAAATTGTATGACAGGACTGCAGAGCATTTCAAAAGAATTCAAATTCAGGGTTCAACCAGAGTTGAAATTAGAATACTGTGCCGCTGCTCATTTCACTCCTTTTTTTGCTCAGTAGTGGTGAAATGTGAGGAAACAATAATCTCTTTAGTCATTCCCTAAAGACTGTGGGGTTTTTTAGTTTTTCTAAAACCTGAGAATATGTATTACCAGCCATAAATGTGTGGCTGGTGTGTGTGTGTGTGTGTGTGTGTGTGCTTGTACGTGTCATCATGGCAAAATGAGGTGGAGGAAACACCTGCTGTAGTCAGAAAAAAACGTTACAGATTTGAAGCTGAAGTATGATTATGGGTGCCTGACCGATGAGTACTGAGGAAATGGAGCCAGATAATGTGATTTCAAGTAAATAAATATGCAAGTACTATAGGAAAAGTAGACACTATACCTGTACTCAAGGTTATTCCTGAGGTGTATACTATTTTGCAACCACTTACCGGTAGTTGAAAAGGTGTGTTAATAGTGGCAACCACAACTAGGGTAGATTATAAAAGACAGGCGTCGCCCTTATGACCATTGGTTTGTAAAGGCCCTATATGGATCTCGTTAAGTATTATGAGTGTCACTGTCTGTTTTTTGTTTCTGTTTTTTGAAAAACAGATGTGAGACTAACTGAGAAACTCGAGACTTGTCAACCACAAGGCAGACATACACTAAATAATAAATTAGCACCATCATTTAAACTGTGGAAATCTTTTATTAAGTAAGATTTAAACCTAGTAGCTGACAGCTCGTCAGAAAAATGTTTACACGTTCAATGTTTAATGATGGCCTCTAATCATTAAGTGTTTTGAAGACTTCGTAAGTTGCAATGCCACCTAGCAGGTAACACCCTGGCAGCTGTTGGATAAGGGCATTGGAACAGATTGTTTGATTCTCCCATTTACAGCAGCTAAATGTTTTATCATTGGTGAGAGCCAAACACTGCAGTCTGCAAAGAGTTTGCCACTGCACAAAGCTACATGGACTGTATTAAACACATACACCAAACAGTTGCATGCAAGTCTTGAATGCTTGAAAGTCCATCTTGAAAGTCAGGCTGACTTAGCGACTCACAGTACCTTTGCAAATCCAACACAGCCATCACATTTAAAAAACATTTCTACTTTGCAAACCATGCTCAAAGACTAGGAATCGTGCATGTACAGCTGTTGGTAAATCAGAAATCAGGACAAAAATATTTTTTGAGATGTTTAGACTGAAAGCTATGGAAGCCCGTTTCCGCCACTAAATAAAAACAAAAAAGCTAGTATCCATAACTCGAAATTTCGAGTTATTTTCTCGAAATTTCCACTTATTAACTCAAAATTTCGAGAAAAGTAACTCAAAATTTCGAGTTACTTTTCTCAAAATTTCGAGTTAGCTCTGCCAATCAAAAATATACGTGAATGAGGTCGCTTTCTTGTTACCCGGAAGCATATGGCGCAGAGGAACGCGCACTCAAAAACGGATCCCAAAAAATTGGTGCTTTCGCGAGTACGTTTGCTGATAGTAACACCATGTGATTCAGCTAATAACACAGGGATTTCATCATTTGTGAAGCCAGGCTGAAAACACTCAGCAATCTGTGCATTTACGACTAGATGTAATACCGGTAGTTTAGCTGTAGCATTTGTAGCTGAGGGCTTCAGCTTCCGGGTAACGAGGAAATGACGTCATTCACGTAGATTACTGATTGGCAGCGCTAACTCGAAATTTTGAGTTACTTTTCTCAAAATTTTGAGTTAATAAATCGAAATTTCGAGTCAATATGTCAAAATTTCGAGAAAGTAACTCAAAATTTCGAGAAAATAACTCGGAATTTTGAGCTATGGATCCTTTTTTTTTTTTAGTGGCGGAAACGGGCTTCCATAGAAAGCACTTACCTGCACATTTGAATAGGAAGTAAGTGGAAAGGAAGCAGTCAAGCATCCAAACAGCAGACCGAGACATCATGTGGACTCTACATAAACTCTCGTCCTCAGCTTGAAAGTGGTTATCACTAACATGAACAGCACTGAAGAAGCAGGCAATTGTAAAAAGGCAGGAAGATATCCTCAGGGAAGACAGAGACAGAGACGCATTGTGAAGTGATTTGCTGGCAATACCACGAGCTACAAACAATTTCCTAATCAGATCAATTATCTGACACCCTCCCATCTCCGGAGACCAAACCCTTCTGTGTGCCTAAGAAAATGTCCCCACTGTAATACCGCAAATGCAAATTCAAGCCTCCAGCATATCATTTTTAGTTGCCTAAGATGCCACTTAAGGCCAACACAGGTGGAGGAATAACCAAATTTTCAGCAAAGTAGTAATGATCCTGCAGGCAAGGAGAACAGTGCGTTCTCATCCCAGAGCATCAAATGCTGCCACCCTGTCTCATGCTGACAAATTATGGACAAGATGTATTTTGGCATTTGTGCCTTGGCACACTGGCCCATCAATATTGTACACTACAAGTTAACTGCAGTCTTTTAAAAAGTCCATATTCGGAGGATACAAGGATTGCAGTGGAAAAAAATCTGAAGTTTGTTAATCAAAGATACATTTTTATTCTGTCTGGGAGCATTGCATTTTGAAACATGTTTTGTTTTAAGTTGCATTTTAGTTTTTCTTGTACTTACTCTGTGTGGAGTTTGCATCCTTGTACTTGGATGGGTTGCCTCCGGGTATTCCGGCTTCTCTCGCTTCCTTCCACGATCCAAAGTCATGCTTGTTAGGTAAACTGTTGACTATAAATTGGTTGTTGGTGTGAATGTGAGTGTGAATAGTTCTCAGTTTCTATGTTAACCCTGCAATAGACTGGCGATCTGTCTATGGTGTATGCTGCCTTTTGTCCTATGATAGCTAAAAGACACTCCCCTGGGATGAAGGACACAGTGTAGAGAAGGTAAAAAATAAGTAAACCACCATATCCACTAAATATACAGAGGCAGGGTGGAGAATAGCCTGTTACCCTGTTAGTGAGTGGATTAAAAGACTTTGTGGGAAAGTTTATAGAACACTTCCTGAGGAAGTCAGGAAGTTTGGACCCAAACACAGAAGAAAGATTTGAAAGATCTGTCCAAAGATAAGAACATTTTGATTCTCTGCTTTAAAGCTTTTTTGGGGAAATCATTTCTGTAACCCCCACACCCAAAAAAAGCACCCCCCCCCAAAAAAAACAAACCAAAACAAAACAAAAAAAACCACTAGTTAATCAAAGATATTGGTCTATGATTGGAAGGTCAGGGGTTCAAATCCACCGAACAGCTACCCTGAGGTACCCTTGAGCAAGCTACTACTGCTCCGCTGGGGGCTGGATTATTAAAGTATATATTATTATTATTATTATTATTATTATTATTAATTAAAAAATACTCCAAAGGAAAGAAAAGTGACCAAAAAAGACAACAAAACAAACACTAAAGCATTTTACTATCTTGAAAAAGCAACTTGGTATCTACTCATGTATCTATAATGCTTAACTTTTAATATTTAGACGCATATATGCCAAGCATTTTTACAAAGAGAATGAATAGTGGGCTGAAAGGAGAGAAAACAAAATGAGCATTACTTTGGAACAGCTAAAGAGCAAGAATGGAGAAAAAGAAGTGTAGGGAAAAAAGAAACAGTCAGAGGGTAACAGCACACCTTAATTTCCTCATTGATTAACCCTACTAATGTGCTAATCTAGCCTGGTATACTTTCTCTCTGCAACACCAGCCTCATCAAGAGCCAATTAGCTCCTCTGCAGCCCACGGCCATCCATCATAACAGGACAGACACACTCATCTTTTCTCCTTAGTGTTGCAACACACAACAGCCCTCTACAGTCAATACACCTCCCCATGCAGAACTACTGCTGAATCAATAGGCCATGGGAATTGCTATAACTTCAACAAAATTCATACTCTTATTCATCAGTTGGCTGATGCAAAAACTGTACTGTTTATATGTGGGTATTGTTTTGGAAAAGCTGAACAAAAGTCATAGTGAAACTACAACTTTTAAATAAAGCACCGTCAATTTAGTGTTGGAAATCCAGGACTAAAACTGGAATAATGACATTTGTAGCTCAAAAACAGTTTCAGTGCATATTTTCTGCATGCCAGACAATCTTTGTGCACCTCTTTCAACATATGCTGGTTTTAAACATATCCATCTGTATAGAGGTGGGTGGAGTGGCTCAAATGTTTATCATGTGGTGTTAATAATATTGTGACGCCAATGGTTAAAAAGGAAATGCAGAAATTTGCACATTTGTCAAAACCTCTTGTGTTGCACAAAAAGAAGGTCCTGAGCTTCTCATTTTATCAACGTTTGTCCATTTCTGTCAAGAGTCCAAAACTTGTGTGAGTTTTGGACTCAAAAGCAGACTCAATACACATGTATTGAGTTTACAAGGTTTATTTACAAAAATGTGAACTCAAACTGAGGAAGGTTGAGCTCAGAGAAACGTTTGAACACTGGGAACACAAGGAGAGGGATGGAACGGGGAACTCTGTTACAGAGGAGAGAGAGCTTACTGGGCAGGAAGGCAAGAGAATCGCTGGAGGTGAATGAGACCGATTAGTCCTGGAAGAGGTGGCCGTGAGTGTCCTGTGGGGGATGAGCATGGTGAGGGGGATGGTCTGGTTCCAGGAAGTCCAGAGGGGGAATCCAGGAGAGTCAAGACGAGCAGGAGGGCAGGCAAGGGAGCGGGGTGCGTATGAAACCAATGTTAAACACAAAACAGATGAGCATGAATCTTAATACAAGGAGGCCAAGTTACCACCAACGGTAGCAGGACGAACTGACGGAGAGTGGCAGGTTTAAAAATCCTCCTGCTGATTGACATGAAATGGGGAGCAGGCGAGGTGCTGGAATCCCCACCCCAGGGGATGGAAATCTGGAACTCCTCTCACAAACAGGAAAACCGCCAAACAATCCCAGTTGAGTTGAAGGGTAAAAGGCTAAGGAGGGCACCCCTTACATCTTTCTCCACAGGAGTCTTTCCTGGTTTTTCTTGCAGGATTCTGACACAGATGAGTAGGTTCTGGGTCTTGTCCACAGTTTCAGCCAGGGATTCCCATAAGACTCCTGGAAAAGTTCTGATAAAATGTCTGAACCATTCTACCTGGGTCCTTGTCTCTTTTAGATATGAAAGGAACTGTACAGTAGCATAGTGTTTATCAGACTTTTTTTATACTTTCTTTTGTTTAACTGGAGCAATTTTAATTATACAACTAAAAAATAAAGCCCTTGTATTATATCAGTATTCATCCTGTTAGGGTTTTACTTTTAAATTATATTCATGTTTGATATCTCTCCACAGAAGACAATTAAGTCACTGAACTTTTATTCATCGATTCTTTTCTCTTATTTTTTCCGCAGGGCAATGATTTGAAGAAAGAAAACATATTTCAACTGAAGCTTTAATATTAAGTGTGCGTGCGTGTGGGTGTGTGCATTGACATCGCTTTCATCTGCATATTTCACTTATATAAATGCACTGCACCTACACAAACCTTCTAACGCACAACCGCGTGCCATCTGTCACTTCAATGACTGGTGCACACTGTGTAGGAAATTATTATTAGGAAGATTACTGCCAATTCCTTTCTTCTTGCTCTCAAAAAACAGACATGTTACATGTCCGCATATTTAAAGTGCATTATTTTCATATCGATGTCAGAAGAAAGGCTGATATGTAGACGAATACATAAGATAAAAAATTGAACATACAGCAAATAATTTATCCATTCCACCTGGAATACATTTGCAAACTTTGTGGGAGGAAACATACAGAGTAGAGCCTGCACAGAAAGGTTTTAGGATTCAAAACAGCAGTTGTAAAGCCATCATATTCTTGCTGTGAGGCAACATTGCCAACCACTGTCACCCTCACTAGTGTAAAACTTTCAAAAATGAATCATCAAAATATATGCTCCCAGTAAAATAATTTCTCTGGAGAGGAGCATTTAAATATATGCAGACCAGTTAAGAGTTCCTCAGATTTTGATATAGTGTTCTCCTGGGTGTGTATGGCATGCTGTGGACTGAAACTTGAGGTAATTGGATAGCGGAGGGTTCCTGGAGGAGCTTGGGTGCAATTTCTAATCAGCAGCAGACTTTCAAAAGGTGGTCTCTAAAGAGTCCAGGTGGACTCTTGAAACTACATTTTCATGAGACCAACACAAAATTATTTGATGAGCTTTTGCACTGATTGATGAATGTAAGATTCTCAGGTCATTTTGCTATAAGAAGATGGAAAGTATTTTGGTCATGTTAAGATTTTGCAAGTATGATTGACAATTAGCTGTAGTGACTTTTTCTGGGCATTTAGGTGCCTATAGGTAAATGCCTACTATTCTTTTAGAACACATACTGTAAGTTTAATTTCAGACAACATCTGTTCTGCATCACATCATCCAAACCAAGGAGAAGCTTTACATGAAATCTTGTTGGCTTTTTTAGTTTAAATCATGCTGATAATAAATATTAGATAATAGTAATTTATGTGTTTTTTATCTGCTTACTTTTTGGCACTTTTACTTTTGACTACGAGTTTCGTTATTCAACCACTTACAATTCACAGTTTAGGGCTGCTAAGCTGCTTTAACACTCAATACCTCTCTTTAAAAATGCTTCATATGCTATTTCATATTCTAATTATATCAGCAATCTTCAAAGAGCGTCAGTGGATATCTGCTACAGTGTTTGGACAATTGCATGAACCTGTTTTATGGTGTGCTCACATTATCAGCCAGAGTATGTTTGAACCCCAGAGCCTAGTTGATCACTGGGAGCTGTGCCCTGGGCACGGGTGTGATTCAGCTGGACTTGGACGCAGTATGCATGTATGATAGCTAGCTCCAGCACAGATCCAGAATACTTCCTCAAAGACAGATGCCTTTGTAAAACTTGCTTTGTTGTAACAAATATGTGAGTATACAGTGTGTCACCACTTCTATAATTAAACCACAAAATGTATAAAATTGTAAGTGAAACTTGCATTCTGAAAGAGTGCGTGTTAAAAAAGTGTGTGTGTGCATAGAAGAGGAGCAGAGCAAGAAAGAGAGAGGAGTTGAGACGGAGGGAGAAACTTGTGCTTTCATCATAAACGTAAGTGCAAGCTGTGAGTTTGGAGTGGAGGACAATCATGCTCAAGCATGAAACGAGGCAAACATGCACAGCGTGACTACACAATTAGACAATTGTTAGCTACAGAATTATCACAATGCTGACAACTTAAGAGGTGTTGTTGACTTGTGAAACTGAGACAGATGCAAGTCTATGCTCTGCTCGCACTGAAATTTCAGCTATCACGTAGCTGAGTGAGTCATTTGCTCACAGCAGTGTCAGTGGTGTTTCAGTGAAGCATAGGTAATGAATTAAATTAGCTTCAATCTGTAGGCAAGGCTATGACACTCTTTTAGAAAACTTGAAAAAGTCCTGGAAGACAAAGCAAGAATATCATTCCACCTAGAAAACAGGACACTGTGTGTTTTTGTGAATGTCTATTCAGTGCCTATTCAGAGGGCACTAAATATTGTATGCCTCATAAAAATGTCACTATCAGGATATGGATTATAAGAATGAAAACATATTTCACGAGCTGAAGGTGAGAGTTGCTTTGTATTATTAGGATTTATATGAATTGTATAATATACATTCCCCATTCCTCGTGGAAAGCAATAGTAACAACAAACTTAGCTGGCAAGGTTCATGCATACTAAACTGGCTTATAGTAGCTAGTCCTCTCTGTTAGAATAAGCAATATCTCTATAATCAAAGCCATACAAATCTATTTTGAGTGTTTTGACAAACACGAGAAACCTTGAGGTAGGAAATTATGTTAAACTTCCCAGTGATCAATATGAGTGGTGCAGCACAAGACCAGCTGTGTTATCTATGCTTTTCCCTCTCCATCTGCTGACACTACAGCTGAGCTGACACACTCCCACTTCACTGGCTGTTATTTCCTGACACATACACACACACACACACTGAGTTTTTCACAAAGATCACAGCTGTGTTTGGACTGTTTATTTTTAGGACATCACTTCTGATTGATGCGGCTTCAACACCTTTTAAACCGTGACAGTGCATTTGAGTTGAAAGTTGAAAGAAGTTGATCTACACTGTGCAATCAGCTTTTAATATATCGTGAAGTGCTTGATATGTAACAGATTTTTATTTTGTAAATACCAAAAAATATAGTACCATACATAGTAGGATAGTTAGGTAAATACATGGAATAAATAGAGAGCAAATTACCATCACATTCACGGAGAACATACAAGTATGACCGACCTTAAAGTATGAATAAAAATACAGCCTAGGTTCATGAGAAATCTATTTGTTCATTGAATTCATCTATTTCTTTTCTTTCATGCTTATATATCAGTGCCCTTACTTCTTCTCAACTTTTAGTGTAAGTCCCTGGTTGTGTATTTGTATTTTCCTTTTGAATCGCTGCCTTAGTTCTACAGTTTTATTGCAGAAGATAGAAAATAACAAAGGCATTCATTGAGTAAGAATGCTGAATTAGCGAGTTCTTAGGATCTTTCTATGGCAAAAAGCTGTAAATGACTGTGTACACTCTTGTGAAGTGCCTGTTTACCTGCCATTGTCTCAGGGGCACTGTCAAACCTAATCCTGCTTGAGCCTCGCCTCTCGTGTTCCTGCTTCAATTTGACTGAATACAAATGAGTTTTGCTTCAAGCAGATAGAAACGTTGTATGTAGAATTAAGTGCAATGAAGCCAACAACAAGCATACAAGCAGTAATCACAATTTCTTTTGTGGGTGTGATACTAAGATACTGATTGATTAACTCTCAATTAGCAGGCTGTCAGTCTCTTGAGTAGCAAACTAGTCACAAATTATGGATGCCCTAACCAAGACTTGATGTACAGTATAATTTATCTAAACTAATAGCAGGGTTGGATTCAATATCCTGTTGAATGTACACTGCTCCAATGTAGACTAAGTGACGTAATTTGCAACTTAATTCACAGTCAGTGCCTCTTGCTATATTATTTCTGTGAGCAATCATAACGAAACATGTTTTTCACTTGGGAAATAGTGTGGAATTAGTTGTTCCAAGTGGGAGAGAAGACTAATCTAGAAATGGATGTTTATTGACAATCCCTCAGTGTTGTAGAAGAGCAGCTGCTGCCAAACGGGAAACACAATACTCATTGCTTGACTCACTTGACACAAATACACAAAAATGCACACACTTCCAAGAATGTTTGCCAGCTGTCATACGCCCAACCATGTGCCAATTTATCATTAAGATAAATGTGAGTTTTCCAAGTCATCGTCATCCTGTCACCCCAACAAGACAGAGTCCGTGGAAGTGATATCATTATTGAATATCAGCTTTTCTCACAGCAGGAGTGTTCACTGTAGGGGGGCTGAAGCAGTTACTGTCAGTGGTCATGCCTGTGGAAGAGCAGAGATCAGAGAGAAAAGAGTTTGATGGACAGTCTGATCAAGTAGCCTAGCCAAGGGTTCCTAATGGAGATGTCCATCTGGTGCTTTATGTAAAGTACATCCTCAAAGAGCAGCAGTACAGGGTATGAATTACCGGATAAACTACTGCTCAACTAAGACAGTCACTGTATGTTGCGCTGGAATCTTGTTTGTCAGATTGATGTTATGTCATTGTCACTTTTGTTTCAGAAAACAAGATCTTCATATTTTAAGAGTCTGTTATGTCCTGTGTTTAAATGTAACTTCTTGAAATAGTGTTTGCTATAATATTTGTTCAGATCAGTAGCAGACATACACCTGTGGAAAACATTGTTCCTGTCCACGGCAAAATGTAAGAGATCTGTAGCAACACGTAAATTCTTATGTGTGAAAGATGAAAATGACTTCAAGTGTAAAAATACCAGGTCTTCTATAGACACATACCATGACTGAATATAAATAAAGACAGGCAGGTCCATGAATCACTTCACTATGGAACTTCAGCCGTGTCCCTTTTATTCCCTGCAGCCTTGACGATAGCAATAACAGCTGCAAGACTGGGAAGACAGTGATCAATCTGCATTACATTTACAAACTACTA
Organism: Simochromis diagramma; assembly: GCF_900408965.1. NCBI lineage: Eukaryota > Metazoa > Chordata > Actinopteri > Cichliformes > Cichlidae > Simochromis > Simochromis diagramma. The sequence continues at coordinate 10,408,566 of NW_024386831.1, forward strand.
AAACAACACTCACCTTTTCTCCTTGCTGCACCATTGCATTGTAGCTGGGGCCTGAAGTCGAGGAGAGAAAGCATTAAACCAAAAGGTCAGCCCTCAGTTATTAGGCATGGCACTGTTTGCTAATAGCTCTGCCTGGAAAGGCAGCTATTGATCAGGATCTGTCCCTGCTCCAACAGTGAGGAATACACACATTTTGTTTGTACTACCTAATTGAGCAGGTTCACCTTGTGGGTAGTCCTCCTACATGTACAGATGTAGCTACAAGTCAGAATAAGTTCTTCTTTTGCACAACAATCAAAGTACACAAAAACACAATCACTGGCACATATATTTGTTACTTGAAATAACAGGTGATGTACTTAAATTGTTAGTGGGTGAATGTGCAACTGTTTCACTTAAGATGGACTGCATAAACTCTCTGTGGTGAAAACTGCAAACAGATGCAGAGGAAATTCTAGACATAATAAAACCTATGGATTCCTGATGTGACAACATTTTTGTTGAACATTTGGAGTGGTAAACTGGCTATGAAAAAAAGCCATTAATACTAAATTGGATCGTTAAGACTAAAGATAGTATAAAAGATGGGCGTCGCTAACGTGATATTACGCATTGGTTTGTAAGTCCTGTTCTAAAGCCTCAAGATGGGTGTTTCTGCTGCCATTCCCATTTGTGTTGCAAAAAAATGGCTATGACAAGAGGCAGAGATAATCCTCCATTCTGAAATATATTAAAATACATAGAATTTAAAATATATTTTTTATTCAATTTAACCCAAAAGGTAAGTGCATCAAGAGGGCAACACAGATAGCAATTTTCCTGCGGACTTCTACAGACAGACAGACAGAGAAATAGATATGACATCACAACTGCAGATTTCAAAGAAAACTTTCAAGGCATTGTGCTTCTAGCCACATCCCATTCAGCTCTATACATTTTGGGACTACATTGTGATTGACAGTGTTGACTCTGTTTTCAGGTAATGCTTTGCCTCTACATTTGGTGAGATAAAAACACTTCTGTCAAATGAAGCCAAGAAAGTTTAAGTTGATAAATTAGTTCTTCAAGTTCAACCTCTTTTGAACTGAGCTGTTGCTGTAGCAGAGACCTGATGTTTGTAAGTCTGAAGGGTACCCAAGCACAAACTCGTCACAATTGATGATCTGTCTGTCACACTTCACCTCTAACATGCAATGTGCACTGCAGTTCAACTTTTTGCTTTAAAATGTCTCTTTGCAAATCCTAGAAGTTTATGGGAAGGTGAATTGAGAGCTGGTTTTGCACTCACATCAGCAACATCAATCAAATGTCAATCTGGCGGTTGAGATTCTCAGCTTCAATGCATGTAAAACGGTCATGCTCTGAAATGCAATTTGCTGTACTACATGTGGAAGTGCAAACAGCATTTGTACTGGACGAAAAATGGAAGCCAGAGTTTCCCTCAATTCATAAATTTGTGTCTTATGAAAAGCCTTTTATCCTTAGCCATGAGGCATGTGATGAATTGCTGCAGTTCCACTAAAGCCTCTGTTCTGTGGGAGGTCAATAACTCATCTATGATCACTGAGTGTGACCATCGTGACGCACTCTGATCAAGAGAGTATAAGACTCTCTGTGATCTACTGCAAATAAGTCATTGCTATGCCTAGTGACACAACCTTAAACAAATCTTTAACAGCTTGATGCCTTTCGCAGTTTCATCAATGATACTGTGCTCGGCGAGAAAAGTTCTTTAGTCTAGCCGCCCCACACATAAATCATTTGATAATTATGCGTTGTATGCAACGGCCTGGCATGTTGACAAATTAAGCAATCTGAAGAGGCAACAAAATGCAAAGGGTTTAAATGAACCATTAACAGATAACTTGGACTTTAGCATGCAATGTATAATCCCTATAGGTTCCTTTCATGTCAATATAGAATTATTTATGATGATTGTTCATGATTGTTTGTTGGGCTGGAGACTGACATTTCTTAGGTCTTTAAGTTAGGAGCATGAAGAATAAAAAGAAAAATGAAACACTAGTTAGCTGTTGAGTGTCACTTCCTTAGCATTATGGATGAAAAAAAGAATCTGCATGTCCCTCCAAAATGTTTTTATTAAAACAGTTTAAAACGTGAATGTTTATATTAAAAATGTAGATGTAATAATAATAGATGTAACTGGTTTGTGCTGGAGTTCTTTGGAAGTAGTTATTATTACCATTGTCATGTTACCTTTTCTGGAGATTTGACACCTTTGAGTTTGTCTATCCATCATCATAGATTCTGAAAGAAGGTGATGGTTCTTGCCTGCTCGAGGTCAAGTCGAAGGGCTTTCAAATCATCCTGGATTTGTTTCATCCATGTCTTTTTTGGTGCATTTCGATGCACCCTCCAATCGGTGGGGCGGATCAACCAGAGTAGGCCATGGGGGTAGCGGCTCTGGTCCATTCGACAAATGTGGCCAAACCAACGGAGTCGGCGGCGCTGGATTAGGTCGCCGATCGTCAGTTGGCTGCCGCAGCTGGTGAGGATGGTGTCATTCGAATGACGGTCGCGAAGGGAAACGCCGAGAACGCATCTAAGGCAACGCATTTGGAAAACTTCGAGCTTGCGGTATATCAGGTCGTGTTTAAACATTGTCCACGTCTCTGCACCGTAAAGTAGAATGGGCAGGATCAGGGTTCGGTAAAGGCGGATCTTTGACGCCAATGAGATGTTGTTCTTCTTCCAAACGCACCAGTGCAGGGAAGCGAATGCTGCCGCCGCCTGCCCAATTCTGGAGCGTATCTCCACTGATGATGCCACTTTCTTCTCCTCGACAAGAGACCCCAGATATTTAAATTGTTGGACTTGTTTGATCTGCACACCGTCGAGGTGGACGATCGCTGGTGAGCCGTCGGTGGTCAGGACTTTGGTCTTCTCTGCATTAATCTTGAGGCCGTACGGTTTGGAGTGCCAGGCGATGTCATAGAGGATGTGAGTCGCCTCGGTGTCGTCTTCGGCAAAAATGGCGCTATCGTCAGCGAACATTAGATCGGTGATAAATTGATCGGTGTAAACACTTAAGGACATGTTTAAGGTTGTTCCTTTTTTCTCTTGACCGCAGGATCTGTGTGTCCTTGCTGGAGTCTATCTAGGTATTGGAGTTCCTTGTAGATATTGAAAAGAGTTTGAGGCTCCGGAGCGCCATGTCTACATTGAACATCTGGTGGACCCTTCGATGTATGCTTTTGTGCTAGTGTTTAAACCACTAAGAACTGCTACTACTACTACTACTTGGTTTGAATCTTCGCCAAAGTTATCTTTGACACTTTTATAAAACACAACAATCTGGCCAAAACACTGCTGACACAAATGATGCTGTAGTAAGGTTTAACTTGTCCCTATTGTTATAAAAAGAAAAAAAAAGCCCTTTGGACCTAATATCACAAAAAAAAAAAAAGAAAGAATCATGACTGCAGTACAATATTGAACACATTGAACAGCTTGAACACTATATTGTATGGCATCTGTCCAGCAGAAGGGTGAATTTGGTATTCATTGTCAATGAAGAACATCACACCAGGGATAAATATTCTTCTTCACAGCACTTTTATGGGACATACACGGGGGAGGGACTGAAATAAGAGTTTAGAGAGTGTATGTGAAAAAAAGAGAGATAAAATGACAAGGAAATGAGGAAGTGTACAGAGAGAGCAGAGGCAGCACTGTGGAGCTTATTAGGATTGACTCCCCCATGCTGCAGACATTTTAATAACTGTTCTTTATGTTATAATAACACAGGGCTGTCCTGGCATAGACGGTTTCAATTTCTCCACCAGTGTCCATCATCCACTAGGCAGATTAAGGGCCTTGTGTGGCCTAATCGCAGACAGAGTCAGATTGCCCTTAGCGTGGCTTCGTTGGCTGTTAATGAGTCAATTTTCTTGGAGTGAGCTCCACTCAGGGAGAACTAATCTTTGAGTGGTGTGAAGTAGGGGCTACAGAGGGGGCAGAGTACAGCACTGAACTCAGGGGAGGGGGGGTGGAAGTTCTTATATCAGTGTCGTCAGGAGGATCTAAGGATTGTAGATAACATCAAATATTGAAAGTTGCAAATGCTGTCATTAATAGCATAGGTGTGATGAATGCATGTGTTTAGTATTCGAGATTTTGCAGGATGAAATGTTTAATTTCCCTTTTTTTTCTCAAGATTTCCGTTTGTTTTTTTCCGTTTAAACTGAGCTTCATAGTTTTGTGGCATGCCTTGTGAAATGCAATAATAAATTATAATTCCAGATGATACATCAAACAGAAGGATTATGCTGTCAAAATCATTTTTTAAAATTTGCAATCATGTGAGGAAACTTGACATTATTTCCATGTGGTCAAGTACAAAATAACACTGTGGTATTCTCAAATGGGTCTTACTGAGACCTTGAAGGTGTCATGGCTGTGTGGAAAAAAGCAGGGAAAGGACCCAAAATGCAGGACTCACAGAGGCAAGGTGAACTCAAAATGCACAGCTTTATTGTGGATTGCGGACTGGGCAGAAAACTAGCTATACTAACAGACAGGCAAGCAGGTAAACAGTACACACAGCGTAGTATGAGGGCGAGCAGATGTTAACGATGCAACACTGACACAGAGAAACACCGGCCTAAAATACACAGAGGGAGCAATCAGGGGATAAGAGACAGGAGGGAAACACAGCTGGGTCAAATCAGGGCTGACAAGACAAGGGAGAGCAAAACCAGACACACTACACATAGGACAGGGACTATAAAAGGAACAGGAAATACAGAACACAGGGAAGCCACATTACAAAACCTAAAACTGGACTCAGAAAATACAAAAGGGCTAGGGAGCTAGACACAGTGAGAAAAACACACTACAGTGGAAATCTAAACACAAAAAATGTTTATAAACTCAGAAACACTGGGTCACCAACACAGGACCATGACAGAAGGACTGTGAATTGGAACCTTCAGGAAGTAACAGCTATTGCTTCCTGTGCTATGACATTATTGGATGTCATGGCATGACAGCTGGGTAGTGTTAACAATTGCTGAAATATTACGATTCAGAATTAATAACTTTTACCAATATTAAATGTATTAAGGTTGAGGGGTGGTGAATTTTACCTTCCTGACTGCAGTTTTCATCCAATAGAGACCTACAACTAACATTTGCATCATATACAATAATCGTTACTCTGGTTTAAACTCTACCTTTGCCTAACTCTTACTTACACATAAACATACGTTTAACCTCACAAACACTAACCCCACTATAAAGCAACTTAGTCCCAAGCAAAATGTGAGACAATCCAAATGTTCCCATTGTATGAAAATATAAGTATATCAAATTAGTCAAAGCACAAAGAGCACATACAAAACTCTTAACTTCTGGTTAATCTTGATGTCCTAAAAATTTCAAAAACATTAAAAGCTTCCTTTTGCTCCCTGTCAATAGACATATTGGCAAACAAGTCTCATTTACTGGATTCACTAATGCGCTGAAATAATCCACTTGTCTGTTGATGATTAATAAGAGCTTTAAAGCATCTTGATTCCCTTTATTAAATTTAAAGCAAATCCATCTTAGCAGTCTGAGCCCAATGCGAGTTTGTCAAATAATATATTGACTGCAATATATTATGCAAAACACAGGTCTAACTATTAAAGACCACTTACTTCAAAAATGTCAAAATAGAAATTGATGGGTGGGAAGGAATAGTAGAAAGAGTTCCTGAAATGAGGATATAAATGTTATGTCTATGAAGGTAACAGTTTCATCATAGTTAAACTAAGGTAAGGAAGGTCAGTGATTTACAAAACAGCCACATGAATCATCTTTTTATACACCACACACTTTTGCACGTGATAGAACATTTTTAGGTAAAACAAGTAGTATCATAGTGTATTTACATAATTACGTTTATCTTCAATTCTGCAGGTGTTACAACACCTGCAATGGTTTAACCATTTCAAATACATCAAAATATAATATGAAAATTCAAATATATATAAAATAGATCTCCAAATCAAATTCATGCTTTTGTGATTTAAATCATTTCTGATGCAAACCTGAGTTTGCAGTTGTGCTTGCACCTCCTGTGAGGCATTGAAACTGAGCTGAATTCCATTAGTTTGAAAGTTTCTTTCAGAAAGTAAAGGATTGGATAAAGATAAAATTTCACCTGATGCTGGTTGAAAAGTCAGGAGACAACATTCCAACCTAAAGAACAAGTAAATGTTTGTACAGTATTTCATGGCAATCCATCAAGTAGTTTTTAGAGACATCACATACAAATTTCTCTATACTTTATCAACTCTAGAAGGGGGCCTCCTATGTTATTGACCTTGAGGATTACATATTTCAAAAGTCTAAATATAGAGAGTGTTATGTGGTGTACAGTTTGCAGTCCCTAAAAATGGTTTGCAATGTCTGATAGTGGCCCATGAAAATAAATGAAATTTACCCTGCTACGGCCCATACTTTTGCATTGTGAACTCTTACATAAAGATGGCATATTAAAGCCTTAAAACAGCCACAGAATTCACTGGCATTGTGGTTAAAAAGGAACAAAGAAGGCTAAATGCACCAAAAGAGATGGCAAGCAGCAACAGTTGAGGCTAAGAAGTGAGCTTGCAGCATGATTGAGACTGTTCTGTGCAGTTTCCAGGACCTAATTTGTGGAACTGAATAAGTTGAAGACTTAAAAGGTAAATGCAGCAGTGAGGACAGACACAGTTACAGGCTGCCTAGAGAAAGAAAGAACATTACCAGCGAGAGAGAATGATGTACTTGTGACACAGACCTTGGCAGGACAGGATATGTCTTTGTGTGACAGATGGCAGTTTGGACACTTAACAACTGGCCATTTACTTCCACTGACCTGCTTCTGTGGTGTATTTTGGGAAATCTCATTTCCTGCTGCTTCTAAAAGGTTACCATCTACATTTAGGAAATGTGATTTTGATTAGGCATTTATTAGTGATGGTACAGGCAGGCCAAAGGAAAAAGGAAGGTTGGGAGAGAAGGAAAATGACAGAAATTAAAGACTTGAAAGTTTATCCCATCCAAAAGTGAACCTGTGATCTTTATAATATAGTGGGGTTTTTTTTTTTCAAATTATATTTTCCATTTCTCCCCCCACTTTGCCTTAAGCAATCAGTTTGTTTTATATTATAACTAGATCATCTTTGTGTGTTCGTATGTCCACTATTTTATACTGTATGCTGGGTGTCCAAGGATGCCATGACAAAATTCTGTATGTCCGGCCATGAAGCAGTCTAAAAAGTCCAGAAACTAGAACACATGATGTAACTTAGAATTATATTTTTCACCTTAGATTGGCCTCTGAATGAATGGCTTAGATACGTCCTAAATTAATACATTTGTTTATGTGTCTCTCATATTGACCACATTAAACACATTTACCTTCACCCACTCCCACACACAGTCTCAGATCATTGTCTTGCCCTGTAGGGTGAGTGAAGGACAGTGTGCACCGGAGTGAACTCGTAGTTGATGAGAAAATCTGCTCTGGTGGTGGAAGCTTGTCCCAAATGAGTCAGTGCATGAGCAGGTGTGAATGAGTCAATTAAGAGTTTTAATGAGGGGGAGGCTAAGATGAAGGAAGGCATGGAGATGATGGAGAGAGGGGTGTTGAGGAGGGGAGGTGGTAGTGGATCTGCATACCTAAGTGAAGGCAGGATTCTGATCTAAGAAGGCTCTCATGTGGATCGGATCTCTGCCAAGCTTGGGCTCTCAGTAGTCTGAGAGCCTGTCTGTCTGCTTCTGCCAGTTTCTGTTTGCCCTGTTTGTGGAGTCTCTATTGTAACTCAATTGAACCAAAGATGAAGATACTGACAGACTTTTGGTGGAAAAAACTTCTGATGTTCTTTTATCATCATCCCAGAAAAGGCTCTTACTGTTCTTGTATGGTGAATCGCTTGTACTGCATTTTCCTTCAACTTTCTAGGAAGAGTTGAGACTGCAGCTACAGTTTGAAAAAGTCCTAACAAAATCCACTAATAAACTTTGTATTTATGAGGATATAAAAGACAGAACTTATGTTACACGTAATATTTCAAATCAATTACAATTTAAAAGGTTTGGATTTTGTAATTGTGTAATGTTGCTACCAGTGTGCCTTTTACGATCAATACTATTATTAATTCTTTAAGACTTCTTTAAGGTATAGTTAAATCTAGGCCATATGTTCTGGGTCACCTTACTTAAAATGACTGAAATGTATGATGTACTGATTGTTCAGCAAACCCGCTACATGTGCAACTAATCAAGTGTAGCCAAAAAAGTGAGGCTTTCAATTCTCACAAAACTGCAAGGTACCTACTATGCAGTTGTGGTTTCATAATTGCCTGGGTCAGCCAGTTTTGGATATATTTTTGTCAGGCTTGCCAAAAAAATGGATGGAGCTATAGAAAACATTGACCCAGTTCTGAATAGAGTTCTTTATATTTCGTTTACTCTATGCCTTTCTCTGCAGAGCTACTGGTTTTTGTCTGTTCCATTTTCATGTGTGACCAGCTTCTTTCTCTTGCTCATTGAGTGGGCCCTGTTCCCAGGCCAGTTGGGATAATTAGATGTGGGAATGCAGAGAATAAGTCAGTGCTCATTCCAATACACATCCACACACACACACACATACAGACACAGTACATTCTGGATTATGCAAATTAGTAGCTCATGTTTCCTTTGAAATGTACAGAATGAGGAAGGAGGATGGTTTGCTTCAGAGATAAACACAGGGTTCAGATGGAGGACACGGAGAAAAAGTTAAACTTTATATGATGTAAATGAAGCTTCTAAAAATGGGTTGTGCTAATCAGAGGAACAACTCACAGTACAGAGCCTTTGATGCAGCGTGATGTGATGAAATCAGGTACAAATGGTATGCCAAGACAATGTCTTGCTTTTCACGTAATTTCACACCATAGAAAACACACTATCCTTGACTTTAGACCTGACCTTAACCTTTTTGCTTGACAGCAAAAAGATACATGAAAAGCTTAAAATGCCTAGACACGACAAAAGTGTCTGGATTGGGTGCCTTATAAACACATTACCACAATAACACTGTGTCTTGTTATTATTAAGGCACCTGTTCCTTTCCATCGCACTATAGACGCACTATATATATTGGGAGTTAACAGCTAATTACCAATCCAATTGTGTTGTTTAATCACAATGATTTTCTTTGTATTTAACTGAATGCAGTTTTGTCCCTACAGTAGTATATTTCACCAGTGTTGGTGTTGTTGTTCAAAACAAGTATTACATATTATTTAATGTTGTATGTTACTTCATTTTTCACTTGAGAAAGTAATTTGTTACACTACTTGTTACATTACTTTCACATTCACTTTCACACACTCTGCAAAATGACCTGAAAGGCATTGTCACATAATTACTAGTTCACAACATAAATCTTAGGCTACACTGTCACACGCCAACATACATTCTTATCCTAATGAGGACACATATCTGGTCTAAGTATTAACATATGAACACAAAACTGAAAACAAAGCAAACAAAGCAAAGAAAACCAGCTCAAAGGAACTTTATAGCAATCACAACAGTCCTCCTGTAGAAATATTTACATGTAGAAATGAAAGCCTGACGGCTCATCATTACTTTTGTTACCTGTTGAATATCAGCCTCTGATATGTGTCCTGCTTTACCATCATCCTGGTTTCTTGGCTAGTTTTGCGCTAGCATGCTGTCTATGTAGATGTTTGCTAAGACCGAAGTTTTGTTAGCAGTGTGTGTGTGTGTGAGTGCTAACACACTGCTGTCGTGGACTCAGTTTGCACTTCACGATTACACTATAGTGCTTTTTGTGTAGTTTTGTGTTTTATTACATAATATAACATAATATTATATACATATACAATTATAGTTACCTTCAGTGAAAGGTTGTACTAATTTGATCCCTGCCTGCTTATAGTTTGTATTTGGACCACAGTGGCTCATCATTCGATAATTCCTGGATTTATTTTACTAAATAAATAATAATAGTATCTTTAATGACATGAAAAAGAGACTCCTGCATGGGCCCACTGAGTGGTGGTGTTACAGAGGGCTGTAAAGTTGTGATTTTATAATGACCTATGGAAAATTTATGTTCATTTCTTTATACTGTGTTTAGTATGGCATTTGTGAATGAATGTCAATCTCAATAAATAAATAAATAAAATATTTTGTGTAATGCTACACTAACGTTTTTCATGCCTTTCTTGTCCTCCACATCTTCAAGGTTGTTGCACATCTACTACCATTCTCTGTTCTTTTTTCACTTGGTCTGTTTTGTTGCCAGTCTGGACTGCTGTTTTTCCATTATCTCTGCATGTTAATATTCTTGTTAAAGCAAATCCCCTCTGAATGTATCCCTGTATTTCCATGTCCTAAATTTTGTTTATCATACTGTAAATACCAACAATATGGTGAGGTACAGCCATAAAGCCAATTATCCAGTGGATGGAAATTGCTGCAATCAAAGTTCAATTACCAGGACCAATACAAGGGGGAAATACTCCATTCCTTTGCAATGTTGGCTGTGGTAGAACAGTTGGTAAAGGATAATATGATCATCAATTTGCAATTCTCATATTGTTTCATTGTTTTATTTCTGCAGTTTGAGAAACACAGCTTTTGGTCGCAACAAATGATACTAAATAACTTTTCTGGTCAACTGTAGTTTGACAACGTTTAGTTTTCGTGACATGTCTGAACTACAAAATTATACATTTTTTTCATATTTCTGAAAATCTCTATGCTGATATCATACAGTGAACAGGATCTGTGGTACATGTGGGCAATTAAACTGCAGAGGAGACAAAGGCGATACCACAGACTTGGGAATGCAGCCTCTATTGTTATCACGAAATGACCCATATCAGAATAATAGCAGTTTAAGTATGCATGAATTCCAAAGAATACAGGTAGAAAGAAACAATGGATTAGCATGGTGTGTGATTATTATTCATATGTTTGACAAACAAAAAGGAAGCTGCTGATATGCATCCAGCCAAAACAGAGAAAGAGAGAACGAGAGAGAGAGAATTTATCAATCTGTTCGTCAGCACCTCTTTACCAACACTGGAAGTCTGGAAATCTAAGTTCAGTCTCATAGGAGAACAAGGGGTTTAAAGTCTGAGAGGCAATAACAGAAGAAAAAAAAGCATATAAAATTGCATTACTACATATACATCATAAATAATTATTTTAATTTTATTTATTTATGTTTTTAATTTAAAGACAGTTCCAGTGGCTGAACATGGATCTACCTAAGAAAAATTATTTACTCATTACCTTTGTTTGTAAAATCTGGTTGTGATTCATTTCAGTGATTCAACTACTCAGTATTATGCCCAACAAAAGTCCCCTTAGAATCTTGTATCCTGCAATTCATTCCCAAGCCTGGGGAAATGTAGCCAGTGACGCAAACTGCTTTCCTGCTAAACACCCCCACAATTCACTGCTCTTGAGCTGTGTCCAGAATTCTTTCAAAGAAGATGATCAGGTGTTGAGTATATATATTTTAATGTCAGGTTTGTTTGAGATAAAAAGTAAATTGTGCACATGGTTGCGCATGGCAGGTGGAGAAAGCAAGATTCTTGGCAAAATGTGTTACTTGATGTATATTGTTCTCCTTAGTTACTGATAATAGTCTGGTCTCTGTCATCTGTTACATAATCCTATTAACTGAAACTCAAACATCATGCTTCATCATTAGGCCATTACAACTCCGATGTAATCTTGGCTTATGAATTAAATTACCTGTGTCCTACATGACATTAATAGACTCTGAATGAGGGTTTATGCCAGCAGTGGGGCTAACGTTGATAGGAAATGAGTTATTCCTCTGGGATTGCTAATGAAATAGCCTTAATGGTTAAAGTCGTATAGCAGGCACAGCATGACATACTTTAATGAACAAAAGAGAAAAAGCGATGACTAAGCACAAATCAGATTGAGGTGAACTCCCCCCCCCCCCAAAATAAAAAAAGATCGTAGTTGCCCCGACACTGCATCAATTCATAGTTTTAGATACTGATATCATGATATTGGATTTATTTTTATCCCTTCACACCTGTGGTGGCTTAAAGCTCAAAGAAGCTGTCTTCTTTAGCTGACTTTACCAAGAGTTCATGTAGAGGGCATGACAACTTATCCAGACATAAACAACAACATATCAAGCTATCAATACCTGGCAACAACACAGAAGACATTCTGCTGCCAACTGCAGAGGAGCTATAAACACCCTTAAGGCATCTGCTGATGAGCCTTTTTACCTGGGTTAAACGAGGCCTGCTACACAACATTTGTTTTTCACCTGCTGCTCTGTTCGGGAATCTGCAGACATGACTCATGGCAAGAAGAAAGATGTCTATAGGGGCTGTAAGATAAATAGGTGTGCTGGAAGATTTTAGTCTTTTCTTCAAAAGCAGTTTTACAGGTGGAAGGAAAAACAAACATACAAAAAAGGAACCAAATTTTGAAAAAATACATTATAGATTTGCTGTGTTAATAAATAACAGACAGGCATTCTTTGGGTGGAGATGGTACTATTTTGGTTTTCAATAATAATGGACTGGATTTATATAGCACTTTTCAAGGCACTTTACAATGCCACTATTCATTCACTCTCACACACTGGTGGAGGCAAGCTACGGTTGTAGCCACAGCTGCCCTGGGGCAGACTGACAGAAGCGAGGTTGCCATATCGCGCCATCGGCCCCTCTGGCCAACACCAGTAGGGTAAAGTGTCTTGCCCAAGGACACAACGACCAGGACAGAGAGCCCGGGGATCGAACCGGCAACCTTCCGGTTACAGATACGCTTCCCAACCCCCTGAGCCACGGTCGCCCAATAAGTGCTTATGAAATAAAATAATCAATCTTTGAGTATTTTTCCCATTGTCATTAACCTGGACAATTACAGAACAATAGGATAACATTTCCTAATCACCAGTATTCCTGTGGAAAGTGAATCCGATTGTTCAGTCTGACGTCACTAGCCGTGTCTGGGTCTAAACTTCGCTGCAGGTCCATATATCAAACGATCACTATGGCATTACTGAGAGTTGAAAAACTGTCTAAAGTCTTTCATCTTTAATAAAATGATCAGCGTTCTGCTCTACCAGGTGTAACAATTGAGTTTAACATCCAGGCATCCATGAAAACGGAATTTATGACATTTAACGGAGTTAGAAGTTAGAAGCTAGCGAGCTAACTCCCTGCTATCTAAATACAATACAAACGTACAGCTCTGTTATCACTTCCAACATAAATGAAGACAGAAAACGAAACAGCAGTGACGTTTGTAGGGTTACTGAAGTTTGGCTAGCTGGTATATAATGATGTGCTATGTGACCGCTAGCGACACAGCTATGTTAGCATAATATGAACAAGCTAACTTTTTTTCCACTCGATGAAAGTTAACTTGAGTGTTCTCAGTGGTCAGGAACAAATGTAATCGCATGGCAGGATGCTGTAGAAGGACCAAACTTCAGCCAGGAGAACAACTGAGATAATCCATCCACAATACGAGGTTAGTCATTCATATACTGCTGCATGGGCTGGGCTGTAGTTACATCCTAAGGTTTTAAAAACTGAGCTTAAATAAATGATTAGCGGTAATAAAAGCCGAGGGAGGTCAGCAGTGATCACTGACTGTTTTAGGAGCCTTTTGAGATCAAATAGAAGAAAATACATAACATTAAACATGTTAACAACACAAAAGCCATATTAAACGCAGACTACTTTAGACCCGGAAGTAGGATTCGTCGCGTCATCACTGAACAACCGGATAGAGACAATGATAGAATAAAACTTTTTCCTTTACGGAAAGAGAACTGATATATATTTACTCAAACAGGGCAATTTTATAGTGTGCATGCACTATGAATTTATTTATTGAAGTCAAACCACATTCATGCTATGCTTGGATCAATATGTTGTGACAGTTCCAGGTAAATATATTCATTGTCTCTCTAAGTATTGTCTATATCTCTCTGTGCAGTGTTATTAAAAAGTTCCAAGTATGAAAATCTGTCTCAGTGTTGTTAATGATTTTTGAAGTTTCACTATTCTGGAAGGTCTAAAAAAACGTCAGCTCTTGTGGGGCCTTTGGGAGTACAATGACCTGGCCGTTTGGCAGTCTTTGGAGCCATCAAGGGGTACTTAGCTACATGGTGATAATATAGAAGTGAACTGCATTCTTTCCAGGGGGATGATACAAAGAAAACTGTCTTAGCAAATAATGCTTCAGTCGTAGTTATAAATATGCTCTGATAACACACGAATTTGCTCTTATTCTCTGTCTATGTTTTATAATACTCATCCATCTCAACTACTGAACAATTATTTTTGCAAAAGGTCCACATGGTCACTTCAGTAATTCACTAACAGCTATTAAATCCATAAAAACACATGTTGTAAACTCAGCCTGCAATAGGTTTGTATCTGTCAACTCAGACTACGGATAGGAATGTGGATAGTTAAATGACCTGATATCAGGTATGTCTGTACCAGAAGTAAATTGGACTCAAGAATGAATACTGGAAAAGGATAAATGGTGCTCAGCTGAGCACAGTCTGCACTCACTCATACAACAGTAAAAACATCTGTCTGCATGGACCATGAGTTTGTACCAGCATTAAAGGAATTACGGGCATTATGAGAACCTCAGGAAATAAGGAGGAAACCCTTAAGTTTGTTGTTTCATTAGATATTACTGAAAAGTTCCTAATATCAGTAGCTTATTTTTATTTAAACCAATAAAAAGAATGTTGTTGTGGGTACTTTTGAGCTCTGAGAGACCCAGCATTATGATCTGTTAAAAAAGAAATAAAAGTCTGCACATCTGACAAGCTAGTTTGATCCAACCACTATGTGCAAATGGGTTGAAGAAAAAATAAAATATAAGTGGTGCAAAGTACAACCAAAAAGTTCTGCTACTTGGCATCGGGCGATCGTGGCTCAAGAGTTGGGAGTTCGCCTTGTAAGCGGAAGGTTGCCGGTTTGAGCCCCGGCTTGGACAGTCTCGGTCGTTGTGTCCTTGGGCAAGGCACTTCACCCACTGGTGGTGGTCAGAGGGCCCGGTGGCGCCAGTGTTCGGCATCCTCTGTCAGTGGGCCCCAGGGTGGCTGTGGCTACAATGTAGTTTGCCATCACCCGTGTGTGAATGGGTGGATGACTGGATGTGTAAAGCGCTTTGGGGTCCTTAGGGACTAGTAAAGCGCTATACAAATACAGGCCATTTACCATAAATAATGGTACACCCCTGGACCTATTTCAGTACAGCTGTTATTTTCAGACCTTTGCCTGAAAATCCACATGACCATTTATCCTTGGTCTCCGCAAAGCACAGTCCTTCTCCTCTGCTGTATCAAAAAAAAGAGTCTTACTTAATTTTTTTCCAGGAAGTGGGTTAAGCTGCATAGAAGCATCTGTGGCAAGTTGGTGGTGAACAGCTATGAAAACTGCCATTGTGACCAAAAACATTTTCAATATACTGTGTGTTGGCACCCAGAATATAGTAAAAGACAGAGCTAGCTACTGTGACTTCCTAGTAAAGTTAGAATGTTCAACATGTTGAACATACTTAGGGTTGCCAACTTTTTAACTATTGTACTCCCAAAGGACCCTACTTGGAGCAACTTTAAAGTGGGACACAAGTCAAATGTGTCCCACTTTAAATAAAAGTTTCAAGTGGGACAAAGTTTCGTGCACTGTGTGGCATGGTGGTTAGCACTGTTGCCACACAGCAAGAAGGTCCTGAGTTCAATTCCACTATCAGGCCGGGGGTCTTTCTGTGTGGAGTTTGCATGTTCTCCTCGTATTTGCGTGGGTTCCCTCTGGGTACTCCGGCTTCCTTCCACCGTCCAAAGACATGCAGTTAGTGGGGATAGGTTGGTTAATCCAAATTGCCCATAGGTGTGAATGCAGGAGTGAATGTGAGCGTGAATGGTTGTCTGTCCCTGTGTGTTGGCCCTGCGACAGACTGGCGACCTGTCCAGAACGTACCCCGCCTCTCGCCCTATGACAGCTGGGATAGGCTCCAGCGCCCCCCGTGACCCGCGAGGGATAAGCGGAAGTGAATGGATGGATGGAAGTGGGACAAAGTACAATGCACATCCAGCTGGGCATTGTGTAAATATGCACTGTATGTTCACATTACAGTAAAAATGCAGTAAAATGTTGGTATTCAGTTTAATCAATACCTCATCTAAAACATTAAAGAAAAATACAGTCAAGGATAACAAAAATTACATCGGCACTTCCTTTGAAAAGTAGGCAAAGAAGAAATGTTTTTTCAGATAAAACAGTGTAAATACAGGCTTCAACTGCGCAGTTTATTATGCTACACAGACTAAGTCACTGATGGTTGTGACTGGACACAAGTCTGATACAACTGCGATCAAATCTAATTTGGTATTTGTAAGAGTGCTATCTCCTGGTCAGAATGTGACATTGCATTTAACAATCAATATACGAGACATTTACGGGTAGAATAAGGGACAAACCAGTGCTCATTACACGCAATGTCCCAGCTGAAGCGGGGCATTTGGCAACCCTACATACATACTATGTTTGTAAGTTTACCCTTTTTCGCTGCTTCTGAGCAGTACTGGCAAAATGAAAGTTGCGCTTTTGCATAGTAGATCAGCCATAAAAAGTCCTTTCCCACTCTTTGTTGTGCTTAGAAACTTTTCCTTTCTTGTGAGACATACCTTGTGTGTCTTTGTTTCGCCCTGTTGGGTTAATTTTCTTCCGTTTTCTTTTAAAGGTTTAAAATTTTGCTACATTCTTTCAGTGTAGAAATACTGACTTCAAATTCCATTAGACCCTTCTTAGCCGCCTGCGCATACCAGCTACCAGTGGACCGGCGGAAATCACAAAGGAAATGTGGGAATTGTAGCATTTAAAGCTAATTATATTGATATGATAACAATTTGTTATCAGGATAGACTACAACTACTCTGTAGCATTGTGACGCATCATGGCTTTGCAAAAAAACAAAGTGGCTTGCAAAGCTGTTGCATGAGCGCTAGATATACAAAATAATTTGTCACACAGACAGTTTTTTTCTAAAAGTGCAAGGTTTTAAAAGGTTACATTTTTGGGAATGTTCAACTATCCTATTCAACAGGGTTGAATAGAATAGGCCAAACATGAATTTTACATTTCCAAAGCATAAACTGTACATGCTTCCAGAACTGCTTTGCTGCATGCAGAAGTTGCATTACCAGCGGGGGAAAATATATGAATATCTATCTGTTACTGGACTAATGTGTAAACCACAGTTGTCCATAACAAACACCATGTTTTAAAATAAGGGTGTCCATAAGTGGCACCAGGACACCCTTGGCCAAAGGTCGATGATTGATTTTGCAATCGTATCAGATCTCTATGGGAGACCATGCAGGAGGAACAATGGCCCTCAACCACAAAAGAGTGGACTGCCCACTCCAGGTCAGGGAAAAGTTATTGCCCCAAGTGGAGGAGTTTAAGTATTTTGGGGTCTTGTTCATGACTGAGGGGAGAGGGGAGCGGAAGATTAACAAACAGATTGGTGCTGTGGCTGCAGCGAGCATAAAAGTAAAAGTTTACAGGTCAATTTACGACCCTACCCTCACTTATGGTCCCGAAAGAACGAGATTGTGGAGACAAACGGTGGAAATGAGCTTTCTTCAAAGGGTGGCTGGCATCAGATAGGGTGAGGAATTTGGCCATCCAGGCGGGGGTAGAGCTGATACTCCTCCATATCGAAAGGAGCCAGTTGAGGTAGTTCGGGCATCTGACAAGGATACCTTCTGGGTGAGGTGTTCCAGACATATCACATATGGAGGAGGCTCTGGGAGAGACTCAGGGCACACTGGAGAGATTATATCCCTGGGCTGACATGGGAACAGCTTGATGTTCCCCCAGACAAGCTGGAGGAGGTGGCCGGGGGCTTCTCTGCTTAGGGTGCTGCCCCCCAACCTGCCCCTTGATAAACAGAAGAAAATTGAAGGATGGATGGATATTTCAGATTTGTTTTAAAGACAGAAAAATGCAAATGTACGTTTCTACACAGAATAAAGTTAGACCTCTGTTCTACATTGAAATCATGTTCACATTTGTCCATCTATGGTTCCATCTTTGACTTTGTACATAACCAGCGAGACGTTGGGAATTCAACTATATTTACTAGGCAGTGCTAAATAACTTATCTGAACAGGTCTTCCAAAAGTCTAAAAATAGCGGTGCTGAACATGGTTCACAGACTCACAGCAAAATGATCTTGAAGAAAACTTTACAGCAATGACAGAGGAAGAGGACCCAAACAGACAGAGGCAGCTTAAAATCCAAAATTCAGTCTTTAATCTCTTTAATCCAGATGGTGGTCAATCACAGAAAGGCAGTTAGAGAAGCCAGGCTTTGTAGGCAAGGCGCAAGGAGAAATTAAAGAACAAGAAAATTGGAAATGAAAATATAACCATATAGCTAAAAAACATGAAAACTGTGTCAAACTGTTAAGGTAGGTGCGAAAAGCAGGAGGTGTATAAAGAAACTAATAGGAAAGAGACAGACAAATCATGAGTGATACTAAGAATGTGGCAAAATAGCAAACACAGAAATAAAAGTAGGGTAACAGTATAAAAAAGACCAAACTAAAAGAGGAAATATTGACAGACGTCAAATCACATATGATAAATGACTTTAAAGACTAAAGTACCAGAACGTTATGATCACACCTTCTACAGGCAATTTACCGAAGAACTCTAGAAACTATCATCGATTTAAAAACTCTACTAAATAGTTTGCAAAAGAGTAAAATGACTCTGATAAACTTTAATGATGTTCACCTCTGACGTCCAGTGAGGCTTTCAAGGTGCAAGAGTTACAAGTTGTTTTTTTTTACTGTTATCAGAAACAATCAGGTTTCATTAGGAAATATCAGCAAATCTAATTTATTTATTAAATTGTAAAAACAAACAAAAAAAAACCCCTCTACATTGGGCCATTAGAGGAAAAATTGTCACAAAAGATATATATTGTTTTTTGGAGAAGCTATTTATTTTTATCTGGGTTTCCAACCATGTCCTCCCTTGCAATAAATAGCAAAGCTACAACTTGGCCTTGTGGTGGGAAGGTGGTGCTAGTGGTTGTGTTGGTTGGTGCTTGAATGATGCATGCACATATTGCAGACAAGGGTAAACGGAGAGAGAGAGAGAGATTTTTCCACATAAGTGCCTTTAGAGGTGCAGAAGGGGATGTGAAGGCCCTTGGCATTGGCTGGCGGGTCTAACGGACTGGAAACAAGGCTTTATATTCAGCAATTTATAGTCTCAATGCAGGGAAAGGAGTAGTAGAGGGAGGAGAGGAAGGAGTAGTGGTAGAGACCTTGGGAGGTGAAATGAAGGACATCATCCAAGACAAACCCTCATCAACAGATGTCAATGAGAGATGCTGGGCTAACAAAAATAAATAGGCTTGATTCGATCTCAATTTGACATGGCATTTTCAGAAAGCTTTTTACTCTGTTTTGCATTCATTCATTTTTCTCTGACATCCATCCACTGTGTATATTACTGAGCAGGCCAACTTGTCTGTTTCAGTGACAGCTAACAAGAGAGAACCAAAATATAAGGGCCTATAAATGACAATTCCCTTCAGAATTTTTTGGACAGTTATGTAGTAAAATCAAAACACACATTTCTAGACATTTTGATCTAATTTAAGAAAGTGAAAGCATAACGACGCGGTATCCCCAGTATGTCTTTTTTTGGCATTGCATTACAAAATATGCAGTCCGAGTAAAGCAAAATGCATAGGCTTATTTGTTTTCCCTCCCAGTTCTCTCTGTCTTTCCCTGCTGTCTCCAGGTTTACTGTTGGCTGAGTCTCCCTATCTCTTATGGATGATTATGTTGGCAGGTAGTTATGAGACCAGGTGATTAATCCCCCAAGGGAGGGAAACAACATTAACCTGCCTCTCTGCATTTGCCACCACATCACCTTAGAAAAAAACACATACCAGTCCAATATATTTTCCAGTAAGGGTTGGGTTTTCCATGAAATCCTTGAAATAATTAAAACATTCAAACTAATGCTCTTGAATTGGGTACCTGTGACAATTAGACTACCAAGACTGAGTGAGTGACTCCCAGATAGTCCCCAAACTTTTGTAAGCTGTTAAATTGATTTAATTTTCGAGATAAAGATTTTTCATCCTTTAAGCTCAATCACTGCATGACTTGCATAAGAAAATTCCTAAATATGAGAACTGGATTTTATCATCTTTCAGCATAGCAGATTTTTTTTTCATGCAATGTTTAAGCTAAAAGCCATCTTGTGACTATGAATGATTTCTTTCTAAGTGCTGTATTTTCCCCTTAGGGGAATATCTTATCTGCTGCTTGAGCACAGCTAAATAAGGAAAAGGATTGTTAGGAAACATGGTTCAGATGTCTAAGCTGTAATAGGAGATCAGTGACCTGTAAAAGACTGCCAGGGATAGAAAGGCTTCACTAGAGCAGTCTGCCCAGGAAGATAGAGAATAAACCCTCTACGGTAAGTATGCCTTCGAGCACGTGCAGCACTTAGGTGGCAGATTGGAGTGGCCTTTGCAGTGATATGTTCACTGTTAACACAGCTTTTTTTTGTTCCACTGGCAGGAATGTTAGGGCCAGTATTTTAACAGAAAGAACTTGAACAAAGAAAAAAACTGGAAGAGCAATAAAAAAGTATAAAGAAGGGAAAGTCATATGTCCAATAAATGACCAAAGCCAGTTAAACTACATTTACATCTTACTAACAAGTTGCTCCTGGACCTTAAAACTTTATCACTTGTAAAGGTAAAGCTTTCTTTATTAACCCAAAACCTCATGGTAAATGAATGCCACTTTTCAAAGAAAGCTTTGAAAAATATGAGAAACTGTGCTTTTAGCCTTTTTAGATTTGAGTGAAAAACCTACAAGATTTACTTCATCCATCAAACCACCAGATGTGGTGTTTGTAGGTCTTGTGGTGTTTGAGGACCATCATCTTGTGTCTTCAGCCAGAATGTCTTACTTTCAGACTTTTACATACTCTAAAAGAAACTCAGAGAACACAAAAGACAATTAGAATTAGGACAATATAACAATAAATGTTTTGCCTAAATATATAGTCACATTCACCTGAAATTTAACTTTCACTGGTCCTGAAGTCATGCTCATCCTTCAGAGTGAAATCTGACTGACTGAATTGGATCCTTGAAGGGTTGTGCTATAAGATATGAAAGTTCCCATTAACTGACTGTTAAAGGACTCTACTAGAGTCTCAACAGGAACATTTTAGTCCTTACCTTTTGTTTTTTCAAAATTGACTTCAAAGACAGCTCAAGAAAAAAAAAAAGCTGTTACTACATATACTTTCACTAAACAAATGGATTTATGAATTATGCATTTCTTCACCAAAAGCAGCGTTTATTTTGTTACCTAATATATTTTTCATTAATCATTGTCTGTCTTCCTGTACCTGTCTCCCTGTGCCACCCAGCTTTCAGCCTTGGAATCCATCTGTCTTCCTCTCTGTTTGGTGCAGATGGAGCAACATGACAAGGGCACAGGAGCCAATCCATTCCCACCTTGTCATCTGCAGGCATTTCGATCTGCCACAGCACTCTTCCATCTCGATTAGGGGTGTCCTGCAGCCGGGAGACAAGCCTGTGGATATGTATGTGCATGTTTATATAGCTCTGTGTCTGTGTATGTGTGTGCACGCACTGTGGAAATAGGGGCATGTGGTCTGTAACTGAGCCTGTACCACAATATCCGCCTCTCGCTTCTTCTGGTCAGCCACTTGTCAAAGCCACCATCATTGTCATAACGCAGACCTGAAGAACATTTCCACTTTAACCACCAAAATGAAGTTTACTGTTCCCTTGAGATGTCAGCCAACAAAAGTCAATCTCAAATCTGGCATTTCTCATAAGTGATGAAATTGTGTGACTCATTTGTATATTTGGTAGGAGTGGGGAGGGTAGTTTGTTTTGTCAACAACTCCATCTAGGGGAAGTTCAAGTTAAGGGAAAGGTTAAAGAATTTAACCACGTTAGAAATGATTGAAGGTCACGGATTTGAAAACCACAGCATAAAACACACGTGTTCAGGGATCTTAGCTGTTTATTTAAGCTTTAGTTTACGGTTTAGCTTTACCATATCCTCGTGGACCATACCCTTATTTACAGAAATGTGCTTTTTTTTCCCATTTCTGCTGTTTATTTTATTTTTGTTTAAATCCCCGTTGGGGAAAGTATGGAGAGGCAGAGTAATACAGGGACCCAGGCACAAACACACACACACACACATACAAACGCTGAACTAACCTCCACTTTCTGTTTGTCCTGATTAAATATGTTTGCTCATCTCATCAGGTGGACACAAATCTCAGCAGTCCATCCTGGATAAATTACATAATAGTGTACTGACATATTGATGTCCTTCAGAACTCGCTGACTCCACTACAGTAATTGTTATAAAATGTTGACATGGTTTTTCTGTGATCTTTGCAACATTGCATGAAATTGTACATTAATTGAAGATACTTTTTTTTTTATTCATGAAGAGGTGTAGGGTTTATGGTGAAAGAAAAAGGTAAACTGGAGTAAGAAGTATTAATAGAATATAAAACCAGAAACAACACCAGAGATAATAGTTTTCATTGAAAGAAAACACAGCACCAGTAAAGCATAGAGAATGAAAGCACAACTAGGTTATGTGTCCTTCTGGTCTAACTTCATGCAGTGCTTTTAACAGTCTGCCCTTTTCTACACAGAGCAGAGAATGATATAACTGCTTCATGACACTAGGGGGTGAAATGACCCATGTTTGAAGTGCTAACTTAAGCAGAGGGGGAGAGTCCAAAGCTACACTGACATAAAATGTCCAGGCACTCATGAGTGTACTGAAGCTGACTGCTTTCAGCCATTTAACCAAAGTAGGTGCCGATTTAAGGGTGATACAGTTAATTAGATGAAGCAATTAAAGACAGTTCATGTTTTTTTTTCAGTTTGTTCTTCTTTTTAAAAAAACGAGTAACAGCATCTCGTGGAATTTAAATTTGTAGCTCCTCTACCAGAAACAAAGACAATCTTTAGACATTGTGGCCCAGTACCCTGTACTATGCAGTCACATCATGTTTATCTTTACACACATCTGTACACTATTGTTCTGTCATCTATCAAACTTACACAAGTTCTTGTTCATTTTAATGAAGTCAACAGGCAATTACAAGATAAAGCTGTCCTTTTTTATTGTTCTCTGTATCCTCTGTATATGGTTGATCCACTGAGATCAAGTAGCTATACTGAAAATAAAACAAGTGAACACTAAAAAACTGGTAATGCTTGTGTAGCAAAGAGAAGTTTAGCACAGTTAGCAATTAAAGTTTAAGCTGCTCAGCTGTGAATTAAAACCCCAAACGACCGAAGGCACAATACCGCACAGTTCCCACAGGGAACATTTAATATCCAGATCACTGATTGCCTCATTTTAGAAGGGAAAGCCACGACCCCAGTATCAATCTTTCCGATTGGCTTAATGACAATGATTTTGACCTCATTATCCTTGCCCCTCTGACCATCTCTCTCTCTCAACTCACTCATTTATCTCACCCTTCTCTTTCCTTCTTTCTGTGCGTCTATAACCCATATATCAGAGTGATACAGGTCTTTTATTAAAAGTCGGATATTGCCCTGTCATGTAATTCTCATACGATGTGATGGAGGTACCTTTGTGGCTGCTGGTAATTTAAGTTTACACCATGGACCAATTGCAGTTATGCTTGCAAAGCAAAGTCATGAAGTGACTAAAATGTGCATTTGATGATACAAGTTTACCATTTTAACTCACTGACTTAAATATTGTCTTTGCAATACAAGGTGTTTTAATATTACTGTCCTCCCTGTCAGTGGAGAACTTTTGGGATCTGTTGATAAAACTGGTTTGTTTAAGTGCTTCTCACTCACACCAAGGCCAGGAGTTTATTTATTTTTGATTGTCTATTTTGGTTTTCTCTTATGATAATACTTAACTTCACACATATGGGACATATTATTAAGTTAACAAGAAATCGCTATTTCAGTGTATTTCCCTCGGAAGCCCTACCAGTTCCTTGTCATCCTTCCTTCATGCTTTCCTTAGAGACACAACACTGGTCAAGACTGTGACCGAGAGGCTGTTTGGGAGTTTTTGTCTTTCCTTCTCTTCTTCCTGGCTCTGTGGACCTGAGAGTGAAGAATATCAAAGCACTTCTTGTGACATTCCTTCAATTACAGAAATACCCAGAGAGCTCTCATACCGCTATATTGCGAGGGGAGCTCTGCTTGATACAGTGACATTGCAACCTGACACGCTTTTTCATATCGAGAGTATTTAAGATAAAGCTTCAAGGACATATTGCATTTCAATGTTTTCCAAATAAATTCTTTTACACTATCTTTCTTAAACTCCTGTTTATGTTGACGGATTGTATGCTGTCTGGTATTAATACTACACAACCAGTCAATCCTGTTCAGCTCCTTTTCTTTTGAATCTTCTCTGTTCTGCAACCTTTTTTACAGGAGCACATTTACACATTTTTTAACAACTGTTATCTTCCTTTGTAGGCCAACATTTTTGTATCACTTTTTAAAGTAGCCAATTTCATTGCCTTTTTAAAATAAAATAAAGATAAAAATAAAAATAAAGAAGTATGCACATATATCGTACATTCTAAAAGTTTTGGAGTCGTTATTCAAAAAAAGCTATATATTACACGCTTCTTTTCTTAAAAGTAATGCAGTACGTTACTTAATTACTCTTAGGAGAAAGTAATTTGTTAAACTATTTGCTGCAGAGCTTTCTCACTGTAAAATTATCTGAAATGCATTGTGCCATAATCACCAGTTAATATAATATAAACGTTAGACTACAGTCCCACACACTAATACCAATCCCTATCCTAATGATAATATGATCTTTCTTTTAGTATTTATGTAAGAACACAAAACCAGTAACACAAAGCAAATGTGAAAACCAGCACAAAGAGACTTAAGGGTACTCAGATGCCTTTACCTGTTACCTGTTGAAATTTGGGGTCTGGCTTTCTGTGATCAAGTCAGCAGTCACTCGGCTGTATCCTCACTCTGGGTTCTTGGCTAGCTTTGTGTTAGCATGCTAAATTCCGTTAGCAGTAAAATGTGGTTGTTTCTGTCCTGGACACAGTTTGTTCTACCATAGTGCTTCTGTCCTGAAAAATTAAAAATAATAACTATATCTCCACTTTAGACTACTACACCATTTTTACACTAACTGTATTCAGTAGATTGTAGTGAAATTCAGCAGGAAAAAACCCCCAGATTTGTGTGTCTTTGATGTGTCGTTTTTTTCTTTCTGTTCACTGGCCATGCAGATGACTAAAAAGTAACAACAGAGCTGTAACTTTAATTATATTAGTACTCATTAGGAGCTCAATAAATGTGCTTCTAGTGAAGTTTTCACCAAATTGCTCATAAACTGCTAAAAATTGTATCAAACATAAGTTGCGCAATGGTATTGAAAACCCATAAATCCAAACAATGAGCTGGAAGACACTTGAGTACTTTGTGAAAGCTGAGCAGTAATTTGATGACCAAGAAAGTGACCCATTCAAAGTATCCACTCATTTGCGCAAACGTTAACACCAAATTGATTTAGAATGTTTTAGGAATTCATTCTTACTTTTCGCCATTAAACTGTATAATAACTCTTCATTTTCTGACAGGTGAACACACCTGTAAGGTATGAGATCCCAAAGATGTATTTGCATTATATCTTCATGCAGCTGTTTTATATGGGTTCATATGGCTTATTAATGCAACTTGCACTTACTGTCTTACACAGTGTTTTTACTTTTACTGTTTTTAACTAATTTCATTTTTACTTTTCTGTTTTTGCTACTGTTATAAATACATACATTCCTCCACTATCACATAGTATCAGGAGGCCATTACCAGGCGACTGTGGCACTTTTTTTTAACTCTGTTGTTTATTTGTTGTTTATTGTAGAGTGTACTATTTTTTTTACTGCTTATCATGCTTCTGTAACATAAAATTTCACTTGTAGGATTAATAAAGGGTTTATCTATCTAGTTAAATACTTGACAACTAGTTTCGTAATATAAAAATTATGTTGGACTTGGACATATTTTTGGGTATATATATATATACTCAAAAAACAAAAAAACTGAGAGAGAGTGAAATGTCACACTGCAGGCCTCAGTTAGCATTTTAAATTTTAATAGTCCTTTTTGTAACTGTACAGTTACAAAAAGGACTTTAAAAGTATTGAAAAAAAAACTCAAAACAAATGTCAAGATAAAGAAAACACAAGATATCTGGAACAAAACCAGCACATAAGCACAAAAACCCTATACTAACCATCAAGCACAGTGGTAGATGAGCGATGATTTGGCTGTGTTTTTCAGCCCCGGGACCTTGCAGCCATTGAATTGACAAACTCATCTTTATACTGAAGGATTATGAACTGAAATTGAGGCCATCTGTCTATAAGCTAAAAGTACAATGACCCCACACCACACACCAAAAAGTCTACATTAGACCGAATCAAAGGCTTTCAGTGATCCAGTCAAAGTGCCAATCCTAACCCAACCCAACTGCAATGCCATGGTAAAACCTTAAGAGAGCTATGCATAAATGAATGACCACGAGTCTCAGTGAACTGCAGCAGCATTGTAAAAAATGGATGTTGTTATATGCAAGGATAGATGGCACTGTTGTTTGTCTGTCTCTTGTTTTCCTGGTGTAGGGCCTCCACCTATTGGCCCATTCAAACTTGATTGGTACATGCCTATATGCCTACTGATCTGGACACAGGTGTGAACAAACTGATAAAGTTATAGAAACAACAGTTACTTCAACGTATTGCTGATCATTGTAGTTTTGCAAAATGTTGAATGGGTCTACGTGGGTTTTCACACATAGCTTTACTTTTTTTGTAAAATAAATAATGACACTGTGTAAAATTTCACTGTTGTTGTTCAACAGAGGGTGCATGTTCCTAATTTTAAGACCCGCTAAGGACTGGATCGTTTCTAATTATGTGCTGATGCATAAAAACTTATGTTGATTCCATCCATTTCCCTAGACAGTGATAAGGCATAATTGTGAGTCCAATGATCTTGGCAAACAAGTATTCCTCAGATTTAGTTGGGATTTCTCTTCCAGTGTTTTGGTTCTAGACTAATTTACACAGAGCTGCCATAATTAAAGGTTGAGATAAGATCTGTTTTGCCCAAAGGTATGGAAAGGATTTAATAATGAGATGTGGTTTGAATGTGTGTGTGAGAACAATAGCAAGCACAAATCTGAATCAACCCTAACAAAATCAGTGATGGAAGAAGATATTTAAGAGCAAATAATCAGGAAAAAAGAACAGGAAACAGATTTATACAGCAACATGTTCTCTGTGGTGCTGATGAAGGTGAGTTCTAATACTCAGAAATCTTGTTTTGTGTTGTTGTCATAAAATCTCGCCATTAGGAATAGATGACTCACAGTTGACACACCATAGCAACACAGAGAGTTATTACACACATGGTGTAGCATCTGGTACAAGTGATCAAACTTTAACAACAGCATTTTTGTAGTCATCATGTGGTTAATGTTTTTCTTTCTTTCTTTCTTTCTTTCTTTCTTTCTTTCTTGCTTGCTTGCTTGCTTGCTTGCTTGCTTGATGTCTATGGAAAAGCTCAGTCGCTCTAGTGAAGTATAGAATTGTGTAAAAGCTTTGAATCATCCCTCATTTCAAAATTTTGCTGTGAAAACGTTGATGTCCAGGCTCTGGGGAGGCCAATCCATGACTGATAGTGTTCCACTGCATTTTTCTATCTGTCTATATTTTTACTGCATTGGGATTTTGTTTGGGATCATTATCATGCTGAAGAATGAAGCTGTTGGTAATCAGCTGCTCTCCAGATGGCCTTGCACGGTGGCTCAAAATTTGATTGTCCTTTTCTGTGCTCATCATTTTAGCAGTTTTGGCAAAATCTCCAACATCTCATCAATGCAGCCTAAACCATGACAGAGTCTCCACTGTGTTTTACAGGTGGCTTTAGACACTTACTGTTGTACCTCTCTCCTGACATCCTCTGTGCATAGTAATAATTAATGCAATTTTTCAAATTTGCATCATTACTCCATCAAACCTCTTCAGACCAGTTCTTGTGTAATTTGGCATACCTCGGCCTTTCTCCCTGTTTTCCTTCCTTAAGAATAAGTTCTCGACAGCTACCCTTCCACAGAGACCATTTCTGATGGGGCTTCAACTGAAGGACCAGATGTGTCTTTCAGATCCTTTATTGGTCTCTGCTGAAATTTTTTTCTATTTCTTGAGGACATGCCTTTCAAATACTGTTCATCCACTTTAAATAGATTCTTTAGGCCTGCCATTTCTACTTTTGTCTTCCATTTGCCCAGTTTCATCAGTTTTGTAAGAATACACTTCACACCATACCAAGTTATATATCAAGTTTTTGGCTATTGTCTCTTTTGGAATCACTTTGTTGGTGCAAAAATGCTATATTATGATGGTCAAACTGTGTTATCTTTGGTAAAATGGGTTCTTGGCTAAGTTGTGTGTCATGTATATGATTCCTAGGTCAGTGTTAAATGACTTCACAAACAAACAAAAAATTACTCCCCTGAAAATGGTCAGATATAAGGACTGGGCTAAAAATAAGCAGCCACTGTCCAAAGAAAACCTTTGAAAAACCTTCAGAAAGGCTGGAGAAGTATTGCTCAAGACCACTTAACCAGACCAATTACAAGCAATATACGTGTTTTGGAAGTAAAATCCAAAGAAATCAAGTAGAGCTTATTAGTCTAGTTTTGGTACTTGCTCTTCCTCTTTTACGTATTTGTTTTTGTATCACAAAAGTAGGAAACATTATGGAAGAGGTCTGTTTTTAATATCCAAGTACTCTGTCCTAATAAACAAAAAAGAAAAAAAAAAGAGTACTGTAGTACACAGTACTGTATTATAAGTCCTCTGCCTTTTTTAGTATTTTAGTCTCTTTTGTTCTTTGGCAACATTTTAAAGCTGTCTCAGATGAAGTAAATAAACAAAACAAAACAGGAATATATGGTGAGTCAGTATATCTCATTATTTCTGTTCCTTCTCGCTCATATATAGTTTCCCCATCATTGCTTGACTACCAATCTGAATTCTGAAAAACAGTTGCCACAGTTCTTGAAAAAAGACAGTAATTATGCAACCAGCATCCAAAGTTTCATCTCAAAAAGAGTGAACTCTTGTCCCCACTGAAGTCTTCTCTCATCCTCAAAACTTCTCTCCCCTCTCTTTCTCTGACAGCGCAGATCAAACAGCTTTGCACAGCGTGTTATGCTGCATAGCACAAAGTGACTGTGTCCCTTCTTGTGTTGAAAAGGCTCCTAGGTTTCAGGGAGCTTGTCAGTAGAAATCTGTCAAAAGTACTCAGCTGGGTCTGTTGGACTAATACCCAAAGACCATGAGGGCTTACCCCAGGAATCTGGACACTTCACAAAGAAATTAACTTAGCAAATCAAAAGCTCAACGCCCTAGCTGACACCCTAACCACAGTCCCCTTTGTTTGGTTTTAGCAGTGTACACAATACACTTCTGTTTGCTCTGCTCTATTTTCCTGCCCAGGAGTAAGCCTGAGGGTAGGGTTTGTGTGTTCTCTGTACTCACCATCCTGTCTCTCCCTCTTCACTTGTTTCTGTATGTAAGCAAATAAGCCTCCAGTCTGCGTTCCTATTGGCTTTACCCAGGACTTTCTTTAAAGAAGGGGAGGTCCTTGAAGCCAACTCAACCACACTTCCTCAAAACTTTCCTGTGAGGGTTTGCGAGTGTAACTGTCTTGATAGTGGCATAACTGTTGCAGTGTCGTTCTGATGACCATCCGGTAAATGTAAGGAGATCTAAAGGTGATCTGATATCATCAAAGAGTGT
Source organism: Simochromis diagramma (assembly GCF_900408965.1). NCBI lineage: Eukaryota > Metazoa > Chordata > Actinopteri > Cichliformes > Cichlidae > Simochromis > Simochromis diagramma. The sequence continues at coordinate 10,438,567 of NW_024386831.1, forward strand.
TTGTCTTGGACTACATTCCTGGTGTGAAGGGTAATCCTACCAGGCAGCCTATGATGGAAAACTAACAACGTTAAGGTAAAATACATATTTCAGATCAAACGATTGTTATAGCCTCAGAACTTTGTTTCTAGAAACATACTATGATTTGTATTTGAAGGGCAAGAAAACGAGACTAAGAGAAAAAGAAGCTGAATGTCCGTGTATGTTCAGTGTTTTTATTTATTAATAGCAAGCACAACTCCAGCTAAAGAAAGAGAAAAAGTTGGACCAACTACTTTATCTGTTACATTGTAAATGAATTCTTTCAAGACCAGCTTACAACATACAGTTGTCTGACCTAGGAAAAATAGGCTACAACAATTGAGAACTCCTCCTTCTCTACCTGCATTGAAATAGGAGAATGTCATCAGAAACACAGGAGAGGGAGGAGATGGATAGGTGGAAGGAAAATATTTGCTTCTTTCACAGACCAAAAATGTTTTCACAGAGTGAGACTGAACTCCTTGAATTAAGCTCTATTCTGTTCCAGGTTTTTAGGCTAAACACAGGAGAATGTGCTCTCAAATCCTTTGAGCAATTTTTTTAATCGGCTCTTCCATGCGGAGCAGGTGGGGAGAGCAAGAAAGAAAAAGAGAGAGGGAAAGAGTTCACCTCAAACTATACTTGTACGTTCTTTGAACTCCTGTGAAGTTTATATAAGTTACAATGCACACTCACACACACATAGGATCTTTCCTGTTTGAAATCTATCCAGAAGTAGGATACTCTGTGATTTGAAACGCTCCATTTCCCCCCCACACAATCATGTGCTTGCAAAAGATTATTTTACTGCCTCTAAAACTCAAATCCCTGTGTTGGCTAAAGCATTTTAAAAATGTTGGTATGACCATTTTAATGGGCAGAAATGTGCAGTTGAATGCACTTCATTGGTCAAAAGCATGTAGAAAATCTAAGTCAGTATCTCATGACTTCAATCAATATGCAGGAAACCAAAAAAACATCAAATTAAATGCTTTCTTTAACAATGTTTCTTGAGATATCGTTTTAATAAACTTCCAACTAAATAATCAGATGTTTATCCAAGTGACGTTATCTGTTCTCTGAATTATTTAGAATGCGACAACCTGGCGACAACCTTCTCCGTCTTCTGTTTTTGTTGTGTGTAGAGTTAAACACAAACAAGTCAGTTCCCATGGGAAAATGAGCTCAAGTCTGTTTGACTGATTCCACAGATAAACTTTTTCCCTGTTTTTCTTTCTTGTTTTTTCTATATACAGTTAAAAATGCTCTGCACTAAGCAGAATCCCAATATGACTAATCATTTATGCTCATCAGAACAAATAAAGGTATTACATACATACAGAGTCAACTGCAAGATTACAAGCTTTACCTACAAGTATTCTGTAAATATACTAAGGGAGGGATTTAGGTGGTTAGTGACAGCCTTTGTATGAAAACTTAAGGCCTTACATAATATATATATATATATATATATATATATAGAGAGAGAGAGAGAGAGAGAGATGCTCTGTCATAGGAATCTAAGGGTATCTTAGCTGTTTTTCCCTCTTCTGGATAGAGACCTGGACTCTCCTAGCGCCAGTCTTCCTGTTTTAGGGTTACAGCTCCTAATACCCCTATTATCATTGCTCCAGTTGTTCCTCAAGTCCCTGGTACTTCTCTGTTTTCTTGTTCTTCATCTTCTTTCTGATGTTATCCGCTGGGATTGCTGCATCGATTAAACTACCACTACGTCTAGTTGGTTGGTCAGCAGCTGTTTGTCTGGAACTTCAAGTCCCACAGGATCTTAGCCCTGTTGTTCTCAACCACCTTTGGTGCTGTCTCCCATTGGGAGTTGGGGACTTCTAGTCTATATGTAGCACAGATGTTGCTAAACACTGTCTCAACCACTTGATTGTCCTTGTCAGTGTACACTGTCCCAACTTGCGTCTTACATCCTGTTGCATAGTCTTCAACTCGGGTTCTGTCAGCTGTGGCAGACTCCTGCCTCTATAGATCTGGTGCTTAGGGCTTGTTCTTGTGCTGCCATGATTAGAGTGTCTTGGTTGTCCTTTAGGCTGGCCTTTTCTAGCCACTAGTAGGATTTCTTGATGTCAGCCACTTTCTCTGTTGATGTATGCAGGGGCTTGGTTGTTCATGATAGTTCCTCCTCCTGTTCCTCGTTGTCATAGCCATCCTTTGAGTAGCTCATCTTGTGGACCATCTTCCTGAATTAACTGTGGATGCTTTGTGTTTCCTCTTGAATTGTGGCTCTGAATATCACTAATTCTTACCTTCTCTCTTCCCATTGCACTTAGAACTTAAGGCCATTGGACATTGGGTGCAGAACTCCATGCATTTTGAGAAGCCTCACACTTTTCCAATCTGAATGAAGCCCCAATGCCCTTGCAGTAGATCCTGCAAGCTAATCGGCTAGTTCACTCCTGGCATACAGCTTGATGTCATCATATGGGAGGTGAGTGAGGGTCAATCCACCCCTGAATCTATGTCTATATTCACTTTTAGTGATGAGCTAAGTTGAGGCTTACACAGAACAAAAGCTGGGATAGTGCAGCCATCTTACAGCAACCTTATTTGTGCTGCCACGTATTCATGAAGTGGTCTTAGTGTCTTCAGACAGTAGGCTTGGATCATATAAGGGCCTAGTGCTGTCTAGCTCTTCACTGCGGATACTCATTGAATGTTCAGAGCACCAGTTATGGATTTTTTTATAGTACAACTAAGAAAGAAAATATTTTTTAAATATAAAAAAATATAAAATATTATTGTATTTCATATTTTAAAATCATCTAGTATTGACAGAAGTAAAAAGAGCTCATTGCCCGTGACCCTATTGTCTCAGCTGTTTCCCTTTAGAATAATTGATATTCAAACCTCTTGATTTAGTGTCATTCTTAAAATTTAGAAACAATCCAGACATGAACTCTAAAAAATATCCATATTAGAACTACAAAATGTTATTTCGTGCTTTTGGTGAAAACAAGGGCATAGTCATAGACACTTTTTATAAACTGATTGACACATTCTAGCTTTACTGTCAGTATTTCATACTTTTGTACTGTATATTTTGTTATTATTTACTACAGTGTGTCAAAATGAATAATTTTTCTTTTATTTATTCTGTTCAGGATTTTCTCATCAGCACTGGCAAGATCTTTACATACTGTAATAACTTATAACTGTGAGAGGAGTGCTTTTTCATAATGAGAGACAGATTGGTGGAGTTGCAGCAGAAGGCTCAAGAGTTATCTGTGGTTGCAACTGAGAATACCAATCCTTTCTCAGTGGAGGATGATGATGACGACTCTGTGGCGTTTGGGGTCATAAAGCCACAAGCTGTGGTGTTTGAGGAGGAGCCAGTCATTCAGGACTTTCTGTCAGAGGTTGAGCATATACAAGATGACATTGCAGTGCTGGAAACAGAGGTAAAAATGACTAAACTAGACTTGCATTTAGCATTTGTTTATTTATTTATTACACGATATTTGCAGGATATTACTTACTATGTTATTAACGTGTGTTTCCAAATCTTACCTACAAACAGGTCCTTAAGTTCACTCAACAGCAAAAGACCATGGTGGCAACCATGCGTCGTTTTAGTGTGATGAAAAAAGAGAGCAGCATAACACGAGACATAAAGCTCAGGGCCGAAAGCCTCCACCGTCGTTTAGACAACCTTTCAAAACAGGTCCAGAAAACTATGGAGCAGCAGGGACCTACTGCTGCTTTAACGAGAATACAAAGCTCCCAACATGCAGCACTACTCCGCCGCTTCCAGCAGGTCTGGAGTATATTCTTACTATTTTTTTTTTCTTTTTGATATTTAACTCTTTCTTTCTTTCTTTCTTTCTTTCTTTCTTTCTTTCTTTCTTTCTTTCTTTGGTAGATTAGTTTGAAAAGAGTTAAAGTTTCACACACACAAACACACACACATATACATATATATATATATATATATAAATATATATATACATATATATATATATATATATAAATACATACATACATAAATAAATATATACATTTATCTGTATTTGATAACGTGAAAAGAAATGCAGTAAATGCACTGTGAACACTGTGAAAACTGTCACTGCACCAAAGACCATGTTTATGTTTTCCACTGATGATAAAAAACATGGGACTAAAACGCCTCTCATTCTTCATACACTGTCTTCCTCTTGTTTCTTTTGGCTGTAATTATTTTCAGGTAATGCGAGAGTATAATGAAGGCCTGCTGACCAAGCAAGAGCGCTGTAAGCACTTCATTATCCGGCAGCTGGAGGTATCAGGAAAACCTGTAACAGAGGAGGAGGTGGATGAGATGGTGGCCACCGGAAATTGGGAGGTGTTCAACGAGAACCTGCTGAATGATGTCAGAATCACGCGGACACAATTATCCGAGATCGAACAGCGACACAAGGTAAGGGAAGCACAAGTAACTCACTGGACCAACACAAAGGTAACAATAGATTCTTGAAGGCATCTAAAACAACCAGCCATTCATGGCAAATAAACTAATTCAGTGTTCTTTATTTGATAGAAATTTGCTCCTTGCTATAGTTAGATATCCAGTCTGTTCATGCTGTGAATGTGAGAATCTTTAATAACAAAAATTAACAAGAACGGTTTGAGAATGCATATGAGATAATATATCAATATTCAGCAATGCTAAACAATCCTTTAAAAGGCTCTTGGATCTAGATCTGGATCAACTGTGAAAGCTAATAACATTGAATCTGGCCCAAACCCAACTTCTGGTAAAATTTTCATGCAAATTCATTTGCTTTTTGATTAGCCCTGCTAACAAACAGTCAAACCTAAACAAACACATATCCTCTTTAAGGGAGGTAATAAAAAAGTGCCATTTTTAGCATGTTTTACAAATACACTACATCAACTGACACAAATGGGTAAAGGAGCAGAAAAGGTTTGTACTGGTTGTTATTCTAGACATTTATCAGAGATTCGTGTAGACCTGGGACACCAGGTGAATAAAATTGACTCCTTGAGAATAGAAAGAAGTAGTGCTCTCTGTCCTAACAAACACCTTTACAGCCAGTGTTGAATACAGAGAGATGTGTTAGTGAAACAGGACATTAATCACTAAGTATATAAAAGTCATGAGAATGTTGAGCATTTTCCCATGCTCAGGTCATGTTCTTCCTCAGCCTGCTCCTTCATTGCGTCTTAAATCTTCTGGTCCTTTCTCCCATCATCTGACTAATGTCTCTCTTACCTGCAGTATTAATCCCACTATCCTTCTCCACCAACAGGAGTTGTTGAGCCTGGAGAACAATATGAAGGAGCTTCGGGACCTCTTCATGGACATTTTCATGCTGGTGGAGGAACAGGGGGTCTTTATTGAACACATTCAGACCAATGTAGAGATGACACAGGATTACGTGGTTGCATCTAATGAGAAGTTTAAGGCAGCTGCCAGGTATAAGAAGAGGAACCCAATTCGACAGCTTTGCTGTTGCTGCTGCCCTCCATGGCGATGCTGCTTGTAATACATAGAATAATTTGAATCATAGCTTATTGGAAAACTGATTTTACTTCATTTTACCTGTTGGAAGTAAGTAACACTGGCTTTCAGTACCGCTAAAGTGACAGGAAAGGTACTGAACTTTTGGCTGTTGAACAGAGCAACAGTGAAGACAGATTCAACAGAGCATAGAAACCAATTAGGGGGAATGGGCCAGAATTGGTATGGGAGGCACCTATTTCATTCAAGAAGGTGTGAAACGGCTGCTATTAGAAGAGACAGTTCTGTGAGTGCTACTCACCAACACTGTTGCTTACTGGAGACCTTCACTGTCATCTGACAGAGGTCACAAACAAGGGGAGGCCACTGACTTTGCTACATCAGCAAGACTGATATCTCACCGTTTTTCTTTTTTTTTTTTTTTTTTCTTTTGTCCTGCTACACGAACTCTTGATAATGACTTGTGGCTTGTTTTTAATACATTATCTGCACTTTAAAATGTCTTTCCTTTTCTTTTGAGCACAAACATAAATTTACTTTAAGAGTGGCATTGAGCCATTAGATATTCATTCCAGTCTTGGTCCACATGCTGATGGAAAAAAGTTGTTTTACAATTAGTCATTAGTCTCATTTGCATTTCAAAGTAAGATCATTTTCAGTGAAAGAAAAAAAGTAATTAATTTATGCACTTTCACATAGACGTATTCAAATAAAACTTTGAATAATGAGGCTTGATCAAAATATTTCTGCCATAATCACAAAACTGCAGGAAATCATCGAAGCCATTTGTGTAAAAATAAGAGCGAAAATTACATTTGAGGAAATTCATTAAATTCTTTAAGTTTTGCATTTTGAGTGTTATCAATTCTTTTGGAACCGTTTCATTGTTCAGATGAATATTTTGCACCAATATGCATCATTATTAACCAGACTAATACACTACACAAAAGGGAACTGGTTTCAGAAAAGGAACCAAAGTATTACTGGGAATATGTTGACTGAAAAATAGAACCAGCAGACTCACACATGATGATAAGTAATGATCTTCTTTCCCCCATTTACTTAAGTTAACTGTATAATATTAACTAACAATCCCTGCTCATGACAAAGCCAAAAATAAGTGCTGCATTAATTCATTAATTAACTGCTGACCTTCCTCACTGGAACAGCTGAAACTCCTCTTTTTGTCTACAGTACCAGTGATGTTCCTCAGTGAGTCATTGACCCGTGTTCTTGGGTATCCGGGACAAAATACAGGTGAACTAGGTGTGTCAGAGCTAGCCTGGATAATCTGGTTTGTCTACTATCCCAGGATAGTTTCCACATAACAATCCCGCATTACTATAGGAATACTGTGTGTACACATAGCAGTTCACTTCAAACGCATGGTAAGATGACATGCCTTGATCAAATAGTCTTCTGCTTAACTATATATTTAGTTATATATATAGTTATATAGTGTTTATGTAGTGTTTAACTATAATATACATATAGTTAAACACTACAAGTATATTATAATTTTAACTCTAGCTGTAAATTAAGAATAAAATTTGATCAAGAAAATGTTAAAAAGTTACAATAATGACCTTTAAAATTTGTTTAGTAAATTACACATCTTTTTTTTACAACTTTTAAATGTAAAAAGATGTGTAATTTACAATTTACTTGTATTATACTGTTCCCTTAGATTTAGAAGGAGAACAGGGTGCGACATGTTTGATAGCTTCTTCTATCTGACTGAAAAAGTATTTTCCTTAATCTAATCTCGCATGTTGTACATCAGCCTTTCCAATATTAAAAAGACATCTTGAAACCAAGACATTAATGCATGAAATACTTACATTTAATCGTGTATATCAAATAACAATACACGACAGTGCATAGTTTACCCTTTTACACTGACATAGTGAGAAAAAATGAGACACTGCTGCAAATTGCAGGGTTACTGAACAGCAACAATGCCATCCAGTGTTCACTAAGATAATTACCAGTTTTTTAAAAAGTTATTACTTAATATGACAGGACATGATGATGACATGACTGTGTAGTTATGAAAGTGCTGGAACAGAAAATAAACAGCAGACAGTTTTCTCCTAAAAGTGCAGAGATTTATTTTATAAATATTGGTGTGGGACTAGTAACACAAATATTACTCAGATTAGATGAACACTGCAAGGCAGTATCAAGATTCAGCTCAAACCATGATAAATACAAAGAGTTGTCAGCAAAGCCTAGGAATAAAACACCTTTTTTCTTGCATTGGTTCTATAACCAAACTGCAGAAGAATTGTGTTTTTGTGGTCTAAGTAAAAACTGTTCAATTAAAATGCAGATGTAAAATATCTGTGAGATATTTGCCATGACAAATGGAATAACCCCCTTTTGACTCTAAGTTAAATGAATGTATTCACACAGCATCAGTGATTGTGACACTTAAACTTTACTATTGTGAAACTTATATCTTATACTACTCTATTACTCTAGTAGCCCATGACAACAGCAGACTGCTTGAGAGCAGTTATCGGTTCATAAAGCTATGGACATCTATTCAGACTCACCAGGTTTTACCCAAAAGTCTGTTGCTTTTTCTTCCTCCTAGCAACAACTTGCTTCACATTCAAAAGGTTTCACTCTGTGGGAGCGGCTCTGTTCAGCAAATATGTTCAGATGTTGAGAAGTTCCACTGTGGATTTATCTTGTTTACCCCCAACACTCAAGCCCTTATCCAATATTTCATCTGAAACCCTCTAGCCTGGAGCCAATGTAAAGTTTGTTCCTTTTAGCCAAATCAGATTTTCTTAGACAGTCGGTTTGCTTGGACCTGCTCCACCAGGCCTGCTCATACAGCTGTTATGAGAAGTCTGGACCTAAAAGCAACATGTCCTTACTACCCACTTGTCCAAAGAAGGACACGTTTTTCACTAGTACAGTCTAACATATGAAGCAGCATTTTTGGGGTCCTAACCTCTTAAAGGTTTTTTTTTTTTTTAGTTATTTTCAAATACCAGAAAATGCTGATGAAGGATAGGTCATACTTATGGTTTCTAATTTAACCTCCTAGGACCTGGCGTCCACATATGTGGACATCACATTTTTGTTTATTTAGACCCAAATACTCAATTTTGCTCTACAAGGGCCAGATATCCACTTATGAGGACATTATACTATCACTGTTCTATCAAAATTTTAAACGAATATCCTCATTTGTGGCTCTCATTTTTCTTAGAAACAAAAATTGGGTCAAAAAAATCTGGTAATTTTTTGTTTTTACATTCATCGGGCCTCAATATGCCCAAATATCAAAGAGAAATTAAAAATGCATGCTGCGGAAGAGTTCGGGTCTTAGGAGGTTAATGCTCATGCAGTTCTCAGTGTGGTACATTTGCATGCTACCTATTCATGCTACCTATTTGTCCTTGATGTAAATTGATGTAAAAATTGTGTATGTTTCTGTTCTGTGTCTTATGTACTGTTTGTTTGTATATGTGTCTTTCTTGCTGCTGTTACACCCAAATTTCCCCTTGTGGGACAATCAAAGGATTCTTCTTCTTCTTCTTCTTCTTCTTCAATTTAGTACCACATATTCATTGTGAATAACTTTACTCAATTGCCCAACGGCCCATCAGTCACGTCTGATTTAACAATAATGTGAATAATGTTCGTGGGAATTTACAATGCAGATGACTGCTGACAGGGTTGCAGTGACGTCTGTTTGTGGTTATGTACTGTACATATTTCTTCTGTCTGCCCTGTCAGTCACAACATTGATCCCAAAGACTTTCTCTAAATGTCTGTAGAACATCAAAGCAGCCCTCCGGTGAGTAACACCAGCTGTGGTTATAGAGAGCTGACATTACTTTACTGCCTGGTTTTATCACACCCATCAAAATCTGAGCACGGAGATATCAGTGCCCTCAGAAACACATAAATCACAAAGAAACTGTAGTGTCAGAGTGGCACCTCCTTTGGAAATGAGTATGGTTAATAATTTCATAGCAGTGCTGTTTGGTTTCTCTGATGAGAAGGCAATGTTCAGTTTCTGATAAATTTGCACTATTTCTTGACCATATTTTATACCTTTTATGTGTGATGAAAATGAAGTCAGCATTATTGTTGGTTTGAAACAGGGCTGCTTTTAGGCAGTTATCACGATGTACTTGGAAAAATAATAGGTGAGCAACTCGGAAGGTATGTGTTACCTGAGCCCGGAGAAAAGAGCCCATTTCTCAAGGTACAACTTTGCACAATGCCCCAAAAATGCACTAGTTAAACACTAATTCTCTCCATGCATTTCATTGTGTGATTTTTCGTAAGCAGTGTGTGAGCAGTCTGAGGCATCAGATTTAATTCTGTGCGGCAGATGAGTTCGGCTTCAGGGATCTTATGTTACTTGACCGTAATGGGAAGTAGTGAGCAGTGAGCAACTTTGGAAACAGAGTGTATGGTTCATACCCAATCAGTTAAATGGTAATGGTGTTTCCTTTCCTGTTTTCTCTCTCTTTTTTAAACTTTTGATTGGGTGGGAAAGACACACAATGAGCTCCTGTCCATAGCTCTGTCCAAAGCTGTCGCCAGCCTAGGTTTGAAACAGGAAATGAACAATGCTTTGTTTGGCCACTGAGGTGCTCCAGTCTTCTTTAGTCTAATATAGTCTTTATACATTGTTTGCCTCAATCATATTTATAACAAGAGTTGAGGGAAATGTCATAGTGTTCTCACAGAGATATTTTAGGGTAGGTCAGTCTTCATTAAAAAAATGAAACTGAAATTGTTTGAAAGAACATAATCTTAATATATAATTAAATTTTAAAGATGGGCTCCTGGTTTTCAGGTGACATTTCAGTTTTAGTTCTGGCCATCAACTTTTGATACACATCAAATATGATATAAAAAAAAAACCCTGAAAATATCCTAACTGAACCAAAGGAAAATAAAATCATTGGTGCTTTAAAGATTACAATCATTTGTAATAAGTATCAGACAGAGTAGTTATGATAGTAGTGAGGTACAAAGTTATAAAATCCAAGCAATGGTTTTGTTAATACGTCTAGTAGTTAGATAATATAAGAACAGTACTTTACAGGATTGAGATCAGTTATTTTTCAACAAGATCTAGAGAGAATGTATAACAATGTATAGAAGATCAAACCTTCTGTCCATGATAATGATAAAACGTTTTTTTTTTGTTTAAGTAAAATCAAAGGGCTGTTCTTTCTAGATGCATTTTGTTTATGTCAGATATTTTACATTGACCTTATATTGACTGACATAATATCTATTCATTCAGAGTCAGTGGCTGCATGAATAGCTATTCAGACACTTTCCTTTCATACCGTGCTATCATTCCTAAAGAGTATAAGCAAATCCATAATATAATGGATAACGTGAGCCATCTGCTCATGCAATGTCATAATTTGTCATTGTACATTAAAGACTTTTGAGTAGAAAAAACATTATTTCTTAAATCTATTGCTCTGGTAAATATTAGATATAATTGAGAGTGAGAATGTTGGAAGGCCAATAAGACATTAGCCTCTATATACTTTGTAACTTCGCATAATTTTTGTCACTTTTACAAACAAACAACTTTTCTCAAAAGTTGTTTGTGCTCTTCTTTGTGCGTACTTATTCTAATCTCTTATAATAATTTCTTAAGATGCAAAGGTAAGCTATGATAGCCCAAGATTTATAAGCCAGCTAATGTCAAAAGTTTACTCTTATATATATTACCAAACATAAGATAAATGTCCCAACTTAAATCTTTTCTCACAGTGATATATGAGCTTCAGTAATAAGAGCTTTGAGAAGGTCAGAACTTGATTTCCTTCTGTGAGCCATCTGTGACGATCCTATGCAGATACAACAAATGGTGATGCTCACATCTGTGTGTATCTGCTGCAGTGGCTTAAAAGATATTTTCATCTTCTTGACAGGTGTGTGGATCGCCACATGTGAAACTTGTGTAAAACAAAGGGAAGCAAGTATAGTACGTGTCACATGGTATTGCTTTTATGGCCACTGTTCTTTGCAGTGATGGGAGAAAGTAAACTGTAACTGTAAATCCACACTGTGATCCTGGCATTGTATCAGCTCCCCAATAAGAGTAATAATGTTTGAAATGGTCGTTGTATGAATGTTTATGCTTGGTTTGATCTTTGTGTATTTTCTGCTCCTCCAGAGATACTCAGCACGCTACACTCAGATTCCTTTGGCTTGGGTTCAATCAAGATTTTTCCTCCAGAATTTTTCCTATTCCTCTTGACATATGGCGTTATGATATTGACAGATGTGTGTGATATGGGAAGACGCGAGAAAGCTTTCAGCAGGGGTGACGCATGTTCCAAGCCACAGCTGCAAGTTTGAAAAGAACCTGATGTCACACCGTCATTCAATTCAAGTGAATATAGTAAACTGTCAATCTGCGATGCACTTTTAATGAAAAAATTAAAACCTACACAGTCATCATTTATGAGCGGATCTAGCAAGATTCAGGCAATAAAAGTATTACTAAAACAGCTGTTATTACATTTTTTTTAATAATTATAACATAAAAAAAACAGAATTTTAATTCACATAACTTCATTTTTGAGATACAAATACATAAAAAGTAAGATATTCAAATTCCTTCTGTATTTAAACATGCAATCAACACATAGCACAAGAACTGTGTAAACAGCATTTGCAAACCTACACATATCTGTGGACAATAATACAAAAATCATAACATAACAAACTTATCCAAAAACATGTAAAACGTTTAAATGGTCCTAAGCTATTGTTTTTCACGACTCTGCACAATTCTTAAATACATTTAATAAAATACAAGCATGTGGTTGCTTCTATGTAGCTATTGAAACTTTGACATGTCTTCATTTTTCAGGTCTTTAGTTGTATACCTTAGTATCATATATAATGATTCAAAGGCCTTCACAGGCTTAAACCAGACTAAGTCATAAAAACCATATGCCTTTTAGTCATATCTGCTGTCTTAAACTTAAACAAACAACAGAACAGACTTGTATACAGCTATCCACTTCGGTATTAAATGTTTACATTTAGCAAATATGATAAATTTCCCAGTTCAGACTCTAATGGGTATGTAGTACTTATGGCTTATTTTTAATTGCTTGTCACTTGATGACTTGGGTCAGAAGTTTGTATTCCAGTCTTATGTTCAGTGGAAACATTCTGGATAACAGTTTATTACTAGTGACTGAATTATTGAATGAGCTTTCTTGTTAGGCCCTTCATGAAATGGGAATTGACCAGCAGAGGGAGCCGAGATCCAAGAATTACCATACCTCAAATGCTTTGGTGTCTGTGACTTCCCAACAAAGTAATAAAACAATTCTCTTTTGGTGCGCACTGCAGTCGTGAAAAATTATCTGTTACTGGTCTTAAACAAGATAAAGCCTGCATTTAGATGTATTGTAACTCCAACCTTTATAGCATCGCTTTTTATTCTGTGCTGTTGAATATTGATTCATGGCCTCAACAATGAAAGGTGAACAGAGGCAGGGGCAGTCAGGCCACAGCTGACACACACATGAGGATGGAAGAGAGGTGAAAATGAACTGAGACGTGGGTGAATAAAACATGTCTCTAAGGACTTTGCCTTGTTTCACTCCTCTGTGGGCTCCAAGAGAACTGCGAGCCTCCCTGATGGTAAATCCTCTCTGTAATAGGAGGGCAAATACATTTAGTCCCCTGGGCAAACACACACACACACAGTGTTAGACATGTACGTGCAACGTATTCACAGGCCGAGACACATCACTCGCAATATGTTGTACAGCTGTCTTTTTAGTGCTGTTAGCCTTCATTTTTTGAAAGTAGCGTTATCTTTTGCAGCACTGCCTCTTATTAGTCAAAATGATTGCAAGTGAAAATGTGCTATCGGTTCAGGGGCTAAATACACAGGACATTTGTCTGACCTTGTAAAAAAAAAATGCAGACAAGCTATTAAGACCTATTAACATGATGCTGTCGTGGTCCACTCCATTCTATGTAATAAGTAATACGATCTTGACTCCATGCTTTATTCTACCTTGTCATCAAACTCTGCAGAAAGTGATTAGATTTCTCCCTGAGCTTCATAATGTTATTTACTCTATTGGATAACAGTGTGGGGGAAATAGTTGTGTGGTCTACTGCAGAAGCAGTAAGTGCATTCAGCACAATTTCTGCTATCATAATCAAAAGTGGAAAGTTGAGTCTAATCTCAAAGATAGACCGAAGTGCACTGCTGACATTAAGATAAACTGTAAACTGTGACCATGTGTGTATATAAAGACTGCAAACAATGCCAAATATACATGTTTTTAAGAAAAATAACAAATTTCATTGTAACATTTAGATGGTTTAAACTTGCAGTAGAATTTTAAGATAAGTTTCAGCTCTACCATCATTAAGTTGATAACTCAAGATAAATGAAAGCTATTTAGACTGTTAAAAAAATCTTTTTGCTCACTTAGATAAAAATGCAAAACACATTTCCTCCAAAAAAGGAAGACTGATAAAGCACAGGAACTAAAGTTTGGGATTTCAGAGATTTCTTCTCTTGAACTGGGAACAGACAATATCTGCTTCTGCGGCATCTGGCATAACTGTTATAGCATAACTGATAAGCATAAGCATATAAATGAACAGTTTACATAGTCTTGAAATAGTCTTGAAAGCGGTGGTTTTGCACTCAGACGAGGCAAAATAAATATAAAATAAGCTGACACTGACTTTTTACCACTAAAATTTGGTTCAGATTTTTCAAACTCCTAATTATTGATGTCTTCCTGTCACGTGTGAAGTTTAGTTTAGTTTTTTTTTAATTAATTAATTTTTAGGCTTGTGATAGTGTGCACGGCAGTGTGAGTAGCATTTTTGCTGAAGGAATTCAGGAAAGTCTTTTCAATGCTCACCACAAGATAATGAAGTTTAAATATATCTGAAATGTGCACCTTAAATTAAGAGAGATGCATTTGCAACAGCTTAAAATCTCCAAGCAAAAATTGATTGCTACGATTATAATATCTCATTTTTTGGGTATTTCAGTGAAATAAGTACTACAGCTCCAGGAAGAAAGTCGAGCAGCCAACGCTCATAAGGGTTCTCTGGGTTATGGATTACAGTGGTTTCACCTCAGTTCAGAACTCACCTCCGGGACTTCATAAAGCTCCTGACTCTTGGCCAGACTCTCATTAGGCCCACACAGCCCTTTGCCCTCTATCCGACAGCACTTGGCAAGCGCTGTAGTAAATGGGAGTGAGTCAAATGTCTACATTTGTGAAGCCAAACCATATACATCACAGCTCAGTGACGAAGACATAAACACACACATTAAGACACAGTCCTATGCGTGAGATGATTTACAGCAGTGAGGACAGCTTCTCTCTGAAACATCAGAATTTAGATACATAATCTCCTTAAATTCTGCCAATTATTTATTTATCACCGCTTCCTGTTAAGATAAAGATGCTCCAGAGAGCGTAGGACGTGTTCAATACAGTAAAAAGAGACAGTAAGAGTAAAGGACTATGTGCTTTATAGCTATTTTCTAATTACAGCAAATGTTTCTTTTGTAGTACAAGTAGATTATGATAGTTTTTCATGCTATTCTTTCTTTTTCAATTAAATCTAACCTCATTAATCCACATGGTTTAAATCTGTGACCACCGTTTAACTAAAAATCTGAACCAAGTCATCAAGTTTTTGTTCAAGCATTTTGTGAATCAGAATCACTTACCACTGCAAAGTAAACACCACAGTACAGTACTGTGATCTGTTACATTGCACAGTACTATTGCATTTTATGCCGAATGAATTTATCTCTATAGACTTTGATATCATATCCCTTTAATTTCCTCAATTTATTTGAATTTATGCCTAAACTATTTCTCCTCCATGCTTGTCAAAACGCACGTTGGTGAAGAAGCAATGTCATTTACTTTCACTTTTCATAAGGCATTCCATTTTTCACTGTCTGTGAACAGCCTCTTGTGTCGGTTTAAATGGAGTGTATTTAGAGGAGTTACTGGGCTTCACCCTGAAAACGACTGCTGACACTTTACAGACATTCACTAAAATCTGTGCTGGGAATGGAAGTGGAAAAAAAAGACTAATAATGAATAAATTTTCCCTCATCCACGTAGCCAAGATATTCTATTTACAACCCATTTCTTTGGGTCTTTATATCCAGTTAATGAGATTTCAAATAAATGTAAAGTGAACTGCATTTAAATTGCTATTCAGTCTGGAAGCATGGCACTGGAAAGGGGAAGGATTCCGCCAGATGACAGAAGAGCTATTACCAGACCGCTGCGTTCGGTGAACAGAGCAGGTCTAGGAAAAGCAATAAATGGTAGGCACTGGTGAGGATTGTTTGAGGGCTTGAGACTTCTAATCTAGTGAACGTGTCGAGAGGGAAAGAAAATAAATAGAGAAGTGAAAAGATGTTGATAATAGAGCAAATGAAGAACGGTTGTTGAGATGTACTAACAACTAACTTGAGTGTTTTAATTAATCTTCCACATAAAATTACATCATCTTATTTTTGTCGTCACACACTAAGGTTAATTATGGAGTTCCACAGGGTTCCGTGTTAGGACCAATTCTGTTTACATTATACATGCTTCCTTTACGCAAGTATCATTAGAAGGCATACAATACATTTTAAGTGCTATGCAGATGACACCCAATTTTATCTATCCATGAAGCCACACCAATTAGTAGCAGGAATGTCTTAAAGGAAGACATGCAGGAATGTCTTAAAGACTCAAATTTCCTGCTTCTAAATTCAGATGAAACTGAGGTTATTGTATTTGGGACTAAAAATGTGGTTTCTAGCCATATGCAAAATATGGATGGGATTATGCTAGCCTCCATTAACACCTCCTTTTTGACCAGGATATGTCACTTAATGGGTATATCAAACAAATATGTAGGACTGCTTTCTTCCATTTGTGAAATATCTCCAAAATTAGAAACATCCTGTTTCACAGTGATGCTGAAAAACTATGCATTGATAACTTCTAGGCTAGACAACTGTAATTCGTTATTATCAGGATGTCCTAAAAACTCTTCAAAAAAAGCTTTCAGTTGATCCAAAATGCAGATTAGTATTTTTTGTACTAGTATTTGTATTATAGTAGGGTCTTTACCTTACGGGCGATTGCGGCTCAACAGTTGGCAGTTTGTCTTGTAATCAGAAGGTTGCCAGTTCGAGCCCCGGCTCGGGCAGTCTGGTCGTTGTGTCCTTGGGCAAGACACTTCACTTACCGCCTACTGGTGATGGCCAGAGGGGCCGATGGCGCGATATGGCAGCCTCGCTTCTGTCAGTCTGCCCCAGGGCAGCTGTGGCTACAACTGTAGCTGCTTCTACCAGTGTGCGAATGTGACAGTAAATGAATAGTGGAATTGTAAAGCGCTTTGAGGGTCTGGAAAAGCGCTATATAAATGCAATCCATTATTATTATTATTATTACAATATAAAGTGCCTTGAGACAATTGTTGTCATGAGTTGGTGCTTTTTAAATAAAACTGACCTGAATTGAATTGGACATTTTAAAAACAAGCACACTTTGTGATATGTGTGTGATACATAAACTAAATGATGTGAAAATAATTTTCACAGAGGTCATAAACCTATTAAATCACTATTTTGGTTCACATTTACATTTCCAAATGATATGTGTGTGTGTGTCGGTATGGGTTGGTTTGTTGACAACAACTTGGGAATCCTCTGCGAGATGAGGACACACCCACATCTGCTCCATACCAGTGTCATGGAGGATGTTACGGCTCTGAGTCAGTTTCGTGGCATCTGACACCCACACAGGAAAAACAGCAAACTTACTGCAGGACAGACTGCCTCAGTGATGATTGACTCTACATCCTGCATGCCTGTTTTATGAATTATATTTGAGAAGAGTAAAGTTATTCACATAAATAAAGTTTTTTTTTTCTTTCCAACTGATCACTACAGTCATACTACACTTGGAAAGGGAAAGAGAGAATATGGAACTTGTTTAGTTACACATTCAGCAGAACGCAATTATCCAGCTTAAGCGGAATTATATATAACCATGAGTGTTAGTTCCATAACCAATTAGAGATCACCCTCCTAACACTCAAACTCATTTGTTGTTTGCATTTTCAATTTCTCCTATTAGTTGGACATTGTAAGTATAAAAAGTAAGAATCACCTTTGAACAGAAAGTGTTTTTAAAAAGGTGTGACATGAGGACAATGGGTTTATCTTGCAGCACAACACAAAGCTGCCATATTTTATCAAATTTTAAAACACTTAAAAAGCAAAATGAAGGTGCAGAAAAGCCTAAATCAGACAAATCGTACATGACATTTTCAAAGCATGCAAACTTTCTTATTACAAGTTGCCAAATCTGCCAGAAATAGGCAGATTAATCAGTCATTGCTCTCTCTCTCTCTCTCTCTGGAATTGCTGTACAGAGGATGTAACATCTATAATAAGCACTGAGGTTTGTGTCCTTGTCAGGATTAAGCCATCCTCAGCCTCCAGGTTAAGAAAAGTGGAACAGAAGATATTCACATACATCTCTCCACAACTGCTGATGAATTCTACAAAAATAAGAAACAGTTAGTTAAAAACACTTCAATTTCACCACTGATTTATCAGTGATATCCATTTATTCAAAAAATACTGATAGGTGGATGACTGGAATAACAGGATCCTATAGAACTTTACAGTAGTCATGCTACTTTACCAAATTTTGATGGCAAGATGCACAGTTCCTGCTTTAAATCCAGTCATTTATTAGATTCAGATATCAGAACAATCAGATTTTTAAGAGCCCAGAAATATGAATACTCGCGTATTAAAATAAATTAACTCAATAATGCGATCTCCAGTCTTAGCAGGGCTCGCAGCAATATAAGGAATGAGAGAACTAACAGCTATTGTTTTAGTAACCCTGTATGAGTTCTTTTGACTTTAAGTATCAGAAAGTAATGTGGTAACATCTGGACTGATGTGTTTACAGACATCATTTTAATCACAAGTTGTAGGTTGCGGCCATTGCTCTAACACTGTGTATAAATGTAACAGGGCTGAGTGCTGGTTCTTACAGTTTCAGCTGCTTCAAGCTTCATTTGTTAAGCGCACATTAGCTTACAAAACAATGGTAGCTAGCTTGTACAGTTGGGATGTAATATTTTCATAAACTAAGATGATCTTAAAAAAATAGCTACATGCGGTGATCCTAGCATTAGCCATGTTAGGACTTGGCACGCTCTGAGGTTCAGCTCAGCATTTCACTGCAGAGCCCCTTCATTCTTCATACATCCGTGATGGGCACAGTGCAAATACCGAGGCTGAATGACCTTTGCACAAGCACAGACACTTCTTAGCAGTGCAAAGCTATCAGCACAAACAGCACTGTAGAAAAATCCAAGGGGCCAGTCTGTATCTGTCTAACCAATCAGAGAGCTCCTTACGTCACACTGCGTGGCTAATTTGCATTGCTTGGAGAGTTTGGAAATGAGCTAGCTAATCTAATAGTTGATTCCAAAGTTTATCCATTTGCTAATATAATAGCTAATCCGTGAGCTAACAGGAAAAAGAAATGTAGTGAGGAAATGGATTTTCAAATGAGAAGTGGAATCA
Organism: Simochromis diagramma; assembly: GCF_900408965.1. Taxonomy (NCBI): domain Eukaryota; kingdom Metazoa; phylum Chordata; class Actinopteri; order Cichliformes; family Cichlidae; genus Simochromis; species Simochromis diagramma. The sequence goes on from NW_024386831.1 coordinate 10,457,709, forward strand.
CCATTTTAAATGTCAGAAATAAATCTTTGATTTTTGAATCCATTTACTTATTTCTCTATTTGAAATTGTATTTTAAAAAGATTTTGAAAATCTGTCTTTGAAATGAGGTTTTTATTGATAGTTGAATTCTTTTTGTAAAATCTAATTTTTCATTGATAGATTAATAATTCATTTTGAAACATCGATTTATACAAAGTGTTTTGTAGTTAAATTATTAGATAATAAATTACTTTAGTAATGTTCAAATAAATAACCTATTACACATAGTGGTCACTACAGTGGACAGCTATTCAAATGCTGTTTTCTTGTATTTGTGTCAGTGTTGATGGTATACTTGCACAAAAATCTCTACATTGGACACTGATGTGTCACTCCATACACATCAGTTGTCCACCTAAGTGGTTGTCCACCTAAGTGGAAATGTAAAAAAAAAACTCTTTGAAAAGTACATGTTTAAAAAATGAAGTTCAAAAATCTTTTTTTCATGCCTAAAGATGAATAAAAGTACTTACGAAAAAATCCTGATTGAGGTTGTCTTAATTCATGCATGAAGGGGTCAAAGAAGAAATTCACAAATTTACCAATTTACAGTTGCATATTGTATTGCACCATTAATTATTTAAGTTATGTCAATGCATATGACTCTTCTTGTCCTCCATGAAATATAAGGATCCTACTCACTTTGACAAGCTAAAAATACTTTATTGTTTTGAGGAATAATTTGTGTCTGGTATGTTTTTTCACTTAAATGTTGTATATTTTTACATGGTGAAAATATACAACCATGTAAAAATATGGTTGTATATTACATACACACACACACCACCACCACCACCACACATATTTTATCGACTACATAAAGTGCCACTGCCACAGTGGTTGCATTGACAATCAAATATATTGTTAAATATCTTGTATTTTCTCATGAAGTAAGTTATAGTTGATCTGGGAGTAGTCCGTCATTCCAAATGTACTTATTTTCCTCCCTTTCCAGTTTCTTTGGCTCAGACTCCTCCAAGTCCCTACTCACAGGTTCCACTGATTCTGGATGAAACCAATACCTATGGATTCCATTCCATGCAAGAAAATGTATGGAGATATCAACGCAAGACATGAAAATGACACAGCTGCAACAGTCATGCTTCTAAAATTTCCTGTCTGGACAGCACTCATAAATACTCTTTGGACATTTTGACTTTTGGACAGATGGTTTTCTAATGCTGCAACATTCTTCAGATAATAGTTTTAAGGGATTTTGGAGTCAATGTTGCTTTTCTTCACAGTTGACATCAAGAACTAGGTAGTGGTCTAATCCATCTTGTCAGGAGTCCAACGGTGCCCCTCACTGTGGGATTCCTGCTCAAATACTCAAATTGGACATTTATCATAACTGCTGCTGTTTGTACTCATTTTGACCTAGATTTTGACTTCAACAGTATTTTCTAATGGCTTTTGTATATTCTTAATTTGGTACAAAGTTGCTAAATTAGATATGGAATGTGGATCCCCTTTCTAAATAATTGATACGGGTCTCTTTAAACCGTGTAGGATCACAGTCTTTCTCTAACCTCAGTGTACAGACTTCTAATTGCAGATGTGGTTTTGACACTGTGACATTAATGCCTTTATTATCTGTTCAATTGCAAGCTTTTGAAAGAGACATGTGCATGCCACTGACCCGAGCTTGACTTGACTTGACTTAACGTAGAATGCGATCAAAGAGAAAAAATAAGAAAGTTTTAAACAGAGAAGTTAACATCAGACACCACCCCTCGTTCTTTCAAATTTTTAATATTGCAGTTTTGTTCTGTTCTTTTCACGCGCTTTCTGTCCTCTCCTCTCTTCCTGCCTCATGGGTTTTCCTGACAGCTGGTTTCCCTGACATGTGTTTGCTAACAACAGGCTGGTGAACAGTGATCACTCAATCCTCCTCTGTCCAAATATTTCAGACTGTTTCCATATCAGACCCGAATCATTGGAAACTCCACAGCATCTCTTATTCATGGTGACCATAAATTATTCTCCCTGATATGAGCTCCAGTCACGTAAGGAAAAACTGGAGACTGTGGCACATTTTGACAGAGAGCGAGTGACAAACAGAAATGAAAAGAGAGAAGAAGCTAGACAGCTCATGCTCAAAACAGATTAGTAGAGGATCAATGAAAATAAAATGAAAAATAATGGAATAATAATAATGGAATGATTCCTTCTGGGCCAAACCTTTCACATAAATTCACAGAAGGGTGCAGGTACTGTATTGTGTATCCGCCGGGATCTACAATATGAGTGAGCAGGCTGATTTTTTTGCTCAATGAACACTGGACACCTGTAGGATTTAGACTTTGAGCTTGTAAAATTTCTTTTATGAAGCTATTTCTAAATAGTAAATTATGCTGGTTGGATTGTTACTGTTTTTCCTCATTTGTACTTATTGGTAAGTTGCTTTTATTTTATTTCTTTACTTTTTATTGCTGCAAATAAACAAACTAATCTGAACTTAACTAAGTTGTTGAAGAGATAGATTCTTGTTTTTTTATTGATGGTTTAGGGCACTAGCATTTCTGGCAGTTTGCTATAAATATTTTGGATTTTTTTAATCAAAAGTAAAACAAATCACAATTAGTGTAGTTAAAAAAAATGAATTGTGATTTCCTTCATGAAAATATACAAGCCGCAAACTTAAATACCATGAGCCGTCTGGATTAGAACTATATTTGAAATAATTGTTCGCAGTTTAAATTTTACTTGAACTCCAGAATGCACAAAAAAGAAAGCAAATAAACACTTTAATGCAATTTATAGTCTACAGTGAAAAATTGGAATTATAAAAGTGAATTGCTAAGAAATAAAATCTGTGAAATACTCAATATATTTTACAATAATACAACAGATGAGAAACATGCAGAGCTATTTTAATTTTTAAAAGTTTTAATGAGTCAGTTTGCTGTCCAAAGAGATCTTAAGTTCCTTTTGGATCAGTGTAACTACAGTAAATTCTTTTCAAAACCCCAATTGCACATTTTTCCCACGGAAATAATTAACTTCTCACAGATAATGATGCTTTTTGTGGCAGAGCAGCTGGGAAAACATTATATGACTGGGTTATGACACAGAAAACCTTTGATATGGTGGCACTGGTTTCCTTGATCTTTTTATTATGGAACATTTAAATGGCATACAAAAATGCTGCATCTTGGAAATTCCCTTTTCTTTTTAATGTTTTTTCAAAAAGAGATGTGGGCACACGTAGGAAACTGAAAAAAGCCCCAAACAGAAACAAACAAAAATAAAAACATTTGCAGTCATTAAATATGACATTGAGCTGTTTGCCAAGCACTTTTTTTTAATGTGTCAAGATAGATTGTTTAACACAAGGAATCGTGTTTGCAAACTGTATGGTTAAGAGAAAATGAAAGCACTTACATCCCAGCATAGTCTCATTTGTCTGAATCGTCACCGTGTGAGGAAGTGCCATTACATTTCATTACTACTTTTATTCAAAGAAGCTCAAACACACACACACACACACACACACACACACACACACACACACACACACACTGTAAACACATTCAAGGTTATGCTCTTACAAGCAGGGGGGCAGATCAGCTCCATAATAAATCAGCTCCCTGGTTGGTATTGGTTTGTGTATTATTGTTAAACCCACCATAGCGCAGCACTTAAGGCCTCTGATCCATGAAGAGTGCTGGTGTGTGTCACAGTGATGGATATAGTCATTACCATGCCCTGCTTGTCTCTGTATCTGTCCTTCTGCTCTGTGGCTTGCTGTGCCTTCACTCCACATATTCCTTAAAACTTTCTCTTTGTTACAAACATTCGAGACGTGGAGGCTGGAAAACAAGTTACAAGTGATGTGACAGGCGGTGTAGGAAAATGTGAATGAAGGTAGATTTTGGTTTTGTGTGTGTGTGTGTGTGTGTGTGTGTGCTTACAACAGCTTTGAACTTTTTGAATATATGGAGATTCAGACTGTGTTGCTGTTCATATAAATCAGTTAAAATGTTTTATTGGTTGTAAAATTTATTTTTAAAAGTGTTATGAATTGAATCATTTTATATTAATTTATATGAATGCGTGCATTTGATATGAATTCATTCATTTAAGATACTTTACATGCTTGTATATAAAAGATTTTTAAGTTTGATTTTGTGGTGTAAGTTCATTCTTGAATAAAAAGTTTAAAACGAGTCATTGAACCATGATTTTCCATTTAATTTGATTTAAAAAAAAAAAAATCAGTAACAGTGTGTTGTTGTTTTTTTTTTTTTTTACCAAGAACTACTATATAAAAACACTTAATAGTTTATAGTTTTATCAACAACAGTATTTAGTAACAGACTATTCTTTTCAGTTGTGGATTAAAACAGATTTGACACTAGTATAAAATACACTATACTCAAATACCCAATCAAAGTATATTTATTATATCCAATAATAATATATTATTGGACTGGAATATTACATTTATGGATCATTGGATATCAGATCAAAATCAAAGTTAAAACTGCACTCATGCAGTTCTTCTTCAGCCAAGAGAATGATTTCTGTTATTAACTGGCTTTGACTTGAAAATATTTTTTATGTTTTTAAGATAAAATAGAATTATTAAAGCTTGAAGCGCTGGCATCCTTCACATTTCATTCACAGCCCATGTGTGTCTGTAGATTGCATGCCTCTAACACTACAGCCAACCGCTTATTTGAACTTTCACACCACCGCAAGTACTAATACCACACCAGAAGGTGTAAACCCACCTCAATTCACCCCCCGAAGGCCTTCAGGTAATCTCACAATTTCCTGGGTATTCTGGTACATTTGTTGTCTAACACATATGTGAGTCCTGCAAATTAGTTTCTTTTCTGTTATACAGACAGCGAGAGAGATATAGTACGCAGTCCATTGAGAGGCGGTATTGACCAAAAGGCACTACACTGCTAATGATCTCTACAGGGAGAAGGAGCCCCCCACATACACACACACAGATAAACAGATAGATAGATAGATAGATAGATAGATAGATAGATAGATAGATAGATAGATAGATAGATAGATAGATAGACACACACTCCTCTTTCTACCCGAGGAGTTTTCAAGTAGCCGAAGATTATGGCTGAACTTGGAAACTCTGCAATCACACATTAAACATACAGGAGTGTATGAGTAGGTTCACTGTCTTGTAGAAGAAATATTACCTTCATGGCTGTATCATGCCTCTGCAAAGAATCATGTGAACAACTATATTTAGGAAAGCAGGCCAGGGGTTACAGCAGCTCACAGAGGCTCTCAGCAGCTCTCAGAGGAGCTGTTGTGCACTCCCCAAAAACTGAACTACATACATCAAACAAAGCCCTCTGTTAATGCTGAAGTTGGGCCAATGCCAAACATGGACTACAACAAAGAGCACCTTGAGGTTTTGTTTCATGTGGTTATTATTATTATTATTATTATTATTATTATTATTAATAATAATAATAATAACTCTGGACATTGTTTTCTGGCTATGGCCCTAACTTTCTGCATCTGTTATAAGCAAAGCTCAGTACATTAAAAACAATTAAAAGTGTTTTCCAAGCGTCAGTAAACACTGAATGGTGACAAAATGATGAAAAAAAAAAAATATAATTTTTTTTGTTTGTTTGTTTGAAAATGTTTAGAAAAATATTATCTGCATGATAATAACAATCAAGTTCACTTCAGACTCATATAATGTGAACACCAGCTTCATGCAGTTTTCTCATTACGCAAGGAATTACTCATTGTTGTTTGGATTTTCTAGGTTATTCAGCAGAGAACAAAATATACAGAAGTGAAAGAGTAATATCTTTCTTTTCCTCGTTTCATAATAAGGTGGGCCTCGTTCCTAAGCATATGCAGCAGAGTTTTTAATTGAAAATGGAAATTTCTCTATTTAAGTCCTGATTATCATAGCAGGTGGAGAGCAATTAAAATAAATGAATGGTGATGTGCCTCTGTCCTTGCATTACAAAATGCTGGAGGCGTTTTAGCACGCATTTGCACTCACCTACATCACAGATCCTCTTGCGACTCTTACTGTATCACAGACTTCATTTAACATTTGGTTCAAATTCAAAGGAATTAGAAGAAGGTGAATTATATTCATGTGTGGTTTATTTGTGTGTGTGTGTGTGTGTGCATGGGCACATCTGTTCGAGTTAGTCTTGGATAAGAAAAAAAATGGTTTACATTTGGCTTTTGAATAGTGGACAGCTGAGAATGCAGCAAAAACTGAGAAAGTTCAGTGAAACCATCTGCCATAAGAAAAACCGAAAAGTTCACATTGTACATAATTATCATCATCATGCAGACGTGAGGTTCACACACACACACACACACCCACACAGATCACAGGGTGTTGAGTCTCAGCTCGGAGAGAGAAAAATGAGCCTTTCAAAGAAAGAAAAAAACAGATATCAGTGGCAAGTGTCTTACACTTGTTGTTACTTCTAAGTTACAAGCAAGTTATATCAAACTTGGGTAAATATTTCAATTGTGGGATCTTCTAGTTAGTGACAACTTGAGAGAGCCTCTATAGAGTATAAATGCTGTTGGAGTTAAATGGAGGCTTAACTTGCTGCAGCAGTCAACACTATGAACATTTTGTTTGAGCAATAAATGTAAAAATTTCGATGACTTCAACATACATATGTCCACGAAAAATGTGGAAACCCCACATATAAAAAAGAATAGTTTGCTTGGTTAAATTTACCATTCATCACATGATTATGTGGAAATGTCTAAATTAGGAATCTAAATTGTTTGATGTGTGCTCTAAATTCTTAAGTTGCAAGCAGCTTTACAGAAAATCTGCTGCGGTTTGCACCAGATACTTGTGTAAAGTATCCCTTTACCACAAAAATGAAAGCATGCGAGGGCTGTTTCATGTAGATGTTGGAGTCGGTAACATAGATGGTGGTTGTCTTCTGATTGGAGCATGTCCTGCTGATATCATTATACCCCATCAAGGAGATGCCAGCAGCTGAGGTTTAACTTAAAGCAGTTTTCCAAAATAGTCATAATGCATTACTGCCTCACATCTTTACAACATGCCTGTGTGCTAAAATGTGCTCTGTTATGTTTGTCATATTAGCCAGACTGGCTGGGGTTAAATGCACAAGAAAGAATGAGACATATGTTAACATAAGGGAAATCTCAAAATAAAGTGGGACCAAATGACAAAGAGACGCAACAGAGCAAGCATAAGAGCAAAGCAAAGAGGCACGGAAATGTAGTGGTGATACAAAGAGACGTCAGAGGTGTGCTTGATAGGAAACACAGCCGCGGTGTCGTGCTATGCCCCAGTTGGGTGTCGTCTTCAGCTCCAGCCCCCACTGATGGATGATGAGACACTAGTCTGAGTTGAATAGTGAGGCGGGGGACGGTGAATTGGAACCAATGTCTAAAGCTGCCTCGTTCACCATAAATTAAAACAGGACAGCAAGGATTGAATGGCACAAGTGTGTGTATGCACAAGTGATTGCTGTTCTTTCTTTGTGAGAACCAGTTTGACTTTAGATTTAGTCTAGTCTGTGGAGTTCTGGTAAAGTGACATCATCTCGGAGTTAGAGAAGATGACAAAAATTGTATAAAATATCATGAAATCATGATTTCATAAATGTAATTTGTTTCAACACAAATATAAATAATAAGAAATAATGGTATGCGTGTGGCAGTTGTAATGTCTTCTGCAGCATAGGTAACACCGATATATGCGTAGATACAGAGAGATACCGTGTTAGCTGTGCAAATCTTAATAGTGCCATTACATGCGTTTGTGCGTGCTTGCCCAAGCATGACTATCCAACCGTATTGACTAACATATGTTTGGAAGCTCATATTGCATCCAGATGTCACGCCAAATCAATTTAAGTCAAAGAGAGCCAAATGTGTTCATGAGGCTCACAAGCCCACGGCAGGTGCAGCCCTTTCCACAGCTTTCAACAATGTAGCCTAGTAACACGTGTGGAAAAATAAAAGCACAGATTTGACGTTGATCTGAAATATCAGTCTTATATTAAGCATGGGATATAATTTATAGACCGCCGGCCACCTGTGATACAATTCCAATTTATTTTAATATTATTTTACTCCAAATGTATAACAAGGATTGTTCTGGAGCAATTCTAAATGATAATTAAATGGTTATAATAAAGGTTAAAACAAGGAAATCTGCTGTTAGTGGCGTACTTGTACACAAGTGTACAATATCTTAATGTGCATATTTATTAAAAAGATTGTTTTTTAAACTATAGTGAGAATGACCAGCCTGTCATTGTAGGACTAGTTAGGCACTGCATGTATCCAGCAGTTATTATATAATTTATCCCTCGATAGTGAAAGATGTTTTATGCTATATTCAGTTCTCTTTTTTTGCTAAATATGTTTTTTTTGGTGTATTTTATTGTATGTTGCTATTCTACATATTGTTATAGTTAGTCACTCAATTATTATAAGTGATACCGCTTAACAAATATTACATTTTCCACGAGATTCTCGTGGAAAAGGTCACTTAGAAAAGTAACAACACAATAGAAGCTTAGGTTTGATCTGTAAGTGAGCTACGCTCAGTTCCACTGTCTACCTCTCAATCAAATGCATGCAGTGATCACACTCCCTAAGGTCATTACCCACATGACTCTATGACCTGCATACAAACTGGATATATCTGTTCAATCTACACATTTATGAAAAATATCTGCAAAGATAATGCTTTCAGTATGTCAGCTATTTCAAACCTCCAATGTTAAATCCTCTGTCGTTCCAGTACAACATGATGCATTATCCCAAATGTCTATGACAAACAGTCTTTCGTGAACAGACTAGAGTGAGAAGTAAGAGGGAAAAGGATCTCTGCTGGAGAGAGGAAGCAAGACTGAGGGGGACACTCTGTCATCTGTCTGGTTTATATTGTGCTGCAGAGAAAATGTACTTGGGGTGCACAAAGAAAACACAATAAATTACGCTCTGTGCTCCTCATTCATAACCTGGGATTATCATCCTCAATCCATACATCACATAGAGAAAGTAGTTCGTATTTTGCACACATACACAGCCATATGGAAATAGGCAGGACTAACGAAACGCACATACATGCAACACCAAATGTAAGCCAAAAGCCATTAATCCACTGAGTGACTGGGAAAAGTTCCAAATGGACCCATGTTTGCATGCATGTGATGTGTTGGTATGCAATCAATTTCCCGTGTATGCTAAAATAATTATCAAGTTGTCATCTGGAAATGCACCTCAGAAGGCTATCACAGCAACAAAGAGCCGAAATTCAGGTAAACACAAAATATGCTTTTTAAATGAATAAAACATTCATTTGTTTTTCCTTTTTATTCTACGAGCTTGGGGTGTGTAAGGCTACGATCACTAAATTAATACAGTAACACTGAACACAATTAAAATGAATACAAAAACATTTCCCTTCCCCCTGCAAAGTGGTACAAAGTGAGCAAGGAGAAGACATATATTAAACTGATTAAACATATTTTTTTTTTAGTTTCTTTTATATATATGTTTATTTTTATTTTTTCATCCAATCAGTGTGGATTTTGAATATGACAACAAAATTAACTTTCATTTATGCACTGGTACACATCCAGACATACTGAAGCTGGCTTTATTTAATAACCTCCATGATTTAATTAGGAAGGAGGTGCCTGGGATAGTTTAGCCCATTCTCATTTTTTGCATTATACACTAGGTTATGGTTGTGGTAAGTCTCACTCTACCTCAAATCACGATCTCTCCCTAAACCACTCAGAACTTTTTAGAGCTAAACAAACAAAAAGAAGAACAACTTCAAAAACTAAAAATGATTTCATAATGTTAAGAGGGGTTCATATTGAATAATTTAATGTCCTTCTATTCTTAACATTAAACACAAACTGAAACAAAAGCTACAGCCTTTTAATCCATCAACACTCCTGTTCACCACTTTAAATTAGCGTGTTGCAGAAGTGAGTCAAATCGTTCTGTAAAGATTTCCAGCATCTGTCAGGTGGTTATTATAATGGCACATTAATATGTAAAATCCACCAGCTTTAGCATGTTTAATTCAATTAACTTACCTTTCCTAGAAACAAGTATCCAACAACATATCCTGCTGTCTCTGCTGAGACTGTTTTCATGCTACTTATTTCAATCCACTCCCTGAAACTTTTGCTTCTGTCACTTAAGGTATGTTTTATTCTTAAACAAAGATATGATGAGGCTTATATTTTGGAATAATATTGTAGTTTTAAATATTTTTCTACCAGCTAACATTTTTCAGCACTTTAAAAAATATCTGAAGAAGCTGTAAACAGTACATAACATAGTTATAAGGAATCCACTGGAATCTGTTGGAATCCACTTAAAAGTGTTGCTGTCTGTTGACTGCTTGAGTAACAGTCCAACATTTACACATTTTGACCTTTTATCTGCACCAAGGAAAATGTCTATCTATGTCCTTAGAAAATAGTCACAAAGCAACTAACCAACTCAAGAAGGATTGAAGTCGTGAACTGTTAAACTGATGGCTGGCTCTACTCATTTATCAGTTTTTAGGGAAACAACCACAAAAAATGTTGAGAAAAGATAAGAAATAAAAGTTCCTTTGTTACATTAAAAATGATCCACTGTTAAAATGAAAGTATTGATTAGATCTGCTGTAAATTATGGCTGTATGGACTAAATGTCGGTCTTGTCTGGGAAAGTTGATTCCCATTCAGGTAAAGTGCACTTTCAATTACATTTTGAGGTGTACTTGCCATTGATTTTCTTGCTTTCCTATTGCCACTCCTTTTCAGCCAAAGAAACATTTATTAGGTGATGTAGGACTGATTATTATAGCAATCCAAATAATGAACAAAGACTAATGTGATTACATTTACGACTGGGTTTCCCATTTTTCTAAACCTTACCTCACATGTACTTTTTGGAAAAAAAAGTAAAAAAGAAAAAAGTACAATAGCTAAAAAACGAGGGAAAGTAACGGTGCCACTCAGGAGTCACCCAAGTTTGCTTGGTGAAAGTCTTGTGACTTTTACCACTGTCAAAGAAAGTGTGATATATCTTTTTCTTATTCCTCTACCTCTCTTGGCACCTCTTATGACCAGGGAAGGATGATGACAGGAAAAACATGCTGTCGCACACCTGCTTTCTCTCATTTTCAGCTTGCCATCTGACCATCTGCTCCCACGCTAACTTATTACACACATCCACAATCCAGACTAACTCATACAAACATCCTTCAGTGGCCGAGGGAAGGTGAGAAGATACATATGGTCACATGTGATTCAAGCAAGGAGCTTGTCCATATTCGGAGTATGGATATAGACATCGTTAATATAAAGGATAATATTTTACTGATCATATATAAATATTAATAAATTAATGTGTTTAAATGACAATCTGGACACTGCTACCCTCCCAAGAAGCCCATTGTACTCCATAGGTTAGAGCAGGCATACCATTTTTAATGTAAAAGTTAGTGTACACCCATTTCTCAACATTTTCCAGGAAAACACATTAAAATCCTAACCGCAAAATAGCATTTTAAAGACAGATAGTATGAAATATAATCAATAAATATCAAATAAAAGTAATTACACTTTAAGTTTGATTTTAAGAGGAAACAGTGTCTTCTGATTTTGGAAAAAAAGGAAAACAAACTATCAGCTGCCTAAAGCTTTCTACAGACCTCACCTCTGTCAGCCCTCTTCTCTGCTCTCCACTTGTAATTGTAAATCATTTCTTTTATCTTCCCTTCTCGTCTCTTCTCGTCTTTTCTCCGATGAACAGACAGGCTAACAGTAGATGAGATGAATAGTCTGGGACAGTAATATAGATGGTGACTTTGACCTGTACCAACTCCTCAAACTCGTTCCAAATCAATCTACCATTCCATCACTGTGACCCAGATGTCCACCCTTCTTCCCTCTCTCTATCTTCTTCCCTATCTCTTGCCAATCTCCATTCATCAGTGGTTCTATCTCCATTCTCTTCTCTCATCTCTTCTTCCAAAATGACTAGAGTCAGATTTTCTTGACAGTGAGAAAAAAGTTTTTTCTTTGTGCGCAGTACTTTAAAGAAGAAATGAATACTTGAAAATGAATTGGACTTTCAAAATAAGCTTGCCCTGAAACCTTTTGTTCCATTACTCTCATGCACTATTCATATATCTGGATGAACTATCTCTCGCTTTGCTTTTTTTTCACCTAACTAATCAGGCACAGAGTTAATGACCTTGAGGCATTAGCAAAACAGTGTGACTCACACCTGCCGCTTATTTTCTATGCGCATGTGTATGTGCTCCATTAGTTTGTCCAGTTGTGTAGGAAGGTGAAACAGAAAGCTCTTCCTCTGTCCCACGATGTTTTTTAAAAAATTATTAAAGGCACAGTTAAGCAGACACGGATTAAAAGAGAACTTCTATCTGGAGGTGGAGCAGAGTACCAAGCTGGTATGTGTTTGCTTGATTGTTTGTAAGGCTGTCACTACCCTTCTGTACATCTGTCCTAAGTTACAATGGTGACTTTTACAGCAGAGATATGTTAATGCTGTAATCATTACAGCCATACCTCTGGTAATATTGTCGCTTGACATGTTATTGTGGTATTGTGTCAGGAGCAGAATGAGATCGGGGTAAATCCTTTTTTGTCCCTTTTGTAATCCCGTGTCTGCTTTCCGACAGGGTATTAAAGCCACAGCCGACATGTGAATCGATGATGGTATTTGCACAGTCCTTATCACGTTGCTTATCTACTGTCATAGAAACCTAAGGATTACTTTCACCTCCGGCTTATAGCTGACAGTGATGGAAGCAGCGGGTGGTTTCTGTGATTTGTTTTCTTTCTTTCTTCTTTCCTTTATCTTTCTATATGAGGCTCAGAACATATTTGTTAGGTTTCTGTGTTTGGTTTAAATGTGTAAAGATAGCTTGTTTGTCTCATCAGAAGAGTCAATTGAAAAAGGTTTGGATTTCACTCAGCTGATCACAGAAAAGCAAGATCAGGAACAGATGTGAACATTACAGGGCATCAGGCAAGGACAGAGCCAAAGGATTACACAGGGATCGCAACATGCAACAGACACCAAAGGAAAGAGAGGAAGCAAACTCAGAGGAGTACAGAGCAGCTTTCTGACCTTTTATGATGATATTTTCAAGGTTTTGAAATAGGTATTCCACAAATTTGAGTAGAGATTTGTTTTTAAAACTTTGGTGAGTTCTGAACTCAACTCTTGCTTTTCATTGTGTGAGAAGGGTAAGCACTGCAGTACAAGAACAAAGAGCTGCACCACACATCTGTCCTCTCTATTCTACATGCAGGGGACCACCTCCAGCTGTCTGCATAATAAACACTTTCTAACACACGCACACACACACACACACCAAAAAACAAGAAAATAGTCAAGCATGCACACACAAACACACACTCACACACCCACACAGTCCTAGTGAACATTGCTGTGAGCGCAAACATTAAGATGTTGTAATTTTTGGGGTAATTAGTTGGCCTGTCAGTTTTATGGCTGTACCTTGCTAGCTCCAAGATTAGGCCTCTGAGACCTCCTGCTCTGCTGCACACACGGCTTTGTACCAGTGTGTGTGTGTTTCTGAGAAAGCGAGAGAGATGGGTGGCGACAGAAAAGCAGAGAGAATACCACAGAGAGGGAATATAATGCGGCTATTTAATTAGCAAAGCCCCATTCAAGTTCATCTCTTCCATCAGTGATTCTGACTCCTATCACCATTAACAAGATAGAGATTTCTGTTGTATTTTCTAATGTGTCTTTGCACATGCAGCGATTTTAAATTCATAGCTGTCATTTGCATTCAAATACCCTTTGGAATTACTGTAATCATAACTCTACCGAGCAATTATTTCAGGCTGAATGAGAAATGCTCATAATAACTTTGAAATTGTGATAATGGGATCATCCGAAAGATTAAAGAAGAGAAGAATATGGCCAGGACTGTGGTGACAGCAGACTATATTTACTTTACATAAAACTCCCCTTAGTACTAAGAGTGTTCTGAAGTGAAATATTTAAATAAAGGAAGAAAAAAAGTAAAGCAGTAAATATGTCATAGATAAATTATAATCATACAGTAAGCAAGTACAATTTTAAGATAATTCATCCTCTTGAAATAGTAAAATATAACATCACAAACACATGCGAAACCATGTTCACAAACTGGATTTGAATTTTGAAATAAATAATAATCAAACAAATAAATGTTTAAGGAAATTAGTAATAAGTAAAAGAGGCGAGCCAAAGCTCAAGAGACAATGTCATCATTTTATTTAGCAGCTTGCAGCTTGTGGACATATTTAACACTGTGTTTACTGGCCGCGCTCCATTAAGTCATACATTCTGTTAGTAATTCATGTCCGTAGACATACACAGACAAAGACAGACTCACTTACATGTTCAGTGCAATTACTCAAGACTTGAAAGAGGAGAGGACAAGTAATTGAATTATGTTCCATATAAACAAACTTGGGAGAAAAAAGCCTGCTGTTTCTATACTCCCTGCCTTACACTCAACCTCTTGGCAAGTAGCCTGTGTGTTATCCACATAGACACACAGTCTTGCACACACAAAGACACACACTGAAAACCTATTCTGATAAGCATATGTATATATATATATATATATAATCTTCTGATTTAATAGTTTCTTCTCCATAGCAATAAACCTTTACTAGGATAAGTTTGATGAAAATAACCCTACTTGTGCTCTACTCTAAATACATAAACCTTTGTATATGCTGTGTGTGCCTTTATGGCTCTTTTCAAGCCTGTATAGAGTTTGGATGATAAGTTACATTATCATCCATCTCCTGAGGAAAGTGCTGACCCTGGATATGGGTGCCTCTCTAAAGGTCCTTTCTTCCTTGTCATAATCAAAGACTTGGTTGGAGAGAGGTTTTGCAAGGAAAGAGCCTGTTTCCTCATTTTTTTACTTAGTGTGAAGGTAGAAACTGTAAACACATCAGACAGAGTGTGCTAGGGAGAAACAAGAGCCACTAACGATGTCTTAGTTAGGTCCATTCATTTTTGGTTTAGTCCAGCTGACAAGAAAACTATTTTTAAAAACAGATTCGAAGCAGTCCCAGTCTGTAAAGCACGTAAAGGACAGAAGATAAAAGTATAGAACAGTAAAATAGGCAATGCTTGAATTCATGGTTTATGATTTAAATGCAAAATCTACTTAAAAATGTGCCAATTACAAATCCCTGAATTTATACCTACATTAGAACTACATTAAATGTTTTGCTGTATGACCTGATGACCCATCCAAAGCACATGGCACCTACCAGAAATAATGCTATACTGTGAGAACTGCCCAAGGTATTACTCAGTTTACTGCTACTACATGTACACACACAGACACACACTCATTTATACACACAATTTCCCCTGGCCCTGTCCCGGGCAGCATATGGCAGACCTTGAAGTTCAAGGACACCAGTGTTTCTCAGATTTAAGAAATCCATCACTGACAAACACATTCATCTCAGCCTCACCCTGTGGAAAACACACACATGCAGCCTTGCATGTTCACAATCATATGGTCACTACACGACAGAAAAGTCAGACAAAGACAGAGGTAGCGACCAACACTGCACAGACTAGCTCCTATCTGACGACTGGAGGTCCATGATAGGGGCTTAACAAAAGGGAGTTTAAGGGATGGCTAAACACACAACATGTCTTTTGTTGAGCTTGCATATCCACAAAAACATTTCTTTCATGAGGCTATAACCCTCATAACTCTTTAACAGTTTATACATTAAAAGCTGTGTATATCCCCATGCTTACCATTTCCTTCACCAAAGTGAAATCTAGAAATGTGCTTGTTTTGTGCTGTTGATGTGGATGGGATTAAATTTAGGCCAGCCACACAAATGCTGACATATGCGCTGACATACAATCAACAACAAACACACATTGACCAGTTTCTCTTATTTTTCAGCAGCCCAGCCTTGGTGTCTCACCCTGACATGTTTGAATAATTCAGGTTGTGCTTGAATAAGCATAGCGCCTATGAGCCTCCCATATATCCGATGGATCATAGCTGTTGGCCCAAGCATTTGTCACAACAAAAGGAGAAAACAGACACTATGACTACGGTATCTTACATTATGTCTAATGCCTCACCGATCACTGTTATTTATAGCAAATGTATTGTGGTTACACGAGTGTGCTGCATGTGTGTGTTTGCACTTTATTGCTATTCTATCTTTATTTTTTCACTTGTTTATAAAGCTATACTGAAATCTCTTCTATTGCTCTAATTATCTAAGATGTTTGTGTTTGCTGTAATTTGATTAACTGGACAGTTTTGTTTTGTTTTAATTACAAGCCCAGTCACATTTTTGCAAAAATACATCTAGGGTATGCGTAAACAAAAATATTAAACTAAATTTTTTGAAATAATAGGTCACATCATTTCTTTAATGTTGGTCAAAAGGAATATGTGTGTTGATTGAAAAGAAAAAAAGTTCAAACCAATCATCAGAATAGGGAAGAAATGTGATTTGTGGCTGTGAACATGTCATGGTTGTTGGTGCCAGACAGGCTGGTCTGAGCATTTCAGAAACTGCTGATCTACTGGGATTTCCCCATACAGCCATCTCTTGGGCTTAGACAGAATGGTCTGAAGAGGAGAAAATATTCAGTGAGCAGCAGTTCTCTGGTTGAAAATGCCTTGCTGATGTCAGAGGTCAAAGGAAAATGACAAGACTGCTTTGAGCCGATAGAAAGGCACCAGTAACTCAAATAACCACTCATTACAAACAAGGTTTGTGACTCCTGTCAGCTCAGAAGAGGAAACTGAGGCTTCTGTTCACACAGGCTCACCAAAGTGGACATACTAAGATTGGAAAAATATTGCCTGCTCTGATTTCAGCAGTGAAGTTCCGATTGTAGGGTCAGAATGTGGCGTAAACAACATGAAAGCCAGTAGAGCCAATAGAGCACTTTTGGGATGTGGTGGAACAGGAGCGTCACATCATGGCTGTGCAAAAAGTGCAGCATCTGTGTGATGGTGTCATGTCAATATGGCTTAAAATCTCTTGCTGTATCTAAAACATGAAGACTTCAGCAATTCTGAAGGCAAAAGGTGTCCAACTCGGTACTGACAAGGCTTAACTAATGAAATGGTCAGTGAGCGTATATAGTTTTTACATATTATAACCTGTTACAGTAATTACTATGAATGTAGTGCATCAATGAGCATGACTGTTTGTGTGTGTGTGTGTGTGTGTGTGTGTGTGTGTGTGTGTGTGTGTGTGTGTGTGCGTGTGTAGAGGACTAATGAGCTTGTTTGTTCTACATGCTTTATAGGTCCTGGGGGGATGACAGGAGATGGGCACATACACACCTTGCTCCCCACAGAGGCCATCTGTTGTGCAGACACTCAGAGATACACACATTCATCCACACACTGCCAAGGAAAGCCGCTATAAAACTGCTGATGAGGGAACACAGATATCGATGGGATCACTCATTTGAGCTGTCTGTTTGGAGATATTGCTCTACTGACTGTAGAGCTGATACAATGATGAAGAAGAAATGGAACAAAGGCTCAGGACAAAAGGCGTCTCAGAAACATGCTATATTAAAAGAAATACTTACTGAAGAATCTAATTTGCTCTACTTTGTTGTGCACTAAAGTTATCTTTTCAGGTATAGTACATTCCACATTGGTCATAGGCCACCAGTTTTCCCAGATTCAAACTAAGAATCTTGTTACTCTTGTTCTTTTGTATCTTTCAGTTAATCATAAATGGTTCCTAACAGTTTGTTCGCCTTCTTTTACAACTGATCTGCTCAGTATTTAGCGTTTTAAATAGCTTTTGTAGGACAATTAAAATAATACAGCCACATTATTTGTGTGCTATTATTAATTATTAACTACTTCCTTCACTGAAATCTATATTGGATTTAACATTTCTGCTGAACAGTATGATTTTTCAGAATGTATAGTTGTGAAAAAATACAAACAAAGCGATCTACCATTCTCTTTTCAGAAGCTGCCAGCCTCGAGGCAATGTACAACTCTGTGAAATATATTTAATTACCGCACTAGACTAACGCTGCTCACACAAGCTGAATAAACAGTAGTTCAAACAACAAGGATCTCCCACTGCACGCCATCAAAAACTCCCCAGTAAAACGAAGAGGTAGAGGAGTCAATATTCAACCTTTCTGAAAGACACATAGCTATGAGACTGAGCTATGATGGAAGCTCTTTCTCACTTGGCTAACCTTCAATGAAGCCTCAGATGAGAAGAAAATACTATTTTCACCTCACTTCTGGGCCAGAAGTGGCTCGCTATGGGCTGTGTGTTGTGTTGTCTTGTGTGTGTGTGTGTGTGTGTGCATGTCTTTCCATGTCTCTGTTCTATTTTCAGTCTATTTTCAGTCCGAGATTGCTTTCATACAACCAAGGCTATCTAATTACTAAGTTACTAGTTTATCATCTACACCTGTACCATCAAATTCTTTTTTTTAATCTACTGCAGTGCAATCCCTTTTTTGCTATTTCTATTCCTATGATCACAGAAATGTGCATAGATGAATGGAACAGAGCATAAGAACTGACTCTGTATCTGCAATGCAACCCAAAATTTCACAGATTCCCATTGCCAAATCACAGTTTTTGAGCCATTGCAAAATAGCGCAATTGTAGAGCTACTGGAGTGCTGTAGGTTGTGTAATATTGCATGTATAAGCTGATTAAAATCTTTACTACTGAGTAGTAAACCTGAAGCAAAACTATTGTCCTTTTTTGTAACAGCAGCTCTGTGAGTCTGTTCCTTGCGTGGTGAGGCTTAATGCAGAAGGTAATGATAAAAAATGTTAATAGCAAATATTGTAATGATTGATCAGAAACTCTTTATGTATTCATTGATTTGTCATTTTAGGTCACTTGAATGGGAATCATATATTGTAAAACTGTGACTATTCAAAAAAGACAGATTAGGAGCAGATATGTAAATGTTTTGGCAATCCCTGTAAATGTGCTTACTAAAAATATCACCCAGAGCTGCACCACTGATATCAGCCTTAAAACAACTCTTCTTTGTATTAAGGGCTGTATTAAAAGTGCCTGAAACCCAGATAAGACTTAAGTTAACTCAAGGCTTATTCCAAATCTCACAGAATGACTGAATAAAGCAGAACTCCTTTACTATCTTTACATTAAAAATATTGCAGCAACCTGTTTTTAAATGGTGATTACTGTGTGAACTTTTTTTCTTTTGCATTAGCAGAAATGACTGTGCATGTTAAAGACCCATTTGATTCCTTTCAATGTTTCTTGAGCTGTTGGTAAGCTATTCAATCTGTGAGGGCAGTATCTTAGGTCAGTAGGAGTTTTCCAATAATAGTCCATTCATGCAAGCCGGGAGATTCGATCACAGGGTATTAAAGTTTTAGTTGAACAGCTCAGCTTGAATAACACCAGGTGTGTGTAAAATTAATAGATCCTGAACATGTAAAAAAGTTTCCTGTAGTCAGCTTTTTATTAAAGTTTGGATGTCTCCAGATATCTATAATCCACATATGTTAGAGGGATTTGAAATGGACTGGTTTCAGACAAGTTGCAAGTATTTTTTTTAAATTATTATCATCATCGTTATTATTATTTTCTGAGCACCAAAATGTAAATAAATCATAACAGATATTATGACATTGCTTTTCGGCTTTAAAGTTGGGGTGGAAAAGGTCTTTGAACCTTACTTTTAACCCAGTATATGACCCTGCATCTCCTTTTCATACCAAAAAACAACAATGAGATGAGTGTTGAATAGAAGAATGAACTTGCAAAAACAACATCTCCTAGCTGTACAGTTTTTTTTCTTTTAGACCTCCATCATTCATTTTCCCTGCTGGCTCTTGGTCGCTCTCTCTCAGTGGGATCCAGGTCCCTAAACTAGATTTCCTAAGACCTATGACTCCTCAGGTCACATCCTCCTTGTCCCTGACCTTCAGAGTCAGAGCAGCCTTGGGAAAGCATCGCTAGACTGATTTACCGATACACAGGACGGTGGAGCATTGAAAGGTCAACAGGGCCATGCATTGCTTCACAATCCCATGAACCAGGCCTGTACCCTAGGTTAATGGTGATTTAGTGAAGGAGTGTTCTGGAGCTGAAGAGTGATGTCAAAGGGCATGTGGGAAACATGTAGAAATCCTAGAAGTGTTTTGCAAGAGAGTTATGTCTATGTTTGCAGCTTTATCATCATAGACATGCAGGGGATGGGAGGAAGGAGGTATTTGGTGCAGTTAGTGAAAACTTTCTGTGCACCAAGAAACCAATTTACAAGCTGAGGGTATTAAAATTTTATGTATATCTCCCTCTCCATCTCATACTGAGATATTTTGGATACTCAGTGTGGTGTTCTGAGAGGGTTTCGTCTTACCTGGCAGATACAAAACAAACACAGCGGCCGTTGATCTTTGGGAATTGTTGCCAACCAGCCATCCCTCCATCTTTTTCCACTTGTCCAGTTCAGGTTCATGGTGGGTCAGGAGCCCATCCTAACTATATACAGTCAATATCCATCCATTTATTTTTCTTACAAAATATTATGACATTGTTGAGCCGAATAAAATTGTACGGTCGCTCTAAAGTCAGAAATAATGAATGAATGAGTATTGGACATACTGTCAAATGACTGGTACCTTTAAAGTATATCAACATAAAATGTATAATTATATTATATGTTTGTTTTTTTTTTATTAAAAAAGGAAAATGCCGAACCTTGCAATTTATTTAAAGGCATCTGGGGTACAGATATTAAAAGCACACACACAAAAATGTCAGAGAAGTATCTGCAACACAGATTTTGTGTTGCAGATACTTTGTGTGCGTGTTTTTGTCAGGCTGAACTTTTTACACAGAGAGAACCTGTAGACATTAATACTCCAGAGAACAGATAGGGGAAGTTGTGGATTTAGATAAAAGCCAATCTTCATGGATTAGCTTGACGTCCATTCCTCCTGTACATTATCAGAGTGCAGTTTTAATCTTGTGTGCGTGTTTGTTTATCTGGCAGAGAGGATTAAACACATTGTGTGCTGACAGGACCATGTGTCCTTTCCATCATTTCATTCCTCTTAGATTTTTAAGGAGCCAATTAGCTTCATCCATCTGCCATTATATTTTTAGATGCAAAGCCCAGTACCTTATGAACACGCCATCTCACTCACTCAGTTACTCATTCTCTTTGCCTATGTTTATCTTCCCCATGAGCACGGAAACAGCAAACTTTACATATGGGGGATGTTTAAAATGTTTTCAATATTGATTTTAATAATCATGGGTGAAGGTTTTGGGTGTCTCACCCTCAACTTCATTTCTTATCAATGCTTCATTTCATATCAATACGGCTAAATTACACTGTTCACCAAGCTAGGGGAAAAACAAAACAAAGACCCACTCGTGAAGCTATTCCCAGAGGTGCACTTAAAACAAAGACTGATGGATGCGTTGACTTACCTCCAACTTCGATTCAACCTGTCATGGTTCTAAAATTATGTTTAGCTTGGTGTTTTATTTGTGCTGTTTGTATTTTTTTTTTTTTTACATCTGGACTTGGTTTTGTGTTCCACCTGTGTCCAATCAGCAAATTATTCACCTGTGTTTCTGCTCCCCTGGTTCATTTTGTTCCCTGCCACAGTGTCTTTGAACTTTCATAAGTCAAACAAGCCAGTTACTTCACTTTTTGCCTTGAAAGAACACATACATGTGTGTCTATGTGTGTGTGTGTGTGTGTGTGTGTGTGTACACTTTGGATACATTCAGTATATTTTCATTTGATTCCATATATTCAAGTTCCATTCTATATATTCAGACTTTAATTGTAATACACACACACACACACACATACATATATATATACATATATATATATATATATATATATATATATATATATATATTAGGGGTGCAACGATACACAAAATTCACGGTTCGGTTCGGTTCGATACTTTGGTGTCACGGTTCGATATTTTTTCGATACAAAAAAAATGTTCATGCCTTTTTAATTTGTCATTTATTAAAATTATAAATATATATTTTAACTCAAAAGTACAGTTTTTAAATTTAACCCTAACCCTTGTGCGTGTTTTTTATTTTGACAGCGAATGCGCACCTGCGGACCACTTATGTGCACCCCTGGTTATTTAGCTCGTCATGTTGCAGCCACAGGAATTCTTTTGTCCATGAAACCATAAAGCTGCACTTTCTTTTTGCCTTATAGTCTGATTTGTCATAACTTCTCCGTTTTGTGGTAAGCTTTTCTTTGGCTGTCACTTCTTCACCCTGACCTGTCTTATTTGGCTCAGCAGAACTGAAATGCTTTTACACACGCACTCACATAAGCTCAGCGATTCTCTGCGCGATCAACCTCTCACATGTTTAAGCGTGCTGCGGGAGATTTCACTTGTCATGTTTGCATAGTAAGCTAACGATTAATAAGATGATGTCAGAGGAATTGGTGCGCAAATTATCGTCACTCACAGATCAGTGCTGTCGCTCTCTATACACAGTTCGCACGATTGCAAAGGGAAAGCAAAAAAACAAGCGTAAATTCAAACGCGATTTCAATATGTCACATATTGACAGTGGCTCACCGATGCCAATGACATAATTACCCAGCTACGTTTCTGAAAGAATGCAAAAGCATTGACATATATTTTTCCTTCCTACAATAGCCCGACGGGCAGGGAAAAGATAGATTTTGGTAGCCCGACTGAAAAAATCGCTAGCCCCAGGACGTCGGGCTAGCGATATTGCCAGCCCTGTATCTGATTGAGGAATCACTCATCTTTGGAAAAGAGAGTTTATTACAGAGAAATGTCTCTTTCCAAAATAAAAGCTATACTATCCGCTTCTTCTGGGCTATATTCTCAGCAGCATAAGGAGAATCATGTGCTAACAGCTGTCTAAATGACTCGGCTAAAGTTAGTAGCATGCTTGTTGTTTTTGTCTTTGCACTAGGATGATGTCGGCGTAAATGTGCAGTCATATTCGTTGTGTTCCCACTAGTGCTTTCAGGTTGATCTCGTTGAAATGACCTTAACGCCACAACACGGCAAATCTCCGTTAACGAGCTACCGCCGATCGCCCCGTGCATGGGGCTAGATGGCCAACACGTTAACGAGCTAACTGCGCTAACACACTAGCTCCCACCCATGTAATTGAGCATTGCATGGCACATCCAACATACTGTTTTACTTTAGTCCATGACTCGCTTACCTTCAGGGTCATACGTCACATGAAAACCAAAATAATTCCAAACGCCAGATCTGAATGAGGGTGGGGGAGGTCCATGTTGCAAGGAGAGCTTAACTTCTGTCTTGCTAGCTTGCCCTGCGCTCTTCCTTCTGACTATGCTGTCTGTGTTGAGCGCTCAGTGGATCTGCGCTCGACAGTGCAGCCTAGGCGGAGTAGTCGAACGCAGATTCACTGAGCGCTCAACACAGACAGCATCGTCAGAAGGAAAGTTGATAAAATAAATTACAAATGTTGTATTGTTCGATACATATGCGTACCGAACCGAAAGCACTGTATCGAACGGTTCAATATCGATACGAATATCGTTGCACCCCTAATATATATAGTTAGACGGAAAGAGAGAGAGAGAGATTCCTAAACAACATTCCATAATATATAAAGATACTGATTCATGTAAAAATGAATTTGTGTACATCTGACAACATACAATATATATATCCTCTTTGAAAACCAAAAAATATATAGTATGATAAAATTCACACTAACGAATGTTTATGGTCATGATATATTCAGAAAACATGGTCAGTTGATAGTTTTTGTACGTTAACATACTATACAGCCATTAGTAATGGGTAACAATCAATGTTAAAGTCAAGTTTTCCAAAAAGCCACAGTTTATATTATTTAACAAAAAGGAAAAGTAAAGAAAAGTAATGGGTCTTTCTTCTTACTTACTTCTGGTAAAATACAGAACTCCACTGTCATTGTTACTTGTTAACAAAAATAATCTTGATAAAACTTTTTAATATAACTTCTATCCAGTTTCAGCCTCTCAGTCATGGTGGTCCATCATTTATTGCCTCTATTAATCATATGGCAGTCATTAATATGGTCAGGGTAAGAACTGGTTGGATTTACTCTATAACCAACAAGAGCCAAGCCTGACATATTTAGAAACAATGTCAAATCACCTAATGACAGCTCACACTAAACAGGCAGCTGAGTGGATGACATGTTTTCAGTTTTGTTTATGTTTAGAATTTTATTCAAACAAACATCATCAATATTGTTTCACTCAAGCTTTGCTTTTCCATATGAGGGGAATACCTAACACACCACATAATTCTCTACTATGAGGTTTCTTAAAAATTGAATATTCACGAATGTTAACAAATGAAACCAAGCCCAATTTGGGACAAAATTAAAACTAGTTATACACTGCATGCACCAGCATATATACATGTAGTAAGCCCTTTTACTGTTTTAAAGTACTGTCTTATTTTGTACTAGATAATCTTTGCATTTCAACAAAATCAGGATCAACGGTCATGTTACTTTCCTGGGCACAAATGGTAGCTGACCTTAACGATCTTCTGAATATTTACTATTTACGATGATGAGGATAATAACAGGTGGAGGCATTTTTAGGACAATTTATTTAGCAGTAGTACCAATAAAACTCACAAAACATAAGCTGTATTACTACCAAACTGTGCTCCAAGTATCCAGAGTAAAATTACTCATTCAGCAAAAAGATGTTCCCTGCTTGTCTTTCTGTAAAAGTCTTCAAATGCCTGTATATCACAGTGATAAACATCATATGATGGTGAGTAAGTGCAGATGGTAAGAACTGATGATTGATGATGATGTGATTTAGATTTTTTTGATTTTGAAAGGTGTGAGGCCCCCATGCCCACTCCCAGTAAAAATATGACCGTCTGTCTGCCAGTCAAAGTGTTGGAAGCCTAAAGCAGATGCTAAATGCTGTTTTCACTACACTTTGTTTGCAACAAAGTTGATATTTGTTTCTGTCAAAATCAGTGCTTTAATTACATTTTATATTTATCTTTTCTCCATACAAACCTTTGCTGGTTAATTAATTAATTAATTAATTAATTAACACTGTTTTTATGTTTTAATAATGTCATTTTGTTTGGTGTACTAAACAGTTTTAAATATCTCTAATATCTTTTTGTACAACAAGTGTAAATGATTGCAAACTCAGTTCACTGTTCCCTTTCTCAATGACTTCATGCATTTGCCACCAAGTTCTTCATATGCACAACAACTGCAACTTTATATGTGCAACCGGCAGCCTTAAAACACCAATAATGAATCAGAAAATACCCGAAGAAAATCCAGCAAGCCAACTCTTCACACATTAAAGAAGCAGACATCATGCCAGTTGCATCAGCCACAAACGTTCTGTAATGGCTATACAGTTTAGATTTTGCAGTACAGTATAAACAGCTCTATCCACACACCAGTCCTTTTGAAATGCAGCAGTTGCTTTGACCATTCTGTAATAAGCATACTGAGCCCTGAGGCACACATTAAACATTAACACCAGGCCTGTACACTCCTGTAATCCAGCACTATATTCCTTCAGCGAGCCAGTGGGACAATTCATCCTGCCGGAACAGAAAGTTCAGCAACATATGTCTTGCTTTCCTATAGAGCTTCTTGGAAATGTTAACACCAAACAATTTTGTGGAGCGCTTCAGTTACATGGTTACTGACAAATTCCATGTTTTTTTAAAGTGTATATTACAGGTCATGTGTAATTTTGTGACTATGCCATATCCACATGACAAGAGGCAGGGTGCACTCTGAATAGGCCATCAGTTGATCGCAAGGCTGACATTCACAAGTGTAGAATCAACAGTTAACCTAACCCACTGTCACGGCCCAGTGTTTTGTTTCTGTATTACTATTGAACTTTAATTTTGTTTGTCTTTTCTAGTATTTTGGTTTCGGTGTTCCATGGTTGCTGTCTCACCTAGTCAAGTCCATGTCTGTTATGTTTCCTGTTTTACTTTGAAAGTCTGTGTCCTATGTCAGTGTATTGAGTTTTGCTTCCCCTTGGTCTTGTCATGTCTGATGACTCCCAGCTGTGTTCTCCTTCTGTGTCTCATTCCCTCATTATCCCTCTGTGTATTTAAGCCTTGTGTTTCCCTCTGTTAGTTGCTGGTTCGTCTTTCCTTGTATTTCTGCTGTGTTTTTTTCCGTGTTCCAGGTTCCACGTCTCAGGTTCTCAGGTTTCTCGTTGCAGGTTTTTGTTCCTTTCATTATTATTTTGTAGCTGTTCCCAGTTTAGGTTTTTGTTAGCGTAGTTCCGAGCGATGCTCTGCTTTGGTTTGTATTTTGCTTTTCATTATTAATAAACGCTATCATCCGTGCTTGCGTTTGGGTCCGAGTCCTTCTTCTCCTGACAATCTGTCTCCCAGATCGTGACACCCATGCATGTTTTTAGATTTTGGAAAAAAGCCAGAGTACCTGAAGAGAACCCATACAAACAAGGAGAGAACATGCAAATTCCATGCAGAATGGTCCAAGACTAGATTTGCATCCATCACCATATTTCTGTGATGGAACAGTGTTAGCCACAGCACCACAGTGGACCCCAGTACAAAAACACCTCATACCAACTATCTAGAATAGTTCTGTAGTTTGGTTTGATTTGCAGCCAAAAGGACCAGGACATCATGCAGTCAACCATGAACTCATCTGTCTACCAAAATATTCTAGAGTCAAATGTAAGGGCCAATAGAGAATAAGCTTAAATTTGGGTGAAATTGGGTCAAGGAGCAGGACAATAAATCAAAGCACAAGAGCAAATCTATAACAATACAGCTGAAAAACAAAAGAATCAAGCTGTTGCAATGGCCCTGAAATGCTGAAATACTGTGACAGGTCCTTAAACAAGCTCTGCACAAATGAATGCCCACAAACCTCAATGAACTGAAGCAACATTGTAAATAAGAGTGGGCCAAAATTTATGTCAGAGACTGATAAAGTCCAAAAGTGGTTCTACAAGCTAGCAAATGATGAAGTATGCTTATTTTTTGAGGTGAGTGCATACAGTCTATGAAAACCTTTTTTTTTTTTTTTTTCAAATTAGTGTCATTTCAGCTACAAATGTAGCAGCAGTATGACTTTTTTTTCCAGTTTGATGTAGCATCACTAATAGTCTTCATATCATATGCTACACTTTCCCCTAATGGATTTGGGATTGCAGAACTTTTATTATAAATTTTCCAGTCAGTGTTTTGTTAGGATTAGTTAAAGAAACGTTTTGTTGTATGGGAATGCAGTCTTTATAAAACAGAGCTATTCATGCAGCCTCATTTCCAGTCATCTGGTTAGACTTTGTCTGTCAGCGCTGTGTAACGTTTGTGGAAGCTTCCTGGAGCCTCTTGATGACCAGCCTATTATTTAAATGTATGAGTATGTTTGTGGGTCTTTGTGTATCCTGTTGAGCGTACTAACCTCGGCAGACTAGCTTTAAGATATTATGACTTTCATACAACCCCACCCTGGTGACAGAATCTAAACATGTCAAAAAGAGAGACTTCCAGTGAGCCCCCACCAAAACTTAGACACACACACACACACACACACACACACACACACACACACACACACACACACACACACACACACAGACAAGTACATACATCAAGTCCTCATCATTTTAAAAGTAAAGAATTAGACTGCACTGCTCAATAGTTTGTAGGTCAACTCTGGTATTAATTGAGAGCTGGCTAATTTGAATTATCAGAAGCAGATTGCAAAGTCCATGTGATGTAGATTTTCTTTTATAGGGTTCCAAATTGACCTTTGCATGACAAAGTAAAAAAAGAGGTACCCAACATTGTTTTGATTTTTGTGACTGCCCCTTGTTTTTCAGGGTTTTGTGTGTGTGTGTGTCCATGCACTGGGGATTTAATAGAAGTTTAAATTGAAGTTCCTTTGGAGTTCTTTGAGTGACTTACTGGACATTGAAAACCTTGCAGTTGTTTGA
Source organism: Simochromis diagramma (assembly GCF_900408965.1). NCBI lineage: Eukaryota > Metazoa > Chordata > Actinopteri > Cichliformes > Cichlidae > Simochromis > Simochromis diagramma. Next base: position 10,485,800 of record NW_024386831.1, read on the forward strand.
GTTTTTAACTGTCAAATAATGTCTCAGGCTGCCTAAATAAATGCATGCAGTGCATCTAATCATGATGGACTCTTATAGCGGACATTGACCATATGTAACCAATCTGAAAATATTCATACCATGTATTTTGTTTTGGTTTATTTTCTCTTTCTTGCCCTTAAGTTGGGGGGATTTTTGTGCGTGTGTAGGAAGACATAAACTCTAAAGCCTTCTGATTATTAATACTGAGGCATCTATATTGAAATTTAAATTCACCCTATATTATTTTTATGCTTTATTACACCACTGCTAATGTCCCCTCCACTAGGTCAAAGAGGGAACCAACTCAGAAGGGAACAAACCTTATCGGGTGGTTGGCATTTCTTTGGGTTTAAATATAAACACAAATACTTCATTACAAGATTATATATATATATAATTCCAAGTTCCAGTTTGAGTTTTATTTGACAGTTGGTGTAATTTCATGGGTTAAACCGGTAAAACAATTTACAATACCATTTTGCTACATATACAGCACAGGGAAGTTTATGCCATTGTTGTAAATCACTTGATTGCTGCATCTGCAACAGTTCACAGAACTGTCACTCACACATGCACATAAACATACACCTAAACAGACAGACACACACACACACACACACACACACACACACACACACACACACACACACACACACACACACACACACACAGAGTTGTATTTTATTCTTGTATTTTATTTGTATAAGATATGATATGTAAATAGATGTTAAAATCTTAAAAAATAAACTTAGCACAAAAAGTAACTAAATTAATATTTCGTACATTATTCCTTTGCAGTTACTTCTTGGCAAAAAACATTTGGAAAGCCTGTTTATTTCCTATTTGTGGATTGCACTCATGAAGAACTGGCCAGATCTTCTCAGCCAATGCCAAGTAGCTTATTTTGCTATTGACTCTTGTTTGGTGTTGTTTATTGGATTCGATAATTGAAATCTGAGGAAATAAGACATATTGGTCATTTAAAAATGTATTTATTTAGCAAAAGTAGGTCCCAGCATGTAGAAGAACCATACATAGCTACAAAAGCATAGTACCACCTCCTCAAGCTGGTGATCAGCTTGGTTACACACTGCTGTGGCATCCCATTCTTCAGCCATTGGGCTTGTGTTGGTCACTCTGGCATAAACAGTTCTGCAGGAACTACAGGTAGGCCATTCCATCCTTTCCACTCCCAAATTCTGGAGGTAGTGTCTGAAAACTCCTGCTTGACGAGAATGAGCATCATCTTTGAGATATTCCGCTGATTCCAAAATCTCATCTCTGCATTAAGATTGCCTCCAATGCCAAGCCTTGTTTTTCCAGTGAGGAAGATGCCACTCCACACCGTCATACTCCTGCCAAAAGTTGTTACCCTATGGGTGCAGCATTTTCCATGATTTCTCCACAATTTAACCCTATGAACCAAGTACCGTAGGCAGAATCAGGACTCACTGTTCAACATAACATTTCTCTACATTCAGTTTTGTTTGCCCTGACACCAGCGCAAACAAAACCGATTGCTAAGGGCAGTCATTTCAGGATTCCTGGCAGCCCTAAGAGACCAGAGATGAACTGCGTGCAGTCTCTGCTAGCAGGGTGAAGAAATAGTTTTCTTGTGGCGTCATCTTGTCTTATTGTAGGGTCTTTATCTTACAATATAAAGTGCCTTGAGGCAACTGTTGTTGTGATTTGGTGCTATATAAATAAAATTTAATTTAAGTTGAATCTTCATGGGATCCCCACTTTGTCTCTGACAATGAACTTGGCATTGAATTTGGGCTAGGGCTCACTCCAAATAATGCTGCAGTTTGGTTTTATGGACCACCAGCTCGAAATTCCCTTTATGCACGGCCTCTATCCAGATCAATCAAACGTGGCATGCTTAGAGTAGTGCTGTTAATCAGGCACCTGACTGTCAGCACCAAGAAACTCAAAACAAGACTAAAAAGCAGAATGAACTGTTTGGCATTGACAGACAAGATCTGGCAAGTTTTTCTAGGTGCAACCCATATACTCAACTCTGCTGGTCAATCCACAAATGCATTTTTCTACAAACATGGCACCATTTAAGTGGAAATACACAGGGCTTCCAGCAGTAAAAGATTTATTGCCAAGAAGCATAAAAATAATCAACCAAACATAAATTTCCTTACTTTTTGTGCTAAGTTTACTTTATGTTTCAGTCTTGATTAATCGCCCAATTACTACTTGACCATATATGTATGTAGATAATGACTGTGAGCCTGTGTGGAAGGTTAGTCACTAGATACATACATTAAAGCAAACATTTAGCAAGAGTTAGTATACCTATAAATCATTAAACAATATCACCCTCTGTAGCTGTGAATATAGTGCTGACATATATCAATAAATCTCACAATATCCAATGCTTTTTTTTCCTCTTAAATGTCTGGTTTAAATATTTTTCTGGGATCAGCAGAGAAAGTGACAAAGCACAAACCTGCCTCTGATTGTGATTCAAGCCTATATTATGTATGAAAAATTGAGAGACCAAATATGCTTGATGGCATAGTAATTAGGAGCCATATATTTTCCCAAGCTATGCGATGCCAGAATCATTACCGCCTTTCCCTGTGATGAATGTTTCATGAGACTTGGTGGTTATGAATATATTTGTTCACATTTTGTATGTACATATTAAAATTATTGAAAGTTCTACAGGGATTCTTTGTAACCATTTACATTTGAGTTGCTGTCCAGCCAGTGGTAACACCTGTATTCTTATGTTAACCAAAGCAAAAAAAGTAATATAAAACATTTTTTTATAACAATGTTTTCATTTACATTCACTTATGTGCATTTTATGATTAATGTTGCTGCTGCTTTTGTAACCCTACCAAAAATGATGTTGAGAACAAAACATTGAGTTCCTGGTTAACATTTAAGTCCAAAGAATATTTGAACAAATGTCAGGAAATGGCATTATCAGTCAAACATTTCATTGTTTGTATGGGCCTTTACTATATCAGCCTATAACATGATCAGTAAAAGCATTCTGGAAACAGCCAGTTGAGGCTGAGTGAAAGGAAATCTAAAGTATACAATAGTACTCGTGCAACAGATGTAAACTGTGCATGCAGAAATGTAAATACAGATTAGTCAGTGTTTCCAAAAATGTAATTTCTCCTGCGTACAAATTTGGCTCCACACACTTTAACAGTGACACATGTGCATGAGTACATCTCTCTCACACAGTCAAAGACAAGCATAGCTGCAGGTGCAGCTCTTTAAACTGATGAGTCTGTAAGTGTTTCCAAAGAGTGAGTTGCTCCGAGACAGCTGTCTCCATACACAGTGTTAACTTGAAACTCTCCATCTCGCTCTCCACTCCCTTTGTTCTCTCTCCCTTCATTCTCCTCTTGCTGGCCTTTCTTTCTTTCTTTCTCTTTCCACTGCGGCTGAGACATGATGGAGTCAATCTTTCATCCCAAGGAATGAGGTGCCAACTCTCAAGGTACAGTAACAAGAATAAAACGCCAAATGATCTGAAGAACCTAACTCTACTCCATTGTCTGCTGTAGGGCAGAATGAAAGGCAATCTGTAGTGGTTTAGGGGTTCAGACCAGAAAAGGGAAGCAGCTGCAGCTATGCCAGTGCCAGGATTGCATTTCTATCTCCACACATTGACAGAAAGTTCAACAATTACCCCAGAGCCCAGCCTCAAAATATGATTAGCATGGACCCAGATGATAATGGCTTTTACATGCAATTACACCAAAGGGGGATTTACCCAGTATATGGGAATAATGTAGCTAGAGAATGAGACAATAGCTTGCTAATGTCTGTTTTTGTTGGCTGACCCAGTGGAAATTAGTTTATTATAAGGTTTTATATTCAGACAAGCTATGTCTGCAGTAAGTCATGTGATGATCAATCATGAAATATGTTATTTCTTTTCAATGACAATGCAGTTGAGAGTTGATACAAACATTTTTCATTGAGCCAACAAACACTCACAGATGCAACCAGTTGTAGGAAGTCATACAGCAGCTATATTAAAATGAATAAATGTGTTGGAAAATTTAGAAATAAGTGTAATAAACAAGAAATATCCCAACTAATGTAAGACTTTTTTTCAAAGTAAAACATTTACTGGAAATTACCATAAACTGTACATGGACAATGTGCCGGTACAGATTGAAAGCATGCTGTTGATTTGAGCAAGAAAATGAGAACATGACCTCACCATTCGGATAATATGGAGGAGTGTGTCTGGAAGAGAGATGTGCTGGAAAGATAGGGGAAAACACACAAACCACTACAAAAAAACAAAACAAACAAAAACAATAAATCCCTTGCTGTTGTAATATTGTTCTTGGAAAATCCTGTCCAGGAACATACATCTTTGTTGAAAGTGACATTCTCACGACTTAACTTGATTTCCTGGGTTTCCTTAAGCACCATTGGGTGAGACTCTACAATAAAAAGGACCAATGAGTCTTTCTACCAGAGATAAAAGTCTCACTCAGCTGGCCAATATTTCCAGCTGAATGGAACACAGTTAACAACATCATAGTTGTCCTTGTGGGTGTTCTACGCACCCTTTTACAGCAATACCTACAATATAATACAAAACTGGGTACTCCCTGAGCAATATCTCGCAAGCAGATACTCGCAAGCACAGAGCAGGAAAAACTGAGACTGAAAATAAAAACAAACAAAAACAAAACTCCCAATACTAAAACTCTTATAGTCACTGTTCCATAGTAAAGGTGGTTAAAATATTAAGCAGTCTCCAAAAAACAAAACATTCTAGAAAGGAAACAGAACTAACTCACCTATTATAAAGATCCAAAAGAAACTAGAGGCCTCTAACCTGTCTCCCTAACCTAAACAACCCCTACAGCAGACCTTCCCAAAGTGTGGGGCCCGCAGAGCCATTGCAGGGGGGCGCGGTATGAAAAGGGCGGGGAACAAAACGCTTGGACACTGCTAGCACGGGGCGCCCACAGAAACGCAAAGCAGGAGATGAAGCATCGCTGAATATGTTTCCAAACCAACTTCATTCTAAGCCAAAGACTAGAAAATACGGTGAAGCATATTTTCCCTTTGGCTTCACCTGCACAAGTGCCAAGGTAGGTCTCCCCTGCAGAATTGGTCTTTGCTTCTTTGGTAGCAGCGCTGGGCTCTTCAAATCACGGACAAACAGTATCCCACATTCTTGATTTTTAGTTCACAAACACTTGTTGTAATGACTAACTACTCCTGACATTTTGGAGACGTTAGCTCTTTATACAGTAAAGTTACAGCGGGATACAAATAATATCAGGTCACAATTTGTTCCCCGTGTCTAAATCACAGAGAAACAGTATCCCACAGCTGTTTATGTTTTTGAACCCATTTTGCACAGAGAAGCATTTTTGAAAAATGTATTGATAGCAATGTTGAATATTATTACACAGGAAAAAAAAACAACTACTCGTAAAATAATCACACCATGATGCCGCTGACTTTCTAAATGGAGGGACAGTAACTGCGTGTGTGTATGTAAGCGTGTAAAACCTGCAGATAGTCAGATTAACAGTATTTTGTCTCTATCTGCCATTCTGCAATTCATCTCACGTAAACAATAACGTGGCGCACAGCGTGACGTGAAAAAAGGCACATACCTTTGACGTTGCGTGACGAACTCTGTATTCCTCGTCCACACGTAAACGCAAAAACTGAGTTTTTAAAAAATCTCAGTTTTCGCTGATTCGAAACACTGTTTACGTGTGGACGAAACAGCTGCGTTTTCAAAAAATACTCATGTAGGTGTGGACGTAGCGTAAAAGAGTTAGTAGTTTATTTTATTACCACCTGTAATTTATTGCAGATTACTTGTATTTGCTTAATTTTTTACTAAATGTTTGAGGTGTGAAATAAACCGCAATGGAGCAAAATAAGGGTGTGTGTGGTTGGAGGATAGTGCGTGCGTGCGTGCGCGCGCGGGAGGGGGCAAACATTTTTCTTGTAAAACAAAGGGGGGGCCAGCAAAAAAAGTTTGGGAACCACTGCCCTACAGCTACCAGATCAATCAACAAAAGAGACTTTACAACATTTACAATATATACTCAACAAGCTCTTATACTTCATCACACACAGTACACAACTGAACACACAAGCTGGATGTAGGCGGGGAAAGCCGGTCTTGACGGGTCTCATTTAGTATTCAACCAATGGTTGGCCTCCACCTGGAACTCACATATGCAACATGAATAATGTACGATGCCACCCCCAGGTGTGGAGGAGTGAGAACAACACACAAAATTCTGACCTGTGTTGTAACTAACAACAACAACAACAACAACAACAACAACAACAACAACAACAACAACAATAATAATAATAATAATAATAATAATAATAATAATAATGCAAACAAGAAGAGGAACAATCCACTTCATCCATTTTCTGCTGCACATCTGGGTTAGGGGTCTAAGTCAGAGCAGATATGCCCAGACCTCCCTCTCCCCAGCTACCTTCTCTAGCTCATCCACAGTGAAACAGAGGCTCAAGTCAGCTGAGAGATCAAATGTCCCCAGCATGTCCTGGGTCTGCTCCAGGGCCTTCTCCTGATAGGACATGCTTGAAACCTAGGAGGTCCACAGACATGCTCCTGGTATCTGATCCACTAAACACCGGACCCCTTTGGCCCCTCCAGACAGTGTATGTATTGCTTTTGGGTTGTGCCCAGCCAGGCTTCATAGGCTTAGGCCCAACCATTCAGGCACCAGGCACTCTCCCACAAACACTTCCCCCCTGGACCTGGCTCTAGGGTGGGGCCCCAGTAACTCTATTCCATACAGGGCAGCTATGTCCCTTGATTTCTTCTTCATCATGGGAGGTTTTTTTTTTTCTAAATGGCTCTTAGTCTGGCCCTTCGCAGAGGCACTAGGACCAATTTGCCCAAAAAGACGCTAACTAGGGGTTAATTACACCATAGCTCCTGCAGCCATGCAGAAACATATACCTCTCCACCATGATAAGGTGGTGATAACAATAATAATAATAATAATAATAATAAAAACTGTATTACATATTCCTTAAAAAAGGGAAAAGCTGTCTCAGTAAGGCAACATTGTAACAGCTTATCCATAACTATTCCCTCCACAGCGCCCCTCTCCATTTGTATTGTTTAGACTATGTGCAATCAGAATTCTAAAAAGCTGTGGCAGCCACCCCACAATGTCTGCTTTTTTCACTGGGACTCAGCTGCGTTGTCTGGCGGTGTTAGGTATCCCCGAGTCAGAGCTCTGCGGCTTGTCTTGGTGTAAACAGATGGTCTGGGATGTGATGACTACTTTCTGATCTCACCCAGATAGGGATGGAGGCTGTCAGATGACATTCCCAACTTCTGCAGAGGTGAGATGTCTAAAACAGTTTGAAATTGTTGGCGTTAAATAAAAGCCCAGGTCAGATTTCCTGAGAGAAGCTTTATTTAGATAATCACAATTGTACTGTGAAGAGTGACAAGCTGTAATGTAGACTTCATGGTTTTTTACAGCAAATTGTTTTTTCTACAGCAATCCCTTGCTGCATGAAACCTAACTTCTTGACTGGTTGAAACTGTGGGAATCTCCTAAAGCAGAATGTTAAAAATACAAGAATGTACAGTATGAATACATTTTGATACAATTTAATATGTATTTTTTTAGTGTAGAAGAAACCTGTTGAGCACATTTTTTCAACTTCAACCCTTCTACAGACAGAGCTTTAAGTCTATAATTATGTAAAAGTATGACTAGTTTCAAAGATTCCTTCCAAATTTTGTTACTTTAAATAATTAAATCTCATAGGAATAAATTCATCAAATATTTTTTCCTGTTCCATTTAGAGTGTTGGAGCACCTCACATTTACATAGTGACCTTTAGCACGGATCTAAGCATCCATCGTACTTACACTATATACTGCATCTTCTCTGCAACAAAAGCTTATTATGTTGTCATGGAGAGCTGGGTGCAGCCTTAATGACAACCAAATGTTGATGACCTTTGCTCATACTGTCCACCTTGATTCACATTCCTCACCACTGACAGTATTCTTCCATCTTATGAGGAAGGAGGAAGGGCTTTCCAGTGGGATGAAGTGATCATCCCTTTAGATATTTTGTTCCTAGAGCTTACAGGCTTGATGAGGACCAGGGTATCTAAATGAATCCTCTTAATACAATGAAAATATTCCTCCTGATGTTGCCACCTTTCATTTTGGATATAAGGCAGAGAGAGACTAGGAGGTAGAGTTTATGCGTGCGTTTGATCAAGCTGGACCTTTTGGAGGATCGCTTCATATTTTCCATCTAAAGTGGCTGGGGTGCTAGCAGACCATCACATCATTACAAGAGCCTTGATAACCATAGCGCTGGTATAGGGGAAAGTAGGCAAAGTGCCCCGAGTGTGTGTGCATCTCGGTTTGTCTGTGACTCATCTGCCAGTTTGGCCCCTTTCAGTATTTAATTTTTACAGTTTTATCTGACATTTGTGCTTCTTAACACTTCTGTTTCACTTTTCAAATTATGTTTTTTCTCCTTATTACTTATTAATACCTTTAAATGAAGCAGAACACAATGTCTATTCCCTGCATTCATTTTGTCATTCTGTGCCACTGATGGGGGGACTAGGTCAAAGCAAATTTGTCCAGAACTTCTTCTCCCTAGCCACTGTCTCCAGCTCTTCTGTGGGAACCCCAAGGCAATCCCAAGTCAGCCATCTTTTGGGAATTTGAAATAGAAATCAAAAATAAAATGAGTCAGTGCTATATGACCTATAAACGTCTATATATACACACACACAGAGAGAAAGAGCGATAGGGGATCACTAAAGCAAAAAGAGTCTTTCTTTACCCCTAAATGTTAGGTTTGCTCTTCCAGTGGCCTGCAATAATAACATAATAACATTATAATGCCTCCATTAGGAAAAAGTTTCATATTACCAAATCAATACAGACATTTCTGACAGTCCCCAAGAGTCTGTCTGTCTGTCTATCTGTCCTTCAGCTAACTGTTCATGTCATTAGTGGATTATGGCAGCCACTTCCCTGAACTGCACGAATGGCTGTAACTGGAGAGGAAGTCAGAATCAGACAGCATGACAAGCCAGCTGATACTGCCTAGCTTGTTAATGTCTTTTTCCTTTTATGACAATCATCGGAACAGGGAAGGTTTTATCATTTCTCATTGAAGCCATGAGAAGCATCCGGTCTTTTGCAGGTCCTCACTGGGAGTACAAACATACAGGTGCATATGTTGACATGACTGACAAAAAGCCCACTGAAAAATGTCCAACTAAACATAAAATACCTCTGGTTAAAATTGTTTTGCAGCTCTTGTTGTTATAGTATAAAAATGTGCTTTATCACAACATTTGTCCATTTATACTGATCATGGCAGGTAAAATTAACCTCTTTTATTTGGGTTTATCTGTCCATAATAGATCCATCTCACAAGTTATAGTCAAACTTGATTCTGACCTACAAGAAGAAGGTACATTTAAGCTTTTATTTTTTACCTCAATATTTTTTTTTCATTATATTCTATGTTGTTTTTCTACTTTTCTTTCATTTTTGCTTCTTTTAGCATGAAGCACCTATGAAATCTTGGGAATAGTGACTACATTTTGCCCACTGGTAGATTTAGGTATACAATGACCCCTATAGTTGTACTGACAAGCAGATCTAGCTTGGCCAGACTTGCCCCTACACATTCGTTTAGAACTAAAATAGAATAGAATAAAGAGCACACTTAGGAGCAAGGATTTCCGCACACGTACTTCCCTCCTCCGCACACAAAAACAATAAGGTCCCCATGAAAGAAGGGCTGAGATCTAAGGAGATCTAACCAAGTTTGACAGTCAACAGCCCTATTCAAGCAGGCCTGGCTGCAACCAAACACAGTGGTAATTGTAAATGTCAGGCAGAATTAACACAAAAATAAATAGCTTAACCTCCCTTACATGTATATGTGAGCAGGGACAAGGGAAAAACATTATAGCAGAGCCAGAGGACACAGCTTTCTGCAAGTCAGTCATCAGCTAGTTTCATAGCATCAAGTCTGTATAATTCGGATTGTAAATGAAATATGATCCATACTCACAAACATTACACATAAATTACTCACAATTACACTTTTTGACTATATAAACAGATTACGCACATATGAACCGTGTAACATTTATGGCTTTTCAACAAAATACATGCCATTACACTTATATCTAAGTTTCCACAATTTCTTTTTCACTGTGATCACACTGTGAATGATATGGCTGATGTTTAAAGGACTAACTGAGGGTTGACGGATGGAGTGTGTTAAACTGACTTACTTTGAGGAAAGACAGGGGAGAACTTCATATGGTTTTACCAAACATGGAAACATGTTAGAGGAAAAAATGAATGAAGGAAAGAAAGAATAAAAAAGACAATAAATCACAGGGATAGAAAGCTCTTTACGTACTGCTTCTATCATGTGTGCAAGCACAGATCTAATGTTCACTGGGTAGACCGTGATTCATGGATTAGTCATTCTGGGGTAGTCATGATTAGCCTGTAACTGTTTGTGCTTAGGGACTTAGGGATTTTTTAAATTTGGGGTCAATATTAACTTAAAAAAATAAATGATAATGATGATGACAACAAATAATTAATTTAGATGGCAAAACTTCAGTTAAAAATGGCTGTAATAAGTTTTAGCTTGTTACAGCTGTCTTTTCCCATAAAGTTTATTATAAATGTCAACACTTTTCTAATTACATTTTACAAAAAACACCCACAAAGACCAAAAAAGAAAAAGAATAAATAAATATTCAAAAAAGAAAAAAACCATAAACAGTGATAATCATATAGTTCCATTGTGCATTTGATTCTAAATTTGAGTATTAATTCCCCATCACAGTTACTCTAAGTTTGACCCTTTTACAGATACACATCTTTTTTATATTTTAAATTTCTTATATTTCTTTTGAATGCTTTTTTGAACATGCGTTTTCCTGTGGAAGGTTATGCTCAAACTTTATTGTTCTAATTTCAAACAACCTCTCGATACAATTTGGAAGGCAATTATTTTGTGCTTTACATTATTGGTGCAGTGAAATCAAGTAAATCATTACATTTTAAGATGTGTAGTTTAATGACTCATATGTGGATTGGCTTGTTATTAATCTGATCCATATGGAATATGTGTAGCTTTCTTCTGTAGGATATAAACTGGATTACTGCTTACTTTGTATGTTTCCCCATACATATATGGAGCTGTTAGGGAACAATAGAGTATGGATAATATTTTTAGATTCAGTATCTTTTCTATGGGCATTTTTGTTTTTACATGGTTTATATGAGCCTTCCAAGATAAGCTCTGATTAAAAAAAAAAACACTGGTGTTGGCAGTTGGTGTATGTCAAACACTTTTATTAAAACTTTCAATTCAATTTCCACTGCATTCAGAATGTTTTCCAAATTTTTCAGAGAGCTAAAATAAATCAGTGTCATCAACATATAAAGTGTTTTTAAACAAGTTAGAAGACTGGATTGTTACCATCAAGTTCATTATTTATTACTTAACCACGAGTGTGCTATCCCTCTTATACTGCATTATTGTATTTGTACTGTATATGTACTGTGTTTCTCCAGCTTTTTCACAAATCATTTCCAGATTTTGTATATAAATGAAAACACGCCCTTTGATCTTTGTGCAGTAGAAAAAGAATAATTAGATAATATAAGAAATGGTGAAACTAAAAATAACATAATATTGCAGAAACAATTTAGTGTAAATTTAGTACCGTAAAAATACAAATTTGATAGATCTTGAAATCATGATGTTGACCCATACTCTTTGGTACATTACATGTTTTCTCTCAAGTACATTTAGAAATAATGTTGCAACATTATGGCAACCCACTAAAGAATAAATATGGCCATCCCTTAACCACAGTAGCAGCTGGTGATCCTTGGATCCAATATCTTCTGAAACTCAGCTGTTTAAGTCAATAGTAGCATTAACATGTGGCCTTGCAATTCACTGAGGTCAAACAGAGTGAAAAGGCATGAAAAGTGGCGAGAATACCAGTAGTCATAGAGAGACCTTGTCAGAAATGTATCCCTGTGTCCATGGCCCTCGACCCCAGTCATAAAACTAGCAGACACAGAGGAAACCGAGCAGTAAATCAGCCCTTTGCTGTCTCTCACACACACTGATTTTGATCCTGGTGATATATGCCTTTAATATGTTTATGGAAGCATGGCGCAATGAAGAGAATAAAAGTAGACAGGAAGAAAGAGACAGAGGGCACACTGATTGTTTTATTTGTTTTTGGGGTTTTTTTCAAAAGTGCTCGTACATCAGAGGAAATCTTAATAGCATTTAAAAAATGTGCTCCTCCTTTGTCATTACATTTTAGTTTGATTATTAAAGAAACAATTTATTAAGCTACTTATAGCAAACCCAAGTACAATCATTATAGCCACATTTCAGCCATTATTGACATAACAGATACTTTCATTTTAGTCCAACAAAATGCAAACTACTTACTGTTAAATCAACAAATCTTTTTTTAATTAGGACAATAAAGGAGAAGGTCGAAGGAGAATATGAACTAGATAAAATCCATGTTGTTCCAAACTGACTACCATGCTCAACTGTGTGAAATTAAGCGAATGATGCAAAAATACGACAACAGTGGAAATATGACTCTTTTTTTAGGATAATGATCTTGTCATGTAATCACCCTTCCTGTTGCTATAGAAAGAAAAAGAGATGAGACCAGCATGCTATGATGAAATTGTGTGTTTTTGTCTTTTACTTGCCAGTTTGCACAGTGTAGTGTCAACTAAGGACAACTCAGACTCGACCCTTAGCCCAGCCTTAAAGATTTGGGTGGCTGGGCTAAGGGTGGGGTGGCTGTAGCTCAGGTGGCAGAGCAGGTCAGCCACTAATCAGAAGGTCGGTGGTTCGATCCCAGGCTGCATCCTGGCTGCATGCCAAATATCCTTGGGCAAGATACTAACCCCATGTTTGCCTACTGGTGGTGGTCAGAGGGCCCGGTGGCGCCTGTGTCCGGCAGCCTCGCCTCTGTCAGTGCGCCCCGGGGCAGCTGTGGCTACAATGTAGCTTGCTATCGCCAGTGTGTGAATGAATGGGTGAATGACTGAATGTAGTGTAAAACGCTTTGGGGTCCTATGGACTAGAAAAGCGCTATACAAATGCAGGCCATTTACCATTTGGAGTGCCATTTAACACCACATCATGGCATTCAAAAAGCAGCTCTGTAATATCACACAGCAAAGGAAAAGGCATGAAAGGCATTACTATAGCTGATTCCTTTATAATAAAATTATTACTAATGAGCTGTTCATATATAAATTGACTATGGAACTTACTACTGATGGGAGAGAAGCAAGAAGCTGAGGAAAGGCAAGAGAGCAGGAAAAAGAGAAGCTGAGGAAAACCATGAGGAAAACTGGCAGCGAGAGGGGAAGAGTGAGGAAAAGAGAGGGAGGGTAAAAAGATGGGGGAGAAGAAAAACTGAAAGGAGAATGGTGAATGACAAAGAAAATGCAGAGTGAGAGAGAGATGACAGAGTGCTGACATCAGAGGGCCAGCACTCCCTTCACATCATTCAGCATTCATGGAAAATCAATTCTCCCTGGTATGGACAATGGTGTCAGCAGGCGGCAAGACCAGCCACTCTGTGGCCTTCGTTCTGCCATTAACACTAAAAGACAGAGTGGTAATAGCACCTTCTCTAGAGGTTAACCCCATACTGATTTGTTAAATATCCCAAATCAGTAATCAAAATTATATAGTGTGATTATTTCATAATAGACAGTGAATATGAATATAAATATGGCAGGGTTCTAGCGACAATTGAGGTCCTGTAAGCAAAAGCGATACAACTGCGTAGTCTAGCATATCCTATTATTTAGCAGGCATGGAACACCTCAGTCTAAATAATCTCTATAAGCAACAACCAATGGTACTGCATGAAAACAAGTTCATCACTCTATACGACAGAGGCTAAGGGTGACAGGCTGGGATAAATAAATTAAACACAAAAATTTGCATAGGCATTAAGTATGCCTTGCTAGTACAGTTCCTTCAGAACTGCATTAATTAACAAGGTGCTGGGAAGAAATGCTGTCCCATACTGACATGATAGCATCACACAGTTGCTGCAGGTTTTTGTTTTTCTTCATGTGCATATCTCCCACTCCATCATATAACAAAGGTGCACTGTTGGAGATTTGATAACTGTGGTGGCCATTTATGTGCAGTGAACTAATTCTCATGTTCAAATAACCATTTTGTCCATTTTTTGTGAGCCTGTGCAAATTATAGCCTTCCTGTTCTTAGCTGACAAGACTGGCACCAGGTGTGGTCTTCTCTGTAGCTCATCTTCTTCAAGGTTTGACAAGTTGCCAGGTGTTCTGCTGAATACCTTTATTGTAATGAGTCATTTGAGATATTCTTGCCTTCCTAAGTTTTCAAAGCAGGCAGGACATTCTCCTCCGACTTTTACTTTCAACAGGGCATTTTCACCCACAGAACTGCCCTCACTACAAATTTTGTCTTTCTCAGACTGTTCTCTCTAAACCCTAGAGATGGTAGGGTGAGAAAATCCCAGCTGATCAGTAGTTTCTGAAATACCAGCTTGCCCTGCACCAACAACCATGTCCAATTCAAAGTCACTTAAATAATCTTACTTGCCCATTCTGATGCGTAATCTAAACTTCAAGAGGTTGTTTTGAACATGAATTGAGCTGCTGCCATGTGACTGGCTAATCAAATACGTGTGTTAACGGGCAGCTGAACAGCCATACCTAACAAAGTAACTGGTAAGCGTATTCATGCAGTTATTCACAAAAACACTATTTTAACTTCTTAAGCCCCAACGCCCCCTGATACGGGGGCAAAAGGCAGGAGATCAGGTAGGCTTGGGGCTTAAGAGGTTAATGTAGTTCTAATGTAGGTATAAATTCAGGTCTATAAAGAACACATTTTTAAATTGGCTTTCACCCGCATACATAATCCTTTTGGAGAACTATTCTAACATTTGAAATCAAAAAATCAAACCATATACAAAAACTAAAATGTTAACGTTAATCCAAAAAGAAATCATAAGACAGGGTTTGCGCTAAGAATGCACTCAACCAAACAACACAACAAAAAGTTTTTCGAGGTCATTTCATTTGAGACGACTCAGTGACAGTGATTCCACCTGGGGCCCAAGTTGATCAAAAAGCACACCTACTTGTAGTTTCCACTTAAAAAGACAAATATCCAGTAGTGGTGTAGAGGCTGTGATGATAGCTTCACTTCCCTTTGTGATGGTGCCATTTGTTAAAATGACAGAAGCAGTCTGAGCACTGTAGTCCTGGGACCTGTGTGTTAGTGTGTGCTGTGATGATAGCGCAGAATGTGGTAATAAAATGATTGAAGAGTTAGGATGTGTTTAGGTTCCATAGAGAACACAGACATTACAAAGCCACCAACAAACATCCATCTACAGTATCTTTGAATGTGTGCACCGGTACGTGTGTGACAGCTTAGTGGTCCCTGCAGTGTATATGTTTTCATATAAGATTTCCGTTGTGTCAGCACTGCCCCGCTCTGTGTGTGCTCTTGCACATTTTGAAGAACACTGGAGGTACACAGCTTGTATTTATTCATAATATGCTGCTGCAGACAGATAAACCTGGTGTGAAACAAAGATAATTAACACATGACACCCTGGTTCCTTTTCAGTGAAGTTTAAATCCGGGAAGTAAAGTTACAAGGATGTCATCCTCACAGCAGAACTGGCTCACCAGAGCAACAGAAGTTTGCAACATGTCGTCAGGCCCTGTAAAGCAGCTGCACACAGCTGGAGACCTGTTTTTACCAAAGACCAAAAGGGAAGATAGGGGAGACAGAGCGATGAGGGTAGGCCACAGAACAGGGTTCAAAGGAAGGAGATATCTCTACATGGGGAGGATAGGACTCGTTCTCCATAAGAATCAGGTTAATTTCCATCAGCTGTATTTATGTGGCTACAAAAGCTCCACAGGATGTGTACACCAACAAGTTTCAAGAATTAACCACAACTTCAGCAGAAAATCTAAACACAAACTACAGACCCTTGAAGATGATGGAAAAATGACTGACACCAGATTAAAAACACTGGCCTCAAGTCAACATAAAACTTTTTTTTTTTTATTGTTCTTCATTGTCCTGGTGTCCAACACACAGGGTTGGGGAGATGATTTGAAAACCACAGCAATAACAGTTTCATTGACTGTTCTCAAATGTCTGAGGCCAAACGGAAACAGTGGTGTTTGGCAGATCCTAGAAAGAGGACCAGTATGTTACTGTAAAGCTGTATTTTTCATGATTGCATGTTACCCCTGCTCAAAGTGAGAAATTAATTTTACACATCATGACTCTGTTTTCTCATTATCATTACTCTCCAACTGGAACCGTGTTTTCTGTATCTGCCAAGCAGGGTGATGAATACTGTTGGCTAATCTTCTCTTGCATTATTCCATGATAGTATGCCGTTGTTTGAAAAGTTCTTATCTGCTTAGGCAGAACTACCACCGGCATCATATGTTTAGCACACCTGCCTTCTATCCTCTGGTCTGTGGCTTCATAATCTGTTAACATTCACTCTCTGTACCTCCCCCACTTTCATTCTCCCTCTGTTTTTTCTCATCACCCTTGCGATTTCAGTGCCACAAAGGTCTTCCAGATAAAAAACAAGAGAAAAATTGGTGGCGGTGTCAAGCATACTGTGTTCATTGTTTGAGGAGGGCAATGTCCTCTTATTTCACTGTGCACATCTGCCTGGGACCATCTGGATAATGTCAGCATTCAACACTGAGCAGAGCAACCATCACTCTTTCCCCTCTCTGACACATCTCATCTCCTCCCAATGAGGAAAAAAATAGAGAGAAAACACAGATCTTCCGCATTAAAGTCATGAAACAAATCAACTTTAACCATGGATGATCGGAAGCAAAATGCTTTATTAGATGTGGCTGTGGACACAAGGAGGAGAGTGGAAGAGATTAAAAACAGAGGCAGAGGTGGGAAGCTGGTTAACAGATGTGGAGGATGTGGAAGAGCTGGGTCCAGCATGGATGAGTAGAGTAATAAGTGGTTTGGAATGTGTCTTGTGACAAACCTATAACAGACAGGATGTTAGTAAAAGACAGATTACTACAAATTAATGACAAAATGTTTCAATGTTAAATGTAAGATTTTTAAAAGTTGTTTATTTAAAAAGTTGGTGTGCATTGATACAATGGGAAAAATACATCATTTGGTTTGGTTTGGGGAATTTTGGAATCTTAATACTTTGTTTAATATACACACATGGAGTTATTCTTTTATCCTGGTAAGTGTTTATAGGTAGACATCAAAGACAGAATATGAATAATTACAAAATTGCTGGCTTGTTTTATCAATCTGAGATTCCTATTTAAGTGGCAGAGGCATGTTTGCATATATCTGTGTGTCTTTTTTTAAATCAATTGCAATCAATCAATCATAGTTTTGAAACTGATTTCTTCGTTAACCATTCCAATAAAGGTATGATTCATCCTGATACCCCACCTGCTGGTAAAATATGTTCTTATAACATCATGTTGAACTCATTCCAGCAGTTAAAGAAAGTTTCTTGAAAATTAATGTGACACACGTGTACTCTCTTTAATTCTGTTTTATTTATGTTGCACCAAATCACAACAATAGTTGTCTCAAGGCGTTTTATGTTGTAAGGTAAAGATCTTACAATAATACAAAGAACAAAGGACAGAAAAAACCCAAACAATCACGATTCCCTTTCAGAAAGTGCTTTGACGACAGTGGGAGGGAAAAACTCCCTTTAACAGGAAGAAAC
Source organism: Simochromis diagramma (assembly GCF_900408965.1). Taxonomy (NCBI): domain Eukaryota; kingdom Metazoa; phylum Chordata; class Actinopteri; order Cichliformes; family Cichlidae; genus Simochromis; species Simochromis diagramma. The sequence goes on from NW_024386831.1 coordinate 10,503,689, forward strand.
CTCCAGCACAACCAGGATCAGGGACAGGCAGCTATGGGCCATGACCAGTTGGGTTGAGGGGAGGTAGATAGGACATCATGGTTGTAAGAACTAAATTGAAATGGTTATTTAACTAACAAGCTAAACCAAGTTAAATAAAATAACATTAAACTCTAAGATCTAATCATTTCTTTCATTTGGAATTTTGATTCTGTGTATTTTAATTACATGATAAATTACCTGATTTTTATTTATATTTCACAAACCTACAGAGTTTAAAATGAAGGTTCAGTTATTTTCTTATTGTAAAGTACCCTATATTGTTATTACCAGTTCCATGAGTGCGGTTTTTGATGGTGCCTATCAGTGATCATTTGGACTATATACTTCAAATCTTAATTTTGGGATTGCTTGAATTCTGATTAAAAAATTCTCTTGGGTGTAAAATTATAAAAAAGAAAGACATTTAATAATGCTTTAGATTTAAAAAAAAAACAACTTCCACTTGTGATCTATTTAAAATGTGAATCATGCGCTCGTAATAAAAATTGTCGGCCTGCATGACTACGACATGATCAAATAAAAAAACACAGGAGCAGGTCTGTCATCATCCGTTTTTTGGAAAATATTTTGAGAATATTTATTATAAAAATATAAATGTTTCCACTACAAATCATTTTACATTAGTAGACAAGGCGATCTACATTTCCACACATAAACTCTCACACAGACACTCGAATCAGACTTGAAACATAAATTTAGGAATCTGGATATAGGGCTCATAACAGTATTGCTCTCTCAGCTGTGTCATTTTTATAAAGTAAGTCTAGAACCAAAACACAGACAGCATTGACACAGTATTTACTCTACGCCCCTCCCCCCACCCTCCCAAAAAACGAACAATGCACTGTATAATGTTAACAAATAAATAACGTAATCATAATTGCCTTTTTATTGTAGAAAAAAAAAAAAACAAAGCTGACAAATATAATTCAAAACAAGATAAAATAAAATACAAATGCTTTTTCTCTTTTTTTTTAATTAAAAATGTTGCACAATTTTTATTCAGGCTTTTATACATACAAACATTTGTACAAAAAAGGGATGGACATGTACATATAGTGGGATCTGTAGTGCTAGTTGCCATAATAACAATGGTTTACATTATGTACATGCTAATTAAAACACATAGCAGCAACAGTAGCATCCACAGGTAGACCAAAGAAAAGAAGACAGGACTGACAGACCGACCAAGGCTGGGTTTCCCAAAAGCACCAAAATCACCCCGTCTGTTAGACAAGTTTAATCTAGCGCCAAGGCAATAACATTTAATTTCAAAGTGCTGCAATACTGCGTACTAAGTGCTTGAAGAAACTTAAATATTGCATCCTTCTTGTTACATATTACCCAACCAAAAGCACAAAGTACCAAAGTGCCAGTTCAAAAAATCTGGGTACATGTTGCACTGAGGGATTGACTGGGTGACATCAAAGCAGGAGACTAGCATCGTAAAGTACTTCACTGTACAAAGGTCTTCTAAGGTGCTTTTAGGAAAGCCCATACTGGAGATATGACGCACTTGGATACTATCTCAGAAAGCAATCATCTATTAGATATGCTGCATCTCTTCCAGGGCAAAATCTAGTTAGTTTAGGTAATAACCAACTCTATATCCCAAAGAGAACAGAGAAAGAAGGCCAAGACTTTCTTGACGTCAAACCAAAACCAAGTCCAACTACAGGAGGCACTCAACTTTTTTTTTGCATTAAACACACCAAAAATAATCGGTTAAAGTTAATTTTACAATATAACAAACTATTTTTTACACAAATTTTTCCAATCAAACAAAATGACAACTCCTAAATGGCTTTTATTAATAAATTATGAATTCAAACCTAAGTTACTGGACTATAACCTCAGATAGGCAGTGTTAATCTCAACCTACTAAACCGATCTTACACAGGCAAAAATTACACTCTTTAGAAAGAAAACGAGAGTTGTGAGAGTTTGATGATGCTAACTTGTCTTCCCTAAAGAAGAAACGTGAGCTCTGAGTATATTACACTTCTGCAATACATCAGCAGCAGTAGCAGAGGGCTGACATTGATTTTACTTGTTGTCTCTCATCATCATCTCTCTGTTTTCCCTTTTCTTGCACATGTATCTTAACCTGAATTCTCAGTTCTAGTTTGCTCCATTTTCCCCATCAGTTTGTCCTTGCTTGAGAAAACATAAGGAAGTATACATCCTGAGATTTCACACAAAGGGGTTACAGAGAGAACTGCACTAAACCTGTACAATATCTGTTCATAAGCACACAGAACACAGATGTCACCATAAAGAAAAATCTGTGGGTGAAGTGATTTATGGCCCCTGTTATTTTTAAAGCACAGCATTCAATACATTTTACATGTGATAGACTCATGGCTTCCATACAATGAAATTATTCCACTGATTATATCATTATTGCTTTTAAGTGACATGTCTACTGAATGCAAATGCTATAGATCAGAGCTACAGAGTAAAATGGCTCGGTTAGCATCTCGGTGTGTCCATTCCAGCTGAGATCTCGCATGGATAGAGACGGTAAATGAAGGTAGTTGCAACAAAATCTCACGCTTCAGACTTCCTCACTCCAGGAGGGCTCTACAAGTGGGTCAGCTGCTGCTGTCCGTCGTACCCTTCTTGGCAAGGTGTTTCAGTTGTTTCACTGCCTTGGACTACAGGCTGATTCTCGGGCGTGCTGTGGGTAAGCCATAATCATGGAGACGTCCGGCTATATGTTAATGCAGTCCTTGCCCTGCATCCCAGTACAGTTCTCCTTTGTCTTCCTGATCAGGTCTCTCTGACCTTCTTCTCTTTTCTCTGCTCTCTACCCCCCTCTTAGTCTGTAAGGCAACTCAACATGGGCACAGAGGGGCAGAGGGTTGAGTCAGCCAGTTACCTAGCAGGTAGAACTGAACTGAGCTCTTCTCCACTTCTCTGCCGGGACATCTTTCAAATGAAACAATGAAAGACATCATTTGAATCATGCCATATTTTTCCGCCATTTTCAGTCTGAATATGCAGCCACTGTGTTAGAGTGCAATTAGCAAACACAGTCTGTCAACACAGACCAACAGATAGGTCTCTGGTGGTTTTCATTTGTCGGGTCCATTTTTTTAAACAGGTACTGGGCCATTCTTGTTGTGAGAATCTAGGGCTTTCAAGCTGCTCACTATCTTCTTCTGCGGTCCTACAATAGTCACTCCAACCTTTTTTAGATCCCTGGTTTGCAAGAAAAGCGAGAAAGGGGGAGAGAGGGGCAGAGTGAGGTTGAAAAATAAATGGGACAAAATCAGACAGAGAGAAAGATGGGAAGGAAAAAAATGGAAACGTGTGCGTTAGTGATAGTAAATATGACATCCGTGTGACAATAGTGGCATGCTCCCAGTGTTGCTCCCTTCGCTTCCCTGTGCGCCTGTCATTTGCAAAGGACTGCATTTCCCAGAAGGCTTCACTGACAGCTGCCATTATGACCCTGTCAGGGTAGAAAACAATAAAATACAAGGGCCACAGTGGCAGAACAGAACTAGTCTTCTGCATTGCATTAAGCTGGATTTTTTTGACAGGTACACTTAATTTTGTGGAGAGGAGCAGCACAGGGACATGTGTTGAACACGACACTGGTTCATAAAGTGCTTCTGTTAAAGCGTTAATACTCTTAAAAGCTCTTAGAAGGTTGGTTACTTGCATTCAAAGAAAAGACCACTTGAGTTAACTAGAATACAGTTGTTAAGAGTGTTATACAGTGTAAACCTGAAATAGACAAAGCAGTTAGTCAGCTTAATTTAAATATTGCACCATTTGTTCAATAATAAACATACACTAGCAAAACCTTTAAAATACATACAAAGCAGTACACAGAGTATTGATTTTACAGCACACAGCAATCACAGCACATGTTAGGACTCCTTTCTCCTAAATAGTGTATTGTATTAGTAGAAGCAGTGGGATTATGGCATTACTGCAAGAAACTCTTTCAGCCATTTAGTGCTTTTTAAAAAAAACAAAACAATGTTTTTATTTTCCATATGCAAGCAGAAAGTTTAGTTTGAAATAGAGTTAAAAAAAATATAGATACAATTTGAAAACCCAGAAACTGACAGTGATCCAAATTACAGATTCTGCCTTACTTTGTGTGACGATTTCAAGGGATAGTTGCTTCAGTGTTGATTATACAAATTATTCTGTTGTCAAGTTGGCACAATACTTGGGTTTACAACTATCTACCTTTGCAACAATAAAGATAAATAATTAATCTGTAATTTATAAGCTTTTCATTTGGTCTGTTTTCTGGTCATTAGCATGCAAAAGAGGCTGAAACCAGCATCTACTGCTGATTATGTGTGCAATACTAATCAACATTTGTAAAGTACCCTATTAGTATTTTGAGCACCAAATCAGTAGCCCTGTTTTAGAACATGTGGCATTTTACTCTTTTTTATAATTACAGCCTAAATGGGATGAAGTTACCACTCAATAAAAACTAACTATCCCTTCAAAGGTCAGACAAGTGAAAGCCCATCAGTGGTTCTGGAGGTTATTGATCTTAGACCTAGGCCTTGGTCCTCCACCCACCATCCAGAGCTTGAGTAGGGTGGAGCTGGGTGTTAGAGAGTGGTGATCCCCATGGATGGCTCCCATTCTGGGCAAGTGGCTTGTGTGACATGGACCTCCGTCAGAACCACTCTACTGAGAAACAGCCAGGCCCAGCAATGTTAACACATTAAACTAGATATTATTGTTATGGGTGGTATTAGCACATTTTGTAAGAATAAACACAAACTGCTTATCTCACCTCTGTGGCAGACAAGACACCAGTGATGACTTGTCTGCCACTGCAATGAGAATGTTTTCTAAGAGATAAGATAAGATAGAACTTTATTAATCCCTCGGGTTCCTCTGGGAAATTCGATTTCCAAAAAACAGGTAATAAAAATAAAGTGTATAGATTGTGATTATATTGTATGCTGATTTAATTTTTTGTGTGTGTGTCTATCACATTGTAAAAGAAAATCTAAAATTTAAAAAAAAAGATCCTAAAATGATTTGAAAACATTTTGACATTGACAGTGTACAGGTAAAAAAAATACTCCAAATGATGCAGTATTTATATGTCAGTCCATCTTCTCTTCTTGAAAAAGGATTAATCAATTACTCCAACAGATGACTCAGCACACTGCGGCCGAGTATGATAACTGTTCCTCTGAGGTCAGAGCATTGCCAGGCCTTGTGCTGAATATCAAGGACTAGATTAAGACTGTACAGATCAATACAGAAATCTATACAGTGCAATTCATAGTCTGAGCCAAGGCTTCTGCCTTGTAGCTGAGCTTAGGTGCCTTAGATGAAGCCTTCAGTGGATTAATACTGCGGTGATCCAATTTAGCATCTAGCCACTGAAAAGGCATTGTAGACCAATATATTATGTTTAGTGCACGATTCCTTCAGTGCAATTTGTCTTTGATGTATTTTGTCAATACTGATTGTGGATTTCCACCTAGTCTGTGCACTAAATACAACATTTTAAGATAACCTTTTCATAGATTAAACACATTCATTTATCACATTGGATAGTGACTTATAAGAGAAGAGAAAAAAACATTTTGTGTAGTACTCCTACACAAGAAAAGAACCATAATAAAAATTACAGGAAGCTGAAAGTATATATTTCAGAATTAAGCGCTCTGTGTGGAAAATAAACACACTTGAGCTTGTCTTAAGGTAGTACAGAGCATTACGTATAATATTTCCAGGAAAAACTATTCTGTTCCAGTTACAAGTCAATGAAGTCTACAGTTGGCACTGTGAGGAGGTCTGCTAAACAACAGCTTTTTTTAATATCAGCTCCAACCAATTTAACATAGTTTAAACTCATGCACAACACACAATCCTTCTTTCCAGCATATTAAGCCCAACACAGTTAATGACTCCCTGCTTTGTACAGTTATTGAGTTACAACTGCTTGTAGTACTGACCACCAGTCCCCAATTGCCCCCGCAACTGCTATCAACGCAGAGAATGGCTGCTTTGATCACAATGATTAGAAATGTCCAATTATTTACTCTGTCACATTCCACATCAATTAAACTAGCAGCAGGCCAACAGAGCGAGGAAAAAGGAGGACAGGGAGAGGGAAAGAAAGGGACCGAACAACAATACACACTGTAGGTCCTACTTTCTTACCAAGTGAACATACTGTAGGTCCTATATTGTGTGCTCGCCAGTTGTGATTTCTCTGGATGTGGCTGCCAAATAATTTTCTAGCAATCTATCCTTGCTCTATTCTTTGCATTTTAATGCTTTACAGCACAGAGAATGCCATGTCTTTGCACACCTACTTGACAGCTATGCCTTCATTTTCTCTTTCAAAGGCCCCTCTCGCTACTCTTTTATCTTGTCAAATCTCCCCTTTCATTCTCTCTCTCAATAGCGTCTCTCTTATTCCCTTTCCCTCATGGAACTCACAACTCTTCTACCCTCTCTTTCTCTTTTTTTTTGGTTTCTCTTTTTTTTTCTCTTTCTTTCAATGCTCTCACCTTCCCCTCTGGTCATACTTGCAGCATTGAAAGCATAGCTAAAGACCTGTCTTTATGAGTTACCATGAGTCTCATCTGGACACCTTTAGTAATGGCTCTATAGCTTTCTTTACTTAGTGAGAACAAGAGAATGTGTGTGCTTGTTCTTCACCAAGAGTCTCTTCAAATTCCTGGGCCTTACCTCTGATACTTGGGCCCTGTAAACACTGCTGACATGAATAGGCAAAGAAGTCTAATGTGTGTGTCTCTGTGTGTTGTTGCCTTACTCTGTGGAGGTTTTGGCCAGTGTGTCACAGGAGCTGTAGCTGACCCCAGAGAAGGCCTCCTTGCAGGGCAAGGTCCTCATTCCATCCATCCAGTCGCCCATTGTTCCCACTGAGGGAACCTCTGAACTGCTTCTGTCCAACAACAAGTTGGCTGGCCTGACAGAGAGGAGAAGAACAGTCAAGGGAGAAGCAAACATATCAATAAGTGATGATGAACCACTTGTAAGATTTTCGTGTCCTAGATGTCATTAGAGTTCACATCATACTGTAGTTTAAGGAAAACAGGAGAATAAACACCACCAGGTATCACAGTTTCTGTTTTATCTACAGCCAGCTGATGTCATAGTGAACTAGTCCTACAACTATGTATATTGTCTTTTCAAGCATACACTATTGCACCATTTACAGAGTCTGAAGCATGTTAGACATGTCAGAGTGTGTGTGCACAATGGTCTGTATGCTTTACGGTCTCAGAAACAGTTTGGCAACTGCATTTTCACAACAGACATCAGCCTTTGTTCATTGTTCATGCTATCATCAGCAGTCATTGCTTCACTGTCCTTTTTTATTATTTTGAGCTAGCAATGTTTCTGGCTAATTCCATCATTATTTCCTGTAGCAGATGTACCATGCAGCAGAACGTAACATTAGATTTCATTAGACTTGATGGTTTCAATTGGATCAAATCATATTAAATGCTCTGCGTTGGGCTTTAAAATGCTCAGTCAACTGTAGAGGGTGTAGGGAAAAACTGCAGGCACTGTTGTGACTAGCTCTGATTGATGTTTGCCAAAGGGAGGGGGGGCTGAGGAACAATGATGGGTAAAAAGACTTACAGAGAGTAAAGGTACATTAGAGCTGGAGAGTGCAGAGGGCCCAAGGAAACAATGTGCTTTATTAATGGCGACTTTCAGATACCGCAACTCATGTTTATACAAATGTGATTCCCTCAGCTACTGTGAAAGCTGAGCACATTAGTGCAGCGAACGGGAAACAAAGCCAAACCATATCAGGTCAAACTACAGCTCATAACACAATAATCAATCCAGTAGTAGCACACTGTGCATTTTCATTTTGATTTTCTGAGTATCATCTAAAACTGGGTTCCAAAAATGAAGGACACACTGCATTTGTCACAAAGATCAGATAAATACACCTGTACCAAGATATGTATGGCACTCAAGGGAATACAGCAAAGCAGGTCAAAAAAAAAGAACAACAAAAAAACAGATAGCGCTCCCTTGGGGAAAACTATTTATAGCACTGTAAACAAACTCATTAGAATACCAGAAAGTCCACCTCTGCCTAATTGACTTGGAAATTGGCAAGGAAGTTTAAAGCCACTCTAAATGTGCCAGGGTTTGTGTACCTACAGAAAAAAAGGTATAATTTCATATAATATGTTACGTGCTTTCGTCACCTGCTCTAATTAAAATGTATTTTATTGATTTGACACCTTTAATTAAATCAATATAATATAATTAATGGTGTCAGAAACAACACACTAAGCCAACAAAATATTAGGCACATTGAGATTATTGAGATGGTATCCCAAGTGGTGACAGGAGAAAAGAAGAAAAAGAAGGAGAAAAAAAGATGCACTTGAGGTGGTGGAGTGGGTGCTGTTACAGTGATTGAGTCTTTTCCTGCCAGATCAGAGGGTTGTCAAAATGCTGAGGGCCCCCAGGACCCCCTGGAAAGATGGTTTGTCTGCAAAGGAGGGAATTGAGGGCTAGATGGAGGGGGTGGTTTGCATGAGCACAAAAAGAAAGTAATATGTGAATCTTCTGACAGTAGAAACCCATTTAAAAAATATTTTAAATATGTGTTACTTCTTTTTGAAAAAAGAGGAAGAGGAATCAATAGAGATTTTTGCTGATATTTGCTGGAAAACAAATCAGGAAAAATCAGTTAAGATATATAAAAGATAACTATCTTCCATTTAAAGTTTTGGGCTATAAAAAAAAATTCTTTTTTCAGGATTATTGATCTTCTTCCCTCCCCTCCTACACCCCTTCTTCTTTCTATCTTTGATCTTTTTTCCTCTTTTTGTCTCATTTTTTCCCTTCTGCTGTCTCCACTGAGAGGTAAACTGCAGATGACCTTGATTCGTCTCCCTTATCATTTTCAATGTTTCCTTTGTTGTTACATTTTCAGCAACATCTTGTTGCAGCTCAAGAGACACGATGATTGGTGAGGAAACAGAGAGATGTGATGAATTGGAAAATCATAAAAAAAGCATCTGTCTGAGACTTGGGGTTTGGGGCGGGGGGGTATAATGTCTACTTAATACTATATAGCAAAGCAGAAAACACCCACTTGAAAATATAGATGAAAATATGACTACATCAGAGAGAAAGGGAGTCGGGTTATATATTCCCTTTTTTCATCTTTTGTTCTGTACTCCTTGTTTTAATCTCCAAATAATCTTCTGATTTTTGAGCTCACAAAAAAGGGAATGAAATTACCTTTCAGCGTGACAGCTCCAAGGCAATTCAAGGACAGTTTAGACTGATATTTAGGGGTAATATTAGCCCTTTCAGTTGCAGCCCTTTGCTGCCACTGCCAAATTGGATGATATCATGTAGTTTTAACCAGTACTCTGGTGGGCTGAGGAAAGCTAAACTGACATTTTGATTTGATTTCAGCAACAATACGTGACTGTGCTCCGAATTCTTTGTTCAATTTATTTTCACTCTGGAGTTTTGGTAGTGTCTGAGCTAACAGTTTAAGAATTTTTGGTAACTGAATTGAAGTATTGCTCATCATAAAACTATTCTATTTAACTTCTATCCAGTTTTTCATACTTGTGACTTTTTAGATATTCTCATCAACATATACCTCTCTGTGATAAATGCCTGTGTTCTTTTCTACTATCAGGCTGTTTCCATTCGCAGTTGAATGTTTGCCCATTTCAATTGCCAAGCATAGTCCAGGCACCAATCCTTGTTGCTTCCCAAGTCCTTTTATCCAACCTGTGTTCCTGGCCTCTCTGGATAAAGGTTGATATTTGAGATATTCTCTATATAAATATTTTAGATTTGATAAAACGTTGAGTGTTATGTATTTAAAGGTAATACTGTAAGCAGCCATTGGCATGCTTTGTTGTGCAGAAAAAAAACTATCTTTGATTTAGAAAGTGCGATTGCAGCAATCTCGTGTAATTTAGACACCCTGAAAGTTAAGTCAGATACACAATGGCTGCTAACCTCTACTGGACACCAGTTGGCCCATAATTAGCCCCTGACAGTCAACCTTGGCCTTCTGACTCTCTCATCATCCATATGCAGGAAGAGTAAACTGACCAGGTCCCACCCTCGAAGTTTCCAGATGCTCTACTTGGTTCACAGGCTTTGTTCTGGGCTTTGTGGAGGAGGGGGTATTGCATTAGCAAGCCAGGACAGCCCTGAGACAAACGAGGTGTGTGGAGCTGAGTGCAGCTGCTCCCGCTGTGCAACTGCCGCCGCCACCACACACATACACACATACGCACAGAGAGTTCTCATAAATCAACGCACCAGCCTCTGTCGGCCAGCCTGTGCTCACCCAGTGTTAAAAGCCAATCAGGAAAATTACATGCAAACTCCAAGGGACCTATTTTCACTTTCTTAAGAAATCATTAGTCAATGTTACTAGCTTTGACGTCTACATAATACCATGGCCGTCTGCTGCAGACCCAATGCCTGTATCCCTTCTTGCCCAGGACTGACAAGTGTATGTTGCCCTGCTTACCCACACACCCCTGGGAGAAAATGACTGATTCAATAAAGGCAAGGAACAAAGCATTAACAAGGGCAAAAAAGAAAGTAGTGTGAGAAACAAATAAGATAACATTTTTGAAAATATCAGAAAAGAGATCTGATACATTTTCTAGTGGTGCTAATTTGCATTTAAATCTTACAAGCAGAAGAAATAGGCGGTGTTTATATTGAGCTCCTTTGTGTACAGGTGGTAAAACGAGTGAAAGAAACTTCCCCATCCCAAATTTTCATGACATTAAAAATGTTAAATTATGTTATTGAGAAGTAGAACTTTCATAAATATGCTGATAATATGTCTAGTGATCACCAGCCAGAACTTTATATGACCTAAAATACAGTACTGGATTGTCTAGTACATGGCAATAAAATTAAAAGAAGAAGAGAAAAAAAGAACAACTTAGAAACCATTCAAGACTAAGAGACATTCACCAGCCTTGCATGGTTTTGACCAGCAGTTCTGGGTTTTTCTTTTCGTATTTTCTTAAGTGTAAAGTTTTATATATGCAAGTGACAACCACCTAAAAATAATAATGAAAACAAATACACGTAAGATGGCTTTGATACCTGGATGTGGTGTTCGCTGTGATTTTGAGGCTACTGGGGTTGCGGATGAGTTTATCCAGGATGCTAACTATCTGCTCAAACTTGGGCCGATTGTTCCTCTCTTTTTGCCAGCAGTCCAGCATGAGCTGGTAGAGAGTGGCAGGGCAGTCCATGGGTGGGGGCAGTCGGTAACCTTCATCTACAGCCTTTATTACCTTTATGAGGAACAACACGGACAGCATTTGAAAAAAGGCAAATAATATTCAGAACAAAATACATTGTAATAGTAAGTGATTTTTTTCTCAGTTTTGTAAGAATACTTTACTAGAGTATGTCTTTTGTCAAATGTGCAAAGGTGGTAGCCCTGCAGATGTGCATGTGTACCTATTAAAGGAATGCAACTTTGCAAATAAATAGAACTTACATCCTGATTGGACATCTCCCAGTATGGTCGTTCCCCATATGACATCACCTCCCATAGCACAATGCCATAACTCCAAGCATCACTGGCAGATGTAAACTTCCTGTAGGCGATAGCCTCTGGAGCAGTCCACCGAATAGGGATTTTACCTCCCTGAAATACAGACAATGAGAGGTCATTCATTGAGCTCATTTTGTATTTCTGTCATTCAATCTGTCATTGAAAAACATCAATAATTCTTGAGCATAACTAATTTTCTACCTAAAATTATGGGATTTTTTTATAAACCTTTTGATATTACATCTTAAAATCTTTAAAAACTTTTTAAAAATAGAATTTCAAAGTTTAGTACTGCTCGTGGATATAAATATTTAAAACTGGATGTATTCTTGAGCAAAATTTCTGAAAACCAGGATTTGGATCTGAGGTGCAGGTTTGTGTCCAATGCAAGAATATTTCTTATGAATATTATTTAGGCTGTTCTGAAACCCCTAAATCCTGGTGGTCTTTGTGGTTTGGATTTAAGGTTTGAGATCACAGCTTCAGATTCAAAACTGTAACAATTGTAAAAATAATATTTTTATTATTTTTTCCAGTCTGGTCTGGAAGAGTCTAAAGTCCATGTTTCATCACAGAAAGGTGAACCATGCATAAGCTTTTTTTTTACCTTTCACTTTCATTTCATTGTCTTTAATTAATTTGTTTTCCCAGACTGGCAAAAAAAAAAAAAGAGTCTAAGACTTCTAAAAAAGACTTTAAAATTGTCACATAAGGGGACATTGAACTTTATTGTAACAAAACACATTAAATTAAGATTTAATCAAAATGGATTATCATCAGTCTTAAAGAAAGTTAAAGCCAGAAAGAAAAACCCATTCATCAAATTGTAATCCAAGGTGTCCTGGATAACCCCATACTACAGTGTGTAGCTGTATTTGTCATTTTAGCTAAAAATCAAGACAGATGAACAAAATGGATTATAGGGTAGGAGGCTGATGGTAGCCAAAGTTAACAGAAACCTTGGCCCAATCAGTTGGGTTTTGCCCAATGCTGTGCAGTCACACTCTAAACTTTACATTCCTCTATTACTATTTCCATACTGAAGTTATGGAAATAATGGGGAATGTATGTGAGAATGAAATGCAGACAGCCAACAAATGGCGGCACACATAAAGCAGTTTACAAAGAAACACTTTATAAATACAAACAAGAAAATACACTCTGCTCTTGCACTTATACTATACCCAGCTGCTGCACAAAGATATTAAAGTCTAAAATGTGCAGAAATACCCTTAAACGTGGGACGCACATGCATGTAAACATGCACATACGACCACAAACTTTTGATTTTTTCCTAAAAAACAATGACTAAAGAAGTGGAGAGAAAAAAATCCACTGAAGCCCACATGTGCTAGCATTGTCAGTTACTTTAATGCGGCAGAGTTTATTATTCTGTCTCATTATTTCAGATTATGAATTTCTGGGAGAAAGGCAAACGGCACATTGACTGTTTATTTGACAAGCCATTCTCAGCCAGAAAATTATACTCTGTCTAAAAGGCTGCACGCACGGTTAAGACCACAGATTCCCCAGTTGAGAATGGCCACACACGCACACACTTCCAACGGTTAAGATCAGTGTCTGGATCATAATTTGCCTACTGTGTGTGTTTCAATTTGAGCATCTAATGCTAAGGCAAATAAAAAATGCTTTTACGATATTTTTTGTTTTTTAACTTTAATGGAAATGGTGGAAAGAAATCAATAAATCAATAAATGGCATAAAACATCCAGGTTCTGGTACTCAAGGTAGGTTTGAAAAAGCAGTCAAAGGCCTTTATTTCACAGGGCTAATGACATTAAAAATACATGAATGCATACCAGGTTATGCTTCTTCAGGATGTAGAGATGCAAAGACACAAACAGAGCAATTAGAGCTTCTCTCACCACAGGTGTGCAAATCTAATTACATGCATACACTTCTTTCTGAAAAATTGAATTGCCTAAACTTACTGGGAGACCATCTGTAGGATTCCATTTTTATGATCTTTCTCATAATACTAATTTTCCATTGCCTATGTGCTATTATTACATTGTTATGGGAAGTATCCTAAGTGGATTTCCAAGGTAAGTTGAAACACAGATTTTCCATCATCGTAAGAAGCACTGTAAATGTCTGAAATTGTCTTCTTGGCATGTGTGCCTATGCCTCTAAAAGCGAGACATGATACTTTTTGAAAGTATCGGTGCTTTTCCTCCTAAAGGATGAACTTTATCGACTTCTGTGTATCACCAAAAAGCAACCAATTCAGAATTTATTAGCCTGTCAAACGGCTTTTATAAGTTGTAATCAGCCCAATAGATCTGGTCAGTAGATGCCTTCTCTACTAGCTAGCAGCCTCAAGAGGCAGTTCCTGCCATTGTTGCACCAACAGATTATGCAGGATACCTCAAAGAGTTATCTGAAAAAAAGTTCAATCTAAGAAGTAAAAACCTCTGTCATATACATTATGAAAGCAAATGACAGTGGCAAAGCCCAACAATATTCTTCTCAATGAGATGCATCGTCTTATGGCACATGGGGCTTTAATGGTCTTCCCTATGACCTTCCAGTTTAGGATATGTGGATTTATGTCTGCCCTTTAACAACTAGTTTTTTATGTGCCGTTCACCCTTGCTGTGATATGTGAGGGGAACAGGTGCACAGTATCTGTGTCTGTGTATGTGTGATGACAAAAACAAAGACCGGAAGAGGATGGAGTGTGTTGCTTTTTGGTGGGGGGATTATTTTTGTTGGAGAGGATAGATATAGAATTGATATAAAACAGTGTTGTCTTTAAATGTTTTATTTGTATTTGTATTCCAACTCACCCTAGTTGTGTAAGCAGCCTCCGGGTCATCCTCCAGCACCCGGGACAAGCCAAAGTCTGACACTTTACACACCAGATTGCTGTTGACCAAAATGTTTCGAGCGGCCAAGTCTCTATGAACGTAACCCATGTCTGACAGATACTTCATGCCTGAAGCAATACCGCGCAGCATGCCAACCAACTGGATTCCTGTGAACTGGGCATCATGTTTCTAAAAAGGGAGATAAAAGAAATAATTATAGAAAGAAAAGCGTGCTTTTCCCTTTATGTTACACGTTAACATACATTATATAGTACACAAAGGGAATCTGACCTTTTGGGGTATTTGCATAAAATGAAACTTTTCTGCATTACTGTCCACAAGATTTTCATTAACCTTTAAAAATCACCTTTGACATTATGTACCTCATCTTTCGTTTCAACTATGAAATCCCAGAGCCAAATACAGAGTAATGTATGGAAATAAGGATTAGACCATAAAAATGAATTTCTTTTTTAAATAAATCACTGTTGTTATTGTGGAGCAGTTTTCATATGCAACATATGTGATGACACACATAGACAATATGAACACTGGCATCCACATATATATATTTGAATGCTGTATCTTCATCAGAAAATCATATCATGTGGAAAAAAGGGATATAATGCATTTCCATGGCACATTATCCAATGGATTTTTATAGCCAAATGTTTGCCAGGTGTTGAGTTGCAGCAGTCAAACATATAGTGGGTGAGATGTAAACACAAAACACATTTTATTGTTTGCATTGGCAAGCAGCGGTGTTTACACTGATTCAAACTGGCAAGAGTTCATAACTAGGCATATATGTTCTATGATCTGCTGCTACTATCTGAATATGAGATAAATATAAACTGAGGAAACACGAGGAGAGCCATATGAATTTTTTTTGTGCTCATTATCCATAGCGCTTTCATTTTGTCTGTTCTTGCTGCTCTTTGTATCTTCTGTTGCCCTGCATTGTCAAATTCATTCCATTCAGAATTTGAGCACAAATACTCTTATCCTATGGTTTATGTGTCTGTGTTGTCTGTTTAAGGCAATCATCCAGTCTTCTCTATAAATTCAATTTAAATAATCATCTCTTCCAAGTAACTGCAAGTTATGTAAATTTTGCATGGTCACAGTTTTTGAAGTAACTTTTTTTCTTTCAAAACTATCTACTTAAATAATCATAGGCTTTCATTAGGCTCTTTTTAGCTAGTATGGCTTGTCTGTATACATTGATAAAGATTTATTTTCACATGAAATGGCTTATTCTGAGTGTATGATAAGTATGTTTTTCTCTAAAAACCAACCAGACCTTCCACTTCATTTTGAACCATTAGTGGCCAGGACACCTGGTTTAGTCACTTCAAAGCTTTGTAGATTCATAACACAGACATAAGCTAAAGCGCAAAGCTATGAATTTCCGTGTGCGTGCTTGTGTTTATGACACATTTTCAATGATGAAGTGCAGGCCTCTGTCAAAACGTCGGCAGACAACAGCCACACGTCCTGGATTTGTCTATGTGTGTTGCAGACGCATGTGGAAAAAGGCTAAAACAGGCATTAGTACACATGCTTTCATGCCAGTGTTGCGGCTTGGCTGCCGTGCTTTGGCTAATTTCAGTAAGGCAGGTCAATTTCTCTGTAAGAGACAGAGGCATGGCAAGAAACACATTCAGTCCTGGCTGAAAGAGCAGTTCAAAATATTTTGTTCGCTGACAAGGTGTAAGAAGAGTACAGCTGAAAGAATTCTGCTAAAACCAGCATATCTCAGGTACTTTATAGTGTATACAGTGCAATGTGTTATAGTGTAGTGTTAAAACTTACTATATTAGCTGACTGTCCTAATTCGTTTCATATATAAAATATAAATAATACTTACATAAATTATAAAATAAGAACCTATGACAAAGCTGACATTGAATGTTTCTTAATTTTCAACTAGCCATTAATCGTTCATTGCAAAACTGGTTTGGGTTTTCAGTGCATTAAAATTCCATAAGTGTGTTTTTAATTATTACTCACTCTTAAGAAGCTGTCAAGAGATCCATTTTCCATGTACTCGGTGACGATCATGACAGGTTTACCTACAACAGGAAGATTTCAATAAATTCCCATATCATACCAGCAACAGGACTAAAAAAATTTAGTGCAATAACATCCTGAATACTTATATAAAAAAACCAACGAAAGAAAACCCTCTTTTGTGCCAGTATTGTATTGATTTTAGATATATTCTCTGAAACAAGCAAAAATAATAATGAGTGGACATTAAGAGCTGTACTTCGACATTAAACAGACGTACACAGACCCTGAGAGTGACCAGGCTGAACGTACTCTCTTTTCTCTCAGTTACACTCACATGCACGCCTACATACACACACGCCCACACACACCAGAATGAAATGATCCTAGTCATAGTTTTAGGGTCCCAGCAGGTCACCTGTCAGAATGTGACATCTTTATTTCTGTGGAAGATCTGGCTGTAAATCCATGCTGCCTGCTATCATCTGTACCTGATCAGACTGTGGCCAGCACAAAGTTTATTACAGAGGGGGGAAAGGGGGGGGGAGAAACTCTTTAAGAAAGCTTTAAATCAGCCATGGTTAAATGAACAGCATCCGTGTCAGGACTTGTTTGTGCCCCAGATGGCTTTGTTCTCTCAGCTTCACTCTTGACTTACCACCAGCCATATTCTTCTTTTCCATTTTTTATTCTGATTAATGTGCCCTGCTCCCTCCTCTTTCATTCCTGACCTACCTTTCCTCTATCATACCTGCCTCTCTTTCCCCATCACCCCATCCCTCCCTCTCATCTCCATCCCTCTTGCATGTATTAATGTGAACCAACCCCACATCTGGAAAGAAAGGGACTTTTTTTTCAGGAATCGCGCAGGCTGAAGGGAGAGGGTGATGGAATTAGTTGTGAAAAGAAGCAAATCTATTAAACTCAATGGAAATTTTAAGAAAAGGGTCGTTTCATGAATCTGCATTGCACTGGTAATTCATTTTCATTATCACAGCACATTTAAACAAAACAGATGTTGTCAATTTCAGCTTGAAATGACTCTGAAAGATTTTGAATCTATTTCAACTGATTCTGTTTATTTACATCTTACCAGAGTAAGCGTAGCTAAAAATGTGACGTTGACAAAATAAAAATAAACTGACTCTCACTGTGTTATGAGGTATGCACACGATAATTTATGCTAGCAATTGTTTCTTCCAACTTTTTACCTGGAAAAAAAAAAGGAGTTTCTCAGTAAGACATAGCTTTTTTTTAAAAAAGGGAGATTAAACTCACAGAACAGCATGTCTCAGGAAAGTTGCACCAATTTCACTTACAATTAGAGCAAAAATCTCTCATCATTTAAACACCGTCACAGGACCAGTACAACACCCTCCACCCACACCCTGTCCCAAAAAGGCTGTGATGGATTGTTCAGTTTAACAGAGAACTGCTTTTATAGTTGCAGACGGGCATGCACGCACCCGGTCCTCCCTCCTGTCCTCCGCCCCTTCCTTTCCCCTCTTTCTCTCTACTTTCAACATTGGCAACAAAGATAAAGGCCCCCAAGCCCCTTTGTTCTGCGGACCCAAGTGTGAGTGTACTTGTATGTGTGCAAGTGTGGATGTATGAGCTTGAGCAAGAAGTGTGCATGTGTGCGCGTGTGTGTGTGCTCCTGCAAATATGCAGCCTGTGGATCAGCCAAAAGCAGCAGCAAGGTAAATGGGGTGTGAAAGTCTCAGGATTATTAAGAATTAACAGGAGCAGCTTAATAAATCACCCGACAGCAGCGTGCATTTGTGTGTGTGTTTGTGTGTGTGTAGGTGTGTGTCTGTGTGTGGGAGCATATCAAATGGACCTCCTAAAACTATGCCCTGCACTCATGCTGCTCCTACTTATGCACATGTGCTCAGGGCATCTCTCCAAATGTCATGTGCGAAGTAGTGAATTTGGGGCCTCCCCTATTAGTCTCAAACCAGCAAATGAAACCGCAGTCTTGTGTTATTGCAGCATTTCTCACAGGTCGGACATTAACAGGAAGAGTGGTTTAAGATGTATTAGGCAAACAATGTGTGATGAGGGATCACACACATACACACACACACACACACACACACAGACTTTCACTTTCAGAGTGGACTGATTTCATTCATCAGTACAGTGCAGAACCATGCCGCACGTTCTAACTGAAAAATTATTCTAAAAGAGACAAAACTGGATGAAGGAGTATGATTAGCTTCTGTTGTTCTGGTTACTGTTTTCTATTATTTGACCTTATTTACTGACATTATTTTACAAATACATGCGTATTAGCATGTTTAACAAGTTTCTCCTACAAAAACTGCATAAGTGACAGTTTAGTAGCATAATTTGTGCCACTGTTGACTCAAAATGATATGTTATAAGATATTAACTGGTGTTGTTCTGTCTTCCTTCTATTGTTTTGTCCTTCATCCCTCCTTCCTTCCTGCTTCCTTTGTGTTATTTCTTTGTGTTTTTCAATTTTTCCATCCATCCTTCCTCCCTTCCTTCCATCCTTTCTATTGTTTGTTTATTTATTTATTTCATTCTACTGTCATTACTTTCTTTCTCCCTTTGTTCCTCCCCTTGTTCCTTTCTTAACTTCTTTTTTGGTTCTTTCCTTCCCTCCTGTTTCCTGCCTTCTATCATTCTTTCCTTGCTTCCTTTGTTTCTTTTGGCGTTCCATCCCTCCTTTCTTTTTTCTACTTTCCTTCCATCCTTCATTCCTTCCCTCCCTCCTTTCCTTCCCTTCTTTTTTCTTTTTTTCCTTCTTTCTTTGTAGAGATGAAGCATAATCAGAACAATATGGTTTACATGCCCAGTTCATTGCTGTTTGGAAATTACATTACATTGTAAGACTGGGCTGTTTTTGATTACAAGTCACGGCAGTAAGTTGCTAAGAAGATAAGTTAGGGAAGCAGGTAAAACAAGTTGATGTAAGACAAGGTGGAGACGAGGAAGCAAAGAACAAATGAGACGGAACAGAAAAACCTAAAATCCAGAATAATAAAGAGAAGGCAAGTTCACTTGGTATTTTATTCTACTCTTTAGAATAACAATACTGGCAGAACTACTTAACAAGCCAAGTGCCGCAGGGAAATATAGAGGCCAGGACTGTTTCTTTGCGACAAAGTTCAGACTCATTATTTCCCTTTTCTGCAGTCATTCCATTTTAAAGAGGCCTTCTGTGTGCTAATGATAGTCTTATAAAGAGGCCCAGAGGGAAGCTAGTCAGAGATATGGATTTATGGATTTATGCCTGCTTTGGACACAGGCTTTGATCAGAGCACATTGATCTGCAGAGATTTACACCACGGCAACTCAATAAAACTCCTTTGCTCTTTCACAGAAGTGTCGGCCACTTTAGAGCCATTTGTCAAAGACAACTGCAAATCCGGAATCGGTAAAAAGACTCTCAGGAGAAGCCTGCTCTCTTATGGAATGTGACTAAAAATTGTTGTGTTCTCTGAAACATCATGCTTCTGAAAAAGTAAGTGCTTCATAGATTAATATTCTCCAAGAACCAGAGTAACATATAATTATCAAAATAGCACCTGGTAATTCAATTCTCTTCAGTTTGTTGTGGAACTTACTGCGTGTTACCACCCCCTCCAGCCTGATGATGTTAGGGTGGTCAAACTGTCCCATGATTGATGCCTCAGAAAGGAAGTCCCGCCTCTGTTTGTCTGTATATCCACCTTTGAGAGTTTTGATGGCCACGCAGATCTCCTTTTTGTTGGGCAACTTCAGGCGACCACTGCAGACTTCTCCAAATTCACCTAAAGATAAAATAAAGGCAAGTTTTATGTATGATGTCTATGACATTGCCATGAAAAGCATTTTGGAGTGAATATGGCTAACTTAACTAGCTCTCTTGTACCAGAGTACATGATCAGCAGTAAAACCACAAAGACAGGTTGCATGCTGATACTCCTTAAACCTACGGCTAGGTCAGCTTCACCACTGAGAGCCCAGCATCTAGCATAGCATGAGTCAGAAAATCCTGACTGCTCTGATGTACAACAGGGGTTCAGATGCGTTTTAAGGTGTTACAACATGTGATTTTTACAGCTGCCTGTCAGTGATTCATTCAGACAAAGCTGCAGATCATGAAGGATCTTAAAATTTCCATCTGTAATAACTTAACTCCAATTAATCAGGAAATGCTTTGGTTGATGTTGGACAAAAAACAGCATTTCCTGATTAATGCATAGCGTGTACCCATAGCCAAAATAACAAAGTGAATAGACAGCAATACAACTTTTCAGCTTCATTTGTATGTCAAATTAAAACACAAAATGACTTAACATCCACTCGGGGAGAGCTCAATTAGCATTCTTCGCTGGTGAGGGGATGCATGAATTTCAGTTACTACTTGTAAGTATGTGCATGCAATGGGGAGCTATCCAGAAGGTACTGTAAGTTTTGTAGGTATGCTGGCCACTTCAAAGGCAGTCCTGGAGACAGAGTTTTGGCTGGACTGCAGAAGATGAGGGGTGTGTGTATATGTGTGTGTATATATATATATGTGTGTGTGTATGTGTGTGTGTGTGTACTGAATGTAAGTAGGTGTTTGAACAGAACGTACATGCATGCTGAGTGTGCTCAAGAATGGTGATGTCAGAACTAAGATATGCAGATCTCATTCTTCATCCAGTACAATCATGTCCCATAGCTGCTCTGGATCAGAGAGCATGGGTCAAATCCTGGACTTGAAGCAATGGCATCTGGAAGGACTTAAGCCTGAATAATTATAACCTGTCTAAATACCCAGACCATCCCTGTTCTTTCCTTCTCTGCTTTGCACCTCTTGTCCTGAGCAGTGGACGGGCAAGTCAAGCCAAGGCACCTTTTTATGTGGTCACTCAGAGAAAGAAGATCTTCGTCTAATAAGGCTTGATTAGGGACACTCGTTCCTTTCCTGTTATGAGTAGAGCTAGGTATCTCACTTTGATGTTAAAGTCTAACCCATGTAAGCAGAGTGGAGCATGTGTTTCATGTCTTTTAACACACAATCACCGATTGGCAAGAGGATCAAAGTCCCTTTAACGTGTTTAATGAAGACAGATGGAGTTGAGGCAGGAATGGAGAAAGAGAAGGTATGTTGTATATTGTTCAGAGTGCTTATGTGGCTTTATAAAAATCACACAGATGGGTGGCAGGGTGCATTGAAGCTGACGGACAAAAATGTTTACATCATGGCTGGAGCTTTAATGTTCACCTCTGGTGTTCGGTTCACATTTTATGAAGTTAAAATAGATTAGCAAGAGCAGGCCAAAGTCCCCTTTCTTCTCCTCTCATCTCACATTTGGATCTGTAAATTTATGGTTTTCTCATATAAGGTTTCTGGCTTTTATCTGAAAATCTTTCAGGGATTTTCTGTCCACCTTTCTAAAATTAAACTGCTCTGAACTACTAAGTTGCTTTTCAAAAGTAATCACCCTGTCAACTTGTCATTTTATTTATATTGTCCAGAACATGTTCTCAAAGTTGCACTCTCCTTTCTTTGTGTTACTATGGAAGAACACTAAAATAAATACACTTTGAATCAGCTATGCACTGTACACATTAAAAATGTATAGTACAGTATAGACTTTTCTGCTGTAAATCGACTATGGGTTAAGGTATTACTCAGCTAATACTGGTTTAGAATGACGATAAATTGGAGCTACTCTTCATCTATTTGCATTTTCGATAGATCATGTTTCACTGCTGTTTCACTTTTCATGCCTCAAACATCAAATTGCATGTATTTAATAATATTAAATGAAGTATGGACATTAGTTTGTGTGCATTTCTTGCAAATGGTCATGCAGATTTGAAGAAGTTAATGCTTGTGTAAAATCAAAATGACAGCCACAGTGAACTGTGGACAAATGTGTACCACATTTTTTATTATATTAAAAGAGAACGGCTGATTTTGTTTTTTATATGTGGTTTTAATATATAAACAGTTATCTCCTATGTACCATTGCAGCCCTGTGAAAATCATTGTGCTTTGTGTCTGCTATGTATGAAAAATATATTGTGGTTAGCACTGCAGAGTGTGAGTCCAGTGTATACTCAGGTAATAGACTCTCAGGCTGTCCTGACAGTTTTACAGTGTGAAGGGCCGGTGGGACTCTGGAGACCAGTCTGCTGTTATGTGCTGTGTGCTTTAGTCTCCATCTATTCTGACTGCACTCGACATGAATCATAATGCATTACCCTCCCGTCTGCACTCCTGCTCAAGTTATCAGGGAGTACATGAGTGGAGAGGAAAAGAGGAGACAAGGCTTCAATTACTATTGCAATTACTGTACATCGGGAGTTACGAACTGGAGCTTAAGCTACGGAAAATGGAAAGAAAAATAAAGGAAGGAAAGAAAGGGTTAAAGGAGACATGAACCAACTGAAGGTTTTCTCATTTCACCACCTTTCCCTCCATCCTAGGTGAGGGCTGGAAAGAAGAGACATCAAGCTGGGGCATAGAATGCTTTCTCATTCCCGGCTGTGCAGCATGACGCATAGATAACTAGCTCACTGCTATGAAAATATAGATGTATAGGAGCTCTGTATATACTCCATTTTCCTTAAAGTGGTTGTGCACTTGGTTTGTCTTTGTCATTTAAATAGAGCATGAAAGAGTGCAAAAGTAAAAGGAAGTAACTGATACGAAAGTGGGAAAAGTCTTTTTTGATTTCCCTTTTTTTATGTATCCCACCAAGCTCATTTTGATTATTGTTTTGAAAATATTAGAAATGACATGAATTTTTTGCAATATTGCCAAACCTATATGGAATCTATACAAGCAGCAGCATCTGGCCATACATTTTCCTTTGCCTATTCTCACCTGCTCCCACCACTTTATCTATGGCAATGCAGGAGGCATCCAGTTCCTTGGCAAATTCGTGCACAGCCTGGCTCGGGTCCTCATATGTGTGGGGGTCCACATAGGTTCTGATCCCTGGCAGACGCACTGCAGCAGCACAGGAAAGTTGCATTGGTTACCAACTAGTTAAAAACTCCAAAATAGCACAGCTTACAGTAATATTGCACTTTCAGAGGAGTCTAGGAAACACACAGGGTGGCAAAAGATCCAACTAACCCTGCACAATGAAACCAAAACCATGAAGACGATATAGTCCTGAGTATTTCAATGATTGAATTTTAGGGAAGAATTTCCCTCAAGGAGCAGACAGGGCTGAGATTTTCTCACTTAATATATTATGCATTAAAGCAACAGTCACTTATCAAATGGATATGAAGACACTTTTAGCTGTTTTAATGGAAAGAGTTTTTTTTACAATTCCCTCTTTTCTCTTTCCCCAGAGAGTCTCTCTTATTGAGATTTGATGGAGGAACAACAACAAAAAGAGGAATTATACCCTTCATAACACATCAAGTTTAAGAAACACTATGTTTCAGAGATATGTTTTATTTTATGATAAACTTGAAAACGAAGGGAAGATATGTAACACAGCTGTATTTTAGTAGTCCCTGTGTGTTAAAATTTATGCTCTGGGTTTGACCCATCCAAACTACTCATGAAGCAGTGGGCAGATGCTCTTCAGTACCCTGAGGAATTCTAGAAGCCTTGGTCAAATTTAAAGGTAGGACTATTTCAAATAAATAACATCTCGTAAAGACAGAAAGAGAGAAGAAACAAGGAATAAAGGGATGAGGAAGTAGAATGAAAAGAAAATTAAATTACTATTTATTTAGTACTGACTCTAATAGTAGAAGTAATATCAAGAAACTTTTTTATTTGGAAAGTAGAAACTAAAGCGCAGATTTAGCCACTTCACTTGGCTGGTTTGGAAAACAGTGTTATTTTGTTCTCCTTTTAAATGAAGCCTCAAGTACTTGTTTCTAAATGGGCCAAAAACATGGTCATAACATGGTCTTGTTTGATTATTGTCTTCTCGTATGAAAAAACAAAGATATATCTAAACTTAAAGGGGAAATCCACTTCAAGCTTTGACCATACTATACTTTAACCACTACTCTAAAACAACCGCTATTGGTCAAAAGGTTCTCAGAAGGACATGCATATTCAAATAACATCCCTCAAATTATCTTTTATGTAACTAGCTAGTTCTATCTGTATTCAGTGACTAGTAAAGTACGGCAAGGAGAGACAGAGCCAATTCTCAGATAAACAAAGTCCAGTACTTACAGTGTCCATTGCCAAAATGCAGTCTTTTTTCATCAGGATGTTTGGATTTGCTCCGGCAACAAAACCTGCCAATGCAAACAGAGAAAGACCAGAAGTAGTGCCACATCTTCAATAAAAATTCGCCCACAAGCCCAGCCCAAACGCTACCAAGATCCATGTGTGCATACTTATGTCTGTGTGTATATACTTCTGGCTCTTATAACCCAAAAGAGTATCAGTAAGTCTTATAATGTGATGTGGATTTATACTCTTTCCTGAAACCTGCTGACCACCAACTTCAGCCGCGCTCACATTGGCATTCAAACGCCCGTGTTGTGCATGAACGCACTGAAAAGATTCCATTTATTGAAGATGCTCATGTTTTTTGATTGAGTGGCAACTAAGCCAAGAGCAACTTCAGCTGAAGTGTGTATAGATCTGGACTTTAAAGGACCATACAGGCTATCAGAATTAACTGGTGTTTTTTAATTTTCCCTCTTTTATGGCACATCATTTAACTTGTTTCTTCTAAGCTTTTGAAAGTACATTTTGGAAAAGTGCACACAGAATCAACTGAAAGGAGAGAGTACAGATGGTGTGACTAAATGAGACAATGCTCAAGGCGAGAATCCAGGCAAGTGATTGGTGGACAGACCTGCTAATCAGGACGTAGAGAAGCACAGTGAGCAGGATGATGGCTACGGCAGAAGAAATGGCAATCAAAACAACCTGGCTGCTTTCACTTGAGATAGAGAAGGCTGCTGAAAGACAGAAAGAAACAAGTAATAAGCAGTGCTAACTTTGTTTTGTTAACATTACAGCACATCACAATACAAACTTCAATTACCTGCTAGTCCTATTCCAACGTACTGCATGCACATCAAGAATAAATATACCTTTGATTCAATAAGATATTGTATTTAGTTCCCACAAGAGCAGGTAAAGGTGATTCAGCTCACTCTAGAGACACTTACACATATTTGGCAGCAAAATTGATATAAACAATAATGTGCTTTCACAGCTTTTATCCCATGGAACAGTAACAGCTAAATGAAACAACTTGGGCGTGTAACAGACACAAAGTAAAGCAAAAATCTTGGGCAGTATTTTCACATTTTCCCCAAAGCACTTGCATGTTTGCTGCAATAAAAAATGTGATGGTTGAATTCACTTCTGAAATTCTGCCAAAGTTACTGCATGAATATCTAAATTTCACCAACAGCAAGAAAGGAAAGAAAATTGTTCTTGTCAGCGAACATGTTTGAAACAGCTGCTACACAACTGGACATAAGGTCTTCTAACAAAAAAAAAATAACATGCACACATCCTGCCAGAGAGGTTTCATAACCCCACAATTCAAAATAAAAAATTGTATGTAAAAGGCTAATGGACTATCATATAATTTAATTTCATTTTAATCTCTACTGAGCTTACAGTCAGGGCTGGTCTCGAACTGGAAAGTGGGGCTGCTGGCTCCATATCCTGCTGCGGTACGGGCTCTGATTTGAAGTAAGTAGGCAGTGTTGGGCTTCAAACCATTCAGGGTCACATTACAACCTCGAGCACGGAGGATTGTGTAGCTGGTCTCCTGCTCCTCCTGTAGAAAAAAGAGAAAAAAGAAACAGGATGACAGATGAGAAATCAAATCATTTTGAGGAATTAAATATTTATTTAACATACTGATTTAGTACTATGTAATTTATAGATGCAGTAGTGTAAACTAATAATGAATACAATGTGTGTACATATATACATATATATATATATATATATACATAAAATTTTCCATAGTAGAATCATGTATCTCTGTTTTTGTACTGATGCAAATGCGTAAACATCCCAGACAGTTTGATAGCATTCTTGCAAATCTGATAAATTATGCCCTTTACGTTTTATGACTTCTCTCCTACTGATCTCCACTGATAAAACAACAAGAGGATTTACACACCAGGTCTGTATTCAACACATTGTTTCCAGATGTGGAAGGAAAAGAAAAAAAGAGAGAAAAAAAACAAACTGAAAGAAAAGAGAGGGCAGAGAAAAAGTGGGATGGTGGAAAGTAGCACTCTATGAAATTAATTAACACTGAGTACATCTTACAGAGGTACAAAACAAGATCTCATTGTATAATAGAATACACATGCACACAGTTCTGTATTTTATAGCCTTCAACTGTCCTGAGTAAAATTTGCTAGATTTGTCCATGCCCACAGAGGACTGCAGGCACATTATTGCTGACCCAGTTCTGGTATAAAACAAACTTTGGATTAAGAGGAAAACCGCACAAGGCCACTTGTTAATATTAATGACAACCTATTAGGGATGACTTCAGCAATCCTAAAAATGAGCTACATGTTTTGCAATGTAGCCAATGTTATAAAATTCCTGACACTGTCATATTCTCTTTTTTCAAAGACCCTGGCATGTAAAAATTCAGTCCCCCAAAGAAACTTAATGCTTATTAATGGACTAGATCAGAGTTTTATGGTGCACAAAGCTTTTTAAAATGGGCATGTGTGTGAGGCAGTAACTGATACACCAGACCTGCACTGGAACAACCCTTCATCACAGCTATAAATCTCTTACAGCTTGTCATTGTTCAGGACAGCATGTCATCCCCTGAAAATCATACACAGGTGTGGCACAAGTATCTTTGTGTGTGTGTGTGTGTGTGTGTGTGTGTGTATATATATATATATATATATATATATAGGTAGATAGATAGATAGATAGATGTGTGTGTGTATGTGTGGGTGTGCATGTGGACTTTCTGTTCTGTGCATGAGCCTCCATGTACTTTTTTGTGTGTTGAACACCAGAACGCTGTAAGGATTTAATATGGTCTCAGTGCTGAATTGTGCTTTGATAACATAAACAAAGCTGCAGTAAATTATAGCTTAAACACACACACACACAAGACACAGAGGCAAAAACATACAGATCCTAAGATGGGTGATGTACAGCAGAAGTCTTGTGAATTGTTTTAGTAAAAATCCCTTTTGTCTAAGACTAAATAAACAGCCTAAATAAATTTTATCTGGAGTTCTCTCTCGGCTCTCGGCTCTTTAGATTATAGTGATAAAACACGCAAAAATAATTAGCAAAGTGTATTCGCACAAATTCGATTTCCACAAAGTGCACTAGGAACTGTCTTATCGGTCTGCCCTTTAGGTTGTTTAACGGACACGGAGAGCATGGGGCTACCATGGGATTTCCAAAAGATGAAACACCTCTCTTCTTCTGGGAAGCCTTCTAGTTGGAAATTCCCAAGATTATTACAAAACCTCCCCATCCCCAAATATGGGACATAAAATGTGCAGCCCCTCCAATTCAGACATTCTGACCCATCAGTTTTACAAGTGTGCTAGCGAGAGCAAAGTGAGCAAAGCCAGAGGTAGAAAACTGGTTAGCTGTGGTTCATTTAATTATAATGAGTTGGCTTGTTTGTCTGGTATAACCCTTCCCAGGTAGTATTCATTTTAGATTTAAGCTCCTCAATGTATAGTGATTTATTGAGGCCTCTCTTTAATGTTTTGGGTTTTTTTTACTTTTCAGAACAGTTCTATGTTGACACAATATTTGCGATGTTTTTTACAGCTCTGGGTTTTATTTGGTTTGTTTTTGTTAGGTTTTGGCTGCTGCTAACCTCAACTTTTGGGATTTAAAAAAAAGTATCTCTCTTTTTATTATTATTCCTGCCATTCTGCAATAAAACACTTTTTTGTATCCAGTGCTTTTTTTCACTTATGTTATATATAAAATTTCACATCTGTTGAATACTGGATATCAAAGGAATATGATTATTTTTAATCAAGCCGCTAACACTATACTTAGTGCCTTATCTTCACGTGGTTTCATCTTGAAGTAACGTGGTCTATTAAGTTTACACAGATGTCTGGAAAATACACATTTTTATCAGTTAGCAGAAAATACG
Organism: Simochromis diagramma; assembly: GCF_900408965.1. Lineage (NCBI taxonomy): Eukaryota > Metazoa > Chordata > Actinopteri > Cichliformes > Cichlidae > Simochromis > Simochromis diagramma. The sequence goes on from NW_024386831.1 coordinate 10,532,218, forward strand.
TTGCAATTTGGTGCATTAGGAAGGCCAATAATCACAGGATTTAGAGCGGTAGCCCACAATATGAGATGAAATGACTTGTGACAAATAACATTTTTGTTTTGCCTCACATTAACATCCCAGTAGAGAACTCCTGTTTTTAAATTTTACCAGTGAAATATGTTATGGTCCAAAATTAAACTATGAAGTGTTTATATAAAACAGTATTTGATTTTATCACCCAACAAAAACAACAAGGCTGTAATTTTATAACTTTCCTTTCTGGCTTCAGTGGGTTCACCCCCCCAAAAAAATGTTGGTCCACTGAGGATCCATTACTCTATGCACTATATGCTCGGCATTTTTTGATATGACTGCAGTTTCTACAGTGACAGATGCTAGGCTGGAGTCGCTGGTAAATTTCTACTGGATTACTGAATTCTTCTCACTGCAAATGTCTGTTTTAAACTTGTTTAAATCCAGACAGGAAACCACAGCAAAAAAAAGAAGAAAAAAAGTCTGGCTGTTGATGTAAACCTGAACATCACTTCCTTGGCAAAAGCTCTCTCTTTTAATCTCTTTAATCTTAGTCTGTTTTTGTGTTCTGTTTCACCATCCTGTTTATGTCTATGTGCAATTATATCTGTGTGTCTGTGCATGTGTCTCTAAAAGCCTCTTTCTGTCTCATAAGTGAGTCATGGTGTGGTCTTGGTGTGGGGAATTCGTGTTCCAGTGTTTCTCCTTCTGTGGCCTTTATCCTTGGCATGCTAGTTGCCCTCAGTGTCCCTGTGCCTACAACAAGAAGAGGCCTCTGTCTGGCATTCGTCTTGGGATCTACCATGATTCTCCAAGTTTGCTCTTCTGCGTGGAAGAGCCTTTTGTCAGGGGTTTAAAATCCCTGGGTATGTATGTCTAGTGAGGAGAATCCTATGGGAACTTGCTTTGTGGGTATGCGTGTTTGTGTCTCCAGCACTTCCTGAAAGATAATGCGGTTACCAAGCAAAATACCCAGAAGGCTTTATTACAAAATGCTTTACTTTAGCTCCACCCTCATATTTTTCCTGTCCTTTTTGAACGAGCGTGCATTGGTGATAAGTGAGCATGTGTGTGCAATTGGAAAACCACAGCTGAGAATAAGACCTGCAGTGAGCTCTGACCCAGCATCACTCATTAACTTTTCCTCTCACTGTTTTCCGGCCTTGTTTTAACATCTTAGGTAGGGATGGCTGAGCAGAGACCAGAGTTTAGAGAGGAAACAGCTTCTGTCAGCCTACTAATCAAGAGATTAGGGGCCACTGTTGGCATTCAAGCAAACTGATTTGGGGCACACACACACACATATACACACACAAACACACAGACACACACACTGAATCTGCCAGAGTGATTAAACTTGCATCCACGGCTAATTTCACCATCAAATGTCAGCCATAGCCCAGCATTGGTGCTGAAAGCCAGTGTAATTCGTTCTGCACTAATTTCCCTCACAGAAGAATGAGGGACCCCACAGATGCATTTACTGTCTGCCATAAAACTTGTCTCCATTAAGGAGTGGACTAGAGAGGAGGGCAGCATGAGAGATGGAAGGATAGATAGAAAGAGAAGAGAAGCAAAAAGAAAGGAAGAATGTAAAAATTGTCACATGAAAAAGAAAACATGGTGGAAAGGGAGGTCTTCTGATGAAGAGATTTCTTTTATTGTAAAAATAAAACATTATGCACAACATAACGACAACTACATTTTCATTTCATTTTAATTTATATTAACTTAAATTGTACCTGAAAACCCAAAACTACAACTTGCATTAGTTCAAATAACATTTACAAAGACTATAAGGGTTAGAGTTGAGTTAAATTTTATTATTTTCACAGAAATTCAGTCTACTAGGCCAGAGAATAAGTCCAGGATGTGCTTCCAAATGTTAGAGAAAGACTGATGGATATACTACATGGGCCTAAAAAGGTGGAAATGTAAGTAAACCTTTTCAGTCTATACCCCTGGTGAGAAATATTTTCAGGAAATTCAAGTGACCAGTTTTCAGGGTATTTATTTCTCTTTGATGCCTAAATTGGAGACACAGCTGGATTGAAATAATAAAATACTAGAATCTATTCGCAAGCAGCTCACGAATTACTATGCCATATGCGTTTATCTTCTGAATTTAGCATCATTCTTACCAGACGTTTAGAGAATGCTTACAATCTTCCCATCTTAGGTGTACTCCCCCAAATGAGTTTGGGTTAGATATTTTTTCTCTTAGAGAGGCACATTTTATGATGCAAATGCACACAAGGAAAACTTTAACAGTGATATATACTGAACCAACCTTTTCGTAGTATTTGATCTCATAGTCGAGGATGATACCGTTGGGTCTTTCTGGCTCCTGCCAGGACAGGGAGACACTGCTTCGAGTTGTCTTCTCCTTTTTGATCACTGCTACTGGAGAGGGAGCTGGGCAGGAGACACAGACAGTCAGAGAGTGAGTTCCGTTAGTGTAAGGTTCAGTGGAAGTTCAGTCCACAGTGTTGAATCCTGGCAATTGTCTATAGTTCCTGTTAGCCTAATTCAGTTTGCTGCTTGGTGGGGTGGCATTCTAAAGCAAAGGCCCAGGGTTGTGAGTGGAACAAGACCGTGTGAAGTAATGTACAAGAAACTGCACTGGATCAACATATCGGAATTTTCTACTGGTTTTAAATTGATCAAAATGTGTATCGATATTTGTCGTTTTAAGTAAAGATTAGGACCAGTAAGATTTACATGTTTACCAAAAACAAGCAAAAGCACGATAATTTCTGCTATTTCTGATCAGAGTATAGTAGTTTGTCCTCCATCACTTATATTTAAAACACTATAAACAATTTCCTCTCTGCTGTCCTCATCCATTTTGGTTAGTCGCTTTCTCTCTCGCCAATCTTCCTCGCCAATCCTTCGCCCATGCACCGCTTTGCCTCAGGGAGTTCACATGGTCCCAATCTAGTAATTCAGCACATCTCTCCTTCTATCAAGACTCGCACCCCTCTCTCGTTCTGTGTCTCTCTCCTCACTCCCTTTCTCATTTCCCTTTTTTACTGCTCTCTAATTGCCAGGCAGCTCCAGGGCCAGCTCGGCATCTGAGGCATCGACTTTTAATTTTATTAGACCACAGGAAAAAACATGTTTGTCTTTGAAATGTTCAAGCCTTTCTTGATTGTGATTATATGGCTGCAGAATGCGTCTGAGTGTGTGTGTACATTTACTCGTGTGTATTTCCGCGGGAAGTTATTTTTTCTCCTGTAATGAATCCAGATGGGGAGAATCTGTTTCTATACCCCCTGCTCCTCCTCTTCTCCTCTCCCTCTGCTTCTGATAGTGGGGTGAGGCTGTGCTTTTTATTGGCTCTGTGGTTTATGGTGGTAATGATTTACTGTGTCTGGGTCGCTTAGAGGCAGCTTCAAGTTCCTCTACTCCTCTGTTTCCTTTGCCTTGCTTCCCTTTCTATCTTCCTCGGCATGTCTACTGCTAAGCACTTAATTTGCTGTCACTCTGTTTTTTGTCTGAGGCATAACTGATACAGTATACCAGGCCTGTACTGGTGTTAAAAACTGTCCTTCTTTGTCATTCACTCGTAATTTGAGGGCCATGCTGCAGATGTTGAAACAGTGACCTCTACAACACTGGCACACAGTTAGAAGTAATTATTATTGGAAACTAAATTAAACAAGATGCTATTCAATGGCAAAAATCATTGCCCAAATGAGAGAAAATATACAACTTTGCCTTTACTTTCTCATTGTTTAACAGCTATCATCACCAACCATATTATCATATCACTAGAGATATGCAACTAGATATTACTCTGCATCTGAATCACAGTTACTCTGTTCTTAGCATAGTTATGAAATAAGTGGAGGGCAAAGGAGGCGAGAGGAGGAGAACTGTCTGACAGCACCTTGACAGCACAACCAGGACACACTGCTCCTTCCAGGGAAACACTTAATCCAGCTTTTAACAGCTTTGGCATCTATACGTGTGTGCTGGTGTGTAAGTATGTGTGTTTATTCGAGGGAAAGCATATAGACGGGTGGGGCAAGTGCACTGACATACTTAATCCTTGTAAACTCTGAGGGCTGATGGAGAGTGTGCAGCTGCAGGCTGAGATATTTGTTAAAGAGAGAGGGGATTGTAAGTGTGTATAGCCGGGACAGAGGGTGTAGTACTGAGGTGTGTATGTTGTCCTTCTCGGTGTGTAAATCTGCTTGCATCTATGTGAGCACACTGATAAATGGTAAGTAAAGATGAGTTTCATTTCATCTGATTATCACTTAGGCACTAAGATGGCTTTTGATATTCTGTGCACACACAGACCTCTTAGTGTTGATAAGCCCTCTTCAAATCTAATATATATTCAGATTGCAGAGATAATCCTACTAACTAACCACACACTTACAATATAATGCTTACTAAAAATGTGCTTATTTTTTTATTTTTTTGTCCAAATTTGTATATTTTTAATTTTGCTTTAATCTGAACTTTTGATGCATGTGCACTTAAACATACGAGCACCCAGAAAGACACTTAAAATCTACATTTAACGCTTATCCCTATTTTGTCATTTAAAAGGCACACACACAGCAGACTCTTTATATGGTATGTGATTTATATATACCAAAGCTCCTGCATTTCTATTTGTGTGTCTAGTTTAAAAGTTTCCACAAGTACACTGTTTACTCTATGCAGTGCCTCTTTTGAGTCTCCCTCTTGGAACTCTCTGAAGCTTAAACTACATGCTGTAGTACATGCATGTTTTCTATCACAAGAAAATCAGCCTGTCACCAAGTCAGCCCAACACGACATTTCACAAAGACTGCTGCAAGTAGTGAATCAGTTATCCAATACAATCCAACCCTCATGGTATTTCCCGTTGAGCGTACCCACAGGTGTGAGGCTGTTTTTACAATTTTGGATCTGTTGTTATAATATTTAACATTTTACATTACTTGATTTTCATTTTTCTCCACACAGCTTTCCTGATTTACAGGCATGTGAATTCCAAGGGGACTACATTACTGATACTGATACTAAGAATAATCAGTACACCCTGTAACCTGTGAGAGAAAGCGTCTCTTTCATTCATAAAGCAGAGGCACCAAGACTCGATATTTGCATGCAACTTTTAAAACAAGCAAAAGACTTGAAGTACTAAAGGTTTCATTGCATTTTGCTTGAAGGCATCTCTACTCTGACTCTGTTTAAATTCATTGCTCTTGCCATCTGCCTATCATCATCGATGTGATGGAGTCTGACCTTGCTGTATGACAGCTTATGAGAGAAATTCGCATCTGTCTGGTCTGTAAAAAAAAAAAAAAAACACCCTTCCAGGTGCTAAATCAACCTTCAAGGTTTAGAAGAAGAGCCATACAGAAAAAGAGAGGAACACGTTAGAAAAACTGGGTGTGGGGTTGGTTTGGGACATGACAGGCAGAAGTAAAGGAGGTCGGTAGGGCGGTGGGGGGGATGTAGGGAACCACACTGCTTGAGAAAAAAAAATGCTGAGCTTCCAAACACAAAGGCAAAATGTGTAGGGGAACACTGAAGGAATGGCAAAAAGAAGAAAATAAGCTGATGAACTAGACTGGGACCTTTGCGCATTCCTTGCTAGAGTCATGGATTTCTGAGGTTTGGCACTTTCTGCTGCAGCTAGATTTATTTTACCCTTGGAATTTCACGGCACTGCTTTCCTTTGCCGTCTTTTTCTTGTAAGAACTGGATGTGTGGAGAGATATTTGTATAAAAAGATTGATGGGAGTTTTAGGAGCCCATCCTCACGTTAAGAGAGTATGTTAAAAGGAGGAGTTATATTTTGGAAAAGGAGGAGGACATTCGATCCTGGTCGTTAAACAAGAGAATAGCGGCCTGGGATCGCCTTGTAAATGTCCAGGGTTGATGGTTGTAGTACATATGTTTGAGGTATATAAACCATAGGCTAGGGTATTATTTTATGAGAATATTCAGAAGCACAGGGGGAAAGGGGGTCGAAGCTCGTGTATGTTATCAACATGGTAGCTATTTTTATTTACACACAGTACTTGTTATTACATATATAATATACTTGTATTAAATGCACTTTTCTTCATGCATGAATCAGCCATTCCATAGTTCCCAGTCCTCAGACCAGCTAAAAATAGAGATAAGCAAGATCTTGCAACCTGCAGGAGATGACCAACCTGCTTATCCTAAGATCTGCCAGAGGCTATTTTTTCTTTGTCGTTGGAGAATGGGCCTATGTTTTTACATCAGTGATCTATCTTTTTTATTGATTATACGCAGACAACTTTCAATCGATATCCAAAATGGTTCAAAATTATTGCTGTTATTGTGTATAGTCAATCGTCTCAGCTCATATCTTTAGCTAGCCACCCATACATCATGACATCTCACCCGCTTGGTTGGTGGTGATGGTGACGGCAGCGTACTGTCTCATCTTTGGTGCCAGCGATGACACACCGTTCTGTGCTTCAATCTCAAATGTGTAGTTAGTGTGGGCTAACAAGTCGCCAACCGTCACTGTGGTGTTGTGTAGTCCCATGGCTCTTGGCAGAAAGCGAACATTGCTCCGGCAAGGTTCACAGCGCTGGGTCCCACTGCTGCTGCCATTAGCAGCAACAGCACGGCAACGTTTGCAAAGGACAGTGAAGGTGATATCCCTGCGCCCTCCGGTGTCCTCAGGCCAGCTCCATTCCAGGATAACAGAAGTTTCATTGATGGAAGAGATTACGTTCCGGGGAGCTGAAGGAGGTCCTGGTAGACAGAAGGAGATGAGGTGAGATCGAGAGGCAGGTCACTGGATTTACAGAAGGACAGAACGCTTAGTAGTATAAAAAACACACAAAAACTGATTAGCATGAGCTTTAAATCTAACTATATGGTCATTTTACTTCTTTGCTGTTATGTCTTTCTCTTTGAGAATTGGAGCAGGGTTGTGAAAAATCACCCATTTATAGCTGGATTTGGTGTTTATTCTTCCTTAAATTTCCCAAGGCAAATATATATATATATATATATATATATATATATATATATATATATATATTTCACAATGCATTATTTGCCTACTTGGACATCTTCATGGAAGAAAATTCTTACTATGAGTGCTATACAGTGAATGAGTTGTCGTAATACTAGGGTTATGTTAATGTAAATCAGTGAATCTACTACAGTATGTATGTGTTTACATCTCACTTTCAATCAAATTCCGTAAGAAATAAGAGGAGCATGGCACAGTCGGAGCAAGTGAGTCTGACTCACTCAGACTAACATAAAATCTGTCTTATTACAAACAGATTTCCAGATACTCATATGAAAAACTATGACTAATTACATGGGGGACATAGCAAAACTGCCAAATAGCTCAGTGGGGGAAACTGAGAAGGCAGAGGAAGGGAAAAAAAAGATTCAAATGGGCTTACTGGATTGTGTCTTGAGATAAAACGCTTTGTTTAGTTTGTTTTGCTGAATTTACTTCACTCCTAAACTATGCGCAGCGGCTGTCTCAGTTATCTGCATCGCAGATATTTATGTGCTTGAGCCAGAGAAATCAAAAGAAAAATACACACACGATTTGACTGCAAGGAAGTTCTGATAACTTGGATATCTGCAAGTCTCATGAATCTAACTTTGAAAGACATGTCAAATTACATGTCAAGTTACATGATTCAAACTTTTTAACTCTAAATACAGTTACACACAAGAAGTTTCTAAAAGTCAGTCATTTAAATATCTAAATGGTAAAAACAGGTCTGAAACATCAGTAAAAAAATGTACAACTAACATAACATCCACTGACCACATCAGAGTTTTGAGTCTGCATTTCAGCTTAGCTTTTACCCATATGTGCATACATGTATATGCACTGCACTGCTTGTATGCACATGCATACAGGGAAGCTAAAGTAAAAGTCAAAATGATTGAACACATCTTGACTGGCACGTGAAACCAAACACAATGTGTTAAAGCTAAAGGTGCAAAACTACTGTGGAAGAAGTTTCAGTCACTTATATTTTCTTTAACTTTAACAGTTTGGATTCGTCATTGAAAATTAAATTCCTCCAAGACGTCATTTAACTCATTTTACTTTCAGCAATGTACATTTTTGCTGTGTACTGCATGTACTGCAACTTAGAACTACAAACTCAGAATTAACAGCCATGAAAATACTCAATATGTCACGGACCCAGTTCCAGGGATTCGGGGTCCGTGAGCAGTCTGGACTACTATGGTAGTTATTATCATTATTATTGTGGTTATTGTTATTATGGTTGTGTCTGCTGTCCTGTTTTCCGTGTTGGTGTACTGTCAGGTGTTTATGGGTGTGTGCATGTGTGTGAGGGTGCGGTCGTGGCAGGCACTTCTAGGCCTGGTGGGTGTGGCCCTGCCAGCTGACCGGTCCCACCCAGGAATCCACACACACCTGGCGCCGATCAAGCCTCGTCAGAGGAGCTTCAAAACAGTGTGGCTGAGAGCTCCTCGACGCTGGATCGTTGAGTGACTTCCCGTCAGTCTTAAGTGTATTGTGCAAGGTTAGTGCAAGTCTACTGTTAGGTTTTGTACTCACGGCTGCCTTTGGTATACGTGTTTCCTCAGGAGGAATTGTGGCGACCAGGAGGCAGCACACGGAGAGTACACAGGGAACGGAGACAGAGCACGGAGCACGGGACAAAGGAGAAGACACGGAACGGGAGTTGGGATCGCACGGGGGAATTTATTGTTGTTCGGATTGTCACCACTGTAAATAAACACTGTTGCACTGTAGAGTCCTGCATTTTGGGTCCTCCTTTCCCCACATCCCCACGGTCTGCCAGCGAGACCGTGACACAATACTCAAATACTCAGATCAATACTCAGAGTTATCCACAAATACAGTAACCAGTGGTGCCTCTGCTTTTGAACACAAATTATTTTGTTATCCTACTAAACTAACACTGTTTATTAATGTTACAGATGTGCTGGGCTGCGCCATTAACATTATTGTTTTATTATATATATAGTAGCTAGCCAGTAAACGCCTTAGTTAAATGACAAACGTTATCATGTGCTATTTAATGCTTCCGTGATGTATAAACGGGAGCATCAGTGACCTCTCCAAATCCCTCAAAGTGTTGTTCATCGTTCTGAAGGTCAACTACCTTACCTGCTAGCAAGGAGAGGGGCTGCGTACCTGCCTGTCTGCAACTGTGCTGTGTGATAGGGTTGTGCTGATGAGCGACGATGTCGTGGATCAACAATGATCGAAGTAAGCGCAATAGCTCATAACTCAAGGTGAATTTTCTTTCATTTACCAATTGGTGCATGAAATCAATATCATTATTATAAGGTTCATAATAAACTTCAAATAGCACCTTCACATATAAGCAATATTTGTAAGAAAGACATGTCTGGGCATGCAGGGGCGTGCAAACACAAGTTTACACCCAGAATTCTGTATGCTTTGAAGTTAATGAGCGTGGAGCAGCTACACTAATCCATCATCAGCATCAAGTGAGAGAAAACAGAAGAAGATACTTTTGACTGCTGGATGGATTTTTAAAACCCCATTATGTGACTTTCATTTGCAGATGCTGGCTTATCTTGTTAACTTTTTTTTTCTCCACAGTGTGTATGCAGCGCATGGTGAAGACCGAAGGGAAGACAGATGAAATATTTAACACCTAAACAAACAAACAAACAAACAAACAAAAAAAAAGAACTGTAGGACAGCTATACTATAGGTCTAATTTAAAAAAGTAACAAGCCAGAAAATGTGATGAATTAATACAGTTTTAGCTGTTCAGCTGATATCTGTCTAATTATGGTCAGCTCTCACCTCTGCGCCTTTTACATGTGGGCCACACTTTGTGTGTCATGAACGGTGCTACCATAATTGTGCAGTTTAACTTCCTCTGCTGCCCTGCAGCAATGCTATCGGTCATCGGCAATGGCACGGTCATGATCATGTGCAAAGCGCCTAACCCTAATGTGTGAAGTGGTCAGCTAAAGCAGGAAAAAGTGGCCCTAATCTCTAATTATTAGTCGGTCAACATTACAATACGGTTGTGGAAAAGTCAAGTCAAGATGAACAGCAACATACTGTAATTTTTTAACGTCATATGTAAGTGGTACTGTGCGACATGGAGGGACCGCATTGTTACATTTTAATAATAGCAATAATGCAATGATTCATACTGAATGAAGAACAAAATAGAAACATTTTCTCCTTTTCTTCAACCTTCCCTCTGACCTTTGAAATTTTCTTGCCAACAAATTTCCAAAGTCAGCTTGAAACAACCTTTATCACACCGCTAACAGTAAAAGACCTCTCCTGAGATAATCACGATCATTATCTCCTAACAACTTATCTATTCATTTTCAGCTCCAGCGCTGCTCAGTTTGTCCCAATGAGATGAAATTTGCGTAGTTGACAAGATGATGTTGAGATAATCACAACAGGGACCTGCTGTGATTGTCGTTGTAATTAGCATTCTGTCTGCGGCTCCGGGCGTTGATTTATATTTTCCACCAATCCCCACACAGTTTTTTTTCTTCCTAACCCCGTTAGTAACGGATGTATCAATAATCTGACATCAGGGAATGCAGTGATTTATTGGTTTAGAGAGAATGCATTTTTGAATACTTGCAGGAGTCGTCTGCATCTGCAATCCATTTGCATGAGATGGAGGCAAAGAGATTCACACAGGAAGTGCAAAAGGTGGTAGAAAATGTGACCTTTTAAACAAAATGAGGGATTTTTATCTTCCTGTGTCCACTTATTCACTGTTTTCCCAGTGTGTTATCTCTGGAATTCCAATGTTGTGCTGAAGGTGTTTATTTTCATGGGCAAACATGGACGACTGCAAAACAATAAGTTGTTTAAAATGTCTGGAAACCTTTATATTAGTGACACAAAACACAAACTGCAACATATGAGACTCACTGACTCACTATGTGATAGCTCACCAGGAAATGTTAGTGCTATTTACACTGGGGGAAAATGCACACTTACGAGTACAGGCCATAGAAGCAGGGTCTCCCTCAGCACGGAAGTAGTTTTTCTCACAGCCACAGTGAAGAGACCCCTCATGGTGAGAGAAACTATGAGGTGGACACTTTGAGCACTCCATATTCCCGAGAGTAGATTTGTAGAAGCCTGCCCTGCACGCTGAAAACAAAAACAACACAGACAGATACATGAGCATCGCGCTGAACCAGCACATCGGCAGCTGTGTAATAGCTGCATTCTTCTTCAGAGCACCTTCAACAATTGCAAGTCAAAAAATGAAAGATTGGACATGTTTAATGCACTCTCTTTGTCTCTCACACACACACAAACACACAGACACACTGACACCAACAAAGTGCTGGAAGGAGACAGAATGTATATCTCCTGTTAATGTAACAGGAATCCATTGGCTGCTAGTAAAAACAATAATTCTCTGAAATGTCTTTGCATCTATTTCCTCCTCCCTTCAACTCTCAGAGGGCACAGCATGAATAATGCAGATTGTCCCCTCAGATAAAAGGGATGTTCTCTTTAAATATCTGTGGTATTAAATGTGCACTCAGCAGCTCTTTTAACTCCTACTCACCACTAATCTGTTGCAATCTGTGCAAGTAGGGTGACACTCTACCTGTGTAAAGTATATTGCATGTGAAAGTAGACTGTATGTGTGTCTGTTTTTCTGTGTAGGATGGAAGATCAAGGGGGGAAGATTAAAAAAAAAGACTTTCCCTTGTGTTTTTCTGTTCTTCTTCCTTTCTCTACATATTTAGTTCCACTCTACTTTATTCAGTGCTCCCCTTTTCTCCCACCACCAAAGGTTGAAACCTCTGTCAACTTATCCAGAGTTATAGTGAGATAAAAAGCATTTAGGCATACAAACTGTCTCTTTCCATGATGGTCAACTGCATTTAGAGTTCACCATCAACAGTACTGTATTTCCAAGCATGAGCGGTATCTCCACTGCCGAACCACAGTAACTGGAAATTCAAGCTCCTATAACCATTCCTCCAGTTCCTGCCACAAAAATGGCAGAAATTTTATATCTTAGAATTGGAATACTGTATGAATGTCCTATCCATCTATCCATTTTCTTAAACATATCCAAGTCAAAGTCAAAGTGATTATAAAATCAATTCAGCTAAGTGTGCATAAGCTGTCTAGATGGGATGTGCTAATATGATGTTAATATAGTACGATTTTTACTTATGGCAGCTCATAGGTGTGTCTTTATGGCATGCTTTTATGGATGGATCTCTTAGGCATGTGTTTCACCAGCTCTTTGAAGACAGATATTTATCATCTGTTTAGCGTAGTATTGCTTTTAATTCTTCATCTCTTACAGCTTATAAATTAAAAGTAAAAAAACAAGGTCTCAGAGGACAATTTCAGTTTGCAAGTCTTCTTTGTTTAGAAGGAAAAAAAGAGCATAATGTATTCCAAGACTGAGTCCATGTGCAGAAAGATCGAGGCAAGGAAGTAATCAGGTTTAAATGTTTATTTTGTGCATTTTTCACTTTTTATGAAAAAGTTTAAACCAACAGCTACTGTGTTTGTCTTTTTTGGCCATTAAGGTGTATTTGATGACCTTTTTATTTTCTGCTGGATTTATAACCAATTGCAGTTGTAATATATGCTCCTTGTAAACCCAGTGTTGTGCACATACTCAGACAAGCTTGCGCTCTGTCTCTGTCTCTTTCTCTCTCTCTCTCTCTCTCTCTCTCTCTCACACACACACACACACACACACACACACACACACACACACACACACACACGCACACACACAAGCGATTAAAGAAATAGCTAGCAGCAATAGCAGCCAGCCAGCAGAATGTGTGGGCTCAGCAGAACAGATCTGACAGATCCCAGTGGTGGACAACACACTTCTGCAAAAGCCAAGACTGCTGATCCTACTGCCATATCCATCACTGACACTGCCACACCAAGGTCCCTGTGCTGCACTAAATACTACCTCTCCTCCACAATGTGGTAGTCTGTAAGAGAGGGTACATGCATGCTTGTGTGAGAGAGTAATATAATGTGAAGCTGATTCAAACACCCCCAGTATGATCCTACTGATGGAAGAGCAACCCCAACACTTGCTGACACACAGAAAACAGACCACCCTGATTGGAGGACACGCCAGGAAATTACACCTGACAGCCAATCGTATAACAGAAGCAGAGGAAATTGCTGGGTTAACAGAATTGTGGAATATAAAAGAGAATTATAGATAATAGGCAAGAGTTAAAATGCATTAGTCTCATACTAGCGGGAGAGACTGATTAGTCTAGCCATGAGCAGACTTTGATAGAGTATGTATGCCACTAACAATTCACCACTGGATAACACCAAACAAAGATGCATTTACCATATATACTGGCCAGCTAAGTCACTGGGCTCAAGTCCAAGTAGATCTGTTTTCTTTTAGGTACCGTATTATACCAACTTCACTCAAGGGTAGAAACAAATCACTTATGCAGACACATGCATATTCATAGGAGAAGTTATTTTTCACATGTGGCAGATTTTTTTCCAAGTCATTTATATCATAGCTTAGAGTTTTGCATGGATATTGCCAGAGAATGTAAATCAAGTTGTTTTTTCCCCTGCATACATGTTAGAAATAGACAAAAAAAAAGGCATGTATATATATACATGTTTTTGTTTTTGTTTTTTAGCAAAGCTTGCTCGCACAATAAGGCATTGCAAATTAGCTTGGACTATTTCCAGCTATAGATTAATACACATCTTAAGTACTTGAGCTCATTTATAAATTTCATAAATTTGTGGAACTAAAATTAAATTACTGAGTAGCTTTATTAACCTCTGCACCTACTAAATGAACTTCACATCTTCCATCCATTTATCCATTTTCTTAACTGCTACAGTGTCATTATCCTATTCATCACAGGGCCAGAGGCGGGGCATAGCGTGTAAAGGTGGCCAGTCCATTGCAGGGCATACTAAATGACTCTGGCGAGTCAACACTGAAGACTTTTCAACACATCTATGAAACTTATTGGATACCGAGAGAATCTTAGAGAACAAAATCTCTACTTACAGTATGAGATATTTCATATGTCAGTGTACAGATTTTTTCATGACCACAACCATATTTTTACAACTGCTGGAAACGGATAATATAGGTCTGCCAGAATAAAAAGCCGCTCTAAAAGAGACTGATGGTAAAATCATATTTGTACCCAGGGGATAAACTCCTCATCCAATCAGGAAGTGTTACACTGACATTCAGAGAAAAATATGAAGGTTTTCCACCATTAATTATCTTTTATTTATTCGCAGTCAATAGCGTGCAAAGGCTCTGCCACTATTCCTACAAGTACTCGTTTCTTTAACCATATAAACAGCCGTTCAACTGATGGTCTTAAATACTCACGCACACATAAAGGTATAACATGATGTCTTTTTACTTTCTACATATCAGCAGATGGAACAATCCTTTTACACACTTTGAAACAGCAGTTATACACGCACAGAAGTACACACGTGTACACATACACAGCTGCAGAAGCCACATGACACGGTGGTTGAAAAATAACTGGGAATGCATTCTGCTCAATCAATACTCCTCTTCTTGTTTCAGCTGGTCCCTTTAGGGGTCGCCACAGCGGATCATCTGCCTCCATCTCACCCTATCCCTAGCATCCTCCTGTGTAATACAAACCCTCTGCATGTCCTCCTTCACTAAATCCATGAATCTTCTCTGTGGTCTTCCTCTTTTTGTCCTGCCTAGATCTTCAGCATCCTTTGTCGAATATATCATCTCAGCCTTTCCTGTCTAACTCTGTCTCAAAATGCTTAACCTGAGCTGTGCCTCTGACATGCTCATTTCTAATTTTTTCCATCCTGGTCTCTTCCAATGAAAACCTTAACATCTTTAACTCAGCTACCCTACAATTTAGCCTCCTGTCTTTTTGTTAAAGCCATCATTTCCAAACCGTACATCACAGCAGGTCTAACTATTATCTTGTAAACCTTCCCTTTCACTCTTGCAGCTGTTCTTCTGACACAAACGTCCTCTGACACTCACCTCCAGCTATTCCACTCTCTTCTTCACCTTTCTTGTGTATTGTCCATTGCTTTAAATTTGGTTGACATTGGGTATCTAATCTCATCTTCTGTACATTTAATACCTCTACTTCTTGGATCTTCACTGTTCACCACTCTTCATCTCATTCAAACACATGCTTTCTGCATTACTTCTACTGACTTTCATTCCAGAGCATACCTCCACCTGTTCAGGCTCTCTTTCACCTGCGCTTCACACTCACTACAGGTCATAGTGTTGTCTGCGAACATCACAGTCCATGGAGTCTCCTGCCTGACCTCATTTATCAACATATCCATGACCACTGCAAACAAGAAGGGGCTTCCTTTCCAATAATTAGCATAAGTGCTAGATCATTGGTTTAATTTTGTTGTATTTATCCACAAGGCCGGTCCGTGAAAATATTGCCGGACATAAACTGGTCCGTGAAAAAAGGTTGGGGACTGCTGTACTAGATGGTCTAGCCATCATCCATTCATCCATCCATCCATCCATCCACTTCCGCTACACCCCAAACAAGTCGCCAGTCTGTCATAGGGCTAACACATAGACACAGACAACCATTCGCACTCACATTCACTTCCACAGTCACACCTATGGGCAATTAAGAATTTCCATTTAACCTATTCCCACTAACTACATGTCTTTGGATTGTGGATCTAGTTCCTTGATTTTTTTTACTAGTAGTGACCATTACCAGTAGTGATCATTATTATAATTTGGTGTCCAGTCCAGTACTTCAACAATTCTACATGCTTTGACTGCTGTTTAGGATGGAAGGTCTCATTTCGTACAAGACTTCCGTTCAATGTCTTTATCATCTTCCATTAAAGGAACTCAAGGGGAAGAAAAATCCTGTTACGCTGATGCTGTTTCCCTTTTTTTTAAGTTGAAAATCTGTGATATACAGCTTTCAAGTGGCACCTGCAGTCTGTGTGTGAAAGGTCGCCAAAACTCAGCTACAAGGTAAAGAACTGGGAAAATCCAAATCACTACACTATTAAAAGACATTAAGCTCATTTTATTAAACTACCTTGTGATAATTTTATCAAAATGTGATGACATTCAGAATGTTACTTGTCACATGATCAGTGTCTTAACCCCTGAAGATAACTTGCAAATTGATACATGTTACAACAATCAATTTACAGTGGGAAAGTGGGAAAGTGCTCTGCCCTTGACTCCCTATCATTGCATCATGCTTCAGTCTTGATCCCAGCATAGTGCTTTCTCCCATTCTCACACTTCAAGGTTAAGTCTAGCTGCAAACAGAGCCAAACCAAAACGCAGGCCCAACAATTGATTTCCTGTTTCCAAACCACCTCTCTTTTTCACTCCAATAAGATTGCAATGACTTTCACTCCTTCTCTCCTCCTCTTCCATTTCCCTCCATGTCCGCCTCCCTTCCTCTTGCACTCCCTCCTTGAGTTCTTTTCTGCGGCTTTTCCCTCTCATTCTTTTGCTCCAACTTTCTTTCCTTAATTGGAATAGCTCTCTTTGAAATGGAAAAGTTATTTACTTTGACAGCTTAGGCATTTGGCTGGCGGTCTTATCCGGAGCCACTTGTAATGTTACTGGAGACATGGCAACAGTAAACATCTTGCCCCCTGCCATGAAATCCTGCTTCAGGCAGAACCAGTAACAAGTTACAGAAATCTCAGAAAGGTCAAAGTCTTTTATGAAAGGGTGGCATATTTTGGTGGGATTTTTTTGTCTTCCTAATAATGGGGTTGATGTAGAAACATGTTAAGCAAACTGTTGACTAACGCATAAAAATACACATGTTTTTTTTTAATATTCAAAGTGCAGTTTTGCAGTTATTTTATGATCTCCCATCTTAAGTTTTTTCAATGCACTTCAGTTTGGCATGAAATGTTAGATATAAGCGGCTATAATACACTAATATTACCATTTTTATTACCTTAAAAAAAACCTGCAAAATATACCCTAGAAAGTCTTATTGAGGTAAGAAAAACTAATTTATGAATATATAACTCAGTATTCTGATATACAGAGTAACATGGATATCCAGTACGCTGAATTGCAAACAATTTGCTGAAGTTAATATGTCTGTAACCCAATAAACCAAATTAATTTTGTCAGAAATATAAATGAAAACAATCATCAGAATTGATAGGCTGTGTCTCAAGGCAAATCACTACACATTTTTATCTCTTTATGTTCAATTATCATGTCATTTACCCTGCTAATCACTACAGGGACATGTGAGAATATATTCAGATGTCAGTAGTCAGTATTGTCGACCAATGCAGAAGTTATTCTCTGCATTTTCAAGCCTCCAGAAGGTCAGGAGCAAGAATTCATTTTAACAGTGCCTCCAATTCAGGTTTGTTTTTTGTTTTTTTGTAAATGGGATGAAAGCTACTGAAGCCAATTGAATAACAAGAAGGGTTTTATTAGACTCTAAACTTTCAGGGTCATATTTTTTGATCCTTATACTGTTTTTGTTTGGGTCACTTGTTTGCACATAGCTTGCAAGAAGAAGAGGGGATGTAGAAGTGACAACAAGTTTATTACAGTTTCTTATTTTTTCTTTCTTTTTTTTTGCTAGATTTAAACTATAAATATTATTTTTTTTGTTTGCTACTTTTTAATACCAGTAAATAAACCAATCTGTATCGAAAAACTTTGGTATTGCTGTATTTAATTAAGACTAAGTTCAAATTCCTCACTAATATTAATTAATGAGCTAGCTCTGTCAAGAGCACCTATACATGGTACATCAGTTTCAGACCATGCTATTTAGTTTTACCACCACAATCTCATAAGTAGCACTTTTAGGAGCAATAGGAATGAAGCAGTTGGCATTGTAAGGTGAGCAGCGGAGGGCCAGATTGGAGTATAGATACTAACTGCAGGCTAATGACTTGGGAAAACCCTCCTATTCAAGTCTTTTTATCTGCGCTCACTCAAAGAGGTGCTTCTGCTGCACAGAGGGACCGCTTGTGTGTTTGTGAGCATGATTTCAGACTCCGAATACCAATCATTAAACCTCCCAGTTCCTTTAATGTTTGTTTAAAAGTTAGGATGAGTATGTGTTATTGTGCCTGAGAGTGTGCTTTGTACATGTGTGTTAGATTTCACACGCAAACTGGCATAGTAAAGCTTAATTAAGTGATGCGGTCCAACACTGATTTGCATAATAAAGCAGCCTGATGAGAGGGTAAGTGGAGGACCAAAGGAAATAGAGGAGGATGAAAGGAGGAAGAGGAGGAGGAGGATAGGATGAGTTGAAGAAAGGATGAAGAGGAGGAGGACGGTTTATACTACTGATACTTTGATACACAAGCAAAAAAAGCATATATTTTTGAAGTTAGATACTTAAAGGCACATCATCATAGTAACAAACCAAATACTATATGTGTTTGTTTTAAATATATATAAAAGAAAATTATATGATACAGGGTTTATGTGAAGTAACGGATCATTCTTTGTGTTTTCTAAAAGCAGATTCACCAGATGTAGCCTTTGAAATTAAACTTCATTAATTCCAGCAAATTAAAATCATGTTAATTAGTGTAATGTAATCATAAAACAAGCAGTGTGCTAACTGCACTATATTAGATTTTAATTGGAGCAAGTATCGGCCTTCATATATCAGTCTAATCTTCTTGATTTAATAAAAAGAGGAAACTCAAGCTTCCCCCCCCCCTCCCTTTCATATTCACAAAAGCTTCAGTTTGAGAGAAAATGATCAAAATCAACAGAACAGATGCCAATTAAAATATATTGTTTACTGAGATGCTACACGGTGAAATCAGCGTAGCATTTTTAAATCAGAAAAGCACTGAGATGAAAACACGACATGTTTTGAATCTCATATTTATAGTAAATTTCACATTTTTGTTGTTTGTATCTGCGCAAATTACATAGGTCAAAAAAATCTCCCCATCATCAGGAATTTAAAATGTCTTGCTAATTTATTTTTTCCATTTTATTATTAGCAAATACAATGAAAGCTACTCTAAGTCACATTACTCCACATTGCATTTGATTTGACAAGGGCACTTTTATTAAAATAGCATGTGTGCGTATGTATGTGTGCAAAGCTGCTGTGAAGGACAATAAACTGGGACAAAAACAGGGCAAGGACTCTACTAACCCCACACATGCAGAGGCATGGATCAACTCCCTGCTGTATCCATCAAGGATGCAATAACTGTTTCCTACACACTCCACACTCCAGAGATTAGCCAGGTCAGTAAGAAAATCCAGGGCAACCGGCACACCAGCCGGAACAAACTTCAGAAACATACACACACGTACCCCCACACACCCACACCCCTACACACCCACCCACCCACACAGTGAGGTTATGTTAATTTCAATAATAAAGGGGTGATGTGACTGTAAGGAGGCAGAAGTTTAACCTTGCACTTGATGGAGTGATAGTGGAGAAAGTATATAGCAACTTTTTTTTTCGTTGCTATACACTTTGGTTTTTCTGCCAAGAAAATTTGTTCCGATGTCTCTATTCTGCAACTGGCTCAGGATTTTAATTTGTACCTGCCACACATACTACGAGGCATAAAAGTGTGAGAGACATAGACCCTGGGGACTAAATTTTCCATCTCTAGCATTAAAGGAAGGAAATGTTTGTTATATATCAATAAACAATGAATTATGGTTAACCTCATTCCAAAGACACAAATGATTTCACCTTCCCTAATTATTGAAAATGAGTGGACAGATATCAGTTGAACAACTTAGGGTAACAATGTTATTAGCAAATTACTCCCCCCCTTTTTTTTTTTACCTCTTTGAACTCATTTTATGAGCATTTACCAAACAAACAAGCATTTTACTTTATAGTTAATGCTTGTTTCTAGAAAACCTTTTCAAAATATTTCTGAGTGGTTGACTTTTGCTAAAGTGCTGAGCGTCCCCCCAAAACCTGGATTCAATTCTTGTTTAAACGTTTATGATACAGGTTATAGTCAGTGCACCGTTTATTTAACTGCATGCTACATCACTGAGTTTGCTCGCTGCAAATAATAAAAAGTGTGTACTTACTAAGTGTGTACATTTAACAGATGGATTCTAGGTCTTATATTAATGATCCCATAAAGAAATTTCTACACTTTACATAAGCCCTTTTTTTTCATTGTCCTGATGTCTGCAGAAATGTTGCTTGTCAATAAAAAGTGAGTAACTCATTTCTAGATATCATACTCTTTATCATCATATTAACTTTTCTGCCTTTATCCACTACACAAGACAAAAAAAACACAGTCCTTGTTTTTAAATTCAACACATGTGGGGTGTTTATCTGTTTGTATGCAGTCACTGTGTTTGAAGAAGACATTGGCCTCTTATTGCCCTCGCACTTGCCCAAATCCAAGTGCACACACATACATAGACATTCCACTTTTACAGTCCCTGGCAACACAGCAGTCAACCCAATCAGCATTTAAACCCATTGGTCTCCCCTAATGCCCTACAGGGCTATTGTGCTTCTGTTAACACTAGCGATAACCAGTCATGTACACATGTCGTCATCTTGTTGATTTAGCTGGCCAGGCTATAGTACCCTAAACCCATTTATGGCAGTAGTAACAAATGGCAACTGCATTACTATTTGCAAGCTTGTTTATGAGAAACTGATCTGTAGTTGACAGATTCCCATCTCTTGCTTTATTTTCTAGTTTATTTTTCCAGAAAGTTTTTTTTTTTTTTATTATCGCTATTGAAAAAAACTTCATAATAACAGTACTGAGCATAAGCAATCCATTATTCGAGATGATGAAACTCACAACATCCTCTCTTTAAGTGCATGTCAAGCATTCTGTGTCGCTGTTATTCTCTGAAGAAATACTTCAAAGCCAAACATATTTATCATTTGAAATCGTTTACTGTAAGAGCGAATACGAGAAATGGAAACTGTTTTTAATGAACGATATTTTTTTTGTATGTTTTACGCGTATTGGGGGTTCTTAACAGGAAAGAAAAATATTTTTTAAGATGCAGACAGATAAAGAGTATAACAAAGAATGGATAATGGGAAAACTGAAAAACATACTCAAGTTGTAGTGCAGTTTTCAATAAAATGAGGAAATGTGCTCATATTTGCATGTCTGCTTGGGTGTGTGTGTGTGTATGCGTGTGTGTGTGTGTGTGTGTGTGTGTGTGTGTGTGTGTGTGTGTGTGTGTGTGTGTGTGTGTGTGTGTATAGGGGGAAAAAAAAATCCTTGCTTGTCCCCTCCTGTTTTTAGAGTTAAGCTCCAACAGGGCAGTTTTATTGACCAGTGCTGCAGAGGACATGCTCTCTTCTTTAAAAGAAAATAGGTCAGCTGCACTGCTGCTGGACACACACACACACACACACAATGAAAGTGCAATGACAGTGACCCACTTCACCGAATGAACTCAGTCGGCAATACTTTAACAACTAGTAGTAATTGATGTGATGATTGCCTGCCCACAAGACTACAATATTGAAATACTACAATAATGATGCATATTACACTATCACACTGTGTACTGGAAGTGATTACAAAAAGGCATTCTGTTTAAATGTAATTCAAATATTTTCTCCTTGTTTAAAATTAATGATGATACAAATTTTATTTTAAAGGCTTCCCCAACATTACATCTATATCTATATTTATTTGATGTCTTATTACAATGGCTCATGCGTTCTCACTCCAGTTTAAAGTCCCCTCAGTACTGTAATTCAGATTAATAGGCATCCATGTGATTGCTGACACTGAGCCTCAGTCGGGGACATGTTACTCTGCCTGCTGAGGTGCGTGTGTGGGGAATTAGAGTAAAGAACACTTTATTGCCAGAACACCTGAGAACAGCTGAAGGAAACATGCAGACAGATGCATACTAACACGCACATAAACACACATCGCATATGACTATGCTGACAGGCACCTCAGGCACAAGCCTCAGAATGTAGCTGCTGCCATATGCTAAAGAGCCCCCGGGCTCCTTTCACTTCAGACAATATGACACTCTGGTTTTCATATAGCCCACAGTGTTACTCTCAATGGGATCTATGTAACCAGTACTGACGAGGGGTTGTTGGGAAACAATTTAAATAGAAGAGAGAAATATTTATTGGAAACTGGTAAATCCTGGGGGTTGCTTTCTCAGTTTTGATATGCTTTATTGCCGAGTTAACACATATAAGTTTAAAATCTGATCAGCACTTAGCGTCGATTCACTCTTTCTTGTTTTAATAATGTGTCAATTATGCAGTCTTTCATTCTGAAAACAAATAGCGACAACACTGGTGTTCCGTAATCTGACACCCCAACATCTGGTTTTCATTTGTTACTAAGGGAAACAACATAAACTACTGTAAAAACAGGGATATAATTCAAGCAATTGTATCCACTTTGAGTTTCCACTGTGTAAAGCTAAAAATGTTTTTTCACTTGGGCTTCAGTGAGAGCCTTCTTAGATCATGCTTCCTAAGAGTGTGTTTTGCCATGTCTTGGACTTTGGAAGGAAAATAAACATCCATGTGTGTTGAAATTTAAATTCAGTAGAAAACTGTTGTTTTCAAGAGTTTAGAAATGGTAAAAAAAAAAAAGGTCCTTCATCTAAAGCTAGGATGCACCTGATTTTAAAGACTTAATTACCCTAGTGCATTGCAATGTTATCTCAAAAATCACATTAAATCAGATATGTTGCACGTACCTCATTAGTTCTCACCTTGAAAGTGAACAACACAACAAATTTCTGACAAAGACAGGAAGGTCAGAATGTATTTGTACAGTGCAGGCGTGAGGGGGCCAATAAGATTCCCCCATATGTAGCAGGGAATATAACAGGCAATTTAATCAAGGTTTCATATAAACATAATAATAATGAAATTCTCAGCTTTATACCAACATTGAAGCCCATTCTACTTACAGTGTTGACCATTCAGATTAGTGTTGTTTTATGCTTTATTCCATTATATACCGTAACTAAACAGAAACACATCTGCTGTCCTACAATGTGCAAAATCAAGCTTTTTTAATGCTGTCCATTACAGCCAGTAACTGTATTATACTGCTGTAATGGAAAAACACATCTCCTCAAGGAAATAATGTACAAATGCTGTTACATATTTTGGATTACTTTTAGAGGAGCTTGAATAAATCGTTGCCGTATAATTAGTGAACAGTGTTTCAACATCTTTGAAACTGGACAGTGGCCACTTACAGGTCCCCTTGTAAAAGATTAATTAGCTAGTAAAAAATGGGGAATATACAGAAGAATGCCTCAGTTCATGATCCACTCAGAGCTGGTATGTAAGAATTTGTGAAAATAGCACAATGGGGTCTAATCAGGCTGTAGAGACCAGAGCATTTAGAGGTTTTGGTAGTGCTTAACCACTTTGTTAGTATGTGTCCATCATATGCTTGCATCTGTGTGTAAATGTGTGTCTCTGTGTGTGTATAGAGCAGGATTCCTGGGGCAGGTGGCTCAGCAGTGGTTGGGGTAGAACAGCACTAAATCACTCCTCAAATGACACACCTCACCACGGGTGTCCCACCATGTGTTGCTGCTAAGAAAGAGGAGAGAGAGAGAGAGACGGCGGGAGGGAGGCAGAGAGAAAAACTCATGGGCAATGGTTAGTGGGTCACACAGAGAGAAAGACAGAGAGACAGAATGAGGAGAAACCTCTCTAAAACCTTCCTATGAAACAGAAACTTTTGATTGAGATGTGTGTATGTTATGCTTTGCCTATTCCTATCAGTGTTATGAGGTTACGCGTGCGTGTGTGGGCTTGTGTGAGTGACAGACCAGCGCAGGT
The DNA here is from genome assembly GCF_900408965.1 of Simochromis diagramma. Classification (NCBI taxonomy): domain Eukaryota; kingdom Metazoa; phylum Chordata; class Actinopteri; order Cichliformes; family Cichlidae; genus Simochromis; species Simochromis diagramma. The sequence goes on from NW_024386831.1 coordinate 10,556,053, forward strand.
GAACCACAGACAGGGCCAGACATCCTGGCACGATCAAAATACACATCAGGACTCTCGTCTTACCCTCTTCTTCCCAGCTCTTCTCTCTGCCCCTACTCTCAGTCTCCCATCACCCTCGGCTGGCGCAGCGTACAGACATGTAAGGTGAGTTAATGTCAGCGAGTAATGCTTATTTTTATACATTTGTAATTATTTTCACATGTGATTACACGCCATCCTATGTGTTACTGTGTGTGACATTTAATACCTATGAGCGCATGTGTATTCAGATGAGCGCACACCCGCTTTAATCAAATTAAAGGCACATGCCCAAACATACAAAGACAGACACAAAATCCTGCTGAGTGTGTAAACAAGATGTTGTGTGGAAAGTGGGTTTGGGATAATGAGTCAGCACTGACTCATAGATAGAATTCACATGAGTCCATTTAAAACAAACTCCTTGAACACGCACACAGATAAACCGCACACCACCACAGTTGCTGTGGGAATGAATAAAAGCCCTGTGAAACAATGCACTGGAAACAAATTAAGATAAATTGAAATAATGGCAAAACCTTAATTATTAAACATGCAAAGACTGTTTAGGATGAGGAACAATATATGAAGTTTATGAATATGAAAGAAGAGCTACACTAGCATATTTTAACTATGATATCATTGTCATATAGCTGGTAGGTTCATGGAGAATGTGGACTTAATTACCAAGGCGGAGCCATAGATTACTGAAGATAAAGCAGAATGAAAAAAACTGTAAACTGTATCATAGAGCATTATTATATTAAATGTAATTAATGTGTGCTTTATATGGGTATAAAAGTATCCAAGACTAAAGAGTTATCCTAAACAATGCTAATAAATCAAAAATCTGAAATGCTTTTCACTTTCATTTATTCAGAACTGACACAATCATGCCTTCCTAAACTTTTGTTTCTGTGACTTTCTGTGCCCTTGGGATGCAGAGAAGATGATGTTTGGTGATAGTGAGGCTGAGATACTTGGAGAAGTGCAGGTTCAGCAAAAGTGTATTTCTAGTGTGGCGCCCTGCAGAGCTAATGTTAGTGGGAGATTGTGAAGCTCCAGCACATTGCAGTGGGACACAAATGTTAAATGACAATTACAAAATATGCTCTGCTCTGGATCCTACATTCTTACAGGCACTCATACAAACCTTGCACACTAACTGATAAACTCAATCATGTATATTGTGTCGCCAGTTAGTCACGCTGATGGAACTGGCAACTGAGACAAGAAATACAACATTTCCAGACACCACTTATGTCATTTTTGCATCCCTACAAATACAATCTAGTGACACAAACATATTGTACATGAATGCATATACACAATCAACAATGAACTTCACACTGTGTAAAACGTCCCTCACTCTATCTCAAAAAGCTCAAGACTTATAGTACGTCATGATAGTCTAAAAACTGTTTCAGAAGCTTTACCTGCCATGGGAACAGTTACATGTTGCAGACACAAAGAAATCCAGTTTTAAGGTCTTATCCCGAGTGCCTTATGTGAAATTAATGAATACAATGACAATCTGCCAAGGACAGCATCAACTTAGTTAAGCTCCTCTTTTCCCACAGTCTATACTGTTTGTGGAACATTTAATTGACGGCATTACTAATTCTCTTGTATTTTGCATAGGAACCAGAAACCACAACAGTAAATCAATTAATTAATCCTTCCTCCTGAAAATTTCCCTTCTTAAAGATATTAGTTAGCATTACTTAAAGTTGTTATTATGAGGAATGGCAGGAGCCAGAAAGGTTCTCACTGGCATCATTCATCAAGGGAGAAAGAGGACATTCATCATAGGGTTGCTAAAGAGTCTTGTAAAGAATGTGCTTCCATGGGCCATTTAAGCTGAAACCACAATTTGAATCCTTTTGTGTATTATTTTAGCATTAAGCAACATTATTAAGGACCCATGTATATTGTTTCTTTCTACTTGAGAAATGGCCTGCAATTAGGGTAATGGCGAATATTTAGGAAAACACATAGCTGGATGGACGTTGTCTGTTTCCCCCGTTTCACACACACAGAGACAATCATGCATACATACGCTGGTGTCCCCCCTTAATACTGGGGCTAGTGACAGGCTGAAAGGCGAGAGTGATGGATGGGAAGGGCTTAATCACCTTTAATCAGCTCTGTCCTTGAATAATGATGAACAGCCATCTTTGCACACACACAATGCCGGAAAAAGGGGAGAATCTTTGAGAAAAGATGTGTGACGCATACTCGTTGAATTTATAAGTAGTGGCAGATGTTGTTCTTCTTGCTCTGCTTTCACTCCACACATCCACTTTGTCAATGCAGCAGATGCTGTGAATTCTTCTGCTTTGCTCAGGCAACGTCATGAAATTATCTTTTGTATGTAAAGGGATCAAATAGCATTTAACTCAGAAAATACCAGGCGGTTTGGATTTCCTTTATTATGTGCCTGCCACTTTAATACATATATTTCATGTTAAGCTGAGACAGAGATGAAATCAAGAGACAAATCGAGAGCGAAGTGTAGTTTAAGGCAATTGATTTTCTTCTTTGCCACTAACTTTTCCCCTCACTTTTTAGTTTATGAATTATACTTCACGCCTCATATGAGGAAATCTAAAATATGCACTTGTGATAAGCAATTCAAATTTTGCCAGAAACTTATGAAAGTCATACTTGTGGTGAAAAAAAAATGAATAAAAAATAATTCAAGCTAACTAAAAGCTATATTAACCCCATCCTTGACCCCATTCTCCCATTGAGCTCCCATCAACCATCGTGGACTTGGTGTGGCTGACAGGCAGCTGAAGGGCAGTGCTGTCAGGGAGGCCAAAGGGGGAAACGTGGGGGGCCTAGTGGGGCAGCTGAGCCCCAGTACAATGCCATTACAGTGGGGATGAGAACTGCATGAATGACCTGAGGAAATCATGGGGCCAGCAGGAATGTTATCCTGCTGGGCGAGCACATGGTATTTCACTCTACAGCAGGGTGATAACCCCACTCTTCCCAATAACAGCTACTCAGGGTAGTCCATCATTAAAAAGAAACTTGGTGAAAGATTGTCATCTCAGGCAGATGCAGAATGCATAGAAACGTGAAAACAACTTCAGGATCTTTACACGTTATCTCCTGAACTCATCACACTCTTTATTTCTTTTTAGATAACTGATTAGTTGCACCGACGAGAGATTTTCTGAGTTATGATGATATTCTCAGATCTTCTTTCAAACCTTCAGAGTACTCTACTGCTTAAGCAAACATAAAATCATCCTTCCAGTGTATCTGACAACAGTACATGTGAGCGGCCTCCTGTTAGGGTTACCTTGAGTTCTATGTATTCTCATGTAAGCCCATTTTTTTAAGCTTTAAAAGACCCAGCAAGCATGTTACAACCCCTCACAGACTAATCTTTAGTGCATTTTACACTTCATTGTTAGTCACTACAGGTTACCCAGGTTCACTGGCTGACAGAAAGTCTTGCAGTTTAAAGTCACTGGACTTCAAATGGTAGGGAGAACATTCCCAGGACTACAGGGTACGGGTAAGGAATAACTGCACAGTTGTCAGCCAGGCTAACTATGACCTTATTTTTGTCCCCACAAATCTAATTCTGATCATACTGTGTTTTTAACAGTGAGTTATAATACAAATTTAATTCAGCTGTCAATCAGCTTACAAATAAAAATAAGCAACAGTCATGTTCATGTAATCAAAAACCCACATGTATTTTAAACACTGTCTTACTCGCACACTAATGTCTTTTATTTTGATCACACAATTCCAGATTGGCATCATCAAGTAGCACAGTACCAGACTTTTGTCTATCTGTTGTTGTTGACAGTTCTCTTGGAACAATGCTTTATTTTTTCAGCTGGATAACAGAGATAAGGCTGCTGTAGATGTTCTACATCTCACTGCTGAAGTTTATTCAACTTGAGGCATGAAGAAACAATAGAGGGCTATTGGGTAGATATGGTTATGGGTGCTGCAAATATACAAAGTGAGGCATCAGCTTCTAAAGACAAATTATAGCATGTTAAACTTACACCATACTTGTGACAGAGGTGAAGTAAGTGCACCCAGTACAAACTTGTATATGTAAGGGTAAACATACAAAAATTACCACAATAACACAATTTAAATATGTGCTTTTTACAAACAGTAAAAAATAGCTTCTCAATTACTTTGTTTCACGGACATGCTAAAGATGATTGAGCTTTCCTGCCATCATGAGCTATTTGGGGTAGAGGGTTTTGACCAAAGACATTTGAGTGGAGTGTCATGGATCAAACCACTAATGTCAGGAAAACCTGCTCTACCACCTGAGGCATGGCTGCTCATATTAAAATTGATATGAAGTTTACAGTTCAACAGTTTGTGAAAGTTTAAGAATGTGCTATAATTGTCCTACAATGCTACCGTCAATATTAATGAATTCTAACCTCAAATTATTGCATTGTAGTCTGTGTTTGGTTTTCTAAAAATCTGTCTGCATAGCCAGAGTAAATTCCCATTTATTTATTTTAGTTTTTGTATGAAATATTGACTTAAGTACTTTTAATTTTTCAAATGAATACTGGGTATTTGTAACCATTGTCCAATGTTAACCAGATGTTAAGGGTCAAGTGCAATTAACTGAAAATTATGTGGTATGCTCCATCTAATTTGACAGGCTTCCTCATCTTTCCCATGCTTTGGAAGTATCTTTTTTTGCCAGTAAAACCCTTACTCTCTTTCCTTATTGTTTTTATAGGCCCATAAATAGTCCGGGCTAAATTAATGAGGCCACAGAGACAGTGATGGAGGAGTGAGGGGATAAAGGAATGGAGAGATGAAAGGAATGATAGATGGCATCATTATAACACAGCACATCTCACTTAACAGAACTGTTGGCTTTGGAAGTTTCGTGTTTTAGCATGTGCCAATTGTAGTCTCGCCATGCTTGAATGTACAAACACACCCACCCACACACACACACACACACACAGAAAAAGTGCTTCAAAGCATCATATCCACTCGCACACACAACTCCAAACAGATATACATAAACATATACACAGACATACACACACACAGTGCACACCAAATCATACACATACAAATGCACGTAGAAGCTTCCACTCTCAAGTGGCCCTAAACATACACAGATGACAGAAAAGGCTTTGCCAGCACAAGCCGCTTGCACACACTCACCATCATAATTAGCTCAACTGCAGTTATGAGAAATGACGATAGAGCCTATTCTTTCCCCACCTGGGGACAATTTACTGAGTATCTCAGTTAAGCTGAGCACATTCGTAATTAACGCTGAACCTCAGCCAGTATGCTAGCTGATAGCAAGACTCGGGAAGAGCACAGCTAGGATGAGCTATTCTTCACACTTAAAGGAAACTTAAAAATGATACTTGGAATATCAATTACTGTAAAACTAGAATAGGTTTGCAAGAGAGGAATGCAGAATAATTGTTTATCATGTGACACTCAAATGACACTTTCATGATCACAGATATTACAGAGTACAGAAAGGTAAGATTATTTCTTATCATTATAAATTTTATGACTATTTCTAGCTTTTGAGACTGTAATGAAACACAAAAACTCAAATAACTACCTTTTTTTTTTTTTTTTTACGAAATTATGAATATCAATGAAGTAAAAAAAATATTGAACCTACATAAAAAAAAACTCCTCATGTGCAGGGGTCTAGTGGGAGATTGACAGATCAAAGATGTTTGTTTCGTAATTAAAAGGTGTGTGCACCCACAGTTGATGTATGGCATTGCAATTAACACCCTATTTTGCAGATAATGGGATGTGGCGCAATCTATCAAAGATCAAGCAGTCATGTCTCTCTCTCTCCCTGAGACACTTTTAGTCTCTCAGCTCCTAAATTTCTGCATTCGTGTTGAGTGTCACTCAGCACAACATTAGCATGGTAAGTACATGCAGATGGCAGCCACAGCCAGTAACCTTTCAGGAGCCATTTACATGTAAATCGATGGATTAATTGGCTAAAGCTCATTAGATTTGAGGTCTCATCAATACAATACACCTAAATTACCTCTGGCACCGAGCTGTCATCCTCAGCCCACCCCCACTGACACACACACACACATGCATAGCAACGAGTGAGGCTCTTTGACCAGGAAATTGCAATTCACCAAGAATGAAAATAAATAGTCTGAAAAGTGGAAATTTCTTTAATATCTTCTTATTATTATTATCATTATTGTTCTATTGTCTGAATGCTGCTATTATTCTATTAATTCATATTTATCACATGCTCACTGGAGAGCTTTTCTATCATATTGTATTGACATCTGATAATACTAAATCCACACACACACATACACAAGAAAAATATTGCAGTGTCACACTGCATAATTAATTTCTAACTCAATTTAGTGAATCAGCTTTCCTGTTTACGTGTTTATGAAATTAATGTATCAGATGGACAGGACAAAACAAAACAGATTTTTGTGCAACACAAGTATCAGCACAGTGCACATCACTGTAGGCATTTGCATCAACAGCAGTACAAAGCCACTAGAAACAGGCAGGAGTGAGTGCAGGGGTGTTGCATTAATCAGTGAGATTTCTCTAACATTCCTGGAGGCTTTGCTCTTTGGCATCACCTCCAGGTGCTGAAATTGAACACTTAATAGCAAAAGACTAGCAGAGCGGAAGAATGGAAAAATTGGTTGGTTGTATTGCGAGGCATGGGGCGCTCTACCTTCACCTTGACAAATGTCTGGTGCCATCCATTTGAACAGACAGAGGCGGAAGGAAATGAATTGGTGGAGGTTGGAAATCTGTGGATGATGAGTACAGTAATCTTGTTGGACATTGCTGTCTGCCATTTTACTTTGCTCATCTTCACACTGCACCCCCAACCTTCCATGCATATTTGTGCGTGTGTGTGTGTGTGTGTGGTGAGTGTGTGTAATTGTAAGAAAGGTCATCTCTGCAATATCCCTCAACCTTTAAAGGTTGGATTCTTTGTCCTGGTATAAGTGGCACTTCACTCAAGCCTCTAGAAGAGGAGAGGCTGAGAGAAAGGCACACAGAGACACCTCTGTTTTGAGGGAAGTGGCGTTTAACATTTTTGGCAGTGCAAACACTTCCTGGCACACAAATCTGGGATTAATAAAAGACAGCATTATGGGGCTATGCTGAAAAAAAAAAGAAAGGGCTGCACGAATGATTTTGAAATAGGTGTTGCATCATGCATCTTATCATGATATTATTGTGATGGCTCAATAAGTCTGCAAGAACTTGCAACACAAAAACATTAATATTGACCAAGTTCTTGGAACAGACGTTTCCTTTAAATGTCAGGGTGATGAATTGTGGCGTCGAAACTCCCATAGTCTAACTTTTGCTCGTACAGCATGAATGACTTAAAAATTTGCTTGACAAATCAGAGTTAAAGCTTAGGAAGGAATACATAAAGACTAAGACTCGCACACTCAGTAGTGCTTTGTTTAGATGCTGAAAATTGGAAGATGGAGAAAAAGTGGCTTTTTGAAAACTTTTTTTCCCCCATCTATATAACTTTATGTTGTAGTAAATGCAGGCCATTTACCATGTTGTCTGTGAAGAGCATAAAGGAGAATAAAAAGATGAAAAACATGCACACAGCTGCAGTCCTTTAAGGTTGTCCAGTGTGGTCTAGCATTGCAGACTCTATGCTTGGCTGCACTGGGAATCCTCGGTTGTGTTTGGCATTCGAAGTGCAAGCAGAAGGCCCGATCACTGAGGCCTGACTGCCTTTAATCAGCACCAAAAACTGTGCGTGCACTCACATGCATACACAGCAGCAGCATATTTCTCACACACAAATGGCCCATTCCTCTCTCACAGATGAACACTTTCCCACACACACAGATGCATGCACATTTACACCGTGGGGCATGTCGTTCCATTTGACACCATTTTTAAGTTAACCGCCACTGATGAAGGTAAAATGTCACCACTCTTCTTCGTGCGCAAGGATGGGGATGGCTAGAGTATGCATTAAATGAGTGCAGAGACCTTTTACTTTATCTCTATCAACTGTTGGAGGAGGAAGAATCAAGGATGCGTGGCGTCTGAGTCTATGGATCATTTCAGGAAGACAGCACTGTCTGGGACATCAGAAACTTCTGCAGGGGCACCAAAACAGATATATATTATCCTCTGCTTACTTTATTTTGTGTTTCTTCACATAAAGAAGAAGGCAATGCAAGGAGGAATGAGTAAGTAGAGTACACTTATTTGTCTGTGCCATTCGCTGATTTTTCATTTTTTTCAGCAAAATGGCCTGTCAAAAAAACTAAACAAAAACCAAAAATAAAGAGATAAAATAAACCTTTTCAGGTAAATATCAGATCTACCTTGAAATACCACTCATTTCGGCCTATTTTGTCATGGTCCGGGTGAGTGCGGGATTTTCCAGCATGCCAGTGAATCCATCACTGGGCAGGGGTTTGCCACACCTCCTCGTTTGTTGCACCTGTGTGTAAATCAGCTGGCAGGCTCTTAAGACCAGCGTTCTCAAACTTTCGTTGCTGGAATGTCAGCCAACTCTCGTCAGTGAAAGTCACAGACATGTAAATCCTGTTTTAGTGTGTCTTCTGGAGCTAAACTTGTCTTCTCGCCCTCTGCAGCTTCAGGGAAATTTGGATCTCGCCGTCATAAACCTGCTCAACTCTCAGTCACTGGTTTGTTTTCTGTTCTCGGCGTACTCTGCCTGCCTCCCTGCCCAGGACCTCATCGTGAGTGACGTGAACTGTTTTAGCCTCACCTGGACCTTTCTTCCCCCCAAGCCTCACCTCCACCTAGAAAAGTAAGACTAATGCATTTTAGCCCTCACTCCCCAGACTGCTGCTTGGGCTCGCTCTGACTTCACTCTCCTTTGTTTCAGTGACTCAGTGAGTGTTGCCCTGTAATCTTCCACCTAAGTGTGCCTGCTCTGGAAAATACCCAGTATTGAGCCCAGGCTGTTTTTCCCCAGTTCATTAAGAGCGACCTTTTCTTTTGGACTCTGCTGCTGTACTCGCGGTGTGATTCTTGTTTACATGTTTGATTATCGTTGAGATTGCTCTAGCCAAGAATAGTGCTTCATAGTTTTGCTTGCGTCACAGCATCTCATAGAATACTTTTGTGTAGTATTTAGTGATTTTGAAGTTCTTGCCAGTCACAGTGTCTGTTACAGGTTCTTAGTCCCCTGGTGTGAAGCTTTATGTTAGTATTGTAATTGAGCAAACTCAGAGGTTTAGTGTTTTCCCTGTCGCCCTTAGTTCATGTTTAGTACTTCTGTTTGCGTGTTCCATTTCCATGTGCCAAAATAAATCTTCACAAATCTTTTTTTATTTTATTTTTCCACTATACCTCCGAGTCTCCATATGCTATCTGCATTTGAGTCCACTTTCCAGCGTTCGACCTCCCGGTTGTGACATATCTGATATTATTACCAGGTTTGCCACCTTCATTGAGCTCTTGCACCAACTAAAGGAGCCTAAAGTTCAACTTCAACTGCTGTGTCCACAGTGCTTGTCGTCATAATTCTATAATTTTCCAGGAGCAAGCTTAAGTTTGTGGGTCAAAACAAAAACACATGTAAGTCATTTTTTCTCTTAACCACAGAGGCACAATATATATACATATAAAACCACAGACATATTCCCAACATGTTTTTCATGCACACTTGTAAACAAAATCAAAGTACACCTAAATTCAGGGCAGCAGGCACTGGTTCAGTCCATTTCCTGTACAGCTTCAAAATGGAAACCGATCCAATCGTGGCCTCTTTAACTAAAAGCACAGCTCAATATACAGAAAAGTAAGGCACTTCTTTATCAAAGCCTTAATCCTACTCTCAAAGGCAACATATTCTGTTATTACATACAACTAACTGCGCCTTAGGCATAGAAATACAGAAATTGGATCTGGAAACTCAAAAACAAAATCTTTTTAAAGGCTAGAAGTGCTGTATTAAAACAAACAACTTCTGCTGGGGTTTATTTAAAACATAAAGCGGGAAAGTCATTTATGGCATCTATTTTTTTTTTAAAAAATGTAATAAAAGAATGAATAGACACAAAAAATTAAATAATACTCCACCAGTAAAAACAGACTCAGATTTGGTGTGTGTGTGTGTGTGTGTATCGACATGTGTCAGTGGTTGCTGTCATAGTAAGCACCTTCTCTCTAATGATCGCTGTAACATTAAAAGGCTTACTGTACGTCACGTACTAATTCTCACTCTTATACACATAAGCACATATAGATCCCAGAGGAACTGTGAAGCCCCACATCTTTCAGAAGTGATTAAGATGGAAGACGCAAACAATATTAGCACCAAGGTCACGGTAGTAAGGTCAATGACTCACAAGCAAACACACGTAGAAGGAAACAAGCGCATTCAAATATACAAAAGAGGGTAAAGAAGGAATAAAAGCCCCACTCTTAGATATACAGGGACCAGAGACCATAGACATTCGAGGACTAAATGTGAAAAAAATAAATAATATATAATTTTAAAAAACTGTGAGCACGTCCCACTAAACTTTTCTCAACTTTGAGGTGAGTGATTTAAGTATCCAGCGCAGCTATTGGTGACTAACTAATGGCAGAGTAGTAAATAAATTAGAGGGTTACCTAGGCAACTGGACCCTGGGATGAATAGTCCCTGCTCACTCTGTCATCTTCTCCTCCTTCCTCTATGTAGGCACTCTCCTCCCTCATCTCAATGTCATTCCATCCTCCTTACTTAAAGCCTCATGTCCTGAACTACAATCAATACTTTAGCATACAAAAAACCCATACATAAACAGCATTGTTGCATTTAGCTAAGTTATTGTTAGCAGATGAGATGTGAAACTCTCCTGCAGAGGAAAGTAAATCGTCTCCGGACAGCTGACCATTAGCAACTATAGCAACAACAACAACACCAGTTTATAAGCTAAAATTATACCAGGACCATAATTTGGACTCAAGTATCCTAAAAAAGGAGCATACTTTCCCTGCACTGAACAGTTTAATTTCATAGAAACCAGCTGCTGAGAGGATTAGCTTTACTTCAAATAACACTTCAGTAACACCACCTAACAGAGGCTAACAATTCCTAACACCACTGGCAGTCATTAGCTAACACTAACAAAAAAAAAGCACCTAAGGCAGTAAAGTATCACCTCAGTATCACTGTCACTAAACAGAATTGATGCTCCATTGACTCATTGCCTTTCCTTGGACTCCTTTCACAAAGATTTTCAGCTTCTTGAAGAGTTAATAGACATGCCACACTGACAGGCTATTCTTATTACAGACGAATGCCATCAAGGCATTTGAGGTGACTCAGGAGGAAAAACTGAAAAATACTGCGAAAATATGTAATTGACATACGAGAATTGATATTATTCACATAGAATAAAAAACAGTCTGTATAACAATGTTTTCATACATAGACAATCATAGAAACTACGCAACAGAAAAACAATGAATTGTATGAATTTAGAAGAGCTGCCCTCAGCTGCTATGGGATACACGGGGTTAAATCAAAACTGAGCTAAATAAAACAATTAAACTTGATTTGACTTTGTGTAACAAGGAATTGGGTTAGGTGGACATTGTGCCGTCCTTGTTGCCCTTGCAGATCATTTGTGGTTGCTTTTGCAGACTGTAGGCTGCTGTGTCAAATTAGCCGTCAACTGCATTATAGTATGCTAATTAAGTCTTACCTCTGATGTTTACCTGCTTTACCATATATAGCATATAGAGATTCCCTGTTTGTATATTGCGCAGTACAAATAATTGACTTAAACTGGCTATAGCCAAGTCTAAAATACTGTTATCTTACACAACAACCTTCCACAACAAAGTCAATCTGACAAGGTTTTAGATCATACTGATTATGATGTATTGATATGTGTCACATAACTTAGCATTAGAGCAGCATATGAATGCAGAAAAGAATAAAAATATCAGATATCATAAAACATCTGAATGTCTAGGAGGCTTCTGTAGCAACAGAGGTATCTGACAAATAAGTACATCAGTTCTAATGTGCCACCACATCAACGGTAACTGTCTCTACATTAACTGACTCAGGCCTCACTGCAGAATTACCACCAGACTTCCATGCTGTGCCCTAACCTTCAGAAGTTTTAAAACAGACACTGCCTTTTGTTTTCATTTTTCCTTTTTTTCTTTTTGCTTGGCTGACATTAAAGAATGTAGCGTTTGTTAAAACGGAAAGGTTGTTATGCTGACATCTGTGATGCAGCAGCACAGCAAGATCAGACAGCTGCTCGAAGACAGACATTTATGTGGTGACGCTAGGGTTTTTCAACTGAAATGACACTGAGAGGGCTCTCTCCACTGAACGCATCTCATCTATACAATAAGATGATGCTTCTGACAACTACTCAGTGTCACTATACATGCCTGCAGTGCGGGCTTAGATAAGTGAGACACTTGACAGTCGCAGCCTCTAGAAGTGTCTGAGGTTGCAGCTTCAGCACCAAGGACAGCAGAGATCACACAAAATAGATTTACATTATTAGGCCTCTTTTATTCATAACTTTAATTAAGAATGTGATATAAGTGTAGGCTGCATATCAATTTCTAGTATAAGTAGCCATATTATTGGTAGTAGTAGCATTCTAATGAATGTTTCATTACAGTATTTTCTGACATTATATGGTCCTCTAATATGTCTTTTGTGCAGTCAGTCAGCTCCATTACCAACTGAAAGTGGTAATGGAGCTTGGTTATGGTTGCACAGATATACAAAAAAAAAGTCATTGCAGAAGGGGGAGAAATAATTTGAAATACAAAAGAGCTTCTGATTATGCTGCATCCAGTTTCCCAAGAAAGAATCACACACACACAAATATATAGATAGATAGATAGATAGATAGATAGATAGATAGATAGATAGATAGATAAGGCTTGCTTACTAATGGTGTTTCTAGAATTCCTTATCAAGAAAGATTTTGTAATAATATTGTGTTTTCCTTTGATTCGTCTTTTTTAAATAAAAAGTGAACATACAACTGAGTAGAATATGTTAAGGTGATAGGTTAAATTACAATAAGTTAAGCAGTTCCAAAGAAAAACTAAATATGCACTGACTTTTGTAAATGTCACACATAGTCATTTCATCTTGTGACACACCTGCCTGTTTTAAACTATCGTGGATAATCACTGCATGGGCTAATATGCAGAAATGTTTTAAAATAGCACAAGTGGAAAACAATTTGAGGAGCAAAGCAGAAAGAACGACGCAGATGTCAAATTAATGCCGGTGACATCATAAATCATAAAACCGACATTCAGCACCAGTTAACAGCGGGGGTCTACATCCCAATGACAGCTGCTTTCTTTCTTCCTTGCCTTCACCTCCCCATCTCCTCCTCCAGCTCTTTCCAACTACTTGCTTCTCATCTATCAGAAATGATGGAGTGACTGCCGTGTTGTACTGCACCGTTTCCCTCCTGTGTTACATTACATGTATACTAAACATTTACTTCATCACACAGGATGTTTCCTCTGGTGTCCATCCTTCAGTCCTTGACTTTCCACTGAAACAATGACACATATGCTCACATGCATTCTTGGAGTGGTCAAATACTGATGCCAAACCTGTTGCAGTTGCGGATTTGGTGACAATATTATGATGGGGGTTTTTTTTGGTAATGGTAAGGAAGATCCTAATTATGAATCAACATATAACTGTTGTTTAGGCCCCCTCGGCTTCTTATTTAAATGTTTTGTCTATGCTTAAGTAGCCTAAAACTTTTTTTTTTCACCAAAGCTTATTTTCCTAAACTTAACCACATACTTGTACAAGCACTAAAAGCAAATGAAGATGAAATTTATTGTCAGGTGAAAGCCAAACAAAGCAAAGTACAAACACAAAACTTCCAAACTTTCACAAAGTGATAAACTTTGTCTGATGTATCACGGCACTGAAGCCAAACAGACACTTTGCGCATATGTCTGTGATAGAGCTGCTTTTGGCAAAATGGGAGTACTAGATGCCCTGAGATTAAAATGTATTGCTAAATCCACAGTTATCATCCATCAGTATTAAGCTACACCCATGGGCTGCATCTGTGGATATGGCCGTAACACCAAAATCAAAGCTATGCATGTCCATCTATACATATGCTGTTCTTTTCTTTTGTGTATTTGTTTTCTGTCTGGACACACATACTGCCTGTACACTCTATCTCTGTGAACAGATCAGGCACAAACACCCACATGCATCACACACATACACAAAGACTGGTCGCTGTGAAGAGGTTCGGTCAACTGGCAGGGGCCTCTCCAACAAATAAACACCCCATCTATCTATCCCTCTTGTTTCTGCTACAGGCACGGTTTTGTGTGTGCATTTGTGTATATTTGTCTGTGACTGTGTGTTAACTTGAATTCCTGAGCCTGTGGTTACCAAAAGCTTTGAAGTCCCAACAGCACCAGTGCTCTGGGTTGACAGGCTTACCCGCTACCCCCAGCCTGCACTGGAAGGCTCATAAAGAGAAAAGTAAACAGGCAGTAATACCAAGAATGAGCAAACCTTTCCTGCTTCCTTGGCTACCGCTTCCTGAATGCCAGCCACATATGCACACACACACACACACCTACACACACAAACGATGCATCAATATACTATAAGACTACACAAAGAGATAAGGAAGTACACAGTGATTTAAAGATGAACTGAGACTTTGATGCTATATTTCAGGCTGCAAATGAATCAGTGGATGAATGTGGTCTCTCTCTCTTTGTCTCATATACACCGTATACGCCCTACAGTAAATAAGCATATTCAAGATCATTGCTGAGGTTTTTCATCCACTTACACTACAGCTCAATAAAATCTGTAATTATGTCTGTTTTTGTGACACTTCTTGTCCTTTTTACCTGCTTGAACACACAAACACACACATAATTCACACATACAGTATAGTCTCCTAGCTGCTGTGAAATGAGAGTTAGTATAAGGGTGGCAGGGCGATTGATATGAATCCCCCCCGATATTTTTTTAACCTATTTTTTAACAAAGACTGTGTAAAATAAATTTTGATCTACATCAGGGTGGGGTGTAAATTTTGTGTAACTACATATAATGTAGAGTTAGCATCATGATCTTGAACCTTTCTCTCCGAAGCACTCAATCCACCCCTTGTCTTTCTTCTCTAGCCTCTTTTCTTCTTTTCAGCTCCAAAGCGGCTACACGCCAGGCAGCACACAGCCAAAACGCTGCAGCAGAAAAAGCATCCCCACTAAGCTAAACTGACAAGAGATGAGGAGACCGATGCAATGGAACACCAGTGTTAGAACAGAGCCGTGTACTGTATAATGCTCAATTCACCCATCCAAACACACACACGCAAACACACACAGTGACACATGGGACAGATTTAACTGATGTGATTGCCTGGATTCGATTTTTAAATGTGTGTGTGGCAATAGTCTAAAAAAGACCTCCATTCTCAACCACAAAGAGCAAAGGTGCCCTTCATTAAAGAACCGAATACTGAATAATACAGGCTATTGCTATACTGAGCTAGGCTGCTTTCTTCATCATGAATGTGGGAAGGACGGTATATGAAGTGCAGGAGGATTCTGCTGGAAAACTGAATAATGTCCCACCACACCACTCAGTGAACGGGACACATAAGTGCTACAACAGACAGATGTGTAAAAATGTACCTGAATGCAGAAAAGAAGGCATGATAAATTTTAGTTTTGTCGTGGGTTAGAAATAATAAATGCAGTTTAGAAGGCAGTGCTACGTATATGTGCATTTCAATTGGTTTGTGGGTTTGTGTAAATTTGCGGGTACAAGTGACATGTTTTGTGAGAGCTAGGCAGTTATATAATGGCCAACACAAACAAACAGAGTCCTTCCAAAGCACCAGAGGAGAGCCAGCAGCTCCATGAATTCACAGCACTCAACTTCAACAGTCTGACAGAAAAGTATACAACAAAGACACTACAGCAACAGCATGGAAAAAACACACACACACGAAAAATATTAAGCATAACTGTAGGAGCTCTGCAGGGATATTAAGAGTATTTTTCTCACGTGTGTGTGCATAAAATACATGGGCCATTGACAATGTAATATTTTTTTATAAATCCAGGGTTTTTATATGAAACATGTAGTTGCATTAAAGGATTTCTGATCACTAGGGGGCAGGGAGAGTCCAAAACAAAAATAGATGGACATTTGTCACAAAAAGAACAACAGTGAAACCATGCTGGCATTTAGCTCTTACAACCAGCTTCATGCAAATTGGATTGGCCATATATTTTCCTGTTATGGTGATAATATATGGGCCATCCAAATTGCATGATAGCGAGTCAGTAGATTGGGAATAAACAACAAATAAGTGTGTCAGGGAAGAAGTTATTTTCTTGTCTTTCTATACATAATCGTCTTATAAGACGCTAAAGTCGGTGTTGAATATCTTCAGGCTAAGCTTGAGTATTTCTTTGACCAAGCTGTTGCAGGTTTGCGTGACAGTGTCAGTGAAAGATGTATAATGTGAGTCCAGAATGTCTGCTTGAAAGCCATGCAGTTCAGTGCATGAGGGCAGCAGCTAAATCACTTAAGTGAAAGAGTGGAGAGTGAAATAAAACATTTGACATGAGATGGACGACGGGCTTTGATCCGGCAGCCAAGTCGATCGGGCGCTGGGATGAATGGAGAGGAAGGAAACAGAAAGGGAAAATGAACTTTTATTTGGTGTTGGTCCAGTCGCCAGTGGCAAATGATTTTAAAAAGAGAAGTTAAAACCACTTTTAAAACAGCTCGCCTTCCTCCTCTTATCGTGAAAGCATACGGTAAGCAATGCTGGCGAGTAACAACTGAGGCTTATGTGTGACACTTTGTCTGTGTAATTGTAATAAGCTTTACGTTACTGGAAGGTTTCAGGATTGTGTGTCTTGATAAATCCAGCAAGAATGTAAACTTAGGTCTCTCGTCAACGTATGAGCGAACAGCTGCTTGCATTTGCAACGTGCATGCGCAAACACACAGTCACACACGCGTACACAAACTGGCATGCGTTTGCTGTTTTAGGATCAAATTAGGGTTGCAGGAATTTCACACTGATGGTAGATAGGAGTTGGTTCACCTGCTCCAGTCTGTTCTGACAGATGAAAGAGTGCCTTAGCGAGATTAAATCTGGCCTCACATTCTCTGTGTGGAAAGGCTGAAGGCTGCTCACAAAACATACAGTAATCCAGGCGATCAGCGACACGTCCATTCGCATTGTACTGTATTATAATCTTCATCTTTATCTTTTCACAGAGTTTCATCGCAACAAAAATTGGATAAAAGTCGCGGCTCTGACATGGATTCAAACCACACACACACACACACACACACACACACACACACACACATATATATACATACATACATATATATATATATATAGATAGATAGATAGATAGATAGATAGACATAGCGGAATATTGTAAAGTTTATATTGACACACAGTCTGACTCAGATGCACAAAAGAGCATACACATGCTCGTATAACTGCCGTGTCCCTTTGCCTAAGCCAGACAGAATTCACATGCTCCTTTGAAGGCGCCACTGAAACAACATCCTTGCTTTGACAAACACTGCTGACTATGGACACAAACACGCACATACACACATACACAGTCTAGAAAGATAATGATGGTTTAATGCTAGAGTCGACTTTATTAAAGCCCTTAAACACACTTTGGAGTCTGTGTAAACAAAAGCAACTGCTTGCGAACTCTTTCTCTTCCCCCTTCACTCGATCAAAAACAGACAGACAGACTCACGAAGTAGAGAAGGAGGAGAGGAGGTGCTGCAACAAGGCATCTTATCAAAGAAAACAAAGCATAAAATATTCAGTAAAGGTGCTTAATCTTCACTGTCAACAATACTTAGTCCAAGCATTTTTGTCTTTAAATCCACCTTGTTATTCCTGCCAGAAAAAATAAATGTTTCATCAGTTCAATGTTTGTCTGTGTTTTTAAGCATCTTAATAACATATTTGTTTATTTTTGTCAAATAGCAACAGAAATTTCTCAGGACACCGGGGTGCCTCGGAAGAGTTTACCAACAGAAGAGTTTTCTTTGTCTATAATTAATATCACTGAAGTATCTCTCTACAATATACAGTGCTATTTATTCTCCACTTCTCCATTTTCTTTTTCCCAGAAAATGTTGTGGCTTGTTGTTCGTAGCACTGTAAATATGTCTTTTTTTCTTTTTGCTATCAGTTTGGGATGACCTAACCCCATTCAGCCATCTATCTGTTAACACAGAAGGCCTGGAGAGCAAGCTGCATGATGGGGCCCCCAACGGCTGCATGCAGGGATTGTGGGGGCCTGTTGGTGCAGCTGTCCCACTCCATGGTAACATAAGACCTTATTAGAGTCCATTAGACCACTCTGAAACTAATAAGAGATTGTCAAATACATCTAAACATTCACACAATTCACAGAGGCAGGAAGTGAGAGGAGGGGGGAGCAGGGGGGGGACAGGGGTGAGCCATTTGTCTGTACAATGTCCCATTCTTGAAATGACATGTCGTACTCTTTCAAATATAGGGACAAAAAGCAGAAAAATAAGAAAGATATAAATGAAAAATTACACTTTTTCTGTGTAATTTGGAAAAACAAAACCAAAATAAATGCAATCCAAAAATGAAAATCACAGGTGACACTTGGGAGAAATTCTAATTACTCTGAAGATGTTAATCACCGGGGACAAAGGGGTTCAGCAGTAGATACTAGAGATGGCACGATACCACTTTTTTATGTCCGATACCGATACCGATATCATAAATTTGGATATCTGTCGATACCGATATGAATCCGATATAGTGTTTTTTAATCAACAAAACTGTTTTTTTTAAATATCTTGCTGCATTTTGTATAAGTTCATACTCAAGTTTAAAACAACAACTACACTAAAGCTATTCTGTTATACCTGTATGCAAAAAAAATATTTCATAGTTCAGCAATACTGATCAATCTAATAAACTTAAACCTACACCATCCTCCCTATTCTGGTATTTTAAAGAGTACTTAGCGTAAATATTAAGCAACCTAACTAATAGGGTTCCAACTCCCAGCAACAACAAAAATAAAAAAATAAAAAAATAGGGAACCACCCCCCACCCTCCACCTCATGATGCTTAATCGACGTAATCAACCTTAATTTGATGCAGTTTGAAAAAAAATGCACAGAAATCAATTATTTTTCAATATATTAAAATATTAAATAGATTCAACATCTTTCTTCAACAAAATTGCAGACTGCACAGATGGTACCTTCCCAAAGGAAAAAGTACTATAGCTTACTAGGATATATATATTAGACTTAATTGTTACTATATACAGTAATGGACTTCTATACATTTTACATCAAATTAAAACTTTGGGTGTCAGATAATTATTTATTAAAAGCTAGACATTTTAAATGAGAATAAGAAAGAAAAGTGTGTCTTTGTGCCCAGGGGCGGAGCGTGGGGGTGGCTTACTGGGCTTAAGCCCGGGTTGTTTTGTCAGAAGCCCGGGGTCTTTTGGGGTGTAATTTTTTCATAGTTAGATGCCTGGCTGACAACTGTATAAAACAAAAAGTACACACAATATTCGAAGCACATAGTGCACACTGTGGGAATTTACGACTGTGCGTGAATCCCCCCTGATATTGGTATGATCCGAGCTCAGGCACTAAGCGACTGAGCGAGGGGGCGGGGCAGCTGCCGCCTGTGAGTGCGATGTTGGAGAAACGGAGCCACCCATACTAAGGAGAGCTTAAGTTTGACCAGGTACCAAAGCGAATCATTCGTACCGTACAAATAATGTAAATATGACGGTGAATCACGAAAGATTGATATCAAACTGATCACTTGACCAATATTACGTTACTTGCTCTTCAAGTGAATCAACAAATGGCGAAATGAAAAGCCGAACAAATGCTATTTTTTTTAGAGAGTCTTAGCTTACGTGTGTTTTTTTCATATTTTCAGTTCTTACCCTCCCCGACTAGATCGGTTTCAGTTATGTACTGAAATATAAGAATGGACATTAGAGGCTTCTTTCAAAGAAAAAACTCAGGTAAATGTTATTTTATATATTATGCTTTGTATGTTGTTCAGTATATTTCTATGCAAAACAAGAGGGATTTCAGTACACAGCAGGATATTCACATTTGTAACCAGATATTTACATACACTTTAGGGAGAAAACATAAAACATTTTTACTGTACAACATCAATTTAGAGTAAAGGTTTTTTTTAGATAAATATTGAAATATCTTTTGAATTATTTAAATGTCAGAATAAAGAGAGACAGAGCTGTCTATTTTTTATCACTTTGATCAAATGTAGGAGTACATGTACACTAAGTTTGTTAATTAATAAGAAAACTCCAGACGATTCCATTCTGAGCTGAAGAAGCTTCTGATAGGTTAGTAGAGTCCATGTGGATAAATTGGTGGCACACCTGTGGATGCATATAAGGCAAAACACAGAGCCTGTTTCTTTGACATGGGAAAATCAAGAGATGTCAACCAAAACACCAGGAAAAGAACTGTGGAGCTCCATAAGTGTGGCTCAATTTTGAATACAATTTGGTGCCATTTGCAATTAAGAAATACAGATAGTTTCTCTCTTTACTCTTAAAGTTAACAAATATGTTTTTTATATTTATCAATCTAAAAAAATAAACATTTAGTCTGATTTGATGTTACAATTAAAAAAGTGTTTGTGTTTTGATCTGAAGAGTACATAAATATCTGGTTTCAACTGTATATTTGATGATTGTCAGCACAAAGAGGGAGAGAGAGGAACAGAGAGGGAGATGGAGAATGAGGACAGAACAGAGATGGAACAAGAGCAGGTGAGACACATGTTAGTCAAATGGTTGTTTACCAAAAGTATCACCGTATCATAGGTACTCATGTATCTCGTACCTAGTGTTTCTTTTTAGGTTTGCTATTTTTCAAATTCTACATTTATTAAGTTATGCAGGCTTGTTTGCACAACAAGGCTAAATAATTATATAAACTTTTCTCAATCTAAATAGTGTACTTTGGTAGAATTAAAAAAATAAGTGTAGTGCAGGTCTATGATGATTTTTAGTGCTACTATCATCTAGTTCTGATTGTGGTTCTGTCTTGGTTAAATCCTAAGTAGTCCTGATTTTGAACTGTTGTAGTCCTGTTTTAATTCTGGATCAGTTCTGCATCTGGTTGAATTGGGGTTTAGTCCTCGTGTCTTGATACAGCCCCGACTTTGTTCTGCCTTGCTGCTTAATTAAAAAACTAGTTTAAGGTGTCCTGCATGTGTGATATATATTTTTCCCTATATGAAGTCATTCTTTTTTGAACAAAACTCAAAACAGAGCCTATTAATCTTTCAGTCATTTCTAACCCCCCCCCCCCAAAAAGAAAAAAAAAAAAAATCCCACATGCATACTACCCTTTAGGGCTAAGCCCCGGGTGTTTCAAATGTCTGGCTCCGCCTCTGTTTGTGCCCCCTTTTCCCTGTTAATGCCCTATCGGCCCCCCTGGCTAAACTTTGCTAGATCCGCCCCTGCACAGTTACCAGCGTCAGCTGCGTAGAAAAAGATCCTGGTGTAGAAAGTAATATTAAATAAATTCTAACAACAGCTTATCAAGCTTAAACGTGCTGCTGTTGTTCAGCTGCTGGTTTCCTCTTTCTGGTGCAAAGTGGGCCAAAAACAAACCAGAGAGATGGACTCGTGACAGAAAAGCCGATCAGCTGATCATTAAGCAGTTTCATGATTGAAGTAGCAGCAAGATGAGGCAGTCGCTCCATATATCGCTTGTTAAGCTTAACGCAGGAATGCTTTACAAACATTCAGAGATGGACTTACACACTTGCTTTACTTCTCTGGGGGATAACTTTGTCGGAGATGAAATGCCGGGTTGCTAGCGAAGCTCCAAATGCTATCCAGACCACCGACAGGTCCCGCATGCCACAGCCGCTCTATCACGTGATGCATACTGCTCCGACGTGCTAACGTTCTGAGGCGAGTTACGGCGTGTTGCAAGTTTTGTGAGGTGCTTTCGTGATATTTAATGGATCGGATTAAATTTTTTATTTTTCTCCGATATCCGATCCAGGAATTTTAGGTCAGTATCGGACCGATACCGATACGTAATATCGGATCGGTCCATCTCTAGTAGATACCATTGGCTTTTAATGAGTAAATTCAGAAAAATATACTGACAAGTGTGGAAAAAGTTTTCCCTCCTATCTGTACAGTTAGACAGGTTGGCCTGGAGTTCACAGCAACAGAAAAAAAAACAACACTTCCCCCTGGCCCTGACAGCAGGGGCTTGACCTGGGAGACCATCTTTGATCTTTAATTAACACTGGGCATGGCTCTGGAAAAGAGAGAACTGATGAACAAGGGACCATTTGGGACCCACTATAATAACCTAGAATGCTAAAGACGGATTTCCTTTTCAGAAACTTCAACACCGTTTTAACTTTAAAGTCATTCTGGGACAGCCGCAGTGCAGGGGTGGCTGCTTTCAGATGGATGCTGTGTCTGGCTTCTTAAGCAGAGAAGATCTCACAGAAAATAAGTAAAGAGGAGCAGATATAGAGCATCATGGAAACCTTCAGCTAACTTTGGTCTTGTTTGCCACTATTTTATATTTTGTATAATCAAACAAAAATGTATAAATGTAATATAATGTAATCATATCCATAGTGGCATTTACATTTATATGAACTGAACACATCTGCATTGTATTGTTCACACCAGGGACCACTTTCTACTTCTTCTTTTTTTTTATGCATGGAAACACCGATGAAGTACTGTAACTGTAATTGATGAAAGCTGTTATAGCAGCCACAGAAGCAAAACAGAGGAAATTTTATTTTGTGTAAAGTGGTGTAATGATGTCCTATCTGTGTACATGTCTACAAGATTTAAAACCCAGATCCAAATATATATGTTTGGGAAGTTTATGATGCATTACACCATGAATATTGAAGACTTTGTTATTTTCATTTTTTATGCTAATCCCTTTTTATCCCAAAATGGATAACTTTACTTCTTTTGACAAAGTTGTTAAGGCAAAATGATGTGAGGAGGAACAACAACAATCAGAGGCATTTTACATGTTGTCTACTATACTTTAAACTCTCATGTAGAGATGTGTTGCAGAGCAAGGTGTCACCCCACTGGCCAAGCACAACTCTTTAACTCTAGCAGCCAAAGTATCACTGCAATCATTCTGACAAGCTCACTTTAAAAACCATCCAGCAGCAACAAAAAATAGTCCCCTGCATAACATGTGTGACGATAGTACGGAAGACCAGTCCTGTTGGTCAGGACATGAAAGGCAATTCTAGACATGCAGATTTGCATACTTTTGAAACCACATCAAATGACTACTCATTGCTACCTTCACCAACACCCACAACCATCACCGCAGCTATCCCATCATTCACCATCCACTCCAGCCCACTCCTTTCTTCTGTGTTATCAGTCCCATCTTTCTGCTCTGCTTAAAATCTTCCCATAGCTAATGATGTGTCACAGAGAAAATTACTATTGAACCTCTATATGCTGCACCCTGGACCTGGACAACACTCTACTCACATGTATGGGAATATGCACGTATAACTACCGACCAATCACCTAGCACCTTGGGAATTTGGGGTTAGTTTGAAGAGCTCACATAAACAATGCATACACACACAAACATATACACACATGCACACAGAGAGTGTATTTGACATTAAACCTTCTGGACTGACAGATATGAAGCGTGAGAGTCCTGATATCACACTGTTTACTTTTACGGCTTTAAAAAAATCTGCTTGTTTAGGCCAAAGGTTCAAATAAGGGAAATGTGTAGAAGAGAAGTGACACGTGCATTTATACATGCAGAATCAATGCATGGCAAGGCATGTGTGAGAGCACTGTTGAGAAATAGTTGCAAAACAAAAATGTTTCTTACTTTGGCAGGTGCTGCTTCTCTCCTCATATCCTGGGTTACACAGACACTTCCCAATAGGCACAAGCCACTCCCCTTCTGTGCTACAGTACATTCGAGGAGGCTCTTCCTCTTTGGAGTGATTGACGCATGAGCCTTTGACTTCCACCAGTGACTGGGAGTCCATGGGCACAGTATCAGGGAAAGAGGCAAGATTCCTCACAGTGTGTGGGCACTTCTTGAAGTAAACCCTTACTGACACTAAAGCTACACAGGCGCCCACGTCCTGGAATGCGAGGTAGAAACCCTTCTTGGTCATGGGACCCACCTCGCGTACCTCAGTATTGAGCTTGAGAATGCGATCTCCAAGGTCAGTTTGAGTAAAACTCTCATCAGCAGCAATGGTATCAATCTTGGAGAACTGATGCTCTTGGAAGTGGCTGCCCTGGTCATCATCTGCCTCTAGGTAGAGGAGGTTGAATGTCTCCTTGCAGGTGCCCAGTACCAACGGGATTGAGTTGCAGTCCCTCAGAGTGAACTTCAGCTCCACATAGATCTTCTGAGCAGATTGGCGAGGGATCCAGTTGGTCCGAAGCCAGTTGTTCTGGCTGTAGTCCATCACATTGCAGACCTGAAAGGTCCTGATGGGAGTGTAGTGCTCATCCACCCCACTGATCTCCTCCCACTGGAAAAAATAGAGACAAGGAAAGGTCGAAGGGAGAAACAGAGGAAGACAAGGAAGAGTAATAGACAAGAGAGACCAAATACAGAAAAAAGGGGAGAAGGTAGATTTAAAGATTGAGAGCGATAGATAACAAGGAATAGATGCAAAAGAAGGAAAAGTAGAAGAAGCATAGATACAGGAAAGACAGATTTTTTTTATGAGTAATGAAAAGGATCAAGTGAAAATATATTAGATTTAAAAAAGGAAAGCAAGGGGATTGGGACGTTTGGGGTCAAAAGAGAAGCAAAGGGAGTAAAGGGAATGGAATGAGTTAAAGACAGAACAAATGAGGAAAGTGAGAATTTGCAGTCAAAGAAGGAGGAATAAGAGGAAAGGAGGGGAAGATAGCAGAGAAAAAATAAAGTTATCTCCACCCTGTAAGCATTTAGGGATGAATTATTTAGATCCAGAAACATTCTTGCTGAATACTAAGCATCTAATAAACACTTAAGGGTGAAAAATCACACTACCAGATCTCTTGTAAATTGTTGAAATTAATTAAAAGCAAACTTGCTGGCTTAGCCAAATTTTCTACATTAGAAGGCTCTGAAAATATCGTCAAGAAAAAAAGCTAGAAAACGTGATCTTCAATTTTTTTTAAATTTGTGTGAGGCAGCTTAATTAATTTTAAATATTAACAAAATCTCATAGTGTTTCTTTTTTCCACCCTTATACTAAAATGTTTTTCTCTAAAAGTGAGGACTTTCAAGCTGCAGTCTTGGTTATTTGCATCACAGTACTACTTCTACTAAAGGAAACGTGCTGAATCCACTATGAAACAAAAGGAGCTACGACGTATAGACAGATGAGAGTGTATACCAGGAACGTTTGTGTCTATCTTACATTTTCCCTCCACTGGGAGAAAGCAAAGAGAGAGGAGAGGAGAAAAAGAAAGTGGGGTCATTCCTTTTGAATTCAACACAGCGGGTAGACTCATTGATCATGTGCTTTGGCTTTGCTGTCCCGGCAAATCAACGCTGAATCAGAGTGATGATGAATGGACAAACACCTGAAATAGCAGGCTCATAGTGGCTGAAATGGCAGTCATTAGAACAAATGGGCGTAAATGCGTAAATGGATGCTTTTGTGTATATTTTCTCATGGTGAAATCCAGAATGCATGTGTGTCTAAATGAGCAGCACTTTCTTCAGAGACGGAGAGATATACAGAGAAAGAATTTTGTGGTAACTGGAACCTAAATTATTGCTCCTTTCACCCACAAGCATTAATGGTAACATAAACCCACACACGCACTCACATAAAGCTCATGTGAAGTGTTTAAAGTCTCATAGCAGGCAAACACAGCAGGTGCCTTCAGCTGAACTCAGAAATTAATGACGAGCTAAGAAGGAGTTGGTTCTCTGTTACATGTTTTTGTCTGCCTGTGTGTGGGGGTGTGCGGGTGTAAAGCATATGTATGAATGTCTGATGTTCAAGAGGCTCTCAGGCTGAGGGATAGCCACTCACTTTTCATCTCACGGCAAAGTTAATGAAACACCCCTGAGAGAGCGAGAGAATGAGGAGGACAGGGGAGAGAAAACAAGAGGAAATAAAGAAAAGCGCTAAAAAAAAGGAAAAAGAAGAAAGCAAGAGATAAAGTGAAATGAAAACTGAGGGCCGATACTTCTTTGGTGTTTAGTCTCCCCCATCACCCTCTTTGGTATCACGTCATTCATCAGCCAGTAGTCCTAGCTCTTTGGAGGTCTAACAATAACATGGAAATGTCTGCAGGAGTGAGTGGGACTAAATATAGAGAGGTAAAGCTAAACTTAACATTTCACCTTGCTTTACTCAAAGGTGTAAGAGCACAACTTTAAACAGAAGCATAAAAATGATGTGATGACATGCAAAAAGCTATGTTGAAAGACTTTGACATAACAAAAAGGAAAGTGAAGGCAAGGACTGCCACTTTGATTAATG
The DNA here is from genome assembly GCF_900408965.1 of Simochromis diagramma. Taxonomy (NCBI): domain Eukaryota; kingdom Metazoa; phylum Chordata; class Actinopteri; order Cichliformes; family Cichlidae; genus Simochromis; species Simochromis diagramma. The sequence goes on from NW_024386831.1 coordinate 10,582,674, forward strand.
ATTTTGCTGACATTAAATTTTACAAGATAATAGACTTCTGTGAACATGAGAATAATAATATATCCTATTATGCTTGTCCTTTATATAGATGTGTGCTTTTTGTCATGGTTAAAGCAGTGTGTTTCTGCCAGGAGAGTTCAACCAGTAATTTAACTTTTTTTTGTGGTGACCTGCTTAAAAGAGAAGTGACAGATGTTTGCGTTCTGTCTAAAAATACATGAAATTGGGTGACTTGTGCCAGTGAAGGTGCTAAGAACGGCAACAAAAAAGATTAAAGCTGAGGATAGAACCATACTGCATATGAGTAAATTGTAGCATATCAATCCCATAATACAGCATATATCATTCAATATTACAGTGGAAGAACAGTTATTTTCCAAAAATTGGATGAAAAACTACAGTTTTGTCATGTAAAACATCAACATTTTTTCAGTTGCTGTTTATTGACTTTTTATACATTTTTTAGGATTAACAAAGGATGATACTGTGGATAAAGGCTGTATCAGGTGACCCTGAATGTTCTATGTTACGCTGCAATAGGCCTAGTGTTTGTTCTTTACTCACCTATTTTCACTCACAATGTCTTTATCACCACTTAATATACCAGATTGGTTACTATTAATCTCTGGATTTCTTTCTCAGTGGGTCTTTTGTCCTCCCTCCCATTGCCGCTAACAGGTCGCAGCAGATGGCAGTGCCTCCCTGAGTCTGGTTCTGCCAGAGGTTTCTGTTAAAAGGGAGTTTTGCCTTCCCATTGTCGTCAACTTCTTGCTCATAGGGGGTCGTCTAATTGTTGGGGTTTCCTTTCTATTAATGGAGGGTCTTTACCCTACAATATAAAGTCCCTTGGGGTGACTGTTGTTGTGGTTTGGCATTATTATAAATAAAATTGAACTTAACAGGAATGAAATATAGCAGTTTATGGACTTCTACCATTCTGCAAACAGCCTTCTCCTCCATTTTCCTTTTTTTTTTTTTTTAAACAGGTGACAAGTCCAGTGAGACATTGTACTTCTTCTTCAAGTTAGGCTCATAGAGTACCCCTTCAGGTAGGGGTACTACCTACTGTACTTTACAATGAGGTAACAGACTGCCCTGTTCAACCATCAGTTCTTTGTGTAATGAGTTTGGAGTGAGACAGCCTTTGTGTGAATCCTGTTTATTCTCAGTAGTGCAGATCTCAGTGTGAGCTACTAGCTTTGTGTCATTCCTTTTTATACTCGTCCAGTATGCTCCAAACTGGGCTTAATCTAAAGCAACTATGACTGATGGCAGTCTGTAAGCTGTCTTATGGAGAAGCTTGCCAAACACAAACACAGAAAGGTTTTCAAATCAAATCCAGTATATGTCTGTATGTGCCTGCGCAAGTGTGCATTAAGTACGCTATATGAGAATATGACTCAGCTTCAGCAACTTTCTGCCAAAGTAAATGAGAGGGATATAAATGTCTCCCCATCATTGTCCCTAAACATTACATCATAGGAGTTAACTTGTCTAACCTTGAATCACTTCACTTTATTTCTAAGTTGCAACTCTCTGTCCTTTAGACCAGAAGTAAAAAAGAAATAAGAAGAAATAGAGAATATGTTAACATCATTATCCGTATTTAGTTGATTGTTACATTATGTGTGGGTCAGTGGAGGTGTACCACAGTACCCATGAGTTTCTAGACCCAACATTTCCACTAATATTGCTATTACTCACTCATTGCAATACATGAAAGCTCTTCCACCTACACAAGAAACGCTGAATGTCAGTCAGGATGAAAAAAAGATCTAGTCAGCAGCTATTCCCTTGTTTCTCTTCAAGGGGTTGAGGGTGTAACTCCCATCCCCCTGCCCTCTAATTGATATATAACAACACTAGGACCCTACAGCAGTCCACGTGACCTTTGACCCTGACCCCTGATGGTCACAGCTGGGACAAAGTTCAGTGTAATCTTGCCCCTGGTTTCTCTGATCTGTGCTGTAGGTGAAGTAGCTAAAGGGACAGTAAAATGAAGTGTGGTAACTTGATCTGCTCTGGACATACCTAGAGCAACAGGCACATCTCTGAGTCACAGAGTCAGCACACCAGTTTATCCACTTCAAAGACACTCAGGTCAATGGTAGTTAATGGGCCAGTATATGGACTTGTAAAGGGCAGCAATACATTAAAAGCAAGTCTTGTTAAGTGTAAGAAAACAAGCTCAATCATGCTCTTATCACAAGTCTAACTTGCTCAACAAGAGCTTAACATAACAAATGTTTCATTATGTTATAGTTTAGATAATTTATAACATAGTGCATAATTCAGTTTAATCAAGTTATGTAAAATATATTTTTTTATTTAAAGATTTTGATAATTATTTCAACTTAATTTGCGGGAGAAAAACAATTACTTGCTGTTAAAATCAAAACCAGAATGGTTCACATTTTGGTTTTTACTTTTAAAATAAGCTCTTTATTTACTCATCTGCCAAAATTGGCTATTTGTGATTTTGGGATATCAGATTACTGAACGGAAAAAGAAAACAATTATAATTACAACGTTCTGTTAAATCTCTACAGCTGGAGAGGGTGATCCTAAAAGCCGGAGTGTCTGCAACAAATGCTGGTCGAGAAGCTTAGAGCACAGAGGTCTTTGGGGTTACAGGCTCAACAACTGCAACATATCAAATAGAGGATATTTCATCACTCTGTCCGGCCAAAGGAAAACCTGAATGTTTATGTGATCCCTCCTTGTATTCATCCCATCTCTTGTTTATCTGCGACCCTGAGCTTTGCCTGACTAATCATTGTTTGTGTTTTGTTCAAGGACAGACTAGCTGATGGCAATTGTTTGGGGATGCTGGAATCACAAATGCTGTTCATTTATATTTAAACAGTACTCAAGAAAGAAAAATGTGAGTACTGTAATTCTCAAAGTTCTTAATGTTCTTTTTCTTTACTTTTTTCATTTTTTAAGATACGCTTGCCTCAAAAATGTCATGATCTTCACTGCACTGGTAAAATATATGTTTACTTGTTACTAATTTCCCTCTTTGTAACACTAAGGTCTAAGATTTTCATAGTTTAGGGAGGTTTAGTACAAAATCTGACTGTGCTTATCAGTACAGTTGTATAATGCATAAAACTTTTAATAGGATGTAATAAAATAAACTCCTCAGGATTTGTGCCAACTTATCTCAGGAACACGAAAGTAACAATAAATCATTTTACCCTCCCCCTTCCTCCTTACCTCTGGTCTCTTGCATTACCAAACTAATCCTTGTTTAAGGATAGGTTTGCTCTCTTTCTCCCTTTAAAGCAGTTTATCTGGTCAGGCTGATTTTGCACATGAAGTAGACGCAGTTCGTGGGGGCTTTTAAGCACTTGGATGATTAAAGAAGCTGAAACAGCAGTTGTCAAAATGAAAGAAGACAGATAGAGAAAGAGAAAGAGTAGGCTGACTGGTGGGCCTGATCCCAAAGCATAATCAGCCCTGCTATTATTTGCCTGTCACCTCACCCTCTCATTCCAGACCTGAGAATTGGAATGTGAGGTGTGAATGTGTTTTGGTTCAATTTTTTTGTGCGAGTCCAGACACTATAAGCAAAGTTCACATACTGTGAGCACTGGCTTTTTATTCTACAGATGTCAAGCTTCTTTATCATCAACAATACAAATGTTACTGCGCTTTTACTAAAGTCTGACACAGTAATGTAGACTGTTGAACCCATGTAAAAACAATTACAAGGCAATGTTTTTACTGTATAAATAGTTTTAAACTTTTTTATTTTTGCTGATTAGCATGTAGCAAATAACTGACATAAACTTGGTATTTAATCAGAAAATCAAACTACAGTTAAACTATAACTTGTGGTAAACACTTTGGGTCTAAATGCTGCAGCGACTTTATTTATTTGAAAAACAATGAATCTAAGTTCCAAGTACAACCAGAAAGGACACTGTATTCTCCCTTCTTATGAAGAATGGACTTTAGTTTGTAATTATCCATTAATTCTATTTTGTATGCACAGCCAGTGTCTAGGGTGTTGGTTTGTTGCTGAAGAATGCTTTCAAAGCATGCAAGAATGTAATCTTTAACACTCTTTAGTGATGGGCTAAGCCCCCTGGACACTGCTAAGCAATCAGCCAGCTTCCAAGACAGATAACTGTATATCTGGATCACACGCACACAGACACACACGCACACACACTCATGCACTCATCAGTCCAGTCGGTGGCTCTGGAGTGAACATCCTGGGGAGGCTAAGCTCTTAATTTGTTCTGACCGGAGCACGTTGTGTCTCGGTAGGCCAATAGCCACGGCCTCTCCATCAATGTGAATGAGTGTTTGTCTGTGTATGTGTGTGTGCGTGAGAAAGGGAGGGAGTGAGGGCTCAGTGCCACTGCCACATTATGAGAAATCATTTGTGAGCAGGAGTCTCTCAGGGCACTCTGCTTATCGGAGCGCAGTCAGTGGATGACGTGAGTAATTACAGATGATTCACCTTGAGGACTTGATCATCAGCAATATCTGTGTGTGTGACTCTCTCTCCCTCATTCCTTCCTGTCCTTTCCTCTCCCTGCTTCCGTCTCCCTCTCCCCACCCCTCTCTCTTCATCCCTTTTGCCTCTATCAGTCTCCTTCTTTTTGATCCTCCCCCCATTCCCTTCTCTATCTCTCTGGAGTTATTCTCATTTAACAATGACATTGACTCACATTCCTGCAGCATTTTTATGAATTATATAACCACACGCTCTTCATCTGAACTTGGTCAAAGCAAAAAACTTGAAGTAAAACAGACATGGTTGCACAAATTGCCTAACCTCTGTCAAAAAAGTCTGGTGTCCAGCGCTGGATCAAATAGCCGTATCAATGAGTATTTCCCTAGCTGCTTACATGTGAATAATGTCTATCAACACAACATCAATCTGGCCTGTCAGCTGGTCATGCAGTTGTTGTGTAGGTTGCAATTGTCTTTTGACTAAATACATTTTAAGGACCTGAAGTTTTTCCTTTGGGTAATTTTTTCATTGTGGTTGAACCTCATGAAAAAACCGAGTGCTCTGTTGGTGCCAGCTCTGTATATGGCCGAGAGAAACAAGGTTTGGCAGCTCAATGGAACAAATGACTGGATTACCTTAAGCCACTGCCAAGGAGTAATTCTAACACTTAATAAAGGAGAAAGAAGGAAGTGTGTGTGTGCGTGTGTGAATGAGTGTGTGTGTGTGTGAGAGAGAGAGACAGTGGGCTTGCTCAGAGGCACAGAAGTCTAACTAGTTGGAGAAATAAACACTGAACGAGAGCCCATTGGAGGATTTTAGAAGCAGAGACTGATATATGAGCTTTTTTTTTTTTTTTACATCCAATGAAATAATACTAATACTAAAAACAATATTAATGTGATTCCTCCTTGTGCTCCTGTTAATTTCAATTGCATTAATGGATAAAACAAACTTGGAAAAATGCTTGATAAATGGTTACAGTAGTTTCTGTAATATAATGAAAGACAGACAAAATGAAGTGTTGCATATTATGGATTAGCAAATCAAAGGTTTACTTGATATTGCCATGTGGGTGGGTGTTGTTTATACGACTATAAATTAATGTTGGTCCATGGCGACTGACTGAACTGACCTATCAGATTGCTGTGATGTCCTAGCTGTGCTATTGTGAGAATAAGGCCATAAAACACTAGCCCCATTAGCCCTGTGGGGCAGAAGTATTATCAATAGAAGAAAATACATAGAGTTGACATTGTGGTAAATGAATAGATTAAAACACAGGACTATCACTAGATGTGTTTATGAAAGTCAAAGTTGAGTTAATATTTTTAGATGAAGTTAATGTTTTTGCTTGTTTTCAGTCACATTCTGTTGATTTTACACAATACTTGTGTAGGCTTCAGCAACACAGGCCTAGAGGTTGATACATGACCCCTTTGTCAACCTGCAGGTCACTAGGGATAAATATATATTCCCCGACCGGATGGCAAGCAGTTGCTGACTGATTGAAATCGGTCGCAAAAAGGGTGCTCTAAAAACTTCCTTGCGATTGCTTTAGTGACTGGCAGTATGACACAACTGCCCATCGTTTGCAACGAAACTTAAAACTTGTCCACAAACACTCACTAAGTAACCACAGAGTGATAGTGAGACATAAAAAAGTGCCACACAAACTGGAAACAGAGAACACCATCTCCATTTCCGATTGCACTGTTCACAATTCCATAACCTCTCCGTAAGCAATTGGTGCATTTTTTGCAGACAACTCATCATCTTCCAAAGAAATTACTGGCATCCACGCCAATGTGGTAGCGATCAAAGCAATCACAAGAACCTTTTCAGTGCATCACTGTTCATGACCAATTTCACAAAACAACACAAAGCTACATCTCACAACCATTTGCCAGTCAGTCAGGGAATGAACATTTTTTCCAAGTGATCGCTAGTTATCATGGGGTCATTGACCAGTGTTTAGGCCTGCATAACTGAGATGTAATTTGTTTGGTTTAATCACCAAAACTACTTGATGTTAAGAAAACAAAAATATGATTTGGGTTAATATAAACCCATTTGATGATGATTATATAAACCCATGATTTCTGGAACAAAGGTATTAAAAGTATGACATGAGAACGGTGTGTCTAGTCAGTGATGGCCATTTAACACCATTATTTAAGATACTGTAGGAACAATACTAACATGGCAATATCACATTGTGCAACAAGTCAGCTTTTGATGGAATTTCCTGTTAAACGCTATCTGAGTTGTTAATGGGAGGCTGGAAGTAAATCTGGAATTCTTTTGCAGATGTTTTTGGACCAGAAGTCCAAAATGTATGCTTTTTCATGTTTAATCTTTATTTATACATACATGTATTCAAAAACACAAACACATATACAGGCAGTATGATTGTATGGTGAGCTCTGAATACTTTACCCTGCTAGATAAAAAAATGAACAAAATGCCTAAAAAAGTGGGTTAATCGTCATTGGATGATTGTTTCAACATGACATAGTGAGAACGACAAAAATCTGAAAAAGCTGATTTCACGGTTGAAGCTGACATTCAATTCATGTTATTGGATCTGTTTCCTAAATGCAAACATATTCAGGCATGATGTGGGTAAATATAGAGATGGAAGATACTCACCCCATGTGATGGGTAGGAAATCCATCCTAACTCCCCTTGGCTTGCTTTTGAGTCTAACAGGTTGACTGTGGTGAGGAAGAGAGAGAGGAAAAACAAAGAAAACATATGAGTGTCTAGCCCTTGTTAGCCCCAATTAGCCTTTATCTAATCCCACAGGAGGATTCACCAACCTCAAGCACTGATCATGACTCTATTTACTCAGCTGCCCCCCACGCACACACAGACATATGCACATACACACAACCACAAGCACTTGTACTGATGTCTTTGTGAGGACATTCATTGATATAACCCATTCCCTAGACCCTTAGCCTACCCGTCCCTAAACCGATTTAACTCTAAAACTAAGTGTTAACACTTAAGGGGCTCTTGGAAGAGAGGAGAAAGTTAAGACTGGTCAAATTGTCCTCACTTCTCCGACACATCCTTGTTCTGAAGGTAAGTGAATAAAGTAGGCTTTGTATCCTTGCTTTGTAAGGCATCAAATCAAAACTTCACTGGGCAAACAATGAAAATATCCTGAAAAGGTACTAAACTAAAGTACAGTCAGTTTTTCAAAAACCACCAGATGTCTTTTTTCCTTTTTTTTTTCTTTCTTTTTTTAAGGACTTTTCTTTTGACCCATCTGACCCCCATTCTACCGACCCACACACATATCCATGGAAAATAGAGTGTAACCAGGTGAAGCAAAACTCTATTGGATCTAAATTCAAATGCAATCACCGGTTTCAGAGGTGGTCCGAAATTCAATTGGCCACACTGAAATCAAAATATAAATCCAATCCAGAATGAATGGAAAAAAACAGTTTTAAGTGTGTCTCCTGCCAGAAATTCGTTCTTTTCAAACAGACATCAAGCAGCAGAAGGGGATCCATGTCTAATAGAGGAAATATGACTGAGGACAAATAAGACAAGGAGCTTCAGTGGTTTAATCATGCAAGTGCAGGCTCTGGCTTTGCAAAACAGGATTCAAATTATGGAATTTAAGGGACCGAACGAATAACTATGTCAGTTGTGCAGCAGTTTTGAAGTCACAAATTACTTGTGAAAGCGCTTTTATTGCCTACCTCCACAGAACATAATTAGAAGTACACTTGCGAATAGTAGATGTGATGGCCAAATTGACTCTGACACAGAGTATCTTAAAAGGAGCTGAAGCATTTTCTATTCTTAGTGTATACACTTGGCTGTGGAGTGAATAATTGTCATTGAATACAACTGTCAGCATGGGTCATGACACATGGAGTGAGGAATGTGAAGGCAGCTTTATGCTCAAAGGATGCCCCACTTCAGCAACCAAACTGTCACGAGCAATTTGGCAATAGATTCTGTCTAGCGACACAAAGCTCAGACAATAGCTAATAAAGCTTTTGAGTGCTCTCACCTCAAACAACAATTTATGGAGTTAGAATAAAATACACAAAAAGATTTTGGTGGTGTTCATGACGTAAATTATTTACAGTTAATCCATTTTAGTCCTGTTTTTCAAACAGTACTGAGGAAAAATAGGATGCTTAAATATAATGTTTCTGACAAGCAATGGTATGGTGGAGAAAAAAAGCACATAAACCTACAGTGGGCTAAATTGGGACACATTATACTTTTAATATGTTACTGCACAATAGAAAATGTAGCTTAGGATTATGTGAATTGGGTAAAAAAGTAAAGGACAGACAACCATTTATTATAAAGAAAAAAAGAGCAATACACTTCATCAGTTCCAGCAACACTGACTCAGCCTCTTTTTACTTATCCCGTTGAGAGCAAAGCAGTCGACAGCTCTGAACACTCAAACAAGTAGCAAACACTTAACAACGCAAGTGGACACATACAGCAAAGTGAAGCAGCAGTGCAGTAGAGGCCCTGCAGCTGTAACTCTATTCACTGTGAGAATATGAAGAATGCATTCTTCCTTCATTCTCCTGTGCAAGGCTTCAGTAAGCAAGAATGTCCACATATCAAGTATGTATCAAGTCATGATGGACCGCTGGCTCACAGGGAAGCCTTTTAAGTCAAACACAATCTACCCCTGTCAAGCACCGGGATCTAAATTTGCAAGAAGAAGCGATCTCACTTCTCTGTGAATGGGTCGTTGTTTTGTACTACAGGAAAAGTTGGAGAAGGAAGTGATTCTTTGTTTCAGACTTATCAGGTAAACATCAGCCAATGTGGCATAAAAGGACCTTAAAAATGAAGCACAGAAAGGCAGACACAAACACCTAGATTTATTATTCTGGACTCAAAACACAATAGATGTTCACCTGAGCTGCAGTCATGCTAAACTGCTGAGCCAGTTGAGTGGCAGTGGACACATTCATATTAGAGTCTAATGAAGCTATCTGTTCATGTCAGATAATAGCAGCTCAGCATCCAGGGCCATTGCTTCCAATTTACATTTCTCAACGAGCCGAGCCCAACACTCAAATTGAGCCGAGTGAGGGAATTTGAGAGCAGAAAATTAGACAGCTCTCATATCGCAGGAGTAAAAAGCCCCCTCCAGCTGCACTTGGCTGAAGAAATCAGTACCCACACATGCGCACAAATGCATGTACGTTCACAAATACATGCAAAGCACAACAAACACAAAGGACGCATCCTCAACTAAGAAGCAAGAAGAACTGAGATACTCTGAAACACAAAAAACGCTATATACTGAGAGGTAGTCAAATGATGCCAACACATGAAATCCTCCAAAGGAAAGCGTTTGCAAGAACATGATGTAGTTGGACATGGACACGCACATCTACTGTATGCATTCATTTTTTGTAGAACCTGACCAAAACGTGCAGTTTTTCTCACACATGCGCATTCAAGCAAACACAAGTGCACACATCAACATTTGCTGACAGTCTTTTTACTCTCTCGCTCAATCTCTCTCTCTCTCTCTCTCTCACACACACACACACACAAGTTAGCAAGCTAGCGTCAGCCAAGCATATAGCCCCTGCCCCAACAGGGAGTGCCTCTAAACGGGAACTACGAGTATTAATAGCAAACTCAGCCAGCCTGTCTGGGAGGGAGCAAAACATCACAGAGGTAGAAACAGGTGAATCAATATATAAAGCAAACTAAGGTCACCATCAAACGCCCACACTCATAACCCTAGCCCCGAGGAATGGAAGACATCCTTTTTTCACTTGCTGGTGACCTATATCACTTGGCATATTATGTGTTGAACACTGTAGCAAACAAAGCAAGAAAGGGTACTTTTTCTGATGCCAGTGTTACCATGAGTAACGGCTCAGATGAAAATAATAACTGTACAATACAAAATCTCATGAAATAGTTCTCCACTGCAGCCACATATTTCACAGCTGATGTTAGAGGGGAGAAAGAAGAGTCAGTCAGTCAGAGACTAAAGAGAGGGGCATGACCAAAGAATCAGCTTCCTCCATAATAGAATAGCATAGAACACATGTCCTTATCTATCAATATCTGCTATTTGACAGAGTGGATGATGCTTTGCAGCCTGGTTCCATGCATCTGAAGGTTGGCAGGCCGCAGTGCAGGCAAAGCAAGCGACTTGTGTCTGTGTTAAAGGGTGAAGTGTTCACCTCCCATTATGAATTATTCAAGAGCAGAGTCGCTCTGTCTGATGTTGCTGCTGCTTGCCCAGCCCCTCTGCTCCCATTTCTTTCTTTCTTTCTTTCTTTCTTTCTTTCTTTCTTTCTTTCTCATATAATTTACACAGACGTAAAGGCATGGAGCACTCCTGCACACCATGACCACGTACTGTATATCTACACATGTAGTGTCCCTAAATACGGATTTTTTTCGCCTAACTCTGAAGATGAAACGTTAAAATGAGGATGACACCCTTCGGTCAGCATACACATATAAATATAGGCATTTAGAATACATGGGGACGGGGGTGAGGGGTATTTTGCGTCTGCGCACATTTCCATCCCCTCTGAAAAGTACCATCGCTCTGAGACGCACATCAGCCCCAGCGGGACTGCTGAGCCGGGCTCTCCGGGCCAAGCCTCCCTAACGCCGACTAAAAATACCAGAGGCCTCCGGACGTCCCGCAGCGAGCCAGCATTACACCACCTAGAAGGACATGCTGCACCACATCATAGAAACTAATGACTTTCGAAACTTTAGATATTTTTTTCTTCTAATTATGTGGAATTTAAACGATATCGGATAGCTAATGTCAGCACAAAGTCTCCTCAAAGGCTTCTCAAAGTGAAAATGAATCCTCTCCGCTGAAATCTATTACTGAGGCGTTTCTCTGTATTTCCTTAAACTTTCCCTAAAGTTTTACGGGATCATTAAGACCTAATGAAAACCACACAGTAAAATTAAATAAAAATGCTTGCTAAGGTGCGGTGCGGAGACGGAAAATTCAACGAAGTACAGACGCGAGGAAAACATCATAAGTTTGTCGTCATCCTTTTAAACTTGAGGTTTCTTTTCTACTGATGCTTTTTTTTTCCCCTTTACTTGTTATAACGCACTTGATTCATTTCCTAATTTACTGATAGCTTATATAAACTACAGTAAGACGTCAGCGAAGTCACAGAAGATGTTTTTATGGCCATCGAGTTTTAAACGTACAAACAGCCCCCCATGGTCAAGTGGACTGTTTTATAATCTCTGCGCCAGGGTAGATTTTATCACCTTCAACTTATTGGCGTGAAATAAAAAATAAAGCCTGTAAAAGTGACGTTATGTTTCGGTCGTGTAAACAGTGACCTACAGTTCAACGTAAAAGATCATGAAAAAAGAGTGTCTTCGAATTCGTCACATTATGTTTATGAAAATCAGTATTTTCAAAATTGGTACAGCTTTCCAGCGTGTTTATTGTCTGCTTTATTTTTAAAGCAAAAGTTTATGATCTAAATAAAGATTAAGAAAGATCCAAGAAAGCCCTTTAAGTGCATATATACTCTGTGATTATACCTCTGATTTTCTTTTGTGTCACAGAAAAAAAATGTGTGTGGACCTCATTCTAAGGTTTGTAGTAAATTACTATGTTTTTTCTACTTTGTTACTTGTAGAAATTAATGCCGGTGAACGATCGATATGAGTTCTCTTTCATCGTGAGGACTGTCAAACTTGACCAAAACAGACGTGTGTTTCCATCTGTTTAACTTTTAACCCGAACCGGAGAAACAGCGCTTAAGTGATTCAAAACGTCTTTGTCGTCTTCATATTTGTGGTGTACAAGTCTATATGAATTTCTATACAATGTGCTGTATAGACGAGGCAGCTCGATACTGACACTCTCTGGCTGATTTATGACTCTGGAGGGCGAACGTAATTGCCTGATTTCTTCATTGTATTGACACTTTCCCTGTTCCAGCTAACATGCAAACTGTTTAGTTAGTTTATCTGTTTGTGTGTGTGTGTGTGTGTGTGTCTTCTCATCGTTTCTTTTCTCTCTGATATTCACTCGTATAAATTACAGGTTTATCCTAAACTCTTAAATTATCCCCCGCCCCACTCACTCCGCGTTCTGTATCGTCTCACTTTCTCCCTTTCCTCCAAACGCACAATAAAATACTAACACATTCCTACCAGTGGAATTGTGTGTATTTTTTTAGGGTCAATGTGTATTTGCTTATTTTTTTTACCATCGTGAGCCAAACTAAAACTTCACCAGTCTTATTTTTCAATCAAATGCTTATATGTGGATTTGCATTAGGCCTGGGTGGCTTTGACTCTTTTCTAATTTTTTTTTTTTTTTGCTTCACCACAGAACTGCACATTTTCCCGACCCATGCCTTCGTGTCAAACACCATAAATTAAATCGTATGCTCTCTTGCATTGCGTTAACAACTAAGGAGATATATTTCCCAGACACCAAATGCTGTGCGTAAAAAAGGGGGACAGTCTTTTTTTTTTTTTTTTTTTTGCATTAAATGAATGGTTTACATTCCACAAACATTTTTCGTTAAGAAAACATTGATTTTAGGCTTGATGGCTTAAAAGAAATCACAAAACTTATAGGGTCAGAAGAAAATCCACTGAAATGTGACTGGCCTGATGAATTAATTCATTTATTAAGTGCGCGACAAGTGAAACTTTTAGTTTGATAATCGTTGGATTATAAAACAGATCCTTTGGCGTGACCTACAAACTAATGTCCAAAACTTTCCAAACTTCTCCAACAACATCAGCCTTAATCTGGAAGTTTACACGGGGTGGGTTTGTCTCTGAACATTCAATTACTGTGGTGTAAACTGAAACATCTACAGTATACGGACGGATTCCATTACTTTCTCGCCATTAAGGTTTAAACTGTTGGGTCCTAAACTGAGACCTTTGAGCCGGCGTGTGCTGATAATTCACATAAAGCACCATTTAGATGGCTATCGTGTTAATAGGTTCTATTCATATTTACAGACTCATTTTTCATTTTTTCTTTCGGACTTTTACCCATAATAACTTTAAACATTATCCTTTACTTGATGTGACATAAACCACAGAGAACTGGACATTAAAAATAAACTCAATTACATTTTTTCTGTCTCTTGTGGAGTGCTAAGGGTTGGAGCTCATCCTCAGAGTGCATTTGCATTTACTGCCCCTGCTTAACACACACACATACACACACTTTGACCCGAACATGTTAAAGTTTTAAAGATGTCAGGATGTAAACCAATAATTTACAAAGTTCAAACCAAACCTCCCTCTGTTGCGTAAAGTTTTTTTTTCCTTTCTTTATTGTTTGTAGTTTAGTTTCATATGTTTGAATAAATGACTGTGCTGAGAGTGGACGTGTCTACCGTAGCCTTTTTCTGCCCCGGCTTCAAAATACTGCCACAAGCTTATATTCGCCTAGAAAGCGACCAAGACCCAAAGAGAGATAAAGTGCAACGTCTTTGTCGCTCATTTATCATGAAATCGGCTTTAAATGCAACTTTTAAAAAAGTCGTGAAACTGCAGATTTACATGATCACAAAGATAGACTTTAATCTTTATTCGAGTCGAACCCATTAAAAAAGCAGCCACGTTTTTACGCACTATGCGAATATTCTCATATTCTATTTATTGCCTTAAAACTGAGTTAAGCTCACAGTTACCCAGTAACTGGGGCGTCTACCCCAAATGGATTCTTGGGTAAAACAGACAGACGCGCACATCTCATATAAACACAAATATCGGAGTTTCTTTACGTCCATTCGTCCCACAATCACGCGTCTTTGGGAGCTGTCTCGACATCACTTAGTTTATTCATCTCTATTTGAAAACTATTAAGTCATCTTAGCCAAATTATCGGAAATCGCGCTACCTTGTCTGGCTTGTTCGGATTTGGATTCAAGTTTACTCTCTGATTATTACTATCTGCTGGCGATCTGATCCAGTTTTATCGGTGATGTCCGGTGTCATCGTGATTCGCTCTGGATAGTCCTTTGATTTTTGAGACTATAATTTAGACAGTAAGCCCTCGACGAGAGCACAGCTCTGACCGCGATACGTGCCGTAGCGCACCATTCATACATAAACACAAGTGCGCACATACACACAAACACACATGTCCGCAGCCTGAGTTCCCTTACCTTCATTGGGGGGATAGAAGACGGGAAACGCGGGGATAACGCAGGACAACAAAAGAAGTAAAACGAAAAGGAGTGATCGCGGATTGCAATCCATGGCGGCGGATCAGAGACACATAACTCCATGAAGCCACTGACTAATCTGGGAACGTCTTCTCCCCACTCAGCTTTCTCACTCTCTCTTGCTCCGTCTCCCTCCGGTTGGAGGAGTTTTCCGCTGGGTCCTACAGAGTCTTAACATACATCAAAACAGCGTTCAAGTTCATCACAGGTCATTTTAGAATTTCTACCACAGGCGTCTTTAAAAAAGAAAAAGAAAGAAAGAAAAGAATGACGAATTCAACAGTTCAGCGTATTTTATCGTCTATTTCACCGAAATCTGTAACATGAATCAATTCGAATGGAGAGCAGGGGCTGAGATACATGTAATGGGTTTATCTAGAAACAACAGTCTGCACTATGTTTTCTTTTACCAAATCTTCCCTTACACTTAAAGAGTGTTTATTCTCTCCCAAAATATCTGATCATAATGGATTACATTTGGCTCAGTTACTATTATGAATGAAAATGCAGTGTGAGCCCGTGTTTAAACAAAGCCACATAAGCACCATGAGAAACTTTATTTATTTATTAAATATATAAATAACACAAAGTCTGTGGTTAAAGGCCATACATTAATTTATTTGTTCGTTTTGGTTTAAGCTTTGACTTTTAGTGACCTCTTGTTTTTAAACTGGAAACTGGGGCAGACAACAGTATGATGTTATGGTGTCAATCCTGCTTTGGCAAAAACTGTAAAGCACTGCAAATGTGCAAAAGAACAGTGAGTCACACGGGATTATTAAATAAGGGTACAAAAACAATTGTTTTGTCATATTATGCGGCTGTTTTGTAATATAACATTGACAAATTTATATTATATTTAAGCTTATAGCTATGTTTAACCTATAATTCATACTATATAAACATATAATTCTGAAGAACCAAAATACCTATTTGTTTATACTGTTTTCCATGTTGTAATACTCACCCACAGTAGGATGAAGTTTTATTTATCTTTGTGCTGAAGGACATATGTTGTATGTGTATTTCATCCTACTGTCTGCATTTTACTTTGAAGGCCATTAGGGGCCCCTGACACCACAATACTTGACGTATACTGAAAGGCTGGGGTGGCAGTGTAACGTCATGGCACTTGCTGAGACGCCAGCTGTTGTGGTGGGGGGTTGAAGGCTTGTGATGTATGGGAAAAGTTAAAGGACATAACACACACAGAGAAACAATGCCGCTTCACTTGGATTTGAAATATCTGCTCGTGAATATAAATCATTTTATCAGTTTACTGATGAAATATATTTTATCCTGTCATAAATCAAATAAAAATAAATATTGTTTTAGCCTCTATTGAAGGTTTAATTTACAAATAAGGCTGCTAAGGAATATAGTACCCAGTTGAAGTAATGATAATAATATGGAGTCACTGAATTAAACTAAACTTTAAAACAAACCACTGAACACACAGCTAAATGTGATGTGAAGAAACCTACAGATTTCACAGCTTTAGAATAACATTTGCTCCATTAAATTATTGCATATATAACACAATCCTGCAAATCAAGGACAGCAGTTTTAATTTCGCCATCTGTCGAGCTCAGTGAGTTATGTAGCTTGTAGGATGTTAAACCATCCTTCGGTAAATCAGTTGTTAGTTTGCAGTATATTTAACCTAAATATTAGAAACAATAATAACTTAGCAGTCAGCTTAAAAAACCACCAGAGAAATTTATGAGCTTCAGGTTGTCAATGGATACAGTGAAGAATGATGCCAGGAGGTCTCTGACTGCATTATTAAGTGACTGTGGCATGTGGATTTACAGCAGGTTTTAGACATGCCAGCCTTTGTCATACATCATCTTCTACATCCCACTAATTCACTTATTACACACTGAAAGAGATTAATACAAGAGGCCCCACAGCTAGCAATCAATTCAAAGGATGGTCATTCTGGGCTCACAGTTTACAGGCTTTAGCTTCACAGCAGAATCTCCTTTTATTTTTTTCATTCTGCATGTTTGTAGAATATTAGATGAATTATACTCAAATCTGGAAAGGATTTTATTTCTTTTAGACACCAAAGTCACTGCTGCCACAAAAGAGCACAATTAAAAATGGCAAACTCCCATTAGAATGAAAATAATGTGAACTAATTCAAGTTCTCAATGTAAGTGACTAAGATTATAACTTGGCATTTAAAGGATCTTCATTCTGACAGTCAAACATAATTAGTAGTTATCGTTTTCATTTGGTCGTCTGAGAGGCACTGTCACTATGGCTTTAGTCAATAAACCTGCAAGTTAGTTCAGACTAATTGCTGGAAATCTGTTTCTGATTGTGGTGAATTGAAAGAATGCAATGGGTGCCTCCCATCTATCCACTCCAGCATCCCCCCCCCCTCTCAATGAGCGCTTGTCCATCTTGAACTCTTGCCAGTGGAACAATCCAGTATGAGATGGAGGAAAATATTGATTTAAAGCCGCAATTGTAAGTCATCATGTGCTCTGACAAGGCTGTTTTAGCGTTCCAAACTCATAGAACAGATGTTTTTTAGAAGCAGCTTTGAAGCCTCCAAGACTTGGCCTTCTTATGCAGTAACATACATGCAAACAAACAAACAAACAGAAAAGCTGACTGTGATTATTGCTTGCTGTCATTACTCTCTTCCTCCCTGTGGTTCTCAGACGGCACATTCCTCCATACGCACAGCGTACAGCAGGAGGAGAAGCCAGCAGGCTGCTGGCATGTAACACTATCCCCCCCACACCAAACATCATACCACGGAGGCTTTCTTACCATTGCCAGCACCACAACTTTTCACCCTTTCCCCCGATCCTTTTATTTTCTTAGAAGGATTATTTACAATATTATACTCATGTGGACTAGAAGAACACAACTAAAAAATTTTATGCATCCATTAAAGAGAAATACTAATATTTGTTTTTAAAGTAACATTTGTTCGACAGTACCATGTGTCAGCTTGCTACCAGAAATTGAATGGAGGTGCAATATTTCTTTGAATGTACTGAAAACAACGTAGTATAGACAGGATTATTCCCCGTCTTGAATTTGCTGATGGTGTCAAATTGATTAAAAGTTGATTAAAGGGAGTCGAAGCATCTGATTACAAAAACCTTCGTGTTTTTCACAGATGCAACCAATTCCCCGTGAACGTCTGTGATCTAAGATCACGGAAAGGAAATCTTTATGCTGGGAAAAGACGTTAATTACAGCATCACACATGGAGCATTCACTCTTATCGTATGAAGAATGTGTTCAGTTGAGTGTGTCTAACTACACAACTAAACAAAAACTCAACTGCCCCTCCATTTCCTGGATTTGCACCAATGAATAATTGGGTTATGGTTCATGTGGTAAATCCCCCCACTCTTACCCTTAGAGAGAGATGGCTCTGATAAGTCTGAATGACCAGCCATGACAGAGTGAAGCAGAGCAAGGCGTCTTTCCACATCCACTCATGATCATGTCCTCTCATACTGTCACACTTTAGTGGGTGGGGGTGACAAGGCCAAATTTATAAATCATGTTGGGGCAGATTTTTCAGTTGTTTTGTGAGTTTGTTTTGATATAAATAGGAAAAAGACTGGTTGTTAAATGTGACTATTGTTCTCTGTTAACACTGTCAATAAACAGTTCCCATCAACAAAACCTCAAACTATATGGAGCTCTTGCAGAAATCGGCATGCTCTTCAGTTTATCATTAATTTCCTATGTTTTCCTGCATGACTCTTGACTGGCTTGTTTCTGCTTTGGTGCAAGTATCGGTTAAATCTGTGTCCACTCATGTAGCACAAAACCAGTGTTAGACAAAAAGTCTTTAACTAAAATCAAAGGACCAATACTGCAGTGCAACGCTATGTTGCTCTATTCAAAGTATTGCTTAAGACATATAAACAATTTCCAGCCCAATCTTGTAAAATTGCTGCAAGCGAATGCTTTGGACTGTCCAGGGGATGTTCCTGGTTTGAGATCAGTTACAGAATGATGCCAAAAAAAAAAAAAAATCAGAAAGAGGACAGAAAGAACTGGTGTGTTTAACCCTCTGAAGCACTTATGCATTTTTTAATCCCATATAAATGTAAACATGTGCAAAAGTTTCCTTCCTTTCTGTCTTTCCTTCGGTATTTTGAGACATGACATTTCAATTACCTTTTATTGAGACAAGGAATTTCTGCTAGTTTTTAACTTTTTTAATTAAAAAAAAACAGTTACTTGTAAATGAAACCGTGTGGAAATGGTTTATTTTTATTTCCCGCCTCTCTCTGTCTTTCCTCTTCTTTCTCACCTCTTTTCTCTGACTACTTAGCCAAAGTGGGTATTGTTGTTCAAACCTGTTCCCTACTTTTTGTTTTCTTTTTTTTTCACTTATGATTACATTTGGTTGCAACATAATTGCTGGCTGGTTAACCTTGTTATGTGAATGAATGCATTGGCATGGTTTGTGTTGTCAGCAGGGGGTGATAAGGAGTGGATGTCAGGTGTGCACAAGTTGCACAACTCTCACCAAACAAGGAAACCTGGGAGTTCCCTCAGTGGTTAGATTTGCGAGACAAAAACACTTCATGTTTAAGAAAATAAATGTAATCTTAAATATCAAATAAATAAGACATGCCCTGGGCCAATATAAACATCTTTCTCACAGCTTAACCAAGCCGAAAGATGACAAAAGATTCCAAATATATTCCGTTTTTCTTAAGTTGCTACAAATGTAAAAAGAGATATTGTCAATGAATATATTACTGATGCATATGTGTGGCTTTATGAAAATGTTAGTTAAAGGAATTTTGTTATTAGATTCATTAAAAAAGTAATTGGTTTTCCTCAAAATAATTTGCTGATGCAATTAAGTTTTATACAGACGTAAACTGTCAGAGAGCGGCTTGTGTTGCTGTTGCGTACAGACCATTTCAAACTAATTAACTAGCAAAATGACAAACACATAACTTCCCACATGCCTGAGGATTCTCCCTTGGGAAAGCAAATCCGTCATGAATTTGCTACAGCTAACAGCCTTACTCATGTATGTCTGCCGTATACGTTAGCAACAAGGAACACAGTGACATACATGTGGATACTTTTTTCCTCTAAAAGAATGTACACAAAAACTCAGTCCCACCTGGCAGCATATTTAGCTAAAGAATTGCTCGAAACTAAACAGTCTGACATAAGGGTTTATTTACTGTAGGACAACTAAACAAGGCTAGACCATAAGAGCCGGTAATTAGAGAGCGAGGAAACAACATGGTCTCCTTGATGGCATTGAGGTTTTGTCACGAGGAGACACAAAAATCCAAACATGCTGACAGAAACTTTCTTTCTGAAACTCAGAAAGAAAGTTTCCTCTCTCTCCTTTTACTTTTTTCTTTCTGCTCCCTCTCTCACACACACATGCATATGCACACACACACACGGCCTCGACTGTGTTTTGGAGACATTCAAGGAGTTGGCTGTAAATGTTTAAAACTGCCCCGATGATACATGTACTTGAAATTTAATGAATATGAATCCATAACTAATCCAATTATATTTACTTCTGCACTCCTTTATGATTTTATAATACGCAAAATAAATAAATATGTAAAATAATGATCATATGCATGCTATCTCCAACTCAACTCAAACTGAAAAGCTGTTTTGGCTTCATATGTGAAAAATCTATTGTTTCCACAGGCGAAAAAAAGAAAAGAAAACCCTCCTGTGAAGCACTTGATCACTAATTTTACTGTAATAATAAACTCATTTCATAGTGTTGCAACATAAGAGTCCAGGCCAAATACTGCTTGAGATAATTAGCTCAAGTGAATGAAAGGGTTGTGTTTTGTGGGCTACGCGGAGACGGCTCTGTCCTGATACAACAATGTGTTCATATTAGAACCAGTTTTATTCAACCTTTGAAGGACAGCGTCCTTACTCCCTGCTCACTCCCTATAGCGTTCCTTCTGCCAGTATTGTCTTGGATACCAATCCTCCTCCATCTGCTAGGATTAAACTTCTGCACACCCCAACACACATGCCTCCCACCCCCCCCAAGACAGGTTTTATAACTATGCCAAATGAGACCTGGACGGCAGTGCACTCCACTTCCTAAACAAATCCACTCTTTTTAAAATTCTTTACTTGAAAAGTTTAGCATTTTGCATTTCTGGTATTTAGTTTTAATAAACAATAACTATTTAGAAGGAATCAGTAATAAAAGTCTGTATTTCCACTGATTATTCTTTCAGAGTGTAGTTAGATTGCATTTTAAATCTCAGTGTAAAAATGTTCAATGTGAAGGTCTAACCAACATAATGTTATTGAATGAATAATTGTAATCACGCCTGTGTAGTCTGTGTGATTTCTAATGGTTTCACTCTGAGAGCAGCATACTTCAGTGAGAAGACAGTTCAAAGAAGGCTTGTTGCTGCACTGTTGCAGAGACACTTAACTAAAATATTCAGGAGAAAAGCACCTTAATTATACAGATGATAGAGTACAGGCCCTGAAGTTGTGCGCGTGAGTGTGTATCAACATTGCACAGCTTCCATAATAGCTGCTAATTGGCTAATGGCTCTACAGACTTGTCACTTTCATTGGTGCATCTTTGTTGCTGTTGTTGTCTAGACCAGTGGTTCCCAAACTTTTTTTTTCTAGGCCCCCCTTTGTTTTACAAGAAAAATGTTGCCCCCCCCCAGCGCGCGCGCACACACACACACGTACAAACACATCCTCCAACCACATACACACATATTTTGCTCCATTGCGGTTTATTTCACACCTCAAACAGTAAATAATTAAGCAAATACAAGTAATCTGCAATAAATTACAGGTAGTAAGAAAATAAACTACTAACTCTTTTACGCTACGTCCACACCTACATGGGTATTTTTGAAAACGCAGCTGTTTCGTCCACACGTAAACGGCGTTTCGAATCACCAAAAACGGAGATTTTTTAAAACTCCTTTTTTGCGTTTATGTGTGGACGAGGAATACAGAGTTCGTCACGCAACATCAAAGGTATGTGCCTTTTTTCACGTCACGCTGTGCGCCACGTTATTGTTTACATGAGATGAACTGCAGAATGGCAGATAGTCAGATTAACAGTATTTTGTCTCTATCTTCAGGTTTTACACGCTTACATAAACACACGCAGTTACTGTCCCTCCATTTAGAAAGGCAGAGGCACCACGATGTAATTATTTTACATGCAGTTGTTTTTTTCCTGTGTAATAATATTCAACATTGCTTTCAATACATTTTTCAAAAAATGCTTCTCTGTGCAAAATGGGTTTAAAAACATAAACAGCTGTGGGATACTATTGGTCTGTGATTTGAACCGGAGGAACAAATCATGGCAGGATCAGCCTGATATTATTTGTATCCTGCTGTAACTTTACTGTATAAAGAGCTAAAATCTCCAAAATGTCAGGAGTAGTTAATTATTACAAGTGTTTGTGAACTAAAAATCAAGAATGTGGGATACTGTTTGCCCATGATTTGGAGAGCCCAGCGTGTGCTCCCGACGCAGGGAAAACCAATTATGCAGGAGAGACCTACCTTGGCACTTGTGCAGGTGAAACCAAAGGGAAAATATGCTTCACCATATTTTCTAGTCTTTGGCTTAGAATGAAGTTGGTTTGGAAACATATTCAGCTATGCTTCATCTCCTGCTTTGCGTTTGTGTGAGCGCCCCGTGCTAGCAGTGTCCAAGCCTTGTTTTTTTGTTTTTTTCCCTTTTCATACCGCGCCCCCTGCAATGGCTAGGGGGAGCGGGCCCCACACTTTGGGAAGGTCTGGTCTAGACTGTTGCTGCACTTTTTATTTTTGATACTCAAACATGCGTGTATGTATATATAAATGCAAAAGCACAAAGTGTCTCTGAATATTTGCACACCATAAACATGTAAAAGACACAGTGATCCACAGTTAAAGTAAACATTTCACATCAGTAAAAACAAAGATGGGTGAATCGTGCAAGTCTATTGGTTTTAAGTCTTGTGAAGATACACAGATGCACACACACACACACACACACACACACACACACACACAAACACACACACACGTGTTGCTTGAATCCTGCCAAAGCTACAAAATGAGGTGTTCCTTTCTAATTAATCATGGCTGCTTATAAGGTTACCTGAACAACAGTTCAAGCTGTTGAGCCAAAAAGCAAGACAGCTGGAGCACTGAGTGACACTGAACAGTGTCACGTGAGTCCTAATTACATCACATTAATATGATTATTTCAGCACTTATTCATCAAATTACACTCTTGCAGACTGAACATTTACACTGAACGTTGATTTAGGCGTGTAAAGAAAATGAACAGGGGTCTGACACAGAAGAAAGTGCTGCAGATACAGAATGGCATCAAAATTAATGTGCCCTTTGACAGATGATGCAAAACAAGTCCTAGCCAAAGCTAAAACAGAACAGAATGTAAAGTGAAAATCCTAATAATAACACCTTTTTCCAAGGCCGTAGACCTAAACTACCCTAGTTTCTGTCATCTGCTTCTAGTCTTGCCTGTGGAGCTGTAACAATTTGGCACGCCTGGTGAAAACCAAGCCTATGGGTGTGGTGCACAGCTACAAATTTAATCCCAACTGCGTTACTAAGACCCTGTGTTGAAACATTATGAATGTCCGGGCTAAGTTCTTACTCGAGGTCTCACGGGAATGTTGTTTTGTTTGTGGCAACACTCTTGAGTGTGCTACTATGCATAAAATGCAAATTACAAGCCCACTGGAAACCCAGCTAGACATTTCATACAATATAGTTATTCATTAGTCAAACTTCTCAACCACAATATATTTCACTTTAACAGTAAATCAGTATGTATGGTATTTCACAGCAGCAAAGATAAACTTTTCTTATCATCTAACAACTTTAACAAGCTATGAGATTTAATACTGCCTTTGGCTACGCTGTTGACCGAAAAAGTGCAAAACCTCCACCTTTTACATACTGGATGGGGCTTTGAATGCAGCTATAAACACACATTTACAGGGCAGTTATGGATCATTAAAAGCTTTATAGAAACTGCAGTTGTTCATGCGTAAGCAAGCAAAACTCTGCCACAGAACTCAAAAGTAAAACGTTTGAGGGAAAGTGATGCTGAGCTGCTGATGTGAGCAAGTGAATAATTGGTGTGCTTCTCGGACTGGGGGTGATTGTGTTTGTTCGGTTGAAAATAATCACCTCAACTCATAATAAGAGGTTGTCACATCCATGATTACACATTGCTGACTCATCAAATTAAGTTGCACACTCAGATAAAAACAGCCATGTATGATTATTAACACATCGTATTGCTTTCCCACAGCAAGTGAGTTGAATGTTTTCATGCTTTTCTAGCTATACAATAACACTTCTAAGATATTAAGTACAACCAGTTCAATGTGCCTGCACTAAGAATTTCTAAGCTTAAGCTCTTGAAAACAAAGCCTAATCAGTGTATTTTCTTTTCTCGAAATTTGAACCAATTTGTTTGCCAGATCTGCCAAAGGTTCTGACACATGAAAGCATTTAGGAATTATTGAAAGCTACAGTAAAGTATAGGCAAAGGCTCTTAGCTTTGCTGATCATAACCGAGCCTGTTCCCGTAAAACCCACATGGCACTTCATCATGGAACAGGTATGCTGGCAAGCATTAGTGTATTATTTGTCAGCACAGTCAAAGTATGTATGTCCTCTGGAAACACATGGTTACCATCAGCACAACTCAAGCCACAAAACCACAGTGTTAGTCTAATCTCTAAATACCGTGTGTAATGGACTCTGTGTCATTATGCTCCTTTGCTTTATGACACACACGAAACAGCGCAATGTATTTGTAGCACATTTAACCAGAGAACTGAGTGGGAAAACCTTCATCAGTCATCAGTCGTGACTCTTTCATGTAAAACGTGTCTGATGCTCTTCCTGTCTTGTTTAAGTCGTTTTGAAATGATTCTGGGGAAGGATTCGCAAGCTTTTGCTAACAAGCACACTCAGTGGCTGAATACGAGTTTGAGCAAATCTTTGTGATTTAGCGTCTGGTTTCGGGCCTGGCTTGAGGTGTGGCCTGACTGTCTTTAGCCTACACCGCTTCTCTGACTAAGTGTCTCTGGCTCATCTTTTCCTCTACAAAGAAAAAACTGAGATTACATCAATTTGCCTGGATTAGAGTATTTTGCAGGACATTGCTTCAAGATAGCTTCAAGCTAAACCACTGAAGGAATCCATGTATGGACTTTGGAGAACTTCAACTTGCCTCTCTTGTCTTGTTCGCCTCTCTTCTGCATCATATCTATGTGTGTGTGTAAGAGTGAGCGTGTGCGCGTTCACCTCATGTGAGAGAGTGCGGGAAGTATTGAGAAGACAACAAACCAGAAAATTACCCTGCGCAGCCAGCTGTTTCTGAATCTCATCATAGGAATTTATCAACACGCATATTTCTGGCTCCAACCTCCTACGGTGCTACAAATATTTCTGTGAAAAGAATAATCATACAACTTTCTCTCTCTTTCTTGAGAGCTAGCTGCTTATCATGGGTATTTTGAGTTTTTCATTTCATTCGGATGAATGCATAAATGAATTATTCTTGCATATCTGAAATTCTAGGGAGGAGAGGGTGTTTGATCCATTCTAATATATGGATGATTGCAATACACTGTGATTCAAATTATGAAGCATGTACTCATCCTCAAAAACACAGTATACAGTCCAACTGGCAGCTGAAATGCTCCTAATTGCAAAGCAAAAACAAACATGAAAAATGAAGCAACTGTGCCCAATTAGGAGATATTTTTTGCTTTGCATTCTATGGTTCTATGGATGATTAGATGCCTGTATAGGTAAGCAGTTAAAAAAGGAGTGCTTTTGAAATGCGAATAGTCAGGTCAGAAGTGAGGATCCAAAATTTGGAGTTGTGCTATACCATGATGTATTCTTGGCATGTTAATTATACTCAATTGTTAATTGAAATGTGAGGAGTTAATTGTGTTGTAACATACTTGTTTTCTCTTGTCCAAATGTCTTACTGAACATGCACAGGGATAGGAAACCGACAATGACTAAAGGTGGTTTCCGTTGGAAGACAGCTTTCCACTCCTCTTCTTCTTTGAAAAAATATCACAAGTGATTTGTTTAGTGACTTAAAATTTTAGAATTTGATCCCTTTTTGTGAAGGTCAAAACCAAGCACTACTGGTGTCCACAGTAAATTAAATTACATTAAATTAAGAGCAACTTCAGGGTAAAAGGTATTTGCATCTTTGCTGCGTACGCCTATGACCAAGAAACTTCTACTGATGTAGCGCTTTAAGAAGTCTAAGCACTTTTTTAGCACAAGCCTCATTTACACACACATTCATACACCCACCTTTCTATGCCCAAGCCATTTTTTAACTCAACACTCACACATTCAAACTCCGATGGATACATTAGGGGCAACTTTGGATTCAGTATCTTGCCCAAGGACACTTTAGCAAGTGGACTAGGCAACCTCCTGAGCCACAACTGCCCAGTATTTGCCCAGTAAAAAATAATCAATTATGAATATATAAAAAACACTCTGACAGCTTTCCACAGATTTCAATATGGTGACTAAAATCTTGATGTTTTTTTTATGCAACACAAAAATAATTAAAAAAGAACTATTTGTGTCATTAAAACGTGACAACACTGACCATTTGTGTGTGGTTGCTGGAGGTTGCTGTCACCTTATAAAGAATGATGGAATCAGTTGCAAAGAGGCGCTACATCAAAAACCTTCTCATGATTGCTTTATTTGTGACCAAATGCATCTCTTTGCAACTAGTTTCATGCTAATGACTCCTAGCACTCACCAACTTTTCACGGGCTAGACGCTTTTCCCTAGGTGCTAATGATTGCCATTGGTCACTCACTATGCCTGTGTGAATGGGGCTTTAGCAGTTGATTTTGACTGCCAGCAACCTCTCAAAAGTGCACAGACATTCCTGGTTGTCAGTTAGTTGCAGATAGGTCACTAGGCCTGTTTGACTGAGGCCACATTCAGAACTAGTGAGGTAATGTTTGTTAGGCTTGTTGTAGGCTTGAAATTCAGTGGCTACAGTTAATTAGCTTACCTCCAAATCAGTGCGCAGGTTAGATGTTTAGATTTGGTAAGAGGTTATATAAACATTAGTGGGTAAATAAACTTTACTTAAATATGGATAAAAATTCAGCCTCAGCATTAAATGATTCAAATCAGATTTATTAAGGCCTGTGTTTAAGTCTTATGTGCTCAGTACACACACATAAATCGACTTTGTCAAAGTAATTTAAGTAATTGTACTTCCAACTTTTGCTTCCAATTTTGCTTGACAAGCAGCAAGTCTTTATGGACTTGGCCCAATAATCATAGCACTATTCCCATCACACAAATTATTTGCACACTTTTCCCATGTGAAAATTGTGCAAGCACCTTCCTTGTGTATAGCATACCTAGTTTGCTTAAGTGAACATACTGTAAAAATCCTGTTATAATCCCAAAGGGCAACATTGCATCACTGTTGGTTCAGAGGGTAACAACAGAGAAGGGCAACACACTAAAACAAAAACATGCAGAATGCTGAATGTATCTCGTGTCAGTGTCAGGACACAGTGCACTGAATTTGCATGATGTCTCTGGCTTGCGTGTATACACAAGCTAATATACACACACATGCATGTTAGACAGACTTAAGCGTTGTGACACAGGCCCAGTGGCACAATTTCTCTGACACACAAGCTTAGCATCATGGCATCCATTACTTTGCTTCCAAATGACTATTTTCTTGTAACTTCTCAGCAGACCTGCTGTCATTAATTGGGGCTGGCCTTAAGCCAAATGTGCTCTTTTCTTTCGCAATCTGTGCAACAATGCACACGACTATTGGTGCCTTTCTTTAGTCATTATCTCAGGTCAGTGGAGTGTCTAACAAGGGATGGCATTAACACATAAAACAATGTTTCGCTAATTTCAAATGAGTTGACATGCCAACAAAGATGTTGTTTTACAAAGTTACAACTACTCTGACAAGATTTTTTTTTAAACTTAAGATAGTCCTCTGATTGCTATCAGCTGGACTAATAGACTAATAGTGTATGAGATACATTCTTACAGGGAGATGTCATTTGTGAGAGGCACTTACCAGGGTTTGTTTATAACTGAAAGGTTTACAATCCAAACACCTTGATTTTTGGCAAAAAGAAATAGGATTCACACAATAAAAGGAAACCATAAAAGTAGGTCTGCTATTCAAAAATGTGTTACTTACCATATAAATATAATATAAAATCCGTTATAAAATGTGAACGCTACAACAACTGAAAACATTGTTGTACATGGAACACAGTGTGCTTATTCTAACAAAGTCAAAAGATTTGAATGCCATTATAGCATAATCAAAACATTAGTAACCAGTTTTGAGCTTTGGAGGCTGTGATGATCACAACTTTAGATGGGCCTGCAGTAAGAGAAGAGAGAAAAGAAGGACATAAAGAGACAAAGACTAGATGCACACTATGGGAGAAAGAAGAAAATGCAGTAATGGCATGCAATAGTGGCATATAAATGCATGGAGAGTGAAAAATGGGGCGGTCCTTACTGTATCATGGGAAGTCCCACAGCAGCCTGAAGCTATAGCAACAGAACCCAGGGATGATTCAAGGTCAACTGATTGAGTGCTAGCGCTGTTATAAACCTAATCTTAAAAGTCGAGAGGATGTCTGTCCAAACTGGGAGCAGCACTTTTAATGTTGGAAGAAGAATTTAAATTTAAATTCTAGAATTAATAAGGAGTGATTGAAGAATTCCCAGTATGAGAGAAATATAATTTCTCCTTCCAGTTCCCTCTACTACTTTCACCATGTCTTTTGAGGAAGATTTTAGAATTGCGTGTTAATACAGAATTAAAATTGTCTAGCCTAAAAGCAACAAATGTTTGAGCTAGGTTTTCAGCATCACTCTGAGTCAAGATGTTTCTGCTAAATAGTCTTGGGTCAGAGCACAGCTATCTTCAAATTTAGCTTCAACTAGCCCTCTCATGCACAACACTGGTGAGAGACTGGTGGAGTTTGGTAGTGATGTTGGCTTGGGCTTTCTACAGAGGATTGATTCAATGTGATTAGAGGTGCCATGCTGTCTGCCAGAGTACTCAGGCACCACTTAGATTCTGCTCAATTTGCCAACCCAGTGTTATACTTCCACTGTCCTCCCATCCTTTATTTCCTCCCATCCATTGGAGAGTATGCCAGGGCCAGAACCACACGGGCAGTTTCACAGAGAACAGCATTGTAATTGCACTGAGCGAAAAAAAAAAAAAGTCCTCAGTTGACCTGTTTGGTTAAACGAAGAAGGGTAATACCATCCCCTTTTTCCACACATGGTTTGTCCTGTCTTTCTTCACTTCCTTCCCTCACTGCCTCCTATCCTTCAAAGTCAAGGCCATTCCAAGCCTTGCCAAGTTGAAGAATTCAGCTGCACGTCAGAGATCTCACTTTAATACACTACTGCTCCATTTTATTTTATTTTTCTGCCAGCCTCCCACCTCACCATTCCTCAGGCTTTCATGGAAAATCACGCCCTTTGTTTTGCCAAAAGTTGCATCCTAACACCCCATCCCTCCTTCTTTCAAGGTATTGAGTGGGAGCCGAGAACTTCAAGAAGGATTATTTTGCTTCTTAACAAAGTAATAAATCATACTGTGGGCCATCCAAGGAAGGGCATTGCCATTTTTCCCATTACAAAATAACAGCAATCAGGGCAGCCAGAGTGTTGCCTGTTCAAGGATAAACAGCCACAGAGTTACTCTGATATCTTCTTCGGGTTTCACACAAATATTGGATCAATCCAAGTAAACTTGAAGTTCTGAAAAAAATATACTTGAATATGTTAGTTAGATTTTTTAGTTTCAGCAGGAGTAATTTTCAGTGCTTATATTGATGTTAGAGTAGAAATCTGACACTCAATTTACAACTCCACATCACCACTATAGTAACAATTATATTAGTAAATGTCTAACAAGTTTATAGACACATTTTTTAATCAATTCCTGTTTAGCTCATCAGATGACAGTCACTGTAATACCAATCAATGACAGCCTCTTAGATATAGCTGGCTGGTATTTAGCTTAACATATGGAAAAACTGACATGCTGGCTGAAATCTTGCAAGCTCAAACATATGCAGGCATACTGCCAGAACAGTGGGCCAAAATTTAGACATCTTTCCACTAAGAACACGCAGACTCCCACCTTCACCCCTCATAGCCATTTCTGTTCTGTTTGTTTCTCTCTGATCACCTATAGATTTACACCAGACCACCAGCGCGGTTACAAACCAAGCATATACACAGACATGCACAGACAGATTCACACACGAAATATAACCAGAATCTCTGCTGCTGGGAGGCAGCCGAGATTACTGAATCTCAGGAAAGGAAGTGCTGTGATTGATGTCTAAACACCGAGGAACAAATGAAACCAATCAGAACTAATCGGGACTGGCAGCTCT
This sequence comes from Simochromis diagramma, assembly GCF_900408965.1. NCBI lineage: Eukaryota > Metazoa > Chordata > Actinopteri > Cichliformes > Cichlidae > Simochromis > Simochromis diagramma. The sequence continues at coordinate 10,612,856 of NW_024386831.1, forward strand.
ATACAGCGGAAGCTGAGCAAACATAAGGAATATGTCCGCAGGTTGACAAGGATGCAGCTACATCCTCTGATTACAATACCAGCGTGCCGTACTTTGTGCAGTTTGCTTCAGCGTGAGTCTCACTTCAGTGTACAAATGTTTACTTTGAGCAGCGGATGATGAACAATGACTTTCGTGGGAAATTCTGCAAATAAACATTGTTTTACTGACAGTTACTTGCAACATTCAAGAGGTGTTTTGGCCAGAGACGGTGCAGAAGTAAACAGACCGATCCACATTCGTCCTCACATTGCAAAGCTATAGGGAGGCAGATTAAAACTGTAGAATGTGAACTGCCATTTGATGCTTTTAACTCCAGACTGTTAAATTATAAATGTGAACGATGGTCTGTACATCATATTGTTTATTATGATAAGACCTTGGGATAAGCAATTAAAAAGGAAATAGTATGATAATGGTTGTAGTACAGCACTGTCGATGTATGCTAATATCCTTGAAAGTCTTACAGTTATGAGCACTGTTTTTACAATATATTTAGAATTGTTACTTGAATCGTGTAGAGGCCTTCTCTGTCCTGCACAACTTCACCGTTTTGGTTTTTCACTTCTTTTAGAGTGTCCTTTATAGATAAAACAAGAACCTGTTGAAAAATAAAATAAAATAAACTGCTCCCATAAACCATAGCATATACTAACATAAATGAAAACATTATTCCACAGGTGCTTTGTAAGCAGATGTTAAATCAATTTCACAACTATCCCTAAACTGGCTTACCATATTTTTTTTTTTTTTGAATAACAAAAAAACAGCTATTTAGTTTTATAACTCGTGCATTCACTGATGCTGTTGGGATATAGGGATTCATGAAATTAATTTCAAAAACATAAAAGGTATTAAAAGATACCTGATATTGTTTTCACTGTACGCAACATGAAATAACATATGGAAAGCATTCATACATCGGAAAATCACTTTGCATGTTATCGCATTGCATTACATATTTTGTGTGAAGTTACACCAATATGTAAAGTGACACAAGGCTTGACCCTTACTTTATCTGTAACCTGCTTACATTTAATTCAACATAATAAAATAATAGGCAGATGGTTAAAAGTGTATGTATGACTCCATCACTAAAAAAGAAAGAATTTCCTACTTTTGGTCAGGAAGGGGTTTTAGCCACTTTATTGGTGCACAAAAAGGAACATCTGGGGGGCTGTATATTGGCTTCAAAGCTCAGAAATGTATGAAATCAACAAATAATGGATAAACGACGAGAAAGAAATTTTCAATAAAACAGGGTGGGTATCTTTTAATGGTTCCAAAGAAATGAACAGAATACAGTAATTGAGTGTTGCCAGAATTACAGTCACAAAACTGCAGAAATTCTTTGATTTTAATTAGAAACAGGGGATTGGAGCCATATTAATGACTTCGACTTTGAATGACTTTCTCCAGTCTGAAGGTTATTCATGAATCCTTCATTGTTATTATTGTTCTGCATGTTGATGACAGATGTCTCTCGTGTCAGCCAGTTACTGGCATTGCAAACTGCCTGTAAGAAAATGTAGTAACAGTAACTGTACCATTGACCACGTGTCTGTGGTGAACTTACTCACCCCTCACAGCAAACACACATATATAAACACATTAGCACATAACGGTGGTGCAGTTATTCATTCTTAATAAAAAGAACCTTGTTTACTTAAGCAACCGCTACAAGTAATGAAGTTAAACTCTACATATAAGGCATACAGTGCACGAAAAAGCACAAATCACTTCAAGGGAGACACAAACATGACTTTTACGACGAGATGCTATTTTTGGGGAGGGTTTACAATTATTATGGCTTTATCTTGGACCTCAGGAGGAAAAAATTTGGAAGAAAGCCACGTCTTACTGCCGCATGCAAGTTTAAATGAGGAGTAACCCATCAACTCACCTGAGTTTTCAGACAATATCAGCTATTCAGCTGTCTTATGTCTTAAATATTAGTAGACTTACAGTGTTTTGTTCTGCTCACTCTACTTCCAAACATACAAAAAACATATTTAATATTAAATTTAATTAAATATTAAATTATTATTACTATTACATTTATATTAAAATAATGAAAATATTAACATGAAATGTAAACCTTTAAATTGCATTTTGTTTTACCCCAAATTGTTCAAATTTCCAAGATGGGAACACATGGCTCATAGCTTTACATGTTTGAAGAAATAGTAAAACCAAAAAAAAAAGTCACCAACTCAACCAAAGCATAACCTTATCAATCAAACATGTTTGGATTCTGTTATGGCTTAGACATTTACTGCTGGCAGTGGAACTGTAACTGGCATTTATGGCTATTTACATGAATAGTCTATGTGCTCAAATGCAGATAAATGCATCAAAACATATTTGTGCTGTAGACATTTCACCAGGCAGCAGTTCAAAGGCATACAGTGCTTAAAAAAAATTATTAGACCACCGCCCAATGTAAGGGGTGCAAGCCTAAAATAACACAAACTTATTAAATGGTGTGCTTGATTAATTTCTGACATTTCCAGTGTGCTGGCTCAAATCGTGAAAAATGTGATTTCTGTTTAGTGAATTCAATAATTTAAAGTTTTGAAAAAAAAAAAGTCTTCTTGTTTTTATGACAGGTGATCTTATAACTTTCTTTAGCACTGTACATCAGTAAAAAAAAAAAAATACCTGCAATGCAATCAAAGTACTTTTCAGACTGATGAGTTGGAATCTGGTTGAGTAAACCATGTGATCTCAAACCAAAGAGGCGAAAAATGTTTCCTGTTCCTATATATTACAAGAATTCGATTAGCTATTATACATATTAAAGCCTTATAAAATCCGTCCCAACCTATATTTTATTCTCTAAATTGTATTCTAAAGTGAAATTATAAGTGGTGAGAGTATTTGCTTGTATAAGCCAAGTTTCGTAGGCCTCATTCCTACTTTTGTGTTGTGATGTCCTGTTTGTGCTCATTAGTATTCTTGTTGCTTACCCCTCTCAATAGCCCATTAGATTTTATGCTGGAAGAGCACCCACTATATTATAATGCTGGTACTGTATCCAGTTAGCTGACTCTACATAATTTGGCAGTTGTTAGTACAGGGATCATGCAACGTTGTCTACACAACATGGCCAAAGCACAGCAACAATGCTGTGTGAGGAAAGAAACAATGACTCATGTCACCCAGTAACAGCCTTAGGCCATGTTTTAAGCAGACTTTGGTGTGTGCATCAAAGGCATATGCCCGGTGCAACTTCATTATTGCAGATTTTTATGTTATTGCCTTTGTACTTATTTCAAGAAATAATTAACTGAAAAAGCTAAAACCTCTTAGAGTCGATAAATATCACAATAAGAATCATATGGACAAACATGCACAAAACCAATAATTTCTGCAGATATAAAGTAGTGGATAAACAATGACTGACGTGTTTATATATTTTTTTCTTTCTTTTTCTTTGATCACTTTTCAAAAAATCAAAAGCAGTGCTGTGATTTCTTGACCTTAGGTTGTATTTTACAATTGCACCTTCTCACACAGCCAGTCAAAGCTACTCTAAAAGGATCAATATTTGTAAAACTTTCAATCCTAACCGGCTAGTCTTCGCTTCAGCTAAAGTCATTAAGGCCACATGCCATCAGTGAACCACCTTGGAAAGGAGTACATCCTGTTTTCCAGACAATCACAGTATTGAGTTGTTCTCCCAACAGGCCTTTCCTCTGCTCCAGACACGTTAAGTCATTACACAGCGTGAGGACGATGAAGTCTCCCCTGGAGGTGGTGAAGAAGTAAATTGGAACTGAAGTGAGGGGTTCTGTGTCCACGGTGCAGAGCAGGGTCCGGAGAAACCCTGGGGTCTTCGGGCCCTTCGTTAGCAGACTGGCCTACATGTTTTCATTTGCTGGCAGACTGCAGGAGGTCAATTGCTGCTAAATTACAAGCTTTGGCTGGGAAAACAGCATGCAGATAATTAGTTCACTCTGCCTGTCCACACGATTAGGTTTTCTGAAAAACATTCTAAGAGATGATTCAGGGCTCCAGTGCTGCAATTAGACCTACATTAGTCCAGCTTTCGTGCCTGCATGTGGATCTGTTGCTGAGGGGCAAGTGGGAAGCATGAGAGAAGAACACTGCTCAGTGTTTAACACATAAAAGCATCTTGTGTCCGATGCAGCTGCAAATATGAGAACCTGTGTTGGCTGAATTTTGTTGAAATTACATGTATTTTTGACAGTTCAAACATATACTACTGAATATGGTAAATAACACGTTGTTTGCTATTTTAAAATCTAAACAAAATACAACCTAAACTTGATTTAAGTGATAAATCTCATTTTTTTAGAGTGAAAATTACAGATAAATTAGCTTTATTTTTTGCCAGTTTCCAAGTACTTCTCTAACTTTTAAAAGCACTTTGTGCAAACCCTTAAAGTTCATGTAAATGGTCTTTATATCCATGCTGAATATTGCAGTTTAATTTCATATTTTATTATTATTGTTGTTACTTTACGCCTGTCTAACTACTTCTTTAACGGGAGATTGCACATGCGAGTAAGTACCGGTATGTGTGTCCACTTGTCTTTCTTTATTCTTTAGAGACACCGCCGAGACTTTTAATTAGCAGGCAAACCAAAGAGAATCCGAAATAATATATTGTTTAAAATGAATGGAACTGGTGTAAGCACTTAAGTAAAAAATATATATATAATATTTTTCTTGAGTTTCCCATTTTTGTCTAAGACAAAAACAAATATTCACATTTGAAATGGAAAGGTTAATGGCACCATTGCCCGGTGATAGAAGCAACACTGACAGACTCTATAAGCAAGCTTGTTATCTCTAATTATCTGCAGTTTATAATCCATAGGATAAACAGAAAGTAATATTTGGGTTGTGGACACAAGGATTTCCTCTCTTATGTGCAGAATCAGGGATGCAAACACAATTATCTGTGACACATCCATCCAGCCGCAGGAGAACTGCTCAGTTTTAAATGCAAGATTCATGCAAGCTAACAGACAAAGCAAACGTAAGCTTACACTAATTACTTGCATGCATGCTTTAAATGGGCAAACATAGTGAATGGGAGAATTCATGCATGTGTGCAGGCTGTGCACAAGGGCATATAAAACACAAGACATAATATATATTGTTATTCTATTATCTGACCCTCTCGGGTATCTCCATCATACAGGCCTCCTGTGACCTCAGGGGTCAAAGCAGGGTGTGTGTCCTCCCCCACAATCAATGACCTTTGTTGAGATTTGCTGAGGAGACCCCCAGGGATGCTCTGCAGCAAGGACACATGCACACGTGCACACAGACGCACACACACTTCCCACACGCTTCATACTGTGAAATAAAGATATAAAAAATATATAACAGGATAACCATAGTCGTAAAGTTCCTGTCATATGGACTGGTTGGGACAGAAGAAGAAAGAAAGTACAATAAAGAAGCCTAATAAATATTTTTACGCTGAGACACTTGCAAGCTATCATTTTTGAACCAACACATCCCTTCTTAGCTGAACAGGGATCAAACTGCATCATTCTCTTATGTGTATCACCAAGTTATGTGCTGATGTTCAGAAATAAGTCAGTTTATTATTGCTTGGTTACTTGGACATCTAGTTAATGGTTCATTCTATTCAGCAGTGAAACATAAGACTTGAGATTTCCTTGTTAGAAATTATAGTGCAGTCTCAGTCTCCCACAACTGAACATTTCTCAGATGTGCATAACTGCATTAAATTTTAATTAAACTTGTGGTAGAGAAAGGATGTAATTATGGACTTACCCTACTATATGTGACCATTTGTGTGTGTGGCTATGTTACAGAGCAAGAAAGTGTGTATTCCATTGTCCCAACAATACTTCTTTTTGTTTTGCAAAATTACTTTTAGGTGTGAGATATCAGTCCAGAGAATCAGTTTGGTTAAAAACTCAAAAATAAAGCCATCTTCCAGTCTGTATGACATCATTACCACCATTTTCAATGTGCAAATCTGAGGGGTCATTACTGGCCAAATCTCCCCCCATCAAGGATTGGCTTCCAGTTAATCCAGCAATTGTTATTCATTAGGCCTGTCTCGTATCTGAGCTTCATCGGTGACCTTTGACTCTTCTGTCGAAACAGATTAGCTCATCATCTTTAGTTAGGACATCATCTGCCCCACCTCAGGGGTCAAGTTCATTATGCACCATCCTAATTACAGATTTACCTTGCTTAATTGGATGTTTGTGGCTGAGGAACACAGCGTCATTTGAAGATGGATTAAGAGTTGAAGTTAAACTTTATCATATAACAGGAAATTTAGGAATTAAATTATATGGGCCAGAATTAGGTGCTGATTTTGAATATATTATGCTGAGTGAGTAAGGATAATGTAAGTGAGTCTCCACAGAGCACTACTGGGAATAAATGAGTGTCATCATAAAAAATGTCCTGAGACCAACCATCAAAATAATTAAACCTTCCATTGAAGTGCTTCACCCTGGTTCTCTCATCTATTTCCAATTCATGTTGCAAAAGTCGCCTTTATCTGGCTGGTATATGCGATTGCTGGCCATAACTCAAGGAGATGGAGTGAAAGGAATGAGAAAAGGAAAGGAGTGTGAACAGTAAAGTGAAATATACACCTGACGCTCAGAAAGGAGCTTTTTTTTTTTTGTCCTTTTTTTCTCTTTCTGAATCAAACTGGTAGAAATGGAATATGTAATGAGGTTATATTTAGGGGCTGATAACATGACTCCAATGAGTAATGGAACTGCAAAGGTGAAGATTCATTACCTGCCACATTATGATTTAATCAAACTGCATAGAATTATATTCATTTTTCTCTCACAAATGGCTCCTTCTTATGTGGCCTTTCCCCCGTGTGCATGCATTAGGAAGGTGGTTTTACAGGAGAAATCTTGGGCCTATAGCTTAAGGTCTGCAGCAGAGAAAAAGAAAAATCCTTTAATTTCACAAGCAGTAAGGAAAATAAAAGGATTGAATTTTTAAGATACTTGCTGTTTTATATATTAAATGGTCCCTTTAATTAACCGAATCTGCAGAATTTAATTAATAATTGAATAATGTGTTGTAATAATGTGCAGTCCTATGGTTGAAACGCATACATCACCAGTAGGCTGAATATGCAAGTGTGTAAAGACCCACCATAGGAAGCCTTTCTGGAAGGACGGCCATTTACCATTATGCACTAAAGGGAAACTCCCCTGACTATGGTTGTTGTTTTTCCAGAATTGTGACTCATTAATTCCAATGTTTCTCCAGGAACATTAAGAATGTGTGTGTGTGTGTGTGTTTTTTTTCCCGAATACCTTCAATATGGCAATATCAGATACATCTGCAAAGCATACCTCCTAACTTAACTAAACCTCAAAAAAACTATACTGCCATCACACAAATTCGAATGCTTTGCAGAAGTCTTGAGCCATCCCTTATTTCTTTATATTTTGATGGGACAATGGGAAACATGTGCAGCAATTTATTGAAACTTGTGCAAACACACATGGTAATACAGTATATGCAGAAAAGTCTGCACAATGTTATGAGGCTTGAAAGCCAATATTTATGTAGTATATTATATGACCAGATCTTCTCTTCAACACAGTCTGAACTCTCTTAAACAAGCATTCTTGTAATTTCTTTAAGTAGTCTTCAGGAACAGTTCTATAGGCTTGCAACAAGCTCATTTTTGAATGTTGGTTCCTTTTTGTTCTATTCTCTGTCAAGATAATCCCACAATGCTTCAATAATGTTAAGGTCTCAGTCTGGGGAGGTGAATCCATGACTCACAGTGTTCCACCGTGTGATTTTCTATCCAGGTATTATTTTAGTAAATGCTAAAAAATTTCCAGACAGTATTGTATGGTGGATCTAAATCTGAACCGTTCATAATTCCACCTATTTTTCTGACAAGATCCCCAACACCGTGGCTGAAATGTAGCCCCAAACCACAACAAAGTTGATACCATATTTTACAGATGGCTGTTGACAATGTTTCCACTGATTTCCAGTCCAGATCTTTTGGATCCCTTTGGTTTCCCTTTTGTAAAAAATGTTTGTTTTGTTTTTTTCATTCCATTCATCCAGCACTGCATCTTTCAGTCCATTTTCCTCTGCTATGTGTATCCAGGTTGTGGGAGCAGCAGCCTAAGCACAGAAGCCCACACCTACCTCTCCCTAGGCACCACCTCCAGTTTTTCCAGGGGAACACTGAGGCGTTTCCAGGCCAGGAGAGAGATATAATCTCTCTAGCATGTCCTGGGTCTACCCCCCGAGATCCTCCCGTGTGACATGCCCAGAACACCTAATCCAGGAGGCGTCCTTGTCAGATGCCCCAACCACCTCAACTGTCGCCTTTTGACATGGAGGAGTAGTGGCTCTACTCTGAGCACCTCCTGGATGGCTGAGCTCCTCAACCCCTATTTCCACAGTCTCAATCTTTCAGTCACTACCCAGAGCTCGTGACCACAGGTGGAGATAGAGACATAGATCAACCGGTAAATCGAGAGTTTCGCTTTCATGCTCAGCTCTCTCTTCACCAAGATGGACCGGTACAGCATCAACATCACTACAGAGCAGCCCCAATCTGTCTGTTGATCTGCTTCTCCCCTCACTCCTGACCAAGACCCCCAGACACTTAAATACCTCTACTTAGGGTAGAAATTTGTCTCTGATTGGGATTGGATTCTCCACCCTTTTCTGTATGTGTGTGTGTGTACACAACCATTCCATTCAGTGAACAGTAAATGGATCAACTGAAGGACCAGATGGGTCTCTTGTGTCCTGTATGAGTGTAAAAGTTTTAAACAAGATTTTTAAACAAGATTTTTTTTTCCCTATTTCTTAAGGACATTACTTTCAGATACTCTTAATCTATTTTCATGCACAAGAACACTTGGGTCTTTCAGATCAAAGCATAAAGAAACGAGGGGTGGATCATAAATTTTACACACCGCTGTATGCAAGGACCAAATTTATAATATTACATCCATTTTCATGGACAAGGATCTCTGACCCAGAGATCCTTGTTGCCATTATAACAATGGCCCTTGTTTTCTTTCCCTTCAAATCTGTTGACTGTTACATACTGTCACAACCCGGCTCATAGGAAGTGACAATCAAGAGGGAGACCACACACAGGCTTTTAAAGATTTCTTTTCTGGCGATCCGGGGTAGCAATCAGATAATTCTGTTCAGACCATTTCTGTACCACGGTGTAAGGCCCAGCAAACCGTGCCTGGAATGGTGACCCTGCAATCGGCAGTAAAGCCAAAACCTGGTCACCCGCACTAAACTGCTGCTCTTCAGAACGCCGGTCATGAAAATATTTCATCTTGACCTGAGCCTTTTCAAGGTTCTGTTTTGCCAACCGACCTGCCACATACAGTCTGTGCCGAAAATCATTAACATAATCTATCAAGTTCACTGGTGGTTCACCTGACAACCACTTATCACACAGCACTTTCAAGGGTCCCCGAACTTTGTGGCCAAAGACCAAGTCATTTGGGCTAAACCCAGTACTCTCCTGGCACACTTCTCGCACTGCCAACAGAAGCCACAGTAAACCTTCCTCCCAGTCACTCCTCATTTCGGTGCAATAGGCACGTAACAAGGACTTCAGTGTTTGATGGGAGCGCTCTAAAGCACCTTGGCTCTGTGGATGATAAGGAGAGGCTTTATTATGTGTGATGTTTAACAGCTTGAGAACACACAGTCAATGAGCAAATGTTCAAATGGGTTACTCACAGCAGGGATGGGACAAAGTGGAGCAGGTTTAATAGACTGATTGAAACATCACGCTTAAGACGTGGCCAAAAGAAGTAGCGCGAGATGTAATTGTAAGTCTTCATCACTCCCAAATGCCCAGATTTGTCATGAGAACACTTCAACACCTCATCTCGGATTTAGTCGGAACCACAATCTGGACAACTGGACTTCCAACACAGTCCAACCCTTGCAGAATCCACCTACGGACTAGTACATCCTTCTCCAGAAAATAACCAGAGCCCGCACTTCTAGCGTCAACACTAGGTTGCACTTTGTGAAACAGCCCAGTCAGTGAAGCATCAGCACGCTGTGCTTGAATTAATTCTTGCTGGGAAACTGACAAATGTTCAGGAACAATCAAATCTGGTTCAACCTGACACTCTTCTGCTTGAGTTACAGGCTCTGCATCCCTTTTAGCTGCAGCCGTTGTAACAGCACAAGCTGCAAAGTCAGAAAAACCCTGTTCACACTCAGGGGACTCATTCAGAACTCTAGATTCAACAGGTAAAGAACTGTCAGCCCAGACTCGATTTCCAGCCAAATCATTCCCCACGCCCTCAAGTAGCAAAGCAGGACGAACACCAAGGCAGATATCATCATCCACAAAACTGCATGACAGCCTGACTTTATGCAATGGGGCACAGATAGTGGTTAAACCCATGCCTTGAACAAGTACACACTCACCAGTACCAGTAACCTGTGAAAATGGCAACACGGAGGCTAAGACAAAAGAATCCTTCGCTCCTGTGTCACGCAAAATCTTTACAGGAACTTTATGAACATCACCTGGGAGTGATACAAACCCATCTGACACAAAATCCTTTAAAACCCAGAATAGCTCTCTGAGTCAGACTTAGGCAAAACTAGCGTTTCCCGAGGGACTACTGAAACTTCCCGTGCAGGAATGGTAAGAGCTACAGGCTTAACCTGTTTGCCTGTACGCGCCAACTTGCTTTTCAACAAGGGACATTCTGCTTTCCAGTGTCCATCGCCATGGCAGTAGTTGCAAGCTTGACCAAACTTACTGGGCTTCACACCACCATTGGCCTTCGCAGGAACCGATGACATAAACTTAGTTTGACCAAAAGCTCTAGCGGGAGCACCAACTGAAAAACAGTTTCTACCAACCTGCCCCTTATGTGCCAAGATATATTCATCTGCCAATTTAGCAGCGTCAGAAACGGTTGTCACTTCCCGTTCAGCAATGTAAGTGGCAACCACAGGAGGAACACAATCTTTAAACTGCTCCAATACCATTAACTCACATAAATCCTGAAAAGTAATCACTCCCAGTGCAGAACACCATCTGTTGAAGTGCTTGGTTAAATCCCTCGCAAACTCTACATGCGACTGCTTATCAGACTTCCTCCATGATCTGAAACGTTGACGGTAAGCTTCCGGTACCAACTCATACGCTTTCAGAACTGCATCTTTAACAGTAGCAAAACTCTGACAATCAACTGCACTGAGTGCTGAATAAGCTTCCTGAGCCTTTCCAGTCAAAACAGACTCTAACATAATCACACAGTCAGCTTCTGGCCATCCTCTCAATTCGGCAATGCGTTCAAAAAGAGAGAAAAGGGCATCTGGCTCTCTTTCATCAAATTTTGGCACCAAACGCAAATTACGCACAATATCAAAAATTTCAAATCCTTGTAGAGAAGACTCTTCAGCCTCAACACCACCTGATAACTTGCCCGCCTTGATTAGGTCTAGGTGATACTGCTCTAGCTCCATCTTTTCCTTTTCTAAAGAATGCCTCACACGTTCTTTCTCAATGCTCAGCTTGTCCCTTTCCATTTGTAAGAGTAACAACTCCTTTTGCTGCTCAAAAGACAAAGCAACTGTAGTCGAGACCACAGACTGATCAACATCAGCCACTAAAGTCTTCATTTTACCTGGCAACACGCCTTTCTTTACTAATGCAGCCTTTAACACTCCTTTAACCTCATCTTTCAACCGTTTATCCCCAACATCGGCATCATAATGTTCAACAAGTTTCAACAGTTGTTCTTTAGTACAACTATTCAAGAGTTCCTCCGATGGAGACTGAACAAAAGCATCAACTGTAGCCATAACAAAGTATTGATCCTTGACATGCAATTGAAAACAGCACTTTCCCACTAACTGCCTAACCAAAATCTACTTAACTAAAGCCTAGTCTTCATGCAGTTACTTACAGTGGGTACTTATGCACTAAAAACCGCCAGAAAGAGAAAAGCAACTGCACAAACAGTGACCCCCTCAATTCTGGGGACGTGCTCCCGAGACAACTGCTCTAACCGTGTTCACCGCAACAGAAATTTCATGAATGATTCTCAAGAGAGAAACACTCCTTCAACCTAACAGGGAAAGCACTGATTTTAACTTGTGCATATTCAATAATCAATACAGCTCATACTGTATTTCACACAAAGTTCACACAAGACAGCACACCAACAGTAGCGCCAGTAAACTTAAGTCTATAGCAAAACAACAGTATTAACATGACTGCCGCCACTTAATCTTCCTAACCATGTGGCCTCCCAAAAACAATACACAGCAAACCCAGAATATCAAATCACCACAAATAACCAAACTCATCAGCAATCAACTCAACAATTGCCTGCAAGGCAAGTCCTAGCCAAGACACAACTAGACAAAGTCACCTAAACAGATGACATCAAACAGCACTAGTTGCAATCAGCTGCAAACAGACCATCTCTCAATCAAATGTTAGAAAGCTTACCAAACCAGGATAATTGCACAGACGAGCCCCCATTTCTCACAACCCGGCTCATAGGAAGTGACAAGTAAGAGGGAGACCACACACAGGCTTTTAAAGGCTGTAAAACATATTTAATGAAAATAAGGTAAGGCAACTTAAACAGAATTTAAAGGACATACCAGCCATAACTGAAACTTCCAAATGAACATGATGGGTGACAGACAGAGAGAGCCAGAGCCAGAACAAGACAGCTGGTTCAGTCAAGGTGTCTTTATATACACTGGGACTAGGCTTCTCAGGTGTGCTCCATCTATAATTGGGTCAGCTCCACCTACCTGCAAGAAACAGGTAACAGAAAAAGCAAAACACAAGGCCAGCCCACTGGCCGTCACAATACAGACATAAATGTCAAAATATTAAATAGGGTTTTGCATATTAAATCTTTCACTTTCTTTTTGATCTGACTTACACAAGCATGTAAGAAAGATCCTCTCACCCTTCTGGCACAACTGGTGCTTTCAAAATCCAGTACTGGTCAAAGTTCTCCTGGCTGTAAGCCAAAATCGAATAAGCAATGTCTACTTTGTTTTAAATCAGCCACACAGACTTACATTAGATATGTATAGACATGAACAACATGAACCTAGCATCCCAGTAGCTCCATGAACAGGTCAGCAGGGCACACAAAGGGAAATGGCAGGAAAATGGGACTCACCTGTGAATATAGTTCACATTTGGTAGTAGAATTAGTTGCTTTATATGATAACTAAAATTTAGTTTGATGATTAATTACATGAGACTTCATTACCATTTTCTTTTACACTGTTAATATAATAATTACTAACCAATACCTCTATTAATGTGATGTTGTTATTTGTTTCTCAAAAAAAAAAAAAAAATTTTTACTTTTCCCATCAACTCCAGCCTGGTCTGTGCTTTGTGGGTGAAAAACAATATGAAAGTTACAAATACCCAATATATTAATAATAACCAAAACTTATAACTACATGCTAACTTAATCCCTAACATTTCGGTGTAATGATATAATTGAAACTTTTGCTTGTTTGACTTTCCTTGTATGTATGAATGGTTGTTTGTGTGCTGTCCCTTCAATAGACTGGTGACCTGTCCAGGGTATAACCCACCTCTCACCCCTCGGCAGCTGGGACAGGCCCCAGCCCTCCAGCAATCCTGGATTGTGCAATCCCGGATAAGTTGATAAGAAATGAATGGACTGATGGATGTTTTAATTAATGATCTACTCTCAAATAAAATGAAATGTCCAGTTCACTTCTTGCTAAAGCCAACTTTTTTATAGGGTTCTGTGTATCGTTCCACTTAAAGTTTCAGTGCAATACCATAATTGTTTTGCAATACAGTTTGTTTCAGTATGGCCTATATTGAGGACTAAATGTTGTCATAGTGTCATTTCACGAGTTACCCATGACTCTCAGCCTTATATCCGTGTCTCCTGGTGCCAAGTAAAATCATTCGCTCAAGAAGATTGTTTGTTAATACCACTGACCCTGTTATGCTTGCTGCCACTGCAATACCTCATTGAGATGCACACTTTGCAAGGTAAACAGTGTTCTAAAGGATTCTAAATGAGGTAATCCAGCTGTGGCCTCTCCTCCTCTTGCCTCAGGCAGGGTTTTCAATGCAAGAACTGTTACACACCCTCTTTTATGTTAATCTGCTGCGCTGGCTGCAAAATAGGAACCACATGTCTGGCACAAAGTGCTTGAGAGAGCAATGACAGACTGGTCTTTCACAGGGTGGATGCTGTAGGACCTGGCAGAGACACAAGCGGACTGCCTGAAAGACAGAGGCATGCAATCTTGAAAGGATCTTACCACATCTTAGAAGATCAGATAAAATTATTTAATAAGCCTCACACTGATAAATCTTGATTGAGGGACACCGACTTCATAGATTCCATTGCAGATCTGTTAGAACTAATAGCTTCATAATACTCAATACACTGCTACCCGTTTCTCTCTGTGACATACTTGTACACAGCTATTTCTGTCATACTTGTATCCACCTATTTCATTGATTTGTAAAATGCCAAAACGTGGGTTAAGTGCTGAGAGGGGAGCAGGACGTGAACATTTTAGTCAAGGGTTCCTCAATGACATCCCCAGGCCAGAGAAAATGGAGGATGACAGTAAGCACCTATACCATAAAGGGCTGTTTTGAGAAGGACGACTTCCCTGCTGTCAAAATGCTGAATGCAGTGAGCTCTACCAGGTCGAGTTACTGACTCCAGCCCAATAATTCCTGAAACTGGAGAAGTAAAAGTGTGAGAGATGAAGATAAGATTTGGATTTGGTAAATTATTTTGCTACAGCAATAAATAACAACAACAACAACAGCAACCACAAGAGCTGGCCCTAACAATACGAAATAACAGCAGGAAATTGTGCAGGTAAGAGGTAAACAGAGGTTACACTCAGCCAGAGTTCCAGAATTGATCTTAATTTTAGAAGGAAGTGGAGTTGGTGGGTTACTTGGTTATCTTTATTAACAGACTGCGGAGAACATACTAAATGGCCAGAGGACTCCAGAGTAGACTGGGAGAGAGCAGTGGAGGATGGGCAGGCAGATAATTCCAACTTTTACTGCAAGTATTCCTGAAGTAGCTGCTAGCCGACTTGTAATAACAGGTTGAAGCAGTAGCAGCTTTGGACTCTTGAATCACCACAATAATACAGGAATAGCAAAGGAAAACATCAACCATCCTTTCACAGGAGCCAATCAAGAGAGCACAGTTAAACAGGGCACAAAGCAAAAATCAGCTCGGAGTATGAGGGAGCCAAAAACACTTCCATCAATGTGCAAAAACCTAGGGGAGAATGAAAACATAAGTTGGTCCTTAAGTACTACTGACTGATGAGAAGATGAGAGACAGGTGTGACAGCTGAAACCTGGAAACAGAGGCTCCACCAGCAGGTGGGCCCGGGGAGAACAGCCGCCCGCAACTGCACCTGAAAAGAGAAAGAGAGCAAGAGTCAGAAAAGGGTGGGAGGGGGGGGACAGACAACCCAGACCATGACAAACAATAAGATACGTAAATAAAATATCTCAGACTCAGTGAAGATTCAAATTCCTATATTTGTCATAAAGTCAATGCACAGAGAAAAACAAGAAAAACGCAATAAAAAAAAATAAATGAAAAATAAAAAAACAAGCTATAGAGACAAATAAAATAAGGTATATAAAAAGATTTATGAAGCAAAGAACTAAATAAACAATTTATTTAAAACCAAACATACAAAGTAAAAACTGCCGCTGTTATTTGTGCTCAGCTATTGCACTGTATCTGTATATTGTGTAAGCAAAATAAAACTTTAAATATCAATAAAATGTTAGACTTAAAGAGTGGGTGACTCTCTGTCAGACAGATGTAGTGTATTATAAAGCTTTATTGCATGTGGTATGGATGATTTCCTGTATCTGACCTTCTGGCAGCAGAGCTAAATCAGTCTGTTAGAGAAAGTGCTCTGCTGCCTGTCCAGTAAGTGGTGCAAAGGGTGGTAATGAATATCTATAATGGATAAAATTGTTAAGTGACCTCCTCTCCACCACAGCTTCAAAAGTGTGCAGTTTGCAGCCAATCTCATAGCCAGACTTCCTAATCAGTTTATTCAGTCTGTTGGTGCTGCACCTCCAGCTCTGATTCTGGTCCCCCAGCAGACCACAAACACTGTGCTCACCACACATGACTGATCTCCAACATTTTGTTGCACATGTAGAAGAATCTCAGCCTCCTTGGGAAAGCCAGACTGCTCAACCATTTTTTATTTATTTAATTTTTATTTATAAAGCCTCAGTGTTGGTTAGATTTCTGTCAGTTTTGACGTTAAGGTACTCCAGCACATCAAGACCCTGCTTGGGGATTGCCATGGACTATGCAGCTGTCCTCATGCTTGAAGTAGATAACTATCTCTCTAGTCCAGGCCTATGTGGAGGTCTTTTAATTGACATCACCAAGTTTGACAACCCAGTCCCACACACTGGAGCTGGTCGCTTATATGGTCAATATCCATGAGATAGTGGATGTGTTCACTGGCATTTCCTGCCACTTCTCTCTCAGTAGAAGGTTGGGGATCTAAATCCTGGCCAGGGCATGCATTTAGTATGCAAGCCTACCTGGTAACATGACTGAGAGATATGTAACTGAAGACTGCCATATGTGACAAGTTGGGAGTGACAGACCTGTCTCACTATTAACTAAAGGGATATCAGGGACAGATATCAAAGGATGCTTTGAAATCTGACGACATAAGTTGTTTTTATTAAACTTTCACAGCATGTCTTTTATCCTGTCTTCCCCAACTGGTCGCGGCAGATGATCACTGACATTCATTCGCACTGGTTCACATGGACTAAAAAGTTTCACAACTAAGAAAAATGTGTAATTGTGCACTGCCTCTTAAAGTACCTTTCCTTTGAGTAAACTGACAAATGTGACTCTAAGTTTCTCCTTGTAACTCCATCTTACTTTATCTCTTAGAGCTTTTATATGAATCCTCTGGCCAGCACATCGATTTGCCGTCCAACTGTCTGTTACGACGCAGCGTTCTTCAAGCTGCTGTAAGCTCCCAGATGTGTTACTCTAATTAAATCTATAGTGTAGTTTACTTCATTGACAGCTCATTCTAAAAGTTATCCATCATTCCCTTGAAGCACGCTGGTACTCACTCTGTGTAATTGAAAGATTTCCCTGGAAATCTTCCAGGCTTAATGTGTCGGATATTTGCAGCCCATGGCTCTTTGCCTTTTTCTTTTGCACTTCTAATACATTAGCCATCTTGTTGTGATTTATAAAAGAAGTAGATCTTTCAAAAGGCCAAACGATTGGCAATTACAGTTATTGGTTTCCTGAATGCTTTTTACTTGTGGTATGAACTTCAATGCTAAAAAGTGAATATATTATAGGGATTGTATACTAAATGAGTAAGCAATATTTCTTTTAAAAACAACAGAGTTAGTTATTATTCAGCAAAAACCAACATAGCTATGGCTAAGAGTCTATATTTTGAACTGTTTTCTGGTCATGTCAAACAGAAGCATTACAAATTGTGACCCAAGTAATTATGACGAATTATACAATGTTCTATATTTCAGCATCTAACCACTCAATGATGCACATGGGAGGCCAGCAGACTGCAATCCGATCTCTGCGCTAGGTTTACTTTACCAGCACTATAAGTGTGGTGCAATTATACCAATTTTCAGGTGATAACACCATGTGTAATATTCATATAGGTTTACTGTTCAGTCTCAGTCTTCTCACGTTAAATTATTAACAGACCCAACTGACCAACTGAAGGAAGAAAGGCAATATTCTTTGTTTAGCAAGAAACCTACTGTGGCCAACTGTACGTGCAGACATGTACAGCCACAAAAGAGAAAAGGGCCGTCGAAAAGAGAGGGCAGCAGTGGGTTGAGAGTATACATGTGTAAGCCATTTCATAGACCCACACCATGGGAAATAATCTGCCTTATACGCTCAGCTCCAGTTTCCATAAGATTAATTCAGGGAGAAATAATAACAAAACTGGAGCACTTGTTAATTGGGTCATATTTCAACACTTACACAAGCCCGTCTATTAATGAAACTAAAACACACAAAACTGAAATGTTTTTCTTATACCTAGGAAAGGTAGGGACTGCCCCATGTGCACAGAGAAGTTAGAAAAGGTATTTACATCTTTGTGGGAATGTACAGTAAAAGGTGGAGTGGATCACTTTTCTCATTTCCTCTTCCTGTTTCTACTCCTCAGGTGTATGTGTCTATGTGTGTCAGACTATGTCTCTAAACCTGAGCGGCGATCATTAACTATGAAAAGCTGTTACAGAATGTCTCAGTGGTCATTTCCCCTCCTAATACCAGCATTTACCACTTGAGCCTTTAATTTCCAATTCTTAAGTAGAAGTACAGCAAGAGAGAGAGAGAGAGAGAGAGAGAGAGAGAGAGAGAGGAGTACTGGTGTTGCTAAATTTCCACAATTCAGAGAATGGATAGATACGCATAGTCAGTAATACAAATTACAAATTAGTTAGTAAAAGAAATTACAAACTATTTGAATAACCATTGGTTTTTTTTTTTCTTTTGTTTTGTTTTGTTTGTTTCTTTCATGGATGAATATTACTAGATGCATGTTTTCACACATTTTTGTAACCTCGCAGTAGTTAGTCTCCCACTCTTTACCCCCATTGGTAACAGTTGTGGTCAGAAGTTTACATACACTCAATATGAAAATGAACGGTCATTTGCGGCTTTTAATGATTTATCAGAACTGTTCTTTTTCCATTGTGGAATGATTGTACAGCATGCATCATTATACACCCCCATTAATATTTGGTTAAATGTCCCTGAGTAAGTTACACCTTGACCAGATGTCTTTAGTAGCCATTAACAAGTTTCTGACATACTTCTGGCTGGATATTTGACCACTGTTCTAGACAGAATTGGTAGAGTTTCATGTAAATTGGTTGGTTTCCTGGCATGGCCCTGATTTTTAAGCATACTTTGCAAATTGGGGTTGAGGTCAGTTCTTTGGGAAGCCTATTCCAGAAGCTTGAACTGATGATCTTGGAATCTGCAGTTGTTTAGAAATGAGTCCAAGAGACCTTCCCAACTTGTGTAAATCTGCAATTCTCCTTCTTAGATCTTCAGTGAGTTCCTTGGACATTCCCATTGTTCAGATTATTGGTCGATCCACCGAGTGCTGTCAGACCATAGTTGGGTTGCGGTCACGTGGTTCTGATGACATGCGGAGGCAGCGCGATTTTTGAGTGGAGGGCGGAAGTAAACATGGAGGACACTGTGGAGAGTCAGGAGAGCAGCTATTGTGCAACTTTAGACCCCGTTTCTCGGGAGAGATATAAACAGATAGTTAAAAAATATATCGGACGTGATCCGTATTCTTTGAAAATGTCCGAATACACCACAGAAGTAAAGGATTTGCCTACTATCGAGGCTGTGGATATCACCAACTACTTGGTCCTCCAGACTTCTTACTACACTAGGCAGCAAATGAAAGCTTTCAAGAGTCTGGAGGCGTACAATTTTTTTGTCAGCGGGTGGGTCCACAACCTTGGAACAAAACGTCTCCGTGATGGATACAGTTTGGTGTTTGCAAGGGTGAGTGTTTGTTCTTATATTGCTTTATCTTAAACACGCTAACAGTTAGCGGTAGCGGCTTTAACGTCAACAAACATGCCACATCCTTAGGACTTCGTTAGAGTGACAGTTGTTTGTTTCAAGGTAAACCATTCTCAGAGGTCTAACGAGGTCTAACTTCACACTGAAGTCTTCTGGTTGTGGATTCTCAGCTGGAAGCTGCAGTTCGGGGTTCTCCACTGTCACTAGGCTCAAATCCGGGCTCTCAGCCGTCTGTTGCATATCCAAAATCGCCTCTGCACATCGATGCTGTTCTGCCTTAAGCTTCATTCTTTTCTCTCGTTTGAGAACTGATTCCGATCTGGGTTTTCGTTCGTAGCCGAGATTGACCGTCGGAGCCCAGTCCTCCGACTCTTCGTCATCCAAAGCACTTGGGCAGCCTATAGTCCCAATCAAGTCAATATTAGACTACTAACTTAAAAGCACTAAGTAAACGAGAATTTAACGACAACCTAATGCTAATAAGTTCGTTTGCAAACATAACATTACCTCTGACGAAGTGGTCGCTGCAGACACGGGCATTGGCAGACTCTGCTCCTCCCGACTGTAAACGTAAATTTAAAATCCATTTTTTCCTACGTTTTTCGGTTAGAATTTTCCATTTTTCTCCTCTTCGTTGGGCTATTTTTGGTACCCTAAAATACCGTTTATCAGTTTCTCGGGTCGACCTACTGGAGCATCCGTAAACACAACAGGACATAGGCATTTTGCGTACTGTCTGTCTGTGATTTTGCGCTTATCTTTTTCACTTCCGACCGCCAGTCAAATTTCGCGCTTTACGTCGACGTCACGTCTACGTCAAATGAAACCTAGCTATTCCATTTTTTCTGCCAACGAGAAACTACCACTTGCGATCAAGAAGGTAATAAGCTTTGGCGCTGTCAAGTTGAAAGACACTGTAGCACCCTGAGCACCACTTATTAAAAGGTTTAAGTGAGTGTGTTTATGTATTATAGCCTGTGTGTGTACTTTCAAACATGTGCACACAATACTTTTTATAGAGTCATTAAAGATGTATGCTGGAGAACCATTTCACACTGGAGAAAGACTAGTCCAAAGAAATCATTAAAAGCCCAGAATTAGCATGATATTCATGTCTATGATGAGTTTTTAAAAACTGCAAGTGTATGTAAAAATTGCTATGTTAAAATTATTCTTCATGTTTATGCCATTGATAGTCTTCTTATAAATACTGAAGATATTTACAATCATCTTTGCAACTGTCAGTAACATGCACCACCATGAAGAAGCCCTTAAAAGGAAACGCTGCATGAACATACTAAATAAACCATTAAAGAGAATCATTAAAATCTGCACATTTGCTCAAAATGGAACAAAATGCATTCCCATACTTGTGCAAGAGATTAGGAACACAGGGGTCAGCCCTATCTGAACCCCCTTCACATAAATAACATCTCTAAAACTCCATTAACCACCCAAATCCCATCTGCAAGTGCTTATTATCTAATGGAGAGCAAGAATCCGGAAGTTTTAACCGAGATTCAGTTCAGCCTTTATCCTTTCTTCACCCGTCTTTTCCTCCACCTCTCCGTCGCCCTGTGTTGCTCATCTCCTACACTGCGGATGTGCTTGAGCATGTCTCCCTTCACCGTAGCCCGGTTTATCCAAAGACATTGTCCTGGCTCCTTAAGTAATTTCTCTCTCTGCCACCATTGCACAATGCCCTCTTACCAACAACTGTGTTACGACCGCTCAACTGTACACGCATTACTATGGGAGCATAGATTGAGACCATGCTACAGGAATTAGGTGCACACAAACACATAACAACAAGTGCCACAATGCGCGCACACAAGATGCACACATATACACACAAAGAGAAAAGCACACCATAACTGCCAAGTGAATCATCGGATTTGCATCTCATTTCTCTATGTGTGTATTAGTTTTAGTGTGTGTGCGTGTGTGTTTTTAGCTCTCTGAATACCTTGGTGCCATAAAAAGGCTCCCCCCTTCTTTCTCTCTCTCTCTCTCTCTCTCTCTCTCTCTCTCTCTCTCACTCGCTTGCTTTTTCTTTTTTCTTTTTTTTTGCTCTCTTTCTCTTTCTCTCTCCAAAAAGGCCTGTACTATTGCAATAGGGAACAGATTTAGATGTGCAGTGACAGCTTAA
Organism: Simochromis diagramma; assembly: GCF_900408965.1. Classification (NCBI taxonomy): domain Eukaryota; kingdom Metazoa; phylum Chordata; class Actinopteri; order Cichliformes; family Cichlidae; genus Simochromis; species Simochromis diagramma. The sequence goes on from NW_024386831.1 coordinate 10,634,687, forward strand.
TAAACGGAATGTCTTTGGATGCCTCCGTCTGTAGGGGGAGGCGTCTAGGTGGTTCGGGGAGCTGCTCAAGATGCATCAATAGGAGGAGGATCTTTCTATGGTGCTGCTAAGGTCTTTACAAAGCCCGCAGTGGCTGACCTACAAAATGGTGGTCAAGATGGGGCTTTATGTTTAAGGGCTGAAAGGGAGGAGAGGTCTGATTAGTAGGTTAGGGAGAGTTCAGTGGCTCTGTAAGGCTCTGGAAGACCTGCTGACTGGGGTTTGAATAGCCCCGGTGGCATGGTAAACAAGCTGAATAGGAATCCAAGGCAAAGGGAGTGGAGCTGTAGCGCTAGGTGGGAGGGGTAACACTTGTCTGGGTTCAGGGAGCCCTCACAGGAGCTGTGTTGAGGGCACTGGCCCTGATTATAGAACCCACTGAGGCTGGCGCTCTGCAAAAATGGGGCTCCATGCAAGGTGTTAAACCAATCCTACTTCACAGCTAACCTCTCATTTATTCATCATCAAAGGAGCCTCCTGATCATAAAAGCCTCAGGGCAAACTTGGCAAAGTGGTGAACACTCTCCATATCAAATCTGAACACCTTTTCTCATTTTTCTAATATGTTTTACATGCTTAAAGAGAGAAAATAAAATAAAACAAATAAAATTATATATATATATATATATATATATATATATATATATATATATAATATGTATATATATATATATATATATATATATGTATATATATATATATATATCACAATTTAAGTTCCTTTTGTTCATGAAGCCAATTCCCAGACTTTCATTCATTGATCTGTCTGCTTTTCATAACGCACTCATCTGTTTTTTGTCTTGCTTTTTGTTTTTATTTGTTTGTTTTTTTGTTTTTAGTATCCAAAAAATCAAGCCTCTCCAATGCTGTTTTTCATTATTGTTATTGAGTTCAAAATAGAACCCAAACTAGGACTAGGGGGATTGTGTGCACATGAGTGTTTTGAGACATGGAGAGAGAATGAGAGAGAAAAGTGAGAGTGTCGATGTCAGCCACAATAAGATCTCTTTCTTTATGTAGTCAGACTTACTGTAAAGCAGAAGTGTGTAGCAGATATGTCCTTGGTCTCTCACAACTCACCAACAATTCCAGCAACTGCACTACAGCTTTACTACTACATATTACAGACTGCGTACTTCATGCAGTACTATATCTTCTATAATCCCTCTATCAAGAGATCCACCAATCCTCTTCCCCCATCCCAGGGCAATTCATGGAGTTCAGCACCAGTCCTCCCAGCTCAATCAGAGTGAATTAGGTGAGCTGGAATGGAAAATGCTCGGTAACTTCTGCTGTGCTTCAGTGTCCAGCAATTATGCTAATACTAATCAGTGACCCTGTGTGCCTAGCCCCAGGCCAGAGAAAGTGGACCACTCCCCATTCAGGCATTTATCCCCAATCTAATGCTCCATTAGACCCACAGTACTATACCTTTCAGTTTGAATGGAAACTGGCTGCTTTTTTGGGGGGTAAGATCGGCTCTGTGTAATCCACCCTTTTGCTTTCAACATGTGTTTGTTTGAAAGGATTTTTGTGAGACTAGAATGAACAATAGTATGGTAACCATTCACATTCTAGTTTTATGCAAATGAGTGAATAAACAATGTGATCCTGATGGAAAAACTTTATTTTTCCTATCCTTTCCTTTCCTATCCTGCATATTAGATTGTGTCTGATTAGTCCAATATATGTTTTGCTCCATGATAACGACCTGTAATACCCGATGAAAGAACTACCAAGAACAAGAAGTCTTCAGACATAATAATAGAGATTACTGACACTCAAATAATCCTGAATCTCTACAGGAGAATTCCATCATGTCAGTGATGGAAGTAATGGTTTACTCAAAGACAATCAACAGAAGAACTGGGAGTAACATGAGCCACTCTTATTGTTCCTCTAAGGCTTGCCCAGAGTGGAGATTCAAGACAGTTATAGCTGTGTCGTATAGAGATAAGTGTACTTATCATATTTTCTACTTTAAAGGATAACATAAAGCCACCAAACCTTTGCATGATATAATATGTTTTGCTTTGATGGTGAAGTGACTGTTTAGAAAATCACTTTTTGAAATTCTAAATACATCTACAAATTTTTCCTTGACTGTGTGTATCGCTCTGTTGCTCTGGTGAGAATAGAAGTATTCGTCCTGATAATGGGAATCATGTTTGTCTATTCAGAGTTGTTTGACGGTGCACGGCTAGCTTTTCACTCTTTACTGGAACAACTGAATCAGTCAAAACAATTCAGTGTCCTGAAACTGTATGAAAAGTGCTCCCTTCAATACAGAGCATCCATTATTCAAGTGAAATCTTACCCACACAGCTAGCATATTAGCATTGTCATGAATTTAATATCTCAGCCCGTGTGGACATCTCCTAATGAGTCTGTCTAGGCCTGTTTTCCCATAATATGACTGGATGCTACCTAACACTATGACAACATTAGTCTGGATCCTTAGATTTTTCTGCAGAGCGAGACAGAGGGGGAAACCATTATTAAATTCCAACAGCGATCCTCATTCTGAGCCAGACCTAGCTCATTAAATTAAAATGACGAGGATCTTTGTTTGCTGCAACAACAGAAGAATCTGCTAATTGCCTTTTTGATATGAGGAGCTTTTGACTCCAAAATAAATCACTTCAACTTCTTAAATAAGCCAAAGGAGCTGTGAGACGCAGATGATTTTGGATAGTGTGGAAAAAAAAAGAAAAATATATTCTCATTTCTCGCCAGTGCAAGTCTGATAATATAAATTCTTTTGCTAGTTGGTAGAAGAAGAAAAAAAAACACCCTTCAGCATTCAGAAAAGGGTAAACGATAATCCTTTATTTTACACCAATGGAATATGTAAGTCTGATCAAGCCTGTTAAAAGCCTTATCCTTGCCTGGCCTTCATTTGTTTTGGATGAACCAGAGTTCACCATGGTTAAGCTGAACCCGCTAGCCCACATCTCTTGGCTCACACCGTGCCCCTGACTATGTGTGCGTGTGTGTGCACGTGTGAGTGCGTGTGTGCGTGCAAACAGGATTTATCTAGCATGTCGTACAAAAGGCTGTGGTAACTGGCAATCTGGATGACCACAGTGGGAAACTGAGCCTCACAGTATTGAGTGGACTCCCTCTCTATGCACGCACACACACACACAGAGTGAGAGAGAAAAGAAAAAAAAATACTGAGAGAAAGATGCTTGAAAATCCCATTTGCTTTGTGCCTGGACATGGTATCCTAGAGCCACACAACTACACTCCTAAAAACTCCTGAAAACACCAAGCTTAGTCCTTAGTCCTATATCTGCAATTCCCATATAATAATATCCTTCACATATACACACACAAAAAGACCACATATACAACAAATTGTGTTCATTCATTCATTCATTGTAATGAATGATATATGATGATTTCTTTTGTGTTATTCTTATGTTTCTCTGATCTATCTGATGTAACACTGTGAAGCCAAGCATTTTTAATTTTTACTGTTAAAGTGATGTCATAGTTGGCTAGACTGGCACATATCCACCCAATTAGAAAGTTCCTAATAAGCCTTTTTTTTAGTTTTGTTTTTCTTCTTCTTTATGGCTGAATTTAAAAATTTCAAGCGTTTCCTCGCTGCTCCTTTACATCTCCTCTTCTATAGAAGAGCAGCTCAAAACAACAGACATCAATTACCACTTGAGTCTTCTGTTTCCTAGCTCACTGTCTTGCCTTCCAGTGTGCGATCCCTCTCGCTCCCTCTCTCTCTCTCACACACACAAACACACACACACACACACACACACACACACACACACACACACACACACACACACACACACACACACACACACCCATAGGGTTTTGGCCAACGCAAGCAGAAACACATTTCTGCACAAGGACAAAGTAGTTGTTTTCCACCCTTTCCTGTTCTAGTCAGCAGCGAAATATTTCTCTCACGTCAAGCTGCACTGGAGGAACAAGTGAAAGGAGAAAGGTGTATTTATAGTGACTGCTTTGACATGCAACCTTTTCCTTCATCCGCTTACTAGTATTCCACATTCCATACACCTCCACTGTCTCCACTGCCTTTAAATCCAATGTGTCAAATGACCTGTCAGTTAAAAAATTTAATTTGCTAATTGATTGATTACTATGTGTTAGCTTCTATTACTGCCGGAAATGTATTATTTTCTTTCTTCATAAGTTTAAACATATGACATATTAGCAGTAAGGATACAATTACACGGGTGGAAGTGTTCATTATAGTGGGATTCAAGTGAATTTAGTCTGCAAGTAAAATTTATGTTACTCCTGTGTTTCATATAACCGTATCATTATATTTGTATAAAGTTTTCTATAATTATAAAAGTGCTCTCCCAAACAACCATACACCACCATCCTAAATAATTATTTGCAAATGCAAATAAAACTTCACCAGTATGCAGGGGTTTTGTCCCAGCAAAATAAGCTGTTAAACCACAGGTGGTAACAGTCAATGTCAAACACTGCACTGTCCCATCTTATTACTTTCAGGTTTATTTAAACAGGGGAATCGAGAATACTCAAGAGCTTTGCGTAAACTTTGGGTCTTGTAATCTTCTCATTAGTTGTTGAAGGAACACTTATTACTCCAACCCAAATGTAAAACTTCAGTTTTGACATGTCTGAAAAGATACAGTTACAGATATATTATTATGACTATGATTCTGATTATTATGAGCAGTGACAGGAGCAGTATTAGCTGTACGCTGTGTAATAGTAACAGATCGATAAACATATCTCTGTTTATAGAGAACTGAGCAAGAGTAATGATATATGAATGATGAATTAAACACTTGCTTTTATACCTTACGAATGCTTAATAGTGTGACATTATTCTACAGTGATACTAAGTAGCTTTAAAGTAGTGAGCTTTCATTCTCTGAGCTAGGGTGACAGTAACTTTCATGGGTTTTATTAAAGTATACTGAGAGCACTGGATAAATATATATATATATATATATATATATATATATATATATATTTCAGATAATTCAATTTCAAAGTTTCTTGAATAACCACTGCACTTAAATTTTACAAATGCCTATTAATCAGTTCTTAAACATCACTGCAAAAAAACCCATATAACTAGCTTGAAATGTATGATTACATAAAATCTATCTATCTATCTATCTATCTATCTATCTATCTATCTATCTATCTATCTATCGAAAAAGAGGGAGACTGTCAGGCGTAGCAGAAGGTACTCTAGTCTCATCAAAACAAGACGGGGAGCACAGAGAAATAAAACGACAACTTACAACGGGAGCACAACTGTTGATTGCAATTTGCTTTTATTGTTCGTGCTTCAAAGTGAATCATGTCTGCTGTGTCCTTGCCTTGCTCCCTCCACCGTATATGGAGATGGAGACACAAAGAACCAAAGAAAACATTTCTCTTTCCCCATTTCTCACCCTCCATTTATTCCTCCCTTCCGTAATTCTCACAAAAGATGGGGCCATTACAAATGTCACATTGACAGGTGGGAACTATCCATCACCCTATTAGAGCTCCAGTTTTTGGGATTTGTAGCCGCCCATTTCACAGCGCTGCTAAAGTGTGGGTGGGCTAAACAAGTGGCACAATTAGTTCCACTCAGATATAGTCAAATGTAAAGGTAAAAGTATCTTTCAAGAAACAGCTCAAAATATTACTTTAAAAGAGAGGCCAGTAGATAATGAGTAAGAGGAGAAAATAAATGTGAGTAAAATATCTATAAAATATACCACTTTAGATCCATTTGATCATTTATCATGGTTTAAAGAATTATCACAACTTTTACATCTAGAAAATATATACTATATACTTTAATATGTATGCACATTAAAGAAGAAGAAGAAGTTAGATTTTTATCAGAAAACAGCATGTCAAGTAACTAGTCCACTGCACAAAATTTTAAGATAGTTTTTAAAAGAAAAACTTCATTTGTGAGAAGGCTGCATTTTTAGCAGTGTATTAAAAAATTGGGTATTGTGCAAAAGTCTTGACCCAGCCTCATTTCTTTATATCTTGCTTCTAACGAGACAGACGTTTTTGTAATTTTTATTTATAGTGGTCTTGAGCATATTTTTTTCCCATTTCTTGAATTATATCTATAAAAATATCAATGATAGCACAGCTTGACAGGCAAAAAAAAAGCACTTTTGCACCAAGAAGGTGATTCCCAAAGAGTGAAAATTTGGCTTGCTGTGAAGAGTTGTGAAGAGTGCCCTTAAAAATATGAGTAAACTGGACAAATGGTGGAGAAAAGAAGTGGTATGTCTAAAACAAACAAATAAAAAAAATCCCTACAGCAGTTAAACTGTTTCTGAAAGTCATGTCATAAAGAAATAGGAGAAATCCATCAAAGACCTGACACAGGACCTGAGAGATGCATCTGGCCCTTGAGTTGATCCATCTACTGTTCACTGAAGCTTCACCAGAAATGATCTCAGTGGAAGGACGGCTGTCAGGAATCCATTCTTAAAGAAGGGAAACAGGAAGAAAAGGCTGTGGTATGCCAAATTACACAAGGACTGGACTGAACATTAGTGGTAACAAGTCTTATGCAGTGACGTTTAAATATTATGGCTCAAATGTTATGCATGTGTGCCATACATAAGTACAGAGGAGGTCATGAGGGAAGTGTCTATAGAACACAGTTGAGGCTCTGTCAACATTTTGGACGGCATTTCAGCCAGTGGTGTTAGAGATCATGGAAAAAACTGAATTATGAATAGAGAAATGTACCCTTAGAGTTTGATCCACCATGCAAAATATGGAATGGCTTCATTTTTCAGCATGACAATAATCCCAAACACACTGCCAGACACAATGGCCTCCATCCATGTCCTACGCTATCAGTCATGGATTGGTCTCCTCAGAGCCTGGACCTCAGCATATAGCGGGGTGGGATTATCTCAACTGAAGATGGCACAAAGAGCGCTTTGAATGTCCTTCAAGGATACTGGAGAACTATTTCTGAAAACTACTTAAAAAAATAACAGAAAGCTTGCTGAAGAGAGTTCAGGTGTTTCTAGAGTAAAGGTGGTCACAGGAAATATTTACTTTCAAGCTCACTACATTGCATTTTCATGTATTTTTGCACCAATTTCAGTAAATGACTGCACTGATTTCCCATTTTCCTAACTAAATATAAAGAAACGAAGAGTGGTTCGAGAGTTTTGACAGTACTTTCTTATAAAAGTAGTAGGATAATACCGAATAAATTAAAATTAAACAAAATAAAGTCTTAATAGAACATGGAAAAAGATCAAAGTCCTGTCTCCTATGAGAAAGTCCTACACCACTTGACACCACTCACCTTCTCATGAACATTTTTTACTAGTCTTTCTTTTTCTAAAAAGAAAGAAAACTGATTTTCATATGATGTTTATTCAATCCTACAGAAAAGAACAGGCAAAAAAACACTTTCCATTTTTACGCATTTCTTGTAATATTAATACTTCATATGCTGTCTTCTAATTTAGCTATTAGACATTTTAATATGAGATGGTTTTGGGAGCTTTTGCAAACAAATATTGCTCACAAAGAGAGACAAATGAACAGATGCAGTCGGAACACTGATAAGGAAAAGAATAATGTTACAACAGATATTAAACACATATTTATAAAAAAAGAAAAGAAAAAGAAAACTGTAAAGCAAATGTCACTCAAATATTGTTAACGAAGAATGGACTGCAGACACTCAAAGCATTGTTCACAGTAATGTAAATAACAATGCAGCATAGATCTGCAAAAATAAGTTTAAATGTGTAATAAACCCCAGCCGCCTCAAGGGAAAGCTTAAAAATGCACATTTAGTGACGGTCAATAAAGATAATAAATTGACTGGCAGCTATCTATCTTATACACAAAATGTTGCACTCCAGACTAATTCCTACAGCTCCAATCCTCTCGAAGGAGAAACAAGAACAATTGGTATTCAAGGTCACAATGGTCTGATTAAAATCAGCCAAATAGCACGAGCACAAGATGAAAGCTAAATGACCCTGGGTGATGGAGTGAGCGAAACAAACAGCAAAAGATGGTCAACTAACTGAGTACTAATGAAACTCTCTGTGGTCACGGTGAACACTTGAGGGTTGCAGGATTTATGCATAATGCATAATTTATGATTTATAAACTGTCATATGAATTTGCACAAATCTACATGTGTACACACGTCCCGGCAGAATGGCTGTTGTCATTTACTTTGTTTGTGGAAAGTGTTGAGAGTAGTCCAGCTCATTTTCTCTGTGTTTGCGTGTGTTCATCTGTCTGCGCACTTACTAAAATACTCCAAGGATCTAATACAGAGACAAAATGTTTGGTGCTAAGACTGACAAATAACACGTCTCCACGCTCCTGTCAAAATGCTGCGTTTAGATGAACAGAATCGACTTTCTGGGAATTTCCTAACCTGGATTATTAAGCATGGATTTTTGAACACGTCTTCATTTCCATGTTAGAATTTAAAACAGAAAACAAAACAAAAGAAACAAAACAAAAACCAAGTAACTGTCTGTGCAACAGAACATTTGTTTGCTTTATTGATCATCAAGCGTATTTCACTTTTTAAAGAATGAAAGCTTGAGTGAGTGCTACGCTTACAGTTTCACTTCATCCTGAATGAAACTTGATTTGTTTAATTTAAAATTCAGGGCATAAATGTGGAATTTGTCCTTGGTGTGGAACTAAAAAACAGCTGTTTTATCCTCCCCAAAGCACCGGAGTGATCATGAATCTCGGATTTTGATACGACCTTTGTTCCAAGCTGTCTTGTCCTTGTGAAGCATGACCTCAGACTCAGACCTTTAGACCATCACTTTTGAGAAATCCAAGGACTTGAGATTTTCCATTTTTGAATCCTTGGGAGCTTATATTTGAAATTTGTAGATGATGGAGCTTTATCTGTTTTTTCTCCCTTTTTTTTTTATATATATATTTTTGAAATATTTTTCTTGCCATATACTGTTGCTTAATATTTTTATATCACTCTATACTTACTGTATATTTACTTTATTGCATTTTTTATGCCCGATCAGATTAAGTGTTGTCTGGCTGAACTATATTTTATTTTAATGATCTATATACCATTCTTATCTTGTTCATCCCCAACCTGAAATGGATCATGAAATAAGAGTCTAGTATATAAAGTATGTGAAGAACTTAAAACAGTCACCACATGGTCCATGGTAAGTAGTCAGAATGGCTTCTGGATACCAAGTAAACAACGAAAGGTGTGAAGGAGGTATGAGATGAAGACCGTCAATGATATTGCAGTGAAAGTTTAATAGTTACTTGGAGACAAAAGAAAATCTTAAACACGGATTCAGTCATAATGCTCTGTCTGCCTATGACACAATTATTAACAGTAATTTATTTTCCACCCTGAGATACAATAACAGCAATCTGTGTGTCAGCATGACTATGAAGCAGCTACTTTCAGCTGCTCCCTTATTCTTAAGGGGTCACCACAGCAGGAGGCTCTGCATGTTTGATTTGACAGATTTTAGGTGAAGAGAGAACCCATTAAATTTGGGTCCAGTGTGGTTTGAAATCATAGAATAGCATATTATTCCTGGAGGATGCTGAGTGTAAATTAGTATTGCTTCATGAAATATGTTAATAACCCTTTTCTCTTTTGTTCTTTCTTAGCCTTTGATGAACATAATGGTTCTGTGACCTTTTTACTTAAGGCTACATATACTGTCTTCTCTCTAACGAGGTCTTTAAAACCCTTTAATTGTTCTAAGGTTTAACTAGACTGTGTCCGCTTTTCACTGCGTGTCGGTCACCCAGCTTGCAAAGGCGAGGTCACTGCAGGGTCTTGTTTCCAGGGATGTGATTCTTCACCACAGATGACGATCGCTAAGCTTCCCTCTGGAGCCTGAGACAACAGATAGGAAAGGGCACTGGGAGATTGGAACGTAATGAGTCTATTAATTAAAAGCTTTTTCAAAACCAGCTACAAACTCAGCCACACACACACTCACATGCACCCACACATAAAACCTATTGTCTAAGGCTGTCAGAAGCAGGTGATCAGTCTATTGGTGTTCTCCTCTTTCCATTACACATCAGATTGGTGACCTCCGATTCAGATGAGGCGCATGAATTAAAATCTCGCTTTCTATGTGCACACATTCACAATAGAGACAGGTGTTCCAGCTCATATTGCCCCATGAAGGAGGGTATTAGAAAGCAGCAGTAGCCACACATATATTTTTATGCTAGTCTGCACATGATCCTTATTAGGTCTTTGATCATAATGTGAAAAACTAGCAATGTCCAGCCACCGTACACACACCATAGTCCCTAAGGTTTGCGGATATAGCAGGAGGGATCTGTCATTTCCATTTCTTCTCTCCTTTTTTAGTGTCTCATCACTGAACTTCAATTTATCTGCCAGCGATGGGTGTGTGTTCATGTGTGATGTGCTTGTATCTTGGGGTAAGAAAAGGATAGACTATTAGACTCTACAGTCATTGATTAGGCTCAAACAGACCTGACTCTCTTATATCCACCAAGTGAAAATCAGCAAGGTGGCTCCACTACTGTCACACACACACACAGAAAAACACACACTCCATCGATCAGCATGACATACACTGAAGATGACAGATACACTGACAGTAATCAGCGCTGAATGTGAAGAAAGACTTTTTGGAGTATGGACCAATTTATTACTGACTGTGTCTGAGTGATAGACCGATGGACACACTGATGCATGGTGACAGCTGAAAAGATGAAAGGATAGTAGGGGGAAGAGGAAAAAGATCAGAAGAGCCAAATGGAGACATGTTTGTTGGGCCGACAAAGCTAGCAGACAGAGGAGTAAGAAAGTGATGCCTGTTAGAGGTCAGACAGGAGCATTTCCCCCTATTGGTGGCCTCTATCAGTGGTGTACAGTTACACACACACACACACACACACACACACACACACACACACACACACACATACACACACACACGTGTTTTATGCACTTATGTGATCTTCTGGCACAAGGAGACTGAGATTGAATTATTGATTGCATTGGAACAGATCTCGAAGGACAGCAGAGGTCTCTTTATTGAAGGTCTTGTCTGATGATAGTCATTCTTAAGAGGAAAACAATAGGTGACCTTAACTCAGGAATAATCAATGCAACCATCACCTCACAAAGAAATCATGTAATCATTTTTAGTAAAACATCAGCACTTCTCAACATCATATGAGAGATTGCATGTTTCAATACATCACACCTGCGCCTCCTTGTATTTCAGAGGAAATGTAACTACATTCTTCAGACAGTGTTCATAACAAGTCATTTTACGTGTTAATTACACAAGTATGTTTACACAACAATATTTATATTTACAGTATGTAACTGAACTGCACACTATACACTTAAATGCAAGTGATTTGACCATTTGAATTGTATTGTTTTTACCTTTGAAATATTGTTTCAAGTAAAGTGTTTTGTCTTATGGAGAATCAGAAATGAATACTTTTAAAAGACTACAATACTGATATAACCTATGGTTTCTAATTAGCTTTACTATACAGTCATGACCTGTAAAAACCAAAACTTTCTTGGGCATCAGAACCAGGAAGTCTAGAAGCAGTCATAGTACCATTTAGCAGAGCCACAGTAGCTGTCCTCCTACAATAACACCCTGGAAAATGCAGTACTTGCACAATCTAACTCTGGAAAGCAAACTGCCATGTAAATCAAACTCAGCACAAGGGTTAGCAATGTTTCATCTTACACAACTGCAAGATGAAACTACAAATCATGAAAAGAAGCCTAATGAATAATGAGAGAATACAGTTTGATCAGATGAGACTAAAATACATCTGTTTGACTTATGTGGGACCAACATTTTTGGCATAAACCTGACCAGGATACTCAAAGCATATTCATGACAGAGAGGAAAGGAGGCGGAAGTGTAATTAAATGTATCTAAAATTTAAAACTTCTGATCGAGTACCAAAATTACAAACCAGGTCTCCTGGTTTGAAACTGACAACATACTGCTAAATACACTGGACAGATGCATTGTCATTCTTAAGGGAGAACCATTATCTCTCTGTGATTGCTTCCTGTGTGCCGAGGTACCAACCAACAGAAAAAAAAAGTCCATATCTGCGAGAGGCCAGTAGCATTTGCCACAACACCAGCATATTTGATTTCCCAGAATGGAACCATGTTGTTAGAAAATCAGGAAAGGAGAAAAAAAATAATAATAAAGGGGGGGGTCATCATGCAAGAAAGATATGTTAATGGAAAATTTTCTTTTATTGGATAACATGGATAAGACATTAATATGTTTTTCTCTGAAGTACAATAAGATTATCTGCACAAGTTATATAGTTTCAGTTTCACAGTTGTGAATTTAATTGCAATCCAATTAAATCCAATACGAATCACAAAGGCTACTTTTTTTCCAAATGAAAAAGTTCATCTTTAAGGCTAATATAGTGTGGTATAGGAACAGAAAACCAGTTATTTTATTAAAATAAATAAAAATTAAAACAGGAAAACATAAAGAAACCGTATCCCCTGTAAAGCATGCCTGTAGGCATTTAGGTTATGAGGACTATTCACCCATATCATGTAACACACATGTACACAAACGTGGCACAGACACACAGTTTGCAGCCAGCTTTCACTGAGACCTGCAAACTAACCTTTGTGATCCATAACCAATTGAGAATGATTACAGACTTCTGAGAAATATAATCTGAAAACCTAATAATTACTAAAAGGAAAGCAGGTTAGGGGCATAATAGATCAAAAACCTGCTACATTAACTTAAAAAGAAACTAAACAGTACTTGGTGCTTACTTGTAAATCTGTTAAACACCTGTGTTGGCATTTACATTGGCTTCATAGTATTCATTATTAACAGACACATTCCATGGGGACAGTATTAAGTAGGGAGCTGCAGATACCTGAGCAACAGGAGGTCTCTATTTGGACATTTCAAGGTGAGTTAGAGCCCCTGACCTTAGTCGCCTTTCCCATGAAGGGGTCTGATCACTTTTTAAGGTCTTAGCATTCACGAATGTCCCACATTCACATGTGAAGTCTGTAAGAATGGAAAAGGGTAGATTTAAGGCCAAGCTATAGTTATTGGTTGGTGTGTTTCAAATGACAATTACCAGTTGCTAATTTTAGCGGCTTTACAGTTAGGAAGCTTATTAAGCGATTATTTGAGACAGGTTATTTTTTAAAATTCATTTTTCCATTTTTTGATTTTGCAAAAGAGACGTAATTTTTATTTTGAAGGCTAAATTATTGATAGATGGTAGGAAAAGGAATCAGTAATGTAGGAATAATGTAGGAATGTTAGAATAGTATGCACCAATTCAGAGCTAGCTGTTTCCTCATAAGCTAAATTGAAAGCTTATGGAATAACATAAGGAGGAGAAGAGAAAACAAGTCAGAGAACAAAGAAAAATGAAAATGACAATTAACTAACAAATAGAAAACAGACACATGTCTCCAAATTCAATAAGGAGGAGGAACTAGACCTTAAACGCTATTATGTTAGCATCTAGGATGTGCACGCAGGGATTTATAGAAATAGCCACTTTTGGAAACAAGTGAAAAAAACAACAAAATACTCAAAACATCTGCCAATTCACTGTCATTTGCTTTAACCTGGATTTATTATATCAACACTTTAAGTCTATCTTGCTGATTATCTGATGTTAATAAGGGTATTCGTCATCATTTACTGATTATGATTAATGCATCATTCATCAGCGTGTCATATTTGCTTTCTTTCAGTCTCCTAACAAATCAGATGGAATCTACAGAATCTCATTCTTCCCTTTAAATCTGTTTCACATCACTGGGTGCTGTAAAGATGCCGTAAAGGATGTGGAGATGCAAAGGAATCAGACATGCATTCCTGGATTGAAGCCATGGCAGGTCTGTGCAAACATGCTCCATGTGGTAGGAATGATTAGCTTGGGAGAGGTCACTGTTTTCCTCTTATCCCTCTGTTTGGACAGGACTCTAACAATCACACTGATCTCAGCTCACCAAGACATTTAAACAAGTGCCCTGAATGACAAACCTTCAACCCACATTTGTTAGGTATTAACTTGCCATGCAGCGATCCCCAACCCCATGCTATCTAAATATTTAGGAGAGCTTTAAGACAACTGGTGATCTCAAGGAACATATTGGATGAGTTTGAGAGTGTGTATTTTGTTTAGAAAGTATTGACCAAAGATCACGGAAAGGCTAACAATGAAATGAATGAAACAATGAAACAATGAAACAACAATGAAATGAACAATGAAAATCTTTAGGGCTATGACAGACACCAGTTATTACATTCTGATCGCTTCATCTTCTTATCCAAGGTAAGAGGAAAATTAATAGGAAAGAGACTGGTTTTCATTATTTTTAGAATTAACACATGATGGAAACCAATGTGTTATTTTGTCCAAGTAAGAACGTTTTTTGATATAATATTGCATATAATAATGGAGAATATTCTGAAAATCAAATTTTCATGGTAACTATTTAGAAGATACACTTGATCTCATTACATATCTATTGTATTAAAACCACGCAGTAGTTTATGAGTACAGTCTTACTGTGAACTGAATGCACTGTAACCATTTTTAAAAAGTTTTTGTGAAGTAGAAAAAGATAAAACACATAATATATCATATCTCAAAGACCTTGCAGGACCATAATATCCCAATAGATGGTTTTAGTCTCAAACTGCAGGCTTGCCTGTGGTTCATAAAATTTCCAAAAGTAGAATGGGAGACAAAGCCTTCAGCTATCAGCCCCCTCCCAGTTTGGATTTGGGAGACAAGCACCCACTCTACTTTTAAGATTAGATTTAAAAACTTAACTTTTGATAACGCTTACAGTTACGGCTGGATCAGCTGACCCTGGAGCATCCCTTAACTATAGTCTATAGTCTCAGAATGCTGACCCCATAGCAGCGTCAGACGTCTTTTCATTCCCTAGGTGTTTAAATGCTGGCATGTCATAATTTCTTTTCTTCTTTTTCCCATAGTTTGCATTTTATCCCGTTCCTTCTCTTCTTCCCCTCACCCCCAACCTCTGCTAGAGGTAGTTTTTCCCTTCCAGCCACTGCCTAGTGCTTCCTCATAGGTAATGGTTGATTGTTGGATTTTTTCGCTAGGATCTTTACCTTCAAGTATCAAGCGCTTTGAGGGAACTGTTGTAATTTGGCGCTCTACGAATAATAACTGAATTGAACTGAACTCATTGTTAAAGTCTTTATTAATGTTCACTGAAAGCACATTATGTGAAAGTTTTTTGATATCATCAGCTTATGGCTATGGTTAGTCAGTCAAACTGTATACAAACACTGGTTCTAATACCAGATTTTCCCCATCACTGTTTACTATAGCACTTGTCCTCAGTATTAGTCTGCACCCCCTCTTTTCACATTTCTCATCGGTTTCTGTCTGTTCTCGGCCAATCACAGTCCTCGAATGGTGCCAGGTGCTGGCACAATGTCAGCCAAGCCTTTGGAAGAGAAAGCTCAAGAATCTATTTCAGTGTTCCATCCACAGACAAAAAGGGTGGGGGTGGGCAGGGGGATTGGGAACCCTCTGAGTGTCCTTATTCAGCCATTCACTGGTGCCCAGCAGCACCCACTACCCTCAGCCTGAAGAAAGATGATGCATGCTCGCTGATTATCACCAAAAAGAAAATCCCCATGTGAAGGAGCAGATGAAAAAAATGGAATATCCTCTCTTGCAGCAGACACTGTGACATCAGTGTTTAGCTAGGAAGATGGAATAACACCAAAACAGACAGCTAGGCAGCAAATTGAGAATAAGATTGTCAGGAAGTGAAATGCAGTCCTTTTTGGCCAGAGTGGATAGAGGAATTTTTAATTAGAATGTGTTGAGAGATCATAGTTTCCCTTAGAGCTATCGGGGCTTTTCATGTTTATATAATGCATATGCATGTGCTGGAGCAATCATCTGAAACCAGATACCCAATTCCATGAAGTGAAACAGAAAAAGGGGCTTTACTGAGCAATACATTTTTGGACACAAGACCTCGCACTGAAAGGTAAAGGCTGGGATTTGAAACAAACATGTGGTCAGCATTTTAGGAGACATGCAATATCTATAAAATATGAACAATGCGTCTTCCCAGAAAACACCGACATCCAGATCATAGGAAATCGAGTCATGGCAGGATGCATTATGGGATAAGGGTAATTCACACAACTGTGCTTCATCTTCTGAAAGATGAGCAAATACTGTACCACTGGTGTGAAAGCATGTCATCTCACGGCCCCAAGTCTAAGAGCTTTGACGTCTGCCAGCATCGTCAGAATCAGAGCAGATCCCCGAAGACGATCCGACAACCATCACAGCGAATAACTCCCCCACCCTCTTACCTCATCTGAACCAGCAATAATATGATGCTGGATTAATTTTTGTTCCTCTCAGTAAGCTCTGAAGGAGAAGAAAAAAAATGCTTAGTGTCCAAAATAATGAAACATTCCATGACACGTTCTTATCAGCCAAATGAAAAAATCACATTATCTTCAAAAGGGGTTTTAAATGCCTGCCTGCCCGTTTTTTTCACTACCTCAAGCTGCAAGGGGAATATCAACTGTGAGACAGTAATTCGCTCAAGCTCTTAATATTCAGTTCTCAGCTATGTAATATGCAAATTCATTGGGGTCATGGAGAAGTCAAATTGAAAAAAAAAATCCCTTAAACTTAATATGAGAGGCAGTTGGAGATTTTTCTAAGAAAACCAGTCAGTTATGGATAGGGTTCAGTAGAAGTCAAACTGACAAACTGCTCCAGGGAGCAGAGAGGTCCCTGCAGTCCTGACACAAGTTGATCTCTTCAGATTTACTGTGCCTGCACTTTTTAAACCTCACGTCTACCACATTAACACTGAGCATCTCCATCAATTTCCTCATAGGAATCTAGTGCAGTAGTGTATAGCTTGTCCTACAAATGAGATTGTGGAACCTGTGAGGTCTGCAGAAGGAAAACACATGTGCAGTGTGCACAAGGACAGACTGCAGTATCCACATATGTCAACCCATCTGAGGACACTAAATCTCTCCTCTCTGGTTTGTACTTGTATAAGCATTTACATAGAGCTCCACATAAGAGCAAACAAATGATGGTCCACACCATTCTGGTCAGTGGCAACATAAATCCAAAATTCAAATGGGTTCATTTGCACTTGTATACAATTTCGTCTTACTATCAAGCTGTCAATAAAGAGAAATAAAGTAGCTTTCTGAGTGTGATCTGTTGGCTGTTAAGAGGGAGCGGTCTGTTACGAACCCTGATACCTCTGAGAATGGGATATCGATCTATTTCCGACGGCTCCAGATGTGTCATTTTGTTGTGTCTGCACACTTTGTAAAATCTATTCTGGTCTGATATCGTATATCCGGTAACAAGCTGGGATTGCTGTCCTGATGGTGGCCCTGATGATGCTGAAAAGGGACAGGGAAGGCTGCGGCACAGGCCTTGCTATCGTTGCCAGAGAGGAAGAATTAGCCATTTGAAGATGGGCAGGACAGATAGAGGGATCATGAAGCTATTAACCTCCAAACAAGCTGCTGAGAACCCAGCAGATGGCGGGGCTGATGGTGACTGTGTTGCCAGATTGGGCAGCAAGCAAAACAAGGGACCAGACTTCTCATAGATGCTGAGAAAAGGGTCCTTCCACAGCATGTGTTCTACAGTGTGACCATGTGTGCATTTGTGTATGTGTAAAGGAGTACAAATATTTTAAAGGTCTCACTGCCTGGATAAATATCATGAAGAGAGTCCTAAAAACTTAAAGGCTTCATAAAAAACATACTGAGCAGACAATGATCCACTATGCAGTTTGAGTCCTAATATGCTTCTGTCTTTGATACTGGAATAATATATTGTAGCATCAAATCCCAATGCCTTTGCACATTCAGTAATGTCACAGAGCGCTTGCAACATCCTAAATCCCACAATAATCTTAATAAAACTTCAAGCAGCACACTAATGAACTTTGTTCATGCTACAACTCAACTCAATACAATGTTTAATGTGTATTTGTCTTCTGCCAGTCATTTGTATACTCTTTATTCATTTGCATAATCTCATTATTTTAAAAAGAAGCTTAATGTGACAGTTAATCAAACAAGACAGAGAAGGACGATTTGTGCAACAAAGACCTAAGTTTAGTCCAGCCTGTTTCGAAGAAAAAGTTTAAGCGTGGAAGAGGTACATGTGTGTTTTGAGCACAATGGTGCTAAGTTATGTTTGTTATGGAGAATCTTCTGACAGTTGACAGAACTGTAAAGCAAAGTGCCGAAAATTTAATTGCACAACTGAATACAAGATGGGAATTGTGTTTGATGTCTGGCAAAGGTTTGAAGCTGGGAATAAAATAATTTCACACACTCACATACACTTCATACACACCACTTCACTAGGTATAACTCGATGCATTTAGGCATGTAGACATGGTCAAGACAACCTGCTGAAGTTCAAACCAAGCATCAGAAAGGGGAAGAAAAGGGATTTAGCTGGCTTTGAACGTGGCATGGTTGTTGGTGCCAGATGGGCTGGCCTGAGTATTTCAGAAACTGCTGATCTACTGGGATTTTCCAACAAAACCATCTCTAGGGTTTACAGAGAATAGTCCAAAAAAGAGAAAATATCCAGTAAACAGCAATTCTCCAGGCCAGAATGCATTGTTGATGCCAGAGATCAGAGGAGAAAGGCCACTTCTCCACACAAATAACCACTTCTCGCAATCAAGGTATGCAGAAGAGCATTTCTGTATGCACAACATGTTAAACCTTAAAGCAGATGGGCTACAGTGCACTGGGTGCCACTACTGCCAGCTAAGAACAGTAAACTTGGGCTAAAAAAACAACTGGAAAAATGCTGTATGATAAATTTGATTTCTGCTGACTGAATCTAGCATAAACAACATGGAAGCATGGACTCATCCTAACTCATATAAAAGGTTCAGGCAGTAGTGTAATTTTGTGGCTCTTTAGTACTAACAGAGCATCATTTAAATGCCAGAGCTTTCCCCTTATGACCACAGTGTACTCATTTTCTGATGGCTGCTTCCAACACGTCATGAAGCTCAAACCCTCTCAAACTGGTGTCTTGAACATGGCAATGAGTTCATTGTACTCAAATGGCCTTCACAGTCACCAGATCTCAATCAATCAATAGAGCACGTTTGGGATGTGCAATGCGAGATTCACATCATTGATGAGCTCTGGGCAGACTCAAATTCTCAAATTCAAAGTGTTCTTTAGAAAATTACTAGTTTCGACATTTGATCATAGAGAAGACTGACGTAACGTAACAGTCATATAACTATTGCAGTCATTGAGACTCGCAAGTTGTAACACTGCTCAGCGCATCTTGTGGCAGAATGAGAAACCATGTATATCAGTGGTGAACAGAATATTTTAGCAGAACACCGAATCTATGTACTGGGGGGAATTTGTAAAGAGTATGAAAATCCTGCTCGTCATGTTTTATTCAAATGTGCTTAACAAGTAGCTCCTATTAAAAGTGCAATGACTTTAACAAAAATAGTGACAGGTGAGGCTGATTGTAGGTTAGGGTTTTAACAGAGCTGCAGTTGTAAGGTGAAAGGAAAAACCAAAGTGAGGTTCGAGGAAAACAAGTATGGTGTTAAGACAGTGGACTGAGCCTCAACTAACTATATGATACAGCTATGCTCCTACACAGAGGCTGCTGCTTTTAGCGATACCTCCAGGTGATTAAGTGGTAGTTAGGGAAATTACTAGAGTCCCACTTTTTATATCACTCACATGCTTTCTTGACCGGTGGCAGCAATGGTGCAGCTCAGTAGGATTTCTAAAAGGTCATGCAGTGTGTGAATGGGTTACAAGAGGAGTTGTGAGTTAATTAGCTCATACCTCTGTAATGACATGTGGTGCTCTTATCCATATAGATCCCTATAGAGCTCTGGGTAGCACATGTAATCCTCACAGCTGAAAAGTGAGTCATCATACATACACGTGAGTACACACATATACGCAGGCAAACTCTGCTGAGGACTTTCTAATGCATTTCATAACCCCTTCTCCCAAATCCTTGCTACTTGTGTGGGCATTGTGAAAATAATGACAGGACTGCACAGATGGTAGCTTCATCAAAAAACTTAAAACATTTGTGTTGATTGGTTTTGCCATTGCTTAGAAACATCAGTATTCTTTCAACGCTAATCATACACATCACTGGTAGTCTCTATTAATTAAAAAAACATTATGGATCATGTCTGTGAGGCGAGATCATCTTACATTCTTACATTATAACTGGCATAGCTGACCTCAAAAAATGTGAGACTTCATGACGTCATGCTGAAAAGCTCCAACATTAGGATAATGTTACATTTCGGGGTAAGACGTTTCAGTGTTACCAGAAAGTCACTGGGACTGGAAAGGCAAACAAAAGCAACTGAAAGAGTATTAATAATTAACAGAAGAAATATTTTAAAATGTACTAAATTTATTTTATTTGTAACTGCATTTCTGCTTGAAACAATCTTTTACCTGATATTTTGTATGTGTTTATTGCAGCACCATATATGTGGAAATCCCATTCTTTTGACAAGCTGCAGATATGTTGATATCAGTAAAATGTTTCCCGACAATCCAAAAATCTGATCTTGCAGTACATTATCTACTATATTACAGAAAAGATTTATCATGTTTTGCATTGCAGTGTATCCTTGAAGAAAAACAAAATCCTTCCCTGTCCTTACTCATAGTCCTTTATAGCATAGACCCAACCACAGACATGAATCTACTTGCAAACCTCAGTCTCTGGTGTGAAAGTCAAGCATTTTTCATCGGGCCAAACGGAGCCTCGCAGACTCCTTTGCAGTTTAGATTGTAGATGTGGCACTTCATTCATTCGTAAAATTAATTACCTCTGTCACATCTATTTATATTTGAGAAAACAAGTCGCGTTCACATGGAATTTGACAGAATTGAACTAAATCCTGCTTAATGGATTGCTATTGTGACAACGTTTACAGGGGCAAGAACTGAAAATTACGTTTGACTATGATGAATGAGAAGTATATGATATCCTTATAAAAACAATGTATCAGAATACAAAAATGTAAATGGTTCACTTGCAGTTACAAACTAGAATATCCACATAATTGCATCTGTTCAGTTTTTGTTTATGGACACTAATAATAGGCTTTGAGCAATCAAATCCAATTTTTCAGTCTTACTTTTGATTTTTTTAAAAAGCTCTAAAAAGTCACAGTAAACTTGTGTAAGACAGCAGATGGACAAATGTAACAATTTGCTGGTGAACGTTGTGAACTATTTAGCAGCTAAAGAGCCAAATATTTCCCGTGGGTAATGATGTTACACATTATAGTCTCTTAAATATTTCATTGTGTTTAACCTAGCCATATCACCCTCTTTAAGGGAGAAGGCCCAACAAAAATATTTCCCCACTGTTCCCACACCCACTCTATCAACGGAACAATTTTCATATCTAAGTTAGCTTCAAACATATGTCTGGATAAACTGGATAAGCACTGTCAGTGCCAATACCCCCCCCCCCCCCCCCCCCCAACCCCCAAACACACACACACACATATATGTATATATATATGCATGTGGCCTGCAGCTAAGGAAATTAAAGTGTGCTTGGGGTCCTGTGTGTTGTTAACAAGGTAAACAGTGCTGGGGGTCACTGTGGGGTAATAGTGCTGTTTATCGGGGTAGACCAAGCAGGTTGGCCATTGAGTTCTGTAATGAGATTAAAGCAGCTGAGGAGGAACGGGTGAAACAGATAAAGCAAGTTGGAAGAAGCGGATGAGTTTGCATCAACATGAAGGTTAATCTTGGAATGCAAAGGCAAATAATATAAGATGATTCTTACTGCTCACCAGAAAGCTCAGTCAATTTCAAAATGTATTCTGCAGGCATCTTGATTTTGTCAGCAAAGCATGAGCAGGACATTAATGAACATTACTTTATCGCGCAGTTTCAAGCCAGCTGGCATCCTGTCATTTTAATTAAATAATGTCAGTTTAAGGAATAATCCAGGTTGAAGACTCACCTGTTCTCAGCTGCATTTGAATAAAGCGCCAAATCCGCACTGTTTTACTTTTAAGCTTAAATTTCAAAACTTACATTTTAACTACTGATTTTATCTACTGTTCCTTTCTTTCTTTCTTTTTTTCCATTTTAAATCATGCTTTTTATTTGTTTTTGTTTTTTTTAATGTCTCTGTAAAGCACTTTGAATCACCTTGCTGTTGAATTGTGCTATATAAATAAACTTGCCTTGCCTTGCCTTGCCTAATCCCCCCACCCAGCCACCCAAAAAAAGACAGAATACTCTAGTAGTGTATTTTACCTTTACAGGAAGACCAATAAAATAATTTCTGTAAGAGAAAATACAAGAATTGAAATCTGCTAAACAGAAGCTGCCTCAAGGACTATGGTTCTCTAATTGCCCATGTACAGTGTACTGTCCCTTTATTTGGTATTGAGGCTGTGAAACTGTGGCAGCCCGTCCATCTATATAATTCAGTTTCTCCTCTACAGTACACTCTCCCTGTGGTGGTAATAAAAAGTTAATAGAGTAGTATATTAAAACATTTACAGTGAAGTGTGATCAACACAAACAGCTTTGCCTGTAAAAGTGCAATATATTAATAGCTGTATAGTGTTATGCCAAGTTTAAATGAATTATATGTCAAATTAATCAACACCTTGTCAAGCTGAAGGATGAAAATAACAATGGACAAAGTGTTATTGAATTCTTGTGAACTAACTATGTGTAGCAGAGTTGATATGTAGCGGATTCCTACATATTTCAGGTCTGTATCACCATGCTTTTGTTCTTTTTTAATTAACTGGCGATCACCCACCTAAGCATACTGTAGGAACCCTTAGCTCACAGTTACTAAACACCTTGTTTTATGTTCTGTAAATGTCACAAATATGAGCAGTGTTATGTTGATTTTCAAAAAGGCAATGCATTAATCTCTTGGAATAAGTTCTCATAATACTTGATGTGTGTTCTGTGTTAGAAGCTTCAAATCAGGTAGTGTAAAGAGACTTAGCACCAGATTAGAATCAAGTGCAAGAACATTTTAAACATTTTCTAAATCACCAAATTAAT
This sequence comes from Simochromis diagramma, assembly GCF_900408965.1. Taxonomy (NCBI): domain Eukaryota; kingdom Metazoa; phylum Chordata; class Actinopteri; order Cichliformes; family Cichlidae; genus Simochromis; species Simochromis diagramma. The sequence continues at coordinate 10,657,894 of NW_024386831.1, forward strand.
CTATAGACTTTTCTATGAAAGTGCAGAACACAGTTACACAGTTTGCACTTTTTTCAGTGTTTTCTTCCTTGTAAACTGATCTGTGTTGTTTCTTTGGAGTAAATTCCCTATGTGCCCATGTCATGCCACCAATATTAATGTGTATTCATTCTTTTGTTTTGCTTGGATCGGAATTGCCAATTTATTTCATACATTTGCTGGTGTTTTGTATAGTTTCAACAGCTGTTTTGTTTGTTTGCTGGGTGTGTGAACCCACTAATTAAATTGGTCACTGTGCAAAAGCAGTGGGTGGGTTCTTCAAGGGGCTGTCTTTGTGCTGTCTTCACCTTGTCTCCCTGCACCTGGTTTAACTCTTCAGTGGATATCTGTGTAGATGTGTGCTTTGAAGTGGCTCCTTGAAGGTTGACCTTCCTGTTCTCAGTAGTAAATCTCTTCCTTTTTAATCCTCATCTGGTGTATTGATTTATGGGGTTTTAATAATTATTTTGTTACTGTTAATCAATTCATTAATTACTGACAAATATAATCTTTTTTTCCTGCCTCTTACTATGACAAACCTGCGTTACTTTTGCACCTGAAGTTGCGATTCCTTGGGTAAAAATCCTAGCTTCACACTGGTTAATGCCTTCCAACGCAAGCTTTACTTCCCACGTATTGTTCAACCTTTTTTATTATGGGTCATGGCTCACGCTGTAATCAAGATCTTTTTCATCTTGGCAAAGATGACAAAGCTGTTTTATTCAACCTTATAAAAACACAAAAAACACAAAGACTCCTCAGTGTTCACCCATGAACCATTAAAACCACAGGATCCCAGTCTAGATAATGTCACTGTGTTCACGTTAATGTAACACGTACTAAAGTCTTTTTAAAGAGCTTTTTCTCTTTATGCAAAAGCACCACTTAACCCATTTTAGGTCTTTTATCTTAAATTTACTCCAAAATGCTCAAGAAATGAAGTGCAGATTAGAATGAAAACATGCTGAAGAAACAACAGATGAGCCTTCCTTTCATTTTCATTGTCTCAACACCTTTACCTCTGTTCTCATTCGCTCTCTTCTTTTGCCGTCTCAGGTTTTTTTTTTTTTTATGCATCCTTTTCCTTTCTAGCATCCCTCGTATCTCTCAGCCTCCAGCATGGTTGTATGTTAATCTGTTGAAGGAGGAGTGGAAGGTGTGTTGGGTTTAATCATCCTGAGGGCTGGCTGGGTGGCTGTCTACTTGTCTGCTGGGACTAATTGGAACAAAACCCTTGTTCTCAAAGAAAAACCAGAGCGAAATAGCGGGTTAAAAGCAGAATCATGTCTGCAACTGCAGGTAATTAGAGTCGTGTGGTAACAGGAGATCTAAAAGAGTTTAAGTGTGCATCAGTGTGTGTGCAAGAGTGTTTACATGCATTTAAGTGTATATATCACTGTAAATATGACAAAAAAAAGTTTTCAGCTTCTCTATATATGCCAAAGCTGGTTTATATATTCATATACTTATTTTGGTGTATTTGTAATTTCTGTACGCATACTTGGGCATGCGGTACACCGTCACACATTATCAAACTCTCAGCTGGCAGATGTGATCGATTAAGAAGTGCAATTCTATCTGTCCCATAGTAACAACAGCTCTTGATGTCATTCCTTTGTCACTTGGTCTTTTAAGAAGTCTATAAGTGGATTTTGATTCAGTGAAAGAACACAGAGGCCAGTTCTCACCTTGCTAATGGAATCAGTGTGCTGCTGAACACACTGGTCTAAACAACACAGGCTTCTGGGAAGCAACACTTCAGTTTTATCCTAACAGAAAATGAAACACAGAATTTGTCCTGTAGTGAGTGTTTATTTAAATTGATGTGTAGCAGTTGTATTTCCCTCCACTGCCTTCTTTTTTTTCTCATGTGCTGTGGTCCCCATAGAAATTTAATTAATTTTAAGAGACTAGCCACAATTAAGGGCATGTTCCACTTTCGGCTAATTAGGAAAGAATTAAACATTTAAATAGGCAATGAAGCTGTAGGTTGAAGTTTAAAACCATTTAACCTTGGAAAATTTACAAACTCTTGAATTTAGCTTTCTCCCACAAAACAAGAATGTAGTTTTTGAAGAAAGAGATAGTTAATGATATGTAGGTAAAAGGGACTAAAGACTTCTGTTTACAGCCCTGGAGATTGGTTGGTGACCCCTGGAAACTACTGATCATGAGGTATGTCTATTCCCCGAACAGATGGCAAGTGTTTCCGGGCAGTTGTTAAGTGAAATTGGTTGTGTCAAAGAAATGACTCCAAGTCCTGTTTCATAGGGTTTGCTGTGGTGGTATCTGGTATACGGAGAACTTACCAGCATAAAGAGTGGGTCTGGGAAGATAAACTGATGACATTTATAATGATACGCAAGAGGATGTGAGGGGACAACAGGTCAGGGCATGATTTACATGTGAGTGTTAAACTGATGCAAAAGGTGTAACATCAGGGGTCTGGGAGACTACAATGGCTGCGAAGACCAAATAGTAAGGTATAAACAAGTAAAACAAAGATGATAGGGTCTAATGGTCAAACACTCCAGGAGGTAATCATCTGTGTTCTGGTTATACAGATTTTAACCAGGAACAGAAGGATGTCAACAGCAAAAGATTCACAGAAAAGTTGATCAGCCTTAATAGTCTACGTCAGTCACAAAGAGGTATACAGTGCTACACCAAAAAAGTTTCTATAATTGCTTTGTTCATAAGGATTACCCCTAGTTTACACCAACTTGTCAGCAAACACTCACTAAGTACTCGCAGACCATTAATGAAACTGGGAAAGTGTGACGGAAAAACAGATCACCTTTTGAAGTGTGTGGATTGCAGCAGTATGATCCAAGTTTTACTTTGAAGGAGAAAAGCAAACTCCAGTTCTCCAGTTTGAGCGATTGGTGAGTGTTTGTAGACACGTCAGTGTTGCCCAGGCAAACAACGCACAACTGCTGCAATTTACTAGGTACCAAAGGAATACCAAGGAGGTTGTTGGTGCAGCACCTTCTTTGTGACCAACTTCGACACAATAGACTTTTGCAACCACTTGCCAACCCGTCGGGGAATCCACATTTACCATCTCTAGGCCTATGTGACTGGGACCTAGGTCGCATAACAGATTAACGGGAAATTTAAAGTCGAGTTGAGGTAGCGCTTTTGCTGTCCGCTCCACTCCAGGGACTGCTTGTCTGCCTACAGTGAGCTCTGCTGTCAGATTGAGGCAGTGTAAAAAGTATATGCTACAACTCGTTTGTGGGCCACTCTTGTTTTTGTTGTTGGTCTCATAGACAGCCATGGAGCTGAGGGGACTTATAACATATAAAAAGCTAAAGTGAAACTCATTGTTAAAAACAATAAAAAAGTGTCACTGAAACCAATGTCTGTGCCTTTCGTGTTTTATTTTTTATCCTTTTTTTTTTATCATTCTCAGTTCTTGGTGAACTCTGCTATTGCTCCCTTCTCTGTACAAGCACGCTTGTCAACCAATAAGCATTCTGCAGTTGCTTTTGGCTACTTCTGCTTCCAGCGTTGCACAGTTAGAATCTTGGGTGACTGCACAGGTGTGCACCTCTCCCCCTTCTGTCCGACCGTTTGAAGTGTACGTCGGCAGAGACACATGCTGGACCATAAATTCTGCTTAAAAAAACATTCTTCCCCTGATCGTCTAGATGAGCCCAACAACCCGCATCTGTCTACCACTTATCAGCACAACACTTTAGCTGTTTTCACAGTTGCTCCTCAATGCCCAATAGGTCTCTTTTTAAATGTCTCTCTCTGTGTTTGCCAACATAAAGCAGACAAAGAAAAAAAAAGCATGTGGTAGAGCTTCCCTTGTGAGGTAATTTACTTTCCTTATATATCTCATCAATTCAGTGAATGGCACTCCTCATGTGAGACACAGTAATGAATAGGGCTGCCAGCACAGATGTCTTCATAACCCGCAGCTACAGTCAGTCAAGATATCAAAGGAATACACACGTAAAATACCAGGGCTTGAATAGACTGAAGCATTTTGCAGCTGCTTGATTGCTCAGAAAATTGATATACAAATAAACATACTGGTTGAAAAGAAGTAGAGATATATTTCTATTAAGTGAAATATTCCAGAAGCTTCATATTCAAGTCCACCTGCATGAGAGCACCTTGAAAACTGACAGGATGACACGACAGTGAACTGTGTCACATCCTCTCACTGCTCATAATTGCTCTCCACTTGCCTTTAATTAAAAGACATAATCCCATTAACAAGCAGAAATAGGATTAATACTGCCTCAGACTCCAGCTGCTGCTCTGTAATGAGTGTGACCGTGTGTGTGTGTATGTGTGTGAGTGGAAGTGTCTGGTCCCCTGACTCAGAGATATCACCAATACCACATGGGTGATGTGGGTGAGAGGAAACGAGCGAGAAAGGGATGCTAAAGGATGTTCCAAGAAAAAGAAATGGAGATTGAAGATGGAGGGTGACATATATACAAAGAAATACAAAAGATTAAATGAAAACAAATATATGTGCACTACACAGTAGGTGTGTATCTTCTGCTATAAAATTCTATAATATCAGTTAGTGTTTAAAATTCTCAGTGATATGAGAGGAGTTTGGAGAGAAAAAAAGGATTGGAAGAAAAAGAATGAGAGAGAATGATTCAATGACAGAGGTCAGAGTCTTTTCCACTGAGACATCCTCCCTCGTCGCTGAGCTAAGGTGAGAAACAATGACCGTGAAAGGATGACATGCCAGCACAACGCCACTATTGTAGAAATAACAAAGGCTGCTGCTGAGCCACAAGGATAAGAGGACACGGTAACAGGGGAGCGTTCAATGTTTCTGAGTCGATTATGTTGTTGTTACCACACAGCAATGCCTCCCTGCATCTATGTCTTCTAATGTACCTTACACAAGCCGACACCATCCTTATTCCCCTGTCTGTTCTGTAATTGTTGCACTTTTTTTCATCTCTCTACAGCGGTCCCATTGTTGCTGCCAGTTGGAAATATTATATGACTCTTGCTGTGTCATATTTTGCATTTTTCCTTCTAAACCGGTAGTTTGAAGATCATGTCCAATTTCATAAGCCTCATGTGGCCACATAAAAGCATGAAAAGTGAAGAAATCACAAATTGTGTTGCAAGAACTGTTGCTTAACTGAAGAAAAAGTATTTACTTGAGTGGTGAGCGATTGAGAATGAGCCAAATGTTTTATTTCTCGCCAAAGTGATATAGAGTTATGATGGGAATTATATGACAGCATGCAGCAGTTGATCATTGTGACACCTATGTTAATCAAGATCTGAAAAGAAATAAAAATGTTCTGGTTGTAAAAGCTTTCAGTGTCAAAAATATTTCTGAAAATAACAAATAAGTAAGTGACCTTGTATATCATTTTTTTCATGGACATCTACTGGTCGGTATTCCAGCAGCCAGCTCTGTTAGTTAAGTGTGTGAGTGTGTGTATGTGTGCTTGATGTGTCAGGGTTTGAACCAGCGAGTGGTAGAGTTCAGAGGGCTTGTCTGTGCTCTCTCTGTGGGCTTCTCTCTGACAAGACAGTGAAGTGACAGCACCGAAGCACAGACACATTACTGACAACTAAGGTTAGACTGATAAATGAGGTCAAAAGTGGCCTTGTGCTTTAAAATTGGAAATACCTGCCACTGCCATTCTCCAATTATAACACGTATTTAAGGAAGTTTCATCAGCTGTGCTGTATTAAATACTCTGTGAATGATACACCAGTCTTTTGGAAATTTAAGGCTTTATTTGCGTTATGTAGCAACCACCATAGATAGATAGATAGGGAGAGAGAGAGCTATCGCCAGCTTCAGGGCAGGATTTTTTGTATGAAACCTCAGGATTCAGGACATCAGTGAGCAAGCTGAACCCTGGACATCACAGGGTGATCAAACCTTGGTTACGTCTATCCCCATAGAATCTTTAAGAAGAGAGATCAGCGGTAGCTGCACAAACTACATCTAATACCACCAAATACTTTATCTGAAGGTGCAGGTATATCAGAGCTGCTTGATGGATAAATTGTATAACCTCTGAAACCCCCTATTTACAGATTTTTCCTATGTCAGGTTTTTGGTGGAACATATCTAACTTTTTTTCAAACTTTCTTCAATTTCGATTGACATTTGCACCTACAGTACATCATGCAGTGAATGACCAGGTGTTTAGAGCTTCAAGCTTCTCTTTCTTCTCTCGCCCTCTTTTTTTTTCTTATTTTGATGCTTCATGTACAGGACCATTCATATAACAGACACCTCTGTCTTTGCCTTACTTTATTTTTAAATACAAATTTGGTTACTTTATTGGATGACTGTAATTGCAAGGTATGATTTTGCTAACTTCACATTGCCTTCTTAAATCCACTAAGACTTTCAAAATTCCACTTAGCTTTAAGTAGTTTTTACAATATTTAGAGAGTTTTCCCAGATTCTGAATGGTAAACACCTGTGTTAGTTAAGTCTCAGTATAGGTTGGATTGCCCTTCTTTCATACACTTAAGCTTACCTCTTTGCTGTGAGTGACATGATGGAATATATCAATGTGAATGTCAGTGCAAAGCCTGAAATAAGAAATAGGAAAAATGCCTCTGCTGTCTGAATAGAAATGCAGGCCAACTGTAAGGACTTGACATAGAGATTGCATAACACCTCATACATAAAACATTAAGCTTTGCATATGCAATGCACACACAGCTAGGCAGGCATATGGTGTAACCCCCATTCCCTTTATTTTTGTCCAGCCAAGGAAGCACGAGTTAATTGTGGAACCGCTTGTATGTACTGTTTATGGATTCTTGCCCTTATGTGGACATGTACATGTCTGACTTCTTAGAGAGCTGCTGCTGCTTAATTGTAAAGTTTCTCTCTCTTTCTCATTCCTTTGCTAAGTCTTTTTCCCTCCTCACACTTTCTCTCCTCACCTCATCCTCTCGTCAGACCAAAAGAGAAAACCCGCAGAGTCAGTTCAGCACATGTTCATCAAGCAGAGGTTTGCAGAAGACTCATAGGGGAGGGGATTAGGATTTAGCAGGCTACAGTCCGAAGGCGATGGCAGGCAGCTGAAGACGCAATCAGGATTGTGTTTGATTTTAGCACAGCACATGTGAGCTGATTAATAACGTAGGGGGGAAAGTAGGACATTAAAGGCAGCTGCAGTTTCCTTCAAGTGTTTTTTTTTTTTATAAGTCACTTTGGTATCTTTTTCACAGATAATGATGGCAGACAAAAAGGCCATGAGAGGAGTTTAAAACTTCAGGCCATTTCAGATGAAGTTTATGTTGGGAGGAAGTTGAAAAAGCTTGACAATCGTTAAAAGTGGGGGAAAAGAACATCAAAGTGAAACTTTTAAAAAACTGAGTTAGTTTAATGGATAATTACGAAACTTAGAGCGCAAATTTGTCCCATTTTTCCACGCACCTAAAACCCAGAGTATTTCTCCTCCGCCTCCCTGTCCTCGAGTTCACCTCGCTGCCTTGTTTTTCTCAAGCTGTCCTCCTCGTTACCTGGCTAATCCCAGCCACTGTCGAGATTTAAATGCTGCTTTCAACGTGAGTCATATTTTCAGCATTCAGCATTCAGCATCATTTCCCTGAGCCCGACAGACAAGGAGAGAGGAGAGGGAGGGGGACTGGAAAAAAGATAAAGAGACACACTCCGTGGATTACACACGCAAATACACACATAAATATGCGTATACACATGCAGGAACACATTGTATGACTCTGTTTAATTAGCCTGGCGGTTTATCAGGGTGATCAGGAGTTCAACGCAGTAAAGTTTCCTGCAGATAAAACAGTGTTTGGGGAAGTCGGGTCTAATGAATGCTGAGCAGCACAAAGGAGGAGGAGGAGGAGGGGAAAGAGGAAGTGAAGAAGATGAGAAAAGGATGACAAGAGGGCGCTTCAGTTTAATTGCTTACCTGATACTTTCACTTCCTCTTTATCATCCTTTTCTCATCTATTACAACAGCTTCGAAAATCGCCTCTAACAGATGGAGCTGACACTCTTTTATTTGTTAGAAAAGAGCTGAAAGTTTATGGTGACGGTTTAACTATTACAGAAACTGACAGGGTCTCCTTCAACTATTTATGCTTTTAAGGACTTTGTTTACTGTGGCGCAATCAACCAATTGTTGTGAACGGAGTAGGACTGTTGAAACGTAATATTAAACGTAATATCTTTAACTTGACCTTATCAGCTAAAAAGTTCATTTTCACAGTCCAACTGGAGAACTTCACAGTATTTTCTCAAGTACTTACTTTCTGACTACATATATTAGTTGGTTTTCTTAAACTGACCGCTCCACTGTTGTTTTTTTTGCATATTGTGGAGCATATGTGGCAAATGACAAACAAATATAGTCCCTCTATTGAATGTCATATTCAGGAAGATACACTAGGTGAGAAGAAAAGATAAAATGCAACTAACAAAGAGGATAGCCTATATTACAATTTGAGAATGGTCAAATTTTGTCTTCTTTTCAATGTGTGTGTTTCATTCTAGCTCAAAGAAAGACCAAGACTCTCTATTATTGTTAAAACATGGACGAATAAATTGTAATGTTTTATAACCTCGATTTACAAAACAGGAGACGTTAGTGTGAGGCTGCAATCTAAAAAATGCGCTATTCAAAGGGGAACATTATGCCAAAGATTTAGTGATAATGCACTAATTTATGAACAATGCTTTGGCTGGTTCATTTTAATAATGACCAATGCATTTTTGGCACGAACGGCGTAAAATTACAGCACTGAAACATGATGAGGAAGTGAGTATTGTACTAATGAACTAACCAAAACAATTTCATGCAAGCGTAGGATTATATGTGTTTCCCTTGAAAAAAAGCATGGTAATCCAGATCAATGAGAGGGAACTGAAGAGAGTTGATATGTTATTGATATGAGGTTGATGTCTTGAAGGTGTTATGTATTGCTGTAAGAGGACTGTAGGAGGTCTTGAAGGTCTTCAAGGTTGAGACAGCCATTTTTGGATAAATATGACAGGAAAGGTGAATCTGAAGACTTTCCAAGAGCAAAGCTGTTAATTACAAACTATCTTATAAATCTTAAGTCTGTGTGTTACAGCTGCCCTGGATGATGTGCTGAAAAAGAACATTATCTAAAAAAAAGTTTAAAAAAAAATCACCCAGCTACATGTTATTGAGCTTAGTGTTACAGTGTCAAAAGTACATAATGCAACAGAGATTAACCTAGCACACCATATGTTTGTTTTGGACAGATAGTTTTATATGGCATATAAGCCATCCTTATACAGTATCTGGCTTGTGTTGGGTTTCCCAATCCCTTTGACGTTCAACATTAAGTTCAGTTGTGTTTTGTTTCATCACAATACCACTGGGGACTAGAAATATGTGAGACTTGGCTCTAAACACTTTGTGTGAGCAGTCACTGAGGAGCTACAGGACTCCTAGCTTTGAGCAATCCAGCCTTGCCAATTATGCAATTGTTCTAATAACACCTTCCACTGGATTTCTAAATAAATCAAAACTCCAGGTAGTAACTATCACAGCCACATCAGGCACAAAATGTTAAGTTAGCTTAAATATAGCACAGATTACCTCTCTCAAACCTGGGTAAATCACGTTTGTGTGATTATTTCAAATACGCTTCTCCCAAAGTTTTGTGCTTTAGAAGTTAAACTTGCGATGCAGCAAGGCCGGCTGCAAAAATAGCTGTGTTCATGCCTTTCAGTCACAACATTGATAATGCACTAAACTTGCTCAGACTAAATAAATTCAGCTGTTGGTCTGGCATCTTGGCTGTCACAATCATCTTTTTTAGAAGCCAGAATGATCATACTTGGTGCTAAATGATAACTTAACACATATCTGTCACTTAAATAGGCTATCCCCTTAATAATGCAGCTTGAACCCTCAATTCCTCAAAAGATTTCTATTAGAAGGTTACTGAGAACTTCAAAAGACTCTCCCATCTATGGACAGCTGGCATTGAGTTGGTATAAGCTATAAACGAAGCTATAATCAGGTAATGTTGGGTTCAAGTGTCCTAAAAATCACACTTTCCCTCTGATAAAAAGATTACATGCTCACATTGTATGAGAGTTTATTTGCTAATTTCCAGAAAAATGAAAACTTTAGTCTCACTGGCTAACACCAGCAAAAACAACAGAAGCTAGCTACAATAAAGGTCAAGATATCCTCAAAAACTCACCTCAGACACCAGACTCCTTACACAAAGGATTACAACCTCCTCAAGAGTATTTACATGTAGGTGTTTCACACTGGGCCTTTTGACAGCTGAGATGAACAGCAGTTTGACAACAAACTGGGCAGAGCGTTTGAGGTGACTTGGGGAAATGTAAAATGGTAAACTACTTAATTAACATATATTTTTTTGTCTTTATGCTTGATTTACTGTCAAGTGTTGATATTATTCAAATATGTTAAAATATACTCCATCCATTCTCTTCTCTTCCTATTCCAGCTACCATATCAGGAGAGGCAGGGTACTCCCTGGACAGGTCGCCAGTCTGTCAAAAATATAGTATGTACAAAAAATGTTTTTACGAACATCCAGTAGTAGAAACTTGCCAGCCCGTCTATAGCTATTATGGGAAGATGCAAAGCAAGCCATGACCTTTATGGCTCATACACTGTTAACAGACATTAAACAGAAGAGAAAAAATTTCCTCCTGTACAGTTTACGTTTTTTGCAATGCAAAGCAATGGCTTTGCTTTTTGTAGCCAGCCTCAAATGGCCATTGGCGTGAGTGCAATTTTTAGCACTTAGTGTTGGCTTCATTTTTCATCCTTAGAAGTCAGAGTTTACTCATCACCATAAGCTAAAGTCTAAGTTGAAGGTAAGAACAATCAAAATCTGGAAACAACTAATGCAATATGTGTTATAGAAATAAGCTAGTCTTAAAAAAAAACGATCAGGTCTGACAATATCAGGCTTGACAATAGCTTATAGCTTTATTAGCTTATTTTACCTCTTAATGACTTTGTTATGCAGTTTTTCAGGAATTACTAATGACAACAGTCATTTTTACATTAATCTCAGAATACATGTTTGTTGTTTGTTGTTTTCATTGTCTGTATAGGTTCTGTACAGGCCCGTATGAAAATGTTTGGAAAATATTAGATGATTAAAAAAAAAAAAAGTTGCATCTTGGACATTTGTAATGGTATCAGTCTTTTTAGTGTTTGACATTTTTCAAAACATTTTCGACAGTCTCTATTGTTATGGAGTCTGACAGGACAACACGCTGCAGTAACTGGTATTATTTTCACCTTGTGGGTCTGCCTGTCATTGCGTGTTTGATCATAGCAGAATGTGGTCCTGGACACTTGTACGGTTGTGGGAAATACCACAAAGGTCACTTTGAGTGATACAGCAGGTGTTTGTATGTTCAGATGTCTGTAAAGACATATTGTTAAAGCAATAGTGTCACAACTGTGCAAGTAAACATCAGAATATATGACAGGTTCAAAGATGGTCATGGTCCAAGTATTCACTGAGTATTCATGGGTCAGAATCACAACACGATGACATCCATTGTAGTCGGTGTACATTTACAAATATGAAGAAACAGCAAGTCTGCCTATACGCTCAGAGAGGCAAATACTGTGTACGGAGGGATGCTTCTTCCTTTAAAGTACAGCTACGCTTTTTTTTTTTTTTTGTTATATTCTGTTTGTGAGCAATGAATTATCCCACCCACTGTCACAGTTGTGTCCAAACAATGATGTGATGCTCTTTGATGATACATGGATTCTCTGCCAACTTTCAGTCAAAGAAAATTAATTCAATAAGAGGTAATTTGTGGTAGAACAAGCACCCAGATTCACCCCTGCCAGTGAGTGGAATCATTCCCTCCCAGTTATATTGTAATCACATCCAATTAGCGGAATGACAAAGCAGTCTTCATTGTTTCAGGGGGGAGGAGATGTGTCATCTTACCTTCTGTATGTTTTCTGGGGATAAGCTAGCTCCATCATCCCTATCGTCTTGCCAGTGTTTTCCTTTTCACCCTACCCCCTTTCCAAAATTTCTCTTTCCAGTTTTCCTCTGGCTGTCTGGCCAAATCTTCAGAGAGCAAAGCATGGGAGGAAAAACTCAACCATATTGACTACCCTCTCCTGGCAGGGATTGTGATTCAACAAAGGGTATACACAGTCATATTTTTTTGGGGGGGATGGGGTGGTAGTAGAGGGTCTGCGGTTACGTCTTAATTTTTTTTATAGATTATGAATGTTACACAGTCACCAATGCACTGTATAAAAATATAGCCAACATTTATGTTTACTGGAATTTTGTCTTCCTTTATGAAACTATTTCTGGATTTTATGAGCTATAGCTTTTATGTTACAATTTCTAACCATCTTTAATGGGTCATGAAGATGACGCCAATTTTTACAAGAAGGTTTTTAGCGTAACTGAAAGGTAATGTGCAGATTTTAAAAACACTGGATGATGGGGGAGTATAAACATCAGGCTAAATTCTGTATAAACAATTTAAATCAATATTTCTTAGAAAAACAATGGACAAATTTACATATAACAAAACAAAATGAGGAGAGAGAACCACAGAACCTCAACAAACCAAGGTCTCATCTATGGTAAAAATGGCATATTGACTTCAAAACCAGCAGCATATCATTTTCAGGGTCTTTGATGAGCAGTTCACACACAAAAAAAAGCCTTGAAAGCTTGAGATTCCTTTCAGAAGAAGAACTGGCGCACGGAGAACGGAGAGAGAGCCAGCCAATATACACTGTCTGGTTCCAGCATCGGGTAGGCAATGACACACGCACATGCATACACACCTACAATAACCCGCATACATGTCAGGCACACAAACTGAAAGGAATGTGGATATTTCACAAGTCCTACAGTATTACTGAACAGCTGTATTGAAATATATCGAGTAGAACGCATACACACACTGCATTGGCCTGCTGTATTATTGATGTAAGTCATTGTTCTCCTCTCAGCACCGTTACTCCATAGACAACCCTGGCCAATAGGGGTGCTGTTGGTGAGACTTTAGTGACCCCATCTGGCAGAGGATTGGTTCAAACGTTCAACCAAAGAGAACAGAGTATAAAAACAGATAGACCACCCACCAACGACAACAGTTACGATTGGATAATCCACCCCTATGTCCGATTGTTAGTTATCTTCCTCACTCAAACAAGTTTGCCTTTGTTGTTGAAGGGTTTCTTGGTAGTGTGTGGGCTCAAGTGTGGAGCAAAGAGGAAATTGGAAACTGCTGATCTCTGTCTGGCAAATAAAGAGCAGCAGTCTACATCGGGCTGTCAGCTTGGTTATGCCACCCACTCTGATAGCACTGCCTCTTCAGTTAAGAGCAGACTTTCACTGAGACTGAAGTTGAGGCCTTCGGCTGGATCAAATGTAAGATTTCTGAATGGTTTTTGTGTATACACGTGGTTGTGGATATTTATGAAGGAGACTGAAGTGTACACCATGTGCTTGTTTACATTCATATGCATATGGAAATGTGTGTTTATGTAAATTCATCATCTTCAGTGGTTCTTTGTTTAGGGTAGTGTCTTGATGACTTGCAAAATAAATTCAAATCAAAGCAACTCCAAATTAAGTAGTTGCCTTCCTGGAAAAGTTGGTAAAACTAATTTAAAACAATTCATACAAATCCTGCACTCCTTAAAGCCTACATAGTAACGTCTGAATTAGGACTCATCAAAATGTGACAAGATAAATGTTAAGATGAATAAAATAACAGGAAGGAAATGGAAAAATCTTTTTACTGCATTTCATGGTTAGAAAATAATACTGTATTCTGTTATTAAGATACAAATGAAATAGAATATAATATAGGCAAATGACTTGTACCAAAACAGAATTTTCCATGAATATTGTCAAAGTACTTTTTAGTTTAAATACATACATTGGGGGGAAAAATAGACTAATCTCTGTGTTTGCATGGCTATGTGCTGTTCCATGCATTTTTCTTCTTGTGTATTTAGGAATTACAAGTACATTTAAAGAATACGCCTACTTTTATGAATGCACATATATCTGAGGGTAAATGCTATGGACAATCCTGCCAGTGCAGTTAGCTGGCACTGTGACTCTGCTGTGGATCAGGAAAGGTTGTCTGAAGGTAGAGGAAGGATTAGAGCACTTCAAAGCAATGCTCACTTCTAAGCTGGCTGATGCAAAATCCGCTTTGTGCAAATGGACAGCCGGCACTCCAAAAAGAAAAAAAAAAATCCAAGCCCGAAGGAGTTGAGGACAACTCGGCTATATTCTCAATATAGCGTAATGCTGACGTTACTTGAAACAGATACTATTTGAAAACTTGTGTGTGAGTATAAATTATTATTATTTATTTTTTTAATCATGAACTCAATAAGTTTTTTGGTTGGATATAATTTTGTACTACTATTAAAATGTTTCTGCAATTAAGGTTTAAAATGACCAAAATAATTTTGCAAGAATTTTAAATATCCTTAAAAATCAAAGTTTTTGTGTTTTTTATTTGGCAGCATTGGAGCACCACGTAAGAGTAACCAGACATTGTGCAATACAGTTTCAGCAGGTGATAGAAAGATCCTGGTCAGAATACAGTGGCCAGCAAGGCCGCTTCGGTAAGTCTTAAATCACTGGGAAACAAGACCGCCGCTCTGATGGATGTGCACAGTACACCCCGAATCAAGAAACCTCTTATCTGTCTCTAAGAAGAGATGCTTAAAAACAGACATGTGGGCTGAGTCATGCATACAAGAAGTGCACGTTTGCATGCATGCAAATAAACATTTGCACAAAACTACACAAAGAGTCACACGTGTAGTAAAAAGAGGCACAAAGCATAAGCAAAACAGTCCAGCAGATTTATGTGACTAAAGGTGCTGTGGTCAGGTGAATAAATTGGTTAGCTGGCAAAGTGGGTGGGTTCAGTAGCTTCAGTGGCCAAGACAAACCTTCTAATCATTCCAATAGACTGGCAGATTTATGCTGATAAATTATATCTGGGAATAAAATGCATGTGCAATAAGAGTCCTGCACAACTAGGCGAGATCAACAGTAAGGGTCCAAAGAAAAGCAGGAGGACGATGGTTCCAATGAAAGAAGCAGTTTACTCTTCTCCCAATAGAAATGCAATTAAAGCAAAGGTCTCTCGGCAAACTTTACCACATTCCCCTCTCTGTGTCTTTGTGAGTGCTAACAGAAATATTAATGTTGGGGACATAAAGATGAGAATGGTGGTGTTTAAGTTTTATGTTTTTTTGTATATTCACTGAATTTTTGTGGCTGTATCAGAAAATGCTTGGATACAAAATTAGATAATTGGTAATGATGTACAGAGGCTATAAAGTCAAATGTTGATTTACTCGTACACTTCAGCTGTAACACCCTGTATTAACCAAACCTTCAGTTCTGGTCCCAGTCAAATCCTGTAGGTAAATGGTATGTCACTAAGAAAAAATCAGTGACCAATTTACTTACGAGTTTTCCTTTTTCCCCACTATCCCCAAATCTGAGCACCTGCAATAACAAATAAGCAATATGTTAAACTATCTAGTGTTGGAGTACCTCATTCACGTAACAGAATTACACTGTAAATGACTGAAAGTGAACTGTATCACAATAACTGTATTAAGTTTAAAGCGAAAATGTCAAAAAAAGAAGAAACGTAATAGAAAAGTGCTAAAGTTCCATTTTTTTAAAAAAGAAAGAAAATATCAAAAACAAAAGGACTTTAAAACAAGCCAGGCCTGGGTTTTGTTTTTTGGTGTGTTTTTTGCCAGGTGAAGATTTTTTTTCCTGTGCTTTTTCCAGTGTGAACAAGCTAGATCCTTGCCAGGCCTTTACAGTGCTGTGGTATTTTGGACGAAGTCAATTTGGAGTAGCGCTTATGCATGTTGTGTTTATCCAAACAGATCTGATTTCTGCCAGATTTTCCCTGCCAGCTCCTCTCTTTTTATTCTGTACTTTGTTTTTTCAGTCAGAATAAGTTAAAGCTTCTTTGTGGAGCAAACTATCCCATGCAGACCCAGGAAGCGTCCTATAATGAGCATAGAGCCACAACAAAAACCTTTTATTTAAAACAAATATTTCAGTCTGTTAATAATTATAGTAAACCTTTTAGTGTTTCTCCATAGTCCCAATTAAGTGTGTTTTATGATTAAAAGATTCATGACTTTTCTGAAGTTGGATATTTATTATACTTTCAAACCCTTCCATGATTTGTTATTGTGGTGAACCCTGTGTATATTCCCCGTGGAACCATAATGGCTCGGTAACCCATTGATTAATTGTTAAAAAGGAGTATCTATAACACAATTTATTTATGTTTTTGTACTCACATAGATCAAGCAGGGCAGAACCCAATAATTGGGTGAAATAATGTTGACGCTGCTGAGTTAACCCAAAACTCAGAAATAGCATCACATCAATAGAAATGGGCACACAAACTTACACAAACAGTAGACGTGGATTAAAAATGGTTCATGCATCGTTGTGATCTGCATGTTATATGTAATGGCACAGTTTAAATGAAAATTGACATTTTAGATATATATGCAAAACTATAACAGTAAAATTCTTCTGTATTCCATTAAGGCATATTTATTGACAGATCAATCTACAATCAAAGATGTAATAGCAACGAGTAAACCATTAAAGAGACAAATTATTTTATGCTGAAATATTTCATATAGGTTTTCACTCGGGATTCATAGACTTTGCATTAAAATACAACTGATTTTAGGTTCTTTAGTTTTCTTGAGTTTTTGTACTGATCAGTACCGAAAGAGTCTTAGATTAATTACATGTTAATTTTCCCCTGAACTCATGTGTGTATAGGAATACGATTTTTTTTTTTCTCTGATTTGCTTTTCTAAAAATGTGCGTTGTGTTACAAAGCCTGACCAGTTTGAACTGTCTGAGACAGCTGGCCGCACCAAAGCAATCTCAGCGATCACTGGACATGTCGTCATAATTCTCCTTATGTCAGGCCCCAGAACGAAGAATCCGTGGGATTAGCGTGGTTTGTATTTGTTGACAGACCAACGACAGGCCAGATCGAGAGGCAGGGTTTTATACTCTTCCACACCCAACACTGCACTATATTTGGTCTTTGAAGGGTGAGTGATTCCATATTGAATGAATATACTATATTTTCTTGCCAAAAGTGAGTGGAAATCCCCAAATATTCTCAGTTACTGTGAGCTATTCATGGCCAGATGGGAACTACAGGCTGTTATGAGGAGTCAGTTGTTCATCCAACAAAGGAAAAAAAAAGGTTTTTTTCAACTGTCCATCAATTAATTTTTTCTTTTTCATCCATTTCTTTTCTAAAATTATTATTTTTTGGCATTTTGGCCTTGACAAGGGATCATACTTATAGTTTGTGTCTTGTATTTTTTAGGGACACATAAATAGTGCTGCGACATGTAACAAAACCAGCATCCAGTTTAACCCTTAAGACTACAGAATATGACACGGAAAAATAAGTGGCTACACAATAAGCAGGGCTGTAAATATACAGTAACTACAGCACGCACTGCATTGTATGCAATAAAGACATATAACACACTTTCCCCGTGATTTATTTTGCCACTTTCAAAATCTTTAATGGAATTGGAACCACTTAAAATTTTTCAAATGCCACATGTCATGTTCATGACAACACATCAAAGAGCAATTATAGTAAATGTGATTTTAAACAGTTGCAGATGTCACTTTGTATGACACTGATCTATAGTCCTGCTCTGTGCTACCAGCAGGTAGGCAGCACCAACCTTTAACTGAGTCACCGTGTGCATGGCTGCATTGATTAGGTGTGACTACTCCGGTCAGGGGCCAATTTGGGGTCGCCAGAGGGTCAAGCGTGTTGTCCAATATAACAGCGGGATCTCTGGACTGGAATGGGCCAGTATCCTGGCAACAGGCACCTCCTCCCCACCCCGAACCACGAGAGTACCCGTCCCGTGGTGATTGAGAATGCAGGACTCCATTCTCTTTTCATCAGCTTCAGTTCATCTGTTCCTATAACTTGGCCCAGATGAATTAACCTGAACAATGGAGGCAGAGGGTCAGTAAAGTGTTCGACATTGTCAAAGAGCGCAATTAAAGTGAATGTTCAGTTTGTACCGTTTTTGTGTGAAAACACGTTTAATGCTTTCCCTTTGTAGTTGTACTGTGCAGAACAATGAAACAAAATCAAACTGACATTCATTTTTTTAATCAATGACTGTCTCCAAAAAAATCCGTTGTACAGATGCCTTGTGCTTAAACTCTATACAAAATGTACAGAATACTTTGATGCCATGTTTTCTTATTCCACAAAGAAATATAAACCTGACCTAGAATAAATCGTTCCACCATACATGTGTGTTTTGTTTGTGTCTGCTTTGTAAATTGTAACTCAAATCTCAGCGAACCAAACAGCCACATTGCATCACAGGCCTGTGCACTTATAGACAATCGCTAAGTAAACTCAATGCAGTGCCATCAAAATGTCCCACTGATTTGTTTTCAAGCTACTCAAATAAGTCATTATATTAGAATAACATATGTCTTGCTATCTAATAATGTCAAGTGAATTACAAAGTGATTTGAAATGAAGAGGAGTCAGCAATTCCAGGATTACATGCTCAGTTGAATTCAATAAGCCAGTGTGTACTGTAATAGGAAACCACAGAAAAATCCATACTTACCGCATCATCTGATAAAAATGTCTGCTTGCTGCTCTGCAGGATTCTGTTAAAGCCATTAAATACCTTGGTTTTCCTGCTAATTCCAAAATAATATTCTGAATACAAAAGAGCAATAACAGACAACAGACTTAAATGATCTTGCAATAATCAAATATTTATTAAAAATGCAATTAACTACAGATCATTAACACTGTCTGCCTGGCTGGACAACAATATGAGAAACAGAAGGATAAAATGCATTCGTTTCAGTGATCTTTCCACGCAAAAGGCTGTAAAAGTCAGAGGGAGAGAAATATGGGACTTCAAGGAAAACTCTATATAACCAGTATAACACCTATGACTATTTTTAGCTTATTACTGTTAAACTAACAAAACTAAACCTTTTCCAAAGACGTGCATTCTCTAAATTTGTTCTGTGAGGCACAACTTTTAATTTGAAAGTCTCCAATTCCAAATTGCATTGTTTGGCTAGTAGTTAGCAAGTAGTTGCAGACAAATCCGATGGGCAATTACTTCCATCCACTTCCATCCAAACGATGGGCAATTATGGCACCCAGAATTAACAACAAAAGGACTCACAGGGAGGTTTTTGGCACAGCACTTTGTTTGCGACCAATTTCAACTGGTCACTAGCAGCAACCTCCAGAACCTACTTAGCAACATTTCAAAGAATACATGTTTTCTTTCCTAGAGAGGACGATAAGACATCCTTGTGATAGAGTAGAAACTCCCACAACATGTACATGGACCCCTAGTGAGGGACTACACCAAGCACAAAGCCTGACCTCTTGGAACACTTGACCAGGAACAACCAGTCCCTAGTTCATGATACTAATAAAGCTAATGTCTGTCAGCTGGTTTACACAACCATAAGTGCAACCTATCTAGGCAACCCCTTGTTTCCAAACGTCTTTACAGCTGTACGGCTCTTTCTTTGGCATGCCCTTGAAGTCTGTGTATGAGTGTGTGTGTGCGTGCGCAGATAGACGAGTTGCTACATCTGTATAAAGACTGTGATTTGCACTTCTTTATTCCAAATATTTGCTTTCCCTGTATCTGATAATAATGATTACATTCTCCCAGTTCCCTCAGATTGAAATCGGGTGTGTTTGACCGAGTGTGTAACTTGAACATGTGCGAGTGTGTGTCCAAGTTAGTCTCAGTAATTGGGCCGGCTCTGCTCTCCCGGGGAGCTCCCGAAGGTAGAAAAACTCAACGTTCCATTACATCCTCCTGTTCGCTCCTTTCATTCAATTCGTCACACACCTCCTCTTCACCCTGCAAGTGTTTGCACCTGTGTGTATGTAGTGTTTGTGTACGTGTGCCTGGTTGTTGAGTGTGTGTATGGTTATGAGTTTGTTGAGAGTGGTATGTCCTTGTTTGTGCGTGTTTTTTGGGGGTTGGGGTGTCTCATAATGAAGCCATATGGCCTGTCTGTTAGCATGCGAGCTGCCAGCACTCAGAGCTGAGATGCTGGCAAAAAGCACTAAGATCAGACGTGAGTGGCATACTCCTGTCTTCTTCTCTTTCCCATCCCTGCTCTTCTTCTTTACCCTCCCCTCCCTTCTTCTTCTCCTCTCTGTGCTCCTCCTCTTTCCTTCTGTTGTTTGCTACCCATCTTTCTGTCCCTATCTCGTCTCGTGCCTACTCCCATCATTCTTCTCATCATCTCATATGTACTTTATTCATTTGTGCATATCCCCAGTTTTTTCCCCCCTCTATTTCCATTTACTCGCATCTTCCCTTATCTTTTTTGTGCTAACACCCACTACTTAGTTCTCCTCTTCCCTCCTTTGTTCTTCACATTAGACCCTGTTGTTTTCGCGTCTCCCTCTCTCTCTTCCAATCAGATTAACTGGTGTGAAACGATCCATTTCCACATTTTCCTCTGAAGCCTGGAGAGGAGACTGTGGTCTGACCTAAATTTACATGTAAGGGAGGGAATCTAGATGACAGCACATGAAGGAGGGAGAGAGAGAAAGACCAAGAGATGAGGAGTGGGTGTCTCTGTCCGTCAGGGACTTTCTCTGGACAGTAAGAAAAGTTTTATACTTCTGTTGAATACCTTCAATCAAAATGTCAAAATAATGAGTCAAAATAATGAGTCCAACACCTGCCAGTTGTTCTATTTTAATATGAGCTCGTTAACTGAGCCTAATGAATGTATCACATTTTAATTGTAGTAGGAGAAGAAATATGATTAGAAATTATTTTAAAAATAGGGTAGTATTATTTTAACTTTTTATGTCTAACTATGTCTAACTAAATGAAAGCATTAATATACTGTAAACTAAGTTAGAATCATTTTTTATTATTATTAAAATATGTATTTAGTACGTTTGGGATCAAAGGTGAGAAACAGCTTACATTTATTTACCTTTTGTAAATAAGAATCAGAAAATAATAATCCATAAAAACCCTCAATAATATTTATTATTACTTATTGTTACTTGTTGTAGGGTTTTACCTTACAAGATAAATCCCGTAAAACGACCGATGTTCTGATTTGGCACTAAAAAAATTTGAAATGAATTAAATTGAATTGAACGGAATAATTTTCAGCCTGCATTTTCACGTAAGTGGTTGTATTTATTTGCACAGAGTAGTTGTTTTAACTTAAATTAGAACTTTCATTTGAATATTTTTTTTCTTTTGATTTGACACGTTTAAATTGTGGCATGAAGGTGAAAAAAGAGAGAAGCAATTAAAAGAAATGTTACATCAAACAAGAATGAGGACCCTTAAGTTTAATTTTGAAGGAGGGCAACCTCTTTACAACAAAAATTGTTTGTGAATAAAGAATTTAAAAGAACACAAGATATCGATTTAGGTTTTATACTTTAATAATCTTTTACCTGTAAATATTTAACTTTTTCTTCTGGGGGATGTAGGGTAGATTAATTATTATTAATTATTATTAGATTAAGCGTTATAACTGTTATCAGTGTACATTGTGACCAACACATAACATTAAAAAGTTTGCAGTTTATTACTATTAAGATATAACATTATTATTATAAAATGTATTTTGACTGTACGGGTTAAGCTTCACTTTTGAATCCAAATGGCAGAAGAGCAACTGAACAGTTTTAGAAATGTATAAGATATTTTTTGGTGGAGAGAAAATTTAACTCGTATAGTTAATTTAATTGTTTGCTTGTTTTTTCTAAGTCTGTGCCAAACCTGTTGCAGTTGAACACTGCCTATAATTATGTTTAATATTAGTCAGGTAAATATCAGTTGATTGAATCACATAAATGTGAGTTGATCTGTTGAAAATATCTTTGAGTAAAGTTTTTAGTAAAAGAAAATACATATTTATGTATTCATTGGTGTAAGCTAGAATAACAGGATTTAATTCAATTCTTATTGACAGAAAAAATGTGAAAGTTAACCTAAACATCCATCCCATAAGACTGGAAAATATGTCCTGTCATTCCACAATGTATTTACAATAAAACACTTCAAATGTATGAGGTGTGATAAATGTATATGTTATGTACAGTGCAAGTTTTTTTGTGTTTGTGTGTTAGTGTGTTTTTAAGTGATGTACCTTGTGTGAAGTACTGTTGTACAAAGCAAGAGAGTTATTCAGAAGAAGAACTTTATCCAGGAACTATCTCTGTGTTTTCTTAATCTGTTCATCTCGGGCTCTCCCTCTTTCTCTATTTTTGTCTGCCATGTGTTCTCCACAGGGAGCAGAGGAGGTAGACTGCTTTCGCATGCATGGGTGTGAGAGGAAGATTCAACACCCCTTCACTTGCTGAGACACACATGGATGACTTAGTTTGTGTGAAAAACCCTCACGCAATGGAACGAGACAGTCTGTCCCAGAGTCAGAGGAGAGAGTGGGCCTTCCTCTCTGTACGTATGTTGACTATTTGTTAGCATAAGGCTGCTACTGTATGTATGCATGTATGCGCCTGTGTGTTTCCTTTTCAGCTTCCTGGCACGAGCAAGGCTCGTGTTTGCCAGTGTTCCTGTATGTGGGATGACTGCAGCTTGCGTGATCAGAACAAAGCAAGAGAGCATGACAGAAAATCCCTCAATACCCGGCCTTTAAAAAATGCAGGAGGCCAACGCACGCAGAAGCAAGTAAGGTAAATGTATAAATTATGGACCAAAAAAGTCTGCTTCAAAAAGAGGGAGAGATCCCCCACATGAGGCAACAAACTTTATTGCATGTGAAGACAGAGCACCGACAGCTGCGGAGTGCTTGCTAGAGTTCCTTCACTCCGTCTTGCTAAATAATGAGCCAGCACCTTTCTAATAAATGGACCGTGTAGAGCTCCGCTTGCAAATTGTTGGCATTTAGCCAGTACAGTTCACATACACACTGGCCTGCGAGAAAAAGTTGAAATTTTGAATGTAGTTTCACTTTTGGTTATTTATCTGCAAACTTATAAAAATATGTTGTTTATAGTATTAATAAATATAACTTTACATACAGAAATGAATCCAAAAGGAATATTTTTTAAAGCTTTGAACTAAAAGAAAAGTACATTAAAAAGATAAATAAACCGATTAGAAAAATCAAAGCAAATGTTATAAATATATATGTGGGGCTCGGATGTTTTTTAAGCAAAAAATAAAAAGGTTCCTATTTTAGTCTTTTAATATTGGAGTTTTTAACAATAGTATATAACATTATATTGTGGTGTATCAAAGAAAAGTGCTTTTGAGTATTTTGCTGGTAATTCGCTGCCTTACCAGTTTTTTTAGGTAAGTATTTAAGTATTTTATTTTTTAAACTCTGTTTTTTTAAATCTTAAAAAAAAAAGAAATATAAAAAAAAATACTGTTAGACCTGAAGAGAAGGATTACTAAAAATCTACCGATAAGAAAACTGTTGTTAATGTTAATTTTCGTTTTAAGACATTATAAGAAAATAACATCTATTTCTGTATTTTAGAGTAGTTGTTAGTAGTTGTTTGACTTTTTAACTGTTTCTCGCAGTGATGGTCGACTTCTACATTGCAGAGTTTCATATTAGAAGAGAAGAGACTGGCTTGTTGAAATCAAATTAAAATTCATTTTGTTATAAAATACATTTTGAACTAAAATATCCTTTTCTGATGGTAAAAAGGTCCTTTGCTGTTACTGATCAATGTTCCTGTCTTTCCTTTAACAACTAATTATCCAAGAAATTATGATTGCTGTAAACCTTTTTTACTACATGCGCTAGACAATTTATTTTAGTAATTTTACCTTAGATGAAGAATTCTTAAATGTACATAAAACTGAAATGTGATCTTTAAAAAATGAACAATTTTGAAAAGCATTTTAGGGGAAGCCCTTAACTACATCACACACTATGTTGTAGCTTACACAGGGACTTACATTTACCCATTTCATTTGTACAGAAATGACTAAGGGGACTGCAGTATAATAAATGTATAACTATTATTATATTAGCTTTTATTAGCTTTTATTAAGAGCCCATAATTTTTCTTTTCTTTTGGGAGAAATTGGTTTTTGGGGCATTTCTTTTAAAAATTGTAAAATGACCATGTTTATGAATCAGTACGCAAAAAACTGTTCTGAAATCACCTTATGAAAGCACATAACCAATGCTTCATGTCAGACTAGCAAATGATGCAGCCACTTTCCCTTTATGCTCTCAGAGTCTGTGTGTTATTTTGTGGAAACGTGCAGAAAATGTGGGTTTGTCCGTGTGTGCGTAACGTGCACATGCGCATTGGACAGGCTTCCTGGAGTCCTCTTTAAACTGTGCATCAAAGCATGACTAACAAGTCAGCACACAAATCGGTCCTTGCCTGCCATGACATTGTGGCGTCATCGCTGGGATTTAGATGTCACCTATCATCGTTCAGGCAGGGTCTGAAAATCTTCACCATACGTTTGCATGGCAACATACTGTAGCAACTCACTTTACCATTATTACTTGTGGTAAAGAGATTCATCTCAAATAACATTCATCAAAACAGTAAGTCAACCCAAATCTAACTGTATTTGTCTCATCCTCCATCACAACCTAACAAATAAAGAGCACCTGAAACAAGAGAAGAAGAAAAAACCTATATGTATTGTAGGGATATAACTGAATTAAATAGACATTATTAACATAAATGATTGTAATGTGTATGCAAACCATTTATTAGGATATTTAGGAAATTTAATAGTAAAAACAGGGCATTTACATTAAATTGTTGCTTGGAGCTGGACACAGGGGTAAGGTTATAAACAATAACAATAACGATTTCACTCCTATGGTACTTAACATTGTGCAGTAGTTCTCTACTCACCTTTCTGAAGGTGCAAGTTGCAAAAATATTTGTTTGATACATAGGGCTGTGAATTATTCAGGAATTATTTAATAATGCAGAGAAGTGAGGAGGAGACTCAAAACCATGGCAGTAAAAACTGCTCAGGCTGGCTGCCTGTAAGCTCTTGCCACAGATACAAAATGTATTGCCCTATCTCTTTCTAATTGGCAGCAATACCTACTCTTTGCAGACATGCAATTTTCACTCACACTTCATTTTGCACTTAAATAGTCTCTTACACATGCCCCATTACTAAGCAAAGTAGAAAAAATGCAAATTTCCTCATTTGCTTTTCCCATAAACTGGATGTCCCCTGAATGCACCAGGAATAACACATAACTCAGTAGCACTAAGTGCACAAATTGCATTTAAGTGTGTGTGTGCACTTGTGCGTGCGCGCGTGTGGGCATCTGCATTAATCTGGGGATCCTGCAGATACCGCTTTGCCGACAAGCGCTATCATTATACAACAGCTGTACTTGTCACCAAACAGAAAAGGCCCAAGAAAAGTAAAGCTAAGATGATAAAACATCCCCTCCCACATATACACACACGCATCACACATATATACACACGTACACACACACACACACACACACACACAACTGGGTTGATCTGTTTAGGTGAGTCACCACTTCTTAAAGCAGCAGTAGGTGGTTATGGCAGCAGCTTTAAATAGACAGCATAAAGCCCTGAGTCAATTGGTAAAGTAACAGAGAGTGACAGAGAGAGGGAGAGGGAAAGAGAGAGAGAGAGAATTAGACAGTGAACACAGGAAAATGAGAGATTGGGAGTGTATTTGAGTTGTGCTGAGTGTGTCGTGCTGAGCTCGAGGGCTAGGAATCATCTCACATCCGTCATGGAGGCTGGTTCTAGGGTCAAACTCAGTACTGTGGCGAATGGCCCTGTTATCACACAGCTTTACATTCGCTGCGCTGCCTTTTTCTCAAAGGCAGCAAAACAGGGCTGGAAGAAAACCAAAAATAGAGACGCCCAATTAGAAATGTTCCCAAAGCTTTGATGGAATTAGCAGTGAAAGGAGGCTTGCATAACCCACCCTCCCAAAATGTGCAGACAGCATATGCAACACTTGTCCTATTTACTGGAAATGAGTCCTGGGTCAATTTTATGGTTCTGTGAAAAAAAATTACATAAACAAAATGTGCGGAAGGTAATGCCACGTTGTTGTCGTTTAGTTTTGTGAGACATATTTTGTCTATTGTAGCATTACCTTTGGCCTCATAAAATGCTGACCAGGAACTGGTGTAGCTTACAAATATAAAGATGTGAATCCTGGTGTAGATCCTGCTCATCAGCAGCAGCTTGCCTGGTTGCCTCAGGCAATATAGCCTCAGACTGCTGAAGAAAGAGGCTCACAGATATTTCATCAGATTCATTTATATATATATAGCACTTTTAGCCAAGGACTAACACAAGTCTAGGCCCAGGCAGCAACACTTTATTCTACAGGGAAAAGCAGGAATCAGATTTATTAATATAAAAATGAATACTGAAATAGCATATTTGAAATCTGTGAATAACACCTTATAAATAAGCTTTCGCACACCGAAAAAATCTTTCAATTGAATGAAAATTTGCAGAATTAAATTTGTGATTATAAGGCATTTTTGAATGCAACATAACTTGATGAATATTGAATGGCTGTTTTCATTTTACAAGGTTCAACAAAAGATGTTCATCCACAAAGTGACACATTGTGCACAAGCACACAGACACCAATGTAAAGACCTTAGGGATTTGATCATAACTCAGAGGGCAGCAGATTGTATGATATATATATATATATATATATATATATATATATATATATATATATATATATGAGTTGTAAAAGAAATACTTTTTCAATCTATAATAAATAAAACTGATGATAATGATCAGCTGGAAGATGAAGGCTTTTCCCATGATGTATCGTTTTTATAGATTTTCAGTAGCTTGTATAGTTAAAAAACATGTAAATGTACATTTTTCTTTTTTTACAAGTGTAAGAAGTAACATGTATGTATCATGAAATGTATTACTAATCAATGGGTGACCGCTGACAGGCAAATAAACACGACCATTTACAGTTCGTTGGTCAACAGTTTATCAATATCTGTTGACCTTTGGGGGTTTTAATTATTTCTTTGAACTCTTATTTTTCTGTGGTGGAATGATTGTACAGCATGTTTATGTTTTAAAAACAGAGAATTGGATGTGCAGGTTTGAATTTATTCAGGATTTTTATAAGCTCAGAGTTCAGGTAATGTAATCTTTTTTTTTTCTTTATTAAATGTTTCAGTTACTTGTATTTATTTTTTTATTTGAGACCATCCCCAACTTTCATGATAAGCTGGTAATAAAGGTAACGTGAAAGGGGCCAACTTGCTGGTGTAAAGATTGGACTTGATTAGCCCAGCAGAGGCCAAATATGGAGACATATAAAAATGGAAGGGTGAGGAAAAAATAGGGAAATATTACAGCAAATAACGGGTTAAGTTTGAAGGGGCAACTCCCCTCCTCTTCCCTACCCAAGCAGACAAAAAGAGCGTGAGGGAGCAAGAAAATGAAGATTTTTGGGGGGCATCCTCCTCCTTTTTCCAAGCAAGGAGTTGGATGTGGGTGGTGGAGGTGGAGCAAGTCAGGGGGTGGCGAAGAGCGCCGCCGAGCATGCCTAATCGGACAGGACAGTTCCTGCTTATTATAGAACCAAGCACAGATAATAAAATCTGAATCAAACTGCTAGCTGAGAGCCGCGAGAGAACCGCCTCCTCTTCAATTTTTAAAGTTATGGCAGCACTTGACACTGGGGTGGATCGTATAACACCAGTTTGCGTGCAAATACTTACTTAGCGAGCCAACACGGCCCAAATCTGCAAGGCCGACATGCAGGTGAGCGGCACTGCAGCTCTCTAATTACACCACAGCCCCAACAGCTCTCTTCTTCGTAGTTTGTCCCATCACTCCCCTGCCTCACCAACTCACCAACAGTCACGATTTGAGTGTTGACAGTTTATTACCTTCTATTACTTTTAGTGAGAGTAGTGAATCTGAGGATGAATTCATGTTTCGGTTGCTGGGAACTGGTAGCACTCGAATAAACACTGAAGTGCCCAAATATACAAGCAGACAGGGCAGAGGAGAGCAAGTAAGAACAGAGGCACAAACAGTCAAAGGGAAGCTGGCAGCTCTGTGTGAGTTGCAAGCCAACCTTTATCTTTTTTTAAATTATGCTCATATGCAGCTGATTTAAATTAGCAAAACACATTTTCAGAAAAAATGTAAAGACGCCCGGATGAAGTTGTTCATCTGCATATCAAACCCAGCTAAATCTGCACTGCCAAAGCTTTTGAATAGTTTTTTTTTTTTTTGTATAAATTGGTTGTGGCAACTCTAGTATGTTAAAGATTAGTTTATACTGTAGGAAACCAGACACAAATTTGGATTGCTATGTAATGCAGACAAACAATTTGTACAGTCATCTACAGGCGCAATTTACACCCATCTCTTTTACTCCTTACTGCTTACGGGACAGTTAACATGCATATGCTCTGACTGTTATATATTGAAGAGTAAAAAAGCAACTGAATACATGAAGGGACGTTATAATTGGACTGTCCTGCAGAACTGATTTACTTCAGGGAATTTTATACATGACGAGTTAGGCATCATAACATCTTTAAGCTTAATAGTTCTGAAGTAATGTCTTATGTACATGAGTATGGGTTATGTAAATCCCTATAAATAGTAGTCTTTGCTAACCTGGACTAGATTCACTTTTTCCTTTGCTGTAGTGCTAAGTGTTATTACAGGTCTAATTTATGACATAACTCATCAGTGAAGCTCAGTGTATAGTTTAGAGGTATAGTAATTGTTTCCAGTTTGTGAATAGAATTTGCATAAAAATCAGACCTTTTATTTCAGTCTGTCCTTTATTCAAGGCAGTTAAGCCCAAACCTATGGAATATATTTTGTTTTTCTGTAAATGCACGTCTCATCAAAATCCTCATGCTGCAGCTCTCTTTGGTCTTCAGCTGGTGACTCATTCAAACTTCTCTTGCTTGTAGTGAATTAAATTTAAAAAGTAGATACCTTGTATTATTGTTCTGAGTGATGTTTAAGTGTTAACTTGAAATACAATACAATGAAATAGAAAACGTGTCTATGAATTTATTATAGATCTTTTTTTTTTCATTCCCATTACAGCTGCTATCATCCATTGTATTCAAACACGGCCAACTTTTTGCTCTCCTGGTGGTGGGTGGGTGTACCAACTGTGGATCTGCCATCAGCTGCAGTGCTTAGCCAGTCCCAAACTATACATTTTGTTTTTCATCATCTCTCTTCTACATATCCGACTGTGTGTCTGTTGGTATATTGTACATTTAATGCCAGTAATAACTGCCAGAATCCACAGAAACTTTTGTTTTTGGTGCCAGATCTGAAGATGTGCCCCCATGCAGGGCTGTATGCATCTGGTGGTATAATAAAAGTTTGCTACAGTGAGGGTCGGAAGAACATTCAGTGACTCTTAGTGTGGCATCATAAAGGATACTTTGGATGTTTATAATTAAAATAATGACAAACTCCCGCTCATTTTCTTGTGCCATAGAAAAATCAATATCTGGTACGCGCTTCAAAGCACTCAAGGGTGGGGATTTGCAAGGGGTGAAAACTGGCAAACAAACACGGCATTTAAACTGGGTTGTGAAGATTAATCATGTGTTCAGTATGTATTGCACTGAAGACAAAAACTCTATTCATGAGTTACTGAAGAGACGGAAATTTCGGAGAGTACTTATTTCATAGTGGCCCAACTGGAAGTGTTATTGCTGTAAATTAGGACAATGTAGTCGAATACATATGCAAATAAAAGCTGTTTATTTGTTTGTTTGTTTTTCTTTGCAAACATAATAAAAAAATGATGTATACACGATAAAGACACAGCTGAAAAATTCTATGCTAATACGTTACATCGATAATTTGTTGGACAAACTTTTGCAGTTTCGTAGTTTTCCTTCTGTACATCACCACAGCAGATTGCTGTCCCCCACAAAATTAATTGTATAATTGAGTGAAGGCCTGTTGCCTCAATATATTATGGCCAATAAGCAGATATAACTTCTGGAGTTGATATCTGACGTCTTGAATTTGTATTTTATAGTTTTTTCCACTGTAATTTTTAAAAAGACACCCAAAGAGATGGCAGTGCAACTGATTAGGCTAAAACAAAATAAACCTTACAGAGAGAGAGAGAAAACAATAATGAAAAACTGAATGCAGAAACACCCACAAATAAGCAGCCACTGAAGGTGGCTACAGTAAAGGTCTGGCAGTGCATTTGATGATATATATCAATGGCTGCCTAACTAGGAATCATTGATTGAAATGATTCTCATCCAAGTATTAGAAACAATCCTTATATATACAATTATGTTAGTTTGAGTCTGAAAATATAAAAATTAAAGGTGAAAGCCTGCACTTCAGTTACACATTGATTGTCAGGTCTTAAAATCCATTGTGGTGGTATACAGAGGCAAAACTATAAACATCTGTCTTTGAGCAACAAATGGGCCCAACTTTCTGCAGACTTTGGAATTAATCAGCATTTACATAATACAGCTATTAGATTTAACAGAGCTTGAGATGAAATGCTACATATTCAAATTTAATTGAATCTGCTCTCAGCAGATTGCTACACAATGCACTACCATAACAATCCATGTAAGTCCCATGCATGCCAGTGCAATAATACACAAAAGCACCAAGGCATGTTATTTTACTTGCTCTGTGATGAGATCAAATGGTCAAAATGTCAGGATAATGACAAGTATGAGCTGTACAAAACCCAGAGATGGGTAAAAAAAGGAACTAAGATATAAGGAAATGAAAGAAACACACACTCCTTTTAGAGTCTTTTTCCATGTGCAAAGTGGCCAGGTTTTTGATTGCTATGATAAAAAAGTTACAATGACTTTAACAACAACATTGCATTGGGAACACTACTCTCACACTCTGGAAGACCTATAACACAAAATTCAGTTCACACAGATAAAAATGAGCATCCTCCGAGCTCGCAATTTTGAATTTCAAACTAAGTTTACATTTGCAAAATAAACATTTTTTTAAATGGTACTCTGAGCTGTTCTTTTTCACTGAAACTTACTCATCCGTGCAGATCCCAATCACTGCCACTTCCCAAACTAAATGAAGCACTTCACACTAATATAGCATTGCTGACAGATTACTTTGAAATGCCAAGAAAAGCCAGTGAGAGCAGAGGTGGCAAAAGCACAGTCATTTTTCACTTACATTAAGTAGAAGTACAGATCCTTGTTTTAGAAAAGCTCAAGTACTTATTTGACTTCTTTACATAAATAAAAGTCAAAGAGTACACTACACAAAACTTAAATTCTAATTCTGTTGAATGTACTCAACTTTGTAAAACATCTGTTATGTAGAACAAAAGCAAAGAAAAATAAAGTAAATTTTAAAAAATGCTCTATTTCTTGTTGCCTGCATTGTAACTGTTTAGGTGTCAGGGTTTACAGTTGGATTCAGCAGGTGTGGGAACCCTACATTTGGCTATAGTGGTGCAGCCTCTGGGTCACATTAATTTCTACTATGATCAGGTAAGCTGTGGATTTAGTCAGCTGGTTTAACAGATATTACAAGAGCATTACATGAGCTATCATGGCTGCTTTCTCTCCCCTAGACCATATAAATCTAATATAAAGGTGAGTGAATCTAATCAGAATCATTACCTAAAATTTAATTTGATGTCTGCTACCCTTCACGAACACCATATCTGATCGGCACCAGTCCAACATACCACATTATTGTAAACTTTACAACAGTACTGTAAACTAACCAGCATAACCTACATTGAACTTCCTGGTTTCATCCAGTCCTTGAATAGCACAAAGTTAATATACTTAAGTTTGTTTTGCAAGACACAAAAGAAAACATAGTTCAATAACGCATCATGTATAGTTCCAGTACCTGTTCAAAATAACTCTAAAGTAATTGAGGGGATTATATGTAGGCTTTATCTAACTTCCAGTATTAAATGTCACCGAGCAGTCCTAAACTTTAACAATAATCTCTCTTCCTTCTTCTCCTGTACTGACTTTCTTACATTTTTCTGTATCACTGAGTGAAGTTATCTCTCGCTTATTTCTCCCTGGGAAATTCAGCAGCAGTACCTTTAGCTTGCAGACTCACTCTGTGACAAAGTGCACAAAAAACCCCTGCTTGCTGATATTTTTTGAGTTGTTTGAAAGGCTGCGTTTGAAATTATCTGACACTTAAAGTACGTTATTCCCTTTATGCTTGCTCCCTTTTTGTACCACTAGCTATACCCAAGTACTGTGACCACAACTTATGGACATATGCAGGAAAAAAGCCATTCTGGAAATTCTTGTGTTTAGTGCAACGTGATGCATGAATCATATATTTTTGCCTATTTCATCTTGTTGTTTGTGATAAGCTCTGGTGTTGGATACATCAATAGGATTGTCTTTTATGTTATTGTCCTTCTATTTAGGTTCAAATATTTCAAGGTACGCAGTGACAGGATAAAAGTCATATCAGATGTCTTAAATATAACACAACAAGCCTATTCTGAAAAAAAGGAGTAGCAAGTGTAGGTGTTTGTGTAAAGAGATTTTTTTTTTTTTAAAAGTTGTCAGAAAAATAAGTGATTATAAAAATCATGATTCTCAGATTTCAGATAATCAAATCTCAATTCAGGTCATTAGTCCTGAAATGAATCAAGAAGACAAAATAAATGTAAAATACAGTTTTATATAATAAGCACAAAGGAGTAGAAATTAAATGGGGATGATTAAAATGAGAAAGGAAATTTACTTGGCTTGGTTGGATAACGTGCCTAGAGT
The DNA here is from genome assembly GCF_900408965.1 of Simochromis diagramma. NCBI lineage: Eukaryota > Metazoa > Chordata > Actinopteri > Cichliformes > Cichlidae > Simochromis > Simochromis diagramma. The sequence goes on from NW_024386831.1 coordinate 10,690,777, forward strand.
GTCTTACTATTTGCAAAATAAAACTAAATGAGGCAAAATGAGATGGGACAAAATTAAACACAGAGGCTGCAGCCCTGTTAATTTTTTTTTTTTTTTTTAAAGCTCACCGACAACTTGTAATCACATATGCAAAATTGAGGAGTCAAAAAAAGGAATGAAGTCAGAATTAGACTAGATGAGAGGCGACAAATCAAGAAGAGTCAGAACAAGATGAAATGAGATCAGATGAAAGAGCAAAAGAGAATGTAATCTCCTGCAGGCTCACTGATCCCTTAATAAGCGAGATGACAATAAATAAAACAAGATTAACCAAGGTGACATGAAAAGAGAGAGACACCAAAATGAGGACATGGCTCTGAGTGCCTTTGCAGTTACCTAATGACAGAAAACAGTCTCCAAGAAGCCAGCAGATCCTTATCAGTAAACTGCGTCCTGTCCCCCTAATCACCGCAGATGTGATAACTGAATTATCCGTCTCCTCTGATCTTTCCATCTGATAGAAAAACTACACTTCCTTCTCTCCGGGGCACAATTCAATTCAAGTGAACTGCCACCATTTCCCAGCCTCACATCTGCACCCCATCTCTGATCATATCTTCAGAGTTCAGCAGGAGGAAAAGAGAGATCACATAGAGTCAATTGCCTGTCATGATACATTGGTTAAGAGCCAGCTGTGAAGACCAATGGTTTAATGTATGTCATGGCTCATAAGCAGCACACATCTGAATCAGAGCGTCACAGTGGTAAGTGGTCAGAGGAGATCAAAGTAGTGAGCACGAAAGGCATAAATATGCCTCCAAGAAGAAACAGAAACAGATTTTACAAACGAGCTGAGGTTATCGGGTTAGCCAATAAGCACATTATTATCAAAAAATTCATCAGTGAGTAAATATATAATACATAGAATTAGAGGGCAGCACCTCTTCATTTTCTTAGGTTTTTATTGTACATAGATATCAGAGCAACTAGTGTTCATGTCTACTATCTTGACACCATGAGTGGTGTCAAACTTAATATCTGACCTCCATGATTGTCTGCTGGAGAAGCTACACAATCTTAGTGCATACAAGACTTCCAGGCCTCCAGATGTTGGAATCAGCTAATGCTGGAGGTCAGCGAATAGGACATCAGAATTGATGTTTAAGGGAATATAAATGCAATGAGCAGGTCAAGTTGGATTTACTGGATTTACTATTTCACTCACTGACTGTTTAAACTGTTTTTTTAAAGTAACAATTATGGATGCTTTACCTTTAAAGCTCATTGAGCTGAGATTAAAACCAGATATAATCTATATAGCATTCTCTGTTGTCTAGTAGTGCTTTGCCTTTTAATCCAATTCACAGTCACAAGGTAACGCTGTCTGACACCCCCTAGTTGTCTAGGGCTTTTTGTGATTGCGAGTAAGCTATGCTCTGCAATGGATACATATTTGCCTAAATAAGCTCTAAGCCCTCATTTTTTGATCATCTTCACTTTTAAAACTAACAAAGGCTTCTTGAAAACACTATTAATAAGGCATTGATATTTGTTTGGCTTACTGTCAAAAAAATTTATTTTCTATCCCAGAAAACATCCAAGATTGTTGACAATAGGGCTGCCACAATTAGTCAACTAGTCGCGATTACGTCGACTATCAAAATCGTCGACGACTAATAGTCAACGCGTCATTTGAAGCTTTAAAAGAACCCAAAAGACGCAGGAATAAGTAGCAGGATTTAAGAGTGTAATAACGGACTGAAACAGAAGATGGCAGCACTGCATGTACAAGGATGCCAACTGCCATTAAACCCCGAAGAAGAAGAAGCAGTGTACGGTGTCGTAGCTGTGTCCAAATTCAGGAATCACATCCTCCTGTGCCCGCATCTGTAGGCCGATTACGTTACAGCAACATGACGAAGACTAACCAAATTCGAAGACTCCGACAAATGCGGCCGACAAATGCGCCCTTCATTTCCCCAGATTTGAAGGATGGGTTGGGTGTATACTTCGGGGCCCAAACTATCCCAGAATTCATAGCGCAGCCCTGCTCAGTCGCCAACAATGGCGGCAGCTAGTTAGTTTTAATATTACTGTTATTATTCTTTCTGGGTCACAAAATAAACGTTTAACATATTTTCAGCTGTGTAAACTTCAAATATCTGCTCAGTTTATCAAAACACCACATATTTTCAAAAGTGCTCCGATGTTTTCAGAGACGTCTGTTACCCACCAACTCGTTAGCTAGCCGGGGTTCAAGGCTCAATAGAGCCGGTGAGAACACCGGACTCCCGGCACATCGTTTTCAAACCCACCGCCGTCTTTCGATACTCAGGTTAAACATGATATATAAGTCACTTAGATAACTTAAAAATGTTATTTTTGGCTTTTTTCAGTATTTTATTTGTTCCTGAGTAAATCGGTTTGGCTGAGATTAAAGTTATAGTTTTTACACCGCTGAATAAACGTCGAGCAGACAACTGATTATCAGAAGTGTGAGATGCTTGAGAATATACTCCGGTGTCCTGTTATATTTTAGATAGCAAGGAGCAGACGGCTGAGTTTATTAAACTCCACTGAAACAATCTGCAAATTTCATTATCATCTTGTCTTTCTTTTTAGTTAGCACATACCTTAAACACTTCAAGCTGTTAGCTAATGATAGTTATATAAGAGTAGATACATGCTGGTACAATAAGCTGTACGTTTTATGTCCAATGGATGCATGATCTGATTAGTCGACTAATCGCAAAAATAATCGGTGACTAGTCGACTATCAAAATAATCGTTTGTGGCAGCCCTAGTTGACAATAAAGCACGATGAGGAATAGGGATGGTAAATGATAAGAATTTAGCAATTCCAATTGCATTATCTATATCAATTATTGATTTGATTCATAATCGATTCTCATTGGGTTTTTATTGGATCCGCTTTGAGAGTTACCATCATTGCTAAGCAGCATATCAAAAACATTATATTCTGCAAATTAACTGCATGCTGTGTGGTCAACCATTTGTGCATGTTGGAGGTATTACCCCTCCTTGTTGTCATCAGTGTTGGGGTTGTTACTCAAAAAAAGTAATGTATTATAAATATTACACAGAACACTTTTCTTAAAAGCAATGCAGTAAGTTACTTAATTACTCCAAGCAGAAATTAATCTGTTAAACTACTGGTAACATTACTTTTGCATTTTTCTGTACGCTTGACCTGAACGCTTTGTCTCACAATAACCATTTAACAGTATAAACCTATAGGCTACAGTCCCATACATCAATACATATTCCTATCCTAATGAGGACATATATATGATCTTTCCCTTAGTTTTAGGTATGAACATAAACCGAACAGCACAAAGCAAAGACGAAAACTAACAAACAGAGACTTCAAAGTAATTGCCACACGGATTCTATTTTAGAAACATAAACAGGTACAAAAGGAGGCGGCAAGCCTGACTGCTCATCAGTTTGTTACCTGTTGTTCAGGGTCTGGCTGCTGGGCTGTGGTCGACATTCACTCGGCTTTAACGTCACACTGGGTTCTTGGCTAACTTAGCATTAGCATGGGTTAGCATGCTTGCAAAGAGTCAACATTGTTTCTGTTCTGGACGCAGTTTGTAGTTTACTATTGCGCTCTTGTCCTTTATGCAACATTAATAAACGTAATCTTCATATCCACGCTGTAGACTGTGCAACTATTTTCCTCCTGAAAACTAAAATCACGTGATTGTAACGCAAGTGCAAATGGAACTGAAAAGCTGAATCGACAGGCAAGGAGACTAACAATTCCAACTCCTGGGAACTGGTTCAAGAACCCACTCTCCATTCCCAGCCCTAGTGAGGACACAGAGGCAACAACTGCAGAGAAAACAAACTCTGTTGCAGTATGATGCTTTCCAGCTGCTAATTGAGCATCTAATCAGAAATTAGTTTACATTCACTGCAACTATGACTGTGGGGCCATTTCCAAATTATTTCTTTGTAAGTAACATCAGTAAAATGTGCTTATGTAATAAATTATATGTTATAATTAATTAGTGAGATACAGTAGTTACATGGCAAACTGTTCTGCATATTTAGTAGGTCACTTTCAAGAATTAAGACCACAAATATAACCTGCATAATTTTTACTTTTTGAATTTCTATTCATAATATATACATCATATCAACTAGCGTTATTAATTTTTACTACTCAAAATAATATCTGCAGATATCTCGAACTTCATCATGACTTGTCTGATTTGTTGTGTATGGTGGTCTTCTTGTGAAGCTTTCAATTGAATCTAAAGCAACAAGTCATTTGAACAGTGGTGTTATTAACAGAAGCAACTGGGCCAAAGAAAGATCATTAGAAAATGCCATGAAATACAAAGAGCCTATTATTAAGGAATATGTTGTGAGGGGGAACCTCATTCTGTTAAAAGCTTTTCCCCATTTGCTCCAGCTATGTCATTTTAATTCATCTAAACTCTAAATCATAATGTCTGTAATCACATTTAGACCAGGCAGGAGTACACTTAAACGGTAACACTCTATAACAGATAGCTTTGATTAGTCATAATTAAATCCAGGATATCTGTCTACATCACAATGACTTGTCAAAACTTAGCATGTGCTATCTAATTACTGCAGTGACAATATTACAAATTCACATCAGTTCAAGAGATCTTGAAGTAGAAGTGTGAGCAGTTAGAATTAAACTGAATGTAGCAAAACGACGAACTCCATGAACAGATATGGCAAAGGTGACGCCATTTCTCCTACAAAGGACAAAGCTCTGCGTGAAATCAGAGTGGTGGTTTCAATGACAATAATTAATCAGATCTAAAAATTCCTCAATACATGTTTAAAAAGCTTCATAAACAGCTCAAGGATTGCTACGTTCTGACACGATATGGGCATTGTCACTAATGAAAGCCTCCTTGGTTCAAGCGAAACATCCAAGTGATTTTTACTCTATAGTTTGAATTCTGTAATCAGAATCTAAAAACATGTTATTCAACTTGCTTATTTCTGAGCAACTTATTGCTAACAAACCTCAAAATCTTAATAGAAATAAAAAAAATAATGACCATATAATTATTAACATCACTACCAATTATCTGCTTATGGATTTGTATCATAGCATAAAATAAACAAGTTAAAAGACCCAAAGATAGGGACCGTTGTCCGATCCTATCTTTGTCAACTTTACTTGCATGTGTAGAATGAACTGTGTTCCATCGAGCAGGCATAGCTAGTCCACCGTCAGATATCACTGAATTATCTGCAACGTGCATGCCAGCAGAGCCAAGAAAAAACCGTTTCCAGCATTTCTCATTGGAACTGGGATACTCATAAGAGAGCCATAAGAGAGCAATCAACTGCAGGATCGAGACAAAAGGCAACATAAGGATAGAGATCATTTGCATTGGTATTGTTTTAATTCATGTCTGTTATTAGTTTTTTCAATAAGCACTAAGCAGTGTTTGCCATCACTGTATGACTCTGTTAACTGTTGCAATTTTAACAAAACCATATGGGAAAGACCCAAAGTCTTTTCTTTTTCTTTGGACTGTTCCCTTATAGGGTTCGTCACAACATCTTCCTCCATCTCACCCAATCTCTGGCATCTTCTTCTGTCACAAAATTTTTCTGCATGTCCTCCTTCACTACATCCATGAATCATGGGAAAGAACTAAAGTAGATCTCTAAAGTGAAGCATGACGTGAACTTTCTAGAAGCATTATTTTTATTAAAGATCGTGTGTCTGTGAATGACAGGCATCCTTTAAAGTACTGGGACCCACTGACCTGCTTTGAAATCCAGAAGTTTGCCTTATTGAACCTCATTCTGCTTTGCTTGATAAAAATGCCACTGCTGTGGTACAGAAAATTGATTATTGCCACATAGCCCTCCACCTCTCTCATCCCCTTCAAAAGAAAGATGCAAAATGATAACAGATAGGCAGTTAATGAAGCATGAATGATTAAAGAGCCCCACAGGGAGAGGTTGTCAAACACTGCAGACAGTAAACGTTTTTTTTTGGGGTTTTTTTTGAGTCATCCTCTGTTCACTTTCACTTTCAGCTGGGGGCATCAGATACACAGAAAATACTAATACAAAAACAGAAAAGCAGGGTGCCACAGGGTGAACTTCAAGAATAGCAATCAAATTTGCAAAACAAGATGAATTAAAAGAATAAGAGGCAACATAAAATATTTTTTTCTCACTAGCAAGTGCCAAGTAGGAGGTTTAGACCAACTAAGTCCTTATTTATAGTGGTATACTCAAAAGGCCTTGGTAAATGACCTTTAATATGAGTTCAGAATGGCATGAAAAACCAAACCATTATAAGCTTTTCAGCTTAATGCGAGCCATTAGACCCCCACAATAAACTCCCCCACATGCGCTTACTCTATTAACCCTGCGGATCCTTAAACAGACACCTACAGTGACTCAGCTTTCCTAGTCTGCTACTTCCCCTTTATTTCACGTCTCTCCATGAGACCCTCGAACTCTCCCTCCTTCCTTTGATCAGGAAACCTTAGTAAACAGGGGCAGGATTTACATCAGTGGAGGCAAGCTGCTTTCATCACTTTGCACTTTGCTGCCAAAGCTTTTTCTATCAGCAAAGCATTTGAGGCACCCAACAAGGAGGAGAATTACATCAGCTCTTAGGGTGCAGCTTTTCTGTCAGCTAGACTATGACTGTTTCTCAGCGCTAGTAAATAACTGCTCCTTATTTGACCTCAGATTGATTATAATAAATAAATCACATTGCTGTCCACATGAGAATTGAAACATTATAATGCACAAAAGCAGTCTGTTGTAGCTTAGTAGGTGTGTTTATGCCAAGAAATCAAAACATATGATCAATGAAACACAAATATAAATCAAACATGGAAACAATAAACAATAAAACTGGCTTTGCGATTCTTTTATTTATGTTTGCAGTCCCCAGTTATTAAACTAGGAGTTGTATTTCCCTTTTACACAGCATGTTATGTGGCCGTAATTTAAAGCCACTTTAATTTTCTTACCGTTCACTTAGGAAACTGTTTAACTATCAAGTTTTACAGGTCCACGGGACCTCTGGAAGTGTCTTGTCTTATCAAACAACAAAGATACTAGTGCAAGTCTGCATTTTCACTTCCAACTTGTCACATAATGACACATGAACAGTACCCCTTCTTGTCATGTTGCAACATTATGGATACTCATTTAGCTTCATTTCTGATGCACAGGTAGAGCTCTAGAATAGCATGTTGCTGAATGAAAAAGTGAATTAGGAGTCAGGGTTTGATTTAGGCACCAGAATTGTTTGGTGTAAGGAAAAGATTTGGAATTAAACGAAATTACACGCTTTCATAGCATTTGGTACATATTAAGGAAAACTTAATGTGCACTCAAAATGTACCATATCTTAATATCTGCAACACTGCCTTCTCGATGTTCTTTGTTAGTATGAAGAACCGTGACGGGGATAACATCAGCAAAGAACATTTCGCTACGGTTTCATGTAGACAGTTTCAGACATTGAGAGATTGTTTAAAAAAATTATATTGAAGGAGTTTGCTCTGCATTCCAAGAAATACTAAGTCATCCTAGCCACACTACATGAGCTAAATGAAAAGTGATGCTCTACACCATCCCTGCTGGATGCCAGCTTGTTCCCACACTCACCCAGCTATCAACATAATGGAGAAGAAAATGCAATTCACGAGACAAGCCCTTTTCTATTGCTTCCTCTCCAGTTCTGGCACTGGCATGCCCATTATAGCCACATTCAGCAGCAAACAGGGCTCAGCATGGGCATCCTGACCAGTAAGCTGCTACACAGCTCAATACAAGCTATGATGCATTATGCGGTACTCTTTTTTTGTCAAGATTAAAGTTTTTAACAGTTTGTAACAGTGTGCTACGGTAACTCTTCTGTGGCACCACATGGGCAAGCTTTTCCGTTCACATGCACCATAAATCACTCTGTTTACTGATTATCCTGCGTTTGTTTCCTGCTTAAAATACACAACTTCAAGAACCTAATAAATTGCTGCGAAATTACCCAACCGTATGAAAGGTGCCTTTACTATAGTATAATCTGTTTTTCTATATATTTTTGCCTCTAAGGAGTTTTAAATCTCTGATCAGTGTATATGCACAGTATATGGGGAAATGCTGTAATTAAATTTATTAATTATTTCCAAAAGAGGAGCTTTTGTTTATTTATCTATTTTTGGTTATTTAACATATTGGATGTCTCTTAATATAAGTACTGTATGCGCACTACATCTGTTCTATATTTTTAGCAGAGCAGATGGTTGCAATTCTGCTAGGGCTAACTAGCGCGGAGCGATTATGTGTGATGATAACTTGCTTCTCAGTTGAAAACCTATCATTAGGGCTTTAATTAAAGCAGTAGCCAGGGTGGGTGACACGTCTGCCGCAGATTCCTTGTACCCATGGGGGGAGAGGGGCGTCTCACAGTCACTCGTTTTCTGTCAGAGCCACGTGGTGCACATGTGTGCCACATGAATCTCTTTTTCCTTTTGTGCGAGTAGCTTGATATACACAGACTCAGTAGCACACAGACACACATACACAGATGGCAGTGTCTAAGACTAGGGGGCAGCCAGTGTCGCCTTGTGTGGTCGAATGTCTAGACGTAGTGCATGCCCTGTGGCATTTATGAAGGGGATGGCTGCACAAGGACAGCAAAAATTCCTATGAATTAATGCAGCTTTTTACTGTTGTTTTCACACAAGTATTGGGAACTAACTGTAAATGTGTTTGTGCAATACTGTGTTGAAAACTCATATTGATAGAATGTGCATCCATATGGCAGACACTCAGCATCACAGCGCCCATCTGAAGGCCTTACTTCACTTCCCTCTTGTTCCCCGGATAGACAGTTCTCAAATAAGGCCATTTAACAAAAGCAGAAAAGCAGACAAAATCATAAACATGTAATACTATCCGTACAAAGGACAAGAGAATAGTCTGAGCTTTGTGTAACTGGCCTAGTTTTGGGGAATGCAGATGGATTAATAAAACATAGCTGGGAATAGATGTCACACCCTAGACCTGATTGGAGAGTCAGAGGAGGACAGAGTTGCCTTTCAGGATTTTTAATATTTTTGGCTAAAGGGCTTTGATCCCACAAAACATCAAATGTAGAAAAGATTTACTGATCAGTAAACATCTTTATAATATGTACTTTTTTTTACCTGCTCAACACCAGACTGAAAGCAAAATTAAAGCTGTGAAGACCTGTCAAAGTGTCTATTGGTTGTAGGCTTCAGCTGGGACTGTATTCACTGCAGATGTTGTGAAGAATCCATCATAAAAATTTCTTCCAATTATGTCAGCAATATAAATTCCATGGGATTTAGATAAAACCATTTCACAATACAAGTAGCAGGAAGGACTTTATTTTCCAAGGTAAAAATAATAAATGTGTCACTGTCCAAACCCTGTGTCCCCAGTGAAAAGACAGTAAATTGTTTTAGAAATATCACATCATTTATTTCTGACCTTCTTTGTGCCTCTTTCCCTTTCTCTGCATCCGACTGTTAAGATGAGAGCCCTTTAAAAGCATGAGCCATTTGCCAGTATCCACGATAAAAGAATATGCAGTTAACTATAAAGCCATCAATACCACTATATAAAGTGTCAGCATTCTTGAGAGGCAGGGCATCGACTGGTGCTGGGATAAAGTGATTTGAAACCTCTGTAGTATTCAGTTTTTGTAGAAGTTACTACACAGATACTCTAAGAATACTAAGAAAAGGCATGTGAAGGAAAAGCTATGATTACATTTTATAAAGCGAAAGAATGTGATCACTAAAGCTTCAATCACAGTAAGTGATAAACACAGGTTAACCTGATCCCTTATTGAAACAAAGTTTGACTGATGGATGCCATTTCCAAGCTCTGAGCTGTGTTTTGACTTGAATGGAGCGTTGTTATCCAAACACCTCAATCTGTTTGAATTAATGCTGTACTGCACAACAACCACCATGAGAAAATGAAGACGGATGAGTCAGCTATGAAAAACATTTCATGGTCAAAGGCCACAGAACACCCAACAAGGAGTTTCCACCTCCGCCAAGACGCAATCCATTCTGACAGGCGCAATACGAATATAATTCTATCTGCGTGGACTCTGTAGTGCCTTGTTACATTTAAAGGGTTTCAACCAGTAATACAAGACTGTAGAAAACAAAAAGGCAATGTCAAAGATGATGTCATGTGTTTGTGCAGTTGAGGTTTCTCTTTTAACCCAAGCCACTGTAAACTTTTCTGTATCTGTATCTTGTGGGAAGTAAACAAAAGACATCTAAAATGTTTCAAATCTAATTGCATGTAGAGTAATTCAGTCATGGTCATCATCTCTGCTATTGCCGCTGCAGCTTTTGAAATGAAATCGCAGATTCATCTTGTCCTCTATTAGTTAAATTCTAAGAAAGGTCAAGGCAACACGTGTAAACTTGTTTTACTCTCATTCATTGTCATGCAGAATGAAGAGATGCACCTTTCTCCAAGATGCTGGGAAGTTACACGTTGCTAGGGACTGTGCATGGACGTTACCTGCTACTTATTCGGATTCTGCCTCTTCACTTTCCTCGTTTGTCTGTTTTGCTCTCTGTCTTCCTTCCTGACTAATCCCCAACTGCAGTGTAGACAATTGATGTCTCCAGTTTGATGATATGAGGCCCAGAAATGTTTGGTTTTCCAAATGGCCATGATATTACTGTGATTTTCAGCTATTAGCAAAGTGTTTCGTGTTTACACTGCACTTTAATGCCTAAAGTGCATAAATATTGTTCACTTCTGTATTAATGTTACCGCCATGGGCTATTATTGCAAACCACAGTGGCTTGGATAGCATCACTTAACAGAACCGTTACTGAGCAGCAAGCACAGCCACCACATATTTGAAAGACACACTGGCTTCCCTATGTAAGCACATGGGCTGTATACTTGAAACCTCAAAGGTTTTCATGAACCTCATATTTTCTGTAGAAAAGGGGAGACTTTTAAAGTATTTCTTTATGGTATAGTCAAAGCCTCACATTTTTCCCTTGAAGCTCCACAAAGATAAAACTAAATAATTCATACACTACATTTATATCGAAGGTGTATAATCCTATGAAACAGTCGCTTTGCTCTCCAAACTGGCTATAATTATTTTGTCAGCACAGCCAGGTTTGGACAGAAAATGCTTAGGTCTGCTTGTAGAGCTCCACCCTCCTAAGAGTTCTCCCTCTTAAAGAAAACAAGCACTTCCTCGAGTGTCTGTACATCATTGCAAGTACCTCTCTCTCACAACAATTGGGAAACACATCATGGTGTGCTTGAGTTATGGCTTAAAGTGTGAATACAGAAAAGACTGTATCCCGCAATGGATATTCATTGGAAAAAAACAGTAATAAAATGGAGATTGTTTTGCTGACACATCTGCAGCGGGTTATTGTGCTGCCAACTGGCAGCTATGATGATGATGACATATTGACAGAGGCTCCACAGAGATACTCCCAGCTCTATCACTTTCTGGGCTTGGGGCAGGAGATTTCTTCTTTAGGGTTTCATCTGGGGAAATTTTCGACGGGTCTGATGACGCCTGCAGGTCTCTTGGATGAGAATGGATGAGGACACTTGGCTGTCAGTACATTGAGGAGACCTATCTGGCTCTGTCAAGGGTCCGCAAGGGAATGAGAATACTCCAGGGTTTGTGGTCTCAATAGGGTAATGTAACCATCCTCCCAAGCATTTCTCAGGGTGGAGTTTGTGGTATGTCTCACATACCGCATACCCAGAATGTTTATTTTTTCAGAGGAATTCATTTTTCTTTGTCGCAGATAGCTACTTCAGTGCAGTGGGTGCTAGCTTGAAATGTCTTTAACAAATCACACTTTTTTTCACTGGAGCTAGGTGCAAATAGATGTGCCAAGGGAGCCACTTTAGATGATTGGGAAGAACTTATAAGAGCCCTTGGTGAGAAAGCCATTGATTTCACTGTCTTTCTCTGCCTGTCTGTGTTGTTCAGGGCCTTCAGGCAGCTGTCTGGTATCCCACAACAAACACACCATGGGGGTTGAGCAAGCCACAGCTCAATCCACAGGGTGCTTTATCAATCAATATGACCTTCTAGAGCACTGATTCTTTTGCCTCACCCTTCAGCATCTTCAGCCCCATAGCATACTCTTTCCACTGGGTAGTGTAGATTTTTCAGCACCCACAGAGCTGATGCAATCTGTGCTCATTATCTTGGTGCCCTTTAGAAAGATAGCAGCCCATTAACAATGATGTAAAGTACTCAGGCTTGTCTGCAGGATTCTGAAAAGTCAGTAGTACAGTATATTTGTCAGCCCACTGCCATGATATTGAGTTGTTGAGTCATTCCTTGGTGAACCATTACAGCCAGTCCTAGGAAATCTCAGGAAGCAGGTGAAACAAGAAATGTAATATACCAATACAGCCATCTTGGGAATTTGAGTCCGGAATGTTTTCATTTTCTCCTACTGAGGACTGGTTCACTAATTGGGTTACGTGGGCTCAGCAAGGATGTTGTCAAGCTTCAGAGGTTTTTATTTGTGCCTGGACACCAAATCACAGCCCAGTGCAGCGACTCTAGTTGTGATGCCCCCACGAGGCCCTTTAAGGTACAGCTGTCTGATGAGTCAGTCCAGAAGCCCCACTTTCCCAGAAAATCCCAAGTTCTGGGGTGATAGGGTGACAGAAGGCAAAAGGCCACACAGCTTGGTATTATGAGAGCTTTATTGCTCCTTACAGATTAGTGGCTGCTGAGGAGTGGCATGGCATGTTAGTTTCCTTTTACAGGGGAAAAAAACAAGCTGAGTGCTGTAGATTAAATACAGTTTGAAGATAATGTACACAGAAGGAAGCACCTGAATGGAGCCACAATGATTTTGATAACATTTCATCCAGGAAATAGCTGTGTTCTGTTTTTTTTTTAGAATGGGAGATTTTCTGTGGTTATTAGCAAAACTGTTTTTTTTGTTTTTTGTTTTTTTTTCATAGAATGTATTTAGATCATATTTTTAAAAGGTGCTGTAAACCTAATTATGCAATAGTTATGTAATGGAACCTGATTGTGTATGGTCTTGAAAATCCAATGGTACATTTTCATAGCTGTTCTGATCCACGTCTGTGCAACTTACAAGGCCACCATATGACTCCAGATGTTGGGTTTTACTGGCTGTGCTCCACCTGCTTGAATGGGGACTTCAGCATATAAACAGCAGCACAGTAACTTTCTTCGTGAGGGGATGTATAAAACAAAGCTACTAATGACATAAAAATGACAAGGGTGATGCTTGCATCTGTCCATATGACCATTGTGCATATTTGTAGATGAAAGCAACAGCAGTAACCATATTTAGCTTTTACTAATGTGGGAACTGATCAACTATGCTCTCAAGAGCTCACCTGTGGGAGCTTCTAGTGTAGCCAGCCAATATCTAGATATTCAGATAACTGATTTATGGACAAAGAGATCATCTTTTTTTAATACTACGTGCACTACAAATACCAGAAACCTTTAGCATCAACAATATTCCCTCATCTACGGGTTCTTCATGTTCTAATATCGGATCATCGGATTATGAAGATAACACTCCATTCATTTTCTTCAACTTATCCAAGTCAGGGTCATGACAGGGCTGGAGTATAGCTACCATGGGGTAAGTGGTGAGGTACACCCTGGACAGGTCACTGCACTTTTGCAGGGTGAATATAAAAAACAAATAACCAATCAAATCTATGGCCAGTTTAGATGTGCATGTCTCATGTCTCACTGTAGCTAGAAGCTGGAGTACCTGAACAGAGCCTGGACCTAGGACTTTTGTCCTGTAAGGCTACAATGCTAACCCAAACATCACTGTGCTCCCCAAGGATAGACGCTGGCAGACTTAAACCTACACGCGGTGCACATCTGATCTAAAAAACCCTTTTATCACTTTTAATTGTGGATGTTTGGAGCGCTCCATAATCACACTTCTCCTCCCACTCAACTACAGTCACAGTATGACGACCTTCCCCTTGTATTGCAGTATAATTGCAGCATTAGGTATGTGTGCAGAATGAGAACATGCAGGTCTTACATACAAATTCACACTTAAAACATAAAGTTGTGTCCATCAGAATATGCTGACTGTCCACAACCATATATACAGAAATATGAAACAGTGTTGGCAGGCTTGCACTAGTTTGAATAGTAAGGGCAGGATAAACACTATGTGAGCTTTGAAATGAAGAACACAGAAGATGAAGAGATCAGATTGACAGGTTTATTGCAGCGCTGAGCAGTAAGGATGATGATGACTGTTAGTTCACTGTTTTCTCTAAACAAAGGGATAAAAACACATGGCACTACAGTTCTAAGTATATTACACAGAGTGCTGAAAAGCCATTATATCAGCCACATACACTTGCACAAATGTTTAAAACATTTAAGCATGGAACATTAACACAGAGAACAAAAGAGCTCATATTTACACACTGTGAAGCAATCGACATTGAAGCATCAAGCTGCTGGTGATCAGGGAAAAAGAGGCCACACGTGAATCCCTTTCATATGCTGCTCATCAGCCATGCCTCCGGGGCTTTTCAAAGCAGCCATTTTGGCATGTCATCCCAGGGTAAACACAAGGGTAACTGATAAAATAAATTACGGTCTCATTCTATTTAGTGTGTCACAGTCATTCCGATGAGAAAGCATGTACAAACCATGCCCTCGCCCATCTAAATGGAACAAGGCCATAATTAATGTCATTAATTACACCTGTGTTTACGCTGCACTGACACGTCTGCTTTGAAAATGGCCTATTCCAGTCTCCTCCTCGTCCCTTCATTTGCAGGTGAAAGCTGACCCTTTCCTTGCCATGCTTCACAACAATACATGTAAGTGTGAATAAGTGCATAACTGTGTATGTGTGTGTGAGCCTGTCTGAAGGCAGCTACTGTAGTAGGGGCGTCCAGGGGAATTGAAATTAATGAGTGTAATCATAAGCAAACAGCGAGCCAGGCAAGGGCAATTAATACAAGCAAAGCGAGCAGGGCTGCTGGTTTGCTCGGCCAGGCATGGCTGGAGCTGAAGAGATGGAGGATTAAGATGCAACCACAGACAAACTCCACAGCTTTCCCACACACAGCAGATGTCCACAGAGAGAAGGCGCTGGGAGCCTGGCATCAACACGCATCCGCCAACAGGCCACTTGGTCAGCCTGGCCCAATACAAGCTGACAACCTCCTGGCAGCATTTAGATAACACCATCTTCTCTGTTTAGTTTGAGAGCCAAGGGAAGGAACTCATGGGGGCCCCTGCACTGCATACGAAAGGGACTCATTGCAAAGCAGCACATTGGAGCCACTATGTGTGAAAGAGAGAGATAGAGGAACACAAAAAGATAAAGTGAGAGAGAAGTGGGGAGGGCATTGTGTGCAAGCTCAGCTCAAGTACATCAAGTACAATCTGAGGGACATTTTTGTTGCCCCCACACTGCCTCCATGTTTTTCCGATTGAAACATCCTTGAATGCATGCATTCTTTCAAGTATGCATATTTGCTTAAGTATAAATAAACACATCAGATCCAGATGCCTTCAGGAACAGGTCTGCTTGTTGTTTCCTCTAATTGACGCTAAACGAGAGTGTCACGGCCCAGGATCTTTTCACTGAGCCCTCGCTTTGTTGCCTTGAATGACGTTCGTTCCCCCAGCGGTCTCTCATTTCCACTGTTTACATGAGATAATGATGCATGTGTAAGGATACACTGCCAGGCCAAGTGAGGGGTTTGTTATGAACTGTGACGGCTGCCTCGTCAGGTCCAAAGCAATTTGTGTTAAAACGGAGCAGTGATGTCAGTTCAAACATACCGTAATAAAGTCAGATCCTGCAGCGTTGTTCTATAATGCACGCAGAGAGCAATTAATCGCTCATGCACATTCCCAAGAAAGGCTAAAAGGCCACGAGGTCAAACATGACTCTACAGATGGGACGATGTTGTTGAACTTGTTCCCCGTTTGTGTAATGTACTTAAAATGTAAATGTTTCCAGGGGATTACAATTACACTGTAGCAAGAAGTAAGTGGATAAAATGGGATTTAATGACATTCTCATTAGCTTCATTTATTTGGATTTGCATTAGCCACAGCAGTTAGTTTGCTTGAAAATGAGCGAGGTGTACCTGCTTTCCTCTATAAGTTTAACTTTCACACAGAACCAAGGCTGTCTGCTGTGGATTTCAGTGATGCTGCTGTTGTGTGGACAAGAAAACTAAACCTGACAGCCTTATTCTGCCTGAGTCTCTCTTAGGAGCGGCAGACCATATCGCTCAGCAATACTGCAGATGAGCTAATGGCATTCTTATAACAAAGGGAGCAAAACAATTAACATTGTTATACCTTTCGCAATTTTCTAAATGATGTTGTCAATATGCTCTGACCACGAAACCCAGTATGCAATTTCTATTCATTTGATCTTATTGACTTCTTTGTATTTTATATCACCAGATATACAGCTGCTGGCTAACCATAGTCCACTCCCACCAATCACAGATTTTGATTTGAAAGTGTCCAAATCCTATTATTCATATTGACCCAGCATCCATCAATTCCGGCTTTAAGACATTCGATGATTCAGTGCAGTTATCAGTGGGAGAAAACGTGCTGAATAATCAGCATAAATTGCACAGCTGTGTGTCAGCCCCGCAAAAAAAAAAAAAAAAATGGAATCCTTCCACAGAACTGGATGAAATATGGCGTTGCAGAACGACAGAGTGAGACTTTAACACCAAACAATGTTGACCTCATTTCCTCAGCCTCAAGTTATGTAGCTGTTTCTGTGCAGTTTTAGTGTGTGCAGGTTTATGAAACACTGCTGGGTTGGAGGGCAAGTCCAACAAGATGATAAAATAACTGTCAACCTTTGATTGAATTCTCCTCTAATGTGTTTTGTCAGCAGGAGAAATATCATTGGCCACTAGTTGATTTTTCTTTTTGCTTTCAATTCATAAATCCTGCTCTTTGTTGTCCAGAGAATGCAGACCGCAGAGAATATTGTGTCAAAGCTGTCTCTTAACACCTTCACCGGTCCAGATAAATTACTGCCTATGAAAGCCAACAGTTCTCTTTTAGAACCCCATTACTTTAATGGAGGACAATTCAAGCTTGAAATATTTACAGTTTTCCTCACGGATGCAGCCATATAGAAATTGCCCAGTAACATAAGCTCAGCTTAGATTGCTCTTATAAATTGATTAGTTTCCTCCGTGATCTTAAAAGTCCTATTTTTTTCCTCTGCTTTTTGTGACCTGTGGCTCAGTCTTGCCCTTTTTTGTGGAGTTTGAGTGCCCCCTTCTGGCCTCATGTTGTCATGAGACTACAAGTACATTGTACTCTCTTCCAGTAAAGTAAAATATCAAGATCATTTTTATACATGTATAAAATGCCTGGAACCAATTCAAGGATTTGTTAAATGGTTTGAGAAGACACTGGGAGTCCGTGGGTTCAACTTTAAACATTACAGCTAAAGCCATTTAGGAAGGGAGGGGGAAACACCTGGGCATCAATAAATCTGTAAATCTATCAGCCTATCAGCATTCAGCAATAAATAAAGTCACCCCTAATAACTAATGAGGTCTCTTCTAGGAGCACAACATATATCTCAACAGTTGTAAAAGAGAAAAAAAATGTAATTACAATTAAAGAAGCAGTTTCTATGGTTCACCACCAATAAGCTATTTCAAATAATTGTGGGTCTGAGTTTTAGCATGTTTCCTTATAAGAAACACACTTCTCTATTAGAGGAGGGTAAAGCGAAAAGTGTGGGGGGGGGGGAAACTCTCTGGAGTCAAAACTCTAACCAGACGCCACTGCAGCGGTATTTTTGAACCCGTGCGTCAGAGCTGCGCCCGTGGCCAAACCGCTTATTAAAACGCAGAAAAGCCAAGTGCCATAAAGACAGAAGGCAAGCAGCTTGTTATTATTCTTTCTGAGAGGTGAACAGGCTGAGATCAATGGCTGCAGTGGTTTCGCCTCGCCACAACTATGGCCCTATAAAGCACAAAGACCCGTGTGGCTCCGACCCATACAGTCACAGATATTAAGTATTCCAGGGGCCTTTGAAAGAGGCTGCCAAGAATAATTTCCCACATGTAACATTTCCCACCAAAGCCACAGAGTCATACTGGCATATTCTGTGCCCCCACTAGACCCCACATGCCCTCGCTAGAGTGACGCAGGAGAATCGATGGAAAAACAGATCCACTTCATTAATAAGGAGTCACGTTTGTCTTTATTTTTTATATACAGATGGCTGAAAAAAAACATTTATGAGAAAAAATCAAGAACTGGATGCTGCTCAGGTGTTGCTCAAATGTGACCCAGTTTTTGTACCATGAGTATTAACGAACTATTTTCAAAAGTCACACTAGAACAAGCTTCAGAGACAAATGCAAAAGAAGCATTGATACAGGTCACATGTTTAGCATATAGCACATATACCTGATAACATGATAATCAGCACAGGTGAGTTTGAACGTGTAAAATGATCTTAGGCACGTTGTGTGGAAAAGCGACCTGCTTTCTTCATCCCATCCAGCAAAATTTCAAATCCTCAGCTGTCTGAAGCGGGTCTAGATGAATTCATATGTCATGTGCCATTTGGTCCAATAAAACAAGGCAAGACCAATAGCACTGAGTTTTCTTTTTTTCCCTGACCACAGGTAGTAAATGTATATTTTTATATGAAACGTCTGACCAACCAGTAAAGCCCTTCCAGGGTGGTGTGGCAGCTTGTGTGCAATCAAACCTACTTAAAGAGTATGAAAGTGGCTAAATATGTGGACATTAACCGCTGACACAACATCTCAGACATTAACCCTGTGGAGATTTGAGTTTTAAAAGTTACGAGTGAACAGCAGCAATGGCAGGCTATAATATACTCTATGATAGCCGGCTCTGGCTAGCTGGCAGAGCAAGCCTACATGATTGCATCAATTTTCAACTTATCTTTTTACTCCTGATGCATTCATATAGTACCACTGCATGTCATCAACTTTTGTGTACTCTTTCAAATGCTTTGTTTTGGTCGGGGTCTCTCTACATTCTCCTACTCTCTCCGAAACAGATGACTGTCCCTCCCTAAGACCTGTGCCAGAGGTCGCTTCCTTTTAACAGGGTCTTCCTTTCTGCCACTGCCAAGTGCTTGCTCATAGATGATCATCTAATCATTGAGGTTATCTCTCTAATATTCAAGGGCATCACCTGTTTGACTGTCACTGCGGTGGTTTAACCTGAGCTACATTTGTCTTAGATTCATCAGGCAAACGTTGTGCTGACAAACACAATTCCTAGACAAAAGGGAGTATGTTTTTATTTTGCCCACAGCTGCACTGTTTGGTCACAATTTAAAAATGCCACAAAGCCAGTTTTTCTAAACAAGTGCTGGGAATAGTAGGATGACGAGTTTGGTACCAAAAAACCAGTCAACCTGCAAGTGATTCAGCGGTATATGCATTACACTGAGAGGTGGCAGAGTTGAAGATTTTCATTGGGGCAAGATTAGAAATGAGTACATCAGAGGGAGAGCTCAGGTTAAGCGGATTGGAGACAAAGTTAGAGAAGCGAGATTGAGAGGGTTTGGACATGTGCAGAGGAGAGAGAGTGGATAAGCTGGACAAAGGACATTGAATATGGGGCTAAAGAAGATGACCACAGAGAAGATTAACAGATGTAGGGAAGCAGGACATGCAGAGGGTTGATGTGACAGACACGGAGGAGGGTAGGGACAGGGTGAGATAAAAGCAGATGAGCTACTCTGATGGCCCCTAAAGGAAGCAGCAGAAAAAAAAAGTATAACTGTCTGTTCTGGGAGATCCTTAAAACAGCAAAATTAAAAAGCACCATTTAGACTTGTAATTCAGTTCATTAAGGAGAGTCAGTTTCACAGCAGTGTTTTCCAATCTCTAACTTCCAGCCATTTAATTAAACCACTTAACACCTGGCACTGAACAGGAACAAATTAGCTGAAATTATAATATTTTTATATGCACATTTGTCTAAATATTAGACTTTTTCTGAACTATGTTACTCTGTTGGTATTTCTAACAGACTGTTTATCTGTAAACATTGTGGGATGAAAAGCCATGAAAGCACACTGCTTGACTTTGTAGTGTCACATAAAGACAGATATTTATTTGTTAATAAATGGCTACGTTACATCTCAAAAGTTTGTTACTCATAAAACTCCTTTAAAAAAAAAAAAAAAAAAAAAACATACATTCAAAATTAAATTTAATCCAACAGTAAATTATTGAGAAATGTTGTGAATGGCACCGATTAAAGGAACTGCGAACAACTTGAATAAAATGCCTACATATCACACAGGTGCCCATTTTCTACAACCATCTGTTGGGACATTGTGCTGCCTAATGCAAGTTTATGTTAAATCCTTTGCAGTTATGTTGGCACGGATAAAACTGCTGTGTTAGTTTGCTGTGTTCTGTGAGGGAAGATGCATTTTAACAACTGTCAGCATGAAAAAAGCATGAATTTGTTTAAACGAGAATAACCTGAAGAGTTTCAGAAGATATTTGGTTGCTTTTGTTCAGACAATAAAACATGCAAAGGCTGATGCCTATTCTTGCTTACTGTTGTTTGAACAAGTATAACTGCTTTCAGTTGTGCCATCTCAGAAAAAAAAAGCCTATTAGCATTATAAACCTGCATTAGGCATCTCAATGTCCTGCTGTGACACTGAAATGCTGGCTGCTCTGCATGAACATAGTCAATTAAAAACCATAGTCACTTACAACTCTTTTCATTTTTACAGCTGAAATAAAATTAAATGTGCTTTTCTTTCCTAAAAAAGACATTTCTAAGAGATCTTTTGAGTGACAGTATAACCATACCACAAACGTATACATTGAACATATTTTACATAAGGCACAGGCTTCCAAAGCACTACATGCTTTGCAAAAAGGTACAGTATATTTAAAGCAGCCCATCCATTTACCTTCTAGGATAATCTTTGAGAATTCTGCTTTGCATGTTATGATGCAAATATTCAATTTAAATGCATTAGTTTGAGTCTACCTTTATATTATTGCATGACGGCCTATAAGTTAGAAGATAGGGTTGTATCAGATGAGTTATTAGATGCAATATGAGGTCCCAAATGCCCAGAAAATAAGTGTTCATGCAAATAAGATGAGTGTAGAGTAGAACCAAAAGGCCAAACCACCACTTTTGGATAAATAATGTGAAAGGAAATAAAACGAATAAATCTAAAACTAATCTATCTTGACTGTCAGCTACAGAGAAGCTGCAGTTCACTGGAATTGTAGGTCAAAGCAGGTGCTGCCACATCTGTCCCACTAAGAGCATCCTGCCCTCTGATTTTCAGGTTGACAAACTTTATCTTCCAGCTGTTGTTGTCCAGAGGAGAGCGGATAAGGCCAAATATTTGTTCAAAGATTCCCAGACAGACTGAATCTCTGTGAATAGTCCCAGCCACAGCCACCAACACCAAGCCATGAGGAGAGGTCAAGGCTTTGAGGCCATGGGGATCCAAATTGGGACTGAAGAGGAGACGCTCATCCCTGGTCAGTGCCAAGAATCGACGACTAACCAGATCAGCACCCAGAAACTCCTCCATCTGCTCACTGCCAGCTCTGAGAAAGACATAACTCTGTTATTAGTGTTTTGGGGTTGTTTTACCTTCATCTCTATGCTTTGTAAGAAGAAAATCAGAAGGAATAATCTACCTGAAACAGAGGACTACTCTGAATAAGATTATAAACCAACAACATCAGTATTATTTAAATTCTCATTTGCTTTCACTACTAATGAGGTTCTTACTTGGAGAGGAGACGTAACTTCACATCAGGCCAGAAATGTTGTGGTCCCCAGTCTTGGGGCTGTTGGCCAAGTGAAAGGTTTTGACTGTTCAACAGCTGGAAGAACCACTGACAGAACTGCTGGCCGAGGACCAGCGGATCAAAGCCCATCCCACAGTTCACATCTGAGGAAGCCGCCTCTCCTTGAGGGTTTTCATCCACCACCTCCATAAAGAAATGAGAGGTTGTTGTTACATATGATCTTCAGGCTCTACAAGTCAGAGCACTACACCCATATTAGCTAGAAGGTCAGTTCTTTGATGGAATGGCAACAGGTTCTAAAATATAAAGTCTGAGTAAGGCTTGATTTTAGAGCTGGTGTTGACCCTGAATTTTGGGAAGTACAAATTCTAATATCAATATACAGTGCTGTTAAAAAAAAAAAAAAAAAAAAAAACAGCACTCTCTTCCTGATTTCTTATGTTTTTGCATATTATGCTTCAAATCATCAAACACATTTTAGTATTGGTCAAAGATAGCCAGAGTAAATACAAAAATGCTGTCTTTAAATGATGTTTGCATTTATTATGAGTAAAAAGCTATCCAACCCTACCTGGCCCTAAGTAAAAAACAAAAAACAAAAACATCTTTCTGATTGTCAAGACAATGGAAAATAGTCCGTGGACTGACAAAACAAAATATTAACTTTGTTGGAAAGTTTGCATCCTGTTACATCTGGTGTAGAACTACTACACAGCATTTCATTAAAAAAAACAACAAAAAAAACAGCAGCAGTCAAACACTGTGGTGGTAGTGTGATCGTTTGGGACTGCTCTGTGATCTGGATGCCTTGCCCTGACTGATTGAACCATGAATTCTGCTCTCTACCAGAAAATCCAGAGAATGTCCAGCCATCAATTTGCACCCTGAAGCTCAAGAGCACTAGGGTTATGCACCAGTGCAGGGATCCAAAACACAACAGGAACTCCATCTCTAAATAGCTCAAAAAAATAAAATGAAGTTTTTGGAATGGCCTATTCAATATCAAAACTGCTTGATTGCAGTTCTTGCTGCCAAGGGTGGCACAGTCTGTTGTTCGGTGATTACTTTTTCAAAGCAATATATAACCTGTTATAAAGGTGTGTGAGGACACTGTGTGTGAATAACCCTAATTATGTCTTCTCTTTCCAGGCATACCAACATCAGTGCCATGTCTTCACTTCACTGGACTTCACTATTCAATAAACAATACTTTCCATCCTTTATAAAATAGATGGGTCGCCTTTGGCTTATCCCCAAATAAAACATTTACTGGCGGCAGTGGCTTCTGTTTCTCTCGTGTGTCAAGTTACCTTTACAGAGGACCACAGCTCCAGGGTCCTCTTTATAAGCATGTGTTTCTCGCTATTTGGGGGCATCGCCACACCTTCTGTAGCCAGGTACTTGAATATCAGGTCACGCTGAACCTTTTTCCTCCTCAGGAGCTCTTCGGCATTTTTAGTGAAGGCGAGAATGGTTTCTTTAGCTTCTGCAGTGGAAAAATGATCAGACAGAGTAGGATAAGCTAATCATTTATTTATCTATCCAGCAGAGGTGAGAAAACACTGAAATTTTTCATGCAATTTATTTGTTATTTCTTGGTAGGTATACAACAAATCTCTTGATTAAGGACATTATGTAACTCGCTGGGCTCCAGTAAAGACTTAAGGTAAGCTGACTTCCTCTTTGCCATATGAAATTGAATAAAAGTCTTACCCGTAATGTTTTCCACGACTATCATCTTATTCGTGACCGTATCACTGAGTGACAGTAAGTCGCATTTTGTCATTAGGCTCAGTATCTTCGTAAATCCAGCACGCTCTGTTTCTGATAGTCCTGACATTTTTGGCAAAACGAAAACACTGGGGCGGTTTCGTCCATGCGAGTCCTGCAAGAAATCTCTCCGTACGGAAACAAGCAGTAGTGGGAACGGGATCCGTTCAAAACACTGGTTGCTATGTTACATTGATGCGTTCGCTATATTTCGGAGGGCAGACAACTAAAGGTATTGTCAACACCGCAATTGTCACCGTAAGAGCTAGAAATTACGATAACAGAATGAACACGAATGTAGTACAGAAGGGCTTTCGCTGCCTTTAGGTTTGTAAAAAATATGGGAATCTTGATATTTACTTACAGAAAGCAAAACAAACAAAAGACATTTTTTCCATTACTTTTTGCTCTCACTAATAAGTAGGAGCTAGAGAGTGCAGTGTCTTCTGCTGTATCATTCAGGGGAAACTGGTGCTGTGTACTGACACATTTTATGGTAATTATTACGTTAAAAAATGGCAGTTTTCTCCATTTTTTTTTTTGAGTTATTAGAGGCTCATTAGAATAAATACCAAAATATCAATCGTTGAAATTTGAAGTGTACGGTGAGCTCCTGAAGGCATCATAAACCAAGCTAGCAGCTAGCCTGCGCAGTAACGATGCTCGGACGGGAGAGCTGGTCAGCCTGTTTAGCTGGCGTCACGCTATCATATTAACATGCTTTAAGGGGTAAGAGGATCCGTTCTCCAGTTTAATATCCTACTGTGAAGCTAGTGAACCCGAAAGGTAATGTACTGTTATCATTTGCTAATTTACCTCAGCTAGTTATCCATTCGTTTAGCTTAGCTGGTATGCTGTTAGTGCAGTGCCGCTTATTTACATGTCACTTAAACATTTAGGCATTCTTGTTAGTTTTTTCAGTTAAACTGCTGGTCCACTTACAGTAATGTTTTAGGGTATGTAATATTATTTTCCCTTCTGTCGGGATTCACATTCAACCACACGTTGGTATTTACTGTTTACCTTTGGTCTTATTGAATTGAACTATCTTACATCTTACAGTTTGATACTTTTCTTGAAATCAGTGTATGATCGTGGTAACGCGATTAGATCTGGAGGTTTCTGTCGAGAGCAAATCAGGGGATTTGACATGTGTACGTTCAATGACACAGAAACGTACCTTAGACATTGACCTATTCCTGCTGGTTTTTATCTAGCATCTGGGTCGCATAGACAAATATTGATAGACTTCAAAGCTAAAGCTGTCAGAAGGAATGAGGAACTGTGTCATTGCAAAAAAAAAAAAAAATTTCGCAGGACATGCACATCACACTGGCCAGCTTTCAACACAAGGAAATATTAAGAAATGAGCAGGAGGAAGAAACTGCCAGTGTCTAGTGGTGGTAGTATCATGCTCTGGGGCTGGGAATAATGAACGAGGTTGCCTTCAAATTCTTCAACTTCACCTCAAATCAACAGCTAGATAGTTAAAACTTGAATATAACTGGATGTCCCAACACCACCATGGTCCCAAACAAACATTCAAACTAGTTTTGAAATGGATTAAGCATTAAACATTAAGCTTCTGGACTGACTTTCCTAAAGCCTTGACCTCAAACATATTGAAAATGTGTGGACTACTTCTGCCAAGAATAGTGGTCTAATATCTAGGCACAGTTATGCCATAAGCATAATGGATATCAAAAGTGTCTTGTTGAGGTGCAACTTGCTAAGGGAAACTTAAATGAATATTAGCGGTGGTGTATCTATATATTTCAACCTGTATATATACTTTTCAATATATATACTTTTCTGTGTTATTAGAGACAATCCATACATTTTCTTCTGGTTATCTGGGGCCGGGTCACAGGGGCAGGACATATAAACAGTATACACTGGATATATGTACACAAAGCCTAAAACTAGATAATTGTATTTCAAGGAGTTTATTACATTTTGTACAAATTGAGGAGGCCAAAAGTGTGCTTCATGTTGGGTATGTTTTCTGCTTGGGGATTATCTATTTTTGCATGCATTCTTCAAATTGTATAAATCTTTCTCTCTTGATTTTCCATTAGTATTTCCGATGGGAGACTATGAGAGCAGTGCTCCTGGGCGAATAACTGTGTATTCAATCCAGGGTTGCCCACACTGCACGCAGGCCAAGGCCACCCTTGCTGGCTTGGGAGTGCCTGTATGTGACATAGACCTCGGTAGTCATTCAGAGCTGAGAGCAAAGGTGAAGGAGCTGACAGGACGCAGCACAGTCCCTCAGATCTTCTTTAACAATATTCATGTTGGGGGTAACGACGACCTGCAGAAACTGGTGAGGAAAAGGAAAACATTTCTGACGATACCAGTGGTTTACTGGTCCCTAATGACCAGTAAACTAAGAGGTCAAGCAATGTCCGAAAATGGGGGAGAAAAACTAATTTGAATTGATACTGTAATTTCTGTAGTCACCTGAAGAGCTTCAGAGGCTGGTAAGTCTGGTGAAGGAAGAGCCCCTTCCAGCAGATGCACCACCTCTGCCACAACAGAGTCAGTCAGAGCATACAGCTTCGGAGAACGAAGGAGGTAAGGAATTAATTCTTAAGAGTTTTTGCCTGCTTAAGATCATTACTTTCCTTTCCTTCCCTTTACAGTCAAAAATGCTCTTAAGGCACATTTTAATGCGGTTCTTAAATATATTTGTAAAATACCTTCTGATATTTTAGTATATTAACTGCCTATCTTTCAAGAAATAGACAAGCATGGTCTGAAGTCAAATCAAAATCAAATTCAAATTCAAATTTTATTTGTCACGTACACAGTCATACACAGTACGATATGTAGTGAAATGCTTGGACAACTGCTCGTGACCTAAAGAAAACAAAAAAAAGGAAAAGGCTATGAATAAGATAGGAAATAAATATGAAAAATTAAAAAGGGTAAATTTAACTAGGAAGGAATAAGATATAAATTAAGGTTAAAAATGAAATAACTGTACAACACAAATTAGAATGAAGGGTAAATTTAACTGGGAAGAATAAGATAAAATATATAAATTAAAGTTGAAAATAAAATAACTGTACAACAAAATACACAATATAGAACTATATAAGAATGTATGAAGAAATCTAAATATAAATAAATATATACACAATAACAGCAGCTGTACAAGTATTAACCGGAAATGAAGAATATAGTGACCAGTGTTGTGCAAGAACAAAGTCCAGAAAGTCCAGTGTGTGTAAGAACTGTATGTGTGGGTCAGTACTGTGTGGTGGTGTGATTGAGAGACCGTATCGCCTGCGGGAAGAAGCTCCTCCTCAGTCTCTCTGTGTTGGTCTTCAGGGAGCGGAATCGCTTTCCTGACCTCAACAGAGAGAACAGTCTGTTGTTGGGATGGCTGAGGTCCTTCACGATCTTCCTGGCCTTGGTCCAGCACCGCCTGCTGTAGATTGAGTGCAGGTCAGGGAGCTCGGAGCGGATGGTGCGCTCAGCTGACCGCACAACCCTCTGTAGAGCTCGTCTGTCCTGCATGGTGCTGTTCCCGAACCAGGTTAAGATGTTTCCCGCCAGGATGCTCTCTATGGTGCACGAGTAAAAGTTCCTGAGCACCTTGGAGGGCAGTTGGAAGTCTCTCAAGCGTCTGAGGTGGTAGAGACGCTGACGGGCCTTTTTCACCACGGTGTTGATGTGACAGGACCATGACAGGTCCTGCGTGATGTGAACTCCGAGGTATTTGAAGCTGTCCACTCTCTCCACTGGGCACTCGTTGATGACGGGGGTCTGGTAGTTCCTCTCCTGCTTAGTGCTGAAGTCCACTATCAGCTCCTTTGTCTTACTGACGTTTAGAAGGAGGTTGTTCCTCTGGCACCAGTTCTCCAGATTCCTAATCTCCTTCAGGTAGGCCGTCTCGTTGTTATCAGAGATCAGGCCCACCACGACGGTGTCGTCAGCAAACTTGATGATGGTGGTGGAGCGTGTCAGCGTGTCCGGTTATGCATAGTCATTGTTGGCTGAAGGTGAGCCAAGAGCAAAGAGTGGTTATGAAATAGCATTGGCTGATGTAGTGAAAAAGCCATTTTTAGGCAACATCAGATGTGTGTGTGTGTATGAGTGTGTCTTACATCCATGCTCCTCTACTCCTCCAAATGCCAACACGGACAGTTGATACAGGAAACCTGAAACTCTGGATAAGCCTAGTAGTGCTGGGCTGCCCCACAGCACCTCATATGTACAGTGTAAACAGTGTTTGTAGAAAAATATTGAAATTTAATGTTAGCTTTTGTGAAGTTTAATTAAAATCAACAGTATGTGGTACTACACATACATCTCTGGCACCTAACGATAATGCACTGAAGAGCAGAACAAGTCATCAGATCGTAGTCGGTGTAATATAGGTGAGCTGCTTCTGATAGAGCAGTTTTATTTAGTGTTTGCACAGATGTATAGACTATTGGAGTACTTACAGTTTTGCCTTTTTAACAATGACACCCTTTATATATACAGTCACAACCATATTATACAATACGTTCCTTATACCAGATTCTAACCATCCAAATGTTGCAGAAAAATGCCTAAAAGACTTGTGTTGCTGCCATGAGATTCACTGATTCCATATTTGCATTAATGAGCAGTTGAACTGGTGTACCTAATTAAGTGGCAGGTAAGTGTACAATATAATGGGGAGGGGGGAGAAAGAATGAAATTGCCATTTGTGCGTGTAAATATTTCTTTGGAAACATGATTTGTCTCTGTGATCCCTGTCAGACTTTATATAATAGACAGGACTGAAGTCTGATGCTTAAAAAAAATCTTAGTAATGCTTGTGCCATATATACACAGTTACACATTTACTTAATTCCTCTTCAGTAGTGTATATTCCAAAAATGTCATTTACAAACCAAAGCAATGCTGCTGTGTTGAAATGAAAGAAGCCAGAAGTTTACCCAGCTCAGGCAATACCTTTTCTCACCAGCGAGACATTTTTTCACAGATGCAGAACTACATCGTTTATCAAATTCTTTCATACATGTGTGAACATGATTATATTTCTGTGTGTTTATACATGTGTGACCTGGAAATTCCACGCGTGTAGAATTTACGTGTGAGAGAGATGAGTTGGCAGACCTAGTGGAAGACCTCAAACATGCCAGCATGATTGGCAGTCATAGGAGGGGGCTGACTTTATACAAAAAGAGCTTCTCAGGAAGTCAGCTGGTTGACTGGCTGCAAAAAGAGAAGGGCATGGGTAAGTAAGGCTGTCAGTGATATAGGTAAAATCTCATGCAATTTTCCAAGCGCCCTTATCTTTACAACACATAGTCAAATTCAGTTCTGTCAGCACTTGATTGTGGCTATGTGTACACTAGCCAGGGCTGCAGCCTGTAATACTGGACAGGCATTGTTGAAGAAGAAGTACATGATCAGAGTTCATGGCTGTGAGCAGCAGGATGGCAATTTTGGCGAAGGAAAAGACACCATGGATGCACTGTACAGGCTACTGGAGGATGATTCAGCTCTCAACGCAGGACAGACTGCAACCTGCAGTCCCATGCAGGGTACGTCAGGACCAGATAAGGCTTGGAGTGTGCACGTATCGCATTTCAGGTTCACTCTGAGCAGTGTCTTTCAGCACTCTACTAACCCATGTCCTTTCTTTGCTGCTAACTTAGCATATGATCCTTCTGGGTTTGCTTGGGTTTGTGGCTTTAAGAGCTGAAATATGGTGTATCCAATAAAAACATCATTCGCTCATTAGCTTGCAACGCCTGCGTGACTGAGTGCATTCTCTGTCTTGAAAATCTATGCAGTATTTAAAAAAAATACTTAAACTCACTGTCTTCATCAGTGAATTAATATAACTTAGCAAATTTAGACTAAATAAATAAACTATATTTGATCATAAATAATGCTTTATGATGATATTATGCATAAAGTGTATCAGGCTGCAAAGAACCTAGCTGGATTTCAATGTCAGCTGCTGGCTGTTTCACAACAGTTTCCTGCTTTGCTGTGGGCTTGGGTCAAATTAATACTTGGTTTTAATTTCCTGTCAGATATTCCTTTACTTCTGCAATGGTGGTGGTGAGTCATATTGGCTGGCTCTGTGTTGGTGTGTTTATACCTGAAAGCTGCACACTTGTAGAACCTGTAGAGTCAGTTTTTTTTTTCTTCTTTGTTTTGTTTTTTCCCAGCTCTTGTTTAATATTTTGACTCTGAACTATGTTGATTTTTATTTCATGTTTTTCTCTCTTTGTCTTCCTGCCAGCCACTGAGCTCTCTTTGCTTTTACGGGAGATGATTCTGAAATTGTTCTCGGAGCATCTCTCTGCCGATGGCAAGGTAATGTTGTCCCTGATACTCACTGAGTGCATGTTGCTATTTTGTAAAAGCAACAGTGCATTTGGATCTGTGCCACACAGTGTGTACTGTTGCACTGGGCAAGCTGTGTGTTCATATGAAGTTTCACTTTGGCAAACAGAAAAAACTTGTCTGCAAACATTTCTACTGTATTTTTCACTGCAGGTCTTTTTGTGACCTACATTCAAGGTTGTTCGTCAAGATATTTTGACAGGATAATGCTTCTCTGATACTTTATCCCTGTACAAACAGTTAAATTAAATGCATGTACTTTGTGTCCATGCTCCCACAGTCTGTGGACTATAAAGGCATGTCAGCAAATCCTGCTTTTGAGCGTTACTGTGAGCTAGCTATTCAGCTGCAGAGGGTGGAGTTGCTGTCACTTAGCCGGGAGGAGAAGCTGGCCTTCTTCATCAATATCTACAATGCCTTAGTCATCCATGGGTACCTACGCCTGGGGGCTCCCACCAACATGTGGCAAAGATACAGAGTAGGACTACACAGCTACAATGTCTCCCCCAGAATTCCTTTGTAATATCAATAGGACTTGTGTGCTGAAATTAGGAATGTTTTGAACTGTTTTGTAGTTCTTCAATTATGTGAGCTACCTGATTGGAGGAGAGGTATTCACGCTGCAGGACATTGAGAATGGCATTCTTAGAGGGAACAGAAAAGGTGTCGCACAGCTTCGAAGACCCTTCTCCAAAACGGACCCACGACTTCAAGTATTCACATTTTGATAGCTGAATTTATGTGGTGACAGTTTTCTTTAGTTAACTAAAGGTCATGTCTCTTGTTGTCCACTAGGTGGCACTTCCAGATGCTGAGCCACTGATTCACTTTGCCTTGAACTGTGGTGCAAAGGGCTGTCCACCTATTAAAACATACACACCACAAGTAAGTGATTTCGCTTTAGCTTTTTTGATTCTGAGAAGGCTTAGCTAAAATAAATACACTTGGAAACTCCCTCTTCTGTCACAGTTTTTACAGTTGTGAAATTGTCCCATAGATTTCATATCAGGTTTCCCAAGTCTTGCCTCTTATAATGTCTCCCATAATCGCGGCAGCCTGAATGGTCAGAAATTAATTCTTATGTGCTCGCCCCTCTCAGGACATCGACAGCCAGCTCCGCACAGCAGCCGAGGCCTTCCTGGAGAATGATGACGCCTGTGTGGTAGATTCTGTAAAAAAAGAAGTGCACCTAAGTCAGATATTTAAGTGGTACAAAGCTGATTTTGGAGGCACGGATGAGAAGGTATTTTTAAGTTTAATAGCTGTATGTGTGCACATGTATGGATCCTGAATTTTTCTTGTAGGAAAAATAGATGAATTGTTTTTTTTAATCTTTTTTTTTTTTTTTTGTTGCATCCCCTTCTATCTCATAGCTGCTGGGATGGGTGCTGGATCACATGAGTGACTCACCAAAGAAGACCAGCCTGCAGGGCGTTGTTTCTGCTGGAAAGACCAAAGTCAGTTTTCTCCCTTATGACTGGAGCTCCAACAGCACCCACTGAGCTCACACACAAATGCATTCACACCTACCTGTATGTACGTCTACATGTTTTACGTCCATTGTCTTCTGATTGAATCCGTACAAAATGGAATAACACTTATTCTTAACCATGCGTATGTTTTATACAGAACATAATGTATGTCCCTGTGACATGAGGAGCACATTCTGCTCTCATTGTAAGCTCCTACACCCCATCTTTTGATGCTGTGTAAATACTAGAGAATTTGGTAAGATCATCTCAGTATTTTCTACACATGAATGGTGTACTCCAGCAGCTTGATAGCATCAAATGCACACTAAACATATTTTATTATCTCTAACCATAGTTGTGGCTCTCCTTTCCATGTCAGCCACTCAGGAGTCATAGATGATCCCATTCCTCTCTGTCCAGTTCAACACTGGCTGAGCTATTCATGTGGTGCGTATAATTATAGCAGATGGAAACGATAACTTGGCTTATCAAACATACTGCTTTTATAAGCCATAAGAAAACCTTTTGAACTTTAAAGAAAAACCCTCATTTATGTGCAGCAGACTGCACCTTCTTCTCTCTGGTCCTTCATTTAAGCATTTTGCAACCTACATATTTAAATGGTTTGGTTTTCCATTCTGTGGGGAAAGGAAGGATTAGCTGCCACTCCTTTTATCTTTTAAATGAAATCGAATATAGGTGTGGATATTATATAGTCACAACTCAGCTTGTGGCTGTAGAATCTGAAATGCAAGGTGAAGATTTTGTAAATAATGATCCTTTTTGAGTTTGTTTGCGGTTAACAACCTCTGAGCTTTTTTTAAAGGGGACAAATGAAATCTGGTTGTGCTGCTCTTATTGTCCTAGTTGGTCAGCATAGGATGCACTCAATGAGTAGTTGATTTACGTCAGCAAAGGGAGCAGCTTCTGTGTGCACTGTGTAGAACACACAGACATATCCAGTGTTCGCTGCTTAGACTTTATTTAAATGTATGGATCAGTTTGTCTTCCTATCAACCATAGGTAAACTTATTCTTCCTCTATGCATGTTAGCCTATGTGGCTTTTCAACCCTCTTTTTAATCCAGGTATTCCACTGTAAATTGCAGAAGTGCTATTACTGTGTTTTGGGTTTTTTAGCACAGTTATTTGTTTTAAAAAGAAAATTATGAAACATTTATCAAAACCAAACCCGTTCGGGATGCACTCTGACACTTTGCATGTTTTTTGCCTACTTATGCTACTGAGACATATTTGTACTTTTTCACAAGGTCGCTGTTCTGTTTGTCTGTATGTGAATAATGCGCTGTTGATCCAGCTTTTTATTTCAGCATGTCTACAGAAACTGGACAAAAAAGTCTTTAGAAGTGTACATTACCAAAATGTACACTTGGTCATTAATTCAATAGGATATTAGTGTATTTAGTTTCACCTTGAACAAGTTTACAGAAACTATTCTTATTTAGGAGTTGAGTTTTTCTTTAAACTTAGCCTTTCATGGTTTTTTTTTTTTTTTTTTTTATTAATTTTTAGTATGGTGCTTCATTGTACATTGCATAACAGTGCAATAACGTTCCATTAATTTCTATAATGTGTCACATCGTCTTAAGATTTTCTTATCTCAGGTCAAAGCAAAATCTGACACCAGGTTGTTTGATGTCATCAGTGCATCGTATGCTGCATGTTGTTTTCTAGTCTTAGCATTTCTGTATAGTTTGTATTTGTTTGCAAAATCATTTTCAGCATTTGATTCCTGCACGCTGCTGTGTTTTTGTTAAGGCTACAAGCAGCACCAAAGCAAATGGTTAAATTAGCATGTCTAACAGCTGGAACACATTTGCTGCATGAGTTAGAGGAATACCCTTCAGTCTTGAATAGTAACTATAACAGGACTGCCTCTGCTGGCTAGTGTTTTTTTTCTTTCTTCTTCCCCCAGCCTGTGTGCTTGGCTATAAGAACTGCTTGGACCTAAAGTGTCAGATATCAAAGTACACAAAGTAAAAAAACCACATGTGATAAAAGTCAGTCATACACTGATTACTGCGTATAGACTTGAGAGCACCAGTCTATTTAACAGACTGTAGGTTTTCTTTGAATGCAGCCTTCAGCAACAAAGTGCACCTTTGGCTTTACTATATTAGTGTTAAGAGTGGGAGACACTTTGTGGACTAAATTAAACAACACAAGATTTTTGTTTTTTTTTTTCCCCCCAAAAGATAATAAAAACATACCTCATGTATCAGGAAGATGTGATGCAAAAAACTTTTTTAAACAATTCTAATATCACTGTTCCTCTTTCCTAGGATTGACAACAACAAAAAAAATTTACATCCCTAAATAAATAAATAAATATGCAATGTTGACCTATATGCATATACTGAGTTTGTGTTTTCCTTTACTATACTACCCCACAGCACGCAACCTAAGCTTTAAAGCAGATCACACTGGAGGGCAGAGGTTTAGTTTGTTTATTCAAACAAATTTCATCACTTTTTTTCTTTAAGAAAAATAGATGGGGAATCAATACCTTTACAAATCCAATCTATTGACATTTGTACATATAAATAAGCAGGTTTAAGTGCATCGTCTTATATAAACATTACATCAAAAAGGTATTAAACAGATCAACCACCTGAAAGGTTCATATATGATAAATGTGAAATACTCTACATAAAGAAATGCACAATCATTGTTTAAACCAACTTAAAAGAATAAAAACTTTAAAGCAAGCTGGTACTGTATTAGTTACATGGTGTTTATCATCCTACAGTGTGAACACTGATTCAGTCTTGGCACTAACAGAATTGTGAGTAATGCATACGCTGTACAGAAAGTTTGACAAAATGAAGGCAGATTTACATTGTTTCAAATGTTTTGGCCACGGCCCTAATACATAATTGTTGTATCGCAACTAGAGAAATTTAATAAAGGCAACCCCAGTCCTGCCCAACTGCTACCCACATGATTTTCTTAGTTTAAAATATGCATTTGTGACAGGGGTTTGAAGGACTTATTTAGAAAATAGATTTTACAGTGTACAAAAGTTACGATGATGCAGCCATCTGATATCCACCTTTACAGTCATGTCTAGTAAGTTCTCAAGTGCTCTACGATACAAACTAAGTGGTCCATGCCTCATTTGGAAGACCACAGAACATACATGTTGTTTGCACACTGCAATTCACACTTCCAATGATGAACTGTGTGTAGAATTCATTCTCTTATCCAGTCTCCAAAGACTCGTGAACACCACAGCAGAGGGAATGGGTCCATTATTCAGATTCCCGTTACCTGACAATTAGTGTATTTCCCAAATTTACATGGACTTGACAAAGTCAGCAGGTCAAATTAGTTTAAAGAAAAAAAGAAAAAGAAAAAAAGATTTAAAAAAAAAAAAAAAAAAAAAAAAAAGGGTGAATAAATATTGTGTGTAGTTTCAACCCAAATTTGTTTTTTGTTTTTTTAAGGTACTAGGTATTTTCTGGTTTACATCTCCTTTGCCTTAAGCACTATGACTGATCATTAAGAAAGGATTTTAGTGTTTAGTTGTCATGAAGGCCCCTCCTGAGCCAAGTAACAGAAATAGCCATTCCAATTGCAGCAACTCTTCACACTCCTGCAAATATTAACCTAAAAAACAGCAAGGGGAAAAAACAGTTACTGGTTGTTCAAGGTAATAATAATAAAAAACAAAACAAAACAAAAAAAAAAAAAAAAAAAAACAAGGGTCAGAAAATGGAGTTAAGCAAACTTACTTTCATCATCTGAATCAAAGCCAAAGAGGGAAGAGCACGTGTTGAGGGCTTTGTGTTTCTGCAACTCCTCCAGACTGCTGTAAGAGGAAAGGCATTTATCACAGCGATGTCTGATCTTATGCTCGGGGGCCACATCCTCCACCTGCTGCTCCTTTTCTGGATCAGGGTCCTTCTTTTTCTTATGACTCCAATAAATAATTTTCTTGGGAGCATCATCAGTGGACCTCCTTTTGCGCATTGAAAGCACAGATTCATCCAGGTAGGTGGACGGAGGTGGCCGGATGAAAGGGGCCTTAACAAAAGTTGCGTAGGAGGGATCTTCGGGCTTGAAGGTTTTGTGCTCAGGAATGTGTGGCTCTGCTATATTCTGTTGGACTCCCTCGGCCAAAGTAGAAATATCTTCAAGATCTCTGACGTTTAAAGGGTCTACCTCGACAGTAGTTGGTCTTTTTCGACATCTTTTGGTGGGAGTCGCTGAAGCAGCGTTAGTGTGAGAAGTGGGCATGAACCCCTCTGAAACATTTCTTTTCACATCTTCATATCCATTGATGGTAGGTTTGGTATCATCTGTGTGCTGATCTGCAACAGTTTTCTCTGAATAGTTATCAGATTTAAGAAGATTATTGTTTTGCGCATTTATTCCACCAGTCTCACCATCGGTTTTGTTTATTAGTGTGAGATCCTCAACACGAGAGGCCTCACCATCAGGAATGGGACTCTCCTGCTGCCCCTTTTTACTCTGTAGCCATATCTCCTCGACCTTCACTCTCTGTTTCCATGGAGCTTCAGCGCTTTCCTTTATCAGTTTGCTGGGTCCCAATTCTAGCTCGTCTTTCTGCGGGACTGGGACATAGTGCCTCCATTCATGGTCATATAGACCCAGATAACTTGAGAAAAGTTTCTCACAGCCACTGAAAGGACACTGAGGTCGGAAGGGCTGGTGGGTATTTACGTGATCCTTTAATTCCTGCTGTGTCACAAAGCGCTGCTTACACTCTAGATGGTAGCAGAAGTGTGGAAGAGGACTACTGTGGCTCTTCATGTGGTCCTTATAATGCTGAAGAAACTGAATCTGCCTGTTGAGAGAGAGAAAAAAAAACCGTGCGCAACATGCTGAATCAACTTCCCAAATTCAAACCCTTTAACTGTACATGTATGGAGTATTTTAGTGTTTTACAATCAGTTAAGAGACCGCCTTTTTTATTTATTTATTTTTTAATATCTGCAGTTATTTAAAGTTCTCTTACCTGAGGCAGAGGGTGCACTTGTGTTTGGCCCAAACAAAAGTCTTCTCTAGCACCTTGTCTTCAGTAATATGGCATTTGATAGCATGCTTTGTTAGTGTGTTGGTCATCCTCAAGAATACTCTATCACAGGAGTCAGACGGGCACAAGTGGTATGTGATGTCTGCACCACAAGCATTTTCTCCCGCAGGCGTCTCCTGCCCCTCTTCTTCAATCACAGATGGATTACTTACAATTACCAGGCCTTCTTTAATGATTACCTGCTCATCCTTAAAGTCAATCTGTTTGAATATATTTGTGTTAGGTTTTTTGCATTTTTTGTGAAGCACAGATGTCTTCTTGATGAGGGTACGGAGGTTCCTGATGATTCGTTCTTCCCTCTTGAGATGTGACACTTTAGCTTTGCTTCCGGGTCTCTGTCCAAAAGTTTCGTCCTCAGAAATAGAAGTCTGTTTTTTATCCCAAGGCTTACACTTATTTCCTGCATTGTCTATTACTCCATTAGCAGCTTGAGCATTTTCAATGGATGGCTCCTTATTAGAAGATTTTTGTTTGCACATTGTATCAATGTGCTCAAGAATGTGCTTTTTGGCAAAAGGAAGCTGTTTGAAGCGTTTTCCGCAGAGAATGCATCTTAGTTTCCTACTTTTGAGGTGCGAGAGAGCATGTCTCATAACATTCAAGCCTTTGTAGTCTTTGCCACAGAATGTGCAGTAGTGGGACAAATGAGAATATTGTTGAGTACGGAGAGCCCTGTCCTTCCATGTTCTCTTAACTTTTACCTGAAAAAGAGAAAAGTCAAATCAGAGCTGGAAGCAGCAGAGCATCAATTCACATCATGTCACTGCATGCAAAACTGTACTTCTCCTGAAGTGTATATGTGCAATCAAATGCAACCTAATATGAAGAAAAGAGAACATACTTCAAATATCTCCCCGTAATAATTGACTTTCATAACAACATTTCTTAAATTACAGTACTGTGCAAAAGTCTGTGGTCCCCGGCAGTGATGGGATTAACGGTGTTACAAGCAACGGCGTTTCTAATGGTCATTAGAAAAGCCTACCAGATCGTCTACCAGAAAGTGATTGCCGCCCGCGGGAGCGCACGCAGCTGCTTAAGATTACAAAGCAACAAGGTGATATGTACCAGTTTTTAAATTGTGTTGATAGGCCACGTAAAACCAGAGTCATGATAAAGAATATATATGCATGTTTTTTCCTGAATAGTTTCGTCACGTTAACGTCTAAGGACAGCGCTAGCAAGCACTCTCTGCTTAAGACCCCAAAAAAAAAAAAAAAAAAAAAAAAAAAAAACAGCCCGTTCGTGTTGGTGGAAAAATGCACCATGTCGACCAATCAAAAATGATATGGCAAAATGACATTTGGTTTAGGAAGATAGAAGTTTTAGGAGTGTGTCGGGATGAAATATTATTTTACATTCATACATTCATAATCTAGGTTACTAGTCATAATCCTTATTATTACTGTTGCATCACTTATGATTTATCATTATTATCATTTCATTGACACATTTATTATTTATTAATATAATGTAGTTATACTAACACCTGAAATACCGACTTTGATGTTATATTAAAGTCGGTATTTCAGGTGTTGTAAGTATGAATGTAAAATAATATTTCATCCCGACAAGTGACGGCGAGAGAGACAGAGGGAGAGACAGACAGACAGCAGAAAAAGAGAGAGAGCGAGTTTTGAGATGTGAGATTTCTGACGTTTAGCATGTTTGGAGTGTGTAGTTAATGTGTTGTCTTGTGTAGTTAGTGTGTAGTGTTGCGGATAGTTTTGTGTTGTGTGTCAGAACAACGAGGTGACTGCTATCTCCAGGTAGAAAACAGGAGTGATACACCTGCTGCTGTCAGACCTGCAGGTATCAGGCTGTATGTTCTCCTTTATAGTGGACAGAAATTTTTTTGGAGTGGCACAAATAATTTGTGTGGCATCGTATTGAATGCAGAACAGCTGATTGTTATGTAAATAGTTTGAAATGGTTATTAAAAAAAAAAAAAAAAAAGAGGGTAAAAGGTAAAAAGCTGCAAATAACTTGTTTGCAAAACTTGTGCATAGGCTTTTAAAACTGACAATTTATATTTGCATTTAAAGTTATGAAATATGATTCAATAAACATGTTTGTGGTTGTTACAATAA
Organism: Simochromis diagramma; assembly: GCF_900408965.1. Taxonomy (NCBI): domain Eukaryota; kingdom Metazoa; phylum Chordata; class Actinopteri; order Cichliformes; family Cichlidae; genus Simochromis; species Simochromis diagramma. The sequence continues at coordinate 10,729,412 of NW_024386831.1, forward strand.
AAAATATAACTTTTTCTACTCAGATTTTATGTTTTTTGTCTGATTTTAGATCAATTGTGTTAATACAGTATGTCAAAATGAAAACATAACTGCAAATTCAGACACGTGAGGTTGTGCTGCAAAGAATGATACAAAACAAGGCAAATAAATAGTTTTTAAAGGTGAAATGTAGAGGGAAAATCAAAAGTGGTTAAAATGGCCAATTATACCCTGGACCCCAGAGGATTAAACTTTTTTTTTTTTTTCTAAAGTAACACAATAGCTACTTTTCAAGTAATTAATTACTTTTAGAATCTTGTAACTCAGTTACTTTTTTGAAGAAGTAACTAGTAACTATAATTAATTACTTTTTAAAGTAACTTGCCCAACACTGGTCTCCAGTGATACTGGGTTAACTGTCAAAACTGATCCTATTATAAATGCAGAAAAGTCTGGTCATAGTTTGAGTCATCATACAATACCATGTGGAAAGTATCTGATTGGCAGTGGCTTAATTTTCAGCATGACAATGACCCCAAACACACTGTCAGTGCAGAAAAGTGTACCTGACTAGAAAAAACACTCAGTGGAACACTATCAATCATGGATTGCCTTCTCCAGAACCTGGACCTCAACATTATTGAATGAAGTGTAGATCATCTTGACAAAGAATAGAACAAAAGGCAACCACCATCCGAAGAGGAGCTTTGAATGTCCTGGGAGAACTATTCCTGAAGACTACTTAAAGAAACCACAAGAAAACTTGCCCAAGAATAGAGGTGTTCATACCAAATATTGACTTTAATTGACTTGCTAGAATTGTACAAACTTTGTTTCTGCCTGTATTTCCATGGGTGTGCATGTTTAAATAAATCACTGCATCCCTTTCCTCTTTCGCATCCCGGCAAAAAACAAAATAAGGGAGGCTTGAGACACTTGCACAGTAATGTAAATATGGAGAAATAACTAACCTCAATGTTTGTTGTTTCTGTTTCAACTGACGGATGGGGTTCCTCTTCATTGCTGCCATTAAGGTCCTCAGATGCTGTAGATTCTGGCGGTTGAGGATTTTCACTGTCAGGTGATTTGGATTTAAAGGAGTAACTGTGAAAGAGTTCTACTGGACAATCCAATAACTCCAATAGTGGACCATCAAGGTCCACAGGATCAGCTTCAGCAATACCGATAGCAGCTTGATTCTCAATGGGTGGACCTTCACAAAGTTTGGATCCCACCTGTGTTTGAGATTCCTCTTGGGATGGTTCACTTAAAGTGTTATGACAATCAAGGCCATTATGTTCTCCATTTTCTTTCTTAGGGCCCATCATCTTCTCGAGTTGATACGCTCTCTGTTCGCTTTTGATTTCAAAGGCCAAATCAGGATGTTCTCCATTCTCCTTAAAGTCTGTCATCTGCTCAAATTCATTGTCTTTCAGGTCTTTCATCTGCCTATCATTCTTAATTTCACAAACCAAATCATTATGTTCTCCATTTTCTCTGTTCAAGTGCCCAAGTTGGTTCTCTTTCTGGTCACTCATTTCAAGCTCACAGTTCACTTGAGTCATATCCTGCTCTTTGTCTTCTGCGTCCATTTTTTTCTCAAATCCATACTCCTCCTTGTTAAGGTATATTTCATTATCGGGATATGAGAGTTCCAGTTTTGATAATGGCTTCCTTCCCCGTTTTCTCCCTCTAACTTTGACCTTTTTCTCTGTCACTGCCTGTACCAGCTCCAGTCTTGGAAGACCTTGCAACCATCTTTTCTTTTGACCTTTTCTTTTCAAAATTTTGCTCTTAACACATCTAGACAAGTATTCCCTATTGCGGTTCAGAGGGAGACTTACAGAAGAATTTTCCTTGTTAGTGTGATTGCGCCTTAGTGAGTACACAGAGTTATTACCTAAAGAGGTTGATTTGACATTGTATTTGATCTCTGGATCATCACCTATTTCAAACTCATCATCAGACCGAGGCCGTTTTCTCCGTCGTAGCCTTTTTCTCCATTTCCTCCTCTTCAGAGAATCATTATCCGACAGTGCAACACGTTTTCCGGCCTCTCCATCTACAGTTTGCTCTTCTGGAAGGTTCACAAATCCAGCTTCAGTGCAGTTGCAAGAGATGGAGTCTTGAGTGCATGACTCATTTACACAGTTACTTTTTAGTAGTTCTTCACTATATGCCTTCTCCTCTTCCATCTCGTCGAGAACAGCAGCCGTCACAACCTTATCATTCATTAACTCTAAACAATGTGTCCTAAGGGTCAAGAAGTTCCAAAATTCAGGATCAAAACATAGGCGCTCCTTTAGCATCTGGGAAAAGAGGGAAAAAAAAAAAAAAAACAACAACAATCATGCAAAACACAGTTGTAAACAAATCACACAGTTATAATATCGAAATATAGCCCATATCAGATAAAGTTTAACATATATCGCATCACCCCCTCTAACCTGAAGAATATGAAAGCGAACACAGGTCCGGACAGGGTTGTTGTGGGGATGCGGCTCCTGATCAGGATGCATGTAAAGCAGGGAGACAGTTCGGTATGCCTCCAAGCTTCGTTCCTGGCAAAACACAAGAAGGGCACACGCTCGACAGACCTCCAGGTCATGGGGCAGCAGGAAGGCAATTGTCTTGCAAACGAGTGACCGGGTTACAGTGTCAGCCTGCATGTCACACAGCTGCAGGGCCCTGGCACAAAGCTCCACGCAAACTTGAATTCCATCACCACCCAGCTATTCAAAAGGAAATAAACACAGATGAATAAATCTGATAAAAACAGATATAAGAATCAAATCAAAAGGAAAAAATTATTCAATTGCCAACTGCATTTGTCTCCAGTACTTACGTTTTTAACTGTTTAATCAAAGCATTTAACTAATATTTAACAGTATTAAAAACATAACTTTAAACTGTTTCTGTACACTATAGACAGTGTACAGAAACTGTTACCATTTAACAGGGCGACAAAAGATGATGCTGCAATGACATCTCACCTCTGTAGTGACCAATTTTATGAAGGGGAAGATGGCTCTGACATTGGTAGCAGAGGAGGCCAGCTGCAAGCACTCAGCTAAGAAGCCTTGTCTGGAGGGATGGGCCCTAAGATACAGTCTGCTCCAGATAAACACCAGGTCCCTGCATAAAGGCATATACATCTAGTTCAGGTATGATTTTAATCAGGCAACAACTATGATATTAAGTCAACAAACAGAGAGATGCTAAAGCATTTAAAATAATTAAATAAAGTCATGCACCGTAATGGGGTTATCACTTCAACAACTCCCATTACTGCCAGAGCTTTTTAGTGCCAGATACAAGGAGACTGGTCAAAAATAAGGAAAGAATAAACAAAGCTAAATTCAGAAAGGGGGCTGGAAAAAAAGACCTGCACAAGAGACCTTAAGCATATAGTCAAGACAACAGCACAAGCTTTACTTTCAGTACAAGTTTGATTGTCCTTGAGTGTAACAGAAACCTGAGACATGGTCCCATAGAACATATGTTAAAAGACCCAAAGATGGCAGTTTACGGATGGTACCCATCCAATCTGACAGATCAAGGAAGGATCTGCAAAAAGGAATGGGATAAACTACTGAAATCTGGCCTGATAAGCCAGGGTCTGAATATTTTCTGAATCCTTTATATGAGGTCATACTTACCAGATGTAATACATGTCTCCATTGTGTAGCTGCTGTGTAAGAAAAGCTTTACACAGTGATAACAATAGCTCATCTTTTTCAACACTCTCTGTATTGCAGATTATCTCCACTGCATCACGACCATCTATCTCTGCCATCTAAGGAAGAAGTTAAGAAAATACACATATACATTTATTTATTATAAAACACGTATTATAGTTAATGTATGGCATTCACAAAGCTTTTCATTTGCAAAATGGTCACCTATTATATGTGATACAGTTACATCATTTACTAATATACTATAGCCTTAACTATTTTCCTGTTTTGGGTTGATTTGAACATAGACTTTTTAAATACATAGTAGATGAACAAATAAATAAGACTAAAGAATGCATTTTTTCCCCCCTTTCTTATTCATCCATGTCCATTTTTAGAAACGCCTATCACTAATTCTTTCAAGTTTACATGTTCTGCTCTTCAATTCTCACCTCCTTGTAAAGGTTTTCATGCAGCGAGGCTTTGTAGAGGCAGGTCAAGTAGGCCTGATGGAAGTACAGATGCTTTCCAGCCTCACGATTTTCCAGGCAGCTTTTAGCAAGAGCCATTGCCTCCTGCATTCGTTCACAGGCCTGCAGATATCGCACTCGCAGCTCCAAGAACACTGGCAATTCTGAGCTCAAGTAGTCCTCAACTGCATAGAAGGGTAATTGCATGTGTTAATGTAATGTTAATTATGTTAATGTTAATGTAAATCTCATGGGATGGGTATTAATATGAACTACCTGCTGAAAATAAAGTCATTGCATATATTTATTAGGGGTGCAACGATATTCGTATCGATATTGAACCGTTCGATACAGTGCTTTCGGTTCGGTACGCATATGTATCGAACAATACAAATTGTAATTTATTTTAGCAGACTTTCCTTCGGACGATGCTGTCTGTGTTTGACGCCTCAGGAATCTGCGTTCGACTACTCCGCCTTGGCTGCACTGTCGAGCGCAGATCCACTGGAGCGCTCACACAGACAGCATAGTCCGAAGGAAGAGCGCGGGCAAGACTAGCAGACAAAGTTAAGCTCTCTTTGCAACATGGACCTCCCCCACCCTCATTCAGATCTGGCGTTTGGAATTATTTTGGTTTTCATGTGACGTATGACCCTGAAGGTAAGCGAGTCATGGACTAAAGTAAAACAGTATGTTGGATGTGCCACGCAATGCTCAATTACATGGGTGGGAACTAGTGTGTTAGCGCAGTTAGCTCGTTAACGTGTTGGCCGTCTAGCCCCATGCACGGGGCGATCGGCGGTAGCTCGTTAACGGAGATTTGCCGTGTTGTGGCGTTAAGGTCATTTCAACAAGATTAACCTGAAAGCACTAGTGGGAACACAACGAATATGACTGCACATTTACGCCGACATCATCCTAGTGCAAAGACAAAAATAACAAGCATGCTACTAACTTTAGCAGAGTCATTTAGACAGCTGTTAGCACATGATTCTCCTTATGCTGCTGAGAATATAGCCCAGAAGAAGCGGATAGTATAGCTTTTATTTTGGAAAGAGCCATTTCTCTGTAATAAACTCTCTTTTCCAAAGATGAGTGATTCCTCAATCAGATACAGGGCTTGCAATATCGCTAGCCCGACGTCCTGGAGCTAGCGATTTTTTTCAGTCGGGCTACCAAAATCTATCTCTTCCCTGCCCGTCGGGCTATTGTAGGAAGGAAAAATATATGTCAATGCTTTTGCATTCTTTCAGAAATGTAGCTGGGTAATTATGTCATTGGCATCGGTGAGCCACTGTCAATATGTGACATATTGAAATCGCGTTTGAATTTGCGCTTGTTTTTTGCTTTCACTTTGCAATCGTGTGAACTGTGTATAGAGAGCGACAGCACTGATCTGTGAGTGATGATAATTTGTGCACCAATTCCTCTGACATCGTCTTATTAATCGTTAGCTTACTATGCAAACATGACAAGTGAAATCTCCCGCAGCAAGCTTAAACATGTGAGAGGTTGATCGCGCAGAGAATCGCTGAGCTTATGTGAGTGCGTGTGTAAAACCAGCAGCATATATATTTTAGTTCTGCTGAGCCAAATAAGACAGGTCAGGGTGAAGAAGTGACAGCCAAAGAAAAGCTTACCACAAAACGGAGAAGTTATGACAAATCAGACTATAAGGCAAAAAGAAAGTGCAGCTTTATGGTTTCATGGACAAAAGAATTTCTGTGGCTGCAATATGATGAAGCTAAATAACCAGGGCTGCACATAAGTGGTCCGCAGGTCGCATTCGCTGTCAAAATAAAAAACACGCACAAGGGTTAGGGTTAAATTTAAAAACTGTACCTTTGAGTTAAAATATATTTATAATTTTAAAAAATGACAAATTAAAAAGGCATGAACATTTTTTTTGTATCGAAAAAATATCGAACCGTGACACCAAAGTATCGAACCGAACCGAACCGTGAATTTTGTGTATCGTTGCACCCCTAATATTTATATATAGGTGATGACAGTGCAATGCATTATTAAAACGTGATGATAGATATAATGGTGTGTTGAGGAGGAAATGTGGTTGCTCGGGGCGGGGGGTTGATCATGAAGATTCAGAAGATGACTGAAACATTTGGTAGTTTAGTAACAACATTTGTTTAATAATGAAACTAGGCATTTCCACACAAACAATGTGAAGACACTCAATGGATTGGGACTAACTGGGATTTAATCGGGAGCCTAGATTGGGCCCATCAGTTAAAAACAAAACAAAGAAAAAACCTTCAGTTTCCTAGGAAGTATAATCATTGGACTCTGCAGCAATGGAAAAAGGTTAAAGTGGTCTGGTGACACCAGATTTACCCTATCCCAGAGTTATGGGTGTATCAGGGTAAGAAGGTGTGGAAATGGAGTTTCTTCAAGAGGCCAGGTCAAGTTTCAGTGACATTACATGCTATTTTCTTATCGTATTCCAAGATGACAATACCAAGATTCATCCCGCTTAATTTCTTAAAAAGTGATTGCATGAAAAATGACTCCATGCACGAAAAATGATTTTTATACATGGAGTGGTCATCACAGAGCCAGAGAACAACCCTGATGTAATCTTTGGAAGATTTTATGCAGTGGTCCTTTACCATCAATACAAGATCTGGGCAAAAAACTTAATGCAACTCTGTAAATGTGGTGACATTGCCCAAGCTTTTTTGAAACTATATCACAACTTGTGTGTGCCTCATCAAATCTAAAGGCAATGCAATGAAATATCTGCGTGTATGACTTCTTATTTTGGACAGGCATTGTATTATTTCCTATATGTCATATATGCCTACCGTCATTTGGTGGCAAATCATCCTCCTTCAGGATTCCCTGTAACACAGGATTTTCCCATGGGCCTCCTACTTTAATAATCTGCTTTACATGCTGAAGGTAGATGTTCCTGTGCCTCATGAGGCGAATGTGGCAAATCTGCAGAGAAGACGTTCATTCAAAATCTTAATGTTATAGAAGGAAGCTGAGTTAGTCACTATTTTCAATCATAAAACATTGGTGCAAGAAGAAACTGGCAGCAGTTTTGAGACAAGTATTGTTACCTTTAGTTTAAAACTCAGCACCTGTAAAAACACCTGGCTTTTACAAAATTGTACTGTGAATTGACAGTAGGTCAGTTTTTAATCACCTGAAAAGAGTCAAGGATGTCTTTTAAAGGCTCTTCCACAAATTCTTCCTTGCTGAAAAACAGCATGAGTTCAAAGAAGCTCCTGCAAGACAATGACAGAGACATTAGAAAAATATCTCACACCAAGGTGACAACCACCAGAACATGAATGCCTTACAAGTGCTAGTTTTAAAGGAGAGGTGATCAACTCAAAATTGTGCTGCTCATTACCAAATGATTCAAGTTAAAAAAAAAAAAAGTGTGTCTTTTTCTATTTCAAAGACAGGCAGCAAATACAATTCTGCTATTCCTTTTGGACACTGAGCTCCAGCTCTTCCCAACAGATAAAAAAGGGTTCCATGAATTTATGGTTCACCTCTATTTAAGCTACAGCCTTTAAATTTTATCTGAAAGCATCAACAAACACTGATTTACAGAAAATGTTCTGTACCATTTTCAACACTGATTTTTCACAGTAACTGTCTCTCAGTTTTGTTTTAGAAATAACATTTTATGTCGTGTCTCTGCTAGGCAATTAAGAATTTTCGAACCAAATACGTGGGTTCAGCTATTCAAATAAATTTATTTACAATCAATACAGCACATTAAAACAGCTTCCAGTGAACATTGCACTTACAAGGCCAAACTGCTGAGAACATACTGGATGTGCTGACAGTCATCTGGAAAGGCAGTGGTGGCTTTGGTAAAATTGTAGAGTGCGGTCCGCAGCACCTTCAGTTGCGGGAGAGGAACTTGCCATTGCCCTGTGTACTCCTCAACAAGCTGTCCAGGAATGAAACAGAAATGTGAAAGACTTAAATGAATCCTATGCATGACAGCTAAAAGCTGTATGTTTTTCATCCCACATCTAACACAGTTTACAACAGAAAGGTTTACGCTGCCAAAAGTTAAAAACAAGTAATATATAGAAAATAGTGATTTAGGTATGAAATGGTGGAACTCGTTATCCGTCCACACTGCACATCAGAGTACTAATGTTTTAACAATACACTACGATCAAAACCAAGAAGAATTCTAACTGAAATTGTTTGGATAATAAAGACAGCTGGTGGATGTGCTGTGTGAATATGAACACAAATTGGATCTTAGAACCAAAGTATAAGAACGTAAATAAGACACACTGTAACACAATCAAATAGAAATGTTCATTAGAATGCACATTTCTATTTGACATGTCCATTAGACATTTATTGTATGGATGTCTAACACATTTGTTAGACCATCACCCAATCTAAGGTTTGTGCCACAGCTCTCATAACTTAACAGTATTCATAATTATCAAAAAAAAAATGTTTCTGTAATGGTTAATCCACAAGTATGGCCAAACTCTTTAATTGAAATGATATTTTGTAATGATAAAATATAACTACTGTTATCCTTGAATTTTCAAATTTAGCTTGTTGGTCCAGTGAACCACTAGTGCACCTGAATCAAACAAGCTCTCCTCCACACAGTGCTCATTTATAAAGCACAAGCCCAAACAGGTGGATTTTCCTGGTTCAGTGCAGCTAGCCAACAACAAAGAACCACTAAGTGGGAAATGGAGAGTGAAAACGAACAGTATATCCATGTTTTGTTTTTAAAATAAAAGTCATTGCTACAGACATAGGCAACAGTGACCCTCATACACTGCTTTATAGTTTGTACAAGGTTATTAATTCTGTCTCTAGTTAGCTAACATATAGGCACAAGTGGTTCTACAGATGATCTAAAAACTGAAACTTTAAACACTTATTTCCTAAATCCGCTTTCAAAATAGTGTTAAATCTATGACCGTGTGTAGAGTGGGATTCCATGGTGTAAATTAGCCTTAATACGTTTAGTGTTTCATGTCCACTTTAAAACACAGTTTTAGATTACTCATTTCGCAGACACTATAAACTTGTATTCCTTATTTATTTTCTTTGTTTTAACTATGTGTATTAATTTCAGTTATACATCATACACCTTTGAGTATAGGTACCATGTGGTAGTTACAGTGTGCCATTTTATTGAGGGATGTTTCTTTTATCCTAAATGTGAAGCATTTTCGCAACTGCGTGTTTGTAAGTATAAGTGCTATAATAGTAAAGTTAATCAACTTTATTAAATTGTAAACTTTAAGTACAGCTACTGGTGGAACTTATGGATTAATTTACGCAATTAAAGCTCCATGCTCTAGGATAGTTAAAAGCCAATTCATCCGACTACCTATCCAAACGTTTGCCTCCCAGATAAACGCATTCCAAGTGTGTATATGTAAAACAGAGTACTTGTTATTCTGGATAGTGAAACAATTCAGTTGCGATTTGGCAGTCAGCTATGATATTTCTTCACATCGAGGGCACCTTGCATTGTGAAAGGAAACCACGCTCCTGCTTTTCCCTAAAAATAACTTACCATTTGTCAGTACGTACGTCTTTTTGCATTTTTATCAACTGATGTCAACTCTAGGCAGCAAGGGTAGAAACTGCTCCATTTCCCTCGTTCTTCAAACCTTGTTAAGCCCACAACGTTAATTAGCTTAGCTTTACTATCTAGCTATAAAGCTAACGTCAAACAAAAAACAAACAAACACTAATACAAAAATAAGACACCCAAAAGTCCAGTTCGTACCTGTAAACTCTGACTAACTAATTCTGCTGTCTCTGATGTGCTATGCCTCCGCCTTAAACACATAACTGCATTAAAAGAGCTGCTCAGGGGCTAGCATTAGCTCTCAAAGCTAGCATCGTTAGCGATAAACAAACGCCGACTCCGTAAATCACAGGATATAAATTCACCCGACATACCTCACAAAACTCAGAGCAATACTCTTTGCTCTTCAGTGACGATTCGCCGCTGCAGTGTTTAGCACACAACGTGTCCAGAGCTAATTCAAGCCCGTCTGTTTCCAAATCACTTTCGTTGTCCGCCATACTGTCTGCTGTATCCAGCGCATACTCAAAGTTGCCAGGTTGGTAAGAAAGCGTCCTCCGATTCCTCACGACAGGATACTAACTACTTGGCAACCGCGCAATTATCCTTGTACGTTCCTTGTACGGCTGTTGCCAATAGGAAATCCGGTATGAAAGATGGTACCCACTATGACTTAAAATAGTATTAAATAGCTATTCACTTGTAATAGGGGACTTTGCATAAATCAGTATTTCTTAAATAATATATATTACATGTCAGACTCAACCAAATAAAAAGAGTAAAACGTGGCTTAAATAATAACAATTACCCACATTTATGACAATAATCTTTTTTTTTTTTTAGAATTCCTAATCTAATCCTTAGCATGCTGCATCATCAGACAATACATTTTTACAGCTTATTAAGTGAATCTTTAATCACAGAGAGGAATTAGGTTAGAAATTCATAATTAAAAGAGAAGTGAGAAATGTCATTAATTAAAATAATACCTGTTATTTCAATAGGAAGAATGCAGAATGGGACTTAGTCCAACTGCACAGGTGTTATTCACATATAGGTAGATATTACTTCTCCTTCTTGCGGCTGTTCCCTTTAGGGGTCACCACAGGGCATCATCTGCCTTCACTTCACCCTTTTCCATACCAACTTTCTCTGTCCAGTATATCCAGTATCCCTCTTCTGCACATGTCCAAATCATTGCAGCCTTGCCTCTCAAACGTTTCCTCCAAATCACTTCACCTGAGCTGTCCCTCTGATATACTCATTTCAAATTCTGTCCATCACAATCAACCCCATTGAAAATCTTAACATATTTAGCTGTGCCACCTCCAGCTTGCCCTCCTGTCTTTTTGTCAGTGTAACAGTCTTCAAACTATACCTCACATGGTACAGCTGCTTGGGAAGCACAAGTCAGTGTACTCCTTGCTCCTGTCCCAAGCCCAGATGAATTATCCAGATGGAGATTGCATGAGAAAGGGCATCTGGCATAAAATATGCACAGTACCAAAATACTAGAAGTAAAGTAACTAAACTTAATTCAGCCTTTATGGTGTATACTCGTGCTTTTCGTACTACAACATGCCAAATTTACTTGTACTTTTGAAATTAAAAGAACTCTCAAAAAAGATATTTTATGTAGTATAAGATAAATGGTCCCTACTTAACACCTTTTAACAACTTAGTGTTCCATAAAGCCCTATCAATGTTGCTCTCACACACACACAGGCAGGCAATGTTTCTTGTATTGCTGTTCAATAAAATACTGCTAATAACATTAACATCAGAAAAGCCCATAGAGGGCCAGGCGCAGTATGTTCATATCCTTATTAGTGGGCAAATTCACTAATCCAAAGCCCCTGATAATAGTTCTTTTTTTGCTTAGGTATAGGATATGAAAGTAGAGTATATTATACCTTGTCTCTGCCTTATTCCTGCACTGGTATTCCCTATTTAATGAAGCAGCTGTTATGCTGCAGCTATAGTTAGAAGATACGTAGCAAGCTCTGTTCATAACCAACAGATGTGGCCTTTGTCTTTTTGTGAAAAGCACTTCAAATGCCTTTGTCTGTATGGACATGGGGCACGTTATTGCAGCCTACAAGTCTACAAGTTTTATGTGGAAACTGTTGAAATAAATTGGGCAAACCTGTTGCGACAGGTTCTGTTTGAGGAAAATGCTATAGTGCTTGTAAGTGAATACAACTGGCGGGACTGACAATTGGAATGCCCCGATGTTCTACTGGGACACCCACTTGCAGTGTAACATAGTCCATCTGGCAGGAATTCTAGCTTTATCAGCTCTCTCAGTGAGACAGTGCAACTCCTCTCTGACTGACACGCACGCACGCACGCACGCACGCACACACACACACACACACACACACACACACACACACACACACACACACACACACACACACACACACCAGAACATAAATGCATGTAATTTTGAAGAAACAAGTGCGAAAAGATGCCATTTAAACATGTTCTTTCCTATGCTTAGGCAACATTTAAACATGGTCTTCATCATGACATGAACAGTGTTTATGATAGAAGTAAATACATTGTCCACAAACATTTGACACAGAGAGAACTTGCACATCAATGCTTATTTCTAATTACTTTTATTTGTTTGACCAATGAGACTCAGTGAGCAGTATTTTCAGATTCATGAATCTTGTTGCTGTAGCATTGAAAGACAGTACTAACCAATCAGAGTGTCTTTCTTCTTGCCACAAGGGGGCACCATCAAATCAAAATATGGAAAATATCCACTCTATTCACATTAAACAGTAAGCAGACTGATGTAATATAGCATAATAACATTAATTTACACATACAGCTTATCATTGGTATTCCTGCTACCATTTTCTCCATACATACAGGGAATGTGGTGATACACTCTCCTTAAACAATTACTTAACTCGGAGAAGAACAGGAACAAAATTTCAGCTGTGGACCATTTATTATTGATTATTTAGGCAGTGAAAAACAAAGGAAGAAACAGCAGACTGGTCATACTGTCAGAGAGCTATATAAGTTTATGGAATGCCTTATATTATCTCATTGGTATACAGTACACCCTCACACTTGACTCATCCACATCCATCAACATATCATGTGCCCTCTTGAAACCAATAAAGAAATAGTAGTTCTATTCCAAGTACTTGAGTGGGAGTAGTGTAATGAGGATTTCTCCACCAGTGACTCTCACCTTCAATTAATCTAATGCTAGCTATGGTGTGGGAGTGAAGCTAGATGGGGTGTTGGTTCCACTAGATAAATAATATATAAATACCATAGGAAATAATCAAATGATGTTTTAAAAAAAATCAATAAAAGTGGCAGTGCTTTGTCTAACCTGTAACAGTAGACCTTTTCAAAAGTCTTAGGGTCAAGTTTATGTTGGTACCCCAGTATTTTGTTGTTATGTTGTTGTTTGTTTATGGTACGACTTAGCCCTAGATGTTTACATTTTTTTCTTTATATTAATTACATTTTAAGCTGTTAATTGTAAACATTTAAAATATTATATGTTAAGTTCAGGCATTGACATCTTACGAAAGTTAGACCCTATCTTCCCATGTCTTTTTAGACTGTCAAGTAAATGAAGCCAGTACCTGTACCATTAACTTACAAGAAGGTCAAACCATCAATCAATGGAGGTTTAATATTTTTGGAATGTTTTGCAGGGCTAAATATATACTAGTTCTGCTAACAATCATTGCAACAGTCAGAAAACAAGTCACCTTTCATAACATCACAGCCACAAAAAGCAACAACTTGGTATACTGTGGTATTTTACACATGTCCAATATTTAAGCCAGCAGCGTGGACTCGGCAGAAGGGAGGTCATTAGATGAAACAGACATAATGGTCAGCTATTTCAAGACCTATAAATGGGGCTGATCACTAATGCTCAGAACTCAGGCCTCAAAAAAGGTCAGTGATGGCACATTTTCTGTGTCCCTTTACATACTCCAATTAACATCAATGAGGTCTCAGGCTCTTCTATAAATAGCAGGACTTGATTTTCAATTGGGAACTCGCACCATCTCATTGCTGAGTCGGTGCCATTTAGGCTGCTGAAGTGGCTGATGAAGTTTCTTTTCCAGTATCAATCCTTTTGCTCTTTTAAATTATTCTTTTTCAGACATAATAACTCAGTTATTCAGTCAGTATTTTTGACCTGAAGCCATTAATTTTGTTTCCTCTCATATATAGATGGTGTACAGGTTTGATCATGCATAAATAATCATCAGAGGTAATGACTGCACCTCACAAGTTTTTGGAAGGCTTTTTTGAAGTCTTCATTGAAGATGGTGTAGATCAGAGGGTTGATCAGAGAATTAAGGTAGCCCAACCATGTCAGGAAGTCAGCCATTTCCCCTGAAGTACTGCAAGAACCACAGGTGTTGACAATCAATTCCTTGACAAAAAACGGCAACCAACAGACGACAAAGGCCCCTATTATCAACCCCAGCGTGGATGCTGCTTTGCGCTCTCGTGAGCCCGAGATTCGAGGTCCTTGGTATAACTGACTACGACGTGATTCACTGCGTGACTCGTGCCGTCGTGACTTGCACTTAAAGGCCTTTACAGACACACGGACCCGTTCACGTGGAGTTTCCTCTGTTGAGGGTTCAGAGAAAGACTTTTCCGGTGGGCTTACAGGCTCAGGACTTCGAGGCCCGCCATCGGCATCACCATCTCCAGCAGGATAGGTAGAGGGGATCATGCTGCCATTGGTCATGCATGAGTGACGGCTAGCCCGGCTAGCCTCCCTCCGCATATATAGGGTCTGAGCGGCCAGGTAGATTTTATAGTAGAGGATGAGGATGAGCAGCAGTGGAATATAAAATGCTCCGAGTGTTGAATAAAGGGTGAAGGCCATGTGAGGATGGATGATGATGCACTCATTTTCATGGTCATCATTGCCACTGTAGTGTTGCCACAGTAGAGGAGGGAGTGAGATGAGGATGGACAGGAGCCACACCACTGCCACCATTGCACCAGCTCTGGCTCCTGTACGTTTGCGAGAGTACTCCACTGCGTCTGTGATAGCCCGGTAACGGTCAATGGCGATTGCAGCAAGATGCAGAATGGAGCATGTGCAACAGGTGACATCCACACTTAACCAGAAGGTACACACCACCTGACCCATGACCCAGCTCTTCTTTTGGATGTAGATGATACTGAAGGGCATGACCAGCACAGCCACCAGTAAGTCGGTCACTGCTAATGAGCAGATGAGGTAGTTGGCTGGGTGGTGCAACTTGCGAGTGACTGCAATAGCTGTTATCACCAGGCAGTTGAAAAATGTGGTGAGGATGGCCAGCACAGACAGAGTTATAGTAAGCAGGATTTCACTAGGGGGGAGTTCAGTGGTCTCCAGTGAGTCATTCCTGCTAACGTTGCTTGTGGCAAACACCCCTTCAGTGTAATTGGGGAAATCCATTCTGCAAGCAAAGAGAAAATGAAGAGAGTGAGACATCAAAGGGGCTTAGGGGAAATTGTATTTTACTAAATTCCTTTTCAAGAAAGGCTGCGCAAGTCTAAATTTATTTTTTGCCTGCGTGTATTAATTGTTATTAAGCGATAGGGCTACAATCTCTGACGGAGTTTAAAGACTTGCACTATTATTCCACCTCTTATTTTTCTTTTGAACTACCAGTCAATTTTCTCGCTTTTTGGACTTCATAAATTAAAGATGTCAAAATGAATTAAGTCAGTTTTCTTTTAATTAAAAATATGCTTTTAAAGTCTGCTAGGGTCTTGAAACATTACTTGGCTGAGAAAGCTTGGAGAAACAGCTGCCTTGCCCACAAAAGTCTGGCCAAATCCTTCATTACATATATATTACTCCAGTCCTACCTGTCTATGCTGTAACGTGTTGCATCCAGGTGGTTCACTGTGCAGCAGACAGTCTGCTCTGATCTGTCTAACCTGGCAGACCTGCTATCACATCACTTCTGTCAGTCATCAACTCATCAACACCTGGGACACAAAGAGAGGGAGATGGAAATGTGAAAAAGGTGAATATTGAGAGAGAGAAAAAGACCCCAAAACAGTAGAGATACATTTCAAGACACTGCACTTTTTTGCACTTTTTAAAAGTACAGTGAATTACACTTTAATATAATCATGTACAAAATATCTGTAGGTTCTCAGTCATCCAGGATACAGTAGTTCTCAGTACCTAACAATCAATTCCTAAGCATTTCAACCCCCCATTTACATATTTCCTATCTTAGTAGCTCACATGATGGTGGACTGGAACAATAATGATGATGGGAATGACCCACATTTTTTTCACAACTTGGCTCACGTGGCAATTCACGCGATTAATACTAGGTCAGAAACTCTCAGGACCACCTCTAATGGAACACCCCTGACTAGGGTTTAAATACCTGCGACTCTAGTCTATTTGTTTTAAAACTGAATAAGCCTCGTGGATAACCTTCACAAACCTAAAAGAGTTAAGTTGCCTTCTTATCAAGCACTCATAATCATGTACAAACATGCAACAACAGTACCACCAATGATTACTACAGTAATATGATTCAGTTCATTGGTTGTTAATATGATTAATTTATGTTTCATGTTATGATTTGTTAGTGTATATGTTGTTATCAAGGCTTTTTAAAATTAATGTGATTAAAAAGTTTTATAAAACATAAAAAAGCACCAGCAGCATAATCAGAGAGTTGTAACCAAGATCAGCAACTTCAGTCCAAATGGAGGCCTATTTGCAGGTATGTACCCAATGTGTAATGGTCTGCCGTTAATTTAGCAACAGCCACTGTGATTAAATTAAAAAGCATAGATTTGGCTGCCATTGCAGCTCTACTTCACCACTTGCTCAGTATCCCGAAGACGAGAGTGGAAACTGTTGCTATAGAAACACAAGGAGTACAGTACTTTCACTTAATGTGGTAATCAGCAGAGGCAGCCAAACTCTGACTGTCAGGTCTCTATTGAGACTGTTCGATTCCCAGGCGGTATGTCCGGGGCTCTGTGGGTGGGTGAGTGGGGTGGCAAGACTATATAATGAGTAAATGAGATAAGAGATTTCAGTTCACAATACCTCAGTCTTACTGACTTAGCACAAAAATATTTTCAAATGTGTCTTTACCTTGTCCATAGTTAGCTCTTACTGGTGCCATACTGTAATGTAATCTAGGTGAAATCCCCATAAAGATATAATATGTAGGTGAAATTCACTAAGAACAGTGCAGAGGCAGGCTTGTGCGATGAGTATTCTTCAACTGCAGCATCCTCCAAGGTGTGGGCACTGGCCATCCCTTAGTCAGACTGTGCCACTGCTGCTTAGTGTTATTGTTTTACTGCATAAGATAAGTACAGATTTCTATTGATAAAGCACACTGACACAAACCCCTTGTGAACTATAGTTATTTTATGACAAATTGTGTACACCTTATTTTTGGTGGAACAGAGTTTGAGAAAACAAATTTTGCCACACTGACTGAAAGTAAATCCTGATTAACTATGGACAGATTTTGTCCAACGAAACTGTCACAACTGTGTAAGACACAGTCATGAAACTTTACAGGTGTGTAGCTGATATCAAAAATGATGGGTGGGCGATTTGACTCCTTAATATAGAGTAGCTAATACCCCCAGGCACTAGTAGGAACCTTAATTCATCCTCTGTCCTCTTGATACTTTTCCTATAAACTAGATTTGTCTAGTAAATCAACATACAGTGATGAGAAAAAGAACGTTTTCGCAGGAATCTATGCAGTCAACAGGTTATACCACCTTTAGTAACATTAACGTGAAGTAGTCTTTTAATCAATCATTGTGGAAGAATTTTGGCTCACTCCCCTTTGTTAATTAATTAATTAATCATTTGATTGTCAGTCTGGCTGCTACTTCTCTTCTTAATTCCTATGGAAGCATTAAGAGTATTCTTAATTTTTCACAGGACTGCGTAGGGTCTTGTGGAAACATTCTTATTCACATGACTGTATATTTTTTTTAACGGTGGTCTAAAAACTCACTTGCATCGCAGCTGGTATAATCCCATTACAAGATGGTCTCTACTTCCTTCACACCTTTGACATCAGTCTTTAATGGCAATGAAATTTCCTTCCTCTGCTTAATGATGCAATTGTACACTCCTTCCCATTTACCCACAGATGAGTTTGCAAGAAACCCTAACAGTACTTAATATGCAGATTACTCAGTTAGATAAATGATAATTACCGCTGCACTTCTGTCGCACTCTGTGTTACAGCACTGCCATATTTTCAGCTGTGCATCTGAAAATAGTTTATTTTTTTCAGTGTCTTTGCAAAAATGTATATTTAGACATACAGTATGGGCATTTCCGTGTGCATGCACAATGGTTGACGTATGCAAAAACAGTGTCAGCCAGTTATTATATGCAACAAAGAAAACATCTGCTTTTGCCTTGAAATGTTCTATAAGACAGGCTTTCAGTCCGAGGTCATCTGAAGATAAGCTCCAGTGAGCCAGCATGAATCTAGTCTGATCTGCTTTGTTAAAAAAAATAAAAAAATACCAGTCCCTTTGCTTGAATTTGGCAAACTGTAGAAATAGCAAACTGCAGAAAGAACTTAATTTACTGTATCACAGCCACATTGTTTCAAAATTACATAGTAACTTTTTAATCCATTTTTTGCCCTGTTGCTCCATTATTTTCATTATTTACTTTCAGTCTATATATTATGAATAAGTTGCGATAAGATATAAGAGACCCAAACACTGCAAAGTTACTTTTAATGATCTCTACATTTGCTAATACTGGACGATTTACACAGCACCCAATTATAATATAAAACTGTGCTCCAAGATTATTGTACTCTTGCAGTCTACTACATTCAGGATGTAGATTGCTTTGTCACCTCGAGGCTGACAAAGCAGAAACGCGCTAAAATCGTTCTCCAACTTTCACAGATGATGTCATAGAGATCAGTATAATCCAATCTTAACCAGAGTCTTTCAGTAATACTTAAAGACATACGGTAAAAGCATTTACAAACCAAAACAGTCAGTGCAGTATACTATATGTATACACACAAACATCAACTTTTAAGGATGGCAATCAGTGAAAAAGGTGTCATTCCTCTGACATTCAATCCTTCTCTTCTCACTCTCTCTCTGTTTTCTTCTTACAGCTTCATGGAAGCTGCATTTACCATGTGGATTACAATCTCTAAAACACAGTTTGGCCCAGGCTGGACATCAAGCTGCCAAGTGTTGTTGTGAAGGATGAGAGTTGTGAAAAACCAGATTGTGTGACTGACAGCTCTGGAAAGATGCTAAATAAATCACTATGAGGGCAGAGCAGTATCTGTCTGTTTATTTATTTTCTTGTTCTGTATCTGTTTAATTTTGGGGTTGAGGTAAATGACAGAGTTAGCCAGAAGTAACGCTGCAAAGGAAACTGTTTAAGGAGGTTAATTACTGCTTTTATTGCTGTTTGTTTATTTGTTTCTAAGTTGAATAAAAGTACAATTAAAAGATTAATTCTGCATTCTGGGACAGAAAAATACTTTCCACTACAATATTATAACACCCTTAACCAACACCCTTAACGACTTCTACTGTCGTTTTGACGAGCCATCAGGCAGCCTTCACACCTCCAACGGCCCCAACAATAGAGACACTTTGGACACTAATTCCCCCACCTCTCCCCCCTCCATAGAGCCATCACCACCTTCAAACCGTTCACCTACAACACCCCCCTCCTCACCCCACACAAAAGAGGATTTCACACCACCTCCTCCCACCACAACTCTTCATATTCATGAAGCAGATGTGAGGAAGCAGTTTAAGAACCTGAATGCTCGGAAAGCTCCCGGCCCAGACGGCGTGTCTCCTGCCACCCTCAGACACTGTGCAAACGAGCTGGCCCCAGTGTTTTCTGGCATTTTCAACTCCTCACTGCAGGCATGTCATGTGCCTGCCTGCTTCAAGTCCTCCACCATAATCCCTGTCCCCAAGAAACCTAGGATCACTGGACTAAATGACTACAGACCCGTGGCTCTGACATCTGTGGTCATGAAGTCATTTGAGCGCCTAGTTCTCTCCCATCTCAAGACCCTCACGGCCCCCCTCCTGGACCCCCTGCAGTTTGCATATAGAGCCAACAGGTCTGTAGATGACGCCATCAACATGGCCCTACACTTCATCCTGCAGCATCTGGACTCCCCAGGAACCTACGCCAGGATCCTGTTTGTGGACTTCAGCTCTGCCTTCAACACCATCCTTCCAGACCATCTCCGAGACAAGCTTTCCCAGATGAATGTGCCTGATCCCATCTGCCGGTGGATCACTGACTTCCTGACGGACAGGAGGCAGCATGTGAGGCTGGGAAAGAATGTCTCGGACTCCCGGACCATCAGCACCGGCTCCCCTCAGGGCTGTGTTCTTTCTCCTCTGCTCTTCTCCCTGTACACCAACTGCTGCACCTCCACCCACCAGTCTGTCAAGCTAATCAAGTTTGCAGATGACACCACCGTTATTGGACTCATCTCGGACGGGGACGAGTCTGCCTACAGGAGGGAGGTTGAACGTCTGGTGTCCTGGTGCAGCCACAACAACCTGGTGCTGAATGCCCAGAAGACAGTGGAGATTATTGTGGACTTCAGGAAGCACACAGCCCCACTCCCCCCCATCATCCTGACTGACACCCCCATCACCTCTGTGGACTCATTCCGCTTCCTGGGTACCACCATCACCCAGGACCTGAAGTGGGAGCCCACCATCACCTCCGTCATCAAGAAAGCCCAGCAGAGGATGTACTTCCTGAGGCAGCTGAAGAAATTCAACCTGCCAACACGGACGATGATGCAGTTCTACACCGCAATCATCGAGTCCATCCTCACCTCCTCCATCACCGTGTGGTACGCTGGAGCCACTATCAGGGACAAACAGAGACTGCAGCGTGTTGTGCGCTCTGCTGAGAAGGTGATTGGCTGCAGACTCCCATCTTTGCAGGACCTGTACACCTCCAGGACATTGCGGCGTGCAGCTCGGATCTCAGCTGACCCTTCTCACCCTGGACACAGTCTGTTTGACCTGCTCCCCTCAGGCAGGAGGCTCCGGTCCATTCGCACCAGAACCTCTCGCCATAAGAACAGTTTCTTCCCCTCTGCTGTTGGACACATGAACAATAACCATATGACTATCCCCACCACTAACACATGACCCTACGCTGTGTCACTGCATCATTCCATGTTTGGCACTGATCACCACCTGCACTCATGTATATATCATGTATATATCTATCCACTTAGCACTTTTAATTCTTATTCTTATTTTTATATTTTTATGACAGTATGTTGCACTGAAGCACCGCAGCAATTTCCTAATGTTGTAAACCTCCTCAACATCTGGCAATAAACCCTTTCTGATTCTGATTCTGATTCTGATTCCATGTTTGGCACTGATCACCACCTGCACTCATGTATATATCTTTCAACGTAGCACTCTTAATTCTTACTCTCATGTATATATCTCATGTATATCTCATGCACATATCTTTCCACGTAGCACTTTTAATTCTTATCCCTACTTTTATTTTTTCCATGTCTATTTAAGTGTTATTTATGACACCATGTTTGCACTGAAGCACCGCAGCAATTTCCTAATGTTGTAAACCTGCTCAACATTTGGCAATAAACCCCTTTCTGATTCTGATTCTGATTCTGATTCTGATAATGATAAAGTAACTTACTAAGGTGTGGGACGGGGCTATCCCGGCAGACTTTGGACAGCATTGCTGGGCACAGCCTGTATAGCTTAGGACATTGAACTAAACTAAACAGCTCTAGCCTTATTTTTAATCAAGTGACGAGACTTTTTTATTTAGATAAAAGAATACCAGTAAAAAAAAGTGTAACATTCAGGATAACAGTGACAAAGACTAAAGGACATTTTGTGCCAGCTACTAATGTGATCTAATTCATTGATTTTATTTATTTATTTTTTTTGAGTACACTAAATTACTGTCATCTCTATTTTACAGCAGTGTTCTCGCTCACTGACCTGTGTCCTCCATGTGTCTCGTGGGTTTCTGTACACAAGCGGATACACACCATGTCACCGGCAGCTCTCCCTACCTGCTTCATGGAGATAGATGTATTACCTGGCAAGATGCCCACTGAGGACTTAATTTGATGGAACTGGTTCAGCACTCACCAGAGGCAAATATAGCTGCTGTAGTGCATTTGTTGCTGTTGTTTTCATTTCATTTGGCAGGTAATGCAGTATTGGTTATTTGGTGTTCACTGTTACAGATCACCTCCACACATTTTATTTAGAAACACAAACAAAATACACCGATAGGTACAATAATTTGTGATATTACCATGTTAAAGTACCTCATATATCTACTCCTTCTCCTTCATTGGACAATTCATGAACATATGACCGTGCAAATATAATTCACACACTCACGTCTAAGTGTATGTGTGAATATATATGTGATATGTGAAATATATTATGTGATCAGGTTCAACTTCTGAAGTGTTGGCTTGGACGTTAAAGTGTATATTATGGACTTCCTTTTATATATACATTTTAGAATAACCCTGAAATACTTTGTTGAGCATCCATATCAAGTAAACATGGCAGCTTGGGGCCCATGTGGGGCCACTCGGTCTGCACACAGATGGTTAAATGTACTGCACATTCTAGCCCTACAATGGGGGGCACAGGCATGCTCCAAATTTCACAATTTGTTACCTACAGACTTTCCTTATAGGAACCCAAACAGGCAAAACTAGTTGTAGACTAGCCCCTACTTAGGCCATATACACTCTCTGCCCTAAAGGGCAAGATTGCTACCTAATCATAGGAACCTGAAGAAGTATTTGTAGCAATAAATGCCAACATTGTCTGCACTTAGTTAAAAATGAATGGGTCATTTCTACCTGTATCTGTCAGTTACAGTTTATTGTGAATGAAGGTAATCCATTTCAGGAGATTCAGTCCCTTTGAAGAACACATGGCTAGTAGCACGTTTTATTGGGGGTGAAGAAAGTGCACAACAAATGTTTAAAATGTTTCTAGTATCTTCCGCTCACAAAGATACTACAAAACAACTACACAAACATCTGAGCGTGGGGGAGCGACACAAGGCCTCATGACAATTTACAGCATTTTCCTGTCAGCATCACTGAACATCCTGGCAACACAACCTTGTCTGCCCAACCCTCCTCTTTGGTGTCCTTATCCGAATTAGAACGCTACTGAAGGAGACAATTAGGTGAGTCTGTCACTGTTATTAGTTTATGAGGTAAAGCAAATACAGTGTATGACATACCTAAATTGAGCACTTCATTAATACAATGACAGGAAGTAAACAGGAGAGCAAGTGGGGGATAATACTTCTTTTCCTAGATTTAATGTCAGAAACTGAAGACTGACACTAGTATTTACTTCAGAGAAATCTAAACTTAATGGAGGCTTTGTTAGGTATGCCTGTTCAACTGCTCATTGATCAACTAATCACATGGCATCAACATTTTGGTATGTAGATATGCTCAAGACGACCTGCAGAAGGTCAAATTGAGAATCAAAATGAGGAAGAATGGGGATTTTGAACATGGCATGGTTGTTGGTGTTAGTGCCAGTAGCGCTGCTCTGAGCATTTCAGAAAGTGCTAATCCACTAGGATTTTTTCCACACAACCATCTCTACAGTTCGCAGAGAATGGTGCAAAAAAAGAAATAATGTCCTGTGAGCTGCAGGCCAAAATGCCTTATTGATACCAGAGGTCGGAGAAGAATGGCCAGTCTGCTCCAAGATGACAGGAAGGCAACTGTAGCTCATTGTTAAAACCAAAATATGCAGAACATACAACACATCCACCCTCGAAGCAGATTTAATTCAGACGACACTGGGTGGCATGCATTACTATTGAGAACACAAAGCCTGAGGCTAAAATTTACATAGATTTACTAAAAATTTACAATGTAAGACAGAAAAAATGTTGTCTGTTCTAATGTATCATGTGAAATTTGAATCTTAGAGTCAGAATTTAAGACAAAAGCATGGATCCATCCTTCCTTGAATCAGTGGTTTAGGTTTGTGGTGGTGGAACGATGTGGGGAACATTTTCTTGCCACACTTCCTTCATACCTGCTGAGTATCAGTTAAATGCTACAGTCTACAGTTTTGTTGCTGACTGACGATATGCATGCCTTATTCTCCACATCATACCCATCTTCCAATGGCTGCTCTCAGCAGGAAAACTTGTGCAATTTCACAAAACTTGAATAAACTCAAAAGTTTTTTTTGGCCCACCATCAACAGATCAGAAATCTAAAAGAGCAACTTTGGGATGTGGTAGAACAGATTTGCATCGTGGATGTGGAGCCAATAAATCTGCAGCAACCGTGTGATGCTATGATGTCAATATGGACCAAAATCTTTGAGGAAAGTTTCCAGCACCTTGTTGAATATGTGCCCCAAAGGATTAATGCATTTCTGAAGACAAACAGGCATCCAGCACAGTGCTGGTGAGGTTCTAATGAAGTGGCCAGTGAGTGGATTTGCCTACAGCTACTGCCAGGAAACAAGAGTGCTTATCTCTCATCAATTTACAGCTGAAGAGCCAAATGTTATTTGAGCTGATGAGAGCATTGATTGAAAAAGTAAACATTACTGGTGAGTAGTTACGACAAAAAAGGAAAAAAGTTATTCTTATTTCACTTATCACGCTGTGGAGAAAAGCAAGATTAGAAAACTCTCAAAGAATATGCAAGCAGTTAAACTTTTTTTTTTCTGGTTTAATTGCATTTAGAGTGGAAAGTACAGCACTGCAATTGTGATTGTTAATGTGTAACTGATGACTGAAGTGTGATAACTTTCGTCTCACCAGCTCTTGATCCTAAACATGATATGTGCTGATTATATTTACAAACTGCAGAAGACTTAGTACTACTTGGCTTCTTTGTACATTTAAAAAATACATATTATTATGATATTTTATTGTAGTACACAATTTTAAAATTTATGTGACTTAAATGACTTTTTTTTAGTTATTTAAGCCTTGAAAAAAAATATTTTAAATGAAAGGCCAGATAAATTTAAAGTTAGTCAGCATGGTTAATAGGGCTGTTCGATATAACGATATATATCGGATGACGATATAAAAACGTCTATCGTTTCATATTACGCTACCGTTTGTTTCGTGGTGTTGCAAAATAAACTGTTTACGGTAATATTTTTTCATCGTTTTGATGGTCACTGTAGAATTTCTTGAAGTTCTTTCTTTTTCTTATATTTAATATAACCACACTACGGACGGACAAGCGACTGTTTTTATGCGTTGTCGTTAGCAACAATGACAGTACATCCATTGCGTGGCTCCGCCGTCCGCATCTTTATTTTCCACATAAACCTTTCACAATAGATTCTGTTGAGATTTTTCAAAATAAACTTAATCACGTGAAATAGTATGCAGAGTGTTTACGGATGAGAAGCTAAAAAGAGCCATCAGGTGCTAACCCCCCCCCCCCCCAAAAAAAACCAAAACCCGTAGAACAGGCTTTTTTCCGCAGCACGCCGTGAAATACATACTCACAAAGAAAATTTTTGCTGTTTCAACGTATGTAACACTAAACTCCAGGTACAAGACGCCCAGCTGAAAACACTCCACGCAAGTCGAGTTGCCCAAGATTCACCGAATTTACAGAAAATGTGTTTTTTTTTTGTCATTATATATCGTTGTCGGGACGATAAATGTTGCGCAGTCCTAATGGTTAAAGAGGTTAAACACATTTTGTTTGTGTTTAAGTTTACAGCCACAGTTAATCAGTCTACAATTTCACCACCTCAGTTCCTGCCTATACCCTTGAGTAAAACACCATGTAAGGCTTTTATTTTGAATCCTGGTGGGGGTGAGCCTTTTCTAAGATCTCTCATGCCATTTTCTGCACTGCACAGCTAATTTGGTGAGAAATTCAGCATAGAGCTTTTAAAGAGTGCTTATGAATTTGTGAACACTTTGCCACATCTGCATACTGAATCTATATCTATATTTAGATAATTAATAAGTAGCTGTAATACTGCATAATCAGCCAAATGAAATGAATCCAAGTGCAACTCATTCGTAGTTCCTCAAACCAGCAGGAGCTAATATCCTCCGCCAGTGTTCATTAATTCTGCAAGAGTTACCTTCTAACACGACACAGTTTAAATGGACCGGGTGGGAGATTGGAAGCAAATGGCTAAAGTGATGGGAAGTCTTTGTGAAAAAAGTGTTCATGTGGAAGTAAGTTATTTAAAGATATGTTGTCCTTTTTCTAACAATGGCAGTCTTGACTTGTTTCATACTGATTATTTAATTTTTTTTAAATTAAAGGCATTGACTTTTTTAATTTCAAATGTACATTAATACAACAGCACAACTAAAAATATGGAAACCACATTTTTGACAACTTGAGAATTGGTTTGAAAACTGACCAATCATTTCAATAAGATTATTGTTTTTCCTATAGATCATGAATTAACTCCTAATTAAAGAGATGACGACAATCTATTACTGAAGTACCAGAAGTGGATAAATAAATGTAAAATTATTTGTACACTTTATACATGACTATTATAGACACATTTCTTGAGAGATTGATGTGTGTATTACTGTCAGAAACACATGAAATTACTGAAACTTCCATCCTGCTGACTCAAACTGCATGTTCTTCACTGTTGAAAACAGACGAGTGATTCAAGACTGCAAGGTGAAAAAAAGCTTTGAATTCTTTTGTATGCAGCTTTAAAATCTGAATACAGTATCAAAAGGCTGACATAGCTGTAGGGGGTTCAAAAATTACTATGATTAATTATATAACTCTAAGGTGTTAAGCTTTCAAAACAAATTTTCAAGCAAGTCAGGAAAAAAAACTACAATATTTAATCACATATTCCAGAGTTTTGAGTGGTGAATTACTAGGGTTAATTTCTGATGAGTACTAAGTAAATTGGGTGTAATTTGAGGAGACTTTTGCTAATTTTTAATTTGATTACTTTTGGAGTTTTAAGTATTGCTTTTGCTGGAAATGGCACTTGCATTGGTATAAAAAACAGTGTTAAATTTGTAATATGGGAAATCAATTGTGGATATGTACTTGTGTAAAATATACAATGAAATTTAAATGTATTGTATAATGGCTCTTCTATTTACATACATTAGTAAAAACCTCAACAAATGAATATTTATTGTGACCCCGCTTTGCCTTTAAAATCGCAATAGTTTCTCTCAATACTTGACAACACAGTTAACACAGTTCTTCTGTGGATTTATCCTGCCTCAGTTTCTTTTAATTTAATGCCATACCGACTAGGTAATGTGGAGATCAGGGCCCTGTGGGAGTCACACCATCTGGTACAGGACTCCTCACTCTTCCTCTGCTTGTTCTCCGTGGCTCTGGCTATATTTTTGTCATGCTGCAAAGTGAATCTGTGAAAATACTCCATATATGGTTCTGTGTAAATGTATTTGACCCTTTTCTTATCACTCTCTTTCTTTTTGCAGTTTTTGAAAAATATTTTTACACATGACACACTTATGTTTCTGATCATCAAACAAGTTTCAATATTATATAAAGATAACACTGGCAAATACAAAATGCAGTTTCTAAATGTTGATTTAATTAAATCTATCCAAACTTAAATCGCCCTATGTGAGGGAAAAAAAGGGTTTGCCCCCTAAACCTAACAACTGGTTCTTCCCACCTTGGCAGCAAAAACGTAAAATCAGGCGTTTGCAGTAGTTGGCAATGAGTGTTTTATATCTCTGGGGAGGAATTTTTGCCCACTCTCCTTTTGCAGAATTGTTTTAATTCAGCCATACTGCAGGGTTTTCAAACATGAATGGCCTGTTTACGTTCTGCCAAAGAATCTCAAAGGCATTTATGCCACTTTTGACTAGGCCACTCCAAAACCTCTATTTTGTTTTTTGTTTTTTTGAGTGATTCAGAGGTGGACTGGTGTACTCTGGATCATTGTCCTGCTGCATAACTGGGGGATTTTCTTTTTGGAATTTCAGAATTTCCCCATACCATCACACTACCTCCATGTTTGACCATTGGTATGATGCTGTTTTTATAAAATGATGTGTTAGTTTAATGTCAGATGTAATGGGACTCACAAAGTTTTGTCTTGGAATATTTTCACTAAAGTTTTGGGAATAATCAAGATGTTTTTTGGCAAGTGTGAGATGAGCCTTTCTGCTCTTTTTGGTTAAACAGTGCCTTTTCCCTTTGAGCTCTCCTATGGGTTTTTGCCAAGTCTCTTTTTTATTGGTGAAATAAACAGACCGTAACTTAGAGAAGTGAGTCCTTAATTTCTGTAGTTCTTTTGTGACCTTCATTTCATTTCATTCATTTCATTTATTTGTTCATTTTCAGGCACAACAAATACCTATATTGAACATAAAATGCACAAAACAAAAAACAAAAATTGCCTGAAAAAGGAGTGGGACGAAGAAAACTTATTAAATCCCACCCCTATACTCACTCATCAACAAAAAAAACAATAAACTTCCCGCAGCTACACCCATCATTGCATACAGACCCATCAACAGCCCCGGGCACATACAAGCATCCAAACGGCAGCTCGCAAACAACAATTAGAGCCTTCATAACTGAATACAGAATATATAAATTATAAATTGCATTACCACAGGTAACAGGCAGTAATAACTACAAGTAACAAACACACATACATATACATACATATATATCTACACACACATGTACATATATGTACATACATACGCACACTTTTTTTTTTTTTGATAAGTTGTTGATTTGCTCTTGGAGTAATCTTGGTCTAGCCAATCTTGGGAAGGTTAATCACTGTTTCAAGTTTTCTCCACTTGTGGAAAATGGCTCTCACAGTTGTTTGCTGGTGTACCAAAGCCTTAGAAACCCTTTGTAACCCTTTTCAGACTGATAGCCAATAACCTTGTTTTCTCAGTTGTTTCTTTAGAGTGTTGATTGTTCCTATTTGAGATCTTTTAGTCTATTTCACTTTGTCAGACAACTTGTTTTTAAGTGATTTCGTTATCCACATGTCTAGCAGTAATCAGGCCTGGGTGTAGCTAGTGAAACTGAACCCAGCTTTCCAAAAAATGTGTCTCATCACAGCTGATTCATGAATTAACAAGGGCAGAGATTTACTTTCCCCCCCAAATACTGACAAAGTTCTATTGCGAGACTATCACTGTGCTCTAAACTGCTTTAGTGGGAGGAGGCTTTCCTGCAGACTGAAGGGTGTCATATCAAATGTAGGAACGTAATAAGATTAAGTAACAATATTTCTAAGAGTGCAATAGAATCTTTTTGTTTATTTGTCTTGTTTTCAACTAAATGCTAAAATATTTAAAAGAATGTGATGAATCTCACGTCTACTCACAGCAGCAAGCAATTGGTTTATAGACACACATGCACTTCCTGCTGTATTTAATCAGTTCATGATGCGTAGGCAAACTTTGAAGTTACAGAAAACAAAGCTTATCAGAATACATTTTATATCCCTGTCTTTTACTACTTCTTTTACTGCTTATTAAAGTCTACTTTGGATTTACCAGAGAGCACATCACTGGTAATTGTTTCTGGGCTTCTACATTCAAAGCTACACAGAAATAAGAAGTTTACACCAGTACTACAGTACACTGTGCTTCACGCCACACTCAGACGTAATATAAAAAACAATTCTGGATACAGCTTAAACTTTTGTGACACAAGATTAGATTACTTTTGCCTTTAATGATTTTCACCGGTGTAATGATGGATACGGATATTAAAAAAGATGAAGATTCAAATACAGAGATTAGTCAGTCCCTTGTAAAGCCTAAAGCCTACCCCCCAGAGTGATCTAAATGCCCTTTTTATTTTACTTTATTTTGATCTGTGATCACACCCACCTGTTATTCAAACAATTTTCTAACAAAACAACCAGTTAGAAGAACACTGGCTTGAAGGGAGGGTGGCCTTAAACACATAGCAGCTAAAATAGCTTCTTTAATACAGTGGGTGAACTGAGGGGGCCGCACAGAGGCCCAGAATGAGATAAATCAGGACTTCTTGAACAGCTATACTCTAGTAGACACCAGGAACAAACATAAGATGTTGGCTACGTTTCTATTTTAAACTCATACTAACGCCAAAAGTCAACACAAGTTTTACATCTACAGTATTTTATCCAGTGCAATGCAAACTGAATTGAAAGATTTCTGTTCTCAGTGAAAATGACTAATTTGATAGTTGCTGTTAGTAAAAACAAAATGTTTGGGGTCAGGAAAAAAAGGAAGCTTTAATAAGGTCAGAAAGTCATTTTATTATATCAGTTTTCAGTATCATCAGTTTTGAATAACTGTGACCTGCAGTTCAACATTAATGGCTCAGTGTCACTGCTTCTTTTTTGTTTCTAATTATCTCTGATCTTCCAATCAAAAATGAAAAAAGGACTACACTCCTGTTCTGCACCTCAGATGTCACATGATTATGCCATATTGAAAATCAGTTTGTTTTTCCATCCGTACATTTCCACAAATTTCCCTGCTCTGACCAGCCCTTTAGAGGCATTACAACCAAGCGAACACTTGCATCAGTGGACATGCATTCAGTATGTTCAGTTGATGTCCCAATTTAGGAGGTTTCAGAATGTTGCAGTTTCTGAAGAGAGAAGAGTTACATCAACTTGTATACACCACAACCTGAACATCTAATTCAAACATTTTCTTTCAGGGCGAGCTGGAGCCCTTTTCCAGTTTTCATGGGGTAAGACGAAGGGTACATTGGGCAAGTCACAAATTTGTCATAGGGCTAACACAGAGACACAGACAACCATTCATGCAGCCAAATGAGAATAGCCAATTACCTAAAATGCTTCTCTTTGAACTGCAGGAGGAAGTCAGAATACCCAGAGAGAACCCACGCAGAGCCATCTCATCTACAACACCTCTGTGGTAAAACCTTTTAATGTGTGTGTGGACTGAAACCTTTGATGGAAACATCACTACAGACAAATATGGTAATTTTAGATGCAGTTACAATTTTGTTACCTTATTTGGAAAAAGTGACTTAACAGACATTTATGTAAATTAAACTTTTTGAGATTGTCACATCGGTCACTGTGGGCTGCAGAATTTGCAGTAGAGAGTTGCAAAAACAGAAATATCATGTATTTTAAAAAAGTGTCTTGCCATTACAGTCCTACCAATACATTATGTTTAAGCTTTCATGTCATAACAAATGAATTGCTGAGATAAATTCTCTGACCAATTTTGACATCAGGATGCTCGAGTACATCGGTACAGAGCAATCAAAATAAAAGCTTAGCAAATCTTGGTATGCATGTTTTGAGCCTGAGACGCACCGACAGCACACAAATCCATTGTGCTTTTTGATCCTTACTCTGAAGTATGCACATTTCACAAGCAACAATACTCACAGTTACAGTGTAACTCACAAACACCTAAACACACAAATAATAATGCAACATTATTTTACTTTCCTGCATCTACAACCCTCCCACACATACAAAGTTAACAGCTCTGGAAGTTGCTAGAACGGATCGATGAGGTCACTGCCATTTCTCACTGGAAGAGTAAAGGACAAAAGCTGCACAATCGGATCACAATCAAAATAATTTCAAACACCCTTGCATCAGTGATCTGTCCAGGGTGTACCCCTCCTCGCCACATAACAACTGGGATATGCTCCAGAGGCTCTGTAACCATGTAAACTGAACGAGCAGTTAAGGGATTGGATGGATGAATTTAGTTTGAAAACAATCTCACCAATGTGACTCAGCTGGATACTAATTTAAGCCACATTGTTTTGGTAACATCACAGAAAACACTCCTGTTTTTCTTTTTTAATAAATCAAAACTTCGTGATTTATTTAACAGGTTTGTCCTCAATGAAGAAATCCTGAACTGACACACAACTTGTGTTCCCAGTGGTGAAAATGAGCTGAAATTGAACTACAAGCAGAGGGAATTATTTGACCTTTTAAGTGGAGGATGTTTCAACCTGAACTGAAGAAAACCGCTAGGGAAAAGCCAATTAGAAATTTGTATTCAGACTGCTGGTGCCTGGATGAACAGCACTGAAAATCCCTTTAAGCTGCATAACTTGCAGTACATACCATTCAAGGCTCTACTAAAATGCTGTACCCCTTTACTCCTGTCTGGGTCCCCAATTCACAAAGCAATAACCTTTTAATGAAGATTGTTCAATTCTGCAGGACAGTGTGGCTAAAACCACTAAAAACCAGGACTAAATGTCTTTGCAATGTTTTTCTTTGGAGGACAGATGCTGTCGGCTGTCTTAGACAGAAGCGTTTCTGACCCGAGCACTTACAGTTATTGAATGCATCATAAAAGAAATCTAAAGATTGAATTTGATGCCATCAATAACATTGTTTCATCACCCCACTCTTCTCTACAATGCTTCTCTGTCCATGGCTATAATAAGTTCTTTACTCTTTTCTTGATAAGGTTATGGTTATGAGGAGCAGTATTCGTCGTGTGACGTATCAGCTTCATCTCTGACTGTTCAGAACTTATTTCAACTTATCAGCTTTCAAGCTCTGATGCCATTGATTAGCAAAATGAAGTCATCTTCTACTAATACTGTCCTCTGTTAGAAGTTTTGTCAGTGTTGGCCCTGCTAGAGTAGCAGTAATTAAGCCCTCATTGTCAGGATTTACCTACCCCTATTTTACTTAAGTAGTAGCCTTGCTTAGACCCTGCTGTGTCCTTGAACTATAGCCAGCTACAGACAGGCACAATATTTATGATGATATTCAGCCTGGCTTTTGGAAAAAAGGTACTTTTCCTCATGAGAGCTCTGTAGCTGCTCTTCTGAGAATTTAAATGATCATTTAATATCCTCTTATCCGCGTGATTGTTCTGTGTTAATGCTACCTGACCTCTGCATTTCACTCCTGATTATGAAGTTTGCAACTGGTTAGCGTGTCAGGCAAAGGTATATACTGGTTTACTTCTTATCTTAAAAATCTGGGGTTTGCTATGCATTTTTTAAACTTCACACCTCCTAATTATCTCATAATGTCTAGCAGAGCTCAGTTATTGTCTTTATGTTTGCTGGCCTTGAGACATGTTGTAGAGAGTTTTACAATATGATACCACTTTGATTATATTTACCTTTTCCTTAAGGGGAAAACCTTATAAAGCTTAGAGTTCATAAAGGCTCAAATTCATTAATGCTGTCAATAAACAGGTGCCACACAATTTCTTAGAGCTCGCAACAGATAATACAGAGGTTTGCCAGAAAATTCTACGTCAATGATTGCGCAATTTCTTGGGACAATGTCATTTGCTGCTACTAGGTCAAGCAGACAGTCTTACAGCACCTCTCTGTGTATGTCTCTTCACTGGTCCCTGTCGCATTCAAGAGCAAGTTTAAAATTCTCATCCTTATGTGCAAATACTGCATCAGCTCCTGTGTATGTGGTCACACAGTTTGCCTAAGGACCCTGGGTAATCAAGCTTTTGAGGCTGTGGCATCTGAACAGTGGAATGCGCTGCCTGCATCTCCAAGGTTTACAGTTCATAAATACATAAAACCAGAACTGGTACACAAACATTACCCAAATGCCTGTTTGAGCAGACATGTATTTAGGAAGGATGTTTACATTTTAGCTTTTGATTTACTTTCATCACTCGTTTTATTCATTCTTTGAATAGCTTTTAATCTTGGGTTATATTTTTTTTTAATTTCTCTACTGTTTTTTTAATTTCAGTATTGTGTAATGGCTCTTATTGGATCTCTCTGACTTTTATCTGTCTTCCTAGATTTTTACATTATTGTGTAATTTTAACTATGTAAAAAATGTAAGCTCATGGACCGTGAAATCATCACAATTATTTGACCTTAGCTATAAGGAGTCATAAAAGTCTCTGTATTTTGGGTCCTTAAACATGTTTGCATTATATGCTTTTCAAAATAACATGCTTGTGTGTTGGTGTTGCATCTTCTCCCTCCCTGTGTGTGTCAGTGTGGCACAAACACAAGAGCGGAGTAGACACATGAAATGGAGGCCTTGAGAGACAGGTAAAGTAAAGATAACGCTGCTGAATCTGACTCTTTACATTTGAGTAAAAGCAATAAAGACTTTCAGTATTTGTTAAGCTGGTTATGACAGTTCTGTTTAGGTTCAACAGCTACATCTAGGGATGTTCCTGGAGACTAATTTATTGAAGTTAAACAAGAAAATAAATAGACTAGTCGACTAGCCTAAAAGACAGAAAAAAACGACAGAAAACATTTAAAACTGAGCCCAGTCTAATCACTCAAGTTAAACAATGGTTTCTTAGTTATATTCCGGTTTATTCTTACACAGACTATATGCAGCCACATAAAAGTACTACAGAAGCATGCCAGTTAGCAACTTGAATTTCTGGTGTCAAACAGCAACATTTTAATGTAGAGTTAATTAGTCGCACTCATCCCTACTATATCTAGGTGTTATCCAAAAAACCTGTGGCACTGTCGGTGCTTTGACGCTTCCCATGATTTCTTTTCTCACTTGACCCACTAGAACAACACCCTCACTGTGTACCGGAACTCCCGATTTCCAAAGAAAGATACTTGGCCAAGCATTGTGTCTTTTCATCCTGTTAGTGAAGTGCTCAACATGGTTGTGTGTTGGTGCTATGCAGAGCTTAGCACAGCATTGTCTACATGCTGTAGCTGTGTACTGTCCATCCATCCATCCATCCATCCATCCATCCATCCATCCATCCGTCTGTCCATCCATCCATCCATCCGTCCATCCGTCCATCCGTCCAT
Source organism: Simochromis diagramma (assembly GCF_900408965.1). Lineage (NCBI taxonomy): Eukaryota > Metazoa > Chordata > Actinopteri > Cichliformes > Cichlidae > Simochromis > Simochromis diagramma. The sequence goes on from NW_024386831.1 coordinate 10,763,928, forward strand.
CCATCCATCCGTCCGTCCATCCATCCATCTGTCCATCCATCCATCTGTCCATCCATCCGTCCATCCATCCATCCATCCATCCATCCATCCATCCATCCATCCATCCATGTCTAGCTCACAAAGGCAGTAGTCTAAGCAGAGAACCCCAAACCTCCTTCTGCCAGGCCATGTCCTCATCCCATCTCAGAGGATACTGACGCAAGCCTGCTAAGAATTATTTAATTCTCTCTTAGAAAACCTCCCCCAGCTTCCCAAATGACCAAACTCCTTATCCTATTGATAAGGGACAGCTCATCCACTCTTAGGAGGAAACTCATTTCTGCCACTCAAATCTGTGATCTAATTCTTTCCATCAGTACCTAGAGTTCATGGCCACAGATGAAGGTGGGACCATAGACTGACCATAAACCTTAACACTCAGCTCCTCTTCACCTTAACAGACTACTACAGCATCCACATCACTACAGACGGCACCAATCCATCTATCAATCTCCCACTTCACTCTCCCCTCACTACTGAGTAAGATCCTGATGTATTTAAACTCCTCCACTTGGGCAGAAACTTGTCCCTGACCCAGATCCAAAGTAATATTTTTTCAGAGTTTCTTCCTCTTCACTTTTAATTTTGCTGTCATTACCTTACCCGTACATGACAACTTTTCAACAGTACAGCATTCTACCTACATAAAGCATCAACGCTGTGGGCTTACATGCTGTATTTGAGTTGGAAGACTACATGCAAGAACATCTGTATTTACATAGACAAAGACTTTTGCAAACGTATACTAAGGTGTAAAGCCTGCGGGAGGCTTATAGATAGGGAATGTTTTCACAGATAGCTGTCAGAGTCAAATTTAAGCAATTTTAGGCTTTGAAAGGCATCAGCAGTTATCTACAGGCCACTTTGCCCTTTGTTTCTAATGGTGATCCACTTTTAATAAACCTATTAGAGCAGATGAAAAGGGAACAGCAGAATGCAAATACAGCGTGAATTTCTTTATTACATGGTACTTCCAACAAACAATCACCCCCACTTCAATAAAAACATGTCTACCACCATCACTGTTTCATAGTGTATCATCAAATGTGTTTAAGAAAATGAACCAAATAGTGCTGTTTGCTTGCCTTCACCTTTTTCATAGCATGTCCACATCATAAATCTGTTTTTTTAACATTATCAATAATATTATTGACAGGAATGTTATATAATTTATATAAATGATACAAAAATAACTGCACCTTTTGGAAGGATAAGTTAGTGACGCTTTGAGTTTTCAAAGGGAAGAACTGGCAGAAAAAGGGGGAACTGTGCTACACTATTCCCTTTGGGATGAATGCAAGGATTCTGTGAGACTTTCAGGTCTCCAAAAGACTTTTTGGGCTGTCTCTTTGATGCAGCCCCCAGAAGATATGCAGGCATAGAAAGAGACATAGAATAGAATTGAATACATGGATGGACATATGAGATCCTGTGGTCTTTACTGCATTGCTCTCAGAAAACAAACCTAACCAAGTCATATTGTTACATAAGCTTTCAAGATGAGCATATAAGTATGATGAGTTGTTTATTTCTTGCAACACTCTGTGTAATGGACATTACAGCCTCTAGGTGCCGCTAATGGGTCTTTATGGGTCCCCCCCCCCCTGTTCCATTAGGAGTCAATTTCATATAAGATGCCATAGGGGAGACCATCTTTCAAGGTCCAGGGCAGAGTCCACTCAGTTAGATATGACCAGATGATGGACTCTTCAGGGCTAATAACAAACCCCTGTTTTTCTTTTCATTTTGTATTTTTCTTTTAGAGTGTGCATTCATCACCTTTGCAAAGTCATTTAATGTTTAATGGCTTCAATTTTTAAGAATAAAACAAGTAAATAGGTGGCTATTTTATTGTTTCTGCACACTTATCTATCTCTCTCTCACACACAAAAATGAGAGTGTGCAATATTGCTATGTTTGTTCTCTGCTGTCATGGTTTTGAGCATCGCCTTCAAAAATCCATGAAAAAAACAATAAGAGCTGTCAAGATTTCGGTTTCTTTTGGCGGTTAATGTTGGCATAAGAACCCTTAATTTGAATTTTCATCTGCCATGTACTGGTGACAATTAATTAAACATTGATTCGGGGAGGCCTTGGACTTTTTAAGGTAGCTGGAAAGCAGTAATGCACATCTTTTTAGGACAGGCAGAGCTATGAGACAGAGAATTCAACAAGATATATTTTCATTGTCTGGTAGCAATTGGTCAGATGTGTCTAGACAGGTTTTGATTGAGGCTCTTGATTCTGTGACATGTGTCAGTGAAAAGATGTACATCAGCTATGTGGCTGGGCTTTGTTAAGAGCCAGAGGGAAATGGAAAGAAGACAAGATAATGCTTGTCTCAGAAGTCTTTCTTTAAAACGATTTAAGCCATTACATTTATGAAAAATGTGCCAGCCCTCATCTGATTTACTTGGATCAGCTGAAAGAGAAATCTTAAAAGCTTCATTTCTCTAATAAAATTATGTTTTGAGGTAAAAGACTGGCCACAGGTAAAGGATAACATGTGTATTTAAGAGTAAAGACAGCAAACAAATACCCCTTCAGGACAAACAATATAAGATGTTCTATTTTGCTGATATACTGTCTTTTGTACTGCTGATACTATCAAATAATTCAAAGTGTAAACAGAAACAGCAGGTCTTGTCTGCATACCAATCACAAAACTACAGATATTACATACTTTTAAATATTTAAAGAGTCTTATGTTAGATGAAGAACTCTCAGCTAAGCACTGAAATCCACTGTGATGCAAACAAAACAAGTTTATCGGAGCATGACATAAACAGAAGGGGAACACAAGGTAAATATCATTTTTGTAGTGAGCAAACACATCCGCTACACCTTTTGGTTTAGTTCATCTACTCTGTGCTGTTTGCTAGTTTCCTTTGAGGGGCTGCAAAAAGTCAAACTGTAAAATATTCAGAGCACAATGCATCAACGCACAGGTTATTCAGTATTGCCATAGAGCTTTGCTCTTTACTGCTCATCCCTTATGGAGTAATTATAATAATAATCCTGCAGCCCAAGCTTACAGCCTAAAGTTTACCAACATTGCCTCTCAGAACTTCTCAGAGGCATATTTTTCAGCTACCTTTCAGCGTAAGGGAAATATTAATGTTACATTCACATTTACATAAAGTTGCAGGGATGCTTTTATCATTTCTTACACAGAATACCGTGATGCACTCTGGGTGAATTAGCAGAATGTGTGACATGGGTGTCTGTTTTATTGTTGAACCCTTGTCATTTTGTGTTTTGTTTGCTTTTTCTGTTGCTAAATGTTTATATATATATATATATATATATATATATATATATATATATATATATATATATATATTCTGCTCATTTTCCATGTTTTGTTTGCTTTTAATGTTTCTCTTTTTATTGAAGTCTTTGTAAGTCTCTCCAACCCCACCCACCTCCTTCCCCGAAGGTCCCTAAACCCTTGTTAAGAAACACAGAAGTAGTGTAGTACCATTGCTATTAAAACTGTCACTATTAAAATGGGATCTCATAAATTTCCTATCTGTAAATTTGACCTTTGACCAAAATCAAATGTGTCAGCTAAAGATGTATGAAGCTTTAATAATTTAATGAGGTAAATATGTGCTTGCAGAATCAAGCATGATCACAAGTAAGGATGAGGTAGGACAAACTGTCAATAAAAACTAGCCTCAGGCAAAATTGATTCTATTGCTGTACTACTACTCTTATTGATGTTTAAAAAATAAAATCCTACTCTGTCTTGCAGTATATGTTGCAACATAAATTTTAGAATGGATTTTGCAATGACTTGGATCTTTTTGTTAAGCATGAAATGGATAAAGCATCACTCTGGTATGTGATATTGTATCTATGGGAATCAGTTAGCATGAGCTACACTAAATACTTGCTACTCCGGGGCCCTCATACCATCACGAGCCACGACGTGTCCTTGGTCTGACTCTGCTACTCATCACTGAGGTCCACTATTTTTCTTTCCAAGATAACTTCGCAGCTGTAATTAAGTTCCATAAGTAAATGTGTCACCTTGACCAGAAAAAGAGCCCAGCGTGGAGACCTTCTCAAATATTTCATGTCATTTAAATGAAAGAGTCCTTAATACTGTCCTCAAGCTTCTGAAGGATGGTGTGGCACTTTGCTGTGCGTGCACATGGACCACTCTAGTATCCTGGGAGTTATATCCATATGTACATCTTATCTCAATATTAATGTCAGTGGAGCAAGATGTATATCCTTTATAACGAGGCAGGAAGTCAGGGGTGGATGAACATTTACTGTGTCCAACTGACATGTAGCCAGGACAAGCCCTGCGATTAGCATTGAGATTTCCATATCCTGAAAACACAGACTTTCACCATTAGCCAAGTCATTGTATAACCTTACTATAAACTAACCTTGCCATATTTTCCATAAAAAGACTCAGCCATGTGCACACATCAGGGAAGAAATACTCTTTTTTTCAAATGTTGTTAGTAGATATAAATGTTGCCATTTAAGTTAATGATGCATTTTTCCAAATTGGCCCATTAGGATATTGACATTCACATCTGCAGATGTGCATGAACATGCATGCAGTCAGATATGTGACCATGCTTGGTTCTCACAACTATATGAAAAAGCAAAGCCTCTCACTCCTTTGATGCCATCACTGTTTCTCACTCTCTCTTTATCATACCAGCACATAATCCTACACATATGCTGTAATACGCACACAAACACGTCCACACTCCCTTCACATACAAGGCTCTGCCTGTCTCTACCACACATCATCCTCCTCCTTGAGCACACTTGATGTAATGCTGTAGGTTTGATCTTCCATGGGTTGGTCCAGGAACACCAGTGAACCTGCTGATGCTGCTGGTCAAAGAACTATTTCATTGCAGCAAAAAAGCCTTGTAGCTGAATTCCACCAGGTATTTGGAAACCTGATTGCCTGCTATAAAATGTCCTTCTGATGTGAAGCACATTATGAGCAGCCAGAGAATATGGCTGTATTATATACTCACAAACACACATGTAGCAACTGGAAAGCCTTTGCTTTCAGAAGAACATTTCAAGACACGATTATTTTTTTCCTCATCCTTTTTCACTCTTGATAAGCCATGAAGATCCAAACAATACTCAGTCAATGCAAAAACAGCCTGTACCAGAAGCAGGTACATTAATTTGTTGCTGTCTCTTATATAATTAAAACCGCACGCTCATTATGAAGTCACTGTGTTAGATCTGAGAGGAGGGTAAACTGAATAAAATAAAAGAAAACGAAGGAATGTAACTTTATCAAAAAATGAAAAGGTACAAGTGTAAAGATGGTGCATCGTTCCTCAGTCTTTTTGAACATCCAGTTCAGACTTTATCGAATTATAAGCGTGGAAATAGTTGTGCTTTGCACAAAGGTGGAGGCAAAGTGGGAGCTCTGCTTTGATTTATACATGTACAAAGACAACGTTGCAATATCTGAGTGACATTTCAAAAAGCAATTAGGGTACCAAGACTATATTGATGCCACATTAATTAAGCTTAATATGCACTTGGCACATAGAGATCTGTCTCTGTCTAGAAAGTACTTCCTAATTTCGGTCCATGAATTCAAAAGCTGAACACAGTCTGTCTCTCAATAAATGCACAACCTGCAGAAAATAAACTTACCCACTCTTCCGCTGCAGCGATTAAATAACAGACGAAACCAGTCACTGAGAGAAGTGTATTACATTCCCCATTAATGTCCATTCACAGCTCAACGACGCTCACGCCGACACCCGTCCGTGTGCCGACGGAAGGGGACGCGCAAGCGAGAGCGCGCCACTTGGCCAGCATAGACAGAGCTCTGAGAGATGCGTCAGTAAGGAGGAGGTGTGAAGACAAGATAAGAGTAATAACAGCCCTCCAGTAATGAAGGAAACGAGTATTATTGTGGCATTTTGTATATAACTTTGCCAGATGTGCAAGAACGTCGCCTAGCCTGCTACTGGTTCGCTATGACCTTAGTGTAATGCAGCGTAATTGGGTATCTTATACGATGGAAACGGGGTAGTGGATACAAAACGAGGATATTTGACTGCTTAAATGTGTTGGAGCCACACGCAAGTTGTGAACATGCATGCATCAGGTGGAGTACAGAATGGTTTTAACTTCTGTAACTTGAGTTTTGCACCAACATTTGTGCTGAACATAAATAGTTAACATTAACATGGGGAATTTGTAGCAGCAGTACACAGTGCCTAGAATATGCATCATTGGTCACATTAGCAAGCAAACTCGCTGTATTGCAGAAACACACTTATTTTACAGAGAAAGTGTGAAATCTGTGCAGGTTTCATGAGGAGGCGATGAAAGCCTTCATTAAAGAATGCAAACAAGTATGAAGCCACTAGAAAAAAAAATTAATGGAAAAAGTAGATGTAATTTTGGTTGTGTTGGTGGTTTAGATGTTGGTCATTACTAGGGAATTGGAAAACACTGATTATAAAATGAGCTGGCTTGTGATCTAGAGCTGGAGGTGTGTGTTATCAATCTCTCAACTCACCTCCCTCTGAGCACTGCAGCTCTCTGCTGTTTATTTAGTGTTATGTAAATGTGTAGTCACTATGTTTCCTGTAAGAAACCATTGGTTGATGTTTAGTCTCTTATGATTGACTGGTGGATGTAGATTGGCTTTATAGCTGTTATGGCAGGGTGTGGAAATAAAATATGGCCACTTTGTGATGTGTTGCGTAGGCTGATCATGCACTGTGGACTTGCATTTGCTTCATTTGATTTAATAAGAAAACATAAGACTGGAAAATGAAAATAAATTGGTCTTAAATTTTCTGCACTGCAGTTTACTCGCCTTGGCCACAGTGATAAAGAATTATCATGGCTGCTGCCTACAACAACACCTGTGAGAAGCTGAAGCTCCTGTTAGTCACTGAGAATAAAGTATTGGTTGCCAAATGATACAAAACCTTTACTGAATCACATATAGACAGAGTGAAAAATTTGGTTCTTGTAAGTGTTGACTTTTGGACAAATGTTCCATTTCCTTAGAGATAAATCTGTGGACAGCCTTAATCTCTACAATATCTACATCAGGTGATTCTATGCTCCCCAAAACAAACACTGGCCACATGTAACAAACCTCCTTTATCTATTTAAAAAAGCTCATTTGTGAAACTGACATTTTATTTGATATGCTGGCTCTTGGGTTTCTCTAGTGGGGCGATCGTGGCTCAAGAGTTTGCACTTCGTCTTGTAATCGGAAGGTTGCCTGTTCGAGCCCCGACTCCGGCAGTCTCAGTCGTTGTGTACTTGGGCAAGATACTTCACCCATTGCCTACTGGTGGTGGTCAGAGGGACTAGTGGCACCAGTGTCTGGCAGCCTCGCCTCTGTCAGTGCGCCCCAGGGCAGCTGTGGCTACAATGTAGCTTGCCATCACCAGTGTGTGAATGGGTGGATGACTGAATGTAGTGTAAAGCGCTTTGGGGTCCATAGGGACTAAGTAAAGCGCTATACAAATACAGGCCATTTAGTGTATGTATAACAAGTGGCATGTTCTGTGGGAAAGGAGAAATACAATTAAGTAATTCTGGGAAACCACAAGCCTATTAAAGTGGAAATGTCCCTTCTTTTAATAAACCCTCCGGAAAGTAAACCAATTTGATCAAAGTGTTGAACCTTTGGGGGAAGCCATCTATGTTGTTATGTTTAGGTAGTGCAACCTGCAATGAATCTGCAATGAATTAAGGCAATTCAGAGGCCAAAAGAGGGTCCAACACTCATACTGGTAAGGTGTACCACTAAAATGCAATTGAATGTATATTATGCTGTTTTAATGCTAAAACAATTAATGGATCTATGAGAATGCAACCTTAAGTGGAGATAATTTATTGGAATTTATTGGCCTGGGAGCTGCTGCCATTCCCCTTTGAGGCATTCTACAAACCGCAGCCTCAATTCATGCTCAAGACATCTGCCATTATCTACTAGAAATGGTGTCAAACCTAAAATGAGGATCTCGTCCCAGGTAGTGAACTAAAAACAAAACCAAAACCTTAACTTAGCGATCCATTTCAAAGTGTTCAGCTTAGATGTTCAAAATGCAGGGTCAATTCCCTAATTTGTGCACTCAAATATTCTTAAAACAAGTGCGTACACAAAATTATCAATCGGCGAAACGTGTTTATGAGCCAAATCAATTTCAGTTATTCAGTGTAGTGAATTAGAATGATTCTAAATCAAGAGCAACATGCTCACTCTTTGCAATCAAAGGCTCAGGCTGCAATAATTAAGGTGTTGAATGTTGTGTCCCCTAAGGCAAGAACTGTCGCCGACGAAGGAAGCAGGTGGAGGACAAGAACCGCCTGATCTGTCAAACCAAGATCAGAGACTCAGTGCAATAATTTGACAAACCTCCATAACCTAGGTCTTACAAAGAAATGAGAGTGAAAGTGATGAAATCCAAGGATGGAAACTGAATAAATTTTATGGTTATTTAACATATTTGAAAGCTGATACAAGCAGTAAGGGAACTAATGGTATTAAATGTTGTTTTCAGTCAAATCCCTTTCAGTCATTGTTTTAATATGCTTTATATACATTCATTTAAAATATATGTTTTACTATTTGGGGATTCGGTATTTGTCCATATTACACAATGTGAAAAATTTCACACAAGAAAATATTGAGTAATCCTGGATAGTAAACCACAGATTTGTGCGTACACATGGTTTGTAAAAAAATAAAAATAAAAAAACATATGGGCAACATTTTCTTTTCCGTTACATCTACATGCACATATGTGTCCATTTCATTAGGGTTTAATGATATAAGCTGGTAATTCTGTGCTTTCATATGCAAGCAGAGTGCATGAACGATTTACATTTGGGCAGGCTGCTTTTAAGGGTAAACACCAATAAACTGCTTTCTAATTAAATCAATTTCTAGGGGAAAAATGTAGGAGTCCAGTTTCAGGTACCTGCAAGCGGAGGCTTGGGAAGTCTATATTTTACGTCTATTGCTGTTGTCTATCTATCGAAACCTAATCTTCCATCATCTTTTTTTATCTGCTTTAAATAACTAAAGCTTCATATTTAAACCAGCTCAGGCTCCTATTTTTATTCCGCATTATAGAGAGACTTTATAAGGAGCTCTCAGTAGAAAAATTACAATCACAGTTGTTGTTTTTAATTAGCAGTGACTTTTTTGCCATCTTATCAGTGTGAAGATTAAACTGAAAATTTAATGAACCTTCATCATGCTTTAGTCATGTGTGTCTGCTTATTGCTGTCTTCGACTGCAAAATCTGCCACTTTTAATGTTGTCTTGCTTGTTAACGATCATACACAGCAAGTTAAACAGAATAACGTTTCTGAACAATTAATATTTTAAGTGGTTGATTATTCAATCATTTTATTCACTGAGTCTTCACTGAATTTAATATAGTATCTGCTGCATTGTCTAATCTTTTACCTTTCTTTTATAGAAAGCAGATATCCATTTAAAAAAAATAACACTGGCAATTATTACAAGCTTGCCACACTTTAAAAACACCACAACATCCCAGTGTGCTTGCTTGTCTACGCCTACTACTGTACAACCTATTTTACTCATTCTTTTATGTCGTCATGAATGTTATGTAACAAGGTCAACAGATTTGACACACAAATTCTGCAGGTATTCTGAAGGACTATAGAACTGGTATGTTGTCTGCCATTTATTTAGTCACGATGGGATATCTAGAAAGCTCAGAATAAGCGGAGGTTACATCAGTATGGCCTTCTCACTGGGAAACTTGTGTTTTATTCAGTGTTGTTTTTGTGGCCATACAATGTATTTGTATATTGTTACACATATTTAAAGCAAGAAGGTAGGAAAAACTGAAAAACTGTCTCAAATGGCACATGTAGCACATTTTTGGTAATTGGGTATCACAAAAAATAAGTTGTGCGGAAGATTTTTTTAAAAATCCAAATGGCCACATTTACTGTATTCTTGTACTCCTGCAATCTTATCTGCTCACATTTGTAGTAAAATTACTAAAATGGGGGAAAAAGTTTGCATTTAAAATTCAGCCTTGTTTGAAAGGGGGGGAAAAGCCAAATTAGAGCACATGTGTTGGATAGTGTGTTTATTCTCTCTTTTTTAGAAAAAGATGCAACCTGTTCTTTAAATGCATGACTCATCTCTGGCTTTGCTTAACACCTGTTCCAATTTTCTGAATTATAATCAGTCCAACTGACTTCCATGTCTTCAAATTAAGGAAAAAAGGCTTACAATAAGAACATAATGTTTGCAGAGTAGGGACAAAGGTTTGAAATTTGCACTGTTCTAACAGATATACACTCCCCCAAAAAATTTTTGTTGTTGTTTTCTCTTTTTTTGGTTTACTTAAAAAAGTTATGCCAAGCGGTTTCACACAGCTGTGTTAAGTAACTCCCAAGAAACATTTATTTTAGTAATTTTCATTATTTCAATATAATACAGTGTTTTGGCAGTATCTCAATGGCTTTTTTATTGAGTCAGTTCAACATATTTGAATAAAACACAACCAGTTTATTAAGAGTTACATAACACAGTCGCCTGAAACCTCTTGACATAACTTTTTAAAATAATTCAAAAAATAAATACTTTATTCATGGAATCCAAATAAAGATGATTCTTTAAAATCACCAGTCGTGAGGTTACTTTTTGTGTTTTTAGTGTAACCGAGTCAAATTTTTAGTGGCTTTGCAAAAGCTTACATTATTGTTGTTTGCTGTCTCTTTCAGTTTAGTGTTGATATCACACTCGCTCCTTGGGTTTCAGAGATACTTCAGGCAAAGATCAGTAGAAGATACTCCAGATTTGATGGCACCCCTGCAGAGATATAAACCTTTGCTGTGTCACAACATAGATCACTGGTGATTGCAGCTCATTGGAATCATCAGAGTGTGTCGCGTATTCTATCTAACATATCTTTTAATTTAAAAAAGAGAGAAAAAAAACAGGCAGAGGAACATCTGTTCTCTGAACTTAAAGTTATTTTTTTCTTTTTCTTTGTGCACACTTGAATACTCCCACTGCCTGCTTTCGACGAGATGCAGTGCTCTTCCACTACAAGAGCAATAAATTGGAGGTTTAAGGATGAAGGAGCACTTGGTAAAAGAGCGTTCAAATATAATTTTTCCTGCTTTACTGAACTGCAGTCCATTATTTCCAAAACAAATCAGCTATTTCACCACCCACACAATTGAATATCAAGAGCAACACAAATAATTTGAACCAAATGTTCTGTGCACAGCGTGGGAACTGTAGTGAAGGTAGACAGTGCGAAACAACCTCGGGTCACACTTGTATAACATGCCAATACTCTATTCTCCACCATCGGCTATTAGTCATTTAAGAGAGACAGATGGATGGCACGGCTTCTTTAATGTCATCACGACACAAGCATTACCTAATGATTTCCTGCCCTCGAGTTTACAGTAAACAGGCACAATTAGGGCTGGCAGGGGCAGCGATAAGTGAGAGCAACCTGGAACAGTCGTATTATATTATTGCCTGAGAATATTATGGGAATGATTTTGACACTCGTGTTTCAAGATTCTTAAACAATAACAAGCACGGTGTTATTCTAAACCACCTTTTAATTTTCCATTCACAACAAATGTTCTCATATTTTCCATCTTCCGAATCACCAAGCCCTCTAATCACTGTGGAGAGGATGCAACAAATAGCCTAACAAAGTTGTTTCAGTCTTACATCTGGCATCCTGCATGCTCTGACAGAACAGCATTGTAGCACAATTCAAAGGAAATGTAAACTAGTTGTGGGAGTAAACTGTCACAACACAAAGTATATTGTACCCTGCTGTGCATGAGGCTGCGTAGCCACAGATCAGTCAGAGTACCCATGTTAATAAACGTCTACTGTGCCTTCACAGGGCATTTCTACCTTGGAGCCAAACAAGCTGTTTTTGACAGCTGGGTATGTTTACACAAAATCAGCCCAGCTACAGCCAAGTGTTTGCCAATGGGGAATACAAAATTTTCTCTAGTGACCACTGGTTACCAGGGGGTCTCCAACCAGTCTCTGTGGCAGTATTGCTGGTGCCTTGCCTCAACAGGAAGTAGACAAGTGTCACGACAAGTTGATGTAGAAACAGATGGAAAATGTTCCTGTATCAGTTGACCCTTAAACATGTTGTCCTATTTAGCACAGTAATGCTGAAGACGTTTAAGATTATTTTTTCTCAAATGGCAGATACTGCTTTGAAGTAATTGTAAAACTGAATTAAAGGGATTGAAATTTAAGAGATGTATCTACAAGCATTTCCCTGGTACATGTTTTATGCAAACATTTGTGGTGAACATAAGTTACAAGCTAGCAACCCTTTCTGTTTCATAAGCTTCTGCTTTCTGTTGCTACAGCTGCTTAAAAAGACCTTAAATTATAAGCATAAAAAAATATAAAACTGCAGTTCAGTTATGTTTGTTAAATTGCACTCTTTGTTGGAAAATGGAGGTTTTCACTGCTTAGTCACCTTGGTTGGTTCCTGCATTGTGTTAGTGCTTTCAGATACAAGTTTATTAACCTCCTTTTTTATTAGCGATACTTAAGCTGTGGGAATATTGACATAAACATACACACACATAGAGAGAATCTGATACAAGCATATTCTTTTTTAAATTTTTAATGACAACAATCTTCCCAAATATACTGACACTTTTGCCTCAAGATCCAACAGAATTTGTAAAGAAGAAGTGGAGGCAGGTTCTAGCCAAAAGTGCCGCCGCTGAAAGAGCTTTTAGTCATTGTCACAAATATGTGTGTGTCTCAAGGATTTTAGCTCTGAATATAATGTGTAATGTTCAGGAGATTTCTTTTCTCTAGCAGCCTTCATTCTCAGGAACACCTTACACATCAACACCACCACCACAAGCTTTGAAAATGACCAGCAAGCTGAATCACCATCACTCTGGCACAGTCGCAAGTGACAATAAAAGATTCATGAAGCAGAAAAAAATTGGTTTGACAGCATTTGATTTTGGTGATATCACGTGTTTGTGTTTAGATATTTGGTACAGTATTTGGCTGATGAGAGTATTTTAATTGTTTTTAATGTGTTTGGTGAAATGACCATTATTTGCATTCTTTTGCTCAGACTCGTAACCATTGTTTAGTGAGCGTTTTAAATCATATCCATGGACTAAGCATTTTTTTTAAGTCACCAGGCAGTAAACTAATCCATAAATACCCCAGTTTAAACAAGAAGTGGAAGTTGTTCAAACACTGTAACAGCAGGGTTGTCAACGCTATCAGCTGTTGTGCTTTGAAGCATGCTAAAACCCTCCCATTAACAACAAATGATGGATGTGGGTTACTGACCTGGTAGCCTGGCTGCCCCTGGGTGGGTCCGGGATGGGCGTGAGGTTCTGGGGGCGCTCCGTCTCTGGGCTGGGGCCCTGGCCGGGCCTCGGGGGCTTGGGTCCTGGTTGGTGTGTTGCCGGGGTTGTGGGCGGGTGGGTGCATGGGGGCCCGGCCCTGGCGCAGGGTGCCGCCGGTGCGTCGAGCCACCTGGGGGGCTCTTTAACTGGTGGGGGAGATTGTCACATCTTGCAGGAGCTTTCCGCTCTTCAGGAACTCTCTCTGCAGGAGGGGGAGATACAGGAGAGGTGGAGGAAGATCTCAGCCTGGGCGTCTATTGTCTTATGTAGTCTGGAAGATGAGTGGATGGTGGGGTGGGTGCAGTTTTCTCTGTGGTGGGGTTGGGTGGACTGTCCCAGGCTCTGTGGGGCCGGCCTGCACTGGGCCCCGGTCTGGATGGGCCTGGGCCCCCTTTCCCTGGCGGGTCGCGGAGTATGGGGGTGCCTACTGGGGTCAGCGGGGGAGCTGGCCCCAGGGAGGGGTCACTTGCCCCTCCCTTCCTTCCCTCCCCATCTCCAGCTGCCTCCCTCTTCTCGCTCCACCACAACCACCCACACATGCAGGGCCTTGGAGTAGGGGTATGTCACCAGGGTGCAGAGGAGGCTACCCCCCCCGTCCCCTTCTGGCTGCCTCTGCCTCAATTTTATCCCACAACTTAGACATTCACATTACTCACACTCTCATTACACATACATATAGGATCTTGGGGGTGGGTACGCTACACGGAATCCAAATTACCATCAGGGTGTACACCTCACCCCTGGCGTCGTTGCCCACCTCTCAATTTTAAATACACGTAGACATTGAGGGCTAGCAGGAGGGACTATGCGCTTACCTGCTGCTCTCTGGCAGGTAGCTCCATGCCCTCCTGGGTTTTAAATGCACCTTAGAACACACATGCATCAACACTACAATGAGCGGGTGGAGGGAGGTTTGGAGTCTTCTCTCACCCCCATTCTCTGCGGCCTGCTGGAGCGGGGGGGCTAGGAGGAGGAGTTGGCCGTCCGACTGCGGTCTGGAGTGTGGGGCCTCCCTGCTGCTGCAGAGTCGGGGCGGTCTGCCTCTCCCCACCGCAGGGAAAAGGGTAACATCACCTGGGTCTGGGTGCAGTTCCCCCCTCCAGGGGCAAGGGTACCTAGACCCGGTTCGTACAGTACGCTTGGGGAGTGTGATCGTGTGTACAGCGTCTCTTCATGTCTGTCTCCACATTGGTTGAGTGTGGAGTAAGTGCATATGAGAGCATGAGGGTGGGAATGGATGTTTGTATCTGTGTGTGCCTGTATGTCTGTGTCTATATGTCAGGTTGGGTATCAGACGCCACCTCTCTGGGGACATCTCAGGCCCTCCAAGGTTTGGAGGCCTATCTCCCCCCACCACCACTTCCCCTGCCAGTGGCGGACTCCCTCAGATATCGGTGCGTTGGTGGTTCTTTGTGTCTGGGGATGGGCGTCCAGGTACACACCGGCTCACTCCTTGGCGGCCGCTTATCGGGGCCTGGAGCCTGGGGCTCGCTCGGGCCACTTCGGAGGTGGGGTGCCCCCGGCCTCTCAGCCTGGGGCTCGGTCACTCAGGCACAGCTGGCTGCCGGCGGAGCTCACGGGCGCGTCACTGCAACCCCCCCTGGCTTCTGCTCCGCGGCTGCTGAGTGAGCCCTCATCTGGGACTCTCCTCAGCTCTTTCTGGGACAGTGGCGCGGCTGCCCCTCTGTTGGTCTTCCTTGGTCTCTTGTGTTCTGGGGGCCTCTGGATGTCTGGAGTTTTGATCTCCTCCATACCTGCTTCATGCCCTGGAGGACGGGGCTGTGGCCCCCCCACACCCTCTAGCAGATCATTACATGAAGGAACCTTTTAAAAAAACAAGCGCGTCCATGCTCACAGGTGTACACACGGGTGATCACACCCACAAACTCCACCCTTTTTGGCTCCTACCTCAAAGCACACTGTGTTCTGTTGATCTTATGTGCTGCACAATAATGTTTAATATTTAGTATTTACTGTCATATTCCCATATATCATTGTGATGTTGTTTATTCTATTACTCTTGTTCTCTTCTGCTTGTTTTCTTTTTTCTTTCTCAACAGGTGATCCACATGATCGATAGATGCATTTTCTTTTTCTTTTTTTTTCTGCCCATTCTGTTGGTTTTTGTTTTTTGCCCTTCTCCCCCGTCCCTCTTCTCAGCTGTTTCTCTTTCCCTCTTTCTTTCTCCCCTTCTTTCCCCCAGTCAAGTCTGTCCCGTATTCAACAAGTGAAAATAAAATAAACAATAAAAGGTGAATCAAATGGACCATTATGGCAAGGCTGGGATGGTCAATTTGGTAAAGTAAATCCGTTGGGCATCTTTCTTTGCCTTTAGACAATAATTCTGATGGCAAAAGAGCCAAACGGGACAGGCAAAAAAAACAAAAAAAACAACAACAACATAACACCACCAAAATAACAATTGTAAATGCTAAATTGTACATTTAGGAAAACGTACATTCCTTTTATTGTTGACGGTATTAATTGATGCTTTAAAATATTAGATTTATGGCTGGTGGATTATATAAGCTTTTACAAGTATGCCTTAATGCTACCAACCTAACATACACCTACCATTATGATCAATGAAACAGGACATCTCAAACTATTATATTCTAAATCTGAAGAGGAATATGTCAGAGGCTAGTCTTAGCAATCAGTTTGACTCAAATGCCATCTTATTTTAATGAAATTAGTGGAAAATATTCCAGCTACTCCATATATGGAACACGAGCTGGTAAATAAATAACATCAGCTGGCACTGAATTAATAAACTACGTACTAGGGCAAACCTGGCAGACATCTGGGATCCATCAAAGAGGGTCTGCAGGTCGGAGTGGTTGGCTGAGGAGGAAAACTTTAGTCCTTCAGCATGTCACCAGTAACAAGGTAGCATCTGCTACATCTTTCAGCTTTCTGAGACATTTTAATGTCATTATTTCTTGCATCATGTTCACACAAAATGCACTGCCAACACTAACGTGGTCGAGATATTTCAGTCTGGACTAAAGTAGTCGACCAACTGTCACTGCCATCCGTCATCCCTAGAGGCATGCTGCTTTAGCTGAAAACATTTTTTTAAATACATAAGACTGGGCTCCAAACATAAATAGTGGAAATTCTCCAAGCTAAGCCAGTTTCTCATTGCCAGTTGTGAGAAAGGTTGTTCTGAACATTTTATCCCACAATAGTACCAAAGCTCACTCTGGATGTATGGAACTGTGTGTGCAGCCTCTGGGTCACACTGGTCTTTGAATGCAACTTAACCACTACAAACAAAAGTTTTTCACAATGTGAAATTTTTCACATTGTGTAATATGGACAAATACCGAATCCCCAAATAGTAAACAAAATCTGTCTTTTACTGGCATGTCTAAGTGTCCTGTGATGCTCCAAAAGCTGTTTCACGTCTTGGCCATGAATCCTTGTATTTTCGGAGTATAAAAAGTAAAATCCAAGTTTATTGTCTGTCAGTGCAAAAATTCTGGCAGTCGCAGTCTAAAAATTGACATGGGTATCAGACATCTGAAAGCACTTATCAGTCAAACCCTGTAAAGGTCTGTGCCAGTCTACACATTACCGCAGATTGAAGAGGGTTTGGCCTCCGCCCAGTGTTCCCTTGGTCCAGCTGAACAGCGTAAGTGATGGAAAGTGCCATCTGAGGGCGAGCTCACAAACAGGATAATGGAGGATCCTGGCACACGCTAAAAAGATCATACACATGTAAACACGTGCGCACAAGCCCACTTGAACACAAGCAAAAATATGTGTCTGGTTCAACTAATACAGCCAAGGGAAGATGTGTCACTCTCAGAAAAGCAGTCACTCTCACATCTTAGCGACAACTGAGGCGGCGCTAAAAAAGACAAGCAGATACAGATAATACCAGTCCTATCTGATAAACAGCAATGACAATGCACGCTGCTATTAAACACACTCGCATAGGCTAACTCACTGAATGGGAAAATGAGGGCATCTTTGCTGATACGTTATAATGGGCAGAGGAACACACAGTACTGATATGAGACAATAGATCCTGAGAGAGATGGTTGGGGTTTTTTTCTGCTCTGCAGGAGAAATAATTATTGTATAAGCCCGAGTCAAAACCTGGCACTCTTTGTTTCTAAATCTGGTCATTGGCTCAAGTGACTTCTACCTCTCAAGCTTGATGTCCTTGAGGTCTTAGCCAAACTGTCCATCTTGTCATTGAATTAATAGAAGTGAGGTTTCTTTTATTATTTTTTTTTAAATTTTGTTTTTACAGTGCCTACATAATTTAAAGCCTGTTTGGCTTTAGTTCACAGTATGCTTGTCTATGCAACCTCTATGCAATGTTATCTTGAATTAATGCTCTTAAAGAAAGAGGGTCACAGCATTGTGGCATGATTGTTTGCATTTAAAATAGCACATCGCACTAAGTGTACAGCAGTGATTTCTTTTAAAACAATGTGTTATTTCAAGGTGGAATAATATAAAAGAACAAAAAAGTGTGGTGAACTTGCAGTTTCTGGATTGTTTTTCCAGTCTGTGTCTCGCAGCCAAAACTGGTCAGTAAGTTCCCTGACTGGGATTTGTTGTGCCAACAAGCATCAGTTCTGTTTGTGGCAGCTTGGGCAGATTAATTCCCAAACTTGCCAGCAACTCTGTGTTCTCTTATTTTCCTCCAGAAATTCACTTTCCCAGCCTAATCTCTGTTCATTCATAGAGTCTTACAACAGCAGAGCTCTAGTGGAAATTGAAATATTTTGGATGTTCACGGTGTTGTTAATGTTCTCTTTTTCAGAGCTTTTCAGATTTATTGGTGGGTTTAGATGACTTGCTCTCTAGGCTTGGTTTCAACAGCAGCATTTAGGTCTTATTCATGAAAAAAAAGCTTTAAAAATCAGCTGTATGCTGCCTGCTCATAGACAAAAATCAGACAAAGATAGCAGCCAGCTGTGGTGACCGTAAGGGTGCAATTAATAGCCAGATATTTTTCTCAGAGTTGGTGGAGATCAACATATAATAAGAACCACGCTGGACTAAGCCAGTCATGTCCTTAGATGCTGAATGATTGCCCTAAAGGTTTTTTAAAAAAGTGATTGCAGGTGTAAAAGAGATTTGGGGATATTTAAAAAAGACATATTATTAGTTATTATCAATCTCTGGTTCTCTTCTACACAATGTCTTTGTGCATCCTTCCTCTGCTCATCCTTAACTTGTTGCTGCAGATGGCTGCCCCTCTCTGAGCCTGGTTCTGCTGGAGGTTTCCTCCTGTTAAAAGGGAGTTTTCCCCTTCCCACAGTCACCAATGCACTTGCTCACAGGGAGTCATATAATTGCTGGGAATTTCTGTTTTCTCTGTATTATTGTAGGGTCTTTACAATATAAAGCGCCTTGAGGCAATCTGATTGAATTGAATTGAACTGATTGTTAGATTCTATATTAAAAGAAAACCCCTCAGTATAACATAACAATGTGTAGTTTTAAATCTATCTGTCACCTACCTGTTGTAAATGTACTGCTTGTCCCCGAGAGGTTGCCAGGCTATTCTATCAAACTAACATATGAGGGTGAGCTAATGCTTTAAGGTTCACCTGAATAAAGAAGGAAAAACAACATTTTGTTTGCTTTTTCACAGTCGTGTCACTCATTAAATGCTCAGTTTACAGATGGGATCAAATGCCATTGTCCCACCATGGTTTTAATTCTCTAAATAGGCCTCTGCTTATCTTGTACCCTTGCCTACCTTCTGCCTGCACAGATCTGTAAACAAATATTGGGTCATGCAAGAAGAAAAAAAAACTGCACCAAAATAATTTTCTCTGTCCAGTTTCATTTAGCTCATATGCTATGAAATAATGGAGGCACAGATAATGCCTGGTGAAGAGCAGACAGGATTCTGGCAGGTAATTTGTTTGCTTTGTTCATCTGACACTGCCTTCCTTTTGTCTGATGCAGGGTAAATAATCATTTTCAACTGTAGCAGAAACCTGTATGAAAAATACAAAGACTACTGTATATGGCACGTTTTTCACGTCACTGACCCCGTGTAAGATTTAACCTACTCGATACCCCGGAGAAACGCTTTGCCACCCATTCAAGTGTTCTCTTTTGGTTTCTACCATGTGGACACTGAATAGCATGGCTCTAATTCCCCTGATCAGGCCAAATCAGGAGTAGCAGCTGCAGTAGGCTTTTATCACAGGCATAATTATTGAGGGATTGCTGCTAGGTTTGTGAAATAATTGGTTTTTGAAGAACACAACAACCTAAGGCCAAGGGAGAGAGTGACTCAAGTTTGGAATGTGAAAATGTGAAAACCTTTTTGAAACCTGGTGAGCTGCCAATGTGTTTTTTACCATCAACCACTTTTTTTTGTCTCAGCAACATTGAATGAATGTTAGGTGAGTGTCAGTAATGGTAATGCCTCAGTTACTGTTATGAGACAGAGAAGTAACAAAGGTAGGATTCAGGTATGATTTGCAGAATATTGAAACTGGAGAAATTTTACCAATCCAATTTTGCAGTTTTTTGTTACTTTTAAATTTGTGTAAGGAAACTGACAACACAAAGACTAAGATGTTGCATGAAACAGACATGTAAATACACTAACAGATATGGTACTATTAGCATTATTTCTTAATGCAAATGTTTATGTGACCACTAAGGGCAAACATGACCAGACAGAATAACTGCGGCTTCTCATGGTTTTCAAATCTATCGCCCAATTTATGTTCCGCAGAAACAAGATTGAGACGCTTTACTGAGTCCTGTAACACTTATTCAAGGATGTGCATTGTACAGCTGCTGAGTGCGTGGTCAAGGCTTCCTGTATTATTCATTACAAACTAACTGCAGTTCAGAAAATTGCAGGAATATTGTAACTCATTTTGTTCTAGCACAAGTAAGTCTGATTGAGGCTTCAGTATACATGTAGGTGTATGCGTTTGGGCTGTTCATCCCTTAAACTAGTGCAATTGTATAACATGTCCTGGTGTCAAAAACCCCCACAAAACCCTAACTTTAATTACAAACAGATGCAAACATGTTAGACTGAAATGTAATACTTGTTTTACGGTCAATTGAGAATGAAAAATTTAAAATAAGTCCCCATTATTCTTCTCAGCGACATAAAAAAGAACTCCAGCAAGTATTCACAGTTTTAGTTTCTTACTTTGCTGCCTAGAGCTGTACTTTTGAGAGCAAATAATACCTTTGTAACAATGAGCCATTAATCAATGATGTTCTTGAACCTGTCCCAATTCGATGTGACAGACCTGAAAGCAACCCATCCACTCATCCATCCATCAATTCATCCATGAGGAACATATAGATTCTCATATATATGTGAGTGAGCTCCTATGAGATGCCCAGAAGGCATCCTAGTCACATGCCTTGTCAGGGAAAATTTTCCATGGTGCCAGATTCAGCCACCATGTACTGCCATCTAACACTAGCATTAGAGAAAGCCGAACTCTAAATCCTTAAACTTTGACCAAGTAAAGTACTGAGAGCCTTATTACTTCTAAAAGACTCAGTTCTTATAGCCAATCACTGTCAGCTCTGTGAATGACTTACATGGTATCCCAACTCTTCAGAAATAGACAGTCATGCTAGCTTAACCAGTATTATAATCTCCTTGTGAGCATGTGTTCGTTGCTAAGACAGAAGAAGAGTAATTCTGCAAGTCAGATTGAATAGTTTTGAATAAAATTTAATTTAGACCTATCAAACAGATAAATCACTTTACTGGTTTTCAGAGGTGGGAAGTAACGAAGTACAAATACTTCTGTGTACTATAGTCAGGGGTTAAGGTGATGTGAAACAAGTGAAACATGCTGCTAAACAAACTGAGGTAGGCTTACTGTGTTATTTAAAGGTTGCATGAGCATAGTTTGCTGTACTGTGACAGATATAAAGTAAATCACAGTGTGTGGCTGTGGTTTCATGGTCAGAGTTTGGTTACAGAGCCTCATAGCAGAGATTCATGTGCATTTTAACCGATGATGCTTAGCTCCATTGACTGAACTCGGCTTAATGCCATCTAGAAAAAAGACAGCTAAACAGGGTACTGTCAGTGTGGAGGATGGAAATCAGCCAGGACAACTCGTGAAACATCTGCTGACATCTGCTTGAATTCGGTTGTGTAAATCCACAGAGAGTAGCACGTCAGCTGATCACAGCCTGTACACGAAGAAAATCTACTGAAGCACTCAGTGGAAATGACTGTGAGTCACACTGAGCCATTACAGCTGATTTTAGGGTTCCCCTACCTGCTGAATTGAAGACCTGACTGTATACATTTTCCCATTTAGAGGCACGATATAGGCAACAGAAAATAGAGACACATTTTTTATTTTCTTTCTTTTTCCTCAGATTCAAGCCGAGTATAATTAGAATTTAAAAAAAAAAGTCAGATTAAAATTTGTATTCCCACCCAATGATATTATTTTATCATTATGTTAATATAGCACAAGGTTCACTTTTACTTTTTCACCTTGAGTACATTTCAGAGCCTGTACTTTTTTACTTTTACTTGAGTAAAGAAGTTGATTTAGAACTTCAACTTTTCCTCGAGTATTTTTTAACAATAGTATTTGTACTTCTACTTACGTATAGAATGCCTGTACTTTTGTCAACTCTGCTGGTGTTGAAATGCTTAAATAAAAATCAAAGCAAGTACTGTCAGAATAAGATGTTGCTTCCAGTGTACTGATTAAAAAAAAAACTCACAAAAATCCATCCAAGTTGAAATATTTCAATTTGAACGCCAAATGTCAAAAATGCGGTTGCACATGATGAAAAGTCAAGGCATCTCCAAATACTCTAGAGCATTAGTGTACGGGCATCTGTAGTTCGAAGGTTCCATTTTTCATTATCTTTAAAGGGAAAGTGTCTACTGGAGTTTTGAGTGAGCAGCTGCACATGAAAGAGGTGTCTTGCCAGAAAAATGAGTCTGTAGATCCTGTTAAATCAGCCAAGAGTGTGAAAGAGTACCTGAAGATGTGATAAAAAAAAAAATGTCCCACATTCTCCCACAAAACATGTCACCAAGTGACAGCATGAACAAGTGAAATTATCCATTGTGGATAAATTAGTCATTAAGATGATAATGATGGCATAAAGAAGAGAAAAACATATATTCTTCCAGATTTAGGTCCAATTAAAGTTGTTCGCCGAGGTCTCTGTCTGACACTAGTTCGGTGGTGAGGATCTTAAATATTCTTTGTTATTTCTACTGTAATTCACTTAACTGATCTCTCACTCTGTGTGAATTGTAGCAATTTTCCTTGTATTTGATTTATTCTTTTCTCATCCATGATTAATTCATCAAGCACTCGGGTTGTTGTGTATGCAGGGTTGTGTGGATCTGTCAGAATTTATGGCCACGTTGGACAGTGTCTGTCCTTCCTCAGTGGACTATGACTGTGAGCCAAAAACATACTGCCAGATTAACCTCCTCAAAAGAAACAGAAAAGACAGCCTCTTTATGGAAGAGCAGACAAATGTAGAGGAGCTTACAGTGGAAAAGCAACAAATACACACAGGTGAAACGCTAGGATAAAAGAAAACTTGCTGCCTTGGATATTGACATAACACTCTTTTATTGTTGGAGGGTTAGGTAACCAGAAGGGGCAGGTGATGAAAACAATGATCATCCTATACTATAAGATGTCTGGGGATATAGCGAGCCCTGATTATCTGCACACAGAGTGTGTATTTTGTCATTTCCACCAGTGCAGGATTATGTCTGCTTGGGTGACTTTCTGCTCCAGTCTCATTCCAAAAGAACCTGTATTAATTTCCACAGTGCCTATTACCCAGAGAAAGGGAATGACACAACCTAGCAATTACAGAAAAAAATCTTCAAAGCCCAGAAGAGTAACTTTCTGAAACTGAACATTTCTTTTAAATTTAATTTATCCATGGCAATCCAGCCCTGGATCATTACTGTTTTTCATCACAAGTGGTTACAGCCTTTCCCTGTGCAATTTTAGTTTTTACAGTGCAACGTTCTGCCCAAAATATTGCCCTATTACCTCAGTACTGATAGTAGTAGTTGTTACAAGGCACTGCTTTTCGCAGAAAGCTAGAGCTGAGAAAAAGTGTGTGTGTTTTTGTTTGCTTGTTTGTATGTGAGCCTGTGGGCCAGAGGGAGTTATTAGAGTCAGGCCATCCTTTTTACAATCAGATGCTATCAGCTCTCCAACAACAAAAGCAGACTCACATGTACACTTTCCCACCTTCAGTTGGTCTAAATGTCAACTAAGGGCGCAGACGTAGAATGGTATTTCATGATGTCAGGAAGAGGCTGGAAGGAAATGAGGTGCACATACAAATGTCCATTGCTGGATTAGTCAAGCTATTTTTCCATGCACAGTACGGAAAAATAAACCCCCACCAAACAGTTTATTGCATTATGACTATGAAAATTGCATTATCTTTAAGTATCTTTAATGTTCAATAATAGGGCAAACTGAAAATATTTGTCTCTCGCTCCCTGTTTTGTCTCAGAGCAGCAACAAGAAACAAAAAGCAGAATGCATTTCATTTCTACACAGAAAACACTCTAATTGGCCGAACATGCTGTGTGTTGTAACATAACAGTGAGCATGAGCTAGAGCTGTGGTAACTCGTTGTTAGTTGCACTGGTCTGCTGTGCTCATTAGAAAGCCCACAGTGAAGAATATGCCAGACAGCCTAAACCATATACCAAGAGTTTCCTCACGGCTGAACATGTCCAGATTCAGTCACCCAAAACCGGCTTCTTTAATCTAAACCTGGCAACGAAAGCAACTTCATGAACTGCAACTAAAAGTATTTGATTTTTAATTGGTAAAATTTAAATAAAGCAAACTTCAATGCATGAACTGACGAACTGCCTGTAGCAGATTCCTGCTTGTAGTTAAAAAGTCTAAATTCCTGTTGTGCACTGCCTGCTCAGCACCATGCAATGGGCAGGCGGTCTTCAGGGGACAATCTTGTGAACATAGCGGAACATTTAACAGCTTAATAGCTAGAGTGAACACAGACAGGTGCTTTAAGGAGCAGAATAAATTCACCGCATCTCCTTCTGTTTGAATTTACTTAAAAAGAAGTTTGTGATGGACACAAAGTCTTTGTAAGTGAGTCCTGACTTCCAGTGGATGACAACATCTCTTGGAAGTCACTGTCGTCTTCACAGAATCAAACGAGGCTTAGCCATCTTATTTAACTTTAAAAGTAGCCCTTTCCTCACTGATGCTTAATTGATTGATCTCAATATTAAACCTTGTGTCTTGATCATTTAATAAATATGTTCATCCACAGAAATATTTGAAACATTTCAGTCTGGTTTACAATCACTGAAGGTATACAACAATCTCCTCCGTGTTGATTCATGGTCTGGTGGCGTTTTAGTCATGCCCCATGTTAGCACAAAGTTTGATAGTGTTGACAATATTTTGTGACTCTGCTTTGTTGGTTGGCAGAGACCAATTTCACACTGGTTTCCTTCCTGTCAGAGATAGAAGCATCTCTGTCAGAATACAAAACTGTTCTTCATCCCCTGCTTTCATTAAAGGTGGCATCCCTCACGCTTTAATTTTAGCCCCTCTTATTTCCTTTATACATTTTTCCTCTTTGATTCTTTCAGAAACAATGTTCACTGTTGCAGAAGATACTTAACTTAATCTACTCAATTCACCTAAAGTCTGGACTTACAGTGCTTAACAAATTCATTAGACAACCCGTCATAAAAACAAGAAAACAGAAATATTTAGAAATCTGACAAATATAGTTTTAATGCAAATATAAGATTTTCTGTTGGAAATGCCAGTTTCTAAATGTAAAATGTGCTTTATTTTGTCTGTTTTCTGTAAAACTTCACGAATAACCACAATAATTAGTTTTTAGCATTAAATATTTGATCAAAGGGTTTGCACATGCTGGTGTATTAACCTTTACAGAAATATAAAAATGGATTTTGGTAATGTCCAGTACTGTTAATTTAGTGCAGCTGTGGCATAAACCTGAGATTAGGTGCTAGTCAGATGCAGATGTTAAGTACTGTATTTCGACAAAATGAAAACAAAACTTAACCAAATTACTCCGCCTCCATTCTGTCATTAAGCTAAAAAACTGGTCCTCGGTCCCCTGTCCACATATCCACAAATACAGTCATTAAAACTCTTGGAGTTTGCCTGACATTCAATGAGAAAAAGCTATGTTTTTAAAGAGCAGCTTTTCACCAACCTGTAAAAAGGAGACAAATTATAGATATTTTCATCTAATAAGTACTCAGAGACAGTTACCCATATGTTTATCACCTCTCAGCTGGACTCCCACAGTTTCCTCACTGAAAGGTTACTCGATTTTACACTTTCTAGAGCCTGGTTCACAATGTAGCCATCAGATTTTTAATCACTCCATGCTTTAGAGCCTGCTGATCTGAGTCAAGGTGTTATTTGCTATAGAAACAGCATGTTCCCAGCAAGTTTTATAATCATGGCACATTGACTAAAGAATCATTACACTATTATGACAAAAACAGATGTGGCATTATTAAGCATCATTTCTGCTGCATCAAATCTGGTGCAGTTTTGAACTTAGCCAACACCGAAGTGAGTTAAATTTTTTTAGACCTTTTAAAAGGTCTTAAAGTGTACAAAAAAGAGCACCACTCAGTCTTACTTAGTCATAATTCAAAGGCAGAACTGACTTAAAAATGTTCCCATGCCTTAGCTGCCAGGTCACGTAGGTCATCCTGTTACCTGGGTTAATAAGTCTCTGTTTACTATTGTAACACTTACATGATTTTTTTTTTTTAAGGGGGTGGTCTGGTCATAATCACCTCTGAACTCTGGAGCAAACAAGCCTAATGAAACTGCTGAACTTTGTCAAAATAAACAAACAAATATAAAATTACAAAATTAAAACTTAAGAATGGATGCTTAAAAAAAGAAATATAAAGCATGGGAAAAAAATACTTACCCCTTGCAGTAGAACAACAGACAACTCTTGTGCATCCTTTTTACATCCCACTCAGTCTATAGTCTGAATTACCTTCACCCAGGTCACCACTAGGATTCCCCTCTGCATACAAGAAAAACAACTGACTGAAACGAACTGTACTAGCAGGTGTAAAAATGTAAATGCAGTATATCTCAAATGCCTGCTTCATTCACAGCCCAGTACACTGGAATCATTGAGGAATAACAGCTAGAGGGAATGTCAGCGTCAATCACCTTCAGCTGCCTCCTTCCTCCACCCATTAGCCTCAAGGTGAAATAGCCTTTAAGGTGAGACACCTCACCAAACTCATCTCAGTCTTCCACTCTTGCCTTCAAGCCAGAGACTCCAGACTCCATATTATCTGAGTCTCCCCTTGTCCTTGGTCATGTCATCCTTCATCCCTCATAGTTGTGTGTCCTCTTGCCAAATGTTTTCCAGACTTCTGTTAGTAAAATAATCAATTCTCTGCAGTGAGAAGTCCCACCATAAATACAACCTGGTGTTAACACTAAATCCAATTAAACACTGAATGTGGTTCAAATCCAACAACAAAACAAAAATCTGCCATTACTTTTGCTTTAGTTTCTTATTTTTTCACAACTGTTGGAGAAGTGTTCAGCAGAGAGCGTCACCGGCACTCTCGCTAGCACTCTGACCTGATGTGGCGTTCTGATCCAATACTCAGTGAACTGATTACTATTTCTAACTGCACCAAGGGAAGATGCAATAGATGACATCTGGACAAAAGAAGCACTAAGCAAGCAGTTGTGAACCCTGTGGAAGCTTGTTGCCATGGATTTGTAGCCTCACGCACCATCAGTTTACTCTGTGAGTTTTAGGATTGCAACTTCTAAAGCACCCAGTAAAACTCTGGATTTAAAGAAAAGACACACAGGTTGGAAAACTTGCAAATACACCTAATAGTAAAAAAAATCCTAAAGTCAGACATTGTGAAACACAAGGGGGAAGTTATCCTATTTACTGTGTATACACAACTGTGCTTTTCACAACTCAAGTTACCACCTGCCATCTGTTGCAGACTCTGTGAAAGTGTCAAATAAACAGAGTCTCCCAGTAGATGAGTGAAGACTCTATTTTAATACTTGGGTAGTTTCCCAACCTTTCCAGGCTCATGACCTATTTTGTGTTCCCCAAATTCTCTTTGCCCCAGCAATGAGAGTTTCCAAGCTGTCATGTGAACTAAAATTATGACCAAAATAGATCAAGAGCAGATTGCATGGATACATTTCATCTGATTTATTCATTTTATAATAAACATAAATCAGTTCTATATTAAATGTCTGTGATAGAACAGATACCATGTGGGCCCTGACTCTGAGTAAGAGTATATAAATATATGCATCGCATATGACAAACACAAATCCCAATGCAATAAATACATTTGATGGTCCATATGTTATAAGAGCATGTGTTAAAGACAGACCAGATGCCAGTTGTTGCATTTTATATATAAATAATATTTGACTCAAGTGAAAAATTGGCTGTATAATATTTACAATACAACCCCAATAGGAACAAAATATCAGACATTATCCCACTTAAATCACTAAGCACACTTTATTAGCAACATTAACTTGATACGGCAAAAGCAGGCAATCATTTTAAAAACATGATTCATTTTTTTTCCCATAGCTGTTGTGGGAGGTTTCTGTTTAGGTGGACCAAAAAAAAAACCCTTGCTCTAACACTGGTTAAATAAGGCACCACAATAGGACAGTCACCAGGCAGATGGTTATGTAATTAGCTTTACAAGTGTGTGTGTGATGTTCATTTTCTAAAAAAAAAAACGAAAGCCCTCACTGTCACATTAAAGGGGTCTTTTTAAAAGGTTCATAAAGCAAGTATTAAAAAGAAATACTGTTAGTGTTACAACAAGAAGATTGAGCTTATGTCTGAGATGCTGTCACGTAGTTTGAAAAGATTAGGTTTTTTCCCAAGTTAAAATAAAGTTGAGACATATTAGATTGAACTCTGTGGGGCAGAATATGTGCTTTGTTACCCCCTTGTGATTGAGATATATGGCCTTTCTTACATAGACAGATTCATGCTGATGGTGGAAGCTTTCAGTCATGTGAAATAATGAGAAACGGTTGCACGAAACGATCCCACAAGGAACTGCATTTGAAATTTGTCAGTCATGGTGGAGGAGAGTATAGACGTACTGGAGCGTTCCCATGCTCATTTTCACATTGTGTTTTCTGACAAAGCAGCAAACACCACAGTAACTGTGTGTTTGTGCATGTGTGAGTGACTGTGCATCATCCAGCTGAGCTGGGAATGGAGGCGATTTGCCTAACAGTGTACCTGCACTGTTGGAGCTCAGCCCCAATTGACTTTATTTCTAACACTGACTGTGATCATTTTCTGTGTGTGCCACTTGCAGGAGGTTGAACAACCAGGAAAAGAGATTTTGCTTCTTTCTTTTTTTCAGTTTCATCCCAATTACCTAATTTGTGGAATTAAAAGTTCCCTGCTGAGTTTTTTTGACCACTAGTAGCACAAATGAGCAATACTTTTCTAATTTTGTTTGAATTAAGGATATAAACGGAAACTCCTGCTGCGATTTCACTGCTTTTTTCAAATTGACAGTTGTCTGATGTGACAACAGTGTCAAAGAAGAAGACTTCAAGCTAAAAAGCACAGGAAAAGAAGAACAAACTTTATAAATACTTGTGGGTAAATTATCTAGAACCAGTAATTGGCCCTAAGTATGCTCTTCTGTTGCTATAGCACATCTGCTTCAGTGTTTGATGTGTTGTGCATTCAGATATGTTCTTCTGCACACCTTGGCTGTAATAAGGGGTTATTTGAATAACTGTTGCATTCCTATTGGCTAAAAGTAGTCAACAATCATCAACACAGCATTTTCACTCAGAGAACTACCACTGGCTGAATGTTATCTCTTTTTCAGACCATTTTCTGTCTGAGAGTTTGTTTTAATGTCACTATTAGGCTGTAGACAAGGATTTCTTTGAGCTTACTGCTAAAGTCTGACATCAGCATAATAATCTTTACCAGGTACCAGCTATGGCCAGCATATATTTAATGTGTAAGCACCCTATTTCTTAACAGTGCACTATTTGAAGTAAATGTTTATCTGCCAGTGGTGTCAGTTAAACAGGGGGAAATAACTTGTTTCAACAAAATAAACAAGATCAGTTTATCAGTTAAATGGATTCATCAGTTTGTGATTTCCTCTCAAGTCCCACAAACCCAGTGAGAACTCTGGAAATTTGAACAGAAAAGGACAAAGGAAATGCATTGTGCATCGGTCTGAGTCTGTTCACAAAGCGCAAGGTATGAAATCAAGCCGGATGAAATAATGCGTAAGAAATTCTCAGGGAGGAGTGTTTGGTATTGCCACAGGAAAAGGAAAGAAGAACATCTTTCAGTATATTTCTGTTTTTAACTGAAGGCATTTTGCTCCACCACCAGATAAAGGAAAGTGTTGATTCATCTCAATCCCTGTCAGTCCACCCCCATGCGTCCTTTTTACTTCTTTTTCACCATTGTACCAGGAACACCCCAGGAAATATAACAGTTGTCATGCACATTACTGCAGAGGCTGCTGTGGTGTGAGTCCTAAAGTATTTGATGATTCTCAAGCTTGGCTTTATTTAAATGTTTTCTTCGAGCTGTTAAATTTACTTTCTTGAGGCAGTTATAATGGCTTTTTTTGTGTGTGTTTTTCTGTTTGTTTTACAAAGCTACTTCCAGCATGTTAGCTACAGTACCATGCATTACAATATTTCAGTAAGTATATTAAAGTTACAGGTAATACATTAAATGATTCCCATTACCTCAACATGAATGCAAGTTGTCCTTTCACACATGTATGCTTCCAATCCAGAAACATTTAGTTTTACTAGGATTCTCTTTTGGTTTAGTTGATGGTGTCTCCTGGGTCGAGCATACTCTCTGACTACAGATCACCTTGACAATTACCTCCTCTATTCTTACATGCCTGCAACTGGGCATCATACAGACTTTAAGAAACTTGGGAGCAGCTGGTGGAGACCAAGGACACTGATAATAAGGTGAAAATTAGACTTACATTCACCACACCACCACTATATTGCCAGAAGTATTCAGTCCACTCCAAATCACTGCATTCAGGTGTTCCAATTACTTCCATGGCTACAGGTGTATATAATCAAGCACCCTAGGCATGAAGACTGCTTCAAACATTCACGAAAGAATGTGTTGTTCTCAGGAGCTCTGTGAATTCCAGCGCGGTACCTGTGCAACAACTCCAGCTGTGAAATGTCCTCTCCGCTAAATAGCAGCCTAAGCAGAGGAGCCCAGACCTCCCTCTTCCCAGCCAACTCCTCTACCTTTTCTGGGATACTAACAAAGGCATTATTTCACAGTTATTGGGATTATAACAAAATGGAAGTGATTGGCTCCCATTTTTGTGGAACACTTTGATGATGGTCCCTTCCAGGGCGCACCAGTTCCCAAAGCAAGGTCCATAGTGACAAGGATGAGTAAATTTGGGGTAGAAGCACTAGACTGGCCTGCACAGAGTCCTAATGTCAACCTGATAAAACACCTTCGGGATGAATTAGTGTGAAGACTGCAAGCCAGGTTTTCTTGCCCAAGATCAGTCTTATCTCAGAAATGTGCTTTTGGAAGAATGATCAAAAATTCCCATAAGCACACTCCTAAACTGTGTGGAAAGCCTTCCCCCATATCAAACCCTGTGGATTAAGAATGGGATGTCACTCAAGTTTAAATGTTCAAAAGTTCAAAAAGTTGTAAATGAGACATTGAGTCTCAATGGGACTAGCTGTATAAATAAAGGTTAAATAAAAATAAAATATGGGTTTGAAGACAGACGAGCAAATACTTTTGGCAATAGCGTGTCTAGAAACCAAATTACAATTAGCATTAAGGGGATAACATCATATGTCTGTAGCTATGGTAATATGCAGGCATTTCCTTTATTTCTTTATTTATTTGCAAATGGATTCATTACAATTAAATATCTTGGGTGAATTGTTTATATGGGAATTGATTTAACAAGGCCCGAATTTATATGCGCCGAGGCACTTAGAGGGTGTGACATGCAAAATATTGATGAAAATGTTGTGCATTCATCTTTGTCAGAAGCTATCTCTTTGGTGCATTTTTGATCAGCTCTCTGACGAGGGATGTCTATCATCTGTTCAACACAGCGTTTGCTGTTATTTTCTTTCTCTAGTTTCTTCAAGTTTTTATTAAAAATACAATCGTCACAAAGGAACAGTTCAGCTTGGAAGTTGCCACGTATAGAATAATTAGAAGCATACATGCTTATATGTTCATGTAATGATGCAGGCCATTTGCTGGAAGGACACAGGCAGAAAGTAATCTTGTTAAATACTTTACATTGCTATATTTTCCTTCCGATTGGTTTATAAAAGGTTTTAGTATCGATCAGTTCAGGTCTGTTCCAATCATGATGTTTACACTGTGTGAAGCATTTTTATCTTTTGGTGCTTTTTAACTGATTACACTGCAAATGCAAACATTTGTTCTGCTCACTCTGTGGGAAAAATATCTGTTATCGATTGTGTAAGTAAAAGAAAGTAAATGCATGCTATAAAAACATTAATTGCCAGACATTTCGGTCTATTTGACCTTGACTTGTAATAGAGAAACTCTCCGATGTACAGCAACTTAGAGAGAGAAACACAGAGAAGGAGAGAGAGAGAGATTATTTAGGGGGAAAATGCCTTTTTTATAATTGCATATTACAGTGAAAGATAGAAATGCAGCTGAATGAAAGGGAAGCTTTGCAGCTGGCACAGACACACAATTAAGTTATATTATTGTAAACATGGAGAGGGAACAATCCAGATTTATTAAATACAGCTGTTTGGTCTGCACTGAGTCTGAATGTGCCATGTTCACCACCTCCATTAGGCTGCAACTGCAGTGGCAACTGCTTAGTCGCATTAGTGGCAGTCACCAGACATTCAGAGTTCTCTCAGGCTTGTTAGATTGTGGGTCTCTGACAGGCAGCTGACAAATAATGATGAACCAAGTGAAGTGGGACTTAGGCAGTTGCTGAAGCACACACGCGGGCACAAAAAACATTGAGCCTCTGAAGCAGGTGGCCTTGAAAAGATTCTTGAATGCTGTCAAATGATCGAGGGAAACTTCATTCTGCCCAGACTCTATACATTGAGGAAAATAAGAGACTTGCTGACCTCAAATGCAGAAAAAAAGTTGTACACCAAAAGGAATACTTTGAGGATGTCCTGAAATCCAGTGACAGTCTGTCTGTAGATGAAGCAGTGTATGGGAACGAAAGGGGCGACTGGATAAAAACTCCAGAGTTCTTTTATTTGTCATTCTGTGTTTCACTGGGTGCTTCATTACAGTTCTTTTTCCTGCCATTAAAATATTCTGAAGTATAAGAAAGTTCCTTTTTCTTTCATCCAAAATATATCAACATCAGTTGCAGTCTTCCTGTGACATTTCTTCTTCCACTTTCATCAGTGCATTGTTCTCATTATCTGCTCCTAGATTTGTTTTCTGGCTCACTTCCTCTCGGCGTTACATTTCCAATTTTCCTTCCAACTTCAAAATATGTCTTCCGCTCCTCTCCTATTCCTCTCACAGTCCTCTTTTACACTTCAAAGTCTCCTGTGCTCTTAACTATTCTCATTTTGTAAATCAAGTGCTCTAACAATTTCCTTTGTTGTCATAGCTGCAGATTTGCGCGAAAAAATGATGCCTCGACAGGGACCCGTGTCACTTCACATGAATGGACAGGCTAATCAAAGAGACATTTTCTTTGACTTGCGCTCAACGTGTTTATATGCTTAGGATGCAAAATCATTTTATGCAAATTACAAGACCATACAAGACCATTCTTTTGTTAGCGGGCAATTCTAATTCTGCTGACACCAATCTCAGAAGAACTGCTGGTGTGAAAACTGTTGCAAGAAAAATGTGAAGATTTTGAAATTATACACAATATATGGTGTTTAAACACAGGCGCAGGTTCGTAATGGAAATGATTTAACAAAAACTTGTAGTTGCAAGAATATCATCAGGATATGTGATTCTATTGATCAAATGCAGAGAGAACAAAACTGCAGGGCCTTTCTTGGTTTTCTCTTAAGAGTTTTATTTTAATGCAAATTGTTTTCCTTGTTGCACTTCCTTAGATGTTTGGTGATCTTACTCCCTCTCTGTTCTTTTTCTCTAAGATTCTCTTCTAATTTATTCCATTTTCTTCCTGAGCTGAATCACCCATATAATTTAAGTACTCAGTAGAAGCAGATACAGATACTTTTACACAAAACTGTTTTTTAAAATCTTTTAATATTTTTTCTAACATCTAAAAATTATGTTCGTGAGTGGAAAACAATCAAAATTACATTTATAGATTGGACAGCCCTATTTTGACATCTTGTAGGCTCTTTCACCACAAAGATGCAGCTTGCTAAGAGAGCAAAGTTGCATGTGGAGGATCATTGATGAGAGCTGCATTTCTGGCTACAACTGAACAGTTCTCAGCAGTTTCCAGTGGAAAAGCCCATATTTTGCAAGCCTGAAGGAAGCGGATGGGGTTCTGCGCTGTGAAATGGTCCCCCAGGGTGAGACTGTCAACGTGGAGCTCTGCTGTAACATTGTGAGGTGTCTGAGGGAGAACATTGAAAGGATACAATCAGAACTGTGGCGCGCGCCAGCTCAGAGAGCATTGAAAATGCAGGAGGTTTGTGGCCAGACAAACAATATTCCCTTACTTCCTCATTCACAAAATATGTCTCCCTGCAATTTCATCCACTTCCTGAAAGTTAAAGAAAAGTAGAGCGATTGCTGCTGAGAGATTGATAGCTGGAGGAGATATTACTAAAGCACAACTGACATAAGAGGACTCACACCTACACTCAATTTAGGACCTCAAATTATCACTACAACCACTAAGGCAAAGGCACTCTAGAAAAGCCAGCCAGCCACATAAAGTATGCAAACAACACAGAGAGAGGTCAACACTCAAAGGCAGATTTGACCTAAAACCTTCTTATGAGGGATTTATGGTACCACATTTGTGTCTGTTTGCTCAGGTATTTGCCTACGCAGCGCAAAGGATTATGGGCATGCAACCTACACAGATGGGCTCGCACACAGCCCTTTAAAAGACCAACTGAACTGTGAACTGTCTAATGCTGGCTGGTTGAAAACTGTTGACGAAAAAACATTTAAAAAACCCCATCAAAGAACAAAAAAAGTGCACAAAAAGTACAGACAGTGGCCGCAGTGCACAGCTTTAACTGGTTTAACGTTAGATTTCACTTCAGCTCTTTGTAATTAATTAGGGCACTAGCTGGTTGCTTGTGACACTGCCCCCTGGTGACACTAAACGGCTACATGTACATGTGAGTCTGCAAAGGTGTGGCAGTCTCTGTGTGGGACCAACACACAGCCATTTTTAAGCCTTTACTTTGAAGTGGCAGAACTAACAGAACTCGCCTCTGTCAGTGCGCCCCAGGGCAGCTGTAGCTACAATGTAGCTTGCCATCGCCAGTGTGTGAATGTGTGTGTGAATGGGTGAATGACTGAATGTAGTGTGAAGCGCTTTGGGGTCCTTAGGGACTAGAAAAGCGCTATACAAATGCAGGCCATTTTACTTTTGTTCTCTGGAAAAAAAGAAAAATGCTGAAATTTCCCACAACAATGGCTCAAATAGTGAATTAGTGGTTCCCATTTTGGGGCGGATTTAGCCGATATGCAGTAACTTACATTCTCACATGAAAAAACAAGAAAATATGACTTCTGCATATGTAAAGTGAAACAGTAATTCAGTCGGCAGTCTTATCAAGCTACCAGGACCATTAGGATTTCTGCATTTCTTAAAGAGAAGAATTACTTTTGGCAACATTTTGCAATGTCAACAATTCCATCTATTTATTTAATTTATTTCCCACAATGTTTTCCAGCTCTTTGATGGAATAGTTTAATACAATTTACCTACTTATTGATTACATCAATAGATAGCTAAAAAATGGGTTATCTGTGGAATATTAACTCATAACCCATCCAAATACTAAGAAGCAATATTAATCTACTTTGAAAACAAATGTTTTATTATGTTTGTTTTTTTGTTTTTAAAAATTGCCTGTTGCTTACAGTTCTTGTTTCCAGAGGACCTGCTGTATTATGCTAGACTGTTCTCTGTCCCCACGCCAGCAGAGTGCAGCTCACACCACACACTGATCTTTGCAGTCCTGGGTCAGGTCTTGACTGCACTGTAACATGACACACTTCCTAAGCCCATTGCTTCAATATTCAACAGGCCTTGGTCAAGGGTTTGGGAGCATTAAAAGCACTGTGAACTGATAGTAAAGGGTCATAACCGTGTTTGAGTTTCTCATTCATCTTGCCCCTTTTTGCAATTTTTATCATACACACTGTTACAGCTTTCTCCTAGATCGATAAGCTCTTTCTTCATGAGATGGTTTGATTGACAAGCGTTCTGCTACTGTGCTATCTGCTGTTGCCATGGTGACGCCAGCATAGTCCATCGAATCCGTGGTTTTGGTTGCTTCCTTATTTCTCAAGGCCAGCAAGTCGTATTTCACCCTCTTAAATCATTTCATTTGTAAATCAGGAGATGTTATGAAACTTCATGGGCGCGTGCACAGAGGTGATAGCACAACAGCAGCTGCAACCCCATAGCAACTGGTCAAACTCACATTTTAAACATGGTTTAGCCACGAATACCACGCAGTGTTTCACACACAGTGCAGGTGACTGCTATTCATAAACAAAGCTAAAGATTGCCCTGACCAGAAAATCTATAAAAGTGTTATTGCTCAAAGGCTTAAAACAGCTTATGGTTATGTTTCCCTGACTACTGACCTTTCACTGGAAAACCTTTTAAAGAAGGGGTCTAGATGAATGAGTGTTGAGAGTGTGACCATGGCATGTGGCACTGCTTGCTTCTCTCCTCCTACACACATTTTCTCATTGGTTTCTTTTAAACATGATCACGACCTCTAAATCGGTGGTTTCAGTTTTCTAACATCTCACATTTGAGCACTTATTGCAGATCAGAACATAACTGTATTCATAATAGAGGCATAATATCAACTTAAAAAAATGATACTATGTATTCAAAAATGGATTTCCACTTCCAGCCTCCAAAGAGCAAACAACTGCAAAACAAGCATTTAACATAGTCAAACTGCCTTTAATTAATAGTATATTTAGAATAAATAATAACATAAAGAAGAATAAAATAAATAATGTTTATTTTATATGAAAAAATATTTTTATATAGTCCTGTGCAAAAAAATATTTAGCCTCATCTCATGTATTTATATTTTGTCTCCAAGAAAGTTATTATATTTTTTAAGTGATCTTGAGAAATAGTCCTTCGGGCTTTGGATGATTTTTTTAAAGTTTTTCTTTGGCTACTTTTTCTTTACCAAGAACATAAATTGTACTTTTTAAGGGCTTTAATGCTAGCAGCCTTGTCACAGAAACACATAATTCGTTCCAGTTGATTTAGCTGAACCAATGAAAAAAAAGGCCAAAGATAGCACTGTAAGAAGTTTCCCAAGAGCCATTAACCAAAAACCTAACATATCTCAGAAACAGGACCTGAAAGATGCATCTCCCCCCACAGTTGATCGATTTAAGCATCAGAAATGGTCTCAGTGGAAGGGAAACAGGGAGAAGAGCAAGAGGTATGCCAAATTACATAAAAAAATGGACTGAAAATCATTGGCCACAGGTCTCATGGAGTGATAAATACAAATGTAAAATTTATGGTTCAGATCAACACCGACATGTACAGAAATATCAGGAGAAAGGTACTACAGTGAGTGTTTGAAACCGTCTGCAAAACACGGTGACGGCTCTGTCATGGTTTTGGGCTGCATTCCAACCAGTGGTGTGGAGATCTTGTCAAAACTGATGGAAGTATGAATGTAGAAAATCTACAATGCAGTACCATCTGGAATGTGTCCGACAGGCTTCATTTTTCAGCATGACAGTGATCCTAGACACACTGTCAATACAGTGAACGCATACCTAAAAAACACACAATAGAACAGTATCAATCATGGATTGGCCACTCCACAGCCTGGACCACGTTATAAAGCATTATTATTGAAGCAAGGTGGGATCATCTCGAAAGAGAAAGCAATGAAAGGCAGCCAACATCCAAAGATGAGCTTTGAAATTCTTCCAGGAAGCCTGGAGAACTATTCCTGAAGACTACTGAAAGAAGAAAGCTTCCCCTAGAGAGTTCAGGTTGTGTTGGTCTTACTAACAATTGACTTTCAAGCTCATTGGAATTGTACAAACCTCTTTCTTCTTTATATACTGTTCCATGTATGTTTGTAAATGTTTCAATAAATTGCTGCATTTATTTCCTATTTTGTATTAACGAAAAAAGACAAAACCATCAATAACATTCTTGTGAAAACAAATTCATTGAAAACGTTTTTTTAAAACAATAAACAAACTGCCCCTTTCGCCGTCAGTACAAAGCAATTCAACTGTGAAAACAACCAAAAAACTTCTTATGTTTGTAAAATACCACAACTGGAAAATACAATGGGATTTGTTTGAAAATAAATATGCAAATTATTCCCATATTTCTTTTGTGCCTGCAAAAACAAAGAAAAAGAAAAAAATCCTGAACAATTCTGTATTTACTGGTATGCAGTGCACAAATGTGCGTAGGAGGAGCCGTGTTTGCTGTTAGCTGCTGTGACAAAAAGAAAAAAAAAAAGCAGTTAATAGGTTCTAAATTCATCGTTTTATATATTTCTTAAAACATACTACAGAAGATGGGTGTAGTCTGTGCTGCATTCATTCTCTGAACTCACACTGATGCAAGAGCTCAGATAGATTCTCTGTGTGTCTTCTTTACAAATCACAACCAAATACTGGACGTCTGGAAATATTCTCCAAGCAGATGATGCTTGACCAAACCTATCAGTGCCTGTGCAGTAACATTGCAGTCGTATTCTAAAGTTCTCGGGTTATTCAACACTTTGCAGTCAACAGCTTTAGTGCATTCCAGCCATTCAAATCAGTTACTTTGAAACACAGTTTTGCAGAGGCGGCCTTCAAGCTGACAGCAGCAATGAAAAGTAACTGAACTGGAATATGTAAGTCTGTGACTAATATGAAAATATCTTCAAAGGCAAAGATGCAGTTTATTGTCCAGGCCCTTCTTTGGAGCACCCAGATTATCTGTGTACAATCACACAATCTGACCAATGATCTCGAGTTCACGTTGCCACTCTTTGAAGCTTTTTAGGTACGGTCTAGATCATCAGCGCAAATTAGCCTTTATTTGTTCCTTCTCTCTGATCTTGGTGGCTCGTCCTTTCCTCTCCGTGTCAGCCCTCAGAGACCTGCTCTTTTCATCACTACGACCGTTTGATCTGCGCTGCTGAGATCTGGTCTTTACAATACAGAAAGAGAGTGGAGGGGGGGAAGGGAGGATGAGAAAGAGCATAGTTTTTTTTTTACTATGCTACCCATTTATCTACAGATATTTGTGTTGTCATGGGCGCAATTATCACACCTTTCAATTTACTTGTTGTGCTGCTTTAATCATATCAGCTCTTTGAATTGTGGTGAGAGAAAAAACAAAGCATAATACTTTGTTATTCATTCCTGTTCCCTTTGTCACTACAGGCAAGAGCAGGCCTGGATAGCAAACCCAGAAATGTCCTACTACTCTGTCTTGTCTGGTGCTTATCAGCGTACCAGTGACAGACCCAGTGCTTGTCAGTGTCGTCCTTTTGTATTTGATCTGCTCCCTTGGCACCATCAAAGACAGCCAGGAGCATAAATGGCCTATAGGCCCACTGGCTTAATTAATGTTGGTTTCCCTTAAATCCTCTGCTGGTTCTTTTATTGATGCTGTCAGTTAAAAGAAAAAAAAAACTTTATTTTTAGAAAGGTCAGCTTTTCAGGTTTTAACAAATTTTCTTGGGTTGTTCTGCTTAGTGAGGATTAACTTCTGAATTGGAGAATCTGAAGGGATTTAAA
Organism: Simochromis diagramma; assembly: GCF_900408965.1. NCBI lineage: Eukaryota > Metazoa > Chordata > Actinopteri > Cichliformes > Cichlidae > Simochromis > Simochromis diagramma. Next base: position 10,803,390 of record NW_024386831.1, read on the forward strand.
AAGATTAAAAAGGTTTCTGTAAGGGCCTAGACATTATTAAGGTGTTTTAAAGACTTTAATAATATCATTTAATTTATAAATGAACTGGAAAAGAATTAGGTTCAAAATGCCAGCTCCCCTTGATGGTACTAAAATCATCCCCACTTGGTAGGAAGATGATTGAATAAAGATTTATAAATGTTTTGACCACTCCTGAGTCGGGCTTTCTCTGTGCTATCACGGGGATCAAAGAATCGGGTTTATTACCATCTTGGTAATGCCTCTGGGTACTTATTTAAGGAGTCCCTATCCTAATGAATAAGGACTCTTGTTAAATTCCAGAGGGAGACACAAACCCAGCATCAGGGGTCACAAGCTAGTGTACTCTCAGTGTTGATCCCAAGACAAATGTGTAAAAATCTGTGCCAAATCAAATATGCAGATCCAGTCACTGGGGGAGAAATATACGTGCAAATAAATGCGTCTGCCTATTTAAAAGCATAAGGAGAGAGCCATAGCTTTCCTTTTAGCAGTCACTGGGACAAAAATAACACCCACCTAATCACCAGTGAAATACTCATAAAATGCAACTTAAAAACATTTGTATTTTTACCACAAAATATGGTTCAAAATACTTTTTACCTACAAGCTGTACTTCTTCTTAGCATGTGTAAAGGTACAGCTTCATTAACAATCTATCTAATCTCAATCTAAAGTACTGACACAGTCATTTCTAGCATATCCCACTAGAGGACACGCCCATGCTAATTTACACTATGGACACAATAACCAATACTCTTTTATGAAATTATTATGGTTAGCATTTGACATGCAGTCGCCATGATCTGCTTTTTCCCATTGCCTTCCCTCACAAATTGCTTGTGGTACATTTATTTTGAAGCACTTTTTATAAGTGCATTAATAGTTTTCCATTAATACAAAGTTTGTAGTGGGATAATTTAGTGTTTAGTTTTCAAAAAAAGTTAGAAAATAAGTTGACGGCTCAGCTGGTGTATAAAGAAAAGGAGCCTTCCCATTTTCTGCCTGCGGTCTATTCACTCCAAAGCCAAAAATGTTCAAACAGCTCATAATAATTGAGATGTTGGGGGGGGGGGGGGTTGTTTTTTTAAAGGTGCTGAAAATGCAGGGTAGCACTTTTAGCACTGCTGAACTGTTTTTTCCACACATGCACTTGTTTCTTTGTAGCTCAGCAGAATGACAGCAGGTAAGACAGGTAATCAGCTCTTACAGCTGTGTCAGACTCTGTTGTGGGAGTCTAACAGGGATGGATAGGCATGGCTGGGAAACTGTTAAGCCTTGTTTTATGCTTAACTTTAATGCTCCTACCTTTACCTATTGCATTGTCTTTTATTGCATGTGAACAGCTGCCAGGTAAGTTACAAGCCTGAGTGAATCCACATAAATAAATAACCCAATATGACGCTAACCAGCTTATCTGCCAGACTGTCAGGAGCCTGTCATCAGCTGAAATGAATTCAGCTTCAGCCTGGCAACAATGAATGCCTTGATCCCATGTAACAATTTCCCCCCCCCAACACCAGCTTTAATTTATCTGTGTAATGCAGATGAGGCTGCACTCAAGAGGGGAAGAGTGTCTCTGCTAAATTTGCAGCTGGGGCTGTGAACATATTGAACAGAACATGGCGTAAAGGACTCTGGGGCTAGACCTGCATGTGGGGTGGGGTCAGAGCATCTCTCTCAGTGTTGTGATTGCCCCTGTGCTTGTTGTGGCCTCCTGGTGGTCAGGTAAAGCAAAATCACAAGGAAGCAGACGGTGATATGCAATTTTAAGTCTTGCTGCAGATGCTTCATCTGATGGGTTGTAAGTAGACCTTAGGTTTAAGTAGACGATATGTCTCAAAAAAAAAAGATATACATAAAGTCAAATAAACTTCAATGTCTGCAAGGTTTAATTTGGCCTACAAGCAGTGATCCACACATTAAGAAGACAGACAGGTAACAGTACAGCAGATGTGGCAACCCTTAGAGTCCATAGATCGTCGTATTGAAGTTATCCTCTCAGTTTGTCAATCTATAGAAATTAGTGTCAAAGTGGTACAACTTATGGCAGTGGAGACATTTATTCCACCTCATAGGTTTACTAATAACAGTAACTGAGCATGACATGCAGAAAAAATGGGTTTCTCTCCCTAGCAGCTTTCATTTGTGGACACCTATGGGGCACAGCTTTTTTCAGCAAATGAAGAAATAAATGGAAACTCATAAAGCCTGTAGACTTACGGGGCAGAAGAGTAAACTGCCCTGCCTCGATGCCTGTTGCCTAGCTACTGCCTATCCATCCTGTGTAAAAAAAAATTTCTAGTTTGTTTCTTTTTCTCATTTTTCCTTCCACGTGCAGAGCCTTGGCTTGAATAAGGCTGATTGCGCTGCAAGCAAGTGTACACGTACGCCTCAGGTACTGCACATCTCCTTATGTTATTTTTCCTTCCTCCTCTTTTGTTCCCCTCATAATGCTCCCATTTACTACAGATCTATAAGAAGGTTTTTAGATCACGGCCTCAAGACAAGATAACACGAGGCATCAGAGACAGGCTAAGTTTTAAAGTACTGCTGATGCAGAGCACATAAAGGCAAATGTTGACCTTTATGTGATGAGACAGTTTTTATTTTTCACGCTGTAAAACAAGGCGAGCACACTGCAGCCTGATACAACAGATTTCATAGGCATTAAAATGACGCCTCACCACTAGATGAGTGTTACTTTCACATATTTCTTGAATGTAAAGCAGTGTTAACCCCACATACAGCTGTCAGTTTTATTATTATTCTACAATCTGCTCTGTCAAACTCTGCTTCTGTTCTCTCTTCTTTATTCCTGTCGGTGGTTTTCAACAGAGTTATCTCTCTGTTAGTTTTACTTATCCCTCTGCGGCATTCAGTTGATTTGTCCTTCAAACTGTGAGCACTGCAAAGAGCAGAGGAGAAGAATGACAAGAACAGAGCCACAAAGAGCAGTGTGCAGCAGCAGCAGCACTGTTAGTCGTGTTTACTATGTAAAGACTGAGGGCGAAACTCGTCCGGTGCCACAATTGTATATGGATTGTAAAATAAAAGTCTCTTTAAACATTCAGCATGCTGTGCAATAAATATATTTAGCAAGTCCAATAATGTTTGTGTATTTTTCAGAAGGAATACAGGGACAGTGTGTGCTCACAGCAGAGGCTCAGCAGCTGAAATGTGGCTTTTGGGTTCAAGGGATGTGGACAGCTGGAGTTTCACAGGAGGTTTGTGCCATAATCTTGCTTCTTTCTTTACAGTATTTCAGTGCCTACCGAGTCTTTGCAGAGCATTATTGTTACCAAATGCCAGTAAGCACTCGTATGGTGCTGTTTTCAAGGACAATTTTTAAACTTTTGATTAATTTTGTTACAGCATATGGAGCCTTTCATTTACTGAGGAGATAAGACTTGAAGAACTTAATGTGACTTAAAGGTTAACTGCCAATTTAAAATGCTTGCCATTTTGCTTATTTTAATCAGGCTAAAGTTTAGGTTAATGAGGATGCGGTACGGCTGAAAGCTCTTCATACTTCTTCCTGGATTGCATTAACAAATAAACTCATTTGCAGAAGGCTTTAAAAACGTCCTCTGCTCTACTCAATTTTCGTTTTTAACAGAGCTGTCATTTCACTTTGTATTCATCCACCTGGTTTTAAATAAGAAACAAAATCAGACACATGCAGAGAAAAACAGTCTGAAGATGATGAGAGAAACCACAGTGAAGTGATCCTTTTTTTTACTAAAGCAGAGAGCTGTAAAAAGAAGTTGGGAGTACTGTCGTTGAACTAGCACATTTTTGAAGCTGACATTTACTTAATGAAGAGAGATAGTAATCTGGGAGAGACTAGGAGAGCAGATTCAGGACCCGCTCTAGTTTCCTCAAATACACAGTTAACCTTTGCTGTTTGAATAGAGGGTTTTTTGAATATGTTGATGAAATTAGCCTTCCTGAATGCGTTTGACCGGTGTTTGTGCAGCGGTTTGTGAGTCAGGCCCAGCTCTGGGCAGATGGTGGTCGGAGTGGTGCATAAGGTTTGCTTGATATTCATCAGCGGACCTGACCTCCGCCATGATGTATTCAAGCAACTGACAAACCTCACTCAGGGTTCATCCCTGCATAATTAATGTATACAGAAATTAAAAAACAAGAAGAAAGTTGTTGTTTTTTTCTATCCAAGCTCCTCACCTCACCCTCCTCATCTCTCTCATGGTTGACTGGAGAACGATGGGCATGTTCTGACAAAATGCAGTTTAATATTTATGTGGTTCTGGAAAATAAGAACACTGGTGCTGATGATTGTTTGAACAATGAGGGGCAGGGTCGGTGTGCAAAGTTCAGAATGTATTATTAAAAAAAAATGTATGCACCGACACTCAACCGTCACATTTTTTGTGAACTATAAACCTTAGAAAGTTAGACCATAGCACAGAATTGCAGTCATAATTAAAAGTGAATAATTGAATTGTTAAATTGCAGTTAATTACATTTTGAGATTATTGAAATGGGGGTGTTACAATGATAATGTGGTTAGAATTGTCACCTTACACCAAGAAGGGTTCCATAGGTTATTTCCATAGTCCAGAGGCATGGCAATTCTAAATTAGCCACAGTGAAGGTCTTTCTGTGTTGACGAGAAACGCTGGCAACCTGTCCCAGTTGGGGCGTAACGTTGTGCTGAACATTGGGGGAGTCAAGATCTCTGTCTAAATAAATAAATAAATCTGGGTAAATTTCCAAACATGCAACTATTTTGCTGGTAATACCTGAAATGAGTAAAGAAAATTAACAGCCTATTTATGCAAGATAATTCATAATTTTATTGGGGGGCTTATATTGGTTGGGTCTGATTATTGGGTGGGTCATAACCCCCCCTGGAAATTACGCCCCTGGGCCCTGACCTGATTAGGTTCAAACAATCAAACGACCCTCTTTTAGCAAGCACTTGGTGACAGCGGGAAGGAAAAACTCCCTGTTAACAGGAAAAAACCTCCAGCAGAATCAGGTTCAAGGACGGGCAGCCATCCACCACAGTAGGGGGTGAGGAAAGGAAAGAAAGTGGAAGTGGAAGAAAATGGATGGAGAATTAAAATATTATACATTTGAAAACCAAATGTATTTTTTTATATTAGTGTTGCTGAGTGACTTTCTCAGCAATGTCCTCTGTGTTCACTTTTCAGAGGAAGGACATTATAAGTAGTACTGTATGTACTGTACTTCATTTTCTATTCCTCTGCACATGATGTATTTGTGGTCACCACGAGTACTTGCCTCGTAGCATATTATTCTCATGTCTTGCTAACATTATTCAGTGTAATTTACTACACGGAGATGCACAGACTCAAACACAAAAAGCTGCTAATGAGCAGGCAATTAAGTTTTATACAAAATGCGATGCTGTACTTTGTTTATGTGGTGAGAAGGGTCGTGTCATTTTGCCGAAGCTTGCACATGCACATCCGCACACGCACAAAGGCAAGTTTATTACACGTCAGAATAAACCACCCGAAATGTGCCAGCTCATTTGCAGCACGCTCTGTTGTTCCCGTGCACACAGACACTGGCGAACACACCTGGTACACGGCGTGTATATGGATGTGATACCTGTGAGAATGTGTCACCTTGCACTGTTCCCACTGCATCCACGGGTGGATCAGTGGTCTTTGCTGTGTGCGTGTGTGTGTCTGTGTGTATGTGTGCATGTCTGTGTGTGTTTGCATGTGTGTGGTGGAAGAATAATTGTATTTAAACGTGTTATTGCTTACATTTTTTGTCATCTGTTAAGAGGTTAGGGTGATAGTCTGCCTGTGAACATTTAAAATTAAATTTTTGCGGTGTGTGTGTGTGTGTGTGTGTGTGTGTGCATGAAGGGGGACGAGGAGGGGGATCTTGAACAGGTGCTTTAAGAGTACCCATTTGACTCAGGGTCTTTTCACTAATTAAGTTTAGGTTCTTTATGTGCATATGTATGTGTGCTTGTGTGTCTGTGGGTGTGTGTATGTGTGGGAAAGCTTTCCCTTTTTTGCTCCCTCATCCTTTGATTTTTTTTGTATTTGTCTAAAACCACATTCAGACCGCCCAGGTTTGATCAAAGCCCTTTGAAGCTGGCATTTACCTTTATTTTAAAACATGCAAATCCATTCAATTATGGCATTTACGATATTTCCAATATGCCAAGAGTTGGGGTATATTTGTAATTTTCAACAATGTGTTCTTTCACGTGCTTATCAAATGTCAATTGCCATTTACAGTCACAATGTACCATATGCATATCAAAGGCGAACACCTTGCCTACACTATGTCTGATCAATAACTTAAATCTAGAAATCAAAGGTATTATTTTAAACATATAAACCTTCACTGTCTCATCTTATGATGACTGCATTTACCATCTACCCACACAGATGCTGAGCAGGTTAGGCACAGCTCACAAGTCAAACATAAAATAACTTCTATTTCTACATTGCCATTCATTATTATTGAGCATTATTTACTATTTAGCAGTTACTAAGACTTATTGGACTGATTTTTATCAGGGCGGTCTGAATTGTTGGAGACTTGTTTTTCACACTAACACAGAGATTGCTTTAAAACAGAGGTGGTTGAGTCTCTCTGTGTGAAAATAGTCCTGCTTTCACCAGCTGGGAAGATGGTCTTCTGCCTGAGTGGGAGTTGTTGGCAGGAATGAAAGACTATGAAAAGTATTTTGAGAATAATATTGTTGCTGGTGAGATTTTTTTTTTTCTGTTGTCACACACCATTACATTCAGTTGTCTTAGTAATTTTGTAGACTTGTTTTCTGTTTCAAATCTGAAACTTGTAGAATGAGATTTGTCAAAGTCCATTTTCATTTGCATAGCTATTTGTCACAAAGACTTTCATTTTTCCAGTGCTCAGTCTTGTTGCGTTTTGCTTAATCAGTCTTTGAAAGATTGCATATTGAAGGGAGGATGGCTAAAGTAACTTCATGCTATCAGAGTTTGGGCTTAGACTATGATTATATTGCCTTTGAGATAATTACTTTTAAGACCTATTTAGTACTCTTACAAGACAATGGAGCAAAGCGAAGTCACCAAACCATCAGAAGGCAGAAACAATTTTCATTCCTTTTTTCTCTATTGTAATGACACTGTGAATAAACAAGCTCACAAACTTAGGTTTAAAATCCACGTCAAGCTAAGACATTGTCCGATGTGCTCAGTGCATCCAGTCCAAATTTACACTGTGCTTAGGCAAGCTGAATCCTGCCTGCCACCCACAAGCTATTTTCCACCTGCTGCCCACCTTTATCAACAATAGTGAAGCAGAGCTGAGGATAAACACAAGTATAGACACAACAAAGTGCACATGGTGGCCACACTCTTCAGATTAACTTCTGTCCATCCCGTTGAGTCCTATTGTCTTTACCTGGAGCACTCTGCATCCAACACAATATAGACACCATCCTGACACAATAGCAGCCCTTTCTTTCACTAATGCTGAGATGATGGTACATGAGAGTTTTTGTTTCTGAGAGATCAGCAGTAAATAGGGTGGAAGCAGCATTGCTGACCTCCGTGATAACCTGGGTGAACCTTAAAAAAAATAAAATCAATTTACAGCTGAAAGATGCTGCAGCACAGTTCAACGTTCTAGGTTGTATTTCTTGGTGCTCCGTGTGAATCTTTTGCATCTATTATTTTTTTCTCTTTTTTATTTTAATGAGCATTTTATGTTTTCACTTTATTTTCTCATTGCTTCCTCACAATCCCGTAATCAGGAAGAGACACAGGGAGAGAGCAAGCGAGGAAGAGGAGAGGAGAGGATCGGGTTTCTCAGCCGCTCTGTACCCTAATCCTGGATTTGAAAACAGGATGAGAAGAACACAGGTAAGTACAAACACAAGCAATTACAGCACTGACATGGAATTGGAAGGTGGGGGTGAGGAGCTCGATGGGAAATAGGGAATCTCATAGGTTGAGAGTGGGCGGTTAGTTGTAGGTTGGATATAAATACCTGCAGTAGACAAGGACAGAAAAATGCCGAGGGTATGACAGACGCCGGCTTACCTGCAACTATAACAGCGAGAAAAGACGAGAAGCCTTAATGAGGGAAATCTGTGTAGCTGAGAAACACATTTCAGAAAACGTACCAGTAATTTATCTTGAGCTTGAAGCTCCTGAATATTCATCTTCAAGAGTCTTGGCTGAGGGTAGAGTTGTGACTAAAACTGTGAAGTGTTCTGGATGAAGTGCTGACATCCACTTCTCTAAGAAAAAAAAAGGAAACCTATCACAGTTTTCTACCTGAATATTCCCAAGGGACTCAGGGAAGAAGTATGCTTGAATGAGCCCGAGTGAAAGAGGAAAATACAAGGAGGCGATACATGAGGTGAAAGAAGACTAGAACGCAGCTAGAAAAAGACAAAGCAGAACTACAGAAGGCCAAAGAAGACAAGACGAAAGGCAGAAGGCAAGACAAGGTATCCATAACAAGTCACGCGAGAGGAAGGTAAGGAAACAAATAGAGAAGGCAAAGGGCAAGCAAAGCAACATGGGAAATAAGGCAAAATAGGCAAGAGACAGAGAAGCAAAGACAAGAAACCAATCGATGAGCTGTGTTGAACTTCAGCGGATCGCCATTAAAGAGAGGGCAGGAAAAAATGGCCTGTCAGGCATTTGGTAGTGACTCCTTCGCCTCACTGACGGGAGATTCACCCCTGCCTATCATTATGCACCATGGCTCTACCACTGACTGCCTGCCAACCACGTCCCATGCTCAAAGCATGGTCGCTGCAGGTAAAGCAAACGTATTCAGTTATCTTGTAAAACTTGTTATAATTGTTTTCTTTGTTTGTTTTGCAAAGTGGAAAATTGTTTTTTTTGTGTGTGTGTCTCATTGATTTAAACTATCATCATCATGTCATAAAACTTAATCTGTGCTTTAGGAAGATGGGCCACCAGAGAGGCCTGTTAGAGCCTTTTAAGGGAAGATTCAGTATTGTGGCATTCTCCACTGCGATGAAACTGTACATGAACAAATCCTGGAAGGGTTCATTTGTGACAGATTATGTATGCATAGAAATGTAGAGATGACCTAACTGTGTGCAGTCGTAGCATAGATCACCCTTATCAAGGCGCAGAACACAACTGTGCCTCGATAAGGCTGCGTCTAGGCGACAGGCAAAACGGATTGAATTAAAAAATACATTTATTCAAATCTAATCCAAATTATGTAAATGTATCTAATCAGCTACATAGTTTGGCCCAGCTGTCTCTACTCAGTGGATAATTGCTTTGAGGATATGTTATCAGTATGATAAACTCCCCCAAGGTATTCTTTTTTTTTCCACGATGAAGTGTTGTGGAGAAAACTTCCAGGGGTCTTAAAACCTCCTGATGGTTATAGCTAAGAATAGACAAGATTAGATCATGCAAGACATGATTCAACCATTTATATAACAGCAGAGTAAACATTTTTGAAAAATATTTATTTATTTTTTCTGCCAAGTACTTGTGAGATTTTGAGGCCGTTGCTCCAAAACACATTGACCTGCCTTGTCTTCTAGTGTGTCTATGAATGACTTGAAATATGGTCACAGAATGCTAATAAAACCCAGCCATAACAGGAGGAGGAAAACTCATAAACAAGGCTTTGATTCTTCTCAGTTGTACAGTGTTATTGTTTACGTGCGAGACCGACTTCAAGAGCGCATCCTAATAATACCACTAAGCATTCATTAAAGCTTGGAGTGAACTCCAAACTGCATAAGAAGCAGAACACATGAATAATTATTTAATTAGAAGGCAATACTATTTTTGATTTTTTTAAATACACTTCATTTAATTCGGTTTTATTTATGGAGTGCAGGTTCACAATAAAAGTCATTTCAGGGTGCTCCGTATTGTAAAATAATCACTTCACAACAATACAGAGAGAAACCCAACAAATCCCTTTGAGTGAGTACTTGGCTACAGTGGGAAGGAAAAAGAAAAGAAAAAGTCCCCAACAGGAACAACAAGAACCCCCGGGCAGCACCAGACTCGAGGAGGGGAGCCATCTGCTACAACAAGTGGCAAGGACAGACAAGAAAAGCAGCTAGAGAAGACAAACAACAAGCCCCCTCACACTTAGATTCACAGCAGCACGTAAAGCAGTAGTTTTAAAGAAAAGTTAGCACTGATGTGTGTTCTTTGTTCTGCCACTCTTCCTAACAGACTCATTTAAGTTTGTGCTTTAGAAAGTTATGCAAGGTTATTTTATCAGCATCTAATAGTAAGTGATTTCCTTTTAGTGTCTAATTAAAGGAAAGAAAGGAAAGAAAAGAACTCACTGAAAACTAACCAAAGCTACTGACTCCATATGTGATGTGATGAGGGTTGTCAGTGCACATCTAGTCAGTGCACATCCTGCAGTAGGCAAGTCATTAAAATGCTTCCACTTGATATGAAATCAAACTTAAAGATGTTAAAGAAAGATGCTTTACTTGTCTGGGAATGCTTTAAAATTGAACTGCACACGGATCAGATCCTGACTTAAAAAATGTCTTTGTTTGTCTCTGTCAGTGTCATCTGGGCTGTCCCTGGGTCAGCCCTCCAAGCGTTCCCACATGCACCTCCCGACTTCCTCCCTGGGCAATGCTCTCAGCAACACCCCCGCAAGCTTACATTATCCAGTCACCCCCTGTCACTACACAAACCAGCAGGCCACCTATGGCATGATGGCAGGTAAGCAGAGATGATGCTAGGGAAGAAGAATTTGTGAAAACTAAAAAGGCAAACCACGAGTTGAGTTGGTCAATAAAATCTATCAATGTGTTTTGTATGCCTTAAGCACCAGCTTTATCAAATAGTGGATGGCCTGTGTTTAATATATGATATTTAATATAACCTTGACTTTTACTCTTCATCTCTCCGTTTTATACTGTGTGGGTTTGGGGTTGAAGATAAATTGTAGCATTCTCTTTAATGATATCTCATCATTTTTACAGCACTAGATTCACATTTGTTTCTGGTGGAAATGTTATTTTGCAGCATTTCCAAAGCCAACATTAAAAACAAAAAAACTGAAGCTGATGAAGACTCATGGGGGAGGGAGCAGTATTGATCTGTGCTGTTGGTTATGATGATGAGGACAAGGACAATCGATTCTAACTATGCCAGGTTTTGGAAGCACTGAAATCGAGCCTCAAATTTGCAAAATTATTCCGTTTCAGTCATGTGTGGGCATTATGTAGTCACGATCTGCAAACTGAAAGTGCTGCCATGCATTTAGAAACGACAGGTGTGGCTAACTGAAGACAAGTTCACAAAGTGTCAGGTGCGGATAAATCGGCAGAGTCGAGACTTTTAGGCAAGTTTCTGAAGGAAAAAGTCAGCTGCCGTATTGAAGGGTGACACTGAAAAGCAGGACTCATGCTGATTATAGCAAGGCTGAAATTACAATGTCACACTAACAGCGATGGCTATCATAGAGGTTTAGATGATGATGAGTATAGTGCAGGCAGTGACAATTACACTATACAGTAATGGCGATGGTGGTGTCGATAATAAAGGCCTCTGTCTCTCTCTCTCTCTGCAGCACAGGAGATGCTCTCTGCCAGTATTTCTCAGACTCGTATCTTGCAGACCTGTGGTGTCCCTCACCCTAACATGGTGAGCGGTGCAAATGCATTGCAAGGTAAAGATCAGACACACACACACACGCTTGCTTGCTCCTTCCCTCTACTTGCCTGTAGTTAAACACAGTAAATTAAGCAGAAAATGTGTTTATGTTCCATTTAATTTTAAATCTGCTGCCAGTTAAAATCAATTTCAACCTTGATTATCTCGCGTGGACTCTTTAGCGCACTTACTTGAGCTTTTTAGAGCACTTGTTACGTGTAACTGTCAAAGATTACTCGCCAATTCCCTGTCCTGCTGTCGGGAGTAGGAGTTGCACACTGTCACGATTGTTGCTACAATTGTGGTGGATGGGAATCGAATTAGTCGTGATTAAACCTCAGAAAAACTGCCATTTTTCATGAATGTAATTAATAACTGTAGTTAATAGCAGTTATCTTTAACAAAAAAAACCACTGTTTCCCTTAATGCATACTGTTCTTATAGCCTTTATTAGTTTGTAGCATTTTATCATATAAAACATGCCAAACTGATATTGTAAACCAACCAGATTTTAAAGAGTTCTGCCGTTTCTGTATTCCAGACATGAGCACAGACCTCAAGAAACATGACACCTTATCAAAGTTTCACTCTTTCAGACTTTAGGTCCTGCATGCTGATTCTTTTGAATAATATGAAATAATGAAAAAGGACACAGAAACAAAAAGAACATAAACAACCCTTCAAAGTCTTAAGCCGATAAAAAGAGAAAAGCATATCAGATTTGATCCATTTTTTTTTAGTTAGACAAAGTATAACTGAATTATTCTATATCATATAACCATGTGAGAGTACAAAAAAAAAGAACTCGACCCTAAATGAACCCAGGAGTTTTGCTGAAGAAATAAAAAAGTTTCTTTTTACAGACTTCTCTGTTTGGATTTTAACCACCTGGGCAGAGACCCGGTGACATCGGCCCACTTCTGCAAACGGCCTCACAAAAATTATATGAACTATGGTGTCAAAGACTGCACTGATGTACATTAGGATTAATTAAACAGCAAGTGCCCACACTTATTACCACCAGGAGGTAATTTGTCACCTTAATGATGTCTGTTCCTCAACTGCTAAATGATCAAATGTCTGACTGACAGCTTAAAAAGTACAGCTGTAAGCTTGTCTGAGACTGGTGTCAAGCTTCTGACAGCAATGTTTGACAAGACTGACATGAGGTGACATAAATTATGTGGGATGATAAAAAAGGGAGGCTGTATCGCTTGAAAAGAGCAATGCAATGCCAGGCAGAAACAGGGAAAAAAAAAATCTCATGTGTGCGGTGAAACTGATGGTAAAAAATCCGTCTGAATCATAAAATGAGACTAGCTGAAAGCATTCGACAGCAGAAGGACACGTTTAAGTTAAGAAGAGAGAGATAAAAGTTAATGTCATTAAACGGGGTCCTGAATTATGATAGCTGAGGTCAGAGGAAAGGAAAAAAGCCTCTTTCATTTTTTAAAGCTGCATTAATCCATTTTTATATTAACAGTGGATCAAATAAGTGTGATGTGAAAGGTGCTGCCCTACAAACCCACGGTGATTTATCAACTCTGCAGTTCCCCTCAGTTGGTCTCTTTCGTCTCATCAACCTCGTGTTCAGCTGCAAATGGTGACATTTTTCAGCAACAGCACTCTGGTACACCCACAGTACACCCCCTGCCCAGCAGCAAATAGCACATTTAAAAACTAAAGTCCCAGAATTCCCTCACTGCGGCTGGTTTTAAATCAAAAGAGACATGAAATAAAAGCGAATAGAGCACTAAAATAGAGCTTCAGAAGGTAAGGTTGGTCACTATACGCTAGATGTGTAAACAGTTAACTGTTTTCCAAGACATAACTTTATTAAATTGCGTTTGACTAAAAGGCAACTCTGGGATTCCAGCTTGTTCAGACTACAAAACATTGTTGAAGCAGCTTTTAATACAGCATCAAATCAGTGTTTGTTTGCTTTCTGTCCACATTTAGCTTAAATCTGTTGAAGCTTTTTGGATGGTGCACATGTATAGCTGCTGGGAGGTCCAAGGCCATGTACACAAAGGCTTGTGAGGTGCTTTCACAAAGTCAGTAAGCCCACATGTGCAAGGACCAGGGCTTGCTGCCCAGTCTGCCTCCCTGCCACACAAACAAAGGCTGTGTTCACTGCAGCATAGCTGCATGTAAGCTCCCCAGAGAACATCAGTGCATACATCAGGGCGAGACAACGAAGATTCCTCTCCCTTTTGCCAGCTCAGTGGGAAAAACAGGATGCCTCCAGCTGAATAATCCAAAAACTGTTGTTGTTCTCAGGGACATAGTATTAGCCCCAAACGCCCTCTTACCTATGCTAAACAACTGCAAGGTGCATACTGTACACGGAGCACTCACTTTTGGGATGTTGATTTTAAGAGGCGTCTGCAGTTAGGTGGAAAAAGCTCTGAAATCTAAAGGCTACAGCTACAAATGCAGACACATACTGTGCATGCAGCCTAAAGAAGCAATTTCAACAGAGAGAGGAACTCCAACCTCTGCCTGACACCTTCGGTACAAGAGAAGATCACTGATGCATACAGTTTTGGAGAAGAATCTGCCATACTGCTCTCCAGCTGATTTATAGATCCAGCTGAACAATGCAATGGGTCGATGGTGCTGTTATTTTCGCCACCACTTCATGCACAGGGCTCGTGACAGCTGTAACTGTTGTCAGTATTTCGGTTAGTGAATTCTATCTAGTTCAAAATGGCTCAACCACTGCTGTTGTCAGGCAACATTTTAGCTGAGCTAAAATCTGAGTTTCTGTAGAAGCTTTTGTTTCAGTGTGTCACGTCAGGTTTAAAAAGAAAAGATGTTGCTATGTGCTGCTTTGGAAAGTAGCGGCAGCTCATCCTTACTGGATGAGCAGAAAAAGAGAAGAAGTGTTGCTCAAAGTTGACAAAAAGTTTAGCCAAAGGATCACAAATATGTTTATTGACTGAGATTCAATTTCACATTAATAAATCATTTTAGCCTACCTTGGGTAATATTAATGGAGTAGGTAAAAATACTGAAAATACCATGCTTACCTAGCTTCCGCAACAAAACATATTTGGCATGCAATAACACCAAAAAGACCAAAAATTTAAATCAGCACCTCTGAAACAGTTTAAAACAAAGCGAAACGGTACTCTTCACAAAGCCGAGGGTTTGTTGCAAGGATGTATTAGACTCACAATAAGTGTACCCAATAAATCGTCAGCCGAGTGAATGTTCACTGTCAAGAAATAGTTTACCATTTAGTTTATGTGAAAAGAAAAAGGATACTAAGGGTACAGATATTATAAACTAACTAACTGAGACTTACCAACTGACCTTTATTATATTAGATCCTATTATTGTCTAAAAATAGTTATATATAGTTTGCACTACAACTGCAGTAACACAAGAGGGGAGTGTTGCATTACTCACTTACATTACCAGCAATATGGATAGCAGTTAAGGAAAACGGTGTCCCTCATGAGCGAAGACAGTCCTGTTTTGCACATGCCTAACTCGCTTAACGTCTCCTCTTGTATGCTAAATGCGACACGCAGACTGACATATTTTTAGTGCTGTTAATTAGTGGTTGTTTTCTTTTCTCTGCAGCTGTGCAGATTTGTGACGCAAAGGACAGAATCACATTAGAAATTACAATTAGTCATCCACCCATGAGGTACCGTGGCAGTCATCTGTCATTAATCTGTCATTAGTGATTAGCAGCAAGAGCTCCACTCCAGCTTACCACTTAACACTAACAGCCACCTGTAGCAATAATGAATCATCTTGAAAATTGTAACACAAGTAAATACAAACCTCTTGTCAGATGGTTGTGAGATGTTTGCTCACAGCTGAGCAGCGAGCCTTTAAAAAAGGTATATGAAGGAAAGCCGGCTTCGTGCCGCAACACCAAAGCCAAGGACGAGGGGACTGCGGAAAGACGAGTTCGTTAAATTATGGCTACACTGCAATTTATTGTTTTAAGTGACAGTTAAAAGAATATCTATTCACCAAGCCCCTGAAAACACATTCGCTTATTTAAGCACTCATGTCACATAGGAGGGTTTTTTTCCTTCTTTTTTTTAAATCTTACAGCTTTTATCAGTAAATGGAACTGGCTCAGGTGTCATCATGCCAACCAAGTGTGGGACTTCAAAAAGAAACCTTTACTTTTATTCCATACACCACAAATATGCACTGACATAAAACTGTTTGCGCCTGCCAGTCTGCAGATGTACTAATAAGGGCAACTTCAATGATGTTTCACTGGAGAGGTAAAGTTATACATGATCTACACGGTGCTTCACACTATGAAGACTTTTTATTTATAGAAGGAAAATGTTCTGATTACATTTAAACCTTCATTTTTTCAAAGAGTTACTGTTATCCAATATTGTCTATCGTAGCAAAAAGATTGAAAAAAACTCACATTAAAATATTAATTTCCACGTCCCAGCTGTTCCGTTGTTCCCTGCCAACAAATTTCCCCTCTCTTTCTGCTCTCTGCCACTCTCTGTTTTGCTAGGATCTCTTACTTCTTGCTTGTACAAGTTTCCGGATCATGGCCTAAGCAGCGGCTCTTGTGCATTAAGCCACGGTTTCTCTTCACTGCCCTCGGCCCTTCTTTCAACTGATGAGGCCCCAGGGGGCCCAAGCGGAGAGATAAAAAGTGACGGCCAAAGGAAGAGTATGCGGGACCCAGAGGACGCACCTGCCATGGATTCACCGCAGATACGAGAGTTGGAGATGTTTGCAAATGACTTCAAAATACGGAGGATCAAACTCGGTATGATTAATACAAATTTATCTCACTTTTCAGCTGCAGCAATGAGACGCTTCACTGCAGATGGTTTTGTCTTTTTTTTCCCACTCCTCTACTCCTCTGTGTTGCGTGTATTTTATAAAGTATTTCTGTTTCATTTTGACCCGCAGGGTACACTCAGACTAATGTAGGGGAGGCGCTCGCTGCCGTGCATGGTTCAGAGTTCAGCCAGACCACGATCTGCCGTTTTGAAAATTTGCAGCTGAGCTTTAAGAACGCCTGCAAACTCAAGGCCATTCTGGCTAAATGGCTTGATGAAGCTGAGCTGGCGGGTGGTGAGTCACACGTATCCACTCAACTCACAACCCTTTGAGAGTATTTATTTGAGGGTAACGTTTATCTATTCAGCAAGGTAAAATTTATCCTTCTGATTCAGTCTCTTTTAATGTCTCTTAAAAAAAAATATTTGAAAGTAATGCTTTCTTGGGTGATTACTAAGATCTAATTAGTTGTGCCTCATCTTGGACAGTGTTTGCCAACACTTTTAGTCTTACATCCTTTTCAAACGAATCGCTTGTAATGCTCATCACATGATGCATACATCAGATTGATTTTTTAGTCTCACATTTTTTCTGATTACTTAGGTGTAAAGAGCTACAACTTTCCAGATTACAACAAAGAAAAAGAATTTCAAATAAACAGATGCACCATGTGTGTCAAAGAAGTGTTTTTCTGTCATATTAGTGGCCTCCTCAACACCAGATTTATTTTATGACCAAGGTCATATAATGATATTTGATGTGGTGACACACTAAATCAGTCTAGGGAAAGTTATGGGTTACACTAGCAATCAGCCAGAAAGATGTATCCTTATGTCCTTACAGAACCTACTGTTGTTTCTTGCAGCTTTGTACAATGACAAAATAGGAATGAATGAACGGAAGAGAAAAAGGAGAACAACTATCAGGTGTGTACTGTAAAGATCAAACGTACAAAATATGCCATTTACCAAGTGAACTCATAATCTTTTTTTTTATTCCCCCTCTCCCTTGTTTCACTCTGTAGCCTTGGAGCTAAGGAGGCCCTTGAGCGCAGCTTTGTGGAGAAAAGTAAGCCATCCTCTCAGGAAATAGCCCGGATAGCCAAAGGCCTCCATCTGGAGAAGGAAGTGGTCAGAGTTTGGTTCTGCAACCGACGCCAAAGGGAAAAACGTGTTAAAACCAGCCTTAACCTCAGCTCGTGTTTGACCAAAATCAGTCCGAACTGCATAGCACAGATGAGTAAAACGCAAAGAGCAATGACATAATTCGAGGTTCGACGAGCGTGTGTGTGAGGGAGGCTCGTTTGTGACCGTGGTTAAAAATGTGCTCTTTTCAAATCTGACATGTCCAATAGCAATTATTCCAAATGCCACAGGAGACTTTTACCCTGCTGAAAACAGATAAAGCTTCTTTTGCCCAGCGTTACGCGGCTGCTTCACTGACTTAATACTGACAAGAGAATTTATATAAGACCAAGTTTGCCATAAAAATTTTTGTCTGTTGTCTTTGCACAGATATGCCTCTCTGTTAGATTTTCTGAATGTAATATATAAATGTCTGTTTTTATTTAAAATTGGAATTTTAAACAAGAGACATAAATGTCAAAGAGCAGCCCGGCCATTATTTCCTTGTTGTTTGAAGTTGAAACTGTGAAGATAAAAGGTTTTCAATAACTGCATATGAACTGCTGGCTTGATGCTGCACCTGCCAGTCTTGACATTTAAATGTACTGAATATTGACTGTGCCTTGTTTGCTATACAACTGCTGAAAGTATATTAACCACACAAACCAAATCTCATTTAATACATCAGCATCAGAGTACAGACAAGTGCTCATAAAGATCAGCTCTGTACCTTTCTGAAAGAAAGCAATACCATTATTGATTTTGTCCTTTTTTTTCCTACAAAAAGAAGTTTTATTGTTGATGAAATGAAGTGTTCTACATTTACATCTATATTTAACCACAGAACTCCCTGTTGTAGTTGTGTTTGTGTATTTTTTGGTGCCTTTATGTCCCTTTTTTTTTTATTAGCTGTCAGTCTTAAGAAAAATGCTTTAGCCAAATGAATGTAGTTGCAGTCAAAACAGTAATATATTTAAAAACTTTACAACAACCTATTTATTTGAGAGCTAATTTATTATGTCAGGCTACTTTACTGTGCACAAGCTCTGTGATTTATGGGATGAAGCCAGGGACATGGGAAACTTTTTGACAGCAAATGGATATGCAGTCTTCTGTTTCCCTGATGTAAGATAGATGTTGATGTTTTTGCTTTTGTCGTTGCTGCCTTGATAAAGTGTCATACAAAGAAGAACACCAGCCAGTCACAACTCTGACCTGGTTGAGGTGATTGATGGGAAAGAAACGGAAACGCCACGCCTTTCGTAAGAAGAAGAAAGCACCTAAAAGTATAAGGATGTTTTTATTCTTTTAAATTTGCATCAGAAGCCAGTAATTATTGTCAAAAAAACACTAGAAAATGTGATATAGGACTGGCAACAGACTGATTTAAAGGGTGTTTATTATACTGAAAATATAAAAATATGGCAAATATCTGCCCTTTTCTTTATCAAATTGCTCCTTTCAGTTCCCAGGCACTCAAAGCTCAGTCAGTTCACTGCATATGTAGCAAGCAGTAACCCACAATTCATAACTACAGTACGAGTGCCGTCTCTCATTTTTACTGTAGTACTACATAATATTATGTTGTGAATGTCTCACTGGAGATTCATAAATAAACATACAAGACACTTAAATTCAGAAATGAGTGGTTTTCACTGTGACTAATGTAAGGCTGTATAACGGGAGCGCTGCCAGGGGAAATAAATGCTGCAGGGTCACACCGACTGCTGTCACTCCTCTGAGTGTCTACACAGCAAAGTTACAGGCACAGCATGCTTACTATAAAACTACTAAGAAGCTTCTGAAGGCAGTCGTCCAGATGCATTTAGCCTTAAAGTTTTTCTCATATCTACTCCTTTTCCCCCCACAGTTCATGTATTCAGAGAGCTGAATGGGTACCACGTAATTTTTATATAAGTAAATCCATAAACGTGGCTAAAATATATGCATGTGTTATGTGTCGGTGTGTTTGCGCTTCTGTTTGATACTCTATTCAACTCTTCATCAGATGGATCATCATGCATCATTTAACAGTCAAAATTGATTTGGCTCCAAAATAATAAGTTACTTTTCATTGCCTGATAATGCACTTATATTGCATTACCATGCACTTTTTTTTTTTTTTTTTTTTAAACTGTTCTGCAGTTGGGGGGGTTTAAAAAAAAAAAAAAAAAAAAAAAAAAAAAAAAGAATTTCAGCAAACTATTGTCTGAGTCTGTCATTTATATGGAAATGAATGGAAACTGATGTCTGTCTTTAAGGACAGTAAAAAAAGATATATACCTCTTTGTGTTGCTCGGTTTGAAGCGAAGCCTTAAAAAAACCTTGAATACAACTTTAATGAAAAAGAAGGGGGGGGGGGATAAAGTGGAGACTGAAAATGAAAAAAGATCCGATCATACCTGAGGAAACTTTATTCCTTATAAAAGCCATACACCCTTTACACTTTACAATAAGAAGGAAACAAAATGAGTATACATACACAAAATGCATGGTAATATCCTATTGTAGAACTGCACTCAAAAAAATGTCTGTTAACTGATTCTGTTCTCAATCACAACAGATTGGTGTAAGGTTGAGGAACAAATTTTTTTGCAAAAATTCAAAGAATTATGACTTGTAGACTTCAGACATACGCAAGGATGAATCTTATTCTGTTTATTTTGGCAAAGGGAGTCTAAACGAGGGGGCACAAACAGATAAAACGTTGAGCAGATATGGCTGTCACTGTCACGAAGCCTGGAACGGCTGACGCTGACAAATTACTGTAAAGGAAAAACCTGCTTCAGCTGGAGAAGAGAAGAAATCTCCTCAATCACAGTGTTATATTAGCAAACGTTTCCATCATTTCGTTCCTTTAGTGTCTGTGTGTTTCTGTGAGTGAGGCAGCTTAAAAACAAAAAACAAAACAAATGACAGCAACTGCACAGCAGCTGAATGAGTAGAGGGACTGCAGGATCAGTACCACCTTACGATCTCTGTGTAAATCAAACGTCAACCCAGAAGCCTCTGGCTTTAATTATGGATTGAAATCTCTTTGACATGCCAGTCTTTCATTAGCCCTAAATTGTGTTTTTAATCTCAACTTTATTTAATTTTATAATCTGTACAGTATCATAAAAATGCTAGCCAGTTTGCTCTCGGATCAATTTGTCTTTTCATTTCATGCACGTAAATTGAAAGCCTGACCCCAGCCCGAAGATATTAGTTACATGTTTCACATGCATATGTCTGTCTGCAGTACCTATGGTGGCAAACCTAAAAAATCTTGGTAATGATTTAGCTAGTTAGCATGATTAAGTGTCTGTCTTATCTCTAATATCTCAGGATGAGAAAGAAATCAAACAGAGGCATTTTATCCATAAAACATTGCAAATTTGACAAAAGAATGCCTTAAAATGGAAAGTTTGCCTCAGAGAAAGTGGATTAAATTGGTTTTAATTTTACCAATGGCGACAAAGATAGCACATAAATAGTCTGAGTGGGAAAAAATACAAGTTCCATCTGCTTCTTGACATCCCCAAAGCTGCTTTTTAATTACCATGTTTTATTCATTAAAACTTCCTGAAGAAAGACCATCCTTCTTCAATCGTATAAAAGCAGACCGAGATTATAGGACTAATTCAAGATTGACCAAAACACCAGAAGGGAAAAGCCAATTCCAAGATCTCATACACTTGTAGCCCTTATAAAGACAGATGGGTGGTAAACAACAGCGTAATCAGTTTTTCAGGTGAAACATCAACTGCTGGTCCACCTTTGAGATGTGGCCTCTCCGATGTTGTAATAAATATTATTTTCACATAAATAGATCACATGTTCTGCCATAATGATCTCTAAGGCGAATGTGACAATATGTATGTGTTAATAAACGTATGTGTATGTATGTATGTGTGTGTGTGTGTGTGTGTGTGTGTGTGTGTGTGTGTGTGTGTGTGTGTGTGTGTATGTGTGTGTGTGTGTGTGTGTACGCTCGAACCATGACAAAACCAGTGTTTCTAACAATTTGAACATTAATACGAAGACGAAACCTAGTCGACTCCCAGAGCTCGGAGCTGTCTTTCAATCTCGTCGTCAGAGATGGTGGCTTTGGAGGAGGCAGCAGCACCGGGGACACTTTTTCCTGCAGCTGGAGCTTTCACCATCTGGAATCACACATGGGTAGAAAACCCCATTAGCAGCCACATCAACTTCAAAATACACACGTTCAATCGCAGAGCTGCTACTTGTTTCGAGACCGTCTACGATGTACAGCTGCTTGCTGACACTCAAAAACAAAGAAAAAAAAAAAAAAAAAAAAAAAAACTGTTCAAACTGAGTCACAATTTTGTCAATTAACTGTAAAGTTTACTTTACATAAAAAGTGCAGTTGTTTGGGTTTGTTAATGTTCAATTACTGCATCCTATAAAAGGTGCTAAAACAATCTGGTACTCGACACCAAAAGGCATGATTAATTTTATGCCGGTTACTTTTTATTTGCAGAAAAAAACTGAAACTATTCACAGCCTTTGTTAGCTTCCCAGCTGACTACTTACTGTCAGTAGACACAGAATTATCCCAGTAACAATAGAAGTAACATATGGATGATTATTTTATTATGGTAGATTTTCCAAACTACCGTAGTTTGTGAATCTTGTTATTTTATGAAGCCATTGGATTACTTTTATTTTTTAAAGAGCATCCTGTGTGTCTCTATCCCTCCCAAAAAAACCCACAAAAACAAAACAAAACAAAAACCCCACCCAAAAAACCCTGAGACAGTCTGATGAGCTTTTTTTTAAAAAAAACTGCCACTCCTGCTGGGGGCTTTTTTGGGAGATTTGTCGGTTTGTGCATTGTTTTGTGTGAGGTAATAACTCATGCAGCACCCCAGGGGGAGCCAGACACACAGCAGACGGACAGCCTGGCGGTTACAAAGAGGGAAAAAAACAAGGAACAGAGCTAGAAGAGCTGAGGGCTAGACCCACCATGTGGCAGCTGGAATACATTTTAAAAGCAGAGTAAAAGCCATGTGGACCATTTATTGTTCATCTTGCTAGGGGCTGTGTGCTCCATTAAGTGCATCTACATCTGAAAATGTGCAGTTAAATCTGAGACTAAATGGTAAAATGTTGAGATTGTTTTTCTACTTGGGCATTATGCGCTACTGTGATGTCTATAAAGTTGATGGATGTAGGAGAGATGTGGTTTTTGAATTTCTTACCTTCCCTGAGATCTCAATGCCAATCTCATCCAGAACCTGGTTGACAATGTCCTGAGATTCCTCTTCATCTCCAGATTCTTCAAAGATCTCATCCAAAGTGTCGTTGACTGAACAGATAGTGAGACAGGAAGGAAGAAGATAAGGACAGAAAAGTCAGTCAAATTGATTTCCAGTCACAAGTTTGGACTTTAGAGCAAGACGGCTGCTGCATACAAAAAACAACAAACAAAAACAAACCTCAGTTTCTTCTGAAAAACATCCCTACAAACATATTTTGCCTTTGCTGCATATTTTGCAGCACACATCACTTCTCACACTATTCCCATATATCTTCCCAAAACTTGTTTTGCCAAGTGCATTGTGTTCTTACTCATATCCTCTGTCATGCCCATCTTCATGTTCTCCTTCTGGAAGTCCTGCATGGTTTTCAGTGTCTTCTGTGGATCCATCTTTTTATTCACTGCTTGCATTGTCTGCAAACATTTAAGGAACGTATGAGAATCTATCTTTTTAGGTGCTACTGCCAAGAAATAACACTCTTCACGATGTAGAAACCTCTAATTATGCTCAACATGATAGGATGAACTTTAGTTGCACAAACTATTCGAGATAATTTACCTTTTAAAAACTTTAGACATTTCACAAAATATTCGATCCTCAACCTCAAGTAAATTTGCTTTGATATCATTTATCATCACAGAATTATGCGAGTCCTAAAGACAGACCAACTTCCTGTGAAAGATCAGCACAAACATGGCCTACTTTCAGACCTGAGTCTGACACAATACCTGATACATCAACGTCTCGACTGACAAGCTTCTCAAAATCATGCAAATCTAAAGCTCAGGAGAAAGGTGATGGAGAATGCATCACTTTCTACCGAAGACACATCAAAGCTGCAACTTTCCTGTGTGCGTCTGTGTCTAAACAAAATGTGTATCTGACAGAATATAATTAACACATTCTTTGTGACATAGCCACAGCCTCACGTAAACTTGAACACACACCATTAATTTAAAGCCTAATTATATTTGACCTGTCTATGTTTGCTCAGTGTGACTCTGTACAGTACATCGCTCCTGGCCCATTAGTACCTCTCATACTTCATTAACAACAGTGCTACAAGGCTCGGGTTTTAAACATGAACAGACCCCACATTAATACTTTAATTGCCACACTAGAATATTAATGTGTGTACACACTGAACTTAGCTTGTGTGGAAAACAAATTTAACTTTTCCATTAGATAGCAACACCTTGTTCATACAGACTGTCTAACGGCAATGGCACATAAAGTATGTTGAAGTAGGGACTTGTTCACTTTGTATATGCTGCACTGTATCCATATTTCTAATTCAAAATGAGCTGTACTGATTGACAGGGTTTAGCATTTTACCTTGGCTGAGGTAGACATGGCACTGGCCATCTTCATTTGGGAGTTCATGAGCTTTGTCTGCGTAGACATGGAGGTGACCTTGGAGCTGACAGCGTACGTCCGGGTCTTCTGCTTCCTCAGCTGAACTAATTGCTTGGCAAGAATCTTACAAGCCTCCCTGTTACCGCTCTTTGCCATTTTCTTGATCTCTGCTTCCTGGAGAAGGAAAGAAGAATACGATATGACTCCTCACCTCTGTCTTTTTTTTTTTTTTTTTTGGCATTATGAGTGTGTGTATGCATGGTCAATGTGCAAATTTACCAAGCGTGAGTATAGACATAACATAAAAGAAAATTCTAAGAACTGGCAGAAAACAGGGAATCAAAAATTCTCATTAAGATATACTGTCCACATCTGGAACTAATTGATTGAGGCTGCTGAAATGCACCATTGTCTCCTGGTTATCTGCCTAATATTGTAAATAAGCATTATATTTAGAGTTGATGTGCTTGTGTTTGCCCATATAAATTGAGTAAAATTGAGCATTCAGGGATGGCCTTTCTAAAACAACATGCTGCAGATTAGCTGAAGCCAGGAAACTACTTTGTTTTGAGAAATGTCAATTAATGCCACTGATTTCCCGACACCTTCAACACCACAGCCAGCCCGAGGTTCAGGAAAATGAAAATACGGGGAAGACGGAGCTTTTAGGCACCTGTAATTTCTCTCAGAAGCTTTTATTTTTAATATAGAACACATTGATAATACACTAAATAAAACATTTTATTGGACTTTAGGGATACTCTTCATATTAAAAATATATATTTATGCATAAAACAAATACATCCACCGAGTCCCAGAGAAACCATTGTGTTTGTAAACACAAATTTGTAAACACAATCATCCAGATCAGTTGTTACTCATATAAACTTTTAGCTTCAGTACACAGCCAAAAATACTCCGAGCCCCACAGGGATCCTGTGTGTGGGCACGATTCCCGAGAGACAACGGAGAAGCTCCAGGTTACGATGAGCCAGC
Source organism: Simochromis diagramma (assembly GCF_900408965.1). Classification (NCBI taxonomy): domain Eukaryota; kingdom Metazoa; phylum Chordata; class Actinopteri; order Cichliformes; family Cichlidae; genus Simochromis; species Simochromis diagramma. The sequence continues at coordinate 10,828,575 of NW_024386831.1, forward strand.
CAATATGTCTTTTAGTTATCGTACATGTGCTGAAAGCATTCTCTTCAGGAAATTACAATCAATTATTAATGTTTGATAAAGCTAAAGGCTTTCCTCGCTCAGCTCTATGCATCTGTGCCTTTCTCTAATGCAGACACACATTCAGCAGGTCATTTGAGTTCAACCTGTATCTCCCTGCTTGTAAACAATTCAAATAATGCCATGGGGGAAAAGAGCAGACCTAGTTCAAAAAAAGGCAATAATATTGTCAGCTGCAGTGTTATCTGAAAGAAAAAAGAAAGACTAAGAATGCATTAACGGGGGAAAGAGAGACGAGTACGACGAACTGATGCTGACGGGAAGCTTATAATGTCTTATTTACTGGCCTGTCAGGGTAGGGTGGAGGAGGTGGGGCTGTGATGGATAGATAGTGCAGGAACAACTGTGAGGCTGTTGGGCTTTGCATGCTAGCAAATGGGAACCTTAATGCATTAACAAGGCCCAGTGCTGAAGATTTTTCTGAACAACAGATGCACAGTGTGCTGCTAAAGGAGCCTCAATCCAGCTGTTAGTAACATTTCAGGCGGCCAAATGCTGTGCAGCACAAATATTTTAAAAATAAAAAAAGATTATATCGTGCTAAAAAAATGCAGATATAGGTCATTTCCATTTTTTTGTCTTAATCTTTTATTCAGAATCTGCAACAAAGCTTTTAAAACGAGACTAATTAACGGAAGACATTAATGTAGAATAAGAATGTTCGTTCCCCAGGGAGGTAATTATGTCCTGTATGATATTTACTTAACACAACTGAGGAGAGGACACAGTCAGCTTCTTTCATCTTCTAGATTATGTGCGACGATGAATGTAGCCTAATTGTTTAACTCTGTGAGAGTGTATGAGAGATAGGCTCACTTGCCTGAGGCAGAGCCACCTCACCAAATCGCTTGTCTATTCATTTAGCCCCATTAGCCAATCAGGCACAATCATAGATTGTAGAAAGACAATCTAATATGCATCTGGGGCTGGGATTGTGTCTGTTGGGGAATCAGAGGGTCCTAAAAGGGCTTTGATGCGATATGTAGAACTCTACAAAAAAAAATGCTATGAATGCACATACTTTTGTTCCTCATAGCTTTTATATTTAATTGTCTGCATGCTTCCTACCAGTTGTTTTTCTTGTTTCTCCAGCGCTGTTCTGTCTCTGGTGATCTGCCTCTGTGTGCCGCGCAGCTCCTTATTCTGCTCCTTGATTATATCTTCAGAAAAGAATTAGAAAGGTTTGAGAGAGCGAGAATTTTGGTGGTGGTACAACACCCCACAAGCCTTTGACTTACAAAATGAAAAGAAAAAAAATGTCTGATAAATTGGATGAAACATATACAGTATATAGTGTTTTTCTACTCTTATTAAGCACTCATTTTATGCCTTTTCTATGCAATTAGGTGCTTTTTACTCATAACCTACACACTTTTGATGCACTCGTAGGAATTCGGGGTTCAGTATCTTGCCCTAAGGATGCAAGATATGCAAACTAGAGCAGCTGTGGCTCAAACCACTGAACTTCCAATGTAAACGTACCCTCTCTGACTGACTATCAATCTGTGTGATTTTACAACGATCTTTGTTCAACAAAAAATTTAAGACAAACATATTTTCTTTCTAAAAAAAAATCTATTTATATTCACCTATGCCCTCAGTATGTGTCATGTGTGGTATCTTTTTTTGTCTTTCTGTTCAACATCAACGCTGTTGGAGCATTAGAAAGGATGGTTCCCGAGCAGCTGCCAAATATTGGAAGAAATCTCAAACATCCAGCCACTGCCTCAATAGTAATCATGTTTGACTCCGCGCCCAGATGCACGTGAAATATCTCAGAGCAGTCAGTAACACACTGAGAGCATGCTGACACTGCCAACTGTGGAAATGCTTGGACAGCTCATGCCAATACAGTGTCAGCTCTATACCACCCACACAAACACAAAGTGGCATCATGTGACATAATTTATGACTATGAAGTCAGGCAGTAATCTGTGTGACTGAGGGATGACCCAGTTAATCAGTGTAACAATAACCTTACTTCAAGACTTAAATATAGTTTTGAGATTTATCCATTCCATTTTTCTGTTATTAAAACGCAGGAACCTTTTAGTAATTCTAAAACTAAATAAATCCTTAAGAACAGAAAAGGTGAGAATCAAGAATAAATAGAGTAATGAATAAATGAATCAAAGAATTCTCATTCAGTCTTATTCATATAGCTCAAAATTACAAACTTGCCTCAAAGGGCTTTGAACTGGTTTCTATTTTTAGAGTTCAAGCCTCAATGAGGCTTCAATGAGGAAAAACAAAAAGAAAAACAAAAAAAGAAAAACTCTGAAAAAACAGAAAAGGGTGGATCCCTCATCCAGGAAAGACAGATGTGCACTGGATTCATTTATTCATTAAATAAATGAATGAATGAATGAATTATAAAAAAAACTCAACAACAAAAAAGAAGAAAACTTCTAAATAGCTAACTCCGGTCTATATTCATGAGCTACTATATAATAGGAAATGTCCTACTTTGGGAAGAAAAAAAAAAAAAAAAAACATTGACCACTTTCAGAAAAAAAACAAAAAAAACCCAAAAACCTTATTCTTGCTGAAAAGTTCAACACCCACAAACTTGATCGAGATACGTCAATATGCTGGACCACTTAAGAGAACGATGCTTGTATACGTATAAGGTGACGTGCCGCCAACGTCTCAAAGAGGGAGGGATATCGTCCTACAAATATGGGTGATCAACCCACCCCCCCTTTACTAAATTTGCCAAATAACCAGAAACTACGACCCACATCCAAACCCAGGGCATCAACGAGAAACCTGTGTCCAGAGCGCAAGAGATGTCAAACAAAAAGAAAAGAAAGAAATGTACTGGATGGGGGACAGCTGAGAAGACCTGACAGCGCCTTGAAATGGAGTGGAGGCAGGAGAGCACTGTGAGTACAGTATGCAGATGATCGGTATGGGTGAAACTAGAATGACAACAATGGGAGGAGTAAACAGGGAGTGCTCTGAAAAGATTTGCCTTAACCAGTAGAGTCTATTTTTAAACCCAAAAATACAAAGTTGATAATTTTTTCTTTGTAATTCTCCACAAGAATAAGTTTCAGGTCCAAAGAGCTGAAGCACAGTCCGCCTTTTCTCTTGAATTCCAGCCCTAGGAGTTAATATAATTAGTATCTGAGAGTGAATAATTGATTCATTAATTTTGATGTAAGTTTGACTGATTTTCCATTCTGACCTTCTGAGGTGGTTACCTAGCCTGGGGGGGAAATACTCACTTTTTTAGACTGAAAGGCTATTCAGAATTTTGACATTTTTTTTAACTGAATATAGCCCACTTTAAATGACTTAACTTCATATGATAACAGCTTCACTTTCCATTGCACAATTTTATTGCACTCTTTGTCACAAAACTGACGTCATTTTAGTCACAGCACAAGGAGGCATTGGTTTCAGTCTGTGTGTAGGATACAAACTGACAGTAAGTTAACCAAATTAAAGTTTATAGGCGTAAATACGACACACGCAAAGTAATCATACAGGGAAAAATATCATGTACCCTTAATGACAACTAAGGCTTATGTTTGCCGTTTCTAAGTCATTGGAAACCATGGTGTAACGGAGTGTATACATAGACCTTTCCACAGCCTGTAACTCTAACGATTACAGGTGAAGTTCAAAGGAAAGAAACCAAGAGGATACTTGTAACAATTAACACCGCATTTTTTTTTCTTTAGAGGTTACATTGTAAAACAGCTACATATATACATTAAGTTTAGCAGCACGTCGAGGGCAGCAGTGTGACTCAGCTCGACTCAGAACAGGTAAAACAAGTTAAATTGGGACGTCTCATCTAACACGGGAACAACAGAACAAGCTGTACGGCCAACCGGGCTAAAAACAAGTTAGCTAGCTTTTCACCCTGAGCAAACTTACCGTCGACAGTCTTCTTCTTGAACAGGGAAGCCATGTTGCTGCTGTGTATCAAACCTAATTACAAAATATAAATCCTGTACTAATGTGTTGTGTGATGCCTGTTGTTAACGCCGCCGTTTATCCGTCAGACCGAGACGGTGGATGTTTGGCAGCCTCTGTTTCCTGGTTGATTTTCTGTTGTCGAAGTTCCTCCCTCAGCTGACATGACTCAAAGGCTCCACGTGACGTCACGGCGGGACTCTCGCGTTGCATTCACTTGTGCTCCGTAAAATAGCCTTTCGTAATCTTGAATAAAAACTAGTAAATTAAAATTGAGTCTGGAACTCAAATATTAGAAATATGGGCGCCTCGGTGTAGTAGGAATAGTATCGCGGATGTGCACAGCAGGTCCATTACTGTCGGACTCTCACTGCCTCTGCACTGTCAGCTTTAAAAAATTCCACACTGTTTTTGTTACATAAACGTCTCTAGTTGTAGGATTTTAAACACAGTGAATGCTGTGTTTTATCCTAGCCTTCAATCTGTCCTATTAAAAATAAAAAATGGTGAGTAAAGTTTAAATAAAATGACATTTATTTTTGTGCAATGATAAGCCTAAGCTAGCAAATCAGGGGACTGCATCCTCGAATGCAGGGGTTTTACTTGTGATCTGATTTTATTTTTTGCACTTCCTTTCATGCTTTTCAGTTATACATATACACTAAATATAAACTACTCAAAAAACCAAAACATACAAATGTGTAAACTACTACAGGGAAACAATCCTCAGAGTTGATTTCTGTCTATAACATCAACCCCACTGCTTAAAACACTGCGTCATAAATTCTGTTCTCAATTTCATTCCTCTCCTCTTTATCCCCAGAAGACTGGTATCGCATACTCTCCTGTTTGTATTCATATATTCATATTGTCTTATATCATATTAATGTTGAGACCAACTTTATGTAGGGTGGCGGGACTCTTGAACCATAACCAACTCAATTTTGTTCATAGTGTCAGTACATAGGAGGGCAGCGATACGGAGTGGAGGAGAAGACATAAGGTGGGAGGGGGTCTCATCCCAGAAATAGCAAGGGATGCCAAATGATGGCTGGAGCAGAGGAGAGACCGGTGACTTTGAGGAAAAGAAGAGGAGGATGGGTAACCCTTAGCTCTTTTTTTTTTTTTAAATCTCAGCGGAGGTGTGGATGTGTATCTGTGCATGTGCACAGTTGCCTGTGTGCATCGGCATGTGGTCCTGAGGCGTTGTTCTTGTTAGGTTATTAGGGAAGATGTTTGGCGCTAATCAGCAGAGGACTACAGGGACCCCACTAAACGGCCTCATCATCAGAGGGCCCCAGTGGTGATAAATCTAGCTCCAAGCACCCAGAGGGCCGACTTTTACTAAGTCTGCATCTGTCTCCAGCTTTGTGGGTACAAACGAGTTGAATGCACCATAACTCAATATTTAGGGATCAAATTTGCAATTTTTTTCTACTTCTGATGTTGCTGTTTTGGCAATTAATTTCAAGTTAATTGTAACTAATTACCACCACTGTAATTAGTTACAATAAACGTGAAATCAAGCTTATTGTGATAAGACTGGATTGCATAGAAATATGGCTTATTATAGCTGCAAAGCAAAGATTTTCAGTACTAATAATTTAAAATCACACTAAATTAACAAAAAAAAGTCAAAAGATTTCTGTCCACAAGTAGTTCATGCTTGTGCAACATATTCTACATACAGAAGTGCATTTAATTATGATTTAAAATAGAATTAAGCATGAAAAAAGTGTGGGGGAAAAGGCCTCTCTCTTCTTTTTCATTTTCAGTGGTTTCCTGCACCACTTTCTCCCCTACATTTTCATTTATCTGTCTATCCCATTCCCTTCCTTCACTGTGTGATGTAGCCCAGGGCGAGCAGAAGTGTAATGTTAAGGCACTAACTACGGAGTGTATGGACACACACACAGCAGAGAGAGACGTTCATGTGTGAAATGAGATCTCAGCACAATCAGTGGGAGTCGCAGCCATAAAGCACATCAAGCCTTACAGCTTTAAGGTAGCAACATGGAAAAAATCGCACAAATCCCTTCATGGGGTGATTGTGAAGCTGTTGCAGTCTAGTAACAACTGTGTGTCGGGTTTTTTTTATGTCTTCTCTTCACAGATAAACCCAAGAAGTCATGAAGCCAAGCGTGCCTCAACAAACCCCAAATGTTGCCGCGATTCAATCGACCTTTTTAGTCTTGCAGCCTGTGATTTAGCCACAAGTTACAAAATCTTTAAACAGTTATTAATTTCAACTTTATTTTAGCTTAGAAAAATTACACAGTGACTTATTAGTAATCATAGTCATGAGCCTTATATCCTGCACAACAAGGCAGATAGTTCTGGCTCAGGAATATCTCATTTTTACAATAGAGCACTATAATCTATCAAATACACCAGCAGAACAATGATTTTTTTTTAATGCTGTATCATTTGCAATAGATTGTCACCAAATCTCCCACAGGACTCCAGAATCTATGCATCTCATTCTCCTATTTGCCAAGCATAAATCTTGAATCACTGTAGGATATAAGACGTGATTATACTCTGTATTCTTCTATAAACCCCTGACATCTAACTACAAGCTGAAATATGTTTGTATGCAAATAAAGAAAGTCAAGAGGCTATGATGGGTGAGGTGGGATTTCCACAGCTCTTCTTCACTCTGATGGATGGATCAGTGATACCCAGATGGATGGAGAGAACGACCGACAGAGAAAGAGAGAAAAGGGAACAGACACAGGAGGAGAATGCGTGGCAAAATCAAGGGATTAGCACAGCAGGTGATCAGTGATGATGTTTGAACTGCCATTCCGAAACATTTTAGCTTAAACCCCTAAAACAAAAGTGTACAAATCTGGGTCAAATCTCAATACATACAACAAATACACACATATATGTATAAATATGTGTCTTTAAGCTGCACACGAACAATTTCTCTCTAAAAAACTAATAAATAAATAACGACATCATTCATGCAACCCAAGCTTCAGATACACTAGCTATGCACAGAGGATTTTATTTTTTAAAGAACCTTCTTAGGGAAATAGGAATGCAATTGAAGCTGTATCCTTTGGTCATAGAAACACTGATTAGCATCACCACTTGAGTAGAGTGTGGAACCACCACTGGTACAAAAAAAAAATCAGATTTTATCAATCAGCAACTTGAAAAATGAAGATAACAATGAGGTTTAAAAAAAAAGAAAACTGTTCCTCTAATGTCCACTTGAGGCTATATGGTCCCATTTTAAAATACCAGACTTTATAAATAAACATGTTTATCCTGTGATACATAAATGGTTTTGGCTGTCTTTTTCTCACAACTTTACAGGCAGAGATTTTTCAATAACTCACCCTGTTATAATAAGGGTTAAAGTTGCATTGGGCAAGGTAACTTTCTGTAATGTGTGTATCGACAAGGCCACAAGTTGATGACATACCCTAAGCTAATTTCATTCACTGAACTAGATATTGCGTCTTTAGCGTTGGTTCCTTGTGGAGCATTTTTATCAATTATCTTACAAAAGAATATGGCTTACTTTGTAAAATGTACCAGAAGGCTGCCCAGATGTGGGGAGTGAGTTTCTGTATGCATTTGTATGCTAACACTGGATGCACACTGATAGTCACGCTTACTAAAACTGCCTCATAACTTTCTAATTGAAATTTTATAGTTCTAGCTCAATAAAAACAAAGGTATCAACGTTAATGCTAAATTCAGGGTTTTAAGATGGGAGTTAACAAATGAACGGAGGATATCATAAATGTGTAGACCTTTTCTTGGGTTTGAGTTTGGATGTGACTGTGCAGACAAAAGATCTTCCATAACCCTTCATAAAATAAAGTGTTGTTCATTTTCTGTAGTTTTCTACCCATTAAAATTAAAAGAAAATTTATAAACCTATTAGTAAGTTTAAAGGTGCTTCTATAGGCTTATTTCATCACCGTGAGAGCCACACTAGATGTCTAGAAGTTTCATGTTTCCAGTCTTTATGCTGTACTCAGCAAGACTGCAGGTTCGAGTTGAGCACATGTAAGAGAGGCATTGATTTTCTTATCTAACTCTGCAAGAACACAAATGAATGCTAAAGTTAAAACAGTCAAGCTCTTCAAAGTAAGAGTTCCAGATGACACACTTTAAAGACAAACTTTTATAATAAGTATTTAATAATATATTTCCATCCAGTTCACAAAAAAAGTGCGAAGCCGGCAAGGGACTAAGAACATATGGAAGACAGCAGGTGACTGAGAGAGTGTGAGACGGAGTGATGATAGGAAGGAGTTGAACAGGGTGGTAACAGCAGGGGAGGCAGAGGGCAGGGGAGTTTGGAATGGTCTAATAAATCGAGTGAGTGACTCCACTCGTTTTTGCCTGTGGGACAAATCTAGTCGCGCTCACCAGCGCATCGTAGCATCAGGGAATTCTGGGTAATGAGAGATTATTTTCCCCTGTAGTGTGTGCTCATCATCATTGCCTGCCCCGACCTCCCGAGCCTCCCAGGAAGCACGCCTACACATACGCACACATACACCACATCATACAAGCTGGAAGAAACAACACTAAGATGCAGGTGTGGAGCTGCATGATGTACATGATTTATGATGTATAAAAATCAATGAAAGGGATACATGCATATACACACACACAGACAGACAGACAGACACACACAGACACACACACGAAGACATCTCACAGGCTGCTGGTTTTGTGAGTAAGGTCAAACAGTGAGGTGTTATTGTTTAAATCTGCTGCTGGCACCAATTTTAGATGTCACACTTAGTGAGACACACACATACACACAATTCAGTCAAATCCTCTTTTATCCACAGGTCCTTTTTGCCTGGGGATGCCAATCTGTCTGAGGGTACGCTATACATGCATCAAACCAGAACCATCTTTTGCCCTTCCTCTCTTTTTCTCTCTGTCTTTCTCGTCTGTCTCTCCAGTCCATGGGCCTTCTTGCCTTAGGGCCAAGCTGTGACCACAAGAAGTGGGCTGGTGGTCCCAGCAGGAGCTCAGGCTCAGACACACCATTAGCATGAGGGAATTAGAGTCATTACAGCTGGAAGGGCAATGGAGGACAAGTCCTTCGCTCTGCAAAAGGAGGGAGGAAATTTGTAAAGTTAAGCAAAAGAGGTATCAGACAAAATGAGAGAGTTTATGGAACAGATAGCTGAGAAAGGTGTTGTATGTATTGATGCAGTTTACATGTATTTGCATCTTGGGGATGGGTTTGATTTTTGTCCCCGTATCTTACAACCCTTTTGTGTGTTTCATTAAAGATTAAAAAGGAGACATATTGTGCTGATATGCGCAAAACAGGCAACGAACCGGGCATATTCTTCTGTTTTTTTCAGGGTGCCAGCACAGTAAAAGAGGTTTCTCTTCCCTTGTGTTTTTTATTTTTAGGGAGAGCATTTTGTTACTGTCAAATATAATATGAATGTTTTCTGTGTAATTCCCCATGTAATATGTTAAACTAGGAAACAAAATTTAGCTTTGAAAGGTAATTGTGCAAAAATAGTGTTATTTAAACACATTTCTTAACCTTAAGTGCTTAATTTCACACATATCTACCGTATAGTCCAAATATTATACATAAAAAATGTTATATTACTACCCTGCTTTCCAATTTGGTGTGGATTCTCTCATTCAGCTTTGAAATCCTTGTCCATTTAGCTTGAAAGGAACATATTTCCCAGCGTGATCCTCTAAGGGAGAGCCACATCTCTCATGTGTATTGCCCTCCATCCACCTGACCCTGCTTTTGAGTCTCTGTCATCCCATTAACTTCTGCAGGGATGCCTGGGCAGTTCCCATTATCTTCATACATGCAGAATATGAGCTAAAACTTGAGGATTGGGCAATTATCTGCTTTTTAAGCAAGGTCAGCATGCTTACTGCGAACCTAAAATCCACCGGTCACTTTGTAACAGACAAACTATTTGTGGACACTCTCACTCTAGCACGCACAGTGGAGGAAGTGCTTTTCTTTGTCTAGACTTTGCAATTAATAGTCTCATTTCCATTTATAAAATTTGCAAAAATGGCAAGAACAATGGAAATAGATAATGAAGAAGCACAAGTGTGGGCTTTTAGAAGAAAAAACAGTTCTAACAGTTTCTTTTTCTTTGGATTAACATGTAAATTACATTTCCATTAACTCACAAATGAATGGCTGCTCCTCATTAGCAGGGCGCTACAGTGCAAATGATTCCACTGTGTTGCTTTGTGTCTCACTTAAACTGAATTATGCATCTATGTTCACAATCTCACGTTAAATGAGAGGAAAATATGTGTCCAAGTACAGTAAGTAGTTACTTTTTAAGTCTGAAAATGGCTAATAATGAACAGGAATCCACTCATATACATGTGCTTGGAGAAGCACTAATGGATCTTTAATTAGACTTAGTCTCCACTCCTCCCCCACCTCTTACACGCACTCTATGAAGAGTGGTTTACAGCATTTTACAGCATTACTACAGCAACATAGAGTGCAATATCCACCTTGAGTATACAGGCACATACACATACCATATAGCATGTTTTTAACTAAAGAATTCCAACATCTACCACCAAACTAAATATCCTGTTAAAATCGCATCAAATGTGTAAAAGAAGAAGTGTGTGATGGAAGAAATTTAACAGATGCAATTTAGGTTTCTTGGCCTTAGATGGACAATTGAGCTTCTCTTGATGCTTTTTGTGGAAAAGGAAAGAGAGGTGCAATAAAGCCTATTGCTCATCTTCATCTAAAGTGAAGTGAGCAGTTATTAGCTATTATAATAACACAACATGGCTGAATATGAACTGTGTGGTTGGCATGCCTGCTCTATTTTATTTTTTCATTTATTTTAACTGCCTGTCCAACTAAGGTCACAACTCGGTGATGTGATCTATTTAATTTAGTCATATTTACACAGGTTTACCACTAAGAATAAAAAATTAAATTATAATATTAACAAATTTTTACACTGTAAAAAAATATGAACCTCAGGTCAAGTGTGTCTTGAGGATATTGGTTCTAAAAGAGAATTTACACTCTAAAGAACCAGCATTTATTTGCAGCCTGCAGGTTATTTGCATTTATTACAGTCAATGTTATCACCTCATCAGCTTCATCATCATCATCGCTCTATAAGGTCATCTATATGTCCAGCTTAGGCAGGTGTGTGTTTCCATAGAATCTCTGGGGGAAAAGAAGGATGGCAACCTCACTTCAAAACTCATGATGTTGCAGTCTGCTTAATGTGACATATCATCAACAGCACTCAGCATTATGTCACACCTGCTTCATAAGGCTCACGGGGTGAAGCTAACAAAAAAGCCAAACCATTTGGTAAAATCCTGCAAAAGTAGACTGGTGCAAAATCTTGTTCTAAAATCACTTCTAAAAATGCTTTTCATATTGTGGGGGCCTTAATAATTATGTCTCAGACTCTAATGTAGGACATTACACTTGTGACTTCTTTTTTCTTTTGGTTTCTTGGGATGTACCCCCTCAAACCCTGTTCATGTTTCTCTGACGGTGAAGTTTTAATAGGGATGTGGAATGTCTTTAGATCTAAAGCACTGGAGGTTCCGCTCATTTTTTCTTTTTTCTTTTTTTTTTTTTTGAGTAAAAAGCAAACAGTTATCCAATTTCACTTTAATTTCTATCCCTTCCCCTCTCCTCCCTCAATTTCCCCCTCTAAAACAGCCACTAATAATCATCTCTGTGCCTCATTAAGGAGCAGAGCAGCGGAGGCACGGGCTTCTCCAGATGTTTGGCAGAAAGCCCCTGAGGTCCACTGCCTGTGTCAGAGAGCTTGTGTGTATGTGTCTGTTGTAATATGCTCTGAACTGTGCAGCATGTGTGCATGAATGTGTATGGAATACCATCATAAAGTTTGAATACTTGCACTGTCTCCCGGCATCCGCGTGTTCCACTGCCCCACTTCCAAAGCCAGTCTGTGAGTTTTCCTATACAACACTAGCTGGAGATATGGATAAACTCTGCCATCTCTGCACAATTGTATAATCAGTCTTTGGCTGCTAGTGTTGTCACACTGAGTAATGTGTCAAACTGTCCCAGTTACCGATCACTATCTTTGTTGTATTGAATAAGACTGAGCGATATTGTTTTATCCACTGTATAACTGATTAGATAATTGTCGTTTCAGTGGTTCTAATTAAATGTTATTAATTCAGGGGACGGAAATTAGTATATACACATTTGGCAATTAAGTTATTCGAACTTAATTAAGATATTCATTTAAAAAAAAAAGCTCAAAATATACTCCCCATGATAATTTGGCTTTCCACCCTTTGGCAATGTCTGTGAAGGTTCTCAGTCATCCAGGTCATCGTAGTCAAAGGAGCTGGGTGTGGGTCACCCGAAACCCTGGCTGATTGGGACCCACATCCATTTTCACACCTTGGTTCAGGTGATTAGAGGATCATCAGGGGGTCCTTTTGTCCCTCTTTGGGGGAATACTCCCACTGGGTTTAAATCTGGGACTCTCCGCCATTTGACCTTAGAACTGAAGAAGCCTCTCGGATGAGAGGAGAAACGTCTTCAAGCAACTTAAAGAAGTCCAGACGCTTTCCTTTGCAAGCTCCTTTGACTACCCTTTGGCAATGTTAATAAAAAGTGGAGTTGTTCAGAAATAATATAAAGTCCTGAAAATGTTCCTGTATATTGTATTGTTTTTCTCAACAGCTCTGCCCCACTTTAGCACCTTCTGCTTATGAGGGAATAAGTCACACTCTCATTGTGACATCAAAGTGAATGAAAAATGAGTGAAAATAATGACACTTACTCTCTTGCCACAGTCCCCGAAGTGCCATCATATCTGGTAACAACATGCAGTGAGGCAGGATGAGAGAAATTAATAATAAATCTTCCTGTTGTGTTTCTCAGACATTCGTTTTTCATGCGCTCATGTTTGTGGGTGGGAGAGTTGCACACTGATTAAAGGTGTGCATAAAGTGAGAAAGATGAATGGTACATGCATTTGTTATATGCACTTTCAAAGGGATATTTGGGCTAAACACGTGCTTTCTTTACATGAAACATATATATTCTGTGTAAAAAGGTTAAGTATGAAGAAGCCTATGATATCCTTGAGTTAGCCAAAATGGATCAGGCAATTGATTATATAATGTTGTGAAACAGTATTTGCACCCTTCCTGATTTATTAGTTTGTTGCATATTTGTCAGACTTACATGTTTTAGATCATCAAAAACTTTTAATATTAAACAACAAAGCTGAGATCAGTTTGACAAGCCACACCCAGCTTTGATGACTACCAGACCTGATGAATCAAGACGTAACTTAAATGAAAACTTTCTGACAAAGTAGGCTAAAAGATCTCAAGAAGAGAGAAGCAACACATCATGCCACAATTTGAAGGAACAAAAAAGAGAAAAACAAAATCATTGACATTTGCCGGTCTGGGAAGGGTTGCAAAGTCATTTCTAAGGTTTTGAACCACAGTAAGAGCCATTCTCCACGAAAGGAGAAAACTTGAAATTGCAATGAACTATCTCAGAAGTGGCCGAAGTACTTACGACAAGAGGGGATCAGCAGTTCATCCAGAAGGTCACAAAAGAACCCAGAATAACATCTAAAGAACGTCATTCCCTACTTGCCTCAGTTAAGGTCAGCGTTCAAGATTCAAAAATAAGAAATAAACTGGCCTTAAATTACATCTATGACAGAGTTACAAGACAAAAATCCCTGCTGACCAAAAGGAACACAAAGGCTCATCTCAACATTTTGATGATTTTTGGGAAAATATTCTGTAAACTGACGAGACAATAGTTGATCCTTTCGGAAAATCTGAGTTCCATTCATGCTTGAAAATCCTCAAGTGTGTAAATTAAAACAATTCTGCAAAGAAGAGTGGGCTAAAATTCCTCAGTGAAATAAAAAAAAACACACATTGCCAGTTATTGCAAAAGCTTCATTGCAGTCCTTGCTGGCAAGTGTGGCACAACCAGTTATTAGGTTTAGGGACAACAGCTTTTTCACACAGGGCCAGGTAGAGTTGTCCAGCTTTTTTCCCCAAATAAATGAAATCATAATTTAAAAACTGCATTTTACATTTACTTGTGTTGTCTTGGTCTAACACTGAAATTTATTTGATGATGTGAAACATTTAAGTCCAACAAATATGCAAAAATAAAAAACAATCAAGAAAGGGGGGGGATGCTTTTTCAAAGCACTGTAAGTGATATACTCACTGGCCACTTCATGAATTACACCTTGTCAGTACTGAGCTGGAACCCCCCTTTTACCTTCAGAACTGACTGTTCTGTGAACTCATTGTTATGTTCAAGAAACCAGTCTGAGATGATCTGAGCTGACGTGATGTTATCATGTGTTATCTTGCTGGAAGCAGCCATAAGAACATGCATACACTGTTGGCATAAAGGGATGGACATGGTCAGCAGCAATGCATTTAAATGATGTTCAGTTGGTATTAAAAGGCACAACGTGTGCCCAGAAAATATATCCCAAACCATTACACCACCATCAGCCTGAGCCTTTGATATAAAGGAGGATGGAGCCATACTTTCATGTTGTTTGCACCAATTTCTTGCCCTACCACCTGCAATAAAATCAAGACTCATAAGACCAGAAAGCAATTTTACATTTGAGCAGGCGTACCTAATGAAATGGCCTGTGATAGTACCCCATTTCACATTTTGACGCGTGCAGAAGGGAAGTAGGAAAAGTTCTTTGTGAATAACATTCACTGGTTTCAATACCCTGGTGTTGTGCCTGTTGGCTTGTTTTACTGGGAAAATGAACAGGACACCTACTGTAAATCCATACTATACATGCATACATACACTGTGGGTGTATATATGCATGTGCCAAGCTTTCAAACAACATCCACAGTGCTCCAAAGCTGTTCAGCATTCAGGTCAGCAGTACTGGATTCATGTATGTTATAAATATTTTTTCATTAGACATGTCTGCAAAGAAATATGCTGGCAGTAACAAAGCTCTCAGACCTCATCGTCATATTTTAAATTTACTGAACCACAGGGAAGAACAGGCATGCTGCATATAAGCCAGATACTTGAAGGAGAGGAGGAGCTAGGTGTCATTAGCCCAAATACAGCCTGTTTTTTTTAAGCAGCAGCATTTTTGCAGAAAAAAACTGCAGAATAAGGAAGTGCTTTAGTTACAATATAGTGTTAACTCAGCAGGAATTAGAAAAGGCTAATTAGTGTAATAAGATATAAGCTCTCGGGTTTTTAGACCAATTGTTTTAGTGTCATTCCCACCCTTTCTACTTTTTAAAATTACATATAACCATTATTTCTGACACAGCATAACTGATTTTCTATCTTTTTTTAATAGAAACTAGTAGATTTCGAGGGACTGTCTGTTTTTTTTGTTTCTCATCTCCTTTGCTGTGGACTGTGGGGCAGTTGCTTTCTTTAAAATCACAACACCTGGCTCACCTGGTTAGCATTCTATGCATTCAATGAGATCAGAAGCAATTTTATGTAAGTGTTCATTTGGAACTGGGACAAAACACACTTTTTTGTTTCAGTTCACAATGAATGTACTTACACGTTCTTGTGTTTCCTGTTGTTGTTAATGAACTGCATTAAATATATGTAAACATTTTCAAATTTCAAAGTTTGCTTTTGGACTGAGTCAATCAGACAAAACAGATATGGAATACTATGATACCATAAGAAAAGATGCAAGAGTGACACAGCCTCATTGTAAATAAAAATCAATGTAATGATGGGTTAGGAGTAGTCACGTGTTCACTGGGAAAAAAGTGATGAAAATTATTATTATTATTTTTTTAATGTTTTGAACAACTATTGAAGCAAGTTTCGTCATGTATATATGGGATTTCTGGAGCTTTTTTTTCTTGCCTCAATAACATTAATATATAATCACATGTTTGGCTTCATAACCATGATGGCAAAATGTCTTTAGCTGGCTGCTTCACTATGGGACAAACTGATAACCATGTGATGTTATTATCCTTGTCAATAGATGGCAGCAAACAGCTCAGATCTCCCAATCAAAGCGCTGAGGGGGAAATGATGATTAGCGGGCACTGTTTGTAATGAAGAGCGAGGCCCTACTGAGTTTTAGTTGCCACGATTTTTAAAAAAAATATTTTGCTGCTGTTTTGAGATTCTGAGGTCTTCATCTCGATGCTAAAAAAAAACGTTCATTACTTATCCTTCACATTATTTTAGTCATTGTAACGCACCAGCCGTTGAGAGGCACCTGTTGCTCACAGACGACCTACAGACGAGGCTGTTTGACCACAAAAAAGGGTCTCGTACATTTTTTTAAATTAAAGTCCCTCCTCTCATGGCAAATTTCAAAGCAGCCTTTCCTATAATGACTAACCTGACAGTGTTAATTTTATATTAGGAGTTTTAAATGAGCCTGCTGCAGTATTTTTAGACTAATCTGACTGTGATTCAGTTACTACAATTATTAATGGTTAACAATGTTTGACACTGTGGAGAATATTTTGATAGACCCGTACTTAGAAAATAAAGACATTTGTAATCAGACCAATGAAAACGGCTGAAAATAAGAAATGACACGTAATAAATTAAACTTCTTTGTCGATAATGGTGATTTAAGTTTAGGATTTGTAGTCTCTCTCTAATCTAATCTTTGTTCAGATATTAATAGTGGCATGTCACACAAGCGCTCAGTGTTAAACTTTACTGTAGGGAAACCTCGACAAACCCTCAGACTTTCGGCAATAATACTACATTACTAAACTCTGCGCCATAGAGGCCCTTCCCCGGTGGGCGTGCGTAACGGCCCCAGCCCTCTCTAAATATATAACTCCCCTCCAAAACAGAAAGAGGGGAAAAACAAGAGAAGATGATGCTTGTCCAATCAAGAACTATCTGAAAACTTGTCAGGGGATAGGTTTTTTTTCCGGATATTGTGTGCGTCTCATACCGTTTTGAACTATTTTGTGGCCCCGGGTGGTGCTGGTGGAGCGCGCAACGGGAGGCGCATTGTTTCTATGCAAACTGGGCGACATGGCTATTGTATGCGTTTGGGCATATATGGAGACACTGATGGCTCAGAAGACACAGCCCGTCTGAAGTTTCAAGGAGAGTACCCCTCGGCTGTGTTTCGCCAGTTTCTCTCCTTCGGCTTCCCTCTTCTCCTTATCCGTTTCGCTCCGTCGCGATGAGTTGCCTGGATGTGATGTACCACCAAAGCTATGGAGCGCACTACCTCCCAGCAGCGGCGTACAAGGCAACTTACTATAACCACCATCACCAACAACAACAGGTGAGACATTCATCGCAAAACTTTTGAAGGCACTAAGAGGGGCAGACACCGAGATCTCAGCTCGAGGCTTTCCTTTGTGCTTGAAAATAAGCTTATTTTTTCCCATTTGAGGGCTCGTGTGCCCTACAGGGGGACGCGTGACTTTTCTATTTTCACAAGATAATCGAAATTCGTATTCAATTTACAAGCATACTACAAGCAAAAGATTTATAAAACTAAATGTATAATAATTAAGTACCTGGCAGAAGACAAAAAAATAACTAAAACTGAGTTTGGAATTAAAATATTATAGCAGAAAAAAGTTGTTAAATATCATCAACGGAGGAAAGTTTTAAGATGATTTATAAAATGTCCTTGGTGAACAATCGATTTCAATTTGTTTCTGTTCCAAAGTCTTTATCCTTCAATTGCTTTAATAACTTTTACCTTAAATTTCCTTTTTGTGTGATTAAATTCCAGTCTGGAGATTGGTATTCAACACAGGTCAGGCGTAATGACACGGAACTATTAATCCTGCGGTCAAACGGTGATGTAATGACAGTCAGTCAGTCACTGAGGAATGTGGATCAGGCACACTGAGCTTTACAAATAGTTTGAATGCAAAATGGAGGCGAAAAGAATCTTAGTTTCACACGATTCCCAATCAGCTTCCACATCAAATAATTAGTGGTACAGTGTGACTCCATGTCATTTATTTATGACATTTAGAACTCTGTGTAACTGTTAGCACCACCAACATGTGAGAAATTATTGTCTTCTGTATTATATCTATTCAAAACCAACACAAAGATGGTCATTATTTTAAAATTTAAATTCTAATAAACTTGAGCTACTGTTCTTTTTAACTTTCATTTAATCTCTATTTGTATCTCATTCCAGAGAAAGCTGAGTGTTTACAGTAAGATGCAGGAGTGTATGGACCAACACCAAGGAGGAGGAAGAGGGATACTGCCCAGAGAAGAGGTTCTACAGCAGGGTCCTGCAGCAGCAGGTGCTGAATCAGGCAGCAGATCTTCATCTGATTCCGAGTTAAAGGATGGTACTCAGCCAGCAGAGACGGAGTACTTGAGTTCCCGGTGTGTATTGTTTACCTACTTCCAAGGAAACATTGGTGATGTGGTGGATGAGCACTTCTCTCGTGCTCTCAGTCAGTCCAGCACCTTCAGTGGCGATACCAAGCCCATTAGAGTGACTCAGCCTTTGGCTTCAACCACCGCTGGCCTATGGAAAGGTGAGTAGGCAACACTTGCCTATGTAGTCGATGCACTGACTTGGTTTAACTATCCAAATAGTTACAAAACCCCTAAAAATTAAATCTAAAAATCGTGAAAAATAGCTTGTGTCAGTCTTTTAAGTCTTTGTGATGTGATTGTTTCAGATGGTGGCTCTCTCACTGAAGGTCAGGGAAGCTCAGCTTGGAACAACACTTATCCATCCCAGAGCAGCTCCTGTATCCCCGCTGTTTCTGTTTCAGTCCACCCAGGCTTTTCCTCCAGCCCTGTTTCATTCAACCAACAGGATGGAGCTCTGTGGGCCGGCCACATGCTTTCCCAGGCCAGCCTCTCACCTGCAGCTACCCTTCCTGATAGCTGGACCTACAGCCTGAACCACCAGAGCACAAGCGGTTACCCAAATGTTCATGACGTCTACCATTCCCACCCCCACATCCACACTCGGCACCATCACCCCATGCTTCATACATACCCAGCTCACAGCACGGCATTGGATCCCAGATTCAATTCACTCGTGCTGCCTGGTGTTAGGAGCCAAAGTCAGACATCCACCAACACAGGGGGTTCCCCACACGGCAAGGGGGTGAAGGCAGGGATCGAACCCAGCAGCAACAACAATGTCACGGCTACCTCTGCCACTTGGACTCCTTCTGGTCTCCATGGATCTTTAGAGGCATATGACACAGGTAGATATAACGGCTCAGTAACTCTGACAAGCCTTGGTCAAAATTCACATGTTTTTTTTTACTGCGCCATTAAATCTTAAACTCACAATAACATTTTAACCCTGTTTGTTTCTCTTTGCAGCTCTTGATCAAACCAAAGCAAAGACATCAGTTTGGTTCTAACTGATGGACTGGCAAAAAGCTCAACTTATGCCAAAAAGGACTTACTATGTGGCTTATCAATGTATGGCTGCAACACCAGCACTGTAATTCAAAATGTAGCTATAGAATGCTAACTGTAGCTTAATCTACGAGTCCTGCACTGTCCACACAATTACTGATATGAACTCAGGATTGGACTTAAATGACAGTGATCAGTATGCTTTGGCTGCACGTCAAGGCCCTCGAAGAACAATAAAAAAAAAGACTACTAGCTTTAAGAATGGAAGGTCTCTTCTCTGTCAGCACAAAACACCAATTTACTTTCCATGTGATGCGTGACTAAGTGGTTCTGTTTCAAGAGCTTGATTTTGACCCCCATTTTGTTTTGTACAGTAAAATGTTTGATGATGACTATAAATTGCTTATGTGTCTGTGTTCATTTAAGCCATGCTATATTGTCATTTGCTGGATGACCTCTGCTAAAACTGTTGTTTGGAAGCTGCCTTTCAATTTTGCCTTTCGGGGAATTTGTAGTGTAAATATTGATACTGTATGTTTAAGGAATAAATTCAACAACTGAAAAGCAAAACCTTTGCAGGTGCTTTGTTTTCTCTGACAGAAACTTGCAGATATGTAAAAATCAAGACCACGATGCATTAATCCAAAGCAAAGTTTAGAAAAGGATCAGTTTATTTTAGGCGGCACTCTGTTGCTGTTCCCATTATGTGTTAGTTTGTTGTTTGTTGTTTCCAAATGTAGGAAATGTCTTTAATAAAGAAAAGCATCCATGTTGATTTGATGCTGGCATTTTCTCTATTTTTAAAAGGACTGGTACATATACAGCATCTTTCAAATCAAAGCATAGTCCACTACAAGTCTCATTCATTCAATCACACAAACATTCATGCAGCTTTTACAGATGTCTGACTGTTTTCTAACATTTACAAACACATACAGATAGATGCATCGAGGACAACCCTTGGTCACTACTTCAGTATGCAGACTGGAGGAGCCTAGCCTTTTCCCCAACCTTCCAATTGATAGACAAGCCACTCTACCACCTGAGCCACAGAAGCCTTGTATTTTAACAGTACATCTCATGTACAAGACCTTCTTTCACATATGTCATAAAGGTAGAATAACTTCTGAAATCTACACATTTTAAAAGAGAAATGACTTCAATAACTATTGAATTAATAAAACAGAAGTTTATCATGTTAATATCCTGAATCAGAATCTTTAAAGATAAGATTTACTCGAGTAGAAGCTGCACATATATACTATAAAATTCAAACACAACCACATAAGAAAGGAAAAAACTTGAGCGCTTCAGCTGTGAGCATATATGTTATGTTATTCAGCCAACAGGATCTGTGCTGCAGTACCAAGGGAAGTGGTTTACATTCCACAGACCGTTATTGTTTGATACCATGAAACGTCTGTTGTCTGTTTCCACACAAACGCACATTTAAAAACAGACACCGCCAGACTGACAAATACACACCGAGGAATGCATTTCCGTCTGGACAGGAAGTTTGTCGGACGGGGGCAGGCACACACACAGAAATTCTGACCTTACGTACCACAGTTAAGTTTGATATGTTTATATCAGATTCATCAATCACTTGAATGGAAGTCTTGGTTGATTTCAGCTTGTAGAATGAACTGACTGACCAAATGCAGACATGTTTATAATATGACTAAAATCTAATTTTTACAATCAAGAACTGATTACACAAATAGTGTGTGTATGTTTATGTGTGTGAGTGTACTTGTATTACACATGATGTGACAGAACAAATATATTCTCATGTGTCACATTGTAGGGTCATACCCTATATTCCCCTAATGCATATGCTTCATTTTTAAAGTAAAGGCTTGGTTTAAAGGTTGAGCTCATAGGAAATAATCGCAAGTCAATGTAATGTCCTCTGAACTAATAGAAACACACTTGTCCGTGTGTGTGTGTGTGTGTGTGTGTGTGTGTGTGTGTGTGTGTGTGTGTGTGTGTGTGTGGTGAGTGGTCTGACCAGGTGGTATGATCAGCAGTACCAGCCCACTAACATTCCTGCTCCGCTCCCACGTATCTCACTCTCCATCTCGACTAAACAGCAGGACTTTAAATCTGGAGCACAGCAGCTGCGTTTCCATCCAAACTATCAACAAATTATGACGCATAGAAAAGAAAAGCCCAACGGAGAAACACTTATTTAATCAGAACTGAATGTTTGTTTCACTATCATTTCATTCACTTGTCTGTTTACGTTAGCTGGTCTATGGTTTATTGAAAGACGTAACACATGAGTTCCTGCAACCTGAAAAAAATGTAAATGAGGCAAAATAAATTGTTACTTTGTATTATTTTTATCTTTGTTTTGTGTTGTGTTGTTTTTCTTTTTGTTTTTTACAGATAGGCCTTTAGAAAGCTAACATTTTTACTTTATATACTTTATTTTTAAGTAGTTTATATTCTAATTACATAGCACCAGTTCTCAACAATAGTTGCCTCCAGGCACTACGCTGTAGGTGAAGATCTTGCAGCATTAGAGAGAAAATCCCAACCATCACAGCAAGCACTTGGCAAGAGCAGGGAACAAGAACTCCCTTTTTTTAAGGAAGAGATGAAAGAGAAGGGAGGAGCAGGTATCTGCCATGGTTTGGGGATGAGGGGAAAGAGAAGTACAAAAAAAGGAAAGCCCAAGAAGACAAAACACAACGTATCAAAAAGAGAAGACAAAATTTTATAGTGTGCAGTAGTAAAGCAGATGATGAGTGAAAAGTGTGGAGAAGAAACACTCAGAGCATCATGGAAAATTCTCTAGCTGCCTAATCCTATGGTAGCGTAATTAAAGAGTGGTTCAGGGTCACGTGACTCAATCCTAATTATAAAAATTATTTAAAAAAAAGAACAATTTAGGCTTAATCTTAAAACTAGAGAGGGTTATTGAGCTTATTCCCATTCAACTTTTAAAAACTCTAGGAACCACAAGGAGCCTGCAGTCTAAGCAACGTTAAGCCAATTGCCGCCAATGTGGCTCAACTGACAAGTCTTAAGGGAGCTTTCAGAACAGCCTGATCATCAAGAATTGCAATTGTCCAGCCTAGCAGTAACAAATAATTGTAAGAAAATGACTTCAAAAGATCTCTTACAATGCAAAATGTAAAAAGAAATGTAATTATATATTACTTTTTATGCAAGAAATTACATTTATTACACATGCATGCAATTAACGCTAGCTACTTAAATAACATGATCACATTTATCTATGTTTTTAGCTCTTCTTTTGTTTTGCACAACACAGCTTTGTCACCAAGCACTGCACCACTTTGGAGCATTCATCGACTGGAGTTCTGGTTGTGTCTCCCATGCTTGCTGAAGATATTGATGTTTGGGTTCATTTTAAGGTGGAAAATGAAAGGCCACAATTTGCAAGTAAGCTCTTCATTTGCATTAGCATACAGCCTCCACATCAGCATGTAGTGTAGTTACATGCAAACAGGCATCCCGCTGGCAGCCTTGGAGAATCACTGCAGGCACTTCCACTGCAGGAAGGAGAAAAGATACAGATACACAGAGATGGAAGTTAAATGAAAGTGAATTAATTTGTCTGTTATAAAATTACCATGGGGTTAAACAGTTTCAGGAAATGTAGCATTAGATTGTTATTAAAACTTTAAAGCTTATGCTTTGTGCTGATGTTACAATAAATATATCCCAAACAGTAAATGATTACATTACCACTTTTTCTTTGCTGCTTAACATAGCTGATTATATTAAATATGTAAGTTAATAAAGCAATTTTTATTTCATGTGGATTTCCTGTTCTAAATTTTTCTTTCCAAAATGAATCAATTTTATCCTTGAATCTTATTTGCACTCAAGTTCAAAGTTGCACTTACATTCACCAGAAGAACTTACTGCAAGCCCAGCTACACACACACACACACACACACACACACACACACACACACACACACACACACACACACACACACACACACACACACACAAATACACACACATATGCATGCACACACAGAACTGTGCTTCACTGGACAAAAGATACCAAATGAGAAAAGGATAAGTGCTGAGCCAATCTAGGGCTATAGCTCTTCATCTCCTCATTGCCATGATTGCCTCTTCCATGACCAATCTCCTCATCCTTTCTGTGGCAGACAAATGCATTTATTTTAAGAAAAGAAAGTAAATTGTTTTATTTTCTCTTTTATTTTCTCAGCATTCACATTTTCCTCCAACCTGGGGTGCACCTTTTGGATCTTCCAACTCATAATGAACTCATACTCATAATTCTATCATTGCTATCCTCTAAACCTCAGCCTGTTTGTTATCCATTTAATTTGTTAAGCTGTATGTTGCTCAGACATCACTATATCATCATCCCATACTGTGTGCACTTTTATTATCGCTGGTAATGCAAAAATGTTGTACTCTGTTATAAGCATGTTAACCAGTGTCTTTACTGGTAAAATAAAGCTTTTGCAAGCTGTAACTATTTGTTACTGAAAAGGTACTGAGTCAAACTTTTGTAGTAGTGTCGTATAACTAGTAAATACAGGGCAAATTTTGCCAGTGCCGATGCTGACACCAATACCGAAACAAATTCTTAACAAATTTTAATGATCACTAAATCACTTTCCACAATAATTTTTTAACACAACAAAACACACCTCTCAGCTTTTCCACGGCTTTTCAAAGCTTGAAAAGCAATTTTGGGGATTTTTTTAATGTTCATATCTCTAAAGGTTCCAAAATTTTGCATAGTGCATTTTTGAGGTTTATTTTTTTCATTACCAAGAAAGTAATCAATACCCTATCAAAATGCTAGTATTGATCCAATACTAATACCAGCATTGGTATTGATACTACTGATGTTTGGATCAATGCTCCCATCTCTAGCAGGTTGTCTTCTTTTGAAACACAGCTAAGTCTCAACCATAATCTGTGTTTAAGCTTGAAACCTCTTAAAAAAAGCTAATTAACCTTATTGCCGCACATGATATATTAACAACATTAAAAGATAGATGATTGTGGACTTAATCTAATTTGCCATTTTCTTTATTTGCTTTGCTTTTTGTTCAGATTGTGTTGTAAAAGTGAATTTGGACTGAACTGAATTAATTCAGCCCAAGTGAAGAAGAGAAAGTGGAGATAGAAAACACATGTTTAGATTAGCAGACTGGAGAGAGTCCACAGAAAAGAGATGAAAAAAAGAGCAGGAGAGGGAAAGTTGATCGGTCATAACACAGCCCAGCTACACATTCCAGAGTAATTGAGCGGATGATTAGTTTTACAATCAGCAACACAACACCAGCTGTCTGAACACAAAACTATATAAATACAGAGATGAGGATGGTTAGGAGAAGAGAGAAGATCTAGCTAGAAAAAGAAATGGAAAGTGAAGCATATGGTAGTCATAATCCCTCATCACATCCTTCTCACTGTTTTTTGCTTCCCTTTTCCATTCAAACATTTTTTCCTCACTTCCACAAGTCCGCTCAGTGTCTACAAATCACTGGGGTAATTAGAGCTAATTTGCCCTCCTTGAACAAGTATTACGGGTGTTAGGGGTATTAGTGAAAGGCTCAGCTTTCACCGTTCTGTTTGTGTCAACAGGGCAGCCTAATGAAGCGTGCTGGGACTGTCGCAGAACACTTGTCCTGCTGATTACACTTGATTTACCAAGTCCTCTGTGTTTCAAGTGATACCTGATTCCTGTTTAACAAATGACAAGGAACACCCAAGGAGCCGGGAACCTCGTGTTCTGCTTCTCAAGCCTTAGTATATTTATTAACATTGGGTTCAGATCAATATTTGCAGTAAAATATTTGCAGTCTTTCCTTCTTAACTGCCAATTATTTCCTTAATGCAGCAGGTCAAATGAACAAGCCACGTAATGGAGGTTCGAACACGACTAACATTAAAATTCTATAAGCTTTCTCATCAAATTTAGATTGGATTAGATCATTACAGCTTAATTTAATTTTGTTTAGATTCGATTAAACTCTAATGATACCATGGAGAAGAGTCACAGCAGTATAGAGAAGGTAATATGTAACTGCTGAAGGACAACAGCGCGGCGAATGCCCAAACATGTAACATTTTCTATTCACTTTTTTTTAGAAAAGGTTGCAATGAGGCGTTTTCACATTATTGCTCAAGAAACTTTGGTTTAATTGGCTGTCTTTGAAAAAGAAAACATTTTAAAACTGTACTAATTAATTGTTTGTCCACATGCGGGAAGGATAATGGTGAAGTTGCTGATTGAAAAAAAATGGATTTGGCCGCTACGAGTACTCACCTGTTTCATAACATCATTGATCATCATTTGAACACATACCTAATGATTAATGCATTTCCATATGAAATGTAAATAATGTTGCAAACACTGGTGTTTTTTACAGAAAGCGGGAAGTGTTACCATGTCAACCAGGAAGTCAAAGTTTGAAAAGTTGGGTAAGTCCTGTATTTTATCCTAACCATGATTCAAATCCTAACACAGGAGTTCGTTAAAGATTGAATCTAACAAACTTATTTGAAAATTATAGCAATGATGTGTGAAAAACTGCGACGTGTACGACTTGAATTTGAGTCTTTTGCGTGCATTTCAAGTTGACTTATTCGTCCACAAGACAACCTCAAACCTCCAAATGCACACAAGCGCACACTTTAATCAATAATATTAAGAAATTTGAGTTGAGGAACATGGTAAAAAAAAAATTCAACAAGAATCAGCAGATTAAAGGTTGTGACTCTATGATGGACTGTTGTGAGAGTGGGTTGTGCACATTGGGTTTAGTGCCTTTTTTTCCTGGATTCGTGAAAAATAACATTGTTGGCTTTGCTCATCCGAGATGATTTGCTCCAGTTCTTGTAAGCAAAATTAAAATGTTTATTAGTCTGTTCATTATTCTGATATGCATCTCTTTGTGTTGTGCGCATATGTTTTAGGAATGCAGCTTGCTAACTAGGCTTGATAGTGTTAGCTGATAAGTTAGCATCCTACCCTCTCATCCAAATGTTATTGGCTGCGGAAAAACAACATGGCAGCAGTCAAAATACCAACACTGGGCCAAAAACCAATGAGCAAAACCATCGTGGACAGACAGACCAGAAAGAGGTCCAGGAACTAAGGGCAGTGATGAAGCTATCAGATCCATTTTTGTTGGCTCGTGTTAGGGATTCGCTGTTTTTTTTCTAAAATCTAAACAAGCTAGTACAACTAGAAGTGGACAAGGGAGGCACCCCAGTGTGTTTTGTTTTATGGTTTGTCTTAGGATTATTTTGAAATGTACAAAGAACCCGGTTCTAATTTTGATTTGGTAACTTTTTCTAAGCAGGTAGCAATTTATTTGAGGGTTTTTGTTTGTTTGTTTGCTTAGCGTTTTAACAGCTGGTGCTAGAAAACAGTGGTGATTAGAAAAGCTGTGGGCATGTATTTTAAACTATGAGCAAGCCTTTTTCCATTACACAGTCGTTTTATTAGGTGATTAAAAAATGTTTATTATAGCTTACTACAGTTAATTAAAATGCATTTTGGTTCCCTGCCCTCCTTTTATTTTCTTGACTTTCTTTTGTTATTGATTTTGAGCAATCAAGGTGGATGATTTTGAAAACCATTGAATTCCTATACATATTGGTTTTAATGACCTTTTGGCCACTTTAAAGGGATAAGAGCTACTAATGTGATGTGATTTTACAGAAAATGGAAAAAAGTGAGCAATTCCTTAACTATTGCTGAACGTTTATCACTTTAGATTATAAAACGGATCAATTGCAAAAAAAGAAAAGAAAAAAAAGACAAGAAAAGAAAAGAGGCATTTATAACAGTTTGAGCAGAACTAGTGGGATGATATGTGGTGCGACTACATGGCATCAGGGAGGGAACATTTGCCCATGTCTATGCAGCATGGCATCAGCCTAGGGAAGGCCGTTAAATGAAAATCAATAAATAGATCACAGGGCAAGATCAACATTTGTGGCTGTTTATAGTGTACAACAAGAACGTCCACCCGTAACACTGGCCAGCAGCATTCCTGTGTTTGCCCACACACAGGGAAGCCAATATTTGGAAATCTGATAATAGTTCTCTCAAATTTCTTTTCAATATTAAAAAAGTAGAATGAAAAAAACAAACATTGACATATAAAGTAAAAGTAAAAATAAATATATATTTAAGTTTGCTACCAGTAGAGTTTCAAGGGGCTCTGACACCAACTGTTACCATTAGTGACACTTGACGTGGCAGTAAACTAGTAAAATAATAACTTTAACTGCTATATTTTAAAAAAACAAATAAAGGTTGGTACAATGTTTGCAAAAGGCAAAAAAATAAAATAAAATACAATAATAATCAGAGGCAAAGGCACTCCATTCATAAAGACCAAAGTAGGAGCAGCAATAGCCTGTGTCTATAAGCTCCAGTGTGGATAATGTGCCAGCAACCACAGAGGCCAGTACATAGCTGTCATTCCTGTGTTCACTGGAAGCACATTTAGCAACCAACACCTGTTTCCCCTGCTTAGTCTCCACTGTAAGCTGCTCCAATACAGCCCCGCCTGCATCTAGAGGAGTGAGGATTCAGCTCATACTCAACAATTCTGCTATTTGTGGAATGCAGCTATGATACTATTTTTATTGCCATCGCTTACAGTTAGACAAGCATTGGCAGCAAATCATTCAATAACAGTTCAACACTTTGCTCTGGAACCTGTATAACATTCTATAAAAAGCAAATACTGAGGATTGATTGCTCTGTAAAAATAGCTCATATTTACTTTTCATTTCATTCACATACACACATAATAAACACAGGTGTGGGTGTGGATTAGTAGCAGTTCCATACAGGAATAATTCATGTTTTGAATGAGTTGTTGCAGCAGTCAATACAGTTCACAGGAAAGGGGAATGTTTTCCAAATGAAGAGTTAGACAGTTTTTAACCTGATTAATCTGCATACATTCAGATATAAACTAATCTAAGGGATTAGATTAAGGAAAATTGCATCATTTGCATTTTATCAGCCATATTTCCGGTTTTACACACCATCCTTTCCAAATTAACACAGTACACCGATTAGTACTGCAGAGAAATAACTGCAGACGTCACTGATATTGAAGCTTTCTTTTCGAACAATGCAGATCAGAGGTCAGCTTGGGAAACTTGGATTTCTTAAGGTAACAGGGCAAACGCTTATTGAAGAGCATTGCTCAAGTAAAGCATTATTCAAGGGGAGTGTTTTTTATCCAGTGGCTAGGTTACTGGTCAGTCTTTAGAGTCTCACTATAATCTTAAACTTACACTCTGTCTGTATGCCACACTTTTTACTAAAATCTGTACCCATTAGTTTTGTCAAACACGTATTTAGGTCAACGCAGCTTTGAGCTTTGAGCTACAATCTATCACTGACTTGTCAGTTTGCTAATTGCTACCATCTACATAAAACGTCAAAAGCTAATCATATTTTATAAAGAACGTTCAAAGAAAAATATCTTGAGGCATTTTATCAAGAGCAATGACACAACCCTTTGATTTACATTACATTAATAAAAAGCCTTTTAAATGTAATAAAGAAAAATACAGTTCTGAAAAGAGTCCTCAGTAATAGCAGACTATAAATAGCATTTAACTTAAATGCATAAAATGACAACAATTCCACACAAATTCTTCTGTTTTTGTGCCAAGTCATCTGAAAAGAGCCTGAAAACACACAGTTACTCAGCAGTGAGGAATCCTTTGCTTTCCCACCTGCTTGTCAATCATCCAGGCTTCTGTTATTTGACCCTACCTGCTGCTACTGTCCCATGCTCTCCATAATGACCATACCACACATACCAGAGCCACACAGGGGCATTCCTGCTCCATTGACCCAGATTGTTTCTTACTTCCTAGCTGTCAGTGGAAGCAGCTTTCCACTGAAGATAAAAGCAACTAATGGATCGATTCCCAAAGGAGATGTAGCGTCACAACAAAGGCTGGAAGAATGTGATGATAAATATGCAATTATTAAAGGTTTGTTATGATTTTAAACGTTTCCAGTGATCCATTTTTTCCATGGGTTTCAGCTTTTGGAAAGGGATCATCTACACAGCAAACATTAAATGAAAACCCCCAGTATGAGGGTAGCATTTTTAAATGATTGGTGGCTAGAGTTAGCTTTTTACCCTGCATTATGTCTTTGGAGTAGACACAGCAATGAATGAATGATTAATGATTTTGCTTATGATGATACGTTTGCCCTGTGATGGACTGGCAGCCTGCCAGGCTATCCTGCCTTTCACCCAATGACAGCTGGGACAGACTCCAGCCCACCGCGGCCACGAATAAGCAGTTAAAGAAAATCGAAAATGGATGGACAACTGGCTGGATGGATGAATGGATGGATTTCAATTACATCAAGCTGCATAATGACAACAGGGGCACCAATTAGGATTTAGAGTATTGTTAAGATTTTATGATATTGTGTGAAAACTTTCCAGCCAGTTTACTTTGCATTTATATATTTAGCTAGGGAGAATAAGGACACCAGCATTTCCTTCCACAATCTCTCTAAAAACAAACATAACAAATATATACAATATATTCTACTTATCATTTATTCATCAAGAAAACTTTATATTTTGCCTGAACTAAATAGATATTCTTACAATTTGTGACCAAGAATTGAATTTCCAGTCAATTATCAGAAAAAGAGAAAATATCCAGTGAGCAGAGAATCACTGAATTGTTGAGATGGGAGTGTCCAGACTGCTTTGAGCTGATAGGAAAGCAACAGTAAAATTAAGTAACTACTTGTTAAAGCAAGGTATCCATAAGAACATCTCTGAACACACAACACATGGACTACAGCAGCAAAAGATCACACTAAGTGTCACTGCTATCAGCTAAGAATGGGAACCTGAGGCTACAATTAGCACGTGGCTAACCAAACTTGGCTGATCTAATGCCTTGTCTGAGTTTCTGACCCTACCATCTGAATTTTGTGTAAACAATACGAAAGCATTAATCCATCCTGCCTCGTATCAAAGATTCAGGCTGCTGCTGCTGATGGTGTAATAGTGTGTGGGATATTTTTTGGCACACTTTGACTTGCTTAGTGCCAACTGAGCATTGTTTAAATGCCACAGCCTACCTGAGTATTTTTGCTGAATATGTTCATTCCTTTATGACCACAGTACTGATGTTCTGTTGGCTGCTTTCAGCAGGAAAATGCTGTAATGAAAAACGCATCGATCTGCTTAAATGCATTTTGGAGTACTAATTTTATACCATAAACATCGGATATGTGGAGCCAACATCTGTTGTCTTGGATGGACCCTCTGGAATAGAAATGTTTCCAGCACCTTGTTGAATCTTAACAACCATCAATTAAGGCAGTTTTGAAGGCAAAAGGGGCTTCAATACTAGCAAGGTGTAGCTAATAAAGTTCTCACTGAGTGCAATATTAACAAGTTATTTTGCCCAACTTTTTGAGCTTATCCCTGACGTCCCATGTAGCTTGGAATTCAGTTAATGCACCTCTAAGACATTCTTTTTGTGTCTTGTTCTCTCCTTATTTAATCCAATGTTTTGGAACATATATATCTTTTGCTTATGGATGATTATCGTTATCTTCTATCTGCTGTGACACCTCCGACGAGAAACATTCAGTATGAAAAATAAACATAAAACTATTTATTCTGTTAGCACCTTTCTGGAAATCTCTTAAGTTTCACATTTTTTTAGCGCACTCCATATTTTAGATTACATCAATACATGTATCGTTTAATTTGTAGGAATCACAAATGTACATAAATGGTGTTGCAGTATGCGCCTGTGTGAGGGATTGTGTGTTTTTATGTGTGTGCGTGTGAGCATGTCAGTAGACAGTGTAATCTGAGGGATAACATGATGCTTATCCAGCTGATCCCTCACCACCCCCGGTTCTGACAGATTGACACTCATCATTCTCCACATTACCTTTGCCTAATTGGCAGGTAATTCTCCTCTCCCCTACTGGCCGGCTGCTGTCACTTTGTATTGTCCGTGTACTCTACTACTACCCCTACTGTCTGGCTCTTTATCCTCCAATCTTACCAGTCACCCAGTAGACAAAGAGTCACTCAGCAGGACCTCTTGTCTAAGCCCAGAAACCCAGTGTGCACTGTCACTGTAAACTGGGGAAGTGAAGTTGGGAGCTTCCTCTTTCATGGTAACCCCCATGCTGGGAAGATCTCCACAGGGCTGACAGGAGTGCCGGCCCCAAATACTTTCAACCTGTCACCAACTACTCCTTCCAAAAATCATGAAGTATTGTAAATACAACAATAACACAGATTTAATGGCTGACATGTGTCTTTATTGAGGAGTGTTCGTCATGTCTTACCCTCAGTTAGAGACCATCAATTAAAAATCACGTCAATGTATTTACAACAAGAAATATTAATGTCTTTACATGATTTTGTAGGTGTTTTCGGTTTCATTTGGTTTGCTAGAAGGAACGCCAGCAAACACCAATGATTGTGTTTTCTATTCTGATGTTAAGAAAACACAGGGTTTCTCTCTCACTGCCGCATATCCCAAGTTAATCCCCACACATCCCAAGTCTTTTAACGTGTTAAGCCTGTTCTCATTCTACTTCACAATCTTAAACATACAAACACGTGGATTTCAGCTGTACTGTAGTCCCCAGCCTGACAGTGATTGACAGGTGTTTGCAGAGCCACACTGGATAGTCAGACATGAGACATATGGGAGTCCCACCCTCCTGTCATGTCCACCTTCCCATGAGTCCTTTGTGGCTGAGGTGCAGGTGGCAGGAGCAGTCAGGAGCTTGTCAGAGCAACAGGAAGAGGCTAGCACTCTCACACGCACACAGATTCCCTCTCTCTTACAGCACCAACCGTCAGACACACTCACTGTCAACCCCCCTGTGAGTATGTCAGCTGTCATTAACTTCCCAGACTTCCAGTGTGCAGGGGAGCTTCCCCTTTGTTCCCTCCCACTCGCAGGTGACTTTCACTAGGGGCTGCATGCTGGGAATGCCCAGACTCTGTGCTGGGAATATTGGACCTGACAACCTAAACAGGCAAAGGCAGGAGAATGAAAGTGAGAGAGAGGTCATTTCTGTATGTATGTTTATAAAACACTGCATATATAGTATTGGTATATACGTTTGTGCCCATTTGTTTTATTTTATCTTCATAGTTTAGGGTTCTGTTCTTAATATTTTTAATATGACAATTAAAAATGCAAGGTGTCTGTTATTTTTTGTATTTCCGTATTTTCCCTATATCCTGTAAAAGCTGTCGGCTTTTATACGTGTGAATGTGTGTGTATGAACGTGTATGCATGTTGAGGGACAGCATGCATGGAATGTGTGTGATATAAAGGCTCTCTCCTCGTGACACAATGGCGTCTTTGACAGGCGGGAGAAGGGAAGGCTTTGTTTGGTGACACCACAGAGTGTTGTGAATGCCCGACATAGCTGCCATTCCTCTCTCTGTGTCGTCCGCCAGGCCACTGGCTTATCAGGGATTCCTCTGCTCTCGATCTGCCCACGCACACCCCCAGTATGTGTGCAAGTGAGGGAAAGAGTTTGTGGCACAGAGTTGCTAACACCAACAAGGAAAATGCTAATGAGCCATGGAATAGAACAGACTTTCTGTTAGATTACATATCTCAACACAACTGGATCAGTTTGGCTGCTAGAGTTTTCAGCAGTCTTAAGTAGATGGCTAACATGGGTTTGTATTGTGCTTTTAAACAAAAGAACTCAAAAACAACTGGTTACTGGTAACAAAGAAGGATAATAATGATTATAGTAATGGTGATGTAGGGGCTGATTTCTTGAATAAGTGGTGTCGATGGTACACGTGTCAATGCACACAAGACCATTCATTTTTGCTAAATTCATAACAAAAGATGCAGTTTGCACATACAACACTTAGGAAAATGATTCAGTCACATAAAGACTTATCAGGCAAGGTGGAGTGTCCAAAACTGTAGGTCTACCTCATGCAGCTAAAAACATCTCTGAACCCTTAAGGTCAGAGGTGTCCTTACTTTGGTTCCTGTGTTTTTTTGGTAGGGCCTTGCTGAAGTGGTTGTGGTGAATCCCAAAGATGCTTGTTCTGATAGGGATCTGCAGAGCTTGGAGGCTGGGTAAATGAATCTATACAGCCATTGTTTTCTTCTTGTCCAGTTCAGGATTGCAGTGGTGCTATGGTCTATTCCATTTGTCATGAAGCAAAGGGTGGTGCAGATGCTGGACAGTTTGCAAGTCCATGGCAGGGCTACTATATAGAAGCATACAGCAATTGGTATTCACATTCACATTTACAGCCAATTTAGAATAACCAGTTATCCTAACAAGCATGGCTTTGGACTGTGGGAATAAGTAAAGGTTTCAGAGACAACATGCAAATTCCACATGGAGGGACCCACTTCTCTCTTGGACAACTTCTTTTTTAGCTGCTGAGGGAGAAAACACAAAAAAAAACGTGACACGATGCAGTGACACCAAGGCATTTTCCTATTCTAGTTAATCTGTTTGGTTAAATCTGGAAGAATTGATCACTTGGCATGGATTCTCTTAAAGAATAATTTTATTGCCAGGTAAACAATACTCAGAATTACAATATTTAAGACTGAATAATTCTGCGAAACCCAAGTATCCCAATGTGAGCAGACTTCCCTGATTGAAAAATGATTTGGTGGGCTTAAGCTTGAAAGGTCATCTCTTTATTCATATAGTCATGGTTACACAGGTAATCCTTGGTTCTGCATGCTTTCCATTATCAGACTTGCTTAACTTCAAGGACAGACTGACCTCTTGGGCTGGTGGGCAGCTGTGCCTTCTGCTCTTTTTGCCAAACCAATAATCTAGTAAAATACATGAAAGCAAGTCAATAAAACTTCATTTTTGAGCAGTGATTGGAGAAACGGTACTGAAGACTCAACTATTCAGGCAGGTTGTTCCAAATTTCAGACTTTCTTCCCTTATTTTCCATCTAATGCTTCTCTCTCATCACTCTGTTTATCTAATGGCCAGGCTGTGAAATAGTATGTTGCTGAGAACATCATTCTTCTTTCTGGTGTCAGTAATCATGCAGTTACTTCCAGCT
This sequence comes from Simochromis diagramma, assembly GCF_900408965.1. NCBI lineage: Eukaryota > Metazoa > Chordata > Actinopteri > Cichliformes > Cichlidae > Simochromis > Simochromis diagramma. Next base: position 10,863,054 of record NW_024386831.1, read on the forward strand.
CTCACACAAACATAGCAGTTTCTGCCAAGATGCCTGATCCTCATCTTAACACTGGTATGGTGCCCACATGTGCAGAAGTTGGCCAGTTTATGCACATAAACTCACACACCCACACAGCTGTATATCTGCATTTCCATGCCAGGGGTTGTGTTTTATGTGTTTACATGAGGTTTCATGGACCTAGCAGAGGCTTGGCAGCAGCAATGCATCAGCAGTTTTGAGTAGGATTAGACCAGTTTGCACAATATTGTCCTTTAGAGTTATAATCCCTATTCATTTTAGGAAGTTTGAACTTCCAGATGGAAAATGCACATTTGTTTGTTTACTTCAAGTTTTTTTTAAATAAATTATATAAATACTACTACTTGCTAAACTGCTACATTAGGCTAAGAACTGCATCTTAAATGTCTGTCTCTAGTACACTTGCCCTTGCCTAGATCTTGAGCGATCACCTGGAAGGGTAGGAAATGCCCTCTATAATCTGTGCCATTGAAGTTGAGCTTTAATTAATATGTAAAATATAGGTGGCATAAAAAAGGATCTCACATTTGTAGCTTTAAGTCAAGCTATTTTTAAACAAGACACTGATTTTTGGTGGGGTGTTAGCAGGAGCACTTATTAACTCAAATTATGTGCTTCTAGATTAGAGGTGGATGATACAGTTCTCATTGTTAGATTGTCTCCATATTCAGCTCTCTGCACACATAAAATCATTTAAAATCTTTTTTTTAAGTGTCAAACAATGTGAAAGTACAATCCCCATAGAAAGACTGAAGTTGTAAAAACCTGTAATGTATGTATAATGAGAACATAATCACATATCTACTCCATAAATGAATTTTTCCACTTCTTGCCTCGTACTGAGGTCAGTAAGAGCAGGATAAAACAACTGTGGTCAAAAAATGTCTGTTTTAAATATTTTTATTTGAAATCCCATTTTAGAGAGCAAAATAGCTCTTTTACAAGCTTCCTGTTCCTCAAGTCTCAGTCCCTTATTTTTCATTGTTTGAAGTTACGTTTCATTGTTCAACCTTTAAAAAAAAAAAAGTAAAAATAGAAAACTTCAGTCTTATTGGATGCCAGTGTCTTTTCTCAGATGTGGGAGGTTGAGTTATTCTTGTCACTTTCCTAACACTGTGCCTTCAGGGAACAATTATGTTCCTTTTATGTTGTTGTAGCTTATTTCATCACACTCCTCCACTGCTCCTCCCTTTTAACCAGCAACACACACACACACACATACACGCACGCACGCACACACGCGATAATATGAACACATATGGTCCATTAACTCTACCAGTCTCCCAGGAGCTTCTCTCAGTTCAATTGCAGCCATCAGGCTCATCAGGCAGTGCTGTGGGAATAATATTAACAAAAAAAGAATCAGCCGTTCTGTCGGCCTCTTTCCCTTCTTTCAACATAGACACACACACACACTCGATCTCAGATCAAAGTATTTCCTTGCTTCTGCACTGTCCATGTTCTGTGTGTCTGTCTGTCTTTGTGCACTGTTTATTGTTGTCATTATTATCCCAAAGGTTTCATCTTGTGTGTCCAACAGGGCTGCATGTGCATGTTTTAGGGCGCGCGAGCAAATGGGAATGCAAAATAAAGGCGTTGCTGTAAGGTGTGTTTGGAAGCGTTTCCGTCCTTGTTTATCTATGCGTGCATGAGTGCGCTGCGTATTGGCAGACTTGCTGCTCCCACGTCCCTGAGAATGAGGCCAATCAGACTGGATAGACAGTTTATTTCCAAACACTAGCGTCTGGCCTGCTGCCTCACACACATTCCAATACATCCAGACAGACTTTCAGAAGCAGGAATTAAAAGGCATTGGAGTTGTTAAAACATGACATTCCCAAAAAAGGGCTGCTGGGCCCTGAGACTACCCAGAAACATCCCACATGACTTAACCCTGCAGGAATTACAGCATCGCCAGGGTCGCTGATGAAGGTTCTCTCATAGATACACTCCCTCTGCAATCCTTTACTCTCGCTATTTTTGTCCTTCAGCCTCTGTTTAATAATACTATCTCTCATATTAAATAATCATCACTTGTAATATATGTTCTTTTGTTTGGTGTAGTCATGTTTTAAGGGGCTTCCTCAAGAGTACCTCTGCAATCGAATGAGGATTTCTGCTCAGAAGTCTGGAGAGTGCATCAGATTTTCTTTTTTAAGTGTCAGATTTGAGATTGGATTCTTAATCCAGTAAGTGATGTGGATGTAACAGCCTCCTTTCATCTCAGAAGTATCAGGCAGTGTGCCAATAGTATAGTAAAAGCAATAATCCCCTAACCCTTTAATTGTCTTCCTTCTGGAACATTTCCAAAAAAGGACATAAGATGGTTTGGTTTGATTTTGACACAGGGAAGTTTTTAAGATATCTGCAGGACTTGTTTCCTAAATTAATTTATGGGCCAGTGATAATTCTATACATCGGTCACAAACCTGGTCAGCCTGCAGTAAAATCTGATGAGGGGAGAAGGATGTACTTTACAGCTTTAAATTGAATGAGTGAATATTGAGCCCACAAGGGAAAGGAGTGGAGTCTCCCACCCTAACTCTCCTTATCAAATGTCAAATAGGCCTCCTGTACCCATGAAAATTTAATATCAATCCGAGAGCAGCTATTTAATTTTGTGGTTAGATTGGATGCATTAAGATTGCTCCCTTATCAGTTGGTTTAAAACATATGATGGCTTAATCTGCTCAACTTATTTGGGCGCTTGTGGGGCAGTTGCAGAACTATGTCTAATATAGATGAAATCCACCCCCCTTCCACCCCCGAAATAGGGTGGGATGTCTTATTAACCACTGTAAAAAAAACACAAGCTCTATTAGAGTATGATTAATGTTTATTCATTTTTTCAAATGATTTTCTGACATAAAAATCAGTCCTGTGCTTTGAGCCACTCCTCATTTCTTGATATTTTGATATATTCAGTATACTCACTTTTATTCTTAAGCAACCTTGTCCTTTCTCTAAGTAATCTTCACCAATAGTTCTCCAGGCTTCTTGAAGGACACCCAAAGCTCTTCTTTGGATGTTGGAGGTCTTTTGTTTTGTTCTTTCTCAAGAACACATTGCTTCAACAATCGTGAGGACTCTGGGGAGGCCAGTTCATGATTGATAGTGTTCCATTGTGTGTTTTTCTATCCAGGTATGCTTCCTTACTGCAGTAACAGTATGTTTGAGCTCATTGTCATACTGAAAAATGAAGCTGTGGCCGATCACATCTCACTACATCTTTCTGCAATCACAACTCCATCAGTTTCAACAAGAGGCCCAACACTACTGACTGAAATGCATGGGCATGCACGTTTTACAGATGACAGCGGAGACTCACTGTTGTATTTCTCTTCTGACCTCCACTGTATATACTGGCAATGATTGTAACCAAAAACTTCAAGTTTGGATTCATCACCTCGCAACACCTGTTGCCAATGATTACAGTTCAGTCTTGTGTCAGTTGCCACACGTCTGCCTTTTCTGCCTTCCTTAAGGAAAATCTTGTTTGTTTCCTTCCTTAAGGAAAACAGGAGATCCACTAAAACCATTTCTGATGAGTTCTCGCTAAACAGTAAAACTTGATAAACTGAGGGGTCAAATACATCTCTAAGGTCACGTGTCAGGTCATTGCTCAGTTTTTTTCCCCTGTTTCTTGCAGTCATGAATTTTAGATCCTCTTCATCTGTTGTCGATAGATTTTTAAGGCCTACCACTTTTTGTTTTCTAATCATCCCGTCTTCTCAAATCTTTCCAGGGCACACTTGTGCTTGAATGATTCCTAGGTCACTGTTGAGTGGCTTAATAAATCTTCTGAAACTAGTCAGGTAAAAGAAGCCAGTGTCCAAGGAAAAACTCTGACAGCCCTTTAGAAAGCCTGGGGTACTATTGCTCAAGTCCACAACAAAGTCAGGCTCCTTGGAAGCAAAATATAAAGAAATGTAGGGTGGCTCATGACTTTTGCACAGTGCTGTAAACTTATCAGATATTAATGTCTGCATCAGGCGTTCAAAAACACTGGTGCACAACCACACTCACACACACTTAGAGGAATGTTTGTGAGTGGGAGTTGAGGTCAAACTTCACTATCACGGACTGTGTTGATGTATTCGGTTTCTATACAGGCTGACTAAGGCAGGCTAGCTGTTTAACAGTGGCTCCATTCATTCTGCTGGAAAATAGGGCCACTGACACTTAAGGGCCTTTGACGCAACTTAAATGATCATTAAAGCATTTTAAAGGGGCCGATCACCTTCCACTCATCTCCTGCGTATGCTTGTGACGTTGCACATACCCACTTTGGGGTGAGGATCATTCAGTGTTGTGATTTGTTTTTTGTTTTTTTAAATAGGAATGATAGGACATTAATATTATTGTTTCTGCACGTGGTCGCTGATGGATAGGTAAATGAATATAAGAAAGTGATCTGCAAACATTATATGCAGATATATGCTAAATGTGCCCACATTTTATTTTAAAAAATGATTCTTACTCCTATACACCGTTGACTTTTCCAAAGTATCAGTGGAAGTGCATTTCAGCGAGAACAATGAAAGGCAGTTTCTCTGAAATACTGTAACATTCTGCCCGACTTTATCCAGATTTATCGTCACCTACTTTACTATAATCACTAAATCCCATTTCAGTTTCAGCACCATAATGATTAGACAAATGTAAAAGTCCGAATAAACTATGAATCCTTTGAATAATTAAAACATTTTCATGCATTTCCATTACAAAAAAGTGGCTATCGAGGGGCTTCCCCAGAAGTGGATTTACTTTACTTTTCCTCCTGGTTTCCTGAGAAACCAAGAGCCTTTTAGACTAAGTAAGGGGTAAACATTAAAATATTCATGTATCAATTAAATCTGTAGAAATTAATCTAATAAATATAACCTGACAAAGCTATTACAGGCTCTTAAATAGTAGAAGTTATTATAAGGATAAATCCTGCAGGGCATTTTATGGCTGCTGATTGCAGTAGTTCTGACAAATGCAAATGTATAGGGCTGGACAAGGAAGTAGTATCACTGACCCTTCTCAGCTATGAATAAATTATTTACTTTAATTTCAGTGTCATACTTTAGAAGTATTGAACTCTTTTTGTCTTAGATAGCTCGCTGCAGTTTTAAGTGATCTTTTGATTCCTTTTTTATGTAGATTAACATTTTCAAATTTGGGGACTGATCTTCAGTCTGCGAGGGTGGGAATATTTCAAACTTAGTCACAAAAAAACCCAACATTGGTAAGATAAGATAGCCTCTTATGATCTGTCTCTATGACCAATTTAGAAAGACAGTGGCCCCAACTTGTAGTGAGAGAGAAAGAGACACTTACTGTCAATTTTCCGGCAGCTGGGCCTTTACCTGTGGGGCACAGTGGGAACGCTGTGAGGCCGGAAACTGCAAAGATAGCCATAAAGTTCAAGTGGAGTGTAAGCTTGGACGCTGGGGTGAAAAAGAAGAGCCCAATGGCCAACTGGTCACCACCGAGGGGTGGGTTTGACTGCTCTGTGGAAATGGAGAATTCTTACAACCACATTCCTTAGGGAGTTTTGTGTTTAGTACTTTGGGTTTATGATACATGCCGACCATTCCTGCCTGACAAGCCTCCAGTTTGAGAACATTAGAGTTTCCTCTCTGCTTTTTGGGTTTCTTCCACTGGCTTTATTTGACATGTGACCTTCAGGGTGCATTGGAGTTGAACATGTTCTTATAGAGAACAATGGATCGCTCTTTCCAAGTTAAGAATGAGCTGCTGCTCAAAGTTGAAGAGCCATATCTTTCGGTCGTGTGCATGTTAGATGCTTATTCCAAGTCCAATTAATGTGAGAGCTGGGAGATGACTGAAAACAGGCTGACCAGAGCATATGTATATGTTATTACTCCTCACTGACCCCTAACTTAGGCTTGGATAATTATCTAGGAGACTGAAGAAGTCATGCTTCTCCCACTGAAGAAAAGGCTACTTTTATGCATCAGTCTACTGCTACAGTATCTACTGGCCTTCACATTTTTACAGGCGTGTCCCTATAAATGTTTCAAATATATATATTTTTTAATATGGAAGAGCTCATAAAATTGCTTTGCTTGCCCTGGGTAGCAGTGTCTTGTCTGGGGCTCTCTAATTGCTCTGAGTCCACCCCCTGAACTGCAAATCCATTTTTACAGCTTGCATTAGCATACATAATGCTGCTCTGTGGACTCAACGAGTCATGCCAATTGAAAAGCAATCATTTTCACAGCAGAGCACTGCCATCGCCACTTTAATTGAGTGTGAGAGTACTTGGGTGTCTATGTGCGTTGCCTTGTATCATGAGACGGGAGATAATTGGTTGTGCAATACAACACAGCAATATGTTGGTAATTCAATGATTAGAGCTGATTGCTTTTGTCTAGTTGTGTCCCATGGGGTGACACGTGTTTATGTTGGCCACATCTTTTCTTACTGTCTGCGCTATATCTGTTACTGCCTCACACACACACTCATTACACTCACCCACTAAAGAGAGAAATATTCCCTCCCAATAATAAATAGAGCCGCATGCTAAAACATGAGCTTGGAGAGTTCATACACTCTGCTATAATAAAGAGCAGAATTGTTCTTTATATGAGTGCCCCACTGTTTAGTGAAAATGAAACCCAATTATCGTATCTTGAGTGGGTCCCCAGAATTTCATGACTGCTCTTCATAAAATTTGTGTACAAACTGCTTGTTTCCATGAGAGCTGTTCATGTTAGAATATCCATAAATAGGGGGGGGGGGGACTGTTTAGTGAATGTAAATGAATCAAAAGTGGACATTACTAAAGTACTGAGTACTTTTCTCCCAACTATGCAGTCTTTAACTTTCACAAACAAAAACTACTCACAAATTTACACGCACTACTGACTGCCTTATACAGTCTCTTTTTGGCCGAAATGGATAGAATACCGCTGAATGAAGAACGTCTATGATCAATTAATATAACGGGAAGAGTCATTTCCATACAAAGTGGACAAAGGAAAAAGCTCTAATGAAGATCTGTGTTATTATGCGTGCTGGCTAATTTCTCACAGCATCAAGCAAAAGCCTGCAGGGACAAAGTGACTGAATCAAGAGAATGTGTATTAATGGCGAAGGCTGCTAATTGGCCAAACAGAGAGAGGGGACATTAATCTTAAAGGCTATTTTAGACTATTCAAGTCTAAAGCAAACTTGGCACTGCCTAATGGCTAAAATCTAAACTGTGGGTCACAGGGGTACTTAAAGGGCTGTAGGAAGGTTAATCTGTGGAAATACACAATAAAGATTCTCTTTTATCTTTATTTTTTAACCTCTGCATTTTTATTGACTTCATAGTGATGCATTATGCATTTTTTAAATTCTCACACCTTCATTACAAAATTGCAATTAAAAACCCACAGAATTCAACTGATATTTGTTATTCAGTCATCATATTTACTGAGCTTTAATTTCTTAAAGCTCATACAGTCAGATAGAAAAGAAAAGAAAACAATATGCAATATTTTTTGTTGTTGTTGTTTAAAAATGTAAAGTTTTGTATTGCACAGTGTCTGCTTTCGGTGACCTTTCAGGATTTTAGGGAATGCATGCAACAAAGCTATCACCGATAGTAATAATATAAAAGACAGATATTTATGTTGTGATAGCCGTTGAAAAACTGTAAATGAACTGTAAGTGAAAGTGGGATGTTTGAGTTGCTCAGTCTGACGTTGTGCACTGATTTGACAAGCTTAAAGACTGATGGTGTCTATTGTCTTTGATGAAGCACTGACACTTAGTGGCTGATTGGTGTAACTACACTGTAACTGAGCCGGTAAGATTTCATCCATCAGTCGCAGAGATCTCACCTCAGGCAATCCAAAACTGAATCTAGATGAAACGTACACTGTATAAAATTTAGCTTTTTAAGCCAAATATTGCGATTTAAAGGCAAGTAACAAGAGAGGAGTTATGTCAAATGTACTTGATTTTTGAAGGGCTTTAGAGGATTGACTTATACACGATTACACTAAATTGCTGAATAAAAACAACTTTGATAAGCTTTGTTGATTTTTTTTAAAAAGCTACTGAAAAAATTGTGCTTTACTGTTTGCATTAGCCTAAAACTAGTGAACACAGAAAGGGTGGATCAAATGACTACACACTGCTGGAGAAATTAGAGTCACTGATGACTATGCCAATCATACATTCATCCTCCGCACCTGCTGTCACTTATAGTCCTGTACTTCTCTCTTTTTATTTGGAGCAATATTCTTCTTCTTCTTCTCTCGACTGGTCCCTTTAGAGATCACCACAGAGGATTATTTGCCTCCATTTTACCCTATTCCTAGCATGCCCCTCTGTTTCACCAACCCTCTGCATGTCCTCAGCACTACATCCATGCAACTCCTCATAGGTCTTCCTTTTGTCCTCTCCACTCCTCCCTGCCTGCACTCTCTCCTTCACCTGCTTGGATGACCCCAGGTATTTAAACTCATCCACCTTCACTGCCTCTGCTCCTTGCAGCTACACTGTTATACCTGTCTGCCTCATATGGATTACATTTAAAAGCCACTAGCTGGCGCCATTGTCCCCCACTAAACAGCGCTGGTGGCGTTGAAGAAAATGCATCACGTGATTAATCATCCGCCAAATTTTGGATGGTGCTTTAAAGTTAGCGAACACGGTTGGTTAAGGAAGTTTTCCAACATGCCACCAGTAATGTCGAATATGTTACGACTTTACAGAATACCAGCTCAGAAAAAGTACCTTTATCCATGATATGAAGAGGTTTTAATTCGAAAGTTTTAACCGGAAGTTGGTTTTATTTTTTATTTTACGTAAACTCGTGGGATAAAAGTGAAGAGGAGGAAGATTCTAATCACAGTAATAGTAGCTATGAACCAACATTTCAAGGATGCCGACTTGAATAACACAGTGGAAAAGCCTGGGCAGCAATATTTGGAGAGGAGGAAGCAGGTTTGACAATTTGAAGTACACAGTTAAGTTTTGTGGTGCAGTATCTTGGAAACGCTACCCTGTGCAAAAGTTGCCTGTCCATTCTTCTGTTTGTTCTCCGACCGACGTTTACCAAGCTTGTTTACATAGTTACTACTGGTTAAATGTACGTTAACCTACGCGTTTAAATCATTAATATCTGGTCTCCCATCCCTGTATCTAAATTCATAAGAAACAGACTAGGTTAACGTGTAGCTAGTTGAACACCGAGCCTCTGTATTTCTGGTTTACCAGCTGTGTATGTAGGCTTCGTGTAAGAGTAGTCACCACGTTATTTGACAAATAGTTATATGACATTTTGTCTTTTTGCACCTATGTTCTAAAACATGTTGCACTGTCTTTAAGGTTCTACCTCCAAAGGGAACTACCACAGGAACCAGTGATGGTAAGTGTAGTCTGGGTGTCACATGCCCTTTTGGGTTCCAACAGATCTTTAAGCGTTATATATTTATTAAATATTGCACGTCACACCACATTTGTCTTCACTGGTTAATATGATATTATTGAATTATAGCTTTTTTTTCTATTTTAAAAATGGTGAAAAGCTTAAAAGCAAGCCCCAAATGCTACTGTTGACACAGTGGGTTGCAATGTTCTGTACATAACAAAATGCAAAAGTTCAGAGAGTCTTGGGGAAATTACATTGTTGTTTTTGTTTTCTTGTTTTTGTTTTTTAAGTGAAACAAAGTATATAGAGCTACTGCAGCTGGTAGCCCAGCTTTCTTTAAAAGAAATTTCAAGCGCAATTGTCCCATTGCAAAAAATTTGGTGTTTTGAAAAACATTCAACTTGTCTAAGCAAATTACTGAAGCTCTAAAATAGGAGTGGGCGGTTAATTTTCCCAAGGGTCACATGGGAAACTGGCACTGCTGTGGAGGCATTCATGGGAAAGCTTATAAAGAGCTAAAATTCATATTTAGCAGAATTGAGTTCAGCTCGTTAGTGCGGCCGCCTACAACAATCTCATGTGGGCCCTTGAGAAAACAAATTGCCAATTGCTGATATAAAATCTCACTGAGAGCTAGTTTTTCCATTTTGGACACATTTCTAAAGTTAGACCACATATTGCACTTGCTACATCACATGTACGGACAGTGCTACACAAATTAAAGAAATTATTGAATGACTATAATTATTATTTTTAATATTTTTTTTTTTTTAGACTTTGCACAAAGACTTGTTTTGACTGGTGGGTCCAAAGAGTTGAAATGCTACAACAGAGCTTTGCATGAACTGTTCAAAGCAGTCGCCAATCATCCTGAGCAGTAAGTGATCAGTAACACCATGGAAGTGTTTGCATGTTTATGATGACTTCTTTGAGCAAAACCTGTATGTGGTTGTGTTTGGTTTAATTTGGCACAGTTGTAGTTTGCATGGCAACAATGAGGACCTGAGTGCAGACTCCACAGTAGTCCCACTTCAGGAGTCTCAGGTGCTGTTTACAGAAACAGGTATGTGTGTTTCACAGGTAGTAGTCCACTTTGTTGCCAAGGCAAATGTTTTCTGCTTCACTCAGAAGCTGAAATTATATCCTAAGTTGATTTAAAGTTTTCTTTTAATAACTTTATACTCTTGTCCAGATGTGACCTTGCCTTCCTATCTGGATGGTAGCTCTGGGTCCCAGGAAGCTGAGAGTGACAGAGAGCTGCAGTGGGATTTCCAGTTTCCCAACTCATGTGACTCATCTTCCTTTGCACTAGTCAAGATTTACCATGAAATGATGACCATACACAAACAGCTAAAGGTTTGCACATTAATATTTCTTCCTCTCATAATAGAATAAATAAAGCTCTATGTCCAGAATTTCTCAATCAATTAAAATGAAGAAACCTTACAAACATGGCATGTTAGGTATTTCGGTTTTTGTTGTGCTGAAGCTGTAGACTCAGCATGCATTTGTGTGTTCACAGGCAGAGCGACAAAATCAGCAGCAGCGGGAGAGAGAACTGCATGAGAGAGAAAGGAGGCTAAAACGGCAAGAAGAGGCTTTGCTGAAGCTGGCTGGGATGAAAGAGATGGTCCACAGTCGCATTGTGACTATAGAGGAGGTTTGACACGAATAAAACATCATATTACATTAAAAAGAAGGGACGTGTTCTTCACCACACATAGTTCCCTTTCCTTCCACCTTCTACATAACCATCCATGCACTTACAGGTCATGGATTATTCCATAAGGTGTCACTGCTATCTTCATTTTGTGTGAATGTTCAGTTATGTGTGCATCTCACCAGAAACACCAGCATGAACTGAGCCGGCTGCAGGACCTTCTTCGAGAGAGAAACAAAGAAAACAAGAGGCTTAAAAGCAATTTCGAGACAATCAAGGAGCTCAATGATAACATGAAGAAGCAGGTTGGAATTGGTTGCATTTGTAAAATTTCTAATCTAGGTCTGAACATTTCATAAGCATGATTATTTCCAACTTTTGAATGTCATATTCAAAATGAAGATGATGGCATCTTCAAAATTACCATTCAAATGTTCCCAAAAATGAAGTTAAAGTTTTCTTACCAAGCCAGTAGCTTGTTGATCCAGAGGAGGGCGCTACAACATAAGATATCTGGAAGTTCACTAATACGGCAGTGTATTAGGATTGCTTTGTCTACACTTGTTTTGTTGATCTAAATGCTTTTGGGGAATTTATATTGCAACAGCGCACTGATAGTCATTGTCTTTTTTCAAATCAACAGTTGAATGAGATCAGTGAACGAAATAAGAGGCTGGAGAGCAAATCCAAGAGGGTGCAGGCTCGGCTTGAAAATCTTCAGGTAACAACAAATATCTCAGTGCTGAAAAGGCCGTTCCTTCATGTTTTATATGAAAAGCCTTCAAGTTGTGACGTTTAGTCTCACAATCAGTTTTCAGCATCTAATAATGAGAGTTGAATAAAGGAGGCCATTCTGATATCTGTTATCTTTAGTAAATAGACAAAACAGATATTGACATTTACTTTTTTTGGCTTTTTTTTTTTATTATTATTTTAAGAGGAAATATGAGCACAATTTAGCAACAAGAAGCTGCAACAAAGGGAGTATTAAGAGTACCGAGTGTTTTAAACCATGCAACAAGGAGAAAGCAACAGCTTCTGGAAAACCCAACAACAAGGTACTTCATCTACTCAGAGTGCGTCTCTGTGTGTGGGAGTGGGACCGGGGGGGTTGTTTGTTTAACAGTTAAATGTACTACCAATCAGCAGGATTTACAGATTTCCTCTAATTACAGCCATGTTACTTAATCTATCGTTAATGTGTTTAGTGAAAAACGCTGCACATGGTTTAGTGTGGTTAGACAAACACTAACACTGCTCTTTACATATACCCGGAAAGGAAATGGTACAACAGCCCTTCTCCACAAACCACACGCATACTTCCAACTGACATGATAAATCATAGTTTGTGATTATGTTAAGTTATCATCACTGCTATTGATGAAGATAGATATACGGAGTTGGATACAGTTATATCCCTGCTGAGAAAGCTGGTTTTGTCAAACTTTTATTGCTTTATTTTCTTTTTTAACACTTTTTCTTTGCATTATATTTGAGCTGGGAGAGGTCTAATAAACACAGCAACTGTAACTTATTTTTCACCCTTCTTCCTTCAGGGCAGCGTAACTCCCTCTCCACTGAAGCTCATGGCCTTTCTGCTGGAGTGGGTGCTTGATGTAACAGAAAACAAAGTGGAAGGTGTAGGCCGGTGTTCAGAGGTTCTGCTCAGCGAAAGATGCCTCAAGGTGGTGTGCTCAATGCAGCTTTGCTCTGATCTTTGCATTTCTTCCCGGCTCTATTCCAACACACACAGTTGGTGTCACAACAACAAAAAAGCAGGAGATGATGAGACACGGACAGAGTTTGATTAGACATAACTTATCTTGGGTTTCTTAGGTGCTGCCGTTATTAGCAGACCAGCTTCATCACACTCCTTTGTCAGAACCTAAGCTCCTCCTCAACCTGCTTCGCCTCATTTACTCTGCTTTGAGACACTTGGACAACAGCAGGCAGGTAAAGATAATATTATTTCTGTGAGCAAGCTGTGTTTTTAGAGCAGGTAATTTTTAGATGCACCAAGGAACTTACTGTATTATATTATGAACATGTGGAGCATGACATTTTTACCGGAATTCAGCTAAAAAAAAAGAATAATTAAACCTTTTGCCATGCATGATATTTATTAGGAAATGTTCTTGTTGGGTTGTTGAAAGAAATGTTACGCTATGACTATTTAAGCTCTGGCTGAGATCATTATAAACAAAGTAACACAGTCACTATTCTTTTTCATGAAAATTTAAGTGTGTGTTCACTGTGAGCAAACAAGCCAGTGCTGAAAAAACGATGCCAAGACAGTGACCTTCAGGGGGGATGGTTTGTTTTTCTGCAAGAAAGACAAAATGGGCTGCATCTTGTTTATATGATCTGCCACTGTTTAAAAACTAAATCTCCCGCATAGCTGCCTGAAAGGACATTAATCTAAGTAACAGCCGCTTTATTCCTAAAACATTGCTTCTGGACACTTTTCAGCAGCAGTGTTATTCCTGTTACTAGATAAGCTTTGCTTTTAGAAAGTAAGAACACAGCAGGGTGAGATTACAATCTATAACAAGATGCAGGTAATTCTGTGGCCTGGCTCATTCATATTTCATCAGCCTTTATAAAGCTGAGTGTTATTCTGCTAGCAGAAAGCTGCTGGACCTCATTTCAAAACATGAGGCTGGCTCTAAAGTTGACACAGTTTTTCCCTCCCCACACATCAGAGGTACACATCGACTTCAAGCGGGGGATATCCACTTTATCGCTACATCTCCCTTCACACTAAGGAAGGCTTCCTTGTTTGGTAGTCCTGTCGAGTTTCATCTTGTGTTTACATGAGATGCTTGGTTTTCTGAAGTCCCCTGCCTGTATGTGTGTCAGACAGAGTCTAGACATTTGAGCACGCTGTCGCCGTTTTTGTGGCTCTGATAAGGGTGTGTGTCCTTCTCCTTATCTGGCCACAAGCCCCTCAAGAGTCCTAGATAACAAACATTGTATATCAGCAATTGCTATCTGAATGTGAGACATTATTAAACCGTGGCCCAATCCCATTTGCAGACTTGGACTGCAATTTTCATGCTCGTATGAAGTCCTTACCAGCTGCCAGTCATCTGGCCTCAGTCCCAGCTATGAGCTTGGGTTCAGCCTACACCAACTGTCCTTATCCACTTACTTTCTACCGTGTCCAATCTTCCAGCCTTAAGTCCTTGTCACTAGTCCTGCTACAGGGAGCTTGGGCCCGTTAAACCACTTGCTTCCTTATTGCTAAATAACGTGTTCCCTTTATATGATGAATACCAACTGGCTTTGAGCCAAAACACATAGATGGAGAAACAGAGATGACTTTAAGATGAGGGTTCTTGGTGAACCAGTGGAGACCTTGGGGAAAGGGAAAGACCACCAGCTCTTCAGCTTTCAAAATACATAAATCTTGGATAGTAGCTGTAGTTTACTGTGCTGATTTATTAGATCCATCAGTTATGGAAAAGTTGCAGAAGAAGCCTGCTGGCTTCCTGTCAGGCTGACCTTGTATTTTATACACTAGCATTTGATGAAGATCATTGTAGGCATGTAATTTCTGTTTTGACAGTTATATAACAAAAGTGAATGATTGCAGGCACAGTTGCTAATATTGCGCAATGGCCAGAGCATCTGAGTGTGTGTTTCTGTATATTTTGCCTAGCATGTAGCACCATCTGCTACTCTGCAATGGATAGGAGAGGAAGTGTCAAAGCCTGCAGAAGATTCAGATCACCCTATGAAATGCTCTGAAGCAGCTGGAAGTTGGCCCCTTTACCGAAGCCTTTGTCCTCATACACGGATCCTTTCTGTCCTCATTATCTTCAGCACCATCACACAAGGTATTAATGAAAACACGTGCATATATATATATATATATATATATATATATATATATATATATACACACACACACTCCTCAAAAATTAAAAGAACATTTTGAAAGCATACCAGATCTCAATGTGCAGTGAGCACAGGACCCAATACAGAAAGTCGGGCCCTCAGGCTACTCTCATGAAGTCTGTTTCTGATTGTTTGGTCAAAAATATTCACACCAGTGGACTGCAGGAGGTACCTTTTTAGGGCTCTGGCAGTGCTCATCATGTCCCTCCTTCCTCAGAGGAGCAGATACCATTCTTGCGGATGAGTTAAGTATCTTTTACAGCCCTGTGTAGCTCTCCTAGAGTAACTGCCTTTCTCCTGGAGTCTCCTCCATGCTCTTGAGACTGTGCTGGAAGCAACAGTGAATCTTCTGGCAATAGGGACATATTGATGTGCCATCCTAGAAGGAGTTATACTATCTGTGCAACTTCATCATGCTACCAATAGTGAGACTAACCCTAGCCAAATGCAAAACTAATGAGAAAATACATTAAAAAGATGCTTGGGGGAAAAAGGCAGAGGCCTCCACCTGTAAAACCATTACTGTTTTGCGGGTTTCCCAATTATTGTGTCTCTAGTGCAGGGGTGGGCAATTCCAGGCCCCGAGGGCCGGTGTCCCTGCAGGTTTTAGATGTGTCCTTGAACCAACACAGCTGATTTAAATGGCTAAATTAGCTCCTCAACATGTCCTGAAGTTCTCCAGAGGCCTGGTAATGAACTAATCATGTGATTCAGGTGTGTTGACCCAAGGTGAGATCTAAAACCTGCAGGACACCGGCCCTCGAGGCCTGGAATTGCCCAACCCTGCTCTAGTGCATCTGCTGTTAATGCCATTAACACCGAAGCAGGTGAGACTGATTAACAACCCCGCTCTGCTACTTAAATGACCAGATCAATATTCTGGAAGTATAACTGACTTGATGCTATGCTCTGATTTAAAGCATGGGACCATACTTTGAAATAAATGCAGAGATTAAATAATGGACATGTTTGGTAGACTGCATTCACTGTCATGATTAGAAGTACCAAAGACATGATATTTATTATCATCAATTACCTTAACAACATATAATATTGTCTTTGAGTTGAGTTCCATTGCAAAAATTGTGTTGTATTGTAAAGCAGTACTGCAGTCTAAAGCATTGTTAGGCACACCAGTTGTTATCCATTGCCATTCAGAGGTAGCCAGCCCTGAAGTTTCCTTTTAGAAGCAAGTGTCAGCACTCAGCAGCTATGTCATTAACAATGCTGGACAGTTATTTTGAATGTTATTTTAAAACAAAGATGACTGGAGAGCGGTAACTTTAACTGACTGGTCACTAGGATATAAAATCTGCATATATAGAATCAGTGGTCACATTTAATTTTCCAAGGAAATGAATGATACAAAAAATGCATAAAACTTTGACATTTTTGGTCCTAAATGAGGTTTAAAAGCTTTTTTTCTGTCAAGTTATACTTCTACTACATATGCATCACTAACAGCTCAGTTCCGAGTGCAGACACGGTTAGCGTCTCAGCCCATCAGAGCTCAGAGTAATAAGTGTGACAATTTTCGCAACCAGTAAAATAAGAAAGAGAAAAAAAATATAAGTAACTACTGTCTTTTCTGAGATAATTAGAAGATATGCCTGGCTCTATATAGTTGAACCTAGGTCAGGGTTTGGTGTCTGAGTGCAGACTTAAATATTAAACTGCTGGATGGGTTTACACGATTTCTGTTTGTTCCTAAACAAAGCTTAACTAAGACAGTAGGATGGTAAACATTTCTCGCTAAACGTTAGGATATTGGCATCATGTTACACTAACATGTTATTCTTCCATCCACAGTTTATATATTGACAGTGAGTGATAGTTTTGGATCTAAACTCTCGGCTGGGTTTGATAAGGAAAATCCTCAGATCACAGAGCTGCTAGCATTGCTTTAGGTTCTTGGCCCTCTTCCGTTACGTGCAAATATTTTAAAGAGGCAAGGAGCTCTTTGCCCTTCCACACTATAAATCTTGGTTGGCTCTCTGAGTTCAGCCCACAAACCTGACAAATCCTGACATATTTTATGAAACTCTTTTCTAAAATGACCTTCCGTCTGCTCGAGGGCTCCCTCAGCACATCAGTGCAGACTGTTTTCTGTCAATCTGCCTACCAGGTTTAGTTTTTTTTTCTTTTCCTTGTGGATTGTTGAGGAGCCAAATTGACTGTAATAAAGAGATATTTCTTCTCCTTTGCTAATTGCTCATTTTTATATATACCAAACTCAGGCACTTAAACTAACAAAGCTTGGCCTTTATCATATGTCAGGTAAAATATGAAGCTTTTGGAAATCTGAAAATAACTTTGTCAGAGGACTGTAGCCATTACATCCAAAGTACAGTGGAAAGTTGTGAGTTAAGTGGGAGAAGATAGGAAACAGCTGGTGAATGAGTACTTTCCATGTGTAATGCATCTAATGCAAAGGGATACACTAAGAAAGGTCTCTGCCTCAGTGAGTAATCTAACCTCAAATAAGTAATCATACAGTTAGAACCATAAGTATTTGGACAAATACAGAATTTTTATGTTTTTGTACAACAATGGATAACAGCAAAGATGTGATTGAAGTGCAGATTTTCAGCTTTAATTCAAGGGATTCAGTAAATTTTGCATTAACTGTCTGGGAAATACAACCATTCTTACACAGTCTTTCATGTTTAGATGTTGTTCAAAAGAAATTGAACAACTGACTGACAAGAAATGAACTTGCATTTTGTAGCTGTTCACTGGACCTCTCTGTATGAGGCTCAATACAATATCCCAAGACTTATAAACATTTGCATGTTGTTTTATTTTCTTTTAATTAACTTTACAGTTTGTACAAGCTGTTTTTATGTATGTATAATTCTCAGCAAGAACAGAAAACAATGAAAATGGTGGGGGCTAGGCTACCGAGAGGTCTCCGAGCTTGAAATGAACACGTGGAAACCTTCAAACAAAATTCAATGAGATCTTCCACTGTTACCCTTTTAACATGATAAACATGTATGTATGTATGTAAATATATTAAAAATAGTTAGTAATACCATTGAATATAATTGTTATTATTATTTTTAAAATTATTGGGGGAAAAAAATTTAAATAACAAAAACAGCTACTTTAAATGTAAAAAAGAAAAGAAAACAACATATTATTTTTTTTATATATTTTAAGACTATAATTTCAACTGAAAGAAATGTGTCATTTTCATCTAGACACCTGGAGTGTTTTTGACTGTTTCTACTTTACTCTTGTCATTTGCAGCTGATGTGCTGTCCCAGGCACTTGAAAGTCTCTATATAGAACTGATGAATGAGGAGAATCGAGGGCTGTTCATCCACTATGGAGGAGTGCAGAGGCTGCTTTCAGTGCTTCAGGGGAGTCGCACAGGGCTCAACATGCCTATAGACATTCTGATGAAACTCAGTGAGGAGTCCTGTAAGTAGGCTTGTTTTGTGGTAAACACTTTTAGATGAATGGTTATGGCGTGGTGTTTTTTTTGTTTTTGTTTTTTTCAATGCAGCTCAGAGCAAAGACAGGCTTATCGTAAAAGGCTTTGGCTTCCATTGTAATTGTATTTTTCCTATTTTTAGTGAATATAATGTGGTGACTCAGTTTCTGCAACTTCTGCAGCATCCTTCTGGTACATTTAACCTAAAAGGGTCAATGCTGATCAGTTCATGAATGTTGATACATGTGCCTGCTGAGTAGCAGTAGTAGTAGTAGTAGATTTGCATTGAGTAGCAAGACATTTTGCATGCCAAATGTTTTTGGGCATGGTAGTAACCCCAAGTTGCTCTCTGATGCATCCATCAGAGTATGAATATGTGTGAATGTTAGATAGAAAGCACTTGGGTAGAAAAAGAAAAAAAGTTTATATAGAGCACTTTGAGTTCTCAGAGTTAAAAAGCGCTGTATGAGAACCAGTCCATTTACCATTCAGTCAATGGTATCGCTCACCCTAGGAAATAATTAAAAAGTGGGAATTTGATACATGAATACTATCTGTTAATGTGAATAACTGTAGTCTATTTATTTAAATGATTGTACCTTACACTACAGTGATAACAAAAACAATTTCACGATTGAAAACATTTTTAAATCTAAGATACTTGGTATTTGCACAATGTTAGAAGATATTAAAATCTATTGATGCTCTGTTATCTGACATTTTAATGCTGTTTGAGGTGGTCCTTGATTTGTTTGGGGTGTTGTTTTTGTTTTTCTTAATCCAGAATAGTTTCTTTAAAGGTATCAGCAATTATATTTTAAAAGAACATTCACAAGGTAAGCAAGGGGCAGCAACATGAAACCATAGACTGTCACTGGCATTCACCAACTCCAAGCAATGACAAGCAAAATAACCACAGACAAACACAAAGTGAGCATGTTCTGAGTGAAACTTTTCTGAACTTCAAGGTGAAACTTTAAAGTAACTACTAATCATAGTGAGGGCTACTGTTGATTGAAATGTTACAGGGTGGTAAAGACATTAGAGAGTTACCTAGGCAACTGGACCTTGGAATGTCCAGGACCAATAATTATCTACAAACCAATGCCCAGTGAAAGAATGACTTCCTGTATGGACATCCCATAATAATGGTAAACAATTAATTATTTAACAAAGATTGAGTGCTTAAAAAGCAATAATACAAGTCTTCTTTTTTTTTCTCTCTAATCCACACAGAGTCAAAAGTGTGTATATATACTGGCTCAATCTTTTAAGGCCTTTTAACATCTCAATAGTGATCATGATGGACTATAACTGGTAGTTTCTCTTTACCAGCTTTACTAATTGATTGACCAGTAGATTTACACAAGTTGGGAAGGGCACTTGAAGCC
Organism: Simochromis diagramma; assembly: GCF_900408965.1. NCBI lineage: Eukaryota > Metazoa > Chordata > Actinopteri > Cichliformes > Cichlidae > Simochromis > Simochromis diagramma. The sequence goes on from NW_024386831.1 coordinate 10,882,844, forward strand.
ATTTCTAAACAATTGAATATGAGTTGTTTAGATGTGTCACCAATTTGCCATGGTCTTGGAGAGAACACCTAAATTTTTACCCTTAGATGAGGCTCAGGAACAACCAAGGCTCAAGCTTGGAAGGAATTGGAAACTGTTGGAACACCAGTGCCCCTGTCCACAGTAAAGTTGGTTTTATATTGGACTTGAGAGGGTGTTGGCCAACAAAAAAGGCCTAAAGACCTCAGTAAATGTCAGGCTTTCAAAAAGCACTGTACCAGCTGTCAAGCATGGTGGTGGTGGTATCATGCTCTGGGGCTGTTGTGTGGTCAGTGGTACTGGTACATTTTAGGAAGTGGGTGAAATCATGAAAATTAAGGGCTACATTCGAATTCTTCAACTTCTTCTGAACTCAGCAGCTACACATTTAAAACTGGATGTGTCTCGGTATTCCAACATGACAATGATCGCAAACACACATCAAAATTGGTTTTGGAATGGATAAAGCATGCACATTTTCAGCTGCTGGAAAGCTCCAATGTCAACCGTGTTGAAAATTTATGGATTATGCTTTAAAGCAGAGTCTGTCCCAGTAAAACAACCCAATTAAATGTCCAAAAAGTCCGAAAAGAGTGGTCAGGGGTCCTGATGGACAATTAACGAAATGCTGGTAGGGGTTGAAAGACTCAAATTACCATGAAATTCATGTCCAAGATGAGTGTATGTAAACCTCTGACCACAACTGTTTTTCATATAGAAAGTGCTTTTTCCTATTACTATTATAGGATGAGTTTTCTAAAAGTGTACAATTTGTTCATTACAGTTGGAGGAAACAACACAGGAAGCTTGTGTATAAAACATGTTTCGAGATGGTAGTAGTTGGCCTTTTCTGTTCCCAAAGGCTTTAAGCAAAAAAAAAAAAAAAAAAAAAAAGAAGTGATGCAACACATTGGTAAAGAAGTCCCTCTCCTCACTTTTCTAAAAAGGTTATTTTAATTCAATTTAAAATAAGCACATTTATGTTTTCACCATTTCCAATAAAATGTAGAGTTCATTTTTTAAAACATATTTCATTCTCTTTTATTTAGATTCTGCTGACTTCTTTGAAAACAACTTTTTAAATGGATGGTTCAAGTTTTATCCAGCTTATGAGCCAATTTTAAAACTGTATAATTCATATTGCCTAAAAACTGGTTTTGATTGACAAAGCTGCTGTGATTACTTTGCTAGCCCTGATTTATAGACTGCTTTGAATATCACAATTTTCTTTGAGTTAAAACAGCCCTCCTGGTGTATCACTCCACATATTCCCCACATAAAAACCACATGTGAAAAATTACGTTGTGTTTTTTTTTTTGTTTTTTTTTTCTTTCTGAACTTAGATCAATCATAACTAGTGGTCAGGCAATAGATCTGGAAATCGTGGTCATAAAACCTTGGACCCCTACCACTTTCTGTCTTACTTATTGGAAGACAAAAGAGTAGATGGAGGTGGACAAGGTTAAGATACCAGCTGCAGTGTGTTTTCATGGAAGGGTGAGTTCAGCAGGGTTATGAGCCGTATCATTTAAACTGCTGCATACTAATAAACAGCAGGACCATATGCCAGAGGCGACTGGGGACTGAGGTCTGTGTGTTTGTATGTGTGTGCAGATATTTGTGTGTTTCAAGGGGATTGTAAGCCTTGCGAGACTTGCTAATTATTCTGTTTTACAAGCAGTAATGAGGGGAGATGGAAAAGGGCTGAGGAAGAGGGGGAAAGGTTTACACCTTAAGGTTAGCAATAAAAAAAAAAAAAAATGTAAAAAGGTCCATTTATACACAAATGTACCAAACATCTGTGGTCAAATCGCCTCTTCTTGTACAGAGGTAGTCACATTCTCTACCAGTAACTCAATCTTTTCAACTATTAACCCAGCATAGCTTTAAATAACAGGACCTTGGGGAGTTTTGGTGATAACACTGTTTATTCTACATTTGATTTGACTATATTAAAAATAATTGTCTTATTGAAACATATAATTAGTTGGAGCCTTGTACCTTCTGCTTCACTGGTGGATTATGTTTGTCTGTGTGGGCCATGTTTAAGCTTACATTAAAAGGCTGGAGTTAAAGGCAGTTTAAAAATGCTTAAATTTGAAATGTGTCAAATGTACCTATAAGCTGTAAAATGAATACCAGTAGTATTCATTTTACCATAGTTATCCATAGTGATTTTGAGGGTAAGATATTGTTGGAAAAAGACTGACCAATCCATGTTTCCCTTCTTATCTTTGTCATATTATCTTTCTATCTGTCTGATCCTTTCTTATCTAAGCCCGGTGCTATTCTTCCCCATCCATCTTCCGCTGTGATTTGATGCCAGTGGCGCTGCTTCACCAGCCAAAAAAAGTCCCTCTGTTGCTCAGATTGTATTCCCTCGCTGCATGTGTGTTTTAACACACAGCTACTTTTTCAAGGAGCAGGAATGTGACTTTTAGCAGAAACAAATGTTTGTTTACTCGAAATCGTCTTCATTTTAAGGTCAACGTTTGCTGTTATTAATTTAAGAGATCTACAGCTCCCATCTGTGTGCACTGGTGTTGTTGTCCTTTGTTTCATCTCCCTGTGTGAGTTTGTGTATGTTTGAGGTTTGAGGTCAAAGTTAAAAGTGACAATATGGAAATACAATGTTCTAAGAGACACTCTGACCAGCATATGTGTTCCTGTTTTTCTGTGTTATTCATGGTTTGTTGGTGTGTTCGTGTAGTTTTCTTGCTGGCAAAATTAAGCTGATAATTCCCATCTCTTTAGAAGTTTTGACATTGAATAAAATGTGTTGCAGATCATCAGAATTGATTGCCTTGATAATATCCTGTTCTCTTTGCTTTTGTTGTTGTGCTCATAGGCTACTTAAATTCCTTTCTGGATGCATGTAGCTGTGAAGAGTTTTTCCAAACATCCTTCTTGCTTCTTAAAAACCCTCATCTGGACCTCCCATCTTTGGAGAAGTTCTCCATCCTTCTGCAGAAGCTCTCCAACATCAGGTAGACACAGTGATGTCCATATTAAACATGGAAGCATTTCTCTGGGCGTGGCTAAAAACTACCTGCCTGCTTGGATTCATGTGTTTACGTTTGACTTCATGGATAGAAATATTTAATAGCCAATCAGCATTTGAATAGAAGATTTAGTGGAAGTGAACATGTTTTGCAACATTTATTTTGTGGATTGTCACGACTTACTCCAGGAATACACGAGATTTGTCTTTGCATTTTCAACATGGATTTGTTCATCCTTTGCACAGCTTCAGGTCACAGCTTTTTGTTTTTACCCTGGATATTGGATGCTCTTTCACTCTTTTTCAGTCCAGTCCTAATACTGCACCATTTTTAGAGGAATGTTTTCTTTTATTTATTGGGTTTGAGATCAGTAGCAAAAGTTTTATGGAGTCTTTCATAAAATTTCTCATTTCAAAATTCGAAATGTTTGGTTCAAATCATCATGAGTCTGTATGAAGTAGGTTGGGAGGAAGGTATAACGGCTTTGTCATGGTTTGGGGTTGCATTTTAGCTTGTGATCCCAAATACACTGCCAGTGTACTAAAAGTACACCTCAATAGAAAGTGACACAATCAAACACTGTCAGTTATGCACTGGCCTCTTCAGAGCCCAGACCGCAACATTATTGAAGTGGTGTGGGATCATTTTGACAGAGAATGGAACAAAATGCAGCCAACATCCAAAGAAGAGCTTTGATTGTGCTTCAAGAAGCGCATTCAATGTTGGAGAACTATTACCGAAGATAACTGAAAGAAATTACAAGAAAGCTTGGCTATAAAAGCTCAGGCTGTGTCGAATAATACATTTGGTCATAACAAATATTGATTTTTAAGCTTATTAGAATGTTGTAAACGCTAAATTTGCTTCTTAGACCCTGTTTTCATGTACATTTACAGGTTTTATTAAATCGCTTTCAGCTCCCATTTTCCTTAAAAGATATAAAGAAATGAGGGGTGGGCGCAAGACCTTTTCACATTACTAGATTTTAAGGGATATGTTTGCTAGCATTTAGCATATTAGCAGTCTAATCAAACAACCTAAACAATGTCCCAAAACTTCTTATGTTGTGCCATGGAGCACTAATTTGTATTTTTGATATGCAACATTGGAGGCTAGAGACATAATGTGAAATTTGAAACAGCACAGTAACGGACTTTGTTCACAGCAGGTAGAAACACTTTGTTTTTCATTTTCTTTTTTAACTTTTTCCAGGAAGAACCATCATCTGTTTGAACTTTCCTCCCTGCATCTCCAAATAGAAGAGCTGCATCACAAAACCAAAAACACACACGCTTTCCTCTGCCTGAACCTTAGATCGATCCTCCACAACATTAAATAATACAATTCTCATCGTGTTGGTCTGCAGAGACTTATTCAAGATGACATCCCTTCTCCTTCACTATTTCAACACTTTCCCTGGATTCTGTTGGGGTTTTTTTTCTTCTTTTTGAAAGATTTGCTTAAACTTCAAAAGTACATGAAAACAGCAGCTCCACCCTGGTTTACCTCAGATAATAACTGGAGACATGCTTTCTTTATTAGTAATACAATGAAGTGTTTGTATTTTATTTGTCATAAGCACTTTGATTTAAAGCTGTGTATGTTTTAAGTCTCTGACCCATATTTTTCGTTTTCCAAAATGCAAATTGTTCTTTTTTTGGAGATCATAAACCCATTTTTCCATATAAAAGTGAGTGTCACTCTTGCCAAGAGAGGTTGTGACTGTAAAATGGTTTAATGGCAATAAACAAAAAGAACTGAAGCATATTAAGTTTGGATGGCACATGAAGTACTGAACCCCCCCACCCCCCCTGTGTTTTGTATAAACTTGTCTCATTTCTTTGTTCCAGAGCAAGTCTGAGTTGACAGAGAGTAATAGTCTCAATATGAGGTGCGCTAGTGGTGGTTGATGGAACGAACTGGAGCAATTACAGCTGATATTTCAAATATAATTGAGTCATTCTTTGGTGAATTTAAAGGTTATACATGCAGGTTTTTTAATATCCGCAAAGCAAATCCCCAATTAATTACGTTTGTTAAAGTGCAGACTTCTGCTCAGGTTAGGTTTTTGGAATGAAAGATTTCATCATGATGAAAGATTTGTGTTCTTAAATCACGTGTTTATTGTAAGATATAGACTACCATGTACTCTGTCATTGGGTTTCTTTGTAAACCCCAAAAAACTGATTTAAATTTGCACATGATTTGATTCACTGGTAAACATGACGCACTTCCTGGGAGGCAACATGTCATTTTCAGATAAAACTACTGATTTATATTGACATTTTCCTCTTGTTTCTCCCAGTAAAAATCTGAGCGTCTTCTGCTCCTTCTATGTTTTTGTCGGTGCCATCATCTCCAAACCATACATCACAGCAGAGCTCAGTGGGATCTTGTAAATCTTCCTTTTCACTGTTGCTGCAATCCTGTCACAAATTACCCCTGGCACTCATCTCCACCCACTCTACCCTGCTGCACTCTCTTCTTCACCTCATTTGTGCACTTATACATTGCTTTAGTTTGATTGTTGAAACTCTTCTACCTTCACTATTTCTACTCCTCGCATGTTCACCTACCCCTTCAAATGTGTTCTGTCCTGCTTCTGCTGACTTTCATTCCTCTTCTCTTCAGTGCAGACCTCCACCTTTTCAGACTGTCTTCCAGGAGCGACTTCCCAGAGCCCTCCTGCCTGACCTCATCTGTCAGCCTCTGCGAATTTTAAAAAAAAAATAAAAAAAAAAAAAGGTGCTCTGAGCCAATCTGTGATAAAATCCCACCTGTCCAACCACACACCTTATCACATTCTCATACACGTTCTGCACCAGCCTCACATACTTTGCTGCCACTGCTGACTTCCTCATAGTTACCACAGTCCCTCTCTTGGAACCCTATCATGCTTTCTCTAGATCCATAAAGACCCCGTATAACTCCCTCTGACCTCTGTAATTCTCCATCAGCACTCTCAAAGCAAACATCACATCTGTAGAGCTCTTTCTCAGCATTGATCATCACCACACCCCGACTCTTTGCCATGGCGTCTTGGCATGGCTCATCAACTTATTCCATCTGTAGTGCATTTCTCTTCTCTTACTGTCCAGCTTCACATACAATTCACTATAAGCCTTTTCCTTTGTCACCTCTCTATGCTGTATGTCCAGCCTCCCTGTACTACTGTCTTCTTCCTTCATCTCCCACTTTTTCTTTCCCAACCCCTTCCTTTGAATACTTTACTGTACTTCCTCATTACACCACTAAGTCTCCTTGTCCTCTTTCCGTTGTCCAGAGGATACATCAAACTGATTCTTGGCAGTTTCTCTCAGCACTATGGCTGTACCTTCCCAGTCATTTTGTAACTCTTCATTACTACCCAGAACCTTTCTCAATTCCTTCCTGAATTTGGTGCAACATTCTTCCATTTTCAGCTTCCACCCTTTAATCCTTGCCTCTGCCTTCACTCACTTCCTGTTCTTGAAGTGTTACAGACTACCATCCAATTCTGCCTAATTGCAGAAAGCACCTCGCAGTGTGTATGCACCACTTTAATCTGTGTATAAAGTCATTTGTATATTTCTTTGTTACAAGGAATACCTGTGTTATATCCATCTTTGATGTTTTTCATGTCATGGGATGATAATGGATAACAACGTAGCTTTTGGCCAGTAGCTCCGTTATAAATAACCTACCTTCAAATCTGCTCTCATTCTCCTGATTCCTGCACGCTGCAGAAGGACAAGCCAATAAATCCACTTACATCTACTTATTTAAAGTAACAGGCCCTAAAATTCAAAGCTTCAGGATTTTGCTTAAGAATTATAAAGAAACTTTTATTACTATGTTTGATGTTGCACCAACAATTTTATTGATCAGTTGTGTGAGTGATGTGTTTATAGTTAGAACTATAGAACAGGTCATTATCACTCTTAAACATAGGGGCTTTAAATCATATGATATCTTTATCATATCTCTCTATAGATGGTGAGCGAGAGAGAGCGAAATTATCTGTCTCTCTCAGAGGGAGAGAGATTTTTCAATTATTCCTTTGTTGAAAGTAAATATTATATGTTTGTCCCTTGATATGAAAATAGAATTAGGAGTATCAGAAGACCAAATGTGGATGAAAATTATTTATTTGCTTGACTTTTGCTTCACACTTTTGTAAGGTCAGTACACAAAAGAATAAACTCAGTGTTTGTGGTAGCACATCAATATGTTCTGAATTTGTCTTAGAGAAGTCTGAATAATTTAATCTTTCGGTTCAGGCCATGTGCTGTGTGGTTAATGAAATCTCTGTCAACGTCAGCATGTTAAATCCGCTGTTTCATCCTCATCTGTCTCTTTGGATGTAGTACAGATTGAGCTGGAGCTCAGCATCCATTCACTCGTCACTTTCAGACTTCGTCAACTCATCTGTTGCTTTGGCAAAGCTGCAATCTGGAGATGTTGTGCAGAATGGTAACACGTGCAGTCTGTGCCATTTAAACAGTGTTGTCAGATTAAAACAATGTTTCTCGATGAGCAGTCAAGTTATCCTATAGGTACCACTTTTGTGGATACACAAAGACCAACATTTTCCTGTTGGAAGCAGCTGTCAGAAGATGGGTACACTGTGGTCATAAAGAGATAGACGTGATCACTAACAGTACTCTGGTAGGTGTTTAAATGATGCTTACTTGGTACTAAGAGACCCCATGCATGGCAAGGAAATATGCCCCACAGACTGAACAACTGATACTGGCAGATGGATCCTTGCTTTCATGTTGTTTACACCAAATTGTGACATCTGAATGTCAAAACAGAAATAAAGACAGAACAAGCAATGTTTTTCCAATCTTGCCCAGTTTTGGTTAGCCTGGATGAAATTTTGGTCTTCTGCATACCTTAGTGGTTGTTTGAGTTACTGTTGCCTGAAGCAGTCTGGCTATTGTCCTCTCACCTCTGGCACTAACAACCATGTCACATTGAAAGTCGCCTTCCTAAACCCCTTCTGTTGCTCAGTTTGAACTTCAGCAGGTCCTCTTCACCGCCTCTACATGCCAAAATGTGTGAGTTGCTGCAATGTAATTGGCTGATGAGAAAAAGCCGTTAAATACCTTTTAATTACGCCTCACAAAGATGTTTCTCTAGAACTAACCAAATATATCTTAAGTGTAGTTCATTAGCCTTAATATAATTTCGTTCCCTTTGTTCTACTTCGACTGAACTGTATTCAGCATGCAGTAATAATGAATGTTAAAAAACACTGTAATTGAAAAGAATGCAGAATCATAAAATATGCTATCGCTATCTTGTGGCCTTTCTCATTATAGGCTTTACAATTCTAAGTGTTGCATTTGATTGTCTAAATCAGTCAGATGCCAAAACATTTAGACATTTCCAACATACATATTTATTTAAAAACACAATTTTGAATTATCTCAAGCATCTTTTTCTGCATTATATTCTGTGATTAAAAAGTGTTCTCATAGGTGCATGTTACACAACATAGTGTGATATTTAAGTGGCCAATAACTGTGTTATATACAGCTAACACAGATCTTTTCTCTAAGAGACATCTGCAGCAACGTGACTGAAACGCTCCAACAAAGGATAGACAGAACTGATGGAACTCACTGTTGCTATTTATTTCAGCTAACTTTTCATCAGTGAAATTTATTGTAGCTGACATGAATTCAAGGTGCAGGACTCTTCAAACATTTTACAGCTGTCTTTCTACACTAAACGCGATGGGCGTTTGACAGTAAAATGGATTTTGGACAGAGTATCACTCTAACGAGCCCTTGACTGCCTATGTGTCTATTCCAGGAACTGTCAACAGATGAATTATTTACGCTATGAGCCTGGTTCACACTGCAGTGTCTGGCCTGTGTTTCCTAACAGGCTCACGTCTTCGAGTCTGCCCTGAACAATATCATCTGCATGACTTTATCCTCTGAACTTGATTTATATTTGGGGGTTTTTTAGTGGTAAAAAAAATTAAGAAAATTACCCCGAAAGTCGCCCTGCTCTGGTTTGGCTGGTAAACCTTATTAAAATGTTTTCTGGTAAGGGGGAAGCATCAGCACTTCCAATCCAGCTAAACCTTAGAGCTGAGACAATCAGCAATTTAATGTGGCAGCCCACCAAATGTTTATTATTTCCACCAGCCACAATATGTGTAAATACACTCTTTAAGTTTTAAGTAATGCAAAAAAAAAAAAAGGTCCATGGAGGTTCTGGTAATATACCTGACTGTAAATGAGCAGTTGTGTGATGAGGCAAAGTGGAACCAGCTGTCGGGGTTTCATATATGGTGGAAAGGCTGGGGTTACACCAGTTTCCAACTTTGAGTTTGTTTTTGCTTCTGTCAAATGTCAAGCCTGATTTAAACCAGGGGATTTTCGTACATATTGCTTTGCCTGCTGTGTGTCCCCGTGCCTCTAAATTTCTGTTTGTTTTTCTGCTTTTCACGATGTGCTGAAGGCCTGCATGTGATGGCTCTAACTCGTAAACTTTTTCTGTTGCTCAACATAACTGCAGAGTTGGTCAAAGGGAAAGAACAATATGAACACTATTATTTTCGAATTTAACAGGAGTCCCAGATTTATATATTTTATGTAACTGTTTTGCTTCATCCTTCTGTTTGTGAGATGGAAATAGTTACAGCAACTAGCAGGATTTTATAAAAAAGAGTCAAAGTTGGTTATGTGGTAGTGAGCTTTAGGGCTGTCTTGAAGATTTTAGGCTCTGCGCATACAGGCCATCGGTGTCCCTCTGCTTTTACTTAGTGCTAAGACGATCCCCTCCATATTCCAGGCATGTGAGTGCACCAGTCTTCAGTTGAAGAACTTTTAATTGATGTGAACACATTTATCTGGAACTCCAGACAGATTTAGTTTAGATCCATAGAAGTTATAGAAATACACCTGGCTGGGGTCTGGACACTACATGCTCTTTGATGTGTCTGCAGGTGAGTGACAGGGTTTGGTGTGTGCATGTTGGTGTTGCTGTCTGGCAAAGGTTTAATTACCCTCATGGTTGGCACTCCTTGCCCTGAAGAAGCTTTTTATGGCTTCATCCCTTGTCATATGAAAGTAAGCCATGCCAAGTGCTTTAGATGCAGTAACAGCCCCTGAAGACAAACACACCCCTCCTCACTACTACCCATGTGTACCTACTCTGTGTATTTGTGAGGACTGGAAGGCATATTTAGTGGGAAGGACTATTTGTGGTCAATTTTGAGTATTTGAGACTAGATGAGAGAGAGACCTCAATGCATCCCCGATGCCCCAAAGCAGCATCGGCTTGTTTCCACTGCCAGCCAGAGTTTTTTTTTTTTTTTTTTTGTCTTTCAACCAGCCTTAAGATCCCATTCCAGCGCGCGCGCGCACACACACACACACACACACACACACACACACACACACACACACACACACACACACACACACACACACACACACACACACACACACACACACACACACACACACACACACACACACACACACACACACACTTTATTGTTAGACTGAGATCTATTCAAATTCTGGCACACACCCACACTAAGCAAAAGCCTGATAACAGAAATGTGTGCAGAGGTGATGACTGCCACTGCAGAGGATAATGCCACGTGGATAGAGAAACGTTCTTGCAGGTATCATCTATACTTAGATCTGTGTTTTTGCAGGTCAGGTTACATTATCTAAATGTTCTCAAACTGGAAGGATGACACAAACGCAAAGATCACAAGAGTTTGTATTCTTCATACTTTGGTAAGAACTAGTGATTAAAAGAAATACCTTGTAGTGCGGCATGATAATAAGAAGTAATTATCCCGATAAAGAAAACAGTACTTTGGTTAGCAGTAGAAAGCAAGTGGGAAAGATCAAACATTTGAGGGAGAGATATAATGAGTCGAACTCATTGTGTTGTCTTGTCCTAAGGTCTTTTCCCAATAAAATCATCTTTCATTTGTCTAACCGTCTAGTTAATATGTCACATTTAATTACCTTTAATTTAATGTTGAATGAAGTGGAAAATGCTGCGATTAGTGATTTTCCATTTGGTGTTTTCAAGCCATTAACCAACCCTGTCGGTGTCAGCAGTAACGGCTGACTAACAGCCATCTGTGATGAAGAAATTTATGGGTTATTTACCACCCTATATGTCATTCATTTCTGACATGATTCATGACACATATGGTACTCTTTTTATGTATACTCAGTCTGTGTATCGACTATTGTAGATTATAAAGTAATAATGATAAGTTAGAATCCAAACTGAATACTTTATTTGTATTCTCTTACTCCTGTGCCACATCTGTATAGGTGATATATTAAAAAGAATTATCAATGTAAAGTCCCTTAGTAAAGTGTTCTCTCACAGAGCAGATCACCTTCAATGCACCTTTGTATACATTTTAGAAGTTCATTGGAACTTCATGCTCACAAAAGCCATTCCCCTTTTGAAGATGGTTCTAGTGAGAGCTCCCTTGACAGGCTGGTCAAAAAAGGGTTCATGTGAGCTAAGCTCTGGTGACTAAAATTAATACATGGGATATGTGTATCATATAATTTAAGGATAAGCGAAGGAGAACAGATGAATGGATAATTTTCAGCTCCCATCCAGCTGCTCAGTGCCACCTTGTGCCCTGCAGATTGGGGTAATGTCATCCTAAGGGAAAAAAATGGGTAAAGACGATCTCTGTGATGATTTCTCTCGTTTTATACTGAAGAGAGTCTCTAAGCTGCCACAGGACAAGATGTGGTTTTACACCCCTGGACAGGCTGCTAGTCTATGAAGGGTCCAACATACCAGGCAAAAGCACAAAATACACATTCATCCAACATATACTGTGATCACAGGTATACTGCGCCCTATAGCTCGGTTATAAATAACCATCTACCTTCAAATCTGGTTTCATTCTCCTGATTTCTGAACGCTGCATAAGGACAAACCAATAAATACACAAACAGATTAAAATACCATGCCATTTCAGCCATACATCTTTAATAAGATATAGTTTATGTACAATAATAAGTTATATATACAGCGACACTTTGGTTCTGTAAAAGAGTTTGTGTGTTTTTACATGCTCTACTATACTGCATGTGCTACTGAGGTAAGTAATTCATGTTTGGCTTCTGCTTGTTATTATGTCAGCATATTACATGTCATACAAAATTTGTCTTAAAACAGGCTGCACTTCAGTCCACTGATTCACTTTTTTTTTTTCTTTTTAAAAATCTATCAACAGCATATTACAATTCAAAAAGAATATTTGTGAACTGAAGTGGATTTGATGATGACAGTCAAGCTCTAATAAAGCAGTACATTTAATTGTAAGCTTTAAATCAAGAACGAGCAGATTCTGGAGTCATACTTGATAAGCATAAATGTAAATAAATTTAAAATAATGGAGTCCAGCTCCAGGTTGGCATGTAAAATGGGAACAACGAGCTTTAGGAAAGAAAAAAGTCTGTGCTTATCAGTCATGGCAGATTACCCAGACAACATCAGGTATCAGATAAAGATCAGCTCCATTCCCGAGAAATGAGATCAAAGCCAGTTTCGGCACTGCGTGGTTAAGTTTGGAAGCTTAAATTCTGCAGGAAGCAGCAGAGTCAACCTACAGCATGTTAACTGTTAACATCACTTATAATGGACTTCAGGGGATCATTAAAATGCAGGTCTTTAAAAAGGTTCAATCAGATGCTTAACAGACCCACAGTTTATTTACTGTACGTACAGCACCTAAGTGGCTTCAGCTGCTTTCCAGAACTCACACAACTGCATGCTGATCTTGTTTGCTATATTGGTCCCATCGGGGAGAGGCGAGCTATAATCCTGTGTGTGAGCATGACTGAGCTAACCACAAGAGCTGAATAAGACCAGACGTTATAGGACACAACTGTAGTGCTACCTCCACCGCAACCGACTGCACCGTCTCACCGTTGACAGCGCAGCAACCCCGGAGGCATTTAGTCATTCCTCTGGCCTGGCACTGCTCTTTTTAATGCAGTGATTTTATAGCTTTTCCACTGGGCTTTCAGTGGTTAAGTGGCCCTAAATGCTTAATTAGGTGCTGGAAATCACAGGCACTTTACACCCGCTCTGTAAACCGCAACACTTCAGCCTATTAGGGGCATGGGGAGCCACACGCCAAATAATTAGGGCTGGCGGCAGCACTAGACCACAGTATTGGGGTATAAGATGGAAGAGGGCGAATTATTGAGGTGGAGGGGGGTCAGAGAATGGGTCATTGCTAAGGAAGTACGTGAAGTAAGAGAGTATGTGAGAGATGTGTGTTAAACTTGTAGGCGGTGGACTGCGGACGCACGTGCTTAGATGGAGTACAGGCAGCGGAGTAGTGTTCATTCAGTGTATGGGATTAAAGCTGAAACACTGAACACACCACCTAAAACGAGTCCATGTGTTTTTGGGGTTTTCTTTTTTTTTTTGTGAGGTGCTTGGTTGAACTTTTCCATACACAACATCTGCTTGTGATCAGTGTTTCCACATTTACCACACATATGTTAATCAATGAATAAATCCGGTCGGTGTTTTAAAGTAAACAAGAGTGCAAAGTCAACCCAAAACTGATCCTCGAGAATAAAAATATCACAATCCACTCTAGCACACTGTTGTGTGTTTGCTGGTGACTCCACGGTTTAGGGAGAGACGCCGGGGCGTCCACAAACGGCCAGAGTTCGCAAGCAGGTTTACCAAATGTAAGCCGAGCTGAGCTGAAGGATGTTTTCCACTCAGACACAATGACTGTTCTAATCAGCCGTTTTTCCTGTTTTAAGACATGACTGAGTTATGAATGTTCGCTCATGCTGCGGTCACACCAGATCGCTTTCTGTATATGGATACAAACGTCTGGTTATGTCACTGCGGCAAGGCTTTGGTGAGAAACTTAAGTGAGTGAGCCAGTAGGAAGGCATCCTCAGTCTGCCACTTTCCAGTGACTTTCCATTAGCATGCCATTTCATCTTTTCCTGGTGATTTCTTAAAAAAAAATGTTTAGGAAAAAAAAGAACTGTGCATCCAGCGCACAGGCTTTCCACATGATTTTTTACTAAAGTGTTGCATTTATGAAAGTCAAGAATCTATCAAAATGGGAGCTAATTCTGATTCTTATATTCTTGCAAAAGAGAAATTATTTGAAATGGCAAACTTGAGGTTAATGTGAATCTGAGGCCTTTGATTTTGCTCTCTCTTTCAAACACTTTGAAAGAGAGAAAGTGTTTTTCAAACTATTAGCTTTTATACATAAAAGAAAAAAAGGATTGTGGACACTAAAGTCCATCGACATTCTTCATCTAATGGGGTAACGTGTGTATTTAAATGTGCTTTCCTCCTTGTCAGAGCAGTAAATGTCCGTACATACATGTGTACTGTAAGGCAATCAAGTCTCTAAGTCTCTTATGTTTCTGCTTCACTTCTTATTTAAACACTGGCGCAGCGATGGGATGGAGATGGGCAGGGAGAAGGACACACTAACTGGCTGTGAAAACTGCCAATTCCCTGCCGTCCAGCCACTGCTGCCCCCTCGCTACTGCCCAGCACATCTGCACAGAGCGACTCCACGGCATCCAGCCTTTCGATCTGCACCAGGCGAGTAAGTAGGTCGGGGATGCTGTAGCCCGCCGTGCTAACTCTCTCGAAGAGCTGCAGGCCGTCGCTCATGCCGCCGATCTCGTCGCGCTTCAGTCCAAAACTCTCAGCCAGGTGCCTCCACGTCTTCACCACGGCGGCGTCGCTGCTGTAGGAGGAGCTCAGCATGCGGCTGGCCTTCTCCAGGCAGTCGAAGGGAAGCTCTGTGGGGCTGAGGCCTGGGTAGAGACAAATAAGCTTGTTTCAAAACTTTCATTCAAAGGTTCAGTGGAGCTGTAGATGCCATTAACCCCTTAGAATCTATTTTAACATATCGGTTTTTATGAGTTTTTGAGACTTTTACATAATCAGTGTGATATTTATTTCCTCTCAAATATCTGATAAATTGCACAATTAATTTTTAAGCAATAAATTGCAAAAAAAATACAGAAAGTATGGCACAAAAAACTCATATATATAAATTAATATTGAATTATTTTTTTGTTATTTAGCTTTATTTTATGGAGTAGAGTTCGAGGGTCACAGGTTGTCACCAGAAAACTGTGAAACCATCCCACATGTTGTTGATGATAAAACTTGTTACAGAGGATATTTTCCTCTAAGTGACAGATTTACCCTCAGTCGCATTGCAGGCTCTGGCATACAGATCTAGAATCTTTTTCCTCCGACTCTGTAGCATCTGTGAATTAGAAAAAAAAACCATTATCCCAAGATGATACTTAACTGAGAATCTGTTCATAATCAGATTTTTTTTCTCCACTATAAAGGCCTCGTCTTCCTACCCCTGGGGTTTTATTGTTGTTGTTGATCCCATTCACACTGCTGATGTGGTTGCTGCTTGCGATGCGGTTGACATTGTTCATGTGGTTGGGACTCGGGATGTTAGTCTGACTGGCTGCAATGCCTGGGGTGCCATTGCATACGCGGCCACGGTCCAAGAGCCCCAGGGAGAGCAGGCAGAGGTCGGGTTTGTTGCCTAGGTTGACCAGGCACAGGTTAGGGTCGAGGTTAGCGGTCTCTGCCGAGCCCTGCTTTTCTGTTCCCGCCTCCTCGTCGCTGTCGATGCTGCGGCTCAACAGCTGCTCATTTTCTGAAGATGCATCATTTTCACTGCAAATATAAACACATACGTAAGTATGCATGCATAGGTCGATGATACTCATATTTGCAGGTATTTAAAATGTGAGTATATGGTATGCAGTCGCAAGACCACAGGCAGCAGTCCTCAGTGGATTAGAAGCAGGCACCTCTAAGCTACAGAGGTGTCCACCAACACCTCAATGCCTTAATAATAAACACAAATGCAGTTTGCTTAAGGTGTACAAAGTTTAAAGGGTTAACCCACCTCACTAGTTCCTGGTGAGGATTAGTTATTTCTGTGAACTTCAGAGACAGTGATTGGTGGATTTATTTACCTGCGGGCAGTTCTATTTCTCAATTTCTAGTCTCTATGACTTTTTCTGGCATGCCTTACTTCAGAGGTGAAGGAAAGTTCACTGCCACCATGCAGTGTTTTTAGCGATCAGTAATCATAAAACATTTTTATTTAATAAATGGAAAATCAGCTATTTGTTTTTAATTTTCCCTAAAAAAAAAAAAAAATCACATTTATTCAACTTAATTTCACCTACTCTGCCTCATCCCGCCGAATTGCTCTATAGCAAGCTGCTGTTCTTTTTATTTAATGACATAATAAATAAGATAAGGTGAATGTACTGAACTGCCCTAGCTGTAGCTAGGTATGCCAAATAAACTGGCAACTGCACGTTTACACTTGAACGCTGCTTTTCACGCATAAAAAGCCACTCTTTTGTTGCAGTCAGAGCAATTCTGCCCTGCCTGCTGTAACACTATTACATTAACATGCAAATGGTGACAACTAACACCCAAAGAATGACTTTTGTCTTTGCAAACGTAGCAGGAATCAGAGAAGAATGCTGTTTTGTTGCTGATGTTTCTAAGCAGTTCCTGTGATTGACTGAAATAAGCAGGGCATTTTAAAATATGATACTATGTAATATCATTTTAATACCGCTCCTCTCCCTCTTTCTCTCTCTGCTCTGGATTTTCTCGCAAAAGCGCTTTTTTTGACAGAGATGCTTACAGAATGCCATTGTTTCGATGTCCTGGACTCATCTTCTAAACACACACACACACACACAACATGGCATTGTTTCCCAGACATCTTACACCCACTCTGGCAGCTAATGCAGTGAGTTAGCACATCCTCTGGCATGCTGCTGTACCACACTATTTATGCTGTGGAGTGTGTGTGTGCATATGTGTGGCTCTTTTATTCTCTAATTTACACCCGTCTCAGTATTATCAATCTAAGCGTGCTGACTACGAGCACTGTAACATCTGAACACAGTGCTTCATTGTAACTTTGCGTGCAGTACTGTATGCTTTATGCACATTAGCCACCAGCAGCACTGTCCTCACATGCGGAACAAGATGTAGGTGAAAGAGGAAGGTAAGAAAACTGTCGTTCTTTTGTTGTCTGCCAGGACATGCTTTTACCTGGTGGTGGTTTAAGATGAGGCCTGGAATAAATACCCCTATCCCGCTTGACAACTACCCTCTCTGTTTGTCTCTCAGTATTTGCCAGACTTCAGGGCTCATCTGTAGCCCTCACATCCCCCTCCAAACCCACCTCCTTTGCCTTCTCCAAAGCCACATAATGGCTTTCTACTAAATTAAAAAAAAAAGACAAAGAAAAACCCAAAATGAATGTGTTTTGAACACTACACATATGTGTATGTATATACAGGACAAAACTGCAGTGACTTGTTTTGTGGTCGCTTAATTATGGGCACGTTCCAGAATACTGATTAAAGATTCTCTTTGTTGAGTCTACGGCACCAAATACAAATGCAAACGCACACATTAGTATACACAAACATATAACGCACATTCAGAGAGTGTCGCCTCTTCATTGGGTACACATGTGAAATCTAATGAATCTGCATTTGCCATAAAGTAAAAATTTATGAAAGCAAAAAAGTAATTCTACTTCGTGTGGTTAAGAAAGTCACAGTGGGTGTGCCTAACAGTGAGTGGACATATACATTATTAGCGATACATTTAGCACAGTTATCCTGAAGTCACCAACATTTGCACATTTCATCTATGGATAGTGTTACGCTTGGAAGATAAAAGTATTTTGGTTTGCAGACCACACACAAGTTTGTTCATTTACAATTTAGGAGTAAATGGGCTGGCAGTTATTCTTTCGTACCTTATTATTCCTTTTTTGAACTTATTTTCCTAAATGTGATAATTTTTCTGCTTATGTCCACACGATATGTTTGGCTTCTATAACCTCAGTATAATAAAATTACAAGACCCTTTTTGCTGTTTTATAGAAATTTCATACAGTAAAAAAAGTCAATAAACATTCAGCAGATCCATTTAAACTCATTTGTCTAATCATTATTGTAATTAATAATGTATTTAAAATACTATCACTGCCAACTTTCTTAGTTTCATGTTGCTAGTACCGGATTGGACCCTCTTCTGCCTTCAGAACCGCTTTAATACTTTGCATAGATTCAACAAGCTGTTTGAAACATTCAGAGACTTCGGCCCATCTTGACAGGCCAGCATGCAGCTGCTGCAAATTTTCAGCTTTTTTCAGTCCGTGATATGAATCTCGTGTTCGACCACATCCCAAGGATGCTCTATTGGATTGAGATCTGGTGACTTTAGAGATGATCTGAGTGCAGTGAACTCATTGTCATGTTTAACACAAGTTTGAGACTATTTGTGATATGTTACCGCGCTTCTAGCGGCCATCAGGATATAGGTACACCATGGTACTTCTGCTGCTGTAATTCCTCTGCTTCAAGACTTGACATGTGGATTCACAGATGCTCTTCTGCATACTTTGGTTTTAACAAGTGGTTATTTGAGTTACCGTTGCCTTCCTGTCAGCTCGAAGCAGTCAGGCGATTTTCCTCTCTGGCATCAAAAACTCATTTTCAGCCAGAGAGATGCCACTCACTGAATATTTTTCTTTTTCAGACCATTCTCTACAAAAATCTAGAGATGCTTGTGTAGGAAAATCCAAGTAGATGAGCAATTTCTGAACTACTCACACTAATCCATCTAGCATCAACAGCCACGCCACCTTCAAAGTTACTTAAATGACCTTTCTTCCCCGTTCTGATGCTCAGTTTGAACATCAACAGCTTGTCTTGACCATGTCTAAATCCCTAAATCCATTTAGTTGCTGCCATGTGATTGATTGATTGTACTGTAGCAGATTTTCTATTATAGCCTTGGTTATAAAGATCTCACTGGATAAAATAAAGTCTTTTGTTTATCGCCTTGATCTAAATCCCTAAAATCATGCACGTGTGTGTGGAACACTTCATCTTTTGCAGACCCAGTGTAGCTGAGCTCATAACAAGCTGCATGTCAGCTCTTACCGGATCACGCTTTCAGTTTTTTGCTGCCTAAAACTTTAAGCTGCCTGGATTTTTTTTTTTACCAGCAATCACAGAGAAGCTTTTCATTTTGTCTGAACCTATTTGTGCACTCAGGCTGAAGTAGGCCAGTGAGTCAGACTCTTCTCTCACCTTTTCACAGTCTTCTGAGGAGGAGCTTTCAGTTTGTCGAACTCGTCTTTCTCTGAGAATATCACCACATTGTCTGCGACAACAAAAGAGAGAGCGCACAGGATTACTGGTGTTTTCAGAATAAGAAAACCAAGAGACACACAGAAAACCTCAGTGACCATAAGACATCAAGTGTGCTACAGTACATGGTGTCGAGACACACATTATTCACCAAACAAACCCAAAAATATCATCGACAAAAATTCGTTACGAACACACAAGTGATCCACAAGCCCCAAACTAAAAAGAAAAGCGCACCAATCCACTTTTGTCAGCTTTTTTTGACTGCATCAAACGAGCAATTTTTAATCCACATTGGCATCAATTAGAATATAAATATGAACATGGGTTCCTGAGGCTAAAAGCTTTTTTTCCTTAAAACGGAACTGCACTTGGAGTAATACATAAAAATGATTACAGCGGATATTATATTAAATTACACTTACATCATGGACACTGATAGGGATAGACAGCATAATGAGTGAATACCAAAGTGGAACAAGCCCTGTGTGTGTGTGTGTTTGTGTGTAAGGGTGTGTGTGAAATAAAGCGCCTGTGTCTTTCATCTTGGAGCCTTATTAAGTCAGTGTCTACATGAGTGGCAGATAGCACCGGTAGAGCTCCAAGCAATGGGCTTGTCTCCCAAATACACACACCAGTCATCCAGAGTGCATTCACAGACTCGCACTGACCCAGCCAATTACGATAACCCAAAATTAACTAACAATGCAGACATTTAGCTTTAATGACTCTCTAACCACTTTTTTTTTCTTTTTTAACCTATCACGTCTTAAGTTTTAATGTGTCTGTGGCCAGTGATACAGTAACTGTGTGAGTGTGTGTGTGTTCTCATTTACACCACATGTAAGTGGTTAGTCAGCCAGTCTGGGATTGAAATCGAACAGAGCATCATTGTCATGAAAAACGGCGCCTAAAGCAACGTATGGCTTCGTCTCTAGAAGCTTTTGCATTCCACCATGATGTATTCATCACGCTGCACGTCTATCAGCCTACACACACACACACACACATAAAGTGTAAAAGCACACAGCTGCATTTGAATACATAACGCTCCACATCGCATGTGTGCACATAAATACAGCAGAGTATTAACATTTATACAGGATTCTATTAGATCTGATGAGATGATACAGTTTGTTTGATGACACATGGTCAGCACTGCACTGGTTGCAGGACAGATTTTAACATGTGTCCTATAATTCACATGTGGAAGCTGCTCCAAGCGCTCTTCAAATACAAGGAAACACTTTTTTTTCTTCTTCAGTATGTAATGGTTGCAGAACAGACTGCAATGTCTAACTTCAATCAAAAAGAAAAATCATTATCAGCTGAGCCCAGAGCGCTTCAATAAAGCTTTGGGTAATACATGTGTGGACACCTTGTCCAAAGATAACATTCGGTGTTTGGTTTGACAAAGCCAGTCACTCATTTACCTGAATTAAGGTTTGTAAGGGTTTTTTTCTGCAGGATTTAGTGCTGCCGCGTGGTTTCTATTCATACTTCCGCTGACTGCTGAGCGGATTCGTGTCATCGCAACTATTTTTTGAGTCATCTTACAGTCTTTCAAGCTAAGAGTGGAAAAAATGCTAATTAGAGTTGCTCTTGTTTCTCTAATCATGTACATTTGTGTGTCTTTGTGCTATTTGAAGCGCGCTTTTTAAGTTTGATTTAACTTTATCGAGTATATATTTTGTGGGCTAAGCTTTTGAAAATGTGCAACATGTGAGGGGAGTTTATGGAAACATGGTAATGATCAGTTAGTGACTGTCGGCCTGTTTACTTTTACAGATATGAAAACAATGAGAAAGTTACAGAAGAAAAACAGATGGTCGGCGCATAAACAACCCCTAATGTCCCAAAGTAAATGTATGCTCGTAGTTATTTTGTTTCTACCCTTCAGGACAGGGAACTATCCTCTTGTAATAGATTGTGGAAGAAATATCTTGTGGTATATTAGCTTATAATTGCATCTAACTAAGTACTCTGAATGATGCCGGTAACTGCAGCTACTTTTCTTCTTAAGCACAGCTGACGCTGGTTTTAAGAACAAAAAGAAAAGGGGGGAAAAAAGCACCAACCTTAGAGTTGGCCTTGTGTTGAAAGCCAAATTTGTGGCACATATGCTTGAAGTGGAGAGTTCCTCACTGGTTTCCTAGTATCTTAGTTATTAAAAACATGTATTGAACACATGTATTGTATTTGTATTTTTCTGCCTTAAAATGTCAACTTGTTTGACTTGTTTTCAATCCAAGCCATTATCCAATTAAAACAAAGAAAGAAAGAGAGAGCGAGAGAGGATACGCAAGATGGGGTCAAAAGTGTGTCTGCATCTTTACACATGGCCAAAAATGTGGAAAATGTTACAATTGTTTATGCAAGTATATTACTCATATTTCCCATAAACATCGCAATGTATAATCAAAACCATTATAAGGGTCATAAGCGGGATACTAGCACACATGTAAACAAATTAATTGTTTTTTATTACCAATTATGAGAGTGGAAAAAAAACATCTCAAACAATAATAACAGTGTTCGTGTCATTAATTGTAGAGTGTGCGCAGTCTGTCTCACCGGGGACGTCTTTCTTGTCTTCCTGTTTGTTGGTCTGAGCCTCCACTGCTTTCACAACCTGTCCGGAGCAGCACGCTGCCAAAAAACACACGCGTTCATTATAAATATCACAAAAAAACGCAAACATCGACTTTTCAGATGAGATTTTGCGCGCGTGTTTGTTTATTCGTCTCACCCTGGCCATTCGGTTTGGCCTTCAGGATGTAAAACATGATGATGAGAACAATGGCGATGGCCATGATGAAAATGGTCGACATGGCGATAATGAGAGCTGTTGCCAGGTGACCCTGTCCGTGGGAATCTGAAAGATGGAGGCAGTGATGTAAAGTTATGTGTTGTGAGAAACGAGAGAGAGAAAGAGAAAGAATGGATGATTGATGGAGACAGAGGATGATATTTGCGTTTGTGTGTATTTGTGTATACCTTTAATTACAGAAGGGAACACAGTTGTGCTACCACTGTGAAATATTGTTTTTTCTTTCGGTTTGTTGGTTTGCATGCCTGGGAAACAAACACAAACACACACAGAGACAGGCTGAGTGTCGTAATTCAGTCTACTTCGTTAACTGCGGCTATAACACACACATTCTCGTTTATGGATAATTTGGAGTTCACGTCCATCGCCACGCATTTCAACACACGTGACCCGGAAATCACATTACTTCAAGTATTCAGTGAAAACTAAACAAATTCAATTCATTTTTATTTAGATAAAAACAACAAATCACATTAGTCACCTAAAGGCACTTTAGACTTTAGGTGTATTAGAATCCTTTCACCATTTGTGGGTGGCTTTTGCTACCTAATGTCTGTCTTCAGGCTTTATGCTAAGTTTAAATAACTTAATTAATAATTTAATATTTAAACTTCCTATTTAAATATTGAGGATCAAGCAAAGAAATGGTGACTGGTGAGGCCTGCATCCCCATAAATGAGTAAATGTTTCAGATTTCTCCAAAAAGGGAGGTACCCCAGATGCTTCATGGTATGGACATTGGTTATTGGCAAAGTTTGCATCCCATCATTCACTACTGGCAGTGTGTTAGCTTTGGCCTTGCATTTTATTGACCTCAAAAGCAATGCACTGGATCATTCTGCAAACTCTAACATTTCACAAAAGAAAATCATCTGCGCTAGGAGCAGTAAAACTTTATTTCTTTCAGACCTTCTCCCGCTGCAGTAAACAAACTGTTACATTGGGCAGGGTGGACACAAAGCAGTAATTCTCTGTCCAGATTTCCCTCTGTTTCCTATCTGTCCTGCTCTTTTCGCCTCCTCTCACTGTGACTCTTTCTGGATTATTCATCAGCTGCTTTTCCTCTTTCCTAATGGAGCCGTAAACTCATGGCAGCTCATAAATCAACTCTTTTAATCAGTCTTTCCTTTCACCGAGCTGATATACTATAGACCTTGTTGGCATTTGGCTTGCCACTTCCCATGGTCTCAGAGCCTCATATCAACACACACATACACAAACACAGACACATGCACACACGCAGATTGCAGTGTCCTGTGGTTGAAGTTATTAACGTGAGGTATCTGTTTAGACTCTCTGGATAAGGATATGAGCCTGATCTGGAATTCTCTTTAGCGTCTTGTGGTTTAATCTCTTAATCACGTCTCGGAGTCTGAACCCAGGCTGAAAAACTGATAATTTCGCTGGGCGATCTGACTGCTTAGGTCCCAACAAACTAAGAAGAGCAGAATTACCCAGCAGTGTGTGAGGTGACACCTCTTACAGCAGAGTTGGCAAAAAAGATTAACATTATGATCTCTGTTGATACTGGAAATGCCATCTTTTTATTTTTAGTGCATTTATACTCACTTGAGAAACGGCACACAGAAATCAAAAGGTGACCGAAGAAATTGAGCAACGTCTACAGACTCATCAGCAGCCTGCCAAAGGGTAGCATCAGCGCAGGCACAAACATGCTAATCATCTTTTTTTTTTCTTTTTTCTTTTTTCTCATACCCGCCAAAGTTTTAATTATCGCACACACAGAGCGAGGCAGGAGCCAGGGTAATTTACAGATTACATGGCAAGTGTCAGCCTGCCTTCACCTTAAGCAAAGAGAACTCCCAGCTTTCGTATTTACTGTTGGGGGCACATTATTTTTGAAGACCTCATTCAAAGGGATGTAATTAAATTGTGCATGATTTAAAATGTAGGGAAAAATTCATCCAGGAAGCCACACTGCATGATTTACATCCATGTCAGGTTTGTTAAAGACTTGATTTATTTGCTTTTTAAACTGATTTGGTGTCCCAAACATATCTTAGAGTTATGGTTAAAATCTTTAAAGTAGAAGGGCACTTGGAGGCCAGTGCCTTGTCTTGAAATATAAAAGAATGATCTGGATCGGCACCAACATTTAATGGGTTCTTCCTTTGGCCATGCTTCAGCTTCTCTGAGTTTAATAAAACCGAGCCGCTATTTTTTTGCATAATATTGCTGAAAGAGAAGCCACAACATCAAAACTTAGATCCACCTTGGCTGAAGCATAACAAGTAGGAAGGTTTAGGAAATACGCAGTTGGTAACCCTTTTACAGTCATCCATACTATAAAAAGCTGAGCTACAGGAGTTTACCAATCCCTCTATCTAACGAAAGGTATTTTCCAGTCTTCAAAATGAGGAGAAATGCAAAATGTTTAAATGAAAAGGGTTTTAAATGAGATAAAATACTTGCTATATTTGCCATTTCTTTGTAGTATTCACATCACTTTATCTTATCTTATTTGCATTGCTTTACAACATCACTCAATCACTCATTTCCATGCCTGGGAGAGACAATTAGGTTGCTGTTGAAAATCAAGTGCTTATCCTTACACACAGAAACAAGCACAACATACACACACACACACTTCACACCCTCTTCTCTGCAGGCCCAGGCTGCTTTTTGGGGTTTCAATCTTTCAAAACACGCTCATTAAATATGACACAATAAAAATAGTTTCCGGCTCAAAGGGGATTTTGAGCAATGATGGGACAATGAATATCGTTTGCTTAGCAGGATGTACCAGCCAGGGTCACAAACGCAGTTCAGATCCTGCTGATGTTCTGATCTGTCACATCTGGATGAACACACGGGGAGCAAAGCAGAACAGCAAACGTCTTCAGCACTGCTCATCATTAGAAACACACTAGCACTGTTGAAAGTTTGCAAAGAGGAAAACAACCCACAAGAGACTCTGTGACAATTGTACAATGAAAAAGCAATTAATCTGCTTGCATATCACAACACATCACACATCCACTACACAGCAACTATGCCTCCAATTCAGGACGGTCAAACAAACAAGAAGATGTGACTGCTCAAGATTTATGCGCCGTGTTGCAAGTCTCAAGAAATGTCTGTGATTGCAGCAACAGTTTGCACACACACACACTCACGCACAAACATATATAGCATATAGTGTCAGGTAAGCAGAATAACCAGTGAGGCAACGATGTTATTGATAAGCAGCCAAACAGCCCTGTGGAGCCAGAGAAGCACTGATCCGGGGGGGAGTGGGCGTACAACTTCCTTGTATCCATCAGAGAGTCTGGCAGAACTCAACACAACCTCTGACCTTTAATTGTTTCCTTAAATGGAGCACAGGCTTACGGCAGACATCTGCTTTTCCACTGTCATATTGTACTTCCTTTCATTTAGGAAAAAAAAACTTTAATGTTTGGTAGCTTTTGTAGTTGTTGTATGCATGGATAGAAAAAATTTAGAGTTGGGAGATAACATTTAAAAAAAATGCGTGAAAACAAATGGAGCAAAAATTAAGAAAAAAGTAGCTAAACTTACATTCTTTGGTGTTGCGTGGTGCGTTTTGGCAGGAATGGCAAACCATCCAATAGGGCTTTTCTGACCTGTTCCCCAACCTGTAATACCTGGAAAAAACAAAGTGTCTTTAGCAAAGGCAGCAAGAGAAAAACTAAATAGAGAAATCACATAATGTATGAAACGCAAGACTTTCAGACACAACCGGGTTTCAAGACACTTATAAGTTCAACACGATTCAAAAGTATGTGGAAGCAGCGAAGGTTAAAAGTTTGAATCTGTGAGGATATGTACATAATTGATGCCTTGAGGGCACGAAGCATGGCTTGGTACAGATTTATGAAGTTATGAAGCGTCTGTGGGGGGAAAGAAGAGAGGAAGGTAGTGTATCATTTGTGCTTCTGGGCACAAGTGAAATATCTGAATAAATACACATGATTGCAGATAATTAAGTAATGGTTTAATATAGAACACATATATGAGGTCTTCGCTGTGCAGACATATAAGGAGACATCTGATTCGATGTTTGTAATGGACTTTAAATATAACCGTAACAGCAAACTCAGTCCAACAGTTCATGAGAATAACAGAATAATAATTATTATACTGGAAAAACACCACAAATTATACATTTTTTAGCAGGTCTTGTTGGGATTTGGTGCTTTTCAAATTAAATTTGAAAATTAGAAGACAGCAGATCATCATCCAGGCGATGACAGGATGAGATGATTTCAACATTGGACTCCCTGTGATAGTGTGGGATGTTTCTTAAAAAATCCCCTAATTATGAATTTCCTACCTACTATATAATATATCGCTATATTGCCCACATGTAACCAAAAAAATGTTTCCAATGAAATATGATTGAATAGAAAAAAAAAACAAAAAAATAAACTCAAGCAATTTATCGGCGGCGACACAACATGATTGATGATGCAAAGGGCAAATAAGGAAGAGGGAGGAGAGGAAGGTCTGGCAACATTTAAAAGTCCCTTATTGACTTAATATTTATGTGGCATGGGGTTGCAAAGACAACTGCCATGTGCAAATTGAAAAGTGCAAGATTTAGTGTGTATGCATACAAAGCCAGAGGATGTATGAAACCGAATGGAGCACGGCAGCCTATTCACATGCTAAATAATGCATCCGAGTGCGAATCATATTAAAAATGCATGCTGTACAGTAAATCGACGCTTGAGTAGAACATCCATTCAGGACGTAATCAGCCGTGTCTGTTTGCCTAAAGATGAGTTGTCATAAATATCCTTCTTTGGCAGAATTAACTGGCATCCATAGCAAAGTTATCCATCTCTGTAAATTTATCGGGAGACAGCAGTATACGGCTGCGATGTGTACAATTAGACTGAATGAGTCATCTGGGAAATGTTGATCTTGCCAACTAAAATAACCACGTCTGTTGTATCTGCCTTGATCAGATTAAGTACCTTGTTAAGAAAAAAACAAAACAAAGCAAAAAAAAAAAGTCTCTTTAAAAAAGTCACATGCTTATTTTATTTTCATAAGATCTGTACTTTTCTTTTTCAGACTGCACGTGACTACTCTTTTAGTTCTTTTGTATGTCAGGCTGCTTTTAAATGTACTTTATGGAGTTCTGATCACAATTAGTCCTACAAAGCACCTGGATCCATTCTTTCTTCTTCTTGTGTCTGCATGCAAAGGGCGATTTGTTCGAGTGATGTCATTGGTTTTACACCAGTCAGTGTTCTATAGGTGGCAGTAGTGTGCCAACTAATGCAGGCATGCATCAGGAAAAGGTAAAAAGAACTTAGAAACTAAGCAGCTAAAACTGGAGGCAAACAAATGCTCGAGTCATTTTTAAATATAACATTGAGCCAGATGTTTTAAGGCTTAAGCACCTGTTTTTCTTATGGGACACGTGTTTACAAGGACATGTAAGAAGACGCACCAGGAAAAAAGTGACAGTTCACGTGTCATTTGCGTATTTAAAAGGCTACAAAGGCTATTTTTTTATTGACACACTACCTTATTATTATAATGCAAAGTGAATAACAGATGGGTGAAGCTGACCATAAATGACCTTGAAATTCATCGCATGCATTTGTCTTATTTACCATTTAACATTGATTAAGTAACTGAAGCCAATGAAAAACACTGAGTATATTTTAATAGTTCAATGATTCTTTGTGTGATCATTTAAAAGGTGTCCTGCATTGTGTGTTAAATGGCTGTTGCCTCTGCTTGTTAGTGTGCTTTACCCAGGTAAACAGGGTCCACACTCTGCGTCGCGTTCGGGAGTTCCTGGTATGTGAACAGTGGCACTGTAAAGCGCATGACAGTCTGTGTGACGTTTGCAGATCTCATATTTCCCTCCGGAGTATTTTCCCTTTGGGCACAGCACGCAGGTAAAGCCTTCATCCTTCACACCATGACCGCAGGTCTGCGAAGCACACACAAAGACATTTTTTATAAAGAGACGTTTTCAGTTTTATGATCAATTATTAAATCAAAAAAACAAATAAATACAATTTACAGATCACTGACATTCCAACTGTGACGTGGACACACACATTATAAAACAGTGATGTGTTTCTATCTCTGTTCTGAGACAATCTGACATTACTTTTTCAAAAGACAAGAGGAAAATCAGATTTTTCGCTACGCATGCTTTTCAATGACTGGTGTTGTTTAAGATGACTGGTATGTTTTCAAGCATCCATCTCCTCCCATCTCCACATGGTAATTCCTCTCAGTTAGGAGGCCAAACAGGCCACACGCAAACACACACATGTAAAAACACATCAACCTCTTTCTCTTTTTCGCTCCTTTCATCTTTCATTTCCCTCCCACTTTCATCTGTCTATTAAAAAAAGCCTATGCCTCTTAGCTTTAGGCTACAGCAGGCTGACTCTTACAGAAATCTAATATTCTCTCCCTTCTTTTTTTGACGTCCGTGAGTCTCGGTGTGATTGTTTGATATAAAACCGTGCTGGGTTATCGGCAGGATCTTGTCGCTTTGAGTTAAAGCTCTCGTTGGATCATTTATATCAGGATTACAGTGACTCAAATCTTCTCCAGAATGATTAAGAACTCGTTCCTTTGAAAAGCAAATTGATGCCTTTTTGAATCTTGCTTATTAAAGGAGTTATGGAGGTGAGTGAAACTCAGATAGTTATGCTTGTATTATAATACTTGACCGTGAAGAGAAATAAAGGCGATTACCTCAGACTTGCAGTGCATATTATTCATCAAACGCCGGGGTTACAAGGGACCATAATCACAATACACAATACAAGATGCAATCTGATGTAAAACTTCTGTACTTCTTCACTTCCTCAATCTTTCCTCCCCCCACCAACCCTTCCACCAAAATCAGAAATGTAAGGGTGGGCTGTTAACTAGCCTGGAAATCTGCATACAAGATGTGCACTGAAATAGGTCTTCAATATCTCTCTGCACTGTGTGGAGTCTTGCATAGTGTCTGTGCGAGTGTGTGCGGGCATGTACTTTTTGGAGTCTCTGTTTTGAGCAAGAACTTTCTGGTTATACTGTGATTAAGACACACATGTACAAGAAACATGTCAGGGAAACAGAAGAACAAGTGACAGACTGTTCCAGACTGTGGCACCTAAAGGATCAGAGTGCAAAGAGGGCTTTCATGTCACTGATGAAACTACTCGAGGTTTACATTCAAATGGCTGCAATACTCTTTGATTATCAGACTGAGCTTCTCATCAGGTGGAGAAAGAGGAGAAAGATCATTTGATTTCACCAGCTGCTTTATAGAAGTTTCTGTTAACATGCGGAAACACAAAGCAGGAATGAGGAAAGCACCAGAGGAGAGAACTAAGATAGAAACAAAGGGTTTAGTGCACTGTGATCACTTCCATGCAAATGTGTAATTGTGGGTTTTTTTGTCTGCCTTTGGGGATCATTAAAATACTTGTAGTATTTGATCGTTTCTTGGTTCATGCTTTTTCTGTGATCTTGTTTTTTAAGCTCTTTAAATACAGAATGCACTACAACATCCATCCAGCTGCTGCTAATTTTGCCCATCCAGCGCTGAGTCTAGAGCGCCGAGCGGTTTTTCGTCTATTTTAATAGGCTGCTGTGGTTAAAAACTGCCACTGAGCAGTCAGAGTGCCGAGGGAACCTGCAGTATTGGGTGGTTTGACCGTTCATAACATCATGCCTAATTTGAGGTGAGTCGCATTCAGCTGGAAAAACAGTGACGCCACATACTTCAGTGCGCCGGTACAAATCAGATCCTGAGGACATTGTCAGTCAAATTCACCGTTGCATCCACGCAGCCCTTATAAAGCAAGACAGTTTGAACTGTTAGTCTTAATTAACAATACCTAGAGGGTGTTTTAACATTTTATATTCATTTTTTTAGTCGGGTTTATGTCATTTATTTTATTTTCAGCAGCATAAAATATGAGACAAAACAGTGTGCCATGTTTTCTGTTTTTGATAAAAAGGTTCTTCTAAAATTCATTCTGTTTTGTAAAATCCGTATCTATATCAATATAATTTAAAACTCTTACTACTATGCAAATTTAGATTTAAATTGCACTTATACAGCACTTTTCTCCTTTATTTGAGCACTCAAAAGGCTTTCTTACAAGCCACATTCACACACACACACACACACACACCTACACAAGTGTTTTTTTTGTCTAAGAGCTTTTAACTTAACATTTATACATTCAAACACCGGGGGCAACTCAGGGCTCAGTGTCTTGCCCAGGGATGCTTCCGCTTGCCGACTAGAGGAGCCATGGATCAAATGACCGACATTCCAATCAATAGATGACCCACAGCTGCTTTAAAGGACATCGACTTTAGATGAGAAGTTGGAGAAGTTGGATTTTTCTTTCTATGTTTTGATCAAATGATTTAAGCATTATTCATGCAGGTTAATGAGCCCAGAGAATCCAGCTTCTGCTGAACAGACACATGTATACGCACAAATATATATATAAAAGTAAATTCTAATAAAGGGTCTGCTCAAAATATTAAATAAATGCAGCATATAGATTTCCTGTTTATGCACAAGAATTCTACAAATGTTGAAAAAATATCATTGCTTTTTTACCACACAATAATGTAATTGGTCTCACTACTGCTTGAAGTCAAGGTTGCTACCTGAGCAAAGCGTGCAAGAGGCCAAACTTATGACTTATTGGGAATTCTGGATATTTGCCAGCTCTGTTTGGAAACGGGTGCCTCACAATGTCTTTGTGCTATCTACCTGGCAGGATAAAGACCATACACTGTTCTGCTTTGACTAAGTAGGACACTTGCGTTCCCATAAGCAGCTCCACCAGTAATACCGAGAAAAGTTTAAAGATGTAGAGCATGTGTGAAAACAGCTTGTAATTCATTCTGTTCACCCTTGAGTGCAGCTGTCTCTCTCAAGCGGGTGTGGCACCCCCAGGTGCCCACTGAAGCATTTACCTGCACTCTGTTTGCTTTGGCTGTTGGCAGACTGACTGACGAGGGCTAAATCACTATGTGACTACTGCAAGCCATTCACTGTAATGCATGCCTTCACGTTGAAGTCAATGATAGCAATAAACCATAAAGAAATTGTTCATTTAAATTAAGGCACCCTTCACCGTGCAGCTATGTGTGCGTGCTGTGTATTTGTATATATGCGTATGTGTTGGAATGCATGGATTGTGGGTGGTCTAAGCAAAACTGACACCTACATTCAAAAAGTCCGTTTTTTCTTCAGTTTTTGACGGTCTTAGTTTGATGATGATTCGCTACTGCATTTCCTTCACTCGTGCTGTCAGTTGATTCCAACAGTTGATTTCAAAATGTACTCAGATAGTGTAAAAATTTTACGACTTAAATTAACATTTTTTATGTATGAGTGCATGCATGCATTCTCACCATATATGGCTCATGTCCTGGCTGGCATTGAGGGCAGGCCTGGCAGCTGTTACTGGTCTGGTTGAAGAACTCATTCTGTCCACAGATGTTATATTCTGCACTAGCAAACACACAACACACCTGGAGGAAGAGAAAGAGAGTCAGAAAAGTGGAGTCGAGATCAGACGAAATAAGGACAAAACAACATATAATAACTTGTGATAACAGAAATGACAGATACATACTACTGCTGACAGACTCCCTGTGCAAGACATGTTTGCAACCGGCAAAAAGATTAAAGGCACTGCTGCTTAATAGATCCAGATCAACGCCTAATCTAACAGATTTATCACACGGCTAATATTACTTATTTGCTGATCTATCAGTAGTGGAATTTGTAATTTCCAATAAATCATAATCAGGAGAAACACTCTTCAACTATGTTACAAGTGTTGACATTGCATAGTTTGTCCACCAGAGAGCACTCTGCAAGTTTCCCAATACTAACAGTTGTGTTTGGAAATACAACAACCAGCTTATTCAAGCAAAAACGGATCAGTAAACAAACAGCTACACTGTTGTAGTTGTTTATTTACTTAATCATCCAATATTTTGGACTATCAGATATTTAAATCACCTAATATTGGTATTGGTATTTGCCTTAAACATCATTTTTTAATTCTTATTATCATAGTTTAAGTTCTGGAAAAGCAGATACTCCAGTTTCGCCACAAAGAAATGGCTGATGATATATATAGGGCCCACATCCATCTTTCATTTTATTTATAGAGTCTATAAATAAAGTTAAGCATCCATGAATCAGCATCTTCACTTTAACTGGAAATAAACAAGCAGCAAATAAAACAAACATGCTGACTTCTTTGTCTGCAATAGCTCAGATGGAGACCATCGTTAGCTGTCCTCATGTCAAACAAGAGTTTGTATGATCCCATCAATTGAATGTGTGTGTATTTGTTTGTGGTTGTGTTACTCATCTTGTTTAGACATAAATATATCTGCACAGTAACTCATTAACCTCAATCGCTGAAGTGTGAGGTGAAGACCTGGTTTAGACCTTTCAGGTGTAGGTTAGGGTTGCATGAAGAAAAGTTGTGGTATTGGTTAAGATTTGGAAATGAACGCAAGTCAGTATAACATCCTCTAAAATGTGAAAATGTGACGGTGTAGCCTATGTGTCTTTGTGCCGTGTCACTGTGGCTCACTGTAATAAGTAGCAGCTGGTATTTATAGCTTTACCAGCACACTTTGTCCTTTTCCAAACAAACAAACTGACTTTTAAAAATCATTTGCAGTCCAGAAAATGATGGAGTGAAAGTAAATGAGTGCATGACTGTGCATGACTAAGTTTCTCCATCTTCTCTCTATTGTTTAATAACATCTCCCACTCACTGTATTCTCCCTAATAACCATCTCATGTCAGCAGAGATAAGGCACCATTTAAATAAATATACATCTACACCACGAGTGTGTTTATGTGTCTAGATATTCAGTATTTGACTGCATATATTATCTCATACCAGATATTTGGTGAGTCAAACCAGATCCTCCAGATTAGCTTGCAATAGTTCACAGGTTAAGTAGTGCTTCCAGTGATGAGTAAATTAAAACTGGTGGATTTAAAATGTTTAGTTTGAAACTGAAATCCTTTGTTTAAGAGCTAGTGTGGAGTCACTGAGAGCAATCACTTTCTGCAAGAGACATTTAGATATTGTCTTTCTTTGTGTCTTTATTCATTTAACAGTTACAACACATGCTAATCGACATCAAGATACCAAAAATATTTAAAGATTTAAAGATGCCAGATTTGATCAAAACTGCTGTTTTACATCTGGTTTCCCAGGGAAAGTCGCATAAAAAAAGAGATTCAGCAAAAACAGATATTAATACCTCATCTGAGAGAAATTAGTTTCAAATGGTCACAGACCTGGTTTCCCATCAGCTTCTTTAAGATGAGCTTTAAATGTGGGATAAGTAGAGTGCTCGTTTATTGTCATTAGTAAGCTGTTCTATTTACTTCCCTTTACTAACAGCACAGATTGTCCAACTGCAGTGCGCAAAGAAAAGCTTTTCTTTGCAAGCTCCTTTGACTACGATGACCTGGATGACTGAGAACCTTCACAGACGAACAGATGAGTCGCCCCCTGCTGGCCTTGCAAGTGTATGCATGTTTAAAGCACATCGGCTTTCAATTTTTTTGTATGCAACTGATGTATTTAAAAAGCATTTAAAGCAAGATGACGCATTCTTTAACGTGTAATAATTATCTCAGCCTATAGAATTAAAATTTAGCAGAAACTAAGGGGACTGCAAATAATATAGTGCTAGTATCCATCACTTCTATAATCATCAAAAGGGTGCTATGTTGTATGACAGTAGCCGAGAAGTATACTGTCTGTCATTCTGGGAAAGAGGTTAAGATGAGGGTGTGTGTCAGAAGACTGCCAGTAGGTTTCAACATCAAAACAAGCTGAGAATCTCCAGATTGTAAGACAGATTATAAAGATATCTGTTCTATAAAAACTCCAAGGTTCACTAATTGGTACAAGTGCTGAAGAGTTATGCAAGCTGCTGGCACATAAAACCACAAAGTCTGTTTTTTTCCTGTGCCAAATGTGGAGTTTATTATGGCTGCGAGCCATACTGCTGGACCAATATGGGTTTCTGAGGGGTCAGCATCAAAAACAAGATGACAAAGTTAAATTAAAGCTACTGCTTTATGATTTTAGAGAGGGCGTGAAAAGAAGAAAAAAGTAAAGAGAAGAGCAGAGGAACGCAAACAGACAAAGATAAGGGGTGGAGAGGGGGAGTAAGTGATGTATGAAGATGTGCAAGGGAGAAGATTTTATCAAATATAAGGTAAAATAAGCGGATATGAGGCAGGAGAGGAAAACTTACTAATAACGAGGACAGAAAGATCGACTTCTTCTCCCTCCTTTCTGACATTTTTGTGTGTTCTTCCTGGGAGAGCTGAGAGAAAGACAGGTTGTTAATTCGAATTATATTCATGCAAACATTCCAGCATTCAGACTCCTGCACGAAACTTCAATCATAAAACAGCATTGTTATGAATCTCAGCATCCTGCCGACAGCAGTGCTGTCAGTGGGGATATTGTGTGTCTGTGTGTGTGTAAGTGTCGGTGTGGCCCAAATGACTTCACTCTCATGCTGATAGCACGTCACACCAAGAGCAAGTAATAGCAACAGAACAGCCCATGGCATTCTTCTGACTCATAACTACAAGCACACATCACCGTTGGCTAACCTCTGCTTCAATAAAGGTTGGTGATATCACTTAACAACATTTAATTATACGCCTATTTCTTTGTTATGTCTCTGTCACGTTAGGTTAGAAATTTTCTCCAAACCTCAACCTCAGCTGAAACGCGAGTAAAAACATATTTCAAGCTTAGTTTCACACTGATGGCTGCCACTTAATAGTGCAACTAATATTTAATGCTAACCTGGTATGGAACCAGGGTGGAAAAAGTTGGCTTGCAGTAGGGTGTAAATCCCCAGACTAATGTAGTCGATCAGTAGGTAATAAATCAATTTGATGTTTCTAATTCAGTTTATAGTTCTGCTAAGCACAGGTTAAAGGAGAAGGAAAACACTTAAAATAAAATGCCTAGGATCCATTTTCAAATCATACTTCCACAGCTACTGCGATCATTAAGTTGACATTAGGTAAACAGCAATTATACATTTTGTGATTGTTTCTGCAAACACGCTAAAATATTCTTTACCTCGCTGCTAAACGGTTTAATGACAAGCTAACGCGAAAACGAAGAGTTTGCAAAGGTCGGGAAAGCTATAAAATCCCTGACGAAGAGAAAGCTTGTTTAGTTTGGTTTTTGTGAAATGACAGCTGTGTTTGGATATAAGGTTGTTGATAGCAGCACTTCATAAAACATGTGTGTATTCCCCCTTAATGTGCCAGAAATTAATCTGCTGTGTGGTATTGTTTGATTGCTTGTTTATTTCTTGGAAATGCAAGCGTTTCCAAGAAAGTGTCTCTGATTTTAGTCACTGTATGTTTGTCCTGCACTGAGTATACAGCATTTCTGTGTGTGTGTGTGTGTGTGTGTGGCTGTCTGTGTCTATGTTTAAATACCATTCACTGATATATTTTGCTTGTAACATTAAATTACTAAATTATTATTAAGTCATTAGTTTATCACTGTCAACAGGGAACTAAATACATATGTCTCCGAGTAACTCAGCTGGCTAGGATCCGTTCTAATTATTATTATTATTATTATTTCTACCTTGCTAGTCCGTCATGGCATAGATTCAACAAGGTGCTGGAAACATTCCCCAGAGATTTTGGTCCATACTGACTTAATAGCATCACTTAGCTGCTGACGTTTTGTCACAAATTTGAGTACAGTGAACTCGTTGTCAGACTGAGATGATTTCAGCTTTGTGACATGGTGTGTTATCCTGCTGGATAACAGGCATCAGATAATAGATACAGTCTTTTTTCTGCCTGTTTATAACGGGCCATGACACATACTAAATCCTGGATGACACATCATTATGCAAACAAACAGATTTTTTTTTTGTACTTTCAAGTCACAATTTCCGGTGTATCTGTGGCTCAGTACAGTTAACATTTTTTTTTCTTCCTGCAATATAAAATTAAATAACATTTTTGTTTGAAGAATCCACAAAAATCCCAACATGTTTGAATCCTGATTATATGGTCATCAGCTATCAAAAGAACATTATACAGAAAAGTACGTGACCTCATTAAAATCGCTCATTAAAATCAATTTCATATTGTTCTATGATATCTTTTTAAGTATGGATCAGTTTAACAGTCATCAAGATGCATTCATGGAAATTAACAACAGCGCTGTCTTGTAGCAGGACTGGCTTTCATCATCCATCAAGGCAATGACTCCCCGACATGTACCAGTAGTTTTAGCTGCCTAAATCAGAAAACCAGCAAACACATGCACTGACACTTTGATAAAAACGTGTTTTACCGTTTTAACCGGTGTGGCCCCAGGTCAGATCAGATCAGTTTCGCACACTGACGGCTGAACTTTAAATCCATCTGAACTTGTCGAGAGTATCAAAGTATTTTTGTGTATGTGTCAGTGTGTCTGAGAGACAAAAAAAAGGAAGAGACCACAATTATCTGAGGTCACAATCTGTCTGCTGCCTGGCTCCAAACCTCTAAATTCATTCTTCCCTGTCTCACACTTGACTAAAAACCTTCTGATCTTCAACGATGGCTAATTCTACAAACCCAGAGGTTTGATCTTGCTTAATTACAGCATCCACATACACGCACATGCACACACGCACATGAACACACATATACGGGGGCTATAAATGCGCACAATTCGCTTTTAAGGGCAGAACAGGCTTAATTGCGCAAGTACTTGTGGTAAGACCACAACCGGTGTGTGTGTGTGTGTGTGTGTGTGTGTGTGTGTGTGTGTGTGTGTGTGTGTGTGTGTGTGTGTGTGTGTGTGTGTGTATCACTGCTGAAAAGGAGATAAAAGGGGAGACAGTTTTTGTTTTTTTTTTAAATCAGGAAATTAAGATCTGCCAAATGGCTATGGACCCCCTCAAGGCTTCTCATTATGGGGTTAAAGTGATACACACATAAACCCAAGCACAACACACACACATAACTCCAACATGGCAGCGTTTGAAGACTCTTGGTGTCTTCTGACAGTCTGCTTTACCTCTTTCAACCCGCACGCTGTCTCTCTAACCTCAGCTTTCTGTCGGGGCAGGTCTAAGATGAAAGTAAGCCCAAGCCTTTAACCTCCCCAAGGGTATTAATCTTCTAACGATCCTAAAATCACCGATAAATAACCCTTGTGTCTTTAGCTGTGTCATTACTAAGTAAGAGTGTAAACTGCTCTTAGTTACACAGCAAACGTACTGTGTATGAATCACAGTCCAGCATTGTTCATCTGTAGTACATTTTTACAGTAGTAAACATTTTCGAGAAGCCTTTTGGTGCCTCGCTGGCTTCATTAGCTCTGTCTTCATGTCTGCTTTTCATTTGGTTGCATCTGATTGCTGTTTTTGTTAGCGGAAGAAATTAAATGTGCAATACCACAAAGCGAGGGGGCGGCAATTTATCTCGCTTCATTTCAAAAATGCACAATTTCAAACGCATTAACCTTAAACGCATGTAACACTAATCAGCAAGACCTAAAGAAGGCATCTTTTGCCAAAGCTGTTTGGCCTACAGTGACAAGTATAATGCTGTAATGTTGCTAAAGATCCAGAGCAGAACTTCAAAGCGGGTTAAAGTCTGTATTGATATGGACTGCAACAAAATGTGTCAGCTAAATGTGATAGACTTACTTAAAGTCATTATGGTGATGTTTACATCCTGCAGGTGAAAGGAGATGTTGGTCTTTGGAAATTCCCATAGATTACATCATACAAGGACTAAGTAGACAGGCTCCACGTCTTTCTTGCTAATTCCACTTGTCCTCTTTTTTGTGCAAGTGAAGCAATGTACCACTCATAGACGTGGCTTAATGTGCTCAATGTGCTCAATGTGCTTGAATTTTTGCAGTAATGCTTTAGATTTTAATGCATAAGTAAATTATATATGTTCAAAGAAAACACTAAAGGCTGTCAAGTGTGTAAGTGTGTGTAAGTCCAATGATTAGTTTATGCGATCTACTTTTTTATGGGAAATGGACTAATTCTATCTATCGTGTCAACAATCACTATTTGGACGGAACAGACAGTCGCAGTCTGTTCAGTCTGAGGACTGAAATTCGTATGAGTTGTATAGTGGACTAATTACAAGTCGTGATACCATAGCTGTTGGAAGCTATGCAAGTGATTCTGTGTGTTTTTGTGTGAGGTCATGCTACACTTACTGGAGCAGAAATGACCACAAATGTGGTTCAGAGTACTTTGTCCAGTGTTTACGTGAGGATGTCCACCCTGAGAACGTGAGCAGACAGGCTGTGTGTGCAAGCTGTTAATTTATTAACTTAAGTTAGTCAGAAAATCGAGTCCTGTAGCATGTGTGTGAAATTGTAAAAAGACGTATTTTAACTTGAACCAAGACAATTTTCTAATAAGTTGTTTTTGTGATCAGGTTTTGTCAAAATAAACTAAACGGAATGAAGAGAAAACTTGAAAATGATGCCAGGTGTATTTGTGCTCTTCAACCCATCTTGTCTGCTTATACAGACTTTCTTAAAAGTGCAAATTCTCATATATGTAATTTCAATCCAACTTTACCTGTCAATGTAGCTGTCTAGATCTTTAGATGTTAATTCCAATGAGATCATTTAGTCAGGGGATTATTATATTAATATATAAAAATGCTACATCTGAAACATAGTGCTAAAGTTTTTCATTATGTAGTACAATGAGGGGATTGTCTGACTGGTCCTAAATTCACTCTTCAGCATCAGCAAAAACTAGAAGAGTCCTACAGCAAAGCCCCAAAGAGAGTCAATGTTAGCATTATGGAGTAAGCCTGAGATTAAGTAAGGAGAAAGCAGAAAGTAAGATGAAAGACTGTGGCTAACTTCACAAGGGTCCTTGGAAAACTGACGTTTCAAGCATCTTTAGTCCCAATCACCCAGGCCAAGAGACCTGCCTGTGACCACCTGGCAACCACTGGTTGTTTGTAAAAAATCAGCATTTCCCAAGTGGTAGCTGGAAGTTGCTTGGTGAAACCGATCACCAAGAGGTATTTGGTGCTGCACTGAAGACCTCATTGTGATTGCTTTATTTGTTCGCAGACTGCCAGAGTCCCCTGTATTTTGCTTGGAAGATGCCAACTTGTCCGCAAATACAGCTCACTAAGTGGTTTAACTTTCAAGATTGCAACCCAGACTCGAAACAGACCACTGAGTTTCAAAGTAAAAGAGGCTGATGGTTAGTTAGCATGTAGGTAGTCCACCATTTGTACACCTGTTTTTAGATCTCTTATAGGCCATAAAGATTGTCTGATTGTCACTCTATATGTAATTTGTTCTCACCAGTGGTCAACCAGTGTTTTACTATGATCTTTAGTGAACCCAGTGATGATGGTAATCATCTTAAACATTGCTCTTTCCTGATGCCGGCCTCTTTCTCCTCTGTATCACTGATTTAATTCCTTTCATTAAGCTTTTTCTGGGAAATATGCCACATCTATTTCACTCCTTCCTTCTGTGCTCTCCTACGTCTGTATCATTAAGCAATGTTACAGATGGATTGTGTGGAAAATGGCTTTTCAGCAACAGTGTTTAACCCTGTAAAGGATATTTATTACCCTGACTTCCTGCCCCGTGAAGTATTAGGCCAATCAGTGGCCAGGGAACAAAGCCAACAAGCTAACCAATGTAGAAAATGAAGAATTTGGTAAGAGGATGGTTTGTGGTCTCTTGAAAAGCACTTAATTTCTGATGACAATCAAATCAGCAGCAGGGTCCAGCCTTTTTTCATCTTGGGATTTCTTGGTTTTTCTAAAAGGAAAAATCTGTTTCCCATTTAGATCGTTCCTTCAGTCTTCCTCCCACTTTTTCATCTAACCGACCCCTTTTCCTGTCTTAATGACATTTTTAATGATCCTTAAACACGATGTAACTTCTTGTTATACAGATGAAAGTACATGTTAAAACTAAATACCTAATAGTCATATACTTTATATAATGTTTAAGTGATGCCAAAATTAATTCTTAGTGTCATAAAAATGCAAATTTAGAAACAATTAAAGTTTTGCAAGAAAACCACAATTAGTACTAATGCATTCCTCATATTAAAAAAGAAATCAAACTATCTAATATAGCATATCCAGTATACCTGAGGAGAATTATACTTCAATTTGAACATCTATAAAAAAAAAAAGCAATGTTGGTCTTTTTAACCAATAAACCTGCCAAACGCTGCCATAAACACATTCCTACACAATCCAACCAGGTCATAAACAAAGTTCCAAAGTTAAGCAGCGTTCTCTGGAGGAGCTCTATCCCTAAACAGGCAAATGATTTGATCCCTTAACAGAGTAGGGCTCAACCTGCCAAATCCAGGCACAATTTCAAACACATGTAACACAGTCTGACTGCCTTAAACTACCTTGTTTGTCTGCATGTGCATCCAAGAAGCACAACACCTCAAACCCATCTGTTTTCTTGCAAACCTAATGGCAGCTCTATTTCAGCATCACCATCTTTAAGCCTCCGTCAGAACACAAGATGTCTTCACTTGATGTCTTTCTATAGAAGATTCCACCTATTACAACATCTGATTTCTAGTGCATTTTTTAACATGTTAAGGAAGTTTATAGTTTTAATACATTCCCACTACATTAGCCCTGAATCACAACAGACTGTACACAACTTTATACCAATTACCAACTGACAATTAGTTGTGATCAGTTAAAATGTAAACTATAGTGTTGGGATATTATGCAAGTCAATTATCGGTTTTCTTATAGGTAGTAAAACTTCAGTGGCGTGGGTTTCTAGATAAAACAGAAAGCAGAAAACCACACATTTTGTGGATTTCCCCACTATCAAGTTTCTGTAGTCTGTCATTTAAACCTCCACCATCTCCGATAAACAACCTACTTTAACAAGACTTACATAGCACAGATTTCTATTTTCACCGAAACTGGACGACTGTACGTCTTTTTATACATACGTTGTTATGTTTTGTGACAGGTTTTACACTCAAGAGGATAAATCACTGAAACGCAGTAGAATAAAGTAAAATTTCACAATGCAACCTCAAATTATAAAGAGATTAAAACGAGATTATAAGCATAAAACCCATACTGCACGAGCCTATAATTATCAGGGGAAAAAAAGAAATAAACTATTCTATTCAGTGTAACACCATGTCATTAACTGAACAGTGGCCATAATCAGCTACCTGCACTTAACAACCTGCTCAAAAAGCATAAAATCACACTTTACTCCTAAACAATGTGCAGCTTTCAAAATTAATCCAACTATGTGTTTAAAAATGAGGCCATTTTGCTGTCATTTCATATTTAGCTATCCTCAGTAATCATAAACGCACCAACTGTCTTTCTTTTCTCCAGTGAATGATGAAGAAGGAATGTGCTGCTGGCATTTTGTCTCCTTTGAATGATTTGCAGGCAGCTGGAAAGTAAATAAAGGGGCGGTGGCAGCAGACCTGTCACTCAAATTAGACCAACCGCTTTCACCTTCAGCTGAGTCAGGCCATCAAAAACTCAATCAAAACTTCTATTAATGGATCTCACTGACTTCTTGTACTAGTCTTTAAAAAAAAAAGTTAAAGTTTAAAAGTCTTGACAAGTCTTTGAGAAAGTCAAACTCACTGAATGAAGTAGCCATCAAGACTCACTATTGGGGAACTAAATGAGCCGGAAATAAATACATCTGATTTGCAACATGATTACTGTCTTAAGTTTGATGTGAAAATAAACGCTGATTAAAGGGATTTCCAACTCTGGAGACATACCCAAACCTCAGACAACAGCTGGCTCTTGCCTCCTCACTAAATATCCATTTACTCCAATCCCACCCAACAGCATCATCCGTGCTTTTATCAATTCGAGCTGCGTTTTCACAGGAGCGTCAAAACATGCTTTGCTGCAACTTGAATTTCCACCAACAAATCAGAGTGCAATTCTACTGTGACATGGACACGCAGCAAGTGCAGTGACTCAGATATCATCTAGAGAACCGTGATTCGTGTAAACATGTGCCGCTAAGAGACGCGATGACGAGAGCCAGCTCGAAGACGGACTTGAGTCCTTGATGGTGAATAATGTCCATATTTTTTAAGCACAACAGAAACACACTTTCAATAATTTGAACGCACAAAGCGAAATGTATGTTTATGTGCATGCATGTGTGTGTGTGTGTGTGCATACATGTGTGATGTTTCTTCATGTCTCTTCATCTTTTGATTGGTTTAATTACAGACTTACTGTCAGCTTCCCACTCAATGCGCAGGAAAAACAAACTCTTAGGGCACATGAAAAGAAGTCGCGAATGCCTACACACACACACACACACATGCAGCACACACCTATCACAGTTCAAGTCAGTCACCGTGCTCTTTGATTCTCTGCCTGCCGGTGATCTGTCTTTCATCGTCTCCACTCCTTGATCCCTTGTTCTCTCTTTAGCTCTGCCGGTGCATAACATCTCTCTCCCTGTCTCCACGTCTGTCTCTGTTTATTTTGCATTGACTGTAGGTGGGAAGCTTAATCTTCTACCTGAAATTCCTCTGTATGTCTTATTCCTTCTCTCAA
Source organism: Simochromis diagramma (assembly GCF_900408965.1). Lineage (NCBI taxonomy): Eukaryota > Metazoa > Chordata > Actinopteri > Cichliformes > Cichlidae > Simochromis > Simochromis diagramma. Next base: position 10,925,561 of record NW_024386831.1, read on the forward strand.
TACACCTACAGTAAAGAAAAAAACAACTTTCAAAAATTAGCATAAATATGTTTTTGGGGTGTGCCCCTTAAAAAAGGTTTCACTGGCCTTTTTGCTCCTAGAAGACACTGTGCTGTAACAAAGAGTGTTAAAGAGTGTTTAATGATCAAATCAAGCTCAAATCAACAGCGGACAAGCTTTTCAGTAACAGCAATGACTCATTTGATGTGATTAGCAAGAATTTAGCCACACTCATAATCAACAGAGCGAGTGCCTTTTAAAACTCCGGCTCAAAGTAGAATCAATCTGCACTGTTCATTGCTACTTCTACGATTTTAAAAAAGGAACCATATAGGTGTGCCTTCTAAAAGCTTTCAGATTTTTCAAGCGGCTGAAATTGAGGGATAATTTAAGTTTTTTGAGCCGAAGCTTGTCATGATGGATGGATGTGGTTGTGAGAGAAGGGAAATCTTCAAAGCTAAATTCCTAGTCAATCAACCCAAGACTCCAAATTTGGGAATTTAAAGATTTACATAGAGGTATTTGCAAACCATCAAAAGCACACTTTATGCCTTCATCTGCCATCACTAACAGCCCAAGGAGGGCTCATGCTATCATAGATCTTACAGCTCATATGTTCAGCTGCACAGGTGCCCAACTTAGTGCACTGATGACACGGTCCCACACAGACTCTCCACCTGCAAAATGTCTCAACAACCAAATGAGAAACACTAGATTTGGAGATGAAAGCATCCTCGGTGCCCATGAATTCCTCTAATTGACAACCAGCAAAGGACAACCTATTTTAACTTCATCTTAAGGCACAAACGTTCTTGCATGTGTTTATCCGAACTTTGATTTCTAAAACCACTCTCAGCATTTTTCCATAATGTAAGACACAAAGTGCCAGATCGCTCTCTCCACAGACTCTACATGAAGGACATTGATGTAGTAGGTTACCCATACACAGGAGGAATTGTAAGTAGACACAAATTAGACCACAAACCCCAATTTGATTAAAACTTCCCTCTCTGGGGTCTACACGGAGAGGATTTAGTATTGGTTTGTTGAACTGTCTTCACTGTGCATGGGGAAATAATAGCGGTGAGAATGAAACCTATGATTAGAAAAGCTTTCTTGCTTTTATGTTCCTTTGCTGGGATTATTACAAAGTATTATTGCAAAGATAAAATGCAATGAAGTGGAGCTGCTACCTCTCATTTTGTTTGGGACCTCCTGGAAGCCCATGACGGAGCGCAGAAAAGAAGAACCACTGGCTGTTGACCCATAATGAGTAATTAATTCCCCCCCAAGAGTTTGGGAGGGTCAGTATTTCACTTCACTCTCTATCACAAAAGTATCATAAATGCCATTGGACTGATTTTATAATTTTGTCTGTAAAATTACAAAACAATTCTCATATTTTAGGATCATATGATTTAATTTAGGTGGCATTTAATATTTGATGTATCTCTTCACACAATACACAATAATTTATTTGTGTATGTGCTTTTAAGAATCTCTGCAGACTTAAATGTACTTTAAAAAATAAAAATATTACTTGGATTTTCATTGTTTGTACTTTAAATTTACTTTAAATTTACTTTGATGCTATAACGTTTTTGTGTGTGCATATTCACAGAGCTAACCTTTTTATTATACAAGGGTAGAACTAAGCTAAAGCTTAAAATCAAATCATTTATCTACTAATGGAATATATTTTAAAAGGTTTGAAAGCTGATGAACTGACACATTTATTTTACAACTAATGCAAAACTAATGCAGAAAAGTAATAGTAAAAAAATTTATCTAGCCTACTTTTTCAGCTCTAAAAGCAATAAATGCCTCCTAAATAAATGGAAGTATTAATTTGTGGATAAATGGGACCTAGATTTTTATGTTCTTCATATAAAGCTATAAGCAATATATTGCATATTATGCAAAATGCACAGGGTCACTGTAACTCTTACACATGTTCCCAGTGCTGTAAGTTTGGCTACAAGACTCCACCAAACAGCTGTATCATAAATTGTCCCGCTAACTAAAATAATGAGCTGAAATAACTTCACTACCATAAGTAAACTCCAAATGACGTGTTTTAGTTGAGTTTCCTCTTAGATGTGTGAAGCATTTACGAAACATTCAACCCCAGAAGGCCTCCTGAGCTCTATAAATTTCTCCATGGGGGGAAATGATTATGCTTCCTCTATTGGAATCAGCTGTGACATCTAGCATAAATTTAAACATTAAACTTTCACAAGAAAAACACTTGCAATGATAACACTCCAAAAAAGCGAGTAAGTAAACAAATTTCCCATTCACTTCAGCCTAGTATAGGATGATCATGACTACAGGCGCTGGCTTTGTTAGTTTTTCTACCTTCATCCCTTTAATCCTCAGAAACCATATTAACTTCTTTTGAAGATGAGTTACAATCCCTCCTGTTTCTTCTCTGTGTATCCTTTGCCTTTCTACATGAAAGATTCAGTGGCAGAAGAGATGTCTGCACCGGGGGCTGCAGGGGAAAGAGAGAGAGAGAGTGAGAGTGAGGGGAAGAGAGAGTCAGGGCGAGAGACACAGAGACAGAGAGAGAGGGGGGATCGAGACGGATTGATTTCCACCTCCAGCAGCTTCAGTTCAAAGCCAGCCAGCAGACTTCAGAGGCTCGGCAGGACCCGGCATGTCCCCAGCCGGGCCGAGCTGCCTGTCTGCGGGCAGGACTTCCCCTGGGGGGCCCGGGGCCCGGGACAGTCAGGCGGCACCAGAAAAACAATTACGCAGACAGACGAGAAAGTTGTGCGAGGTCACAAACGCGCACTACCTCAAGTGTCACAGGAAAAATAACGCCGTGCACTGTAAGTATGACGTGGCTTGTTATTCATAGAAGCACTAAAATGATTGACTGAGACGAAATTAATAATAGAAATCCGTTTTTCAAATCAAAGTAATCAGCACAGTACTTAATCCAATTCATTATCAACCATTCATCATGAACCAACTGAGGTCGGAAATGTGAAAAATGTGAAAAATGGAAAAACAATCTAATTTTTCTACCACCTTAGGCTAAAACCTTTGCATCAACACGTACAGTGAGCTACCTCTAACATGCTCCACAATCATCTAGCTATATGCTTGTCACACACTCACTGTTAGAAAATGTATTTCTTGAAGCTGTCATTCCTGCAAATCATAACATTGAAAATGTTTTCATTCAGCCGTGTTCACTATAAACAAAACTATTTATTACTAGATAATTATGCCTTGCGCCAAAATCATCCTGTCAAGTGTTTATATGAAAGCAGAAAGATTTTTTTGTGCGCTGTTGTTTTAAGTCACTTCTGAAAAGGAATTGCCGGTGTGATAATATGCCATGGTCCACTGATTCTTTATCATTTCCCTTAAAACAAAATAAAAGCAACAATTCGTGCATTTCCCCTTTGAGTGAAAATTACAGTGAAGCACATGTCTGCTTGGCATAAAAAAGTGCTGCTCAGGAATTTCCCCGAGTGTTGCAGCAATCCGTCCTTGCATTCCTGAGAGCGGAGCTGATCACTCTTCTTACCTGGAGCTCAGGAGCGGGGCGCACTGGTTTGGTTTCTCCCCTGCGCTACCGGCTAAGCTGCCCGATGATCAGTCCCGGTAATTGGTGATCAATCTCGAGTGTGGAGCCGGGTGAGCATCGCCGAGGGACTGACTCGCTGTCTAAGAGTTTTTACTCCGCAAAGTCAAATTGTGCCCCAGCCTCTGCGCCGCTGCTTGTCGGTGCGTCTCCAGGCTCCTCCTTGATAAGAAAAAAGTGAGAAGTTTTCTCCCCGCCCTGGATAAGAAACGGATTAACGTGGCCCAGGTAGACTATGTTTTTCAGTCGGGGCAATTAATGTGCTACAGGCTACAACTCGACTCTGCCATCTAGCGTTCATAAGACCACAGTGGCATGACTATAGTCTTAAACAAGTCTATGGTCGTCATGAGGGAAACAAGAAGCTCAGTTATAGTTTGCACTTACACGAAAGTACTGAAAGTCTAATTAGTAACAGAATAAGGTCACTAAAGGTCACTTTGTGTACATTTAATAATTCATAAAAATGTCACCACAACTACCACATCCACCTCTGTGACCTCAGCTACTTCATTTCACTTCACTTGGCATGGTGTGAGATGATGCAAGTTGTTTATTTTTGTTTTTATTTTGAAGTGGCAAAGTTGAACATGCTAATATTTTCATTCAAAGTCACCAAGATGGACACGATTAGAAATGAGTACGTCTGAGCGAGAGATCAGATTTGGAGACAAAGAGGGAAGGCTGAGATGGTTTGAAGATGTGCTGAGGAAGGATCGTGGATAGACTGGATGTTGAAAGACGTAGAAGATGGAGCTGCCGAGGCAGAAGAAAAAGAGGAAGGCCTCAGAGAAGGTTCATGGATGTAGTAATGGAGGATACGGAGGGGATTGGTGTGACAGAAGAGGATGCTCAGGATAGGGTGAGATGGAGGTAGATGATCCGCTGTGGTGAACCCTAAAGACAGCAGCTGAAACAAGAAGGCTAAACAGTGAAGGAATAACAACAGAACATCAAACGACACATTAAACAATAAATGATAACCACAGTATTGCTACTGTAGATGGATAAACAAAAGTTGCACATTAAGACTGAAAATATACAATTAAACTTCTTAATATAAACACCCTGCAAATACCCCACCGCCACAAACACACACACATACACACACGCACACACAAGACATAGGTTGAGTGTGTCTGTGATGTAGCTATAACTGGTGCCTGATGTCTGAGTTGGAATAAAGCTTCGACTTTAGTCTTCTTCTCCTCCTCCTCCTCTTCCTTTCCGCTCCTTCTCCTTTTCTCAGCCACAGGAAGAATGAGATAAAAGAGGGGCTTTGAAAACACTGGGAGGCCTGTAATTACTTACTCTTCATCTCGGTGTCCGTCTATCTGTCTCTGCCTTCGTCTTTCATGTCTTTTTTGTTTTTCTTTTATTTGGTCACTTTCTGTTTTTCCCCCCACTTTCTTTGCCCTCTTTTCATCGTCTTCTTCCTTCTCCATCCTCTTCTCTCTTTCTCTCTCTTTTTCTGTCATCCTCGCTCCTCTTTTGGAGCCTCATTGATGTCTGTCCAGGGCTTCCTGACTGAAACGGAGGATGAGAGGAGAAGAGATTAGATGAGAGGAGGGGATAAAGAGAGGATGAGGAGGGGATAACAAGAAAAGTGATGAATTCTGCTGAGAGAACGATGGCTGCTCTGTCACACACCGGACAAAAACACATATTAAGCAAAACCTGTATTTACTGCGGTAGATGGTGGAGCACACTTTAGTTAAGATAATATGACATAGATGATGAAAGCGATGCTTTAATGAGACAAGCTGGGACAGATGAACCATAATGCAATGAAAAGAAACAGAAGCAGATGTCATGAGATAAAGGATTTTTTTTTTTGCTATGTAATTTTCTAAATAGACCATGCAATTTATCTAATACGTCTTATATGTGGAAAATGTAGTGCATCTTATAATGAAAAGCAAGGTTTCAAATGAATGAAGCCTTAGTTATCATGCTCTAATGGCTCCTCTGGTCTGCATTCGAATCAGGACAATATCCTTATTTCCGCCTGCTAAATGTGAACTATGTAGTTCAATAGGATGTATTTGAAAAACACAAATCTTCCTGACATTATGTGAAAAAGTATTTTAAAAAGATCTCAGAAAGCAACACATCATGACATGATCTAAAGAAACTCAAGAACAGATGAAGAAGAAAGTCATTTAGATCTTTCAATCCAGGGTTGCAAAGCCATTTCTAAGGTTTTGGTTCTCTAGTAAACAACAGTAAAAACCATTAACCACAAATGGTGAATCTTTCCAGTAGTGGCCGGTCTGCCCAAATTACTCCAAGAGTGGTGCACTGATGACTCATCCAGATCACAACAAATTCAATAACAAGATCTAAAGTACCTCAGGCCTCACTTGTCTCAGTTAAGGTCAGTGTTAATGATTCACCAATAGCAAAGAGACTGGGTCATTCATGGGAGCGTCCTGAGGTGAAAACTAGTGCTGACTAAAAAGAACACAAAGGCTCATCTCACATTTGCTAAACAATTTGCAAGAGTTTGTGGATTGATGAGACAAAAGTTAAACTTTTTGTAAGGTTTAAGTTCTGTCACATCTGACATAAAACTTACAGAGCATCATACCGAGGGTCAAACATGGTGGTAGTTTGATGATCCGGAGCTGCTTTGCTGCTTCAGGACCTGAAGCAGCAAAGCATAAGAAGAACATGCTCTCTACCAAATCAGTTAATGCCCTGAAGCTCAAGTTATTCAGCAGAACAATAGTACAAAACACTCCAACAAGTCCACTCAAAAAACAAATCTTTTGAATGAGTTTTGGATCGGCCTAGTCAAAGTCCAGACTAAGATCCAATTGTGTTGCTTTGGCGTGTCCTTAAACAGGCCATTCATGCTTGAAAACCCTCCAATGTGGCTGAATTAAAACAATTCTGAAAAGAAGAGTGAGCCAAAATTCCTCCACAGTGATGTGAAAGACTCATTGTCAGTTTTCGCAAATGCTTGAGTGCATTTCTTGCTGGCACAACCGGTTATGTTTTAGCAGGCAAATACATTTTCACACAGGGCCAGGTAGGTTTGGATAACCTTTTCCCCTTAATAAATGAAATCATCATTGAAAAACTGCATTTTGTATTTAATCCGTTTATCTTTGTCTAATATTAAAATGTGTTTGATCGTTTGAAGCATGTGACAAAGATGCAAAAAAAATAGACAGCTCTGATAATTTTTTCTCCTTTTAATAATACATGGTATGAATGATATGTGATTGTTATTTATTCACTTCATGTTTTTTTCTCATTTATTTTTTGGGGTCTGTCTTTATAAAATATGCTAAACAAATTAGGTTTACAGCTACCACTACTTGATGAACAAATCTAATCATTGGCAGAATATATTTAGGCTCTACAAAGTCTTAAAATGCATTGATGTAGGACATCTCACTTTTAAAGAATCACAAGATCACAGCATCTGTCACAGAATGCCTACCCTGTTTATAACCCAGCTAAGCTCCAATCAAAGCACTGTAGCTCTGAGAAGACAGAAGTCAGCGGAGGCCTAATTTGTTTGGTATATTGAATTAGGATGACTTCAGTTTGCCACCAAAACACACTTCTCATGCCTTTTATAAGGCTTAAATGTACAAAAGGCGAAACACTATTTTAAAAAATCCATAGATGAGCGCAATATTTAAACGACAGAATAAAAATGCAACCACTGATCTCTTCTGATTCATATTAATAACCACAACCAAAAATTATACAGGCTTTCCACTTGATCTCAGGGTTACTGTGTAAATGGAATCATGTTTCAATATTATTATGAGTAGTCAGAGTCCACAGAAAATAAAAAAAATAACTTTGTATGTGTCACATCGCAGGTAGACAACACCTCTTGAGCATTGTTCTTTTTGTTACACATTAAAAAAGGTGTGGAATGCGCACACTGTACTACTGAAACTGCCTACAACAGACTCTATGACCTTGCCATTACCCCTGGAAATCTTTCAGTGAGAACACACACACGCACCACTCTTCAGTGAGGAAGCAAGAGCCGGTTGCCATGGTAACTGTCGTGTCAGCTAACCTACTTTTGCATGAAGGAAAGTCATTGGCGGCTGAGAGAGAGGTGTATGGTATAGGTTCGCGGTAAAGATCCACCCATTTACACATATACACTCACACGCGTCCACACGTATACGCACAGTAAATGTTTATTATATTTTTATACCTAAAGCAAACAAGATTTAATCTTCCTTCAGTTTAGTCCGATGAAATTAGAACTGATAAAGATGAAGATAACATAGGATTCTGTGAAACTTTGGTGAACTAGATTTGTGCAGAAGTAAACAGCAGGAAAACCAGCAGGAGGAATGTGAATATAAATGCAGCTGAAGTGAGGTCAGCACAAATCAGGTTTATTTTCATGGCTCATCACGGCAAGAATTTCCCAGAGGACAATATCCAATTGCAAAATAACTACACTGCAGTAATAAAAACAATAAGTTATTTATTTATTTTAAGAATAAAGTGAAACATTGCAGCGCACTATGCAGTAAAATTGAATACAGAGCACAAAATACACGAAGAAATCACTCACAAGGCTGACTGTAACTTATTTTGCAAAGCACTGAGCAATCTGCCATTTTCAGACGCTCATTCCTTGGGAAATGTAAAGAAAATTCAAATAAACCCAACACAAATGTACATATAATTTACCTTACATGCAATGCACTATTGTACTAACTGATTACATGAAAAATAACACTTTTTTTGCATAATCTTTTAGCTCATCATTACAGTATCTAATAGAGAGCATTAACATGCAAAACAACAGCATGTGCACTGCAACAGAGAAGCACGTGGAGTGCATGTGTGTTCATGTTTTGCAACATTGTTAGACTCTGTAATTTCTCTGAGAATTGACTAACCCCTTATATTAGCAGAAAGCTAGTTATCATTCTTAATTGACACGTGTGCTGGTTAAACAGCATCCAGCTTTTGTCTATTATTGACAGCAGTGCATCCTACAGGGAGCCCTGACGATCCTGCTTAAATGGATTGAGGGGATTTTCATCCAAAAATCATTTATGTTCACTTCTCTCTGTAGTTCCCCTCTAATTCTGAATCATTGGCTGTGAAGAATTGTATTAAGCACATGAAAGACACTGGGCATAAGACAGGAGTGAGTATGATAACGAGAGGGGAGGGAGACAGGATGAATTTTGGTTCACTGCCAGCACTCGTGGGCTGCTGCACTAGTGAGGTATTGAGAATCAGGGCTTGACAACAACAACATACATGTGTTTTAGCAGCTGAGTTGCATTGGATTGCTCCTTGGCTATAGACATACAAATACATCTTAGGAAATGGGAGGCCTCTGTAGATAAATGGCAAGTGGAGCTCTGTGTCACAGAGAATTTTTTTAAAAAAATTACTGGCATAAAAAACAAGTCCTTGATTTCAGTCTTTTTCTAGTTAGCTGTAGAAGCTTCTTTTCCAGCTCCTTTAATATAGCCTTTACTGTGCTGTGCAGTTTTTATCTGTTTAGCTTTACACCATTCATTACCAAACACATGGACTCCAGTAAGAGTGCTTTTTTAAATCAGTATGCTTCATTACATTATTTTAACTTTGCTTCTCTGCTCTGAAATCTTCTTCAGTGTTTAAAACTTTGTACAGAATGCGTAAGTGTATTTTAACAGCCCGATACTGTCATAAAAACGAAAAAAAAACTGCAATACTGTGTCACAAACAGACACACTCACACACACACACATACACTCCTTATTTCTTATTGTATCCCTAAGCTGTACACCCTCTTCTTTTCATCGTGGGTGGTAAAGAGTGGGTTCACCCTGTAACCAGGAAGGCGTCACTTTAGTCACACAGACATAGACACTCGCAAACACACAAATGAGCACAGACACACACAGTGGTCTTAATCACTCCCTGCCTCTCCTGAATGTGAGAGCAGAGCAAGTCTGAACAGGTGGACGAGCTGAGAAAGACTATGGCTGAGAAACAGAGCACATGGTCATGTTATCGTCACTTCGCAGAGAGTTTAATTGACTTGTACAGAAATTTGCTGTGGATTTGTCTTGGTGACATTAACAATACTAGCCAAACTTAACTTAAACATAACTTTAAACTAAAGCCAGTGTACTGATTTAGCTTACATGATGTAGATTTGTAATGCAACACACACGCACACATACATACACACATTTCCTTATCCTTTGTCTATTTTGTGCTCATTATATAGCACATGCCAGGAATAGGTCAGTGGAAATGTTACAGATTTCTTTCCCTGTATCTTTAAATAAAGGTCATGTCATTTCATAGGAAATGGCATTGTAATCATCTTACCATGTTTCTAATGTAGCGCTGTCAAAAATGTTATCTGTAAATAGAATCCTGTAATTATTCAGTGACATTCCCTTTTACAATTTGCAATGAAACCAATGATAATGAGGTTTTGCATTATAACCATCTATTGATACCATTCATTTTTCACTTGCTTATCCAGTTGGCTGCAGCCTATCCCAGCTATCATAGGGCGAAAGGCAGGGTATACCCTGGACAGGTCGCCAGTGTATTGCAAGGCTAACACGGAGAGTCGGAAAACAAGCATAAGAAGAACATGCAAAGTCCACAAAGCAAGGCTCTGGATGGCTGGTGGGTTTGAACCCAGGACCTTCTCATTGCGCTAACCAAGTAGTTTATAATGAGGCAATTAACTGCCCATTGTCATATGAGCTAGGCTCTGTATGTCCCCAGCCTGAATGAGCCTGAATTTGATAAGCTGTTAAAAGGATGGATGGATCGTAACCACGGTTCTTAAAGTGTTGTCCGTAGAATAATTGCCACTTCTGAACAAATGTGCAAGCACGGCAAGGAAAGAAGGCACTACTATGTAATTAATCCAAAGTTCGTGTCATACTATAACTACTGAGCGACCATCACTCCTGTTTTAAATAATCTATTCTACCTATGATAGCAGACCACACTTTCCTTATATTAAAAATGATTAATAATGCGTGATGTAACCGTTATTCCCCTGCGCCCCAGTTGTACATTGCCTCCGTAAATTGACACTGAGTCACGAAAACTTTGAGAATCTCTGACTAATTGATTTAAATTAAAAAGTCACAGGAAACGACCGCCAGGCGTCGCCACAAACCACCCTTTCCCATTCCCTCAACCATCAGCTGGATGTTGTTACTGAGGTAATCAAAAGGATGTCTTCTCCTGTCAGGTAGGCATCACACAAAAAGACAGCATAGAGACTGAGATCAAGCCCGCGCCCTGTTGGTCGCATTTGAACAGAAAGGGGAACAAAATCGAGAAAAAGCGTCCAGGAATCAACTTTTGTATCTCTGGATGCTGCGACCTGTGAGGATTTGGAGAATCAAAAACTAGGAATGAATTGTTTATGACAGGTATAAGAAGGTGAGATGACAAAGAACCTTTCGGCCTTTCAAGGAGCGATACCAGCTTCCTTCTTAACCAGTTGGAGTGAAGGTGTGAGGAGTGAGAGAGCGGGCTGCTGGTAATTACCGAGGGGGGCTGTGGAGCCGCCTGCATGCCTGTGGTGGTTCTGAGGTGTAAGGTCTCTCTCTCTCTCCCTCTCGCGCTCTCTCAGTCTTTATCAATCTGTCTTTGGTGCGTGAGCGCGCACCGCAATTGTGATCGGCGCGCGGATGATGATGATGAGAGCGTGACCTCACCGCTTTCCGCACAGCTGCTGGAGAGCGGGGGAGACACACGGAGAGCGGAGCGAACAACATAAACACGCCGAGGGAGACAGCGAGAGAGAGGCGCGGAACAGCGGAGAACATTCACAACTCAGCGGGGAACCGCTCGGTACGAGGGAACACCGTCGTCGTAGGGCGTCCGTGGACTGCTTCCCAGCCAGTCCGTCTCCCAGAATGTTCTGTGCCCCCGGTTCTTTTCTACGGTACACGAAACAGTCGCCGCGGCGTCCCCACGGACACTGAAGCCCAGATGCTCACCCTCTCCGCCGACATGGACGAGTCCTCGTCACTGCTGGATCTGCTGGAGTGTTCGGTGTGCCTGGAGCGCCTGGACACCACGGCTAAGGTGCTGCCGTGCCAGCACACCTTCTGCCGTCGCTGCCTGGAGAACATTGTCAGCTCCCGGAACGAGCTCCGCTGCCCGGAGTGCCGCATCCTGGTGGACTGCGGGGTGGACGACCTGCCCGCTAACATCCTCCTGGTTCGCCTCCTGGATGGTATCAAGCAGCGGCCCCAGCGAGGAAGCGGAGGAGGAGGGGGAGTAGGAGCGGGAGGCAGGCAGTCCCTAGCCGGGGGCTCGCTGCAGGGGTACGCAGCCGGGATATCCGCCTCTCCTCCGGGCACAGCGATCAGGGAGCTTCCCGTGGCCACCAGGAGCTCTCCTGTTAAGGTTAGTCACTTTCCCCCCAATTGTGCACGATGTGGATGACGACACCTAACATCCAACACTTTCGAAAATACGCAATTTTGTAAAAAGTTAGTTGGTTTTCATTTTGCAATACGTAACGCACAACTTTAAGGTTGTTTGCACGGCACTCTGTACCGTACTGAGAAAAGTACGGGCGTTCTTTCTCACGCTTTTAATTACTGGAACTGTAGATCAGCGTGCTCATCATCCGCCTGCTCAGATATTCAGGTGCTGTGTAGTTAGATGCAAACATTCCAATTATATCCTGATTATATAAACTGTGATTTCATGGATCGGTCATACTTCTGGTCATGAGTTGAATGAAGGGAGGAAAACAAACTTGGAATAAGACTCCAAGTCATGGAATACATTGATCGAGAGAATGAGAACATTTCTTTCCAATGTTCATAATATGTAACTGAATGGAAAAGGAGAAATGCATTGCTGTGGTTTTCCCATACTGTTACAAAGACAGAGATGTGTAGTGACTCATTTATAATCTCTCTTGTGTTACCTAATTAAACTGAACTGAGTTTGCAAAGCAAGAGGGGAGGCAAACGTGAAGACAGATGGAAGAGGATGGGGTCACTGGTCAGTGTTATAGTTGCCATACTTCTGGTAATGTCCAGCCGCCCACAGGCTGCAGCATTCTGAGGTTTTATTACTCACACTCAATGGGAGTAGATCTGAGAGCTTTGTTTACTTCAGTGCAGCCAGCGCATTGTCTTATGGCTGTAACTTGTTAAAGAATATGTCAGTTAAGCAGTAAAATGTGAGACAATCTGCACTTAGCTGCAAAAATATTGACATTTTGCTAGGATTTTCACCTGGGGTCTAAAATCTGGAAAAGCTTATGGTTTGCGGTTTGATAGAAATTCTCAGGGTTTTTCTTTTTGTTTGTTTCTGTTGTTTTTGCTTTACTGAATTAAGAAGTACCAGAATTGTGTGGTTAAACATCCTGCAATTAAACAATTTAAATTTTTGTGCAAATAGCTAAAGTGCTTTAAGATGTTTTTCAAGACTCGAATTTCAGTTGTAAACGCATACTGACAGTGAAATCAGAAAATTCAACAGCTAATGGAAAAGACTGGCTAAAAACCATAAATGTGGTAAGGTGTCAGAAGGGTCTTTGAAAAATAATTTGCGACATGTTACAAAATTTATTGTGGACATATTGTGTGTGTGTGTGTTGGTTTTCTGATAAGAACAATGAGATTTCTTAGAGCTGGAGTACACAAGAGTTTCCGTCATGAATTTAGTGAGGACCTGAGTAAGAAAGATGCAAAGAATGTTCAAGCAACTTAAAAACATTCCCGTCAGGTCTCACACCATATTCAGTGCTTGAGTTTTCTCACATTAGCTAGGCATTGTTTGAAGATGTGGAGCGCTTGAGGTGGTGAACAGAAATCCAGACCCTCAGTGCCATTTCTGCCAGCACTTAAGCCTTTATTTCACTTTGCTTGTTAAACTTTAAGGGGCCTACAGGCAATTTTGGAGCTTGGAACAGCAAAAGCGACATGTGGTGATATAAGCTCTCATAATATTAATATTTTTATACAGAAAGTGTAGAAAGGATATTGAACTGTTAGTTTTAAAAAAGTTTTTGGACAATTGCTCTGGAGCACAAAGTGACATCTTGATTTGCAGTTTGCACCGGAAATAATGGTATCCAGAAAATATTTTATATTTGCTGTATTTCTAATATTTAGGGTTGCTGTAGCTCAGGAGGTGACTTTACCTCCTGAGCTATGCTGGTTCAATCCACTGCCAATCCACCACCTGCTTCATCCCCAACCGGTTGCAGCAGGTGGCTGCCCCTCCCTGAGCCTGGTTCTGCCTGAGGTTTCTTCCTATTTAAAGGGATTTTTTCCTTCCCACTGTCACCTAGTGCTTACTCAAAGAGGGTAGCTTGACTGTGGGGGACTGTCTTTACCTTACAACCCCTTGAAGCTATTATCGTTGTTGTGATTATGCACTATATGAATAAAACAGATTTTGGAATTTAATTGAATTCGATCCCTGGCTGCTCCCGCCTGCATGCCAAAGTATCCTGGGTCTAGATGCTGAACTCCAAGTTGTTCTCTGATGTGTTCATTGGAGTGTGAATGCAAGATAGAAAGCACTAGAAAAAGTGCTTATATGAATAGGTGTGAATGGGTGAATGAGGGATGTTGTATAAAGCGCTGTGAGTAGAAATAAGAACCATATAAGAACCAGTCCAGTTACCATTTACTTGTAAATGTACACGATTTATTGAGTAATCAAGTAATCAGCAGATCACTTCAGCCGTACTAACATGGATTTCAGAAGCTGTTGTCCGAAGCAGCCACATACATGCACAGTGGACGCTTACTACTTAATTGTGGCCAGTCTGTGCTTGTTTTAGGGCCCCATGGGAGAGGACTCCACTGTGGACCAAGCTTTTATTGGTCAGTGAACACACAAACAGTCACCCGCTAGTACACGTGCACACACCTATAACCCATTAACACCCCCCCGCAATCCCACTGCAGTCACTTTGCCCAAGTCTCATCCAGGCTCTCCTGGGACCAAGGCTTGGTGATGAAAGTGTGAATTAATCTCCTCTAACAGTGGTGTGTGTGTGCGTGTGCATGTGGATGCACACACCTCAACATATAAACAGCAGGGGTCTCGCAAAAGGATTTAATTCTCTCTTTGAGTGACACACTTGTGCAGCACTACCTCACAAACACACATGGTCACAGAGGGAGTCAAACAGGTGAAACAGAGCACTCTACATCATGTATTTGGGGTTGTAGATTAGAATGAATGTGTTGCTATGGAAAAGGAAGAAGAGGCAGGCATGCTGAGTCAGCAGTGAGATCTGCAATTCCCCCGCTCTTTGTGCTCCTTGAGCCTCTGTTGCCGACTTCGTGCTTTGACCAGTTAAAGTCTATCAAGACCGATAAAGTCTATTTTGCCAATCAGAAAGAGAGATTACAATCCCCATCTATAACAGTGTCAAAAAATAGCTGCTTCACATTGTTTTTACAGGGATATTCAAACCTTTACAGCGTTATTTCCTCTGCTAAAACGTTTTTTTGGGGGTCAAACATTCAAGTGCTGTGTTGCTCTTAACTTGAAAGGAGAAATTTGGAGCCTATTTGCATTTTTAATACATCTTAAGTAGTCCCTCAGTCGTTGTGATGAACATCAGCTGTTGCATTTGTTTGCTCATTGTTTTTCTTTTTTTGTTTTGCTTTGAATAGCACAAGATTTTTATAGTAAATCAATTTTAGTATATTTAGTCTCTTTCAATCTTGGCAGCATGGTGTTGTTGTTCCCTCACAACAAAATCCACCTTTCTCTGTGTGTATGTTTCTCCTTGTGTCTGCATGGGTTCTCTCCAGGTGCTCTGGCTTTGTCCCGCAGTTCAAAGACATGTGGTTAGTGGGGTTAGATTAACTGGTGATTCTAAATTGCCCATACGTGTTAGTGGTTGTTGGTCTCTCTGTGCTGTGTGACAGACTGGTGACCTATTCAGGGTGTGCTCCACCTTTTGCCCTATGGCAGCCAGGATCGGTTCCAGCCCCTCCCCTGAGACTTTGAATTGGATAAGCGGAAGAGAGTGGATCTCTGTCAATCAACTAAATTATGTTAAGTCTTATTAAAGCACAATAATACCCAGACTCAGTTATGGCACCTGTCTTTTATTATCAGTTCTCATACTGACTGCAGCGTTGTTCTCAATTTTCAGTTCTCTTGTTTTAGTCCTGTTTAGCATGTGTTTTAGCTAGATTTCCAGAAAATGTGTCACTGTATGTATGTTAAATTTCAGTCCAGTTGTAGATAGCCCAAAGGAAGCATGGTTGTACACTGATTAGCCCTGCCACATCATAGCAAGAGTGTTCCTGGTTTGAACCCACTGGGGACATTCTGTGTAAAGTTTGTTATACAGAAAAAAAAATCATTTATCAAGTTTTAGGTGTAAAACTAAAACCAATTTCTTGGGAAAATGGGGGAAAAATGCCGGCATATTTATGGTCACGTTTTTCTCATGGCACAGAGTGAATCAGATCTTATTTTTGAATGTGGTCAATGTCATTACAGAAACCTATTTGATACAGAGCCTTTTGCATTGGTTTGATCAGAAATGTCTTCACTTGCTAAGTCTGAAGAGAGACAAATAAGACGTCTGCACTCTGAAGCATTAGAATGTTATCATCAGGACCTGATGATGACACTGAAGGATGACTCGCACAGATTCATGAATTTTTAGTGGCTTTCTTCTGGCAGGTTGGCCTTGGCAGGAATATGTCCTTTTAGAGTGGATTGTTTTTTGAGAGTTAGGGGTTTATGGATTATTTGGGCTCTCTTTTATACTTCAGTGACTTACCCAGACTCCTGTTTGGTATTCAGTTCGTCTGCTCATCCATCTGTCAGTGATAGATTTTGTCTTAGAAGAGATTAATTTTGGATCGCTATGCACAGTATAAAACATTCGAAGTTCTCAATCATTTTGATGTGATCACGAATCAAGAATATTCTTCGGAATTATATTCTGGTCATTTACAGATAATTATGATGTACCTGAGCATCAACAGTCAAAATTCAGAGCTAAACTGATCTATCAAATATCTGTTCAAGCAAACTGCTGCATATCGTCACACTGAAAGTAATTTGTTGGGCTGCCCTAGAATAGTTTCACTGTGATTTACCATGAACTGTCAAAGTCTCTAAGAGTATAAAGAAGGGTTCCTTCATTAGGTGATCGTGAGCATTGTCTAACCTATCAGTCCAAAATTGCTTGTAGCTGTTTAATTAGTTCAAGATCTGATAGCTGTGAAGATGATGCATTAATACTTTTCAAAGTGTTCAGTTACTTCTTGTACCCAATGGATGGAGGTATTGCCTTCTTGGAAGCTGCAAGATAGAAAAGTTGCATCTAAAGGATCACTCATAGCAACTTTTTAATTACTTGCGGTAACCATTCCCTTTGAGGGGACGAGTGGATCCGAATCATGCTAGCAAAATGCACTCAGAGGCACAACAGAGCCACGAGATGTCCTGCCTCTAGGGGTCAAAAGGTTCACGTCTTTCCTTTAATTTGTCACCCATCTGTAGCAGTCCAATTTTCATCAAAGCAATGTGTCACGAAGATCCCAGCCCTTGATCTTCTTCCTTACCTGTATTTACCTGGGGTTGCTATGGTGACACCTGGGGTTACCATGACAGTGCACTGCAGTAATGACGCCGCCTCCTTTCATCTCCAGAGTCAGATATTGCTTTGCCCTGTCATTCCCAGGGATTAGGTGGGGTTCCAAAAGGAAATAGTCTTTTACCAGTCCCTGTAATGATCCTTTGAACCTGTGTCCTTTGTATGATAGCACAGTAGAGACACACAAAGAAACACAATGCGTGCACACACACACACACAAAGGTGTTTTCTTAATGTAAACAGTTTTTCTAACTTTAACTCTGGAACGCAGTTTTTTAACTAGAAAAACAATTTCCAAACAAGTCTTAAAACTCACTTAAAACTTACAAACTTAGAATCTGCTCACTCATTTGCACAATCACCACATTTCCTTCTCCCCAGCTGCATATACAAACGCACACGTTCTCATGCACACACGTGCATGCACATTTATTCAGTCGTTAGTGTTGCAAACTGCCGATCTCTGCAGCAAACAACGAGCTCCTCGTCATTGCCTCCACATTATCCCCCCAACTTCATGAATACTGAACGAAGGCCTGGCACACACGCTACACAGCGATGTACACGCACACAGCCAAACAGATGCACACAAATCATCTTCGTGAGTATTATAGTATCGCTCTAGACACTCTCTTTTTCTGTGCTCGTATATGTTTATGTCTGTGAGCGTGCGCGACCTTTTCAGCTCAGCTTGTTAGCACATACTCGCACAAACACATCTTTTCCCTCTGTGACTCTCTGCTCATTGCTTTTCATCTTCTGCTCACTTTTTCTGAAGTAAGAAGAATCAAATTAATTCAAATAAAGTCGCAAAATAAGGTCCCCATCCCCCACACACATGCAAGAAGTGCATTTAGTACTCTGGTTCTCCTCTGGCATCTATGGAATTATGCTGTTTTGTGGTGTGCTTGCACAAATGTGTGGTAGCTGCAGTATGCATATGGTCCCATGCTTATTTTTGTGTTTATCAGTTGAGCACAATGGGATTTTGAATGGTTTGCAATTAAGCAGCCCACAGAGTGTGTCCAGAATTTTGTAGTTTAAACCGTTTCCTTGCCAGAATGTGCTGTGGTATTGTTTCCTCCACAATTTTATTCTCGTCCGCCTAAAGTGGACCAGTGTTTATTTTTTGCTCTCCTTTAAAATACGGGGCAGAACCAAAACTACTCATTCACATTTTCAGTAGATTCATGGGAAATGTATTTATTTCTGCACTAGACAAAGAACAGAAACCTAACTTTAAATATACGCATTCTCCAAAAAAGTCATTTTTATTTCTTCTGGTGATTTAAAAAAATGTTGATCCTTGTATGGCTAGATATGTTTCGGTGTCATGTTTCTTTGGAAATATAAAACACCCAGAGTTTTAGAATCAAGTGCCACGGTTCTGCCAACAGTTCTAACCACTCAAAGAACGGACACAGTGGGGTGGCATCTTTAGATTCCCGTTGATATCTCATTTTGGCACATTACTGAATCTTATGGTCCCGTGGGTTGCAGGGTGAGAACCCCTGTGGTTGAAATCCAGTGGATGTTCAATCAGATTGGGACCTGGGGAGACTGGGGGCCAGATCAACACCTTGGATTCATGCTGTGTTCGCTGAGCTGGTTATGACCTTAATCCAAGTGAGGGTGTTCTTTGTCTGCAAAAATGTTTAGGTGGGTGGTATGTGTCAAAGAAACATCCTCATGAATGCCAGAAGCCAAGATTTCCCTGCAGGATATGGTATTGTAACAAGGTGATCAATGTTACCCTTTTCCCCCTGTCAGTGGTTTTATTGTTCTTGCTTACTGGTGGGAGACAGCTTTGCCTATAATAATATATTTTGCAGTACCAATTCCTGTTTTGTACAACTTTATTATATAGCGTCTATATTGTGCTAAATCTGTGAAATTCTATATCATATTGCACCCTACCATCATCTAACTAGTATAGATATGGAGAAAGGTGGATCAAATAATGTTCCAATGGAAAGAAGCAGTGTGACAGAAGAGGGCAGCTTCCAGCCTGGGAGATGTGTTTAGTTTTGGGGGTTGATGTATAACGGGTGTTAAGGCCTAAACAAGCTTTTGGAGCTTGACTGCTATTCCCACGAGTGTAGCCAGTTACACACACACACACACACACACACACACACACACACACACGCACACACACACACAGACACACACACACACACACACACACACACACACACACGCACACACACACACACACATTGGGTTAAGGGTTAACCCCCTCACTACTGCTCCTTTTGTTACTATGGAGATAAGGGTGAGAAGTCACTGGCCACTAGTCAAGCCATTATATTTTAGATGGAAGATTGACACCTTATTATCTAGCTCCAATTAACATTTAAATCTATTCTAGGACATTACATTTTAGACAGATTTTTTAAAACTGTAATTATTAAAAACGAAATCAGATTAAAGTTTCCCTGTGAACATTTTTCAAGGAAAGTGAAAACAATGTTGCGTAACTCTGGATCTTTCTAATTTGTCATTACAGAACGCCTCGCAGAAATATCTCAATCAGTTTTTTCTCCTACGGTTCAACCACAATCAATTTTCTTGGAGTTTTTTCTTTCATTAAATCATTGCATAGCTGTCAAAGTCTGGTCCCAGTGAAAGGAATTGTGTAAGCTACTGTCTTCATCTGTGAGGTTTTACATATTACAACAGCTAATGGTTGCATTAAAACACAGGAATAATGAATAGAAAATGTGCTTTAGAGAACCTAAATTATTAACCTTAATTTAATTTTAGTTTAATAATTGTAAAAATTATACATGCATGCTGTTTTTTTTAAAATAACATAAAAAAAACCTTATATAGCCCCTGCATTTTCGCTGAATTACACATGCTTTTTCTTCATTCAAGGTTATTAGACACAATTGAAGTCCCCACTCTGTCACTCTCTTGAATATACACGTACATCTTAAGTAAATTTTAAAAAAAGGAAAAAAGGGAACATATAAATTGTGCCCCTTCAGCAGAATGTGAACACACAGTAAAAAACCAAGTGTCAATTTTACACTTACAGAGTTGATTTTAACTCTGCTTCAGATAACATTTGGTCCCACTCAAAATTAGAGTTAAATTTACTCTATGGCCAGTGTTAACTTTTCAGTGTTAATTGTACTCAATTTAGTGTCAAAATTAACAACAAAATGTGTAAAAAATATTTAACACTGAGGGTTATTCACACTGTTCAGAGTAATTTGATTACACTTTATAGAGCTATTTTTACTCCAAATTTAGTTTAATAATAACACTCTGATGTGTAATAATATATCATTTTTATTTCTCTGTAGTGTGATTTTTTCATATTCATCTTATGATGCTATATTACTAAATAACTGTGATCTATCCTGCATTATGGAAATAACAACAAATATACAGGTTAAAGTAACAGCATTTATTATGTATCTCAATTCAGTGTCATTTAATTAACGTAACAAACCTTTACAATTCACAGTTCTATGATGCTCACTAGAGAAAGCAATATGACATTTCCCCAATGTCGTAGTTGCAGAAAAGTAACAAAGTTGGTCAGGGATGAACTGTATGATGTACCAAAGACATAATGGGCCCTAAAGAGTTCATCAAGGGCTCCTACAGAACCTGTCGCATTACATGGAAGTGCATGCTTCTCAATCACAATGAAGGTGTGAATGCTGCTTCTTGTGGATCCCTGAGTAAGATGGTAGGGCTGATTGCTTCGGGTGATGTTGTCTAGATGCTGCTGTATACTGGTTCCAGCCTACAACAACACATTAAACAACAGTATTAAGTGACTATCCTCTGACAGTAGATTAGCTCAACTCACTGTCCATGAAAATAGAGGTGATGGAAAGTATATTTTAAACAACATACCTTTGGGAATTTGATGAGGTTATTGACAGCTTGAGATGCAGACATCTTTCCTGGTCTCTTTCGCCCTTGTGCAGATGGTGGTAGCAGATGTAGCAGCAGCAAGATAGTAGACAAGTCACTGTCCCAGCCTACAGACGAATAAACAAAGAATTATTCCAAAAATACATTGAATTGACAGAATTACCTATATAACCAACAATGGCAAATAAAAACAGTCACAATCGTACCATTCTCAACTTCAGTACCTGACTCAGCATTGCACATTAACTCCAAGAGCTCTGAGGTGGGGACAAGTCCATGACTTTCCTTTACAGCCTTTGCTTTGAGATTGGTGAGCCACCTCTCCAAGAATTTGCTCCCAGTGACCTCACAAAACAGGAGTCGGAAATCTTGTTCTATCTGTAATGCAAAAATACAGAACATAGAGAGGTGTTTGATTGAATCCTGCCTACAAATTACATCAGTATCATTTAAATGATAAGTGAACTTACTTTTGGGAGATTTGCAAACTGAGACGCTTCTTTCCTCCACAGCTTTTCTTTGAATGGTCTTCAACCGCCATGCA
Organism: Simochromis diagramma; assembly: GCF_900408965.1. Lineage (NCBI taxonomy): Eukaryota > Metazoa > Chordata > Actinopteri > Cichliformes > Cichlidae > Simochromis > Simochromis diagramma. The sequence continues at coordinate 10,947,185 of NW_024386831.1, forward strand.
ATGTATCCTGAACTGCTCTCTGGATCGTAGTAATGTTTCTATGTAATTAAATAAACGAAGAAGGACTATGTTATCAACATTTCTGAGGGAAATTATGTATTTAATGTTGAAAAGTTCCCTTTACTTACATATCCATGTTGTAAATATGGGCCTTCCAGATATGGAGACAGAGCAACAATGCCCTGCGCATACATCACTCTTACGCTTTTAGGGGGAGATGTCCTAATGTATAAATTCAATAATTGGCATTAAACATCACAATTAAAAATAATACAATGTTTAAAATGTTTCTTTATATCTTACATTTTTGATTCTTACCCATGTTATTCTGTCATCTCAGCCTCTAGTGTGTTTCTCATCCATCTTCTGGTTGCATCTCTCAGAGATTTGGTTTTTGCGTACTCTTAAACCTTTCTATAAAATAGGAACATTACTTAATATTACTTAACATGTCATTAACATTGCTATCAGTTAATTTACACAAAATACATATTTCTTACTAAATAATGACCAAAACTCTAAAGTAGTGTATGCCTTTGGCATTTGCTTAAAATAATATAAACCAGTAAAGTTAACTTTATGGTAATGTTACCCACTTTTTCTGAAAGTATGTTCACTTATGTAAGCTAATTAGTGATTATTAGCTTACTGATAAACGGTAATTTAGTTGTTCAAACTGTTCGATTTGACATGTGACAATGATATTATTTAGACAGCATTTAGAAGAAATACATAGTTAAAATGTTTTAGGTTCATATTAACGCAGTGATAAGATAACGAACATCTTAACTTTTAGCAACTGCTAGCATGTAGTTACTGGAATGCCATTAAACCTATGGGTAAATGCTGCTAACATGTCCTCACTCGACATCAGCGAAACTATGAAGAGCTACTTAGTTTAAAAATACCTTTTAAACAATGTTACCAGTATGGGAATGTTAACTTCACTTACCTGACTGTGGCAGCTCTTCGGAGAAAATTCCATGTGCATTAGAGCTCTGAGGCCACACACGCCTGCGGACTGGTAATAATCAACACTGTGTGGAGTGAAGTCTTCACTGCGTGACTAACAAACTTTACAGAGCTGGTTTACTCCTCATAGAGTTGTAAATACTCTATCTAGGTTAAAATAGGTTTACTCTGAAATATTGACACTCCATTTTTTACTGTGCAGCAGGTAAGGTAGTGATTAGCAAAACATGACAGATGACAGAGTTAAGGAAGTTTTATAAGTACTTATAAAACTTCCTTAACTCTGGGGTGATCGTGGCTCAAGAGCTGGGAGTTTGCCTTGTAATTGCAAGGTTGCCGTTTCGAGCCCCGGCTTGGACAGTCTCGGTCGTTGTGTCCTTGGGCAAGACACTTCACCCGTTGCCTACTGGTGGTGGTCAGAGGGCCCGGTGGTGCCAGTGTCCGGCAGCCTCGCCTCTGTCAGTGCGCCCCAGGGTGGCTGTGGCTACAATGTAGCTTGCCATCACCAGTGTGTGAATGTGTGCGTGAATGGGTGGATGACTGGATGTGTAAAGCGCTTGGGGGTCCTTAGGGACTAGTAAAGTGCTATACAAATACAGGCCATTTACCATATTTTTTGGCTGAAAGTGTCATTGTGCCCCCAAATTCCCTATACTGTTATAATGACTAGTACAGTGAGGTACTGAAAACCATCCTGGTATCTAATCCCCAAATTGGTGCTTATCTCAAGGTTGTTTAGGGGTTGAATAAGTGAAGAAATTTGCTTCGGAAAAGCGCTCCAAGTAACAGTTTGTGACTTGTAGCACGTTTTCCTTTGGTGCTGACTCCTTTAACAGCCTGCTATGTAATGTGTGTATGTCTGTTGTAATATCAGATAAGGTTCCACTACTGATGTGCTTGAAGAAGTAGAACGGTTCTCTTGGGGGAAGAGAATCGTGGAAACACGCAGTGGTTTCTTCAGGTGTCAGACGCTGCATGCATGCGTGTGTGCGTGAGCGCTTGCGCTTGTATGCCTAAGTGTAAATATGTTTCAGTTCCTTCCTGTCTTATTGCAAAAATGCCTCCTCCATCCTCCTCTCCCACCCCTCCTCCTTCTCCTCATCTTTCTCTGTAATGGAGAGATGTTGAAATGCACCCACCACCCACTTTAGATTTGGCAGGAAACAGAGTCTTGGCTGGAGTAGAGAAGACACATCAGAGCGCACACACATACACACATACATGCAGACACATTTGAACAGAATTTGGAAACATGGCAGTGAATACAGGTCTTCCTTTTTATCGACCTGCTGTTCATTTTCACAGCTCTTGACTTCAGTTCATCACCAGTTGTGTGGAAATTATTCCTTCCTTTCTTTAAAAATATTCTCAGGAGCTGTTGAAGTTCCTAGTTTAATGTGTAAACAATTTCCAGATTTTTACTATAAACTTTACTTTTTCTGTTTGTGAAATTAGGCAGAAAAAAAACAGCTTTAAATGTGTGTTTGTTTGTTTTTTAAATCTAGAATCGGTGTTGCTGATGTCAACCCTAGTTTTGGTTTTTCCTGACATCAGTATAATTTCTGGTTGACCAGACAGACGTAACTGAATAAAACGATCATTTTTTTGGGCGATATTAATGAATGGACTACATTTATAAATAGACTTTGCCAGTGGCGCTCACTGTTGGTACTGCAGGGGAGCGAAAGAAAGGCGCTGGGGCAAAGTGCTCACTGTGCATAAACACATTCTTTTGATTGAATTAAAATGTTAAATGGGAAACAGGTGCAGGAATTTATTTTAACAAGTTCAAATATACATGGCAATACAATATGTACGACAAAAACAGAGTTTGTACAATTTTAATGAGCTTGAAAGTCAATATTTGGTATGATCATCTTTGCTCTGCAACACTTGTCAGTTCTTTAAGTAGTCTTCAGGAATAGTTCTCCAGATTTGTTGAAGAACATTTAAAGCTCCTCTTTAGATGATGGCTACATTTTGTTCGCTTCCCACACTGCTTCAATAATGTTGATGGCCAGGCCATAGGGAGACCGATCCATGACTGATTGTGTTCCACTGTGTGTGTTTTATTTTTTCCAGGTATGCTTTTAGTGCAGTGCCAGTGTTTAGGATCAATGTCATGCTGAAAATCGAAGCTGTTGTTAATCAGATGCGTTCCAGATGGTATTGTGTGGTGGGTCAAACTGCCACGGTGCATTTCTCCGTTCATAATTTCATCAATTTTGACAAGATCCCAAACACCACTGGCTGAAACGCAGCCCTAAAGCGTGGCAGAGGGTTTGCACAGATGGCTGTAGAAACTCACTGTTGTACCTCTCTCCTCACTTCCTCAACACATATTGACAGTCACCAAAAATTTCATCTTTTCATGTGTATTTTGGAACACTTTTCTCCCTGTTGAATGGTGACTGTCAAGAAGCCAGTCTCGACAATCACTATTCCACTGAGATCATTTGTGATGAGTCGTTCGCAAACAGCAGATTGATCAACTGAACCACCAGATGCATCTCTCAGGGCCAGTGTCAGGATTTTGTTGGATTCCCCCCCCCCTATTTTTAAGGTCAGGACTTTCAAGTACTGCTGAGATATTTTTATTGGCTTCCCAATGCTTTGTCCTCTACTTGTCTATTTTACACCACACACCATGATGAGAAACGACTCGTTTTCATCTAATAGCTCTTTGGGAATCACCTTGTTGGTGGAAAAATAGAATTTTATGCCTGTCAAACTGTTTTATATTTGGCATTTTTCATAGATTAACTTAAAGAAGTCAGAGTAACTGATGTGTTTTTACAACAGGCTGCTAGTAACAAAGTGCCTAAACAGTTAATTGATTCTTTGATAAGTTGTCTGTTAGGTGCAGGTTCATCCTTTGACCTAGGTGCCTTTTTTATGCTTCAATGATTCATAGGTTAGTGTTAAGTGGTGCAGCAGAAAAAGAATAGATTTGTGAGTAGGTGGTAACTGAGTAAGGAAAGTAAGGAAATTATTGTCACACTTTGGTAATTAAATGAAGAGAAAATTATAAACAGTGACCTTTTTTACTCAGTGTACTTTCTGAAATATTTCAGGTAGACTTTTCCACAGTTTGAAAGTTGTGAACTATATCCAGTCTTTAAAAGGTTAATGTATGGAGACAAAAACACCAGTGCAAAATAAAGTGAACTCTGTTTCGTTTACACATGAAGTATTAAAGTGTGAATATTTTATGCTAAAATCAGCGTTGAATCCTTAATAAATCACAAAGTGTAATAGCACAGCTGTTAAAATATTCTGAATATGGTGTCAGACTCAGAAAACCATGAATATATAAGATCTATAATAGAATAGAATAGAATAGAATATTCCTGTAGGGGCTACAGGAATACTGAGTTCTAATTTATTTTTTTCCTGTGTGTGAATGAATGTGCATCTGCATGCATATAAAATTTTGGGGTCATATAAAAGCATTGCCGGTTATTTCAGGACACTGATCCTCAGTGTTCATGGCTACAGTACAGCTGTGATCAGCTTTCCACTCTGACGTCTGTGTCCAAACATCTACTCCTGGCTCTGTCTTTGAGTCTGTGTGTGTGTGTGTGCATAAATACTATGTGTGCGTATTTGAATTGGCATATGTATACGTGTGTGGTGTTTGGTGTTGGTTTGTGTGCGTACTTACAGTAAAGAAATTGCTATGTGTATGTATGTGTGTTTCCTGGCTGCTTTATGTTTATAAGTAGGATTGCTCAAACTTTTGTTGGTGCCTGTGTGCTTAGAAGTTTAGAAACCCGTCATGGTAGTGTGTTAGAGGGGAAGGGTGTGTATCTGGGGGTGGGGGGTTAAAGCTGGAAGAAAAGCACGAAAGCCTAGTGGCAGTTATGTTGTGAATTTTTGGCTTTGGGTCTGGTGTGTTGTGTGTGTGTTTGTGTGTGTGTATGTGTAAGAAGGATCTGGCAGTTTTCTCCCTTCGGGACAGGGATTATGTAAGCACAGAGAAGTAAGGTCAAATACCATCGTTTTTTTCCAGCTGTGTAGACTGGGAACAATGGAAACACTGGTAGACACAATAAACATAAAACCCTACAGGTCACTGCCACTTTGCTCTTTATCAGATATTTTATGGCTTTACATAGGGCTTATTTTAAGAAACAGAAATTGAAGTAAAGAGGAAGAGGGAGAAGATTAGAAGTATCAACAGAGACATTACTCTTGCAACATGCACAGACCAGTCTTACAAATTTTATCTCTTCATAAAAAAGGAGGGCGGGTTTGTTGTTTAGCAAAATCTCTTGGTCTGTGCTTATAATAGTGAACGTTTCTTTGACATTTCGTCCTCCAGATACAGACATTTTATTATATTGTATGAAATCACAATTTCAAGGTGTCACCAGTGTAAGTTTTTCTCTGATAAGGCTAGTCTGAAGAAACTTGTCCTGAGTGATAGCCATTATTGCATACTTAAATATAATCATGATATTAGGGAGGCCAATAGTTTTAGAAACATGTGGAATCAGTGTTCATTGAAGGTCATTGAAGTTATTATAGTGGTGGGTATTACACAGGCCTAGAGACCAGTTAGAGAACATCTGGAAACCACTGGTCACTAGAGGAAAATGAGTATTCTGCAATCAGTTGCTAGAGGCTTCTGGCTGATACTTGGTGAAATCAGTCACAAAACTGATGCTGGACCAAAAACCTCCTTGTGATTGCTTTGGTTGCAAGGAGATTGCTGTGGTAGCCCATCATTTGCATGAAAGATGCAGACTTGTCTGCCAACACTCATCATTGTACTCTCTGAGGTTTAGTGAAACTTGAAGAAGTGCAACCTAAACCAGAAACAAAGACATTCGAGGTAGAAGTTGTGCCTTACTGCTGCAACCAACACATTTCGAAAGGTGGTCACCCTTCCTGTTCTTTTTTTTTCCCAGAGTTTGATTGCACTTAGCAAGTAGTCCTCTGGCATTTGCTGTCAAATCAACATCTGCAATGTAAACTATGCAGCACTGTGTACTAGGGCTGGGCAAAACGATTATTTTCCTAATCGATGAATCTAGCAATTAATTTTTCGATGCATCGATGAATCTAACGATGAATTTTTCAATCCGATTCTATTTTGATTTGATTCAATTATTGATTATTTCCCCATTATTTGACTTGTATAGGGTTTGTCCTTTGCAGAAGCTGCTCCTGGATGCCGTCATTTGAGGTGCTGGTGCATAGCCATCGTGCTTTTATGATAGGCCATTTCCACCTTACAAAGCCGGCAAACGACTGAATCACTTCCTTTTCTGTTATAATATCCCCATACTGTAGAACTGCGTGTTCGGGTGGAGTGATTTAAGTTGACTGCGGCTGCCTCACTAATCTTGCTGCTACTCGCTGCCGCCATGTCTGTTTTGAAAGTGACGACGCATCGATGCACATTTTTTTACATCGACGTATTTTACGTGTTGACATAATCGATTACGTCGACGCGTCGTCCCAGCCCTACTGTGTACCTATTTCGGTACACTAGTTCAGACTAGCGATTGCCATCAACCTCCAAAAAACACTTACTAAACAGTTGCGGAATACACGTTTCCTGAAGTGACCAAGGGATCACCAGGGGGTGTTATGATCATCGACTGACCTGAAATCAGTTGCTAAAACCCAAATGGGTTTTAGCAACTGATTTCACATGGACTTCCAGCAACTGCCAGTATCACTTGCAAACCCCTGTTGGGGAATATACATCGTCTCCTAGCAGCCACTACTTACCAGTTAGTCGCAGACCACTCTTTAGGCCTGTGTGACTGTGCATTACTAAGACACATTGGCACAAATGATCGACACACAAACACCTGCTAGATTGCACTAAAATATGATCAGTAGGGCTTGAACAGCCTGCCATTATTTTGGGGATTTGGAGCTTTGAAAGCAATAAGCACTACATATTGAAAGGGGAATATCTCCTGCAGTGGTTTTGCTCTGTTTCTTCGCTACATGAACATGTATGACAATCAAGAAGAGAGATTGTAAGAAACAAAAAAAGACATTGTTATTCACTGTCTTCGCTTCTCTGTCACTCTACTCTTGAACAGAGCAGACACAGAATGAAAGCTGTGCCTCTCCCATAGAGAATAAGAACTTACTGTGAAGCAGTCCTGTCCTCACATTTTTCATTAGAACATATTGAAAATAAAAAGAGGTGCACAGGTTTGCGAAGTCTAGTGACAATCATTAAGCTTCCAACAATGAACTGTAGCGTGGTGCGAGATACGTCAGATCGCCAAACCGTTTATATTTTCAAATGAAAAAAGAATCAGCTAAACTAACATCAGAATCCCTAAACTGAAAACTGAATACCTAACAGGTGAACAAATATACAGAGAGATTCATTTTCAGTGCTCAGTGTTGGTCTCCTGCCTGCTGAAACTATTAGTGAAACACATCATAATGGAAATAACCCCCCTGGTGACCTGTCCAGAGTGTCCCCAGCCTTTTGCCCAATAAAAACTGGGGAAGGTTCCAGCGTCCTCATGACCCTGAATTCGATAAGCAGTTAAGAAGATAGATGGATGGAAGTAACCACCACATCTCATCTAAATTTATGATCTTAACCTTAATATCAATCCGACGAGCCTGGGCACTTACCTGTGTGGAACACCCCATGCAAATCAAGTATATCTGATTTAATGAAACGAGTGTGCAGGTAAATAGGTGAGAAAACATACTGTAAGCACATAAAAATAAAACGACTCCTAAATTAAGTTTAAACCACTATTTCATTTCACTAAGGCAGCCAACCGCATTAACAGTGTCCATATTTTTTCAAGATGAGACGCACAGAGACTCACTAGGAAAACAATACTAGCCTCGCTGTCACGGCTGCTAACAGGAGAAGGTGCTGGATCTATTCTGCCATCTGCTATCTCTTCAAGTAACTGGGACAAATGTTGACACTCTTTAAACTCAAAGTTTAAAGAGTGTTCTGTCTGAATGCTAAAGCCCTCTGTGTCTCACTCTGCCACTGTGCATCACTGTCATCTTACACGGTTTCATTTTCCCCTCTTTCTGCATTCTCTCTTTCATTACTCTAATCTCTGCCTTTGACTGATGTTTGTCCACTCGTAGAGGGACTTTCACAGAATGATTGCAGCCACTTCTCCACTCAGCTCTTCATTCATTCTCTTCATCCCTCCTCAGACAGTTGGCTGAAATCCAAGTTCATCTTACGCTGCCTTTGCCCAGTCCTGCCAGCTCTATTAAAACACCACAGGTCATCTTGCTGTTCTCTGGCACCAACTGTACATCGCTGCCATCAGGAAATCGCATAAAATGTACAGTAAACAGACTTTTGTGTTAACTGAGTAAAGCAGCCTTGTAGCTTGTCCATTTTGTGTTGAAAGTTTGAGAATGTGTGGTGCAATATGATTAAGATTAAGCCCTTTTCACACACATGTAATATCATCACTTGCGGGAAAGCTAACAGTGTATCTGTGGCACTTGCTTTTGACCTTCATCATCTTTTAAAGTAAACATGTGTGAAAGTTTGTTAAAATTGGCTTTAGATACATTTGTTTCTTCTTTTTTACTGCCGTGATGACTGTGATTAGAAGCCGTGACACATATTTTTCTAATTTCCTGTTTAACACAGCATTGAAATTTGATAGTGCAGCAGCCTGAGAAGTTAGGAGTTCTTTGTTGGGCACAAAAAAATCTCAGAGTTTGGGAAGACTAAAACATCTTAGTCACATGATAGTACGGAAGATCGTAGTAAGTGCATAGTAAGTGAAAGTTTAAAGAATCAAATAGCTGCTTGGCCAGAGTAATTAATAAAGAACCTATGCTCTGCTACTTAAACATGTATGGATTGCTTTAGATACTCATGTGGCAGGGACTGTGCCAGAAAGGTTGCTGGACTCGGTGGGTTATGTGTGTGTATGCTGAGGTGCAGGTTATTATTTCAACTTAATGTTGCACTTGATATCGACTTACTATAAAGCTAATTGCTAGTTGTGTGGCAGCTCAGACAGAACAGCGGCGATGCGTTAGTGCAGCTCTGCACATGGCGAGACACAGAGAGAAAAAAGGAGTTTCTTACTTTTTAAGCTCTCTTTTTTTAACTTTTCATAGGTTTTTAATAGGAGGAGCAGTAGGGTAATAATCAGAATCAGCTTTTTGGCCAAGTATGTGTACGTATACAAGGAATCGGGCTCCGGTGCAGTACAGACTATACAGAAAATAACAAACTTAAAAATTCAGGCAAGTATTTTTGTGTGTAATGGCGCAAAGATGCAGGAATAATTATGGAATAAATAATGGATGAATAACTGGTTATTACATACACACGAGGACTTTCCAGTTCTTAACAAATATATTAGACCACCTGTCATAAAAACAAGGGAAAAACAATTATTTGAGAAATCTGTCAACGAGCCAACACACACTCTGGACTTCTGTAAGACGTCAGAAATATATCAAGCCTAATATTCCACCACAATGAAACCTATTTTTTTCTGTTCACAAGTAAATAGCTATAATTTGGTATGTTAATCAAAAAATAATAACAGGCTTCATTATTTTCTTTGCTTTTTTGGAAAACTGCAAATTTGACAATTTATCAGTGAAAAAAATTATATCATTTCTTTGAAACAGCTTGAACATAATAGTGGATTAACCATTACAGAAGCATAAAAAAATGTTTTTGGTACTCAGTGCTACAGAAAAATGAGGGCAGCCGTGGCACAAACTTTGCATTTGCATGAGGGTCTTGCTTTTAATTCAGTAGCAGATATGGTAGATAAGTACAGACACTATGTGAGTGATTTAAGTGTTCATCAAAGTGATGGCTTGTCGAAACTGTACAGATGTCTTGTCGTTTTGATGTACAGAAATCTGTAGTGTCTCTCCAGGGTGTGATTAGCAAACTTACACTACGACGAAATTATCAAACTTAATGGTTGTCGCTTTTGCCTCAAAATTAGAAATAAACAAACAAATAAAATACTTGGTGCACTAGGGCTGTTCGATATAACGATATATATCGGATGACGATATAAAAACGTCTATCTTTTCATTTTACGCTATCGTTTGTTTCGTGGTGAAATAAACTACGGCAATATTTTTTCATTATTTTGATGGTCACTGTAGTGGCTATATTAATTTCTTAAAGTTCTCTATTTCTCTTATATTTAATATAACCACACTACAGACAGACAAGCGTTTGTTTTTATGCGTTGTCGTTAGCAACAACGACGGTAAAACCACCGCGTGTCCGCTTGTTCCACATAAACCTTTCACAATAAAGCTCAAGATCCTGTTGAGACTTTTCAAAATAAACTGAATCACGTGAAAGATGCAGTGTGTTTACAGATGAGAAGCAAAAAAGAGCCGCCAGGTGCTAAAAAATAAACCTTAGACTCAAACGTTAGAACAGGCTTTTCCCCGCAGCACGCCGTGTAATAAATACTCACAAAGAAAACGGCGGCCGTTACAACTTATGTCTAAAAATGTATAGTTTCATGCATCAGTTAAAACACTGTACTCCAGGTACGCGACGCCCAGCTGGAAACACTTCCCGCAAGTCGAGCTGCCCGAGATTCACAGAATTTACAGAAAATGTTACATTTTTGTGATTTATATCGTTATCGGGACGATAGAATTCTTAATATCGGGATATGAGATTTTGGTCATATCGCATAGCCCTATGGTGCACTGACCTGACAGGGGGTCAGGCTCAGATTTAAAGCCTTTACCTCAAAGAATAGAAGATTTTCTCTCCCCCCACCTTAGGCTTTGATTAAGTGGTTGCCATAAGAATTAAGTTGAGGCAATATTGTGTTCTATCAAAGCTGCTAAACATTTACACATAATCATGCAAAGCCAAATCAGTCAGACACACTGAGAACCTTTAGAATGAAATCTTTTTCTCACAGGAAGTGACAAATTAAACGTCTTTCACACTGGAGAACTTCCAATTTGAAATCACTTAATGCACAGAATCCAGGGCAATAAATTTTCTGACAACCATTTTAACCAAGCTATAAAAATACGTTAGTCACACACCATCCTGAAGCAGCCTAGTGTACCTTCATGCCCTAATTCCACCAGGATGCCAGCATGTCCCAGAACTTTTTTTCTCAGGCAATCAACACTAAAACTAGGCTGAAACGGAGAGCTGTGATGAGCAGATATTTTATGTGGATCATCATAGTTTCTTTTTTTCAGTCTTCAAAGAGACTGGCGATGGTTGTGATGGCAGCATTAATCAACTGGGTAGAAATGTGTTGGAGAGCCACAGGAGATTCTGGCTCTGTAGCAAAACTGGGGCAGTGTCAGACCCTGCAGCCATGGCTTTCCCTTTTCCTCTCTGAAAGCGCATTCTTTCATACATTAACCCCATTTCTGCCTTTATCAACACACACCACATTTCTGTCTCACGCTCATTTATGCCTCTTCTTCTTTTTCCCCCAGTCTTCCCAGTACCCAGGTCAGGTTCATCGCGCTGCTTGGTAACAGCACTGTTGTTAAAGTGATATATAATTGTGGGTAAGGTTGGCAGGTCCTTTGGAATGGATTAAAAATCAATGGATGTCGGTGCCATGCTTTATGAAGATGGTAACCTACAACCGCAAAAGCTGCTTTGAGACCAGTTTTACAAGCTTTTAGTTGGATCATTACACAGTTGGAGACACTTGAAATGCAATAAAGACTTATAACAGCGCCATACAAAATATGATGAAGTAATACTTATAGTTTGCTTATATAGTGATTACACAATAAAACATTTATTAACATTATTGCGGGACATTTATACACATAGCCAAATGTTTCTTCAACCTAAATCAGATTGTGGTCAGTGACTCAGCCAGACGTCAAAACTGCCAGCCCTCATCTGTAACTTTATGAGTCTGTTTTGTGTTATTTTGGTGAGTGAATTAAGCTTTAGAAAGTATAGAGTTGACACATGTAATTGCAGAAGAAGAATGTGTTGTTATCGAAGTGTGGTTGTAGCAGTATTCCAAGGGGCGCATACTTGACTTTTTTTTTTTCCATTCCTGCAGTTTGCATACCACGTGGAGGCTTTACCTTTTAGCTGAAGGGAGCAGTGTTCTTCAAAATCAGTTAGGCAGTCCTGAGCCTCATATAATACCTGACTGTGCACACACAAACTTCTGTTTCATTGCACCAATTAAACTGTCTGGTTAGATTTCACTTTTCAGCAAAGTAAAGCGGTTTATGCACCAAATATCATCAAGCCGCCAAAAAATACTTCAATTACTTTCATTCAGTGTCACCAGGGTATTCGGTGCCTGAAGCAGTGTTTGGATGATTACCAGAGATATTAAACTATAAGTTTCAAAATAATGAGACTGAAAAGAACGGTGTGTGTGTTAATAAAAACGTATCATAAATAATGTTTTAATTATGTAACAGATGTGCAAATTTACTCATCGTTATCTTGTTTCTGTTTTTATGCAGCTAACGTAATAATGCATCCAGAAATAGTCAACCTTGGTAACCATATAAGGTAAAAGTTAAGATAATAGGAAAACTAATAGCCTTTTATTTAAAATATATTTGTATTTTTTCTGTATTGTTGATTTGTTGTGTTGCGGTGGAAATAAATGCAGTGATTTACTGAAACCTTCAAACATACAGGGAGATAAAGTATATATAAAGCAAAAACAAAAAACTGTCTGAGGCAAGCTTTTTGTAATTTCTTTAAGTATTTTTTAACACTTAAACTCCCAGGCTTATCCAGGCTATACATATATATAATAATTATCCAGGCTTCTTGGAGGACATTCCAAAGCTCTTCTCTGGCTGTATTTTCTTATTTTCTCTCTCAAGATGATCCTAAACCGCTTCAATAATGCTGAGGTCCGGGCTCTGGGTAGGCCAATCCATCACTATGTGTTTTTCAATCCAAGTATACTTCTACTGCATAAGCGCTTGCCAATCAGGTGCTTCTATTAAGCTTGCCACATCTTCATTTGTCCTCTACGTGTCCAATTTTTGAATATTTTGAGAGAATGTGCTAAACGCCATTCTATGATATTCCAGTTCTTTGGGAATCACCTTGCTGGGTCAAACATACTATTTTGTGCCTGTCAAAATGTCTTTTGTGGATTAAGCTAATGAGCTAATTACTAATGGGAACATTTTGTTATGTATAGACACAACACTGGTTAGATGCCTTTTTTATGCTTGAATGATTAATAGACCAGTGTTATGTGGCTTAACAAAAAACTAAAAAAAATGATGAAAATGATCAGATACTGAAAAGACTGGAAAAAAAATTGAAGGAAAAAATACAAGTGCAGCTTCTTGGAAGGAAAATATAAAGAAATGAGGGGACTTTTGCACAGTGCTACATATTTATTTATTCATTTATTTTTGTTACACCACAGTTTTACTAGGAACTGCAGATCTGGTTATTGTATGGATTGCTGTAAATTGTTGTAAATCACAATGACCTCTGGATAGTGGAGACGCAATTTGTCCCTGCCAGCATATTTGCACTGTTCTGTATTTCATCTTGCAACACTGCACTTCCTGGCCAAGTTTCCTTTCAGGAGAAACTCTCCTGCACTTTCCATCAGCAGACTCTCAGTACATCGTGATGGGAGAGTACTGCTTTTAGAGGGGAAGAGAAGAGCTGATGTAACTGGTATAATGACTCACGCTGGTAATATGTGATAATGCCAGCTTGTTTTCTCACCCTTCACACCTGCACGGTGACAGACTTCAAAAAGTTCTGAGCTGCAACTGCACTTAATAACAGTCCCTTACATAAAGTTTGTGTAATTAGCAGTAATGCACTGTTTTTGTTTGAAACTCTAACCAAAGTAATGCTGACGGCTCCTGTAAAAACACGTTTGTATTATGAGAACTGTTATGCCTACTAATTTTTCTGTGAAATTCAACATTTCACATTTTTCTGCCTTTTCCACACACCCCTATAAGATATCTAGTTAGCATTTGAAGAAAATCTACTGACACTGGAAGGTGTCATATTCTAGGGGATGTAACTATAGCATCATTCTTGCTGTGAGTTCTATATCTTTGCAAAACTGCCAAGTTTTAGTGTCTCACACTCACAAGAAGACACACTGTCTCACTGAGGTATCTATATATATTTTACTTTGAGTACAGAAGGTTTTGTTTTGGTGCTCCAAATTTAAAAAAAATGATGCAACACTGCAGCAAAGTACATTTATGGAAACGTATTCTTGCCACCTACAGTGACCAACAGTTTTCACTGACTTAGAGCGACTGTGCCTTAGTCCAAGGTGTGGTACTGCATCTGTGCTTTGTCCACTGAACTTTAGGGCCAGGGTCCAGCCCTTCACAGGGCTCCTGATATACAGCACCCCTGGGTGATATGCACGAGTTAAGTACACTTCAAGATGACTGCTAAGAAAAAACTACATTAATATACCCTGAAGTTAAAACATGCTGGAAAAAATGGAGCTATTCACCTCAACTGACTGATGTCCGCTCTCTGTTGCTCCCACTCTTTTTTTTATTTCCTCTTTGTTCTCTGCACTCTCTTGCTCTCTCTTTTTTCCTCTTTTCTCTTGTTTTGAGTGACACTACAGTGCTCATTTATATCTGCTGAATTCAGCTGCTGCAGCTTTACACATCCACACTTTCTCACGCGTTTTTTTTAAGACATAAAACGATGTCAGCAGGAAGGCTTTTCCTGGCGGCCTGTTCTTCTGTTTGTGTTGTATGATGTTGGACGTATTAAAGGAAAACCTCTGCAGTCACACCTATTCAGTCATGCTCTCTCTCCCTATTCTATCGCCACCAGAAAATTGAATTTCTACTGCTGTTGTTCCCTGTGATGTCTCTGTCCCAGATAAGTCACTCATGTCCCTTAGTGCCTATATAAAGGCACAAATATGCACGCACAGACATACATGCATAAATGTACACTAACGCTGCTGTTTGTTGACAACTGCTAATACCAAAAGTAGAAGCAGTTAATTTCCTCTGTATTCACTGTTTGTATTCATGTCAGGGTGTAAAAGCATCTGAACAGAGGATTAGATTTAGAGCGTAATACGGAAACCAGAGATAACATCAAAACTTGAAATATAAAAAAATTCATTGATGTGAATCAGCTGTGGCCCATTAGTTTTGCAGTACTTACAATTAAGGTTCATAAACCTAACTCTTACTTGTACTGGACAATTACTGCTCATTCAAAGAACATGTGAAGGAGGTTTGGAAGATTTTAAAGGAGGTTTGGAAGATTTTAAAACAGTGACATTTTATTATGAAGAAATTTTTGGATGTAATGTCTCAGTCATTACATCTCTCCCTGGCAACCACTGGTTGCTAGGGAGAGATGTTTATTCCCCAACCAGCTGCTGAGTGGTTGCTAGAGGTTAGAAAATTGGTTTCAAGTAAGGCAGTCTCATTTCCATTTGGTGTCACACTTTTTAGTTTCAGTACAAGTCGGCAAGCATTTGTAGACAAACCAGTGTCTTCCATGAAATCTATGAATGATGACTAGCAACCAAAGCAATCAGAAGGAGTTTATCAGTGCAGCACTGTACACGTCTTTGCAACCAACTTCACCCATAGACTGTCAGCAGCTTCCAGCAACTATTAACTGATTATTCCCCAACAAGTAGTTGGGAAATACTCAAGACAACTTGTGGGCAGGAGACCAACAACAGGTCTCGAGGCTTGCATGATTTCAGCCTAATCAAACACAAAATGAAAAAATGTATAAAAGTGTTATGTTAAAGTTAAGACAGGAAAAGTAGAGACACCGATCAGATAAATTACTAAACATGATCCTGATATGCCAAACATCTTTTGAAAACCAGAACCTTTTTGTTCTTACTAAAACAAACCCAAAACTGTTTGCTGAGCCGTTCTGTCGACTGTTTACAAAATAAGTTTCACCCCCAAGTGCATATGCTGCATTTGAGTGTCCCAGTTGTGCCACAGTTAATCATGCGTTTAGTTCCACATGGAGTAAGAAAGTTTGGGTAGCGCTGTTCTTTATTTATTGATTTCTTCAAGATTGTGACTATAAATTGGTCAATGGTTATCATTATTCAGGACAAAACCTCATGAAAGTACAATTAATTGTGCAAGTAATTAACAAGATTTGGACATATCAGGTTTTTTGACCTGACTGTTTTGTTAGATGAAAAAAAATCAATGCATGTTTCTGTAGGCAGTGCTCTCATTTCCAACACAGTGGTCTTGACAGTTCCCTGTCATTCTGAGCAGTCTCGCTGATAGTGCTTCAACATATGCAATGATGATGGCAAGTATCAACTTGTTTATTTATTGACTTGCGCTGTGTTGTGTTGGGATGTCGGCATCTGGCTCCTACTGTCTTTTTTGTCAGATTTTGCATTGTTAAGCCCATAAAAAGTTGATCACAAAAAGCAGAGCCACACACAGTTTACAGAGAAATGACAGCCATTATCGTATGAGCAATGATTTACTCCTTACATTGTTGAAATCCTTCCAAGATTCCTCCTGTAACTGTCACAATGAATATGTGTTTTTTTGAAAGCTTTTGGGTTAAAGTTTGTGTGTTTGCTCCCGCTATGATAAAGCGGAGAGTTTCTGCTGACTGACATTCCTTTTCACAGACAGGCTACATTCCCCGCCACAAGCTGCACATACTCTCGGAAACCACACACACACACACATTCAGAAGACAATGGTTTATGTCTAAATGGAAGATGTGTGACATTCACACTCAGACACACATACAGACACACATCGGGCTGATTGAGCAGTTGTAACAACAGATGGCTCTGAAACTATGCAGATGTTTGTGTGTGTTGCTGTTGTCAATCGTGAATAAAGATCTCTTGTTCGTCATAATTGAATCTTATGACTGGCGTGTGGCTCATGAGGCAGAACAACACAGGTATGTGGTTGTGCAGATAACCAAAAAAAAAACTGACTTGATTTTCATGGTGTCATTTTTTGCTCCAGAGCACATCAACAGACAGTGATCCATTAGCCGCTGGTGGTCCATGAGTGGACAGGTGGGACAGTCTGTGGTCTCTCTGGTGGTCTGCAGTCGTCTGTGTGTGTGTGTGTTCAGAGTGAGAGATGTTTGGAGCCAGTCTACATTGCTTGCAGGGCTGAGGCTTTTCTATATGTGGTATTTGAGCTGCCTGTGTGCGTCTATCCTTAGCTATCTCTGTTTAGCCAGCCGTCTGAGTGAGGTATTTCACAGAACCGTTCAAAAAGAGCACAGTGAAACATAATGAACTAAACCAATTAATTCTAGATAATAATGAGCTCTTCTGTTCATCCCAGTGGAGAACTTTAGGGTTTTCTGGAGGTCAGGGACTGAGCAGCACCCTGTTACTGGGCAATAAAGCAGGGAGCATACTATATGAGTATTTAATTAACTCAGATATTCTACAGCACACAGGGATGTGGTATCATGCTTTGGCTACAAGTACTTGGTAGATGAATACTGTAAATGCATTGGTGATTGTGGCTTTTTATAAGGAATTTATTTCACAAAACTTCTACTTAAGGCCTTACTCGATGCAATGACATGGTGATTCGATAAAACATTTATCTCAGATATTTCCTCTTCCTATCATTTTTTTATTCATTTGATTTTATGTTCATATTAGTAAACCTGCTATATTTGATATCTCTGTGATAGAGTTTTGCTTTTTTGAGTCTTTCAGTCATCCCTTTGTATGCGCATGATGCTCATCTCCTCATCGTCTTATTTCCTCAATGTGACACTGTTCAACTCTTACACCATCTTGAACTCTTTTTTGCATGAACTTATGCTGAAACAATGTAAGAGACATTCACTATTCGAGAATCCAGTTTTTATTGAGGAAAATTAATTAAAACCCACTCCTGAGACTGTGCTATTTATTCCAGTATTTACTGTTTTATTTCAAAAAGGAGCAAAGTTCAGGGGATTTAACTTAGCATATGTTTAATACTTTCCACACCCCGTGATAAATGGCTTACATGTGGCAGAGACAAAATCTGAACTTTGTATTTGCAGCTCTGGTGTTTTTTCTTTGTAGACATGCTACTGCTGATCAGAGGAGAAAGACAGACCAGAGAGTGTTTGTCGTGATAAGAGTCTCATCATGAAGAGAAAGTAGCATACGCTACGCCAGCAGGAAACCCCCAAAATCACGGTTAGCTCAGTGAATGCATCTGAAAAAAAAAAAAAGAATAATAAACAAAAAAAAAGCAAAACAAGTAAACCTAAACCAAGCCCACTGATTTATTCCAGTGCAGTAAGATTGGGTTCAGTTTAGTATAATCTGATTCCACCTTTAATTCACTGCCATGTATTCCTATTTCCTCTGCTACAGTCTTAATCTATCCAGTGTAATCCAGTTCTAAATAATCCGCTAATTCAGCATAATCAGTTTGAGACTCACATGATCCAGTTCAGTTTATTACAATCCCATTCACTCCCATTCACTCCAGTGTAATCTGGTCCAAAGCAGCTCTGTTCACATGGTGTGTGAGCCACAGCGGGAGACCTGATCCAGTCTCTCCTTTTTTCTCTGCATGAATGAAGTTATGATTGACCTGATTGAGTAGACAGATGGAGGAAGGTGTGTGTGTCTGCATGTGTCCGTCTGCACCAGCAGTATCGCTTCCTCTTGGTTTGTGGTCTTGGCCAGACTACTTTGGCACACACACACACACACACACACACACACACACACACACACACACACACACACACACAAATGTTTCCGACACTTCAGAGGATATTTTACTGACTTACATTAATTTCCTGGAGACGTACAGTAATCTGATTACATCAGTACTCTACACCGAGTCTTCGTATTGAAATGTGATGATGAAAATATGGAGAACATTTTTTTCACAAAAGGTAAGTGCAGCCCCTCAGTGTGTTACTGTAATTTATATTCCCACCAATGACTGTACTGTTTTCTACAGCCATTGATTGATTCCACCATAACTAAAACCAGGAATAAACATATACATTTGTTATCTAAGCAACACTGTGCATGTGTGTATGTATAGTAAATTCAGTTTATGGCCTGTTGTAGGATGTGCATATGTGTCTGTGCGTGTGTGAGACAAATACTAAAAAAGCTAATCCTTGTTGGCTGGTTGCACGTTCTAGTCTCTGAAACACATTAATGATGGCAGTCTGCTCCCGATGCTTAAGTGTTTGGGAGCATTCCAATGTTTTCCAGTATGTTAGTTCAGGAGAAGGTTGCGATTTATATAAAGACACAAAATGACAACACAAGAGAGAAACAGAAGAGACGGAGAAAGGTGAAAAGATTTGGGCGGTCAGTCTGGGTCGATGACCTAAGCTTCCCTCTCTCGCTTGTCTCTGGGGCTCTTGCAGCTGTTCTCAGCTGTCCCGTGGTAATGATGTCAACAAGCAGCTGCAGCTCAGTGATGATACTGACAAGCCATCCATCCCTCACTGACCAAACGGGACATACTGTACATACCCACTAATAATGATGCAATAGTATTTATCAGTTCTGTCATGTTCAGAGCAATTCTGGGCACAGTTTCACAAAACACTGCATTTATTTAATTTATGGCTCAAACTAGAATGCGAGCATGGTCAGTCTGTATTAGTCATGCCAACAGAGGGCAATAAAACACTTATCTATACCTTTCATTCATATCTTTAACAGCACATAAATGTAGCTGCCATGATTCTTGGCTGAAAGGTGATTTTTGCGTAACAGAATTAACGTATGATTCCCCTATTCACCTGTTACAAAAAAAGGTGATTGGCTCTTTGGGGTGAAGAGCCATTACATTATTATGTCAACTACAGTTCATCAATAGATGAGGTACATTTTAGTCGGTTACATAAAGATCACTGGTTCAGTTCTGGGAGGAGACAGAAATCCAGCTTAGTGGCAGTCTCCAGTCTGGATAAAAGGGAGAGCTGCATCAGGAAGGG
The DNA here is from genome assembly GCF_900408965.1 of Simochromis diagramma. NCBI lineage: Eukaryota > Metazoa > Chordata > Actinopteri > Cichliformes > Cichlidae > Simochromis > Simochromis diagramma. The sequence continues at coordinate 10,967,073 of NW_024386831.1, forward strand.
CATCCGGCGTGAAATCCTTGACAAATCAACTATGTGGATCCATCTACTTTGGCAACCCATTGGGAAATAAGGCAGGAGCCAAAAGTATCTTCACATAGTATCAGTTCCAGCTGCAAGTTCCTTTTTTTAAATGCAGACTTGTGACTCTAACATGAAAATCAGCTGGGGGCAAAAATATCCAATGACTTCATAAGAACTCTAAAATATATTCAGACTTTCATGTGAAATTATTGTCAGAAATTTGCTGTCACGCTCAGGAGCAAGCGACTGTTTGTAGGAGATAAAATGGTGGTTTTTAGCGAGAGGAGGGCTTACTGTAACCTTTAGCTGTGAGGATACAGTATGTGTGTGTTTTTATCATACGGATTTCTTTGGATTTAGTGTTTTAGGATTCACCCCTGTCACCAGGCTGATTGGAATTGCACCCTCCGACCATCTGCCTGTCCATCTGACACAACAGCCTGCTTCTTCCCTTCCCCTTCCTTTTTTTATCACTTGTGTATCCCATCCTTCTCGCTCCTCATGAAATCTTCACCCTTTGTTGCTCCTGCTGTTTTCTTTTTTCTGTTGGATGTCCGCGCATTGTCTCACAATTGAAATGTCGTATATTAGCGTGTTGTGTGATTTTCATTTCATATCAGATGATCTTATTCTTGGTTTCCCGCAGAGAAGAAAAACAACATTTTCTCATTAGCTCATATTTGTCCATTACCGAGGCAATGGAGGTTGAAAGAGGCCCTGAACCCATATACACTCTTTCCTTGGGGGAAAGTTTTTAGGAGATAAACTCTATGCCTATATTAATACTCTTCTAATGCAGCCTTTTATCATGAATAAATAGGTTTTCCAGCCAGGCTTCTTCCCAGATGACTGAATCTGTTGGTATATTTAGCAAGTGACAGACCAAAGAGCTGATTTCCATAAAATATCATCTTTTAAATCTATTTATTTGACAACAAAACCTATATTAGTTTGCCGATTATCTCCCAAAGGCTCCCAAAGGGTACAATTTTCAACTTTAATCTTCCTGTAATGTAAAGTGTTAGTCAGTGTTACAGTGTTATTGCAAATCTGCTGGTGAGATGTGCATGTGTGCCTTTGCACGTGGGCAGGAAACAAACAAAGCATCAACCTACTCGCTGCTCTGTACTCTTAAGCTCATGGCCATAATGGTACTATTCATGTACATATGATCCATAAAGCATTCAAAAGTAACATGACAGTGGCAGTAATCCACTATCGCTCCTTTAATCCTCTTCTCCCTTTATCATTCATGAATGCCTCTTATCAAGTTCACTTCTTCTTTATAACTAATCAGGTTCCTTTATTATAAACTCTTATCACATTTTTTTTCATGGACCGTGACACTTATGTAGCTCCTAGTCTAACTGGTTGCTTCCAAGAAAACTGAAAAAAGTAAGTATATCACAGGTCTGCAGCCTTCAGCCCCCCCCCCCCCCTTCCCCCCCAAAGCTTGAGCCCTGCTGTAGTGTTTCTTCATGTGTGCTATGTTGAGCTGCAGTTCAGTGCAAATGATCATCTACAGTGCAATAATACACTTTAAAAATAGTTACACGGTAACCTTTAAGCTTTACCTTATTATTATCACTTTTTTTTTCTTAATCTCTGCTGTAAAATGCACCAAACATTGTATTTTATGTGCTATTACACCCCTTGTATGCAGCATGATTTTCTTGGTGATGGAGGGGTTGCGTATTGCTGACCTGTTACAAAGTGGCTGACAGCTGCACGCTTGACTGCAAGACTCAGTGGCTCCATGACACAGAGAGAGAGAGGTAGCCGCATACAGAGAAACTGAGAGAGAGAGAGAGAGGGAGAGAGAGAATGGATGAAAAAGTATCAGAGGATCAGATTTCTTTCTGTCTCCATCAGTGAAGCGTTATCTGACCCACTATGGCCTTGCATCTGTCCTATTTGCTACTTCTCCCCCCTCCCCAGTAGGTGTCTTCCCTCCATCCCTCTAATCTGGCCCACTTCCCAATCGCACTCCCCTACAGCACGTGTGTGTGTATGTAAGAGGGATCACTCCTGAGTAAGATGTTTGCCAAAATAAAGGTTTAATCTCCTTTAAAAAGAATTATAACCTTGCCTGATACTCTCTCTCCCCCCTCTCTCTTCTCTCACTGACACAGAGTTAATCTGCTTCTTATCATCACCAAATCCATCTATTTGGGAGGAATTAATCCACTATTCATTTGGGCAATTTCAACAGGGGTGGGCAAAACAATGAACATCTTAAAGAATATTGTGAAACTTTGCAAAGAGTGTTTATTTTTATGCCTGTTGGGCTGGATTGTAAAACTGCACGTGTACCCCACCAATATCTCATGGCTGAAAAGCCACAGAGATCTAGCAGATGTGTTTGTCTGACATATAGGTAGGCTTGGATGACAAATGTCTGCATATGTCTGTCTGCATGTATCTGAGAGCTTACAAAGGTTTAAGTCTGGTCTGTAACACCCTCATCATCTGATTACTACATCAGTCTTCTCAGTGCTTTTACTGTAATCTCAGACAGAATAAGCAACATTTATTTACGTGAAGGGAAATTATATCGCATAAAGTAGAAGTTACCAGTAAATAAATACATAAAGATTGATGGGAAGGATCTATTATTGTAGTTTAAAAATTCACTAGTTGAAGGAAGAAAGTCGTTTTTTAAGGCATCCCTGTGAAACCAAAATCTCACGTTATCTCTTTTTTTCTCTCCATACATGAAGCCAATGCAAAGAAGTACATCCAGCACCCTTTGTTTCAAAGAAAAAAAGAAACACAAATATTGTAAATATTTGATGATCAATATATATAATTCAAACCCCTATGTAATAAATTATGCATTGTCTGAAGGGATTTGAGGAATATTTGTCTCCATTACTGATAGCTCTCTCTCCCGTCTCCAGCCACTGATACTCTGTACTGCACATGTGTATATGGAGAAAAACAACCACACAGACAGAATATATGAATTTAAGTTCTCAGTAATTATCTCAAAAGAATTGCTCATGACTCCCAAGAGGAATTATGTGTACTCCGGTTATTAATTATAAATAATATGCAGTGTGTACATGCACTTCTAATTACTAGTTTTCTGTTAGTTTCATTTCCAAAACCAAAACTTTTCTAAATTTAAGATATTTTTTTAATCTTTAGAAGACTAGACTAACAAATTATTCAATGAGATGAGTTCTAAGAAAAAGATCCTTTTTAGTATCAGATTTGTGTATATGTTATTTTTTTTGTATAAAGGACATGTACATTCACAAAACCATGCACACACTTCTTCCCCACACATAAACTGATATCTATAAAATAAATATATGTGGCTAAAATGTGCAGACCTCATGCATTCTTAAGCAGATGTGTCAAGTCAAGATGAAGTGAAGACGCAAAGCAAGATGAAGCCAAATGTTATCATAGAGCAAAACAATGACTTGTTTTTTTGTTTGTGTTTTTTACAGAATTTGCATTACTTGTATGTAGAAAAACATACCTGATATATTAACATGAACATTTTTGTGCAAAAATTGTCTAAGACTTATTCTTCATCCATCATCATCTTATTAGTAGTATATTATTATTTGTAGCAAATTTAATGTCCTATAAATAACTGCAGCTGTGCAGAATGGTCTGAATTGTTTGTGTAAACTGATGCACACTCCCCCTCTCATCTGTACTCCATTTATTTATGGATTTAGTTATTTGTTTTACTTCTGGGTAATAATGGTTGAAGGGTTCTTTGCAGCAGTAAATGTGGGATTTAGCAGGTGGAGGAACCCTGAGTTCTTGTGTAGTGGGGTTGAAGTAATAATTTACTTACGCTAATTTAGCATAAGTAAATAACTTTACTGGTTTGTGGATTTAGCCAACTACATTCTATTGTAATAGGTCCATGTTACATGAGCTATTATGGCTCTTTTCCAAACCCCAGGTGGAATTTGGCAAGCATTACTAAAGAAAATCATTGATAATACCTTCCAGAAGCACACTCTGTTATTCAGCAGCCATTCTGAAACACTGTAATCAGTTATAAATTATTGCAATTATAATAATTTATTATATATAATTATAAAGTCAGATGGACATGAAAACAGAAAATTCAGTCAAATGTGATTAAAAATGCGTAAAAGTTTGCAGATTTTAAAAGCTTTTTCCACTGGAAAAAATACTTAAAAAATTTTTTTTTTTTTAACCTCCTAGGACCTGGCGTCCACATATGTGGACATCACATTTTGGGTTATTTAGACCAAAATACTCAATTTTGCTCTTCAAGGGCCTGATATCCACTTACGAGGACATTATACCACTACTGTTCTATCAAAATTATAAACGAATATCCTCATATGTGGCTCTGATTTTTCATAAAAACAAAAATAAGGTAAAAAAAAACAAAATCTGGTAATTTGTTGTTTTTACATTTATCGGGCCCCAATATGCCCAAATATCAAAGAGAAATTAAAATTGCATGCTGTGGAAGAGTTCGGGTCTTAGGAGATTAAATATAAATTTAAGGTCAGAATCATTGGCGTGTCTTTTACGATGCCTCTGATTCAGGAACTAACCTAGTAGTGACATAAGATTCCACAATCTGCCCTCCACCAGTGCAACATCGTTCATCAGTATACAGTGTACCATAACACTGCACTTCAGCCTGCACTATAAAAGAATGAAATTTGAGAAACATGGAATTGTTACTTTTTAATGTGTTATTTCCAAAAACAATTCAGAATATGAAACATCCACTTCAACACGCACAGACTCGTACCTGATTATTTATGTAATTACATGTAATTACGCATTTCTAGATTATGTAATGTGACTTGCTGGAAAGTTATTACCTTTGAAAATTATTTCTCTATGGGACTTTTTTCTCCATGTCTGAGAGTGAAATAATCACGCATTAACATTTTTCTCCTCCCTGGAAAATACAGCCACTGCAGATTAGCTGGCAGACAGATTGTGAGCAAAGCTGCAGAGAAATAGTTTGTGTGTCATAAATATTGAGCTGTTTGAAATGGTGAAATTATTAGGTATTTAAAAAAGTTACAGTTATGCTCATTCCTCTCCTTTAGTGCCAGCTAGATAAACATAACTTTATCCATCTGGACCGTGAATGCATCACAGGAATGACAGAAAAAAGTGTGTGTGCAGAGCAGATCTAACTGTCTCTGTGGCATCAGCTGAAAGGACCACCACACTGAAAAATGAACTCCCTTGGCTGGATTTTGATTAGATTTAATTACTCATTAACTGAAGGTGTTGGAAAGCCCACTTTAACCCCTATTTCTTTGACTTGAATGTCTTCCATTACTTTTTGTCTTTAGCGGTTTTCTTCTCGTTGTGTTTATGGTCACACAACTGACACCAAAAAACCCACATTTTCTATGGTGATGCAAATTACTGGTCTTTTTTTTTTGGTGCTGTTGCTTGCTCAAAGGGAGTCATTTGATTGTTGGGATTATGGTCTGCATTGTTAAGTCTTCACCTTACAATATAAAGCACCTTGAGGCGACTGTTGTTGTGATTTGGCATTGTATAAATACATTTAATTTAAATAATTACCAGATGTAATAACTTTAGATAGAAGAAGACTTTAGAAGAAGCTATTTCATATGCAATTTATGAAACAAATGGACATCAAGAATGTCAAAATTTACTTATCTCTGGGGTTTTTTCTTTACAGTATAGCAAAGATTTGTTTCATGGGACTGATTATTAAATGGTTAAACAGAGTGTAGCCATAGCCTGTGATAAAGATAACATGTAGAGATCTCACTGTCCAACTCGCTGGGGCTGATAAATCTGGGAAAACGCTGTTGAGTCTGCTTAGTCAAGCAGCTGAACACTGGGGAGGACTGAATGAGCTGAGCAGCTGAGGATGGAAGTGTGCGCACACATACTCATAAACATATACACACTCACACTTACAGTCTGCTAATGGTTAAGGGTTATTATCAGGTCAAGATGAGTCAGGAAAAGGTCAAAGAGGAATCCATATTTGTGTTATACCAGATTTTCTGAGCACACAGAGTGTGTTTGTGTGTGTTTGAATGCCTTAGATTTGTGTCTTCCTGCCTGTCTCAGTTAGTATACATTACATCACTGCATATTAGATATATCAGTGAGTATATCTAGTGGTTTTGCAATGTGTGTGTGTGTGTGTGGATATGGCCCCATGCAGGCCCACCCACATAATGCGCCACCTGATCCAGGCCACCCCTCACCCCCAAAGTCATTACACGCTGCTACCCAATCCCTCCACGTCGCCCTGCAAGCTTACTGCTGTCTCAAAGCAGCACACAGACACAAACCATCCACACAAATCACATACACACACAGACACACACACACACGTTTCTGCGGCTAGCCTCAATTATCTCTAAGAACCACTGGAAAACTAGGGTAGGATTGTAATGGATGGTGCAGGGAGATTTTTGTCTTACAAAAATCACATTATTTATGATTTTAGTTTTATAAGACTCATGCCTTATTCAAGACCAGGGGATAGATACCAAGCAAGCAGATATGTGAGCATGACAGCTGATCAGGCCATTAAGCTGGACTGCTTACATTCTAGTCTGGCTAGGTGGATGCTCGTAATGAGGAGGAAATACAAACCATCCATCCATCTATTTTTTTAACCACTTATCCAGTTTAGGGTTGTGGGAGACTGGAGCATATCCCAGCTGTGGAAATATAAGCCATTATATATAATGTATAAAGTATAACCACTGTGTTTGGTCTCATAATGACCTGTCAGCACCTCACAGTGGAAGAAATAATTTCACAAGCAGTGCCAAAACAACTGGTAAAAAGCAGTGTGCAGAAATTGCATTTAAGTGCAGTTCTCGGTGCAGGGTCATCTTTGTTGCATACATCTCTCTTTGCACCATTTAAGGACTCGAAATATTTCCTTTTATTTAAATTTCATTTTTTTTTAGTAGAAATTGCAGCTAAAATTATCACAAAAAAGTAAAAATGTCTGTTTTTACAGCATTACAAACCCACGTTGGTATTGTCATTTTACGGAGTCAATCAACATGGGCTGTTGTCTCACTGTCAAGGCTAAATTTGTGTAGGTTTGTGAAAGCAGTCATTTTGTGGGGTTTTATAATGTCACGGTCTGCTGAGATTGTAAAAAGAGGAGCTAAATAGCCTCTTCTTGTTTTGTGTCTAACAGCACAGCACACTTCATTAGCTGCTTGTCATTTCATCTGATCTCAGAAACAAAAACAAACACTGATTAGACCACGGTGTCTGCTATGACAGGGTATAATTATTAGAGTAATTTGATATGGATTGAAGTGAACTGTGTCAGAAGACTCAGTAACACATTGCACTTCTTCTTTTCACTTGCACACATGCTCTTTGAATATTTGCTTAAATCCTGACTTCTGCAGAGGAACGCGGCGTATACATCCTGTGAGAGCGTGATTTATTTCTGTGTTTATAAATGAGCTCTTGGATGTAGAATTCGGGATTTGCATTAAGGCTCATTAATTCAGCTTTCACACTGCATTTTCTATAGATCACTTGGCAATCAGATTTCATTTTAGAAACCTTACCGTTTCTTCCCCCCGAGGAAGCATATTCTGTAGATAATGTAAAAGTCATTTTTCCCTTTTACTGTTCACTGTCATCTTCTGTAGACCTCCCCCCTTCGCTTGGCTCCCAAGAGAGGAAGGGCCCTGACACACATATATAGGCACACCCACTCACAGCTCTGAATAGACGTCAAACCAAATGCAAAACTGTTAACGTGAGAATTGAAGTCTCAGTCGTGAGAGTTGCTGAAAGACGAGATGGGTATTGTGAGTTTTGCGTGTTCAAATATAAATGTTTGAACTGAACATACAGAAACAAGAACAAAGAAGGTAGCCTATGCAGTTTTTCTACTTTTTAGAAATTTTAGCATTGCATCAAAAATAAATCATTTCAGTTATAACTCTCTCACATTTAAAGGTGAGTCCCGCCCCTTGTTAAATCTAAGCACTCCAGTCAAAGCAGTTCATGTTGCATGATTAATGACACTTCATAGGTCATGACCTTTTTTAAGTAACTGCAGCAATAAAAAGTGTGTGTGTGTGTGTGTGTGTGTGTGTGCGTGTGTGTGTGTGTGTGTATGAGCGTTGTATAGGTGTTATAGCCAGGGAGGCGGCAGAAGCTGTGATTTGATATATGAAGAATAATGGCTGGATGGGCCCTCACTTTTATTGTACATCAAGATAGATGCAGGGCAATGCAAGTGTGTGTGTGTGTGTGTGTGTGTGTGTGTGTGTGTGTGAGAGAGAGAGAGAGAGAATGGAAGAGTTTTTTTTCACCTTAGAAATTTGGGTTTGCGTGTGTAACAAATGAGAGCAAATGGGACAGACGAGAGCTGAAGATGTCATTCAGTCAGCAGCGAGTCTATGCTAACCGCTTTGCCACACATCTCTCTCACTTTCGCACATGCACAGACAGAGAGCAAGCATGAACCAACACCATCATTAGCATTTCAAAGTAACAAGGTGCAAGGAGGCACAAAATTATGCATTTTGTGCACTTTGAAATGTAGATTTGCATAAAGACTGGAAAAATACAGTTTACTTTTCCACAAGAGAGAATATGTTGGTCCTTATCATTGAGACTGTATCATCAATGTCATCTCACTCATTCACTCCGTCACTCCTTCGCTCACATCAGAGTAGAACCGACTGTGTTTATATTATTTGGTGTTAATAATTTTGTGTTTGTTTTGTTGTTGTGGTGGTCATTTCTGGCGTTAAGCTGCATTTGTTGACAGTGTGTTTTTCACTTTTACGTGGCTTATGGATGAAAACAAAGTTTCACATATGATAAGATAAGCTTCATTGTCATTGTAAGCATAAGCATCCAACAAAATTGGAAGCACAACTGAACTTGGTGTATATACAGACAAACAGCCATACTACTTGAGTAAAAGAATACTAAAAATGTATTCTATACTATCATAAATAAAGTAATAAATAAAAAGGCAATAATAATCCCAATGATAACAGGCAGGCAGTGGAATAGATGGATATAAAAGAGGTATATTAGAGGTATTTTAGCTGTTGCACTTGGATTTCCCAACACAAATGCTAGTGGCTTTTTACCTCTCACAGCAAAATGCAAAAGAACTGATAAGCCCGTCTGCTTTCATTTATATTCGTCATAGCCAATATCTTCCTAAGTGTTATTCAAATATCAGATGGGTAGGTTCAAAGTAACTGAAAAATATGTAGGTGGTGAAAAAAAAGTGTCAGTCGACTTTAGCTAAAGAGCTAGACACTGGATGGACTGGTGGTATCATACCAAAACTGCATCTCCTATGATCATGGATGGATAGATACTGGATGTTGCAGGGTTTTTGGGTGATCCAAACTTGCAGTTTCATGTCATTTATATTTATATAGTATATAGTGTAAAAAGCCCTCCGTAAAACTAGAACATCTTACTATTCATCAGTGATTAAAGGAAATAACAACAACCCTAGGTGTCTCTTCAGCGCTGTAGCAAGGCTGACAAAAAGTCAGAGCTCTGTTGAGCCAACCATTCCTTTAAATTTACCGGGTAATGACTTCATGAATTTATTTACAACTAAACTTTTAAACATTAGAAAAAAAATTTGTCATAACCATCTCACAGATATAACATTATGTACAGCTACTTTCAGTACCGTTAGTATTTATTTAGACTCTTTTTCTCCAGTTGATCTTTCTGAGTTAACGTCAGTAATTACTTCCTCCAAACCATCAACATGTCTTTTTAGACCTCATTCCTACAAGACTGCTCAAGGAAGTTCTACCATTAATTAATGTTTCAGTTTTGAATATGATCATCCTATCTGTAATAATGTGCCGCAGGCCTTCAAGTTGGCATGAGTTAAATTTACTTAAAAAGCCATCATTTTACTCAGCTGTCTTAGGTAATTTTAGTCCAGTCTCCAGCTTTCCTTTTATCTCAGAAATTCATCTGCAGACGAGGAGTTTATTTGAAGAGTTTCAGCCAGGTTTCAGAGCTCATCACAGTACAGAAACAGCTTTAGTAAGGTTACAAATTATCTTTTTGTGGCCTCTGACAGTGGACTTATGTGTGGTTGTCCTGCTAGACCTCAGTGCAACATTCGATACCATTGACCATAACATTTGATTACAGCGGTTAGAGCATGCTGTAAGTATTAAAGGTACTCCAGTGGTTGAATCATATCTATCTAATAGACTCCAATTTGTTCATGTAAATGGAGAGTCCTCTTCAGACACTAAGGTTAATTATGGAGTTCCACAGGGTTCAGTGCTAGGACATTTATTGTTTACATTATACATCCTTCCTTTAGGCAGTATCATTAAAAGGCATAGCATAGATTTTCACTGATTTGCAGATGACACCCAACTTTATCTATCCATGATGCCAGATAACACACACCAAATAGTAAAACTGCAGGAATGTCTTAAAGACCTGGATGAACTCAAATTTGCATTTAATTATATGGCTCTCTTCCACAGCATGTCTTTGTCCTGTCTTCATCCACTTACCCACAACCGGATACAGCAGATGCCCTTCTCTGAGGTTTCCTCCTGTTAAAGGAAGTTTTTCTTTCTCACTGTCGTCAAAGCGTTTGCTCATAAGGGATCATATGATTGTTGGGGATTTCTCTGTTTTCTTTTTATAATTGTACGGTCTGTACCTTACAATATAACAACTGTTGTTGTGTCTCCAAAGGTTGAATCTGTTCATCTGGATGTAGCGTTTTCAGTGGGAGAAACGTTTCGTCACTCATCCAAGTGACTTCTTCAGTCTCAGCTGACTGCAGGTTTCCCCAATCTTGTAAACAGTACATTTGCACAACTGTTGTTGTGATTTGGCACAAAATAAATTAAACAGAGATTAATTTAATTCAACAGTGTTATCAGCATTTCTTCAAAATGCCCATCTACAGTAATGCTAACAGTGCAAATGTTGAGAAGTAATAAGGAATACAACAATATTTCTTGTTACTTCCCGAAATATAACATAATATAACATTTGTGCCTACATGACCAGAACTTTAGTGAATTCATATCAAGATGCAATCCACTGGTAACCTTGAAAAAGGAAGTGACCATTCACAGAAACACAGAAAAGAAACCAGCAGGGTCCTCAAAGAAAGTTCTGTGGACTGATCAAACAAAAAAATCATTCACAATCACAATTATTGAAAGGGTAAAAAGTGGAGGAAAAAAGGAACATCTCTTCATCCAAAGCATAAGACATCACCTCTAAAATATAGTTGAAGGAAACAGTTACAGTTTGGCTTCAACTTGTATGGCTCCCAATGAAACTGGCACACTGGGATTTACTGATGAGTAAGATATACAGGCATGTTTTGTGACATTGCATAGTTAAGGAGGCCCAAAGTTACAGCAACAGCAACTAAAGAGTTATTCAGAATGAAGAGGTGGAAAATTTTTGTGTGGCAGAATCAATCATCTGATCTCAGTCCAATAGAGTCAAAGTCCACAGACATCAAACAAGCGAGAGCTGAAGTTGGCAGCAGGGAGGCCCTGGATAGAGAAGTGTCTGGTGATGTGATGTGTTTTGGAGGCAAGTCATGGTCACGTTGCTTTTAATAATACATATCCCGCTGTGTCATTAAACATGAAAGGTGTAGAATCAGCTTCAGAAGCACTGTCTAGTCTGTTTGAAAGTAGTCGCTTGAATAATCGTTTGATGAAAATCAGCTTATTTCATACGAAAATTGAATAGATTAATGAGAATATTTAAAGTTTTTATTTGTTTTTCAACTTTTAGCTCATCCATGTACTTGGCTTTCAAGAGAACTTAACCAGGGACCTGCAGTGTTGCTGAATGAGGTTGTACTTCTCCTTTGATTTACTTAAAGGAGCTCCCCATGAGTGAAAATGACTACACTGATGTGGTTTTCCCTGTCCACAGAGACCTGTTAAACACACACTTAAATAAGTCAGTGAGATAATTATATGTTTAATGTGAAGAGGTATTTAAAACAAAAGATGTGAAGATTCAGCGGTACTTGTGCCATGGGAAAACAAATGAACTGTCGCTCATTGATAAGAACGTTTTCAGTGCATCCCTTCCACTCTCTGTTTCTCTCTCATTGCCATGTTCCCAGTGATGGAAGACTCCCAAGTCTACAGTTAAATCTCGCCAACTGTCTGCCCGTGCGTTGTTAGGATGAATTTACTCCCCCCTTTATTCGATTTCAATTTATATGATACCTAAGGACCCTCAGTGCTCTTCACTACCTCTGATAAGATAGTGAATTTAGAAACAGATATAATAACATTTGCTGAGTTCTACTTCAATTCATTAACTGATCATTTTGTAATCTGATTTGTCAGAAAGACATTCGGAAAGTAGCAGTGAAAACACAGATGAAGAGATAATCCCAGGCCAGAAAGCTCAACCTTGGGACTTTTCTGTGGACTACGTAGCCCTGCTGCCTGCTAAAATACACTTCCATACAACTGAACCGCATTCTCACTCAGGTTTGCAAGACGAACAACACTGACATAGGCAGGCATGCAAGATAATCCATTTCATCCAAGAGGCTTGAGTTTGACTTGTGAAGCCATTATTTTTTTCTTAGTTTGTTTGTTTTGTTTTTGAGTTTCTTTTTAAGTCCCTAATAATGAAGCTCATATTTGAAGTGAAGTGAACTCTTGTTATGCACCTTGACAGGCTTGAGACCCATGTACAAAAGTTCACAATACTATATCCAACAAGACAAACATCAATGGTATAAAAGTATTTTTATTATTGTTATTTTTTAAAGAGATCAGACATGCTCAGGGTGGTTTGGCCTTAAGTTTAGGGGTGGCATAGAGGTGTTAGCACATAGAGCAGTGTTTAGCGCTATTGCTTGCAAAGAAGGTCCTGGTTTTGAATCCAGGCTTTAGCCTTTCTCTGTGGAATCTGCATGTTCTCGCTGTGCCTGCATGAGTTCTTTCTGGGTACTTCAGCTTCCTCCACAGTCCAAAGACATACACGTTCGGTTATTTGATGGTTCTAAAAGTGTGTCTTTCTCTGTGTGTTAATCTGTGACCTGTCCAGGGTCTTCCCCACCATTCTCCAATCGAATCCAATCCAACGTTATTTATAGAGCACTTTAAAACAACATGGTTGACCAAAGTGCTTTCCAGTAGAAAGCAGAGATAAAGGTTAAAAACCATACATTAAACAGACAGACAAAGCTTAAAAAAAACAATAAAATACATAATGAAAAAAAAAGATAAAAATCAGTAAAATAAACATTAAAATATACAATAAATAAAAATAAAATGAACAAAAATAAAAAAGATTAAGAACAACCAAAAGCTGACTAAAACTGACTACAAGCTGACTGTGGTACTACTCCTAAAAAGCCTTGGAAAAAAGGTGCATTTTTAAAAGTGATTTGAACATTTCAAGTGTCTCTCTAAGATAGCTTGGACAGGATCCATCCCTACCATGGACCTGAATAAGACAAGTGGTTAAGAAAGTAAATAGTTTTGATTTTCTGATCATGAACATTCCACCACCAAAAAAATGTTATTCGTCACATGGGGGAAAAAACCCTCAAATTGCATAATAGGAAATAGGGCTTTGGAGTTGACGTCACGCCGCAGTGTATTGTGGGATCGCGGCGCCATGTCAGAAGGCCACAAATCAAAACAAACACACTGTGTTGGAAGCGGGACTGCCAGAACCTTGCTTAAAATCAACGCAAAAGACAAAGGGCTGTATCGCGACCGATTGCGCCCAGACGCCAAGAGATGGTACTTGGAAAAAAATAGCGTGCATCGGTAATGTGGACCCGTATGAAATAAGGCAGTGGAGTGGAAACCCAGACAGCCTACCGCCGTTGTCCTATCCTGATACCTGTCTGTGGAGTCAGCGCATACACGGCGAATCATTTTCGGAATTATAAATTCCTGGAGACACACATCTAGTTCACAAACGGTTGGGTACAAGATTTGGCCGTTTTTAAGCCTCCACGTTGTGAGTACGTTGACCATATGACCAAGATACAGCCAGGTTGCCAGCTGTGCGTTGCCATGTAAATAGTTTGCATTTCATGTGTATGTACTTGCTAAGTACAGGTGAACAGATCTTGAATAAAAAAAATAAACATACTTTTCTTTTCTGTTTCATATTTCATATGCTGGTTTGCCTGCAATAATGCCAAATAATAAGCTACTCCGTCAACATGACGTGATTCGATAGCATCACACATTACGATGTTTTATCTAATTATCTATGACCTCAGCGGATCAATATGTTTTGATTTGTAAAAAAGAGCCTTACTGGACCACCACTGAGTACACAACACCCCCTGCCCATCTGCCTTATAACCATGCTGCGGTGTTTGCTATGAAACATGATACATTTTTGGTGAGCTTGGCTATAGGAAGATATTTAGTTTGTATAAAATAGGTCCTTTCTCTGAGTGTTGTAATATATTGGTGACCTGAAAACAAGAAACAGTAAAAAGAGGATGTGCTGATTACAAATACATTTGTAACATTTCACAAAGTTGTTGCAAAATAAACATTTAGTCCAAGCATTATTGAGAATGTAGGGTTTAGATGTATGGTAACATATTTTTGATTACTAAGTGATATTAATGTTTAAACTGATATAGACACGAAAAATAAAAATATGTCCAAAGAATTCTTCACTCTCATTGAAGTGCACCACTCTATGATATTGCATTATTATAATTTAACTGTGCATCACTGGCATTGATTCTGGCTTCGCTTGTTCTCTTTTTAAATATCTTTGGTTTTGTTGTCAGGGAAAATGTTTTAATGTAAAACTGAGACACATCAGAAATAAACATAACACCCTGAAGCAACAAGATGAGAGAAGGGGGGGGGAGATAGGGAGAGGGAGATAAGGAGAGACAGGGAAAGACGTGACATGTGATAAGGAAGGAACCGTGCACCACACCAGGTGGAGGTGTGAGGAGGTGGTGGATATAAAGATAGAGACATACGGCGGTGAGGTGTTGGAAAGAGGAAGGAATATAAAGGAGGTAGACACTGCTGTCACCATGTGTTACTGCGAGATAATTGGTTGTTGCCAACAGCCATCCTCCAATCATCTTTGTTGTCAAAGCTAGTGTGTGTTTGTGTGTTTGTGTACTACTGGGTGTACTGTGTAACAGACTGACGACATGGTGGAGGAATCTCCTTTTTCAACAAGTCTTCAGTGAAGAGCCTGGGGGAAGAACCTTTTTGTTCCCTTTGACTTCAGTGCTCATGCCTGTGTGTACATGCAGTGATGTATGTGTGCGTGCACGCACTTGTAAATTTGTAATGGGAGCACATGAGGTGCAGAGATGTACTGCGTTCTCACCCTGTGTTGAGTCTGCAGGGTCAGACTCTTGGTTAACATCTCTGATTCGACACACTGCACCCATCAGTGTAGCGCAGCTCTTGACATTAACATGCACCTACGCATTTCACACTTTAACATTAGGCCGTAGAGCTCTGGATCACACTATCCTCGTCTCTTAAGTCTTGTTCATCTCTGTCAGATGTCGACTGTATATTAGGTCTACTTTTTTGTTGAATGGATGGATATGTCACTGTCTCTTACGTCTCACATTTTCTCTGGACCAGTTAAAGATTTAGTGGAAGTAGCTTTAGAAATAGAGAGACTACAGGGACACTTCTTCTTGGGTTTGGAATTGCCAAACTATAGAGTGTATATAGGGCTGGGTAATAAAACAATAAATGTAATTATTACATATATTTGAATCTATAAAAAAGAAATGATACAGGTTAGTTGTTGTTGTTTCTTTTAGATTTTGTCTTGTATTATTATGTACATCGGGAGGATGATACAAATGCAGGACTCAGACACAGAAAGTGAACTTAACGTGGCAGCTTTATTGCTGGAAAAAATGTCCAAAACATAAGCACAAAAAACAAACTAAAGCCCCAAACTTGAAAACTAGGAAAAGAACACTGAGAAGCTTGAACTAAAACTCAAGGAAACTAGAAACATGGAACTAACTCTGAAACCAGGAACACAGAGAGACTTACAGACATAAGGAGGTAGGACGCGACATTGACAGGAAGAAACACCGGGCTAAAATACACTGAGGGATAACGAGGGAATGAGAAACTGGAGGAAGCTGAGATTTATTAGACATAACAGGACAACAGGAAGCAAAACTAGACCCACTGAAATAGGACATGGGACTGTCAAACCTAAACAGGAAACAACATGTACATCAACCCAGGAAAACAAGACACCACACAAAGAACACAAGGGAGGCACAGAGACAAAACCTAAAGGCTGGAAAATAACAGCAGTGCTAAAGAATAACTAAGGAATACAAAATACAAAAGAGAAAACTATGAAAACTCCACAAAAACCCAGAATAAACAAAACTGATGTTCTAAACTCATTTCCACACTTAGGAATAAAAAGAAAACCTTTCTGATTTTATTTATTTTGTCATATGTATTGATATCATTTTTTGATTTTTTGATTTGATTTGATTTTTTATTGATTAGCATTCAAATGTCTCAGTGAAAACAGAACAAAGATCTACCACAAAGCAAGAAAGCATGAGGCTAATCAAAAGGTATTGGCTGAAGCATTTGCTTATTACGCCAACCCCAATATCATCTGATAGAAAATTAAATATTGTGATAAGATGTTTAATCTGATAACTCAGTCCACCTACACAAGCCTGTTCTTGAATCGTTCTATAGTAATCAATGATCAATTTTAAATGAGGTGTAACTGAATAATTATGTTGTTTTTTTGTTTGTTTTTTAATTTAACTCTTTGTTTTTGACAGTTATGGGTTTTGGAGTAGAGTTGATCAATTTAAACAGCATTTTCCTTTGCTTGGATTTGTCATGTTGAGATTTATGGATTTTGAATTTGTAGAGACCAGGGTTTATATAGACTTTCAAAAATCTCCTACAATATCCTCAAGCCTGATGCTGACATGGAGAAAACAGCTTTCTAATAGTATTAGTATTCAGTGCACAACATTCACGCATCCTAGATTAAATTTTTTTTCATCTTCTTAATGGGCTATTTTTCTTTGGCGTGAAAGATAATCA
Organism: Simochromis diagramma; assembly: GCF_900408965.1. Lineage (NCBI taxonomy): Eukaryota > Metazoa > Chordata > Actinopteri > Cichliformes > Cichlidae > Simochromis > Simochromis diagramma. The sequence continues at coordinate 10,984,175 of NW_024386831.1, forward strand.
AACTATGACAAAGCTAGCTTATGTTTCCCTGTTGTTATTCAAAATGCTCCAGCGCTCATATTTTTCCTTAATAAATGAGGGTTTGCCTTTTGATGGGGAGAGTTAATAAGTAATTAGTGCTCACTTGCTCAATTATTCATTATTTATGCACATCCAGCCACTCATTTAGTGAATGTTCAGAGTTGCAGGGCCTGATCTCAGCTTGTATTGTGTGGTAAACATCACTAATGAGTTAATTTATTTTTCTTACAAGTGAAAAATGTCAATCCCTTCTAAATAATGATTCTTTTGCAAATCATGTGAATCGCACTCTACTCGCTGTGGATTGGGTTTCTTCTGGCCATGATTAGATCCTTTAAGTTCTTTATATCTATGACTGTGATTGACACATTTACTAGTCTTAACAACCATCGACATGCCTTAGCAACCGTCCGTCACTCAAGGCCCCCCGTCGCCACAGTAACAGGGGTCTAGAGAGGGGAGGGGACCAATTCAAAGGACACATCCATGACAACATATTATCCCTAGCAACCTCACCTGCATCTATTTCTGTCCTCATAGCTGATTTGGCTCTCTTAATCTTTCGGAAGGGTTGAACATGGGTCTGTTAATGTTAAAGGCCTTCAAAAACTCATTTGAGAACACAAACGTTTAAACTTTTAAGGTTTGAACGACTGAATCAGCTGGTGATATGACGGTATCTACTTGAATGCTTCAGATGACAGGACTAACAGTGTTGTCAACCACATCTTTTAGGCATAATTCCAGACCTAAAAGCCTTGGAGGCTGAATTCTGCATTTTATTGCAAGTAGAAATTACAAGGTGGCGTGCTAAACGCAAAAGGTGGTTGAAGATTTAAAAAGTTGGTCTTGTTTGTGATATTTAACATATTGATCTGTGGTTTACTTCTCACCAAAATACTGTTTCCTGTAAACTGTGACAAAAAAAATGTGTGTACCCAGGAAGTTGATTCTGTTCATATCGGATGTAGCATTTTCAGCGGGAACAACGTTTCATCATTCATTGATGTAACTTCTTCGGTCTCAGCTGACTGCAGGTTGGAGAAGCCTTACCTAGATTACTGAGCATGCATCAAGGTATCTTGTATGTTGTATTTGCTGTTGTGTCCTGTTGATTTTTTTTTTCTTACATGACTTACATTTAAGTTAAAGTAGGTACTGCACAGTTAAGGGCAGGAATGACCCAAATCGTTTCTGATTGATGTTACGTATCCACTATCCACTTAAACAGAGTAAATTTAAAACACGTGTCTGAGTGCAGTTGAGAGTTTATTAATAAACAAGTGACATAACTGTAATTACTTACATGATTCACTTATGTGATTTAATTTAATTTAATATCTGTTATGCTAATCATTTGTTGTGTTGTGTTTTCATATTTGTGTGGGTCGGGACGTTGGGGACACCTGGACATAGTGATGCCCTTTCCAAACAAACAGAATAGCTAGACGGTGTAGGGTATTGTTCTTAGGGGTGTTTTGCTTCAGTAGTGGGTCTGACAATTTTTCTAGGACAGAATGAAATTGTCATTGCAAGTATAAAGCTGTCCTGTCTCTTTCTGCAAGCAGTTATTGTCCTTTGATGCATGTTGACTTCTCCATGTCTTTGTAAAAAATAAAGAAGACAGTTAATCTTGAAAACTCAGTCTACTGAGACTTATATTCCACAACTTGAGAAGTCTTGTTATTTGGGACAAACGTATGGGCTCAAATTGTGGTCATAAATATTTTGTACTTGTAAATCAGTTTTGTAAAACACAGAAAAAATTGAGGGAAAACTACCTGAACTGAAGCACGCAGGGCATTGAAAGCGTATTTTTGGATCACACTAACACAATATTTGTTTTCCATTCACCCTGCTCACCTGATCTGACTCACTTTGTCTGCTTCGCCAAAATGAAATTAGGGTTGAAAGGTTACCTTTCTGACACAGAGATCCATCGCTCAAACCTGGCGCACAAGAGGCTTCTATTTAAAATATCTTCACAATGCAGTAATTTAGATTATTTATTATATTTGATGATTGATTTGGCTTGTTTTTACAGCTTGTTGCTCACACTGTTGAAACGTCAGCCTTTTCTGTATCATAATAAATCTCGTTATTGTATAAGTTTATCCACTCATGCGCTATATTGAAGTAGTGTAACTTAAAGAAAAAAATCTTCAAATACAACAGTTCAAAGAGCTGCCTACTTCATGTCAAATCAGTTGCTGTTTTGACTGTTTTTACAGCAACGGCACAAAAGGTAATAAAGTTAAAATGTATTAAAAAAAAAGGATGGAGACAGCTGTTAGCCACATGCTAACCAGATGGCATGTCATGTTCTACGTAGATTATTTTATCATTCAGGGAGCTGTGGGACTTGCTCCATGATTTGAAAGCTTAAACTGAGCTTTGGTGTCATTTTTGAATGGTGCTTTGCAAATTATTGTTATCACAAGTGTTGTTCTTATATCTACACAATAGGATAGACAATCATATTCATAACTCATAGACTAATTATACTTATTCTCCTCTTCTCTTCTGTGTTTTTTTACCTCCCCTCTGCCTTCCTTAACATGTGGATCAACCCTCTGGATACTTGATCAGGTAAGACGCCATCATTTTCACAACTCCACTGTCACTGAAGCGCTGTGCATGTATGTGTTTTTTAGAGGGCTACTTTTTCTCTCACAGCTCAGATGGAAACGAGCCTTATGAATATGCATGCAGTCCTCGAGCTTTCTGAACTAAAGCCTGCTGTCGAGTCTCCTTCCCATCTTTCGCTCTGTTCCTCGCTCTCTGTCATCGCTTCTACTCAGTCATTCACTCAGTCAGAAACGCTCAATGCAGAACCCTGGCATTCAGGCGTGAAAGTAGATCATTGACGATATTCACAAAGAATATTCAATGTGAAGATGAAAGTTTGTGTGACATTGTACAAAAGTCGGAGGAGAGATTAAAGATAACAGTGTGTTTGTACGAGTGCGTGTGTGCTAAAACAATTATAATTCTTTTTGACAGGCTGTCTCAGCTCTGGGAGAATCGTAGCATTTATTCTGTCTTACTTCACAGATTTTAAAACGTCCTCTGTTATGTAACGCGGATACGTATCGCGACATCAGGTCAGAGACATAAAGCACTATGCTCACGTGTTGCTCCTACTAATAAACTATGAAATAAATAAATTATAAATATTAAAAAATGCAACTTTTGATCAATTAAATTTATGTTTGTGAAATGATCTCTGAGAAAAGAGATTCTGGATAAGCAGAGGAGAAACACCCCTGTGTAGCTGAAGCAGTGCAATGAAGTATCTTAAGTTTATTCATTTGTATGCATTGTGGTGGCAGTGTTTTTTCCCCTTGCAATCATTGCGGTATATTTACTTTCCACTAGGGCTGTTCGATATAACGATATATATCGGATGACGATATAAAAACGTCTATCGTTTCATTTTACGCTATCGTTTGTTTCGTGGTGTCGCAAAATAAACTGTTTACGGCAATATTTTTTCATCGTTCTGATGGTCACTGTAGTGGCTATATTAATTTCTTAAAGTTCTCTCTTTCTCTTAAATTTAATATAACCACATTACAGACAGACAAGCGCCTGTGGTAACACCATCGCGTGTCCGCTTGTTTATGTTCCACATAAACTTTTCACAATAAAGCTCAAGATCCTGTTGAGACTTTTCAAAATAAACTGAATCACGTGAAAGAGCAGATTATTTACGGATGAGAAGTAAAAAAAGAGCCGTCAGGTGCTAAAAAATAAACCTTAGACTCAAACGTTAGAACAGGCTTTTCCCCGCAGCATGCCGTGTAATAAATACTCACAAAGAAAACGGCGGCTGTTACAACTTATGTCTAAAAATGTATAGTTTCATGCATCGGTTAAAACACTCGACTCCAGGTACACGACGCCCAGCTGGAAACACTTCCCGCAAGTCGAGCTGCCCGAGATTCACAGAATTTACAGAAAATGTTACATTTTTGTGATTTATATCGTTATCGGGACGATAGAATTCTTATATCGGGATATGAGATTTTGGTCATATCGCACAGCCCTACTTTCCACACATAAATCAGTGGGTTTTTTTTATTTCTCTCTACTTTCTCTTTATTTTAATTTTGATTTTTACAGTACTGTGCAAAAGTTCTGAGCCACAACCTCATTTCTTTATACTTTACTTTCAGGGAGACAGACTTTATTATATTTAAATATATATATATCATTTATTTTTTTAAATGGTTGTGAGCAGTAGATCCTCAACAGTACTGAAGCAGTCTTGACAGAGAACAGAATGAAGAAGAGCTCTGAATACCCTTTAAGAAGCCTGGAGAACTGAACACTTAAATTACAACAAAGCTTGTCTAAGTGAGTTCAGGCTGCATTGAAGAATATTGATGTTCGTAGTACCAAATATTGACTTTCAAGCTCATCATAATTGTACAAACTCTGCTTTTTGGCATTTATACTGTATTTACATGTATGTTTGTACACATTTCAATAAATCACTACACATATTTCCTATTTCCATTGCAAAATATAAAGAAATGCAGGTGGCTTTTGCACAGAACTGTATACATTATAAATATATCAGATTATTATGGAATCCAAGACGTTTGTGCTGCAATATTTGTCTAAGGTTTTGTGATAACTGGTAAATTTATCCTATTTTTCTGTGACAATAAACATTTTCTGGTGATAATGACTTCATTTATTTATTGCAAGAAACAGAAAAAGTTGTTATTTTTCCATCAATCAGAAGTGCCATCCCAGCAGGGTGCAACTACAGTGAAGCCAGCGGGAGCTTGGCTCTTCTTAGTAAACACAAGCTCCTAGATTATGATATTGGCACTATACCATTCGTCCCATGCGTTTCTGTCATTCTTTTTCTTTATCATTGTAGATCATACATAAAATTATCCCATTATTGATTAATATTCATAAAGATATAGGCATGCACGCTATTCTTGGCAATCTCGATTTGTCTTGTCACCTTTATGAAACAGTAACGTGTGAAACGTAGCACGAAGGAAAAAACGAACTACAGTAGTTAAATTGTGTCTTGCTGTCTTTGTCCCGATTAACAAAGGAATATCCTACTGCTACCACCATTAGCGAGATAAACAGTCTGTTTCTCTGCTTTACACACCTTTGTGGTGCAAGACGCTCAGAAGGCAGCAGTTGGTGCTCTTATCTGTTTTCATTCATATTTATGTTTTTAGGAATGCTCATCAATAAAATTTAAATTAAACCAATTATATGTTAATAGTTTTAGATCATGAAAATGTCAAAAAAAAACAAACCTTGAGTGTCCCTTGTCAACTGTTGCTCCCAGTTTAAAGTAAAACCTTTACTTAAAAAGTATCCATTACTGAGCAGTGCATCACCCTGTGCTTCAATCAAGGTCTAACATGGCCAGAAATTGGATTGTGTCTTCTTGTTAGAGACACTGTTAAAGTTAACCGTGATGTCAATTCTGTCATATTCACAGGACATATACATGGCCTGTACATGCCCCACCCCCAAGGCACAATATGCAAACAAAACACAAATTAAAAATAAATAAAAAAGGGTTATTTTTTGTTTTGTTTTTGTTTTTAAATACTTATGGTGAGAGCCTAAAAAACATTAATCAATCAAGCACTCAGATATATATGTTTTACATGGTGATAATGTAAGAGACAGACAAGCAGGCAGCCGGATGGACAGAGAAATAATTTTGTAATCGAACCTCCTCATTTAGAAAACACTAGCTCGACTGAAGCGCCATGGGTGAGTGCACTTTAGCGATCCTGATAAACTGTTAACTTCATCAGTAACCAGAAAAGTCCAAGTCGCCTTCACGACATAATTCTCCTCTGATCCTGAAAAAAGTTATAGTTTCCTGTTAGTGTGAGCACTTCACTTTATAAATGTATGTTATTGCACAAAATAAGCAAAGAACTTCTCCAAGGTTTTATGGGCTCTGGTCCCATCCTATGTATATAGAATCCCTAATACAATGAAGAATGCACACAGTCCCAATGCCAGCATGTCTGACCTCAGCACAGCAACACGCACATGAATTATGCTGATTGCTGAGCTCCTCATTCATGCTGCTTCAGTGACCCAGTAATTTCAATAAAGCAAACACACTTGGGAAGTGGCTTTTCCCATATGGTAATAATGGGGCACGAGTATTCATGCATGTGTGTGTATGGGAGTGTTTACTTGTTTTTCTCATGTTGTGGGGACATCTGTTTACTAAGTCACATTGTGAGGACTCATTTCCCTTTTTGGATGCAAAAGCAACTCACCTTAAGATAACTTTGAAAATTTCACCTGGTTTAATGTTAGGGTAAGTGGTTATGGCTGTACAGACATCTACTAGGGAACTATCCATTATGTTTTAAAAAAGCATTTTCACAGAGGATTAAACTTTTTTCATTTGTGACACAAAAGCTTCCTCAGATTAAGAAGTGGAAGGGACTAAAAACCCGAGGATAATCCAAAGCAGGGTTGAAGAATGGCACCTGAGCTTTGTGATGTGCTGAGAGTGAAGAAAGAGAGGAGACATGTAGAGAGAAGAATGAGGGAGTGATGGGGAGGTGAAGACAAGGTTAAGATGAATGAACTCGTGGTAGCTGCTGGCTAGACTGGTGTGCGACTGTGTGTGTATCAGTGGGTTTAAGTTTATGTACAGCGAGTGGTATTGTGTTTCTTCTCTTCCTGCTTCTCAGAAACTGGCAGTTTGTGTGTGTGTGTTTCTGCACTTAAGCTGAGGTGTGCGTTGTACCATGAATTATAGATGGAAATTGAATCAATAGTGCACTGAATTACTGCCAGACAGCTTCTGTGTGTGTGTGTGTGTGTGTGTGTGTGTTTATGCACATGTGTGTGTATGCACTGATGTCAGCATGAGACTTGTTGTATAATGGTGCAAATTTGCTGCTTCACATTTTATGTATATAAATAAATATTTTCTTGCGTTTTCTCATCTTCAGATATTCTCCTGCACCAGCACTGTGATTTTGTAACTATGTGTGGGCGTGGTCACGTGTTTTCATTTTTAAAAAAAGTCCGTTTCTGCCAATTACCTCAGCTTAACATGTGTGCAATCCCCTTTTTTGTGCTGGATTGTGTGTTTGTGTTGTGCTCGAGTGTCTGCTCCAATAAAACGGCACCGTATGATCGAACGCCGCTCTCACAGCAGAGTGGAAAAAGACCTCTGCAGATTTACTATGCTATTACCACACACACACACACACATATATATATATATATATACACACATACACACAGGCTGTGCAGGAGAAAAGTTGTAATGGCCCACTGCCCCTCCAAGGACGGGTGAGCGAGCGAGGAGCGAGCAGGGTAATCACAGTTAAACAGAGAGTGTGTGTGTGTGTGTGTGTGTGTCTGTAGGGAGGTGAATAAACGTACTACAGGGGACACAGGAATGGTTTGGTGCTGGAAAAAATGGATGGGGATATGAACCGAGTGGAACATCCTGTCCCATCTACCATTCTTCACATACTTGCACTCACACATGGAGCGGTTCGGTGTGGCTATGTTAGTGTTCTTGAGCAGTGGAGTAGACAGATGAGTGAATCCAGGATACGGAATGTGTTCCAGTACTCCAAACATGGCCGTTTAGTTGCTTTAATTCCATATTTCCCTCAAAGCTCACTTAACCTGAAGCTTCTCCACGTACCCAGTATGCAGATGTCGCCACTGAAGCGAAACCTCTAAAATTGAGTCTCAGTTCACAGCAGGCAGTATAGACATTACTGTAAGACCGATGCTTTTTTTTAAAAAAGTTTTTACATATTAGTCTCTCTTTTTTTGGATAAGTCAACAGTATTGATGCTCTTCCCCTTCATAGTGCCACTACTTTGAGCAGAGTACTTGTGATAGCAAAATAACTTTATGAAGCAGTATTGCCCATAAAGTCAAAATCTGGCATGAGGTTGCTTCTGAAGTCTGACAATCTGTTAAATCTAGTAATAAGGTTGATAAATTGGGAACAGTGAAGTCAACTGCAGTGTGATGACCGCTGCTCTCCATGAGATGTAGTAGCTGCAGTTTTGCCAGCTGTATCTGGTGACCCTTGAGGCCATTTGAGTACAGTACACTCAAATTTCCATATTTAAGAAATCACTTTGAGATGCTTTGAGCTTTGTGACATGGTGCATTTTCCCGCTGGAAACTGGATATAAGTGCATTGTGGTTATAAAGGGATGGATATGGTCAGCAACAATACTCAGGTAGCTTATGTCTGTGATGCTTAAATAATTTTCACTTGGTACAAAATTAGTATACTCTTACATCACCTTATGTTTCTGAAATACTCAGACTCCTATTCTTATTAACAAACAGTTGAAAGGTATATGGTTAAACCCTTAGCAGCGGATCAGGTATATCATACACGTCCAAAAGAATCTTTCATAATACACAAGACTTTTATAACAACAAAATGAAATGCAGAGTAAGAACCATGACTGTGCTACGTGATCTGAAAATTAGAGAGTATTAAAGCTCATGTTGTAGATGTCAGTCCCTAAAAGATCCTGACTCTTGTTGTTTTGGAGTATTCTGCTTTAAAGTGCATGTTCTGTGGGTGTATTGTTTTTGTTTTTTGGGGTTTTGTTTTTTTTTTGTTTCAGCTTGCCTTTTGTGCACATATTGAAAAACAAATCTACATTTTGTTTCACTTGCAAAAACAGCATGAAAAGAGGCTGTAGTGATGTGTATCACGCTTTTGTAGCAGTTAACATATTGGGTCTATTTTTGTGTGGGTGCGCAGAGTTTCTGTCTTCTGCTGAGCTACTCATTGGTGGATTACAGTACATTTCATACCGCCAGAGCACATTTTTCATCGTACTTTCACTTTTATTTATGGCACTGTAGTTGCATTTGCAACTTTAAATCAATATGTGTCACATAAAATTGTACAGTGCCACTCACAAAAGACTTAGTGTCTGCCAAAGTTTCAACATGGCCATAAACTGGGAAAAAAATAAAAAATAAATGTAACTTTAATCGAGACATTCATGACAACATATTGGGCTGCCATAGGTTCACAGCTGCAACCCAGCATGTTCCAGGCCATTAGTTTTCTCATAGAAAAACTCAATTTGGATCTAATACAGTCAGTGCACCACGCCAGGGAAATCACTGCTGTTAATGGCAATACAGGATGTGATTTAGCGTGACTTCCCATATGTGCTGTCCCACCCACATACATGTAAGCTGTGTACAGAATAATTCCTCTTCTTTGGTGACAAAGAAGAAGGGAAGAGTGTACCTAACACAGTTTACTTTCAGCATAGTTGAAAATAATTCTGGATTCTTAAAAAATAACCTTTTAAGTTATGTTACTGGGGACTTGAGCCTCGAAAAAGGCAATGTAAGGGGTCGTAAGATCTCAGCCACAGATGGTGATAACAAAGTGCAGCAGTAAAGCGGAACTCCTCATTGTCATCTAACATTCAGGAGTGCTTGGCTTGACAAATCTTCTAAACTGCCTCAACATCTACAATACCAGCTGGAAGCCAAGTTTAAGAACAGACAGTGAGTGGTATATTTGCCCAGTAGAGCAAGAGCTGCCGTTGAGTGACAGCTGGTCAAAAGATTAATCCAGTTTTCTGCCAAGTGACACTGGGGCACACTCACTGACAATACACCTTTAACTGCCTTTTGAGAGGGCTCTTTTTACATCGGTCACACAGCAAAAGCAACAAGTCAGCAGCTTCAGGATCCATTCAGCCACAGTGCTGCTGTTTTGTCACGCATTTTTACAGCACTCGGAGCCTAGTACACAATCAGAGTACTTACAAATGGAAAATGGAAAATTTTAAAATTGGAAGTTAAACTCATCTTTAATGTACAAAGGTTTCTGTTGGCAACAAAGTTAAGTTATTCAAACAATTCTTCTAATACATTCGGTTGTAGTTGATATGTAGAATTTTGGAATCATGAAGTGGACAGTAGAGCTTGAGCAATGTTTGTCTCAGCAGTGTATATAACCTGCAACTGTTCACTGTAAGTTTGCAGTGAACAGCATATTCATTTGTTTCCCTGCAGAAGCTTCGTCTGTCATGAGTTCTTTGTCCCTATTTCCTCTGAGGAGTAACACCAACTACGAAAAACAGCTGTACATTAAGTGACAAACATAAAGACTAATGATAGATGAATTATTATTAATCTGTGCATTATAACAAGACATCTTTGAGCCAGGAGTGCTGTGATGTGCCATCATTTCAAAGGACATTAGTCACAACGGTCACCGATCACCAAATAACTTCCCTAATATATCCTCAACCTCAACAACCACCTCTGTTTACCATTATATAACGTTTATTTATTTGAGACTCAGTGTTTGCCATCATTCACAGCAAATAAATGAATAGATTTACATGAATACATGAATATTAGTGTTTTGTTGTCATTTGTTGTTTCAGTCTGTCAGAGTCAACTGCATTTCTTCTGCCTGTGGAATCTGTGTGCATTCTTACGAATGTAACAGCTGGTTCACACATGTGAGTCTGCGTGCGCGTTTAGCGGAAGCATTCAGCTCTTTAGTGCAGGTCAATGAAAACCCACAAGTGAGAAAAACCTTTCAGAACGAAGGCCAGGCATTCCCGATGAAGCTTTCAACCTGCCAAACTCATAAAGCAAGCTTTATTTCAATCAATAGTTCTTGATTATAAATCCTTTTCACAAAACACAATTCACAGCAGCAGATGTTTGTTGTGAAGAACAATGTTGGCCCGATTTTTAAAAGTGAATGTTAAACACCATTGTCAGCATTGTGAGATTGGGGCTCTCGTGGGCGACATTATTAACTCTTTCTACTTGCGGTGCAACATCAGCAGTTGTTTATGCTGCCGTGTTGAATGCAGCGCACGCCCTAATGCTGTAGTATTAGCTCATCTATGTGAGGAAGAACCTTCAGTAGACCCTAAATATGTAGATCAGCTGTAGTTAGCTTGACATTTAAACAAATGTATATCAAAAAAAAACAACAACACAAATTTACTTATAAATTGTCTTTGGAAAATTAGTCTTCAAATTTGCCCAAAACTTGAAGAGCTGGCTGGTCTCACTAAATGAATTTAAGCCATTTTAAATAACTTTAAATGATGCTTTTACTTCAGGGTGCTGATGTTTTGCCTAAACATTATTAACCTCGTGTCCGGTACAAAGGTAATAATAAGTTTGGTTGTTTTTGTATTAGATTTTCATAGATTCTCTTTTAGTGTACTTAATTTGTGTTTTTATTTCTATGTGAAGATTATATCCATTTCACTCATGTAAAATCTTAGTTGTGTCACGTAGCTGGCAAGGATAAGAGCAGCTAATGGTGCAACTTATTGTTCGAGCAGGTGAATCTATCTTGTATAATAAGGTCATTAATACTGTGTGTGAATGTGTATGTGTGTATGTAGTTGTGTGTATATGGGTCACTGATGTGACACGCAGTTGTGAATCATTTCTATTCATGGTTTTATCGTTTCTATAAAACTCTTCACTTTAAATAGATTTGGTTTTAAGAACATTGAAATAATATATTGTGTGTAAACCCAAAACTATCCACTCTCCATTTGAATGAATGGCATTTAAATGATAACAAATTAAGCATCATTTTCCCAGCAACTGCCAATCTCTGGCAACCACTCTAAACTGGTTGGGGAATATTCATTTTTCCCTTATGACAGGTGGTTGCCAGATGGTCATGGATCAAACTGTGTGACAGGGACCATTGTCATGACACATGGTTAGAGGTCATGTGTCTACACAATCTCAATAGATACCAAAATTTTTATCATTGTGAATATAATTGTCAAGTAATATTTATTACTTTATTATGAGGGGGGGAAGTAATAATAGTGAAAAGAATATTTTGTCACGGGTGGATGAAAATGTTTGTGCCTCTCTGTTAAATACCGATAAAAGTAGCAGAATTCAGCTCATATGTAGGCTGCTACACTTTCTATGTCAGGTGGTATAACCAATGTAAAACTGGGAAAATGTTATTTTATTCACAAATAACATATGTGTGCTTGTTCTGACAAACACACAAGTTAATAGAAGTGTCCAAATAAAAAGTGTTTAAATTAAAAGAGTAGGTGACTTAAATGGATGATTACTGCACTAACTGTAACTATACTAACTGCACATTTCACTGAAGTACACTGTGCCTTGTGAAAACTGTCTCTGATTATCATTCATAATGAAAAGCTTTAAAACAATAAGCTGAAACAATAAGGTGGACAACACGCATCTCTCAACCCAGTAACCATATGTATCTGTTTAGTGTGTGTGTGTGTGCGCGTGCATTTGTCTCACAGTAGCCCCGCTGAATGGTGCAGTCACTCACATGTGGGACAAGTCGCCTGTGTATACCTTATGGCTAAAGGAGACACACACACACATACACAAGCACACACTCAGAGATGTGACAGATGGGCGTCCCAGCAGCGACTTGTGCATTTATTGTATGTCACCAAGGAAAATCAGACACACACACACAAAAGTATTCCGAACACTTTCTTACCCTTTTGCTGCAGTAATTACCATTTGGAGGGGTGTGTTTGTCTGTCTGTGTGTGTGTACATGTGTGTTTACTGATGAGAATATTGCGCTGCTGAAAGGACACAAAAAACTCCCTCTGCTTCCCCACTGAGATCCAAGAGTCCTGGCTTGGTTTTGCCCACTCACGCAGTTCTGATCCTTTCACACATGTACTGAGAGCTCAGGATAGATTAGTTTCCGTTCTCACAATGGTGGGAGGACTGCAGGAAAGCACCGCTGAGCTTGAAAGTAATCAAAAGAAAAGTGTGAGAGGGCTGTCACTTACCTTACAGCAACCTTCAGTGATGGGTTTAAAACTTTGCTGCCTCAGTTTTATCATTAATTCATGGAAAAATGGAGAAAAAAATGTTATCTCGAGATACAGCCTGACAGACAACACACGAGCCACCGGAGTTAAATTCAACACAAAACTGTAGATAAGTTTTAGCTTTCATTTAATCCCTACCATACTCCCGCTTGACGTTAATCTTGTAGGTGAAGCAGTTTTCCCGGATGGCCATGATGTAAAAAATTGTAATTAATTCTAAAAACTTTGTGTTGTGCATGTAGAATGCAATTTTCTGCCGGGGAGATTTTGCATCCCCCGATCTGCTACTACAAATATTCAAGAGTAGGACAGCTTAAAATATATAAATCTTCTACAAAAATGAAGCTGGAACTAGCTTATCTAAAGGGTTTTATTTGTAAATGAAAGGGGTTTATTTTGGTTTATTTATTCATAGGAAATACAAATTGCAATAAAAGTGGCTATATACAAAGGTGTAATTGTAAAACTGCATTTCTAAATACTTTGTAGCCATTCAAATAATGTCTAAATTATGAGGGTAGGGGTACCTCGTAGCAAAGCAAAGTTTTGTGTTGAGCTGCAAGGGATGAATTACAGCTCAATTAGATGCAATTAGAGAGAACAGAGTGACTCAGGGACCTTTTCATATGTGCTGGAATGTTTATACAGTAAATTTAACATGTTAAAGGGTTTTTACAGTGCTGCAGAGACACTTAGAAAAGCATTAATAGTGTTATAGTCAAACAATTGGGGTAATGGGTGGAATGAAAGCAGCAGAGAAACATTAGGGTGGAAGGAACGTTCAAATTCAGTAAAAAGAAATATTTAAGTCCTCTAAATGTAATGTTCCTGGAATTTTAGGTTTAGTTTTGTACATAAATGTTAAGGTTTTAGTGTGTAGCAGAGAAATGTTTTCATTTAGCAACTTGAAAGCTGAAAGCATCTAGTTAACCCTAGCACTGGTGTATGCCAAATTACCTACTGAATAGAATATGTGTGTATCTGAATAGAATATACTGAATATACAGTGTGTGTTGAAGAGTGTTGAAGTTAAATGTTTCCAGCTGAATTAATAAATGATAAAGTAAACTTTTCTACATTTTATTTCAGGTATTTGGCCTTTTAGATAGTGTGCCTACATTTTAGATTGTTTTCAGTGGCCAAATAATCCTGTTTTTATTGTTTTATATTAGTTAGTTTTTATATTTCTTGCTTTGAAATGTGTTCTATATTAAATTTCACTTGACTTTCAGTGGCAGATTATGTATCTTGTGTAATGAAAACATTTACCTTACATCTTTCTTAACAGAGAATACACTTTTTACTTGCAAGCTCGGCTTGTAGTCCAGGTTAAAGCTCACAGGAGGACAGCAGTGTTATTAGTGGCAACATCTGGTTCAGCTGGGTTGTGTTTATTGCACTTAAACACTTACATTTCTGCTTAAATGCTCACTGACAGAGTTTTTAGGGGGGGATTGCTTTAAAACGGAATTAGATTAACTCATACACTCTATGAGACAAATACCCTTTACACCAGCAGGAGCTGCTCAACCATGGAAACCAATGCCATGAAGGCCCTAGTGCATAATTCTTGTACTGATGTTAATGTGGAGGTTTGGATCTCTGCAATTATTGAGTCAGCAGAGTGTTAGCAACTTCAACACATTATATGGCTCATCATTCTGTAACTTTACATGGTTTGCTTCTTTGTGGCTCAGCTGCTGTGGCTCCTGAAAACTTTTACTTTGCAGCAATACCACTCACCAGCTCTTTGAAATGGCCCATTCTGTCACAAATGTTTGTAAAGGCAGACTGCATGGTACTTGAATTTATACACCTGGTACAATGGGATTGAAAACATCTGAAATGAAAGATTAAGAAGTGTCCACATTTGTACACACAATACCCAGTCTGTCACAGGGCTAGCAGAGAGACAGACAGCCACTCCCACTCACATCCACACCAATTCAGAATCACCACTTAATCTCACACTTGGGAAGTGGGAAGCAACTAAAATACACACAAACAGTACCTAGAGAAAACCCGCACAGGCAGAACATGCAAACTCTGAATCTCCCTGTCATGATGTCCAGACCTAGAACTGTCTGGTTCTGCACCACCCTGTCACTACTAATACTAATATATCACAATGATACATATCAGTTTATTACCAAAAAGAACTGCCAAGCAAAGACTGTTCCTCCAAAGATGATTGATAAAGTGGCTTTGTTCTTGTGGCATGTATTGCAGTCTCAGATGATCGCCAAGCAGAGAGAGCGTAGCCATCGCCCTCCTCCCGGCACTGAGCAGCAAACACAGCAATTCCCTGATGAAGCCATGCGGCAGCTTCTACCACCCAGTCTGTTGGCCCAGGGGCAGTCAAATAAAGATTGAAGAGAGGGAGGAAGGGCTGAGGGAAAGAGAGAAATGTGAAAATAATCAGAGGAGGAAGGATAAGAAGAACATAGAGGGAGTGCAGAAAATGAGAGTTGTAGGGGCACAGGTGAGAAGAAACAAGTGAGTC
Source organism: Simochromis diagramma (assembly GCF_900408965.1). NCBI lineage: Eukaryota > Metazoa > Chordata > Actinopteri > Cichliformes > Cichlidae > Simochromis > Simochromis diagramma. The sequence continues at coordinate 10,999,573 of NW_024386831.1, forward strand.
TTCCAAAGGGAAATGAAGACTAAGAAATTTGTGTGACGTAGCTGTTCTTCCTCCAGTACTGTCTTTCTTTTGCCAGATTACAATGTCTCACATCTCCACCACCATCTTTGCCATCTGCAACTATTTAAGCGAAACTCCCAGTTTTGGGGGAGTCTTCTCAAAATGAATTGCAGCCTCGCTGAAGTACGTTTCCTTGAAACTATGTACACAGTTTATAAAACCAATCTAAATGGCGAATATTTCTTGGAAATGTGAGGCCACTCAGATTACATTTTTAATAACATGAAGATGAATTGTTGATGTAATGCTGGAAGCTACACTTTTACAGCGTATCATTAAAATAATGACAAAGTAGTTTATTACATTTTGTTATCTGCCAAAAAATCGTCCACTAAAATATCAGGTCACGTCATTTTAGTTAAGAGGAAGTGTTTTAGCTGCATCCTTCAGTCGACCACCTCTTACTTACAGAATAGATTCCTCTTTTAATGAATCCAGCTGTGTACCAGCTGTCTACGCAGGTTGTCTATTTTTTTGTGTTTTGCACATGCAGCTGTTGCATTGTGTGCTTTATTGTGCGCTGGGCTCCGAGCACTTCCAAAACATGAGCAACCTACTGCTACTGTGCCTGAACACATCCTGTGCAGACACAGATGGAGCACCAGGAGCTGCGCTTTGTGGCAGCAGGTTAGGAAAAGCTCTTTCCTGTTTTAACCTGACATGAATGCCCTCGCGCATAAATGGGAATCCCTGTGCGTATGTATTATTTTGGTTTGAAAGAAGAAGAATATCCTTTAAACTAGGAATGTCTCATTTTACAACATGGTCCACACAACAGCTCATTTTGATCTTAAGTGGGCTGGACCAGTGAAACTCCTCTTTCTTTCAGTGGAAACAGTTCAGCTACACATTTAATCCCCGAGATGTCTAAATATAAGTAAAAATGTGCAATTTCAACAATACATCTCAATTTCTTTACACGACAAAGAAATGCCTGTGTAGTAAATGAAAGAAATGTGTGAAATTGCAGAAACGTTTCTGGTAGCTCATTGCACAGACTGAGCTGTAATTGTAAAACAGACATTTTCTAATATTTCACAGAAAATTCTGTTCTTTTTACTGTGGACACATTATAAAAAACAGACATTTTGATCGCTGATAGTCATTTAACTGTTTGTCCTTTACGTGATTATTTTGGTATGGTATAAACTGTCATGGGGGAGGTCTTTATCAGCAGGAAAAAACTGTAAAACTTATTAAAATGCATTTAAATGTGCAAACTTTATGCCCTCTTTCACCTTTTCTAAAGCGGTCCAGTGGTCCGAAAGGTAATGTTTGCCGGGCCAATTCTGGCCCCCGGGTCTTATGTTTCACACCCCTGTTTTAAACACACCTGACCTCAATCCACACTTTTCTGCCCAACATCTGTGCCGGCAGGTCTGGCACTAAGGAGAGGAGGAGAATATGTTTAGTGGAAGGTCTTCTTTGATCAAGTGTTGTTTTGTATAGTAGTGAAACACAAGCTGTATTAAATGTGTTACAGTAGAAGAGAGAAATAGCAGTAGTAATAGTTAAAGCAGCATTAGTATTTTATTTTACTTTCTAGTTGTTTGCGTGTGTCTGTGTGTGTGTTTCCTCTTATTGCGTCATCACTGATCTCAAAACAGTCAGGCAGGGGAGCCTCAGGCTGTTCTCTTCAGTGCTCTGTCTGGGGAGAATCTATCTATATGTGAGTGTATAAAATGTCAGTGTGTGTACGTGTGTTTGTGTTATTGTAAACAGCTTCTCTGTGAAGAAAATAAGTTTTCACCTCTCATGCATTGTCTCTTCTGTTACACAGTGCTGTTTGTTTACCTGGATCTTCTTTAAGATAAACTCCCTTTCAGGACCGCTTGCCTTCAAGAACATGTTCGGTTTATTAAGTGTCTGCTGAACGCAGCCGTACTGCGATGATGCATATCTATGTATCACTGGTTATATGGAAATGACAGTTTTATCTCACTTGCTGAATCTAGACTATATTAGCCTTTCCCCCTTACTTGCTGTTGCTATTGCTGTCAAGATTTCCCCTATAGCATGCCACGTAGGCAGGTTAAATAACTTCTCCAACAGTGGCTCACCTTCAACCCACAGTTATTTGCTAAAGGATCACACACAGTCAGAGAAAATGCATAGTTTTTTGAGCACACAAGCTGGTTGTGAGAGAAAAAAGTGTGTCGCGCGATCAATTGCGAGTGGTTGCTGGAGATTGCTAAAAGTCGCTCTGAAATAAATAGGTAGAACCCCATTAACCTAGAGACTGGTCAGCGAACCCTTGCCAACAGCTGATCACTGAGCTAGGGAAAAGTAAGTATTCCATGACCAGTTGCTGAGTTGTTTCTGAGGCTGCCGGAAATCACTAGTGTGAAATCGGTAGCAAAGAGGCCTATGGTGCTGCACCAAAAAACTTCTTGGGATTGTTTTTGTCGCTAGCTGGTTACCGTGGCTGCCCGTAGTTTGCATGGCAGATGCCAACTTGGCTGCAAACGCTTGCAAACTATTCACCAAGAGGTCGTGAAAATGTGATTGGTGCGGCGCAAACTGGAAACAGAGGCTTTTTGCCTTCAAAGTAAAAGTTGTGCCTTTTGAAATGTGACGATTGCAGCAGTAAGGTACAACTTTTACCTTGAAATCAAAGTTTCTGGTTTGTGTTACACTTTTTCAAGTTTCAAAATAAAATAGTGAGTGCAGACAAGTTGTGACTTTAATGCAAACTATGAATGAGCGTGACAATTACTAAAGCAATTGCAAGGAGGTTGTGCTGCAGCACCCTCTATGCAACTAATTACACCTAGCATCAACCAGCAATCTCCAGCAACCACTAGCAACAGGTCAGGGGAATACATTATTTTTCTCACTTGCCAGATGCTTGCTAATCTGTCTCAAGGCCTGTGCGACTGAGGACTTATAATTAGCTGGTTAAGGGGTATTGTCTCTATGAAAATGTCTTCATTCTATTATCTACAGACATGATATTATCCTAGAGCATACTAGAAAACTGTCATAATATCTCACCAGATGATGATCCTTTCAATAGGCAGCATTATGTAACACCAAATAAAGAAACAGCATTGTAATTGTGTTACAGTGTAGAGATAGTTTTTCCTACTGTGCTAAAAATGATATGGAAAAATGTCAGATCCTATTGTCGCTATCATATTGTATATGGGTTTGCTCAACAGAGTGGCTTACATTTCCAAGTACAAAAAGAAATAATTAAGAGAACAGCTAATATTTGGCAAGAGCATCCAGAGCACATCTTGTGTTTATGCCCCCACACCTGTCATGTCAACCTAGGTTCAATGTGGCAGAGAAAACTGGGTATGGATTTAAGCTAATCCTCTCTAAGGTATAAGGGGTGGAAGTTAAGGTAAAGGGAAGAATATGTTAACAGGGGAAAAAGGCTGCTACTTATATTAGCACTCTAAACAGAAGTCTTTATTATTGTAAGTTAGAAATAGCATGTTACAGTAGCTATTCAGATATGCCAGTGCTGTGTTATCATGCAGGTCCCACCATTACTGGAGCTTTTGGGATGATGCCTATATTGAATTTTTATTTATTCATGTTTATTCTTAACTGGGAGAATTTCAAACTTTCAAACACAATTCTCAATACTTTTTCAATACACCACAGGAAGACAAATATAAATTATTTTTAAATAAAGTTTAGAAAAATACAAATAATAACATCAACAACAACACTCACAACACTCACCTAAAGCAAGTAATAGTAATAATAATAGTGACTTGCACCATACTCTTTTCCTTCTCTGATGTCTCATTGGACACAAATAATCAAGCTATCCTGGTAAACTAAGACTGTTTTAAAATGACAGACAGGCAGGACTGATAATGTTAGCTGAATGACTCCCACATTAACTTTATCCTTTCATCATTAGTCACAGCCACTCGCCACTACCGTAATAACCTAACAAGAGGCTATTGTGGCTGTCGGGGTGCTCCCAAAAGAAATGGCTGACTCAAACATATCCGCATTTATGATATAACTGTTAAAAACATTAATATTCTCGAAACAGGAGCTTTACTGACCTTACAAATCATCTGTTATAACTGCTAGTGAGGGGAGGGCTATGTACCTGCCTGAATTCAATGTGAACAATATCAATACTGTTGCAAAGGAGTGTCTAATCCAATATTAATTTTTTATAATCAATTACTATCTGAGTCTTCATTTTTTTTGACAACCCAAATATATATGTATGTCAGAGTCATATTGAAAAGGCAGGATTGATGAGGTAATTGTTCATGAACTTTCCAGCAATTTATTGTACGAGCTAGTCAGTAACTTACAATTAAGACGCCATCTGCTTAGCTGTGATTCATGTTCTGTTACATGTGCTGCAGACAGAGCAGCACATATAGCAGAATGTATACCCCAAGGATTTCATACAGTATCCATCCATCCATCCATTAACTTCCAATTTAGGGCTGCAGAGTCTGCAGGTCTGAAACCTATATCTGCTGTCATAGGGCAAGAGTTACAGTCTTGTGTACCTGTGATAGGCCTATGCATACTGGGTATCTGCCTAGAAAATCATTATTTTAAATGATTTCAAAAGCACACTAGTTAAATGCAGTTTTAACACAAATTGAGTTCAGTGTGACGTTTTAATCATTTTACTCAAGTTTGCTTCATGTATCTGATGTGTGGAGGATAAATGGTGCGTTTGTCCTGGACATTTGATAAGTGAGACACGGAGGACCTGATTTTGATGAAACTCACGGGAGTCATGCTTCATGCCGTTCTGGCATTTTGAAAATTACTATGTTTGGCCCAAGGTGGGAGCAGCAATTACCTTGCAAACATTTTAATAACCCGTCATATCTCACATACTGCTGGGGGGGAATAAAATGAACCTTCAAGCACATATCCAATTCTCAATTTCTACAAATTTGTCTCCAGGGCCTGTAGTTTGTAATATATTTGATTTGCCAGTGTTTTAAGTTGGTTTATAGCATGTTTACCTCCAGGGTTTTTTTTTTAACTTCATTTACTCATCGCTGCAGGGGTCACCACCTTGTTTGTGATTAGCAAACAGACCTGAAGCCCATTTATTCCGGACATGACACAAAGGGAAAGTCTGTTGCATCTTAACAGAATTTAATAAAAAAGCATTACCCTGTAATCTGTCAACCCCAAGTGTAGTTATCGCCTAACATTTCAGCACACTTGCACTAATTTTAAACAGAAATGCTTTTAGTCTTCTGTAGAGATGTAAAAAAGCTCTTAAAGCTGCTCTGTGTAAGATGTTTATGTCAAAAGAACACCTGCCGTCGAACCTTTTATATTAATAACTCCTGCTGTACTGGAGAGCATTCTTCATATTGAAATATAAGAGAAAAATGCAAATCATTTCAAAACACCAGCAACCAAGTGCTCTTATCTAATCCTTTTAGCTTCTGTTTTGACCCCTTCATCATGTAGGTTATGATTTCAGAGTGTATATTACAGAATTTATCTTCTAAGATGTATTGGAAGGGTTTTTAAAAACCTGAAGAGACACAAAAATGTAGTATTTAACATGAAAAAGCACCCTAATAGCACATGCCATCCACCCCTTTCCTTAATGCTTTTTATTGATGCCCTTCTAAAACGTTATAAATTTCTTCTGATATTAAGTGCTTCTGTGTGTATGCTTCACAGAATATCCCAGCGCTACCTTGCGGCAAAGCCCTCTATTCTTATGAGGGCAAGGAACCGGGCGACCTCCAGTTTTCCAAAGGTGACATCATCATCCTGCGACGCAAGGTGGATGACAACTGGTACCACGGCGAGCTCAATGGTTGTCATGGTTTCTTGCCTGCTAGTTACATCCAGCTGCTGCGTCCCCTGAGCCAAACTCCACCCCAGGGCAAAGCGTTGTATGACTTTGAGGTCAAAGACAAGGACCAGGATAAAGACTGTCTGGCCTTCAGCAAGGTAGCACACACTCATAGTATACACATGCTTTTTTAATATCCGACACAGAATAACATTTCTTTAAAAAAAGGCTGCATGCTTAAATCAGTGAAAAGATCCGAAGGACTGATGTGTTCAGAATTTACAACAGCATAAATACTGTAGCAGGAGAAAACACTTATCTGTAGTGTTAAACCAGGCTGGTTCTTTGTAGGGCACTAATAATTTATTAGCTCAGACCCTGCTCTACAGATTGGTTCACAGAATGTAAACTGGAACATCTTCAAACAGAGAAACAAGTGCATGCTCTCCTCAGTGGAGTCCACAGATAACAAAATAGTCTGCTGTCTCTGATAAGATCAGTGCTGTTCATGAAATCTAATTGTTTGACTTAGAAAACGAATGCCTTTGTTACTGTTATAAAGTCATGTGATCTGTCTGAGAGGAAAACCAGAATAAGTATTACTATTTGCGGTAGTGTGTTACTTGAAGGTGCTGGTATTTAAAGCAACTGTAGTTGCAGTTTCATGTTTTACTTTGTTCTCTCTCATTTTAACAGTTTACACCACTTTTTTTTTATTTTACAGCTGATGTTTTCATCAGTGTAAGTGATTGTGTATTGTGTTTGTTATGAGGTTTTCTACTATGGAGACAGCAGACAAGTAGCGGGGAGTTGCTGCACTGCAATCATTACCAGTCTCCTCGAGGATTTGGCTGAAGTTGAATTTTAACACTGACTCTTGTTTTTTTTGGGGGGGGGATGAAAGTTCTGGCAACTGATACTCTCTATGCCCATCTTCAAATAATATTCTTCTGTTTTAATGCCAAGACAGCATTTACACCATGATTATACTCAAAAACTCCACTAAAATACCACTATTTATTTACTGGTGCGGTCTAATCTATTCTTTTTCATGTGGATTTGCAGTTCTTTTAGGCAGTATGAGAAGTGTTTGGGATTCCAGAGTAAAATCCATTGTGGGGTTTTGGTTTGTTTGATGTGAAATTAATATTAAAAGTATTTTCCAAAGCAAAGGCCAGAGAGGAACAACCACCAGGAGGACACTATTGCCTTTCTATTGAAGCAGATATGTGCTTTATGTCTGCATTACAAAATTGGGAAGGGCTATTTCAGGAATTTTGCTACATAACCCTACCTAACCTTCTCTTATATGTAAAAATGTAGATTGGATCTGAAAATGAGCCAAGACAGATTTGGTGGCTCACAAATAGCACAAGCAGCACATCAGTGAAAAACAAGTATAAGTTTCTACACCTGGTCAGGTATATGTTCCTGCATCCAGTGGTGGGGTTGTTACTTTAAAAAAAAGGAATGTTTTACAAATTACTGGTTACCTTTCTGAAAAGCACTGCTATACGTTACTTAATTACTCTGAAGAGACAGTGAGTCGTTACAGCATCTGTCACATTACTTTCTCATTACTCCATAAAATTATCTGAAACTCACTGTTACATAATTACCAGCTAACAGTATAAACTCCAGGCTACAGTTCTACACACCAACACAAATGCTTTATGTCCCAATGAGGACACAAAAGATCGTTCTTTAGTGTTTACATTTAAACAAAAAGCTGACAACACAAAGCAAAGAAAACCATCACAAAGAGACTGTTGAAGTTCAGGCTCTGGCTGCTGGGCTCAGCATAGCTTAGCTGTACCATCACTCTGGGCTCTTGGCTAGCTTTGTGTTAGCATGCTGTCTGTGCAGAAATTGGGTTAGCAAGGTAATGGATTTTCTGTCCTGGGCGTCGTTTGCACTTTACAAACACGCTACTTTTCTTCAATAAAAATAATAGTATAGTGGTCCCTCATTTTTCGCAGGAGTTACGTTTTTAAAAATAACCCGCAATAAGTGATAGGTGAAATCTTTTACGAAGTAGTCAGCTTATAATTTTTTACAATTATTATAGATGTTTTAAGGCTGTAAAACCCCCCACTACACACTTTATACACTTTTCTCAGACAGGCATGAACATTTTCACACTTTTCTCTCAAAGTTCAAATCTTCGTAGAAAAATAAGTCCAGTATTATACAGGATAGGCCATTTATATGGATACACCGTAATAAAATGGGAATGGTTGGTGATATTAAAGTCCTGTTTGTGGCACATTAGTATATGTGAGGGGGCAAACTCCTCAAGAGGGGTGGTGACCATGGTTGCCATTTAGAAGTCGGCCATCTTGGATACAACTTTTGTTTTTTCAATAGGAAGAGGGCCATGTGACTCATCAAACTTATTGGTAATGTCACAAGATAAACAATGGTGTGCTTGGTTTCAACGTAACTTTATTCTTTCGTGAGTTATTTACAAGTTTCTCTTTATTCACAGCCATTGACATGTTGAAGAGGTTAACACGTGAGGAGCGGATCGAAATTGTATTGATATCTGGTGAACGCAGTAACTGGGTCATTGCAGCAGATTTCAATGCAAGACACCCTACGAGACCACCCATCTCCCATGCTACAGTTAGCAAACTGCTTGCTAAGTTTCGTGAAACTGGTTCAGTGTTGGATTTGCCAAAATGTGGGCGCAAGAAAACTTTCACTAATGAAGAAACATCAGTGGCTGTCCTAGCTTCATTCAGCAAGAGCCCACAGCGTAGCACTGGCTGCATGTCACTGGAGAGTGGCATTAGTCGAACATCCCTTCGGCGGATATTAGCTACTCACAAATGGCACCCTTACAAACTCCAGCTACTGCAGCATCTCAACGAGGATGACCCAGATCGGCGCACAGAATTTGCAGAATGGGCAAAACAAAAATTGGAACAGGACCCTCAGTTCACGCAGAAGATTTTATTCAGTGATGAGGCAAACTTTTATGTGAATGGTGAAGTTAACAAACAAAACCACCGCTATTGGTCTGACACTAACCCACATTGGATGGTTCCCTCCAAGACTGTTGGAACAACAAAAGTGATGGTTTGGTGTGGTATATGGGTACAACGATAGTGGGTCCATTCTTCATCAATGGAAACCTCAAGGCCACTGGATATTTGAAATTGCTACATGATGATATGTTTCCCTCTTTATGCACTGAAGCTGGCACGTTCCCTGAGTTTTTCCAGCAAGATGGTGCACCACCACATTATGGGTGCCAGGTCCAAGCATTCCTAGATGAACAGTTTTCTGGAAAGTGGATTGGTCGTCGTGGGCCAGTTGAATGGCCCCCAAGGTCTCCCGATCTGACGCCCTTAGACTTTTATCTTTGGGGTCATCTGAAGGCAATTGTCTATGGTGTGAAGATACGAGATGTGCAGCACCTGAAACTACGGATACTGGATGCCTGTGCTGGCATTTCTCCTGCGGTGTTGCTATCAGTGTGTGAAGAGTGGGAGAAGAGGGTTGCATTGACAATCCAACACAATGGGCAGCACATTGAACACATTTTATAAGTGGTCAGAAACTCATGAAAGAATAAAGTTACGTTGAAACCAAGCACACCATTGTTTTTCTTGTGACATTACCAATAAGTTTGATGTGTCACATGGCCCTCTTCCTATTGACAAAACACAAGTTGTATCCAAGATGGCCGACTTCTAAATGGCCACCGTGGTCACCACCCATCTTGAGGAGTTTTCCCCCTGACATATAATATTGTGCCACAAACAGGACTTTAATATCACCAACCATTCCCATGTTATTACGGTGTATCCATATAAATGGCCCATCCTGTAGAATGAAACCAAAGATCAAACCCGGTTTTCAAGTCCAGAGCACGGGACTAGAGCAGCTGCGAGAGAATTCAACATTAATGAATCAATAGTACAGAAGTAGAGGAAGCAAGAAGAATGAGCTGAGTAAAGTTTGACTTATCTGACTGTTTTGTTTCGTTTAATGCGCCTTCTGGTCCGAATAATACGGTAACTTCTACCTTCCTTTAGCATGTCCAGAAGTCCAACTATTTGTGCGATGGTCAGCATCTCCCTCGGCCTTTTGGGTGCTACTGCAGGTGCCTTGAATGGCGTAAAACGTTTCGTCAATATTGTTGTGGAAAAAACTTACTCACACTGCTAGCGATCGAAGAGTTATGTAAATTTGACAAGCTGAACGCATTCTGTACTGTACAAGAGACACAGCACGAGATTGATTGACAATGGTCTATAGCCAATTAGGACGCAACAAAATGCATTGTAAAAAAAAAAAAGAAAGCATGCAAAATTTTCCACAAAAAAAAGAAAAAACACAAAATAGCGAGGCCACATTATAGCGAGGGACCACTGTAATGTCAATTTCCTCCACTGCTGAAAAGTTGTAGCTTGCTCCACCATTTTCCGGCACACAAACTGAAATCAGATGACTGTAGCACAAGTGCACAACAAGAAGCATGTGTTTTAGCTTTATAGCCTGTCTATCCATACACCATGCAGATAACTGAAGAACCTTTGTCATGTAAGTTATGACATAATTAAGACTTTAATATAATTGCCAAATTTAGTACGGTAACATGGTACACTACTATTGTACTGAAAACTCTAACCTGATTACAATAACGTGTTGCTCTGTAAGGCATTACTCTCAACAGTGCCTGGATCCTAACCAGCTGTGTAGCATGGGCTCTTTTTTGCTCGTGGATCTGTGATTGGAGTGTCAAAATGTCTATTACATTCCACTCTCCAGTACTTCTAATGCGCTTGTGGTTGTGCGTCATCATGAGTGCAGGAAAAAAATGGTGCTTTTACAAAAGACAGGAAGTGTGAACTGGAAGTGCAAGAAAAAAAAGAATTAAATTGTACAAGCGTGGGTACATTTTCTGTGTCAGTCTTACTGATCTTAATGACCTTTATCATATAAGAGGTAGATAATCTGAGTAGCCGATGTCAAAAATATCACTCAAATTATACTTTGAATAGGATGGAAATGAGAGAAGGCACTCAGTCCTTGAGCAGTGCACGTTCAGGTCGGGCTTGGTGTAAACAGTAATTTGTATTCTCCGTAATGTTGTGTTCCTCTGAGCTTATCATTTTTTTCCCGCTGTTACACAGGCCTCATTTGTGCTAGGACTGAAGGCTCGACACCTCCACTCTGTCTTTGCACTCTAAATGTGTCTGCAGCAAGAGAACAAGATAGTTTATTAAATTACAGTGTAATGTTCAGTCTAGTGTGGGCGTCTTAAGACCTATCACGGTAATGTAAAGTGTACACACGTTGTTTCCGACACACCGCTCTCTGCATCCAGGAGAACAGATAATGCTGGGGCATCACATTATTTTGATTTTTAGGGTTAAACTAATCAACAGGTTAACAACTGAAAATCATGCAAGACCATAATTCACACAGAGACACGTGCCCCCGTGGAGTTCTGTATGCGTGTTGTCATGCAGAACCAGTGTGTGTGATATTGTTTTCTCAGTGTGAGAGGTAATTACTCAGTATGACTAATACAGAGTCATTTGCTGGCATTATCACTGCCATCCCATAATGGTCTAACCAAGACCTTTATGTGAGGAGAGGAGAAGCAGAGGGAAAAACATCATATATTTATTATATTACATGTGATATTATATCATATGCACAATGTAGAGATGGAAGTGTACACAAAGGTACATATTTACTGATAACCAGTACGTAAACTGACATCAAATTGTTGGTTTTTGTTGTTATATACACGATTGTTGATCGATGTAAAGTTGGGTTGGGTTGGGCACGCAGATGTAGAAAAAAAGGAAAAACAGATGCATCAGTATTCACCTTAACTTTGCCCTAAGGCAGTCATTTTAAATATTTCTGCAGAGTGTCATATTTAGCTCATTTTTAGCTCGCATTTTACATTTGAAATGGGAGCAGCTCAAGTAATTTGAATTCAGTAGCCTGCTTGCAGTCACTGAAAAGGGTTACAGTTTGTAGTTAATATGCAGTGGCTTGCAAGGATGCCAGTGTGTCGTGCTGGAATTGTATCAGTCCTGAGTTGCCGTTCCAACATAAACATAAACAGCCTTGAAAAATGTTGATTTGCCATTTATTAAATATATTTTCAGGGACCTCAACAAGGTAGCAAGGCATCACTTGGAATAATTTGATCATGCTTTCATAAGCAGCCCATGTTTTAAAAAAAGTCACGTCATTATGCATAAACGCTTTATATGCAAAGGCAGAACAAATAAACTTTGTTTTGTCTGCAGCATATCAAAAGTAGTTAAATGTCTATTGTTCTGGAAGTGTGGTATACGGTGTATACTTGAGTGTGTTTGTAGCTTCACTCATTTCCTCTCTCCCCAGGATGAGGTGCTGACAGTAATCAGGCGAGTAGATGAGAACTGGGCAGAAGGCATGCTGGGAGACAAGATTGGCATCTTCCCAATTCTTTATGTGGAGGTAAAATGGCATACAAACACAAACCCACTGCAGAAGTGTCGATGATGCTGTAGCAGAACATCCACTGTCACATCTATTGTCATTGCCACATTGCTACTTTTAAGAGAAGAGGAAGAAAATGCGATCTCCTTTTATCGAACGCTTGATGAAGACTTCTAAAGTTAGTTTTGCATGTGTCCACTGAAAGAGTGATAAAACGCTGTTTCTTGTCTACTGTGGAATGTGCCGAAAACTGACAAGTAGAAGCTTTCCATGTTAAAGAAAGAAGTTGACTGGTTCAGATTTGTTAGCGAGCGGAGGATAAATCAGTATAGTCGCCAGTAAAAAAGCTGAATATGTTCACCTTTACTAAATTATTGTTTCTTGATACCAAGTAGGTTTCAACTAAATTGCATTCCGATCCAGTTATAAATTTTACCAAAGGTACTGCTGCTACTGTAGTCATTAACTCTATTCTTCTTTAGCACAGCTGCACTTTGTTCTCTGTACTTAGTGAAAGCATATCTCTTGTCGAAATTCACTGCCAGTGGTAATGAGTAATCTATTATTTATTTTCTTTGGTTTTAATAACCTCACTGCCATAAGTGCAGAGACCAGGGACACGCGGAGTGTGTGCTCACTTTAAAGTTAGGATGTGAGAGGAGATGGTTACATGTTCTTGGCTGATTAATGAAATGTTGTAAAGCCTCCAGCATTAATATTAATTAACGCTGGGATTTCACTCTGAAAGGAGGCATATTGTGTGTTCATTATTCTCCATTAATCATGATGTTTGTGCATTGAGATTCCACATTATGCTTCCATATCAGGATGTTAAGGCTTGACCACTTTCAGACGGGTGACAAATTTAAGTGTCTTAGTGAGGGGCTGCGCCACCACAGCTTTGTATTGATTTGCAGTGACCCTTTCCTCTCAGGCAAGGCAGTCTGCCTTATTTTAGCTCGACCACAAGAGATTTACTGGGCCAGACAATTGAAATATTTACGTAGAAACCACCAAAGTTTAAAGAAATCCAAGTACTTTCTGAAAACATCCATTCATTTCTACTTAATATCTTTTTTTAAACAAGTTAGTAAAATTTTATTGATATAGCACCTTTCAAGATGAATAAGTGCTTTCCAACAACAATAATAAAAACCTAAAACTAAAGTGTTAGCCAAAAACAAAGCTGAAAAACAAGCAGAGTTTTTAGCTGCCTTTTAAAAGAGATCACCAAGTCCACAGATCTCAGACTCAGAGCGAGAGCGTTCCAGAGTTCGGGGGCGCCACTGTTGCATAAGCTCTGTCTCCTTTATTTCACAGTCACGTACGCTGTATAGTCAGCAGGTCCTGATCACATGACCTCAGGGACCTGCTGGGGATGTATGGATGTAAAAGTTCACTGTTGTATGGCAGTGTTTGTCCACGCAGAGCTATAAAAGTCAAGTCATTTTCACTTAAAGTGAAGTCTGAAGTTGATGGGGAGCCAGAGCAACTGATTTAGCAACAGTGTGATATGTGAGTATTTAGAAGACTTAGTCAGAAGGCTTGCAGCGGCGTTGGAACAACTTGGAGACGTTCAAAGGAAGCCTTGCTTAGACAAGTAAACAGTAATCCAGATGTGATTAAATGAAGGCATGGATGACAATCTACACAGTGTGACACAGTGGAACTTAAGTGATAAAAAGCGAGAGCGAACCAGAGAATCCAAAATGTAGACTAAGTCAAAGGTACCTCGATGTTCCTGTGTGAAGCGTACCTAGAGTTTCTGTTATGTTAGGTACAAATCAGTTGGGGGCACAAACAAGGACTTCTGTTTTCTCTCTTTCTGTATTAATAACCATTCATTCAGTGTACTAAATTCAAAGAAACTTAAAAGCATCGCTCTGTTGTTTATCCGTCTTTTTCAGCATGGTATTGCATGACATGTCCGATGCCTTTGTGGGCCTTTGTGCTGTAAAATTAAAAAGGATTCAGAACTCTGGTTTGGATTAAAATAACAGTTCCGAAAACCACTTTCGAGACATGATGCGTTCTTAATGATTTGCATGCCTCAGGATGCAAAATGCAATGGAAACTCCCAAATTGAAACATTTCACAACTTTGCAGGGCTTTTGAGTGCGTCAAATTGGTCGCTTTGGCAGGCCAGTTCTGGCCCACAACCCATAAGTTTGACATCCCTGCTTTAGGACACAAACAGACCCTAACCATGCCAGCAAGAGCTCCCCTGCATAATAGCTGCCAGATCCTTTCTCTGTAGTGGCGAAGGTTTCTTTTTCCTTTAATTTGTCACTTGTCTGTATCTAAAGGAAAGCACAACACAAACACATAAATACCCTCAGAAATGCAAACATAGTTTGTAATGCTATTTAAAACTTGGCTGAAGGAATTTTCTCTCAGTAAAATGCTGAAAACACCCCAAACATTCTACCTTCTTTCATAGTGCCATGGCTGTCAAGAGTAAAATAGTTTACTTTAATCCCCTGTGCAACTGAAAAAAAAAAAAACTGGATCACATTTAAGGCTTTTAAGCTGTTATGGGGGGAAAAAAGCATTGGTAGCAAGTGTGTTTGCAATTTTTTATCTCTACGACACCACAGATTTGTAAAAACGCTGATTCTCGCATGACCTGTCCAAAACAAATGATGAAGTCTTCAGAAATGACAGGAGATTCACCCACACTACAAAGAGCTTTTGTGTGTGTGATTTTCAAAACAGTGGGAGTGCCAGGAGTTCAGCTGCAGTGTAGTAGCTGCATTGTCTTCTTTATAAAGTCAAAGCAGATTTTTAATGCACAGATTAGAGGCAAGTCGCTGTAGGATGGAGTCATCCTATATGCTGCTCTTATACATTATATTGCTTTTTCTTGCTGAATAAAGCACATATTATATAAAACACTTAGTAGTACAACACAGCACATGTGTTACAATCAGGATCCATATACATGTGTATATGAAATCAGTGGTGTGTTTTTTCTCTAAACTTTAATCATACTGCTCTCTGAATCATTTTTCATTTTTTCTCTATGTCTGGGTTTGCAGCCTACTCATGCTTGTACTCTTGGCCACACAATCTCACACACACAATGTCCTTGAAATTAGCTAACAACTCTAGAAAAGGACTCTCTTAGGTGACGGTGATTAAGCCATAGGCTGAGTCGTGTTGGGATACACACACACACACACACACACACACACGCACCCACACGCACAGGGGTTCCTATTAGATCGAGATGCATCAATAATTTAGCCCTCTCCATCACTCTCACACAGTGGGGGTGCAGGGGCATGTTGACGACGTGCGAGCAGACATGTGAGTGCTTGATGTGTGTGCGTGCGCACGCGCGTGTGTGTGTGTCATCATTTAAAAGCCAATAAGGAGGACCCAGCTGGAGCCTCTGCCGATCTGTGGCCCTGTTCAGACCAGGTATTAACATTAATTTTGAGTGATCCAATCATAAGTAGACAGCTCCAGATTTTAATGCAACAAAGATGCAATAACATCCCATCACTCAGACCTCATTGAGAGGTGGGGTGAGCCACATATGGGCAAATTGTTTTTGCAGTTGCTACATCATTGCGAGCCACTTAAAAGGACCTTCTACTCAAGTGGTGTGCCTACTGCAGGTGCAAAGCAGCAGTGCGTCTGGCAGAGTCCTGCACTTGCTTGATTACCCACAGCTTGTCATTAGCTATTTGTTTTTGCATAAGGCTGTTGGCCACTTGCTCAAGAAAAAATTACAGCCCATTTAGATCATATTGTTGGGTTCTAACAGATATTACTGGGATTTGTGGTAACTTTTTGTGATAACAGAAAGCAGATTTTTTTTAAAAAAGAAGCTTAGAGTGAATTAAAAATGGTGTCATCAAAGTGTTTAGTAAAAATGAAGCGGTTTGAGGTGGATGTGTTTAATATCTCGGGTACTTGTATTAAAGGGTCACAGCTGGTTTAGATTTGCTTGGAAATAATTGTGGGTAAGAGGTTGGTTCTTGAAGTCTGTTATACTATACAGATAGAGTGTGCATTTGCAAATGTTGACCTGTGCGTGACTCTGTTATTTGAGCTTGACAAACAGAAATAATATGCTTGTGTTTTCACATACAGAGGCGGGAAGGTGAGGTTCAATCATAGGTTACTCAAGAACCGTGTGGAGATAGATTCTAATGCCAGACATGAGCTGACTTAGTATACTAAGATCCCTGTGTGTCTGCCCTACTGGATATGAAGTAAATACCACTTCCAGATCACTTGCATTGCTGGTTGATGTTGCACCAATTTGCACCAAAAGTTGTATCAATATTTTTTTTGCCAGAAAGCTTTGAGTTTTTTGTTGGGGCCCTCTGCATTAGTAGATCTCCCCTAAAGGGAAAGGGTGTTATTTTTTGACACTATTCTTTTAAACTATTCATTTAATTGCATGGGAAGCCGTGCAGAGCCGGGTGCTCTAATCTTTTCATGTCAGTACATTTCACGTGTTAAGAGCCATGCCAAAATAATTAATTTTTCATTATATACGTGTTATCTGATAATGTCTGTAGGTCTTTCAGGGCTTATGCAAGAGTTTGCATCACCACGTCTCTATTTCTAATCTCAACTGTATTGAAAAGAGAATTAAAACAAGAGGACAGAAACTATCTAATTTTACTGACTGCAGGAAATGTATCGTTAAATTTGTGATTCGTTTGATTCGGTAAGTTTGGGTGGATTTATTGGATGTGCCTGGGTTTTTTGGGGGGGGGTTAAATGTTTGAGAACAGTAGGGTGGATGATGTAAAGGAGTAGATATGCTTTGCATTTGAATATACTGTACCCGACATGACTTTGAGTGGATATATAATGAGTGGGCTGGTCTGTGTTGTGTAAGTTTGCACCAGGAGCTGAAGGAGCTGATGTGGTTTCAGGTAGATGTGAGCTCAGTGTGCATAAGTTTGTGCTAAATGACAATGACTGATTTAAGTTTAATGATGGTAACGGGAGACATATTGGGACTTCCTTTGTTTTGTTCTGTTTTTGTTGTGGAGAGTTTCCACTTTTATGTATCCCTGCAGCAAAAGGAAGTTGGCACATGTCTGCCACCAGTTCTCTGCGTGTGTGTCTGTGTGTGTGTGTGTGTGCTTGTGCTAGTACATGCAAGTGTCCTGCTGGCTTACCCTTTCGCAGTGCAGATATCAGCTCATCAGCTCGAGTCTCAGTATTACCCCTAGAGAGGAACTGACTCTCCAAAAGGCACACGTTACAGTTAGCTCAACACATAATAGATGACCTTGGAGATTTCATTCAGCCAAAAGCACCAAATGAAGAACTGCGCCTATCAAAACTTCGCTCTCTTTTCTCTGGCTCTGTCACTTTCACTCAAACACGCACAGACACACACACCGACACGCACCCTCTGTCATTTAATGCGCCATTTTCAGTGGAACAGCTGAAAATGTATGTGCGTCTGTGTATCCGTCCAGTTGTTGCATTCACAGACAGTAACTGGAATGTGTTTGTGTAAGTCACTTAGTGAAAGTGTTGGATGAATTCCTGACTGTGTGTGTGTGTGTGTCCTCTAGTCAACCTCATGAGAGCAAACTGAGTTATATCTGCAGCATCAATCCATCATGCTCATTAGCATATGATTTGGCTTTGATTAGCATATCTATTAAAATGGAAATGCAACATCACCAACACTGAACCCAGACAGGGCGGCCCTGTACACACTTTGTCTGAGTCTCTCTCTCCAACACACACATACTTATATACCACACATATCTCTCCAGGGGTTGCTCAGGGAATTTGTTGGAGGATGCCAAAGTTGATGATGTCTGTTAATGTATCAGATGCGTTAGCTTATATGTCATCTCTCTGTTCAGACATTTATTGTTAGAAACTCACTGCTTCATAGATATTTCTGAGCCCAGCTGTATTTTTCAAACTTATAAATATTCAGTCTGCTTTGATGACTAGAATACAAGAGTTAAAATTGAAAGGAGTTGTTCCTTTGGTCTTGTTCTGTGCCAAGTCATACCTTAATTTGGCATGAAGTGCCGATGAACTACATGTACATGTACAGTCTTTCTTTGGCATGCTTGCAGGCTGCACAGCATGTAACAGTGGGCTGCCATTGGCCTGCAGGCAGCACTTTAAAGACCCTTGCTTTACACTGAAGAAAAATGTGAAGCGGAAATGTTAGACTTTCACTGAGGTAACAAAAGTGAAATACTCAGGTCATAATGCGTATATAGTATTTATGTAAAAGCTGCAGGGTTTCTGTCTGAGTGAGGCGAAGGGAGGTTGAATTGCAAGCAACAGATACTTCAGTAACAAAGAGAAGCAGCGTAAGCACCGGAGTAAGAAGAATTAATGAGCGGCAGGTTCTTGTAATGATTGCTTGGATGACTAATTGGATTGTACAAGCAACGTGTGACAGTAAAACAACTTCACTGCCAGCTTAAACTACCTCAGAGCTCCATAATGGTCAAAAAATACAAATTGTTCCTTTCAGTAATCCCATTTGCAATCAAATATGTGCTCACGTCCACAGAAAACACAATCAGATTAGTTCATATAGGGGGTTTTTCCAACGCTTGGTAAGTATTACAGATAATAACATAACATAATTCAATTTCTATGGAACACTCATTCTCATATTTTCACTACTTTTTTATGTCGATAAACACATTTTGCTCTTTCCTTGATAATATGATGCATACTGAGTACAGTAGGAAACGGCAATGATCAGGACTACACCAACAAACTTCTTGTTGCAGGTCAGTGCCTGACCACAAATAATCAAGATTGATTAGATTTACAGAGGTGCTTTTACCTCCTATACTGGTGCTTTTTCCCAGCACAGCGATCCATAATTTAGACGTCTAATACTTCTATTATATAGTGTATCGCATGTGTAACTGTTATAAATCAGGATTTAATAAGTAAAATTATTTATCAGCTGTAAGGGAACCTGGAATTTGATACTTTGCACTCGTAATTTATTGTCTTATTTTTTTCGAATTATTTTCCTTCTTTACCTCAACAAAATGATGCATCTTCTCCTCTGCCGGTAAATCACACTGTCTGTAAACAGACCACAACCTGCGCCGATAGTGTGAGCTCTTCTACCGTAAAGTAAAAAAAAAAAAATAAAGTAGGTGTTTCTTTCTCATCGATTTCTGGTTGAAAAAAATTAATAAATAAAATTGACACATTATTAAAATCCAGAGCTCTGACCAGATGTTAGAGTCACAGAGCCAACCTTTTTTTTAATCACCCAGTTAATGACGGCTTTGGATTCATTCATGTTTGCCATGTCTTAAAAGGGATGTTTTACCAAAACAACAGAAAAATGGTATTTACAAAAGAGCGCAGTGTCAAGATTGCGTGTAAGAGGTGGAAACTGGGGTTATGCCACTAACCGTGTTGTATACGTATTTCTGGGAATTCCTTTTTCAAGGTGCAAATTATAGGGAGGATAATATTTAAATCAATAGTGCAAAGTAAGTGATTTACTGTGCACATAATTTCCTGCTAATTGTTCCAATATTTAACACCAAAAAGCAGCATGTCTCATTTTTTGTGCTTTATATTGAAATGAGCCGACTGCACCTGTTTAGAAAACAATACAGCTTTTGTAAATCACCCAGCTAACGGCACCTATGAGCGCTATTTGGAGGTGGCCCCCACACTCGGCAGGTCAGTCCCCTGTTTAGTGAATCAGGCTGATTGTGTCTTCCCCCCCAAAAAAAATGTTTTTCCTGGAAATACTCTGTAAATAAACGTTTGAAACATGTACAAGACCATCTATTGGTGAGAAGAAAAGGAGTAAACTCTGGCAAGCAAAGTGAATGCTCACCTTTCTGTGGGTTATTTGAGTATCTGTGTGTTTGAGCTACTGTCAGAGTGTTACACAGAGGGAGTCTCACCAGACCTGCTGTTGTAAGTGATGATTCTTGTGCTGCTGGTTTGAAAAGCTGCCAGCAAGAACAAGCAGCAAGAGAGCCACACAAACACACTTGAATGTACTGGAGATGTACTTGAACCACTCAGGTCTGAAATCGAACACCTGAACGTCTTCTCTCTCATAGTTCCCTCCCCCTCTCCTCTCCTCTGCTCTCCTCGCAGTTAAATGAAACAGCCAAGCAGTTGATGGAGATTGACAAACCTATACCAGCTAATGCACCGGGTCCGAGCTCTGAGCCGGCCCCGTTGGGCCCCTGCTCTTCCGGGCCCTCCCCAAGCGCGTCCCCGTCTAATGGAAACGGCTTTGGCCATCGGAGAGGCGAAGGAAAGAAGAACGCCAAGAAGCGCCATTCGTTTACCGCTCTATCCGTCAGCCAGAGGGCTGCCCAGCTCAACAACAGACACAGCATGGAGATCTCCCACCCAGTCCTCATCAGCTCCTCTGACCCCAGAGCGGCTGCACGCATCCAGGTGCATGCGAACGCTGTGATGTACACAGACCCCATAATTACAGAACGCAGCAGATCTTTTATATCAGGGAAAATCAGTTTGTTTGAGCATAAAAAAATACTTGATTAGATGTAATGTGGCCCCATTATGTACAAGTACTATGCTTGTTTTGTATTTAAAAAGTGTATAGTGAAAATCACTTGGATTTTTTGTGCATTTTCTAGTTAAACAGCAGTCAACAAATACCTTGCTTGGCATGTAATATATCTGCGGGGAACTAATATCAGCCAGTGTATTGCCCCTGCTGATTCCTTGGTTTCACCTCTAAGGCATTGCTTGCATTTCACAAACCAGAGTTCACTTCAGTCACTCTGTTACTCTATATTTAATAACTTATTCCCCAATCACCTACTCGTCCAGTTCCATGTAAATAAAATCATTCCTCTTATTTACAGCATTTCACTAGAGACGCATTGCTCTTGCAAATACTGCCTCTGGTTGTATTTAGACGTGGGTTCAGTTTGTATTCTGTGAATAATACCCAGCATGTATACTGTAAATCTGCATGTGGGTTGTAGGCATTTTCATTGTATATCTTTCTGCATTTCTTTAGGATGCATCTCCCCCAGGTCCCTCTCCCTCCTCGGCAGGGGTGCTGGTGCCCCCCAAAGTGGCATCCATAACCTCTGAGCTGCTGGCCCATGCCAAGGTTCAGCTCCCACTCAACATGTGAGTATGCCTCAGTGCTGTGAGTTCACCCAGCTGTGACTTTCTTTTCTCTTTTTTCCACCTGCCCATTCTGTTTATCACAGCATCAGATCCAAGCTTGATTTCACAAGCCGCCTGTTGGCAGCGTTAAAAATATTTCCTTTGTTGTGCTCTGAGATATTGGCCGTGTTCCACCACCTCTGCACATTCGCTCCTCCACTGGTCAATGATGAAATTCTCCCCAGAAAGGAAAATTGCACCTCTGTTATGCTATTTCCTCACTTGTGCGATGCTTACGTCAGTGTTTCGTAACAAGGCTCTTAACAGCATTTTACTGTACAGGTTTTTGTTATTTCATTAAGATGACCATGTCAAGAGGGATGAGAGATGCACACAAAAAAGATTTCTGTCATAAAGATTATGACATAAAAAGTGAGACTATGACTATCACACTAACATTGCATACATTGCAACATAAAAAGAGGTGTTATGCATTAGGATGTGCATGATAAAGTAATTTATTGCTGCAGTTGGAGACTTTATCTTTACACAAACACACAAAAACTACATTGAATCCTTTGGAAAATTTAGGTGGTCAGCAGTCCTGGGGAAGTGCCACTGCTAACCTAGTTTTACCACATAACTAACCTACAAACAAATTAACTAGGAAAATAAAGGTCTCTTCAAGGTGAGCATGTGATTGTTCTCTTGTGCTTCCATTGCTGCATGGACCAATTTTGAGAGTGAGACCTTGAGGGTGTGGATATTTTTGGAAAGTGAGGACACCTGCTTAATCTGCGCGCCATACAAGGTTAGAATTAGAACTATGGTATAATAACAATGGACAAACATTAATGAAATTCAATATTCTTTCAAATTACAAAAAGATAATAGCGTTATTTTTTCAGGGTGAAAAAAAGAGATTTGTAAAAGTTTGAATTTCTAAAGCTTTGGGCTCGAACAGAAAAACTGACTATTTAGTGTAAACCACAGCAAAAGTGTTTACTTTGGTATAACTTTTAAAGTGTCAGTGTTTGGGAATTGGGACATTTAGGGGGTTTGTTTTTTTATTGTATTATTTTGTAGGATTTATTAGTATCTGCTTGTTTGTTTTATTATTACTATAAATCATTCTTCAAACAAATAACAAAGACATTGTGTTAAAAAAGAAACCCATACATTTGTGCCAAGAACAACATTACACCAGTGAAGATCTTCACTTGTATAGAAGTAGAAGTTCGCGTGTGTGTATGCGCGTGTGTGCGATGGCCTGTGTGTGTGCTGTTTACTATTAACCAGTGTCCTTCCTGCAGGATGTGAGCCAAATACAGCAACATTGTCAGATTTAATAATATCACTTTCCAAGTAGTAGGTACACACTCAGACGTGCGCTCTCTCACGCACACACACAAACACACACACAATATGCACACGTGCATCCGGAGTGAGTTCATACTACTGATGAGGTCGGACGTTTTCCTCTTGACCTGGCAACTGTTCCTGTTGCCATGGGGAGACCGAAGACAGTCCCTACATCTGTTACCATGGAAACGGGAAGGCAGCATATATAGTACTTGTTTACTTTCTGGTATTATCGTCTTCTGTTGGAGTCTGGCACCACACAACTATGAGTGCACTCCAGCACCGGTACCGGGATATCATGTATATGTAGTAGTTGTGGAACCCACAAAACTCAATATACAGTCACATTTAGGACATTTCAAAATACTACACTGATCAATAAATGTGTGTGTAAACACATAAACCAAGACACGTATGGCAAAGTGTACCATTCACCTCTAGTGGTCACACTGGTCCTTCAGACAGAAAAAAAGTGTTGTCCTGTAAAAATAGGAAGTATGCAAAAAAGGTGTTACGTCTTAGATATGATGCAAAAAATTGATGTTTTCTTTTTTAACAGTGTTTTTGTTGTCTTATAGTTCAAATTGTCATAACAGTAAATTGAAGCTATTGTAAGATCTGTCTAAATATATTCTTTCTTATTTAGTATTCAACAACTGTACAACTGCATTACAGAATTAATTCTTAGACACATTAGTGGATAAGTAAAGGTAAAACATTGACGATGCATTTGCATAATGACTGAAACTAGCACCACTGAAGGAACAATGGGCTGGGAGTTCAGTTCCTTCATAAAATGCACTATTTATAAGACTGGGGAAACCTGCAGTCAGCTGAGACTGAAGAAGTCACTTGGATGAGTGATGAAATGTTTCTCCCACTGAAAACGCTACATCCAGAAGAACAGAATCAACTTTTGGAGTAACAATTATACATGCTGTACATGTATATATTTATTTGCAGTGTTAGGGTGATAATCATAGTCTCACTTAAACCAGTAGTTGACAACTGTTCGTGTTTGCAGTCCCACTCCTTCCCTCTATTTCTAAAGGAGACAGTAATACACAGACATGAAATATACAGCGAAAACAGGTGATTTATAGTGGAAGGACCAAACAGCACTGCCGTAATAAAAGATTGAATTGCTGCTGTTCACTCGGAGTAATCCACATGCATGCTTTAAGAAGAAGATGTCCAGTGGGAGTTTATAATTAGGTGAACAGTTGTTCAAGATTTCCTTTAGAGTTAAATATTGTTATTATATGACTCGCTTTTGCAATGCAGCTTGTCACTTTTCTTTCTCAGATACCTGGCATTATATGCCTACAAACCCCAGAAGGCTGACGAGCTGGAGCTTAGAAAAGGGGAGATGTATCGGGTGACAGAGAAGTGTCAAGACGGATGGTTCAAAGGCACGTCACTGAGAACTGCTGCCTCTGGCGTCTTCCCAGGAAACTATGTCACTCCTGTGTCCAGGTGAGAGCGGAAAGTACTGCATGCATGTGGTTAAATAGTGAAAGAACTACCACTGCATGAACACTTGGAAACTTAGTTATGCAATGACAGATGTTGTTGAGATGTGTCCATCCATCCACTTGTCTGCTGTGGTAAAACTACAGTGTTCTGAAGACAGATAACAGAGATACCCACCCCGGGTGTTCTTACCTTGTTGTTTGATGTAAGCTAAATAAACTGGGACCCCACACTGAGCATTTTTACTTCATTACCAAAGCTGAAAAGCAAAACAGTAAAGTGAAATGAAATGGTTGTCACATCGAGACTTGATGCTCACCCTTGTGTCCATTTATATTTTCTCTTCCTGCTGAGTGGAAAATCCATTTGAAGTCTAGCCTTTATTAAGGCAAGGCTTTCAGCTTCTGTGACTGAAGTAAAAGGCAATAAAAGTATCTTATGCTGTGCTACATCAACTTCACTTTCATCAATTTAATAAAGCCTATAATCTTTTCTAAATCCACATTACAAAGAGCTGCATACAAGACAACAATTACTTAACAAGCAGATTTTATGACAGCATAAAGTTTATAGTGCACTTGTGGGTTCAACATATTGGTAAAAGTGGTCATTTACCTGGTAATGGCTTGTTTTCACGAACACCCAAATGGTGCATTATGTTTGATTTTTGAATTAGTCTTAGTTATGCTGGGCCTTAAAGAAGTAATAAGTACAATTAAAGCACCTTAGCTTTTAGAGAATTCCACTAGCTCTTATTACGACTGCCAATCATATCAGGGTTATTGCTGTGGTGATGAAGCTTAGAGTACAGTTAACCTCGTTCACCGAAGATGGACAAATAAGTTCAACTGAATATCTCCACAGTATGAGCAGAGGGCACATGAGTTAAATTTTTAATCTCTTTATTCCCTGTTAAAGCCTTTTTGCCCTCTTATTTTTTTAATGTACCCAGCATTGCAATCAAATCAGACGCACACCCCAATTTTGTCCTCTCACAAAGGCAATGTGAATGGTAGCATCAACATAGTTGTTGTAATTTACTGTGTAATTTTTTTTGCAGTCATTACTTAGTTGCAGACTGAAATGTGCAATTTGCCCGGTATTATGGCATGGCAATTGCACATGTGTTTCTCTGCACTCAGGCTGCCTCTCGTCACAAAGGCACACCCAAAAAGGTAATTTTGGGGGGCTTTAGTTGGAGAAAGGTGCAATCTGTGCATATTATCTCCAACGTGGCTACAAAAACCACCAAAATGATTAGGTCGAGCCAGCACATTTACCAGAAGTATGATCTGGGAAGCTATTGCTAGGAGGGAAACTGTATATTGCTGTGAAGACAAGAAGAAATAAAGTATAGTTATGTTTGAGTGCAAAAATGTCTTATTCTTGATCTAATCCATTCTTAATCAATTCATTTAAATTATATGTTGTTACATGAGGATTAAATTAAATACATCATAAAATTTAACCAGTCCGACACTACTGGCTCTGCCGTTCTAGTGTTTGGCTTCCGCAGCCTCACCATAGATCATTGCGACTGTCGTCATTATTATAATTACCATCCTCGTCGTTACTGAGTTGTACAGCTACTTCTCGTAGCTGTCCAAAACAAATAAACCAGTAAAAATGGTGTGCTGAAATATTTTGCAACTTAATTACCCTCATTATTCCCGTATGCATTAAAACGTTTTCAGTTGCTTTATATCTCATCTGTATTCCGCTCTATGATGCAGTCAAGAAAAAGGAGAGAAGAAAATGAAAGCAAGGCACAGTAACAGTAATGGAAGAAAAGAGAGCCAAAAAAATGAGAGAGAGGAAGGTAATGAGAAGCTGGAGAGCATGATGAGGCTATGCAGGATAAACAGGGAAAGCGAATGGAGGGAAGCAAAATGTGAGAGGAGAAGAAAACGGTTGAAAGGGAATAGAATGGGTTTGACAAAGGAAAAGGTGAAGAAGGGCGTGAATTATGGAAAGAAATTCAAACAGAAGATGGCTGAAAGAGAAATTGACAGAGTGAGGAGGAGGAGCAGGAGAGAGAAGAAGGAAGAGAAAGCAAAAGAAAATGATACAAAGACATGAAACGGGTGCAAAAACAGCAGGTGTCCTTCTCCAGTGGATATGAATGGCTGCTTCACATTTTGCAATTATGCAATCCCAAGAAGAGAGAAAGAGAGAAAGACAGGATGGGCGAGTAATCAAATGAGAGGCAATTTGTTATTTTTACGCAAGCATACTCTCTCCCTCTCTGCCTTCCTCCCTCCTTACACCCCCCCCTACCCCCCCCCCCCCTTTGTCTGCAGTGCAGCTCAGAAATTTCTCAGTATGATAATGAGAAGCTGCCAAAGATATGCACACAGAAACACACTGACTTGATCAAACACATAAATGCATGTTTATTTTAGAGCTACACAGGTGGCCCATACTGGCAAATTTAAATTTCACTTTGAATATTTGCATATTTGTTGTGGAATTCATTATCCTGGTTAATGCAAACCGTGAGTATACATAACAAATGCATGTGATTAAACATAAGACTCCCAAGAAGCCTTTTGATTGTTGTGTTGCCGCCGGATTAATTTCCGATCTTGAACTCATACTGGGGGGAAAAAAATCCTCTTTTGTATGAAATCTTCAAACTTACTCATAAGTAAGGCCAAAAACGCCTGCTAAAAGACCTGAGTTAAACCCAGCACACATTTTAAGCAGTTAAATTTAGTGTGTCGAAGAAACAGTGGATAACTTTGCAGTTTCTTTTGGCAAAAACACACACAGGGAGAGAAAGCCATAACTCTGTATGTGTCTGACGGGAAGTCGATGGGCAACCATAAGTGTGTGAATACCGCTGCGTCAATAATGTTCAGCTCACTGTTCTGCCATTCAGCACTCTGCAGACAGAAACATGAGCAGTCTGCAACGCCATATATGTTACAGCAGGACACTTTCTCGTGCTGATCCACCGGTCAGATAATAGTACCGGAATTTTTCACTTTGACAGAGGGTAATAATACTGACAGGGAAGCTTGCAAATTTTAATTTTGGATTCAGTACTGGCTCATAATTAACATTTAGCATAACTCCTGATGAGTTTATTGTCTCGGTCGCTTATTAAGTATGATATGATGTTTGTTTTTTCAGTTATATTCCCCATTGTGCTACGGTCTCACTAGGGAAAGCAGTGGTTAGAGACCGCAGCATGACTAAATTACTGTGACTGTGTCTTGTTGCCTTTGAAATGGTTGCTTCAAAGAAAGGGACCAGGTCTGCAACCACTTGTAGTCAGCTGCTGTCTTTAAAGTGACTTTGATGCAATAAGATTGTGATAAAACTGCATTCACTATCAATCTGCTACCAGTCTATCAGTTTAAATCTGAATGGGATCACATTTGCATTTGAATGCAATTAATTTCTGATAATATGGCAATTAACCGTGGTAAATTAGTGAAAAGGGCAAATCTGTTATCTGTTAACTAGTTGCATTTATCGTTCACCAGAAGGCCAGAATTAGTTCCCAGAGTTGCTGCAGGTTGGTAAGGACTGGGGTAGCCATTTTTAAAGACTTATCCCTCATTTTTTTTCTGTTTTTACTTTAAATATGGCTAACTTACAATGCAAACACCATGCTGTGTTAAAGAAGACTATAGCTAGAGACCATAAAAAGGATGTTAACTAAACTAATATATCATTGGGTAAATCTGTCCAATCAGATTTTCCTTTGCAATGGTAGTATTTTTAGGGCCCTTCCACACTGGCTTTACTTTTCAAACCAGAAGCTATCTCCATCTTATTTTTATACATGGAGATGGCTTCTGGTCTTGGATTGTAAAGCTACTTTCTCAAGTCAGCTTGAGATGAATACACAGCTGGAGTTGACCACATTAAAGTGAGGTTTTCAAGCTCCAATTTGCTACTTAGCATTAAATGGGTATTTGAGTTACTGAGCAAATAAACAGATGAGGACTGTCAGGGGCCAGTGGTACATCAAATTTCAAGGCAATATGTTCAACAGTTTTTACTCTAAACCACTGAAATGAATCTTAATGTGGCACTAGAAGAAAAGTCACTGTATTGAAAGAGACTGATGTTTTCAGAGCAGTAAATGTTAATGGGTCACAAGTACAGTAGAAAGCAGTTGTAATTAAATGACAAAATAAATTTAATAAAAAGTCTATATCGCTTTCACCTTTTTTCGTTGAAGGGCTCCATTTGGAGTTGGTGCTACTCGGAGCTCATGTTTGTCCAGCCCAGGAGGAGGAAGTGGCTGCAGTCAGGTGGCAAGTAAAATCTTAGACCCCTCGTCTCCAGGATCCCCGGGGCCCTCTTCATCCCGTCCTGGCACCCCACTGGTAAACTCAGCCAACGCTGTTAACAGCATCAGTCCCGCCTCTTCGCCACAAACTGCTGCCGCCCAGCTGAAAAACTGCCTGCGCTCCAGCCAGCATACCAACCAAGCACGCACCTCAATGCAGCTGGGTGAGCAGAAACATTTTAAATCTATATATTTCTACGTGCTTTTGTTAGCTTGTCATAATGACAAGAGCTATTCTATTCTATTCTATTATATTATATTCTATTCTATTCTATTCTAAACCACCTTTCTTCATTATGGAACAATTTATAAGCCAGAAAAAGGTCTATATACAGCAGAGAAGAGAGCATAACAGTGTCGTTCCCCTTGATTTCGTAAAAGCAGCTGTACTGAGCCTAGCCTGCCAGGCCAGGTTAAGGCTACTGCATCCAGGTGGGATGTTGTGACACAGAGAAAAAGTCACATAGATGTATTGCTTTAATCGCATGTTTATTTTTCTTTAATGCAGGGTAACAGCAAAGGAGATCCTGAAAAATATCATGCATGGGTTTTTGTAATATGCTTTAAAAACTTTACTTTGCAGCATTACAGATTTCAGGCTAATAGGACTGTTAGTTTCAAGTTCAGAGTTAGCAAAAAGCAAAGGTTTGACTAACAAACTGACACAGGCAGTATGTTCTATGATTGGTAAAAGATTTTACTTTGATGGTAAATCAGTTATTCTGAAATTGACATACACTTCTGAGAAACAAAGAATAAGGTTTTCCGCAGGAGAAGGGGAAACATTAAAGCCTCTTTAAATGACAGATGACTGAATCTTTGCTGCAAAGAAATATTCAGTAAAAAGAAATCATACGGGGATGTGCAGTATTTTTACAGTTTTAATGTGCTTCAGTAAAACTGCTCAGCAGCCTCCAGCCTTAAAGGAGCCAAGTCCAGATTATTTGGGGTGCTATAGCATTTTTGCCCCGTAGTCTTTGATTACAGAATAATGGAATATTGAACAGTCATTAATTCCAGTAGCTACCATATGCAGTTTTACAAGTAACCTCTTTAATCTTCAGCTTCTTCCATGTTGTTAGTCATGTGCTGATTGTTTTTGGCAGCAGCTAAATAAAAGCAAACAAGAAAAATGTGCCTAAATAAATGAAACCCAGTTAGTATTGTTCACATAGACAAAATATCCAAAGGTATGTGCACACTTGGCTTTTAAAGTATATTGTTCTGGCAAGCAGTTGTAATGATGAACAAAGTGCACATATCCACCCAGGTTTTCCCAAACCAGACAGAGAAAAACCCTGATTTAACAGCTGGTGAATTTTTTATTAGTCAACATGATAACCAAGGTTTCTTTTTATAACCCTGCTTCACTTTAATACATTCATAAAATACACTCATCATCTTTATTAGGTATGCCTTGCGAGTATTAGGTTGGTTCCCCCTTTGCCTTTAGAACGAACTCAATTCTTCGTGGCATAGCTTCAACAAGGTGAGATTTTGGTCCACATTGACATGAAAGCATCACACACTTGCTGCAGATTTGTCGACTGGACAGACTTGGTGTGAATCTCCTGTTTCACCCTGTCTCAAAGTGCTGTATTGGAATGACAAATTGTGTCTGGAGATGCCATTTGATTACAGTTAACCCGTTGTCATGTTCAAGAAATCTGTTTGAAATTATGTAAGCTCTGTGACGTGGCTGAAAGCAGCCAATCAGAAGGAAGGACATGTCATCCTAGTAGTCTGTGGGGTTTGAATGATGCCCCTCTCTGGTCTTTTGCTTGAAAGTATTCTGTTTCAAGGTTTGCCATGTTGTGCCTTCTGAGATGCTCTTCTGTATACCTTGGTTGAAACCTGTAGTTTGTTGAGTTACTGTTGCTATCCTGTCCTCTTGAAGCCATCTGGTCTTGCTCGTCTGATCTCTGGCACCTGCAAAACTACCGCTCACTGGATAGTTTCTCTCAGGGAGTTTGGTTGAGAGTCTCTTAAATCACCTTTCTTCCCCATTTGGATGTTCAGTTTGAACTTCATCAGGTTGTTTTTGCCACGTCTACAAGCCTAAATGCACTGAGTTGCCTGCACGTGATTGCCAGATTAGATAACAAGCAGCTGAATAGGTATACCTAATAAAATGGCCCAGAGGGTATGCTGTGGGGTAAATATAATGCATTTCCAACAATCGTATTGTCTGTATCTGCAGCATGTTGATTGCAACCGGTTGCAGTCCTCAGTAAAGCAGCAAAACCTAAATATAGACACTAAAACATTTTTGTTAAATTTAGAAAAAACTTGTGATCGTGGGACATTATTTAATGTGTATCATACACATACACTCAATCACTGCATTTTACCCCATAAACCTTAAGGAACAACACTAAAGATGGGAGTTTATGTTCAGAGAGGCTGTACAAGAACACATTGTACCTCAGCTGGATAATTTAGCACAATGTCAGTGTTACTACATGCACTCACACATAAAGACACTGGACTTCTGCACACAACACAGACATTTCTAAGCACTCTGATCATGCAGTGTTACTGCTTTTGCCAGAAGCACCCTTACACACAGTTCCCAGACACACACACACACACACACACAGCAGTGTCCATACAAGGTCTCGATCACATCAGCCTTGTTCTCTCTTTGAATCTTTGCTTTCTCCCTTTGAGAAAATAATGGTGAGTGTTTCATTTGGGAAGCTAAAGAGTACACACTGTGAGGAGACAGCCAAGAATAACACACATACACACACGAGCACTCCCACGTACATACGTACACACAAGTGAACACACAGACTCACAAAACACACAGCTGAATGACATCACTGTGCTTTTTGTTTTATGGAGGCGTAATGACAGAGCTTCTCCTTTCGCTCTGTTTTTCTCTCCCTCTCTTGCGCTCCCTCTCGCATATATGCGCACACAAACGCACGCACGCACACGAACATGCACACACACGCATCTGTTCTCAATTACAAAAGAAAGTATGCGCATAGCTCTGGCATTTTGTGTTTTTTCACATGACCGGTACACCTCTCTGTGGATTTCTGCCTCTGTTCTGCAGTGTAGAAGAGCAGGTGGCTAGCAACCATATGTGTCCATTTGTGCGTGCACATGCATACACAAACACACTCACGTGCTTGCCTGAATGTTGTCGTGGAATTGTATATTTGTGCACTTTTATTCTCACGAGAAACAAACTCAGCCCTAATAGTGTTAAATTGCATTTCCTACATTATAAATTTAATTAATATAATTATAAATGCATGAAGTAATGCATTATAATGACTATTATCTTAGCTGTTGGACAAGTTGGTTTCTAAACAGACATTATAAACTTGCAGTTTTGGAAGACTTCTCATGTAGGAACTAAAGTGGTTACAACTTCTTTGCATATTTGCACCAACATGGGTGTTGACAATCGGCTGACTGTACTGTGTCTATGTTTTCTATCCTGTGCAAATTGCACCAGAGCCTTGGACACAATAGTGTATCAAGTAATTTAGTGTTAGCCAGTATATGAGGAGTATCAGGAGACAGAGGGGTGAGGTAGCACGGGTACATCTTAAACAAGCTAAGATGACTTTGAAAGTAATAATGATGCTAACTGCTTACAGATACAGGCAGACCTATTATTTCCAAGACACAATTTTAAAACCAGCCCTCTCCTGCAATATTAAGTGATTATTCAGTGAGACTCAATGTCAAACCACTGATTTGTTCCCTCCAGGGCCTAATACCGAGTGACGGCTGCAGTCAGTGAAGGCCGCTCATTTATACTAATCCACACTGCATCTTTGTGTCTTCCAGTCCACAGTCCCTCTGCTGCAAGCCCGGAACGCCCCACGGTGGCCATATCTCCCCTTCGTTCTCAGAGCTCCTCCCCGTCGCGCTGCCCTGGCCAATCGGGTCGTCCTCTCTCCATGGTGTCTCCGGGACCCAGCTTAGGGCCCTCGCCCCTCTCTTCCCCGGCTTCGCGCCCCATCCTCCCCCTCTCCTCCCCTCTCTCCTGCCTCACGCCTCCGAACGTGTCCGCGGTGCTCCTCAACGGAGAGTCAGCCAGTCCACTGCAACCGCCATCGCCGGGCCCCTCACACACCACAGCCCAAGGCGTCCTCGCGCCCAAAGCAGAGAAGGTGAGGCTCATTCCCGCTGATAATTCTGAAGACACTTTGCAGCAGAGAGCAAATATTATTAGCTTGCTTCAATATTTGTCTTTTTGTACAAACATTTGCCATCAGATTTTGAAAAAAAATTATTGGATTTTGTGAAATTACAGCTACAAGGACTTTTCCTCTAATGGAATAATTGGATGTCTTACATTACAATATGGCTTTCATTTTTTTCTTCACATATATAATCACAAAACTGAACTGTTTTGTGGGAATTAGGTTCTATGAGAAATGAAAGTCACACCTCTTAATCATAAAATAACTATAAATGACTGTATTTATATCAGGGCAAGAATATTTCAGATCTATGGACATGAACACAGAAAAATATACCAGAATTACCAAAATTATTATTGAAAATGTTCACAGACTCGTTTTTCACGGCTGGAAATTCAACATGGCAAAACTCATCTGTCAGTTTGCGTATTTTGCCTGCACCTAAATTCCCTCATTTCAGACCGCTCAGCTCTTCTCATTTACACGGATAGTAACTGAGGGAGCAAGTAATTGGTGCCACTTCTACTTTTATGTCTCCAGACATTATACTCCTCCTATTAATACTCATCACATATAGTTTAATTAATGTTCACACCACGCGAGGAGAAAATGTGTTTTGTCTTTCACCTTTCACAGCTAAGTAGGTGTGAAATCTGTGCTGTGTATGTCCTCTTCCTCCGTAAGTGTCATTCACCCAGGCAGCTGGCACAAACGCTGAGTGCCATCCTATATGTTATAAGAACCGCAGCGTTAAAGCTGTGGATGTTAAGTCGGGCTGCTTTGACAGTGAATGATGGCACCGAAAGCTCACATCTGTCTCAGCTCCATTTGCTTCACTGTTGGCTTCACTGTCTGGGACAGCTAATCTAACTACGTGGCTAGCTGACAAACAGCTCATTGACTATGGAACAGCAGGCAGAGGCCTTGTTGACACTGTCACACTCATAGATGAAATGCCTCTCATTTTTTGTTAGGAGTTTGTGTTCCACATACTAATAAATATATTACAACTACGTGTAATTCATTTAAAATGGCTATTTATGACATCCTTTATTTCATTATGATTTTAAAGAATGCTGCCTTTTATCACTAAAATTATACACACTATGGTCTTCTCTTAACAACTTAACCAATTTACAGTTTTCTTAGGGGGCCTGGAGCTTATCCCAGCTGATATAGGGCCAGAGGCGCAGTAGAACCTAGACAGATAGCTAAAATGACAACTACACTTTCACACCCACGTCTACGGTCAGTTTCAAATCACCATTTGCCAAACAAGCACAGTTCACTGTGCACACACAGGTACATGTATAGACCCAAGCTCACCGCTGCACCACCGTCCTAAAATCATATATTTGGAGGGTTTAAGGAGATTTTCCTCAGCTTTTAACTGATCACCTGGCTTAAACATCCTTTCTGAGCTTTCTCTGATCCCAAAAGAGCCTCTCAGTATGGATTTTTCTGTAGTTGTAACATCCATTTATCATCTAAATGCTGATTAAAATTTCAGAGGAAAGCCAGATAATTCTTCTTCTTTTTTTCGAAGACAAACGGGCTTGTTACAACCTAATTAATACTGGTTAAAAAACTGGGTATTGACATCTTTTGTCCCATTATATGACACTATCCTTTTGTACTTGGCTCGTTCGCGGTTGCATTGGCACAGCTGAAACATCAGGTATGAAATCAGCGTGGCGGTGAGGCTGCACAGACTTTGTTACAGAGGAAATGATGAAGCAGCTATGATAACTCTCTGCCAGACGCAGTTTAGGGTAATCTCTGTTCGACACACTGTCTAGAGTGCAAGCCAGCATTACAGACGCATATCACGCCGGACACTGAAATGCATTTGTACACCACTTCCAAGAGGCCTGCCCTCACAGGCCAACCGCCAAGAAAAAGGCTGTCAGAAGTGATTGCATGAAGTCTGAAAATGCCTTGAAACACTTTGGAGATTGATTGTAAATAAGTCTCACATTTAGCTGTATAGTGGTGTCATTAAATCATGTTGGAACCTTGATCCTTATACCCAGAGGCTCTTTTGTCCTTAAAGCGACAGCTATGACTAGGGAAAACAAGGACATCAAACTAAATAAGATATATGAATATGAAGGAGATGTTCATTCTTAAAATTTCCTGATTAATCTTTCTCAATTTTTCTTCTTTTTTTAAACCTAAGCAGAGTGTTGAGTGTGGGTGAATAAAATGGCAGAGTAATTAGCTCTGTGGGTGGACAGAAAGTGGCATCCAGTGCATTACTTCTATCAACCCCGATCTCCATGGTGCCTACTTTTAGAAGTGAAGTTAAAAACACTGCGACTTTAACACAGCTTTCTCACATTTAAAGTGTAACACAAGTTCACTCACACACGAGCATCAACGGTATTTATTTACATACTGTGCAAATCACAGACTGGACGGCAGAGTCACAAGCGATTAAATGCGAGTAGCTGCTGCCCCCTCGTGGTTCATTTTGGAAGAACACCAGGGGCTCGACACACTCGTGCAAACAGACGCACACACAGATGAGCGCACACACTCGCAGGAGGCAGATTAAGCCTTTAAGCCAGCAGATGAAAGAAGAGAGGGAGTGATTATTCACTTTTTGTGCCATTTCACTCCCGCCTCCCTCCCTCTATCTCTATGCCTGAACCTCCCTGTTCTCTCTATCCTGCCCTCTGTATTTCTTTCCCACCCACTGCTGACCTTCTTCTTTTTCTCCCTCTTCTCTACCTCTTTCCCATTCTGACTTCTTTTCCTTTTTTCCTCCATCCTTCCATTCTTCTTCTATCTCTTTAATCTTTATTTTTCCCCCTCGCTCTCCCAAATTAGATTCCAGACAATCTGCATTTGCATGAAAAGGAAGAAAACCTGTGTTGCCAAAGCCGTGCAACATCTTATGCGTGTTATACCATGCCAGAGTACACTCGAGACAGCTGTATGTTATCCAGACAGTGAGCACTTTTATTTTTAAAGAAGGCTGGGAAATAAAGAAAGGCGAGCAGTATTTTTTTTAGGCATCTAACAAGAAAAAAACATATGTCTTTATTTAGAGGAATGCACATCCCTAAAGCGCTGCTTCTCTGAGTGTAGGAGCAGGTTATGCGGTTCATTTTCTGTAGTGGGTCTGCTGAGTCAAAGTGTTTTACAGCCTCCCCTAATGCTTTCCCAAGCACTTTTTTCTAACCATCCCACCTCCATAATAAGTTTGGTCATTAGGACTGAATTATTATTGGTCTCCTTTTTTGTTTTGCTTGATTTTATCAGTTATTTTAATACAGTTATCATCAAAACACTCAATCATCACTAATGGACTTTGGTTGTCCCAGATGTAATAATTGAATTTATCTGAGGGTTGCAACTCGGGATTATTTGCAATTTTGACCACAGCAAAAGGTTCCTGGTGTGGACCTCCTGGTCGATGGGGCCGTTCTTGTGTGGAGTTTGCGTGTTCTCATTGGGCCTGCGTTATTCCCACATAGCCTTTGCAGATGCATGTTACTTTAACTGGTGATTCTAAATTGGCCATAAATGTGGATGTTAGAGGTGGTCTGAAAACACGTCTAGGGTATACACCACCTTTTTTTTTTAGCCTTTTTTTGCTAATGATAGCCCCCTTTGACCCTAGGTTGAATAAGCTGTTGTGTAGATGAATACTCTGCTGGTTGTTTTCAGAGTTAATGGACTCAATTTCAGAAACTGCAGTTAGACAGCAGTTTTAAAGGTTAGCATGTTCGACCCTGTTTAGATTTAAGTTTAAACAATGACATGCTCTACACGTTTGCTTTCACGAAAGGAACAGAGTTTAATTTACAGACTGTCACAGGAAGCCATTTACACCTGAACAAATGACCTTTTTAAACTGTCCAAATTAAGTTATTGACCAGCCAAAGTAGGTGTATTTCATGCAGGAAACAAACAAGCCGAGATGAACAAAGTTTTGACATAAGTGCCTTTTTAACTAGTATTTTTGCTTGTTCGTTTCTTCGCTTGAGCACACATTTCAATGCCGTTTTGTGCTCATTAGTTATAATTAGTAAGAAGAAGTAATCCTCCCGAAAGTGTTGTGTTCTGGCTATTTCTCTGTGACAGATCATTACTCTTATCGCCCTCCATATTTAATGACGGCTTCTAGTTTTCACAACTTCATGCAGAACAGGCAGGTTTTCCGTCAAGCCTGGTTCAGTAGACGACAGTATTGTAAAGCCATCTGCAAAGGCTTGCAAATTTACTGTGACAGCTGGGCAGAACTATCACAAGGGCCAGTGAGCAGAATTCACTGAAGATATATAGACAGCGATATCTTAAATTTCAATTACATGGAAGAAGTGTAGTCTCCCTAAGGAAACATGATTAGTTTGGTTTCTCTGTTTTTGTTTGTCTGCTTGTTAGCAGGATTTGCTCTGGATCTCAAACTGTTTTAGCAATTTTTGGGATGACTCTTTTTTTAACATTTGTTCATTATTCTGCATTGAAAGATGGTAGAGTTGGACATATGTTCACAGATCGTTTTCTTCTTCTTATCCAAGGACTCAGTTCATGTCCTTTGTCAAGTAAATTTTTAGTTTTACTTATTCCAGTCTGGAACTGCTCTTGTTTCTGATGCCATTACAGCTTATTGTTAATATCGTTATTATTATGTAAATGGTAAATGGCCTGCATTTGTATAGCGCTTTTCTAGTCCCTAAGGACCCCAAAGCGCTTCACACTACATTTAGTCATTCACCCATTCACACACACATTCACACACTGGCGATGGCAAGCTACGTTGTAGCCACAGCTGCCCTGGGGCGCACTGACAGAGGCAAGGCTGCCGGACACTGGCGCCACCGGGCCCTCTGACCACCACCAGTAGGCAAACATGGGGTTAGTATCTTGCCCAAGGATATTTGGCATGCAGCCAGGAGGCAGCCTGGGATTGAACCACCAACCTTCTGATTAGTGGCTGACCTGCTCTGCCACCTGAGCTACAGCCACTATGTCAAGGTTCAGTTCAATTTCAGTAACAGGCTGCACAATATCTAATCAGCTGTATACTATAGCATGCTCAATAGCTTATGTAGAGTCCAGAGAAATCATTTGAGTTGGAATAAAAGTGATGAAAAATAACTCGAAACCTCATGAATAACTTTTTGAAAAAGTGACTTTTTTCTTAGAATTGAATTTCAATGTCGCTTTTTTTTGTAGTTTCAGTTTAAGGACAAAGAACACGTCTTTGTGTGATTCACTGTCAAAAGTGAGAGTTCGCGTGTACTGAAAGCAAAAAACAGAGCCAAGAAAGGAGGGTCAAAAGCTAAACCTTTGTCTGGTGTTTCATAATTTTAAACAGTTAAAAGGTATTACGCATATAATTAGAAGAATGTAGCACGATACTAGAGAGAAGTGGCACCTTATACATTTTGTATGTGTAAGCTAGAGTTTTCATATACCGATTTTATATATATATATATATATATACATACATACATACATACATACATATATATATATATATATATATATATATATATATATATAATATATATATATATATATATATATATATATATATATATAGTACATATATATATAATACATAATACATACATATATATATATATATATATATATATGTATGTATGTATGTATGTATGTATGTATATATATATATATATATATATGTATGTATGTATAAAAGATCTGATGATTGATCTAGCAACCAAATTAGGTGAGACAGAGGTAGAGCCAATATGAATTCTCTGTGTGCGTCTCCAAAACAGCTGAAATCATGCTCAGACATGCTTACTATTGATTCGTGTCATCATGATTAAGGGTGTGAAATCACAGCAAGCTGTATGAGCTGAATGGACAGTATTGCCAAGCACGTCCATGATCAATCACAGTGAAGCCTGTATGAAAAGGCATGAATCTGCCTTCACAGACACCATTAAGAAACGCTTGCTCTATAATCAATACACCATAGTCAGCTGCATGTGTAATCAGCTTGAAGACCACATACCCAACCACTTTCCTCAGTTAGCACTCAGTGTAACACGGGCATTCACCCTGTGAAGACAGATTTCTTAACAATCTCACATATCCACTGGTTCCTTCTTTCTAAGTCATGAGTGTAAGGCATGCTAATGCAGGAAAGAAGACTCGGGCTGCGTTTTCAATGTATTCCAGACTTACACAAAATACTTCATAGTGATTAATAAAGAAAAAATTAACAGTAATATTAGTTAACTAAGAACAATGGTAGTTTTACTTTTGGCTTGCTGTCACTGGGACACCTGTAAAACTGTCAATCATAGCTTGGTAGACTGGTACAGTTGTGCTCAGAAGTTACACTCATCATGGGTCTGAATGCCATGGTCATTTGAGGCTTTTAATCATTTCTTTGAACTGTTTTTTTCCCAGGGGGGAATAATTGTAGATCATACAGCTTTGATTACTTTGAAAAACAAGAATTTTGGGGCACAATTTTTTATTTATTATGGATATTATCTAATCTACATCTACATTCATTAAAAGCCACGACATTCATGCCCAAGTAAACATGTATCTAAACTTTTGACCACACTTGTAATCTTAGCTTTGCCTTGAATTTAAGTATTTAGTTACACTAAATATTGTAATTGGAATATTTTGATAGATACTCTTCTTTCCTTTCCAACATAAGAGGCAGCAAAGCAGTATGCATAAAAATATTTAATGTGTTGTAAATCATACCTGAAATTTTCTGACACTTGTAAAGCTTGCGTTGTTTTGCCATCTCTATTGTTTTCTGTATTTCTCCATGTTATAATGTATTTGTTATTTAGTTATAGGAAACAAACAATACCCTCCTGACCTGTTTTTTTTACAACATCACTTTTATTAGTTTCTTATCAAGAAAGGCCTTCCGAAATATACCTTTATATAGAAAAACGATGACCCTTATTAGCTCTGAGTTATTTGTTTTCTTGTTCCTCCCTTATTCTATCCCTCCATCCTCCCCTGCATATTTTTCTTCATGCCTCTGTATTCAGAAGGAGAGGAAAGCAGGAGGTTTATTAAAACTCTTATCGGGCGCCGCAGCAAAGAAGAAACCTCGCTCACCCCCATCCTCCCCACCCACCCATGACCCCACTGGTCAAGGCGCCGTGGCTACCGACCCCGTGCACCACCATCACCACCACGCCCGCTCAGGTTCCTGTCCGATGGCGTCGCAAGGACGAGCCGGTTCCTGTCCCATCGAGAGCGACATGGCGGGGGCAATTGGGCTGGAGCCTCTGCACAGAAAGTCCGGTTCCCTGGATACCAACTTCCCCATGTCACCCCCGGCAACACGTGCTGGCAATGCTCTGATGGTCCTCCGACCTGAACCCAAACCCCTGTCCAGAGAGAGGTGGGCACACAGACACATGAAAACACACACGCGCACACTTAAATAGTCTGTACACAACAGGTGGATTTAGCCACCTGCTGTTACGAGCTTAACATTTGTATGTTTGAGAGAGTGGTTTGGATTGGATGTTTGGATGAGAGGTGGAGTAAAAAATTATCAGTCAATAAAAGTAAACCTGGTTCTTAAGCTGAATCCATAGTTTGTATAGACACAGACATCAAAAACTCTGCAGAAGACACCAATACCACCAACTTGATTGAGAGAGGGATCAAGTAACAGGCAGATGCTCAAACTCTTTGAGCGCCTGTCACTTAAAGCAGCCACATGGCCAAAATTCACAACCTCTGCAGTTTTCATGAAAAGGAATATTGGCTCTAAAGACAAAAACCTTTTTTTTTTGCGCCAGAATATGTTAAATTCTGCTGTGTATCCGGGCATTTTAACATGTGGGTTATTTGGTTTTAATGCCAGCCTTCAAGGAGTGTTTGGCACTTCCATGTTGGCTTTATTTTCCAGCCCCAGAGGTTGCCGCTTGATAAACACAGATAAACAAACACGCTTGCAGGCCGAGGTGATGCTTTTATGAACTTGGCTCAAGCACAAGTTTATTGTCACTGTGCAGAACAAGGCTGCAGGCGATGCAATATTCCTCAAACAAATCCGTTATATTGTTTCTCTCCAGAGTGATTAAAAAGTTAGACAAGGTAATATTTGGATATGTGCGAGCGCAGAACACTGACAATATCGTAAATACTGCGAGTAAACGAACACTCTGACCAGCTGGAAATGACAGCAAATATTTTCTGACAAGTTTAAGCAATTTTGGCATCAAATCTTGTGAGAGTGTGGGATAATAAACCATAAGCAGACAATGGATGAAAACAAAGCTGGGAGCCTCTCCAGAGGTGCCTTCATGACCAGTCGGTGCTGCATTCCCACAAAGAGAAAAGTAATACCGGGTTTCTCTTGAGGTGGTAGTTTTTTGTTATATATGCTGCCATCTATGTTAGTTGTTCTACACTTACTGCGATATGTGAGCTTAAGTGTTGAATAAGAACACATCGCAATACTATGGTGAAACACAGACAGTGTTAGGAGTGTTACCTGTGAAATAGAAGAGGTTACAAAACACTGGTTACCTTCTTAGCTAAATTGCATCGCTTATTGCATTTCTATGTTATTTACAACACTAAAGTAATGTAACTAAACTTTTGATTACTTTACTAAGCAAAGGTTTTAAGCAATAAAACAGTGTCCTCTACAGACTGTAAATGTTTCCTTAGGTTTGACATCAAGCATTTCAGTGCTCAAAGCATAAATAAATGAGCTCTACTCTCTATAGCAATGTTGATTTCAATAGGAAAGTGTTGAATTTCCAGCACTGAAAGACGCTCTCGTCTGACCGGATAGCCACTTGCCTGGCGTGGTCGACTGTTTTCAGGCATGGCAGACTCAGATTGCTTACAGTAATGTGCATTGATTTGACTGGCAGGCAAGAGGTGTATAAGAGAGCCAATCAAAAACAATCTGAGCACTACCAAATGAATAAAGCCTGTGTACACATAGACAGCTCCCTGTAAGCCATCCTACTCATGAAAACATTCATTCTTTTTCTTTCCCATGAACACACACTAACACACACTAACACACACACTTTGTGCCTCCTTAGAAAAAACCTGTAAATGCTGGAACGCACTTAAAGACTCCTCAGCTGGACGTTGAGGGGGAATAATGCATTTAGCATGAAATTATCACTGTCAGCAGGATGCTGGTGTAATGGGAACGCTGGTTATCACAGAATGATGCTTATTCTGTTTGTGCGAGGAAAAAAGCAGAGAAGGAAAACAAATCTCGTCCCCTGTGTTTGACAGCATTACACCAAAACATCAGCGCTATGGTTATCACAACAACTTATCACGCACTTACAAAAACATCATTCACTGGGGAAGATTTAACGGGCCTGTGGAATTAATCTCTGGTTCTCAAAAAAAAGAAACGGTTTATATATATATATAATATAAAAAATTAAGTATGATATTCCACAGAAGTGACTAACTAGTCATCTAAATTGTAACATTTATACTCACTGACAATTTGCTAGTATCTGGTTGGCCCCCTTTTGCCTTCAGAATTTATGTTCTTTGCATAGATTCAATAAGGAGCTGGAAACATTGCTCAGAGATTTTGATCATTTGGCTGATATCATTTAGTTAGGAGGATCGTCCCAGCATGCGATCTTGACTTTGCTACTCTGTGTTTCCGTGAGGCAGGTATCGTGTGGTTGTTCCGTACCCACCCCAGAGCGAGGCAGAGATCGAGCTGCGGGAGGGAGACGTGGTGTTCGTCCATAAGAAGAGGGACGACGGCTGGTACAAAGGCACTCTGCAGAGGACGGGTCAGACCGGCCTGTTTCCAGGCAGCTTTGTCGAGAGCTTCTGAACTGCAAAAAGTGGACGAATGAATGCACACATTGTTCCTGTTACTGAGTCATAAAACACATGAACACACACACAAAATCCAAGGTTGGGCTGATATTAGGTTCCCCAGATTTATCTTTGTTTTATTGGATTAAAGCTCAACAAGGCCTTAAGAGGCGGCTAACCTTGAAAACAAAGGAGATTTTTTTGTTATTTATATTTGCCAAGTAATCTGTTTGGAATTAAAATGTTTTTGATTCTATTGGAAAATATAATTCAGAATGAGAATACTTTATTAATCCATAAAGAAATTATATTATTAATTATTAATTATTGGTGTTGGCTATAGTAATCCATATCAGTCCAACTTATCTACACACACAAACACATATACACACTGATAATGTACAAGAAAGCTCGTCCCTGCCTCGACCAGCTCAGCCACACAGGAAGCAGGGCAGCTTTTCCCATTATCCACCCAGTGTTGGGTCAGAGGGGCTCCATCAGACTCGGTTTCCAGACCCGTGATGTTGACTACTGAAGGCACGCAGACTGAAAGAGCACAGAAAGACGAACCCTGCCTCCTAATTCTCCTCCTCGGCATCATCCACCAGCAAACACTAGCTCAAAAAAGCATTAGCTTTGCTTTTCCTCTGAGACCTCAGAACTTGAATTCGGGTGCTTTCTTTGTCTGAGAAGTGAGAACATACAGCCAGGTGATGAGGAAGCACATAAGCCTACACTCCAGAATCATTGTAAGCACATCTCTGTGTCGAATCTACGACCAGTATGTTTCTTTTCAACCCGATATATTATTTGTTAATGATGCATGTAGCATTATCACATTTTTAAAAAATGTTGAAATAGATATTTTATGTTGCCATGCTGTCTGTCACAGGATTTGTAATTTAAAAGCCAGTGTCACAGAAAGTCTAAATTACAGTGGGGCAAAAAAGTATTTAGTCAGCCACCGATTGTGCAAGTTCCCCCACCTAAAATGATGACAGAGGTCAGTAATTTGCACCAGAGGTACACTTCATCTGTGAGAGACGGAATGTGAAAAAAAAAAAATCCATGAATCCACATGGTAGGATTTGTAAAGAATTTATTCGTAAATCAGGGTGGAAAATAAGTATTTGGTCAATAACAAAAATACAACTCAATACTTTGTAACATAACCTTTGTTGGCAATAACAGAGGTCAAACGTTTACTATAGGTCTTTACCAGGTTTGCACACACAGTAGCTGGTATTTTGGCCCATTCCTCCATGCAGATCTTCTTGAGAGCAGTGATGTTTTGGGGCTGTCGCCGAGCAACACGGACTTTCAACTCCCGCCACAGATTTTCTATGGGGTTGAGGTCTGGAGACTGGCTAGGCCACTCCAGGACTTTCAAATGCTTCTTACGGAGCCACTCCTTTGTTGCCCGGGCGGTGTGTTTTGGATCATTGTCATGTTGGAAGACCCAGCCTCGTTTCATCTTCAAAGTTCTCACTGATGGAAGGAGGTTTTGGCTCAAAATCTCACGATACATGGCCCCATTCATTCTGTCCTTAACACGGATCAGCCGTCCTGTCCCCTTGGCAGAAAAACAGCCCCATAGCATGATGTTTCCACCCCCATGCTTCACAGTAGGTATGGTGTTCTTGGGATGCAACTCAGTATTCTTCTTCCTCCAAACACGACGAGTTGAGTTTATACCAAAAAGTTCTACTTTGGTTTCATCTGACCACATGACATTCTCCCAATCCTCTGCTGTATCATCCATGTGCTCTCTGGCAAACTTCAGACGGGCCTGGACATGCACTGGCTTCAGCAGCGGAACACGTCTGGCACTGCGGGATTTGATTCCCTGCCGTTGTAGTGTGTTACTGATGGTGACCTTTGTTACTTTGGTCCCAGCTCTCTGCAGGTCATTCACCAGGTCCCCCCGTGTGGTTCTGGGATCTTTGCTCACCGTTCTCATGATCATTTTGACCCCACGGGATGAGATCTTGCGTGGAGCCCCAGATCGAGGGAGATTATCAGTGGTCTTGTATGTCTTCCATTTTCTGATGATTGCTCCCACAGTTGATTTTTTCACACCAAGCTGCTTGCCTATTGTAGATTCACTCTTCCCAGTCTG
The DNA here is from genome assembly GCF_900408965.1 of Simochromis diagramma. NCBI lineage: Eukaryota > Metazoa > Chordata > Actinopteri > Cichliformes > Cichlidae > Simochromis > Simochromis diagramma. Next base: position 11,044,170 of record NW_024386831.1, read on the forward strand.
GTGCAGGTCTACAATACTTTTCCTGGTGTCCTTCGAAAGCTCTTTGGTCTTGGCCATGGCGGAGTTTGGAGTCTGACTGTTTGAGGCTGTGGACAGGTGTCTTTTATACAGATGATGAGTTCAAACAGGTGCCACTCATACAGGTAACGAGTGGGGGACAGAAAAGCTTCTTACACAAGACGTTACAGGTCTGTGAGAGCCAGAGATTTTCCTTGTTTGAGGTGACCAAATACTTATTTTCCACCCTAATTTACGAATAAATTCTTTACAAATCCTACCATGTGAATTCATGGATTTTTTTTTTTCACATTCTGTCTCTCACAGTTGAAGTGTACCTCTGGTGCAAATTACTGACCTCTGTCATCATTTTAAGTGGGGGAACTTGCACAATCGGTGGCTGACTAAATACTTTTTTGCCCCACTGTAGGTCACTAATTTTTCTATTTCTATATCATAACATAATGGTGAACCGCTTATTTTTATTCAAGGTTTTTTTTTTTATTACATCTGATTTAAACAGACCCCATCAGTTGGATTAAGCTGAATTGTTGAATGTAAAAAGGAACACAAAGTCACACCAAAACTCCTTTAAAGAATTCATTTGTATTTATAATGCTGTTTTTGAACTTCTGTATGAGTTTAGAAACAAAAGAAATGCACTTGGTAATATTTGATACAACCTTCCAGAATATCTACATTTACAGTATTTTACTAATGTACAGTATTTACTTGACAAAGGGGATTTCCACTGCTGCTTGTGACATACTTGTTTTAAGCGCAAATATGATTTTTCTTTAAGAAAGCACAAATTTCTTTGGTGGGGCGAAATGACTAAAACATTTTTTTCAGATGTCAGCTTGCAATGTAAAAAAAACAAAGTTTCCATTATTGACAGTTCTCATCAAATAAGTACAAAGATTGCGAAGAGTATTTCCTCTTCCTCAGCTTTTTCCTCGACAGTTTTTTATCTATCCTGAGACAACGTTGCCAAACCAAAACTGCACAGACTCGATGCTCGTGAAAGAATAGCTGAGAGGGGAAACTCAGAGGACACAAACTTTCATCATGCAACTGCCAGAATTGACTTTGTTACTCAGATCGTGTCAAATAATTTTGTTCCGCTTTAGTGAAAGTGTAGTCTGTCTGCTTCTGTGATTCTTTCCTATCCAGAGTTTAGATGCAGGCTTGCCTGGTTTACGTTCTGCCACAACCACCTACCTGTTTTTCTGCTTGTGGAGACAAAAGCACAGCAACACTCAGAGCCTGACTCACTCGCTGTGTGTGCGGCGGTACATCAGAGATAAAGAGGCGGTCAAAGAGCACAGGTACAGGGCACGAGGCACTTCCTCACCTATTTTTTTTAAACGAGGCAGAGTTAAACACACAGGCGAGGGTTGTTCATTGGCTGACTGCTTAGATTTCTAATTGGCTCTAACCTGATCCTAAGCACAGAGCCTTTATGGCTTAAGCACTGTTGAGTCTCCTTCCTACATCCATGTTATGTGGGAAGAAAAATACACTGCTCACAAAAAAATTCATTCATTAAGGGAACATTTGATCATCACAGTACAGACTAAAGTAAATAAAATGTCAGGGACGTCATGCTGTACAGTTAGGAAGCACAAACCATTGTGAATCAGTTTCACCTGCTTTGGTTCAGGTTCACACTGAGCACATGTGAAAGATGTGAAAGAGCATGAAGATGCTGTAGCAAACTTTATGATGCCACCAAGAGCTGACATGCCGATTCTGGTGTAGTCTGCTGATGCCAGTCAGTGATGTGCTGGGAGACACAGCAGAGGGATATACTACAAAGTTCAAGAAAGCCAGGCTTTCTTTGCTTTAGCTTAATTCCATAAAACCCAAACAATTACAGAGCTCTGAAACTTTCAAATAGATACAATTAAACATCAAAGTTACGTATCAGTTTTAAGCCATCCTTGCTAAATTGTGTCAAAGTGTCATGATGGATGATCACGTACAGACATGCCATAACGTTGAGTCTGCTCATCTGGATGGAAATTGCTTTAGTTTGTCAGCAGAACAAAGTAAAAGTAATTTTATTGATTGGTGTGTGTTCTGCGCTCTTTAGCTGCAGTTCCAGAAGTCTAAAAGAGAGTTAAGAGCAGATTCGTGTGAAGTATAACAACATTTATAGATTTTCTGCATCACCAAATGAATAAATGTATCATGCCAATGCCCAGTTTGCACTGCTGAACCTTTAACGCTCTGATTCGTTCATGATGTTAACAGCTTGCGCACGTAATACATATTCACCATGCAGACAATTTACATTCCGCTTAAAACATGCTGTAAATAAAAGAATCAGCAAGAAAGTGGAGCTCCCGGTCAATTTTAAACCAAAACTCTGAACATAACCTGACCCTGACCACTTTATGTGATCAGCACAAGTTACCACGGTGATTTAGTCAGAAGACACAGAAAACTCCCTTTGTAGTATAACCTGCTAGTATCGTCACATGCTGCCAGTAGTGAGAAGGACACTAGACAGAATAAAAACTACTGAAAAATGAGTAAGGAGGAATGAGGAGAGAGGAATGGTCTGTGGCCACCACCTTTAAATCCTTTAATAATTCCTGTAATTCCCTTTGTGGTGGGCTGTCTTGCTGTCACTTTCATGTGCACCACAATGGTTCCTCGTGCTTCCTACCTGCACAGATTGATGTCCCTGAAGTCGAACTGACATTGTGCTATATTTTGTTGATCAAATGAGCAGTGTAGATACAAAAAGGTATCTACACTGCTCTGAGAATCTTTATTTATAGAGCACTTTTTTGAACATGCATACAATTTTAGCTAATTTAAAGAACATCCACAAGATAAATGGCACAAAACTTGTCGCATTTTGGTCTTTTTTTTTTTCTTCCTCAGAGAGGAAACTCTACAAACTCTAGAGGACAAAATGTTTGGAAGCTACTGTCACGTGTTTTCCACAAATTATCAGACCGAATGATCAAATCTGAGACCTTCCAGCGAAATCAGTGGATACTTGAAGAAAAAAGCACATAACATAAACAGATGCTAAATCAGACTACAACGTCGAATTCGCTAGAAACCATTTTTTTCCCTCCCGGATACTTTTGATGCTGTGAGATACTTGTGCTTTCTGAACAGTAGGCATATAATTTTGAAAAACAAGCAAAATAAATATACTGGACTCTAAATTAAAGTTTTTTCCAACACATACAGACTAGGGCTAGGCTGTTTTCCGTTAACATTACTTATATGAAGAAATTCGCTTCAATTCTTAACACGTTTAATGTTTAACTGGTCGATTTTGTCTATGTGATGTTATTTTATACAAGTGTACTAGACTATGATCTTTGTATGTGTTTCAGTGGGGCGTTTGGGGTCAGTCGATTAAAAGTGCCAGTTTATTTACCTTAAAAAAAACAAAAGGGAAAGTAAATGCCAAATTTTTTGATATTGTGATGGGAAACTTCAATCTGAACATATCTACATTGGCCTTCAAAACCTGTCAGTCAAACCCCAGTGCCTACAAATGTCAATACACACGCAAACACAAGTATACGCTCTTACTTTTCCTTCTAGGTAGATCAGTGCCCTCTTTCCCTCTTTGTTTTGTTTGTATCAGTGTGATAAGTTTGCTGGTTGCTTTTCAATCCGCACAAAGACGGAAAACCAGCGGATCCCAGAACAGTTTCCGAAGAAACACTGAGCAAAGTTTGGATCTGTTTGGATGCCCGCTAAACTGAGGACTTTAATTTCTATAGAGTCAAACTTAAGCACAAGTCCTTGTTTGCCCGGTTTGTTCTTTTTTCTTTCTTTTTTTTCTTTGGGGTGGGTGATGTGAGGAGAAAGCGTTTACAAGAGTCAAAAAGTCAGGAATAAAACCACTGCACGGTGGTCACTTTACGCAAAATAACTTGAACCGCTGGTTTTTGCAAACTGTCTTCATGTGTTTTGATTACGTGATGTAAGCTCGTCGTTCGCCTCAGCTTCCTGGTTGTGGAAAATGTGAACAGGCTTTGAACAGCAGCGGTAGCTCCCACTGGACGCGAACACATCGTTGGATTTTGTATGACGCTCCTGTTTCGATTGAGCTTGTTTCAGATTATGAATTTGAAATAATAATAGTTAATTTTGGTTTGTCCTTCCAGGAAGCCTGAGCTGTGTCACCCTGCCATCTTGACTTAGATGTTGGCCATATTTGTTCCTATGGATACTTGGGTGTTTGTGTGTGTGATGAGAGAGGTTGGGAGGAGGCATCTGTATGTAGCTCTTTACATAAAAAAGAAACTTTATTAAAAAAAATAAATTAAAAAAAACAGTTCGGTGGAGCATGGATACTCATGCCTCTCCAGGAAAGAGTCCAGCAGAGCAGTGAGAGAAACAGAGGGAGGAAAAAAAGTATATATATTATTCTATATTGTGCAGAATATTTATAGGCCTTTTGTGCCATTGAAGTCATGCTCTGTGCTGGCCACGCCCAGCGCTCTCTACCATGTGATCATTATACATCGTCTTGTACTGATGACCCGTGGTTGATTTGATTGTTTTTTCATGTCAAGTGCATTTTTCGCAATAAATGCCTTTGTTTTAAAACAGCTGTTCAGTGTGTTTTTTTCCCTACATGTTGCCTGCAACTTTATGATTGTCATGAAAGAGGAAGTGGCAGAATCAATTCACATTTATGTGCTCCTGGTACAAAAACAAGGACATTACCTGTATAGCCCATTAAGATTTCACAGCTGGCCATTAGAGAATCCATCCTGGAGAGTCATATTGTATCTTGCTATAATTATAATTATCTTGTGAAAAGCTGTGGGAGCAACACTCCAGGTATGGTTGTCGGCGTATCATTAGTGAAGTGTGTGAAGTGAAGAGGTGTTTAGGCATAAAGGAGACATTCTTCCTCTTTTATCCTTCCCCCCATTGTCTCTTTGACTCATTCTCAAATCTCTATCTTCCTCCTTTCTTATCTTCTTCCTCTTGGCCTCTAAAAGCCAGCGCTGGCGTGGATGAGGGGTGTAATTGGTAAATTTCAGAGCGTCAGCGGCACTCCCCTTAAATGACAACCCTATCTTTCCACGAGTCGAGCCTGTCTCCAGCGATCACCCCCATTTGCATTTAGAGTGACTAGCAAAAGGTGACAGGGGTGTGTACGGGAATGTCTGCATGTGCGAGTGCAGGTGTATGACAGCTATCTTAGCTGTAAACCCAGTCATAAAAAGCTCGACTCTAACACTCAAACTGCTGCGTTTAAAGCAGAGAGAGGGCATGCTGCACTTTTTTTCTTTGATTTTTCAGATTTCTGCAGTGCACAGATTGTGTTCTTCCAGGAAAACTGGGTGAAATCACTTCCCACCTGGGAGCTGAATCTCCTAGAGAGCAGCTGAAGGTGTCTGTATATACACACACACACACGTGCCCATTCTCCACAGTTTTCCTGGGTGAAATGGTTCTCCTCTAGGTATCCACTTCTCAGCTTATTATACCAGTGAGGTGCTGCAGGCTCCTGCAAGGAATCGATCAGCATTCCTCTGCTTTACGCCAGAGCTGTCTTTCCACCTGTCTGTGTGCCAGCTCCAGAGTCACACTAAGGGAAAGAGTGCTGTAGGGTAAGACACTGCAGGGAACAAGTCCTTTATCAGGCAATATAGGGCACTCCCTTTGTGTGTGTGTGTGTTCAGATATAGCAAGTGGTGGGTAGGGGAGATGTTAAGCTGCTGTTGCCTACTAAATCTTACTCTAAAGCAAAGGGAGAGCTTCTTCCACGTATCTTCTGAGAAAAGGAAAAGGAAATGTAGACATTAACATTTCTTCTAACTGAACCACACAGATGGAGGCATTTTCTTTTATTTTAGTATAAAAGAAAACGTTCAAATGCCTTAAAAGTGTTATTCCAGTGATTAGATGTGGTGTCAGCAACCAACAATAAAACTTTAGTGAGGCAAAAACAGGCCTCGCTAAAGAAATGCTTTCCCCCAAATACAGTGTATAATGTCAGACCAACAGTACATTTAATAGTGTAATAATCTCCACAATTAGATATCCTGGGGGAATTCCTTGGCAGGACTGCAATGATGCCATTACACATGGACATAACATTTCAGTTTGTAGCTCTTCCACTGTCAAATCTTTGAAGCCAGTGCAAACAGACTGTGGGTACGGTTAAATCAGTCCTCATTCATTACATCACAGTCTGAACCTCACGCTGTACCAGTAGATGGTACCAGTAGATGTGTTGCCTATAAACATCCCAGCCTTTAATGAAGTAGACAAACACAATCCATCATCATAAAAATACAAAGATTTATTTAGAAAGAAGAAAAGCTCCCATATAATACTGTTTATTCCTTAAATATAAGTGTAGTACAAATGTGTCTCAGGCAAGCATTTATCCAGTAGGCATCGATGTGTTTCCCTGGATGTGATCACAAACTGGATAACGTAGTTTTTAGGTTTAATACAGATAAGGCACTATTACCTTTAACTAGTGTAAATACAGTAAGTTTTTTTTTTTTTTTTTTTAAATCATTGAAACCAGCAGCGGTTTATGCTGGAGTATTGCTGAGAAAGGGTTTCACACAGTTAAAAAGTCCGAAAAGCGATGAACAGAAATATGTAGAATACAGTCTTCAGAGAAATACAATTCTCCCTCAAACAGCGACTCGGTGTGATGCATTTTTTCCCCGTGAGTCAGCTCTTCTCATACAGACAGGACTGCAAGTGTCAACGGTTTGTGTCAATATATAAAAAAAATAAAATAAAAATGAAAATAAGAGAGCAAGTAAAACAAAAAATATATGTATAAAAATACACAGTAACATGTACCTAATCCCAAACCAAGCCTCTGTTTTACCCTCCTCAGAAAACCGTTTAACTGTAAACCTCGGCAGAGAAGTGAAACACTCTGAACCAATTTGTTCCCTTTGGAACAACCGCAAGAGAACGTGTGAGGTTCCTAACAGTGTTTTTGGGGTTGTTTTTTTTAGTTAATGCTAGTATGTTCAGATTGAAGATTTAGAGCATCAAGGTGGTGTACCAAACAAAGAGAATATAAAAAACTAGAAAGAAACAGGGAAATATAATATCCTGTGACACTTCTGACAACTCTTAATGACAGAAACACTAGACAAACCTGTAAAAATGGTGATGGATTATTACATATGGTGCTGACAAGCTGAAAGTGAATTGTACCTCACAGGAACCACTTCACTGCTAGAAAGATAAAAAATTAAATACGAGATTCATTTTAAAAACCATTTTGGACTTTGTTGAACTGATTTATGTGGGCGGTTTCTTTAGTGTTACAACTGGCCACAGGGGTGTGGAAAGGGTGTGGGGTATAATGTCACTGGTTTTGCTGGTCACAACTGAGAATCTTCACATGAAACCAGAACTGAAAAAAAGAACAAGAGAGAGACATATGAGCAACTTACAGAATTTCCCGTTTGCAGTTAATCAGTGACAATAACTTAAACATCTTACATGTGCACAGATCTTAAACATCCTCATTAGTTATCAGATTTGATACCCTTGAGTTCAATGAGTGTGCCTTCATCTGCACTGTCTCTTAGAGAACAAGTAATTAATGACCTGTGCAGGGGTGCTTACTCACAATATGATATTATGATTATATATGTATAAAGGAACACTTTTTAATCAAAGTATAGCATCACGCCAGGTAAACTTCTGGGGTATTGATCTGGCCAGTTAAGGAGCAGAGGTGTTTATGAAATTAACAACAGGAGCACTAAGAGGCAACAATAGCTCCTTTTCCATTATTACCTACTCAGATCGACTTTTCAGGGTTTTCCATTAGGTCATAGTACCTGGTACCAGATACTAAAATAGTACCTGACCAGCCGGGGTTCCAAGCAATCTGAGCAGGTATTAAAAATATGACATCTACAGACTGCATGCCACGATTGGCTGGTCAGTGGCATCACTCGAGGAGTCATGAGTTTTTTGATAACTTCACAAAAATCAAAACTGTAATTTTAAGCCATCATTTTTTCCATAAAAGCACAGGCACTGGTATTTGCAGAATTCTCTTACTTCTTCCGGTCTTTGTCCTTCTTGCCATTGGCAGTGAGGCTCTGGGCCTGCAGGAGTTGGGCAGCAGCTTTTCTCTTGCCGAAGGAGCTTAGGTCGTCATCAAGAAGCCGCTTCTTCTCCTCCAAAGCAGCTTTCTCTTCTGCATGGAGGCGCTTGAGCTGCTCAAAACGACTCTGGAGCTGAAAGAATGAGATGTGACAACACATGTTCATTACATAATACTTACTTTCACACGTCGAACAAATTAAATGTAAAAGTGTAGAAAGGTAGACTGATTGGGTGAAAACAAAACATCAGTGAATTTTTTTTTATAATAGAGCATAAAACTGAAAGCGGAATATAAATAAATGACTTCTTTAATGGGGAAAAATGGAAAAGCTGACTTTATTTTTCCCAATAGGAAACACATTTTTACTTTAATCTCTTCAGCTGATGCGAGATTTTATTTGTCTATTAAATATAAAGAATAGGAAACTCGGGGCAAAAAGCACATTGCTTAAGGTGTGTTGTGAGGACATCAGTTTGCATGTATGCACTGTATACCTCTCTTTCAGCCTCCTTTAGTTCCGCTTCCTTGTCCTTTACCCTCTGCACAAACATCTGCCTCATTTCATCCTCCCTCTTCTGCAGCTCCACCAGAAACTCCTGACGCTTTGCCTCATACGTCTGCTGCAAACTGCAACACACATAACTCAGCTGTAAGTCATATGCCCGTGCATTTTCTCATTTTGTGGATGTATGCATGGGTTTGTGACGTCATACCTGACAGGTTTGCACTCTGAGTCTGTGTCTTTGAAACCAAGCTCTTCAAGCTTGCAGCGTCTGTAGAGCTCGTAATGCCGAGTGTGGGTCTGCTCTCTCAGGTCTTCCATATTTACGCATATGAGCATCTCCCTCAGCTTAACAAAGTCGCAGTGATTCTCATTTTCCACTGACACACACACATCAAAGAAATCAAAGGGTTATTCTTCATAATAAAATACATTCTAAGCTTCAAGTTAAAAAAAAAAAAAATAGTTTCAAGTAGTGCTGGGTGATATGACGATATATATCGCCTGGACGATAGAAAAGTGTCTATCGTGCCATTTATCTTCTATAGTTTCTATCGTTCCTAACCTAATTGTATAAATTATTACATAAAATTTATCATTAAATAGCCTGTTGCAAATATATTAGTGTTGTCTTGTCACTATACATACTCTAACTTTATGCACAAGAAAATAAAGTATAAAAGAAAATAATTATATTTTTCGTAAAAAAACTCCGTCTTGTGGTTTTGCGACATGGTGCTGCTTTATGTGCACCCGGATTTGCGAGATGCTTTATGGCAACTCAAAACAATGGACGCGCGACAGGTTGCAGTTTCATGCCCGGACATGCAACGGGCAGAGACAGCTACACAGCACCCCAAGAAGAAGCACTTTTACCGAAAAGAGGGGGTACGTCTGTGATTTGGTTACATTTCGGGTTCAACAGCACCGACAGAGCGGAAGACGCCCATTTGCAAGCTATGCCATAAAACTATTCCCGCGCCTGATGGCAACACAACAAATCTCTTCTATCACCTACAGAAGGTCCAAGAAAAAGAATACTCCAGAACCCAGAAAACCCGAGCTAAACCAAGTTGTGGAACAATGGGAGCAAGTTGGAAAAAGAAGAACTATAGCCAGCTGAAGATACAGCAGTCTTTCGCACAAGGCACGCCGTATGAGAAAACGTCCCAGGGCCATAAACAAATCACAGTAGCCGCTGTTTTCATTTGATACATTGATATTGCTGCACTAAAATGTTTGTTTCTTATTTGTAACAGTTCCCTCAAATGTCTTTTCAAATTAAAATTGGAGAAAAGTGAGCAATGAAATTTGTCAAACTTTCCAGAGAATAACTGGAAACAAGGTAAAATTGTCGTATATCGTGATATATATCATTATCGTGATATAAAATAATTGATTTGTGATAAATATTTTTTCCATATCGCCCAGCACTAGTTTCAAGCATGACACAAAGTGTAGCCAGTGAAAACCACAGTAAAGGAAAATGTTAAGGTGAACTGCCAAAGCTTTAAAGAAATCCATAAACAGAGTAATTCATCCTACCTTGCACTACACCCCATGGATACTGGCGAGCTTTCACCATCTTGTTTCCAACAGCAACTTCCTCTGTGCTGCCTACTACAGCAAATGGCAAATGACCCTTAAAGAAAAAAAAAAAAAAATCATATACAAGACGGATTCATGCATCTGAAGCAAAAGACACAGCTTGGAAAAATACTTTAACTAAAGCTGTTGTAGATCAAACGCCTACACTAATATTCTCACTTAAAATCACAGATTCCTTTTACACCTCAGAAATGTTTCCTTTGACAAAACAAAACACACACGGTGTGTGTCTGAAATTTGAATTATATGTTTCGAACATTTCTGCCAGTAAAAACATTCACCTAAACCTGTATCTGAGAAAAGTCTGTGCGTCTGTGTGTTTCCTTACATTCATTGTAGTGTTGACTTTGGCCACTGTCTCATCATCCAGTGGGAACTGGTATATCTGGACACCATTGCTGACCAGCTCACTCATGATCTTGATCTTGAACTTGTGCAGTTCACTCTTGCTGATGGTGTCGGCCTTGGCAATCACTGGAATGATATTCACCTACAGACAGATGTGATAAATGTTCATGATAAGCATAGTGACAGTATTTTTTACAAATACATGCCAGCTACAGAAAATAACTTTTCATGCCATCTGTGAAATAAAATAATAATAATAATTAAAAACAAAATGATAATCTGATAATCCAGTTTACCATCACACATATTTTCACCATGTCTTTGTTATGATGGAGTCACACTTTAGCTTCCATTTTCATAGTCAGACCTTCATCTCCATTAACATCCAATGCCTCAAATGCACAAAATTATAAATCCACTAAAGAATGCAAGGCCACACTGATATCAGTAGCTTGATATGGTTCAATGACACTGAGAACTAAGACATGCAAACCACTGCATTTCCCCTCAGTATGCTAAAGGACATTTATATACAGATAAATACTGAAAAATATAAAATAGAAACAAATAAATGTATTTTCATCACAGCTATCACATTATTTTAGAGACTTTTATTCTCAATAAGAACTAAATACCATGACAGCAACTACTGTTGTCTTTAAGCTGCATGTAGACAATATATAAAATTCAAAACACTAAATTCACAAAGTTATCTTCAATAAAAAGAGCAACTCCTGATATCACAGGCATCCACTAATTGAGCTAAAACAAGTTGTTTTCACAGCACAGCATACCGTGAAAGTACATGTAGACACATTAAATAAATCCTGTCATCAGACTGGTAACAGTATCACTCAACAAGAACGGGAACTGTATTTGTTGTCTCTCTCTTTATCAGAAATTCTTTCTCCTACAACTATTTTTTGCTAAGTGTTATAAAAACCATGTTTTCTGAATGTCATTTCTGGCCCAGCAGTTCACCATGCTGTCCCACATTCCTGTCTGTCTGTCACGTTGTCAAACCAAACTGGGACCTGGAATGACTTGTTGTCATTGGGCGAGCTTCTGGGGCCAGACCACACACACCCATACACACATACAGAATACACACACTGACCCCAGCAGAGAAGTCTTAAGAGATCTGATCCAACAGCTGTCTGAGTGAGTGACTGTCTGTCTGTCACTGCTGCAGATTGAACAATTGGCGCTTTCTGTGTGGTTCTGTACACTGACACAGAAGGACAACTCGAGTGTGTGTGCGTGAGGTGATTACAGCATTCCAGTGCTGCTTCTATCCCTTTCACACGCAAATCCAGGGTTACCGACACTCCAGAGCAGCGAAACCACACAAACACACAAAAAGCACAAAGTTGCTACACACAGGGAGCATGGGAAAGTGTCTAACCATTTCAAGAGGAATGGATAGAAGGGGGTTCAGTTAGTTGGACAGTGAACCTCTCCCAGCAGTCAGACATAAAAACAACCTCAGTAGCAACTTATACAGAAACTCCCACCATCTCTCCCACACACAACCACATATAATCTGTCTTCATGTTAAATGTTTTCACAGTGTATTCCTACTAAAGAAGTACTAAAAGAAGGCACCTTTTGCAGTTGTCGCTTCCAAGTTTGAAATTTATCTCCTGCAAATGCATCATGAACGCATCATTAATCTCCTGTTATCCCTGTAGTTCACTGAAGACAAAGCTATCAAAGTTAAGCCAGCCTTCATCTTCATCCACAGACAGTACAAAAGATGGATGTAACCACAGTGACATCAGCCAGTGGTTTGTGAAATCCTGTTCTAAGCTGAACAGCGTTTGCCATCACCTCCTTGGTCTTTTGAAACTGCGTGTAATAAGGTGGAGGTGAGGTTTTTTGAAACTGCTTGGTGTGAATACTAGAGGCACGCTGAAACGGAGTTTAATTGTCAATGCAGACTTATTATCTCCCGAGAACTCACCTCATATACTCATGCCGGTATATACCCCCCGACGCTAATGCTAGGTTGGCCATGAAAGAACTTTCTGCAGCCATTAACAAACACCAGAATAAACACCCCGAGGCTGCTTTTATTGTTGCTGGCGACTTCAACCACACCAACTTAAAGACAGTCCTCCCCAGATTCCACCAACATGTCTCCTGCCACACCAGAGGAGACAAGACTTTAGACCATGTGTATTCCAACCTGGCTGGAGCCTACAAAGCCACACCCCTCCCCCACATTGGACAATCGGACCATCTCTCCCTGTTCCTCACACCTCGGTATTCACCACTCATCCAACGTGTGAAACCTGCTGTGAGGACAATTAAAGTGTGGCCAGAGGGGACAGACGCAGTGCTCCAGGACAGATTTAAAAACACAGACTGGAATATGTTCACCCACACAGACCTGGACCAGTACGCCTCATCTGTACTGGATTACATCTCCAAAACCACAGACAGTGTCACCACCCAGAAACGGATCACCATGTACCCCAACCAGAAGCCTTGGATGAACCGGGATGTTCGTCTCCTCCTGAAGGCCCGCAACACTGCCTTTAGGTCAGGAGATGCACACGCCTACAGTACAGCCAGGGCTAATCTAAAGAAGGGCATCAAAAAAGCCAAACACCATTACAAAAAGAAGGTAGAAGAACACTTCTCCAACTCCAACCCCCGACGCATGTGGCAAGGACTCCAGACCATCACAGACTACAGGACCACCAAACCCTCCCCCGCATCCTCTGATGTCTCCTTCCTCAACGAGCTCAACAACTTTTATGCTCGTTTTGAGCGAGGGAACCCCACAACCACAACCAAAGCAGACATGACGCCAGACCACCAACCTCTGACTCTCTCCCCCACCGATGTAGGAGCGGTGCTGAGCAGGATCAATGTCCACAAGGCTGCAGGCCCTGATGGCATCCCCGGGCGTGTTCTCAGAGCGTGTTCTGGGGAGCTTGCAGGAGTGCTCACAGACATATTCAATCTGTCCTTGGCCCACGCTGTGGTACCGGCCTGCTTCAAATCCACCTCCATCGTCCCGATACCCAAAAACTCCAACCCATCTTGCCTCAATGATTACCGCCCAGTAGCACTCACCCCCATCATCACTAAGTGCTTAGAGCGACTGGTCCTATCACACTTCAAATCCTGTCTCCCCCCCACCCTGGACCCCCACCAATTCGCATACCGCCAGAACAGGAGCACAGAGGATGCAGTCTCCATCGCAATGCACTCTGTCCTCTCACACCTGGACAACAACAACACCTACGCCAGAATGCTGTTTATAGACTTCAGTTCAGCATTCAATACAATCCACCCCTCACAACTCATCAGGAAACTGACAGACCTGGGCATCAGTTCCCTCATCTGCAAATGGTTACTGGACTTCCTGACCAACCGCCCCCAACATGTCCGGCTGGATAACCACTGCTCATCTACCATCACAATGAACACCGGTGTACCACAAGGCTGTGTGATGAGCCCTTTCCTCTACTCCCTCTTCACCCACGACTGCAGACCTGCTGATGGTTCCAACACCATCATTAAGTTTGCAGATGACACCACGGTGATTGGCCTCATCAGTGACAACGATGAGGCCGCCTACAGGGAAGAGGTGGATCGTCTGGCTGAGTGGTGCGACACAAACAACCTGCTGCTTAACACCGAGAAGACCAAGGAGCTCATCGTGGACTACAGGAGGAATGCTGACCCACATCCACCCATCCACATTAAGGGGACGGCTGTGGAGCGTGTGAGCAGCTTCAAGTTCCTGGGAGTCCACATCTCCGAGGATCTCACCTGGACGACCAACTGCTCCAAGCTGGTCAAGAAGGCTCACCAGCGCCTCTTCTTCTTGAGGACTCTGAGGAAGAACCACCTGTCCTCAGACATCCTGGTGAACTTCTATCGCTGCACCATCGAGAGCATCCTGACCAACTGTATAACAGTCTGGTACGGGAACTGCTCTGCCTCGGACCGCAAGGCGTTGCAGAGGGTCGTGAAAACTGCCCAGCGCATCGCCGGAGCACCACTTCCTGCCATAAAAGACATCTACAGGAAGCGGTGTCTGAAAAGGGCTGGGAAAATCATCAAAGACCCCAGTCACCCATCGCATGGACTCTTCACCCTCCTGCCCTCTGGGAGGCGCCACAGGAGCCTCCGGACTAAGACCAGCAGGTACCGGAACAGCTTCTTCCCCACAGCTGTCAGACTCCTGAACTCTGCCTCCTGACATCTGACCCACGTTAAACTCATGGACTGAACATACACACACCCACAACCACCTACACACACACACACAATGGACAACTGTACCCTCAAACACACAATAATAACATGGACTGAACCACCACTCACAACCACTAGCACTAGCACCTCTGTAGAAACTATCTACACCCTCACTTATCTTAACTGCACTACTGTATAGCTCTGTGTAAATAATCATTCTGTACATTCGATAATCTTTAATCCTACAACTGTTTACAACTTGCATAGTTCCCATTTCTGTATAGCTGTATATCTCAGATTCTGTAAAGTTATTTATTTCATATTCTGTATAGTTTTTCATATTTATATCCTGTTCATATCCTGTACATAGCTTGTACTCACTACAGCCTGTACATACTTATAGTTAGAATATTCACAACATACTTCATACCGTGTACATTATAACATACCATAATAGACCCATTTCTGTAATATACTCACATATCTATATTATTGCTAATATATTGTAATATATCTATATCACTAAAGCACTTCTGGATGGATGCAAACTGCATTTCGTTGCCCTGTACCTGTGCATGTGCAATGACAATAAAGTTGAATTCTATTCTATTCTATTCTAATAAGAGGAGGATCTGAAACTGAACATATCCTCCATAATTCTCTTGACCAGATTTTTAACTTTTGTTTTTATTATTCAGGATTACCTAAAAATAACAATAAGGGGTTTTACTGAGGTCACAAAGAAAGGAAGTTGAGGGTGGTTTTCAGATAACCTTTTATAAATTCTTTTTTGGAACCACAGTTATTATCCACTGGCGGCCATAAAACGTTTACAGCACTTCAGCATTGGCCTGATTTTTCAGAGCATCCATCTTTTATAATGTTCAATTCGTCATCTTTAGCTCCAAACTAAATGCGGAGATTACAATGCTTTTAGTATATGGTCTACATCATATTCTATTTTTTTACTACTCATCTCCACACAACAATTCTTGTCATTGTCTTACCCTTTTAACTGTAATGAAATGGTGCCTTACAGAATGTCTACTGCATTATTGCCCCTTTCCTCATTGGTAATCACTGGCCTGTTGTGGACCGAGGGCAGTGGTCCAGGTCAGGTAGACAACTTAAGCCTGGTTTATGGTCAACGCACACCACAGCCCTGTCATTGTTTATATTGGCACCTGGAGCAAACCAGCTCAGTTCAGACTTCTCCTGAATGACAGGTTTTCTCCTGAATTCAGCACGGGGCGATCGTGGCTCAAGAGCTGGCAGTTTGTCTTGTAATCGCAAGGTTGCCGGTTCGAGCCCTGGCTCCGGCAGTCTCGGTCGTTGTGTCCTTGGGCAAGACACTTCCCCCGTTGCCTACTGGTGGTGGTCAGAGGGCCCGGTGGCGCCAGTGTCCAGCAGCCTCACCTCTGTCAGTGCGCCCCAGGGCAGCTGTGGCTACAATGTAGCTTGCCATCACCAGTGTGTGAAAGGGTGGATGACTAAATGTAGTGTGAAGCGCTGTGGGGTCCTTAGGGACTAAGTAAAGCGCTATACAAATACAGGCCATTTACCATTTAAAAAAAAAATCTTGGCATTAGTGCTGGCATAAGAGTAGAAAAGTCAAAACAAGAAGACGTGAAAAGCAAGTTGGTTTGGTTTTTTCCTCCAAAACGTATAATCTCTTCAAACCATCTGTATATTCCGGGAATCTTAGCTTCTGTTCTGATATTTACTTAAATGGTAGTTAAAAACCAACATGATCATAGATTTGTGTGTCAGGTCGAAAAGGGAATCGAAAAGGGAAACGACAAGCCCAAACTACACCACAGCATGGCGCATGCCAATAGTTGTGACGTCAGTTTTCGTGAATGCTGCTGTTTGCAAAAGTAACAATTGTGAGCACAAACTAGGTTTGAAGGTATGTTGTGACATACACATCAACACACCTGACTCTCCTCAGATCAAATACCAAACATGCCCTTCTAATTACGTTTTAACCTTTGGAGTACATCATCATTCCCCAATGAACAAGTGTAACATATCTAGATGCCAACGCCAATTATATTCTTGTGCTGCAATAATACATTTCAAATGTGAGCCGCCTGACTGAAATGTTGCTGGGCTAGATTTTTTTTAAAACTTAAGCCTGCTATTAACTATGCTACTTAGTAGCACTGCAACCACAGACACAGGTAAGTTTCGCCATCAATTACACAAAATGCGTGAAACAACTTGACTTGCTACTTTTTCTACTTCAAACATAAAGAAAACAACTTTAAAACTGACAGATTTTCTTAAATATTACATTACAGTGACACTGAGAAATACAACACATTTATTATACCCTCTGACATGCAGAAGACACTGTGGTCCTTTCTCCTACCTTGCTGTCTAATTTCTTCATGGTGACCAGATCAAGGGATTTGAGTGAATGGCCTGAGGGGGAAATGAAGTAAAGGCAGGCATGGACTCGTGAGTCATGGTAGTTGTGAAGAGAACGCTTGATTTTTAGCTCCTCCTGGAGATAACTCTCAAATTGCCTGTCAATGTAGTCCACCACAGGCTGGTAGCTAAAAGACATACATAAAGTGATCATCAGTAACTGGCAAGTTCACAACGACAGTAAAATCACTTCACGGCAGTCGCAATCCTCCAACATTAATAACCTACTCAGCTCTTCCTCGTACCTCTCTTGTTTATTCATCTGGTCTCCAAAGCCAACTGTGTTGACCACAGTGAGACGTAGTCTGACGTTACTCTCCTGCAGGTCATACGTTTGAGCCCGGAGCTTCACCTGAGGTTCAAAGTGGGATGACTCAAAGTTCTCAAAGTTGGTATTAAATAGCGTGTCCATCAGTGTAGACTTGCCTATACCCGTCTCACCTAGGGGCACAAAAGAGACGTATGATGCAATCTTTAGTAACTAAACTTGAAACAGAAACTTTTCAGCACAATTTTATTGTAACTATAACTGCCAGAAAGTCAGATTTATCCAGCAATGCAACTGTGGTCACAATGAATTCTAGCTAAGTGTGCAGGAGCTTTAACATCAGGAATGCCTGACTAAGAGCTGCAAACTGAGATCATTAACTGAATGTTTGTATGCAAAATAAAATTTAGCAATGCATTTCTATTACTATTTAATGACAGACAATCTACCTACGTTTTATAAAGGCAATAAAACTTTCTGAGAGAGTCTATGTTCTGTTATTCCTGTCAATTTGTTCAACAAAAATGTCCACTACTCCTGTCTAAATGACATGACAAATAATAAAAAAAAGTCTTAATTTTTTCCTACATACCAAAAAAAAATTTTTTTAAATTAGCTCATCATCAACAGCAAAAAGAAACTCTGCATAATGTATGCAGAGTTTCATCTATGTATCTATGTGTGAGCGACACAGTACCGATGCAGAGAATATTAAAGCAGAAGCCCTGGCAGATGGACTTGTTGACAAGCTGGTCAGGAAGGCTGTCAAAGCCCACATGGCCAGCAAGAGACAAGGACCGGACTCCTTTATCCTGTGGAATAAATTTGACAGGAAAAGCTGGGTTGTAACATTATGATGCTTTTTTCCCTCTCTTATTTCACAAAATATTGCACTTACAAACAAACAGAATCACATCATGCACCGAGTAGTCTAGTCCAGCCAAGATGTTTACGTATTTTTGTCTTTATTCTTTGCCTGATTAGATAAATCTGGTTTTTAAAGCCTGTGTGTGGGCCAAAGAGGCACAAAAGCGGTTAGAAGACGTTAAATAGGACAATAAGATAAATCCACCTAACTTCCAAAAGCCTGAGATAACTTTAAATATCACCGTCGTCCACTTTGTCAGACCTTCTCCAGTCTAAATTAATGAAACATCCCGAGTGTAGGTGGTCAGCAGCACTGATTTAGATATGCTATGACTAAGAACCTTTAATAACTCTGTGGGCGGTGCTGTGCTTTATTTCTGAATCCTTATCATTGCTGGAGGTCGAAACGCCAACTTTCATTCAGATTTGTGAGGGCTAATAATCAATGATATTTGTGTCATAAAGCTCCCGCAACGTACAAATACATCTTGCGGCAGGCACGAATTGCACACATATTTTCAAAAGCTTATCACGGAGCTAACGTTAACGATTCTATGAAACTAATGTAGCACTGCTAGTGTAGCCTTAGCCAGCTAGCGCCCTCTCAGCCGTTTACCGTAGTGAAAGGCATAACCGGAGATCTTTTTTTAAAAAAAGGTTCAGTGCTTGTGTTGATAGCACATCATACATATGTTGTCGAGTTTTAAACTTTGCCCCGTTTAAACATGAATGTTTTCCATAAGTGTAATAACTGAAAGTTTTCAGGCTAGGAGCTAACTTAACGATAGCCTCGGACACTCCCTGCTCAACTGTCTAGAAAGAAGTTTATTGTCGACAAAACAGAGTAAAAAAAAAAAAAAAAATACTAACCGGCTGCCGCGCAACATCCGAAGAAGCCATAACTTAAGATAGGTCGTAAACAGATTCAGAAATAACTTTAAAAAAAATAAAAAATTAAAATTAGAAAAGGATCGACTTCTTTCTCAAAGAATCTCGCTCAATACCGCCCTACTGCTGTCGACAACTGGACAGACGACACCATTAAAAACAATGTAGTAATGGGACGATTTCTAAATTTTCTTTATATCGACAGTCATGCAAGTTATGGCAAATTTTGCGGAGGCTCCAATATTTAAATGTTCTACAGCATGTGATTTACAAAAATAAAAGATAAGATAGCGCTGAAAAGCAAGAAAAACATAATGCAGTAATAAAATCGCCCCCCTTTTCTAATAATGGTACAGCGCAATTTAATTTTCCCAGTGCTTACTTTGGGGACTGTTTGCACCGACAAAACATTAAAATGTATGAAATCAGATTTTTTTGAGGTGTGATTATTATAATAAAATAATGAAATGAAAAATCATTATATATATCATATTAATTTAAAACTGTTCCATATAGGATCTGCTGTGTATAGCTATGGGGAAATGCATGTAAGACCAACTAACTAATCCGGTTTATATGCTACAGAAGAAAGCTAAAGCAATTATAAATAGATTAAAGATTATCAGATTATTATGATCAAGGCATTAGAATATCCATTAAATTGCATGCCTTAAAATTCTACTGTTTCATTGAGCTCCGGACTCCACCGATATTGTACAAAGCACAAAAAAATCTCCTTCTAAACTGTATTTGGAGGTTTTAAATTAGAGGGAAAGCATGTTAACTAAGAACAGGGCCAGGACAATTTAAAAACAAATACAAGGTGTATCTGTTATATGGGTAAATGTGAGTAACTATAATGAGGAATTAAGATTGTTCTGTTCACTATGTCATTTTAAAAACAGTCTAAAAATCAGATCGTAAACAAATATAAAAATGTGGAACAGAATGATTTCCATTGTTTAAAAGAAACATTTATTTTTGTCCTGGTTCTGTTTCGATTCTTCATATTGTATCATCTTTTGTGTATTTTGGTTGAAATCTTAATATAACAAATAAGTACAGGTTTAATAAGCTTAAGGTTCAATTTGCACCTTTTAGGTCAATAATTTGTGCTCTTCCCCTTGAATTTACTTCTTGACTGTTAAGGTGTATTTGTTTACTCAAATAACCTCCTGTTTTTGTTGTTCTGTAAAAATTTTAATAAGGACTGAAAGATCAAGTTCTGCGGTGGATTACTTTTCTTTGTGAGGTGAGGTAAATGTTTTAGGATCAGAATCCTCTTAATCTGGCCAAGTTTTTGCAAAAATACAAGGAGATTGAGTCCGGTTTCCTCACTGCATGCAAAAAGAAACTCCAGCTGGGCATGAAAGATAGCCGTAAATAGGATGAACATAATGCAATCTGGATGAACCTTGGATATTATTTTGAAAAGTTCAAATTGTGCAGTGCAATTATTATTAATACTGTGAGTGTGTTGACCGGAAAAAAAATGTGTATTTTATTATATATTATGTATACGCAGTATTTATGGGCACTTTTAAATAACTAGTCGTCTGGGAAGCCCGCGTTTCCGATGAGCACTGGAACGCAACATGATTCTTGCCCCTTGCCTGTGAGACGATGTGAGCGCCCCCTGTCTGAAAGAGCTAAACACTGGTCTTCCCATGGAGGAGAGGAGGAGGCCAGAGAAGAAGATGCTGTCATCCTCTCCTTAAGCGAATGAGCGCGTTAATGGGCTCATTTTTAAACCTTCGTGTGCAAATAACCCAGTGATCTTTGCGCTCTGTCTGAGTCGTTCAGGACGAGGACGATGATGATGATGGCGTCCCGCTGCACAGTGCAAGCCGTGCAGGAGTTCCTGTCGGAGAGAGGAGGGAGGGTCCAACAGATGGAGCTGATCGATCATTTCCTATCGCTGAATGAACAGTCGAAGGAAGGGGTGGATCGCGAGGTGCTGAAAAGCATCGTTGACAGCGTGGGTTTCGTGAAGGTAGAAAACGGCGTGAAATTTGTGTGTTTGAACAGTGAAGGCAGCGGGGCGTCGGTGATGCGTACAGACGTAGATAGCCACGATGGTGCGGAGTGCAATGGCAATATCCAAGAGACGCTGGACAACAACTGTGTCAACGGCAATCATGATAAGGGCCACCAAACAGGTGAGGACGACGGATCCATTGTGTTTGCGTGATTTTTACGCACGTGTTTTATCCATGAATTGCTTTCTTACGTGTAACGTAGGCTGTTTTATCTATATTTTTGTTTATGTACTGTCTACTTGTTTATTTGTAATACAGCACGAATAAATAAAAGGTTTGGCAATTATTTTGTTGTTTTTACAGGCCAATATACGCATACTGCTTTTTTTTTTTCACCGTACAAAATAGTGTTTGATTCAATTTAATTTGGAATCATTTCCTGCCAAAAACACAAAATCCCTAAGGTTCAGGATACTAATGACACCAGTGAGGAAAAATAACAACAACAGCCTGTTAAATTCTGCAGCATGTGATCAAAAGTCTGCATGAAGTTGAATGAACACAAAAAAAATTAATGGTCTTACAGGGGTCCACTTTCCACTGGACAATGACAAACAGACAAATGGCAATAAGAAACCTGCAACCCCATCCCAGAGCAAGACCAGCACAGGAGTTCCTACCCCTGGTGGAGGAGGTGAAGTGAAGCTAAGAGACAGAAGGAGACGAGAGTCAGCTCCAGTTCTTGGGATGCCAGATCTCGACCAGGCCCAACCCGGAGGATCTCATAACCAGCAGACAAGAGGGGCACGCAGAGTGTCTAGAGGGTCACAGCGTGCCATGCTGACCAGCTGCCTGTCTGAAGACAGTGCTCTGGAGGGACTGGACCATATAGGAGATATCCAAACACCCAAAGGAAGTCGCAGGAACTTCATAGAGCTGATGATGAGTAGTTCTCCTCAGGTAAGACACAGTGCTTTTTATTATCATTAAGTATTTGTTGCTTTTGCCCTTTTTCTTTTTTTTCTTTCTTTGAATGGCAGCTTTCTGTGGAAAGTAACAGTTTGCTGGGAATTTCTAAATGACTACATTTTGTGCTGTGACACAAAAATCTTAACAAAAGCCACGGCTATTGTATGTTCTGTCAGGTGCGGAGATCTCTGATCAACCGTGGGTCACGCCTCCGGGACTCGGTTAAGAGCGAAGGCGACTCGGCGTCCCTCCTCTCAGCCACTGACGAGGACTGCGCCTCAGTAACCCTGGACCCTCTAGAGCACGAGTGGATGCTGTGCGCCTCAGACGGCCTGTGGGACAGCCTTCAGCCCCTGCTTGCTGTCGAACCCAGCCTGGTGACCAAGAGAGACTTTGTGACTGGTTTTACCTGCCTCCACTGGGCAGCTAAGCAGGGCAAAGCTGAGCTGCTGTCTCAGCTGCTCACCTTTGCCAAAGAGAACATTATACCTGTGAATGTGAATGTGAGATCAAGTGCTGGTTACACACCGCTGCACCTGGCCGCCATGCATGGACACACCCAGGTGGGTTGCAGGGAGTAGTATCATGTGTTACACCTGCTCAGTGAAGCCGTACATAATTACCTACACTTTATCTGCCCAGGCTAGAAACATTAGCTCAAAACAAGTTAACTGAACTATGGTTGTAAACAGAAGTTTAAACACACTCATCCTAGGTGGTAATTTGGGTTTTTTTAAGGATTTCTTTGAAGCTTTTTTTCCAGGATGGAATGATTGTACAGCATATTTTGTTAATGACAAGAAGTTTGAGCTTATTTTAGATATTCTGCAATCCACATAGTGCCAAAAGTATACATAGGGGTTCAAACGTGCACTGTTATTTGGTTCAATATTCCTTAGCAAGTTGCACCTCAACCACATGTTTTAGTAGCAATATGGATATTTGACCACTCTCCTGTGCAGAGTTGATTCATTTAGAACCTATTACAGATCAGTGCTCTTACCAGAAGCTTAATGTTAGCTTTCTCTATCCCTTCTAGTTTTTTTTTGTTTTTGTTTTTTTTGTTTTTTTTTGTTTTTTTGGAAAGGAAAGCGTCTGGACTTCTGGACTTCTTTACGTTCAAGCAATGTAAAGAAGTCCAGACGCTTTCCTTTCCAAGCTCCTTAGACTACGATGACCTGGATGACTGAGAACCTTCACAAACACCTTCTAGTTTTTATTTGTGTTTGGGATTAATGCCCTGTTGGAACACCCAGTTGTGGACAAGTTTCAAATGTCTAGTTATTCATTTTTTTTAATAATTAGTATTATTATTATTTTGGCATTTTAGCCTTTATTGGATAGAGACGGTGTAGACAGACATGAAAGTGGGGAGAGAGAGGGAAAGAAATGCAGCTACATGGTCGCCTTCTAATATCCATGAAAACGAGACCTCTCATGTTTGCATGCGGTGTGTTTGCGTTGACAGGTGGTTCGTGTCCTGCTGTCAGACTGGGATGCAGACCCTGAAGCTCGAGATTACAGCGGGAGGAGACCAATGCAGTACTTGTCCCCACCGCTAGCTGCTGACCTGCTGGAAGAAGGAGTGGTCACCTCACCGGGACCTGAGTCAGACAGTGAGAACAACGGCAGCGGCAGAGGTCGGGGCTGGAGATTTGCCAAAGTCCTCCAAGGGAATCTGAATCCGCTCCGGCTGCTGAATTCACCAACAGAGGCATCAGAAGATGGAACGGGGAACGGGAAGGGTAAAGGGGGGATGCAGAGGAAGACGTCTTTGAGCCGACTGAATGCCCGGCTGCACAGAGGACGCCACAGAGCCCAGATCATCCACAGCGCCTCCTTCAGGGACACAGGAGAGGTGGGAAGAGGAGAGGAGCTACACAGCAGTCCTCTTCGAACGAGACCGCTGTCCAACCTGTTTGGATAAATCGACACCACTCTAAGCCAGCGACACAGAGCTGTACACCACTCCCAGGTGTTTTTATTTGTAGCATAGGTATCTTTTATTATCTGACAGGTCAGATATTTTAGTGACAAAATATAACAGTGCAGAAACTAACACATTTTACAAAATTATGTTTTCTAAAATTCTAGTTTATTTTTGTTCCTGTTGCAGTTATTGTTTGTCACTGAGGGAAGGGTACAGTCACGTGACAGTTTATTTGCCTTGGCTAGACTGTGAATTCTTTCAAACTCGATTTTTGTTTTGACTTTTTTTTCCCTTTATTTAATTTGGACAACTAACATCACAAACATAATTTAAACATGTTACAGTACAGTTATGTTCATAAAAATGCAAAAGCAACAAGCAGTATTGTAGAAAGTTTTCACTTTGAAGCACTTTGGTTTGTTTCCTCACCGCGTTTCTGTTTGCAGAGTAATATATTTACACACACTATTAGTCTGAAATTAGATGGTGCTGATGTTTTTTTTTTTTTAGTACATTCCTGTAATGTGAACAAATATTTTATTTTTTAAAGTGGCAGATTTTAATATTCAGACGGTTGAAATCGCAGATTTTTTTTATAACGAGCAACAGTGTACAGTCATCATGTTTGCACTTGTCACTTTTTAAAAATTGGTAGTAGAAAAATCCATTTGGGTCCCAGATCATATCTATTTTTTAAAATTCTAGGCATAACATCAAAGGGGGATCAGATTTTTACCCGTTTAAATGCAAAGTTAACTGATATTCAAAAGGGGCTTGGTAAGTTATTTCTCCATTCATTTTTGTTTATTTAAAGTTGGAGCCAAAAAGAGTTAGGTTCACTAATGGGGAGATGTTGCTACGAATTGTTTAATTGTTTCCAATTAGCTATACAAAAACACAGATTAGTAGAAGCACAGTCACCAACTTTATATACATTTTTCTACTGCCGATAACGTACCTCAAATTTTCTGAAGCTAATTCACTTGTTTCTACATTGCTTTGTGTGTGGTGTGTATGCAAATGTTCAGACACTGATATTTAGATATTGCTCTCTGAATGTCAGTTGCAGAGTTTTGCTTTGTTATCTGACATTTCATTTCTATATTTACTCCAAAAATGTGACACAGGATTCATTGGTTCATAAGGGTAAAGGTTCAGGCAACCACGGTCATAGATATCCGCCGGAAACAACGACATCATATGAAACTGAGACAAAGTCAATATTGTTCCCATATATTAGTCTGACTTTGCATGCACACTGTCATCTATTCATCAAGCTCCGTTTTCTCTAAGGACTCTGGCCAGAATGTGCCATAGGTTTAGCAGCGATTTCTCAAGTGGTTTCCCAAATATGTGAACCTTTCTTCCTCCCAAATTTCATGAATGTTCTGTTACTAATTTGTAGCATTTGTACTTTTATCACGGAGATTCGTGTCATTCTATGTCTTTACACTTTTGATGTAGAGATTTTATGTCATTTTCTCAGCGGCATGAGTAGAGGAAATGGAAATGCAGCACACTGTTGATTCTTATGTCTTTAGAAAGAAAATGTGTTTTCATTGTAAAATGCTGTGAAGTGATTGTGTGGTGTGAAATCACTGTTAACGAGCCACTTTTGTTTTTGGATTAATGTCTTATCCATAAATGTGAAATAAAGAAGTTTTGTTTTTATTTGCATAATCTAAAGTTTTTAAGTTTGTCAACTACACTGTATCGTCCCATTGATGTATAAAGAAACGGCCTCGGTAATAATGAGAAGGTTTAAAATGTAAAGAGCAGCTGTGAATACTCATGTTAACGTTACCAGAATAGATTAAAAATACAATTGAAGCGAGTCGCTTCATCCGCCCTTCCTGCTGACACCAGCTGATTGTCCTTGCCTGTTGGTGCTGAATAATTGATGATCTGACGACCCCAGCTTTGCTCCGGCATTTACAGTATATCCACAACTTCCTGTCCACATGGCCCACCAGACAGATTAATATCCAGTTCTTATTTTGCACCTCTTGTTATGCAGACTGACCTAAAGTCAACACTGCTGTTGTTGGGATATAAACTCTATTTAATCCATTTTTGCAAATACTTGAAAATCAGATTTTATCGTGTTTATCTTAATATACTTAAGAGAACCTAAGAGGACAATCAGTTTTGTGTTTCCCTGCTATGCTATTTTTGTCATTGGTTAGAGAAAGCATAGAGTACAGAGGAATTTAATGCCCACAAGCTTTCATATGTGTGTGGGGGATACGATACATTTCTCAGTGCCTGAGCCTGAACAGATTACTACAGATCTGCCAATCCTCTTGTTGCTCTGATGTCCTGCTGGCACCCTGTCTGTTCTCTGCTTCGTGTTTCCCAGATCAAACCAACCATATAAAAGCTGGATTACATGTAAACAGTCACAGTGTATCACACAATATGTTTCTTATATAAAACTGAATGCTCTTAAGCCAGCTCCTTTGATGATTCTGTAATCTCTGGGGTTTCCCTGATCTAGAAGTCAAATAATGATTTATAGAGGTCAGAAGTGATGTGCTTTTTTTCTGGTTATGTAGAATCCAGATTTGCCTTAGGCAGGCTATCTACCAGATGACTGCTGATCAGGACAGGATAGAGAGCCTTTTTGACTGCAGTAACTGACCTACATGCACAGTGAAGGGAGTAATGCCTATTATGCAAATTCCTCTGCCATCCTTTCAGGGAAACTGTGCCAACTTTTTAGCCTGGGGCCTCCACTGTTGGACCAATCCAAGTCCAGTCCATTTTTATCTCACACAGTTACCACAGTGATGATGGCTTTCAGACAAACCCTAATGAGTCACAAACAGTGCCAAATAGATATCAAGTGAGTAACAAATGTGTACTGTCATCAGAGTGCTGTTTGTCTTGTGGCAGATATAAAAAAAGACAGTGAATCCAGCCTGAACCATTTTTTGGTACTGATCAACATTTTTTTTTGCATAAACCATATCAGCAATTTGCTAATAAGTAATTAAATTGCGGGCGATTACAATCAATTGCCAAAGTTTCTATTATGTATTAATTATGTGTGTTCTGAAATATATAGCAGGGTGTGTGTTCTTTCTCTTTTTAAATACTGCTAATGGTTATTTACACCAAAAGTCTTGAATAATTTGTGAGCGCGGTTAAAAAAAAGACCTCACAGATGCATCTGACCCATCTACTGTTCCCTGAAGCCTCGTCAGAAAAGGTCTCAGTGGAAGGAAGCTGAGTACTCAAAGAGAAACCATGCATACTCTCTCTCTCTGTGAGAACTGCAAACTCCACACAGAAAGGCTCCAGACTGGATTCAAACCCTTCTTGCTGTGAGCCGACAGCACTAATCATCAGACTGCCATGTACCCCATGAACATACAAGGAGGAGAGGTACTGATGGTAGATAGGTTTAAATACCTGGTGTCAACCAATGAAAGGCAAGATTTAACAAGATGGTAGTGAGACCTGTTATGATGCTTAGTTTGGAAATGGTGACACTACAAAAAGACAGGAGGCCAAGGCAAATGTGCCAGAGCTGAAGAAGTTAAGATTTTCGTTGAGAAGATGGAGAGGATTAGAAATGAGCACGTCAGAGGGAGACCTCAGGTTGAGCACAAAGTTAGAGAGGCAAGGCTGACTTAGACATGTGCAGAGGAGGGAGAGTGGACATATTGGGCATATGATGTTGAACATGGAGCTCCCAGGCAGGAGGGCCTTATTAAGAAGAAAATATTGCTGACAATTTTGAGAATAAAGTCAAAAATGTATTTTGAGAAAAAAAAAGTTGAAATACTAGTTTGAGACAAAAGCCAAAGGGTGGAGATTATGGTTGCTGTTTGAAGACAAACTCCCAGGTTGCTATACCTTCTACGAAAAGCCTTGAGTAGATGGTAGCCTTGAGTTGTTGAAGCAGAAGAACATGCTAGGACTTTGATATAATGAATGGTGTTTTGAAACTTAAATGGTTAAAATCCTTTTTAAATAATCCTCACTCCATTTGGTTTCTTATACCAAGTAAGGTCTTTAACAAACTGGGGGTATCGATTTTCTCCTAAAATGTGAATTTGAAATTACTAAGCTACCTGTTAAACTCTCTGAATTCAATAAACAGGTCCTTCTGTATTGGAAAATTATATTTAAACATAATTTCACTCTACATAACAGCCCGATTTGGAACAATAGATATATACTGATGAATAGAAAATCTATTTTTATTCAAGATTGGTTCTAGAAAGGTGTTTCGGCAATTGCTCATTTTGTAGATGAGGAGGGACATGCTCTAGGTCTAGGACATCACGATTTTTGGCAAAAATTTAACATCCAATGTTCTAAAAGTAATTTTAATCGGGTTATAAAATCCATTCCATTGTCACTTAAAAACATAGTCGTAAGTGATATAATATATTCTGACATCTCCCCCAAGTTAAGGCAATTATATATAGATGGTATTCAGTTTTGTGATGTTAAATGCAATAATACATTTCTGAGATCTTCATTAAGGAGTCTTTATTCTCCAAATTTGCTTAGACGTAATTACATATTAAAAGATTATACCCTACTTCAACCCTACTTTACTGGAAAAACAACCTAAACCTGATGGTTAAATCTTTGACTTTAGTTAAAAAGAAAAAGGCTGCATTTTTTTGTTTCCTTTTCGGAAGATTTTGATTTAGTGAGTTAATACTCTGTTAACTTTTATTACCCCGTCTTTGTATCTTCTTTTTCTTTGTACAAAGGTTGAAATTTGTATTTTCTGAATGTATAATATATGGTGCATTTTGTTGTATGTTGATTTTGCTAATTTAAAAAAAAAAAAGAAAAAAAAAGAACATGCTAGGAAATGGGTGCAATGGAGACAAATGATTCACTGTCCCGGCGACCAGGCAGCCCAAGAAGAAAACTGCTATGAATATTAATATTAAACTGAATTCAATTTAAGAGATCTTTTTCCATTTTTCTCACCGCCATATTCATCCATGTGGTGTCGCTGTGGGCGCTGGTATAGGCTTCTGTAGAAGGTCGGAGTTCACTGCGTGCGGAAGTAGCATGTAGTTGGATTTTCTGTATGCCTCTCAAGTGTATGGCTCACCTTAAATTACAACAGTGTGTTTGTTGTGTTTTGCATTTTCGGTTTTTACAGGGGGGCTAAGTGATTTTGGTAGGTTGTGGCTAGTCTGTTATCTTCTGTGCTAGCTGACGTTAGCATGTTGTTGTCTAAAGCGGTGATGTTTTAGGACCAAACTCGTAAAAACCGTAACGTTAACAAATAATAATCAGTAAACAAATAATAATGCGCAGTTTGCACGTAATAGCGTTAAATTAATCACGTTAACCAGATCGCTGGTTAAGTTAATTTCATAGCTTTCTAGCCTGCCGTCCTTCGGGATGAAGCGAAGACTTTAGCGTTAGCTTTCAGCTAATGTTACATTGAGTTTGCTAACGTTTGTGTAACCAGTAAACACCGTTCCCCAGAAATATGTAGCGTAGTCCTCCTGACACTGTTATATTCATTATTATTCCTACAAACTGTTGTCGTTGTGTCACCCTATATGCTCTCTGTTAACTTAACGTTAATGCACAAGAGCTGGTTAGCCGGTTAGCAGTATGAAGTTGTGATGGTGCGAGGGGCTTTATGCTTTAACGTGGCATTTGTTGTGTAATTTTCTAAGACTTGTCACACTGCTGTATAACAAACCAAATGCGAAGGCTAACTATAACGGGTTTTATAATGTTGAGAATCGTTTGGCACGAGGCCTGTGTTTGAGCCGATGTTTAGCGCAGTTTGATTTTTGGTTTTGGAGGACTACTCATAGCACATGCGCAGTTTAGTTTATTACTTTGAGTTTGCTCCTTATTTGTGTTTTAAGAGAGTTTAATAACTACTAAATCTTTATTTTCTCCCCTCTGCTGCAGCTGCTGTGTCTCTCTGCAGCAATGACCACCATTGTACATGATACCACAGAGGCAGTGTGCCTCTCTGCTGAGTACAACCTGTACCTCAAGCCTATTGCCAAAATGACCATCAGCGTGGCTTTGCCCCAGCTCAAGCTGCCAGGCAAAAGCATCTCCAACTGGGAGGTAATGGAGCGGGTGAAGGCCATGGTGGCTCCGGAGCAGTTTTCAGTCTTGCGAATCTCCAAGAGCACAATGGACTTCATCCGCTTTGAAGGTGAAGTGGAAAACAAAACTGTAGTCAAGAGCCTGCTAAGTCGTTTGGATGGGAAGAGCATCAAACTCAGTGGCTTTACTGATGTACTGAAGGTAAGGGTGAACAAATGTAGAGCATTGCAGTACTTATAATTAGTAACTGCATGGTTATTGGAGTCACTGGAGTTTGTTGTTGCTACTTAAATGTTCTGAATGTTTGTAACTCTTTGTCAATACATTGTAATTTGGCAGCTCAAAGAAATTACCTTGAAAATAAACAACTATCCAAAGGCAAGGCAGCTAGTTCTAAGTATTATAACATTATCTACCATAGATTGATTACAGGTTGAATTTAATTGCACTAATAAACCGACAGCAGAGTATATTTATGTCACCCTCTCATCATTAAGGTTCGTGCAGTAGAAAATAAAGTGGACTTCCCGACACGTCACGATTGGGATTCTTTTTTCCGTGATGCCAAGGACATGAATGAGACGCTACCAGGTGAGAGGCCTGACACCATCCACCTAGAAGGGCTTCCTTGCCGCTGGTTCAGTCAGAAGGACAGCCAGTACCCAGATCGGCCCTCAGAAGAAGCCCTCATTGCAGTTTTCCAGACATTCGGCAAGGTGATTCACATTCATGTTTCTGTGTAGCTAAAAGGAAATTAAGCTTTTAATATTCACATTTTTAGTTCACAATTTTAAAAAAGAAGAAGATATAAGCAGTGCCTAACTAAACAACAAGAAACTAATAAATGTCGAAATAAAAAGTTAAGACATGTTTTTTTTTTTAAGGTACGAAATGTTGACATTCCCATGCTGGACCCATATAGAGAGGAAATGATGGGCAAGAACTTCAGCACATTCAGCTTTGGGGGCCATCTGAACTTTGAAGCGTATGTCCAGTATCAGGAATACTGTGGCTTCACGAAAGCCATGGACACTATGCGCAGCATGAAGCTGATGCTGAAAGGAGATGATGGAAAAGCCGTGGCTTGCAACATCAAGGTACTGCAGACTACAGTAGTGTCAAGCCTCTGCCTACACATATTAAAGCTGCTTTTATTTTCTACCTCTTAATTGATCAAACCAATCATTCCAGGACTTTTTTTTTAATCCATCTCCTAAAATGTTGTTTTCTTAATTATGTTCAGTCACTGCTGGGAGAGAAATTTCTTCATACAAACTTTAAATGCCAGGGTTTTGAGAGAACTGGAGTTCAACTCATTATTAAGGTGTTCTAATGCAGTGCCCTTTCAAATATGGTTGTATTAACCATGCAGCCTTGGGAGGTTTGTTTGATAAACATGCTGATAAATGAATGATTCTATGTAATATAAAGAACCTCCTTTTCCATTCAGGCTACCAGTGAGTGTAGCTTTTTTTTTTCTTCTTATATGAAAATGTTAAATGTACTGTGACAATAGCTTAAAACTTGTAGAGCAGAAAAGATGTTGTATTTGTAGCTGTGTCACTGGAATATTTGTTCATTATTCATTTATTTAAAATCTGTGTTGCCACAGTAATCTGCCATGGATGTAATATTTTTAGCTTTCAAATGAAGAGCTGGAATGACTGTTCCTGACTAAGCATGGTTATAAAATGTTGTAATCATAGTAAACCACTCTGAAATGTGTGAAGCACTTGAATAAGCCCTTAAACTCACCAATGGGTTTATCAATCTGGTATTCTTGGATGATATTTTGTTTTGCTTTAGCCACTATCCCCTCCAAAGTTGGTTAAATTACTGAATTAATAAAAATTTACATACTTCTGTTTTGGGGGTTTTTGTGTGTATAATTTTACCAGAACAAAGACCATTTAGTTTAATAGCTACATTCAGTCAAACCAATGACGTCAACTGAAGTGCTCAGCTGTTTCGATATGAAAAGCTGTTGTGACAATTAACCTTCATATGATGTGCGTTTCTTATCCTCAGGTGACCTTTGACACAAGCAAGCACCTTAGCGATGCTTCTGTGAAGAAGAGAAACCTAGAGAGGATGAAGTTGCAGGAGCTGGAGAGGCAGAGAGAGGAGCAGAAACAACGAGAGAAGGAAGAAGAGGAGCGGCGTAAGGAAGAAGAGAGGTATGATGGAAGCCTACATAGGAACATGGACTAAAATTGGACTATACTGAAAAGTTAAATAGAAAAAATGTTAGAGGGGGAAAAAAATAGAAATTCTGTTTAAACAACTTAATATGAGGAATAAAAAATAAATAAATTGGGGGATTGATTTTCAGTATTTGATGGAGTTAGTGGCTTTTAAATGAACAACTTCATCACCTGGTTTGATAAGAGTTGACAAAAAGTTAACAATAAATATTCACAGAGCATATTGAACCACTTTTTCAGGAAACAGAAGGAATTGGAAGAGGAGGAGAGGGAAAGGAAGAAGGAGGAAAGATTACGGAAGCGAGAGCAGAAGTTGCGAGAGAGGGAGGAGCGCAAGAATCTGAAGAAAGTGAGGCGTCAGCAAGAGGAGGAGCAGAAGAAGCTGCAGATGAAGATTGCCTTGGAAGAGAGGAGACTGCTGTTGGCTCAGCGCAACTTGGAATCGATACGGCTCATTGCTGAGCTGCTGGCCAGGGCTAAGGTATCAATTTACACAATGCAACACTATACGCATCTGAATAAGTACTCTGCAGTCCCTGACAATGGTCCAGCAGAATGTTGCGTTTTATTGTTGAACCCCAATAGCTTAATCAATATTTAAGACTTCTGCAGTGTGTACAGCTCAACTTTAAATGTCTGTCCCCATATGAGTATTCATGTTGGATCTTTAAAATGTAACTATCTTGCTTTTCCATTTTTGTTTCTGAGAGTGATTATAATAGTGGAAGCTTATATTATTAATTGCAGAAGTTTCAAATGGTGAGATTGGCATATTTACAAGTAATCCACATGTGACAGAGCCAGCCAGGCTGCTCTCTTTCAGACATTTTTTGCTATTCTTGGCTGTTTGGTAGTAGTGACAGTGATTGTCCTTAATATTATCATTTTAGCCAGTGGTCCCCAATCCCCGAGCCACAGACCTGTTGTTTGGTACCGGGCCGCGAGAGTTGAGGCTCGGGTGTGAAATCTATGGATTTCTGGGTTTTTATCGGTTTCTATCATTATGTTTTTAACCGTTTTTATCGTTAACTCTGTTTCCCTGGGTCTTTTCCCCTGTGTTATGAATAAATCTTCTTCTTTCTTTTTTTTTTTTTTTAGTACCGATACTGGTTTTCTTTTGTTGTATTTATCCGCGACACCTTAAAGGCCGGTCTGTGAAAATATTGTCAGACATAAACTGGTCCGTTGCACAAAAATGGTTGGGGACCGCTGATCTTAGGCACACAGCTCTGGCTGTGAGCAGCACCCCTATCTAATGCTTGTGAGGGGCAGCCAATCAGAAAAAAGTTGTGGTATCCTGAAAATACACCGGGTATTAGGGCTGGGCGATATATTGAGTTTTTTAAAAATATCGATATATTTTTATACGAGATATAAGATGTGACAATATCTTTTATATCGATATAGTCTATGTTACGTTATAATTATAGTTGTGGAGCCACAAGTTTGCCTCTCTTTCATCCGCTTTTGTCTTTACGCAACGTTACTCGGCCTCGCCTCTCTTTCACTGAACACAGCTCCCCCTCCTCCCCCATTGCTTCATCGAGATATATATCTTATATCGCCATCCAGCTAAAAAATATCGAGATATGAATTTTGGGTCATATCGCCCAGCCCTACCGGGTATGCGTGTTTGATGTAATGTCCCCAACCCAGTTTTGTTCTGTCTGTTGTTTGCACAGCTTCGGATCACACCAAGAGTTTTTTTTTTTAAAGTACTATTACAAGGAACATGGAGTGATGCGTTTGTATGCTGTGGTTTCAATTGGAGTTGCAAACAAAGTCTCAGCATTAAAGAGTGGGTAATATTAAAGCAAGAGGTGCTAAGCGTCTTGTTTCAGACAGAGGATGAAATGGGAGATTGCACAGAGCACTGGTATAGAATCAGTTAGGGTTGTTTACCACATGGTATATAACCCTTCAAAAAAGGGTTTGCTGTTGAGTTTAGGATTTTCACACTTATTAAAGGTACAAGACATCAGAAAAGCATTTGAGGACCTCATATAGGACTTTGATACATTGGGACAGAAAAAGTAAAATACCGATGACTAATGTCTCTAATTTGGATTTCATTTTGACAACCAGAGTACTGCATGTGTTGGGACTTGCACAATACAACTCCTGGGAAAGTGTTACTCCTGTGATACTTCCCCCCCCAACCGACTCCTAAATCATATGCTTTCGTTTATCTTTTCTTTTGTGTTCTCCTCATCAGGCTTTGAAACAGGAGCAGCAGAAGAAAGAAAGGGCTGAGCGTGAAGAGCAGGAGAGGAAGGAGAAAGCTCGACAGAAGGAGGAATTGGCCCGTCTTCAGCAGTTGGAGGCCTGTCGCCGCAAGCAAGAGGAGGAGCTGCGGAGGGTGGAGGTAGAGAAAGAGCGAGCACTGGAGCTACAGCGGAGAGAGAAGGAGCTCAGGGAGCGACTGCTTTCCAACTTGCTGAAGAAAAACAGCAGCAAGGCTGCAGGCATCCAGGATCAGAGTGGCCCTGAAGTGACTGAGGATATCTGTAATCCAGATGATGTGATACTTGGGGTCCTGAGTGGGGTGAATGGATTGAAGGCAGCTGAAAGCAAAGAAAAGCAGATGTCCAAATCTGGTGCTCACTCCCGAGTTTCAGGGAAGAATAAATTAATGGAAGAAAGGAGAGAAGGGGAGGACAGAAAAAAGGACCGGGAGGGAAGAAGGGAAGAAGTGTTTAGCAGCAAGCGCAGCAGGGAACGAGCACGAGACCATTCCCACAGGGAAAGGAGCTCTCACAGCCGAGGAAGGAGGCAACGGTCGCACAGCAGGAGGAGAAGGAGCTGCAGCCACCGAAGGAGGAGCTACAGTCATCATAGGAGCAGGAGGAGATGTAGCCACAGCCACTGCAGCAGGAGCATAAGCTCCAGCAGAGAGAGGAGCTGGAGCAGCACTGAGAGGAGTTCCAGCAGAGGGAGGAGTCACAGGCATAGTCATCGCAGAGGCAGTGGCAGGAGCAGCGATAGAGGCAGGGACCGGAGGAGTCACAGTCATAGTCGACGATACAGGAGACACAGCAACAGCAGGGATAGGAGCCACTCCACACGGCGCTAAACTCATGGATGACAGTTATCATTTTATTCATTTGTACTCACCATTTCTGGACTGACATTTCAAGTTCAGCAAGTTTCAGAGAAGATTAGATACTTTTGGTTCCTCAGTTAGGTGAAGAACGTCCAACTTTACAGACTGCATATGCAGGTGAACCTTAGTTGTTGCTGTGGATTTTTACCCAAGTTGTTCTCAGATTGATGTTGTTGGCAACCTAAATTTTCACTATAATCAGTGTAGCATGTTCACAAAAGTTAGTGATGCAAAATATAAACTTGACCTTTTTTCCCTTTCCTGGAAAATTATTTGTGTGTGAAGTAAAATGTATAAACTGGATTGAAGTACACTAAAACATAAATCTAAAAATTAATTCTAAAAAAGTGAGTTTTAAAGGGGTGATTGGACAAATTTAAGTTAAAGGCTATATCCTGGTCCACAGGTTAGTACATCAACAGTCTGTTCTCTCATTAAAACATAAAACAATGACTGTGACGGATCAGTGAGTAACAGAGAGTTCAGACATGATTATTATTATTTTTGTCCAGATTTGTAGTCAGATTTTTAGAAAATAAGACACAGGATCTGATATTAATATACATAAGGTTTGTTCTAACAAGCACTTGCATGTTACAGTAGCTGCCGAACACTGTAAAGGTGACTACCAGCCATAACAAATGGCTGCTGCTCAATTACAGTGGGGGGGAGAGAATTCTCAAATGATGAAAC
This sequence comes from Simochromis diagramma, assembly GCF_900408965.1. Classification (NCBI taxonomy): domain Eukaryota; kingdom Metazoa; phylum Chordata; class Actinopteri; order Cichliformes; family Cichlidae; genus Simochromis; species Simochromis diagramma. The sequence continues at coordinate 11,080,329 of NW_024386831.1, forward strand.
ACATACCTGCTTTAAGACTGTGTAAGGTACAATGACTGGTTTTGTTATCATTTTTTTTTTTTGTTAAGTACTGCTTATGTATTGGCTTTGTTGCTGATAATGGTTCAGAGAAAAACACAAACAGCTCTCTGTGACTGTGTCAACTTTGAATAACAGCACATAGTTTTAGTTAAAGAATTACTTTTGTGTACAATTCAAAGAACATTTTTGCTTTTGAAGTTGAATGACGTGATTTGATTTGTTTGAAGGCTTGATGTATTAAACCCAACTCTGCAGGTAGTGTATTTGCTCTTTCACAGTCAGATGTTGATCTAGAGTGCAAGTGATGGATTTGAGGCCTGTCTAGTTTCTTCAACACTTCACAGATCTTTGATAAAGCAGTTTCTTGGATGCATTTGTAAAAGTGTACTATGAGGACGTTTCTCTTGCTTTTACAGACCAATTGTAGTGACAGGTGAATTTCTTCAACCTTACTAATTACTGTACAGACTGTTCTTGACATTTACTTGCTCAGAGGATGTCCAAGTTTTGCTGACACTTTGTCATTTGTACTTGTGTCAAAGCCTGTTTGTTCTCCATGTGCTCATGATCCACTAGAGCATGTCTTGCGCACATTGCAAGTTGTTTAAAATAAAAAAAAAAATTCAAGCTGAGACCGTTTTGTTTTTGTTTTTTTCTTTCCCTAGATAAACCTGCAATTTCCTTACTACAGTGAACCTTAAATGGAAGGTTTAAAATCAGGTTTCGGATATTCTGCTACCTTTTTTCCTACTCCTCATCAAAATGTAATATTTACATTTACAAAAAAATGTTCAGTCAGCCTGAGGCCTACAAAACATGCGATGCTGGTATTATGACATTTGTGGCTGTTTGAGGAACCAATTGGATTAAGCATGAGGACATGGCTTTAAACACAAACTCAGCCAGGATGGCTCACAGTCTCTGCTCTAATTCATCCCAAAGGTGTTCTTTTGGATTGAGGTCAGGACTCTGTGCAGGCCAGTCAAGTTCTTCCACACATCCATGTCATTATGGGCCTTAATTTGTGCAGTGGTGCAAAGTCATGTTGAAACAAAATCTGATCTAAGACAAAGTCCATAGCTTTGTCTAGAAACTGGCTGATCAGAGCGCACTTTTTAATATACAAAAGTTAGCTAAACGTGTGCTAAAAATACATCTAGTGTTTTACAAAGCTTAATAACTAAGAGTGCGATACATGAAATCAGACACTGTGTCAGTTGTTGGGATAAGGTTGCTGATTATGGCTCTGACTGCAAATGTGGCCATCACACCCAGGTTCAGGAGCAGAGTTGTCATTTCAAGGATCTGTTAGGTGGGTGGGGGCATTTGGCATCTGACAATGGGGACCAGTCATACAAAACAGCAACATCTGAGCACAATCCCGGGTGACTGAAATAATGTTTAGTGGTCGCAGTGGTCATGTCCTTGTCCAGTCACTCCCTATGGCTGTGGCTACAAGCCAGGTGTAGTGGGTGTGATATCCCCTGCTTGTATAACTATCATTTCTTGTTCCGCTGCAATGGTAATGGTTAATGATGTCTCTGTTGGGGAAAACTCCTCCCTGCACTCAGCATCAACAACAGACTGTCTCTCTTTAGTTCTTAACAAGATGGCTGACAAGTTTGGTTCATTTTGCTGCATCTGAAGTCTCGAGGGAACATCTGGAGCAACCTCAGCTGAGACTTTCCAGGTTGATTCCTTAGCATCAAACATAAGTAAGATGTGATAAGTTGGGAAGTGATCACGTTGACAGTTAACTTTGGTCTCAGTAACAGCCAGCAGGATTAAAGCTTTATATTGATTTTTAACAAGTTATAAAGAACAGGCAGATCTCCCAGCACCACAGGAAAAGGTCACACGTCTGCAGCCTCAACATTCAGCAACTGACTCATCAGCATCCTTGTATAGTCCAGCACCTCCAGCCTCAACAGAAGAATGAGGCAGGAAACCCAGTCATATTTCTACAGGCTCTAATTCTCTCAAAGGTAAGGAGGACAGAAGGCTCAGTATTTTCTGCAAATTTTTGTAACCTTGGCTCATGAGCTTTTTGACTGACCTGTGGGAATACTGGCTCTCTTATTTTGTGGAGGGTGTCTTATCTTGGACCTGGTGGTGGTTTACCACCAGATCACAACTTCCTGTGGTTCTGGATCAGCTGAAGTGGTCTCTGGGAAGAGCAAGCCTGTGCTTTCTTCTGTAAGAGCTAAAACTGCTGAATTGCCTTAAAAACAGTTTTTGTCCTAGACTCTTGTTTCAATTTGACCTCCTGCTGTGGCATCAAGGCCCGGATGATCATGGCTAGTTCCTTTAATGTTAGATAGTTGATATCTTCATCCACTGCGTCTGGTGCCATATTAGAAACAAAAAAAGTAGAAAAATTATAGTTATAAAAAGAGAAAGGTGGCTGATCACTGCACTGCCACCATGTGTGAGTCGTGTAGTAGGTTTTGGAACAGTGGGCTTTATTTCCACCCCCCAAATAAAATACTTTTTCCAAAGTCAAGTATAATTCTAGACCCTTAAAAGCGGTCAACTAAACTCAAGCTCTAATGAAGCACCAGGATACAAAATAACAAACAAACCAAGTATTGATCATTTTGGTACTGGCCAATTTAGGCAATCAAGTGGAACAAACACTGAAAACATATCCAATAACAAAGAAACAAAAACAAAAGCTTTTTTAATAGTTATTTATATAAAAATCGCCATATTCAAAATAACTAATTCAGAAAGCAAAGAAAATCAACAACGTATTTAAGTTAAATACTCCTCTCCCCATGATGTAGCAACACTTGGTATGTCCCAATTAGCGCTTCTTGTATGTAATAGTGCTCCAGTGGCGGGTAGAATATTGTTTGGTACCAGCAGATCTCAGAACCCAAGCGGACCCTGGCACAGCTCTGGTAAAACAAGAGAAAACCCTTTGTCTGATGTAGTTTAACGTTGTTGAGCATAAAGTTAACCAAATGTGTGCACAACAGATAGAAAGTGCATTACATTAAATACAAAAAAAATGGTACAAAACCTTACGTGTGCTGAATATGTTTGTAAGTGTAGTTTGTATCAGAAACTAAGGAGGCTCAGTTAGTTATATTAAGTCTTGGTTGCTGGCTTTATATTTGTGTGGCTGCAAGTATGACCATCACGGATTGAATGATTAATGAAATTACAATGAATGTGTGCTTCTAAGAAATATATGGTGACATAGTATCACTTGAGTGCTAATGCATGAAATGTAAGCAGCACACTTTGCTCTTATGTCCTGTCAAAGAGCTGGCTATCCCACACTATTGGATTTGGGGTGATGAAATCTTTGTAGAAACTGGGTCTGGTATGAGAATGCAGTGGCTGAGCGAGAATGAACAAGGCAGCAGTATTTTCAGAGTTGTTTCTTTGTCTGACACACTGAGCCCATGCTCTAATCTAGGTTATCTGGCTGTAATCAGCTTAGCCCACTGCAACACTCGTTGCTGCTGCTGGGTGGGCATGCTGTGTAGTTTTAGTCTGCCTCTTTTCTTACTGCCATTCATGCAAACCTCTTGCAGGTGTAACAACTGAGAAGGCACGTTTCTCTCTTGTCTGGAAGATCGATCTGTGGCAATGGCTGACGGTGGGAAAATGGTTCCAACTAAGGTGTCGCCTACTGCAGACGTGTACCCTAAAAGAATAATGGAGTATATCGAAGGCTTCCTGATCTCAAAGGTAACATATGTACATCGTATATGTATACAGGTCAAATGCAGACATGTGTTGGATTGTAAACTTGACATTTCAGTGGTGCATTAACTAATTGGTTAATTATGTAACACAAATTCCAACATAATAATCAGTACATCTATTAAACTATATAGGTCTTGATATCAAAAACCATCGTGTATATAGTGCAAAGATGCTGCATGCTGAAGCTTGTTGACTGGCAAATTACAGTATTTAAGAAACAAAATTAAGGGGTTCTGAAAGGAAACTCCTTTTACTTCAAACACTTGTTTGAATAATTGGACCAAAAAATGCTGGAAATAATGTGAGCCAGAATGTCAGCAAAATTAATAGCCTATGTTTGGTATGTTACTTCAAAACAGCAGGCATGTGCCCTTTCTTCCCCTTCACCAGTAGTCTCTGATATGTTATGTAGTTCATGCAGGACTTAGCAGCTCTGAGAGGAACTGGCCAAAAGTACTTTCATCTATATTAATCTGTGTAGATGAACCCAATCTTACCCAATAGAAGTTCATTAATAACATTCTTTAGAAGTCAATTTATTCTATTATCTTGCCTCACCATTTATCTCTATTCTCTCTGCTCACTGACCTAGACATTGTTCACATCCTGCGAGCTGGGTGTGTTTGAGCTGTTATTGGGTTCAGAGCGCTCCCTGTCTGCAGCAGAGATCAGTCAGGCTGTGGGTGCGAGTCTGGATGGCACAGAGAGGCTGCTGGCTGCCTGCACTGGCATGCAGCTCCTCAATAGACACCAAGACGATGGGAAAGGTCAGCCGACACACATCAGTAATACAACTTAAGCGAGCCATGTAGCAGTTCTCATTGCTAATTGTCACTTAAGGTTGAACTAGTTTTAAATATGAATGTGGAAGAAAATTGGAATTTACAAGCCCACAATTTAACACTTGTGATCGTTTATTGTAATTTATCTGTCTGGAGATTCACTTCCTACCTGCGCACCTCCCCTTCTTCACATATCACGTCATCTCAAATATGAAGTAAAAGGGTTGCATGCATGCATGCATTCATTCAGTAATTTACTCCACTCCTTCTCCCACCTGTGTCAGTGTCTTACAGTAACACTGAACAGGCCAGGCTCTTTCTCACGCGCTCCAGTCCTTTGTCCCTCTACCAGTCCATCCATTACCATTCCAAAACAATCTACCTCTGCTGGCACTATCTGACTGATGCCGTCAGGTCAGTACACTGAACATCACCACATCACAAGCTTAGAAATGTATCCAGTGTCCAGGTTGAGAACTGCCATCCAATTTAAATTTTATCAAAATGGTTTTTAATGATCAAACCAATTTTCTAATTTGATTTTTCTCAATACTTGACAGACCACTTGTCAAGCACTTAGTGATATTTGTTGCTTATTAGATCATTACCTTTTTAGTCTTACAGCAGTAAGCTCTTCAGTTTCTATTAAACTGCCTATTTTATGTAAAAGATTTAATCTATGCTTTATATAGTGCTAGAAAATTGAACAATGCCCAGCACACTAAAGTACTTCTATAAGCATTTAATATCTTTGACACATGCTTGGAGTTTAACATTTAGTTTGAAAATAAAAGCATACCAAAGCGAGTTGCAATGAGCTGTGAGAATGTAAGTTTTGACCTGTAGCTTAAGATTGTGGGCTGGATTTCCTGATTTTTTTTTTTTTTTTTTTTAAAAATTAAAAAAAAACATCATCCTAAAATTGATTTGATTCTCATATCCGGTGGTGGGCTGCCAGCATATTTCAGGCAGTGTGACTGAATGAACTGTTGCTGTAGTTCATCTAAAACTGTGAAAAACCATTCACTGAAGATGCCAAAGGACAAAGACACTGATCAAAATGACTAATTTGATCTTGCAGGAGCTGAACGAAGCATGTGCCACTTACCAAATTGGGATATAATCTTATGAACTGACTGTGAAATGCTCACGTATCATAGGAGTTGAATATGATTAGTAAAGTCTCATGTAACCAGATAATTGCATGTTATGGTTGTCATATAAAGTAATTCTTTCTTTGCCTTATCCCAGAGAGGGAAGAACCCAGTATGAAAAGGCTTTTGGAGTCAGCTCTGGAGACCTGTTTGAAGCAATCTACAGGTGAGAAGCTCTCTTTGTGGTAAACAGACGAAATGCACACTTTACCACATTTGCATTCCATCAATGTCCCTCCATCTTGAGCCTGTCTGTCAGTTTTTTTTGTTTTCTTTTTTCTCTTTACAAAAACTATCTGGAATTCATTTGAAGGCAGGTATTGTGTGAGACAGAGGGGGTGTGGACAGGCAGTGATGTGAGGAAGCTTGGGGCAAAGAGAATGCAACCGCCATTGTCCTTTAGGACTCGTGTGTTTATAGTATCTGGTGCCCACAGTTTTAACGCTTCACCAATCTGCGGTGTTCAGGGGTCACATGCAATAAAAATTCACTTTGTTTGCTAATAGGTTTTGAGCAGTCTCCCTGAGGCCGTGCACTGTAAATCACTGCCAGAAACAAATGGCAATAAATAAAAATATAAATAAAACATCCTTATGGCATGATTTCCAAAACTTTGATGGTTTATTTTCCATAGGACTGAAAAGCACCAAAGTAAAGAAGTCTTTAGTGTAGTAAACCTGGGCACACATTAAGCAGATATCATAAAGCTAAATTTTCTTTGTACTTGCAGTTTTTTTAGCGTTTTGTACTCTGAAACTGCAGCTGATATAACTGAATAAACCTCATTAACAAGGATGCATGCAAAAACCATGAAGCATATGAGAGTAAAACGATACACCTTTGTGCTGATGACTCTGCAGTTGAATGTTAATTGACTGTAAATGAAAATGCCCTACATGAGAGACTTTCTGCACCTGCACACAGTTTAATGTGGAGAAGCAGTTGTTTGTCCCAGCTGATTCCCCCTGTGAATACTGTGGGTAAATTGGTAAGGGGGAAAACAACCACTGAAATCAGTGCATTCTTGGAGTGCTGCAGCAGGGAGCAGGATGATTCAAAACTGGCTGGATGAGTCACTCCTGTTTACTCACAGCCATTTAACCAGTCATGTACTGCACCTGAATAATTTACAGCAAAGTCTCATCTAGAGCTCGAGTTCTTATACTTGAGAAAGCAGATGATTTGGAGCGAACGGGGTCTGGCTTTGGCGATCTGTGATACACATGCCCTTTAATAGTAAAACTCTTTACTCTGAAGATGAGTTTTATTTGACTAGGAGGGTTTCAGAATCAAATTTCTTGTCAATTTGAGGATTGCATATAAAAGGAAATGATCACTGGCTGAATTTGTGCTTCTGGATGAAATTGACAGGAAATGCAGATGTTGAAGCACTGAGCAAAACTGATTTCTCTAACTTGGTTATTTGAGTCCTTAATAAGATTGAGATTTTCACAAAATCATGGATTACTTGTAATGCTCTCACTCACTTTACTTGGGTTGGTTGTGGCTCCAAACATGAATGTTACCAGCAGGAAAGTTGTGCTGGTGAACAAACTATAAAACATAATTCATAGCATGGCTGAAAGGCATCAGTTTGCCTTTTGAACTTTAATTTTTGCTGCCATGATAAATGCCACTACAGTAGATCTGCAAATTGAAAATATGGGCCCTATCAGTATATTGTCTGGGCTCTAAAATGCAGACTAGCTGGCTGGAGTTCTGTGTGGAATCTGCATGTGCTGTCTGGGGATTCTGGCTTCCTCCCAGAGTCCAAAGATATGCATGCTGGAGTAACCAATTCTAAATTGCCTGTATGTTTAAATGGGTGTAAATCTTATTTCTGCAATAGACTGTTGACCTGTACAGTGTGTGTACACCACTTCTTGCCCAATGATCTTTGAAATGGGCTACAGCCACCCCTCACAAATCTTAATCTAAACAAGCTTACTTTTGCTGTCATTTTGGGGCATTTAAACATCTGAACCTGTGGGGATTGTACTTTATACTGGCTCCAGTATAATGGAACATGGCTCGCATGTCTCCCATCAGCTGTCAGTGCAGGAATACACTGCAATAGTTTGTCAGAAAACATGACAACACTTGGTGAATCATATTTTAAACATTGCTGCTCAAACTATTCTATTGCAGCCAGGATGGCAGAGGCTGGAGCAACAGAAAGCCATTAGCTAGGTCTCCAGCAAGTGCAGAGATGATGGAGACTGGGGGAAGCTGAATATATAAGACACGTCATGCAGTTCTAATATCGTGATGTGGACGAGGACAGAAAACCAGGCTAAGCACATTTTACTCAATAGAACTAGAGATGGGATGAGAGTTCAAGTAAATGTATTCCTCATGAAGGGAAAACGACTGAAGATTGTCGTTGGGGGGCATTCATCATTCTATACCCCAAATGTTTTCAAATTGAAGATGACAGTCTGCTGTTTGACCTCAGTCAATTCATCTTTTCCCATCCAGTGCAGTCAGTGTCTGAAGCAACAATGATTCACTTTCAAAGTTACTCTTGAGGTCACTGTTGTCTGAAGCTGGTTTGTGCATCAGATGGAAGTGGCTTTTGCTACCCTGAAGTTTGGATAAATTCTGTTACAAACTGGAGGCTGTTTGTATGCACATTGCCCTCATGGCAGGGTGGAGTGCTGGTTGATGAGGTGGAGACTCCTCAGAGCAGCAGCAGTCACCACAGGCTCTTCTGTTCTGCCTCACCCTGTCTCGCACGCACACAACATGGTGTCCCCACAGGGCAAGACTTTGTACGAGAGGCTGTGTGTGTGTGGGGGGGGCAGCAAGAAGCCTCCTTTAGGCGATCGCTTGCAGAAAATGAAGCTTTTCCTACAATGCATTGAGACGACAAAAGTATTACCAATGTTTCTCGTGTATGTGTAGGTCTGATGACGAAATGGTGAAATTTATGCAGTTAATGCACTCCATCTGGAACATCTGTGGTAAGGATGTGGTCACAGCCTTTGACCTTTCCCCCTTCAAAGTCATCTGCGACCTTGGAGGTAAGTTTTCATCTGATTTCCATAAGTCCGTCCAAGTTTGTCTTAACTGAGCAGCTGCTGGGTCAGCTGCACATTTGCAGTGTACGCATCTTTGATCTCCCCACACCTTCTGAGTCAAGGACTTCATTTACCTTTTAGTAACCATGTCTTGGATCTGATAGGATCGGGAAGAAAACCTGCACGAACAACAAAGATGTTTAAACAGATTTATTCCTTAAAAATATTAGGTCAGCTTGAATTCGAGGCAACAGATCTCAGTTTGTATTAAACATTATTATTTATTGGAATAATTTCAGCAGCTGAAAGAAGACTTGGAATGAGTTAATTGGCAACAGGTCGTTAAGATTGAAAAACTGGCCACTTTCTGTGAAACTCAGCTAGGATGCTCTTTTATACTCTGTCTGCAAAGACTTAAATTTGCAAACTGGAAAAATCTCAGACTATTCCTCAATGTCAAGACTTTGAACATCTACAGTATAACAGAACCAGCATCTGGGTTAAGCCACCATCGCAGCTAACAAATACCAAGTTTTGGCCTGTGAGGAGATTAAGTTCTTGGAGCCTGATTTGGCGTATTTGCTGGCATCTTCTGAGTCATACTTGTTAAAATCTGTAATTCTCTTTGGAAAAATATGAATGAAAGAGAAACCATCTGGCTTATCAGCACTCTTTTCAAATGCCTTCATCTGTGATGATATGAGGGTGGATTAGTATCTGTACTATTGGTAACTTCCAAATCTGGAAAATGAGAATCTGTGCTGAAAAGCAGATGCGCTCCTTAAGATGTCTTTCAGGGAAGGCCTTCTACATTTCAGTAAGATGATGCCAGACCACATTTTCCAGCTGTTACAACAGCATCACATCAGCACAGTGGAGTCCAGGTGATGAACTGCTTTGCAGTGCATTGCAGTACTGCTTCTACCAAAACACTTGACTCATTAAACAAAATGCAGATTTCCAGGGTTAGGCAGCTAGACTCTCATTCCAGACAAGACTGGAACAACAAATATTTTTACACTTTACACACAATCTAACATTTTGGTGGATTGTATTTAACTTGACTCTACAGGTATGGAGACACATGACAAATGTATATCCTATTAACCCTATCACAAGAAGTTCCCCCACAAACTAGAATTGGGCATAAGCCAGTAAATACAACTGTAACAACTGTTGAACTGAACAGCTTGTGTGCCTTTTTTTAAAAAAATATGAGAATGTGAAACTAGACGCTGCTCACAGCAGTCACCCGTCTTTGGATACTTGAAAGGAAGCTTTCTTCACTGTTCTGTGTGTACTGCTTTAAGTCAGATTTATTCATAGTGTCTTTTGAATAGCAGGTTTCTTACAGAATGCTTTACAAGGGGAGCAAATGGCACAATGAATAAACTTTGAGGGAGAGAAATACTGAACAAACACAATAAGAACAGAGCTTGTAAAGCTATGCAGGAAAGCCAACCAACAATGGAACAGATCAAAAAGAAGCATAGAAGAACAAATAAAAGGGTAGTCACAGGAGTTTTCTTCTATCCTAAAAATACTATGAATAAAAGCTGGAAAAGGCTTTTGTCTGAGATATTGAGTCTGTTGCCATCATGTGACTCAAGCTGAGCTAGGAGCTCAGTGTATTCTCAGCTCTGTACTTCAGTACTGGGTGATATTACAATGCACCAATTGTCAGTGGGCAGAGCCACCTGAATTCAATGTGGTGCTTGCATTAAAATGTTGATGCTTATCCCCGAAAGTCCAGTATTCATGTTTAAGAGAATCTGCGCTGTACAAACCGGGTGAACTAAAACATTGAGCCCATACTAACCTTGAGTTCACTGAGAACAGATGCAACATCTACTTTGACTATTGCTGTACCACAGGTGGCTTCATTGTAGCACCACTACTGACCACATAGGGGCGCTGTGAAGCCAATAAAAGAACAACCTCTCCCACATGGAACCCTACATGTGTACAGTGTTTTACCCGCCCCTCTGTGGCTTTCTCAGCATGGGCTTGTATGTTCATGCTTTTGCATGATGCTGCATCCCTGAAAAGTGTGTGCTTGGGGAAACGGTAAGAGTACGACTGCAGCATCCCATCTAGACAGTCTCACACAGCATCTGTTGTGTCTGTGCACACCTGCTGCTCAGGAGCTCTTTCTGTCCAGCACTCTGTCAACTAGCTGATTTGGTTTGGATTACAAACCACACTGTGTGCACATCTCTGGAAAGAGCCTTCCCTGGGTTTATTTACATTTATTTTAATGTGGCATTTAATGGCAATTTAAAAGGCATGTTTTTTTGTTTAAAATGGATAATCAACTTAAAGGTTACAACCACTGTTAAACCTCTAAAATATAAACTGCCATCTAGGCAAGACATCTCTCTATATATCCCCCCCCAAGGGAATCTCTCTAATGAGAGACTTGTGGAATAAGGTTTTAAGAAACACTATTATAAACAGTAATGAAAACTATGACAAAACTAGGAAAGGAACAAAAACAAGCCCACTATAGCTTGTTAGTGTTTGCAGTTTACAGCTGTTGAAATGTCTGCTTCTAGGCTATGCCACTAATGTATGAAACGTATCAGGAGGTAGTCGCAGCAAAAGAGTTATATTTTCATCTCTGTGGCCAAGTTGACTACTGAATCAAATTCATTCGGCAATTTGTAATGTCTTACAAATTAGCCCAATTCTGGGAATTTGGTTTGCATGTATACATTTGGGCATTTGTGCTGATCTGAAACTGGTTTGGTAGTGCTGGCTCTGACTGTAGACAGGACATTCAAAAGTAGCCAAATCTTTGTGGGGAAAACATCATTTTCTACCCTGCTGTGGGGATATGAATGTTAAGTCACATGTCTTCACTATAACAGACATGTGAGCTGTGTCCCAAACCCTGACACCATTCAAAGTGAATGAGGTTCATTTTGTCTATTAGGAATCAAATTTAGTTACGTCTAGGTACACGCCTACAAATAAACTAATTGTTTCCTTTTGATCAATGGTAACTGCATAACAAGCAAACTGAAACATTTCAAGCTACTTTCATGTTAATCAATTTGTTTCTCTGCAAACGCATTTTAAGACATCAGAATACATCTGATGGACCGAGTGTTTTAATGTTAGACTGCAAACAAAATCTCAAAGTATTAAGGAAATGCCACTTAAAGCAGCAGTGTCATTCTGACTCTACTAAAATTAAATTGGTTCATCCATAAAACTGAGGCAACTCCAAATGACAGGCGGTCAAATATTTACATCTTAAGGCCAATATATTGTCACCTCTAACCCCTAGCATGGCTCCACTTCAATCTGCACACTCGTCAATATGCATCTCTCTGGGGTGTATTAAGCCTTCCCCGAAGGAAATCCTCTTCAGCTCCATTCCCCAGCTTGAAAAAGACCTTCTGGTTTATAAAGGAAAAATGTAATTATGCTGACGCTTGTTCTGAAAGCTGCTCCAGAGCAACAGAGGCATTACTTGACTGTTCACAGGCTGAGCAGTACTCCCCATTGTGAGGGATGTGCAAAATAAAGTTGCCCCTTCAGTGACTCTTCTGTGACTGCATTGGATGCAGATGTAGTCAACAATATCCAGCTGACACAATACTGCTGGGGTGCAAACCAGAATGAGTTTGATGGATTTAAACTGTCCAATGAACAAAAACCTCCATGTGAATAAATCCTAATTCTTTATAATTTTTATTTAAATGATCATGTGGATAGAAATTCAGGAAACTTGCACTCATGACATTGACTAGTTTAAAATGCAGCAATAACTGTTGTATTGCTATAATCTGAAACCGTCATCAAAGGATTTCATTAACAAACTGAGACAGTCAGGTCAGCTGGGGAGGACTCCAACAGCATATTGTGTTTGGGTTTTGCTTCCCTTGTTGCTCTTTGATTTTTCTCCTCTACTGACCCCTGTTTGATGTGAGCCAAATATGGTATTAGGTGGGTGTTTGTAGGGGCTATAGAAAGCTGTGTAAGAATACAATATAGCAGCAACAGCTCACACTAGGAGGAAGGCTCTACAGGGTTAGATGGTTTGGCATATATGCACACAAACACCAGCCTGAGTCTGACTGCCTTTGTAGGTTTGTGTAAAGTGAAATCCTTTGATCCTGTATTCTACCTCACTGTCTCATTCATACATTCTCAATCTAACTTTCTCTTGTCCAATCAATCTTTCCATATCTGTCACACTCAATTTTTAAATTCAGTTTGCTTTATGAGGCATAATTGATGGTAATGATGCTGCCAAAGCCTGAAGTTGAAGGATTCATATTTTCACATTAAGTCATTGTTTCCACCCATGTGCACGTTTGTTCATTTCCTCATTTCAAAGCCTCTTCCCATCTCATAAAGTCCAATTTTCAGTCAAGGTTCTCAGAGGAACACTAATGGCTTCTTTTGAACTCCTAAATGCTAATGTCATGTTAAAATGCACACCAAGGATGCCTGCATGCTCATGTTTAGCTGGTCTAAAAATTTGCTTGCTCACCATATCCTCACTGGTGGAAGGGTTTGACCTACTAATGGCACTAAAGGAAAAGTTGGACCGTCACCAAAGTGGAAAACAAAGTAATCCTCTATGCACTTGAAACATTTGTTTATCCAGCCTAAAGAGACTTCAATGATGAAATGAACTGCTGTGGAATTTGTGCACTGACTGTTGCTTGAGAGAATAGGCAGCTTGCATAGCTAAAAATGATTTCAAATGCATTCAGCATAAAGGTTGATATTCAGATGTCTAATCAGACTAAAACTGATTAGTCGAATAAAGTAATTTGTTCTGCTCTGCTTTATTGGCATGAATGTTAGCTGAACCATATTCCCAAAGCCACCGCATACAAATCATGCAAATAACCAGATTCTACCTGAAAGCATCTGTTCCGCTTGTATGACTGCACTTTTGAGTGATGCAGTCCTTTTAATGAAGACTGGATTCATTGTGCTGCAACTAACGGTAATTCTCCCTCTCCAGGCTGCAGTGGGGCATTAGCCAAGCACTGCACGTCAGCCTACCCAGAATGCACTGTGACAATCTTTGACCTCCCCAAGGTGGTGCACCTGTCCAAGGAACACTTTATCAAGGAGGATGACCAGAGGATAAGCTTTCATGAAGGTAACACCATTATTACTTGGCGAGACCCCCTGATGGATGCAGGAATAAGTCTCAATATAACATGTGTTTCTGTTATGTTTTTTCTTTCCTTTTTCTTCTCAATAGACTGGTGTCCATAACATAATTCACATCTGTTATTGACAAGCAGTCTACATTTGGATACACTCTGAGCTCTTGTGTTTACATGTGGTTTTAAAAGGACTCATTATCTCAGTTCTGCTGCATTTTGATAAGATCTAAATATGCAAATTGCATAAACAGAGCAAGGGGTTGTCAACAAAACTGGCTGATACTAAGGTTATGGAAATTAAAGACAGGAGCTATGTGACCATCCCAATGAAATGGCAATGAGGGTTTTGTGTAGCTTAAACTTTTTCTTCAGTTCTTACCCAAAAGACATCAGTGAACTATCTCATTTTTCTAGTTGACATGTTTCCTTGTTCACAAAAACATGGATTCTAATTTGAATATTTTTTCATAATTCTGTTTGAGTGACTTTTGCGAAAACAAATTCTCCAGCTTTTTTAGAAAATAGTTGAAGGTAAACAAAAGCAGACATTTGGTCGTTTTTCAGCAAGTTGACTTCACCTGCATAATATCCAGCTCTGTATCCATGTCAGCCAACTCTAAATATACACTCACTGGCTACTTTGTTGGGTACACACGGGAGGCTGTGGTGTTTCAGTGATGCTTAGTTGGTACTAAAGGGCCCAAAGGGTGTCAAGCAAATATCTCATACACATGACATCAGTCTGAACCACTGATCCAAAGCAGCATTCAATTTTATTTATACAGCGCCAAATCACATCAACAGTCGCCTCAAGGTGCTTTATATTATAAGGTAGACCCTACAATAATGCAGAGGGAAAAAACCCCCAAATAATATGACCCCTATGAGCAAGCACTTTGGTGACAGTGAGAAGGGAAAACTCCGTTTTAACAGGAAGAAACCTCTGGCAGAACCAGGCTCAGGGAGGGGCGGATGCCTGCTGTGACGCGTTGGGGGAGAGAGAGAAGGAAGACAGGATAATGGATATGCTGTGGAAGAGAGCCAGTGATTAATAACAAGTGTGATTCAGTGCAGAGGTCTTGAATCATAGGATGGGTTCATACTTTCATGTTTACAAAGTTCTGTGCCTACCCTTCACAGTAGATCAGCATTTTCGGAATGCTCAAACCAGCCTGTCTAGAGATTTAACAAATAGCTGAACAGGTGTACCTAACAAAATGGCCAGTAAGTCTGAACCATATTGGCCTGTAATGCCTGTCATTACTGCATAATGTCTCAAAATCACTGATCTCAAAACAAGCAGGTTTGCAGCAGATGGCAATCTTAAACCCAGACACAAAAGTTCTTCCTGCTGTTTTCCTAGCCATCATGGTGTTGAGCACAATGGAAGCTGTGACATGGCCTTTTTAGGAGTGTTGGCCTCAGTGTGCTTTATTTCATAACTTGCAAATATGCCGACACTCTTACAATGGGCATAGAAAAAAAATTGTTACTGCTTGCACACTGATATTACAGCAACGGTGCTGTGTTGGCAGGAAAATAATTTTTCCCTGATAACTATCAGCACAAGACAGCAGCTGGAGATATGCTCTAGTAATTTTTAGGTTGCATGCATTTTATAACGGACATCATCCTTTAGTAGTAATTAGGTTTGAGAATGTAAACCACTAAACGAATCATGTCTTACTACTTGAAGGCTTGTCAACAGAATTATTAATTACATGGAATAATTAAATCAAAGGGAAGCACTCAGCCTAGTTTGAGTCACTAACTCGACATACTCGTTCCACCAACACGTATCAAACGTACACTTTTAATCATGGCCGCTCTGTTTACATTTCTGCTGCATATCTAGATGCATATGGCTCACGTGTTCAGGAGCATCCTTTCCACTTTAGCATTGACTTATAGGGTTAAATTCAGAGCCTAGAACTCCCATTCACATAATGTATTCATTAGAACTGGATGACTGAAATGCAGCTGTGTCTTAGGAATTCAATGGAGGGAGTTTTAAAATGTTCATATGGATGTTTTTTCTTTCTCAGGGGACTTCTTCAAAGACTCTCTACCAGAAGCTGAACTCTATATTCTGGCAAGAATCCTCCATGACTGGACAGACGAACACTGCGTAGAGCTACTCCAGAGAATCTATAAAGCCTGCAAACCAGGTCTGAGCATATCTGAGTGTGAAAGGGATGAGCGCCTTTTTTTTTTTTTTTTTTTTTTTTTTTTTTTTTTTTTTTTTTTTTCCTCGTCTGCTTGAAATGAGAGAGCAGATTGTATCCCACAATGCAGCTGATCCCAGAGAAATCTGTCCTTCTGACTTTGATCAAAGTCAGACACAAAGCAGCCGACTCTCACAGAACAGAGAGGGCAGCAAAAGAAAAATGAGAAAGTCGGGATAGTGAATAGTGTCACAGTGCCAGCTTACAGAAGGAAGTGGGGTTTAAAAGCAGACCTGGGCCCAGATTTGGCTTATGCCAGTCATTAACCATAATCATCATCTGAAAGGTGGCCTGATGTAGCAACACCTAGTAGGGATCATCACATTGGATCGATTGGTTTAACGTGTGTGGTTATTTTGTTTTTTGGTCTTGCAAACCTGTCACTAAGCTTTGCCAGGACACTTTATTTAAAGGGGGAAAAGAACTGAAGCAGGTATTTTTATCCCTGCTATAGGAGGTGCTGTGCTGGTGGTGGAGGCGCTGCTCAGTGAGGATGGTTCTGGCCCGCTTACAGCTCAGCTTTACTCCCTGAACATGCTGGTGCAGACGGAGGGCAGAGAGAGGACAGATGTTCAGTATGCTGCCCTGTTGACTGCTGCCGGATTCACCAACATCCGGCACTGCCTCACTGGGAAGATCTATGATGCGGTGCTGGGACACAAAAAGGCATAAGATGAAGAAAAATGGATGCTGTACCAGGAGTGAAGCCTCGCATCACCTGTGGGGGGGAGAAATCACATTCCTTTCCTGTGTTTTCACTTTTCCCATGAAATTTCAAAATAAATTCTTCAGCATGACTACAGTGTCGCATTTCTGATTGCATAATCAAAGGTTTGACTCTAGATATTTAAACTAATGTCCTTGTTTTGGACATTAATCTGTATGACAGGAAATTTCATCAAGTTTCTTAGAAAGAACAAGAGGTGCCCTGCATGCCACTAGTAAGGACCATAAAGAAGCTGAAAAGGTCTCAGAAACAAAGCTAAGGCTTGTCTCCAAATTGGAAACTTTATCTCCAGACTGTTTAATCTGAGTAGTTTCATTTTAAATCCTGTCTCTATTCAGAGCTCCCAGTGAAAATCTTAAGATCTTCAGCTCTGCCTCCCTTTTGTCACTCCCTCCAAACCACACATCATAGCAGGGGTGTCTATCATCTTGCAAACCTTCCCTTTCACCTTTGTTGCCATCCTTTCACAGATCACCCTTGACACTCATCTTCACCCACTACATCCTGCCTGTACTCTTTACCTGTTGCGTTGTCATTGACACTAGGTATTTAAACGCCTTCCCCCACCTCTTGCTTCAACAGAGCCATCTTTTTTCTTTCCCCAGCGTATACCTCCACTTTTTCCATCTGCTCCCTACCCTTATGTCATCTGTGAATGTCAAAGCTGATGGAGAGTCTTACCTAACCTCTGCTTTTAACCTGATATATCCCCCCCCTAAGATTTTACTTTCCTAAAACCTTAAATTGTATTTAAGGTAATCTGGATATTGTGCTTTATGAATAAAATCCAGTGAGCTTTAAAGCAAGCTGTATGTAGCAGCAGATACTAGAACTGGTAAAACTAAACAGTCCGATCTAGCAAAGTAGACTTGTTAAGCTGAAATTGTTCACTTTTTAAAGTTATGCTATTGTAAGAATATCTATCTGGAAATTAAAAATGAGGGTATAAAGGCAGTTTTGTATGTCAAGTGTCAATGCATCAGATTTGTGTGTGTGTGTAAAAAAAAAAAAAAAAAAAAAAAAAAAAAAAAAAAAAAAAAAAAATTTTGCTGGTAGAAGAAATAGTTTGGTTTTAATCATTTAATAGAAGTTAATGGGATATTGAATAGCTACTGAATGCAGATGAAGCCAGAAGATTATCAGAACATAAAATACAGTTTTATAGACTAATTCTTCAGTGGGTTGGCTCATCATTGAAATCAGTAAAGAAGTGCCAGTTAAACACATTAGTTGGAGGAAGGGCAGTTAGAATAGAAGCTCTGCAGATTGGAGCACTTTATGTGCATCATCATTTATCCATTTCCACTGCAAGGTCACAGCTGCTTTTTCATTATGACAGCTTTCTCACCTCAGCCAAGCTTAAACCTTTTGCAACAACTTTTTTGCATCAGAAACTGATCGTTTATGTCAAAAGCAATGTGAATCATTATCAGTTATTCATGCAAAAAGGAAAGGGACTCTATTTAACAACAGAAGTTATACTCTTATTGTAGGCTGTATATAAAATATGAATGTACCCGCTGTAACGTCATCCACTTGTTTTGGAAGTCTTGTTTAAAAACCTCGACTTGAGCAGCATTTTTAATTTTATTATTTTGTTTTGACCTCATAAGCATGAGGAAGCTCTGAATTAAGAATCAGATGCTGCACATTTATACTGCTGTCACAAGATACTCAGTTTAAAGCAAACTCTACTTTAAGCCCCAAAGTGAATTTAAAGTTTGATTTAAGTATGCAAAATTCCAACTGAGACTGAACGGGAAGGTGTTTTACGGAGGTGAGTGAGCAGTAGAGTTGTTTTGTCATGCAGGTCTCTACAATTTGACTTCCTTTTGACGACAGATGAGACTCATTCTTATTGCCACTCTCCAAGGTCAAGGTTTTGAAAGATGCTTAGTTTTAAAAATTGCGACGGATGTGTGGGCTGAGTTGGTCACTAAGTGCAGTCAGAAATGGAGAAGATGTGTGAAAATGCTAACAATGAAATGCCAAAATCTGCATATTTTGACAATTTTGTACTACAGCTCTTTCATAAAAAATACAATCAAATGTGACTCAGATGAATCTGTCAGTCTGTACTAGAGCTTCCAGTCTCAGTGCTAAAAAGATTAACTTATTCAGATCTTTAAATTCATCATGCAGTTTTAAGGCCTGTGGCTGAACCGCTCATTATTTCCTGCTCTTAACAGCGTAGTAAAACTGTCTTTGCACTTTCATCTTTGTAATGATGGATGTGACTCAATAAATCTTCTCCACAATGGCCAGGTTCATGCTTAATTTCACCGTTATCCTCTGTACAGCATAGTTGTACTCAGAATATACTTGTCAGCCTCTTCTTAGAAACTCAGCCAGTTGCTGGGTTTCTGATGTAATGCAGTTTACTCAAAATATTACTAAGCTGCCCTGGAACAGCTCTCAATCTGTCATATAAACTAGACTCCACGTATTTGCAGCTATAATTTCAATGCATGTTGCTTTATGTCACATTTACTTTTGGATAAATATGGCCACGCCAAAGATCATTTCACACGGAATCACTTGCTGGCTTCTTCAGCTAAAATGGGTTTATCAGCCTTTCTGTAATTAGGATTGTTTAAAACCTGCTGTATTTAGATTACCGTGCTACTTCTTCACTCTGCTGTGTAACATATCTATACGCTCGCTTGTTCTCGCTGCCTCCCGTGTCCTCGGCTTTCCTTCCTTTTTCCTTCAGTAATTTGAATTAATCAGACTTCAAAGTGCAACAAATTAGAATGTATGTCAAATCCTTGAGGACAGCTTTACAGAGAGTCGGCCTAATGAAGGGAAATGAAGTGCTGAGGCTGAAGACAACTTGACCTGTGTGGAAACTCTGGTACTGTCCAGTGAAGTGTGCTGTATTACACGATCTTTTACAAGTGCCGTGTTCAGCTGGGTGTCGATGCCTGTTAGAAACACCTAAAAGAGTTTTTGCATGAAAATTGTGCTTTTTGGGGGCATTTATCAAGCTGAATAGGATCATATAGGAGTAGAATTTCCTGAATGTTGCCAATACAAATAAAGGCAGTAGAATTATAAGCATTTCCTGAAAGTTTGACTGTCCTGTGGGTACGGTGCCACACAATGCTGCCCCTAAAAGCTGTTGGAATGCACAGTGCATCAGTAAAATACTAACATTCAATAGGAAGTGGTATGATATATTGCCATATTGATATTTTGTCCTACCCCTGATGCTATTGTGGCTGCATTTCCATCATGACCATCAGAACTGGATCGGGAAGCAAAGGGAAGGTTTATACCATATTGTCTTTTACATTAACTCTGGGGAAAACAACAAGGCTCTTAATTTGCAAAATATGCCATGTGTTGTCCTTTTTTGACTTTAGTAGCGTTTGTTTGTTTGTTCTGCTAAAACCTTGTATTACTGCCATTCTGGGAAGCTTTTTAGTTAAAGTTTAGATGTGATTGAATCAAGGTTAAATAAAGCAAAATATTTTTTCCTACTTAGGTTTAAGCACAAGTGTTCTGTTTAATTCTAACGCTCGATTTTAACTGAGGTTGAATTTAAATTAATTCAAGACTGTAATTGCGCTGAATACTTGATTTAACGTGCTTGTAATTACTGATCTCTTCATATTAAAACCAGATAAGATTGATCTGCTAGAGTTTTTCCACTCATTTGATTTAAAAAAAAAAAAAAAAAAAAGGTTAAGTTTAATTTCTCTGGGTGAAATTATCCCACTGCTTTGCATTTTAAAGTAACAGGAACCACTAAAAATGAACAGTTTTCCTAATTGTTTAAAGAAATCCAGCTCATGAGGTCAAAAATAACAACACTTTAAAAGGCTGTGTGTGTTACAGCAGGGAGTAGCTTCTAAAAATTCAGTGAAGCAGAATATTTTCGAGAAACAATCTGTTTGTCTACAATTCGTGTGCAGGTTTTGTTATTCTGCTGTAGAAAATCGTCAGGATACTCTGAGTATCTCTTTAAGTTCCTTTCCCTCTCTTTTCGTCAATGATTTAGACGCAGGTCAGTGTTTTCCACTCCAGCAGAGAAAGGGGCATACATTTCTCCTCTCCACCTCTCAGTTCCATTTACTGCTCCATCTCATGAGGTTATTATTGTGCTGGTCTCAGGTTCAACCTGAGTGGGTTTTATGCATGGTTTTAGAAAGTTAGAGCTTTAAAAATAGAAGTCACGCTAAGAAGAGGATAGTGAGCTGGGGACATCCAGGGTATTTTACTCTTGGTGTCTGGAACATGTGGCTCAAGTCAGACAGGAGAAACTATAATCCCAAAATAATCAAAGACAGAGGCTACCCCTGATGCAGAGTAGTCTATTACACACATCACTGTAACCACAACCTCCCTGGAACGACTCCAGCCAGGAAACCCTGAGACGTTTTATCTCCAGCTGACTATGCTTGAACACAAAGAACGATACCCAGTAAACATTGGATTAAAAATTACATGTATGCATGTGTGTTTGGGCTCTGATTTTTGATCTTACGTGCAGAACCACGCTTCCCTCCAGGAAATAGATAAAAAGAAAAAAATTATCAAAACAAAAATCCTGTGAGTGTTTCTCAATTACTGCACAGTATGTAATATTTATAACTCATATTCATTTGCATATTTTTCACTGGGTGTGTCTTTACCAGTATGTGTACTAACTGGCATATAGAAAATGTTCTGTCTTCATGCCTGTGTCGCTATTCAGTGTTTGTGTGTGGGGGTATGTGTGTTTAGTACTCTTTAGGGACACTCTAAATCTGCTCCACAAGTCACGCACCCGCCCACCCTAAAGCTCCAGGATGCCACTTTAAGATAACAACTTCAGGGCATTTCAGGGAACACACTCAGTTTATGCCTGAGACGTTGTGCGTGCGCTGTGTGGTTGTGAGTGTATGTGTGTTCTGCTTATTAGGGCTCCTGGCTGTTTTTGTGATGTAGTTATGTTTTCATTCCAAAGTTTTCAAAAGAAACAAAGTTTTCCTGTTTCAAATTGCATTTAGAGCAAAGCTTTTGTGCAAAGTACGTAATCTACATTAAAACAATTAACCTTTTTAAGGAGTTATCACATCTTTATGTTAAGAATGTGAGTGATTTATCATCAATAATTGGGCTCTCATTTCAGTTTTGGAATTTTATAATTGTATTTTAATCAGTAGACACAGTCATTTGTCAAATCCAAGGTTATTTTTACACAATAAATAAGAAAGTGTTGGGAAAGAGCCAAATCTGTATCCACATCTCGTTATCAATGTTTTAGAGTCCCTGTCTGAATTATATCTACCTGTGTTGCTATAGTAACCTGATGTGACACAGTTTTGCTTTAGAAAAGAAACAATCTGCTTCCAAAAATGACATCCGCAGTTTACCTTATATGACATGACCCACTTATTTAGTACTTTAGTCACATGGTCTTCAGCAAGCAACAGGACCCAGATATGCACTTTGTATATTTTTCATAGCCGTGAAGCCACTCTATTATGTCTGCAAAGTACAATTCCAGTTTTCCATTACTTTGGAGGAGAATAATAACAAGTAGAGACAGTCTCACCAGGCCGACTGTGCCTAGTGCTCAGAAGGAAAACCTCAAACCTCAGTTTGTTTTATTGTGGCAGCTGCGTGTTAGAAAAAGGTAGAAACAAGAGAGATCGTGATGGACGTGCTGCTTCGGCAGAGTGACGAAGAAGAAAAGCGGAGGAGAGTGGCAATCTGTGTCTTTTTTATCAGGACCGTGGTGAATGGATTAACACACACAGAATTATAAATACACACATACACGCACACGGACTTGCACACATCCATCACGTCTCGCAACTCAGTGAAACTGTCTCTTGGCTGTAAGCTGTGCTTTGTCACTTCCAAACACTTCCATAATTCATGGGCCGGTGACAGGACTATTGAACTGAGGACAAAGATGTCTGCCCTGTAGGCTGCACACAGTGCACGCCGGAGGTGGTCTTAGGTTTTCATGGGCTACAAACAGAGAAACAATGCATTTTAGTGGAGACTTGAGAGGGTTGTGTGTACTTGTATTACTCATATTGTCTGGATTTTATACTCATGCTTTGGATATTTGGCTCCATAATGGAGCCAAATGTCTTGAGAACATAAATCAGTAAACGCGGTAAAATCCTAGTTTAAAGTCAGGCTGAACGTTAGGAATGGCACATGCTGCTTTAATTATGGCATGGATGCGGTTTGACTTAATCTCCAGGATATCAGTCAATGCAATGTTCTCTGAAGTGATGGAAACATGACTCTGCTTTGTGTGTGTGTGTGTTACACTTCTCCCTTTGATAATGACTAATCTCTCCTTTCTTGCCCTCCCGCCTCTGTCACTTACTGTTGCTTCTGTTTTTTGTATCTTTGTCCTGCCCCTTAGCATGACTAAATACAGTCTGTCTCACACATGCCCACATGCGCGCGCACACACACGCGCACACACACAGTAGGAAGTTGGTCTGGCAGACATATTTCAGCCTCAAGGTTGTTATTTCTGCTCGTGGCAACCTGTCACCCACCCACATGCCCCTTCTCCCCATAAAAGGATCAGGGACACAAATACCTCATACTTTTTTTGACGTCATTTGATTTATTAGTCACAATGAGGACACAGGCACAGCCAGATTTGTTCGTTTATTACAGTGATTTTTTACAACACTGAGACCATGCCAGAGCGGAGAGTAAGAATGGAAGGCATGCCGCGTGTCATTGGTGCATTTATACTGAAGGTAGTGCCTAAAATAACAACATTTTAGTTTTAAACAAGTTTTTGCATTTTTTTTTTTTTTTTTTTTTTTTTTAATATTGCTTTCATGACAGGTCGGTTAATATATTTGTGAAACCCTGTATGTAACTTTTGAAGTTGTGCCTTCACCTCCTACAATGGTGGCTCAGTTAAGATACTGCTGTATGAGTTTGTCATTCATTGACACATTTCAGCTATGCGTTTTGAGCATTTACATATCTTAAAGCCATGTTAACGTATTTAACAAATCCACTTCAAACTTACACTAAAATTAATATTTAGTGTAAGGAATTGTTGACCTTACGGCAACACCTGGCATCTTTACTCGGTGTACATTAAGTTCTGTTGTGTATCTCATAGACAGCAGAACACAGCTAATTTTGAGTCGGCTGAAACAACTTTACTTTTGTCTTTTTAAACTAAATACAGCAGGCCAAGTTTGTTGTTGTGCAGGCACACCACACAGAGGATATTGTACACGCATAACAGTACACACAAAAAAAAGTTAGGGGTTTTTCATGCTTCTCCTCATTCTAACATTTTCTGTGTCTTCATCTCTAAATGGACGTTTTTGGGGAAAAAACAAAGATATTGATTATTAATTTGATGATCATTAGATCAGGAGTGGGGCCGGTGGAGGTTTGCCCGGTCATGTCAGTGGGGGGATCCGGGGGTTTCTCTGTTAATTTCACATTCCCGTGGCAGTGTGCTAGGTGCTTGCTTAATTTGAAGTTAAATTTTTTGCTGTAGAAAGAAGTTTTCTTCCAATGCAGAGTTTGTTTTTGTCACTTTTTATGAGATCAAACTCAAAGTAATGTCAGTACTTCTAAGTTTTAAGCGCCGTATGGTCATACTCTCTCCCGCACTCCATATTATCCATTGTTAATCTACACACATCTGTTGCTACCACGGGCGTCGCACACTTGTACGCCATTGTCATGAGACGCTCACACAAACAAAATCAGGTTTAATAATGCAGTAACGCAGCGTGCTTACGGAAAAGTAACAGTAATCTAATTACTTTTTTGCAATAGTAATCCCTTACTTTACTCATTACTTGAAAAAGGTAATCGGATTACAGTAACGCATTACTGCCCATCTCTGAACATAATACAACACCATTACTACTACTACTACTACTAATTTGTTCTGCAGGAGGTTTCTTCCCATTAAAAGGGAGTTTTTCCTTCCCACTGTCACCAAAGCGCTTGCTCATAGGGATTTAATTGACTGTAGGGGTTTTCTGTTTTCTCTTTGCAGGGTCTTTACCTTACAGTATAAAGCACCTCGTCTTATTGAATTTACTGAATTACTACTTCTTCTAATTATTATTATTATTATTTTTTCCATTTATTTTGGTGAGTATTTACAGCTTTCCAAAATAATATGAGAAAGACATGCTGAGAATCAGAACTAAATCAGGGTTATCTTGTGGTTCTTGAACTCCATGCAGCTCTTTTACCCATCTCCAGTAGCTCTCTGTGGGTTTCATAAAACAAACAAAAAAAAAAATACAAATTTATCTTCACTATGGATCATCTTCTACAGTTTTAAATGTGTGTAGTTCATATTCCTAATGTTTTTACATCTGAATTACAGCTTACATCGAGCACCTGCCACTTTATCCAGTTAATCTTGTTGAAGCTGTAGAGGTGGCTACCATGGATGTATATGCATAAATATTTTTGAGTCCACCTACTGATTCAGAATTAATGAGAATTTAATAGTGCGTAAACAAATGTGTTTAATTTCAGTGCTAATGGTTAAATTATGGCTCAACCTTTAGTTAAAATGAAATTGAAACTAGCCTTTAAAAAACAAAACACATAAAAAACATTTTCTATTATTAAAATAGTTTACAGAATAATTTTTAAAATCGAAGTAGGTTACTTTAAACTGATTCATTTACCCAACAAGCTATTATATTTTTCATCCACATCACAATCGTTCAATTGATGATTAAATTAAGTAAATAACAGTTAAACATTTTTGATTAATTTATTGTATTTCTATAATTTCATAAATGCAGTAAATAATAAAGGGTATTATTGAAATGAAAACAGAAAGTTAAAGTAATAAATAGCCCTATACTGATAGGTTCATCTTAAATTTTAGGTTTAATTACAAGGCTTGAATATGTTTTGCGGCTCTGTACAGATTTTCTGGTCAAAAATTGCTTAAAATTACTCTCTTGATAGTAAATTTTACCAACCCCTCAACTAAATAAATTACCAAAAGGAGTTAAATTACATGTAAAAAGCTTAAAATGTTGACTCATAATGGTAATGCTGTAGTTTATATTAAAATATTCTAATAGGTGACCTTTTTAGCACTAAGCTTTACAATACAAAGAAAAAGGCAAAACACCAGACAAAAACATCTCCAGATATTTTACACACACCAGTAAACGTCAGTTTGAAAAATAAACTCTCATTTCTTGGTGATAACCCACTGTTTTTAGTAATTACAGTGAGATTTTCATGTAGGGCTGACAGATCAGATGTCCCTTGTTCTCCACGTAGGAACGGTATTAGCCGGTATGCGCGATTCATGATTTTGATCGTAATGGTGTGTGTGTGTGTGTGTGTGTGTGTGTGTGTGTGTGTGTTGTGTTATATTTTGTGTAGGATGAGAACATTGCTTCAGACATACTGGTGAATAAGCGTCAGTGTGAGTGTAATCATTTTTAGAGCAGTAGAATCCAGATCATTTTAAAAACATAACACAGCCCAACAGGAACTTTTACAGCTGTTTCCCCACATGTTTGTCCTTTAATAATGATTTGTTGTCATCACATCAGCTGACTGACGCTCTAATTGGAACATTTGTCTGTCAGAACCTGTTCTCATTTTAAAACCACCTTCAAATTATGCAGTGCTGCTGGTAGCTGCATTGTCAGAACTGCCATCACCAGTACACAGGTGCGTGCACACTACATAGCAACTGTTCAGTATTGTTGTCAACTCTTGCCAGAATAAGCAATGCTAATGTCTTAGCTGTACATACTATTAACTATAAGTAGTTCACCCCTCTCTAAAAACACAAGCTAATTTTAGCACCTTCATGCAGAAGACTGGAGTTTGACTGTGTTTCCTTTTCTACTTTAAACCACCTCCATTTTTTTTATCATAGCTTAAAACTGTAAGTCTCTATTGTATATTTATTTTTCACTGTTATTGTTTTCATGAAAATAACTGACAGTTGTACCGAATACATTTTTCTTTACAGTGTTTGTATCATACTGTGTATTCTTCTGTGATTAGTCACATTAAGAGTGCCTCTGCCTGACTAAATCCTTCCCTTGGAGACATTATTGGTCAAGATCCAACAGCCTAACTCTTTATACTATTTCTATAAAGCAGTTCAGCTCATTTTGTGATATGCTCTGGTTTACTGGGTTTAGTCCTCTGTGTAAAACTGATGATTTTCAGCACTTTGCATCACTGAACAGGATTATTCAAACTTGCCAATGATGGTTCCTCCTGAAAGATTTTCCCTTTGGGCCGTTACCTGTAAATAGTGACCTGACACTTAAGGATGATTTTAGCTCTGTCATAAAATGACAAGCTAGCCAGATATCAATCTTTACATCACACGCATGGGTCAAATAGAGAGCCATAATGGTAACAGCTAAATGGATTCAGTTGCCATAGGTGATTACTCACAGGAGCGTGTGGCCTTTCTAAAAGAGCACAGTTTGTTTCGGCCAACCACAGCCGAGCAGATTAACATATTTTTCTCATCATTGTTTTTATTAGGATGGAAATGCCAGGGCTGCCCCGGTTCAGTACCTGAGGGAATCGGAACACGTTTCACACAGCGTGTCAGACAGTAGGCAGGGTGCAGGGCAGCTGTAGCTAATGTCTATTAGACATTTTCAGTAAGCATAACCTTACATGCAAAAGCAACCTCTTCTTTATGCTATCTCACTGCAGAGTGCCTAATCTGTATTACACTATCAAGTTAGGACATCCACAAGAGGGAAAGACTCCCGTTCATTTAATACCTGTGATTGTTAACCACCTCCACTCATGAAACATCAGTTTGTGCAGCAGCGATCGAGCTCAGGCTGAGCTCTGTTTGCAGCTTTCTTTTAACTCAATCTCTTTCATATACTTTTCACTGAGGCAAGGAAAAGTTCAGGTTTAACAAAATCCCGCGTGCAGTTACTGCCAAGCCAAAGGAAGAGATGTGTAGATGTATATCTGACAGTGACAGAGGAAGAAGCTTTTTGGCAACATCCACACAAAATCTGCACATTTTTTTCTCCCCAGCTGTTTATCAGAGTGTGCATGTGTTTATAGCCTGCAGGGCACAAATCTTTGTCCTCTGTTCGATACCGCTGTCACCTGAAAATAGCAACATATTCATAGAGCTAACTGATGCAAGACCAAATGAAACTGAAAAGTTGCTTCCTGCTGGAGCTCTTTGATCTCTCTTGACATGATAGCTCTATTTTATGTTCCATTTCAAAGCAAATTCTCTTCAACATATTGTAACAGAATCATATTTTACACCAGTGAAAAGAAATTCAGCTTTTAGCATGTTGCGAGTAAACAGCAGAAGACTCACCAGCAGAGATGGGCAGTAACGCGTTACTTATAACGCGTTACTGTAATCCGATTACTTTTTTCAAGTAACGAGTAAAATACCCCTAAACTTCCAAGCAAGCACCGAGTGCGCTACGACGTAATGGGAAATTCACAGAGAAACTCGCGGATTCTTCAACTGACTGCTGCGGCACACCTGCACCAGGGTAAACCTCCGCCTACCCTACTCCTGCTTTACAGGTGAAAATAGAGCCAAAGGACCGCTAGTCTTTGACTTTATTTATTTTCTGCTGTGTTTTACTTGCATCTATTTGAAAGAGTGAGTGTAAACACAAAAAAATATTTTATTTTATGTGCTGGAATGTGCAGAAAATAGGTTTAAATGTTAAATTTCTTCCAGTCAGAGAATGTTGCATATAATTAAATTTTTGCTTGATGCATAAAGTTAAAAGATTAAAAATAATAAAACAAGTTTTAAAAAGAGACTTTTCCATTTGATTACATTTTGTATGATGGATTATGTAGAAAAAGTAGATTGGGCTGAAAGATCTATCGCTTTATCACCTATTCAGGTTGTAAATTGTTTTTTAAAAGTAAGTAAGTAACTAAGTAATTACTTTTGAAAATAAGTAATCAGTAAAGTAACGGGATTACTGTTTTGGGGAAGTAATCAGTAATTAGTTACTGATTACTTTTTTCAAGTAACTTGACCAACACTGCTCACCAGGTCTTCTGACATCTTTAGTTATTCTGGCAATTAACCTTTCCAGTTTGCTGTTGTTTACAATGGGCAGAATAGCTTTTAAAAGATGTAGTACTTCCACCCATTTTCATCTCAGGTGTCAGATACTGTCATTTTGCCAGAAGCTGCTGGTATCAATGAGATATGCACAATGTGTACTGTGGTGTCTGAACCTTGATGCTGTGGCCACGGCAAGAGCAAACAGTCTGTTTGAAAGAGCGATAGAGCTCTCATAAGGAGGCAGTAGGGGTTGTGGTGACATAAATCGGGAGAGTGTAAATCTGGACAACATGGTTTATACCCCATTTCCAGAGCTGTGGAACTTTATTTTTCCTTCCTTTTCACTCACTCTTTGGTTTGGATTAAATGCACCCAGTCACCCCTTTAATGTTCAAGGGTATCCAGTACTTCCAAATGAAGTATTTCATAATTAAGACCAGTGTTAAGTAAAAAGTTTGTGTGGGGTGGGGTGGAAAATTTTCAAAATCCATTAAAATCTCAAACACTAGTGCTTTCTAAACTCCAGCAAAAAGCACTGAAGGGAAGTGGAGCTACCAAAGCTGCTATGTAATACACCAAAATGGTTAACACTTAGTGGTCTTGGAAACAATATAACACTGTTACCACTAGCCATTTAGGCAAAAAACATTTAAGATTTACAGCAGGTAATGTGACGACACTATTTTCCATTCTTTATGCAGCTTTTTGGCATGTTAAAATTGCTGAAATATCTCGTCTCTGTTTGAAGGCGGGTTTTAGCAAATGGTCATTTGGGGGTTAAAAGGCTCTCGTTTTTCTTTAGCTCCCCATGCTTCATGTCAAAGACAAATAAAGACGCTGCAGCTAACAGCAAGGTAATTTGAAGGGGGCCCCCTCTGGATGGACTACTAATGAAATCAAATGGTAGCAGTATGCTTTAGTGCACACATAACAACACAGTTAATCATGAGAGGCAAGCACGCACACTCCAGCTCACTGTGTCCTCATCAGGATGCAGACAAAGGTGGGATTGAATACCGTCTGTCTTTTCCGTTTCTTGGTTTTCACTTTCCTCCTCTTATCATCCATCCATCCAGCCGTCCTCTTGCACTCACCCAAAGCAGCAGTTGTGAAAAACTGCAGCTGTATCATCCCCTCCCCTCCCCTCTGTCTCCAACACTAAAATGACCTTCACAAGTTCAACATGCCGGAAGAAGGGAACGACGGAATCAGAGTGGGATAAAGAGACGCGAATGAGAAGTACAGATGTGAACGAGCAGAAGGAAGTGTTTTGAGAAGGAGGATAAATAGCAAGAGGATGATGAAAAGAGTGAAAAATTATACAAGCATGATCAGACGGAGCAAAAAACGTTCTGAGTAAAGAATTGGGGGGGGGGGACTGAGTGAGATCACAGCACGTGTACTAAAATAAATCTTTGACCTGAAGGGCTCGATTGCCCCGCTGATCGCTCGTCAGTGACATAACATCACCTTAATTGTGCTCACATACTAATAGACAATAACCATGCATGCAGAAAATACAGTGTATTTCACTACCAAACATAATTGAGTCTCTCCTGGATGAGCCGTATCCCATGTGGATGGAGTGACAGGAATTAGATTAACTGTGTCCATGTGTGTTTGACCTTCTCTTTAACCTTGTTTAGCCCTGTTTCACTGTGCTGGAGATGAACACATGATGAAGAGAGAGAGAAAGCGAGAGAGAGAGGCAGAGAAAAAAGTAAGGAGTGTTCTCACAGTGCTGCAGGCTTTACCGCATAGACTCGCTTTCCCTCTCTGACTCATCGCAAAGTCATGAAATACTAAAGCGGGTAAAGGGGGATTATTTAAAAAACTATCTTATACATTCATTAGAAAACCATGACTGTCAGCTCCAGCAAAACACCCAGCAAGATACGGAGAATCGCTCCCACTGTCTTACTGTCTCTATATCACAGTTTCACACTCTATCTTGCTCTTCCACTCTGTATAATCTTCACCTCATTAGCATTTCAAAAATCATATCTTTATGAGTCATGCATCGCAGGCGCTCTGGTGAGTTTGTCATTCCTTGGTTATGAAACCGGGGCAAGTCAGCCTCCCCATGCAAGACTCACTTCAGGGTTGGAGGAAGACGTTTCGCACAAAATTCAGAACACATGGCATGCAAATCAGTGAATATAGCTGGATGTACACAAGAATATGACAAATTAGATAAAATTGTACTGATCGCTGTATAGAAACTGGGTCACTGCAGGAGGAGCTGTATCAACAGGATATGGCACAAAATGAAGAATTCATGGAACAGATGGAGGTTCAAAGTGACAAGCAGTAATGTAAAGATGTCAGAAAAATTTTATGCAAACAGCTGATGGAAATATTCTTTTTAAGGTTTTAATTGGACTTTTACATTTCATATAAAAAGATATTATACCCTGCACACCAAACTCATTTGATCCCAGATAAAAAGAAATACTGCAGTGCAGCAATATTAGTCAAGATCACCGGAGTTAATTCAAAAATGGAACCTTCCTGACAAAGTGGAGTAGACTAAAAGATCTCACAAAGCAACACATCATGCCACAAATCGAAAGAAACTCAGAAATTCATCTATCAGTTTTAAAGGGTTATAAAGCCATGAAGCTGTGGGACACCAGAGAACCAAGGAAAAAGCCATTATCAGTTTAAATAAATTCAACTTTACAGCGTAATCAACACAAATCAAAACAACAGTCACCTCAGGGTGTTTTGTATTGTAGGGTAAAGACCCTACAATAATAAAGAGAAACCCCAACAATCAAACAACCCTTTTAAAGCAAGCATTCTGCAACAGTGGGGAGAAAAACCTCTGTTTTAATAGGAAGAAACCTCTGGCAAAACCAGGCTCAGGGGGGGGGCGGCAAGTGAGGAGAGGAAGATGTTGTGGAAAGAGCACATAACTAATGGTTAAATGCAGAGTGGTGCATAAACACATAGTGATTGAAAAAAAAAAAAGAGTGAAGAAGAAATACTTCTCAAGTGAAGCCCCGAGCAGCCTTGCAGCGAGGCTGCTTTCCTGCTTCATGAGCTGTCATAAATAACAGGACCATGATTTCTGCTCACCAGCGGTATCTTCCAGCTTGAATGAATGTCTGATCTCCATCATGGATTATGCAAACATTTGTGCAACAGAAGGTTTCTGAAAATAATCAAATCATCTCAATTTATGAGTAAGTGAATAGAAGCACACATTATATTTTAGACTTGAAAAAGATTTTATCATTAGAAAACTAAATAAACTAAAATGATAATACAGACAAACAACCAAACAACCAGCCTGATGAGACGTTTGTACAGATGTTTGTTGAGACTGGGGATGTCTGCAGGACTTTTGATACACCAGTTCAGACTTTCAGTAGATATACAGGTAAAACTTGAAAAATTCATTTATTTCACTAATTCAACTTAAAGGTCAAACTAATATATAATATAGACTCATTACATGTAAAGCAAGATATTTCAAGCCTTTATTTTATTTTTATATAATTTTGATGATCATGGCTAACAGCTTATGAAAACCCCAATTTCAAAATCTCTGAAAATCAGAATATTACATGAAATCAATGAAACAAGGATTTTAAATAGAGAAATGTCGGACCTCTAAAAAGTATAATCATACATATGTACTCAGTACTTGTTTTGCGCCCCTTTTTCATGAATTACTGCCTTAATGCGGTGTGGCATGGAGGCTATCAGCCTGTGGCAATGCTGAGGTGTTATGGAAGACCAGGATGCTTCAATAGCAGCCTTCAGCTCTTCTGCATTGTTCGGTCTCATGTTTCATCTTTCTCTTGACATTGCCCCATAAATTCTCTTTGGGATTCAGGTCAAGCGAGTTTGCTGGCCAATCAAGCACAGTAATCCAATGGTCATTGAACCAGGTTTTGGGTACTTTTGGCAGTGTGGGCAGGTGCCAAGTCCTCCTGGAAAATGAAATCCAGAAAGCTTGTCTGGGGAAGGAAGCATGAGGTGCTCCAAAATGTCCTGGTAGACGGCTGCGTTGACTCTGGACTCTGCACAGTAGACCAACACCAGCAGATGGCATGGCGCCCCAAATCAACTGTGAGGACTGTGGAAAATTCACACTGGACTTCAAGAATCTTGGATTGCGTGCCTCTTCATTCTTCCTCCAGACTCTGGGACCTTGGTTTCCAAATTAGATTCAGATTCCTACTGAACCAACCTAAGAGACCATTTAAAGGCTCGGGAACCCTATGCAGGTGTTTTGGATTAATTAGCTGATTAGAGTGTGACACGTTGAGTCTAAAATATTGAACCTATTCACAATATTCTAATTTTCTAAGATTTTGAATTTGGGGTTTTCATAAGCTGTAAGCAATAATCATCAAAATGAAAACAAATAAAGGCTTGAAATATCTCCCTTTGCAAGTAATGAGTCTATATCATATATTAGTTTCACCTTTTGAGTTGAATTAAATGAACTTTTGCATGATATTGTAATTTTTCGAGTTTCACCTGTATGTGCAGAAAAGAGTTTTAGAAAATAATAGAGAATAAAATTACAGGGGAAAAAAACATATGTGTGAAAATGAGAATATTGTGACTGTGGCCTTCACAAAGTGCTATGCTTGTATTCTAACACCTATTTGGAACGTCTTAGATTTTAAGGCTAGATTTTAATAAATAAAGCAAAATAAAACAGAATAGAAATTAAAAACCAAATGGAAAATAAAAAGCTCCATTAACTCCAATCAAAAGTAATTTGGCTCCAAGTAAATTGCCTGTGGAGATTGCTTAAAGATAATTTATCACTTCAAACCAAATACGTTTTTTTCTTTTTGTGGTTATGGTAAAAAAAAAAAAAAAGTTTGCTTGGATTTACGTACATAACTGACTGGCCTTTGTTAGCTTAGCCTCCTCCCCGTGTACTTGTTACATAGTATAAGCATTAACCATGTAGGGTGATCAGAGTAAAGTTCACCCTGAAGATCTATGACATTTTTGTGCTGTGATATGCTAAACCTTTTTTTCTTTGTTTGTTAGTGCATAGATACATTTTGGATTCATTATTTAAATCACAAAAGATGCCTTCAAGACTAAAAAGGATCCACAACTGCCTTCATTAAAAATCTAACTCACAGCCTCCATTTCATTCCCAGTGGTGTATGTATTCACAAAAAAATTGTTACACAGCAGCATGCAATTTGTGTCACTCATAGCAAAGCCAACATTGCAGAGAGCATGGTGTACATACATACATTCACATTCCACAATGACTGAGTGCGATGTGCGCTGCACATAAATACACAAAAGACTTTTTTATGAAAGAAGAATTTATTTTCCTCCCACATCTGTCCCTGAAAACATATTCATCCATGACGCTTGAAAACATGAAAAAGAATAATAACATGGGGGGAAAGCAGAGTGGCTCATCATCAGAGCAACTTCAAGAAAACACTAAGACAGGATCTGTCATTGTTAACTATGAGAGGCAGAGAGAAAAGGAGGCAGCTAGCAGAACATGTCAGCAGATGTAAAAGAGAACTGCTTCCTCTTTTTGCCATTATCCAGTGAGGAGTGGCTTCTTTGAAAGGGACATCTACTTGTTAAATGCATTTGGTTTGCAAAGCTTCAAGGATTGGTAATAAATTGTAACACACAAAAGCAGTACTGTTTAGTGTAAATGAAAGCAGAATGCAATGATTTGCAGATCATTTTGTCATACGCCGTGGCTGCCTCCAGTTCCTCATGGTTCATTTTTCTCTTTCTCTTCCCTTCTTCTAGTTTTTTCTCTCTCTTTCACCTTCTTTCTCACCTTGTTTTTTTGGGTGTAAGTGTACGTGAGTGGGCAGGTCTTATCATATCTGTGGCATCTTGAGTTCCAGCTGGATATCTGGCTGCTACACCTGCATTTCATCAGCACATTTCCCATCCTGAGTACTCGTGGAGCAACTCTGTCATCCATGCTTCACCAGATAGTACAGCTTCACGTTCGGCTCCTAGTTTGTTTGAATATTTACTTCTTACAGTCCTCTGGTGCAGCTGCCTGTTGCCAGTAACCTCCACCTTGAAACGAGCATCTCTGGGAAACTTACCTCTTGGAAATACTCACCTGCCAACCCACTCTCCACTGCTCGGTGTTACCTCAGCCCAATTCCCCTCAGTGAGGAATACTCCTTTGGCTTTCACTTTAAATCTCTGAACTGTGTTTGATGCCTGTGTCTGCATAATTGAGTCCACTTGTTCTGGTTCTGTCATGAACCAGACGATCTTGTCAAAACCACTGTTGCAGTCCACTGTGACCTAGCTAGCCAGGAAGTGTTGTAATGTTGTACTGACCAAGTTTTAAAATCCTTAGTGGGGCATGAGCAGACAACTAATCAGTAGCTAATCCAGTGATGAAATATGCTACAGCCTCTGAGTATCAACCAAATTCTGTCTGAAACGTGCCCAAAAATCTAATTAAAAAAAGTGAAGATGCAGTTAATCTCAGCCCCAGTTCTATTTAAACCAGAGTTGTACTTCCAGTTTATTGTGAGGCTACTCTAGGTCAGAACTGTACTTTCTCAGTCCCCAAGTCCAGATGTTTAGCTGCAACTGGATACATCTTGCCCACATCATTTAACTCCATCTGGGCAGAGCTATGGTATGAGACATTGGGCACCGCTGGCTATAAAATCATAAGAATATCACCTACATTGAGTTTGTGTCATGGTGTCGTGTGGTTGTGGATTAATGCATATTCCTTCTTTATTGTTATTCATAGTTTTGATTCTCATTATTATGTTTATTTTCTTTTCTTTGTTCTTAGGCCTTAGGTTCCAGTTCCTTTGCCTTTCCCGTGTTTCACGTTTCTCAACTTGTCTCCATGTTCCCTCTGTCTCTGTGTCAAGTTCCTGTCTTTGTGAATGTTTCTTGTTTCCTGCTTTATTTTGATAGTCCTGTGCGCAGTGTATCTAGTTTTGCTTCCCCTTGTCTCATTATGTCTGATTAGGCCCTGCTGTGTTTCCCTCCTGTTTCCCATTCGCTCGTCACTGCCTCGTGTATTTAAGCCCTGTGTTTTCCTTTGCCTTTTGTTGTGTCATACACTGTTATTGCTGTGTGTTTCCCCTTGTGCTCCTGTTTAGCATCTTAGCTTCTCAGTCCTGGCAATAAAACCCCTTCTCCCTACGTTGTGAGGCTCTTACCATGGTCAGACAAGGAAAAACCCTAAATCCTAGCAGAGGACCTCCCACTTGTCTTTATGCTCCCTCCAGTCTCTTTAACTTGTACCTATAGTAAACACTTTCATTGACAACCTGCTGGCCTCCTGTAATTCTTGCTCATATCTAGTAAACCCAGGTCTGTATTTCCCTGTGATTGTGTCACTGAATTGTCCCTGTCCAACAGAAACAATCTGATACTGACACTATCACTGCAGAAAGGTTTAGAGAGAGCAGGGCTGCTCAACAAAACATACACATAGCACCAGCTCAGCAGTACACCCCAGGTCAGAAAGTTTGGTTATCCTTTACAGGCACTCCTCTTAGAACTGAAAATGTTCTCCCTGAGTCACTGGGCCTTGTTCCTTTGAGGAAATTATTAATCCATCCTCTGTTGGTCTGAAACTGCCCGAATCAACTTTTTATGAGAGCAAAAAGCAATTTGGGCATTTTGTTTCTTTACATTTGTCTCCCCCCCCCCCCCCCCCTTTCTGATCATCAACAGGAAATGTGAAGTGACATGACTCACACTCACATTGTTCCCCAACAAAAGACTTTCTTTAGAAGCAGTGGTGCAATCGTTACCTCAGTGAAACACTTTTCTGCTTTGCTATCCTGCACAGTTAATGAAAGTCGTGATGTCGATTAAGTGTTGGAAAATTACCAACTGCAGTAATACTATTACTATTTGTGGGAGAGTGATGGGGACTGAAACTTAAGAGGGACACAAAGAAAACAAAACAAAACCAGAGATTTTAAAAAAAAAAAATTTTTAGTAGATGTCAATATTTGTAGATGAGAGCTGTAGAAAACAACAGAAAATCCCTGAAACACAAGTGAGAATGCTGGACTTTATTTTGAAGCAGGTGAAAATTGCAGCAACTGTATAGATAAACTGTCTCTAATTTTCCTTCATGTGCACATGATGCACTTGAAGTTATTTGTTTAGTCCTGTGCTTACCATCTCATTTAGTGCATCAACCGTGAGGCCAAATCAGATGTGACAAACGTTTAATGAATGTGTGTAAGTTAAAACAAAATTTTAGAAGCTGTCATATAGGACATGGTGCCATTGTAATTGCTATATTAAGACTTCTATCTATGCCTGACAGCCCGGGGTCAGTGGATGCTGAGGCGCATAGTGCAAAGAGATTGCCAACTTTCTGCAGAGTCAGTCACTACAGACCTTCAAACTTCATGTGGCCTTCAGCTTAGCTCAAGAACAGTGTGTAAAGAGAGTTTCATGCAACAGGTTTCCATGTCTGAGCAGCTGCATGCAAACTTCATATCACCAAGCGCATTGCAAAGTGTTATTTTATGTATTTCACTAGCTGGGCCCACGTCCTCATTTTAGGTTTGACAGCGTTTCAGTAGGTAAAGGTGAATGCTTGGACATGAATTGAGCTGCGGTTTGGGGAAGGCCTCGAAGGGGACTGGCGAAGGCTCCCGGACATGGCAGGTCCTCATGTACTAAATAGAAATCAAGAAGTTAAAGAATTGAGAACAAGGAGGAAGGGAGGGTGGGGCATGTAAACGAGAATGAACAGCTTGCAGAACTGGGGGAACCTATATAGATCAGAACCGTAAGGAGCGTGTTTGGAGGCGTGGTCCCGCTCCTGAAATTCCGATATATAATCTCCAATGAAAAAATAACAGAAAAATTATTTGAAACTTAAAAGGGGAAAAATCTGTTAAATTGCAGGTTCATTTATTTTTGTGTGAGTGGATGGATGTGTTTGCATCTCAGCAATCTTAGGCCAGTCCGGTGGGATATTAGTGAGATGGAGCCGTTTTGTCCTTTGATCTTATTCCAGTTTGTAAATCTGTCATAATATTTGCTTTAAATCACTACCTTTAATAAATAGCTGTTCTCTAATAGGGATACCATTATTCTGTCACCTATAAAAGATGCTAAAATGTTAATGTTGTTTTTCAAGTTATTTCACTGCCACCCTCCTCTACTGCTCTTTCTCTGAAATGCTGTCATAAACAGAGATTATTTTGCTTATATGACAGAAAACTTAAAAAAAAAAATTAAACAGGAATATCGACCCTTCTGCATCTGCACACTCTGTACAAAGAGAAATGTGGCTCAGCTCTGAACCTACGCCTGTTGTATTGAAAAGCGGCAGTTACATAAAGATGTCGTGCACTTGTCATTTTCATCAAGTGGCGTGTTTATGTTGGGTTAATATTACTGTACCTAATCCTCTAGTTCTTGGCAGGAATGTGTCTATGCAACATACACAGTTATGTCCTCCTCCACAACACTTCAGTAATGTTGTACAAAATCACAAGGTAATCTAATGGAGCAGCAAATCACCCTCCTCCTCATGTACACTTATAGCTGCAATCACGGCATTTGGCTTGAGGCTTAATCACAAATGATGAAAAAGATGGAATTGCCTTTGAACACGCATTTCAAACCTGCAGAGTCTTACACCAAAAGTGCATAAGCCAAATGTGTCCAGAGATAATATCCTTTTATACACACCCCTGTTTAATTTACCAGGATGTGCTTTTTGATCGATCGATCTATCTATCTATCTATCTATCTATCTATCTATCTATCTATCCATCTATCTATCTATCTATCTAACCAACCAAAATGTAACACAAAAGCTTAATAAACTCATAATGAAGATGCTCTATTACGTCTTCTTTTGGAGAAATGGTTGCAATAGATATAAATCCTAATCATATTGTTCTTTGATTATTGAATTCACTCCTTGGAGTGTGATTAGATAACATCACTCAGGGATCTTATTTTCACAGAATGTTTTGTTGCCCAGTTTTCAGCATTGTCCCTGTAGATTTCCCATGTATTCTGAAGAGCAGTACATTTGGGGATTTGAGGGTAAACACAGGTAAAGTCTGGAGATTTGCTGAGAGGCTTGAAAGTGTTTGACTTCATTAAAATGCAGCATCGAGTTTTATCGATAAATCTCGGCTCTCGTTTTGTCTTTAGGATCAGCACATCACATCCTGGGAACCTTAGTGGGAGATTAGTGTTGACACAGCCTCATTTTTTAATGATTTCAATAAATAGTGTCATCTTCTCGTTCTGAACAGTAAAATTTTGAGGTATAGAAGGTAAACAGAATGTCCTTGACTCTGAGTGTGCTTTTTTTTTCTTTCTTCTCTTTTTCTGAGAATCACATTTCTGAGATTTGCGAAGCCAGCAGTGTCTTCAATCAGAAGTCAACAATGAGAAGAACCAAGATTTTCTGCACAGAATTTGCGTCTGTTTTGTTACGCTTTTATTCAGCCAATATTGTATTGGTCATTAGGACCCATTCTGATTGAAACAAGCCTCTATTTTAGCTCCTCCACCTCAGATGTCACCTTTTAGGTAGCTGTCTTCAGAGTGGCTCAGTGTCGCAAACATAGCTACACAGCTACTACTTTCAAGTTAAGTGATTTAACAAACAGTTTTGCATAAACTGTTAAAGAATTACAGACATTTATTACACAGTCTCCCATTTTCAGAGGTTCAAAATTAATCAGACAAAATGAATTTAAATTCAGAGACTTAGATTACTTGGACGAAAAAAAACTTTGCAGCCCATGTCTACCTAAAGTTTACAGCCCATGGACATCGCCAGATGTAATGTTTGTGATATCTGTGATATCTGCACTAGACCTTCCTCAATGGTTTGCACCTTGTTATAAACTCTTGACTTCATTAGATGTTGTGAGTTTGTTTTTCTTAATTATGTCAATAATTCTGTCATTTATTGCATTCTGTGGACTTTCAGGTATTTTGGTGTTGCTGAGCTAGTCAGTGGATTCATTTTCTTTTCTTTTACTTTTTTGCTGATTTGGCCACGTCCAAAGCTTTTGCTACATCTCTGATAGGTTTACTTGAGTTTACAGCCTGATGACGGCCTACTTCACTCGCACTAACTTTGTCTTTAGGACTCATATATATATATATATATATATATATATATATATAATTACAGTGAAAAGCTATAAAATACAAATTCAAAACTTTGAATCAACTCAAGATATTATGTATGTCCTCACCTGGCCATGAAACGGTTTTTCCAATTATTGTTGAACCTTTAAAAATGATTGCAGATTCTTTGTAAACCTGTTGAGTTAAAGCTGAAACTCTTCACTTTAATCACATATTGATTTACAATCCACCATGGTTGTGTACGGAGGCAAAGCTACAAAAACTGTGTCTTTACCTCAAACGTTATGGAGGGCACTAGTATGTGCCTGACATGATCATATTGAGGTCCATCACTGACATCATGCAAATCCAGGAGAAGAAAAAAAATTACAAAACAAAGCACTTTGGGCCATCTGGAGCTAGAGCTTTCATCACATGACTACACTGACATCATTATTTGAAATTTTGACCAAGTGTATTACGAGTCTGCTTGCCTATCGATCCTGCTTATCTGTTCCACTTACGTTTGCGCAACAATCAGCTGATTTTAAGTTTGTGTGCCGGAGATGCAGTCTACAGTGCGGATATGAACTTTTATTTTTAATTGCAGTAAAGGACGAGAGCACAATGGTAAAGTGCAAAATGTATCCAGACAGAAACAACTGCATAATGTTGCTAACACTACTTCAGCTCTTTGCAGGCACCTGCACAGACAGCATGCTAACATTAAGCTAGCCAAGGACCCAAAGTCTGAACTTTAACAGTAGCACAATGGATGAGTAGTCAGGCTACTCCAGACTCTATTTCAACCCATTCATGTTTCTAAAGTAGAATCATAAGGACAGAGATTTGTGTTGCCGTGTGGGAATGTTGCCTATGGGTTTATATTGTTAAATGTTCATTTTGAGACAGGCGGGTTTCAGCTCTTTTTACACAGAATCACCAAAGTAACGCCAGTGGTATTGTAATGAATTACTTTCTCCTGGGAGTAACTAAGAAATATACTGCATTAGTTTTAAGAAAAGTGTTCTGTGTGTATATGTGTAATACATTTTATTTTGAGGAAAAACCCCAAAGCTGATCACAACAAAGAAGGGAAAGCTTTCAAAGTATACTGAAAACCCACTCTGATGTGAATCCAACTACACTAGGTATCTGTTGGAGCACATCTTGCCATGACACACACACCAACACACGCGCACACACACATTCAGACTCACAAGGTGAAATCAATAACATCCACGTTATTGCAGTGGATAAAAAATCTCTCCCCCCACCCTTTCCACTCCTCCACTACTAATATATTATTCAAATTAAATAAGA
Source organism: Simochromis diagramma (assembly GCF_900408965.1). NCBI lineage: Eukaryota > Metazoa > Chordata > Actinopteri > Cichliformes > Cichlidae > Simochromis > Simochromis diagramma. The sequence continues at coordinate 11,121,552 of NW_024386831.1, forward strand.
ATCAAGCCCAGAAAAGGGAATTACTTTGAAGTCAAACAATTGCACTACTAAATAGCTTCTTCAAAAACTAGCTTGCGCCCAGGAGCTCAACCCAGCTTCTACAGTAAAACAGCATCTTATTCTTCAGAAGTTTATTTATCAGCTGTTTTGAAGCTAAGCAGCAAGATGCTACAAACTATGAAAGTACTAACACTGCTAAAAGCTACAGTCATATTAACACTAAGCACACTGATATTATCTTAATTAAGAAACTGATTAGCAGTTAAGCACCGATAATCAAATGCACATGAATTAATTGATCATCAGCATGTGTGAGCACCTCTCTTAAAAGCAGATGTTTTATTAGTTTGCTGGTCTGGAGCATTCAGGTGTGTGTTAACACAATACCAAGGAGGAAAAATGCCAGTGATGATTTTAGAGAAGCAAATGTTACACCCATCAATCCCTAAAGCTTTAAACACCCACAATCAACATCTCAGACTCTGCAGGTCCTAGTTATAATGTTAAATGTTAAGGTTCATTACAATAAAATTAGAAAAAGACAAAACAAATGGAGATATTTGGCCATAATGAACAGGATCGCATTTTGTAAAACCAAACACAGGATATCAGCATAAATACCTTGTATCAGCTGACAAGTATGGTGGTGGAGGGGTGAGGATCTGGACTGTCAGCTACAGGACCCGGGCACCTTGCAGACACTGAGTTGACCATGAACTCCTCCATATACAAAAGTATCCTTGAGCCTTATGTGAGGCCATAGGAGAAGCTGAGTCATGATTCTCAGCAGAGCAGCTGAAGGTGGTTCTACAAGCTGCAATATAATCGGGTGTCTTTTACACATGGCTGTAAGTAAAATTTGAAAAAGGGACGTGGATATCAGACTAACTTATTAGGAATGAGTGCAGGATTACTGTCAGCAGTCAATCAGCTACACATTTCTCTAAATGTTTTGTGAAAAAAAGTTGTTAAGGCTACTGTATGTGATGTTTAAGCTGCTTCTCTACAGCTTAGCCCAGACACTGAACAGCATTTTAGTGAACGGATTGTAATGAATCTAGCTGCTCTGCAGTGAAGCCCATACAGCTGCTGCAACAAGAACTACATTTCCACGTATAAGTAGTGAATGTGCTCAAATTAAAGATATTAAGCTTAAAGAAGCATTAAAAAATGAAACTAACATTTTATCAAAGAAAAAAGGTTTTTATTATGATTTCTTATGATTTCATAAGATTTTTTATCATGCATACATAAAGGCACAGTAACGGTTACAGCTCCTGAAATTGTAGTTGGTGGCACCCACTTGTCATACAGTATATTCACAGGTTCCATTTCACATAATTTAGCCATTAGAGGTTGAAAGGCTGTTTTACACTGTGTGAAACTTCATTTTTCTTTTAGTAATTACATGGTTCTGCACTTTGGACAGGAAGCACACACACCACTACCTCTCTGAAACAAACAGGTCCATTATCATCATAGAGCAGATCCAACACGTCTGATGAAACTCATTATATGAGTCCATGAAGATCACAGCGAACCATTCAGCAGAGAGGTTGAAGAGATGAAACGAGGGAGATGGAGACATTGCAAACAGCACTGTCATCATATCTCTCTTGTGTCCAATTATTGCTACTGGCTCTGTCACCGACTCCTTTAATAATTCCAAATTTATACCCAAAATGTTCAAAGAAATGTGTTTTTGATGAGCAGTAGTTTGCTCAGCTTTTTTCCCCATAAGGGCTTATTCAGCCAGGGAAAGTGAAAAAACTCAATTCATCATGGAGAAACTCTTCCTGCAGCTTTGTGCTGTGTCTTACTTTCCCATAAACACACAAATACAGGCATGAATGTGCATGTACATATGTATAAACACACACACACACGGAGGGATGTGTGAGAAATGTGAAAAAGCTTATTCCAGGGAAACCCATCTGATATCTGTTTCAGTTATTACCATAATAATTGGCACTCCACTGCACAGAAGAAGAGCCTGGCAGACTAGGATAGAATAATAACTAGATATGAGAAAGGAGGGGGCACTGCAAAATATACCAGTCATAACGAGTCTTATATTCTCTTTTTTTCTCCTAAAATTTATGCCCAGTGGGCTGCAGTAATTCTTCATCATTTCAATAGATTTCATCGGATTTGTTTTAGGATGTGTGAAAAAAGGGGGCTGTAATTATTTTAAAATGAGTCATAATGAAGGAAAATGATACTTACTTAAAGAAATTTATGGAGGAAAAACAACAAATGAGAGCATGATCAGATGATCAGTGGCGATTTCCATATTTATTTTTCAGTGTGACAGAGAGATGAGCAGGTAATGCCAATGAGCATCTGTGGAGTACACGCAGGGATGCTTGGTTTCATGCTGCATGTGCTTCTGCTCTCCTGGCTGACAGCCATGTGAATCTCTGCTTTACTGGGAGTTTTACGCTGCCATGTCTCATAAAGTATTTTTATTGCTTTATATGAGGTTCTTCTTTATGTTGGAAGAGCTTTGCTTTGTATTTTTCTCCTCTATATCCACAATTGATTTTGCTCCAATTTTTGGGATACAGTACAAAGCTAGAAGTATGGGGATAGTATTTCCAAATAAAATTTATAAAATCACTGCTAATCATAAGTGTTTTCTCTAAAGATGCTTTGTTGGGGGTGACCAAAATGGACAAGATTAGAAATGAGCACATCGGAAAGACAGCTCAGGTTGAGTACTTTGGAGACAAAGTTAGAGAAGTAAGGCTGAGATGGTTTTGGGAATGTGCAGAGGAAGCATTTTTGATGTATTGAGTAAAGCTCATTGAATATGGTGCTTCCAGGCAAGAGGATAAGAAATAAATATCTCAGAGGAGATCCATGGATTTAGTGAAAGAAGACATGCAGAGGGATGGTGTGACAGAGGAGGATGCAGATGATCTGCTGTGGCAAGCTGTAAAAGCTGAAAAGGACAAAAAAGGAAAGAGAACAAGAGGAAGAGTGATCTGTTCTGCCACACTCACACTCTTGGTTAGGTGTAAATGAGAGAAATTTTGCATGCAATTATTCACACTAGTTTTAAAACATAGTTATAGCTTTTAACAACAGCAAGGAGAAATTATCTATCCAGTCTGCTGGAAACAACCCCAGGAAATAACATTAGATGAGATAATAGATAATACAGCTTCTCTGCCATAATTAAAAAAGATGCTTCCAATAGTTAAAATTAAGTAAGAAAGACCTCCGATCAGTCTTTGCTCCTGACACTCACTGGAATCTTACAGCATGCTGTATGTCTGTGTAAAGGTAAACGTCACATAAGGCCTGACAAGTGACACATTCTGTCTTCTTAAATGTCAAAAAGCCCTCACTAGTTTAACTGCAGCTATCCTTTACTCACACCTTTTGCAACTTCTGATCAGTTTCTATTACCTGCTGTGTTATAGGATAAAGAATTGTTTAACTTGACCCCAAAGAATTGATTTATTACCTCCCTGTCAAAGGAACAAGATGACTTGGCTGAGGCACAGCGAGTTTGTTTTGCATTAAAAACACTGCCTGTGGCAGATTCTGTTAACAAACGCCCCAACAGAGACTGAGCCACATGGATTTATCTGTAAGACACCAGGCATTTGAATGACAGCTGCAGTACGTGCTATTGATTCAGCAACTGGAAGGAGACTGCTAATGCTGCGTGGGACAAGTTGCAAATAATTTCATCATGTAGGAAGAAATCCCACAGATGGCATTGTAGTTATTTGGCAGGGAAACCTTGAAGGTGAACAACCCCCACTTCTCAAACATCTTCAAGTCACGATCAAACATTTGGCAATTAAAAACACAGATAGTTGAGCTGTAGGCTTATCTCTATGCTCTGTCTGGTTCAAAAAAATATACTATTATGGTCACTGGGCAGCAGCTACAGTGAGCAGGTGGAGGTTTACACCAAAGTGCTTTATGGCTCCAGGCTGCTGCTGCTGCCGCTTCGCCACCCCGTTGAGAAATTAAGGAGGTAAGGAGGAGAAAGACAAAAAGATGGACTGTTGGCTGGCTTTTGTTTGTGTTGGCTGGTTTCCTCCAAGGTCAGAGACAAGATGGTGCATGACTCACAGAATTAGTTTATAAATCATTCAATGGTTGATGAGATAAAAGCCAATAACTGGAAGCAGTTTGGCATATGAGCTATCATATCTGCCACAAATACATTAGCAAACAACTAATTTGGAAAACAGATTGTGAGAAAACAGTACTGTCTGAATATATTCACAGGTGCATGGAGGAGGATTGGGGAAGGCGAAGGTCAAGATTTGTGTTCTACACCATCGGTCGCCAACCTTTTTTGCACCACGGACCGGTTTATGTCCGACATTATTTTCACAGACTAGCCTTTAAGGTGCTGCAGATAAATACAACAAAATAAAACCAGTACCGGTACCAAAAAAAAGATTTATTCAAAACACACAGGAAAAACCCAGGGAAACCAAGTTAGCAATAAAAACAATAACAAAATAACAATAAAAACCAATTAAAACCCTGAAAACCATATATTTCACACCAGAGCCTGAACTCTTGCGGCCCAGTACCAAACCTGTCTGTGGCCCGGAGGTTGGAGACCGCTATTCTACACCACCTGAATTTTTAGGTTTAGACCGATAAAATAGTTAGGGCTAAAGATATTAACTCAGACAAGTGGCTGAAGGGCTATTAGTATGGATTTATTTGATGCAAGGTGCAGCATGGCCCTGTTTGAATGTGGTGTTAAAAAGCATCGGGCACAATCTTATCGCATGTGGTCAAGACACATAACCACTTACACCTTTGTCTGTCATGTGTCTCCATGGAGGACAAGTGACTGCTTCAGTTTTTTTTTTAACTTCCAGTAGAAGGTTAAAGGACCCTGTGCACAATCACTGACAAAGAAAAACGAAATGTTTCACTGCACATGTCAGCGCAATATCAGCTGTTGGCATAAGAAAGATTTTTGCAATTTCCAAGAAGGACGAGGACAAGAATAATGAAGAATGCTATGTCAAAAGCTTCCCAGACCACATGGCAAACTGCAATTTCTTTATATTTTGGTTTCAAGGAGCCAGATTGTCCTTTAGTTTTTTTTTTAAATTACAAGAAAGAATAAAGCATTCTTATTTGGATTTCTGCTGCTTTTACACATTTTCCTTCCAGCTCAATCATTGTATCTCAACATTTTCAGAGGAACGTTTTTTTTTTGTGCTATTTTTCAAGCCACTTAACGTTGACCTCTGAATCATTCAAGCTTAAAAAGAGACACAATCAAAAGGGATGTCTAGCAAGTAGAATCTACTTATCAGCCAGTGGTGTTAGGATCTTGATGGATCGTGATGGAGCCATGAATGCAGAAACGTACTGTTAGACTTTTATCCACCATGCACTATGTGAAAAGCATCTGATTGGCATTGGCTTAATTTGTCAATGATACACTATCAATGCAGTAAAAGATTACCTGGGTAGAAAAACACACCATCAGTCAGCCAATATCCAAGGCTCTGAATGTCCTTCAAGAAGCCTGGAGAACTATCCCTGAAGACGACTTAAACGCATGAGAAGAAAGCCCCCTAATAGAATTCAAGATGTCTTTAAAAATAAATGTATTCATACAGCACCAAATATTTCTTTTCAACCTTTCTATAATCATACAAGCATGTATTCTTGCACATATTTCATTACATTTCTGCACCCTAATTCCAATTTTCCAATGAGAAATATAAAGAAATGATTGGTGAGTCTAGATTTTTGTACAGTACTGTATATTTGAGGCTTAACAAATGTGATTAATGCACTTATTTCCTCATCAAATGTTTCATTTCGTATTACCTCCTTTTTTTGCATCAATATCTTCATTATAAAAAGTTATAATCCATGTTACACCTTTGTTTAGTGAACAGGGTTGTCAGGAGAAGAAATGTAACTGGCTGAATGCTCTTAGGCCACTAAGTGAGGGATGTAGGTGGTTCTGATCTCCAGGGGCCAGAAAACACACAGTATACTGTTTACTTTATTTAAATCCATCCAGCAGCTTCGTCGCATTTGGTGTCATCAGGCTCACATTACCCGATAACAAGTTAGCAATATTGCTCCTCGCTTTTGCCACCCACCCTCCCACTCTGGGAAACAGATCCTAGAGGTGTTGATGACTGAGAGATGACAGACTGAATTGTGTTAGCTTGTGCTGTTGCTAGTCTTCCCCCACATCTTCCTCACATCCTTTCTCCATGTCTGTCTCTTTTCTACTCCGTGTGTCATTATAAGATGATATTAGCCTGCTAATTCAGTCCAGGTTTATCGTGATACATTATTAGGTGCTCACAATCACACCTTCCTTTCTTTTTCCTCATTGCCTCAATTTAGCATGACCTTCCCATAGCGGTCTAGCCAGTATGTCTCATTATTGCACCACAGGGGGCTGAAACACACACATCAGGATGGTGAAATATACACACACATGCAAATCATAGATAATTAAAGTGAGTAATAATGACAGGCACGCACAAGCAAATCAAATATCTTGTTGTTCACGTGTATCTACACACACACACACACACACACACACACACACATGCAGCTGCACAGGATTGATGACTGACAGGAAAACTCTGGAGGAAAAAAAGGTCTAAAAAGTGAGACAGCATGAAGGCTTCGTAGATTTATGTATGCAGACAGACACAAAAACAGAGAACATGGAATCTGCAGCAAGATGGAAACTAAATAAATAGGAAATGGTGACATATCAGATTAGCTTTAAAGTTTGTTTGCATGTGGTCAGAAATCTCAAAATGATTCCCATGATGTTATTGACAGAGCTCTTTTTCTGCTTCACACATAAATGCAAATAACTTAAACTGCATAATCAATTTTTCATGAGTAAATTTCTTCTTTAAGACATTTACTAATAATACTTTTATTATTTATCACCAAAACAACCCAATGAAAATACATAAATAAATAAAAGAACACATTTTAATCAGAGTGTAGCATCAAGCCAGTTACACTTCTGGGATATTGATTGATAATTACTGTATTTGTCTCAAATTTCCTTGAGATTGGTCCACCCATTAAGGAGAAGATTGGGTACATACAGATATGTATACATACAATCATGATAGCAAAAGATAATTATTACTTATACTAGTTATTGCTTATTATTAATCATAACCCAGAATGACTTTCTTCACATTGTAGCTGCATTTGCACTGCAATCTTTCCCACTGCTTCAAAACTTTCCACTGTTAAAGCACACAGAGGGGTTCGTTGTGGGTTTCAGTTAAAATGTGGACTGAGAAACAACAGAAACCTTAATGATTTTATTAAATGTAAGGATTCAGTTGCAAGATTTCACCAACTCAAACATTTCCTCTGCTTGACAGCTAAAAACAAGTACATGCAAAATCATTGTGACTGTAGCTGTCATGGTCTAGGCTGTGCCTCTTCCTCTTTCCTGTTTCCTATTTTCCCTGTTTGTCTTGTTGTCTCTGTCCTGTTTGTCTCTCTTGCGCTTTCTCTCACTGGGGATTCATATTTGAGCCATTCTCCAGTCAAGCCCTGCTGTATTTATACAAAGCTTTACTGTTTATTCCCTTCAAGAGCTCTCATTGCCTGCCAGCCTGCTTGTAGCACACTGGATAACTTTATCTTATTTGGAGCTGTGTTTTATATACCTGTCCTGGGATCCACTGGTTCTCTGTGTTTAGTGCTGCAGTGTTTGCCTTGCTCTACCCAGTTTGCCAGCCATCAGCCAGGCTGACACCACACCTCATTTCTACCTTGAAAAAATGTTCTAAACCTCTTAACTCTACCTTTCAATAACATTATTTTTTGAGGTGTTAGTGGTCCAAAAGTATTAACTACACTTAACAGTAAATTTTTATATTCTTCTTCTTCTATCATTTATTTGTTTCTACCAATGCACAAAGTGTAGCACACAGCACATCCCTTTTTATACAGCATTTTCCAGCATCAGCTAGGAACAAAGGGACTAATATTCATCCAAGTAAAGAAACTTGAGGATGCATGCATCCTTAGCAGTTGATGCTCCGAAAACTTGGCATACCACTAGCTTTTGATTTTTTTTTTCCATGCAAGAAAGGAATGATGTATGGATGAACAGCTTGCCAAGCTATTCAATCTATTTAGATACAATGACGTGAAAGATCCCAGCACATTATCAAGGTGGAAAACTAATTTAACCATGCAATTCTGACTGTGCTGCCTGAGAGCTAATGTGGTTTTCCCATGTCATATATCATATCATGGCTACTCTCCTGGTGCTAACAAACTGCTTTCCTGTCATCCAGCTGTTGCTAGTCTTGTGAAATATTCAGATATTTTTTGTTAAATTGTTAAAGTAGATTTAGTTTGAAAATATATATATATATTTTTTAATTTCTGTTAATTTCTTCTCTTGTGGCATTTTTTCCAGTCACGTATAAGGATACTACTTTGGCACCAGTGAGAGACACATGAAAGATAAAAAAAGAACTGGGACAGTCAATCAAATGTTTTCACACTTCACAGGCATACAGCTAAAGATAAAATGGCATAAAAGCATACAGCTTTAATGTGACCATACTGTACTGGCTCTAAAGTCCTGGTGTGGGGGTGGAGATGGGGTCACTGTCAGAGGTAGAGCTTGTGTTCACACGATGACAAATTGTCTCTCCAGCACACTGCGTGTTCATGCAGTGTCACTCATTTGTCTCCTGAACACTGCCCACACAGACACACGCCCATGCTGTTAGGTCCCGAGACAGCCTTGATTGTGTGCGTGGGTGCGTGTGTATGTGTGTCACTATAATCTAATGGCTATATCGACCTAAAGGCCAAGGACACCGCAGCTCTCCCCACCTAAGCCAAATGGCTTCTTAATAGGTGGTACTTCTCCTTCTTCCTTTCATCCAGAGCCGTTACCTCTCTCCTTTCCATCTACCGATGATCTCCTCTCATTTTAAGATTAAAGAAAAGAGGATTGCCCCTCCTTTTCTTAATCTCCTCAATTTCTGTATAATCTTCTCTTCTTAAAGTTCTGTATAAGTTAAAAAGGAAAGACGTGGGGAGTGAAAGCTGGAGATCTGCATGTTGTTAAGGTACTAAAGCACACACTCCTACACGAACATTCACACCATACACGCAATTTAAAGAAGTGTCCGGTCAAATCTGCACTTCCTTTATGCGGGAGATAAAACAAGGGCTGAACTTTTTAAGCTTAACCCGACAGAGCTGCACGACAACACAAGATATGCAAATCTATCTGATCAGTCACCAAACCTCCTGGATCCTAGGAACGATGTAAGAATAGCAGAGGTAACTGTCCTGTGGATACACCACGAGTGAGTGGGTGCAGTTTATCCTGCCTTGGGCACACTTCACTCAGCCTTCTCCCTGGGCTAAACCAAGTGGAGTATTTTCAGTACGGTGAGAAACCATCAGAAGTGCATTATTTCCTGTTGTGTGCAGAGGAGCATGCTACCAGGTAGGGCAGACAACTGCCTGTGATCCCAAGTCAGTGTGTGGCCCCGGAGGGCTGATAGAATTTAAACTGAAGCGGTGACAATGTGCAAAATTTGCAATGACACAAGGAGAGACCTGACCTAGCCAAAGAGTCACATCTGATTCTACACACTCCCATTGCAAGTGGCTATAATGATTCTGTTTAAATACGCTTAATGATAACAATGAAAGCCACTCAGTGAAAATATATGGAAACAATGGGAGTTTAAAAAAAGGAAGAAGAAAAAAAGAAGAGGAGGAAACAAAGCAACACAGTGGTGAATGGAGCCGATAACAATGATTAAATATAATGCTAAATGATAAATTGCTGCTGCTCTGGTTTTAAATGTGGTGACACAACGGACATCACTTTACTTCTTTTGTATACTCTGAAGTTTAACATTACTTGAGTGAGTCCAGCTCTGCTGGCCGTGACTTGACCGAGTTGAGAGCACAGTATTTTTGTTTGTGTTAGATTATTTCTGACATAATGGTGATGACATTGGTTGGAGGGAGCCCCTGTGAAATTTTGCCCTTGGACTATAGAGAATTGCCGCTGACTAGACTGTGAGAGATGATAATTATGAAAATATTCATGTGTACAAAATGGTTTGTGTGAGTCGTCTGTATGAACCCTACAGTGCATGCTTGTAGTTTCTTAATGAGACCGCTGGAGTTGGTTTTATATTTCTTGACAGCCTAGGAATATTTCCAGATATACTGTACAGTGAAGCAGTGCTGAAAATTATAATACTGCAGGCCACAAGCAAAACCACAAATTGCTGTGCAAGGTCTGATGTGCCTTATTGGCTTATAGGTCTTATGTTTTCCTTTATAATAGCAATTTGCTCCAACACAGCAGAACTCTGGTTTGACAGATGAACATGCATAACCACGTGTTGCTCCCGACCTGAGGTACCACCTTGGATTTTGTACATTATGGACCCTTCCTCTAAAAACTTCTGTTTGGTCGTAGCCAATAGCTAGTAGCTGGTAATTTCTCATCACCAGAAATGATCCTCAACATGAAAGTTGGATCAGTTTGACACAAAAATTGATATTTGCTTATTGCCAGAGGTGTGGACTCGAGTCACATGACTTGGACTCGAGTCAGACTCGAGTCATTAATTTTATGACTTTAGACTTGACTTGAAAAAATGTTCTAAGACTTGTGACTTGACTTGGACTTTTACACCAATGACTTGGGACTTGAATTGGACTTGAACCGGTTTACTTGAAAAGACTTGATATTTTACCCCAAATATAAAATTTAACATGCATATTATATAGAGATTGAAAATGTGACGTCATTCACGGGTAGAACCGCAAAGGATTCTGGGAACTCGTGGCAAGCGGTACTAGCGCACGCAGGCTTTCAATTGAAATCAGTTATACAGCGATAAAAAGAAACACAAAAATGTCAAGAAGCTGTTGTATTATTAACTGCAATAGCCGGTCGCATGACAGCCACGGGAAGCCGACGGGTAAAGAGTAACATAAAGAGTTGTTATCGGATTACGTCGTTGAAGAGAAATTGTTCGAGCCATGTTTCCTGAAGTAACAAAGAGGCGACGGGTGGCCTGGATTGCAGCCATTCAAAGACCAAATATAACGTCCCAGAACACTCCAGCTCACAGGTTAGTCTGCTCCAAGCATTTCCACACAGGTCAGTCTGCTGTTGTAGTTAATGCGTCATTTTCATAACATAATTGGTGATATAGGTTACAAGCAAGTCTGGCGCTGAACAGAAATTGTCGCGCTATGCTCCTTTGTTTATTGTGCATAAATAGTGAATTGTCCTGACACAATATTGTGTTTCGCTTCTGTTATTATGGTACATTGACAAAAACATATACTTTCATTCACAGGGTAAAACAGTTGTTTTGTATCACCAATCGCCCAGTACGATTACAGCATACAATATTATTGTCACTGCTACATTTCTGTGATGCTACCAGAAATTATTTCCACTGCTAATTAATTACCGTTGAGCTCAAAGGTCCTAAACGGTTAACGAATGTGTATTTATGACGACGATTTGTGAGACTGGTAAACTTATGATACGTACAATGGTCTTTACTTTCTACACAGTGCATTTCAAGGTCCTGTACCCATCCGTCGGTAAACTGTACCTGGGCTTGTTGCAGTGACCGGAAGTTACTAAACTTCACGAGTGTATGCACTCACTCCAAGAAGCGTATAATTATAAATATGCATATAAATATGCTACGATGAGATAGCTGACTTCATCTAACTAGCAAATGTTTTCCAGGCTACGTTGGTGATGCAGTTTTTTTTTTTTAAATGATATTTTTAAAAAAAATATCATTTATTTATGTATGATATTTTTGTCATGCGATTTTAAAGCCGGTCCTACAAGCGCATCCAAGAATAACATGCAGCTTATCTCAGAACTGTCGGTGAAAATTATTCTTGGAGCTAGGTTTAATTGAGCTGCATTTTAAAGAGGTGCAATTTCACAATTTGTGTATATTTTCTAAGTTCACTATTTTGTCATGTGTTGAGAAAAACACAGATTTAAAAATTACATGGTCTAATATTTACATTTAGCATATAACTGCAACATGCTTTTTTTTCGTTTTTTTTTTAAAGACTCGAAAGGACTTGAAATTCAAAATTTCAGACTTGTGACTTTACTTGGACTTTTACACCAGTGACTTGAGACTTGACTCTGACTTGCCTGACATTACTTGAGACTTGACTTGAGACTTGAGGATAAAGACTTGAGACTTACTTGAGACTTGCAAAACAATGACTTGGTCCCACCTCTGCTAGAAATATTATTAACAGTCGTCTCCGTACCACAGTTTGCTATCAGTAAACACCAACGGCATTCATTGATAGCATAGCACATCCATGTTAGCAGTCTATAAACGATAGTTTAGCATATTAGCACAGGTATCAATAAAGGACTACCGTATTAAACACTTTTACTAACCTCAGGCAGACGGACAGGCGCTCTGCAGGTGGGATTGAGCGCCTGTAGTCGGTGTCTAGGCGGGCGATTCTTGGACCAACGCGGGACAGCAGGTCCTCAAACTGGGCGAGGGGAAGACGGCGATATCGCTGAAATCGGCCGTCATCCAGGCGCAGCTCCTGGAGCAAGTGTTGTAACTCACCAAACTGCTCATGCGTCTGGAGGACCTGATGGACCCAGGTACGGTGAGGACATCCTTAACGCCGCTGCTCTGCTCTCCACAATAAATAGAGAAGGGAGACTCTCTCTTCAAACGCTAGCTCGACAGCTGACAAAGATACCGGTCTGGCACAACTTCCTCCCACATCCCTCCCACATTTCCGGTTCACGCACGTCAAAATATGCAATTTTGAGGCGCGATGGATTTTTCTTGGACACGCGTTGAGGTGCGAATGTGCACGCGTCAAATTAGGGGCGTTTTTGTTCGCGTCTATCGCGTTCAGTGTGAACACACCGTTAATGTTTTGCTTTTATTCCCCTTGTTTTGTAGTGTATTGCATTTATAAAATGAGGTTGCTGTTGTAAAGTGTGTGACTTTGGGTTATCCTTTAAGTGTGTGAGCGCTCATAAAAAGAAAAAAGAAATTTGTGGGATTAAAATATAATTACATTTTATCATAAGAATCAAGAATCGCACTAACTGTACCATGACATAAAAAATGTGGCATTTTACCCAGCTAACTATTTTAATTGGAATTATGTTTTGTAAAATATATTTTTTGTTTTTATTTTTTGTTTTTGAAGGCTCTGATAGGATGAATTTCTTAGACAACCAAGAAATTGAGGCACTAGTGGCTAACACTGTATTTTAAGCGAAAGCATAATTCTGGCAACCACTACCAATCAGCAATCAGAAAACAAAAATAAAAATAATGATGAGGAAAATGCAAATAGTTCATCCAATCTGGGAATCACATCAGCTTTAAGTAAATCATGCTAGCTCACAGCATGTGACAATCCCACCACCTCCTAACAAGAGTATGTTGCTGTCATTAGAAGGACCACATTGTGTGATTATTTCACCAAGAGTCTGAATAAAATTTGACGAACTAATTTAGTTTGTGTGGCTATTTCTGTGTGTATAGATTAATAAAATGATTAGGTTCCATTCACTAATCCAAATCAAGTGAGTAAACTTTGGAAATAAATCAAGAGAGGATACATACACATAATTCGGTAGTAGAACGACTTTTAGCAGCTATATCTTGAAGTAATCATTTTCTGTATGGCTTTATCATCTCACATAACTGCGGAGGACATTAGGCCCCTCTTTTAACAAAAGAAACTGTTTATTGGGCTTGATTGCTATTTAAAAGTCGGTGCTATAGTTCAGATATTTTTTCTTTTTTTTTACAGCCCATTTTTTGTGCTTGTTGCATTACACAGTTTTACTAAAGTAAAGGACTCATTGTCTTGATACATGCTCAATCATCCAGGTAAGTACATCCCCAAAAGTGGATTTTGTTCATCTGGACATAGCGTTTTCAGTGGGAAGACCCTTTTTGTCACTCAGCCAAGTGACTCCTGCAGTGCAAAAAACCGACTCATTAAAATATACTAATTACAACAGCTAATAGTCATGCTTTAACATTCCCACATCTTAACATACCTATCTTAAAATATAAGTAAAGTTGTTTTTATTTATAGCATTAAACATAACTGACATTTTGGTGCATAGCAAAACTGTCAGTCATACAGTCATAGAGTCATAGAGCATGGTTAGCACCCTCATGACTTACCATATTTGCAATGGGCAATTAAAATTGGTACACTCATACTTTTTTGAGGTATAGTAAATATGCTTCAATTGATAGTCATTAATTAAGTATGAGATTTCTGATTATTTGGCAGTCATTGAACGTGCTGCAATGCCGTGAGCATAGCAGCCACCCAGCCCAGCTCTAGAATTTTCTTTTCCTCCCTTGATCTGATGAGGAGTGTTGTTCTTGTGCCCACTGCCAGCTGGAAACTTGGGTACATTTAATATGAGTTGCTGTAGATAAGTTTATGAAACATTTGTACTTGAAACTGATGTTTTAATGTGTTGTTAGACAGAGAAGTCATGAGCCGAATCCGACAGGCATTGGCCATTGCATGAACTCCTCTGGGGAGTTAGCTTGCAGCACATGTTCAAATTGAATGTTCTGGGTCTTATTATGCTGCAGCGAGATTCAAATCCACAACTGCGATGTTTTTGTTAAGGAAGAAAGCTGAATGTTGTAAAATATGTGAATGAAGTTATTACCGGGCTGGATAGCAGACTGTTAGCAAGCTAGCAGCTAAGGAAACCTGGCTACCTTTCCAATATGGCGGCTGATACAAGGTCAAATATCAAGATTATGTGTTTTTGCCTAAGAAAATTTGGTTAACAGCATTTATTTTTTCTATTTTTTATATGGACCAGCCTGTATCTTTATGATGTTAAGACTGCTAGATGAGCTGTTAGTGACACTGAGTTAGTCATGACTATGCTTTCTGTGTTTTTTCCCTCCCCTTTTGGTATCCTGTTTCTGCTGGATGAACCACTTCATGATAATCCTCATCTGATGACTCCGCTGCGCTATCCTGCCTGGTAGATTCTCCTTGCTGCAGGTGTATGCTTCTGCCAGCTGGATGCTGTTACTGGATAGTACACCGTTCCAATGGAGCGGTAGGAACAAATTGAAACACACTAAAAGAAAAGGGTTATTGTTTAAAATTGTGTTTTAATAAATGTGTTAATGTTAATTAAGTGTTCATTGTGTGCTGGAGGTCCTACTGGTCCTATGGTGGAGCAGCTACTACCTCTCCTTTAACCCTTTAAGACCTACCATAGAACAAAGTCCGCCAGAGCTTATATTATATTTTTACATGCTGTGGAGCCATTTCTGGGAGCATTTCAAGTTGCTATACATCAATACAACCATTATAGCCCAGATTTTAATAATATGTATTCATTAAGTGCATAGTAATTACATAAATTGCAAAAAAGTGCAATGAACTACAAAAAAATTGAAAATCGTTTTTGATTTTTTAACATATATTTGTAGTTAGAGAAATTTAAGAGGCTTATCCCTCAAAACTGTAAATACAAAAAAGTTGCACAAAATAGTTTCCCACCACAGGAAATTTATTGTCTTCATAGTTTTATTTTTGAAATACACCAATTTTTATACACTGCAGGAAAAACGAAAATAAATATTATACTGCAAATTTGCAAAAAAGCAGCATATGCATCAAAATAAACTATTTCCAGCAGTGCAATATGAGTCCTAAGCATCCCAGAAACGACACAGAAAGTCATAAAGTCAAAGATAACTTTTAAAAAGAGCAGTATAGGCCCTGAGGCCCTGATGGCAAAAAAGACTACATTTCCGCGAAAATGACGTCACTTCCGGTTTCGGGCAGGTAATGGCGGAAATGCAAAAGTTCGCGCTGACGTCTATTCCAACGTAGGAAGTGTTATGAACAGCTGATCGGAAAAAAAATTTTTTGCGCTAGCTTACGTGGTTGCAGTGCTACTGGGATTTAAAAATAGTTACGCAAAACAGAGCGTTACCGCTCCGATCGGCTCTAAAGGGTTAAGAAAGTTGCCTCTGATGGGATACAGATATTTGGGACACATTTCAATTCTTGTAAGAGTTTAAAAAATACACAAACTTGGAAGAGTTGGCTGGATTTGTACAAAATGAGATGGCTGGCAATGGAAAGATGCAATTTGATTCTTACATGTTTAACCCTTTAAAGTCGGTCGGAGCAGGCACGCTCTGTTTTGCGTAACTATTTTTAAATCCCTGTAGAACCGGGAACTGCGTAAGCTAGCGCAATAATTTTTTTTGCATATGAAACCAGAGGAGTTGTACTTACATCTTATGCCATCAGCTTGTCCTAGGTCACGGTTTCCTTCCACATATAGCTTTGCAAAAATTGTATAAAAAGCGCTTGCAGTAACAAAAAAATAATATTCCAGAAACACGCTTTGCCGATCCGATCAGCTGTTCGTATTCCAGATGTATTTAATTTTCAATCAAGATGGCAGAGCTGTAATCATGCTCTAAAATTATATATTGTAATATGAAAATTGTAAAGTTACTTAACCTGTGAGTCCTTGGTAAAGACATTCTCTTCAAAGTGAACGCTGCAAAGATGAGATGCAAGTTTCAAGTACAGTACATTTCAAGTACATCCTTCTTATGTTAGCTAGCCACCAGTTCAGTCTCTGTGCTACACCATCACCTACAGGACAACTGCAAAAAAAAAAACAACAAAACAATAACAAACAAAAGAATAAAAAAACAAAACATGTAGTTAAGATGATGGTTTTTTAATTAGCTGCTGTAAAACAATGTAATAACAATAAATAAATGCAACATGACATTAACTACTTTTTAGGCAAGTACTTTATGTACTTTTGGAGAACTGTTAGATCATCCATGTTTTCTACAGTCATTGGTTTGCTGGACAAAGTGGCCCACCCGAGGGGTCCCCTGCCGTCAACCAGCAAGCCACCCTGGCTGAGGATCATCTGGTTGCCAGGGCAGAAGGAGCAGAGCATGCCAGGCAGTCATGGAGGTACAGCATTCTAATAAGGTGTCAAGGGGGTATACACCAGGCTTTGGTGGACACGGGCTGCACACAGCTCCTGGTTCACCAAACCCCGCTTTGCCCCGGGACATTATTGGTGTTGCAGTGGGTGGAGGTTACATGTGTACATGGGGGCATTCACAGACAAAACACATGGAATAAAGGCTGCAGGCAGTTTGTACCTGTGGCGTCCTCTAATTTTAGGAACACATTGACAGGGATTTAATAAACTTTTGGGGCAGTATGTGGGGTTCTGATCACGATATTAAGTAGTGTGTAGTGTCTGCGTGGCGCTCAGCGGTGATGCAGGGTTGTCCGACGCCGATTCCGATGATTCGCCCCACAGAAGATTTTCCACTGGTGACACCCTACGCTCAGCCTTTGACAAAGTGATAGAAATTGATGATCACTTCCTGCTGCGTTGACCTACCCTCGCTTTGTACTATTGAATGATCCTAACAGAAAAAAAAAGGGTTAACACTGACTTAATAAAAAAGTGTTATATTTTATCTCAGATAAACTAGTCAGTGTTTATTAGTGTTTGCTCAACTAGAAGTCTTCATAGTAGCATCCACACATCAAGTCTTTAACCCTTTGAAGCCAGTCGGAGCGGGCACGCTCTTTTTTGCGTAACTATTTTTAAATCCCAGTAGCACTGCAACCGCATAAACTAGCGCAATAATTTTTTTTGCATATGAAACCGGAGGAGTTGTACTTACATCTTATGCCATCAGCTTGTCCTAAGTCACGGTTTCCTTCCACATAGCTTTGCAAAAATTGCATAAAAAGCGCTTGCAGGAACAAAAACATAATATTCCAGAAACACGCTTTGCCGATCTGATCAGCTGTTCGTAACACTTCCCACATTGAAACAGACGTCAGCGCGAACGATCGCATGTCCACCATTTCCTGCCCGAAACCGGAAGTGACGTCATTTTCGCCGAAAATGTAGTTTTTTACTTGTAGGCCTTAAGAGCCTATACTGGTGTTTTTATAAGTCATGTTTGACTTTATGCTTTTCTGAATAGTTGCTGGGATGCTTAGAACTCGAATTGCACTGCTTAAAATAGTTTATTTTGATGCACATGCTGTTTTCTTTGCAAATTTGCATCATAGGATTGTTTTTCATTTTTCCTGCAGTATATAAAAATTGGTGTATCTCAAAAATAAAACTATGAAGACACTCAAAATAAATTTCCTGTTGTTGTAAACTATTTTTTGCAACTTTTTTGTATTTAAAGTTTTGAGGGATAAGCCTCTTAAATTTCTCCAAGCAGAAATATATGTAAAAAAACAAAAACGATTTTCAATGTTTTTGTAGTTTATTGCACTTTTTGTTTAATGTAGTTACTATGGACTTAATGCATACATATTATTAAAATATGGGCTATAACAGTTGTATTGATGTATAGCAACTTGAAATGCTCCCAAAAATGGCACTACAGCATGTAAAAATATAAAGTAACCTCTGGTGGACTTGGTTCTGTGGTAGGTCTTAAAGGGTTAAACAAATAATGAAAGGATAATGAAAGAAAGTTTAATGTGAAATTACTGAATTATATGAAATATTATGGCTTTGTCTGCCAGAGTGTTTTTCTTTAAACTACTTGGGACACTGCCTTTTAGTGATGTCACTAAAGGAAAGGTTCTAATGTTGTGTTGCCATAGTCTCCGGAGTTTACTTTTAAAGCTCACTTACAGAACTGACTTATACAGCTTAGTTAGAAAAGTCAAGCATCCAGACATTTGAAGGACTATTCACTCATTAAGGTGACATTTTCTATTTTAAAAGTTCTCAAAAACTTTAGATGAAAAAGGAAACAAGAAAAGTTACGACTGAGGCAGATAAGAAAGATCCAGGAGATCAAAGTAAGTAAAAAAAAGAAAAATCCCCCAAATAACAGAATCTACATTTCTAACAATGTTGAGGCTCTGTGTATAAAACGATTCATTTTTAGAGGATTTAAATCCTGGTTTTGATTGAAACTAACCTAAGTGCAACATGTCTAATCAAAGAAAGGTTACTGGGGCACTTTGTCTTTTGGTAAAATAATGTGACAAGTTTATTCTTGGACTGAGCAGTGAAAACAGAGCAACAAGTGTCATCAGTATCTAGACTTAGTAGACCTAGTATGGACTCGTGTTGGTGTGTTTTTTATCAAAAGGATAAACTTGTTATTATATTGTAAGCAATACTAATTTAAAATTCAGTGACATCAAAATCCTTCTAGTCCTGATGTCGAGCGCTCTTTTTCACTAATGTGTTGTTGTTGTTGTTGTTGTTTATAGATTGTAAGAGCAGGATGGCTAAAAGAAAGGCCAGTCCTGAAAAAACGACCCCCATAAAAAGAAGGAGGGTCTCTGAGCAGGCTGGTCCTTCCACCAGCTCAGATGCTCATGTGGTCAGGGGAGTCAAGCGAAAGGTCCAACAAGATGAAGCGGGGACAGCCAATACAGCAAAGAAGCGTAAACTTCTTGACCATGTGAGCGGTGACAAGGGGCAGGCATCTTCCTGGTTGGACACTGGTAAAGGTAGGCTAATTAGTTGAGTGAGGGGTAGATTAAGTGTACATCTGGTTGCTAGTTTGAAGATATTAGTGTTTGGGAGATATTTGTGTCTATTATCTAATAAGCTGACGTGCTTTTGGTGTTTTCCACATCTGCAGACTGCAGCATAGAGATTTCAGAGAGCTGCAGTAA
Organism: Simochromis diagramma; assembly: GCF_900408965.1. Classification (NCBI taxonomy): domain Eukaryota; kingdom Metazoa; phylum Chordata; class Actinopteri; order Cichliformes; family Cichlidae; genus Simochromis; species Simochromis diagramma. The sequence goes on from NW_024386831.1 coordinate 11,141,313, forward strand.
AAACAAAAAGGCTGGCAAAAGGAAAGCTGCGGGAGACACCAGGGACCCACCTAAGAAAAAGAAAGTGGACCAGGACAAAACCAAAACTGTTGCCAAAAAGTCAGTGGCTGAACAGAAACGTAAGTAGCAAGCAGCTTGGCTTTTATATTCAGGTGAAGAGCAAAATGAACATTTAGGGTACAGCAGAGAGTAATTTGTGTGACAGCTGTAGTAAAACCCAATTTGTGTTTGTCTGTTTAGGTGACTTCCAAGCGAGATACGTGGAGGAGCAGCGGCTTGGAGAAGGAGGATGCGGAGCAGTGTTTGCTGGCTACCGCATAAAGGATCATTTACCAGTAAGTGTTCAGATGGTGGTAGTAAGACAGGCAGTAACGCAGATAAGGGATAATATCGTAAGCTGTTTTACACCTTTAATTATGTCATACTGAGGAAATGCTCATCAATGCCCTGTGTCTTTTAGGTGGCCATCAAACACATCCCAAGGGGGAACGTGTACTGCAAAGTGAAGGTAAATGTGCAAGACTTGAATTGTTTTTACATTAGTGGATTGCATGCAGCGTTCACCTGTGGAACGTCTGTGCCTCATCATCCACTTTGTTGAAATATTTCAGGATGATAACGGGAAGAATGTGTCAGTGGAAGTTGCCATCATGCTGAAGCTTGCAGCTGAAGCAGATGGATCAGTGGAAACATCAGCCCCAGTGTCTCTGTTGGAGTGGTTTGACTTTGGCAGAGAGCTGATCCTGGTGATGGAGAGACCTGTCCCCGCTGTGGACCTGGATAAATACATCGAAGAAAATGGAGGATTTTTGCCAGAGGACAAGGCCAAGGCAAGTTGACTTGCCTTAGAAGAGTCTTAGACTGTACATCATTCAATCAAAGCACAGAGTATTAGAGAAAGATTAACCCATTGATTGATTATTGTCTTTTTCATCGTTTCCAGGTAGGGCTGGGCTATATCATACCGTTCATGGTAATACCGGTGTAATTTTGGGCAACGATAGGAAAATGAAATATCACGATAGAATATGGGTAAAACGCGCATGCGCAGTGCCTTTGTTTACATACGCACATGGCGGTGACGCCGCATGAATTCTGGTTGTGTTTACTGACCTCAAAACGATTTTATGTACACGGCGACTTTGCTAAGCTACAAAGCCGCACCGCTCGATGGATTGTCGGAGCATTACGGCTATCGTAGGCAGGCGCCTGGTGGAGTGATACGTACTGCACCTCAACATTATATTACCGTATTGTGTGTGTATAACCTCTTTTTAAGTTTTGTGGATATTATACATGGTTATGCTGAGGATATGTCGGCCAATTTCCACTGGAAATGCCTTTTGGTTAAACTGTCAGCAAGGAATTTGCACTGTTACATTTTTATATAACTTTAATGGACATAAAAAAACAGCTGCTTGTTTAAGTGAAAATACATTGATGGGGTTTTTTGCACTAATAAAATTGTGGAGTTGTAAAGTATTTTGTCTAGTGTCAATTATATCGTCAGTTATATCGTTATCGCAACTTTTCAAATGTATATCGTGATAAATATTTTTGGTCATATCGCCCTGCTCTATTTCCAGGTCATTCTGAAGCAGCTGGTTGATGCTGCGAAGCACCTGGAGGATAGACACATCTTTCACCGGGACATCAAGAGTGAGAACATTCTAATTGAGACCGGCTCAGATGTACCGCGTGTTCGTATCATCGACTTTGGACTGAGCTGCTTTGTTAAGGAGCGGTCGCAGTACCGCGTCTTCTATGGTAACATATTCTGCTCTTGCTCTTCACAGATGTCACAATTTTCGCCTTTTGTTTTAGAAGAAATTGCAATTGTGTCTGTTTATTAGGTACAGAAATTTACTCCCCTCCCGAGTGGTACAGGCGCAGTTGCTACAGGTGTGGACCCACCACGGTATGGCAAATGGGAGTGGTTCTGTACGAAGCGCTTCATGCGGGGGACTTTAACACCACGAGCTTCCTCAAAAAGCGCCTGAAATTCAAAAGACGTCTGTCCAAAAGTAAGAAAACGTCACACTTCAAGACTGACTGATGGCTTGGACCACTGGAACTATCATCTTCATGTTTTTTCTCTTTCCTTTCTTTCCAGACTGCCGGGATTTCTTGGACGCGTGTTTAACCAAAGTCCCGGAGACGCGGCCGACGCTGGAGGACCTACAGCATCACACTTGGCTGAGATAAGCATATCACACACACACACACACACAAACACACACAATTCAGACGTTATCATTTATGTGTGATGTATGAATTACCTTGCTTTTTTTCAGGAAATATTTTTTTTAATTGGCCCACTTTAAATTTCAGTGTTTTGGAATTCCTGTAACCCCCCCAGCCATCCCAGGAAAGGGGATCTCTCTTTGAATGGGCTTTCCCGAGGTTTCTTCCCGTCAATCTGGCCCCCCCAGGGGAGTTTTTCCTCGTCTTCATAGAGAGCTTGGGCTGGGTCAGGAGCTCCATCAAAGCTGTCTTTATTTAATTACTCTAATGTAATCATATACTTTAAAGTAATCAAATAAAAGACAGTAAAAATCTGAAGACTTGAAGTAAACTTCCATTAAAATAAAACTTGTTTAATTCATCTTTGCTGAGGATACTGTGTTATTACTATTTCAAGGATTATGTCAGAACCGGTGCCTTTATGGCACCGGATACTGGTACCCATCACTAGGGAACAGAACAAACCAGACATCAATTACAACAAAAATGACACTGACCCAGCCAGCATAACTTGTCTGCCTTAAGATATTAATATTAATATTACAAATTGGGTGATTGCCTAAAAGTAGCTTCTCATGTGTTCAGCATTGTCAAAGGCTACATTTTAATTAAAACCACAATCTAGTAATGTTCTGTCTTTAACCTTCCTAATTTGTTTTTTGTCCTAACCTAACACTAAATTGCCAGTGAAAACAAAAGTTACATAAATAAAGAAAAGTAAAGAAAATTACGGTCTCACACAGGAGTCAAACCCTAGTTTCTAGATGATGTCAGTAATAGGAAATTCTATCTTTAAAAAAAACAAATTGTTACACCACTTTGTCAGCCTCGCTGGCGTCAAGAATCATTAGTATTACTCCTATGCTAAAGCTTTAGTAGAAGTTGCACATCAGTTGGTGTCCCCGCCCCTTATCCCCCTTAAAATCCTAACTTGAAGATGCAGAATTTGCTTCCTATTAATATGGATGTCATTCATGAAGGTAATACCCAAGCAAATAGCAATTTTATTATGATCTGTGCTGCAGTTGTAAGACCTGGCACTCGAATCCTTCCTAAAGCCCTCTCCCCAGTCCCTACTGACATTGTCGTGATGCTTTCTCACTGCAGTCATGCAGTTTATTCTATAAAAAGCTCTTACGGTGTGTTCACACCGAACGTGATAGACGCGAACAGAGCGTCAGGTTTACATGTAAAGTCAATGGAAAAGCGCGATGACCCGCGATTGCGGCTCCCGCGAAAATTCGGAAGCAGATTTGCGTCGCCAAAACGCCTGAAACGCGTGTCAGTCTAGCGCGTTTGGAGCGTTTGACTCGCGAAAAAAACCACGCGCCTGAGTTTTTGTGTTGCATTTTGTGTTACGCGTTACGCGTCTACCGCTCGAGTTGGAAAAATCTGAACTCCAGCGTCAAATCGCACCGCGACAACCAATCAGGAGCCTGTTGACGTGGCTGTGACCTAGGTCAAAGGGGCAGATCCAGCCAAAGCCCTTCATTCTTCAGTGGAAGGAAGGCTAATCAACGCCGTAGCAAACAACCTGGAGCTGTACGACACCAGCTGCTTTCTGTACCGAGACAGGAATATAAAGGACCGAGCTTGGAGGAAGATATGTAAAGAGATCGGGCAACCTGATAAGTTCATTCATTTCTCTTTTGAAAGTTTTCACTGACCAGGGGAAGCCGCACAAAAGCTAGCAAGCCACCGCTATTTTCCCACTCACGTACAAATACCGTTCTGCTTTTATGCATGTTGTCATATAGGAATATATTTTGTTTATTAATAAACAGCACACAGTGGTCCCGCTGTTCATCCGTCACTGCTTCGCTTTTTCGCTGATTTTCTTTTTCTTTTCTTTTTTTTGCACCGTACAGCATTGCATTCTGCAGCCTGATTGACAAATCTCCTTTGTGTCGTGTCTCCTGCGCTTGCCAAATTTATCATGTTTGGTTTTGATAATAGAAAAAACAGCACAAAAATACCCATAACTATGAGCCTCATTCGGAAATAGACACCTGCACCGCGAGGGAAAAAGGCGCACGAAAGTGGCAGGCAGATGAAGACAAAACGCGGCATAATAATACTTTTACCTTTTTTTCAATCTACAAAGGTTTGCACTTTGAGAATCAATTGTGAGAACTGTGACCAATGTTCATGTGTGTGGGGAAAACAGTGTATACAGTGCGTGACCAGGGGCTAGTTATTCTGAGAACCCCTGCTGCAATAAATGAGGGACCACTGTATATACTTTCTCTGATTATATTCAACATGTTAACATTTAATACTGTATTGATAGAGCCAACTGATTCTGCAGCAGAGCATCCCCTGTTGCTTCTCCTGGCTCCCCAGTCCCTGAGCTCCTGCTGCTGCACCCACAGGTATGTACAGCAAGCACTGATACCTTTTTAGTCGGTGGGATTGCCTTGTGATCACCTTTACTAAATATCTACAACCAATCTGATTATATCCTGTTTTGGTTTTTTTTGTTTTGTTTTTTTTCAATGTTGAAATTAAAATCTAGTAGCAGCCTTCTCATTTCTTTGTGTTTTGTGCTGTTTTACAGGCCCACAGAGGAGGACAGCTCCGAGGCAGATGAGGGACAGGTTCCAGGACGGTCCATCGGCGGTGGAGCTGGCCATCCTGGAGTCCGTGAAGAGGCCACACCAGTCTCCAATGGAGCATTTCCTCCTCAGCCATGTTCCTGGTCTGGAGAGCAGCTGGTCCTTTTTATTCCTGTCTCTCTGTAAATACTTATATTTTATATATTTATGTTTAATGTTTTTCTGTTTGAGAATTTTAATATTATTTCAAATAAATTTTTATAATGACTAATGTCTCAGTTCTATTACACAGCAAATGTTGGCACACGACTTGACACATGTAGAATTTATTTCATATTATACTAATGACAAAATATACTAATACAGTGGGATGCAAAAGTTTGGGCAACCTTGTTAATAGACATTATTTTCCTGTATAAATCCTTGGTTGTTACAATAAAAAATGTCAGTTAAATATATCATACAGGAGACACACAGTGATATTTGAGAAGTGAAAAGAAGTTTACTGGATTTACAAAAGTAGTGGAGAAATGCAGGACTCACTGAGGCGGAAGTAATTCAAAACACACAGCTTTATTGCTGGTAAGAAGCAGAACAGAAAAACACTAACTAAACTGGAAGAACGGAATAAGTAGGCAGGAAGGCTGGCTGGCAAACGGAGCACACAGAGGAAGCGAGGGTGAACAGACGTTAACGATGCGACACCGAGTAGGGGAAGACACAGACACTAAATACAAGAGGTGAACGGAGCAAAGAGGAAACAGCTGGGAGACACGGCTGACGTTGATTACACTGACGAGACAGGGAGAGCACAAAGCTGAATGCACTGACAAGGGGCACAGACCTACAAAATAAAACAGGAAGCACACGCCAGACAGAGACAGACTCGTAAACGGGCATAATGACATCATGGACAAACAGAGGGACATACGGGCAGAGAAGACTAAGCACAGGCAACCTAAACCAAACATAAGGGCAAGATAACAAAACCTAAACCAGAAATAATCATCATCAACATCATCATCATCTGATACAAGTGTGTACATATGTTTTAACCAAAATCAATGCAGGTGCAATTAATTTGGGCACCACAAAAAAAGAAATGGAATAAGTATTTAGTTTGGTATATCAATGTGTTGTGTCTCCCTATATGATATAGGGGTTGCCATTTGTCTGGACGTGCTTCCCATCCGAGCTGCCACAGCAGAGGAAAGTTCCAGCGCTCCTGGAATCCCTATGTGATGGACCGCCAGTCTCCAGGTGAAGGCAACAGCCATGAAGTCGTCCACCTAGACAGTCCCAGATGGCCGTCGCTACCTGGGGGGTGATGTGGCTCACCGTGGACACACCGACTCTGTAACTGAACGCTTGGTCGTGAAGGAGTCCCCGGTGACAAGGAACCTGGACAAAATTGTTCAAAATTAGTATTATGTGTACTGCAGTTACAAAATACATTATTCAAATTCCAAAATACTTTTGTGATGTCAGATTTAAATCACAAAACTTAAATCTTACATAAAACATTTTGTAATTATAAGGATAATTACAAAATGTATATTAGATAATATCTAAAACAGTTGTGTTTTGTTTTAACTTTAACATATCATAATTTGATTGGTAGCAACTTTTACAACTACAGTGAGCCAATCACTCATAATTCCTAAACATGTCAATCAGGTAGGAATGAAGTAAGACATTAATAGAAATAAAGAGTTGTATGTTGACATGTAGCCCTTTCCTTGCTTAAATCATTAATATTTTTGAAAAATTAATCTGTGATAAGACATAGCTTATCAAGATAGAACCATGTAACTAAAGATGAACCAAACTGTTCACAGTTTTATCTAACTCTGTTTTAATAAAGGCTGGTGACCCCTGTTATAGAGTCTGACAGCTGCAGGGATTATATACAAATACTCAACTATACCAGAATTAAACCAGGTCTAAATAAAAAGGAGTGAGTATCACTACAAAGATTAACCTACATTGGTCCTAATACCAGTTTGATATCAGCAAACACCGAGAGCATGCATATGACACCACAGCCATGCTATCGTTGCAAACACTGATAACAGCATAAATTGAATTAAATCAGGACTTGATGAGACCTTTCAAGTATCACTAGAAAATTTGCCCAAGTCTGAGATGAAAGTGGCTCAGAGATGCAAACAGAGATAAGCTGGAAGGGGAAATCAGACAAATTTTGTCTTTTACAACTTCAGAAAGAATTTACTTACAGTTGTATATTTTAGTGTCTGTGTTTCAGTAACTACAATATAAAGTGCTGCAAAAAGATATTAGCCCTCTACATGATTTCTTAGTTTTTTTTGCATATTTGATGATTTTTTTGATACCTAATTGTTTTCAGATCAAACAAATGTTAATATAAAACAAAGATAACCAGAGTAAATGATAAATGCTGTTTTCAAATGATTTATTAAAGGCAAAAAGCTACCAACCAAAAGAGTAATTGCCCTCTAAACCTAATAACTGGTTGAGCCGCCCTTAGCAGCAAGAACTACAATAAAGCATTTGTGATAACTGCCAATGAGTCTTTCACATCACTCCTCTTTGCTAAATTGTTTTAATTCAGCCACACTGGAGGGGGTTTTGAGCGCGAACAGCTTGTTTAAGGTCACACCAAAGCTAATCAATTGAAATGAAGTCTGAGTTTTGAATAGGTCACTCCAAAACCTTTATTTTGTTTTGGCTTTTTTTGAGTCCATCTTCTTTTTGGTTACCAGTGGTTTTGTTCTTGAGCTTTTTGTTCAGTCTCTTATTGTCGTATCATGAAAAAGTGACCTTAACTGAGACAAGTTAATGGTAAATGGACTGGTTCTTATATAGTGATTTTCCACTGACCTGATCTATCTCCAGAGCTACAGCCACCCAAAGCGAGGCCTGCAATTCTTTTGAAAATCATTTTTTACACAGAGCCACGTAGATAATAAATGAAATCATCATTTAAAAATCATGTTTTTCAGTTACCTTTATTATCTTTGTTTCTTTGATGATCGGAAACATCAAGTGGGACAAATGTGCACAAGAAAGGGGGCAAGTACTTTTTCACTATATTGATATGGTGTAGCTGTCTGTACCCTACAGACCAGCTTTCATCATATTTATACTGGCAACTTGAAGAAAGTCTCTGAAGTCCTCCAACCACCATCAGCGGCTAGGTGCTGCACCACCAGAGGAAAACAGTCATCTGTTGTCTTCACAGGTTGTTAATTAATTTCAGGATGGGGTCTAATCAGTAAAGTCTCCTGCGTAAAGTCTTCACTCTCATGCATTTTCACTCACACACTAACAAACTTTGGTGTGACATCTCGAGGATGTGAAAATCTCAGAGGTGACATTTATACAACTTTGGTTTTAATAGCACAGTACTTATTTTTCCTTCTGAATTTTCTGCACCAGGACACACGGATCAATGAACTGAAATTTTGATCATGTTTTTTGTGACATGTTCAAGTCCAGGGCCTTACGGTGCTTTACTACAAAACAATTTATAAAGCGATAAACTATAAAGTGAAAAGTGGTGTTTTTGTTGCGATAAATAACTGGCGGGCAATAACTTACAAGAAAATTGCTCTGTCGAAAATCCATCATAGATAAGCAGGAAAGGAATTGTTTTAAAGGATTTCATTTAGCAGGGTAGGAAAACAGAAGAATAACACTGCGCAGAAACACTTCTCAGATACTGAGTCCTGTCCACCACTGCACAACAGCCTGCACAGATGAAAGGTTACACAAAATGAAGAGATGGTCTGTTTGCAACAGGCAAATATAGCTTAGGTTGAGCTCCTCGAAACGAAGCTCTATTTAAACTGGTAAGTTATACTTAGCTACTGTTTCTTAGCAGGCTAATGATAGCTCATGTTTATTTATCTCTTTTCTCTGGAATCTATTCATCTACAGAAGGCTGTTGTTTTACTGTGAAAGAGACTGTTTGGTGAAAGATTGAAAACAGGTGGCACAACCACAACTGCTATCACATTTCCCAAAACCTGTGATTTTTTCATCTCCTTATCTCCATTTAGGTCTTTTAAATTGCAATAATATGCCTAGATGTGTTTTATTAATGTGAGAGCAGGCCTCTCTTTCTTTGTATCAGTGGAAAGCTGCCATGTGCCTGCTTGGACAGAGCACTAGCTAACGACCCATGTGTGGGCCTCTTAGGCGCTGTGCAAAGCTGGAGAGAACCTTTTAGAGCACCTGGTGTCTGAAAGACTCAAAAGTCTCATCCAGAGCTTGGAAAAAGTGTAAATACACTCAAGACGCACTCAAAGAGGATTGAGGCGCAAAGTAGGGTAAAATCCATTCAATCAGATGGTGAAAAGCTTCTTTTTCTGTACTGTAACTACGTCAGGAAGTGGCTGCTTGGAAGCACCATCTGTGGGGTTTGGCTCATCGGTCCCCTGTGATACTGGTAGATGAAATTAGTTGCTGTTCTACCTGTCTTGTTAAAGCGACAGGACTGAAAAAGCCCCTAGTGATTTCAGCACGAACATACAGATAGCAGACAACCCGCTGTAGCCTTAATGATCTCAGTGGGATCTGCATGGCTGAGAGAGCGGTGTGAATGGCAGCAGAGGATAGTGTGAAACCTTTGTAGCAATGATTAATTTATGAGTTAGTTCACAGACACTTGTTGGATTTCTACCTGTTACTGCTAATGGTCCTACTTTTGCAAATAAACTCTAAGTCATTCTTTTTCCCCAACTTTCAAAATGATGACACAGATGCATTAATGCCACCTCTGGAAATAAGATGGGCCAACTCTCATTTAAATGTAGCCTAGAAACAAAAAGTAAAGTATGGACTTTGCCTAATTCTCCCATCTTTAGCTGTTTTCAGATATGTTATGAGAATCGAGTCTGCATTTTAGCCCGGGGAAGTTTAACTACACATTTAATCCCTGTGATAGTTTAATATAAGAAAAAAAAGTGCAGTTCCAGCAGTCTGCCCCTAATTCTGTCCCCCGAGCCTCATGTTTAGGGTGAAGGGTGGTGTCTATAGGGTGCAGGAGCTAAGATAAGATGCATTGCTCCCACAAATTTGTTGTCAGTCCTTCAGGCAGTTACCTGCACTCTTCATTACAGAAGAGGATTAAAAGTGCTGGTAGGGGTGGCTGTGATCATTAGGAATTGCATTTTCAGGATTCTGATTTATAAAATTCCAAATTCAGACTTTCTTCTGAGAAATTTTTCAAAAGACCCCACTGGCCCAAATCCTCTTCCGCAATTCTTACATCTCCTGTATCTAATGCCTATAGAAGTTCAGGGCTGTGATGGATGCTTACTGACTGCTCACCTGTAACTGACAAAGAAAGCAACAGTAACATCCTTAAATGGGAACTCTGGTTCATTTCAGCCACATCACTGCAACCATTTCTCAGCTTTTGAGGTTTGCACAAAAGTAAAAGGAAAAAGGTTACACAAGGTCTTTCTTTCTTTTTCCTGCTGTTGATGAAGTCATCACAGGCCAACCTAGATCCAGTGTTAATCTAGACTGTACAAACACTGGAAATACTACATGCAACTGTTGCAGTTTATGTCAAACAACAAGGCAAGTCCTTTACAAATTCAGTCACACTGCCTTTAATGCATCCGTAACCTGTTCGCTCGGACAGCTGATGCCCGCAAATCACACCAGGTGGACCTCGACTGTGTTCAATTCATGTTTCGCACCGAGCACCGATTCCACTAATAGTTTATCGACTGTGATGACGTGACTTCAGGCTACGCATACAACCTCAAGGAGCACAGCTGTTATTAGGAAATATGGCCTACCATGTGTGACATCAGCCACCGCAGTGCTTCCCATTTCAAGGACATTGTAGGACAAGTGGGGTGTTTCTGGGTTTTGTTTGGTTTTTTTTTTTTAGGTGTTTTGCTCCCAAAAAAGAAACAAAGAAAAAATGGAAGGAAGGATAAGCCAGCCACCTGAGAGAGGAGGGGAGATTGTCATTCAGCAGGCGTCTGATGACTGTCAGGCAGTTCTCCTCCACTGCAGATGTGACGCAAACATACACTCCTCTTTCTCTTCTCTCCGCTGTGTCATCCTCCTCCCCGTCCTCCCCTCTGCTCCCTCTCCCTCTCCTTTCCTCTCCTCATTTCCTCTCCTTGTCTCGCCTGCTGTTTTCTTACCCTGCATGCCTCTGCTTACTCTCTGGGCATTTCTCTTCCTCTTTCTCCTTTTATTTATTTATTTATTTACCTCTCTGGCCTCCCACATTCCAGTTTTACCCCTTCTTTTTTTTTTTTTCCTCTTTCCATCCTCTCAGTGGAGATGAGTGGGTGGAGTGAAGCATTGTGCCCTGGAGATTGTTGTGCCATCCGCTTTTCAGATGGGCCAGACTTTGTGTGCATGAGTGTGTGTACTTGAAGAGCCCTCACACAACAAGAAAAATGGACATTCCCTTTTATTCAGGCTTAAATAAACGATCTGAGTTATTGCTTCATTGCTGTTGTCCTACAAATATATAAATCTTATTTAGACAATGACAGCTTATTTTCTGTTTCTCTGCCTCTCCCGCGATGCTTGATTTTGTGTCCAGACATTTTTCTTTTTGTTTTATTTTCGTTTTGGACCTAATTATTGACTCACGACCGGCCTTTTTCTCCTCACACTTCTTTCCATGTCAGCTCGGAATGAAAAATATCGCTCTCTCGCTCTCTACATTTCCTCGTATTTTCTCACTTACTCCTCATCTTCAACCCCTCCTCCTCCTCCTCTTTGGCCATTTTTAGACAGCAAATCCCATCCTCTGCTACACTACATCTCTGAGTGCCTGAGTATGTCTAAGTTCTACATGTTTTTTCAGAGATAGTAAAAGACACACACATTAAAAAACAAAACACAACAAAACATCATCCACCAAATCAAGATCACGGTAGCCTCCTCAATAAATATTTAACCTCAAGTCTTATTTACACATCTGGAAAAGGGAAAAAGGTAAGCGATGCCCATTTTCCAGCGGAATAATTGGTTTTACACAGTGGTTGGCTTATTGGTAGAGGGAAAAAATAGATGGAATATGGGAAATTGTAGGGAGAACTGTACCCACTTAGCAGTTTTTCGTAACCGTATGAAAGATTTGTTTTGGTGTTTTTCAGGTCACTGGGCTTGTTTAGTGTGTGAGCCTGAAGGCGAGTTTGTTGTCTTTTTTTTTTTCTTTAGGTGAGCTGCTTTATTTGTTTTTGATTTTTTTGTTTTTTTTTTAGAGAGATGCCTTCAAGACACATCAGAAGTCTCACCTTGGAGGATGAACTGTTGCTTCACAGCTGCTTGGATTTTTATACGAGTCTGTGTTTCTGTTGGAGTTTTATTATTGCACAGTTTGAAGGTCTGAAGTGCTTCATTCCTGTTTTGAGCTCGGAGTTTGATTTCAGGTGATACTGTGGAGCTCTAATTTTTGCTCTGTTCTCATGTCTGGTATTGAATCTTTGGTCTGTGTTCAGTTTCTATTTTGAGCTCCATGTTTTTTCCCAAGTTTAATCCCTCTTTGCTCATTATCTGTCGCATGTTTATGCCTTTGTCCTCTGGTGTTCCCTTGTCTCTGTGTTCATGATTAGTGGAGATCTTTTTATCCTTTTTTTAGTTATATGTCTTTAGGCTTGTTTCCTGTTTTACTTTGACAGATGGTTTCTCTAGGGTCTCGCTTCGGGTCTCGCTTCCTGTCTGTCTTCCCCTGATGGTTCAGATTGTGAGCACCTGTGTCTTATTCCTCCAGCTGTATCCCTAATCAGCCTTCTGTGTCTGTATATACGGCATCCTCCCCGCGTCTTTTGTTGTAGCATTTGTTGAGTTACCCTCAGTGTGTGCTGTCCTGAGGGGTACACTACAAAGTTCAACAAAACCTTTGCAGGTTTTTGAACAAATCCATGAGCGCTTCTTACTAGAGAAATGATCACATTATGATGATGATGATAAAATGGCAATAAACTAACATAAAAATATATGCAGGCAAGAGATTAATACAGCAGAAAATTGTTAATGTCAGGATTTAGCACATAGAGCAGTACGATAAACATTTCATGTCTCAGAGCTGCAGTTATTTCTAATGTGATGGCTACATATTAGAGCTCTGAAACTGGTTACATTTAAACTTGTTACAGTCGCATATAATGGAGCTGTGGAAACCAGTTTGTCGCAGCTCAAAGTGAAAAATAAAAGCTGCTGCACTAGCAGCTGCTGTAAAAGAGACTTAACTACAGATTAGGACCAGGTATGAAAATATTTGTACATTTTCTGTATCACCAACTGAATACATACACATTCAAGTGTTAATGTGATACACAGTTTGCACATATAAATTCATATAAATATATAAATACCTATAGGACAGAATCAACATCACAGTTAAAATAGGCTGTAAATAAAAGAATGAAAATGCGGCTCTTCCCACAGATTTTAAATCAAAACTCTAAACATAACCTGTTATTGACCAGGTTGTGTGTTTTGCATAAGTTACCATGGTGATTTAGCCAATATTTTCAAAGCACAGATTTCACAAAAATCTCTAACTTTAAGCCATTAATCTCACTTTGTAGTTCCACCCTCTGTTCGCTTTTCTTTTTTACAACACCTTGAGTGTTAAAAAAGAAGTGACATGAATGTTCCTGAAGAAAACACACTGTGAACTCTAAATGCTGAAAACTTTTATGAAGGGTCACAGCTAGCTACACACACACCAGTGTGATCTTACACACACAAGTTGGCTCAGTTGGATATAAATAAAAGCTTCAGCTCTATGAGACAATAATCTTGAAAAGCAGCAAGATTTAAATTAGCATTGAGCAGGAACTAAACAAAAAGAAAAGAGGACATTTACATTTGAGAAAGTGCTGGAAACATAGATTAGGCAGGTATAGTTGCTATAGCTCACAAAGCGCAAATAGACTGTTATGTATGTATGACACAGCTGACACTGAAGCCAAGACTGTAGAGAAGACATCACTATTTATACATATAAGGGTAATCAGGAATAGGACACAGCAGTGTAACAAGATGCAGGTGAAAATAATCAAGGACAATGAAACAGGAAGAGGACGCGAAACTAAGAAAGTACCAAAATAAAACAGGAAGCTAAATGAGCAGTTTCATTCATTCAGTCATTAAAAATAAGGGATTACTTTTTCTTGAACGCACATTTAAACTCATATAAGTTTAAAGATTCTTTTGTTTTCAGCAGGCATGAATTCATATTTTCTCTTTTAAAAATATACAATGGACATTTATTTGCTGGGAGTATATTGTCATAAGAATCAGATACAAGAGCTGAAGCTACAACACGCAGATGCAGAATTCAGAATGGCACCTTAATACATATATTTATGTCATTACTTTCTAGTTAAAGTGCAACTAATATAACATTTTATCTAGGCCCAAATATGTCATACAATCTGAGATGAAGATCAAATGTACGCATGGTAGGAAATCATTTTACACTGAAATATCACTGATGTAAAAAATAGGTTTTCTTTGAAGTATTGTAATGATCTCTACTGGCCTCATACCAGGAGGCAGTCACACACCAGAGTCCAAACTAAGTCAGTCTGACTGCACAATTAGTGAGTCCAGGATGGTTTGTAATTAAAAATAGATTAAATGAGATACGTGGAAACAATGCAGCTTCACACTATGAAAAACTGAGCAAAGGGAGCCCTGCTGTACAGTAAGGTGATAAATGCAGTTTTAATGTAACTCTGAAAAAGAAACCACAAGCTGGTGCACAGAAAAGATGGTTATTAGAGGATGCATCACTGCATGAAGTGGTGTTTCTTTAGTTTACATTGTAAATACTATCATGTGCTCCTAAATAGTCAGGGTACTGTTAGGGCTGACATACCAATTATCACCTATCACAGACCGTATTGGTCAGGTGTAGTGGGCATGTGTGAGTCTTTGTCTTCTCATTCATCCCTCCATCAGGAGTCTTGACAAGGTCCATGTATCACTTAGCCCCAGGTTGTCAGGCCCTTCCCATAAGCCACTGCTGCCTGGAAGATTAATGACTGTCGTAATCTTACACTTAGATACTGCTAATAGGTGAGACTGCAGATAGTGTTTTGCCCCACACCGTCGAGGTAATGAATTCTTCATTGTTTTGGAACATTTTAGAGGCAAATTAGACATCTGTAACTAACAGGTTCCCTTTATCTGCTGATTTCATTTGTTTTTGCTGTCTAATTGAAAAAAAGGAAAAATGTTAAAGTTATGAATAAATGATAAATACTTCATCTTGACTCCTGACTCAATAAACATTTTGGTTTTAGATTCATTCAATACTTTGTGTGTTATCCAAAGAAATGTCATTCTCTTTTCCCTTCAAGTCAGAAAGAAAATTAATGAGTCCATCGACAGACGGACATCTGTTGGACACATCTGTTCAGCACGCTGACCTCAGAGATGGAAGAAAAAGTCCTTCAAAGAATTTTGAGCAAAACTTGTGAACAGGTTTGGGATGCACTTGTGATAAGAGGCTCGGTGGGTTGCATCTTTAAAAAATAAATGCGGAAAAGAGTGAATATGTCGTCTTTCCCTCAAATGCATCTGTCAAGGCATGGCAACACATTCAAAGCTAATCTGTTTCAGAGGCAGTGGGTCATAACAAAAAAACTCTGTATTGCATGAAGATAATATGGTGATTCTGTACCTTTCAGAAACAAATTCACATTTTATTTCCTGAAATAAAGTAGCCTCTACTCTTTACTCACAACAGTAAGCTTTTATTCTTTTTTATCACCAGTTCCAGCAGGTTTATGTTTAGTGTCCTTGAGTTGTAATGATTTTTTTTTAGCCATGCTACTGGAATGTTTCTGTGAATGGCAATGTAGGTTTAGAACTGAATATATTGACAGCTATGGGGTGGACTGCCAGAATATTTTGTGTATATAAGAAAAATGAAACTTATATTGCAATGCTTTGAACTTGCATTTTTCCCCCCTCTAATGGCTAACAGACAGCAGCTCCTTGAGTGTGCAAAAAAAGTCTGATTGACTTGGCTAACCAATACTTTTTACCAATACTAACACCTCAAGTAAAAATGTGTTCTCTTTTCAAAAAGGAGATCAGAGTGGGCGCGAATTATAACACAAGCATCGCACTTTTTGGCCTTACAGGAAAGGCTGTTGAAAAGGAGGCTCTGGCTGACAGTTGGACTTCAGATACAGGAGAAATATGCAGGCTCCATCTTGGCCATGGAACAGTGGGCAAGGTTTTCACAGTCTCCCAGATGACTGAGGAGGCATGGGAGTTCACCAGGCCAGTCTACACGTGTTTTGTGGACTCAGAGCAAAACCTATGACTGTGCTCCCAGAGATATTTGAGGAATCTGAGGCGTCTGCACAAACAAAGTGTGCCAACCTGTTCCGACCTGAATATGAGCAATAGTGTCTTCCCAGTTATTTGGAGGTAATCACATAAATGGATACTTATTAGACACTTACTAAGTTAAGCATTTGCATGCAATGAGCTCATTAGTTATTCCATAAGGACTTTTATGCTGGGAGCGCTGACACTCAGTGGTTCAATATGAAGCTATTAAGCGTGTTTATGATGCTGTGGATTATACTCATTGTTAGAAACCATAATCTCTCCAGTATGAGCGCCAATTACCTTGACATAAATGAGGATGGCCATTTTGCCATTTTAGGTTACTCTTTCTTTCCGTTTTCTGCTCGAGTGAACTCAGACAGCACTCAATTAAGCGCAGACATGCTATATGTGTGCTGGTAGTACAGAGAGCTGTGGCAGATAGTAATTCTAAGAAATAGACATATACATGATGTAACTCTCCTCTCCTGCCATTCAGATGCGCCGTCAAATGTGCTGGGGGTTTGATTTACCTTTGATTCTTCTTACTTTTCTTTAAGGCAAGAAAACACCTGCTCTTCAGTGCCTCCTCTAATTGAAAGTCTATTGTCACATGCGCACGCAGACAGATGTCACACTTTTACTGGGTTTACAATATATGAATATATTTAGGCAGGATCAGTGGTAAGAGGGATTCTTGACTTTTCCTCATGGTTTTGTGGGTGCGTTTGATTTCCTCAAAAAAGTTATTAATTAACTAATTAATTTGAAATAGTTTTTGCAGGGTTCATATTAAAAGGTATAAGTTTATCATAACCCACAAATAACCAAGGACCTGCTGAGGTTAGCTTGACTCACAGATTGCAGGTTGCAAAGTACTGATCGTACCAGAGCATTCAGCTATGAAGTGGCGTGATGGTGAAAGCCTAAATTGCAGTTCTTCACAGAAAAACTTCAGAAGAGGTTTATGTTGTCTGAAGGTCTCCAGTCTGCTGTGTGCACTGAAGTATATATTCTCTTTGAACCCTCAGTTTTTTACCACGACGAATAACAGCACGTCACTGACTTTGTTTTATTATTGGCAAACTAAAGGTGAACTGAGGCTGTCTCTAGTTAATATTTCTGTAACATTGTTTGTACTTTCATTAATTTAATTAGAAAAATTTCAAAGGAGGCCAATTCTCCACAGAAGCATCTGAAAACAACCTGTGTGTATTAAAAAATAACAGATGCAGGTTCTCCTACAAACAAACAACAACAACAACAACAAAAAACAGGCATAAATTGTTGTTTTCAAAGTTCTGAGCAAGAAGCAGGTTGCACACTAAAGTAGACTGTTGCTGCATCCATAGTGTGTGCATTCACACAATGCCGTAGAGGGGAAGACTTCAGCAGTGGTGTTAGAGAGACAATTGTTGCTGTTCAATCTGGGAAAGGTTATGAAGCCATTTCTAAACAATTTGAAATCCATCATCCTACTGTGTGAAAGATTATTCACAAGTGGAAGGCATTCAAGACAGCTGCCTATCTTGCCAGGAGTGGACATTTCAGCAAATTCACTCTAAACTCTGACCATGAAATGCTCAGAGAAAGTACAAAAAAAGGAAAAGAAAAAAAGAGAATAAAAAGCCCAAGAGCTACATCTCAGACTGTACCGGCCTCAGATTGGATGTGAAATGTTAAACTTCATGGCAGTAAAATTAGAAAAAGACTGGAAGGAAGGAGGAGCTCCCAGTGTTGCAATAGTCCAAAGTCCAGACCTCGACCCCAATGAAATGCTGTGGTGACCCTGAAGAAAATGCTTGCAGACCTCTACGAGTTGAAACAACATTGTAAAGAAGAGTGGGCGAAAATGCCTCAACGGTGTTGTAAGAGACTGATAAAGTGCAGCTTAAAGTGGTTCTGTGTCTACTGAATCATAGGCTGTACTTAATTTCCAGACACTGCATCTGATTTTTGGCTTTGCTGTTAAATACTGTAAATAATGTGTAATATCACATGTTGCTCTTCATCTCAATTTTTACCATAGTTTAGAATAGAGGGCACAAGACATGAAGCAGAAAGCCACTCTGAAATCACACAGACTGTAACTTTAGGTCGCTTTGGATAGTAATGTGCCAAATTAATGCTATATAAGAGTCATTGCATTAATACTGCTTACTAGTAGGTAACAGGAAGAAATAATAGTGAGAACTTGCATTGTTTTCACTGTGGTTGCAAAAAACCTATTTATACTGTGAGGCTCTAAAAATCATTCAATTTTAGGGTAAACGTGAGATTAAAGTTAAGATCAGGCAGGCACTGTAAGGCTAAAGAAAAACAATTTAAGTGAATGTAATGTCCTCTGTTGTAATGGCAAAATGACCGTGTGTGTGTGTGTGTGTGTGTGTGTGTACGTTTCACTGATGGATCTGAGAATGTCTCAAAAGTTCAGACAGTGCTCGAGGCTCGCTGTCTCATGTCGAGCAACATCAGACTGACGGTTTCTCACTCACACGCTGGGAAGAAGGATGGAGAGCAAATGGCACAATGATATGTTTATTGAGAGGCTTTGGATAATAGAAAAGGTGACGGCTGCTGCTGGAATGTCACAATAATTGACCAAAAAAACCCAAAAAAATTAAAAAAAATAGAAGAAAAAAAAGATCATAGACATCAACACCCTTATCTAGAGACACACGTACGCACGCACGCACAGTCATTCATACACAAACATTCTTCACCTCCACTCCAATCACTCCAGAGAGAGAGAGAAATCTTATCAATGCACAGGACAAGACGGTATCACAAGTTCTACGAGTTAATTTCTACATGAAAAAATTCACAGTTAACACATCGGTGAGGGAGATTTCTTTTTTAGGCACAGCAAAAGCAATAAGATCAACAACAACGAAATAATGATAAAAATAAAACATTCCACACATTTCAATAAAAACTCAGGGGGCCCAGGTGCACTGAATGTTTACAATGGATTTGAGGTGGGAAATGTCTTCGATTTGCAGCCTCCAGGGGCTCAATTGAAAGGTCGCTCTCACAACAAAGGAGAAAACAGTTTAGGGGTGTATGCAATAAAGGTTAAACGACACTAGAATGTAGCTTCTTTTAACTGGAATAGTACCAGAGTAAGGACTCAGTTCATCTGGTTTTACCCCCCGTTTACATCTTTATATCACTGAATATACAGTGGTGTGAAAAAGTGCCTGCTTTCTGATTTTTTGGTATGTTCATCACACTTAAATGTTTCAGATCATCAAACAAAATGAAATATTAGACCAAGATAATAATAATAATAATGTATACTTTATTGATCTCCATGGGGAAATTCCTCTCTGCATTTAACCCGTTCACTCAGTGAAGCAGTGGGCAGGCATTGGGCGCTCGGGAAGCAGCGTGTAGGGACGGTACCTTGCTCAGGATAGCCGTTCAGTGGATTCGAATCCTCAATCTTCCGATCATGGGGCCACCAATCTACCTACTGAGCTATCCCTGCCCCCCCAAGATGATACAAGTAAACACAAAATGTAGTTTCTAAATGAAGGTGTTTATTATTAATATTATTAAGGGGGAAAAAATCCAAACCTACATGGTCCTGTGTGAAAAAGTGATTGCCCCACCTTGTTAAATCACGATTTAGCTGTAATTAACCACGTTTTACAAAGTTGAGTGTAGTTTCACTGCTAGACTAAGGCTTATTTACTGCCAGACCTGGTGAATCAAGAAATCCCTTAGATAGAACCTGTCTGACAAATGGTGAGAGCCATTATCCACACCTGGAGAAAACCTGGAACTGGGGTGGATTTCCCAGGAGTGGCCAGCCTACCACAGTTACCCCATCCAGGAGGTCACAAAAGAACCCGGAACAAGAACCAAAGAACTGCAGACCTCACTTGCCTCAGTTAAAGTCAGTGGTCATGACTCCACCATAAGAAAGAGACTGGGTCTGCATAGAGTTCCAAGACGAAAACACCTCCTGAGGAAAAGGAACATAAACTTGGGTTCTGCAGCAGGACAATGATCCAAAACACACCAGCTCCACCTCTGAATAGCTTAAGAAAGACAAAATGAAAACTTCATTGTGGCCCAGTCAAAGCCCTGACTGAATCCGATTGAGATGCTGCGGCCTGACCTTAAAAAAGCAGTTTGTGCTTGAACAACAAATGTTCTGCAAAGATTCATCAAAATTCAAAATTCCTCCACAGCGTAAAATACTCATTACCAGTTATCGCAAACGTTTGACTGTAGATTGCTGCTGCTAAGGGTTATTATGTTTAGGGGGCAATCACTTTTTCACACAGGGCCATGTAGGTTTGGAATTTTTTCCCTTTAATAATAAAACAATTTCATTAGGAAACTGCATTTTGTGTTTACTTGTGTTAACTTTGTCTAATATTTAAATTTGTTTGATTATCTAAAACATTTAAGTGTGACAAACATACAAAAACATTGGAAATCAGCAAGGGAAAAAAACACTTTTTCACACCAGTGCAAATATACACATTTAAGATTTTGCAGAACTTGGGACTGGAACATTTAATATAAATGTGATCCCAGGTTGTTCAGAGGAATGGCTATTTTTAATCTACAAATGTCTTCACTGGTCTCCTCCAACGCTTTGAAACGATCATATACGAGTAAATAACACACAGATAATATCACAGACAGTTACTGGAGCTGTTGTTCTTTTTCTATATTTGCAAATCGAGTTCAGAAAGTTCACCGTGTTGTCGTGTCTGTGTAGAATGCTTCAGGAGGACGCTAAATACCGTATATAACCGGGTAAATCAGTGATAATTTAGCAGTCACTTCTGCAGGTCGACACGATAAGCACACTGAGACAGATCCGTGCGCGTTTCCTCCTTTCGTCTTTGGAAAACCTTGTGCTCAGATAGAAGGGAGAGTCTGTGACATTCCCCCACTCGCCCTTTCCAGCTAAAATATATCTACTGTAGCAGCTGGACTGAGAAAAACACGGTAGCTCTTTGACAGGATGTATGTCATATTGTAGCCTTGAATTCTTTCAATAAGCGCCACTGAGTGGATAGGCTGGTGTTTTTATTTGTGTGAACGGAAGCATGTGCATTTTATATTTATATATCTATATGTAGAGAGATATATAGATGTATAGATATGCACTAGGTTTGGCTGTTTGTTATTTAATCAGTACCTTACAGTGGCCAAGGGCAACCACACAGTCAAACAAAGGAAGCACTGAGGCAATAAACTGTTTTCAAGCAGCCTGAAAAACAATACAACACTCAAAAGACTGAGCAATATTGCTGGTATTTAGAGTCAGCTCACACACAATTGCTAATCTAGAAAAAAAAAAACCTTTGATGTTTGCTTTAAAATTATATTTTAATTTCTAATCAGAATAAGCCTCTCTTATGGGATGTAAACTTTGATGAGTTGTCTTGGAGTTATGGTGCCTTCCCATCATATCAGAGTCCATGTCACACCCTGATAGTTATAATAACTACGACCGGGAGGCGTTCCTTTTATTTTTTCTGTCATTTTTTCATCCCCTCAAAATTTTTCTCCCACAATTCAGCGTATTTGACTTGGCACCGGATAATAATAGATACTGAATACCTGGAAGCCAAATGAATACAGATGGCTTCCTCATCTCAGCCAAATGTATCAGTCAAAACTAATAAATTCCAAATGTAACGGCTTCAGTATTATACCGTCAGTATTTGTGATGCTCATAGGGCCGACTGCCACGAGATTGTGAATCCTCGCAAAGTCCTGGGAATCTTAAAGAGGGTTTTTTAGCATAATGCCTCCCTTCAAAGTGCAGGTTCCTGCACATTTTTGCAATCTTTGTCAACTCATATATTCAAATATTCATAAGATATTAGGCAGATATTTGGGTTGACACATCATTGGTAGATATATCACATGAACCAAAAAGCCCAACACACTTATGAATAACATAAACCAAAAATGACTTTATAAGATGACAAGGATGGGGCAAATACGCCTTTATTTTTTCCCCTTGTAAATTTAGACTGTCGTCTGATTTAGCGGTGGCGGCAGCGGGGGTCAGTCTGTCCTACAAATTCTCTGAAGGACAATTTTTTCGTCTCTGAATTGAGACAAATACTTAAACTGCTTGACAAAACAGTGAGAATCACATTAAATGTAACCATTTAAGCAATGAGTGCCTTAAAGCTGATGTCTTTTTCCTTTATGCATTTTCTTCCATTACACTTTGTTCCTATTCTTCATGTCTGACACTGTGCCACTGGCTGAATTAGCTACCACAGTGATACTATTGCTTCACATGCGGCAGATCATAATGAATGCTGGATGCGAACTGGCTTTATTCAAAGCAACAACGTACACATACACTACAGCGATGACTTGTGGTTAAGGATTTTAGCCAAAACTTAATTAATTTGAGATAACACTTTTCATCCCCACAGCTAAAACATGTTAATCACAGTGGAGATAGCATTAAGTGTGTCTTTGTATGTGTGTAAGAGTGTGTGAGCATGTTCCTGCATCACAGACAGACGTGTTTATTTGCTGTGCGCTTGTTTGGATAAGCCTATGCCTGGATGTACTGCTTCCAATGTTTCTGAGTGAGTGTCTGTGTGTGTGTGTCAGCTCAGCAGATGGAGTTTGATTCTCACTACTGGGAAATCTCAATCCCACAATGCACTGGGAGCGGCGCCAAATGAGGAAGAGGCAGTAGCAGCAGCAATGAGGAACCAATCACAGTTTGAATGCTGAAAAAATGTGCTTTCCCCTCTCTCGCATTCCTTCTCGTTGCAGTTCCTCCGGGGTTAGCCATTGTTGTGCTATCCATCAGCATGAATTGGGTCTATACATGAGTTAATTCTTAGCTTGTGTGCATAATACATGCACACGTATCACAGACACAGAAAAAAGCGATTAGCACAGATCACAAAGGAAAACGGTGACAAAATGAATTTGAGGTCGGTTCCCAAACCTTTTTTTTTTTTCTCATTTTTTTGAGCAGACAACCAGAAACAGCTGGAAATTCCGCTTTAGAAATAACAGCATAAAAATTCACAGCAACTCAACCAAACGTTTCATCACTCTTGGGTCGAAGGGGAATCATTCCAAATTTAGGCTTACTTTTATCTGAAATATCTCACTTTTTTTAAACCTCTTCCCAAATCCCCCTAGCAGTCAAAAGGAACATCTTTTGTTGGGTTACTGCACGCCGGAGAGAGGAAAGAGGAGACGATGATGGATTTTTAGCTTTTCAGCTAAATTCACGTCTGTAAAAACATCTACTCATGCAACTACAACCAGCAGTTAACATGATGATTCAATAGTAACCAATAAAAACAAAGTGCTCCCAGTAAAAGAGGCCGGATGGCAATACGATCTGAGAAATCGCAGTGATGTGTCAACGCAAACTGATGACATCACATTCCCTTGCCACAGCAAGGCAGGATCAGATCAGATCATTGTCGTGGTGTATAAATGTGTGTGTACTGTATGTGCGCGTATGCTAGGGTTTGACCAATATGTTATTTTGTTGCCAAAATTAAGCTTTTGGATTATTTTACTGGAATTTTTTGTTGATGTGAAAAAGCTTCCAAGAGGAATTTAGTTATTGTGGGCCGGACTAATTGAAAAATCCAAGTAAGGTTTGTATCATAGCAGATGACTGATTCTCTGATACGCGATCAGGGAATCAAACTCATCATATCATTGGTGGGTGCCATTAACTGATATCTGACTAGATGGCGCCAACAGCAACTCCCTGCTATCCATGACAGCAAAATGACATATAGCTACAACCCTAAAGTGTGGTTGTGTGTGTGTGCAAATATGTTTGCTTGCTCACAGTGAAAAGCAAAAAAAGCATCTTCCATCCCCTGTAGCCCTTCTTTGGCAGGTCTGGAAAAAAAGAAAATAAAAAATAAAACTAAAAAAAAAACCCTAAAAGAAAGAGATCTTTGCTCTCTAAACAACCAATCACAGTCCAGCACTGGATTATGACACTTGTAACAAATTGCTAGCAACGCCCTGATGTGAAGTATGAAAAAAAAAAAGGGAGGAGAGAATGGCTGGCCGCCCTGAATATAGGGTCTTTTTTTTATCTGATGTTGTCAAATGGGTTTAGTCCTGTTGGTCATCCTTGTCTCATGCTAGTGGAGGTTCAGCAACTGGAGGCTGATTTCCCATAGGCTCACTTGCAGCTGGGGATCAAAGGTCAGCGGTGTTGTCATCTCCCTGCACCCATTGGCCCAGTAACCTCCTCCACAATCTCCCTCCAGAGCAGGTGACAGAGCAGCAGAGAGCACAGTGGTAGCGCCCTCTTCAGGAGGCTAGGGACAAACACATAAACACAATTAAAAATTTAAAGAGCTCCTGCGTATAAAATATATAAAGAAAAGAACTGGAATGGATGACAAGATCAACAACAACCTATCTTCACGAAGACAAAAAAATGTGCCTAAGTGTGTGTGTGGACACGGATGAAAGAGTAGGGCTAATGTCACTGTGTGTTAGCATCACTGAAAGGAAGGCTCAGGGTAAGTGCATGTGTGTGTGTGTGTGTGTGTTTTCATGGATGAGCGTACGCTTGAGAGCGCTGGTGTTGATGCATTTTAACAATGATCTCAGTGTCAGCAGTGAGACCAGCAGCAGGTTTCTGAGCAGAGAGAGGATCACAACCTGAAAGCTTTAACAGCACACTTGCATACTTGTGTATAACAGTACGTGAGTGCTGTCTGTGATGTGTGTATGCTGTACTACTATGCAATAATTTCAAACATCAATTTTAATTGTTCTTCTAAATGAATTATCATTTTGCTTGAAGGGCTGAATTTTTAAGTACAAAAAAAGGGGGGGGGGGTGTTGGCAAGCAAAACGTGTTCTTCATAATTCATTTTGCTGTCTGTAGTTAAAAAGTCTCTCCATCCACGTAGGAGTTTTAGTACAGAAAGACAACAGCAACAACAAAAACACCCAACTCTTTCTGTGATTGGGGGGAGGGGCAACGGTTTCCACGGCAGTTGGATGCTTGATGGTAGGGCCATTTTAAAGTATGCAGATGACACGGTCATTGTCAGTCTTTTACATACACGGAAAGGAAAACCAGCCATAAACATGCTATTGAGCACTTTTTCAGGTGGTGTAAAGATTGTTATCTCCAGCTCAATATATTGAAAACCCAGAAAATAATTGCGGATTTCAGGAAAAATTCCAGCATATCTGATTCCACAAACATTAAGGGTCAAACCAAGGAATGTGTCCCTGCAAATATCTGGGGACTATTATTGATTCAAGCTTGAATTTTCACACAAACTGTGAAGCAGTGTCCAAAACACTTATATACAGGGAGTGCAGAATTATTAGGCAAATGAGTATTTTGTCCACATCATCCTCTTCATGCATGTTGTCTTACTCCAAGCTGTATAGGCTCGAAAGCCTACTACCAATTAAGCATATTAGGTGATGTGCATCTCTGTAATGAGAAGGGGTGTGGTCTAATGACATCAACACCCTATATCAGGTGTGCATAATTATTAGGCAACGTCCTTTCCTTTGGCAAAATGGGTCAAAAGAAGGACTTGACAGGCTCAGAAAAGTCAAAAATAGTGAGATATCTTGCAGAGGGATGCAGCAGTCTCAAAATTGCAAAGCTTCTGAAGCGTGATCATCGAACAATCAAGCGTTTCATTCAAAATAGTCAACAGGGTCGCAAGAAGCGTGTGGAAAAACCAAGGCGCAAAATAACTGCCCATGAACTGAGAAAAGTCAAGCGTGCAGCTGCCAAGATGCCACTTGCCACCAGTTTGGCCATATTTCAGAGCTGCAACATCACTGGAATGCCCAAAAGCACAAGGTGTGCAATACTCAGAGACATGGCCAAGGTAAGAAAGGCTGAAAGACGACCACCACTGAACAAGACACACAAGCTGAAACGTCAAGACTGGGCCAAGAAATATCTCAAGACTGGTTTTTCTAAGGTTTTATGGACTGATGAAATGAGAGTGAGTCTTGATGGGCCAGATGGATGGGCCCGTGGCTGGATTGGTAAAGGGCAGAGAGCTCCAGTCCGACTCAGACGCCAGCAAGGTGGAGGTGGAGTACTGGTTTGGGCTGGTATCATCAAAGATGAGCTTGTGGGGCCTTTTCGGGTTGAGGATAGAGTCAAGCTCAACTCCCAGTCCTACTGCCAGTTTCTGGAAGACACCTTCTTCAAGCAGTGGTACAGGAAGAAGTCTGCATCCTTCAAGAAAAACATGATTTGCATGCAGGACAATGCTCCATCACACGCGTCCAAGTACTCCACAGCGTGGCTGGCAAGAAAGGGTATAAAAGAAGAAAAACTAATGACATGGCCTCCTTGTTCACCTGATCTGAACCCCATTGAGAACCTGTGGTCCATCATCAAATGTGAGATTTACAAGGAGGGAAAACAGTACACCTCTCTGAACAGTGTCTGGGAGCTGTGGTTGCTGCTGCACGCAATGTTGATGGTGAACAGATCAAAACACTGACAGAATCCATGGATGGCAGGCTTTTGAGTGTCCTTGCAAAGAAAGGTGGCTATATTGGTCGCTGATTTGTTTTTGTTTTGTTTTTGAATGTCAGAAATGTATATTTGTGAATGTGGAGATGTTATATTGGTTTCACTGGTAAAAATAAATAATTGAAATGGGTATATATTTGTTTTTTGTTAAGTTGCCTAATAATTATGCACAGTAATAGTCACCTGCACACACAGATATCCCCCTAAAATAGCTAAAACTAAAAACAAACTAAAAACTACTTCCAAAAACATTCAGCTTTGATATTAATGAGTTTTTTGGGTTCATTGAGAACATGGTTGTTGTTCAATAATAAAATTATTCCTCAAAAATACAACTTGCCTAATAATTCTGCACTCCCTGTATATGTTCATTTATAATAACCTGTAAATTTGCAATTTTTGTACGTATCTTTACATATACATTGTAATATTGCATGTTCTGTATATATTATCACTGTGACAGTGTTGCAACTACTTGCACTTTAAATTCTGATTACACCACGTCTACAAGCACTATTTTACTTACTTATTATTACTTTCTTTTAAGTTGGTTTTTAGTCTTTTTAGTTGTGTGAAGGGAACCTGCAAAGTAAGAATTTCATTACTCTGTGTAACCAATTGTGTTTTGCAGTGTACATGACAATAAACTTCTTGAACCTCGAATCTTGAAAAAGGGTCATCAAGGTCCTCCTTTCATATTGATAAGACCATTATGACAATATTTTTTTAAAATCTTTTATTGAGTCAGTTTTATCTTTTTCCTTGGTGTCATGGTGACCTGTCTTTGAAGGACGGGAACAAACTGAGTCAAACTGTAAACTGGTCAGGGCAGCTGATTGGTAAATTGCAGCTTAGCCTAGAGTCGATGTATACCAGACAGTTGCAGAGGATGGCCAGCTCTTAAATGATGATTCCCATCCCCTGCGGGATTTTCATCTTTTCCAGAGGGAAAAAGCTGAAAAGCTATTGCAAATTGTGCACTTAATTTGAATGTATTCATTAATTTATTACATTTTTTTGGCCTTTTTATAGTATTTATTAGTTTGGGGGTTTGAAGCTGTGGTTTTATTGAAGCCTGGAGAATGCTCTCTTTCCCTCTGTATATGTAGCCAGTGTCTGTGTTTGATGTCTGGTTGATGGGTTGCCTGCTCTTTTAACTGCAAAAGAAATCTACCTAAGGGCATCAATAAAGGAACCTGAACCTGCTCATACTAGCTCATCTATTGCTTTGTTGTTCACCACTTCACTGCTTTACTCTCATGGATGCTGCATTTTTGTTGCCATTATTACTTCCTCTGGATATTGATTGTGCCGCACTCTCAGAAATTGTACTAGGTTCATTGACTTTCAATATGGGAAATGGGAAATAGGTACAGCAATTTACTGAAAGATGGAAATACAGTATAAAATGCAAAAACAGACTTTGCACAATTCTAATGAACTCAAAAGTCAGTATTTGCAAACTCTATCTTCATTCTTTAATATACAACTGAATTTTTTGTGAATACGCCAAGTATTCGTTAATAGTCTATCTACCAGAATTCTGAAAAGAAAATCAGAATTCTGAGATTAAGGTCAGTATTCTGGTAAAAAAGAATTTTGAGAAAAAAGTCAGAATTCTGACTTTTTTCTCAAAATTCTGGAAAAGAAAAAAAAAGATGTGCCCACTGTTTTTTGTTTTTTCCCGGTGGCCCTAATCCTCTTCTGTGGGTATAAGGTCTGGCCAGCGTTCAAAGAAAAACTCTGAAAAACCTTCAGAAAGCCTAGAGAACTATTGCTCCAGACCACTCAAACCTGTATATTTTTTTCAATAGTCAGCAGGGGGCACCTCCTCTTGTTTCAAAAAGACTTCCAAATAAATGCTAAATAAATGCCTATTAGAAAATGACCCACGGTTCCTTTCCTCTGTGACCTCCATGGATCTGACTTTGTTTTGTGATTTAGGATCAAGTACACTGTCCTCTTTCAATGTTATATGGCTCTGCAATCAACTAAATGATATGGCTTACGCAGGGGTTAAAGTGGGCTATTAATTAAATCGGTTTAATATAAAATACTTTCTACTGACTTTTCATATGCTGCAACCTGGCATTGCTTCCAGCTAACGACGTGGAGATAATTAAATAAGAGGAAAATCATGACACCTGACAGTTTGTCTACACCCTCAAAACATCCATTTTCCTTTTCCTCCTTGGGATGAATTCATGGTGTAGATTGCTGTCATGGTACCTAAGCATCCTACTAGTGCTAAAAAAAGAGAACCGTGCATAAACAGTGGCAGATAATTTAAAATGGAACTTTTCAAACAGATCAACAAATATCAACAGACACAGTTTGCAACACTGAGACGGATGTTTCAGACGGGTGTTTTTTAAAATAAGACATTGACTCTACACCTGATGTGATGCTGATCAGAATATCACAAAGTTAAATTCAGTTGGCTAAATCAACAAAGAGCAGTAAAGTAGCACCTGTCAGCTGATCACAGCCTCTACACAAAGAAAAAGCTAATAGTGGTCAAATAAAGTGACATATTTCTACATCACTCTGTGCTCTTCATTTAACAACCTGCTTCTACGTATTTTCCCGATGTGGCACCATTACACCCAATCTTAGGGCAAAATCCAACTTTAATCCCCGAGTTTAAAATAAAAAGGTGTTGTAAAAGGCAAAATAAATGTGTATGTGTTAGTTAATAATTACATGGACTATTTCACATGATAATAAGTTTGCATACTGTATGTGGGGCAAAACTATTCCAAAGGTTGTGCTCACAGGCAAATGTGACGACTGTGGCTTGGGGCTCAAACATGCACACACATCTTCTTCCATTAAATCTCAGGGACATTAACAGCAGCCTGGGGTCAGTGCTTTAAGTTATGCAAAGAAGGCTTTAAAATGTAACACAAAGTGAAGGGGCTGGAGTTTTAGTAGCACTTCCATTTTCAGCAGGGTGGATGGACTGTGTGTGTGTGTGTGTCTGTTTCATCTCATAATACAATCTGTAGAGTGCCCACAGTCAAGTTTGTAGGTTCACATCTAACAGTTTTAACTTTTAGAGATTTCCAGTTCCAAAACCTCACAACGCAGAATAAACTGCAACTCAAGAGTTGAGGAAACACTAAAAATTATCCAGGGTTGCTATGTTGTTGTTACAAGCTATTCTTCTAACAATAAAATAATTTGAAGCTCAATTACTGTGATCATTCTGTGATACAGTGTGAACAGTATAAAATGCATTTACTTTAAGCACATGTCAACTATATTTGATCTGAACCGTACATTGTGCGCTACTTCTCTACAAGGTGAATATTACAGTTGGGACACAACAGAAAATGCAGAGCCGTGTTTTACCCTGAAGAGCAGGCGAGCGATGACACTTTGTGCCAGATGGAGGGGTGTCCAGAGGTGGCGGTAGAGTGCGGTATCCACCATGCCGGGATCCACGGCACACGAACTCACTTGGAAACCTCCACTCTGCATCTCTTGGTGGAGGTGGAAACTGAATAACACCTGGGCCAGCTTGCTCTGACAGTAAGCAGCATGTGAGGAATAAGATTGGCTGAATACAGAGAGAGCAAGAAAGAATGTCAATTATTATCCTCCCTATGAAAAAGCAAGAAACTTTTAACACAGCTTTTCCAAAAATCTGATTAAATTATATTAATTCACTTTGCTAACAAACTAAATTCCTCAAAACAAAAAAATGTAATTAATTAATAAAATATTAATAATTCTGTCCTCAACTATATAATGTGTGTAGTATGATAGAAGCTTAAAATTATTATTGAAATAACATAATATATTTATAATGTCCCCGAAACTTAACAAGGGTATTGTTCAATGTTATCCCAGGCTTTTGGACTAAAAGAAGTCTGTACTGAGTTAAATCAGCATTTGAGTTTAAGACCTTGGATATTAAACACCAATATATCTATGTAACGACATGATGACGATATTCAGGCTGTTAATACATCTTGACAGCAGTGTTGAGAGCTGGAGCGATACTGAGCCAACTGGAACCAACAGTTGTCCACTTGTGCCAAACTGAGATGTGTAATACTGATCTCAGCATAAAGAAGGCAGGTAAGCACAAAATACACAAGGATGTGAACCGCTCTTCTTAAAGAATATCGAAGGGCTGACTTTATCTTTTTTAATAAAGCGCTTAATGTGAATGTCACACATCATTAAATATGTTTGTGGCTCAATAGTAAATGGCTGATAACCACCAAACACTAAAGTGAAAAATTAATGACCAATGTGACAATAGCAATTACATGAAATGACTCAGTTTGCATCTGAAGCAAGCATTTTTAAAGTCTATATATCATTTTAACTATTTATTAGTTTATTATTTGTTATTAACTTCAGGTATTGTGTGCATCAGATGCATGTCTTTGGACATTTGTGTTTGTGTGTACCTACCGGCTATTCAGGTCATTTAGTCTGATCTGTCCGATGCAGTGAGCTGAGGATGAGACGTTGACCACACGAGAGACATGACCCGATTTCCCAGAATCCTTCAGTGTATCCAGGAGTAGCCAGGTCAAAAGGAAGTGTCCCAGGTAGTTCACACCGAAGTGCTGCTCAAATCCATCCTCCGTACGCCCCTCAGGAACCAGCATAACACCCGCTTGACACACACATCCACACACAAATATTTGATACACAAAAAAATGCATTTTAGTATTTCAAATGTGAATTTAATTCAAATGCTACAAGACGAATTTAACATTTTACATAAAAAAGTAATAGAGATAAAACACAAAAAACGCAAAGGTTAAAGTGAAACCCATACATCAGTCAGTAATTTCTCTAACTAGTCTCAGTAAAGCAGCGTGTGCTCTTCATTTAACAACCTGCTTCTGTTTCACTAGTGCATAAATGTGAACTGCAGCAAACACCCTCTTTAGGCTATATTTCTTAAAAAGCTGACAGCAGAGCATACCTGTGAGCTGTTGAGGGTTTAAAAAATAGTTCTATCAATATCAAATATGGCTTATATCATTAATAGTCCAAAGTTACATTCATTTCAGTTTAATCAGACACACCTGGAACATGACAGCTGTTTTCAATGAGGGAATACTTGAGCTTAGTATATACAGTATCCAAGGACGCGTGCAGAACATTTCACAGTGTGACTGGATCTGTGTTTAATTCTCAAACTCCCTTTAAATTCAGCCAGGCGACTGCGTTGAAATTACACAGCTGCGCAGAGGCTTTCTACTTCTCTCAATAAATATTTGATAAACTTTGTGCAGAGTCCGGCTGCACGCTCACAGAACACAAGGACAGAACACAAAGACTCACCATTATTGACCAAAATATTTAGCGGCAGGTCCCGTTCTCTGAAGCTCTGGGCGAACTGACGTACAGACTGCAATGAAGCCAAGTCCAGTTTCTTGAACTCCACTGCAATGGACACACACACACACACACACACACACACACACACACACACACACACACACACATATACGCATCAGAGCCATTATAAATGGATTAGTCCTCCACGACACTTTGCCGGTAAGACATCAAAGAGTGTATTAATCATCTTCTCCAGCGGGCTTGGTGGATTCCTACACTGCAACACTAACAGCACTTCCATTGCTCCATCACATTATAACAAACCTAATACTCCCACCAGAACTCCATCAAAGCTCAGCACATTGTTATATCAGATCTAATATGTGATAAGACACAGGTAAGAGACCAGCTTCTCTCATCAAAACATGAAGGGGGACTGCTGGCTTTAGTAAGCTCAAGTGTCTGCACGCTCACAGAAACACTGATTTAAAAAAGCTTGACAAACCGAGCTTTCCTGGAATATATACAATTTTAAGTAATAAAATAATAATAAAATTCTCAAATCTGTTCATCAAAAAGGGATATGTCATTCTGTTTGGGGTTTGATCAACGAGACCTACTTTTTCCACGGTCAAAGCTCTGTGGCTCCAAACACAAAGTTACCTCAGCATCCCTTATTAAATGGCCAGCCAGGTAACAAACCTGTGACATCACACCTTAACCAAACCACTGAGATACCCAAGGTGCGGCAGGGTTTATTGTAAAATAGTAACAGACTGGTGACAAATTAAAGGAACAAGAGCCCCTCCAATGAGAGCATCTTGTGGCTCTGCTATGCTGTGAGGGGTATTTTGCTTGCACAGTTTAGGTCCACTTGTCCTTTAGAGGGAAATCAATACAAATCTGTTCTGACTGATCACCTTTCTCCCATGCTGAAGCCTTCTATTCTGATGGGAGAAGGATCATTTTTTCCCAGGATGACAATATATTCCACGGGCTATTAAAGGTCATTGAACGTGTTGATTACGAAAAAAATGTCAAATGTATGATATGGCTTTGAAAGCCCACAGGTCTCAACCCAAGTGAGCACTATGCAGGAGAATTTGAAATATATTAGACAACATTTTCCACCACCATCAACATCAAAATGCCAAATGAGCTGTTTTGATCTGCACAGTACCATGAAAATGTTCATCAAATATGCATTCAAGAAGCTCTTCAGGCTAAAGAAGCCATTTAACTGCCCTGATTAAAAGTTCTACTGCTTTTTATTCTGCACTTGAACAGATACCATAATGAGGCATATATGACTGTCATGCAATGTATTAAATAGTGCAAAATCTCTGTATAGTAACACCTTTTTAATGGTGGGTAATATAGAAGTGACCCCTAGTGGTCACTTCTCTTGTTTATCGGGAACAGTTTTATGTTGTCTTTCCCAGTTTTTGTGGTGCTTCTGCTTCATTTAACGGTGCAAAAACAAAAAAAATAAATAAACTTTCTTCTTTTTTACAGACTCTACATTTGTAGAATGACCTTCCCACTGCAGACACGACTGCTGACTCACTTCTAATCTTCAGCAGCAAATTGAAATCTCATTCCAGCAAGAAATGTTTTAAATTGTTCTTTAACCCTCTAACATCCTCTGTGTGCATTTCTCAGCACTTCAGGATGGGAAATATTCTTGAAAAGTAAACAATCCTGTTCTATTAAATGCTAAAACAGAAATCCTATTTTGGGTTCACTGGCTTAAAGCAACAGAGAAATGAGTTGATCACAGAAATGTGACACCCAAAATATACACAAAAACGAATACATTACTCTAATAGCAAAGTAATATACACTAGTGCTCCCATCACATTATTGTTTTTCTTACTCTGTGCAATCTGCAGACTCATAACTCTACATGGCTGAAATTGTTTTGCATTTTTTGTTGCCATTGGAATCCATCATGTCTCTTTTTTATCTTTGTGTCATTAATATGTAATAATGTAAATGTAAATTTTAAAAAATGACCCTCTATTAATTTTAAGGTATTAATGCAAAATTATCAGGAAATATGTCGTCCTTAGCAGGTCTTTATTTTAGGTAAATACCTAACCTTAACACATGGCATATACTGTGTGTCATTCATTTGAACAAACTAAGCCAAAATGCAGAAGCAGTGTGTGGAAAAACTAAGTTAACCCCCTGATTCAAAAGCCTGCAGAACATCTTTAGCAGCAATAACTTAAGGTCACTGTTTTCTGGACTTTACAACGCTGTTTTATGTCATTGAGGTTTGCAGGCATTTATAAAGTTTTTAAGCTCCCACCATAGCAGACAGCAGATGAGCAAAATAGTAAAACATCTTCTTTCATTGAGGTGATCACATTTTCTGCTCATCAATTAATTAAGTGCATCTGATTAGAAGCGCCTGGCTGCTACTTACCTTCTTAATTTGGATGGAAACAGAATCGGGGTTAGATAATAAATAAATCATGACATGGTGTAACAGGCCGTCTTTTATACTTCATTTGAGGTTGTATTGATCTAATTTTAAGACTAGCTAAGGACAGATTGTGTTTTTATTATATCTTGAGATATATAAGATATATAAGCCTATGATTACAGTGAGAATTTGAAAGTAGAAGCTTACACATTCTGACAAGCAAGACTCAAGCTGCATGAAGCCTCGGGATTATTCACATGGTTTGGCCTTGCATTTTTTAATAGCACTGTCAAATTATATCCCTCAATTCAAAGTAAAGCCTTGTGCCTTTCAAATATCTATAAAATAATATATTGTTTCCTTTAGAACTCAAGTAAGCCTCTAACGTCTCAAATATAATGGACAAAGACAGGAGGAGGACAGAGAGAACACAGGGAGGACGAGTTGATGGAACTGATAAAGAAAAGGGCTGCTGAGACAGATGAGAGTGCAGCTGTTCCTGATGAAGGTCTGATAGCAGTCTTATCTCCAAGCCACGCTACTCACCTCCTGCTGACTGTGTGTGTCTGAGAGAAAAAAAAGAAAGAAAGGAAGAGAAAATAATAAGAACAAACCCGGTGTGTGCATCAGAGTGACCGTGAGCACAAATTTGACTTAGTAAGAGTGTGCGCTTATGTGCACCTGAAAACAGGTGCACGTGTTGCAGGAGAATCGTGTGTGTACGTATGTCTGTGTGTGTGCCATGCCCGTCAGTCCTCTCTTGTCATCTTGAATGGGGCCTCTCGAGACTGAGCCCTTTCAGAAAACCCAGTCGTATTTAGAAAGCCCACTGGGAGTGAAATGCCATTGATCATGCGTGGGCCTGCACCCCAGGATTTTCTATAACACTCAGGCTCCTTGACTCAATCGCTCAACACTGTGATTGTATTTTATGTCTTGAAACACGACGCGATGAAAAACCTTTGGAGGCGTTGTACCGGATCTACTCACTGACTCATTCACTGTTTATCTTAAATGAGCTGCAACTTGTCAAATGTGGAGGAACCAAACTAAGTAAAGTGGTTTTAGTGAGATAATAAAGTGGTTGTTAATTTTGTATTACTCCTGAATAGTAGATGACAAAGATAATAAATAAATCAAGAAAAGATGACATAACAGTTTGTTTCTGAGCAAAAAGTCATGAAAATAACCATGAAAGTCCTCCATGAAGAGCGATTACCAAGGTTTGTGATTCTGCCTATAAAAAGCAAACACCTTACCTGGTTTAAATTCACTCCCTTTGCCCTTCAGGGATGTCTCCCTGTGCCGTTTCACTATCGACCTGTACTTGTGCAGAGAGCAAACATGACTTCTTTGTTGAAGTAAACTACAGCTGTGGGGGAAAAAAGTTTTCACAGGACTCTATGTAATAATGTTACAAACTAAGTTTACCCTTACTACTTCCATACTTGATTAACTGATCAACTGACCATAAGCTGAGTTTTGGCAGTTTGCTGGTCTGAAGTATTCAGCTCTGTCAAAACAATCTTTCAGTGAGTGGACCGACTATACAGGCCTCAGTTAGTTTTTAAATGTTAAAGTTCATGACA
Organism: Simochromis diagramma; assembly: GCF_900408965.1. Taxonomy (NCBI): domain Eukaryota; kingdom Metazoa; phylum Chordata; class Actinopteri; order Cichliformes; family Cichlidae; genus Simochromis; species Simochromis diagramma. The sequence goes on from NW_024386831.1 coordinate 11,177,286, forward strand.
ATTGAAGTAAAAAAAGACTGAACAAGTGCAGCTTGTTTGGAAGAGTTCCCAGAACAAAGCCTCTTCTCTCTAAAAAGAACACGGCAGCACGGCTTAGGTTTGCAAGCTGGCAGCCGAAAAAACCCACAAGGCTCCTAAACAATGTCCTTTCGGCGGCATTGCCATAATACACAGCACCACGTCTGGCCAAAAACAAACAGCATATGAGTTCCTGCTTGCTGGATTTGACTCCCAAATCTTAATCCTCTTCCTAAAAATGAAATTGAAGTTGGCAATTTTACACAGTGGAACAGAACATATATGGTAATCAAGTACAAGCAGTAAGATTGGGACATCCAGAGAGTTATTCAAATGTAGTAGGAGCAGCAGAAGTGGTCCACAGGTGGACATTGAAACGACCTTCAAGGTGACAACACTCTAATTTAAATTAGATGAATTTGTACTTTTTATATGTGGAGGTACATTGTACATTACTATATTCTAAAATTAGAATATTTATTCAATGCAGATAATCTGTATTTTATCTCTACATTTTCTGGCTTTGCATAATTTAGCCTCTTATCCGTTCCATTAATGTAATTTGCAATTTCAAAGTATGAAATTGTCCCTCATTTTAATCTTTTCTTTTGGATTAACTCACTAAAATTGCTGCTCTACAGTACTTCTATTTTCAGTTTAATGAGATTGCCTCAGTTATCTAAACAGACGTGCATGTGGCCATACAGCGAGCTGGTCATATAGCATGACACTGGTGCAGAATTGGTGCATGTGCATAATTAAAAACCAATAAGTATTGAAAACAGTCAACTTTGCTATGAGAATAAGGTTGGAAGACGATGACAGGACTCAGTTCCAGTAAAAGCTGCCAAAGCTGACACAGGCAGGTCTAAAATAATTAGTAAAGTAATTTTAATGCTGATTTTAAATGTGACAAAATGCCTTAAATCACAATCTCAGACCTTTTTAAAATAAAGACATTTCCACATGTTACAGCAGGGAATGCACAAGTGTAAATAAGTAAAAGATAATAATAACAGCTGACTTCTAGTTATTCACAGCCAAGAATTACTGTAACTTTAAAAAACACCATAAATAATTTATATCTGCATATGAAATAGTTCTGAAACAAGATGAAGGCATTACTTACAATTAGTTTCATACAAACAGTAACACATTTGTACTATGCTTCATTTTTGCCTACAAAAAACACACAACGACCCTTGAATGTTAGGTTTCACATTTATGAATTGAAGTCTTAAGGGGATCAAAAGTCAAAGGATGGTTTCATGGCAGAGCAGCCATTTCTAACACTGCTTTTAAAGCTTGTGAACTGTCACCTTCCCTTTCCCCTTTTTCATCTCAACCAGCTGCTCTTAGAGTCCCAAGTGGATGGAAAGGCACAATTGTGTCTGTAATTTTGAACACTAAATGTGATTAGAAATGGGTTCTGCCACATCAGTGCACAATCAGAGTAACTACAGTAGCATAAGAGCTACCGAAAAAAATAAAACCCTTTCTGATTGAAAGTCCTTTGGTAACATTTTAAACTGAATTTCCTCAGTTTTTAAAACACAACCTGCTCTTACAAAAAAAACCCAACAACTGTTTAGCAGAGGTGCTTTTTTATGTTAATTCTATTTTTTGCAATTTTATGTATTTATTTTGGGATGAGCGTAATCTAAAATTACAAAATTAAAGGGAAATTCAAAGCATCTTTTTTTTTTTTACCACCCATCACTATAATGGTCATATCAGCCAACAAACAAACAAACCAGGAAAAAAAAATGTTGAGCCTAATGGATCCAAATTGGACTGAATGTTGAGGTATATGCCTGACCTACATGTATTTGAGAAGAGCAGGCTGCCTCCTCAAAATGTAGGTTAATTTGTAAAGGTAATGTGATTCATGCTGTTGTTCGGAGACACGCTATCAATATATCTCTATATCTGTTATAGCCGTATATATTTAGCAATATTAAGCAATAGCAACATCAGGAAGAATGAACATGAGTAGCTTGAGAAATACCAAGGGAGGAGCCAGAGCAGCTACTGCAGATCGGGAAGGTAAAGGCTACAATGGTCCCTGTGATCCCCAAACTGAGAGAGGAGCTCCAGTAGATTCCAGGAATAACATCCGAGATATCTCTCCAGGAGAGAGCTGTTCTAGGAACAGCAAAGATGGTGCACAGGGCATATCTGTGGTCTGACACATCAGACGTTTTCTTCACTCGCAGCTTTTACCTTTAACAACACTCTAAATTACTCCAAAGGGCCCAATCCCTAAAAGTGAAGGTTGGGTCCGTAGCACTAGTTTACCACTATCAGAAAATTACATCAGCAACACAAAAAGCTGAAACAAAAGGTGCTTGTTCTTTGGAGCTTCTGTAGTAATTGCAAACAGCTGAAGGAAGCACTATCTTCATGTGGCTTGTAGTTAACCCTTTAAGACCTACCATAGAACCAAGTCCGCTAGAGCTTATATTATATTTTTACATGTTGTAGTGCCATTTTTGGAGCCATTTCAAGTTGATATACATCAATACAACCATTATAGCCCAAATTTTAATAGTGAGTAATTAATTTAGTGCAATATGAGTTCGAAGCATCCCAGAAACGACACAGAAAGTCATAAAGTCAAACATAACTTTTAAAAACACCAGTATAGGCTCATAAGGCCCTGATAGTAAAAAAACTACATTTCCGCAAAATGACGTCACTTCCGGTTTCGGGCAGGTCATGGCGGACATGCGATAGTTCGTGCTGATGGACGTAGGAAGTGTTACAAACAGCTGATCGGATCGGCAAAGCGTGTTTCTGGAATATTATGTTTTTGTTGCTGCAAGCGCTTTTTATGCAATTTTTGCAAAGCTATATGTGGAAGGAAACTGTGACTTAGGACAAGCTGGTGGCATAAGATGTAAGTACAACTCCTCCGGTTTCATGTGCAAAAAAAATTATTGCGCTAGCTTACGTGGTTGCAGTGCTACCGGGACGTAAAAATAGTTACGCAAAACGGAGCATGCCCGCTCCGACCGGCTTTAAAGGGTTAATGTAGATTACAAGTAGCTTGTGACACCAGTATACAGAGAATCCAAGATATTTTGTACCTAAAACCTAAAACTAACATCGTATATTTTTATGAGACTAATACAGAAAACAAAAACAGTGTTTATACTATTGATTTAGCCTGAATCAAATCATGAAAAGCAATTGAAAAGCTGTTCAGTTTAACTTAAACTTATACTGGAAAGGAGACAAAAAAATAGTAAGTGAATTAAAAACGTCCAAAAATTTCTTATGCTTTCATTTAACATGAATATTGTTAGGCTAGCTGCTCCAAACTCAAAGTGATTTTGCTCTAATTAATCCTGTCTGAACTAGTGTGCTCCAACTGTGATTAGAATATGTAGGCTAGGCATGCAATAGAAATGTCCATTCAAATTTCATTCTGACATGCTCTGCTGCAAAGCTACAGTCAACACAGTATGTCTGGAGTGGCTAAATTGCATTGTCATATCAATCCAGGAAATTATAGAGGATCTGGGGGTTCTGGTTGCCATTTTTCTGCAAAACATTGCAGAAATGTATATATATATATATATATATATATATATATATATATATATATATATATCCTACAAACACTAATTCCAGTCTAAATCATGATCGGAGGGTAATGATTATGTGATTCACCCAACTTGCAGTATCACAGTAAACCTCCCTCCATTCCCAAGCATATTCTTAATTGTCATTTTTCATTCAGTTTCTTGGCCAAACAACTCTAAAAGAGCAACACAGTGAAAAAGAAAAAAATTATGTCAGGACAGCCTGTTTCTCTTACCCCAAATCCTCCCTTTCCACCTGGCTCTAACATGCATCTTGTGTCCCGATTTTGACTACAGTAGATTTGATTAAGCTGGATTACACCTAAATCTGATATTAAAATGCATCAGTGCCAAACACATTAAATTTCTCTTCTGCTAGACAACAGGCCGGAGATCTTGCATTACTCAGTGCTTTAAAGGTGACAGTAAATACCTTGGCATGAAAAGCCTGATTTTTGCATTGCACTCATTAGTTTCATTATTTATTTAAAATATTTTGTTCTTAATATACCACAGTATAATATAGTGTCAAGTCATAAATTCCCTTGAGTTTCTAACCAATCAGCTCTACCCATCAACAATATTTTCTGACTAAAAGGATAAATGAACTATCTTCCCCGAAGGATACATCTTACGGGACCCAGGGGGGGAAATATAAATAGTTTGACTTTAAATCTGATAAACAACAAAGTGAAATTCAAGAGTATTAGGACTGGGCAGCCTGCCAGTCTTAGCTCCTCCACAGACGTTTTTATTCGGCTGATGTAGGAGAGAGGGGGCTGGCTAGTCGAGTCCAGCGTGCAGCGCTAATGGGACGTTGCTTTTCAAGACAGCTGTAAATGTGAATATGTGGCTACTGTGAGTCAGTTTCACACGGACCAAAAAAGAAATCACAGAAATGCTCAAAACTAATTGCTGTTCAAAATTATTCACAATATCACGCTTATAACCACGTAACAATCCCTGAGGTACAAACACGCACTAACAAGGTCAACCTTGTATGAACATCCCATTGCACTTAAATTCTGTTTAGAGTTAAAGAGCTTAGGTAAAACAACAATGTTTTTTGTAAGAAGGCAGCAGCTGCGTTACCTAAGCTGGAAGAAATTTGAATGTGTGCTAAGCAGACAGACAAACACACATAGGGTCCCCTGTTTCACACTGCTAATCTAGGCCTTTGGTTTGAGGCACAATGTGTTACTTTCAAGTGCACCGTGACTAAAGTTAGTGGGCAGACAGCGCTGCCTGTGGCAAAACACAGAAATACCCTGCATCTCCCAGTGTGTGTGTGTGTGTGTGCGCGCGCATGTTCATAATTTAAAGTAAAACCCTCTAAGCTTCATTGTCTCGCGTCCAGGTGCAGTCTAAAATCATTAGCATATTTCACAGGATTTTGCTAGAGGTTTCCAAGGGACATTACCTCTTTAGAGTGCACAATGTACTGCTACATGATTCCCAATAGACCAAAAACACCTTTACACATTAAAACAAATGTTAAAAATCCCTCAGCTTACAAACACTCGAATAACATCACTGAATAGTGAAATGCATGGTCCTAAGGCTGTGTGACACCTTTCAAAAGAGCAGACAGTTAATAATACATAAACTTTACTGAAGAACAATGCTTTTTTCGTCTTGGTCGTGGAACACTCGCCAGCTCTTTAACCTCTTAAGTATACTTGAGGGTGTGTGGGAATTTGCCAAGCAACTCTACAAGTATTTTGTAGACTTGAAAGCATTTAACTATATCCCTCGGGGTGTCCTCTGGTGGATTTCTCTGAAGTATGAAGTATCATGCCCATTGTTACAATCGCTCACAGTCAGAGCCTGGTCTGCATTGCCGGCAACAAGTCAAACTTGTTTATGGCAGAGTTTCTAGACGCAACCAAAATTCCTAGGATGCACTTTTTTGGTGGCCTTAGACTCACGTTTGCTTTTTACAGATGATTTGGTAATCAGTCGGGTTGATCTACTACATTCCCACCCTCACCTTTGCCCACCAATGGCACGTAGTAACCAAATAAATTAGACTGCAGATACAAGCAGCAGAAACAAGCTTCCTGTGAAGTGGTCTGGGCTCTCCCTTTAGAGGTAGGATGAGGAGCTCAGTCATCCAGGAGGGACTTAGAGTAGGGCCACTGCTCCTTTGCATTGAAAGAAGCCTGTTGAGGTGGTTTGGGCATTCGGCCAGGATGCCTCTGGGTGCCTCCTAGGCGAGGTGTTTTGGGTATATCTAACCAAGAGGAGAATCTGGAGCAGACCCATGAAACGCCTGGGAGATTATGTCTCTCAGCCAGAATTGGAACATTTTAATGTCCCCCCAGAAGAGCTGGAGGCAGTGGCCAGGGAGAGAAAGATCTGGACATCTCTGCTCAGACTGCTCCCCTCAGAATCCGTACCCAGTAAGTCGTAGAAAATGGATGGACTGACCTATAATATACTGTCATTTATGGAAACCTGTTTCTTCAGTAGAATTGTTTCAGTGTTTTAAAAAATGGATTAACAACCAGAATGTGTTATCTACATTTAGGGTGCTTTTTGTGTAACAGGAATTTTGCTTTTATAAAGAAGGCATGAAAAAGATTGCTCACCAGGGCCCCATAAAAAACTGCTTTTTAAACGGCCAATTACATTATATATCTATATATAAAATCTGAGGGCATAAAGTAATTCTACAATAATGTGCAAAAATCTTGAGCCACTCATCATTTCTTTATATTTTTATAGGAAAATTGGAAAAATATACAGTGATTTATTGAGATTTATTGAAAACCTGAACTCTTGTAGGCAATCCTTGACTGATATTGTTCCATTTATATAGATGGATGGAGGATCCCTAACACCACAGACTAAATAACCACAGCCCCACCCCACAACAGACCCTCCACCGTGTTTTACAGATGATGCACATCCTCACTGTTGTACCTCTGTCTCCTGACCTCCTCTGTTCATACTGACGACAATTTGAACCAAAGATTTCGGATTTATGCCTCAGCCATTTCTTCCCGTTTCTTTTCTTTACAAATGGCTTCTTAAAAGCCATTCTCCCACTAAGACCATTTTTGATGAGTCTTCAGCAAACAGTAGATGGATCAACTGAAGTGCCAACTGCTTTTTTCTTAAGCACAAGACTTTGAAATATTGTTCACGTACTGTAGAAAATGTTTTAGGCCTGCCACATCTTCTTTTTACATCCATTTGTCCAGTTTCCTGATATTTTTTAAGGACATAGTACACATGATGCCAAGACATGACAAGTTTTCAGCAAATAGCTCTTAAGGAATTATCCCGTTGGTCACATTGTGCAAAAATACAAATTTAAGCCTGTCCAACTATGTTTTGCCATTTTTCGTTAGATTCAACTGAAGAAACTATGTGTTTATGTGACAGGCTTCTAGTAACAAAGTAAGTGTTAAGTGGCTTAACAAACAAACAAAAAAATCCTCTGAGAATTAGGTACAGGGACTGCACGGAAAATGAGTGAAAAAGCAGCCAATGTCAAAAAGCCTGAAGAACAGTTTTTTTTAAATGTGTCCTTGGAAGAAAAATATAAAGTAATGAAGGGTGGCTCAAGACTTTTGCGCAGTGCTCTACATTGAGATTGTGAAATAAAACACTTTGCCACTCGTGACACCTTGAAACACCCTAAGGGACCTGGACTTGTCTAGCCAAGTCCCCAGTTAGAGAATCACCTCCACAGCCTATGTATTATGAGCTGTCTCCCATTTCTCATAACAGACAAATGTACACACGCTGGGAAGGATGCCAAAGGGCGTTTGGACAGAGATGTTTAAAGCTCCTGCCTCACATACTAATGAGAATCCATTACTGTCTCATTCAAATAGTCTCAAACACACACACACATACGCATACACAATCAGCACATTCTCATTCAGTGCATAAGCATCTGGCTACAGACACCCCCTTGTCCCCTATGCTTCAGTGCCTGCCAATTACAAAAGAAGTAATCAATTCCACCACGGCTCCGTCCCGGGAAATCGACTTCAATGACACCGGCTACATGGCCGCTGTCTCTGTACCTGACAGCCACTTACACACAAGCAGGGACCCAGTCAACCAGCCTTCTGTTGCTCTTCAGTGCAAGGCCAAGCAAGATAAACCAGATCCCCCTTCCCAACTGGAAGCATTACCTCTAAATACTGTACCATATTTCATGGTCATCATGAATGACAATTTAGTATGTCTAAAGAAGTGTTTTACCCATTGGAATCTGACAAAAAGGACATTTTCACCTGCACACACGCTTATTGCTTTGCAACTGAAGGCCGGCCGTTTGCAGGCAATCCAGGGTCTGGTTGCCTAGGTAACCCTCTAATGTATTTACTGCCAGATCATAAGTCAAACAGCAAAATTCTTCATTCGCATTGTTACGACTTGTTTCAATTGCTTGCCTGGAATTACTGGCCCATTTCCCGTCACCAGCAGTTATTTAGTGGAATGTCATTTACTTTCTATGGTGTCTCGTTGTGGCATCGTTTCATGCATGGGCACGGTTTTAATATTAGTTTTCATGTGCTACATGTCCATGTCCTCTACAAAGTGTTCACGATTTACCTTAGAAGCATCTCGAGAACAAATGAAGAAACACAGGATAAACCTGTAAATGTATTTTTTATACAAATCCTATAAAGTTTGTTGTTGACAGGACAAACAGCGTACAGCTTTTTTCTGCTAGCTCAAGGTCCCAAAAGCTTAAAACTCACAGTAAGTGCAGTAAATAAGCATGAACGTATCATCAATGGTCAGGTATTGGAAAAACTGGAAACATTTGAACATACAGTATCATTACACAGTGTAATGGTGTAGCTAACCCAAAGTGTTTTTAATAGCTTTGGACAAATGTGGCACTACCACACACGTTCTGGATCCAAAAACAAGTAAAATGACTACATTGTTTTAGTTTTTAAGAAGATTTTTTTTAATAAAAAATATTAAAAAACTGTACATTTATAAAGGAAAACATAAGTAGCTCTAGTATGCCCCAAATATTACAGACACTATCTAAAACCTGAATTTGCAAGCGTACCAATCTTGGAACACCTCTTTAATAAAACAGCAACTGACGCACCTTACGAGGTGGTAAAATCTCAAGGCTATTTCGTACAGTCTTCTTAGTCACGGCACTATAGTGGAATTTACGGTGATGTGAAGGTCAGCCGAATCAATTTCTCAACGTGGGATTTAAAAAGAGAACCCTGTAAGCTGTTGTCGATGAAGTGATATATCTCTACTATTATTTGTCTCTTCCCATTTTCATCACCACCTCTGTGTTTCCCATCTTCTTCCACCTCCTGATTCTTTTTTCCTATTTTATATAGAAAAAAGCTGGTACAGCTAATGATTTAGCACTTTTTATCATTATCTTCACATCCTTTTGCATCATTTTCCTCCTCATGTTCATTACAGTGGATCTACAACACTCCTGGCACTGTATGTATGTGCGGTTGTGTGTGTTCAGGTTTACCTGCAACTGTGAAATCATGTGTGTATGTTTGGTAAAGACTGGAAAAAAGCCTACGGGGCAGACTACAGCAGCTCTTTCCTTTATCTTCAAACAGCGGCTTGCTAAAACAACAACATTTGTGCGTACGCATGCGTGTGTCTGCCTGCGTGTGCATGCGTTTAATGTTTGCAATGTTACCTTTGGCCTCTTTGTAGTGTTCACAGATCCTTCTGACAGCTGCAAGACCCTCCTGCTCATCTCTCCCACCTCAAAGAGAAGGAAACACACACAAACACACACAAATGAATACAATATATGACGAGACCTTGGAGGCTTTTTATAAAAAAATACAGGTTTCCTTTTTTTTGTCAGTCTTTCATCTTATAAAAACACATTTCCAAGAAAGGTTCTTCGAATGAAAGAACACTCAGTGCAAAAATTTAGCCCTTCAGAAATTAGGAATATTAACAAGGCTTCTGATTCAATACATCTACTTTTTCAGTAAAGACTTTAAATGCAAGCCTGTAAAGAAAGTATAATATTATTAAAAGCATGAGTTATTATGAAAGTACCATCTAACTTCAAACAAGCTATATGAGGACACTTCACCAAAGAGATTTTAGCCAAAGAAGAACTACCTTAAAAAATGTGATTTTTCTTTGGCTAAAATCTTTTAATGCTTGCAAAGTCAAATAGCAACATTCTGAATATGAAATCAGTCAAAAGATACTTTTTTGCACCATCACTGGATCCAGGCAGCATAGCCAGACAGGAAAGTGGAGAGCACACTTTTATAATAATAAGTATTTTGATCCCAAAAATATCAGAAGAAATATCAGAGTGCCGCATATTTTAAAAAGCTATTTGGTAGAAGCAAAATAAATGGGTAAAATATGGTGCTTAAGGAATTTATTAGACCACAATCCAATATAATGTTTATACCACAGCTGCCCCAAAGTTTCTACAACGTTTCTGCAATGATTTATCAACCAGGATGCACAAGCTCCTCATTCTTGTTATTCAGGAATTTTCCAATTCAGTGTTTTACAAAAAATAGCAGAAAATATAGTGATGCATATTATTAATTTTTGCTTAAGATGCCAAATTACAGTAATTTACTTGCATTCCTGAACACCAAAATTAGTTTTAGTATATGAATGTTATGCTTGACTAATTTCTGACTTGTCAGAGAATTCCAGTCTGCCTCAAATTTAAGCAAAAAATGAAAACTGGGTTTGTTATTTGCCTGATAAACAATCACGTCATTTTGTGTTCTGAATATTTCTTTCTTTGAAAAAATTTGTGTTTTCTTGTTCTATGACAGCTGGTCTAATAAATTTGTTAAGCATCCTACCTGTTTTATTGTACTTGGTGGGGGAAAATGAGATTCATACAGTGCTCAGTGACAACTGAAAATGGCGTGTAATACCATCTACAACATCAGATCTGAGTTATAAACTCATAAACACAAGACCTTTAAACACACTGATCCACAGCTCTCTATTTTGGTTCCATATTGAATGCACTGTTCAGATTAATTTACATGCTCCAGCAGCACAAGACAAAATATGCAGAGAGCTACATATCATGTGCTGCCTTCTAAGATCATTGTAATAAATATATTATCCCCATATGAACAATATAATTTTAATACACCAGTTCTCACAGTGAAAAAGTCCATGATATGCTCCAATCATAGCAGTCTTTAAAGTCATTTTCCTTTCACAGTGCAACAGGAGCAAGGGGCTTTAACAGCTCTTTCATAAAAATAATTTACCACACACCCTATGCCGAACGTAGGGTAAATTAAGGAACTTAATGTCCTGTCATTTAGCTCAATTCAATTTCCACGGTGTTAAAAAGATGACTGTTGCTATCGTTAGATGTAGCCGGATGACTAGACACGCACACGCACAAACTTGTACACACAAATAGCCTATTTGCACACGCTCATTTCCGCTTTGCTCACACACATAGACACACTTATCTTGGATTATCACGTAGACCTTTTCAAGGGCACAGCATCATTTACCCTGATGCACCGCTGTTCAGGCAGGGCTGAAGGATGCAGCTTCTCTGAGTGACGTGCCACATGGCTCACACAAACACTCACATTCAGGACAGGAACAGCCTGATCTCACACAAACAGATTTTTTTTTTTCCAAACGCACTAGTGCCCCTCTAGCAGGCTTCTCTGCCCATTTGCCAACACTCACTAAGAACGCTGCATATAATTGAATACACATCTCTTCACAACTGCTTCTGGACAAAGCTCTTCTTTAAAATAGCTACTGATTAAAAGACGTGCCCCAAGGAAATAGTTTGCCTACTAAATATTTTGGGATGAGTGTTGAAAAAGTAACCTAATTAATTCACAGACATATTCTTGCTGCAACTCAACAAATGGATAAACTGAGCAAGACCTGGAATAATAGTTAACCATAAACTGCCAACTACTGACAATCTCATGCATGCATGGGGCACCTGTTGTGCTTTCCCCATAAACATTATAAAAGATGGACATAGAGTCTGGGTCTGAAAACTGAAACCAATGTGGAAGCGCTTTAAATCTGTAATTTATTTAATGGCCTCCAAGGAGCAACACCTGTGGTTATACAGACTTGTCATCCTATAGAACTCTATAGAAAAACAGCTTTCTGACACGACCTTTTCTGCTGAGTTTATGGGCTCAGTCACTCAATTTGGGTCAAACTTAATAAAAATTATGGTCCATTTTGTAAATCTCAGAGACACTGTGGAGGACAATCTGGATAGCAACAAGTTTGATGAAATTCTAACCAATACTCTTTTTTTGAATTGGGAATGGATGTACAGACGCTTAATCACAGCATAAACTAAAAATACTTGTTAGCCAAAGCTCTGTCACGGCACGGTGCGCCGGTGTGTTAGAGCAGCGCCCAAGAGCAGACACAGGCAAGGAGACATGACATGACTTTAACAAAAGGTGAGCCTTTATTATGGCTGAACAGAAGGCAAAACAAAAGCTAAGACGAGTGCTGGCAAGACAACTAAACTGACTGTGAAAACCTATGACACTGAACACTATACGAGACTATGAAACTGTGATAAAGCTATGAAACTTCGAAAACTAATTCTATGACTGTGACTGTGACTATGAGAACTGTGACGACTATGACGAGCCATAACTGGGAAGGTTACACAGACGACGAGGCAAAGACTGACTGAAACACAGAGACTAAATACCCACAGGGATGATTAGGGGAAGTGGAAACACATGAGGGAGAACAGCTGACACACATGAACCTAATGACAGGACAGGGGAAGTGAAACTAAATACAATAAGCAAGGAACACCGGACTTTTTCAAAGTAAAACAGGAAACATGGAGACTTAGACATGATGCAAACCTCATAACAAGAACCAAACAGACATGAAGCATGACAGGCAGACACACGAACCAGGGAGGCTTAGTACAGGGGAGATGACAAAAGGAACTAAGAAACAAAGGACTAAACAGCAACCTAGAAATTAACTAGATCAGTTAAACTAGAACACGAATGAATACAAAAGAAACCTAAAAACTCAAACACTGGGTCACACGACCCAGTACTGTGACAAGCTCAGGCTTTATGCTGCTTTAAATGCTCAGTTTCCAAGTTTTCCTTTCTTCTGCTCTTGGATCTGTATGATGATACAGAGAAGGATTAACCTTAATATGTCACCTCAGGCAGACAGCTCTGGATTTAAGCGGCAATTCAAGTGGCTCCATTCACCTGCCATTCAAACCTTCTGTTAGTGAGTAACAGCCAATCACAAAGGGATTTCTCACTTAAAGGTAGGATAGGTGTCAATAAAATGAGAGACGGTAAAATGGCTCACAGTACAGAGGCTGCATCCAATCCTGGTATACGAAACTGTTATTCTGAGCTGCAGTTCAGACAATGAGTGGTACTTGGGGAGACAGAGTAAAATATTTTATTTGTTTAACCTGCAAATTGATTTGTGCATCATGTGCTACGTATGAGCCAGATTTTGTCTTTGTTGCCGGCACAGTGGTATCAAAACCTTCAGTCTGCTTTAATCAGTTATTCTATTCGATATATTTCGCTATAAGTCATCCGTTTCAACCACCTCCTCCAACTATAAAGAAATTAGAAAAACCTTTCCAAGAAGCAAAGTCTTCCATGGCAAAGATTAATTTAAATTTCATTATCTTATCTTAAAAAATGCTCTGGACCGCATCATTTTAATCCAATACCTAGTGAAACGTATTTTAAGCACAAGTGCATGCTTTTAATACCCAACTCCGGTGTTTGACAGTTCAAAGGCTTAAGCCATTAACTGTCTTCACACAGATACTATGCTACCACTCCACCTGAAATATGCATCCACTACATAACTAGAGAGGGATCCACTTTACCATAAATACTCTCACTTCATGAATTACCTCAAAGAATTGGCATATTTGAAATGGAGATACACTCAGAGTCATCAGCTGTGGGATCAACTTCGGTACACATAGGATTGTCTCGGACTACAACAGACACTTATCCGAGTTCTGGTATGATTGATTTTGTGAGTGTAATCCCACACACATGGCGCTCACATCTAATTTATGTTCTGCTCAAACCGTCTCCAAGGATACTCTGACATTGACTTTGCGCTATACACTCTGAATGAATAAAGCAGAGTTTTCTTCAAAGTTTTTAAACTCGTGGACAGAATAGAAAATGTAGTCTCACCCTAAAAGATTTTGCTGTTCTGTGCATGGCATCTCCAATGTGCTTAACTTCGGCACCTAATATAGGTTTTAAATGTAAAAAAGAAAGAAAAAAGCACCAATTCAACTAAATAATTTCATGATTTATGACCAGTCTTTGAAGAGTGAGTTGAAATCGAACCCCATAACATTCTGTCAAGACATTCCCACACTGCTTCAATAATGTTGAGGTCCAGGCTCTGGATTCCAAACCATGACTTATAGTGTTCCATTGTATTTATGCAGATATCTGTTTCCCACATTGATAGTCTGTTTGGAATCATAATTATGATGAAAAATAAAGCAGCTGCTAATCTGACCATTTCCAGATGGTACTGCATGGTTGATCGAAGTCTTTCCTATATTTATAATTAGATAGATTTTTAAAAGATCTCGAACACCACGGCTGAAATGCAGCCTTAAACCATAACAGCATCTCCACTGTGTTTTACCGATAACTGTAGACATTGACAGTTGGACATCCCTCCTGACCTCCTTCATATGTACTGATGACAATTTAAACCAGAAAATGTAAAATATAGATTTAATACTTCATAAAACTCACTTATTGTTTTTTTGGTCCTGTAGTTTTTGTGTAATTTAGTATACGTCAGCCTTTTCTCCCTGTTTCCCTGCTTAAGAATAGCTTCTTGACAGCCATCCTTCCACGAGACCATTTCTGATGGGAATCAAAAATACTCGTGTAGGTGTGGACGTAGCATAAAAGAGTTAATAGCCTGATCTATTGCTGCCCGTAACTTATTGCAGTTTTCTCGTATTTGTTTAATTGTTTACAAAAGGTTTGAGGTTTGAAATGTGTGTGTAGTTGGAGGATGCGTTTGTGTGTGTGAGTGTGTGTGTGTGTCTGGTGGCGGGGGGGGGGATTTTCTTGTAAAACAAAGGGAGGCCTAGCGAAAAAATTTGGGAATCACTGCTCTAGCAAGTGGTTCTAGGCAGGTAGAGCAGGAGTGGCATGGGACATGTGGCACATGAAATGAAAAAAAGAGACATGCCACATGATAGAAAACCTGGAATTGATTACTTATATAGAGTACACATAAATACACAGACTTCTAAATTGCTATTATCTCACAGCCTTTATCTGTATTTTCCCCCAAACCTTTGATGGTAGCTAAAATTAGAACAACGCACATCATTTGTTATGTTAAACTATATTCAGTTAAACAAACTACTTCTGGAATTACATTCTTTTGCATATTTTGCCGTTCAAATTCACTTTTGTATTTTTTGCATGAAATACATTTTTACATAGACATTTAAAGAAGCTGTAACGTGAAGCATTTCATTTTTTAACATTTGGTTTTACTGCATTTACCTTCCCACAATAAATATAGCTAAATGAATAATGGAACAATAGCAGACCTTGTTTATGCAAAAAGGCCTGTCATAATCCTTGAATTTGCATTTTAACACCCAATTTGATAACAGCCCTTTAATCCCAGTGAAGCTCTGAAAGTCTTTAAATCTCCTCACAGTGAAGAATCACACACATTTCCTAATGATGAAAACAAACTGTTTTGAAGCTATTCCAACCCTTAGCATGAATCAATGAGGTGTCAAGAGGGTTTCTGACAACAGTACGCTTTTAGGTAGACAAACAGAGGATGCCTTGGGCATTATACAGCTGTGGTTTGATCAGTCTATAATAGATTTTATGTTATCATGGACACCTCATCATTCAGCTTCACTGGTGCTTTGGGATGATGGTGAAGACAGAACACTGACCATAATGTCTGTCCTTCTGTTTTCAGACCAAAGGTTAAGCAAAGTTTCATTTGAGAACTACAAACTTCTAACTGGGCTCAAATACTAAGATATTCTCAGAACGTACCCAGACTTTCTGTAAATTTGCTTATTTTTCTTAGTCTCCTCCTTTTCACTATAAAAATTAAGTTAAATGACACAGCTGACAATTGGCTAGTTCTCCTTTTCTGATTTTCTGTGGAGTGAAGAAAATCCAGTCTGTGAGAGATTATTAGCCAGGAGGCTTTTGCAACACAATGCGAGACAGATTTTTTGTGGAAACTTAAATCGTCTTGATGCATTCTCAATCATCCAGGAAAGTAAATCCCCAAAAGTTGATTCTGTTCATCTGGACGTAACGTTTTGTCCCACAAAACGCTACGTCCAGATGAACAGAATCAACTTTTGGAGATGGAAACTTAAATATTTTCAATTTACACACATGCATATTTGCCTCTAATTGATTCATGTGCAACAGCCATGTATGCAATCTCAGTATGCATATGCAGTTTGTGGTCCACAGTAGAATATGTTATGCTGAAATCAATATGTGGTACTTGCTAAAAGTCAATATAATCCTTTGCTATCACTGCGGTGCCTTGTTCAGAATTTGCCAAGATTAACAGAGACTCAACTAAAAAATACTGACATTTCCTCCTCTACACCAGTCATTTTCAAACTATTTTTTGTTGCCCAAAGTACACCAAAGGGCAAACCAAACTTTCAAAGTGCTCTTGTAGTCATATCTGTCATCGGTTCTTCTTTTGATTGGAATGCAAGGTGACGACACTTTGACAGCTCATTTGCAGCAGCTGGACCTAGTATGTGTATCATCCCATCCATTAGCATACCTTACCTCAATCTAACAAATGGTGAGTCCATTTGGATTCACTGCTCTAGACTTTTACGTTCACCCTACATTTGTGCTGCACAGCAATTTAAAAACTAATTAAAGTCTGTTTAGCGGTGATTACGGTATTCTCACCATCTTATGTGGTTAGACAAGGTTATCGTGCCAGCACTTTTCCACCTGCAGACGGACCTATCCAGTTTGTTGTTGCACACAGCTACACACCCTACACACAATGTACTTTTTGTGTAATTGTGTGATATGTAAAATAAAAGCACTTATCAAAGGAACTGATATTGGTGCATGTTTTAACAGATATTAACAGAGGTTAATACATTGGGTATTTGTTCCTGCATTGTAATAGAGATTCTGGAAAACTGAGGCATATGTAATGTGACATATTCCAAGTTTTGGGCCTGACAAAGTTCATAAAGTGCAAAGAAGAAAATAATTTTCAAAATGAAGAAAATCAAGGACCAACAGAGAAAGCGATCAGAATTTTTAAAGGAGTGTGAATCTTTTGAAACATCATTTTTTTGTCTTACTTTCTCCAGTATTAGGCCACATCTCTTATGGCTATTTGTGCAGTTAATGTTTATGTATGTGAACAAGCCAGCCTATAGGGAAATCATGTGTGTTTGTGCTGTTTGCATATCAGTGTTGACGTGCTTCATACAGTACCTATGATAACATGTGCCCCGAGTCTGACCAAGTGGCGAGCTACTTCATAACCAATTCCCCTGCCTCCTCCTGTCACTATGGCAACGTTGCCATCTTGTCTGGGCATCACTGGCAGAAGCAGAAGAGGAGACAAAGATATCAAAGAGAAAGTCACTTGATAAGGAAGCTTCTTCAGGACAGGTTGATGTTTCTATAGATGACAACTCAGTAAAAAACACATGGGCTTTTTGTAGAATTTTTTTATTTTTATTTCCATTGTACTGAATAACAAGTTTTCTTTACTTTCTTTCATTACTAAAGTTACTTTATGGGTTCAGTAGCAACAAAATAATAACAGAAAGGGACCTTAATTAAATGCAAAATAGAAGAAAAGTTCAATAAATTAAAAAAAAAAAAAAGCATTTTATGAAATGTGTGAAAGCCATCAGATTTTGATTTATTTTAATCAGAAACACGAAACACTGATATAACACTCAAATTAACAGAGTTAAATATCAGAAAACAACTGACAGCAGATATTGTTCACCTTATACTCCCCTAGTAACATATGATATATTATGTAGTTACAGTTCATATTCCAGAGAACATATGAGTTCTTCCTATACCCTTTCCTGTCAATTTTCAAGAAGACTGGAAGAGTCTGCCACATTGGATGTGATACAACCACTAGATGCTGGGGAAAATATGTATTTCTGGATTGGTCGGCAGTGGTTTCTGGAGGTTGCTGTTTCTTGCTAGGTGAAACTGACTGCAAAGAAGGGTCTGCATATGCTGTATCACTAAAACATCAGGTTTGTATCACAATTCTGGCACTTTGCAGTTTAGTTTGAGTTTTTAAAAATGTTCAGTTTTAAGTAAATTTTAATGGTTTCAGTGTTAGTTTTTATTTATTGTGCAGTGAGCAGTATTTATCCAGAGCAATAAGTTTTCAGAACTCATTCAGAAAGCTGAGTCTGAATAAATCATTGCACCAGTGCCTCCCGAGCTTATGTTAACCACATTGAAAAAGAACAAAAATAAATTAGATAAATAAATTATTTTTTAAAAAACAATGTATTTTTTTTAATTTTTTTATTCTAGTTATTTTTCTAAGTTAGCAATATAATTTCAGTTTGGGTTATTTCTGACGTCTCTTTTTTGTTTTTATTTCAGTAAGACAATAATAATAATAATAATACTAATAATCATCATCATCATCATCATCATCATCATCCTAAAATAAAAACATGGTTATAGTTTTGGTGTAGTTAACCAGGTGTCTGCAACAAAATTAAGTTGCGCTGTCTCTGGGCGACGAGCGGACTAGCCCAGACAGCATTATGAAAAGTGCACATTTAACCTCACAAAGCTTGGTGGCAATCGTAGAAACTTTGGAAAGGACACGCTGATGTTCTACGCAATCGTTAATTATTCGGCTAAATTCGGCAAAAACAAGACGACAGATGATCATTTTTTTCGCTAATGTTTTGAGCTTAACACAAACTAGCTAACATACCTAGCATCGTGTTAACATGTGCAAGTGCAACATAGTAAATGACCGCTACATGTACTAATGAACAAATGATAACCCGTGCTGACTATAATGCACCCACGTTCATTGGTTACAACTTGGTTGCCCATGCTGTCACTTACAACTGAATTACAACTTGTCAAACTAACGTAAGCTAAAGTTAAACCGACCTGGCAGCCTCAAAGGTCCGTTTAGCAGTTGAAGCAAAAGCACCTTTAAACCAAGCAGGTAAAGCTTTATAGCTGGCAGAAGATGACACCAAAAAGCAGACAACATCTCTGCGAGGATGTGTAACGCTGGTATCCGAAAGAGCCGTCAGTGCAGAGGCAGAGCAAACCACCACAACGCAGTTACGTCTGTGGGACGCGTTCCAATATGAAGTTGTCCAACATCGCTTCCTTCCTTAACACATCTTCTAACAACTCATGTTCCATTTTTAGATTACTAAATTAGACGACTAACAATTCTCTGACATATCTATTTTTAAAATCTTGACTTTTCAAAAGATTTTTTCCCCGTAGAGCCTCTATTTGAAATCATGATCCCTTAAAGTCATCTGTCACATGGCTGTAAAGCTGAAATAAGTGTATGATGGAGGGGACACGTTCTCGTCGCTGCTCCTTGGCTGCTTGATGTGCCGTATGATCCTTATCTGTAGATCCAGCATATTGCACCCTTCAGCTCACTGACTCCCTGATTAACTGCTGCCAGCCAGGTCACACGCGATAAAAATCAACTGAGGGATGACACATAGTATTCTGATAAATAATTTCCCAAGTTACACTTAAAAGAACAAGTTTCTAGAGCAGGGTTAGTCTGAACTAACAGTGAATTCTGGTCTGCCTGTCAGTTTTTCTTCCCAAGGGATCGCTTGATTCCACACCAGCCTACTTTTATTGGCGGCTGCTGTGATGGTGAAATGTAGGAATTCAGCTGTGAAAATCCTGATTGCACTAACTAAAAAAGAATCAAAATATGGTATTTTATTTATTTTAGATAGGTGACAAACTATGATATAACTGAAGTTGGCTGCACACTAACAGGCTGTATGAATTTATGATTTAATAAATTAGTCATCATAATTTCTCATAAATATTTATAGCACCTATCATGATAGTGAGGATTACAGCTTCAGAGAAATTATTTTTCCACTTCTAGAGATAAGCTACTGGCACTTTTGTGTGACACCCCATGACTTCTAATCAGGACCAATACCCCCTGCTTACAGCAGATACTGAACATCTTTGGCCATTTCACTGGGCTCAGAGAATCAAATGTCAAGAAGATATTTTCAGACATTATCGGATGAGTTTCACCGACATTTTGTGTCACCTGCCACTATGGAGTACAGTGATTCTGAGTTTGTGTGATACTTAGAGGTCACAAGCACCAACTTATTTAAGCAGCTATCAAATATAGAGGACAACGACACAAAGCATGATGACATAATGAATTATTAAAGCTTAAATAAATGATTCCTTGTGACTTTTTTTTTTTGTCTGAGACAAAAGATTAGAGTTTAAAAAATAAATGTATCCTCCCTGAGACCCCGTGACCTCAGAGGGGTATTACATTTTGACTTTTCTGCACCTTCATTCTTCTAAATAAGTGTTTCATACATGGTTCAACAATGGCAACTTCATTCTATTATGGTGTAAATTAACCCCACAATTCCCTTATGGGGTTTTTTCAAACATTCTTATAATATCCCAAATAGTTAGGTGAAAACTGGAGGTTAATTTCTTGCAAAATGTTTTTATTTACTCTTGTTTTTATTTATTCTTAACCTTTAATCATTCTTTATTTGTCTGATTTTTTTTCCTCAAGCCTGGCTCCAGTGTGACCACAACAGTAAAATGCAGCGATATTGAAAACCTCATGTGTTCTTTTTCTTTTTCTGGCTTCTCCTTTTCAAAGTCTCCACATTGGATCATCTGCTTCCATCTCACCCGATCCCTAGCATCCTCACCCCCACCCTGTTGCGGCAGATGGCTGCCCCTCCCTGAGCCTGGTTCTGCCGACGGTTTCTTCCTGTTAAAAAGGAGTTTTTCCTTGCCATTGTCAACAAAGTGCTTGCTCATAGGGGATTGTCTGTTTGTTGGGGGTGGGGGGTGGGAAATATTGTATATATTAGAGTCTTTACCTTACAGTATTATGCACCCTGATGCGACCGTGCTTGTGATTTGGCGCTATATAATTAAAATTTATTGAACTGAATTGAACTGAAAATCCTCCTCTGACCCCACTAACCCTCAGGATGTCCTCCTTCACTATCCACGGATCTTCTTTGTGGTCTTCCTGTTTTCCTCCTGCCTGGCAGCTCCATTTTCAGCAATATCTTCAACAGTATATTTGTCCACTATATTGATGTCTGATATACTCTTTTCTAATCCCCAGTAGAGACTCTGAGCATCTCCACCTCTGCCACATCCACTCCTGTCTTTTTATCAGGACTACTCTCACCAAACCACATGTCCCAGCTGAATATACGGTTAGGAGGTGATGGCAGAGGGGCACGATCATTTTTATAATGTGACAGACAATAATACTCTAAATGTGTCATAGATAATATTTTTACAAGCAGACTTGTAATTTTACTTCCATAGAATTTTAACACAAGATTTCTCCTTGTAATGGACTATGCAATTTCTCTACTTCTGAAGTGGAAAGAACACTGTTTGTGTAAATCTAATAATTTGTTAGAAAAAGTGTAGTATTTGATTGACACCTGACTGACAAATACCACCCAGGATTGAGTGGTTGTCCCAAAAGGTGAAATTAAAGTTTCTTTAAAAACATAAATGACTGCCCATTTTCATCTATAATCTACACATCTGAACAGATTACCCACTACAGTGACGGACAGGCTAACAGTGTGAGCTGAATCATCACTGGCACTCA
Organism: Simochromis diagramma; assembly: GCF_900408965.1. Classification (NCBI taxonomy): domain Eukaryota; kingdom Metazoa; phylum Chordata; class Actinopteri; order Cichliformes; family Cichlidae; genus Simochromis; species Simochromis diagramma. The sequence continues at coordinate 11,198,801 of NW_024386831.1, forward strand.
AAGTAGGCCAACCAGTCTGTCCCTCATTTCAATAAAATTACAACCATTTGTGTTAAAGACAGGTCTGGGGCATTCACAATAACTTCCCTTTTTTTCCCTCTTGGCAGGAAAATCATTAGTATTTGTTCGCTTCTTGCCCAGTATGCAGTGGTTAAGGCTACTGCTGCAGTGACATGCAGTTGGCCTCGGTTATTAAAGTCAGCTCAGGAAGGCAGTTAAATGAGCATCAACATAAAGAAACTGTGTCATCACCACTAGCCTGATGGAGGCTGAGCTGCGGAGGCTGTGTGTGTAGTCAAAAGTGCATGTGTTGCTGTGAATTCAAGCTGAGAGGATGAGTTGTGCGCACATACGAGTGTTTGTTCACCCGCAGCCTGAGAGGTTGTGGGTCAGTAAGGCGAGCCGGCCTGCTATTGTTTAACGGAAATCGCATCTCACGCATGACTGTGGGATGATTATTTGGGATGATGGGAAATCAGGCAGACACATGAATACACAGTCGCACACGCGCACAAAAATTCCCACATACGTTTGAACGCACGCGAGACATGTTGGGAACAATACGTGACAGGAGGGTGTGTGAAGCAAATAACATGTGAACAGCGTCAAAATAGCTCCAACTAACAGTCACCTAGTCTTGATGACAACCACTGGCTGCCTGCAAAGCCCAACTTGTCTTATTTTGTAAATCCAGGCTGACAACAGCTCTGCGGGATCTGTCTATGTGTGTGTGTGTGTGTGGTGCATGTGTGTGTGCTAGTTAAAATGCAGTTTTTATTTCATTTTTTTCATAGACTTATTCTGGGTAAGAAGATGGTATTGGATATTTTTAGCAGAAAATGGCCCTAACTGTTTTCATATACTGATTCGATGCGCTCTTCCTTAACACTCTACTCCCCTGCTTGTATTTGTTCCTGATCAACTGCTACCCACGAGAGATGGGAGGTGAAGTGTCATATTGTGAAGAAAGGGAATTTTCTGGGTGTGTCATGGGCAATTTGGGCTCCGGAGTGCAACAGCTTGTGTGAATTGATGTTAGCTTTTTCTCTGGCTTTGAGCTGCCTCTTTTGTAGCTTTTCCTCAGAAGTCTTTGCCATGCGAGAGGCAGACAATCCAGGTTAGATTCAAAGCGTAGACTTATCCAGAGCTGCAGGGTGTAAAGCCTGTAATGACACGTGTACATGTATATGCAGAAAAAAGAAAAAAAGACAGACAAATCCAAGGGGAACTGCTTGTCTTGCAAACTAAAGCACAGGTCTATGTATACTTATTCTTGAGTTTGTTTAAATAGCAGAAAATATGCGTCTGTCTTCTGCTGACCAGTTCACAGCATATTTCTATTGGTGTGTTCTTGGTGTCATGTTTTGTGAAAGGAGAGAAGGAACCAGTCACATCAAATTTCTGGTAAAACTGGAAAGTGCACTTAATTTAATACTAAACCTGAGTGTGTTTTTAGGGGCAATGTTTTGCATACTATTTTTCCACAGTTAATAGGTGTGACTGTAGTGTAGCGGTTTCCCTAACAAGTGAAGGATCCTGGGTTTGATTCGAGCAAGACAAAAGACACAAATCCCTTTGGGGGTTATGTAAAAATCTGCCAAATCAAACATGCTACCTGCTGTGGCAGCCCTTTGTGAATAAGAAAGCAGCTGAAAGTAACTTTTAATAGAAGGTTGTGATAAGGATGCATAAGGATTAGAAACTGAGCTGGAGCACTCAGATCTATAGGTTTTCTCTAATTAACACCGATTTGTTTTTTCAATATATGCATAAACTGTGTACAGTGTAAAAATATATATTGACTTTTATGCCCAGCTTCAAATGATGTTGCTTAGAAAAATATGAGAGTTGTAAATCTCTTGACAAGGAAGCACATAAGTGTACTTTCTAAAGTGTTAAACTATCCCTGTCTTTGAGTTCAGTACTTTAACATTTAATGTCTGTGAAGGTTCTCATTTAATGTTTAGATCTTAGTGCTTTACCCCACTTGTTTGCGGTTGTTTGCAGAGCCCAGCGTGTCTCAAAGGGCACAGCAGCGTGGGCTTCCAACCCAGCCTCAGCTCCCTATGAAGACACGAAAAAACTTACTGAAAGAAACACTTTTATTGTAACTAACAAGGAAAAATGAAAAGAAACCCCAGGAGAGGCAATTCAGAAGGAGAACCCCTCCACGGATGGCCAAATGTGTCCTGTGAGCTATGGATGGGAAAAGGCAGTAGACTATGTGGGCAGAATTGGTAATAGCTGTGTCACTTCAACTGTAGCCACTACAGGTTTTCTATGGGGAGAAAAGCCAAAGGCCAGCTTGTAAACATGAAAGTGAAACCTGAGATTTTTGCACTTGTTTGCAGTGGATCTACAGACATCATATACCAACTACCTGGCTTCACATTAGATGTAGAACATTTTTTGGAATATTGACACTCACTCTGTTTTACATGCATTTCAATGTCTTTAATAATAACTCAAAAGTTGACTGTGTCCTAAAATCTTTTGCGTTTTCATTACTGGATCACCAACATGACCATAGCTGGATGGCTAAATAATCAGGAAAAGACAGGTCAAATCATTGTCTGTTCAATCGCTCATTTTTAGCATGTTTCAAACAACATGCTGAACTTCAACAAGCTTCAGACAGCTGATCAGCATTAGAGTAAATTCCTCTCACATGATAACTTGACCGTATAATAACTTGAACTATAACTCTTTCCAGTTTCCAGGAAAGATAAGCATAACTCTAAAACCATCCTATCTCACAAGCTTTCAACAACTTCCCAAATTAAACTTGGGCCAAGCAATCCCTCCATTTATGGTACCTGCCTAAAAGGTGGAACCGAGGGCAGTCTTTCAAAATATGTAAGAGTCTATACTGCGTGTTTTGGCTGTGGAGGCTTACGTGTAAAGATGTTAATAATGCATGCAAGATGTGCACAATGAGTTCATCAGAATGCAAGAGACAAAAATCTGTGTATATGTGTGTGTGCGCACATTCATGTTTATCAAATACATCCCACCACCATTATTGCTAACTGTCTTAAGGGAGTGAATGTCTTTCTATTAGTAGATGTAGAATGAGGAACAGTGGGAGGGATATTTGCCTGCACCAATTAAGACTGTCATTAACTCTGTACACCGAACACTCACACACACACACACACAGCGAGACAGACACACACACACAGTATTTAACACATTCAATTTAACAGTCTGTGAGTCAGTGTGTGCCTCTCTTTCTGTTGCTGTTGTCAATGAGACGGGATACGAGGAGACTCTTTCATCTCTCGCTCTCTCTCGGCTTTTTTCTCTTCCTGTCTCACACTCCAGGATTATGTGAACACGGAAAACCTTCAAGGATGTTTATGTGTACTGCTTTCTTGGCTTCAAGGGCGTCAGCTACCCCTCTGTTAAACCCCAAAACCCCACTTCAGCTCGGTCAAGCAGTCCGGTCTAGCATTGTGAAATGGGATCTGAATAACTGTTTGGTATTTTTTTAGGTCATTTAGAAGATATCACAGTGCGTATTTGCTTTCCTGTATGTCTAACCCTTTTTAAAAGACATTTTAAATGTTGAAAATGTACAGATATGTAAAAGGAAATGTGCCTGAAGTAGGGTCAAATGTTATCACAAATAATCCAGGAATGGTCCTGGCTCATTGGTTTTTTTAAAAGTCTTAAGCTCTGTTTATCATTACTTACATTCAGTCTGATTCTTACTTTTTGCATTTTCAGCTTTGTACTTGTTTATTGCAGTTACAGTTGTGTTTGTGGTATTCCTCCTATCAGTTCACGTTACATTCCTTGTTCCCCGTATATAGTGAGATACTCTCTGTTTCGTTACTTCCTGTGTTATTTTGATAGTCATGTATCTTTTTGCCAAATTTACCTCCCAGAGTGTTGTTATCAGATGTAGTTCAGCTGTGTGTAGTTCCCAAGTTGTTTCCATTCTGCCACCCTCAAATTGTTTTGGTTCTTTGGCATGTCCTACTGTTACCTGACTTTGTTATTTTGTAGCCTTTCAGACTACTCAAATGGCTTTAATAAAGGTTCTCATTTGATCCCTGCCTTCTTGCGAATCTGCATTTGGGGTCCAACCATCATTACATGCAAACCCGTTTTTCCTAATGTCTAAGAGTGGATGGGAATCATTAAAGCAAAGATACAGTAAGCAAAAGGTGTGGTGGCGTGAGGATAAGGAATGGGGATGGTGACAAGAGGCCATTACTACTCTCAACAATTGTGTTTATGATTATGTGTTTATGGCTGGTCAGCAGAACTTTCAGATAAATTCGGATCTTTAAATGTGACCTCCCCAAACACTCATTGCACACTTTGCTGAGGATACAAAACTCTCTGCACCAGTGTAAAGGTCTATATTCACACCCAGGATAATAAGGAAGGAAACATAGATGGAAGCTGATTAAAATGTCTCACTATAATTAAGACCGCCCAGGTTTTCTCATAGGGGACCAGTACAGTTGATAAATATATAATCAAATTCCCAGTATAACATATTTTCTGTGGCGGAATCTGATTTGATGTTTAATAAAAACAAAATCAAGTTAATCTACAGTCATACTCTAGATTTAAATCCACAGTTGCTAATGTTTACCAGTCCTGATTGAGCTGCCTAACTGACCAGAGGAATGGTGGATATGAATCATGTCTAACGTGGTGTTTCCGTCCCAGTCTGCGCTAAAATGCTAATAACGTAGTCTGTTTGGGCTGCGGGGAGTCCATTACGCTGACTATATCACATCCTTGTCCATTGGGGGACACACGCTGGGGAATGCAGAGAGGAAAGAAGACTGAGAGGATCACACGTATGTTCTGGGAAAAGTGTGCGTGCGCGTGTGTGTGGCTCTGTGAATGTGTGTTGAAGCTCGGACACAGCAGACATGTGTCACCTCAGCTCTAGTGCCGTCAAGCTAAACTGACATAAACAGCCCCAGGCGGCCCTATCAGAGATGGACTTTACATAACGGCTGAGTCACTCACAATCTATTTTTATGGCTTTGAGGTGTGTGTGTGTGTGTGTGTGTGTGTGTGTGTGTGTGTGTGTGTGTGTGTGTGTGTGTGTGTGTGTGTGTGTGTGTATGCGTGTTCCAGTGCATCTGCATTATTTCTGAGAGCCAATTTCTGAAGGTCTACAATTTTAGTTGTAGACCTTCACAATGAGGAATCTCCCCTTTTACAGTGAGATCATCGTAAAAAGATGCTCAGGAATGAGCAGTAGGGGAGGGCAATTAATTTTCCCAAGAGGCCACAATTAGGGCTTAATTGTAACATCTACTCTTGGCAGTTGCAGTTTATACAGTTTAAAAAGAAATAAATTTAAAATTGAGCCGAACTGAGTTCAACTTCTTGGCGCAGCCCTCGACAAAAGTCCCAGTTTCTCACCCCGGCTCTACAGCGTTCACTCACACAGGCAAAAAAATGCTGAGATTAGTTTTAATACTTTGTCCCTCCTAAAATTAACCCCTATGGAAATCTTAACCTGAAAACAAAGTACTTGCCCTCAGACAGCTGAAGCTGTCTCAGGATGACCCAGCGTCACAAATATGATATTCCACAGGATGTCCCAGACATACAGCCTTGTACTGATGGCAGTGAATAATAAGATGGCACACGAGTGAAGCAACTAATCATTTCTCAAAGAGGAGCATGTTTTCTGTCTCATTACTAACTTCTTTTTTTGGTTTTGTAAGCACATCCTTAGCAATAATGAACCGTTGATGCTACTGCAATATACAGCTTAATGCACAGGACATTAAAAAAAGACTTTCTCTATAATTTCAGTTGGACAAACTAAGATAAAAACAGTACAGTAACTCTGGGGTCTCATATTTGCTGTTCCAGAGCCATATGTCGCTCTTTTTTTTCCTATCTCCAGTGACTCAATGTGACTCTGAAAAAAAAAGGACTTATCCCCTTAATTTTGCTGAACCTACCCTGCAATGCATTGATGGTTCATAATACTATGGATTCTGTTGCTGAACATTAATTCAAATCAAATTGAACACATTTTTGTTTACATTGACTATATTGAGAGCTATATTATTTTTTATTTTTTATTTTTAAATTACACCCATTAATAACATTAAAAGACACATATTTATATTTACTAGGTTATCACCCTCATTAAGGTAAAATAAGAGAAATGCACTTTATTTAACCCGAAAAGTTAAACTTCTCTGGTTATACCAAGTAAAAATGTTATTTAAACACTAGAAATACATAACAAATAGCTTAAATAAGTTATTATAAGACTCAAACACATTTTGCTGCTCCATAAAGATTTTTGGTGTCAAGAATTGCTTAAAATCAGCTCTGTGGAGTTTGCCATCCCCTGTTCTACATCAAAACATCTTTAGTATATTTGACTTGAGATTGTGATTCCAGTTTTAAATTTTAATCTGTATTTAAAAAACCTTTATTAAACTTCTTCTTTTTTTTTTTTTGTAGCCTTTGGTGAGACAGTCAGGATTTGATTAAAGTCGAAGCATTTTTATATGAGATATTCTCATTATTACCAAACTATATAGCATGACCAAAACCAACAAAACCTCAAGGTAACATCGCAACTTAACAACCACAAAATGTTTTATTTTTGATGTCATGAAGTTAATTAAACTCATTTCACTTCAGTGACCGCATCGCTATGGGGTATGTATTAGTGTCTGTGTGAATGGATGGATTCACTCGAGGGTTAATGAGATAGACACACGCACACGCATAAACACACACACCCATGTCACATTTGTTAAAGCATTCACCTTAAAGTAATTTCAAGTCAAAGCAGTTTGTTAGCTTTTTAATTTTTAAATGTAACTTGGTAATTTCATGACCCAAACATGAAGGTTTTACATTTTTCTAAAAATCAGATGATCTCAAAACAAAGACCAGTTCTTTCAAAGTCAGCTTCTGTGCTCTTTGACAAACACCACATTTTTCCATCCCAGATAAAAAAATTCTGACTATTTACATTCATATTTATGATCTGGTCATCTGGTCTGCATACTATATTTATGGGGGGGAGTATTATGCAGGGCTGAAGAGTTTTTTTTTTACATGTCTGCAGCAACACACACACACACTTTGTCATATACAATTTGCGCACATTGTGAGGCTTGAATATGTTAACAAATCCCTTCTTCTCTTCAAGTTTCAATAATTTACTTTTATCCCTACATATTTCATAACTTCAATCTCAATTGAACCTGGATCTATCAAAACGTATTAAAATTCAAGCAGGCTGAACGAATCCTTTCCATCTTTGTCGACGTCCTCCTTAAAAAATTAATATGCAAACAAAGAGAAGAAGAAGAAGATTACCTTTTTTATAGTCTAACTGACCTGGGTACAGGTGATGCAAACACGGCTGGAGTGCTTGGTTTAAAAGGTGCAGCCATGGTTCACAGTTTATAACAGAAGAGATGCTAAATTTAAAACACACACACACACACACACTGGCCAAGCCTTTAAACAAATGATGAAAGACCATCTGTTTGTCACTCAACGTAACAGCACCCCTAATCAGCCAAGTCTCAGTAGAATTTAAAGAAAAGTGTAACAGAGATTCAGCGTGGTTGTTCGCAAGAAGATCCTGAATTTCAACCCACTGACCTGCTGGGGCCTTTCTGTGTGGAATTTCTATGTTCTATGTGTTCCTGAGTGGGTTCTCTCCAGGAATCTGGCTTCCTCCCACAGTCCATGCATGTTAGCATTAATGGTGAACTGGTCTTAGGTGTGAATGGTTCTTTGTCTAGCAACCTGTCAAGAGTGCACCTTGCTGCATGACCCACGGAAAATGACTTGATGAATGCACTCGATTTGGAGCCAGCCTCAAGTGGTTATTTGAGGAACTGCAGTCTTTAGCACTTGCGCGCTACCTTCACTTTTCAATTGCAGAGGTTTTCACTGGTGCAGAACAAATTGAATTTCACAAAACTGATTTTTGTGAAATTTAATTTATGACCAGGCTGAATGTTGCAAAATGTTTTTGTAGACATGGAATCACTGAATATAAAACAAATAATGAAGCAGTCTAAAAGTTTCAGATGTTCAATTTTACTGATGAGTAATAATTTTAAAATATGTTGTTATTTGGTGCTGCGGTTTCCAAATGTGTCTTGTCATTTTCAGGTTACATTCATTCACATTTCCTGAACAGCAGATGAGTGTGTGTCATTTTATCTATCTTAGCATTGATTACTTTGCGTCCGAACAGCAAGTTGCCTTCATTTGCGGCTATAAGAACAGTAGACTTTAGTACTATTTTGACATGCTGAATAACGAGAAAAACAATATTTCTCTCAATGGAGGTTGGAACTTTTAGAGGTGGCAACAATAACATGAACCAAAATTTTGTATTTAAACAGGAGCTCGGAAGGTTGTGTCCGCCCCTGAAAAAAAAGTAACTTTTTTTTTTTGGAGTGGGGCAGAAGTCAAACTTTCGGGTTATTATCTCTTTGTTTTTTTCATGGAGAAAGATGCTTCCATACTAAAGTGACTGTTTTTAAAAAGGGAACGATAAACACAATGGAAAATATATTCGAGAGCTAGCTGCTTCTCCCATTTCAATATTAAAATGAAGCAGAAGAGAACAAGATCAGTGTTTGCTGTGTTGGTGTACCCGAGAACATCGACTAGGATAATAAAAACACACCTTAGTGAGGAACATTTGACAAATTTTAAACAAAACAGCTGATACAGTCACCACAAAGATACATTTTTTAAAAAAAAATCAGGGATTGAGTTATGATATATTTTCATCTCTTACAGTGTATTTGTTTAATTTAGGTGTAACAAAACTGGTATTAATCTGCTGTGTTGTTTCCAAATGATGCTTATGATTCATCTCATTCTCATTAAAGAAACAGCTGGACAATGTAGGAAGGATTCTGTTCTTTTTTTAATAATCAGAGTGTGTATGATAAGGGTTGTTTAACAATTTGCCAACACAGACACACACACACACAAACACACTACATAAACTGCTTATGCCCTTACACAGTTGGCACACTACAGTATTACAGTTTACACATGTATTCAATGAATGAACACATTTTCAATAAACTTGAGTGAATTTCATACTCATGAATGTGTGTGCACTCCTACTGTACACACACACACACACACAACCTGTCTCCCTCACTGACTACCACTGAGCCTTCCCTGCTCCACTTTTTTTGTATCTGTCAACCAGGAGCATGTCAGTGTTTAACCCCCTCCCACGCTGTGACACACACACACATATGCACACATGCAGCCATTTTCCTTTACAAAAAAAAAAAAAAACTGCACAAAGTCACTCAAACATTTTTTTTTACCCTTCTTTCTGTGTTAAAACACACATACACAAACCAGGACACTAGTTTAGACAGACACAGACAGCTGGAGCAGGTATTATAAGTACCTTTCCATTCCTTCTCTTTCCCTTGTTATGCCATTACTGAAGCTGATAGAGTCGGAGCTGTCGTTTTCAGCTTGTGTGTGTGGCCACGTATATGTGTGTGCGTGTGTGTGTGTTGAGAGGTGTCACAGGCTCGCTGCATATTTGCTTTTGGCTCGCAGAAATCATTTAGTTGTCCGGTCAAAAAGGGCATCTGCCATCCAGCCACTCTCCTTTTCTCCGCAGGAGAGCACTCACAACAGTTTAAGAGGCTGCGGGGTTTCTTCCTCATGACTGCATCCAGCATTTAGGCTGCTCTTGGATATTTAAATACTAGAGTGTTGCAACCGTAGCTCAAAATAAGAAGGTTTAAAAATTTTAAGCCTAAACTTGCACTTTCCTGGTGAGTTAGGCTGAGGAGATGCTCAGGCTTTTTTTTTTAATCCCCTGTGGTGTTTATGGAAGAAATAGTGATGTGGTCTAGCAAGTGGCGAAACTAGAGTGTCAGCTGCAGTCAGCGATTATCTCTCAGTAATCACTGCTCTGTTATATTTCAAAGTATCAAGTCATGCGTTTTCTTTGTCCTTTTGTTGTGTCAGGATGTGTAAGATATATTTATGTTGCAAAGATGTGAAGAAAACAAATCAACTCTACTCTGCAGGTGATTGAAAAAATAAATAACACGAATCTTTCTCTATGCATTCACACTTAAAAAATCAACATGTCCTTGGTGTGTCCTTCAAATCCTTCACTTTGAAACATCCAAAATGTGTTAATTTTCACAGTTGAATGTTGGTTAAGGTAACATAAAATGCTTTGGACCATGGTGAAAATGGCAGGCATCTCACATGTGTAATAGCTTTATGGGGCATGTGATAGTCTGCATGCATGGGGGGCCAAGGTGCCTGCAATAGGGACAAGTGCTTGGCCAATTTGCAGCGTGTTTATTTATGTGTGTGGGTGTAAGAGTAAATATCAGTACACCTTCCTAAACCAAGACTGGCCATAGAACAATGAAATAAGCTCACAGTTGTCTGGGGGAATTAAAAAATGCGCTATGCGTAAAAGAATTAGCGGAACATATATGATAAGGACGCAGAAACATGGCACTAGACAGATTAGGAATAAGACGCACAGGAGCCAGTGGAGATAATCCCGTTATCTCGTTGGACGTAAAATGCCAATGTGAAGCATCCTCGGAGATCAGGATGAACTGAACATGAACTAATGCTGCGGATATACGGCAGGAGGAGTGGGGGCAATCAATACTGGGAAACTGAGGTAAACACTGTTATTCCTGACCTTAAGGAACATCCACGCAGTTTACCGCAATGTCACTGACGGTCTCCGTACTCCACTCATTGCGATCCCACACACGCGCGCACGCTCCGTGTTCCGTTTGACACCAGTTCGATGTCCCCCCCGCTAATGACATTGTTTCACCTTTGAGAATTCCCCATCAGTACCAAGAGCGCGTCTCCAATACATAAGAGATTATTGATGAATGGTCGCTGTCAAGTTGAGGAGAAAGGAAGCCGGGGTTCTGCTCATTAAAGGCTCGGGATAACCGGGTGCCTGTGGAGACGCACGCCGGTCATCACCTTTTAACCAGAGCGCATTTAACATTACGCGCGACAGGAATGCGCGCGTGTACACACGCAGACACGGACACAAGAGATACACAGATAACCACGAATTAAAAAAGCAAAAATACAACACGAGTATAACTCAAATGACAAAAAGGAAGACAAGCAGACTTACAAAATGACCCTGGGCTCTGTTGGTTCCTCTGTGCGACCCATTGTGATATTTCCGTTACTCCGTTTTAACGGAATCCTCAAATGCCGTGGTCGCAGTCCACGTCTCTGCAAATGTACCAAAGGATCACATAGAGAATGAGGAGAATGGCGAAGATGAAGAGTGCTACTAGGATGGCCTTGGTCACCGGAGAGATGAGCGACTGCATGTCAGGAGCAGAGCCGGGCAGAGCGGCGTGGAGCTCCGCGTCCGTCCGTACTCAGTCTGCTATCTCTCTCGCTCTCCTCCTCTCCTCTCCGCCGCTCCGGTGGCAACTGTTGAGGATGGAGCCTGGGGCTTTGCCGTGCTCAAGCACACACATTTATAACCTGACGCGCATGCACACGCACTCCGCCACGCGAATAGCCTCTCTACCAGCGATCCGGGCGCGCAACGCGTGGGGGCTTCCCTTGCTAGAAGCGGCACAGCAGTGGGTTGTATTTCCCCGGATCCACACTCCCTCACTGCCTGTCGCACATCAGAAGACGCAGCGACAGGTGAGACTGGACTGATAACACCCGCGCTTCCTGCAAAGAGGACGGCAAAAAACAACAACAAAAAACACTTGAAATTCACCAATACAATACAATAAAATAAAAGCCCGCACAGATGTTTCCAGACACAGAATGGAAAAGTGCTAAGTTGCGCGTCGAGCTGCTGCACTTGTCGGCAAACAGGTTGATTAGTATTCCTCACAGCGGCGTGTGTGAGTGTGCATGCGTATGTGTGAGATGGCTGGGGATGACAGGCTATCATCTTATCACGACCCTTCGAACCCCCCTTTTTGGCCAAGCTGTCAGTCCAAGGATTAAAATATAATTCTATATTTTTAATGTTTCCATTTCCACCTGATGCGCGCTTTATTCCTATTTTGTTGTATTACTAATCAGACTAGCCTAAGCGGTTGGTACGTCTTGCGCATCTTTTTATAAGTATTAATCCTATAATAAAAAGAAGATGGTGTGCAAATGCCATCAAAAACTCTTGTCACGTATACTCCATCTGGGCTAATTAAGACAAGGTCGTAACTGATAAGGCTAGAGGATATGCGCCTTTCCTCACATAAAATGCAAGATATCCATGTTTAAACCTATATGACCGATATACGTTAAGAAATTGGGAGTCTGTTTTATTCAGAAAATACAAACACTACATGACAGAAGAGATGACTGCATTAAACAGCTTTTTAATGTGAGCAACAGTTAATAACCCCCGAAAAAGGTCGTGTATTTCTGCATGATATTCCTATCAGATCATCACGGTTACCCACCACCCAAGCGATTCAAAGACATTAAATCACTGAAAAAAACGCGCGCTTATTTTAAGTTGCCATTTCCAAAAACGGTGCAAAACAATAATGGGATCAAAGTCTAGAAATAACTGGGCTATTAAGGCATCACTGATGAACATTTAGGCTGCAGAAGTAGGGCACCGAAAGGACATTATCAGTTGCATGATGAGAAGCGCAGCGTTCACCTCGAATACCACCGTGCACCACTAGATGGCGACAGATTTAAATTTCCATGTCCTGATGATGGTGTATTTGATTATTCCGCACACTATCACTGCACTGTAGTCTTGGATAAGAATCATGACAGCTAAACGGGCTTAATACGCGTAGGTAAGGAGAAATAAAATTAAGTTTTCAATTATTTTCATATCAAATATGCACTACTCACGCGTATTATTGTTTGTCGTGGTAGAGAACAAGGTGGTTAGCGAACGTTAGCTTGTGAAGATTGTGGCCTATTTAGCAGAGTGGCTGAGGAAGCTAAAGCCAGTTATCACTGCTAATAAGTAAGGGAAAGTTGTGTTATGTGTCACATGTGTCGTTTAGTGTGAGCTTAAATTTGCTGTTGAATGCCACATATAAGGAGGTACCGCAGCTATGAAGATGCAGTTGCAAACGAATGTTATATCAAAAGAGAAAGACCAATGTTTGCAGCAAATTGCTAGTGGTTAGCTCACTAGCTTCAAATAGGCCGTAAATGCTCGCGAAGTAGGTGCGTGCATATTGGAACTTCCGTTCTGGGCCTTCAAGGTAAAGTCCCAAGTAATGCGCTTTATATTGCAAGGTTGTGGAAAAATACGAGTTCGTAAGGTTCAGACGAACTACACAGTTTGTTTTTCAATGAGAATGGTAAATGCTTAAAAGCCTGTTCCGGTATTGTTTACTTAAAGCGTTGAGGAAGCTTTTAATTTGAAGACGCCGTCGCCTGTCTTCCTGTGTTTTCTCCTGCTGTTGTTATGAATGTTTTTGAGGTTTGACGAGCGCAGCTAGCTAGCTAGCTAGCTTGCTGCCTATCTAGCAAGCGACTTAAAGCCACTTAACCAAACCGACACAGAGAGTGCGTTTGCATATGGTACTAAGTGGCTGTCAGTGTGTGTTAAAACCCTGACAGATATTTATCGGCCCCGTTGTTTCATTGTTCAGTTTGTGTTAGGAACAGCGTCAAACCTGTAACCAAACGGTCCACAAGTCCAGCGGTAGCTAGCTTTTTGCCAGGTTGAGCTCAAGTGATTTTCACGTTAGTCAGCCATCTAATCAGAGAGCAATGTAACTCCGAATATAGGCAACATCGGCGTAATACAACAGTATAATGTACTGTGGTGGCTGATTGAAATAATCTATTCTCGATATGTAGCTGTGTTTGTAAGAAATATGCCTATCTTATGGTTTGACGGTTTAGGTTTATCACTTTACATATACTTGTAGTTCTTTTAAAACATTAGAAAACAGAGTTTAGAGTTTAAATTAGAATATATACAATCATAACTGCTACACTTGCATGAAGGCAAAAAAAAAAATGGAGGAAGAAGGCCAGAATGCAAGCGTACCTGTGCACGTCAAAACACAAGCATGTAAACATACAGACGGCGGCATGCTTCATGTGTTCACATGCTCAGAAACAAAAGAGACAGAAAATAAGCACAACAACTTTGAACTGAGACGCTAAACTGGCCAATTTCTACAGATCAGTAAAGATACAGCTTATCTGACTTGGTATGCAAGACTTTTCTTTATGTTTTTAGATTTAAATAGTCTATTGTTCGTGGTGTAGTGTAAATCTTTCTTCTCATGGTTTCATAGTTTCACTCCGCAATTGGAAATACACGTTTTTTTAAGGTAGTCAGACACCACCCCCCCCCCCCCCCCACACACACACACACACACACAATCGCTCTTCTTAATTAAATTTAAGGTCATAAGTCTTAAATTTGGTGAGGTAGCTGTTACTTTTAAAGAGCTTGGTTAGGCGTGTGTGTGTTTTTTAGTGAATAAAAACCAGTGGGATCTGAAATATAAGTGACTATGTAGAACAACAGTTTTGCTACCTATCCTCAGGCTTAATATGCAAAAATGTTTTTTAAATTAATGTTGATTTTTTTGGATCATTCCTAATAGTGAACTTATGTCTGATTCATAAAAGATGCTTAACACAAAAAGCCTTGCTTAAGCAGTTTCTAATAAACCCATAAATAACTCATTTTCTTCTGTAATCTATGAAACTGAAGTCAGCTTAAATTACCAGCAGTGGCCTGGGGGGGTCTCCTATTACAAATATCAGAGATAGCCGTGAAGCAAAAGGTAAAAGCAAACTCTTTGGAGAACAGGCTCATAGTGGTGGTTAAGGAGAGTGAATCCAGACAACAAATATTATCCAGTGGACTAAATAGCGGGTGGAGGAATCCAAACAAGCAGCCTGGAAATGTGTTGCTCCTGCACTGACTGGGGTTGGATAGAATTACAGAACTGTAAAGTACACCAGTGGCTTTGAAAATCGCTCCAGTCTAGACTTAAGATTTGAGGTATGGTCACTTCTGTGCGTGGTAAGGTTTTGTTTTTAACAGGTTTTTCTCTTTAAGCATACTTAAGATAGTTTTATATGTTTTATAAATGGGGCCCTAAAGCTCGTTTTGTTGGTTGCCAGGCTTCATACCACCATGGGTGTTTATTTTTATATTCTTTCATATTTATTTTTGGTTCAGTGTTGTGGGGATTGAAAAGAGCTGCCGATTTGCTCGTTTAAAAATAAGTAACCATGACTTATGGGAAACTCAGTTAAAAGTTACTCACATGCAGCAAGTTCTAATCTGTAAATAGACTTAATCCATGCTTGGGAAAGTGAGCCTTCATGGCCACAAAAGGGATCTTGGTGAATATAATTATTTCATCCATGATAGTTTACAGTTATATTATGTCCCTTTTTGGGGGAGTTTAAATACATTTTACTCAATTTGTACATTTTACATTTGTTTTTTTGTAACAGTGTTTCTTTGTTTTTATGTTATAGACTCAAGAGCTACTCTATGTAAGATGAACACTGAGGACAAACTGGAAGGCATGCTGCTGAAGTGCAGCAGCGGAGGAATAGACGGAGGAGGGAGAGTTGGCCTGGGCAGCGGAGGAGGACTGGTGGTGATGACACTCGGGGAACGATCGCTGGCTAACCACCCTCTGCTGGCCGAGGATGACGACGACGAAGACGACGACGAGGACTTGACTCGAAGCTCGCTGGTCACTCACGACCTGGTCCCTCCAGAGCAGCTGATGATGCAGGAGGAGATGACGAAGAATAGCGGTGGAGGAGAAGAGGAGGGAGGAGCCGAGGTGGGAGAGCATTTCCCCCTAAAACTCACGAATAAGTTTCCCTGCTTGCTTCATATGCCAGTGAGTTCACGCTGGTTTAGAAGTAGATCAGATTTTGATAAGCTCATTTCTGTGAGTGCATCTACAATCTCCACTTGATCAGAGTGAGTTTGCTTTTATGCATGTTATGTTGACTTAGCCTGACATTTTGGACTGTTCAGTGCAATCAGTTCTTTTAACACACAAAAAGTACTGTTAGGTAGCTGCTAATACTGCAAACTACTTTCACACTAGTTATTTTTAGGTGCCGGAATTTTCTTAAAATTTGGTCAAAAATAGGGAGCTCGCATTAGTGTTTTGTTTTTTTTAATGAATGACAGAGATTTTAATTAAATTTTTTTCTGTCACTTTGACCCACTTGTTCATATTCAGAAACAATATATTTGTACACTCTGATCTTCTGAATCAGAATAAACTTGCAGCAAATGTGAACTTTAAAATAGTAATTTCTATTCTAAGAATACAGCATAATGAGGATAATCTGAATTCACCCTGAGGGACAGGTTTAAAGCATTGCTTCTCCTTGGGAACTTTAAGAGCTGGAATTGTATGGTTTGTGTTGTTTGTCTGCCTGTAGTTATTACAGACAGGTTATTTTCAGAAAGCTGAAAAGTGGCTACATACATTTTAAAATGCCAGTCAGAGGATTTGAAAACGCTGTCCCTGGCCACCTGGCAGATGTAATCTCTCAGCCTGTTCTGGGTTGTAAGGGGCTGAGGCTTCTCTCTGGTATTTTATGCCTGAGGCAACTGTATGGTGAGATGCCCTCACATTGGTTGATTATGCTCTGCTTGCCCAGTTGCACCTGTCTGACCTGGATAAAGTGGTAGCTGGCTGGGTGGCCCTTAAAGTAGGTCATGTGCGATATTCAAGTGTATAAATGACTATGGTCCTACTTTTACAGTTGAGCATCAAGCAGGAGCTGAAGTTGTCTGAGCCAGCGGTCTATATAAAGAAAGACAAAAAGGCAATCAAGGATCTGACAATGTGTCCCAAGAAGAAAAAAAGGAAGCAGCGATCACCAGCAAAGGTGAATTCCATCTGTGGAATTTTTATATTTTTAAAATACCAGGGACGGTTGTGAAAATTCAACACTACATGTGTTCTTTTTTACCCCCTTTGTAGATTCTCAGCATCAATGACGATGGCTCATTGGGCATACCAAACCCCAAGTGTCACGTCTGTACTCACTGTAATGCTGCGTTCAGAACCAACTACCATCTACAGAGGCATGTCTTCATTCACACTGGTATGAATAAGCCTGGCATGTATACAAAAATGTAAAACATGTTGCTGTGAAATTAGATATGTTGACAGTAGGGGATCTTTTAGTCATCAAAAGAAGCTAAAAACTAAAAACAACTGGTTTTCATATATGTTACTGAAAACCTAGGTGAGAAGCCGTTTCAGTGCAGCCAGTGTGACATGCGCTTTATTCAGAAGTATCTTCTCCAGAGACATGAGAAGATCCACACCGGTGAGTAACAAACAGTTTGGCAAAATTCTCAATTGTTATTATAATTATTGCTATGTTAGCCTGAACTTTTTTCTTTTTAAATACTTGTCTCTAGGTGAGAAGCCTTTTCGCTGTGATGAGTGTGGGATGAGGTTCATCCAGAAGTACCACATGGAGAGGCACAAAAGGACTCACAGTGGAGAGAAGCCCTACCAATGTGACTATTGTCACCAGGTACTATTCTTTTGATTGCTTGTAAATTAGTGTATTCGTAAGCTCCAAAATTGGTAAATATTTTAATTAGAAAGACATGAAAGGTCTATTTCAAACCTTTAGTTCAGTCATTTTGGTTCGGACAAAGGGGAATTAAAATGTTGGGTTTTTTTGGTCTTCTGTTCACTAACTTTGAAAAAGAAATTTGTGAACTAGTTTTCTTTGGGTTATTTCACAACGACACTGGGGTCCCTTTAAATTGAGCTCTGGCTCATTTTCCCCCTTAGTGCGGTTCATTTGTGCAGGTGTCAAGATGTGTGCTCGGCTGCTGACAACCACACCGAGACCCTTTGAAAAGGGTGGTCAGTGGGAGGTTCTAGCTAAATACCTTCTTGCATTCTGGGATGTGGCAGAGTACACAATCTGTACAATATTGCCATTTCCATGCAACCCAAACTTCAGGTGGATTTCAAAACAGTATAATAGGGATGACAACTTGACCATCTCGTATAATCATGGCTTTAGGAGTAAATTTTTTAGTGTAGTCCAGTTGTCCAGACCTTAAGCACCTTCCTGTGTTTCTAGCCAGTAAGTGGACTGATCATTCTCACGTAGTTTTTAGTATCGCGTTTTAGTTAATTTGGAACTAGCTTGTAATTTTCTTTGAAAAGAAAGCAGAATATGTGAACATATCAAACTCATCAGTTGAACAGATGAACTACAAGTGTGAAGATCTCCTGTGTGTGGATGTATTTGTGTATTTGAATAGTTTGTGGTACAGTGGTTGGCTGTAATATAAAACATGTACGAATATGTGTTGAAAAAGGATGAGGATTGTAAAGCGCTTTTAGTGGTCAGTAAGACTATAAATGCACTGTGTAAATGCCACCCTATTTCAAGAAAACACAGGTAGAGACAGGATGATCTTCTGTCTTTTATTTTGACTCTGTGAACTAACTTATCACAAAAGAATACAAACACTAAATATTGCAGTGTAAACTGTCATTGATTGCTTAGTCAGGCTAAAATTCTTTGCTGACATGTTAACAATTTGCTTATAATGATAGGAATGCCTGCTAAACAGTTATTACACAAGATATTTTTTAAGTAGTTCAGCTTCTGTGAATTTGTTGAGTGCATTAAACCTCTAAGTACTGTGTTTAAGACCTTTAGACTAAAAAGAGTCTGCTTAAAACTTAGTCTGGTTAAATGGTGTTTTTGGCATTCAGCTTTTTTTGCCGTCCTAAAAAGATTGTGTGATTAAAAACACATTTGGTGTGAAAACACTGTCACTAGTGCTCATATTAAAGATCGTTATGGGTGTAGAGAGTAGACAGGAAGAGTAAAATTGTGAACTCAATATTAGAGCCAGTAATGAAGGTTCATGTATAAAATAAATGCATTGTGTCCTCTTTCTGCAGTACTTTTCCAGAACAGACCGGGTTTTAAAGCACAGAAGAATGTGTCACGAGAACAGAGAGCGAAAGGCGAACAAGACTGCCGGTAAAGTCGGACCTTTACGTGAAGCAGACTCTTTAGGGCCCCCCTTTGTTGCCAAAGAGTGCTCACTGCCCAAGAAAAAGCGCCAAAAGTGTACAGACAAGAGTTCAGGAGCTTCCACTACTGCCCAGACAGAAGGGCACACTTTTACCGTGGTAGAAACAGAAGAGAAAGAGGAGCAAAAGGGAAGTCTTTCTCTATATGCTGTGTCCTCCAAAGTCAAACATGAGTACGTGATTGCTGACTACTCTGTGGACCTTCCTGAAGAAACGGCTAACCAACACCAAGATGGCGACGTCTCTTCGGAAGAAACAACTTCTCCTAAGCTACTTCTGAAGAAAGTCCCCAAGCGGAGTCTTAAGCAGTCAACTGAACAAACTCCTCCTTGCTTGTCCACTTTACCCTCCTTTGAGGAAAATACTAAGGTGGCACAGTACACCTTTGAGATCGTGGACAAGCAAGGCCTCTTAGACGTAGAAGGCAACAGTGAACTCGAGTCAGTTGAAACTCTTCAAGGAGGACAAACCAAACCAGCAGCCAGCAGCACAAACTATGACGACGCGATGCAGTTTCTCAAGAAGAAACGTTACCTTCAAGCTGCAATGGCTAACAACAGCCGGGATTATGGCCTGAACACGAGCAGCATCTCCTCTCAGCCACCTGTTACACAAACTGTGGTGTCAACAGTCATCGACGAAACTGTTCCCGCCACCATCCTGGAGCCCCAACCCATGAACACAGAGATTAAGACTCCTCATGACAAGAATGTTTTGCCTGATGAGGTTCTTCAGACACTGTTGGACCACTACTCCAACAAAGCCAATGGGCAATCAGACATTTCTTTCAGTGTGGCTGACACAGAGGTTACCTCAAGTATATCTATCAATTCCTCCGATGTTTCTGACAGCAGTCCGGTCGAGAGCCTCGGAACATCCAGCGCTCAGGCTCAGCCGCCTGCAGAGAAAGTGAGTCTCTTGCAAGAATACTCCAAATTTCTCCAGCAAGCACTGGAGAGGACCAGTCAGAATGACAGCTACCTGACCAGCCAGAGCCTCAGCTTGGTCTCTGAAAACCCCACACTAGCTGGACAGCCTCTGTTCTCCACAGAGAAACAGTTTCCTTCCCCCAGCAGGTTCAAATCAGGGATGAGCTCTCCACTAAGGTCCACCTTAGAGAAACCTCACTATGGGTTGCTGGTCGGGGACTCCCAGCACTCGTTTTCCTTTTCAGGCGACGAGACCACCCCTCCCTCTGCGGTGTCCCCAGCTGAGGAGGACTTTCTGGAGCAGGTCTCGCCCTCAAAAAAGACTGACTCTTCACAAGGGATACTACAGACTTTTCAAATAAGCTCCTTTGAACAGAACTTCAAATCTCATTTCCAGACATCAAGATCTGCAGCCTCCTCGCAGTTTACGGTTGCCAACGGACAAGTGAGTGTTCGAGGACACAGCACAGAATTCTCAGAGTTCCCTTTAGTCCGAGTCACTGAGACCAGGTCTCAACTGAACTCATCCCCTGACGTTTCGACCAGTGAATCGTTTGGCTGAAGAAATGGAGGCGGGAGCGTTCATTTCTGTTCATCATTTCTGTGGCACTTTATCTCGTCTTTCCTGTGTTTTTGCCAAATCAAATCCCACTGCAAACGAGGGGTCTTTCTTTTTTTTTTCTTTGTGTAAAGCAGTTATAATTTTGTGTTTTTACGTTCTAAACTTCTTAAACAGGAATACTGAAAAATGATAATCATACTATAATTAGCATTTCCCCTTTTGGAAAAAAAGTCAAACTTCCTCCAGAATGTACATTATGAGATTAAGCGACCAAAGTGTAATGCAGGAGATTAATATTCTCTAATTCCATTGCCATTATTTTTAATGTTTGTGTCAATCATTTTGCCTTGCACACTTAACGATCAAGTCACACTTGCTGCTTAATGCAATATTTAGACTTATTAAAATGTAGTTTGCATCTATGTACACTCCCCCCCTGAGTTTTTCAACTGCACTGGGGGTTGGGTGGTCCAGAGCTGCACAAACCTACTGTTATTGATACTTTTTCTTTATGAATGCGTTAATTTTTTTCTGCATTTTAAGATCAAAATCTGTGATTCAACTGAGCTGAAATGAATTGGGGCCACATAAGTTTGTCCTGCTCCCGAAAATCATGCCCCCTTCCCCCATGGCGGTGGTAGATTTTTTTTTTTTTTTTTTTTTTTGCTTTAGCTACTTCCCCTTGCTCTTTGTTTAGTTTTTTTTTTCAAAAAATATCACTTAGAGCTTTTTTCTTTATTCCAGCGGTTAAACTGTCTGCTGACATGCACGGTGACACAAAGTTGTGTTACCTATTAAGGGTATTTCTGCAGGATGTGTGTAATGAACGGTACAGGATAGATTTGACTGATTGTGTTTGTGCTACCTGGGATCGAGCTCGCTATCCATTTTGCAGATTTGAATAATAGGTATATGAAATTACATTTAACATCATGTGAATTAATGTATTCCCTTTTGGAATGGTTGGATTTCTGGTCACTGATTTTACAAACATGACTCGTGCAGGATAGACTGACTGCACTATTTGGGAAATGTTTTGGGGTTTTGTTTTTTTTTCCTCCATGCCCCCCTCTCCCCCAAACAAAAAAGTTTTGGCCATCAAATAGCTGCACACATTTAATGGTTGCAGGATCATTCTTAGCTTCTGTTGTTAAAATGCATAAAGATTCAGGGTTGTGCTTTGTGTTCACACAGTTTGGACGTTTTTCACGTGTACATTTATATTAGATTATCACAGTATGTATAAGTCACTTTTTGTTAAGAGATTAGTGAAACTAACCACTTAATTCGTATAAGTAGAAATTCAAACTAATTCACTTTCTTTGATCACTTAAAAGGACGTAGCTCTTATAAGGGAAACAAACTTAAAGTTCACGATCCCTTGTATTCAAGAGAATTTGATTAAAATGAGCAGTTTATTATTTTGTGCCTTCTTTTAAAAGAAATATTACAATTTCCTTTAGTCATTCCTGCACAATGCATTTATTTCTACTTGGTCTACGCTCTAAGGCTACTAGTTCCACTTGCACAATACAGACAAGCACATAAGCTATCAACATGTTCACACCTTCATACGTTAAGAACTGGGAGCTTTATTTAGTTTTGCCTTTTAATATTGTATTATTTTTAAAATTTTAGCAGAGACATATCACCAAACTTAATAATCAACATATTATCTGTAGTTGGGAGGAGTTAACGTGTCATGGACTCTTCTCCAGTATGTGTGTAAGTGCAGATTTAAGTTGTAGATGTCTAGATTTGCTGATAATCACTGATTTGCTGGAATTTTCTGGTCAGACTCATCTGTACGGGCGTTGTTGAAACCATGCAGTTTTAAACGGGGGTGGCAATGAGTTAAGTCTTTTCTGTACTTCATTACACTGTTGATTGTCGTCCACGTCTTAGGTGCTATTGTGTTAAACGATGTTTTTATCTTTTTGTTTTTCGTGCACCATCCAGTTTAGGTTTGAAACCAATGTTGAGCTCCCTCTTGTTACAGCTCCTCTGACAATCAGGGACACACAGAACCACGTTAATCATCGAATACTTTATTCTTCCTCAATGATCATTCCCTCTAGAATGTATAGAAGATATCCTGCTGTAAATACATTGTATATTTTTATGCTCTGAGAAGTACTGTTAGGTTTTATTTTGGTCCATAGAAAGACAAGGCGTGTGCAAGAAACACTTTTGTCAGTGAATTTGGCAAGTTAATTTGTTTTTAAGCATTTATGAGATTCAATAATGAAACGGTCCATCTTCCTGAGAAAATGTGGCTTTTGCAGAAATCTCACCACTGTATCAATATTATATTTTCAGTTTAATTGGTGATTGATCAAAGTGAATTTAGATTTTTGTGAATGTTCATTATGATGGGTTTTACTGTATAACTATCATCCGTATGATATATTAAAATAAAATTCCTTTTCAACATATTTAAAGTAAAAGAAAAATGTTCTTAGTGGTGGAAATAATCCTCCATTCAACAGCTATTAGCGTCTTGAATTTGTGTTAAAATATCACTTAAAAGTTATAGTGTGGTTGAAATACCTCACTAGCTGCCCTTTTTTTTTTTTTTTTTTATATTGTAAGCAATCTTTAAAAGCACAGTGCAGATAGAAATGATGGTTTTGTAAATTGTACCCCATTTAGTTCTTTGAATTTTGAATTCAGTTAAAGTGGAAACCTATTGGAAATAATGAAGTATGTGAGCAGTACGATGAATATTTCCTTTTAATTAACTATTGTCAGTAACCTGACCATAAGTGTCCTTGTATAAGCTAGAGAAATCTCATTTGTGTGCGTGCGTGTGTGTGTGTGTGTGTGTGTGTGTGTGTGTAAAAAGATCAGAATTTTTTGATAAAAAGCTATTTTTGAAACATGTCATTTAAAGCACTGATATGTACAGTATATCATATGCAGTCATTCTCGCTACCCTCATTTATCTCTGTATAAGTCGTTTGTGTCAAGGTTTTTCAAATACAGATGGGAATCTGAACTTTTTCTTGATTTTAAAGAATTTGCTTCACAGTAAGGTTGGTCTTACGTTAGGTTTATTCTGCATGGTCTCTGACTTGTTGGGTCAAGTGAACTTGTTTTATGGATAATGTGCAGCTTTAATTGTAGCTGATTATTTTCAGTCAAGTAACCCATATGATTAGACTTTGCTTACAAATCATTGTATATTGCAAATCTGATTAAATTGTTTTTGATTGTTGTGTGTCATGTCCTTATAAATAAATAATTCACAGCATGTGATCTTGAATTGTTGTTGATGTACAGAAGGCGTGCAGCTGCTGGTGAAACCGAGTGTGGGTGGGTAAATGTGTTTCCTGATGGAAAGCAGCCAGAAAAGACATAAAGAGACGCTGGGATATTTGTTATGGTGTGTTAGGGGAATTCGAGGAGAGTAGAAGTGCTGCAGAAGACTGTTTTCATAGGTACACACTCGTACAGTAACAAATTGAAAATCTTTCACCATATCGTGGTACACGGTGACATCTTTTTCAGCAGGTCCAAAACCTGAAGATATATTCAGTTTACAGTGATATAAAAGTGCAAAGCATAGAATTCTCACATTGGAGAGCGTTGGAAAAAGAACTGTTGGTGTTTATCGTGGAAAAAATATGTGGAAAAACGGATATCAGAATAGTTCTGTCTTAATTTTCTGACAAACTGTTTGTCCAAGCACTGTAAGCCTTTATCACAGCCCAGTAAACCATGAAGGTCAACCAGTATGCACAACAACAGGACCTCCCCCCAAGTGAAATGCAGCTATCAAATACACCTGTGCTTTCCTGCTACCATACAGTACTGTGGGAAAACCTTCAGCTACCCCTCATTTCGTTATATTTTGCTTCCATTTAGCCTGTCTTTCTTGTAATTTTCAAAGTGGTGTTTAGCGGGTGTTCTCCAGACTTTCTGAAAGTTCTCTGGACATAGCTACTTTTATACTCTATTTAAGCATAAAAAGGCACCTAACTCAAAGGATGAACCAGTGTTGTGTCTACATATAACAGAAAACTGAGCAAAGAAGTGTGTTTAAATTGTATCTTTAGGCACTTTAATATTAGCAGTCTGTCCCAAAAACATTTCTTTAGCCAAATCTACTAAAAATCCCAAAGCTAACACAGACTGGCATAAAAAACAGCAAGAATGTTATTCCTTAAAATATGGGATCCAGAAAAGATCTGAGAGATTCATCTGGTCCTTCAGCTGAATTTCAGTTGTTCACTGAGGCCTCATTAGAAATTGTCTCGGTGGAAGGGTGGCTGTCAGGAAGCCATATTTTAAGGAAGAGGAAACTGGAGGGAAAGGGTGATGTAGTGATGAACCCAGATATTCAATTTTTGGTTCAAATCATCGTCAGTATGTGTAGAGAGGGCCAGGAGAAAGGTAAAACAGTGTATATAGCCATCTGTGAGATGCAATGGAGTCTCTGCCCTGGCAGGATTTCAGCCAGTAGTGTTGGGGACTTTGATCTTTAATGGGAAACAGCTGATTGGTAATGACTTTATTTCTCCCCATGGCAATGATCCAAAACACAGTCTTCATGCAGTAAAAGAATACTTGGATGACAAATCGGACTGGCCTCCCCAGATCACAGAGAGCCAGCCAACATCCAAAAAGAGCGTTTAATGTCCTTTAAGAATCCCAGAGAACTATTCCTGAAGGTTATTAAAAGAAATTACAACAAAGTTTGCCTAAGAGAGTTCAGACTGTGATGAAAGATGGCCATACCAATGCTTGGCATAATCATCTTAAATCGTGAAAATGTAAAATATTTTCATTGTGTCATTGTACAGGGAAACTCTTCCAAGTTTTGTTTTCTCTTATTTATTTATTTTTGAATATGTGTTTAGACTGATGTGTTTTCTGATCTGATTGGTAACTTATTGACTGGAATAAGACTCAGAAAACATCCCCACAGTCTGAAATTCAAACGTGTTTCAGGAAATAACTCCATAAAAAGGATCAAATCCATGTGGATGCATTTTTCAGCTAATCATTACTAGCATTACCTGCTGCAGGACTTGCCAAAGCAAACACGAGATCCTTGTGCAAATGCTCCAACACATCCCGGAAAGGTGAGCAGTAACCGCATGCCTAAGTTGCCTGCTGGCAGCTGACGTATCCATATGACGAACACGTTGTAATACTGAGAGGATTTAAAGAAAAGTGGGAAAGTGGAATGGATTTATTTTTTCTTTAATTTTTAAAAAAAAATTACAAGCAGTGGATGAAATGAGATTGTGAAAGGTAAGGTGTCGCTGAGTTAATCTAGCTAAGAAGCTGTTTGAAAGAAGACCGCCACTCACACCAAACTCTATTGAGAAAACTGCCAATTTTAAGACTAGAGCACATCTCGGTTTTCATAATAGCGTATATCACCAGGAGCTTATTTTGAAATTGATTACACTTTCTGATATGCTGTCTTTCCATAAACATAACTATTATTATTGTTATCATTCATTTCAACATTTTGTTTTCTAACTAGGAAACAATGAATTCACATGTTTGTTATAATTCTTCGTTTATTTATCTGGAAACAGAAGCCTCTGAGGTAAAAGCAGTGACGCTAACAACTATTTACTGTTTGTCGCATCGCAGAGGAGCACACCCTGCTGCATCCGGGTGTCCTCAAGCTGCACCTGTTGCTGTTTAACCAGGATAAACAGTGCTATTCTTTCCAAGACGACCGCTACAAATGCCTGTGCTACCGTACTGTTTACTATGCCAGGAAAAACCGTATGCTCCAATCATAGATTACATATCTTCACAATTATGAGTGTTTTGAATGCGGCATGCCAGAATTACCCAGTAACATGCTGTGATATTTCAATTTCTCAGTAGTTTCTGAACGGAAATGTATTAGACTAGTAAGTAAGAAGGAAATCCAGTTTTATCGGATGTTTTAATTGGGATATTATACATGTTTTATCCTCTTATTCCTTTTTCTAGTTTTAAGTCTACACTTTACGATATGGTGTTTTTTGTCTTCTCGGGGGATTACTTCTTATAAAATACACGTTTAAGACAGAAATGTTCTAAAATATAAATTAGAATATTTGAAAAATCTGTCACAAACGTGTTTAAATTTAAAGATATATTGTTATTTAAAACAAACTGTATTGACTTTTTTTCCCCCCCCAGATGTGAAATCCTGGACTTTAAACCTCTAAAACTTTTTTTTTTTATTCAGGAGTGCCGGGAATTAACTGTAAGTTGGAAAATTTGTAAATTTCAAAACTCATGGATAACATTATAATGATGTTTTAGCTTTAAAAATGCGGATGGGTTAACCATTATTGAAACTGATTTTTGGTTCTTACCAATATTGTTATTTTAGGGCACAGACCTTACATTGGGTGGTGATATAATACATTTGTTAAGCACTGTACCTCTAGCATCCAGTAACTCACTAAGACCATTATTTTGGTACACTATATGTCTTTTAGAGTGAATCTAGTAGTATGTGATCAAAAAAGTTTTTCAATATTAAAATGCAGATTTTATTTTGTTGTTTTACATCCAGCCTGTAAATATAAACACTGTAACTCTCCAGGCTGCAATGGAAACCCTGCCAGCCGGTTGGACGGTGTACACCTGTGAGCAGGAAAGAGCTGAGACAGGCCTGTTGAAGGGAGAATCTGATGATACTAAAGCAAACACGCATATTCAAGATCTGTTCCATGAAGATGCAAAGGCAAGATGTTCAGTGTGTCAGCTCAAATGAAACAATTTGTAGGATCATTGCAGGCTGTTGTTAAAATGACTTCAGATAAGCCAGTGCTGCTACGGTTGTATTTCTGTGTTTAGGGTTTTCAGCAGTCTAATCAGCCATGGTGGAGGATCAAAGTATTTGTGTGGGAGCCGGTGCTTTTTGGCACCTGGGATGGAGTCTTCACCACCTGCATGATCAACATCTTTGGTGTGGTTCTGTTCCTGCGTACTGGCTACCTGGTGGTTAGTAAACAGACTATCTTTCACTTTGTGTATTGTAGGTAATAGAACAGCTAATCCACTTTAAACTCTCCCCGCGCTAATAAGATGCTAAAAGGCTGAATTCTGTTAAATGCAACTGCCATAATGGGGCTTTAAATTTGAGTCTAATAACCGTGCATGGTGGATACACTGCAGTGGAAAAGGATTTTTCACTTCTTGATTTCTTATTTTTGCGTATTTGTCATGTTTAAATATTTCAGCTCAGACAAAATACCTGGGTGAAAATAAATGCAGTTCTTAAGGTTTTTTTTCCTCATGGCCCTTTGTGATAAAGTAATTTCCCCTAAACCTAATAACTGGTTGTGCCATCCTTGGTAGCAAGAACTGTAATCAAGCATTTGTGATAACTGGCAATAAGTCTTTGGTATCACCACGGAGGAATTGTTTTAATTCAGCTGCCCTGAATGTTTTTAAGCATGACCGGACATGCTAAAGCATGAATCACACTACCACCACTATGTTTGACTGTTGGTATGAGGTTGTTTTTATGAAATGCTGTGTTAGTTTGACATCAGATGTAACAGGACTCAAGCCTTCCAAAGAGTTCCGCTTTTGTCTTATCAGTCCGCAGAATATTTTTCCATCAAGATTTTTTCTGGCAAACATGAGACGAGCTTTTGTGGTTTTATTGCTCAGCTGTGGTTTTCTCCTTGGAACTCTTCATGGATGCCATTTTTTGCCCAGTTTTTTTCTTATTGACCTTAACAGAGGCAAGTGAGGCAGTTCTTTAAATGTTGTTCTGGGTTCTTTTGTGACCTCCTGGATGAGTCATCGATGCTTACTTAGACTAATTGTGGTCAGCTGGCCCCTCCTGACATGGTATACCACTGATCCAAATATCCAAATTATCTGTCTTTGTGGATAATTGCTTTGACCGTGGTTCCACTGGAGTCCCAAATTCACTCCATAAGACTTACAGATGTCAGTGACTTGGTTTCTCATCCGTTCTTGAGTTTCTTTAGATTATGCCATAATGCTCCAGTTACCACTGTCTATTATTACAATTTATCTGATTATGTGAAACATTTAAGTGTGACAAGTATGCAAAACACAGACATCTAGGAAGAGGGTAAATACTTTTCACAGCACTGTAGTAGCAGACTAAAGAATCAAAAAGAAATCACTAATTACCAAATTTTATTTTGTATGTTTTCATTTTTATACTTTATAATGGCTTAGCTTCATGTTTGGCTTTCTGCTTTCAGCTCATCCACATTTTTTAGCACAGTTTTTAGCTTCACATATAGTTAAGTATGTGTCATCATGACAATTGATCCAGAACACTGTAATAGCCATGTGTCATCACAGGACACAGCTACAAAGAGACCCAGTGATTGTAATTGCTACATCCGTTTGGCCTTAGCTTGACAGCTAAAATCTAGTTTGCTGTGTGGAAAACAGGGTTTCTCTTTCAGAGAGAGACGCATCTTATCAGAAATGTCTGAGCAAATAAAAAAAAAAAAAAGTGCTGGTCCACCACACCTGTATAGCATCTGCATGTCTCTTTTTTTCTATTAGATAGAAAATTGTAAACAAATACAAGGAGGAGAAAAGAGGAGTGATTAAAAAAATGCGAGAGAATGGAGAAAAAGGTGAAGATAGGATTATTTAAATGAACTGAATACAAAGCACTAAACAGAGCAGGATGTCATGTGCAGAAGATGTGTACAATACAGGTGGTATATTGGCCCAAAATATATCCAGTTCACAACTGCAGATGCATATTGTGGTGTAGTTTGTGCAGTGATCACTCTGTACTTTGGATCTTTGCTGTTTCCTCACATTATCCAGGGGAACACAGGAGTGCTGCTTGGGATGGTTCTCGTCTCCATGGTTGTGTTGGTTGCTTTAGTGACAGTTATGTCAGGAATCGGAGTGTCTGAACACTGTGGTGTTGGGAGTGGAGGAATCTACTCCATGATCTCTACCATCCTAGGGGGAAGGGTCGGGGGCACTGTTGGCCTCCTTTATGTGTTTGGGCAGGTGAGTGAATTTGAACACCGCTAAAATTGTTTGTTTGTAATATTTTATCCCTTAAGAAAATCATGGAATGCACAAACTGAATTTCCTTCCTTCTATCTCGTGTCACTATTAATGCTCTCTACCACTCTGCAGTGCGTCGCTGGGGCGATGTACATCACGGGGTTCTCCGAGTCAGTGGCAGAACTGCTGGGTCTTCAGACTCAGTGGGCGGTGCGCTGCATGTCAGCAGCAGTGCTGCTAGGTCTGCTTGGAATCAACTTGGCTGGTGTCAAGTGGATTGTCAGACTTCAGCTGCTCCTCCTGGCTGTTCTGGCCATCTCTACCCTGGACTTTGTCATTGGCACATTCACACACCTTGACCCAGGTAACGACCGTCACTATGATCACGATGAAAACGAGAAACAAAAAAAATCAACAATCGGTTACTGTATCAAAGACGAGAGAGACAGTCACAGTTATAGTTACATTTTTTCATGCATTAGGAAGATTTGTGTGAAAATTAGGAGGCTAGGATGGCTGCTGGTCAGAAGTAGTTGTAGTGGAGTCTTTAATTTGACTCTTAATTTCTGTAAGAATCCAACATGGCTTTTAAGTATTGTTTGCTGTTAATAAACACCTACTGTATAATATTTGATACATACAATTTTTTGTGAGTTTTTGAGACTCATACATCATCAGTGTCATTTTTCCCCCACCCTGAAAAACAGCTAAATAAATTGCACAATACATTTTTAAGCAATTTGAAAAAATGCCAGATGCAGGAAATACAATGCAGACTAAAAGTCATATGTGGAAATTAAAATTTAATTAATTATTTTTAAAGAAATTTGTTAAATAGCTCAATAAATTCACAATCTTCTGGCAATTACGTGATGATTCAGGCTTTAAAGGTTTAAAAAGCATTAGTACACAAAACATCTAGAGCTGAAGCTGTCTTTGACTCTTTGAGTGTTTGAGTATCAGATCTCTAGTAGAATATAAAGAGAAGCCTGGCTCATGTTGCAGGGAACACTAGTGTTTTGTATAAGGCTTTCCAGTTATAAATACCAATACTTTATTATGCTGTATTTGTTTTTGTTATATCTCATTCTCCTTAACTCACTATTAAATTTTCGGGTGGGGGGGGCTTCCAAAGAGGCAGTGTGGTGGAAGGAGTGTGGGAACCTGTTGTGACCTGTTTTAGTCAGTAGGTGTAGCTGCAGTATCACTTATTTTACTTATTTTACAGACATTCCTCTGTCCATTAACCTGTTTATTTCTTTCACACTTTAGCGATTAGTTAATGTGTATTGTTATGTTGTATTTTGAGATTTTAAGTTTGAAAATTATTTTATTTTTTTAAATTTTATTATTATTGTGAGTATTTTTTTTTTGGGTGCGGTGGAGGGGGTATTTTTTTGTTGACCTCCAGGAAGTCCTTCCCTACATTTCCTGTTCTCACTGATTATCAACTTCCTGCCGAGTAGGAAGAAAAAAGTGTTCCAGGAGTCAAATCAGTCTTTGAAAAACACATTTCACACAAGACCCAAGAGTTCTCACATACATGATAAAACATTCATACATTTCTTTTTAAAACTGAGAGATTACCTTACCTGTCTTGTTAGTTTTTGTTGGATTTAGCTCGACTACTTCAGGTGAAATTAAAACCAGACTGCCTACTGCTCTACACCTCCCAACTCCCAGTCTTGTTTAAAGCACACTTGGTAGAGACCAGTTTTCAGCCCTTAAGATCTGTACAACCAGCCATAATGACCACTCCAGATTTTTCCAATTAAGAGCAGCTCTGTGTGTGTTTTGGTGACCTAATGGTTGGCAGAGGACCAGCAGGTCTCCATGCTAGCTAAAACGGCCCAGATTAACATGAACTCACTGAACACTGAGACACATCCTGGAGGAAAGGAGCCACCGCCAAAAGCATGTGGTCATAGTTTGATAACATGTCCCCAATTTTCACACGCCATTGTATAGCTCTATCACAGCTTAGGCATGTCTGGTTAACCACATATTCCATCAAAATTTCACTTTCTATGGACATGATTGCTAATATGTTTGGCAGAAATTGCCTTTGTAAACACTGCAATCAGTATTTTCCACCTCTGTCATGATCAGAAAGGCAAAGTTTAGAGTTCACAGATTGTCAATCAGCAGAAAATTATCAGAGTTGGTTTTAATTATAATGTTTTGCCCCTGTAATGTTTCACTAACTTTTATCCCTAGCAACAAAAATCACAGATATCGGGTGCTGGCTTTGACCATCCCATGTTAATTGTTAGTAATCATTAAGATGAATTTAGGAGTGTTTCTATCTATTTAAGTATCTATGTATATGAACTCTTGACTTACAAACCTGGTTTTCCCATTCACTAAAATGTCAAAGAAGTGGATTGCAGCAAGTCCTTTTTGCAGCACTGTAAGAGTTGGAGTTAAAATTAAAGTGTTGCATAACTGCAGCATGTAACACAGTCCTGAATAGTTCACAAGTCTGTAAGCACAGTAAATTATTCTGACAGTAATGCCGCCCATGTATTGTCTCTGCAACCAAACAGTTTAACCACAAACCCTTCTGATTGTGGTGCATCGTTGAATTACGCTCTGACACGCCTCACCCTGTCCTTATACTTGAAGTCTATTCCCCACAGAAAAGGAAGCCATAATGTGCTCCTTGGGTCTGGGGTTTAGGGTGTTAACCAGACTCACCCACATTTTTGGAAAATGACAAAGAGAGAGAGCCGGAACTGAGATCTGAAGCCTGCTGCTACTCCAGAGACCACAACATCATCTCTCCCTGTGATTCTTACTATAATATATAGTTCTCGATCATCCCAGCAGGACCTGCTCCACCTCTGTAAACTCACAGCCTATGCAACATGCACGGCAATTTATGTAAGTTAGTGTGGGAGTGTAAGAGGTCATTCAGACTGAGGGAGAGGCCTCAGATGTTCATGTAATCTAACTACACATTCAGAGGCATGGTCAACTCAGAAATGAGCCCCACTCTGCCTGTAAACTTGCTCAATACAGAATAAGTAAACTGGAATGAAGACATTCTTGCCTTAGCTCGAGCTGGAAACATAGTAAATAGGCTTATAAAGCTCTACATCTCTACAAAATGCTATGGATCAAATTGAAGACGTGTCAGGACAAGTCTTCTAGCTGTGTATTAAAAAGGATCATCAGCCTAGTGGGAGTTACCTTCTGATTCAGTATTATATATTGGATTCTTTGATGAATAAATATTAGGGGTAATAATGGTTGCTTGCACGCTGCAAACTTCATAAAGAAGGCCCCACATAAAGCAAGCAATTGTCAGTTAATTATGGTAATTAGATGACTTTACTTATTTGGAAACTGGGAAAGCTCCGGGGTATAATATTATATATTGTGGACATCTATGGTCAAAGTTTTCTTCATACACATTTTAATATTACTTTTACAATACTATGCAAAAGTCTTGAGTCACCTCTTATGGATAAATAGGTGGATGGTCTTGAGAAATAGTTCTCCAGGTTTTCTAAAGGACTTTTAGAGTTGTTCTTCAGACATTTCATTGCTTTTTCACTCATATTTAGTCCAGTCCTTGTACCTGACCATTTTCAGAAGAATGATTTAACATGGACCTTGTAGGAAATGGTTTCAGTGGAAGGGCAGCTGTCAATGAATTCATTTTTTAAAGGAAAAGAAATGGGGAAGAAAGGCTAAAGTATGCAAAATTGCACAAGAACTGGATTTATGTGTGAAACCTGAATCCAAATGTGAAATCTTTGGTTGAAATCATTATCGGCATGTATGGAGGAGGTCAGGAGAGATGAACAACAGTGAGTGTCTACAGCCATCTGTAAAACACAGAGGAGGCTCTGTCATAGTTTGGGTCTTTATTTCAGGTAGTGGTGTTGAGGACCTTGTAGATACATAATTAACGAATGCAGAAAAGTACCATCATATTTTTAATCCACCTTGTGTAAAGCTTCTGCTTGGCAACTTCATTTTTCAACTTGGCAATGATCTCAAACACACTGCCAATGCAACGAAAGTAATACACAATGGCTTAAACGGGGTCTCTGGATCTTGTGTGAAGTCTTATGATGCTGTAGTTTTTAAAATGAGGTGTAGTTTGCAACAGGGCCCAACCCAAATCTTTGCCAGCCTATCATTGTTATTATTCCTAGAGAAAATGAGGGGGACAATTTGCAGTGAATGTAGTACATATAAGGATTTTATATTAAAGTGTAATGAATATGTGAATGCTCCAAAATAAGTACTTGGAGGGCTTAGCCGTGAGAGCTGGCAGAGTTGAGCCCACTTGGATGTTGGACTATGATGTTGTAATATGGGTGGGGTGCTCTTGATGCAGTTTGACACTGGCTGCCCTGGGTTTGTTAGATCATGATTGTTTGGATAGAGGGCGATCCTAGTGGGTCACAAAGTGAACAGGAGTTTTTTTGAGCTTTTTTGACCTCATTAAACGCATATGCTAGAGATCATACAAAGCTGGAACAGAGAGTGTATCCAGGCCTTTTCTTTTGGCCTTTTGTAAAACAAAAGGGAAAAAATGAGCATTCTTTTCTCTCTCTCTCTCTCTATGTGTCTCTCCCTTTCTCGCTCTTTCCTCCCGCTCTCTGTCTCCCTCTCTTGCTCACTTTCATTCTTTCTTCCAAACTTGGAAGCTGCTGAGCTTCTGAAAAGGGTGGTAACTTCCTTTTGGATAAACATGTCATTAATCTGAGAGAACACATTCTTTCCCATCACAAGATAACCAAGAGGGAAATGTCCGGTTTTGTAACATAGGCGGGTCCTTCAGACTGCGTAGTTTAAATGGCCCCCTTCACACATTCAGCAAGCTGACCTGACCTAGAGCCATCCCTGGCATGCCTTTAGTCTGTAGATTTGAAAGGTGTCACCGGTTGTTGTTGCCATTTATTTTGACTGAAATAGACTTTGCGGCATTTATTTACTTGGTGTTATATTGCTGACTATGATGCAGATGTTGTTGAGTTATGGAGGGCTCTAATGACTATGCAGATGTAATGCTGTACTGTTCAAACACCTGGTATATAGTGCTGTATGTTTTTCCTTTCTGTATGCTGTGATTTCTTATACAGTTGATCTAATTTTCTGCACAAAGCGTAGCTTAAAAAGTCAGGAAAAGGACAAATATGGTGACTGCTTATTAATCTAAGAACACATTATTAATCAATTTGTGAGAGTGATGTGTTTTAAAATCACAAGGTAACTGCTGGCCCTATGTAGCAGCTACAAACATTTTAAGATTGGACTAGACTGCAACATTTGTTGGGTTGTATTAATAGGAAGTGAGAAATAGAAACTCATTATTATAATTGTTCCTTAAACATGTTAAAGAAGCAAATGTTTCTTCTTCTTCTTTATTTTTAAACCAGTTTATTCCCTTATGCACTAGAGAAATAACCATCATTATTCCAGGTGGAGCTGCTATGTGTCCCTTCATGAACTGATTTCAAACAGATGAATGTTACATAAGATAGAAAGTTAAGTATTCTTGTTATGAGTCATTTACAGCCTGGGATTGTGTGTTTGTTGCCTAAAATATTGATACATAAGTAAAAGCCTAACAGAGAACTGACTTTTCATGTCTAAAGAAAGACCTGAAACTAATTTTCATACCTCTAGCTAATGGATTTTTCATAGTTTCTTCCTCCTTCATCATCATTTAATGTTCACAACTGTTTACTCAGTGAAGAAATGCTGGTAATTCTCACATGCCTTTCTGTATTGATGTGCTTTATGTGAGTTTGTCTCCACTTTCAGAGCACGGTTTCATTGGTTATTCAGCTGGGCTGCTCAGTAGCAACATTATGCCAGATTATACCACTGGGGAAAACTTCTTTACAGTATTTGGGGTTTTCTTCCCTGCTGCTACAGGTGAGTAGATCCTCAACAACTTCTTTTAGATTTCTGTATTTCACACAAAAAGAAAATCCCAGAATAGGAAAAGCATGCAAACATTCAAATCCTGCTTATCATTCTTTGCTTCATATGCAATGTAAAAATAAAGTTTGCATTGACAAGCACCTTGTGTACATTTTGTGGTTTGCCCATTTTTGTGTGTGTTGTAGGGGTTATGGCAGGCTTCAACATGAGCTCAGACCTTCAGCGACCTGAGCACAACATCCCCGTGGGAACACTAGCAGCTGTCTTCACCTCGTACGACAACACCCCAAATCCACTAAAACATACACATATCTATACAGTGCTGTCAAACAGTATTTACCCTCTGCACAAGTTCTTGTTTTTTCCATATCTATCAAATTCACATTTAAATGTTTCAGATCATCAAACAAAGTTTAACATTAGGCAAAAATAACCCGAGTAAATATACATGCAGTTCAATCCTACCTGCCCTGTGTGAAAAAGTAATTTCCCCCTAAACCCAGTAGTTGGTTGTGTCATCCTTAGTTGCAATAACTGCAATCAAGCATTTGTGATAACTGGCAGAACTTGCAGAACTGCTGTGATTCAACAACATTGGAGGGTTTTTGGGGTACAAATGGATTGTATAAGGTTATGTCAAAGCATTTCAATTGGATATAAGTCAGAACTTTGGGTAGACCTCTCCACAACTTTCATTTTTGTCTTGTGAGACATTAAGAAGGTGGACTTGCTGGTGTGTTTTGGATCATTGTTTGGATCATTGTCCTGCTGCCTAACACAAGTGTGTGTGCGCTTTAGTGCACGAACTGATGGCCGGACATTCTCCTTCAGGATTTTCTGGTAGAGAGCACAATTCATGGAGTGATGAACTACAGAAGTCATCAAGGTCCTGAAACAACAAAGCAGCCCCAAACCATCACACTACCACCACCGTGTTTGGCTGTTGTTCATGGGAAAGGCGACTCAAACCTTCCAAAATATTATATTTTTGGTTTCATCACTCCACAGAAAATTTTCTCCACAGTCTTGGAGATCATGATTTTTGGCAAATGTGAGACAAGCCTTTGTGTTCTATTTGGCCAGCAGTGGTTTTCTTATTGTTGAATCATAAACACTGACCATGACTAGGCGAGTGAGGCCTGAAGTTTTTTAGATGTTGTTCTGGGTTGTTTTATGACCACCTGGATGAGTCGTTGATGAGATCTCAGAGTAATTGTAGTAGGTCCGCCTCTTCTGGGAAGATGCACCACTGTTCTCAGTTTTCTGCAGTTGTGGATAACGGCTCTCTCTGTGGTTCACCGGAGAACCACAGACAGTCTTAGAAAATGACTTTGAAACTCTTTCTGGATGAACAGATGTCGCCGACTTTGTTTCTCATTTGTTCTTGAGTTTCTTTAGCTCGTGGCATGATGTGCTGCTTTTTGAGATCTTTTAATCTAATTCATTTTGCCTATTGAATTTGATCTCAACTTTCCAAAAAATGTGGTTAAACACAGGTAATTCTTGATTTAAGAGGGGGGACAATTATTTTTTGCACACACAGCCAGGTAGGTTTGGCTTGCTTTTTCTTCTTAATAAATAAAATCATCATTTAAAAACTGCAATTTGTATTTACTTTGATTATCTTTTTCTAATATTAAAACTTGTTTGATGATCTGAAACACTGAGATTTGATAAATGTGAAAAAGCAACAACTCAGGAAGGGGTGAGAAATACTCTTTAATGGCACTGTATACTTACATACAAAAACAATGGAAAAATTTACACACCACAGTACGCAATACTTAAACTAGATTAACTATGACTACAGTGATTGTACATTAAGAAATAGAAAGTACAGGAAAACCCTTTGTTAGATTTGGTGGATTGATCTTTCAGAAAGGTTTAATCCTATAAGTTTAGATTTTACTCTTGTGGTTTCTCGGTACACTGAGTGGGTTTTTCTTTTCCATTCACTGGAAAACAAAAGTAACCCGCTCTAAAAACACATCGCTATCAGACATTCACTTGTTGTGACTCAATAGTTGTTAGTAATTCTGCGCTGTACTTTTGGTGACCCACAGGTGGTTCCTGTATCTGGTCTTTGTCTTTCTCCTGGGGGCCATCTGCACCAGAGAAGCTCTACGCTGTGACTTCTTGATAGCTGAAAAGGTAAACTCCTCTCTGTGTTTCCATTCGGCTTTGTGAGGGGGGGCCTTCCAACAAAAGGGGAGAGGTAAGGGGACTTCCCATGGTGTCTCAGTATGTTAGTGGTGTGGTTAGTTTGTGTTCTGACTATATAATACTGCATAGCAACATTATATTCATATTATATTCAAATGTGGAAATAATTATCAATTTTAGACTTAGAAGTGGGGATTTTTGGGAGGGGGGGTGGCAGCAATAATTTTCAAAAGTCAGGGGAGGATTACCACTGTGTCGTCTAGTCTATCAACCATAAGTGTTTCAGAACTGGGAGGACCACTTGCTATAGTGCTAAAAGATTTAGTCTTATTTTTGCTTAATGTAGAAAATGTGCAGCTTAATATTTCAGGTTTTTCAGGATAGGAATATGTTGGGCGTGCAGATCCCCCCGTTTAGCACCTCTTTTTCCACAGAGCCATGCCACCGTCACATGTGCAGTTGGTGGTTTGGCATTGTCTGACCAAAAAAAGCAAAGTCTTCTCTTGCCTTCCCTGTTGCAATAACATGTGTTTCGCCAAAGCCTCCACTATACAGCTTTAATAGGCCTTTGATGCCTTGTGCACTGTGCACTTCTAACAAATCGGTCATATACAGTATTTTGTTTTGAGGACAGGGAATGAGAAATCAATGCATAAATTGTCTTCAGAAAGTGTTGCCCAGCTCCAAACAAATAAACTGATCATTTGTCTCTTGGTGTAGCAAACATTCAGCATACCATTACTGCAAAATGGTAAAAATCTCAAATTCATTATAAAATGATCGCACCTGAGTTAGACATTTTAATGAAATACGACCATTAGATGTTGCTTTGACCAAGTCCTTGACTTGCCCATCAGTGGTGATTTCTCATTGTTTTTACAGTGGGGCAAAAAAGTATTTAGTCAGCCACCGATTGTGCAAGTTCCCCCACCTAAAATGATGACAGAGGTCAGTAATTTGCACCAGAGGTACACTTCAACTGTGAGAGACAGAATGTGAAAAAAAAATCCATGAATCCACATGGTAGGATTTGTAAAGAATTTATTCGTAAATCAGGGTGGAAAATAAGTATTTGGTCAATAACAAAAATACAACCCAATACTTTGTAACATAACCTTTGTTGGCAATAACAGAGGTCAAACGTTTACTATAGGTCTTTACCAGGTTTGCACACACAGTAGCTGGTATTTTGGCCCATTCCTCCATGCAGACCTTCTCGAGAGCAGTGATGTTTTGGGGCTGTCGCCGAGCAACACGGACTTTCAACTCCCGCCACAGATTTTCTATGGGGTTGAGGTCTGGAGACTGGCTAGGCCACTCCAGGACTTTCAAATGCTTCTTATGGAGCCACTCCTTTGTTGCCCGGGCGGTGTGTTTTGGATCATTGTCATGTTGGAAGACCCAGCCTCGTTTCATCTTCAAAGTTCTCACTGATGGAAGGAGGTTTTGGCTCAAAATCTCACGATACATGGCCCCATTCATTCTGTCCTTAACACGGATCAGTCGTCCTGTCCCCTTGGCAGAAAAACAGCCCCATAGCATGATGTTTCCACCCCCATGCTTCACAGTAGGTATGGTGTTCTTGGGATGCAACTCAGTATTCTTCTTCCTCCAAAC
The DNA here is from genome assembly GCF_900408965.1 of Simochromis diagramma. Classification (NCBI taxonomy): domain Eukaryota; kingdom Metazoa; phylum Chordata; class Actinopteri; order Cichliformes; family Cichlidae; genus Simochromis; species Simochromis diagramma. The sequence goes on from NW_024386831.1 coordinate 11,238,031, forward strand.
ACGACGAGTTGAGTTTATACCAAAAAGTTCTACTTTGGTTTCATCTGACCACATGACATTCTCCCAATCCTCTGCTGTATCATCCATGTGCTCTCTGGCAAACTTCAGACGGGCCTGGACATGCACTGGCTTCAGCAGCGGAACACGTCTGGCACTGTGGGATTTGATTCCCTGCCGTTGTAGTGTGTTACTGATGGTGACCTTTGTTACTTTGGTCCCAGCTCTCTGCAGGTCATTCACCAGGTCCCCCCGTGTGGTTCTGGGATCTTTGCTCACCGTTCTCATGATCATTTTGACCCCACGGGATGAGATCTTGCGTGGAGCCCCAGATCGTGGGAGATTATCAGTGGTCTTGTATGTCTTCCATTTTCTGATGATTGCTCCCACAGTTGATTTTTTCACACCAAGATGCTTGCCTATTGTAGATTCACTCTTCCCAGTCTGGTGCAGGTCTACAATACTTTTCCTGGTGTCCTTCGAAAGCTCTTTGGTCTTGGCCATGGCGGAGTTTGGAGTCTGACTGTTTGAGGCTGTGGACAGGTGTCTTTTATACAGATGATGAGTTCAAACAGGTGCCATTCATACAGGTAACGAGTGGGGGACAGAAAAGCGTCTTACAGAAGACGTTACAGGTCTGTGAGAGCCAGAGATTTTCCATGTTTGAGGTGACCAAATACTTATTTTCCACCCTGATTTACGAATAAATTCTTTACAAATCCTACCATGTGAATTCATGGATTTTTTTTTCACATTCTGTCTCTCACAGTTGAAGTGTACCTCTGGTGCAAATTACTGACCTCTGTCATCATTTTAAGTGGGGGAACTTGCACAATCGGTGGCTGACTAAATACTTTTTTGCCCCACTGTATAAGGGGCTGGCTGTAGCGGAACTGGATTGGGCGTAGCTGTTGTGAGCTCTCATCCCCACCCCATCCTTTTTCACCCTCTGTTTGTTTTCCTTCTTCCTCCAGGTCTCCTTGGTGGGTTTCCTCTTTCTGCTGGGCCTCTACATCTCCTCCCTGGCTTCCTGCATGGGCGGCCTGTATGGAGCACCCAGGATCCTTCAGTGCATCGCCCAGGAGAGGGTCATTCCCTGTCTGGCCTTTTTGGGAAGAGGGGTGGGTGGATAGAGCCATGAAGGGAGGAATGTGTGAACTGAAAACTATTAGCTAGAGTGTTTTTGATGTCAATTGAAATTACTGAGGTGTATTCATCAGCCCTTACATGCAGAATAACGTCCAATACTATGACATCTAAAACTGATGCTTGCCTTACTTGGAATGAAAAAGGATTCACCAAAAAGACTCATTATTAAACGATGATTTATGAGTCTAAGGATTGGTTTTCAGTGTCGGTGTGCATATCGTGGGGGAGGATGAACTTGAGAGTAGCTTGAAGTCACCATAACTAGTCAAAGATTAATTTCAGGGTGCTAGTTGATTAAAACAGATATCTGCAGACTGAATTAAAATGAGGGCATCATCATTCTGTATATCTTCACACCACATGTAGACACAAAATGACTGTGAATAAGTTTGACACAGTGAAATTCCCCTAGAACTGAACTATAACATATTGCATTTTGACTGCAGTACTCTGTAACTGCATGCTTACTGTATTATTCTGTGAATCAAATACAAGTTGTATAGAGTAATTGGGATTGAAGTTGGTTTCTCTGATTGCCCAAAGTAACACACACATACATTGTAAATGAATAAGTGTGCTAAGTTAGGCTCTAAAGGGTGTATGGATTCAGAGGGACACGGTCACAGGTTTGCCTAATTATAGAGCAAGCACTCCACAGAAGTGAGTGGACTGACTTTATTGCATCAAAGAGTTACGACACATTGCTGCAAAACACATGCACACATAGTCACGTTAACAACCTGACCTCTTCCACCCCAGTTTTCCTCAGACTTCTCTGGATGGCAGCAGTATCTGACCTCTCTCAGCAGGCTGGAATGAGGCCCTAGACATCTTGGCCCAAATCAAAGCCCCAGAACAAACGCAGGAAGGGAGACGGGCAGGGCCCTGCTCCGCTGTATGCTCTGGAGGCCCTCCAGCACACAGCAGTGCTCCTTAAACAGTGAGATAGGACCTGGGAAATAAAAGCAAACTAGTTAACAAACCACATGTTAAAGCCATTTTTCCATTTTGAGAAAAGCAATTATTGTTGGGGGCATTGTTTTATTCCATTCATTTAACTGTGAATGCTGAACACTATTTAAGTTGTAAACGCAAACATATTCTTTATTTATGCTGTGTGTGTTTGATTTAATTAAATGTAATGTAGGCATACTCATGGAAAAATAGCACCAGAACCTTTTTAAAAGTCGAAATAGCTTTCTCATGGGCGTCACAGCTATCTCATGTCAGACTGGCCAGAAGAAGTCCAGATGAAGTCATAGGAAGATTTTGTGTAATGGATTTTTTTTTTATTTACTCAATACGACCCACATTTTTCAAGCTATAAAGCTTACATTTGTCAGCAACATGAATAAGTAATCATCTGATTGTTACTTGTTGGTAAATCAAACACTGAACATGAACTTTTGAAAACTCAGTGGACAACAGCAGGAAAAGATCACTCATCGGTGTTTTATTTAACTCAGATTCAGCTTTATGTTCGTTTTCATTGTGTCTCTGTTCCTCTGGATTGGTGTTTTCCCCCCTTTGCTCAAAACTAACATCGATTTTACTTGGCAAAGGGTTAGCTGTGGCAAATGTACAAAATCCCAGGAAGAATAAGACATTTTTCTTTGTCACACAAAATGTGTTGAGTTAGAGGCACACAATACGTGCATTTGGTACATTGTAACAGGAATCGCTAATATCGTGTGACCTTTTCTCCCTGACAGAAAGGCCCAAACAAGACCCCGGTGGCGGCTATCTTTCTGACGAGCCTGGTGACGATGGCCTTCATTTTCATCGGCCAAGTTAACGTACTGGCGCCCATCGTCACCATCAACTTCATGCTCACCTACAGCTTTGTCGACTACTCCTACTTCAGCGTGGCCATGACCTCCCACCTTCAGAATAAAGATAAGAGGGACACCGCCATAGTGGGCAAAAGAAACCAGCGCAGGTCCACCAGGCACAGCAGCACGTCACTGATTCAACCCAATCTTCCAAACTATGGCAGTGATGGCGGGAGTCCGCAGAGTAAAGGCACTCTGCTGGAGTTCACTAGGGACATGGACCAGATATTTCCACCTGTTTCAAATGTGGACTCTGCAGCTGAGAAGACCTCCTGCATGCAAGACATGAACAACACGTCCAAGAACAGAAAGGCTACTGCTAAGCAGAAGCTAATGGACAGCTTTGGTTTGGACTCGAACTCCAGTGTTTCCTCAGAAGAGAAAGAAGAGGGGACAAGTTCTGCTTCACTAGCAGAGGAAGACCAGGGGCCAGGTGGAGGAGGAGAGCTCAAGGCTGGAGAGGAGCCTCAAATCACGGGCTATACAGATGTTGGTCACGTTGAGCAGGATTTGCCTGCTGAGACTCACAATTACAGCACAGGTGATCAGATTTACCTATCAAACATTAGAATAGATTAAGGTATATTCTGTATCATAGAAGCTACCTACCTGTTTGACCCTTTCTTAAATCTTTCAGGCACTGGAGGTAAAGCAGAACACCAAAGCTTTGAAATCCAACCCAAGCACAATTCCTTCTATGCAAAGTTGTGTAACCGCTGGGTCGCTCTCATTGGGGTATGACAGACATTATTTGCTGTACAATATTTTGATTTTGTTCTCATGACTTTCTTGATATTTTTGGAATAATGTGAACGTATCCTTTGTTTTCTTTCAGGCATTGAGCTCCATATTGATTATGTTTGTTATTCAATGGGTTTATGCCTTAACAAACATAATATTTGCCTTGCTGCTCTTCTTCTACATCGGGAAAACAAGTCCTGGACTACCAAGAGGTGATTTCCACATGTTTATTTTCTTTTTAGAAGAACTAAGTGGATTCAGGATAAATTCATCTCCACTTAATATTTGTACTTGATCTTGAAACTTCAGAGATTAAAGTGCTTTTTTGAGCGCTTCATAGACTAAAATTATAAATTATTGTATTATTAAAAAATAAACATGAATACAAGCATAATGAGTCGTATGAGGAAAACAAAGCACAAAAAGAACAAAAGACACCAAAGTGGGGAAAAAAGGATTTAATCTTGATACCTAAAGGCAGTTAGGGTGACAATGCTAGCGTGTAGACATTTGTGTCTTCCTCCAGTGACATACTTCCCTAGACTATCACTGACCCACCATCCAACCCCTCAGGCTAAATGATGCTACAGGCAAACATAATGTTCTCCACAACTTCTCCAGAGTCTTTCACGTCTGTCACATGTGTTCAGGCAGAATTTGCTTTCACTATGAAAAACACAGGGCTCGACTGGTGGTTCTGCCAATTCTGGTATTCTATGGCAATTGCTAATTGGTCTCCAGAGTGCCAGACACTGAACACAGGGTACACTAGATGATGTCGACCCCTTAGGCCACCCTCATAAAGTCTCTTTCTGATTGTTTGGTCAGAAACATTCGCAATACTGGCCTGCTGGAGGTAATTTTGTAGGGCTCTGGCAATGCTCATCTTGGTCCGCCTTGCACAAAAAAATACATACGTCCTACTGATTGGTTAAGGATCTTTTACAGCCCTGTTCAGCTCTCCTATAGTAACTGCCTGTCTTCTGAAATCTCCTTCATGCTCTTGAGACTGTGCTGGGAAACAGTGGACTGGACAATCTCTACAGGTATCACCTCATGCTGTCAGTGGTGACAAATTCAAAACGTGGAAAAAAACCCTCTAGAGCTCCTCCTTTTAATTTCATTAACACCAAAGCAGCTGAAACTGGTTAACAACGCCCTCTGCTACTTAACTGACCTGATCAATATCCCAGACGTTTAGCAGACTTGATGCTATACTCAGATTAAAAAGTGTTCCTTTAATTTTTTTTTTGAGCAGTGTACATACTGGAAGAATAGTAAGAATAGCTGATTTAAAGGGAACCAAATAACTTTTCCTGTATCTTGAGTTGTTTAATAAGGCCTTTGAAATATTTTTTAAAAATATTTTAAAGCTGTAGTCTTATTTAAAGACTTATGTCACTCTTTAAAGGAAGTGAAGCACTGAAATAATTTCCATTTATCATTTATCTAAAGTAAAAGCAATCTATAAGTAATGTGTTACAAAACTGAACTTGCTGATCCTGTATTTATTTAATTATTTTTGGGGGGATTGTGTGTCATTCGATCGTTGACTTTTATTTCATTATGTGCAACCAAATCCTTCCTAAACTGCAATCTCACATTTACTGATTTAGATTTGGTTACCATACCATATGTCGTTACGTGACCCAGTAGCATAGTCGGCTGGGAGGTTCACTTGCAGCCTCTTTGCCTGGCAGCTGTTGTGGCTTAGGATTTCTTGAATAGCTGGATGTGACACCCTGCATCTGTGCAATAAACTCACCACATCAGTACGTGCCTCAGCCGTCTGACTCACGACATTTTTGAACACAAGCGTCAAACAAGTGTCAGACATTTGTTCCAGAAATGGAGATGTTTCCAATGGCACAGCACAGTTACTACCTCCTGTGTAGTGGCAGAGCTTCAGATACTCACAGCAGAAAAAGGTGTAAAATTTTAGCAACATAGAATGCAAAATTATTACAGCAGAAAATTATGTATTTCTTCCTGGTAGAAACGTAACGGTCTGGATTTTGATTAATTTGCAGGAATTGCAGCTCAGTTCAGCTTTTTCACGTGGTTCAAATCAACACTGAGTAGCATTTGCAGGTATTTATGATTTTATTTATGCACTGAAAAATCTTGCATCATTGATGTCTATTAAATAATGAAGAAGCCAATTTGGGTTTTATATGTGAGTTTAATTTGCTAAGAGTTATTTCTATGGCTGAACCATAATCCGACAGTGCTTTTATTATAAAATTGCAATGAAATCGAAAACCTCATAAGTTTTAAACTGTAAATGGTGTTGATTTCAGTTTTTGATTATTTTCTACATCGTTACGCCTGAAATTAATTTTTCTGTGTATTCTTCTCTTTCAGTAGAAAAGCATCACCCCGGGATGAGATCGTAGTGACGCCCTCTTTGTCTGGGACTCTGGGGCTGAAAACCAAGCAGCTGACGGAGGAAAATGCTGACTTTGCCTCTCGTCACCGCTGTCATCAATCGTCGTTCATCAGGGCCGACAATATGGTCCAACCACCATTTCACTGACCGAATTAAACACTGCCTCTGTTATGCGTCGCAGCTGACAGCCTGAATACCACATTTTCTGCCTCAAACGGTGTCTCATGTTGCACTACGGGCAGAATACTGCTCACATGTTAAGAATCTCAGTGGCTCGAATTGTTTTCCTGTGGTGGTTCAAGGAAATCAAAGCTTTGCACAAAGGTTATGTGGAAGAATAAGATACATCAGAGAAAGGCGATAGCTAAAATGTGCAGGTTTTCATGCAAACAGACAAATGCAGAGATTTATTATTTCCTCTTAATATAAACTTCAACTTTAACTCTTTCATTTTCAACTGTTTTTTTTTTTTTTTTGCCGTTCCATTACTCTAAAATGGCCTTTTAAGATGCAAAACTTTTAAAACATAGTGTATAGTTTATAGATGACAAATACTTTATCTTATATATGGGACTTTTTTTTGTCACAGCTGTTGAAATAATAATAATAGCAATAATGAAAAGCTAATCTCTGCCCCAATAACCTGTCCAGTTAGTGGTCCAGAGGTTGGTGAGGATGATTGATAATCCACAATCACTTTATTCAGTCTGTTGCTGTCACGAACTCTGATGCTGCTAACCCAGCAGAGCACAGCAAAGTACTTTACACTCACTACAGCTCATTGATAGAATATCTCTATCATTTTGCTGCATACACAGAACAAGGAGCTGTGTGGGCTGTAAAACTGCAAAAGTCTTCTATAAATGCCGATCTATTTCCAATCAAACCTAAAGCTAATTTCAGCTGCTCCCTTCTCATAAGGGATTGCCATAGTGATTAGCTCCACGTGTTTTGATTTGACAGCTTTACGCTGGATGCTCTTCCTGCCAGGATCTTGATCGGCCTTAGTAACCCATGCCACGAAGCTCTCGGTGCACAGTTTTTGTGCTGATGTTAATGCCAGAGGAAGTTTGGAGCTCTGCAGTCATTGAGTCTGTAAGGCGTCGGTGACTTTCATGCCCTTCACACCTCAGAACGCAGTAACCCTGCTCTTACCTTGCATGGTCTACCACTATGTGCCTGAATTGTTTTAGCTCCTAAATGCTTTTGCTTTGCAATAATAATATTGAGACATTTTACAAAGTACTTGTTGTGATAGTGATATCTATTACGCTACCATACTCAAATTCAGAGAGCTCTTTACAATCAGTTTTTTTTGAAAAAAATGTTTTTAAAGGTAGACTGCATGGATAGGTGCTTGGTGTTATACACCTGTGACAATGGGACTAAAAATACTTGAATTCCAAGTCTGTATAATGTGTTCACAGCATATCTGAAAGTATCAAATAATGAGTTTTTTTCCCCATGTGTGTAAAGCACTTTAACAGCTCTCCTGGTTAAAAAAAAGAAAGAAACAAAAACCTTTGAAGACACTATATGGTGTGAATTAAATGCATGCTAAATGTTTTTGGGGTGTTTTTTTTTTCAGTTACAAGTATGATCTGGAAGTATCACAAAGTTCAAGAGTCAGTGTTTGAGCAAAGCTGTGAAAACCACTTCCTCTTATCCTGTTTCTGTGAAAGCAACAGCCCGCCAGCAGGCACACAAGCCTGTAAACCTACTGATTACTTATTTTCTTATCACTGGGCTGAGCTGTAGAAGGGTTGGTGTGCTTTGTGCCTTTGCAGTGACTAAGAAGAAACCCTGTGCGGTTGGAAAAGTTAGTGACTTTCAGTTGATGCACAATGGCTTGAAATGTGAGCAGTGGGAATTAAATACACGATGGAGACAGGACTAAACTCTACTCACTTTTGGACCTACAGGATGTTTGGGCTTTGTGTCATGCGGGAATGAGATTAGAGCAAAATGTCTGCAGAAGATAAAATAATAATAATAATAATAATAATGTGGTTTGGTGAAAGTGCATTAAATTACAATCTTTCATTTGTTTGCTTGCTTTGTTTGCACCAACCACCAAAGTCACTGAAGCAAAAGTTCCAACAATGTGTGTTGCACAGCACTGGTTTGAGAGGCTGATTATGTTTACAATCAGTTATGTGTCAAGACAAATTTATGCATGTTTCTCTCTCTTTTTTTGTTGTTGCTTAATAGCCTAAAAAATGAACAAATGAACTGCAGAATAGTACATATTAATTACAGTTTCCCTTGGAATAAAATGTGCTATAAATAATGTTTGTCACCTAAAGACTTATCTGTTATTCTACCCATAAAACGAACTCCAATTCCCCCAGATGTTCCTCTGATCCCAACCAGAGCACACGAACGTCTGCCCGGTAGTTCAGTCTGGCTCTACCTAAAATAGATATATTTAATGTCTGGAAAAGTGGAATGTGTTGTGGATATGTATATACAAGCTCATTCTACAGCTTGACAATGACTACAAACATACAGTCTGAGTCACATAAGAGTAACTAAGCAGTAAACATGAAGACCAAGGATTCTTGCAGCAGATGGACTGACCTACTGAGAGAATTCCACGTGATTTTATCACTTTTTTAAAACCTGCTGTGACGTGATTGCACTAACAGAAAAGGGAAAAAACCCTTTTTACTTCACTCCCAACTGGAAAGCCAACATATGAGGGTTTTGAATGATGAAAAGAAAAGTTCCGTGGGGAAATAAATCGCAAGATACGAACTAATAAACAATAAAATAATATTTTAAAAAATAGAGAGAGAGATGGGTGTCTTTGTGGTTAAGACTCTATATAACAACAGAAGTGATTTTTACAACTATAGCCTGTGATTACAGGTTATTATCAGCAGGTAATGATAGGCTACCGTAACACTCAGAGTAGAGGGATTATTCGGTGATGTGAGTAACTAACAGCTCTTAAAAACTTCACGTCTTCTGTGGCTTGAAAAGGAAAGTATTTATGGGCAAAGCTTCCGACACCTGCAGACAACACAGGCGCTACTGGGCTCAGTAACGGGACTCTCAGTGTGTATGTGTGTGTGTGTGTGTGTGTGCGGGGAGGAGGAGGAGCCCGGGCTGAGATAACAGGCTGCTGCCTCGGCTCTGTTATCTTCCGCTCCCCGCCGTCTGAGCTGCGGATCTCCTCCGGACCTTTACCAGGATTTATTCATTTCCCATTAAAACTTCACTAAACGCCGAAGCGCTCCTCCCATGGTGTCCCCGGGAGACTCTCCGACATTCACTCGACTTCACGGAAACTATCGGCGACCGTTTTGGGGGGTCTTGAAAAAATCATGGAAACGTGGTTTTTGAATCACGTCCTCGGTTTGTCTCTTCTGGTCCTCCATCTGGGTCTGCCGGGGCCCCTCCGGGCTGGGACCCCCAGTAACAACAGCACGAATGCGGCAACTCCAGGACTGGTTCACTCGGTGGCCACGGATGAAGTCAGAAGCATGGAAAACAGCGCAACTTCAAATTCATACTCCAGCGAGACTTTAACACCATCACAGAGAAACCTCCTGCTCAGGCACGCTGCAGAAACTCACGCTGCTACTGCTGGAAACTTCGGTAAGAGCTCCGAGTGTGAGGCCTGCAGTGGCAAGTGCTGCACAATGATTGAAAAGATCTCCTTTTCATTTCGGCCTATTGAAGTGAGGTAACATAAAAGCATCCATAAAAGTTCATTTGAGATCCTCCAACATTATTTTGTAAGTTAGTGGTCTTCTATTATTGACAAGTATGATTTTAAAAGAAAAATGTCTAAACACAAAGTTTCCATTTCGGTTATTTGTGACTGTGTTGTGTATTGTTTTATTTTTGAAAATGAAATAATAACACGTGCTTAGTTTCATCGTGCATGTGTGCCAGGTTTAGCCAGGTGTGCAGTATTCCAGACATATGCCTCACTATAACTGTCCCAAAGCCTATTTTCTAATCCCATCCTGAAATGGCTCTTGTAGATGTGTTTATGACCATCAAAACTTTTACACACATGCAAGTTAGATGCTTTTCCCACTTTAAGAAATGGTATTTGGTAAATAGTAAATGGCCTGTATTTGTATAGCGCTTTACTTAGTCCCTATGGACCCCAAAGCACTTTACACTACATTCAGTCATCCACCCATTCAAACACACATTCACACACTTATATTTATATGTATTTTGTGAAATTGTGTTTAGAAAGGCTGCTAGAATTAATTTTCTTAAGCTGCTTTGCCAACGGCAAACAGTATAGAGCTGAAGTAATGTATATCTATTGACTGGTGTTATAACGGTTTAAAAAACAAAAACAATTTTACCACATTTACTTTCATTTCAAGTTCCCTGTTGTGTACAACCACTGGTTCAAAACCCAAAGATCTTGAGATTAGTGTTATCAGGAATGAGGCCCTAAAGCTAATAGTGTGAGGCTCATATTCAACTCCTGGAGCTCCTTCAGACCCTTAAACAAGTTCAAGTCTCACCACTGTAGGCAAACAGAGTGTTTGCCTTGAACTGTGACAGCTTTAAAAATTGCCGAGGTTATCAGAACAGATGCATTCGCTCAATGCTTAGTAAGCACTGGAGAATCTACTGACGAGGTTATCACTCGTCACATCTTATCTGCATTCGAACTTGACGTAATACTACAGGTGCCGGCTTCCTGTTTAGCAGGAGGTGTTGAAAACCGTAACATTTGTTCATCGGCTTGTACCCACCTGGACCCGAGCATCCAGTGGTTAAACTGCTGTATGACACTCATTTATACTGCAGTATAAAACAATCCTAAACATGCAGTTCGTCTGGACAGGAATGAGAGCATGAGAGCTGAAGCGTGCTACTTTTTGCTTGGCAGAGACGTTACTAATACAGAGGAACCTGCAGTTGAAGTATTTAGAGCATTTGGTGCAAGAGGAGGAGGGAATCCACATCCTAAGCACTCCATGACTACCTTCAGAAGTTTGGATGAAAGAACTAGAATTTGGGTCTGATTTCCTGTGCACAAAGCCAAACATCATCCATCGTACTATAAGAAGAAAAGCATGCCTCATAAAATTCCTGAATTATTGCCATACTGACTCAAAGCAATAAAAGATAGAGAAAGGACTTTAACTTCTGATATTTCTACTTTGCAGAACCGATAACACTCTTATCCCTTTAATGAAGGGTTTAGGCATAACGCTGCTGTGCTGGAAGAACATTTCTTCTCTACCACAGCTGGTTTAAGCTACACTCCTGCCAGCGGGAAGAAGGAGGGTTTTGATGCTGGGGCATATGTGAAAATAATATTTAATATCACAGCCAGTATCACGCATAATAATGTACCATAAAACATCCAGTAATGGCTGGACCGATGACTACGTCATTTTATTTTGATAGTTTTGCCCTTAAACTTCAACAAACTTTCAACTTTACTACTACAAATGCAACTTTTGCTTAATTACTATATAAACTACTATATATAGTGTACAAAGTAAGAATCAGCAATTACACACTGTGTAATAAACACTTAAAAGATTTGTCTCCATGGTAACAGGATACCTCAAATGTTGCACTATAGCGCATGTGCTTCTTTGAATTTAAGAGATCTTTTTAATCATTATGTTGATAAAATTCTTGATTCTTAAAGTTGCACACACTTCCATTTTGCAGTATAAATAAAGTTCAGGATTTTCGTAGATGCTGCAAAGGAAAGATGAGGCTGAAATGATTCACTTTCCTCACTTAATGTTTATTCAATGACCCTAGCAAGATCATCTTGGCTGCCCTCTTTGGCCTGCATAATGAGTATAAGCCAGTCTATTCAAAGCACTACTGTGGTGTCATCTGAGGGTCTTTAATATGCAAAAGGCATTGCATTTGCTTGAATTAATATGCGAGCCATAGAGCTTCTGAAGTGGAACAGATGTTAAAAGACTGCAGTTACAACTGTGTTAACAGTTAAGAGATAGATAGTAGCTGAGGATCTGGGAGTGTCTGTCATTTGCTGCCAACACCACGTTCCTGTCTGAGTTTTGTTGCCCAGACGGTATCCAGAGAGAGAAAATGAAATAATAAGAGAGACACATGCAGAGGAAGTGAGAGGGAAAAATAGAGTCTGGTGGCCCAGTTCTCCCCCTAGACTCCCAGTGGACTGGCTGTTTAGCTGTTGAACCCTCCCTTTCATTGGTTCTGGATGTTGTCTGCTGGTGGCACTGACACTCATCTCAAGAGTGGTGTTGTTCCAGTCCAGGACACCAGCCAGATAAGCTGTAAGACAGCACTGCACAAAGATAGGCAAAAAAAGACCTCTCTCACTCTTTATCCCTATCTGTCTCACATTTGATGCTTAAGTACTTCTGATGCTTTAACTCTTCTATCCATCTTTGGGATTCAAGTTGAGCAACTCTAAGCTTTTCAGAATCAAAACATTCTCAAATAGGGGGGGAAAACCTACCTGCTCCCAAAATAGGCAATCCTTTGAGTGTATTTTCTGCAAGGGAAACAAAGGTTTAACCGCTGCCAAGCAGCAGGCAAAGTCAGTAACAAACATGGAAACCCAGTTCAGCCGTCATCTTATCAAGCAGTTGGTGCTAAAAATAATTTTAAGCCCCGTGTGTTGGATGTGTAAATAGATAACTGAATGCTGAAATGTTTGACATGTGTTGAACATGAATTATTTACATGTGGCCAGAGGTGCTGGACAAGCTCAGATTATCTTGGATGTTTGGAAACTGTAACCTTGCGAGAATTATTCAAGCTGGAGACTTTGCTGGATGTCATCCCGCTCGCTCTCTGCTGTTGGTTCCTTTCTAGCTCTACTGTCAGCTGTAAAAAGGACATGCCTGGGGGGGGAAAAAGTGTTTAAAACAACAGTCACTACTTTAAAAGTCATTCTCTTCCCCTTTAGTGGTAGTGTTTTGGGAGTTTTTATGACTTAACAGTTTTCACACGGACTAAAAAAGACTGAATATGAGCACACACCCAGATCCACTGTGACAGCTTTCTGCCAGTTCCTTGTGCTCACTCAGCTTTAGGAAGGAAATGGCTGATTCCCAACAGAGACAGTCCCCACCATATTTAGGACTTCAAGCCATTGTTAGAGTAGACAAGTTGGCTGCCAGTTGTTCTCCACCCAAAAGCATTGCCCATGCTGCAAGTTAAATTCTGACAGCATTTTGTCTCTGACTATAGACTGTACAGGCGAGACGGGGATAACACCCTCTGGTGGAGGTAAAGTACAACATATAGGCGAGTACAGCAACACTCTTTTGAGTCTAGTGATGAAGGATGCTGGTATATATTAAAAAAAAGATTGCCTTTAAATTTTTAGGTGGCTGCAGCAGTGCAAAGCCAAATTTCATGAAGTTACCAGCTGTATATGGTAGAAAAGGAGAAAGCCAGTGCATATTCATTTCTCAAGAGTTGGCGTATGTGGCACAACAGACTTTATTTTGTCCAGTGACTACCAATAAATCACTACCAGATCATTTAAAACAGGGATGTCAAACTCATTTTACATGGTGGGCTGCATACAGCCCAGGAATTTCAATAGTTATTGGTGAAAAAATAACTTTTTGTAATTTTATTGTCCTAATTTTAACTCTAGTAATTAATTACTTTGTTGTTGGGATAGGTTTTTATCAGTAGGAAAAGCTGTAAAAACTTGTACAAATACAGTCAAAAGTCCAAGGTTTATGCCAAATTGAAGTCATTCTGGGCCCCAGGCCTTATATTTAACACCCCTGATTTAACCTCCTAAGACCTGAACTCTTCCACGGCATGCATTTTTACTTTCTCTTTGATATTTGGGCATATTGGGACCTGATGAATGTAAAAACAAAGAATTACCAGATTTTTTTTTTTTTTACCTGATTTTTGTTTCTAAGAAAAATGAGAGCCACATATGAGGATATTCGTTTAAAATTTCGATAGAACAGTTACAGTATAATGTCCTCGTAAGTGGATATCAGGCCCTTGTAGAGCAAAATTGAGTATTTTAGTCTAAATAACCCAAAATGTGATGTTCACATATGTGGACGCCAGGTCCTAGGAGGTTAAAGTAACATTTTAACATGCCTTAACTGGACCTCCTTAATGATAGAAAATCTTTAAAAATGTTCATAACTGATTCAAAAGTGTATGATTTTATATTGGTGAATATTTACTAATGTGATCTTTTTCTCTATTCCTAGGCACAGACCAGACACAGTCCATTACAGAAACAAGCAGTGGGTCTATAGAGACTGCAAATCCACTGTCTACTGAGCCACTTACCTCCAACTTTGTAACTGCCACTGAGGCCAGCAGCAGCAGCAGCAACAGCAGGGACTGGAAGGACAGTAGCAGCAGCAGCAGCAGCAGCAGGGACTGGAAGGACAGCAGCAGCAGCAGCAGAACCAGCAGCAGCAGGGACTGGAAGGACAGCAGCAACAGAACCAGCAGCAGCAGGGACTGGAAGGACAGTAGCATCAGCAGCAGCAGCAGCAGGGACTGGAAGGACAGCAGCAGCAGCAGCAGCACCAGCAGCACCAGCAGCAGCAGCAGCAGGGACTGGAAGGACAGCGGCAGCAGCAGCAGGGACTGGAAGGACAGCAGCACCAGCAGCAGCACCAGCAGCGACAGCAGCAGCAGGGACTGGAAGGACATGACTTACACAGACAAGACGCCAGGTATCTCTTATGTTGTGTCAGAGGAGGATAGGACCCAGGTGTTTACAGAGGAGGGCCACCTACTCCAAGACAACCCAGACACTACTCTCCAAATGGGGGATGCCACAGCCTCCCACACAGACGTCCTCACCGACAGCACCTACACCACCACCAGCCGAGCTGGGGAGAGGACCTTGCTGTCTGTTACCTCCTCCTCCAGCAACACCACCTCATCTGCCTTTACAGAAGACTCCAACTCCCGTCAGCCTCCTTCCACTTGGGGTATTTCTCCTAAGTCGACAGAGACTGAGAACTACACCCACAGTGCCCCGTCCACAGGGATTACTGGAAGGGACGTGACCGACTCGTTCAAAGGAGTGTTTTCAGAGACTGGGAGCCCAGCAAGTTCCAGTGGAACCCAGAGTATTACTGGACATCCCAATGCCACCGAACAACAGCACACGTCGACATCAGAAGAGCCGTCCGACTCAACGTCGTCTATCAGGGTGACAGAGCCCAGCACTGACCAATCTCAAATGTCATTTTCCTCTACGCCTCCTTTCACCTCACCTGCAGGAGGTCCCACCAATATTTCAGGAACAGAGCAAGGCTTGGGCTCTAGTTCTGGAGCGTCTACAGAGTTTTCAACTGGAGACCACAGTTCTAGCACTCAGAGTGGCACTGAGGGGCTTTCATCGCAGACCAGAGAGGGAAATGTCGACTTGGGTCTGACTGCAGTGCCCTCTACTGTCAGTAGTAGTACGTCTGAAACGAATCAGTCTCTGACAGATATGCCACCACTGGGTACTAACGTCTTCCTCACCACCTCACCTGCCACTGTTACAGAAAGGTATGCTAAAAAAAAAGAATATTGATGAATATTAATAATAATTTGAAGTTTTTAAAGTCTGTACCTTTAAAGAAGGTAGAAGCAGAACTTGATTTCATTTGACTTGAGGTTTAATTTTTCTCTTCGTCAGATCGCAGATAACAGAAGAAAACCCTATCATATCAACTGCTTTCAGCACCACCACCAGCACCACAACCTCCACCGAGGCTATTACCACACCTCCTCTAGTTCCAACTTCATCCGCAAGGTTGACTAGCACCGTGACTAGCTCTCCTCTACAGTCCCCTACCAGTGCTACTGTCCTATACAGTTCGTCCTCCACGGTAGCCTCCACTCTGGCAGCGCAACCGACCCAACGTGTGCCACCCAGGCACACGGAGGGCCCCGTGACTGGGATGTCTGACCCCACTAATGTCACCACCCTGCAGATCGAAACAAGCACGGGAACTAGCAGAGACACCACAGCTCACAGCCAGTCCATCACTACAACCTACGCCCACAGTACCCCAACCAAGAGTACGGAAGCTCTGCACACCACTAGGAATCAGACAGACAGAGGTCCTACAGAGCTGGTGGTCACAACACCGCCCCCTGATTTTCAGCACACCAGTCCACCACCACCACCACCTCCAAGTGAGTTAGTCAGCTTCTTTCTCTTCAAATGACGGGACTTATTATTCAGTTTTCAGAGCAGAAATGTGTGTTTATCGTGTTCTTGTATGAGTTGCTCTTCATATTTGTATGTTTTTTTCTTACTATAACTAATAGAAGATTGTGCAATAACGATTCAGCGTATCACAGGTTCTAATATTCCCCAAACACTGTGCTTCCTGGTCATGAACGTGACTAATAATCTGAGTAGATGACATTAGCTGATTTCTTGCATGTTGCAATAAAGCAAAAAAGAGTTCAACCTTAATTTATTGACAGATTAATTTACTGAAAAGCAGTCTTTACTTTTCTGTGGTGGCAGTTAGAGGATTGCAGCCGTCCTAAGCAATAAAATAAAAAGTACCACTGACATAACAATGATGAATACACATAACTTGGACTCTTCTTCACAATGAGATGCTGTTAAACGGATTTGTTCTCTCTTGTCTCAAGAATTTGCTGATGAATTTTCAAGTGATGCACTTGTGTGAAATGCTTTTAACGTGCCGCTCCCAGTGAATGGGTCTGGTATTCTGCACTGATCTTTCTTTCTGATTGGATGAATTCACTACTTGGAACAATGAATCTTTTACAGAAGCAGAAAAATATGGAAATTAGTTGTAGAAGTCTCAAAAAATCATCTATCAAATATAATAGACTTTGCATAACAGAGATAAAACTGCACATAGGAGGATGGATGACAGGTCAGAGTGAAACCGCATGCCCTAAAACCGAAGCTTTTTTAAGGATGCTATTTTCCCTGATTAATGCTAACACACCCTCTATCCACTCGTAAATTTTAGGAAACCCCTGTGTGCCTAACCCTTGTAACAATGAAGGGAAGTGTATCGGTGATGACCCGGATGAGTTCACGTGTAACTGTCAGCAAGGATGGACGGGACGGACCTGCAACGAGGGTGAGCTCTTCTGCTCTTCTACCCAACAGTTTAAAAACAATATTGGTACTATGTGTGTTTTTCCATGTTTTGTCTTTCAAAATACAAAATGCATGAAATGTTGCATCAACCCCTTTATAGAGAGTGTGATAAGGGTGTAAAAGTTTGGTGAAATCCTTCCCAAATATAATATTGTTACACCTGTGTGTTTAGATATTGATGAGTGTAAGCAAAAGCAAGAACCCTGCCCCAAAGGCTCCACGTGCGTTAACACGAATGGCTCATTCAGCTGTGAATGCCCGCTGGGCTTTGACCTTGAAGATGGACGCACATGCAGCCGAGGTAATACCGATGTAAAGAAAAAGGACATTAGAGTTTGTTTTTTTCTCCAGTCAAAGTTATTTTCTCAGAGGCCTTTTATGTTTTTTAATTCACACTTTTTTTTCCCCCCTTAATAGCTAAGACATTTCTCTGCACTATCAGTGCCAACGGATCACTACATAACTCTGATATCCAAAGACAGATCATCAAGCTGGTGAGAGGCAGTTCGCGTCACTGCATATTCTGTGCTTCACTAAGCTTACGTGCATTATATCTTATACATGCTCCTGTTTTTGTCTTTCCTGCAGTTCAATGTTTCACTCTCTGACTACCCAGGTTACAGGCGCTCAACAGTGACCAAGCAGTACGTTTTTGCGTTGAATTTCTGCACATTTTCTGTATTTTTTGATATATATTTAAAATATGCTATTAAAGAAAGTGGTTGTAATTATTGTTAGTAACCTCAGAAAAAACTAATCTTTCAATTACAATCCTATAAGGTAATGTTTCCAGTGCAAGTCTACTTGTTTCTCAGTTTTTCGTCATTCTACTTCAAAGATCTGCATTTTTGACATTTCTTCTCCTTCTTCTTCTTTTGATGATGCTAAAACTTAGCTAGTTAAAAGGGATCTCTCTTATCTATTAGAACCTTGTTTTCTTGTTATTTACAACACCAACAAATTCTCCATATTGACCTCAGATCTCCTCCCCATAGAGAGAAGGATGGTGTTAGTGTCATGGTTGCTCACACGTTTTCCATCTCCGCTAATGTGACAACCACTGAGGTCAACAACAGAATCCAGATGTCTCTCAAAAACTGCAGCTCCGCATTAGCCCACTGCCAGGTGGTCCTGAAATACAAGCTCACTTACCACGGTGAGTGTGATAGCCAGAAATCTCAGTGGAAATTATTAACTGTGTTTGTTTTAATTGATTAAATCGTTTTTCCAACTGCTCTTATTGTAAACTTTATTTAGGGCAGTCTCATTTCAACCACCAGAGGGCAGAATTTAGCCATAAAAACATTTAATGAACTGTGGCGTGATATATTTGTAAAAAGCTTTGCATGTGTATAAGCCAGAAACTTCAAAGCATCATATAACAGCTTCATTTCACAACATGACATCGTATAATCATGTCACAGGACACTGGTGCTGTGCCTCTAAATGCTAAAATATACTGTACAAGCTCTGCATGTCAAAATTATTCATTTTTCAATGAAACAAAGGGGAACTATTAACAAAAATTGTGTTTTATGATCAGATTTTTATAGCTGAGATTAATTCTGCCCGCACTGTGTTCCAGCGGAGAGTCTTTGTGCGGCTCAGAAAACCCAGTGTAATAAAAAGCGCTCCAGCTGCACGGACACCAGTGGTATCGCGTGCTGCCAGTGCCGTGAGGGATACTACAAACACAATCTTGACGATTTGTACTGCTTAGGTAAGCTCTTCTTTATTTACATGTTGCCACATATGCATTTTTGTTTGAGTCACCAACCTGAGAGAAGTCAAATGAAAAAGTTAAATCAAGGAAATTAATGTCTCAAAATATCTCCAGTTTCCCCTAAAATTTGACTGCTACACGTTATATGAGAATTTGACTGAGGAAGCCAAAAATGAATAAAACAGCACTGGCCAGGCCTTTGAAACCTATTTACCAAACTGTGTTGTTTCAAGTCACTGAACAAAATGTCTTGTTTCAGAATGTGGAGATGGCTACAAACTAGAAAATGACACCTGTGTCCCGTAAGTTTGCTTCCTTTTGTTTCTTGTCAGTACTGTTTTCTGAAAATATTCAAGGCAACTGAAGGTTCCATTTCTTTATTTCAGATGCATGTTTGGTTTTGGAGGATTCAACTGTGGAAATTGTAAGTGAAGCCCACCGATCGTATTCATCTTAAATAGAATTTCTTATATCTTTAAATGTGCTAAATTTCTTAAGTGTAATTTTGTGTTATTTTTTAACTGTAATAAGAATAATATTTAAGGTGTTTCTATTTGCAATTGCAGTTTACAAGCTGATTGCAGTGGTAGTGTCACCTGCAGGGGGCGCCCTGCTCCTCATCCTTGTCATTGCTCTCATTGTCACTTGCTGCAAGTAAGTTTGCTTTATTGTTAATTCAAGAAAGTAAATGTAATGAATATTGCCCGATAATATTATTTTATATTATAAACCCAATCTGTATGTAAAAGATGGGCTTAATGTGGAAGTGCCATAAAATAACACTCTTTTAATGATAAATAGGAGGTGAGGCCTCCTATTGCAAAAAGTCTGTAGAAGTCAAAAGGTCTTTCTGCTCAATTTATAACCTCAGCAGGTATATTCTTGATGAATTTATGGTGAAATTCACATGTTTCAAGTCTTATGTACAACATGATTTTTTCTGGCCCCATTTAGAGTCAGAAAAGCACAAAATTCAGGGAATACTAGATCCTCATGACATCTGAGTTTAAAAAAAAAAGGAAAAATACTCAAGTAGAGACTTCCATCATGGTGGCTACATCCATCTTTTATATACAGGCTATATTTATAAACAAAAAAAAACATCAAGTTTAAGTTTTTTCAATGTGGAATCTTTCAGGAAAGACAAAAATGACATCAATAAGATCATCTTTAAAAGTGGAGACTTGCAGATGTCCCCGTACGCAGACTTCCCTAAAAATAACCGGATATCCATGGAGTGGGGGAGAGAGACAATAGAGATGCAAGAGAACGGCAGCACAAAAAACCTGCTACAGATGACTGATATCTACTACTCTGTAAGGGAACATGTCATTTCTCGCTTCTCACACGTCTCTGTCTCTTGTTTAAGTTAAGGCTTCGTTTCTCTGTGTGTGTGGTTGATGATAAAGTCCTTTTTTTGTTTCCTCTGTTATTTCCCTCAGCCTGCCTTGCGTAACTCAGACCTGGACAGAAATGGCCTGTACCCCTTCCCGGGTCTCCCAGGCTCTCGCCATTCATGCATCTACCCAGCCCAGTGGAACCCATCTTTCATCAGTGATGATTCAAGGAGAAGAGACTACTTCTGAGTGGGCCACTGTGAACACGCAAACTATTAGAAACGTACCATTTTTTTCATACTAACAGCTGGGATTTGTCAGGATGGGTTTTCTGTCACTGTGTGCAAACCCTATTTGCACACTAAATACGTGTTTGTGTGTGTCAGCACATTATAAACGTACACATTTTCTCAAGTAAAATGTGTTTCAGTGTTTTTGCATGGCCCATTCACGTTAACACGTGCATTTTCCACCGTGCTGATGTTGTATTTAATGTGTTTTTCCTGCCTTACATACAACCACCAATACTAATTTGCTCCAGTGTGTAGGTCGGTGATCCATTACAGTTAACATCGTGTCTGCCTCTCTTGCTGCCAGAGTTATGCTGTTGCTGGCTGGTAATGCATTGCAGCTTTGCTTGAACAAAATTGCTTAATGATAAATAAAAGCATTCATGATGTTTCCATTGTGCTCACCAGATATGGGGAAAAACGCAATAAAAAAAATAATGCAGCATCCTTTGGAGGGATAAACCACAAATAAAATGTAGCAAGCAGACATGCAAAAACACAGATAATGTCGTTTCTGTAAGTGAACGTTTAACATGTGTGTGCCAATGCTGTGATCTTCTTACGTAAAGTATTGATTCAACATGACAACAGCAAACCACTGAAGGGTGAACAAAGTTTAGCTTCATGCCAGTAGAAACTTAGGAATGACTTTGTAGTCTGTTGCCAACATTTATTTATTCCTTGTATGTCCAAATCAATGACATGTAGCATAACATCTCGTACATACACACTGACTTTAGAGGGATAAACCTGTGGCTTTAAATAAGTATGTGTGTGTGTGCCTGTGTGTGTGTGTATGCGTGTGTATGTTAAAGAATGAAAGTGTGTGAGGAATAATAATCTGTATCGATACTGTTGTTAAATATTTGAATGTAAAGATGTATCATGATTAGCTATTTCTGTCGTGGATTATTATTTTTATTTGAATGTTTTCTAACTTGGTGTTGATTCTGGCGTTTTAGTCAGATGAGCTTATTTAAATAAAAATGTTACAAAGCATTTTCTCTGGGACTCCATTCTTTAAACCTTTAAATCCTATATGTTTGGGATAAATGGCACGCTTTATATTACTCAACTGTAGGTTAATTTCTGTTTCTTCATTGCATCGTTTTAGTACAATATTGTGCCATGAACCAAGAAGAACAAATTAGCAATTTAAACTTGAAAGAAATGGGATGATTGGAAATTCAATACTAAAACAGTACATTTAACACTGGCTGGATATTGTCATGCATACCTTCATAACTGTCCTGTTATTTGCACTAAACGTTTTGGTGCTTACACCTTTATCATGTAAAACTCAGAAGTTTACATACACTCATTATGGGCATAGATGTCATAATACCTTAAGGTGAAGATCTAACAAGGAGAATTGTAGATTTACACAAGTTGGGAAGGTGTCTTGGAGCATTTCTAGTTCAAACAACTGCACATAAATACGAGTGTTTTGAATGTGTCTCCACTTTGCCAAGGTCTGGTAGACTGTCAGCCTCACGATTTTCAGGAACCACCAATGCTTAACCCTGCCACGAAATGCTGGAACACCAATGTCACTGTCCGCAGTAAGTGATTTTTCACCATGGACAAAAGGGTGGTGACCAAGAAAGTAACCCTTGCTCCAAAACTGACACTTTCAAATTTGACTGAAACTGCGTCTAAATTCAGATAAAAAGTGAGATTACTGTACTCAGCCCCAAAAACTCTGTCAAACCAGATACCTTGGATGACACGACCTTGGCCCCCAGTAACAATGTGAGGAATCCTGGAGTTATTTTTGACCAGAATACAGTTCAATGTGCATATTAAACAAATATGTAGGACTGCTTTCTTGCATTTGTGCAATATCTCCAAAATTAGAAACATCCTGAATCAGAGTGATGCTGAAAAATTGGTTCATGCATTTATTACTTCTAAGCTAGACTGCTATGGACCATTATTATCGGGCTGTTCTAAAAGCCTTCAGTTCGTCCAAAATGTGTACAGAAAGGGTACTGGAAAGAGAACATATTTCTCCCAGTTTGGGTTCCAGAGACAAAAATTTGCTCTACTTTTAAGGTTAGCGCTAAGACTTTTCTTTTTGCTGAAGCATATAGTTACAGTTGGATCAAGTTACCCTGAATCCCCCTTTAGTTACGCTGCAGTAGACCTAGACTGCTTGGGGGAGTGAGTGTTTCCTCTTAATTCACCTTTTTCTTTCACTATGTGTTTATAAACCACTCTGCATTTATTCATTAGTTATTATTAATTAATTTGCATACGGTGCAATTTTACCAATACATCTGAATTTAACCTCAAAATCAAAATTTTAGCTATATGAGCAGTTGAAAAACATGTAAATTCTTTGAGACGTTCTAATGTAAGAACGTCTTCTAAGAAGTAATGAATCTGTGCTCTATGGAGTTTCATTAAGATCGCCTTGATTTTTGTGCTGTTTTGCTTGCAAGAATTGACGTTTTTTATTTTGGCAGTATCAGTTACACAATCCCTTGCACGATTTATGTTGGTTGGCAGTATCAGTTACAACCTCACAATATGTCATGACATTTTTACCACCATCTCTGCGCAAGTTGCAAAGTACTATGTATACCATTGCAGTTTCCATAATTCAGTTGTTATTCCAGTGGTACTGCCATGCAAACACATAGGGAAAATAGCAGCAAATGGAAATTTCCCTCTCCTTTCAAAGGTCCAGCAGTTAGGTGAGAGTCACTGGCTTCGCTAAAGGAGTCCTTTATGTGTTCTGTGCTGTGTGGTCTGCGCATGTTTTTCTTAGCACATACTCATTTCTGGATGTCGCTGACTTACATATAGCTGGGAGCACATTAAACCTAGTAGCTTGTCAGGCTTAAATTGTGAACTTTGTAAACAAACTGCTTTCAATCTTTACTATTTTATATATATATATATATATATATATATATATATATATATATATACACATATTCTAAATAAATTTAGAATTGCAGAAAAAAAAAAAAGAAAGGAGGACAATACTTTGCAACTTCATAAATTTAAGAGGCAGGATTATTAATTGCGACAACGCCATGCTGGATAGCGTAGTGGTTAGACTACACGCCTTCGATTCCTGCCTGGGGCGTCTGTATCCAGTAAGGGTCCTAAGGCTAGACCCCCTATGCTAAGCAAGCCTACCGCAGACATGAGCGAGACAGATAAATATGAAGGCATGCCGGCTCGGACGTCGCCCGGATCAACAAGGTCCGCGTCAGGTGTTGAGGAACCAGGGCACCCTGACGAAAAGTGGGCTACTGGAACAAGAAGGCATCGGTGGGCAAGAGACGAAAACAGGGCGTTGTTGGAATGCTACTACGCAAGTAACCCCGGCGGAAGGGGCTACACGAATAGGATGAGGGACCTATGGATTCTTCAATACCCAACATCCACAATGACGGCGAAACAACTAGTAGCTCAGTGTTCCAACATTCGAAAGAAGGGACTGCTCTCACAGCTAGAGATTGACAAGGTACAACACAAATGCTACGGCAAGGAGGAGTCAGGACGCCAGGTCAGGGGGGAGATATCATCACCCCCACCCGAGATTGGGTACATAGCCCCAAGTGCGATAGGAGAAGGATCGTTGAGTGCGAGAGGAACTGACCTGAAAAATAGGATCATGGCCAAGCTTGAAACCTGGATCCCCCATAGCCGGTTACCAAGATTACGTGAAGTACCCTCAGAAGGTCTGCTAGATGATGTTAATGCAGCACTACGGACAATACCTACAACCACGATTACCGACACTAACAAGCTGATCTACAATACGGCAGCAGTGATCAGTGAGATGCTTGGCTACAAGTTGAACAGCCACAAGGGGCAGTACCCTCCATGGAGAAGGAGGCTAGAGGGCAAGATCAAAGTAACACGGAGGGAGGTTAGCCAACTAACGGAGTTGCAGAAAGGTGCGACAAAGAAGGTGCATAAGAAATACAGCAAGCTGTCCATACCTGAGGCCTTGGAAACTGCCAAGCAAAGACTCACAGCCTTGGCCAGCCGCTTGAGGAGGTACACCAGAGAGATAGAAGGCAGGAGAATAAACCAGCTGTTCTCCACAGAACCAGCAAAGGTGTACTCTCAGTGGCAAGAGAACAATAAGAGAACAGCACCACCAAGGCTGGAGACAGAGCAATACTGGAAGATCATATGGGAGAAGGATGCAACCCATAATGGCAATGCTCAGTGGCTAGTGGATCTGAAGGCAGACCATAACGACCTCCCTGAACAGGGTCCAGTAACCATCACAGTGGCAGATATCCAAGAAAGGGTCTCCAGTATGAAGAGTTGGACAGCACCAGGGCCCGACATGGTTCACGCCTACTGGCTAAAGAAGCTGACTGCACTCCACGAGCGTCTGGCAGCACAAATGAACCAGCTGCTTGTTAACGAGAGACACCCGGAATGGCTAACCGAAGGTCGGACGGTCCTGATCCCCAAGGACCCCAAGAAGGGACCGGTCCCCTCCAACTACCGACCAATAACCTGCCTCAGTACCACATGGAAGCTCCTGTCAGGCATCATATTGGCTAAGATGAACAGGCACATGGGTCAATACATGAGCGGGACACAGAAAGGAATTGGCAAGAATACCAGAGGCGCAAAACACCAGCTACTGGTAGACAGAACAGTCAGCCGAGACTGCAAGACCAGACTGACCAACCTGTGCACTGCCTGGATTGATTACAAGAAGGCCTATGACTCAATGCCCCACAGCTGGATACTGGAATGCCTAGAATTGTACAAGATCAATGGGACCCTAAGAGCCTTCATCAGGAACTCAATGGGGATGTGGCGCACAACACTAGAGGCCAACTCCAAGCCCATAGCACAAGTCACCATCAAGTGCGGGATCTACCAAGGAGATGCTCTGTCCCCACTGCTGTTCTGCATAGGCCTGAACCCCCTCAGTGAGATCATTAACAAGACTGGCTACGGATACCGACTACGGAACGAAGCAGTTGTCAGCCACCTCCTGTACATGGATGACATCAAGCTGTATGCCAAGAGTGAACGAGACATCGATTCACTGATCCACACTACCAGGCTATACAGCAATGACATTGGAATGTCGTTCGGACTGGAGAAGTGTAGTCGGATGGTAACAAAGAGAGGGAAGGTAGTCAGAACTGAGGGGATTGAACTACCAGAAGGCAACATTGCAGACATAGAGGACAGTTACAAGTACCTGGGGATCCCGCAGGCGAATGGGAACCATGAAGAGGCCGCTAGAAAAGCTGCAACCACCAAGTACCTGCAGAGGGTCAGGCAAGTCCTGAGGAGTCAGCTGAATGGTGAGAACAAGATCCGGGCCATCAACATGTACGCCCTGCCCGTGATCAGGTACCCTGCTGGGGTAATAGGCTGGCCAAAGGAGGAGATAGAAGCCACTGACATAAAGACAAGAAAGCTCCTTACCATGCATGGAGGGTTTCACCCCAAGTCCAGCACCCTGAGGCTGTACGCTAAGCGGAAGGAAGGGGGCTGGGGACTGGTGAGTGTCAGCACCACAGTCCAGGATGAGACAACGAACATCCAAGAATACATTGGGAAGATGGCCCCAACTGACCGAGTGCTCAGTGAATACCTCAGGCAGCAGAAACCCAAGAAAGAGGAGGGAGACGAGGAACCATCATGGAAGGACAGGCCCCTGCACGGTATGTACCACCGGCAGATAGAGGAGGTGGCTGATATCCAGAAATCCTACCAGTGGCTGGACAAAGCTGGACTGAAAGACAGCACAGAGGCACTAATCATGGCAGCACAAGAACAAGCTCTGAGCACAAGATCCATAGAGGCTGGGGTCTATCACACCAGGCAAGACCCCAGGTGCAGGCTGTGTAAAGATGCCCCAGAGACAATCCAGCACATAACAGCAGGGTGCAAGATGCTAGCAGGCAAGGCATACATGGAACGCCATAACCAAGTGGCCGGCATAGTGTACAGGAACATCTGTGCCGAGTATAACCTGGAAGTCCCGAGGTCAAAATGGGAGATGCCCCCAAGGGTGGTGGAGAATGACCGAGCTAAGATCCTGTGGGACTTCCAGATACAGACGGACAAAATGGTGGTGGCTAACCAACCGGGCATAGAGGTGGTAGACAAACAGAAGAAGACGGCCGTAGTGATCGATTTAGCGGTTCCGAATGACAGCAATATCAGGAAGAAGGAACACGAGAAGCTGGAGAAATACCAAGGGCTCAGAGAAGAGCTCGAGAGGATGTGGAGGGTGAAGGTAACGGTGGTCCCCGTGGTAATCGGAGCACTAGGTGCGGTGACTCCCAAGCTAGGCGAGTGGCTCCAGCAGATCCCGGGAACAACATCGGAGATCTCTGTCCAGAAGAGCGCAGTCCTGGGAACAGCTAAGATACTGCGCAGGACCCTCAAGCTCCCAGGCCTCTGGTAGAGAACCCGAGCTTGAAGGATAAACCGCCCGCAGGGGCGTGCTGGGTGTTTATATATATATATATATATATATATATATATATATATACACACACACACACACAATTGTTGAATTTTCTAAATGTCTAAAAAAAAACTGTGTATGAGGGTGTGGTTTAAATCTCACATGTAAACAGAACTGTGTTTTACGATGTTATGGTGAAATATTTGCTGAGAGGATATCTTTTCATATTTAAACTTACCTCTCTTTAGCATTTGTAAGCAGCAAACTAAATGCGTTTAACACTCTAGCAGGTACACAGGTATCTAGCATTTGTTGATGTATTTCTTTATGATAATTTTCTAGTGGGAACCTATAAAGTGAGGCTGGTTTATGAAATGTACAACAATATAATAAGACTTGCTGTTAATAATATATATTTGTAATAGAGAAGTTAGCTGTAAAACATCAAGTACAAAAATTGCCTTTGCTGTGATTGATTTTTGCCCTTTGATGCAAGCCGAGGTTAAATAATCTCAGAAGTCACCTTCAGGTCCTGTCGGAAATTTGGGAAAGGTATAATGGTAGGCATAATAATCATCAAATAATAACATTGATTAATAAATTATGACTACTACACCTATAACTAAATCACGTTCTAATCTTCAAATCATACAAATATATATGTATATAGACATGGTATGTACAGGAATGTTGCATCTTATAATGAGAAGGGAACTTGATTAGCCTACAATACATCAGGAATAATGGATGTTATAAAATTGAAATCCTTTATCTTATATTTAGAATATTATAAATAAGAGATGTTTTTACAGTAGTGTAAAGTCTGAATTATTATTCAACGCTACAATAAGTATTATAAGCAATACATGTTTTTTTTTTCAATTGATGATCAAATGTAACTTTTCTTAAAAAGTGTTTGCCACATTTTTCTTAATACATTTGATCATCAATGAAAAACTGCATTTCGTATTTATTCAGGTTTTTATTGTCCAATATGAAAATTTGTTTGATGATCTGGAAGGAGGAAAACACTTTCTCATGGCACTGTATGTGCAAGTTTTCACTTTGAGTTGTGAGAGATCTGAGCTTCTTAGATGGCCATGAAGGCATCAGGTCCAGCCCCTTCTCTCAGGATCGTTCAGATGTGTTTCGTCCTCTCGGCAGTTGGTGAAGGAGGAGGAGAAGGAGCTGAACGGTTAATGTACAGGAGAACCACCGCGCCGAAAGTCTGGGAAAAGACAAGTGCTACCGTTTGATAAGCTGTTGGAAAGCCATAGAAGCTCGCCTGATTATATTTTTCTGCTTTCTAAATGCTCAGAAAGATCAGATGTCATTTTCCGAAGCACATAAGCGATGTTAAAGTCAACGGTTTACCTTGTGTTCAGGTGAGTGTAGATCCACCTCAAAGAGACTTCATGGAGTGTTAACGTTACCGTTATAGCTCAGCTAGCTTTGGTGGTTACAGTCCGCCGTTATATTTGTATGTTTACCGTTACCTTTGACTTGTGATGGACGAGTACAAGGACCGGGGGCTCACACTTCGTAACTTCGTACTGGGTTGGTATTTTTCTGTATTTTCTTCCAATCACGTCCGCGGCAGGACTTTTCGTTTTGGTCGTCATAAGTGGAAAACGCGGAAAGAGGCTGTAAAGGAATCATGCGACAAAAATTATGAGTCGATCATCCCAAATGTGTCTGGAACTGCTATTACTACCGTATTCAATATATATATATATATACATACCCCTTAATTATAAAAATGCGTCAACGTAAACTAGTTGACTTTGAAGTGCATTTTATTTGGTGTCTGCGCTTTCAGTTTATCCCTTATTATCTAAAAAAGTGACTTTTTTTTTTTAGCGATACTGTGGCTTTTGTGATCTCAGTGTTGTCAGTTGCCAACATGTGTTTTTGCTGCTGTCAGGTCATTTCAGGCACAGCCTGTGAAGTCTGCACCCTTGGCTTTCTAGCGCATCAGTGGTTCAGAGAAGGGTATGGCCCCAGCTCTGACAAAAATCCTTAAAAATGGCCACGGGATCCACTTGTCCTCACCCCCTGCCACTGTCAGAACTGACTCAGATGGGAGAGCCATGTGCAGTATAGAGCTACAGCCTCACATGAGACCCATAGATGATGATGACAATGACCTCCAGCAGAAGATGTGGAACCTTTCTTCATTTCACTTCCTGGACTCCTGCCTACCTTTCAGCCTCTTGGACGCTTCTTCCAACCCTCCGCTTTCGCCATGCCCGCAGACATCCAACAGCCAGTGTGAGACGATGTCCCTGCCCAGTCCAAACTCCCTTGTCAACCTCCTGTCCTTCAATAAAGGCTCCAGAGATTCCCATCATGTGGCCTCAGTCTTCCCAGATGTACCGGACATGTTTTTAGTTCCTGGGCCTGAACACAATAGACAACACATTTGTCTGCCACATGGATGGAGTGCTGCTCCTGAATGCCAGCCATATGGTGGTGATGTGTACCACTCCTCTCTTAACCTTACGAGTGTTTGTCCTCCATATCCCCAAGGGGAGTTAACATCCCCGGGCCACACACATTTGTTTGCACCTCCACCTTCGCTGAGACAGGAGAAAGCAGCGGGGATGGTCTGCCCTCCCCCAGTTTCAGCGCAGCCTTGCATTGACAGGGTAAGCCCTGACCAGCTGACGTCCAGAGCTGTGCTAGAGGAAGCCGTGAAGGCGCAGTTCTCGCGGCAGACAGACCTGCGCAGCCGGGCTTTGAAACTGCGAAAGAGACTGCAGATCCTGCTAGGAGAGCAGACTGTGCGGCACTGCAACCAGCAGCTGGAGGGGCTGGCAAAACACAGTCAACATGGAGATTTGTCTTTTGACTGCTTCAACTCTGCACAAGAAAGCAGTAAACTAAGTTTTCCTTGGCTAGAGTTACCAATAGCCTCGTCATCCTTCTCAGAGGTCGGAGAGTTCAGCCACTCCAGTCAGGTGGTACTGAGAGGTCTGCAGGAGGCCTTGGACTCTGAGGCTACAGCCAGCAGCAGCTCAGATGAGGAGCCAGTGGAGGAAAAGATTCGTAGCAGGATTTCATCCATGTGAGTATCCAGGTCTGTTTTTGTTTATTCAACCAGTGCCACAGTGAGCGTGTGGCTATTACAGCTGCTGATTACAGCTAAATAAACCAGCAAGAGTGCTCAGACTTTAAAACTCCACAGAACGGCACAGCTTAACCATTTATTCAGCTAAAGCCATATCAACAGTATATGAAAACAGGTTCCAAAACTCAGCTGGAGTGTCACTGGCAAACTGTTCTGGGATCTGGTTACCAGAAAGCAGCTGTTCTTCACAGTAAAAATCACTGCTCTTTTCTTAATTACTGTTGAAAGTTCACAGAGGTTGGCTCTGGCTCTGGGCGTCTGGTCAGTTAAAAACCCGACGAGAGCAGCTTTTTAACTTCGACTGATGTAAAAGTGGAGTGAATGGATTGTCAAGTTTGGTTGACAATATGGGAAGGGCATATTAAGTCAGTATTAAGTCATGCACGGTTACAAATGCCAAGAATGACATAAGAAATCCACTCCTTCTTTTAGAATAACAGTGCGAGTTTTGGAAAAAATCATCTAAAGTGTTACGAGGTCCACCGTGCTGTTTACTTGGCCTTCAGTGAGGTTTACAGTGTGGTTGTCATAAGTGCAAGTTTTGTCCTCCCAGATGTGGGGGAGTGTTATGACATTTTTTTTACCATGCACACACACACACAAGCGCGCGCGTTCCTTTTCCATGCTGCAGTCATAACAGATTCAACAGAGCAGCCAGCTCTTTTTACCCACAGGGTAGGAAATAAACACAGTCTTTCCAACAAGGCAGCAACTTGCCAGCCATTCTGTGTGCACATTCCTCAGCTCCTCCTCTTTCTAGTGAAAAAATACTTTAAAGCGTGTGTCTAGATTCAAGGTTGAGATGTTTGTGGTGTCCTTGTTTTTTTTTTTTTTAAAGGCTTATATTGACTGAATGTGTAAAATATCAAATGCAATCTTTTTAAAGCTTTAACATCTAGAAAAACTACACTTAAAAATGAAATTGCTGCTTAGTCTAGTTCCTGATTGCCCTTTTGTTTTGTTTACCTGAATTCAGGTTTTGGGCTTGGTTTGCAAGTTTGTTTGCTTTTTTATTTTAGTAGCTATAACTGTTCAAAAAAAACTAAGTGAATCAGGGAGATCTGTCTTGCCTACCAGGATGTTTAAAAAAAAAAAAAAAAAAAAGCATTACAGTCACTTGGGATGATGATTCAGAAGATAAACATGCATTTTAGATGACAGGCAGTCTTTGCAGCCGGAGCTCTTGCACAGATGGGGTTAAGGGTTTATTTCAGGTCTAGAGAATAAGCGCGTGATCCTAGCCTGTGCAGTAGTTATTGAAATCTCAATATATTTCACAAACCTTTCATCAATAAGATTCAACCTTGTTGACCCCTTAAGTTGTTTCCCGTGAGCCTGGATTCAGTCCAGAACACTAACTAAAATAATGGTTGCTGGGTCTGACAACAGTACTGAGACAGTATTGTTTGTGTGTCTGCGCGTGTGCTTTTATTTGGCCAGCTTGTGTCATCTCAGGAGTGTCAGCTTGTCCTTTGTAGAGACTGCTCTCCTCCTGCATGGAACAATGCTCCGTTCTTCATCTGTAAACCTTGCCTGGGGATTTTTAAAAAAAAAAGAATTTATGGTTGATTCCTTCTCAAAGAGGATAGGACGCTGCAGGGGAGGGGATGGGTCACTGCTCTCTTTTAGAAATGTTAAATAGTAGATAGTAAAGACTTTTATCATTCGACGTATGAACTTGTGAAGCGCAGATATAGTTTGACTTAAAAGAAAAAAATCACTTCCAGATGTTGCTCTGTTTTCATTTTCAAACATGCTGCACAGCAGTATTTTTCAGAGTCTAAGTGGTCAAGTTTAAATGCCAGGCACACCCTAAAATCTTGATGCTTCTGCAAGAGCCTCAAACTGGGGGGAGGGGGTCTTCTTCCTGGCGCTCCCCTCCAAAGCAGCCAGGATTCAAATATGCAATATAGAAGTATGGATGTAATGGATGCAGTCTGTGAACAAGCACAGTAACGGGTATGAAGCAGCCGTTCCCATTCTGTCCTTTCCTCTTCTCCTAATGCTCCACAAATATTCCTGGAATTTTCTCATTATACAGTTGGAGTGAGCTGCAGGGCTGCCAGGTCTGGCCATTGTCTGTGAAGGAAAAAGAGCGCCTACTGCTCAACAAAGAGACACTAGCTTGGGATTGAGTGAAACTTATTGGAGAAATAAGCCATTTTGGACATTTAATGGACTGTTTGGCTGTTTTTTCTTTTTTCTTTCTTTGTTTTTGTATTGACCATAAAGTGAGGCTAACTGTGTTCATTGAAGCAAACAGCATTTAGGGTATTTGATTAATCAGGGTAACAGTGAAATAGCTAACTCATAATATCAAAGGGTATTTGCCAGGTGCACTGTGTGTAGCTGCTTGCTGACTAGCCTAACCTTTTCCTCTCCTGTTTGAAGTGGGGGAGTCTCTGTCTATCCTAGCCAAGGTCCAAGAGCAATGCCATAGCAACTATTGCCCTGCTGAAGTCAGCCAAACACACACACACACACACACACACACACACACACACACACACACACACACACACACACACAAAGATAAATGCTAACTGAACAGCCTAGTGCCATGGAAACATGCTATAGACACACACCACACAAGTCAACTGTGCTTTATTCTGTGGCCTAGATAGGCTTTTGTGCTTGAGCAAAATTCCCCCCCCCCCCCCATGCTGTTTGGATGCTAAACAGTTTACATGCCTGTATAAAATAGGTCAGGTAGACAGAGCTGCAGTACAAAATTGCAGATTGATTAATCATCTTGTTCTCAGACCGACATACCTGGTTTTCATGATTGTATTCAGCGCGATGAAATAAAAATCCAAGGCTTACAGCTTTACACTCGTCTTTCTTCTTGTGGGGTTGAATGGGGGGGGTATAAAGCCTTTGACAGGGATGAATATAATATTAAAGTGCTTTTGTACGGGTGTAACTGTCCTCCCCTGTCATCCATCACCCTGTCCCTCCTGCCAGCAGCAGCAGCAGCTGTGAGAAGCAGTGGCTGGAAGAGAGAGCAGAGCTGAGCAGCCGATGGACTTGGTTGGAACTGCGCTTGGCTGAACTAGAAGGGAGGATACTACAACTGGAGGGGGTCCACAAGCATATACGCTCTATGAAGGTATGACAAAAGGTGTCTGTACCAACTGACTGACAGACAGTTGGTCAGTTATATTATAGGACATTAAGCTTGCACACTTGTCAAGAAAAAGGATACAAAAAACAAACTTTCATGGATTGCCCGAGCTACAATAAGTAGTATGTTTTAATCAGTGTTTGGATCCTCTCTTCTCTGTCTTTCTGTGGATCTCTGTGTTTCTCAGGGTCGGGTGGTGCTTGCAGACTCCCAGCCACTGACTGACAGGCAGATTCAGCAGACCCTGCTGAAGGAAATGGCAGGTTTATCCTGCACAGCTTCTGATCCGGACAACGAACCCTGCAGCCCTACACGTCTTCTGCACAATATAGAGAGACAGGTAGGAGGGAGGGGTTATTACTTGCACCTCTGATACCAGGCATGAGTTTAAAATAAAGAGGATTAGTAATCTAGAATTATAGATGCTGTTTTAGGAGATTACCCTTTTCTGTCTTGTGATCTTTCATATCCCAATGTCAGGTTGAGAGGATTAAACTAATTAATTATGGTATGCTTACTTTCTGACCTTTGTGGTAATATGCTAAATTAGAGGCTGCAGGTCAAATGAATGAATTTGTGCTTTATGAAGTCGACCGTTAAGTAATAAGTCTGTAACTATGAAATTGCTTATTTATTTTTTGCAGCTGTTGAAGCTCAGATAGTAGCTGACATCTGGCTATGTATTTAAGATGGTGCACACTCTTGATTACGGATAGGTATCGTTTAGGTTTTATCCGATACCGGTACTTTTGAAACGGTGCCGGTGCTTAAACAGTGCTCGAACCGGTGCTTAAAGAATGGAGAACACACACTTTGTCCAAAAACCTCTCATGTTTAGCTGTTTTTTTTGTAAAAAGATAACAATGTTAGCCTTTTCTGCAGCTATAGGGGATTTATGGCATCACTCTTGGCTGGAAGCAGTGCTTAATCAATGGAAAAAACACCAATTTTGTCCAAAAACCTCTCATGTTTAGCTGTTTCCCACTTTTTCTTTGGTCATTTTAGCCTTTTTGGCCAGGGTGAAGGAGTATCGGCCATCAAACAAGAAGACAGCCGCATGTAACTACGACGGTGTTTGCTAGTTCACCTTACGTGCATTAATGTAATAACGTGGTTAGCCTACGCAACGTAAATTACACACGAACAACATTAAGCTACTCGCCCAGAGAAGAATGGCTGCTGCTGCCATCATCATCCGTCATCATTTCTGCTACACTGGCAGGGCTCGGGGCCAGGACTCTCGTCTTCGGATTCTTGGGGGATGTTGCTAACTCCGGGTCCGATAACGGGCACCACTCCCACAGTAGATGTGCTCGGTGTGAGGTCTCGCAGCAAGCTATCAAATGCGGTGCATTTCTCGGCTTTTAAAAAAACGCTATGCGTCGCCAGGTGTTTCATCAGATTCGAGGTGTTACCTCCTTTGCACAGTATCAGCTTAAAGCACTTGTTGCAGGCTGCTGAGTTTGCATCTTTTGCTGAGAAGTACAGCCAGACTTTTTATTCTGTAGCTCTGCTCTAAAAGAACGTACGTACCTGGGCCCGCCTACCATCCTCGGAAAGGTAAAATGATTGGCTAGAATCCAAAGTGTATGACGTCTCAGGAAAAAAAGCACCGAAATGTGCGCTGCTTTTCGGTCTGGTTACTACCGTTTATGTTATGGCACCGGATACCGGTACCCATCCCTACTCTTGATAGCTTTAAAGCTGTACTTATGTGCACACAAGAATCAAATTTAGTAAAAAAACAAAAACGTATTGATTCACAACCCACACCGAGACATGTTGTGATTTAGGTTTATGACCTAGAGCTGGGTAATCTGTTGAAAAGATCATCAAGTGGTCCTTTTTAGATTCATGATCCTTGATTTTAGTCACATTGATTCGACTCATGTGACCATATGATTAGTTAGGACACAAAACCTGTCACTTCAACTCCAGGCTAAAATCGTATAAGACGCATAGTATGTTCAGTGAGCACCGACCTTACTCGTTTGCTTATCCTTGCAATCCATATGATTCGTATGGAAAGAAAACCACATGCCAACCTTAGGCGATCCATTATATAAAGTCATTAACACGCCCCCAGCGTGCTCGCCCACCCAAGAAAAACAACTTCTATTTGTATCTCCATTTACACTTGCTTTAGAAGTGGTATGTACCTAAATACCAAAATATGTGTTTTGCCTCAACATGTTTTCTGAGCTCATTCAATGTGGGACTTTCTATTCACTCTCGGTTCATACTCTTTTTATTCGCCTTGGTAGAAAGTTCTCATATGTGTACTGTGCTCCTTTTTAAGATTACAAGGCTTGCTTATATTTATCAGCCTGATACCAAATAATAAGAATCAGCCAAGGCTAAAGACATCTAACTCGATGTGTTCTTTCTGTGAAGCAAATGCTTCAGGGGAAGTCTGAACGGCTGGATTGTATCTCACTCGTATGTGCATTATTTGGCTGATGTCTTCATTGCAGAGTGCTCAGCTTAGCCAGATCGTCAACAGTCTGATGCCCCCTCTGAGCTTTTCACCGCTCTCAAAACAGTCTCAGACCTGTAAAGACAGGAGAACCCTCCCAAGGTAGAGGACACACACACACACACACACACACACACACACACACAAGTAGTCAGATTGTGTTAATACCTATATTATCCTGTGTGCTTTATACAAGTTGCAGTTAAATGACACATTTACAAAAAACGTCTTTAAAAACTGTTAATTTATGTGAAAATCTGACATATTTCAGACTCTAATGGTGATAGAAGTTTGTCTGTTATCTCTTTAAAGTCTAGGCGATAGGGTGAAAGCACGTCCCAGCTTGTCGTAAAACCCACTGAACCCACTTCGGTCTCTTCATGGAGTCTGACTTCAGTAATCCCTTCATGTCTCCCCTTCCTGTTGCCTTTTTAACTCTCTGCCTGCCTGTGAAGATGAAAGCCCCATAATAAATGAAAGGCATTCTGTTTCTTTTATTCATGTACAGTAACAAGTGGGTATAAGTAGGGATTGATGAACAAGATCTAAGGAATCAACACCTTGAAAGAAGTTGCTTTTCGAGCATTGTGAACTTGCTACAAAGCACAAACCTAACACGTGACCTCATCTGGTTGTGTTTCTGCAGCGGCCAGAGAGGAGATGTTTTCTTGCCTGTGAGCTCCAAGAGAAAGAGACTAGGGACTAGGCGGCTCTTTAAAGCTGATGCGTCATGCGTGTGTGCCCGAACCCGACCCCTGGTCACCTACCACAAGCCCAGGCTGTTCACTTTCAACTCATACGGCTCTGGCAGTCCACTGGTAAGCCATATGTCGACCCCCTTCTTCTTCTAGTCTGTTTAACCATTTACATGCTGTATATAATTGTCAAATTGTGCCTCTTATTACCCTGCAAGCATATCAAATACATTGATTTATGTACTTCTTAAAACAGTTCAGAGATTCTTATGAAATGTAGCTTTAAAGCAGTGCCTTTGAGACCTATTTTAGCTTCAGTAGTGGAGTGCCATCACTAAAATAGGTCTCCAAATTAAATAGGAATTATTGTTCAAAGCCGAACACCTGCTTTTAATTAAGAAATAATATCTCTAATTCAGATCAACAAATGCAGGGTGCTATTTTAAAAGCTCAAGCCTTTATTTAGCCTGCGGGGCCAGTACATTATGCTGTCCTCTTACTGCAGATAAAAGATTGCAGTGGCGTTGT
This sequence comes from Simochromis diagramma, assembly GCF_900408965.1. Lineage (NCBI taxonomy): Eukaryota > Metazoa > Chordata > Actinopteri > Cichliformes > Cichlidae > Simochromis > Simochromis diagramma. The sequence goes on from NW_024386831.1 coordinate 11,274,943, forward strand.
GTGTCGAGTGCTTCTTAGCTTCACACTGTTGCGGTAATGAGGATGTGTACAGCATAGGAATCTATAAATCAGCTTAACTATTTAATTTCTCATTCACATGTTCTTGACCTTGAAGGACTTTTAAGCATCGCCATGTCTCACACAGTGCTGGGATATTTATAGAGTTTCTGCATCTTTCTGATTCTGAACACTACAATTGTAGCTGCTATAATAAGCAGCGCTGAGCCATCATCATTGTGACATTGTTCAATAACAAAAAGAGCGTTTAACAGATTAATGACTTTAATCAGTGCACTCCATCAGAGATCAGCTTCCTTACATCCATATCACTTATATCCTAAGAGAAAGGAAAGGTAAACTGTAAAGAAATTCTTTCCTGTTGCTAATCTTGCTCCGCCTATCTTGAGCATTTTTTTTTTAAGTAATCTTTTTAATCTCTTGTTCTCTTTTCCTTTTCCAGCACTCAAGAAAGTCCATGGCTACCTTCTCCTCCTCGCTGTCCTCATCTTCCTGTTCATGCTACTCCTCTTGTGATCCCATAGTCTCGTGCTCTGATCCCGACTGTAGCTCCAGCGGGGTCTCCTCCGACACCTTCAGCTTTCGACATCACCCTGTGTCGTCTCTGTCGTCTCTGTCGTTTGGTAGGAGAAACGTAGCTACATTACATTGGTCAGCATGAGCAAACTTTGTAAGCTAATCAAGATTTTTAGATCATTTGATTACAATGTTGTTTTTGAACTGCAGTCAGCAAGAGTAAATATTAGGCTTCCTGTCTGACATGGTAGACTGACTCTGAAGGGTCACACACCCTGGCCATGTATTTGTCATCTCAGGCCTGTAGAGCAAAAAAAAACAACAAGATTTGCTAAAGTAGGGGGCAGTTGAGATATGTTTGTAGGGTTATAATAAACTATAAGGTATAAAAGGTAGATGTTTTTAGTTATACGTCTTGTCATATCAGCTTACTATAGTGTGATCAGTCAGAATTTTAAAAAGACCCCACTGCACACAGCAGATGAGAATAATCTGCCAAAACTTAACCGAACTGGTCCACAGAGCCAAGAAAACAGGTCAGGTTACATGCAATATTTTAAAACTGGCATCACAATAATTAAACCTTAAAATGAAAGCACAAGTCCTGTCGTGATGGACCGTAACCACATTTTTAATCGCACTTTGGAGAACGATCACTCAGATGAAGTCAACATAGGGACAAGTCCAAATGTTTTCAGGGGGATAAAGCTCCTTAATCTCCTGGTCTTCTGTTGTGCTCTTTTGCAATGATAATATTTTTAACTACTGGTGACTACTAATGTAATTTGATCGTGATTCTTAGTGTTATTTAAACGTTTTTTGTTTTTTTTTTTAAATTCAATTCAGTTTTATGTATACAGCGCCAAATAACAACAACAGTTACCTTAAGGCGCTTTATATTGTAAGGTAGACCCTAGTAGGGCTGTGCGATATGACCAAAATCTCATATCCCAATATAAGAATTCTATCATCCCGATAACGATATAAATCACAAAAATGTAACATTTTCTGTAAATTCTGTGAATCTCGGGCAGCTCGTCTTGCGGGAAGTGTTTCCAGCTGCGCGTCATGTAGCTGGAGTCGAGTGTTTTAACCGATGCATGAAACTATACATTTTTAGACATAAGTTGTAACGGCCGCAGTTTTCTTTGTCAGTATTTATTACACGGCGTGCTACGGGGAAAAGCCTGTTCTAACGTTTAGGTCTAAGGTTTATTTTTTAGCTCTTGGCGGCTCTTTTTTACTTCTCATCCGTAAATAATCTGCTCTTTCACGTGATTCAGTTTATTTTGAAAAGTCTCAACAGGATCTTGAGCTTTATTTTGAAAGGTTTGTGTGGAACATAAACAAACGGAAACGCGATGCTGTTACCGTCGTTGTTGCTAACCACAAAGCATAAAAACAGGCACTTGTCTGTCTGTAATGTGGTTATATTAAATATAAGAGAAAGAAAGAACTTTAAGAAATTAATATAGCCACTACAGTGACCATCAAAACGATGAAAAAATATTGCCGTAAACAGTTTATGTTGCGACACCACGAAACAAACGATAGCGTAAAATGAAACGATAGATGTTTTTATATCGTCATCCGATATATATCGTTATATCAAACAGCCCTAGACCCTAGAATAATATATTCAGAGAAAAACTCAACAACCCCCTATGAGCAAACACTTTGGTGACAGTGGGAAGGAAAATCTCCCTATTAACAGGAAGAAACTTCTGGCACAACCATTCTTAAATACATGGCAGCAGGGATGGTGTGTAAAGAATTTTTAAAAACTTTTTAAAATTTATTTTTCTTTTTGTTTTAGTATGCATAGATTCTGTACAACTAGGGCGACGCGTGTTGAGATGCTACTGTTTAAACTGTGTGCTGAATTGAATTTGCAAAAGGTGTTGTATTCTTGTGTCCCCACACTTAAAAATGGTCACATTCTTCCAGGCACACCTACGAGCCACCACGTAAAGAGGGTGCCAGGCAGAGAAGTATGGTCCCAAAGACCTTTAGTTGTCAACAGTCCAGCAAACTACAAGCGACACAGCTCCACGCCGCTGCACAACAGTAAGATCGCTCTGTATACTTGTACTGATTACAAATTATGCCTCATTGTGTGGTGCTCTCTTTCATTCTGCTGGTCTCCTTTGTTTTCACCATACTGATATTTAGGCCCAAAGCATGCTTGCAGCTTACTATAGTGTGATCAGTCATTCAGCGATTAAGAAGAACGAAGGATAGAGGTGCAGTTTAAAAAGCCGCACCTGTGCATGTGCTCTTAATACCGATATCAAAGCGACTGGATCAGATTGTTTTTGCTAAAGTAATATAATCTATAACAGGCAAGCAAAAGTTACTTTAATTGTAATTGTAGCTAAATCAGTGGTAGCATTCGTGTCTTTATATTCTAAGCAGCCACTCGGATTCATTAATGCAACAGTTCAGGTAATAAATGCAGTCTTTCAGTTTTTCTAAAGAATAATTTGTGCATAATTAAAAATGAAATGACAGTTCATCATATCCAGACAGCTCACCCATTTGCTTGTATTCAGTGAAGGCAAACAATAACCGGCTGCTTCAAAGTCATCCGCTCACTCTGCTTGTTTTCTCCCCGTCGACTATCATAATTCATTCCTAGCGTGTCAGATATCCCACTGGGGCTGTAAGAGGCATCCAACTGAGCAGTAGATGGAAAGTAAAATCATTTGGCATTTCACCTATGTCTGTAAGCACCTTGGTATGTTAGTCTGAAGCTAATGAATGATCATTTCCTGTAACATTTACGCTGCATACCTTTGGCAGCCTGGAAGGTTAACAATTTAAGAGGATCTTGCATACGTGGTTTTCCATATTGTAGATGGATGATTCAAAGTTTAGATTTTCCACTATTTCTCTGGTAAAGGTTGAGGAAATGTGGAATGATATAGATGAGAGGGGGAGAGCTTAAAGGAGGAGACACAAAGGAAGCAGACTGACAACGGATGAAGGCATCAGACCGGGCAACGCTTGTCGATTTTGTGTCAGCTTGAATGATCTTATTGTCGTTTGTCAATATCCGAAGAAGGCAGTCTGTCAGGTAAATGCCAGCTCAGATAATAGCCACATGGAAGCAGATTTCTTATCAAAGCTGATCTCAGCTGGAATGGGATGAGATTACATAAACCGTCAAATCAAGCAAGATGCAGAAATGTGGACGGATGACGTGGAGACTGATGATAAATGACTTTCAACTGTGGTATATTTTACAGTGTAACATAGAGAACTCAGTGTGTTTAAAGACAAATTAATTGCTATAGCCATATTAAAAAAAAAAAAAAAAAAAAGATCCACTTCTGTGTCCTGTTCCTTTAAAGTAACTTGAAGCAGCAGTTTGGTGAGTAAAACTCATATAAATAATGATTGGGGATTAATGTTTTCACTGATTGGTAGTAGATTGGAATAAAAATGAAAAACTCGAAATCATTCTGACAGTCTATTAATTCAGTTTCTTGTGTTTGTCTCTGTGTTTCGCTGTAGGTCAGGAATACAAGCAGAACGCCAGGCATCGTAAAAGCAGAGTTATGGGTTTGTCACCCATCAGGTTGTTAGTCTCTGCTCAGAGTCGACACAGCAAAGCCAGTCAGAGGAGAAGGAAGAGAAGACGCATCCGCAGGCTGCTGGAAGGTGTGTATACGCAGTGAAAGCTCATACTTGGGTTTCATTACTTCTTCCACAGCTTGTGTTTTTGGTCGTGTGTGCGTGTCGTCATTCTGTCTGCAAACACATTAGCTCGAAACGTTTTGATTGAATTCTGGTTAAGCGTTGTAGGGGTGTAGAGCGCTGTCATGTTAACAGTACATCAAAATTTGTCTTTCATCCAAAAAAGCCTTATAACTCAAAAATGAAACATAGATGAATCTGTATCATCAACATATAGGGAATGATCTATGGGGATTCTAAGTATCATATAGCTGTATGTCATTTACACATAGAATGTCCTCATAAATAAAACCAAATTATACTTAAAATCATGTCAAATATATTAAAATGAGTTTCAGTGGGGCAAATAACAAAAGCCTGCACTTTCCACTTGTTTTTACTTGTATGCTAACACCTTAAAATACTTTCAAAAGAACAAAGAAAATTAAATGGATATATAGAAAATCCAATACTATTCCCTAAACGTAAATACGACCCAGAGTGAGCTGCCTTAGTGGAAATTTGTGCTCTTGATGTTTCTTGTTAGAGCTGTTTTAACAATGTAGCTGCTGGTTTTAGTGTACAGCATGCCTGTATATGTCTGTGTTTGTATACCCAGATGAGGAGGATGCCCTGTACCAGCTCTGTGATCCAGCAGAAAGTTCAGATGATGTGCTAGAGGAGAGCTACTCACATGCATCACACAAGCAGGCCTCACAGGTAACACAAAACATATGTTATTATTAAAAACTAAAGAGCCAAGAAAATGATATAGGTGAAATGTCAGAAGTAGCAGATTTAATTCAGATTAGGATGAAGCGCGGTTAGGATAGGATGGATATGACAGGATAGGATAGATCCACCTACGTCACTTAATATGTGCATATGTGTGAAATGTAAAGAAAGATGACCACAAAAGTTTTGTCAGGACATCTGAAGATTTAGAATGACTTTGAATATGTAAACTCTTCTGAACGATTGGTAAGCTCTTGATTCAACCTGGGAACGTTTCCTTCTAGGGCTTTGTTCGCAAACGCCAGGGAGAGAACGTGTACAACATCAACAACATTGTCATTCCCATGCCACTGGCTAAAGTAGAAAAGCTGCAATACAAAGAAATTCTAATACCCAGGTATGAAATGGAAACACCCCTGAAAGTGTTACAATGTATCACTATGAACCGTAACTCCTTTAGGAAGACTAATGACCAGTCTTATTGACTGGTTTTACAGTAGTTGTGATTCTGCATAATTGTATTTTGCAACTTATTTATTATAAACAATCACTTTTACCAGAGTGATGTCTGATTTGTAAAGCTATTGTTTAAAAATGACAAAAGTAAATGGAAGTTGTCCATTATCATTATTATAATGATTAGTTTATCTTTATTGCAGTTGGCGAGTAGTTGACATCCAGCCTCTGATGGAGATGGAGCCAGAGAAGGTGGAGGGGCATGAAACAGAGCATTTCTTTTCTTTGAACATGAGCAGTTTATTTTCATTTGTGAACAATCCAGCATCTTAATGCCCTTCTGTCTGTCTGTCTGTCTGTGTGTTGTGTTCAGGCTGAGGCTCTCAGTGATGAAGTCTTTGCTCAGCGGCACCTGGCTTTGGAGCAAAAAGAGAAGTTACGCTGGTCGTCCTGGGATAAGAGGAAACACCGTAGGCGCCCTACAAGGTGTGGACACCCACACAAACTCAGAAATGTAGCAATAATGAGAGTGTCTCATCAGTAATGCAAAATCTAAGGTGAACCACAATGTTAGAAAATGTTAGAATGTTTTTAAAGGGCCTACAGAAATAAAACAATTCTGTAAAAATACACAATAAACCTCAATAACTGAGGAAGTTAATCCAGCTAGATAATGAGCAGACAGAAGAACGTGTCATAACCTCAGATCTTCCAATAGATGTTACCTGAATGTGGATTAATGCCACCACTAATCATTGTATTACATTTGGAAAGCTTTAAACAGTGAACTCTCAAAGGCGTGCAGCTGGTTTCAGACTTGTTTTGTTTGTGTGCATGTAAAAACCTGGAAATTTGAGACAGTGTTTCATGGGGTGTGTTTGTTTTCTCATTCCAGATCTGGCAGCAGGCTTTTAGGCAGTGGGGGTGGGATGTACACATCAGGAGAGGAGAGTTCTGTGGAGTGGAGTTGCGCTCAGCTGGATCTTGATGATTCGCTCAGGTCAGAGGAGTGGCTGGTAAGATCAAAAGCGCCACAGCTGAAACCTGAAATCCCCAAGACAAACTGAGAATATCACAGGATGGTTGATCAAGGTGACACAGGAGGCAGCTCATGTGGAGTCATGCATATTTACGCTGTTGTGTCCCCAATATGCTGTTTACCGTATTTACGCTCGACTGTTGTTTCCAACACAAGGCGTTGTAAATCATTTAAAGGAAAATCAGCAGACTGCAGCACTTTCACCCATACATTGCCGTAAGGATATTTTCTGTAACATTCCTGTGAAAAAATGAAGCCGTTTCACGTGTCCTTCAGCAGAGACAAAGAATATAAAGCAGCAACATTCATCTCATTCAGTCACCATTCATCTTGTGTGAGCTATGGAGCCTTGGTGGGTTCTTGAGAGCCTACACAGATACTTGTTTCCACTCTTGTTTCCTGTGATGATGCCCTGATTGCAGTCCTCTATTCCACTTTGCTTTGATTGGAGAGCCAATGAGTTGTCCCTAAACCAGACTTACCCAATCAACCTTCTCCACACTACAAATAACCCCTACTTCACTGCGTTGCACTTCTTATGCACTCCAGAGGCCATACAAACCATGATTAAAGCACAACCATTATTTATTTATTTTTAAACAGACCTCTGAGCCATGCACAGATGTATTATAGTCCTCAATGTGCATATTCACTGAAGGGACTGTTATGGAAAAAAAAGGACAAATAAAAAGCTTTCTGCAGTTTTATTTTACACTTAATGTCTGCCTTGCAGGAAATGTATGTAGCCAGTTGTGACTACTTACAAAAACGCGCTCCCCTGTCATATTCAATTTACAAATAAAGATAATATTCAATATTTTTCTGAATGTCATTGATTTGTCTTACTTGTCAGCCTCAGACACCCTGGGAGCCTCGAGTCTTTCCTTTGGATGAGGATGAGGAAGGCGCTCTGCTCTCTGATAAACAAGAAAAAGTCCCGTATGGGTGCTTAGGGATTAGTTCAGCCTCTTCCACATCAAAGAACTCAAACTCCCAACCAGCTCCAACTCAGGCTTCTTATGCTACACTGCCCTCTGGGGGACAAAGCAAGAACAGCAGCTGATACTGCCGTGCCTTCTTTTTTTTGTCTTTGAATGTAAGTTCATTAAAATTTTTTACGTGTGTGTGTGTGTGTGTGTGTGTGTGTGTGTGTGTGTGTATTTTCTCAATTTTAAGCAAGTTTAATTTGTTTAACCACTTATTCCAGTCATACACTGAATTGTCTGTGCTTTGATTAATCTATCCAGTATGTCATTCATAACATAAAATTATTATTACTATTATTGTGATTGGACTGTAACACATACATCATTAATTTATTGGATCATTCATAAAGAGTACAAAGAGTATTTTAGAAGGTTAAGCCTCTGAAAAACATCCTTCAGTATTTTATCACTTAATTTAATATTTGCATCATTTCTTTTCCAGATCTCCTCTCATCAGGGACAACGAGCAGAACATGTGCCCTAGGAACCTTACCGGGAATATTTAATACATTCCACGAGCTTTGTGATCTGATGTAATTAAAAAAAACAAACATTTTTTTTAGGCAAAAGTGATTATTTTGTTAGGGTTGTGACAGTAGTCACAGTAGTTTTAACTTCTGCAGCGGTTTCAGGTTTTAATGTAAAAGTGGTACTGTATGTAAAGTAATATATCTATCAGCAACTCCACTGTAGTGTCACGTTTCTTTCATGTTTGTATCTGTCAACGCTATTTATTTCTACAGCTGTCTTAAAATGTAAATATAGGATATGTTTAGTAACTTTTTATTTAATTTTTAACTTTTACTTGGTGTACTTGTGCTTTCTGTTTGAAGATGCTGTCCTTTTTGTATTTTTTTTTTCCACAAAAAAGAAAATGTATTTGGAAAATATAAAACTTTCCAATATAGATGCCATGCTCTACTTCCATAGTTATCTCAGTGATCAGATCTGTAGCAAAGGGACATGGCTGCTATTTTTTCCTGGATTGAGAAGCTGCACTAGCGACTCCTACTGGGCTTTTGTTTTTTGGGGCCATGCTTTGATTCGGGGTCCACTCAAATCTTCATAAAAAGATATCTGTATATTCATATTCACATATCTGTAGACAGTTTGTAGTCCATTTGTGGTCTAAATTTGACCAACTAATCACATTCAGGCAAGCTGTTTCCAGGTAAACAATGGAAAGGAAAAGAAGGATGCAACCTAACCAAGATCACCAATAAGACCCAATGAAAAGGTGAATATATGCATCATTTTAAAATGTCTGATTTTTACTTGTGGTACTGCAGTTGCTGAATATTTTATTCTTTTTTTTGTTGTTTGTTTTGTTCTTTTAAAGCTCTTTTTGCAGTGCCCTATTATTTGCACACATAGGAGCAATAAGAGCAATACACCTAAAAATACTATGTTTTAATCCCCCTGAATATGTGGTCAAATTACAGGGATAATGTCTGCACATGGCTGGACTGAGGTGCCCCCCAGTAATATCGGTGTTTTGAAAATCTGAAAAATTATTTCCTTTCAGGATTCTTGCAGCCCGTCACTACTGGAAAATCCAACAGGTGTGTGGAAGGATTTCAGGAGGAGTTTAACTAGGAGCAAAAATGTAAAACGACAGAAGGGAGATGAGGTAGAAAACAAGCTGCCTGTGTAATTGGGTCATGACATAGAAAATCTGAAATTAGAATATTGCACATCATTGCTTGTCAAGCTGTCAGTGCCCATTAGTCTGAAAACGAACAAGTCAAGTGAGGCGTCTCTTCAGTTGAGAGCTCCGAGGTTTTAATTTCAGTAATGTGAAGGATGTCTGCAATTCTCGCCAAGTCTACTTAAATAAGATGTAATTTATAAAAGCTGGATGGACAGAACATTTGTGAGGTCATTTCAGTGATTTGGATGATTTACCTTTTATTGAGGTCGTCACTTTTTAAAGCCACAGTCTTAAAGTGAAACAGCTGGTATTTTTGATCCCGTATGCATAGCTTCCTCTTATAACGACCTGGGAAGGAGGCAATGGGCAGATGGTGGTCAAGGTCATCCCTCTCACATACTGTATGCATGTCAGCTGCTTTATACTGGGGATTTGGTGCTAAGATTCTAGAAATCGAAACTTGGATTTCATTAAATTAATTTACAGATTATAACTGGATGATTCCAAGTTCATAGAGGTGAATAGGGCTCATCTGTGCTTTCACATGACTTCGGGTGTCAGCTGAGGTAAATCTTTTCATTCTTTAAGATCCCCCTCCTTGCTCACACAGCATTACAACACTCTTTGTTGGAGTCAGCAGAAAAAAAACGTAAAACTATCAAGGTCACTTGCACTCACTTCCAGTTGAGAAGTGGGAGACCTTGTCTCTCCTTGAAAACTGAAGAAGAGCTCGAAGTGTCACATCAGTGCAATAGTAGTAGGATTGTCTGATCTCAATAGCAGGCAAAAAGAACCTCTTGTATCCACATGGGGGCTATATTGCTTCTTAGAAGACTACACAAGTCAACGAACAATATAATGCATACACATAGACTGTTTCCATGAGCTCTACATCAACTGAGTAAAATTAAACCCTATAAACGAATAAGCAGATTATTAACCCAATGAAAAGGGGGGAAGATGTGTGCACTGAACTATGAAAAGCAGATTGTAACTACAGCATTTGCACTCTGGGAGGCGCTCTTATATCAAAGAATATCCGAATACCGATTTACCATGTGTAAAAAATAAATAAATAAAAAAATAAAAAATACTTACTGTTGAACTGGGATGACCACAAATAACAGATGGGAAGTGATTCTTCATTAAGAGCATTGTTTCTGGGAAGCCAAACTATTTTTCGTGCAGTATTTTTAACCCATGCCCCGAACTGCACGTGTGCCTTTATACTGCTTTATTGCCATAGCAACCTAAAGAACGTAATACTTGACGAGACGACATTTCGCCAGCCTTATTTACTTTGTAATACCTGCTGGCGTTGTACCTTTACGTCAACACAGTAGGTTTTACACTTCCGTTTAACCTGAAACGCGTCGGTACAGTTTGTTGCTGCTCCACCTCTGTGGTAATTTCTAGCAAAGGGTACACCAGAACACCGTAATGGCTAGTTTAAACACCGACGCAGTCTATCGGCGTGACTAGTAGGATCATTACGGTAAATGTAGGTTGCGGAGCCTGTGTGTGTCCGACAGACCGGGAGTTCCTCTGGAAGACACTACGCCGAACAGGTAAAGAATTCAACACTTCTTTGCTTTTAACAGCATCGTTTTAATGCAGTATAATATATTGCGATTGGCAGCGACTTAAAAAGCATGCGACATTGAATGGCTAGAAAAAGAAGTCCTTAGACCCAGCAGTAAATTGACATTTCAGTGAGCTGAAGCTGAAATGATGAGGTGCCCCTCTGTGTCTGTGTGGATGGAAAAAGGACGCATTGTTCGTCCGAAGGAGAACTGAATCTGGGCTCCTGTGAGTCTGTGTGCTGTCTGAGCTGTGGTGTGAGCCGGTTTTAAGATGAAAAATGCTGCGAAATTCATCCGATAATAAATCACATCTTAGGAATAGATCTAGAAATCAGAATCCCAAGATAGGTAGGATCCACACTGACTGACCTAATTGACTCGTCTGTTATTGATCCACTTTTTAATTTTTTGATGGGGTTCAGGAATAATGTCTGCATTGTGCTACTTAAAGGCTTCACCTACTGCGGTGACTGCGGGAACTTGGCTTGCTGCGGTGGCAGTGCAAGGCTATTGAGCTTTAGTAAGCCTATAATATATTTCGGAAAGCTGTAGGTAACTGTGATAAAATCATCAGAGGGAATCCCTAGAGAAATATGACATTAATTTCCAATCACCCCAGAAAGGAAAAAGGGGGTGCAAAAGGAAAAAAACAGGTGCTGAGTCATATTGGCGGGTCCTTCCCCTGATTGATCTCACAAATTGAAGCCCTGTATGTGCATGTCTGTTGTTGTCACCGTCGCCACTGCATTTAATGTTAGATTACAGTTTAGTTTATTTCATTTAAAGGCATTTTGAAAGACTTGATGTCTTTCAAATCTCAGGCACTGCTGATCAGTCAAGCTCTTGATTGTGATTCAAGATGGCGCCGGTGTGTGTGGCTTGCCGTCTATCACTGCCAGTGTTATGTTTGTTTGTATTGATTTTATTGACTATTGTAATAAATGCCAACTCTTTCTTGGTGTATGATCGCCAAAACCCTACTGGATCTCCGACCTTCTGTCAAAAGCTGGGCAAAGTGGAACCAAGCTGAACATAAAACTTTGCCCCCGCTAATATCAGAGATCCCGGCTCACCTGTGCCGTGTTCCAGATCCTCCACTCCGGCAAAAGTGCCGTCGCCGGGGTCGAAGGGCTGGCTTCCTGGTTAAGCTGAAAGCTTCTTTGAGGTATTCTCTTAAGCCCTTGTCCAGAAAACAAGGAGTGGTGCCAAACTTCTGTTTCTCTCAGCGATCGTTGGAACCTGTCTGTGCCTGGCTGGTACCTGTCATCGGCCTGGATGGGATGTCCCGAAAACTCTACTCTCCTCGCCCCCGCCGACGTGGTGTGAATCTGCGGAATCTGCGGCCTCTGTGTCGGGCTTCTAGGACGGCTAGCGACGGGGATCCGCTGTTTACCGCCAGGATTGGCCTGGTAAATGCTAGGTCCCTAGCGAACAAAACGTTTATCCTGAAGGATTTTTTCACATCCCGAGGACTGGATTTTCTTTGTGTGTGCGAGACGTGGCTGAGCGCCGGTGAGTGCAGCATCTTCTCGGATCTTCTACCTGGCGATTGCTGCTATTTTAATTCCCCACGTATGTTGGGCCGAGGAGGAGGAATAGCTACGATCTTTAAAAGTCATTTTAAATGTAAGCAGCTATCAACCCCGTCATTCACCAGCTTTGAACTGTCTGTGTTTGAGCTGGGCTGCTCTCACACAGTGTTGTGTGCGGTGGTTTACCGGCCTCCAAAATACAATAACGACTTTGTGAGTGACTTTGCCGACTTTTTGGCTGAATTTATGCCAAAATATGATCGTGTTCTTATTGTTGGGGATTTTAATATTCACGTGTGTTGTCCCGACAGGCCCATGGCAAAGGGCTTTTTAAACCTTATTGATTCGTTTAATCTGGTGCAATGTGTGACAGGTCCCACACATGAACGTGGACACACGCTTGATCTTGTTTTATCTCATGGTTTTTCTGTTTCTAACATAGAGATTTGTGATGCTGTGTTTTCTGACCACAGTCCTGTGATGTTTGAAGTTCCTCTTGCCTGTGCCTCAGTTAAAACTCGCGCTGCTGCTCAGCGCTGTCGTGTTCTTAACTCCTCCACTGCTGAACACTTTTCAACAGTCTTTGACCAGTTCTGTAAGATCCCGGATTTTTTATGCAGCCAGACTGAGGAACTGAGCTCATGGTTTTATTCTACCTGTCGGACTGCTTTGGACATTGTGGCTCCATTAAAATCCAGACTGCCTAAAACTAAATCTGAGCCCTGGCTGAACGACTTGACCCGAGCTGTCAGACGCGATTGCCGTCGAGCTGAGCGCAAGTGGAAAAAGGACAAACTACAAGTGTCATTCCAGATGCTGAAGGACTGTTGGCGTCAATATCAAAGAACTGTAAAAGATGCCAAAAGAAAACACTTATCTGACATTATTTTGTCAAACTGCCACAACCCACGTGTTTTATTTAATACTATTAACTCTGTTCTTAATGCACCATATACTGACTGTATTGAGCCCTCAACAGAAGCCTGTGAAAATTTTTTACACTTTTTTATCGAGAAGGTCTCCTCCACAAGGGCTCAAATCTCTTCTCATGCTCACGACCTCTCAGTCTCTGCTTCCTGCTCTGCTGTCTTTGACAGGTTTGAGCCTGTGACTCTGTCCTTTTTAAATGAGACTGTTGGTCATCTTAAGCCTGCTGGGTCTCCAAATGATGCTGTCCCTCCTCGACTTTTAAAAGAGGTGTTACCTACAGTTGGTCCTTTGGTGCTTGAGCTGGTAAACCATAGTCTGATGTCAGGTGTTGTCCCTAAAGATTTTAAACATGCAGTAGTCAAACCCCTGATTAAAAAACCTGCTCTTGATCCTATGGTTCTTGCAAATTACAGGCCTATCTCCAAACTACCTTTTCTTTCCAAAATTCTTGAAAAGGTAGTTTACAACAAAATAATGGCCTTCCTGGAAAAGCAAAATGTTTTAGAGGTTTTCCAATCTGGTTTTAAACCCTTTCATAGCACTGAATCAGCCCTTTTAAAAGTTTTTAATGACATATTTTTAGCGACTGATGCTGGGGACTGTGTTGTTCTTGTGCTTTTAGATTTGACAGCTGCGTTTGATACCGTGGATCATGCCATTTTATTCTCTCGTTTGGAGCACTGGGTGGGCATTAGGGGCACTGCACTGGAGTGGTTTAGGTCCTATTTGACGGGGCGAACTTTTTGTGTCAGCCTTGGTGACTATGCGTCGTCCTCCGCTCCCCTCTTGTGTGGTGTCCCACAGGGCTCAGTTCTAGGCCCCCTCCTCTTCTCTTTATATCTGCTTCCTCTTGGTTCTGTACTGAGAAAGCACGGCATTGCTTTCCACTTTTATGCTGATGACTGTCAGATCTATGTCCCTCTAAAGAAAAAAGGCAGATACCTTACACAGCCATTACTTCAGTGTCTCGATGATATTAAGGCTTGGATGTCTGCTAACTTCTTAAAATTCAATGATAAAAAGACAGAGGTGATGGTTTTTGGTAGCTCCACTGAGACCCCCAATGTGTATGTAGATTCCCTGGCACAGTATGTTAAGCCAACTGTCACAAACCTGGGGGTCAAAGTGGACTGTGATCTAAAGTTTGATAATCAAATTAAGGCAGTGGTAAAATCTAGCTTCTTTCACCTCAGGCAGCTGGCAAAAATAAAACCAATTCTTTCACGGCAGCACTTTGAGACAGTGATCCACGCCTTTGTTAGCACTCGGCTGGATTACTGTAATGCACTTTATATAGGGGTCAGTGCATTATATATTAGTCACCTACAGAGGGTGCAAAATGCCGCAGCTCGTCTTTTAACTGGCACTCGAAAGTTTGAGCACATTTCCCCTGTTTTAGCTTCACTTCACTGGCTGCCCATTTCTTTTAGGATTCATTTTAAAATTCTTTTATTTACTTTCAAAGCTCTCCATGGCCTCGCCCCATCTTATCTCTCTGAGCTGCTACAGCCTTATACACCCACCCGCTCTCTCAGGTCAGCTGATCAGCTGCTCCTGAAGATACCCAGGACTGGGCGTAAACTTAGAGGAGATCGTGCTTTTGCTGTAGCAGCTCCCAAACTGTGGAATGAGCTTCCTTTAGAGATTAGACAGGCCACTTCTTTACCTGTTTTTAAGTCACTCTTGAAAACCCACCTCTTTACTTTGGCCTTTGACACCACGTGAGATGTTGGTTTTTATATTTATTTTTATTTTATTTTAGTTGTTTTTAGGTGACTCGATGCTGTTTTATCTTGTTTTGTTTTAACATAGGGCTGTTTTAATTTTAATTTTATGTCTTATGTGATTTATTTATTTAATTTGCTGTTTAACTTACTTTCTGTACAGCACTTTGTTCCTGTGCTGGGTATTTTAAAGTGCTTTATAAATAAAATTGGATTGGATTGGATTGGATTTATTAAACCCAGCACAACAAATAACACTTAAAAAAAAAAAAAAAAAGCCAGGGCTGTTACACCTCAGAGGTCTTTTTCTTCATACCGAAATGGCTATTAAGTAAGCTCATACATGATGGGTTCCTTACACAGTACATAGGCTTCAGTCCAGTCTCATTTACATACAGGCACTGGCTATTGATTTTCCTCCATCAAGTCCATTTACAGTTTGTGCACACATACATATAAATGCCTGATGCATTCAGGATGAGGCTGCCATATATTGAGTCATGCACAGCCAGGGAGGCTGCTGTGAGCTCCTCCTTGGTGAGGGATGGGGCTCATGCTTTCATGTTTGTGAAGGACCCGGCTGGTCGTTCCACCTAGGTCTACATTTTGCCTGTTGGACGTAAATTCAGCTTTCTCAAGATGCTTCAGCCCTCACATCCTTCTATCTCTATGGCAAAGAGGACAAGAGGAAACATTTCAAGAGCTTACTCCATGTTTGGATCTATACTTTGACATATTCTGGAGAAAAAAAGCCCAAAAAGCAACAAAACTGGAACATATGTAACATGCCTTCTGTTTTTTCTTTGTGAAGTAAAGGTTATGATTTGCTTCCTTTAAATTGCATTAATATCGACACATTGCCTTTGCATTGGTGATTAATGATGTGTTTATTTTAGCATAAATGACTCCTTTTATATGGGCTTTATGTATTGATGAGAAGGTAAACAGTCTGAGTTTACTGATTGCGTTTCTGATTGTGTTTAGCCGGAAAGTTGACCTCTGATGCAAAATCTTTGTAGTGATAGCCCTTTTTTTGCTGAAATAACCAGTTGACGTTGAAGTATATGTATTAAAACAAACAAGCAAAAAAAAAAAAAAAGTCTAATTGTCTTTCTATTGTCGAAATCTCAGATTAACTGAGAGTAAACTGAAGCTGAAATTATGAGGTTAATTAAGCATTTTGGCTCAAATGTGTAAAAAGAAGGGTTGATGGTTTCGGTATTAAATGTCACCCCTGTTTAAGTTGTTGGAAATAATATTGAAAGAATTCTAAGTAAAGTATTTGTTGTCTTACATGTATATATTGCAGGGCTGTGGTTTGTAATCTCAGCCAATAAGTGTGCAGAAACATTCTTAAAATTGATCGGATCTAATAAGCAAAACTGAAAACTTTCATTTGGCTGTAAGAGTGACAATACCGTTTGAGGTGCCAGTTAGGTTGGGAATAGCACTGCAACCTGGCAGTTCACATTCACGTGTGGCGCCTCGCATTGTGGGTCAGCTTTACATAAGCCTTGTGTGTCAGTGAGGCAACCTAATCCTGATTCCTACAAAGATACTTAGTCAGCCTGGACAGCTATATACACACACACACACGCATGCACGCACACACAGGCAGTCCTCCTTTGTCACATTGGAAGTTTGATGTAATGCTCCGTGCTTGTTTGTGTCTGTGTGAGACAGAGAAAGTGGGAAAGGCTCCCTGTATGAAAGAAGATAGACACTCAGTGGTATCTTTGGCTGCAGCGCCAACACACTAACACTCAACCGACATGCCTGCCAGCTAACTGCCAATCTCGCTCCCTTCTTTCTGTCCCTCTGGCAAAGGGAGGTATTCCAGGTTTTTGTAGAGATTAGCACACTGGTCAGCGTGCCTGTAAAGTAGTGATTTATAATTATCTTAAGGATCAACTAGGGGCACAGATTTTCTCATTGCTGAGTAATTGGTCAGTTATTTAATTTATAGGTTGATTGGTTTTGATTTTATCTCAAAAATTTGTAAAGCAAATTTTTTTTTTTTTTTTTTTAAATTTTTTTTTTTTTTACAATCCACATTTGTATTAAATACGACAAAAATACTGGCAGTCCTCACATCTGAGAAGCTTTGCAGTTCACATATATGAAAACAGTTTATTAATGTTAATGACTCAATAGGGCTGCTACTGCAGTTACTAGTAATAGTTGTTTATTCTTGTTGATGGCATAAACTTTTGCACTGAGATCCAGGATTCTTTCTTACACACTTGCACTTGAAATCGATCCTGTTTTGAGGAGAGAGGGAAATAGAAAAGCATATGGGGTTCATAAATAACTAGCAGGTCATTGATTAAGAGCTTGCTATAGTACTTTAGCTGACCACTTATATTCATTGTAACAGTGGGTAGTTCGGTGTCAAGGATGCATGGCAGGAGTTCTGTGTCACCAGGATAAGGTCCAGCTTTACATTCGGTATTCAGCAGACTTTGTTGAGCATGGTGTTTAGACAGTGCCTATGCAAAGCACCAGTATGAACGAATGCTTTCAGGTCAGGGACAGGTGAAGGGCAACCATCACCCGGAAGGCAATGTCTTGTTTGATGACAGCAGTTTATTGACACTGGGAAGCTTTGATTGATTTGAAGCTTTGATTGATTGTCCTATTCAGTAATGGTTCCTCCTTGTCAACTAAAGCTATCTGTACAATATGTAGGCTGAAGGATTGAAGCACACAAAACTTGGTCACCACTCCAACCTTTAATGCAATCATATACAAAGCAGTTATTTCACTTAGGTAGTATTTCCATGTCATACCTGTCAAATGTCACATTTAACCAATGCGATGCAGCTTTTAGTGACTTTACAAATTTTTCTTGTTTATACCGTGAACATCTTACCAATTCTTCCATTGCAATCTTCTCTGAGAGCAGATTATCAGTGGAAATAAAGCGTGTAAGTCGTAATCCCAGATCAGCATTGAAATGCTAATGGAAAGCAGAATGCTGACTTCAGTTGTGCTCTTGACAGTCCTGTCAGCAAAAGAGCAACCACGCTGACAAGTCTGAGCTAACTAATTTACATTTTTGGCTACGGTTCAGGAGTGGCATGCCCCCGTGCTGACCTCGCCTGACTTGAAGCTAACGGACATCCACTTCCACACAGATTTCTACACGCTGAGCAGCGTGATGTTATATATGCTTTTATGTGTCTTGTGGAATTCTGTTCCTCAGCTTTGATTTTTATGCCCCGAGGGACAGCTGGGGTCAAGCCCAGTGGTCTTTAGTTTGCGGGAGGCTGAGATCAGTCAAGTCAAACCCACAACCGCCTGCCCCAACATCCAGACTCTCTCTGTCTTCCTGACACCTCTGGTTGGAGTATAGACAATGGCTGTTGGTTGCATACTGAACCTAAAGCACATCTCTTTAGTAATGTGGATAAAACCAAAAGCGTCCAAGCTTGAGCTTGACACAGAGATTTAAAATGTAGTTACACAGATATTTCAGAATGTAGTACTCTGACAGAAAAACCTCTCAATTATTTGAAAGTGCACTAGGCTGTTTTTTTTTTTTTATTTTTAAATTCACAAATTGCTTCCTCCTTATTGAAAATTCTTTGGACATGGAATATATTTGCTTTTGCTATTGCCAGCACCTCACACTCTCAAATGGGAGCTCTGGCATGAGAATTCACATGAAAATTGGACTGTAGTGTTTTGTATTTACGCATGAATATGGAAAATGAGTCACCGTCCTTCCAATGTTGCATGTCAACTTTCTTACAGCAAAGCCTGTTGAGGATAAATAATATCCAGTCCTCAAGAAAAACCCCTAGAGTTTAAAGTACAAGGTGAGACTTGTATGGTGTAACGATGGTGCGATTTTTACTGCAGCGCCATAATTTGAAAAACAACAGTGTTTATTTTTTTGTCATCATAAAATCACTCACAGGTGACAGGGAGTGATAACATCAGGCAAGAAGCCACAGTTTCACGTACTGTTGGCAGTTCCAGTGTCCAAGCAAATCTTTGTCAAAGAATATGGCACACGTGGCATATAGCACTGATATGTAAGAGAAAAAGAACAGGTGCATGTGTTTACTATTCATATATGCATTTGTGCTTCAAGTCAGATATAGAAAATCGATAAAACACGAAACTTTATTGACACCATTCTGATGTCAGAAGTGTATATGGATGGATTTTTTTTTTTCAAAGTAAAGAGAATATGGTATGTAGAACGAGAAAGAAAGCTGATATAAATATATGTGTGGGCTGAAGCAGGAAAAACATAAGGATGACTCACAACTCACCTAACTATCCTGTTTTTCCTCTCCTCTCCTCTTGTGTGTGTTGTTTTTGCATCTGTGTTTGTGTACAACATCCCTCAGTCTTTGTGTGGGAGTCTGTGCTTAAGTGTGTGGGTATCGTTTACAGCTAAATAATGCTTGTGCTAAAGGAGAAAAAAACACCCCCCTCAGCATTTTCTCTGGTGTGTGATGTTGACTGCATCCCAGTGGCTTTATTTTGTGACATAATTCCGTCATTTAGGTTCTTTCAACCTGCTTCAGCCGATTCAGTGGTTCCTTGCGTTTTGCTGAATGCCTGATAACAAGGCTCATAGAAGAGTGTGTGGGCATAGAAATCCAGCTAAACGGCCAGCCCGTAGAAGAACTGTTGTGGGAGATAAACTTCAGGATTATGATTGTTTTGCAATAATCAAACTCTATTGTAGCCATACTGCAAACATCTCAATAGCATAATAACCCCACTAATCTTTTCTTTATTTATTTTTTGGGAAATGCTTGAGTAATATGTGTTAGGCCTTTTTGCTTATATTTGATAGCCACTGTTCAACTGACAGGTAATGTAGAGAAAGAGAGATGAGTGATTTTCAGTAAAGATCTGATCGGTCTGGAATTGAACCTTAGACTCAGCTGATTAAGGCATTTTTCCCATGTGGCTAGGCCCTAGCGGCTAGGGCCTAGCCACTTGAGTTGTCTTTGTTTATTCCATTTAAGGCTAAACTAAAATAACAGGATAACAAATACTGTACTGGAAAGCTCATCAGAGTGTTAGAAGTGATGAATATTTCTAAAATCTCACTGATGAGGATGATGAAATCCATTAGTGCGCTGATACAGTATATTGGTCAAATCCCTGAGTGTTTCACTGCCGTTCATTATCGGAGAGCCAAAACCCCTGAGATGATTCAAAAACAGCCATCTTCCCACCCAGTGCCTATAAAATCCCTACTACCCTTCACATCCTTATTTGAAAGGGTTTAAAATGAAACAGATGTATCATAAATATCCTTAAGTCTTATCTACATTTTCCTCTTTGATTTCCTGCAATGATAATAGGCCTCACAACATGAAGCCCGATAGCAGTGTCCATCTCATAAATGAGAGACCCTGTCAATCATGAAGAGAAAGCTAAAGAGTCTGAAATCTTCTTGATGGGGTTTCTTCCCAGCAGAATTAAATGTAAACGTGTGAAGCCCTGGCTTAAAGGTGCCAATATGTGCTGCACTTTTTAGCTTGCATTTCATCTTATGTAAGGTGTGTCAGACATAACACAATATAATGTAATTATCCCACAAAAATATGTTGTTTACACGTGTTCTTTGTCAGTCTGGGAGAAAACATACTTAACATACTGTAAGTATGGATCTCACCATGCAGATGCAGAATGTCAGTGAGCTTGCATAAATTGCTTGTGTTACAGCCTCTGTCAGGGTAATTGCATTTCACATCGCTTTGTTAAAATGCTTCAGTGTTACTGCTCTGTCTTCTGTCCGCTCGTCTTAATGGCTTTTCTTGATGGAGCACAGAGGTTGATGGTGACGCCCCCTAAGGTCTGCAACAGACCAGACAGGGAAGCTGCTGAATGACAACATTGCAGAGGAGTAATTATCTTTTGTGTTTCTTTCTCAAGCTAATGAAAAAAAACAGTCAGAGAGCACTTAAGTGAATAGCGCTTTAAGACCTTCTTTCCACCTGCACATGTTGTTCAACACTTGTTGACTGCATTATGTCATGCACTCCTGCATATGTCAAAATGCAGGAGTCCATCACTGTCGGCATTAATGCGCCTCAGATATGTCAATTAGTTAATGCCAGGAATAGTCAGAGATGCATTTAATTACACTACCAACATGAGTGATGAAATGCTACCACTTTCAAAATTACCAAGAAGCGATAGGGTACTTACGATCGAGAAAATAGATGAGGATTACAGAACTGTGCAAAAGTCTGGAGCTACCCTTCATTTCTTTATGTATTGTTTCTGAGGAGCCAGGCTTTCTTGTAATTTTGGTCTTGAGCAATAGTTTTCCAGG
Organism: Simochromis diagramma; assembly: GCF_900408965.1. Taxonomy (NCBI): domain Eukaryota; kingdom Metazoa; phylum Chordata; class Actinopteri; order Cichliformes; family Cichlidae; genus Simochromis; species Simochromis diagramma. The sequence continues at coordinate 11,296,101 of NW_024386831.1, forward strand.
CTTTCTGAAGGTCTTTCAAAGTTTTTCAGTCTGCTATTTGTACCTGGCCGATTTCAGTGGAATGCTTTTATTTGTTTGTTTGCTTTTAACACAGACCTATCAATCACTCAATCATTTTGAAAGCACCTAAGTCAAGAAATGAACCAGTGTTTTGGCTACATGGACAAAAATGGACAATTCAGCAAAGATCCCGTTTTTTGTTGTATCTTTAGGTACTTTAGTTTTTAGCAGCCTGTCTCAAAAACACATTTGTTCCCATTTTATTAGTTGAATGTATGAAAAATGGCAAAGGTAACTGTTTGGGAGGCATGAAATGGGATTTTTGTATCAATAAGTTCTCTCTCTCTTATTCGCGCTATTAGCTGAAAAGGTGACATATCTCAACATGGTGTACATTAAGAATTTGAGGGAAACAGGCAAGTGGAGGAAGAGAGAAGCCTGTCTACAGAAGCTCACCAGTATCTGAAAGTCATGTCCTTAAAAATGTGAGAAAATCTCTAACAAAGACCTGACACAGGACCCGAGAGATGTATCTGGCTCTTCAGTTGAACGTCAGAAATATTTTCAGTGGAAGGGTGGCTGTCAAGAAGCAGTGTTGAGGATCTCACCAAAATTGGATATACTGTCAGATTTTGATCCACCATTGTCCAGCCAACATGATCCATCCATTTTATGCAGCTTAGTTTTTAATCCCAAACACACTGCCAATGCAGTAAAAGCATACCTGGAGAGAAAACCGCATAATAGAATACTTTAAGTGATGGGCTGACCTCCCAAGAGCCCAGACCTCAACATCACCGAAACAGCGTGGCATCATCTTGACAGAGAAGGTAACAAAAGGAAGCCAATATCCAAAGGAGAGGTTTGAGTGTCCTTCAAGAAGCCTGGAGAACTATTACTGATGCCAATTTCAAGAAATGACAAGAAAGGTTGTCAATAAGAGTTCAGGCTGGGTTGCAGGATAAAGTGGGCACAATAATATTGACTTTCAAGTTTGTTAGAATTGTACAAACACAGTTTTGCCTCATATATTGTATTTTCGTGCATGTTTGCACCCAATATGTTTCTCAGTGTCCTAGCAAAATATAAAGAAACCTTTGCACAGTCCGTTTGTTGATTATTGATGTAGTTATGTGATTTTTCTCTGCATTTCTATTACCTGGAGACAGATTTTTATACAACTTATGAAGCTAGTACTATTTGTTATTAGGAACGGAATCCAAAATACTTTATATAAAATAGACTAAATGCTGAATCACTATTTGGCCACAGCTAACATATGAATTTTTTTCTTCTTCATCGCCTGGCGTATTGGCTTTCCTTTTCCCACCATATTGTCGGAAGTGTCACCAGACGCTTTGTAGAGTGTGTGATCTGTGATTTTGAACTTGTTGGGGATCTGTGGGAATTCAGAACGTAAAAGCCTACAAGTTAGACATGAGAAAAAACATGAATTATTCCTTCAATGTTTTGAAGTGTTGTTTCATCTCTTCAGCTTTCGTCTTCGGGGAAGCAAGTCGTCCCTCGTTCAGTTATGTCATAAACACTCACGCCTACTCATGTGAAAACCCACACATGGAACAAAAGCACATACACACAAGCACGCATTCACCCAGAGATGCAATTGCACAAACTACACATGGTTGTCGATTAGAATAGATGAGTCTTTAATCTGGTGGTTTGTGAACTCTTTTGATGGCTGTGTTTCACTTGATGTGTTGCGGCAGACTTTTCTCTTCTTGACAGGATTATCCTGTCAAATGACTGACGCCAGCTCCTATGGAAAGCTTCATCCATGCAACCTCAAACACTGTGGAGCTTTATTTTGAGATATCCACTGTCACAGCAGCACAGTCAAGGATTATAACTGGGCTTTTATTGTGTGCATTTCAGAGTGTTTGCTTCCTTTTCTGAAGCAACCTGTTGCTTAACTCTTTAGTAGTAGGTAAAAAAAAATGCCTTTTCTTCCCAGGGTTTCAGCTGAAACCCTATTTTTTGATCTGGCTGTCACTCATCACATAATATACTCTGTGATGGTGAGGCACTTGTGTAGTCAGAACATAAAAGGTAGATAAGTTTACAAAATCTAATCACTGATAAGAGATTTGTCGATTGCTTGGCAGAGAAACTAACTGTGAGTGCACATTTTAATCCACATATTCGATTAGGGGTTTGTCAAAAAGGTAAAAACAGAACTGAAGGTGCTTATGTAAACAGACAGCCTATTACTTTGTCAGAGAACAGAGGCAAAGCCAAATCCCACATGTACATAACTGGAAGATGATAGCCCATTATATCCTGTGCCAAGTAGAGGAGGCCATGAGAAGGTCACTGGCATACTGTCCAAAAACTGTGAGTGCACAGTTTCTACCACGGGCCGGGATGTGTGCATCAGCGGGTGCTGATTAAACAATGTGCCACAAAATGCAAAAACATTTAACTGGATTAGCATTAGGTTGGGCAGGTTTAGACAGAATAAACTGTAAACATAGAACTTGTATAGCTTGCTCATCCATTAGCTTTACATTTTCTCTAGTAACTTTACTCCTTTAATCACTTGCCTCAATATTTTACACTTAGGCCCATAATTTGTTGGGCAAAGACACAGTTTTTGCATTTTTTTTGCCTATGTACACAACCATAGTGGATTTTTTTTATTAAACAGTCGATATCTGATGGGAGTACAGATATTCAGCTTTAATTTCAGGGAAACTTTGCTTTATTTGTTTAGGAATTACAGTTATTTTTCTACATAGTATTCTATTCTCAGGGGCCCAAAAGTAATTCGACAAACTATAATAATTTTAAATAAGGCTTATTTTGTTATGTTGTTTTTCCTTCTTTGAGATGTTCTGCTAGGCTTCTACTGCAGCCGCTTTCAGTTGCTGATTGTTGTCTCCACCATTACAACACATAATTTAGTATGCTTCAGATCATGCTGCATTAATTTACTCTTCCCATCATTCTGGTACAAGTTAAACTGTCCAAATATTTTTCCACGACTGTGCGGGCTTTTTTTAGCTGGTTTCAGGCAAAGTCTAGTCTGTCTTTTTCAATCTTGAGTGTAAAGAACGGTTTGCAGTTTGCAGCCCTCTGTATTTTCCTTCATGACGGCATCTCTCGATTACAGAATTTGACAATGATATGACTATCATATCGTGTTAAAAGTCTCATTGACTTGGTTAGATATGGTGAAGTTGTATTTATTTATATTTTAATAATTCTGTCATCATTCACCTTGTTCACATTTTGTCATCTTTCAGGTCTTTTGATGTTGGTGAGTTGGTCAGTGCATTTATTCTTAATAATCAACAAAATTATTAATTTGAGCCTAATGACGTCTTCCCCACTTGCATTGACATCTCCTTGGGAACGAACCTCACCTGTCCGTGGATACTGCTTATCAGTAACTTGTGTAATTAATTCTGACTCTCCAAAAAAGGGGAGACTGTGCACAAAAGTGACTGTAATTCCTCAACAGTGAATGCAAAATTTTGTAAAACTCATAGTGTCTTTGAAGGTGCACTTCAACCCCGTTGTGATTGTTTGATTTAAAAGCGACTGTGGGGGTGGGCAGAGGGAAAAGTGCAAAGTTTTCCATTTGTCCAACAAAACATGGACTTAACCGTAATTCATAATGAAACTGTAGCGGCCAAAATGTAAGGGCTGACAAAAGAAAAGAAAAAAAGCACACAAAGCCATCCAAAAATACAACGCTTATTAGACTACCAGGATTAAGAGCTAGTGTATATATGACTAAATGTGAGTGGAAACTTCCCTATTAGAGGAAATTCTAGGATTACAACAAAGGAACAGGGGATGGGATTACTGTACTGGTAGATCACATGCATACACACAATAGGCTTTTGTATGACTGATAAAGAGTGGTAGGAGGAAAAATTGGAGTGTGAGACAACCTTTGTTGTTGACAGGTCATATTGTTAATTATAAATGACTTCTTAGAGATAACAGATGGATAGTATCATAAACTAATGAAATATCTGCAAACCAATTTTTCACTGTCTTATAGCAAATTATTTCCACAGAAATGAAAATGTGTTCATTTGTATTCCCAAACAGTGTTAATAGAGGGTGCAGTTATTTTGACCTTCATCCAAACAAGGCAATGAAACATGATGTAGCACTAAATAAAAGTGTCTGTCATATCAGACCTGTGACATATTAGATAAACAACTGTGGCGAGGATTTCGGGATCTCAGCTTTATCAGGATTCTTGGCTTACTAAAGAAGATATTAGGGCTCAATTTTAGCTGCTCCTCTCAGACATATAATTTGGTCATTTTGGAGTAGGATCGAGGAGGATGCATATTAAACAGCTACTTGTTTTTCTCTTTCTCACTTTAAGTATTTCCATGATGTGTAAAGCTCATAATGTTTTGTGAAACATACTAAGCTTAGTCCTGCTAATCTTAAAGGTTATTCTGAAATCTTTTACAAAGCTGTGATCTCACCTGGTGTGCCCATATTCAGTGTATTTGAGCGAGGCAGATGTGCCCACATGCATGTTAGCGGTCCAGACTAAACCCCACTCTGAGTGGCCCCAATTGATTTTAGTAAGCCAACTAAAACCACCAGGCTTAGGTTAGCTAATATTTTTTGCTTTCACCCAATGGTAGCCATTAAGTCAAACCACCCACTATTATCACACATGCGCACACACACACACACACACACACACACACACACACACACACACACACACACACACACACACACACACACACACACACACACACACAGACAGAGTAAAGCATGCTGCTCTTTCACGGCCTTCAATCTATCTGCCTCTTGTCAGCAGGCATTCCCTTTCTTTGATTTGCTCATTGCGGTGTTCTTCCATGTTGTGATAACTGATGTTATGTGCCCTCTTTTGTTTTCGGTAGCATGGACCAGAGACACGAAGACGGCTAAAAGAATCCCGGGGAGAGGGAGAATGGTCTGTTCACCCTGCCAGTTCTCTCTTCATATGTAGCCACTGCTTGCAGGGCATAGCCTTGAGAATGCAAGACTGGATCAAAAATGATCCGCTCCGTTTCCTTCCTTTGTTTCCCTCTTTGTGTATATTTCAGAAAAGGGTGTATTTATTCAGCCATTGCATTAAACATCCATTTTTCCATGGCAACCAGGCACTGATGATCCATTTAGGATGTGTAGATACAGCATTGCTCACTCCTTTTCATTTCTTTTACATTAGGCCAGGGAGAAATCGAGTGGGAAGGCACTGATGGCTGATAAGCTAAAAAACATGAAGTTATTTGGTTTTATTAACAACTGATTGAAACACAAAGATTTAACCATTTTCTGGTAAAACAAAATAGACACACGGTGCCAAATTACTAAATAATATGTAAGAAGACCCACTCAGTATCTTTTATTGGATTGGATTAAGGTTACAATTTGTGCTTTATCTGTGGTTTGAAATAATGTGAATACAGTACTTTGTCTTTTGGAGCAAATACAATAACGCCTGACTGCATTAGTATAACCAGAAATTATAAACCGAAGGTTGAATATGTTGAATTTTACCGCGGTATTCTTATTCCATTTGTCTGTCAAAATGATTACACAAAAACCATTTGGCTGAATTTCATAAAACATGGTTGAGAGGTACAGTAGTGTGGAAATGTGTTCTTAATACAGTGGAACCCCGACTTACGAAATTAATTCGTTCCAAAGGGTCTTTTGTAAGTCAAAGCACCTTTTTCCATCGCCTTTTGAGTGAGGCGATGCTGGCTGAAGACAAAGTTCTTGGTGGAGGAGGAGGTGGCGGAGGTTGAAGAAAGCATACGTATACATGCGTACGTGTACATGTACATGTAACATTATGGAATTGAATTTAATGTTTCTATTTTATCTATTTCGTTACGCAGGCATTTTGCCGTACCACGGGCAGAAATATTGCCATTAAGTGCCTTCGTAACTTGAATTTTGCGTTAAATGGGGTCTTCGTAAGCCGGGGTTCCACTTTATTTTGATAAGACGATGTAAGGTCTAAAGCCTTACTGAAGTGGCACATTTAGTATCAGTCCCTAGGGGCAGCAGAGCATAGGTTTATTCTTCAGAACAACATTAAATCACACGTGAGATGTTCTCAGTTTAAGGTAAAGACACAACCAGATAAGTTTCCTCGCTCACTTGATAAGCTTTATTCTGCTTAAACAAGCACTTGGTTTAAGTACAGTCAATTCATGCTTACCAGTATTTTAGTGCCTCTCGTGTCACTATTGGAAAAAATACACTTAATGTGATGCTGACACAAAATGTGACCATACATTTGCATTATTTTTTGTTTGTATTTTCTGTTCATACCTTCATAAACAGGGACTCTGTTTTGTATATAAATTTGATCATTTTTTAAATTAAATTCTTTCAGATGTATTTGGTGATTAAAAATTAAAGTGGAAGATAGTCATGATTATGACAGACCTTTTACAACTCTTTCTGCCAACTCTTTCTTTTCTATCTAAAAATTGATAAAATGTTTCTGTAGTTCAAGATGTGTGCAGGCTTGACAAAACAGACAAGAAATTATATTAACAAAGTCTTGATTTATGTGGTCTGTCATTCTGAATTCAGGACTTTAGAGGTCACTGGTGTTTTAGTCGCTCTACTCCCTTCCATTTTCTCAACCACATTCAAACCTTGTTGGCTTCTCCCTGTTTTCTTTGCAATGATAAATGTGCTGAGAGTAAATGAAAATTTTAACCAAGGTCAAGTTATTGTATTTAGCTGATGGGGGTTGTGCTTTTTCTAATTGCGTTATATATCATGTAGGGGTAAAAGTGCAATACTGGTTGAAGTTATACCCCAGTTGAGCCTTATCGATTACTTGACATCTTGCAGAATTAGTTTGGTCATAGACCGTATTGGGCTTCTTTTTTTTTTTCTTTCTTTGATTTCCTTTATAGGAAATGTGGCTGTTTACAGTCGGGGAAATTGTTATTTGATCCACTTGCTCACTTACAAAGAAATCAAATCTTATTTTTATGACAGTTTCATTTTAATGGAGACAGAATATCAACTGAAAATCCAGTAAAAACATATTAAAGCTTATAAATTGATTTAGTACTTGGTCGTGGAATCGTTGTATTTAGTTTGTGACCAAGTTTGCACACATCTGATGACTGATTCTGGGCAACTCCTCTTTACTGAAACTCTTAAATCCTTTAGGTTTATTGACTGCGACTTGGCAACTCAATGCTTCTTTTCTATAGGACTGAGGTCTGAAGACTGGCTAGGCCACTGCATGAACTTAAAGTGCTTCTTCTTTAGCCACTGCCTTGTAGTTTGGCGGTGTATTTTGGGTCATTGTCCTGCTGGAAGACACATCATTCACCATCTTCAGTTTTCTGGCTTTTATGGTACATGGTCCCATCCATTGACCCGTCAATGCAATGTCAGCGTCGACCTGTGTCGACAGGCTAAAAGCATATTGTTACCACCACTGTGCTTGACGGTGGGGATAATCTCTAGATACTCAGCATTTCTCTTCTAGTTGATGTCAGAGAGCTTGTTTATGGTTTCATCTGACCACAGCACTTTCTTCCAAACCTCCTCTGAATAATTTAGGTGCCTACTGGCAAACTTAAGATGGGCCTATGCATGTGCCTACTTAAACAGGAGGACCTTGCGTCCCAACGGCCTTCAGATCATTAGCAAGCTCCTCCCTTGTAGTTTTGTGCTGATACACCACCTTTCTCTTGATTATCCTCACCCCATGAGGCATGATCTTGCATGGAGCTCCAGACTGAGGGTGATCAATGGTTATCTTATACTCCCTCCATTCCCAAATAATTCCACCAACAGTTGTCACCTTCTCACCAAGCTTCTTGTAGACCATTCCAGCCTTCCGGACACATCTGCTTTGTACATATAACAAGCTGAGAACAGGAGTATCTGTAATTGATTGGCTGTGTGCCACATGGGTACAAAGCCAATTTCTTGGAGCCAGAATTCTGGCTGGGTTAAAGGGGATCAAATACTTATTTTACTTTTTGTTTGAGTTTAGATTGGATTATCTGCACTCTAAGTACTCCAGAGTTATTCAAAAACCTGTAATTGCTCCAAGATTTTGGTTTGATTATCTGTTGACCACCTCACCATATCAAACAGTCAAACACGGGATTGTCCCCCAAAATTTGGTCCGGCAGATTTAGTGGACATCTCAGGAGTCTAACTCCCTACATTCCCTTCAAGGTTTATCAGTAGCAGCCTGAAAAAAGACCAAAAAAAATCCTTTTCCCTCCTTCTGACATGAACCTTCACTTAGGCTGAATCAGCTAATGCTGTTATCAGTTGCTATGGAGACTGACTGAGTTAGGATGTTGCTGTGGAAACTGAGCAGCAGCTCATTACCACCCACAGCAACCCTCCACACTCGCTTGAGCAGCACCACACAAATACATAGCTCATACACACTCATTTAAATACACACATACACAGTAGATATGTTTTTTCATGATGTATCAGCCGTAAGTATGATTAATATTGCTTTTATTTAAACCTCACAGAGATACAGTGACATGGTGCATACACCTGTACAAATGTCTAGGAATTTTGCGGCGCTTTTATTAAAATTTTGTATTAACAGGTAGCTCACCGTGGGTTTCACGTGAGGAGTCAGTCTCTTAAAGATTAAATTACCACTCCGATCTTCGTGACAGGAGCTAATCACTAACCAGCACTTTCATTATCACTGCATTTAGCGTGTTGCTTCCAGGTGCGCTCAAGCTGAAATTTGCTCTCCGTCAGCCCTTTTTCACCCCAAACACTCAGAGAATGTCACAGTAGGAAAGACAGCACGCGTGTTATTAATATTATTCTGTTCAAATGTTCCAGTAACCCACGGCAGTGTGACAGTAAAACCAACATGAATACAATAGCAGCCACTTGAAACTGAAGAAATGGAATTCGGCCATTCTTTATTCTTCTAATTAAAACTGGTGCCTTTCCTACTGTGACATGACAAAATGTCTGCCGTGGAAAGGGCCTGGGTGGGAGGGGGCAGATGTGGTCTCTCTTATTTGCAAATGGATCCTGCCCTTGTTTGTTTCCAGCAGTCTGGGTTTAGTCTGGGTTCAACTTTTTTCACCTCACAGTCATACCTTTTTACAACGCCATCCATTTCCTGACTTGCCTGCTTTTTGCGAGACCATGCTAGTGAATTTTGTCTTTTAAAATGTAGTTTTATCAGTGTCAATAAGAGGAATCATTACGAATCTGAATGAGAATGATTTTCTCCCCCTACATATAAGGCTTATTCTATTATTTTAATATTTTTCACAGGGATTTAGAGTCACAAACTAATCTCTCCCTTAAACAAAATTACATTCAGTAAGCAGTGTAACAACCACATATGTGTAATTAGCATGGCATGTTACACTTGTTTACATGAGACGATGTTGATATTAGTCATCTCTGTCCACAAGTCTCTGTTAAAATGTAAATGCTGAAGAAAATCTTGACCCATGCACTTGATCAGGGCTTTCTCTCCCTGCTGTTGTTTATTAATTCAGTAGTAGCTGTGCTGCCTGCTGTGGCTCAGTGTTTCACTGCTCCCCTGATAGTTTCCGCTGTGATACTGATATATTCAAAAACACACTCTGCACACTGCCTGAGAAGTCCGTAGAATTGACTTTGCAGTGCACCCATATGGCATTTCATTCTAGCTACTCGAAGCACAACATTGGACTACAGTCAAGTCTATTAGCACAGTGTTCTCTATAATATCATAGTGCTAAAATTATCTTTTATATATGTAGGCCAGAGGACAGAAATTATATTAAGGCTATAATTACACAGGACATGTCTTTTGTCCACGAAGGTACGTTTTCTAAGTGTTATGTACGCTACTTGTGCACACCTCAGTCTCTGTTTGACTTTCTGTTTCAGATGCGTTGGGTGATTATAAAAATCCATTTAACATGGATGTTTGTATTCCAATTATGGGCCTATTAACATGCTACACCACACATGTTGCCATGATAAAACATTTGCAGGCTACACCAGAGCTCCGTATAAGCGAGTCCATCAAATCTCCCTGTCTCTTGTTGGTTCACACTTGATCGACAGAGCTTTGTCATAAAAATGAAAATGAAATCTGTCGTCTCAAGCATTTTGTCACTGCATCTGCTGCTGAACCCTCAAAACAGTTAAATATAGAAATTAACCAGCACATTTTTTGTTTCTTGATGTAGTAAAAGCGTCACCCACTGTAGGACATATCTGGCTATCCATATGGTCACTGACACAGCTATAAATACTGTACTGTATCTTCATTCACCAGCAGAGAACACACACAAGCTTCTACTTAATCATAATGGATTAACTATCGGGTGTTGTGTTTTTTTTTATGGATGTAATTCCCAAATCTCCCAAACTCATTTTAAAACTATGAATGCACTGTAGTAATTCTTTGTGGACTGCTGTATATATAAACATCTCCACACATCGATATCACACATGCAGTTGGTAAAATTCACACTCACAGACTTGACAATGCCAGTGCACATACTGTATCAAAGTACTCGCTATTGAACAAACCATTAGCACTGGTACTCTTAAAAATGTGAAGGCTGATCATGAGATTGTTTTGCCACATGCAGTAATTCTACCGTGGCAGTGAAAATGAAAGCTGCATCCACCTGCACTCAGCAGCAAGTGGGCACAGCCGGAGGCGGTCTATGTGTGCCCGATGCACACATGGTGCACCTGTTTGGGAGTGCGTTGCACTGTAGGTATTTGTGTAGTGATATGTTTGTGCGAGACTGGGGAGTGTTCATTAGCTTATTGGTAATGTAACTGACTGGTGCTGTTTATAGTGGAGCCCACGCAAACTCCTAAAGAAGCTGTGAAAACGCTTGTTCTCTTGTAAAGAGCACCACCAACTGAAGCTCTGTGTCTGACACTGACAGAGCAGGCACTTTATTCCGTAATACATATGGTGTCTCAGCGCAGGGAAATAGCGCCGAAACACAGAGTTGAAAGAGGTAAATGAGGTCTCGGCAGCAGTGGGTTTAGTCAATAGAGGAAAAAGCAGAGAAAAAAAATCTAATTTTAGCGAGGTCATTTATTCTTTAATGTGCGTGAACCCTTTGTTATTGCTAATATCTTTTCCTCTTCTTTTTATACACAGCAAATTGCACTGAACAAGGAAAAAAAAAGAGTTGGGGAGAGGAAATTCACTTCCATAATTTAGAGTGGAAAAAAAAGCTTTTCTTTCTCATCCCCCAGCTGATTTCTGTTTTCATTTTCAAGGGGAAATTAAAAGTTATTTTGGTTCACTTTGGAGAAACCACTTGTCCGACATGTTTTAGCTCTCTAAAACACTCGCACTAAATGCAGTGTGCATATTTTATAATAATATCACTAATAGGGCTGGGCCATATCATACCGTTCACGGTAATACCGGTATAATGTTGGGCAATGATAAGAAAATGAAACATTGCGATAGAATATGGGTAAAACGTGCATGCGCAGTACCTTTGTTTTCATACGCACGTGGCGGAAAAAGCATGGCGGCGACGGAGAAAGAGGAGGGCGAAAGCGGATCGTTGAATGAAACGGATGAACCAGAATTGGTTTGTAAAAATGCTGCAACGTCAGTGGTGTGGAACTGGTTTAGCTTTCGTCTGTCAGATACACAACAAAGCACTATTTTTGGTAGAGCATGCTAGCGGGCCGTCGTTATTACCGTGTTTTTTGGAAAATACGGCACACTTAAAATCAATCCTTAGATTTTTCTGAAAATCGACTGTGCCCCTTATAATCCCGTGTGCCTTATGTATGAATTCTGGTTGTGTTTACTGACCTCGAAACGATTTTATGTGGTACACAGCGCTCGAAAATCTGTCAAATGTTTTAGTACGACTTTGCTAAGCTATGAAGCCTCACTGCTTGATGGATTGTCGGAGCATTACGGCTATCGTAAGCAGGAGCCTCGCGGAGGGATACGTACTGTGCTTCAACATAATGTTACCAGAGGTGGGACCAAGTCATTGTTTTGCAAGTCTCAAGTAAGTCTCAAGTCTTTATCCTCAAGTCTCAAGTCAAGTCTCAAGTAATGTCAGGCAAGTCAGAGTCGAGTCTCAAGTCACTGGTGTAAAAGTCCGAGTCAAGTCACAAGTCTGAAACTTTGAATTTCAAGTCCTTTCGAGTCTTTAAAAAAAAAAAAAAAAAACGAAAAAAGCATGTTGCAGTTATATGCTAAATGTAAATATTAGACCATGTAATTTTAAAATCTGTGTTTTTCTCAACACATGACAAAATAGTGAACTTAGAAAATATACACAAATTGTGAAATTGCACCTCTTTAAAATGCAGCTCAATTAAACCTAGCTCCAAGAATAATTTTCACCGACAGTTCTGAGATAAGCTGCATGTTATTCTTGGATGCGGTTGTAGGACCAGCTTTAAAATCGCATGACAAAAAATATCATACACATTAAAAAAACTGCATCACCAACGTAGCCTGGACAACATTTGCTAGTTAGATGAAGTCAGCTATCTCATCTTAGCATATTTATATGCATATTTATAATCATACGGTTCTTGGAGTGAGTGCACACACTCATGAAGTTTAGTAACTTCAGGTCACTGCAACAAGCCCAGGTACAGTTTACCGACGGATGGGTGCAGGACCTTGAAATGCACCGTGTAGAACGAAAGACCATCGTACATATCATAAGTTTACCAGTCTCACAAATTGTCGTCATAAATACACATTCCTTAACCGTTTATTAATAGGACCTTTGAGCTCAACGGTAATTAATTAGCAGTGGAAATAATTTCTGGTACGCATCACAGAAATGTAGCAGTGACAATAATATTGTATGCTGTAATCGTACTGGGCAATTGGTGATACAAAACAACTGTTTTACCCTGTGAATAAAAGTATATGTTTTTGTCAATGTACCATAATAACAGAAGCGAAACGCAATATTGTGTCAGGACAATTCACTATTTATGCACAATAAACAAAGGAGCATAGCGCGACAATTTCTGTTCAGCGCCAGACTTGCTTATAACCTATATCACTAATTATGTTATGAAAATGACGTATTAACTACAACAGCAGACTGACCTTTGTGTAAATGCTTGGAGCAGACTAACCTGTGAGCTGGAGTGTTCTGGGACGTTATATTTGGTCTGAATGGCTGCAATCCAGTCGCCTCTTTGTTACTTCGGAAACATGGCTCGAACAATTTCTCTTCAACGACGTAATCCGATAACAACCGATCTCTTTACCCGTCGGCTTCCCGTGGCTGTCATGCGACCGGCTATTGCAGTTAATAATACAACAGCTTCTTGACATTTTTGTTTCTTTTTATCGCTGTATAACTGATTTCAATTGAAAGCCTGCGTGCGCTAGTACCGCTTGCCACGAGTTCCCAGAATCCTTTGCGGTTCTACCCGTGAATGACGTCACATTTTCAATCTCTATATAATATGCATGTTAAATTTTATATTTGGGGTAAAATATCAAGTCTTTTCAAGTAAACCGGTTCAAGTCCAATTCAAGTCCCAAGTCATTGGTGTAAAAGTCCAAGTCAAGTCACAAGTCTTAGAACATTTTTTCAAGTCAAGTCTAAAGTCATAAAATTAATGACTCGAGTCTGACTCGAGTCCAAGTCATGTGACTCGAGTCCACACCTCTGAATGTTACCGTATTGTGTGTGTGTGTGACCTCTTTTTAACTTTTGTGGATATTATACATGGTTATGCTGAGGATATGTCGGCCAATTTCCACTGGAAATGCCTTTTGGTTAAACTGTCAGCAAGGAATTTGCATTTGCACTGTTAAATTTTTATATAACTTTAATGCACATAAAAAACAGCTGCTTGTTTAAGTGAAAATACATTGATGGGGTTTTTTGTTGCACCAATAAAGTTGAGGAGTATTTTGTCTCGTGTCAATTATATCGTCAGTTATATCGTTATCGCAAATTTTCAAATGTATATCCTGAAAAATATTTTTGGTCATATCGCCCCGCTCTAATCACTGATGCCTTTTGCAATTTCTTCACACAAAGCTAATTTCTGGTGGCTCTTTGCCCGTATTTATTCTCTTAATTTTGTCCCATTAATAATTTCTTGTTGGAATTCAGTGCTGTGACCACATTTACACATTTGTGTAAAAGTTGTTGTCACTTCATCTGGCGTATTGTTTTGTGTGTTGTTTTGCTAATTGATTAGGTCATTTACATTGTTTTACAAGGTTAAATGACCTGAGCTCAAAAAGCATCACTCCTTTAAAGCAAACTTACAGCTTGGCATTGATCTCGTATTCACTCTTAATGTTTTTTGGACATATAGGCAAACTGAAGTAGGTGTTGAGTCATCATTCAGCCATAAATTTTGCCTCCAGGGATGTCAGGGTCTTGAGTTCCTTGGGGTGGGGTTTTTATCCAAAGGAGTTAATGTACAGTTTTCCTAGCTTTGGCACCCTCTGCTGGCTACATGACAAATTAAAAATATAATTACAGATGGGGCCAAGCTGCTCAGCAGAGCAGTTGAAGAGTGCTGGTTCATACTGCTGGAGTATTTTCATTATATCATGTTCATTGCAGAATGTTGAACATTTTATGGGTTTTTTGTACCAGTTATTAACATGACCTCACTTTAAACCCTGTGCAATGAAAGATGTGACACAATAAATATGAAGTCATACTGCATTGTCTTCCAGATTTTGAATGTGTTTCTTAAGCCATTAACCAAGAATAAACAGCATTTTTGCATGAGTAGAATTTTGCTTAAGCAAATTATTGCAATTAACAAATATGTTTCCTGTTCAATCAATCATCACAGTGCCTGTTAGTGGTCATTTTTAATATGGTCCCTGCTCCAGCTGAAGAAAGCAGGATCAGCATCTTCCAAACCCCACCCAGCACAGTGCATTGATATGGATTCAAAACAGACCACAGAGGCCTGCGAGGACCCAACCAGATGAATGTCTGTGCCTCATGTTTTCCAACATCTTAGCGGTCCCAGAGAAACAGACATGCACATGCTGAAAGGAAAAAGTACAAACAATGGTGGGGTAAATGTGGCAGTACTTCTGGGAATATTCATGCATGACAACATGTAATAAATAGACTACACAGCATCCTTTAAAGGTAAAGGAACAACACAGTAATGGAGGGATAGTAAATCAAGTATAAGTTATCGATAGTGTAAGTTATAAGCTACAGTACTGTGCAAAAGTCCAGAGTCACCCGTAATTTCTTTATATTTTGCTTTCAATGGGACAGAGTTTCTTGTAAAGTGGTAAAGCAATAGGCTCTCTGAAGGTCTTTCATTTTAAACATTGGCTGCTTTTCCACTTGTTTTCAGTCCAGTCCTTGTACCTGACCATTTCCATAAGAATTTCATAGGAATTATTTGTTTGTTAAGCCACTTAACATTAATCTATAAATCATTCACGCATAAAAAAATGTCGCTAACTCAAGGGGTAAATAAAACTTCCCTTAGGCACTTTGTTACTAGCAGCTTGTGACACTGCTAGTGACAACAACCCTTTTTGTTTTTATCTTGGCATAGCTGGTGTATAGTGTGTACTTAAAAATTTGAGGAAACCAGGCAAGTGGAGGACAAAAAAGAAGTGGCAGGCCTTAGAAAAGCTGAGGTATGCCAGATTATTCAAGACCTGAGCTGAAAATCTGTAGCAACAGGACTTACAGAGTTAGAAATCAAGATTTAAACATTTTTGGTTTAAATTGTTGTCAATATGTCAAATTTATGGAATCATGAATGCAGAAAAGTATCATCAGATTTTGATCCAACATGCAATTCCATGTGGAACGCAGTTGTCACCACCTTCATTTGGCAGTGTGTCTGGTGGTGGTGACAATGCACTAAAACTGTACCTGGATAGAAAAACGTAGAATGGACTATCAGTCATGGATTGACCTCCCCAGAGCCTTGACCTCAACATTATTGAAGCTGTATGGGATCATCTTGATAGAGGAATAGAGTAAAAGGCAGCCAACTTCCAAAGACGAGCTTTAGATGTTCTTCAAGAAGCATGGAAAACTATTCCTGAAGACTACTTTAATAAGAAAGCTTAACTAAGAGAGTTCAGGATATATGGAAGAATAAAGTTAGTCCTACCAAATATTGATTTTCAAGCTTGTTTGAATTGTGCAAACTCGGTGTATCGTATGCTGTATTTCCATCTCTGTTTGCGCGTTTCAATAAATTAGGAAAATGGGAAACGGGTGCACTAACAACATATACAGAAATGATGGGTGACTCAAGACTTGGAAACTCAGCCATGGAAAGTCATTCCATGAAGACTCAAGACTCATTGGTACTGATTACATGAAGGTGCTCTCTCTTTTATGAGTTGAATATGTCTGCCTTTTTTCACCATAGAACTAAAAAGAGAAGACATATTTCACCATAGGACAGAAGAAGTTTAAAGCTTTCGTAGACACGTCATCTACCTGACTTTGTTAAAGTCGTGTCTGTAGTAATCTGTAGTGTGAATAACACTGGCTCTCATATCCTATTATTATTATTATTATTACTAAAATAAATACTGTAGTAATCTTGACTAATTGTTGGACACTAGATTATGAAAGGCTTAAACTACTGTGGATTTTCTAAGGAGTTAAGCTTAGAAAATCCACAGGAGTTAAGCACATATTTCTGCTGACAGCTTCTGCTGACAGCTTTAAGGTCAGATCAAGGTCAAAGATCCTAACAAATTAAACTACATCGGTCACATAGACAGTCAGTGTATCGGCTGGTTAAAAGTGACTGTTTTTTTCCCCCTCCCCGTCATGACATTCTGACTTAATTTGTCCAAGCAGAGAGGAGAAAAACTGGGCCCATTGGTTACATGACAGGGAATCAACAATGAGGAGAGATGTATGGCATAATTGTTTTATTTGCCGTCTTTTCTTTTTTCTGTTTCTCTGTTCCCTCTGGCCTTTTGCTAACCCCAATTACATGCTCGCTTTCTTTGCCCTGCTGCCTCCTGGTGTGCATATCCTGTTGGCATAAGGAGCTTTGGCCGCTTTTCTAAGAGACCAGAGTCTGTTCCCATCAGTGGAGCTGTCTGTTTGCATGGGAGTTTTGACTTGGTAGATTAATCCATGTTTACCGCAACACAGTTAGGGATGTAACTAACTAGATACCAAGCCAGATTGATTGAGTGAAAATGAAGCTACAGGGATTGTGGTGTAATAAATGAAGTATCAGTGGTGGCTGTAGTGATCTTTGTGTTATTCGTCATTACAGTTGAGGACGGCCACAGACAGTTGTACAGGTTTTGTTTATAGTGCATCATTTTGATGCACTATAAACAAAACTGCCTGTCACTTACAGGAAGAAAAAGACCTTGAGGATGTCGATGTCCTCCTATAATAGCTGTTAACTCAATTCAGGTATTTTGCAGATGCAAACCAGAACTAGATCAAATTTGCATGTATTCTCTTTTTTTGTTGCTTAAATCTAATCTCATCACATCATAGTTTATTCCTTTGTTTTTTTTTCTTCCTTTTCAGGGAATTAACTTGTCCTAAGTGGGCATTTCTTCCAGGCTGAAATATACCTGTCGTCAGTTCCAATAAAAGGAAATGATGTTTGGCAGCTACAGAGTTACTGGCTAAATTTAGTCCCCAAGACAACTCCTAATTCCCTTTGTTGGGGACTGTTTGGCTGTCTCGGTTTTGGTGTGATGGTGATTTATAGTTATTTTGCACCTGGGCCACAAGAGATTTCTGGGCCTCTGAAAGCACACACACAGGCAGATCCAACACACATCCTGCAAGTAACCTGTTGTGGTTGTAGCTCATAGCATGCACAAACACAATGTCTGCTTTAGAGTGGAGCATTTAAAGGAAGCTTACAGGTGAAGCCTGCAGTGCATTTCTTTGTTTTTTAATTGATAAAAAGGCACCAATAAATGCTGAAGTTGGATGTCTTGCAGGTCATACAGCTTCACAACATTCAGTTATGATGCTTTTACATACGGTTTATTTGTAAGTGTTGCTTTGGGAAATAATACAATTTGAACGCTTGTTGGAGCCATTTCCTACTGAAGGTAAAAAGTGAAGCGATTTAAGTCTTATTGCTTGTGACTGATTACAGGGCGTTTTAAATGATGATGGAAATTCAGTCAGACTGTGTGATAATGGAAGGGACTGTTGTGTTCATGAGAAGTTGTCTGTTAAGCTTTCATTTGTGACCAGATGCAGACTGGCATTAGTTGGATAAAGCTGTGAAACAAGCGCAGACACTGAATAAATGCTGGCTGACGGGGTTGACTGACACGCCTACTGCATGACAGGGATTTGAGAAGTTAGCATTATAAGTACAAGTGAATAACTAAGAATGGCATGCCATAGCTGTTTTCGTGACAGCTTTAACACATTCATAATTTTGATTAAAAAAGGGAGATTAGCTATGAAAAAAACCCTGCCTATCTCCATCTTTTTGTTGTCTCTCAAACCTCCAGCTTCCTCTTTATGTTGAGCTGTTGTCCTTGGGCACATCTTTCAGTCTGAAAGTCATCTTTCAGATTTGGCAAATCAGTAAATAATATTTTTTAATGGTCACAGATATTTACACTAACTATTGAAATGCCTTATATTTAATGCACACAACTGTGACATTTCTTCTCAGCCTCTTAATGTCGAAAAATGTCGTAGCCACTTCAGCCAAAGTGGGCAAGTAGATGGTATATTGTAACAAAATAACGTTGTGTAAACACAGAAATATACTCACACACATATACAAATGCAGCTACAGCTACCAGCAAGGAAACAAATGAAGAAGTCCAGACTCATCTTTAATGCTAAAAAGATTTTTTTAAACTTTTGAAGTATAGCAAAGTCACATATTTTCTTCCATAATTGCTAATATTACACTGACCTACACATTATAAAATTCAAATGACATGGAGCTTTGTTTTTGCAAAAGTTGAGTGATCCTCAGTGGACATACCAGAGCACGTAGTTGTTGCTGTGGGTGCAGCTTTATGGTTGCTCTACAGCCACTGGGGTAAGAATTATTTGCAATTGCAAAAGCACAACATCAGAGAATTCTCTTTTAATTAGTTAAGGGACTGATGTACCATATGTATGTGTGTGTCTCTGAGTCTGAGAGTGAGAGAGAGGAACTTAACTGTATTTTAGGGCACAGTAAAAAAAAAAAAAAAAAAAAAAAAAAAAAAAAAAAAGGGGGGGGGGGGGGTCATTGGTGTAAATTTTGGAACTGCAGTTTGGAATTTGTGTAATTAAATAATCTCCATAAAATTTAGACCACTGCAATCTTGATGTTTAGGGGGAGATAAATATAAACATTTTTTTTTTCATTCTGAAAAACAATCTATTAGCTAAAAGAAAATGAATCAGTAGATTAAATTTGTGACTGAAATCTGCTGCAATGCTGATTTTCATGTATTGTTTATATTTTGTTGTCTGGTTGTTGTTTTTTTTGTTGTGATATGAATAACATAGTCACATCTTTTTGGATATTACATTGAACATCACCTCTATGTTTGAGCTATCAAGTGACTCATGAGCCAAAGCAGATGGTTATAGAATCGCACCTTTACCTTGTTTAGGGGAGCTTATGCCAAAAGGTGTTGAAAGGAAGACTACACTAGATTGAAACTTTAGGAGTAAGGATATGAATTCTCCAAATGTGGGAGTAGAATAGTTTTTTCCCTCTCTCAGCCATATTTGGAAATTCATTCAGGAATACTCCTGGATATGTTTTGTGCAAAAGCTGCATTTTCTAAGGAATTTTCTAAGAAATATCTGAATCCTTCTGATGAAGGTCTTTCTCCTGAAAGCTATTCTCCCTTTCGGCCCATTCAGCGGCAAGAGTATAAACACTGCCGTCTTTTTACTGCTGTACGTTAATCAGGAGCTTTTGAACCTTTTCCAGTTGTGTTCCATTCATGGGCAGAATATCGTGGCACAGCCGATGTCTGGAGATGGTCCAGTTCAGGTATGGGGGTGGGTAGTAAGATCCCTTTTTTATTTTTCTGGACATGGATTTAATACTCCAGAAGTGAAGGAATCAGTGATGTGTAATCTATGTCTGACAGTACAAAGTTATTCGTGATAACCTGTGAACAGTCTGCAGCAGGGAATTCATAAACAGCATTTCTTTACATTATAGAGTTTCTGGAGATGCTTCTTTGCAGTATTATATAATGGCTGAAATTAATGTAATGACGTGATGAATGAGAATGCAAGTTTTTAAGATGAGTTTTTTCTCTACAGCTCACTGCCCTGACTGTTAACAGGAGCGTGATGAATTCAATGAAGGGACTTTGGTAGGGCTGTTGCTGAGTCATTATTTTCCAATTAGACTCTTAGTCAGCGCTTTAAGCCAAATACTCATCTTTTAAGGGATGGCAAGCGGGTTTAAAGTGGAAAGGAAAAAGCTGTTTGATGGTTTTTCCAAATGTACAGCAGTATTATACTTCTACCATACATATTCTTTATTTTGGTCACAAGAAGATCGGATTTTTAGTATCTTTGCTTAACAGCTTGTCACCACTGCCTCCTGGCATTAATGTTGCTCTTCATTATGTCAGGTAGTTAGGTGTCAGGTGATTTTGAGACTGGGTTTGTAAAAATGTATGTTCTTCGATAATTTTACATGCTTTTTACCACAGAAACTGTGATGATTTGACCTTAAAAATAGATTTCACTTAGCTGCATCATAGCTGATAATCATTTAAGCGTGTAGGGCTCCAGCAATAAGATAAGACAAGGAAAGGAAATGGTTTGCAAGAGTACTTTATAAAATAAATAAAATGAATGACTTCTGACACCTTATTTCCAGATCACTAATGAGAATGAAGCAATTTGTAAAGAAAATTCATCAAAAGGGATAGAATATTTGAAACACTATATTTCAAAAAGTATTCGCTTGTCTGCCTTCACACACATAGGAATTTAAATGACATTCCGTTCTTAATCTACAGGGTTTAATGTGATGATGACCCACCCTTTGCAGCTATAACGGCTTCAACTCTTCTGGGGAGGTTTTCCACAAGGTGTAGGATTTTGTTTATGGGAATTTTTGCCCATTCTTCTTGAAACACATTTATGGTTTGGTGTTTTGTGGGGTTGAGGTCAGTACTCTGTGCAGGCCAGTCAATTTCTTCCACACCAAACTTGCTCATTGATGTCTTTATTGACCTTGCTATGTGCTCTGGTGTGCAGTCATATTGGAACAAGAAGAGCCCATCCCCAAACTCTTCTCACAAAGTTGGAGACATGAAATTGTCGAAAATATCGTGGTATGCTGAAATATTAAGAGTTACCTTCACTGGAACTAAGGGGCCGAGCTTAAATCCTGAAGAACAACCCCACACCATAATCCCCCACCACCAAACTTTACACATAAACAATGGAGTCAGACACACATCATTGTCTTGGCACTGCCAAACACAGACTTGTCTATCAGATTGCCAGATGGGAAGTGTGATCTCCATCTGCACTGCTCTAGAGGCCAGTGGTGGGGTGCTTTACGCCACTGCATCCAACGCTTTGCATTGCACTTGGCGATGTAAGGCTTGATTGTAGCTGCTCAGCCATGGAAACTCATTCCATGGCTCTACACATTGTTCATATAGTCTTCAGATTATCTCAAGAAGTTTGGAGGTCTTTAGCGATGGACTCGATGTAGAAAGTTGTCGATCTCTTACATGGCCTACCACTCTGTGGCTGAGGTTTTGTTCCCGATTGCTTCCAGTTTATTATAATACCACTAACAATTGACTGTGGAATATTTAGTACCAAGGAAATTTCACAACTGCACTTGTTGCACAGGTGGCTTGCTATCACGTTTCGATGTTGAAATTCACTGAGTTGAGAGCAACCCATTCTTCATATTTCTGACAACATAGTGTATTTCTACTAGACGTTTTGGTCAAGTTACTTGAAAATAGTAATTAGTTACTAATTACTAATTACTTCTCCAAAAAGTAATCCAGTTACTTTACTGATTACTTATTTTCAAAAGTAATTCATTACTTTATTACTTAGTCACTTTTTAAAAACATGATACACAACCTAAATATGTTATGAAACAACAAACCTTTCAGCCCAATTCTATTTTTTTCTGCAAAATCCATCATATAAAATTGAATCAAATGAAAAAATCTGTTTTTAAATCTTGTTTTATTATTTTTACAGGAAAGTAACAGTAATCTAATCACCTTTTTTTTGCAATAGTAATCGGATTACAGATCGGATTTTCTGCCAATCTTTGTCTACTAGTAGGAAGTATTTTGATACTGATGGTTTATGCAGTCTGTTGCTAGCGTAGTGCTATTCATTGCTCTTAACTCATTGCCCTTTTCCGAAGATACCCACAGTAGCCTGTAATGTCCAGGTGTTCTGGTATGTTTGGACTGTGCATGTCAGACTAAAGCTAATTTTTGTGTGTCTGCAAATGGAACTGCAGGTTGTGTGTATCTTTAAGAAGTAGAAAACAGGGAGGCAGACATAGCTGCTAGTCTTTGTGGCTGCAGATGTGGCATCAACAGGCACACACACCCTGATGGGGCCTTCGTTTTTTTTTTTTTTTTACTGTCTTTTCATCTCTTTCACTCCTGTGCAGGCTCAGCAATTTTCTCACCTATACTTCTCCCCTTTCCTTTCCATCTGTCCCTAAGATGTAGTGATGATGGTGTGTGTGTGTGTGTGTGTGTGTGTGTGTGTGTGTGTGTGTGTGTGTGTGTGTGTGTGTGTGTGTGTATTTGTGTTAACGGAGGTGCCACCTGCCACTGCACACCCAAAGTACTGGCAGCCTAATCTAATCTCCCTCCTCCCTCTCTCCCTTCCTCCCTCTTTTTCTCCCCCCACTACTGTTCTTTCCCCTTATCCTCCCTCATCCTTTCAGGTCTCGGATGTTATCCTTTCTTGTGAGCCTCGAACAACATTTCATCTAGCCAGGTGAGCTTCTCAATCTCTCCCCCTTTCTCTTTGTGTTGTCATCTCAGCCTCTGTCTCTTCCTCTCTGTCTCCACCGCATATGCTTTTGGGTGCTGCTGCAAAGATGCTGCGTCACTGTGCCTGTTTCATATGGACACAATTGCTGTTTCAGACCAGTAACAGAAAAAAACAAATGTTTTTCTCTTGTTTCACTTGTTTCTCCTTTTGAGCCACCTTGTCATGCTGGGGAATTGTTTGTGTATGTGTACCTGAATTTGTGAAGGTATTGTTTTTATGATGAATCCAGCAGTCTGTGAAAGTATAACAACATGCATTGTGTATCTGTCATTTGTTCAGTATGTCTGAGAGCATGTGCCTGAAACAACTGTGTGATTAGTGCTTTGTGTGTGTGTGTGTGTGTGTGGACATGTCTAGACGGTCCCAGACAGGCAGTATGACTTTCACGTGGTTAATGTGCAGATTGGAAACGTGCATTATCCCAACTAATGAAGACATTGCAGATTCACTCTGATTGTCAAAAATTACTTCTGCTTTCAAGTGTTGTCAACTGTTATCCAATTGGATGCCACTAATTGAAAAGTTGGAAGAAAAATAAATGATATCACCAACCTCAGCTTTTATCTTTTTTTATCCAGTTTTGGATGAAGCAGTATAGCTACGGTGGCCCTGAGAGGTCAAATGCACTACTTAGGAAAAAAATAAGTAAATAGAAAAATGCTGCAAAAGCCAAAAGAAAAAAATTATGAAAGAAAATGGAAGTGTTTTTGGGAGATAATGATGTGATGAAACAGCTGCAAACATCACAAGCTAACAGTAGCAAACATGAATCAAATAGACACACATCACCTGCATTTCACTGTCTGTTTCGAATCTCAGTGTAATCCTTTGCATGTTTTGCTTTCTGTCACTTCCGCAGCTTGTCCGTCAAGTTATCATGTCCCAGAAACACTTCAGCTTTCCCTTGTGATTTTAAAAACAATGAATATATATATATATATATATATATATATATATATATATATATATATATAATATATATATATATATATATATATATATATATAAAAAGTAGAAATTGAAGTCATTTTGATGTAGTAATTATTTCAGTGGTGTAATGAAGCTTCCATACAGTATATCCCAGCTGTTCACTAGCTTTAACTTGACTATTTAACATTTCAGAAGCAACACATCAATATCAGAGATTAATGATTTAACAATACAGTACTACAATTTGACCCTATCACACAACAATAGCAACAATGGCAGAGAAGTAATTTCTTAAAGAAATTATTAAATTTTTAATCCAAATTTTTGCCAAAATTTTCAAGTATTTTGGCTAAATAGTAGAGGTGGGAATCACCATACATCCCACGATACGATATTATCACAATACTTAACGCACGATACGATATTATTGCAATTTTTTTTTAAATATTTTGCGATATTCAGATTCTGTACATAAAGGTAAACTTTATCAATATTCATTTTATCTAATATCAAAGTCTCGCACTCAGTCTTTCTCTCATTTCAGTCAGTGTTATTGTTGACAAACTGAACGGTTTGTATTACAGTCTAGTCCAACTTAACTGAATGCAACCATCTGGTACAATTATAGCTATTCTGAACTATGCAATTTATGAAAACTATGCAGCCCATTCAGCAACTGAAGAATTTGAAAGTAAATTAAAACAAAATATAATTTTACATTAAATAAAAAAGTTTTAAACGTAATTAAAATAAAACATTTCTTAAATTAAAATAAGTAAACTGTCATGTTTATTTCTGCCAAAAAAAAGTTAAACACATTTGGACAGTGAAGGAATGTCAGGATTCTTGCTCAGAAAAAGGTTCAACATGCTCTGAAGTCAGAGCATGTTCCAGTCCACAAAAACTTTTTTGTAACAAAATATCGATTTCTGCTGTCCCTGTATCGATACATTATTAGCAAACAAAATATCACGATACTACACAGTATCGATTTTTTCCCCCCACCCCTACTAAATAGGTATTCAAAATAAATGTTTAGGGGTTTTATTAGTTTTAGAAATTATTTACATTATTTCTTTCAAAATTGTAAACTTAAAATATGCATTAAAATTCACTAATTCATAGTTTGCTAATTGGTTAAACATAGAGAACTATAGTGGAGTCCAAATCCCAGAAAACATTGGCTGTACTGAACAGTGCTCAGTGATTTTCATCGTTTTAAACATGTTTTTAGTGCTCTTTCAATTCACTGCAGTTCTTTGTCTATGATTACTTCTGTTTTCTTCATCTTAGAGGCTATGCTCTAGGACCAAGAACATGACAAGCACAAACAAGTGTAGCCCACAGTACTGGATGTACTAACATGTATTTTTTTTTACACTGCCCTATGTTTGGCAGCTAAAGACTACCAGCACACCAACAAGACACTGTCATGCCAGATACTAAGAGCAATAACTCTCTTTGCTCAAGGCTTATCATCACTGTCAGTTCAAGACAACCAGCAAATAAAGGTTTTTTAAAATAAAAAAAATGCTAGATAACTGTTATCAAATGATCAAACATCAAAGTGTTCTTATGCAGTGTGTCTTGAAGTTAAATTGATGTATTTTGAATCAGTTTCAAAGATATTAGGAAAAAATACAACTGAAAAAGATGACATAGTTGTTTTTTTTAAATGTTACACAAACAGAGTCTTTGTTGTCACTGGTCATCAGTCGGTTACTGCCACCCTGTCAAATATAGTGAAATTACAGCATTCAGGCCTCTTCTGTTTTTGAACACTTTATGTGCAGGGCTCACAAAATCGCTAGCCCGACGTCCCGGGGCTAGCGATTTTTCCAGTCGGGCTACCAAAATCTAACTCAGC
Organism: Simochromis diagramma; assembly: GCF_900408965.1. Taxonomy (NCBI): domain Eukaryota; kingdom Metazoa; phylum Chordata; class Actinopteri; order Cichliformes; family Cichlidae; genus Simochromis; species Simochromis diagramma. Next base: position 11,321,901 of record NW_024386831.1, read on the forward strand.
CCTGCCCGTCGGGCTATCATAGGAAGGAAAATATATGTCTATGCTTTTGCATTCTTTCGCCAATGTAGCTGAGTAATTATGTCATTGGCATCGATGAGCCACTGTCAATATGTGACATATTGAAATCGCGTTTGAATTTGCGCTTGTTTTTTGCTTTCACTTTCATTTTGTGATTGCGCGAAAGGTGTGTAGAGAGCAGCAGCAGCACTGATTGGTGAGTGACGATTAATTGCGCACCAATTCCTCTGACATCGTCTTATCACTCATTAGCTTACTATTCAAACATGACAAGTGAAATCTCTCGCAGCAAGCTTAAACATGTGAGAGGTTGAGTGCGCAAAGAATCGCTGACTGTTATGTAAGTACGTGTATAAAAGCAGCAGGATTTACGCTGGTATTTTAGTTCTGCTCAGCCAAATAAGACAGGTCAGGGTGAAGAAGGGGCAGCCAAAGAAAAGCTTACCACAAAATGGAAAAGTTATGACAAATCAGACTATGAGGCAAAAAGAAAGCGCAGCTTTTTTGGTTTCATGGACAAAACAATTTCTGTGGCTGGAATATGACAAGCTAAATAACATGATGTTCTGCCAGGTGTGTTGTGAGTTTCATTTGATTTCTGAGTCGACAAGCGCCTTTGTTACTGGGACTAGTAATTTTAAGAAAGACCCCATTAGAACCCATGAGAAATGCAAGAAATGCATTATTGCCCAGTCTGCAGTATCTTTCCCAGAACAAACAGCAATTGCAAAAAACATACTAAAAATAAACCAAGCACAACAAGAACTCCTGAAAAAGCTGTTTAGAACAGCGTGCTATATTGCAAAGAGTGAACTACCATTGGCAAAATTTAGCAGTCTTTGCAAACTTCAAAAAGCAAATGGCCTTGGTTCCACTTACTTCTTACCCGTGACTTCAGTGGAAATTTCAGATTCAGGATCTGACACAGACTGATTCATGTTCTACACAGTTCTTACAAGTTCATAGAAATTTCTGTTCCATTTGAACCAAGTATTTGAGTTGATGATTGTAATTTTTATACAGTTGTTGTGATTTTTATTTTAACAAATTTTTTTGCTAAATTTTTGTTTCCATTACAATATCATATTGTAATGGAAACAAAACATTAAAAAAAATTGCTTTCTTTTTTTATTCGGGCTACTTAAATTTATTTTGGGCTACCAAAAACTGAAGAAAGCCTTCCCGAAGGGCTACCAGAGATTTTGAAATTTTGCGAGCCTTGATGTGTTATTGAGTTGATTTCATTTTTTAAAAAGATTAACTTTCCCATCCATAACCCATGATGCCAAAGTGAAAATATGTTTTACATTTGCTATCCAACAAAACCGGCATTATGTGAACCACCTTGGTAGGACTGCTGCCCACTGACCAAAGAAACCCGTGGATATTAAGAGAAGGATAAATGATGCCACATACAGAGAGAGCCTAAACATAATCCTCATCCCGGATTTTTAAAAGTTGTTATTCTACTTTGTACCATGCACCTTGTTATTGTGGGCTATTGAATATACATTAGTGGGAAATTGCTTTTTTTTTTTTTTTTTTTTTTGTCTGTGTAAAATTGAACCTACAATGCAGTCACATTTGTAAAAACCAGGACATTTAAAGCATAAAACCACTGTATGTAACAAACTTGGGAACCTTTGCTCTAAGCAGTTTTCTCCTTACTGACAACACACCAGTGAGACTCATATTTAATTATTTATTCACTCTAACTGGCTACAGGTGACAATTTTCACTGCCACCTTTAATGCTGCTGTTTCTACAATATTCATAGCCGTTCAATCAATAATAATCATTCAGCTCCAGGGTCTACGTTAGTGTTTCTCACTTCCTCTTGCACTCTCTTCTAGAAACACACACACACACACACACACACACACACACACACACACACACACACACACACACACACACACACACACACACACACACACACACACACACAGACAACAATCAGTATGGCTGAGCAGGGTAATGTTTGTCAGTTTCCGTGTATGTTCAAACACAATGAGAACACCTGATGTGAAAACATGCAACCCTTCTGCACGTCTCGCTTTCCCTGCTGTCACCATGAGGGAAAACGTTAGTGGCATTTCCCAGCAGGTCTGTTTGACCTTCTCTCGTTTGTTTAGCCTCTACTTTCTCCTTTGCTCCATCACAATTTGGTGGCTAAACCAGAAAGTCAGGCAATCCTTACCAGAGAATGTTTCACTTACATATTATGTTTTATAAGGGAAACATTCTCAGTTGTGTGTCACAAAGTTGAACAAAAATATTAAAAACTCGCCCGCATCAGGATTACCACAACAACTGCAGAGATATGGATCAGCTTTTGATCGATACAGAGCACAAGAAGTGCTGGAACCTTTATAAAGTCCAGGATTTGGCTTACTAAGGTCTAGGGAAGAACCAGCAGTGAACTCACTTAACAAAGGCCACATATATAATAATGTAAAGCTACATAACATAACATTTGAAAAAGTAATAATGGCCTTTCATTTGATTTTAATGTTAATTAAATTAATGTTAAATTAGTCACTTAGAATCAGCAACCTTAATAGTTATGATAAAGAATTGATGAAGTCTGTAGCAATATGTTGTGAGTGGAGATTACTGTAGACAGGGAGAGAATGTAATGTTGGTATTGTCAGCCACTGCAGCAGTGACGTAATGGCCCAGACTCCCTCCATTCCTAAGGCTAGACTCTTTTATTTTCTTTCTTTCCTTGTCTACCTCTCCCCTGCATCTTTTCATATTTTCTTCTCTTCATATCTAATTTACTCATTCTGGATTTCCACTTTCGTGTTCTCAGCTCTCTTTATCTTCATTTCTTTCTTTTGTTGTCAGGGTGCTCATCCATATTAACAAGAATTGTTATGAAATGCACATAAATGAAAGGATGAGATATTCTGCACGAAAAAATTTGTGTTTTCTTTGTTTTTGTGCACTTTGTGGTGCCTTTGTAAAATACTACCAGAACTGTGTTGGTTGCAGTTTTTAGAATCCAGAAAGTTTAAATTTGATAGATAGTTGTTTTTATGCTTTATTTTATGGTAACAGTCTGGCCACGAAAGAAAATTGCTTCCTACATGGAAAGACTGGCGTTGAAAGGATCTTGTCTGAACATTTCTAAACATTTTATTTTAGGAGCAAATGACATATTTATCTGCACTACTCTGTGCAGTTTTATGGTCACATAAGTCATATGACATGCTGTTATAATAAACCATGTGTGGTTTAATGGGTCACAGATAAAGTCTTGAGATGTTTGGTCTCTGTCCCCGTAAGAGGAATTGAAACTGTTCACACATCTGTTCAGTCAGACTCACTGACCTCAAATCTGAGTAAAATTCAATTTAAAGTAATTTTTTTTTGTTAAATTAGGAAAATGAATCAATCTGCTTCCAATCAGTCATAGCATCAAAAATCACACCCATCCTTCAAATCTAGCTGTCTAAAATGTGATGAATAAGATTTTTTTTTTTTTTTTTTTTTTTTATATGCCATTGTTCAGTAAGATAGAACAACTATTTAAGCTCTCTTATTTGTAAGAGGTCACATTGACAGATGGATCTGCATATTTGTGATTTGGCACAGACATTTACACTCAATGCCCTTTCTGATGCAACCCTCAGGGATTTGCACGTCCAAACCACATGTGTTAGGTTACACCATGGAGCCACGTTGTTGTTCAGTCAAAACATGTTGATTTTTTTTTTTTTTTTTTTGATCGGTGTCTACAGTATGATGTCAGTGTGCCTTTTAGGACTGCAAAAAGTTGAATGGTATAGGTAACATGAACAATTCAGTGTTTAATTTTTATTACAAGTCATATTGTCACTTCCGTTTTGAACAGTGGTTGTGCACATCACCGTGTTTCCTTACAATTATATCTAATTAATACATTAGATGTATGTGGATGCTGATAAAACATTTGTTGCTTATTGAATTACCTAAAAACGTTGTTGTCTGCCACCTGACACCAGCACTTCTAATTAAGTCTCGAAAATAAAGCAAATAGGTATTGTGTTTGAATTCAGGCTTTAAAGCAGATAATATTAATATATATATATATATATATATATATATATATATATATATATATATATATCTGTATCTGAATATGACAGCATTACAGTTAAGACAGATTGAATGGGCTAAAAGAGCTCTCCATTTAATGAAATACATACAATTTTTTCATGGGGGAAATAATTAATGGATAGATGGTGAAATCACAAAAAGAAAATTCATGTATCAAGTCATACACTTTGCATTGAATGACAGTTATCATTGAACTGGATTGTCTGATGGAAAATGAATGAAAAAAATGAATTTATAATTGAAAAACCCTTATACGTCACACCATCTCATTCACTTATTTACATAAAAATAAAACATAAGTCTCTTATTGACTTAATTACACATTTTTACTCTAATAACACAGAAGTTGTGCTGTCATTGTTGCCGATAATGTCAGCTGGTGTCAAAGAAGATAAAATCTTTTTCTGTGCTGGCAGTTGTTCGTTGTGTTTGTTGTCTTAATTTTTGCAGTGTTATCAATGCTGTAGTTTGGGTATGTGCATGCACACACACACACCTTTAAATGAACAGAGAAATTCATACTTTCCCATTAGGCCACAGCACCCGCTATTTCTGAGGGGGAGCAGGTTAATGAGGAGAGGGATGATAAATGAGGGGCTAATGAAGAAGAATAATCACTATGTTCAGTTTAAGCTCTGGGAAATTTCTGTTAAATGGCACAGATTTTTCATTTTAGATATCAATTACATATATATGCATATGTTGCTTTTCTCAAGCTGCCATCCCAGCACAGTAAGGTAGCTGGACATATCCATTCATCTCATACAGCTTACCACAAGTTCTAGATGTCCTGTCTTAAACGAACAAATGGCTCATATTCAGTAGATTTTGAGGAGGCCTTCTGAGCATCATTTCCATTGACCTGAATTAACTTGAGGGTTCTTTCTCAAAAATAAAATGTGAGCCTCCTCTGGAAATGTTGCAGGATCATAAAAATGATTTGTTAGCAATCTTTGCAAGAGAGGTGAAGAAACTTTAATCAAGATTGAGGTGATGGACCAACTAACTTTGTCACTTCTTGAGTTTTTTGAGGTTTCATAGATTAGAATAGAATAGAATTCAACTTTATTGTCATTGCACATGCACAGGTACAGGGCAACGAAATGCAGTTTGCATCCATCCAGAAGTGCTTTAGTGATATAGATATATTACAATATATATTAGCAATAGTATAGATATGTAAGTATATTACAGAAATGGGTCTATTATGGTATGTTATAATGTACACGGTATGAAGTATGTTGTGAATATTCTATAACTATAAGTATGTACAGGCTGTAGTGAGTACAAGCTATGTACAGGCTATGAACAGGATATAAATATGAAAAACTATACAGAATATGAAATAAATAACTTTACAGAAATCTGAGATATACAGCTATACAGAAATGGGAACTATGCAAGTTGTAAACGGTTGTAGGATTAAAAATTATCGAATGTACAGAATGATTATTTACACAGAGCTATACAGTAGTGCAGTTAAGATAAGTGAGATATAATTCCTACAGAGGCTATATAAAGTGCTAGTGGTTGTGAGTGGTGGTTCAGTCCATGTTATTATTGTGTGTTTGAGGGTACAGTTGTCCATTGTGGGTGTGTGTATGTTCAGTCCATGTGTTAACGTGGGTCAGATGTCAGGAGGCAGAGTTCAGGAGTCTGACAGCTGTGGGGAAGAAGCTGTTCCGGTACCTGGTGGTCTTAGTCCGGAGGCTCCTGTAGCGCCTCCCAGAGAGCAGGAGGGTGAAGAGTCCATGTGATGGGTGACTGGGGTCTTTGATGATTTTCCCAGCCCTTTTCAGACACCGCTTCCTGTAGATGTCTTTTATGGCAGGAAGTGGTGCTCCGGCGATGCCCTGGGCAGTTTTCACGACCCTCTGCAACGCCTTCCGGTCCGAGGCAGAGCAGTTCCCGTACCAGACTGTTATACAGTTGGTCAGGATGCTCTCGAAGGTGCAACGATAGAAGTTCACCAGGATGTCTGAGGACAGGTGGTTCTTCCTCAGAGTCCTCAAGAAGAAGAGGCGATGGTGAGCCTTCTTGACCAGCTTGGAGCAGTTGGTCGTCCAGATGAGATCCTCGGAGATGTGGACTCCCAGGAACTTGAAGCTGCTCACACGCTCCACAGCCGTCCCCTTAATGTGGATGGGTGGATGTGGGTCAGCATTCCTCCTGTAGTCCACGATGAGCTCCTTGGTCTTCTCGGTGTTAAGCAGCAGATTATACACAGGTTCCACCATACCTACACAATACACATAGGTCTGCTTTGATACTGTACTCTATAAGAGTTGTTCTGCAGAATCATACAGGCAGGAGTAAAGACCTTAACCTGCAGAGCATACACTCATTAAAAATTAAAGCTTTACATAACCATACGATTAACAATCGAACCTACTGGGAGCCAATTTTACAGTATTACTGAATAATCCAAGACTCAGAAGATTTTTTTTCCTGAAAGCCCTTGCGGCATCAGCACATACATTTCGACTCCTCGCACCAGTCCATTCACAATAAATGAGATTCTTGCATTTTCAAAGCAGGAAGCAGCAAGCTTGGTCAGTTGAAACACACACATGCATACGCACAAACATAACCCCCTACAGACTGCACAAAATGTGGGCTGACAGGTAGCTGCTGGATGTGCAGTCCCAGGAGACAGAACAAAGCACTTTCATTTTGTGTGTGTGTATGCTTAATCAGTATGTGTGTATTTGCAGGATCAGAATGTGTGATCATTCTGTGTGTGTGTGTGTGTGTGTGTGTGTGTGTGTGTGTGTGTGTGTGTGTGTGTGTGTGTGTGTTATAGGTACAAGGTTACATAAGAAGGAAGCCAAAGTGACCTTCACTGAGAGGAAAGAAAGTAGCTTAAAGGGATGAGTCCAAAACTCTCATGGGCTCACTCTATAGAGTGCGTATTTGTGTGTGTGTATGTAGAAGACTGTGTATGCTGGAGGTGTACACAAGTAGGCTATGGGTTGGTCACAGGTAGTTGTCATTTGTGGATCAGAGAGAAACAGCTATTAGAAATTAACACAGCTACGATCAACAACACACAGAACAGATAGGGCGATAGATAGATAGGCGATAGGGTGTGATGGAGGCCAATGATCCACTGTGGCTGTTGGCGCTGCGCTTCCACAGGCCGCTGGTGTAGAGACTTATTCCTGTTAATGACAACAAGGAAGCAAGACGAACAGCAATTTTACTTGCTAGCAAGGGAGGCTGGTCGGAACCAGGGCTCTTGGAGCTAAACACTCCTCACCTGTCTCCTAGCCAACTCCAAATAAACAGCCTTCCTTGCTGCCTTTTTATTGAAAACAGTTACAGTACACACAAGCACCACCCATTGTAAAAAAACAAAAAAAACAAAACAAAAAACAAACAACCCTTATGGTCACAAAAGATAAGGTACTGTGCGTGTATGTGTGTGCATGTGTGTGTATGTGTGTGTGTATGCCTGTGCGAGAGTGTGTGTATGCATGCGTTTGTGTGTGTGTGTTTGTGTTTGGGGGTGCGTTTGTGTGACCTCCTGCTTACCAAAAGGATCATAAAAGCAGGAAGCTTATTAAACAAGAAAACAGAACCCTCACATAGATTTGCCTATTATAAAATACTATAGCCTCCCCCACCAACAAACTGGCTGGAGAGTTGGTCAGAAACAAAGGAATGACTCTGATCTGATCCTACAGTTTGAACTAAGACTTACAAATTTAAGTAACACAATGACAACATTTAACAATTTGACTCCAACAGTGGCGACCCCTAAAGCGAGCTGAAAGAAGTGGAACAACTGAAGAATTGCATTACCACTATTTATTATTCCAGTATTGAGCCTCACATTTTTAATAATTTAAAAGTAAGCCTGGATTTATTTGTGATAGAAAGTAGTGCAATTGCAGGTTTTGGGGCCAGTGTGACTCAGGAGGTAGAACAGGTTGTCTACTAATCATGACAGTTGGTGGTTTGATGCCTGGCTTACCAAGTCCACAAAGTATCCTTGAGCAAGATGCTAAACCCCATGGAAGCGTACGCATGAATGGTTAGACTACACTCAAATAAAAATGCTGAATGAATGGGTGAATTAGACTTATTCTAGAAAGCTTTGAGTGCTCAGCTAGAATAGAAAAGTGCTGTTTAAGTACCATACATAAGTACCAGAACTATTTTCCTCAACTTAGAGTAAAGAATGAGTGGGTTAGAAATTAATTGGAACTTTTAGATAGAGGCTTGGAACGCTGGTTTCAGAGAGGACAGACAATGAGCTTGTTGTTATCAACCATTTATTTAATGGAAATGGGTTAAGGCTTTTCTTCCATCTCTAACCCAACTTTAAAAAAAGCACTAACAAATGAGACAATATGTAAAAAGGTTCATTTGTGGATTAGAGTCAGGTGTGTTTAGAAATCAGACCTTTCTTAGAGGGCAGGGTAGTAAGGTCAATAAATAAATAAATAAATTAATAAATTAATTCTCTATTTTCCAGAAGCTAAAGATTATTATCAAAGGAATGTATGTGACAGTACCACAAGAGATGTTATTATCTTTAGAAAGAATGATAGAGAGTTGAAGAGTGGTAATGGGGACTCACTTTTATTCTTAAATCTTTTATTTTGAAATTCTTTGTTGTATCCGTTGTAAAGTAAATCCAGTGATGCTGGTTATAGTGATGGTATTCCATCTACAACATACACCATATGTAATTTACTCTTATCATGTTATACCCTGAAGTGGAGTGATGTAACACATATTCTGTTATGTTTATGTGTGAAATACGATTATAGAAAATGCAAAAGCCAGTTTGTGTATTGGAAACACAGATTTAAGTGCCTTTGTTAGTAAAAGGAGGAAATCCCATTACAGCTATTTTTTTAAAGTGTTCTTTGAAAAAAAATCACTGACTACTACAAAAAAATTGAAAACAACAATAAAAGATGTTTTTTTTTCATTCTAATCATTGGTCAGTTGGTGCTTTGCACTCAAAAATCTACTGTACAGTACAAAAGGGGGAAAAGGACAACCCTAGTGGAGTAAACACCATGGTGTGATTTAGACCTTTGATGCTTGGCAAACACTATAACAACTTAATGGACTAATTGGTGAGTGTGGCTGCCAGAGACTGGCAGTGTCTCCAGAGCTTCACCAGACCTGGTTCTGGCTTCTTTGTTGTCTGAAGCTGTGTCACCACAGTTCAAAATCATACCTACCCCAGTCTTACACCAATGGTTTGTCTTATTCGTTTGTTTGTTTTTTGTCTCACTGTTAATGAGTTATTTCACTTCAAGGCATTTCATTTGCATTTTTATTAGAAACTCTTGACCATACATAATTGAAGCTAGATGGGTTGATCATGTAGGGCAGCAGGGTACATCTCACAATAAGAATCTGTTTATACAGGCTGTACACTTAGTAGTTAACTTTTAATAGTTGCTTGTGTCATGTACATTTGCTAATGGTGTATTGTTTTTTCTTTTAAGCAATTGAAAAGACTTTTAAACTATACAAAAACACGTAAGCTGAGGGGTAAGAGTGCATACCACATGGCTGCAGATGCCATCAGCTGAGTGTCGGGCACTCGCCTTTTCTATTGTCCACAATGTACAACAACTGAATAAGCAGAGTAGAGATACTACATGCATTATGTAGAAAATGTATGAACTAGTAAATTTAAAAAATACACCAATACATTACTACTTCATTAACTTTGTGAGATTTTACTGGGAGGTACATGAAACAGGTATTCAATAGAAGACCCTTAGTTGACCCTCTTTTTCAGTGTATCCCATCCTTTTTTTGTACAGTTAATTTGTTTGTGGGTTTTTTTGTGTCTATGTTGTGTGCTATCTTTAGTCATCAAGTTTCTGATAAGTGCAATTGGCAGATATACAGAATTTATTTAATGTGTCTGAGTATGAAAAATGTTACAGCAAATTCAGTCAAACTGAAAAAATAAAGTAAATAGCGAAATATGAAAATAATGCAGGAGGTCTGCAGCACTGCTTGTAGGCTTTTGAATCAAATCTAAGTTTTGTTTAGTAATTTTACCAACTTCCAAGCCTTTTTAATAAATTGTGACCCTACCTGCCATTCCCCATGTTTTACATGTTACAGACATACTACCATACTGTTTACTATGCCTATATATTTAATATTGGCTTCAGTACCAGGCTGTATATATATTTTTTCCATATTGTAAACAAATATTTTTAAAAAGCCACAAATGTCAATAACACCTTCACCTTGTGGCTATATTGTCACAACCAACCTGAATTGCAGTTTAGAAAAAGAAAAAAAAATGCCTATTTGTCACAATGGAGTTAATGAAAGCACTGATCACTGCAATGTTTTGTTTTGGGGGTTTTTGTCAGATGAGATGTCTTTCTGCCATTACAATATTGGTTCTACCCTCAACATGTTCATGCATTAGCTGATTGCTTTGCATTATTTACCAAAGTAATTATCAGCACAGTTTGAGTATGCATAGAGGCTAAGACAGTTATGCAAGCTGATGGCTGATGGTGCTATTTAAATTGCAGGGGGTTAATTTAATTATATACTGGGGAAAAAAAGATATTAAAAAAATCTATTTTGGACACTATTAAAGACAACATGCTACCAATAGAGATGTATCTACAGTTGTACCAGTTCTATAAATTGATTAAGGTGTTAATATCACTGATTTATATTTGCTTAAAAGCACTTGCTTGGTCATTGTCATATATGATGCTTATGATTTAGGTTTCCATCTGTTTTGCATTCAAATGATTTAAGTCTCTTGTGATCTACCTATATCAATCATTGAGAGGAAATATACATTACTTTAAAGTATAGTAATATACAATAAAAAGAAATGCTGAATAGCTTTGTACATAACAGGCATTTGATTAGCTGTATTTGCTTTTTTGTTTGCAGTAATGCTGTAATCAGAACTAGTGATAGTTGTGATAAAAAGAAAAAAAAATTGCAGGGAGCTGTAGTTATGCCCATTTGTAGATATATCATTAGAGCAAAGCTGTGGGTAGAAGTGTTGTAGATTTGTGTAGCTTCCTTAAGAAATTGGAAAAAAAAACCTTTTAAGATTTTACATACAGTATTGCATTCTAAAGTTCATTTTGAAATTGAAAACATTCTCACAAATGCAGCCTATATAACTCATAATGACAGATAGATTTGGTTAGTTTTTGTTAGATTTGTTTTCTGAAACATAATAAAAAATCAGATTTAAAACTACATATTCAATTTACTACATACTTACTACTTACTAAATCAGTGCATATTCTTGCCCCCCCCCCCCCAACAAACAAACTCATGCATTTTGTTGGCTGTATACTTTAGTTTGCTGTAATTGCTAAGAGCTGAAAAGTCAACTGAGCTCCAGGCGAGTACAGTCTGCAGTTTTCATTGATGATCTGCCTTCCTTCTGACAAATCTCCCTGTGTCTGCTGTCGAAAATAGGACCAGCTTATTCCTTTTTATCCAGGAGTTCCACATACAGAATGTTTTAGCCTTTGCCCAGAGATGCCCTGTAAAATATAGCTACATATTTAGCTAGAATATAAAGTAATAGGTTTGGAGTGTGACTGTTTTTGAGGTTGTGGACAGGTGTCTTTTATACTGATAACAAGTTCAAACAGGTGCCATTAATACAGGTAACAAGTGGAGGACAGAGGAGCCTCTTACAGAAGTTAGTTACAGGTCTGTGAGAGTCAGAAATCTTGCTTGTTTGTAGGTCACCAAATACTTATTTTCCACCATAATTTGCAAAGTTCTTTAAAAAAATCAGTGAATGTGAATTTGTGGATTTTTTCCCCCCTAATTTTGTCTCACACAGTTGAGGTATACATATGATGAAAATTGCAGGGCTCTCTCATCTTTTTAAGTGGGAGAGCTTGCACAGTTGGTGGCTGACTAAATACTTTTTGTCCTACTGTACATTGCAGAGCAATATCCTATAAACATACAAGTTTGCATCCAGATATGCTTTTCATTTTTAAGGAATTTGGAAAAAGAAAAAGCTCACTTTGAGATTGTGGGCTGTGTAGATTAAAAAGGGTAATTTTACTGATTTTATAATTACATGGAAAAAGTAATAAAAAAGTGAATGTACTTTAGAAGCATTTTTGTTCTTGCCCACTGTGATGATTAATAATTTCACCACATCACTACGTATCCATCTGGGTTTAGTACACAAACAAACTGTAGTAGTTTATATGCAAATTATTTCTGCAATGAATGTTCAGTGATTAAGCCATTTACTCTGTTTGTTATGCATCATTTATATGAATAGAATGTGTCTAATGCAGCAGCTCTAAAATAAAAACCTCTTTTGTGTCAAGTTTGTCTGTAAGCTGCTTTTGCAAGATCTCGTTTGAATTATGTGGACATTTTGGAAGCTGGAGTTGCTGTTACTGCTCAGTTACATTGCATGAGTTAAACACAGGCGTGGGAAAATAGTAGAAATATCTGTGTTTCTATGCTTGGATGTGGTATTGTCCTAGTTTTGACTATTACTGTGGCAACTTAGTGATTAATTTCAATACATCATGTCATATCATGTCACACACAAACATATTTTATTTTTTGGGACAGTCAAATAATTCTAAGAACAAAGAAAACATTCACAACTGCAGACAAATAGAGGCTTACGTAATTCAAATAAGTACTGATCTTGTTTTTCTTAACTTACAGGTGCAACAAAAGGGCCTGTCACACTTGGCTTTCTCTGTTCTTCTGACAATCTCTACGTCAGTCTTTTGATAGTGGGAGAGAAGATAGTTTCTCTGGATCCAGCCTGACTCCTATTCCAAAGTTCCATCCCACCTAATCAGGTAATGACTCCGCCGTATGTGTAAACAAACATAATGCCAGACTTGGTAGCTGTTTTTTTTTTTTTTTTTTGCTGATTTTAAAATTGGGCCCAAATGATTAGAAAAAAATAGTATGCATAGAAAGATATGCGTGCAGTAAGGCCCAGGCTCCTGGTTCTGTTCTGGAACTGTCAAAATCATTGCTGTCGGTATGATAATGATTAAAAAGTAAATTGTTACTTTGAAACAACTCACCAAATCTAAATGAATTAAGCCAAAACCAGCCAAACCTCATCTACTATCGTGCTAAGCCTGTTCAGAATCAAATTCATCTATTCAAACATACAAGATGAATAACTGTCAAAAAGAGGAAAAAGAAACATTTACAACAAGAGAGAGCTGGAGAGAAAGAATGCCTGTTACCTCCACAGATGAAATGGCTGTGTGGGTGGATGTACATGTGAGTGCAGGCTGCTAGGAGCTATGAGTGGGAAGTGGGTACTGAGTGGGAAGAGAAGAGCTGCTTTAGTGAGACAATCAGCACCAAGACCCACTGAAAAGCAGTCACGCTTTCATGGCTTTTCTTTGTTTTCTGTGTTCCAGGTAGTGAGGTTGGCTATGGATAATTGGTAAAAGTGTCTGTCTGTATAGAGCGTGTTTGTATGTATCGAGGTCAGCTGATGGTGTGTCCCATTATTTCTCACATAATCATGATGTAGTTTTATAGAAGACTCCATAGAAACAGGATAAAATAGACTCACTGGACAAAAAAAATATTGTTTAAAAGTGACAGTAAGCCTCAAGAACTCATGTAAATGGACCTGCTGCTTTATTTCGGTTTCGGCTGGTTTATGCCACAATATGATTCACATATATTGTGTAAACAACAAAAACAAAATGCTTATGTGCACGTATGATAGGCACTATTTTGGAGTATTTCTAGTGGAAAGGGACACTGCATATGTATACATATTCACTTTTTATATATTGCGCATTTAAGCATTTGTATCCAGTAGTAATGACGACATTGTTGTTGTTTATATAGAGAAGTATTATTTCATGCTGTTCAACATGTTTTTTTTGCTCGTGCGCCAAAAATCACGAATCACAAAAATCCTCAGATGTAAAGTATTTGCTGCAGCATTTAGTCTGCACCTACAAAAGCCTACAAAACGTCAGGTGCTGTAATAAGGTCTTAAAAGCCTGGTAAAGCTGATATAAGATAGGTCTCTTTTTAGGTTTTAGAAAAAAGGCATTATTAAGAAGGAAAAAAACCCACAGTGCTGATGAATTTTAACATTTTGGTTTCTTCTGTGAGTTTTCTACAACTTTTACAACAATTATTCCCCAAATCTGAAAGTACTACCTTGATGCATTTTTATGCATCATTAGAAGCTTTTACTTAGGAAACTGAATAAAACTGTGTTACCCATGCTAAAGTATAGCCAGCTGTGTGACTGCCAAGTGTACTCTGCCATATAAAATACTTCTAAAGGTACAGTTATACACTCTGGGAAAGCTGAGAGTTAGATGAGAGGATTCACCAGTTGCCAGTTTGTCTGAAGACTGAAAAACCCGGAAACAGCTACGTTTGCTCAAGTGGTGACCTGCAGTTACCGTATTCCTTTGAAGAGCTACTTGACGCTGGCTTCAAAAGTTAGCCAGTCTCGACAGACTTTAATGTTAAATTGCCTAGCTTCATTCATGAAATTCAAATGTTTGTAATATGATACAAAAACAGTTTTAGATTTTTTTAAGGACTTGATTTTAAGTGTAGATACTTTATATTGACAAGTGTGCCAACATATGTAACTGCATCCTGTACTGTCCACTAGGATTCACCTAGTGCACCTATTTCAGCTGTATTTGTGGTATTGGTGCTCTTTGGTGGATGTTGCTGCAGATGGCTGACCCTCCCTGAGCCTGTTCTGCCCGAGGTTTCTTCCTGTTAAAAGGGAGTTTTTCCTTCCCTCTGTTGCCAAGTGCTTCCTCACAGTGAGTCATCTGCTTGTTGGGGTATCCTCTGTATTATTCTAGCGTCTTACAATATAAAGCCCCTTGAGGGGACTGTTGTTGTGATTTGGCACTATGTAAATAAAATTGAAACAAATTGAATTCTAATTATCGGGTCAATAAAATTTATCGATGCAGCTTGCTATTATTAGCTAATAACCTAGCGTTTTATATTCCTGAATCCCAGAATCAAGACTGCAAATGACATGACATGACAGCTAAACCAGAAGCATCAAAATATGGGGTTCACAATCCAGTGGGCAATCTTTCAACAAAAAAGTTATATCTCATCTGTCAAGTATCAAAATCTCCTGTTTTATATGGAGTTATGAGTGGGAGCAGTTTCCAAGGATTTACTGGTCATAGCCAAGAAGTAATCTGGCACATAACCCCCTACCAATGAATTGCTATTGTGATAAGTTTTGTTTTTGTTCTATATATATATATAGGGTATGCTGTAAAAAATGCTAGTTTTATATTATATTGATTTCCCCTCATATCAGACTATTGGTTGAACAACTATGTGTATGATCTCGTTCTCTAATAACTGCGCGCTTAACACGTCTACTCGCATTTGACCTTGAACATGCAACATAAAAGAGCGCACATACTTGGGGACACAAGAGCTTGAATCCCTAGCCTCTCTTGCTCTCGGGCTTCTGCAGCTAGATGGCCCTCAGAGGAGAGCCCTGCAATGCAGCATCTGTGTGACTCACACATGCACGGACACGCGCGCGCGCACACACACACACAGCGAGATGGCAGCATGTAAAAGTGCTCAGATCGTAGGAGGGAAATGAGGTGGTAGAGAGAGCACAGTGAGGAGAAAGATGAAGCCTGATGAAAGGTGGAGGAGAATGAGTAGGAGGAACATTGAGTGTAGGAGGTGGAGGAAGGTGAACAGGAAGAAAAATAACAGGTAGGAAGAAAATTTCTAAGTGGAAGGATGATAAGAAACCAGACAAAAGAAGAAGAAGCAGATAAGAGCCATGGAAATGACAAATGGACTATTTAATTAGCTCGACGATTACATTGTCTGGAATGAATCTTTATGGCTGATGTGTTCATAGAGAGTTCATCACTCTCACTTCATCTATTTAAGCTGGACTCACATTGTGATTCACACTTGGAGAATAATTGTCTTGAAACAAATGAAAATAAACTAGAATATTTCCACAGCTTCCAAGTTTATCTTCAACATGCTTCTGATTGGTGCATTAGATTTTGCTTTAACTAATTGCTGTTTTCATAGTCAAGCATTATTATACAGGAACAGCCTGTAATTAGTGTTGAAACTACTCATAATTTGCTGAGCAAAGATAATTCATATTAGTTTATTAAAAACTCCCAAATAATAAATACATAACAATACTCAGCAGTAATCCCATTAGTAGTTTTGAACTCACCAAGCGCTATTTTTATAGTGGGCAGGTGATAGTGGAGATGGACAGGAGCAGAGCCTTTCAGCCTCTGGGAGAACATGCAGTTTCACTTTACTGAGCTCTTTTTGCAATGTGACAAGTGACAGATGCATTTAAGTATGAATTACAATTCAAAAATTATGTTATTCCTCTGAACGGATTATATTTATGTTTTACCCACACAGCACGCTTACTTTTTTGAGGCCGTGAGGATGCCCGTATGGAGCAAGTTTTGAATCAAGAATGTGTATTTGTGTTTTGACTCTCAGTTATAATAATGTGCGCAGTAGGCTATATTTTTCTTTTCTCTGCCTGTCTTGTATTGGTTGTGCCTCACAGGACAAATATGCATAGAAAATGTGACAGTGACTGTTAATTATTGTTAATATGCCCTATAGCAGGAGACTGGAGCCCAGATCTCCAACACTGTAGCTCAGTGAAAGTCAGTCAGACACTGTTTAAACTGTACTCCTTTACAGTGTAACTGTGCATGTTTCTGTGAATGTGAATTATGCGTTTCTTTATTTTTTTTTTTTCCATGTAGGAAGCAAATAAAAACAGGCTCCAGGCTTTGAATCCTCTGACTTTATAATGATTGGCTTTTATTGTCAGCAGAAACAGCAGTTAATAACTCAAGAAGGCAACCCCAATATTTGCTTTACTTACATGGCACCCACTGTCCCTCCTCTGAATAACCTCTTTCCCGAAAAGCAGTTTTTAAATTAGATGGGGGAGTCAGGGGAGGAAAAGTACCAAGGATGGTTTATTCTGAGGACACACAGAGGAAAATTGCCCCCTTTCAAGCTTTCTGATTTAAAAAATGTAAAACAACCCACTGCTTTCCAGTAATACTTTAGCTAGAGCTCTGTGCATAAACAGCTCAAGATATTTACTGGATTAATTTCAACATCTCACATCAGTGGTGTTGTGGAAAAAGCAGCTTGTCACTGTTGATTCATTCCTTTTTAATAATCATTAGACGTAGGTGAAGGGAGCAGAGAGGAGTAAAATATCGCCCTCAAAATTGCTTTGAGGCTGAATAACAATGTCAGCGCGTGGAAGGCTGAAACAGGAGATGTAATACGCCTTAGTTTGACATTATGAAGCAGATATCAATTATGGATGTGCAGTGAAAAAACGTCTAGATATGAATAAAAAACTGCAGATATACACATTGTGCATGTTTACAGATTACATAACGACCACTTTGATGGTTTTGTTTTGATTTCTGTCTGAATATCCTTGTTGCTAGTGTTTTCCTTTAAAATATTAACACTGCTGTGATATATATGCTCACTTAGTTTATAGCTGGCACCTAGGTGACAACACATCTCGCAGGTGATCTGAAGTAAAAAATTACTTTCTATAGGATAAGCAAAACGATGTTATGGAACGGCTGTGTGCAGGCAGGAAAAGGACCCAAAGTGCAGACTCCGGAGACAGACGTGAACTCAAAACAGCTTTAATGCTGAACTCAAAAAAGGTAACAAAACTGAGACTCCAAAAAACAAACTCAGGCAAACAGACAGAACACACAGCATAGTAAACAGTAGATCGCAACACGAACAAACTGAAACACAGGGCTTAAATACACAGTGGGAGCAATCAGGGAATGGTTAACAGGAGAGAAACACAGCTGGGGCAAATCAGGCCTAACGAGACAAAGGAAGCACAACCAGATGCATTTACATGAGACAAGGACTTTCAAAGTAAAACAGGAAACATAACACAGACTGAACTTACAGACACAGACTCACAGGCAGGCAATACAACAGAGGGAACAGAGACGTGGGACCAGGGCAGACACAGAGACATAAACCATAAGATAGAACTCTAACAAAGAAACCAAAGACTAGAAAGGATGAATAATATAATAAACTCAAAACCCTGGGTCAACGACCCAGGCATCCTAACAAACGATGCAGTACTGAAAAAAATAAAAATCTGCATTTATAGTAACGCTAAAAGTATACAACTCTGCAGACTGAAAACCGTATCATGAAGTCATCACAATCAATGCTAGACTACCAAGAAGCACTCACCTATAAGCATCTTCGTAATCTCATGATTATCAATATCACAACAAGGAACTTTTTACACTGCCAAAGGGGCAGATAATCCAAAAAAGTAAAATATTTAGTCCAGAAAATTTACTTTTTTACTTTCACTTTAATTTTTTTTCCAAGTCATTTGATATTGTTTTTCCCTTTTGTGAACATATTTACTTCAACCTTTGGGTGACAATGTGGTGTTGAGAGCATTTTAAGCATTAATTGTCAGCACTCAGACTCTCAAATATATCAGGCATCTGTTTGCAACTGAATTTTCAGAAAAAGCCTTATACTGTGTTTAAACTATATTCACTGTAAATTGCGTCTACTGCACAGCAATTTTAATCCTTTAAAAAAGAGTCTAAAGCTTTAAATTACTTTAGAGCTTGGATCGATCTTTTAAATTAATTTGACTGGATGGTGTGAGGTTTCTGTTTACAAATACATCAGAACATGATTTCAAATGTGGCTGTCACCTTCAACCTTTTACATAAGGATCACTCTGAATGCTTGTGAAAATTGTCTTAAATGTTACAGTGTAATGACAGAAAAGCCAAGTTCATTTTTGTTTGTCTACAAAAAGATCTTTTCTAATGTTTAAAAAAAATGTCGACCAATGCTTGTTTGAGTATTAATATTACAACAAAGAACTAAGGCAACGTTTATAACACAGTAATAGGAAAAATGTACTATAAATTAATTAATGGATGTAGTGTTTGGGTTATTTTATAGACTCTTGAAACCTTAAACTGTTTTTGCCTAACAGGCAACAAAATACTATATAGTAACATGAAAGTGCTGCAAGCTACCATCCTAACTATCCACTTGCAGCATTGCCCTGCTCTGCTTGTCTGTTCACTATTCAACTCCATTCTTCTCCAGGGCAGAGAGAGTGCCTATCAGGATCAACCAGCCCACTGGCAAAGTGCCACAGGCTTTTTGCCAAGTGCAACAGACCTACTGTCTACTAAGACACCCAGCGTCCAACTCTATCATATCACAATCATACCAGAGTTGGTATTTTAACTGAGCATAGCATTAATTAGTATTTTTTGTAATGTAATTTTTTTATGCATTCCGTTTGATCTTATCTTCTTAATACCTGCTAAACCTCCAGCCAGTATTTTGTTTTGTTTTATAATATTGAGTGAATACAAATGGTGTTAACTAGAATTAGCGAGACACTGAAATTAAGAAGAAAGATGGAGTTTCACATTAGGTGTGGTAATATATTATAATTTCCCCATTTGTTTTATTTGGAGTTTAACCCAGAAGGTGGTGCTGTTTTATTTATACAGCATGCATTGTGCAAAAGTATGCAGAGCACACTTATTGCTACCATCATCATCAACAGCTCAACAGACCTCCAAAGAAGGCAGGGCAAATGTCCCTTGTCCTCTTGTGAACCACCACTGACACCATGCGCCTGGCCACCAGTCAGTTGTATCTGGAAAATTGCCACTGAGCTGAATGTGACCTTCATCATCAAACAGACAGTATGTAGACATGGCATGAGGACAGCAGTCTCATTTCTGAATTTTATGACTCTTTTAATATTGTAATGGAGTCTTGTACGGGGACACAGTGAGTGAACAAGCAACAGAAGAGAGAGTGACAGTAAAGGTGCTGTCCTAAATATACTGTGGCTTTTGGACCGAGACAGAGAGAGCATTTATGTAAAGCAGTTGGTGGTGAGGTGTTCTTTGTCGTGGAGTCTGTGTCGTGGTTTCATTCACACTGGTGTTTCCTTCAGAGGTGACTCATGCAAAGCTCCATTGACTCCTGACTGATCCATTTAGGCAGCAAAGGCTTTATAGCAATCCTATATTCTCTTCTTTTCCAGAATATTCTTTGGTTCTCTTTATTATAACCACCTCTGTGCTCTGTCTATAGTATTCATTCTCAATATTATTTGTGGTCCTCCTGAGAACCAGCCTGCTCATGTGTGTCCTCTGTAATGGACATTTGTTTTTGGTCTATATCTTTTGACCTGTTTAAGCTACCCCACTAAGTCCTGATTTGCAAATAGAGGACATCCTGGGCTTTCCATTGATATCTCATGTGTTTGGGTGTGCTCTTTTAGCTCCAAAGTAGGAAATCACAAAAAAAGTTCAATGGGAAGATTCTTAGTTCCTCAGTTTTCAAGAGGATATTCACACAGTGCTAACAGTTCATCTCAACTATCCCTTGATCAACACCACTGAATGTTATAAATTTGTAACCAAATGTTAAGATTTCCAATCATAAAATAGTGTAGCTATGCTGGTGGCAACACACCTCTTTGGTACAAACTTAAATACCTTACTAGCTATTGCATCGCAGAGATGTGCATGATCCCAAGAGGCTAAAGCCAGTTGCTGTTACCACCGTACCCCTGTATTAGTCCATAAAATAAACTGCAGGCTAAGCGCACACAGTGACAAACAGACAATCTGACAAAGACCAAAAGAAGGGCAGGAGTATAAATGCACACAAGATAATTCGGGGAAGTGGATGCAGGCACAGGTAAACACAAGCAGGGAAATAACTCAAACTGAGGCACAAGACAGAAATTGACAGAGTAAAACAAGGATTAATAAACAGAGAAACTTCGACGAGGGGAACCCAAGGGAAAGTATAATGTGCAAGGGGCTAGACTCAGATAACAGCCTCCATAAATACTAAAGAGTACCTAGTACCTAAGAGTAAACCTGGACCACAGTATACCCCCAAAATGGGACAGTCAGTAGCATGGAAGTGGATAAATTAATACAGCATTACTAGACACAAAAGTAACAGGAACAGAACTCAACAGGCCAACAACTCAAAACCCTGTGTCCAAGACCCAAGACTGTGACAAAGGCAGCTTTGGACATAAGCATAGTTTTAATTAATAAGCAGTTATTAAGCCTAAATGACACATACATTATTTGTAACAGTATGCAGTGCTTTACAAATGTATTAGATCACCAGTCATAAAAAGAAGAAACTACAAATATTTCCGAAACCTGTCAAAATCCTAAACGTTAAATCTATATTGTTATTTATTCTTTAAAACATAATTATGTGCATTTATGTTTCTTACGTTTTGTAAAACCACGGATTAGAACAATAAATTCAGTTAAAGACCTTATTAATACTGGTGGATTAATCATTACAGATACAGAAAAGTTCTTTTGAGTAAAAAATGTTAGCAATAATGTAGCAGCTGAGGAATAAACCTTTTAAATTGGCTAATAAATTTATTAAGCATTGATTATTTATGTTATGCAAATATTTACATTATTTGCAATGACATTTGTGTTTATTAGAGCAGGGCGATATGACCAAAAATATTTATCACGATATACATTTGAAAAAGTGCGATAACGATATAACTGACGATATAATTGACACTAGACAAAATACTTTACAACTCCTCAACTTTATTAGTGCAAAAAAAACCCATCAATGTATTTTCACTTAAACAAGCAGCTGGTTTTTATGTGCATTAAAGTTATATAAAAAATTTAACAGTGCAAATGCAAATTCCTTGCTGACAGTTTAACCAAAAGGCATTTCCAGTGGAAATTGGCCGACATATCCTCAGCATAACCATGTATAATATCCACAAAACTTAAAAAGAGGTTAAACACACACAATATGGTAATATTATGTTGAAGCACAGTACGTATCACTCCGCGAGGCTCCTGCTTACGATAGCCGTAATGCTCCGACAATCCATCAAGCGGTGCGGCTTCATTGCTTAGCAAAGTCGTACTAAAACATTTGACAGATTTTCGAGCGCCGTGTACCACATAAAATCATTTCGAGGTCAGTAAACACAACCAGAATTCATACATAAGGTCCATTGGATTATAAGGGGCACTGTCGATTTTCAGAAAAATCAAAGGATTGATTTTAAGTGTGCCGTATTTTCCAAATAACACGGTAATAACGACGGCCCGCTAGCATGCTCTACCAAAAATAGTGCTTTGTTGTGTATCTGATGGATGAAAGCTAAACCAGTTCCACACCACTGACGTTGCAGCATTTTTACAAACCAATTCTGGTTCATCCGTTTCATTCAACGATCCGCTTTCGCTCTTCTCATTCTGCGTCGCCGCCATGTGCGTATGTAAACAAAGGCACTGCGCATGCGCGTTTTACCCATATTCTATCGCAATATGTCATTTTCCTATCGTTGCCCAAAATTACACCGGTATTACCGTGATGGCTGTGTCTATTGAGCTAATAGTATGATATAGCCCAGCCTTAGTGTTTATTATCCATCTTAACAAAAAATATGGACATGTTGTATTTTCAGTCTTTTCATACATCCTTTGTATGGGAATCACTCTTCTGTTTTCCATTTATTATATTCTGTTCCACTCTATTCTGTTCTCCTGTTTGGTTGACAGTGAGTAGTAGTATTTAATGTACTGTGAATGTAGTACCTAGTGCTCACTGTAGCAGTACCTTGGTCTTCGGCTGTAGTTATTGACTCCCGTTTTCTCGAGCTGACTTCACTTCACTCTCTGGCTCTCTGAGGACCGCAGAGCTAAATGACAAATTGCTTCTTCACACACACCCTTATGCACAACTGCACAGGCTGCCCTGTAAATGCTACCATCAACAGCCCTTCTGCAAAGATCACCAATTCCCTTTCAGAGTATTTCACAATTTTCTTTCTTCTCACTGAGCCCTTTGTTTACCTCTCTCTTTGTCCTTCAAGCTCAGATTCAACTCAGTGTACTTGTTCCACTATTGTGAGATGTAAATAACCTCAACTGAGCATAAAAAACTGTATATACCAAATAAAAATAGTAATAATAACAGCTCAGTGTAATGATTTTGTACTACTTTGAGCCCATTTATCTCTCCTGGCCAGGTAGTTAAATCCTTGACTTTCACTCCTTGTCTCTGACTGTCCCGGCTTTAGGTGATAATAAGAACTGATCAATAGTTTCAGCCTGTCGCTTCTACTTGATCCTTCTCTGTCCTGATCTGATCAATGTTATCCACTCACTATGAGATATTTCTATGTTAGTCATTGAATTTTAAAAGGCACTTGTCATAATATTTAGGAGTTTAAACATAAATGCATTCAATAACAAAGCAATGTTGGTTATTTTAACATGAAAAAGACATGTAAATACTGAATCATAGCCCTACGTAACATGGTATTAGCACTTAACGTTTAGATAAGTCCTAAAATGTTCACACCATGCTGATCAGCTATCATGCTTCCATTAAAAGTATTGGAAAGATGACACACTTTTTGTTTCTGGAACATTTGCCATTGGATTTTCACATAATAGAAGCCAGTATGTTGTAGTGAAGCTGATTCAAACTATTTGTTAGATGTTGGGCTGAATCTTGTCAGATTGATCAGAACCCACCTCTAAACCCTGCAGCCCAGCACGACTCACCGAAAATCCAAGGTCTTCTCTGTTCATTTTCAGCCAGTTGTGTTTTCTGTCTGAGCCGCTGGCTGCATGAGTCATTACACACAAACACACAAATCAATAGGGTTTCATCCAGTGGTTGTCATATGCCAGACAGCATCCAAGGACAGTATTTCACATAACCACCTACACACAAACTCACAGCTGCACTTTCAAAACTGTTGAGTTGAGCTGCAGCAGTGATCATAACATACAAAAAAGAGATTTGCAAATGTGACTGATGTAACATGTCCTAGAGCCTCCTCTGGTCCCTACACTCTTCATTCTCCTTAATGCTGCCTTGCTAAAATTGCAGTTAATAACAGAGACATGCTGCGTTTTGACCATTCCTCATCTTTGCTCCTCCCTCTTCCTTCTCTTCCTGTCTGTATCCCAGAAGGAGAGACCCCAACCCTTGCTAAACCTCTTCGGCTGCTAGCTAGCATCAGCATGGCAGACAGTCGACAGCCAGAAGACGGTACCCCTCAGTGGGACCCATCAGCGGGGCAGGAGCCTGGTGGCACCCATGGAGCCAATGGCTACTCCTCCTCAGCCTACAGGACCTGCCAGCCTGGCGGGACCCATGTGGCCACAGCCCCCTATTCTGCCAGGGAGAACGGCTTCAACGGGGAACTAACTGGAGCTCACGCTATAACTGCAGGTAATGTAATTTTACCTTTTGTTAAAGGCATCTGCTTGTATTAATTGAAAGGTTTCATTTTCTACAGGCAGGATAAATGATGGCTGTGTCTACTGAGCTAATAGTAGATAGAAAAACGCGTAACAGCCTGCAAAATGTTCCTTAGAACAAATGATGGAAGGTCAGCATATTAAAGTTTTACAATTTTAAAACAGGCTGTCTGAAGACAGCCAGCTCTCACTACATATAGTGATGTCTGTAAGTTATTGTGCTCTAAATCAATACAAATGCATTGTTTTGTTTACAAATGTGGTTAATAAAGTAGAGACCCTAAAGATTCTTGTCTAGGGAAGGGGCAGAATTGCATTTGACAACAGCACGTCGGTACAAATAGGTAAATGTGTTGTGCTGTGCTTTGTGATGTAAATGCTCAGTTAAATCATTAAAACTGAGAGCACAGCTGGCACCCAGCGGAGAGTAATAAACACGATAATAGGAAAACCTTTTTTTTTCCCTGTGTGGATGTAAGCATACTCATGAAGACGAAGTGAGGTCTGCAACACTGTGTGTTGTATTATCTGGTTGGGATCCGCATGTGAAACAGCTAAATTTATTTCAGAGATTGTATTCTTTGTTGAAGAAAGTATTTGGCACAAAGGTTCATCAGAAACACATTTCTGTAGAAGTACTGTAGGTGGTGTCAATCGTGGTGAGTCCAATCAGCAGCTTTATATAGAGTCTGAAGAGTGTGTTTCATTTTGGTTTTTTACTCCAGCGCGTGTGTGAAATTTCGGATTGTATGACTGGGCACATTGGTATGTTTGTGTTTGCACATTGGTATATGTGTATTTGTATCTTTACAGTATTCTTGGGTTTGTATGCTGGATAGCGATGTGTTTGTGTGTGTTTGCGTTCTGTCTCCACTCTAAGCTTTCTAAGTCCTCACTGCAGACACATACTGTTATTAACAATGCTATAATTAACACATAAAGTCTGTCCCCCCCCACCCCCTCCAATCGCCAACCTCACTTACACCCTGGAGACAAGACCAGTAACGTACCAATGGTGTAACCATGGCAACTGCTCCCCTACAATTTAGTTTGCCAGGCCTTTGTTCTTTTCAACTGTAGCTTACCACTGACAAGACCAAAAAGCATGCAATGACAAGACCCCAATTAACCTCCCATCTCCCCATTACTGCGACCTAGCAGTTACTAATTTTTGCTCTGATAATGGTGTTTTTGAGTGGCCGTTTTTATGTCTTCAGTGCCCATCTTTGATATGCTTACTTTGTCCATAAATAGGTGAGCAAGTTGTTCAGTAAACATAATACATGGGCACTTGCCTGTACAGGTCAACTGCTTTTTTTTCTGTGCAAGCTCAAGTACAAACACTAAAACTGAATAGTTGTTATATTAATACACTGTTTTTATAGCTAATAATGTTATTCTGCGGAGCATGCAATGGACCGTATCATCAGTTGTAATTACAAAAGTGTACTTTCGTTCCAGTTTGACATCCTGTGCTTAATTAATCCCTTAAGTCAGTTCACATTTTTACCAATGTCCTTTGAATATATTAAATATAGTTTTCAAAATTAACATGTTAATGCCTGTGAATAAAATGTTTTGCTCCCTGCAGTGTCACGAGAGAATTTCCAGATTTTCGGAAAATATGCGAATCAAATACCTACTGTGATGGAAATAAAATTGTCTGTGACCCTTTCCAGATCTGATTATTTTTTGTCTTTATGACTTGTATACTTCCAGTGTGTGCAGTTTTCATCTGTCACCGAGATTAAATGTATCTCACAGGAGTTTAAGGATTATAATGTGTCAGCTTGACAGACCCGTGCAAATCTGATCCAGTCACATGCAGGATTCAGAGGGAATAATCTGATGGGATATCCTGTTATTTGAGTGAATGAATGATCCATCAAGGTCATAAGATTAATGTGAGGATGTCTCTAAAATATGATGACCAACAAATAGCTCTATTATCAGTGGAATAGTAATGGCTACCATTATTCTTACATAATGGCTAATAATGGTAGCCTGTAGTTACAAATGGACTAAGTCAATTTGTGAAAACGGAAAATATCAAGTAGAATTCCTCTTCTATACCAGCTTTCATAGATGCTGGTCTATAACAATGATAATTAAGAGTATATCAATACTTTTAACACAGTGCATTCTGTTTAAATATGACATTCTCTCCCCAGCTGTGTAACCAAAGCTGTGTTTATCTGCAGAGCATCTTGTCAGCAGACATTAGCATTGCCACAGAACAGAGCAGTCTGGGGGATAAGTGGGGTAGGAAAGGTGGCAGAAGGGCTGATACTGGCACTTGGTGAGCCTTCTCTCGCTGTGAAAAGCTCTTCAGACACAACAAGAACTACCGAAGCATGAAATTGCCCTCTTGACTTTCTTTGAAACAAAGTTAAAAAAGCCAGTCGGCCATTCTACAAGTGGTCAAGAGAAAGAGATGAAGCGAGAGAAAGAGTCAGACTTAATAGAAACAGAAAGAATACAAAGCGTTGTTGAGCTCATTACAGGGGGTGCTTGGCTTACATAAATCAAGGAAGCCTTGGTGTTATGCTAGGGCTATTGCTTTGGCTGATGTCTGTGTCATTTATATCGTTGATGTGAATAACTGGGCATAGTGTCAAGAATCCTGGACAAGATTTTCTGTTGTTAATGTCCATCCATAGCAACAGCCTAAATCAGTATGTTTGGCAGCATCAGAGAGGAGATTATTTTTTTAAATATTTCCACTTTGGGCTGGGCCATATCATACCGTTCACGGTAATACCTGTATAATGTTAGGCAATGATAAGAAAATGAAATATCGCGATAGAATATGGGTAAAACGTGCATGCGCAGTGCCTTTTGTTATCATACGCACATGGCAGAAAAAGCATGGCGGCGACGCAGAATGAGAAGGGCGAAAGCGGTGAAACTTCAGTGGTGCAGAACTGGTTTGGCTTCCGTCCATCAGATACACATTTTTTGGTAGAGCATGCAAGGGGGCCATCGTTATTACAGTTATTACCGAAACGATTTTATGTGGTACACTGCTCTCAAAAATCTGTCAAAAAATGTTTTAGTACGACTTTGCTAAGCTGCGAAGCCGCATCACTTGATGGATTGTCAGAGCATTACGAGTACCGTAGTCAGGAGCCTTGCGGAGTGATACATACTGTGCTTCAACATAATATTACTGCATAGTGTGTGTATAACCTCTTTATGCTAAGGATATGTCGGCCATTTTATGCTGGAAATGCCTTTTGGTTAAACTGTCAGCAAGGAATTTGCATTTGCACTGTTAAATTTTTATATAGCTTTAATGCACATAAAAAACAGCTGCTTGTTTAAGTGAAAATACATTGATGGGGTTTTTTTTTTTTGCACCAATAAAGTTGAGGAGTATTTTGTCTCGTGTCAATTATATCGTCAGTTATATCGTTATCGCAAATTTTCAAATATATATCATGATAAATATTTTTGGCCATATTGCCCTGCCCTATTTCCACTACATGTGTATGTCTGATCTGTATGTGTTGGGTTAAGAAAGCAAAATCTAATTGGTCTAATTGCCGAGGATAATATATTTTGTGAAGGTTTTTGTCTCCGATTACGTAGCTACAAACTGAGCTTGCTTGTGTTCTGGCAGGCAGACCGTGGGGATATGGGGAATGAGGACCCAAAACGCAGACTCTGAGATGCAAACAGTGCTTTTTATTTACAGTGAGAAGCTGTAAACACAATAACTCCCCATTGCTCCCTTGAATCCCGTGTGTGTGCTTCCCTCCGACGTCTGTGCTCGTGCTCCCCGCTGTTGTGTTTCCGCACACCCCGTGCGTGCAGCCTTTCTGGACCACTCTTTCTCCTGGTAGGATAACTCAATGAACCCGCACTGGTGGGAGCTCCAACACTCTCCTAAGTAGCTCCCCCGACGAGCCCTGATCACCAACAGGTGTGTGGTAGGAACTTCAGGTGTGGCCAGTCCTCCTGCCGGGCCACACCCATCAGGCCCGCATGTGGCTGTTCTCCATCCTCCAGTCACACTTGTACACACCCACACACCCACATCCTGCCTCTACATATAATGAGTGGAACACAGAACAACACAGCACAGTGCAGAAAGACACACATCCCCAAATAACAACAACAACACTAATAATAATAATAATAATAATAATAATAATAATAAAAACAATAATAATAATACTAATAACAATAATAATGATAATAACGGTCCATCCTGCTCACGGACCCCCGAGTCCTCCAGAGCCGGGTCCGTGACAGTTAGCTGTTAGCTGTCACTCCTGGCTTACTTAACTATATTACATACTTTAAGGTAATCACCACTATGAAAACAGGGGTTTAATTTAACCTTTGTTTTGAAAGAAATTGTTCAAATATCTGTTCTTTATAGCTACAAACAAAACAATTTGTTCCACTGCGATTTCATTGAGAAAATGAAAATAATTAACATTTATTTTACTTCATCAGATGATTTTAAAAATAGAAATTGCTCAGACTTGCATCATGTGTCAAAAAAAAGGAAATAAGTCATCGTTTCTTTTGATTGGTAGCTTTAGACATGGAGGTTGAAACCGAATGACAGGATGCTCGCATCTGAATTACGTATGGACCCAAGTCAATGGCCCACTGGTCTGTTGCTATGACAACCACTTGCTTTACACATTTTGGGTGCCTGCTGGTATCATGCCAAACATCAGTCCTGCTCTCTCTGTGCCCTCTCTCTGTGTGTGTGTGTGTGTGTGCCTGCCTCTGTGTGGCGCACTGTTTGTGCCTTGCGTCGACTTTGGGGCTTCCAGTCACAGTCTCTGCTCAAAGAGGGAGCATTCAGAGGTTCGGTCGCCTGTCATACAGGTAATGCATGCTTTTCTTTTACAGTGAGAGCAGGTCTGTTTATACGTATCGTGTTACTTTTGTTTAGTGGTGTAGTAAGATAGATTCTGCTGTCACAGCCAGTGACAGACAGGCTGTCATTTTGACATCACTTCATCAGAGAATGCTGAGACAGCCATACAAGGCTAGTTTTCATCAGTGCCAGCTGGCTTTATGGATGTGACAAGGTTGGGTTTTTTTGCATTGCTAATGCTTTGTCATTGTGCATTTGTCTAGATTTGTTTGTGTCACACACACACACACACACACACACACACACACACACACACACACACACACACACACACACACACACACACACACACACACAAAATTCACAATTTCCTAAAAAGTGGTTGTTGTTTTTGACACATAAATTCCATACTGCTCTAGTAGTCAAGTTGACATTTCCATATTTTTTAGTTTTCATTTGAATCTTGCAATTGTGCAATTAAGCTACTTCCCTATTCTGTAATAGTTGCACTATCTTCAGTAGATCCCTATGCTTGCTTCAGAAACTTTGTAAGGACATTTGTAAGTGGCTTACATGAACGTAACTGGAATTTTGTGCCAAGCATTAGTTTGAATAAAATATGTCGTTCTCAGTGTTAAAATCATCTTTGCAATTGTTAATGTGGAAAAAATAAATAAATAAATGACACAAAGGCAGTGTGGTTCTAAACCATTCACAAAAATGTACAGGCTTTTTTTTTAATGCCAGTTTTTAGCTTTAGGGGCTGTTATTTGATGTTACAACCATTGAGCAGGTTTGACGAGGACGCCTCTCTTCTACTTTTTAGTATCAGATGAAAGGATTTTGCCTGGAAGCAGTGAAAAAGGTGGTACACATTTATTGCACTTTGCTATTGAAAATGGGAAATGGCGGCTTCGAGTTGGTGAGTGGGCTGTGTTAAGTGTTCCCGGAAGAAGTGAATGTATGTGGGTTATTGCGTGTGTGTGTGCGTGTGTGTGTGCGTATGTGTGTGCCTGCCAGCTTGTGTGTGTTGATGTGTGGGTGATGCTGGAAAGAAAAAGGTTCTTAAACAGCAACAGTAAAAAAACCATCACAATGCCATCCAGCCATACATAACTGCTGTTACTATAGAAATGATGGTTTTGTTTAAAACTCTGCAGTCCTCTCTGATTCGTACATGCATGCAGGCAGACTGATGAAAGCTTGAATGCAGACTGCTTGACCAGTTTCGTATGGTGCCCTTTTGTGTGTGTCCTGATTTAGGATAACACTATATTAGCGCATGAGTACATAACTGTCACAGACTTACTCCCTTGGTTACAATTGAAAACTGTGTGCACGCTGGCTTTTCCTGTTATACTGTAGTTATTTAACACCTACTGCCTACAAGTGTTAGACGGGCATATTGTGTTGACAGCTTCTTGCTAAATGCTAACACTAGTATTACCATCTAACATTGTTTTTATTTCTTTTCTTTTGAAAGATAAAATGCATTTACTGTATAGCTGGTAAAAAAAAAAAAAAGAATTGCAGAGAGTTTATCTAAATTTGCAATAAACCCAATCTGACATTATAGTATCAGGAACTCATTTTGCTAATGGACCCTAAAGCAAAATTGTTGCTGGGCTTTCTGATATATAAATACCAAACAGTACCAAACTGCCTTGTGCTTCAGCACCTGGCCATGACAAACTCTCCTTGGGTTTGGCCACATTTTTGGAGCTTTTGGATTATTTTTTTAAATTAAATATTTACTGTTTGGTTTCATTGGTGTTCTAATGTTCAAAGTTTTTGATTATTGTTAGTTTCCTGTTGTGATTTTATTGTATTTCCAGTATCTTTATCCTGCCAGGTCTAGTTAATTTTTAGTGTTGGAGTGCGTTGTTATGGGATCTGAATACTGGTTAGGATAATGGATCGCTCTACTGTTGCTTTTCATTCAGCTTTAGTTCCTAGTTTGAGTTTGTTACCTGTGTTTAGCTCCCTCAGTGTTTCCCTATCTCCTTTCGGTCCTCCTGCTGCCAGTTTGTTCATTTATCTTTTATTCTTGTGGCTCGTTTTCCTCTCATGTCCGCTGTTTCACTTTCTGTCTGTTTATTGTGTTGATTAAGTTCTGTTTCCTATTCCCAATTAGTCCTCTGTGTACCTCTCTCTTTGTCATTCTCTTCCTGTTCCTGCTTTTTGTCAGGTTTTTTATATTCTTGGTTTAATCAGTTCCGTATTTGCTTTCATTCTGGACTGTTTTACCAGCTTAGAAATAAAGCTCACTTTTTTTGTGCTGGCCTGCAGGTGGGTCCATCTTTGAACTGCATCTTGAGACAGCACTCTTTCCTGGATAATGAAATGAATTCAGATTGATAGTTAAATTACAAAAAAGTCTGCGCCGACGGAACTGGATTCAGCTCACATTTGATAGATTTTGCGTAAAGATAATTCATTAAAAAAATCAAAAACAATAGTAAACAACTGACAGTATTACACATTGCGATATCATTCTTGTATTTCTATGTAAAAAGCTGTTCCATTCTTTATTCTTTATGTTACTTTTAGGTTTGGCAGTATTTTTATAAATGTTACTGTGTGTTATTGAAAAGTAAAATTTCCTTTGTCGTGATGAAAATAGAGAAAGTATTACAGGTATTTTTTTCATACTTTGTGTCTGCATGGGATGTTGTGTTCCCATGGTGACACTTGCAGCCTTCACTAGCAGACATGGTGTTATGAAGACAATCTCAGCCCCCTCATGCTGCCTTTCGTCTCACATTTTGAGTGACATGAAAGAGCTACTGTAAAGCAAAATGGACAGAGAATTAGTCTGGTTGAAACATGTTTAATAATATTGCATTGACCTTGTATGTCTGTGTCTGGGTAGAGCAAGTGTCAGCCCGGATTGTACAGGAAGTGACAGCAGAGGCAGTGGCAGTACTGAAGGGAGAGCAGGAGACTCAAAGACTGCCATCAGGTGAGCTATAAAAATGCACATATGTTCTTTAATGGTGCTACAGAGCAGTAGCAATTGGAAAACTATAATATGCAGGCCCCTGTTCACATGGGACCTGGCCCTGGGTGCAGAGGACATGTCTCCAGATCCCTAAAAACAGCATTTCAGGAGTCGGAGCACCTAATCCATCTGCTAGACAGCTGAAATTATTCATCTTTAGTCCTATTGTTATACCTGTTTTTTTTTTTAATAAGTGAACAGTGGAGCAATATAGCAGACTGTTACTAACCTGAAAAGACTCGCTAATTGAAGAACGTTAAAAACATGTTGCAGCAAAAGAGAATATGTTGGAGACACAGAAATGTCTGTATTTTCCCTCAGCAACTCTAGTAGTTCTTTATAAACAGTAGACCAGTTGTATATTTTGTTTAATTAGTCTCATAACCTGCACACTTGAAAACCAGGCTTCTGGTTGTCAAACATTTACATGGAACAGTGTACCTGTAGTAACAAGAGTAGCTCATACCTCCATCCTTTAATTAGTCACTTTCAACTCCCACGTTGCCTAGCCTGTTTCTTACTGTCTGACCCCCGTCTTTGGCAACAGAATCAAGCAGGGAACAGCCACGTATATAATACCCATAACAGGAGTAAAATGTGCATAAGCATAGTGTAATGTGCCTCTGTATATGTACAGAAAGGATATATGATCTGTGCAGTTTATAACTGTGATTTAAAAAAAAAAAAAAAAAGACTAAATTGTTTCTAATTACTGCTGCAGTGAAAACTGCAGTGAAAACAGTGAGCAACTGACACTGAAACTAAAAATAACAGGGAATATGCACTCACTGGTATTAACTGATGATTTAAGCAATGGTTGGACAGCAATCCTGTTTGGCTGCCAGATGTGGTACCGATTGGATGGCCAGAGTTCATATTTAGCAGTGCCTTTCTTTTTCTGCTATTTAAACAGAAAAATACAAAGCTATTGCTTATTCACAGCACTTTTTTTACAGGGTTCTGCACCTGTACTCCATGTTTTACTCTTTTTTTTTTTTTTTTTTGCTTGTAAAAATGCATGTGAAAATGGAAATTAGCAGTTTTCAGCCTTGCAATACCTTGCTATACATATATATGCTTTGTATACATGCTAGGCATGTTACCTTGCAAGAAGTGTTTTCTGCTAGTGGAAAGTATCCTTTATAATATGTGATTTATTTTTTTTAATAACTTCAGTCTTTTATCTCTGTCACACTTTCTAGTTGAAGACACCACCAATTTGCCTCCCTCGCCTCCCCCCTCACCTGCTGCAGAGCACTTTGGACCTCTAGAACAAGGTAGGCCAAGAATATAAATACATACTCGGTATGTCTCTTAAAGAGAGAGACTTCTTCTTTTGACTGTGGCTTCTGATGCTTTATGACCACCAAGACTTGGGTCTTGGTGTATGCTTGCGCTGGAAGTGCCCCACCTCTCAGGACACGCCCTGCCTAAAGGGCATGAACCACACGTTGATAAACGTTCAGAAAATCTACTTAAGCTGCTATAAGCAGAAACATCTTCTCCTTTTTTCCTGTCATCCATTTCTTTTGGAATACTGCATATGTGTCATCATTGTATGCCTGAAACAGATAAAATGAATATCTTCATTATCATCCCCATTTATCCTGACAAAGACGCAATAACATGCATGAACACTCCACCTCTACTAAGTGCACTCTTTTTGTCATCCTTTCCATCCATTTCCTTTTCTAACCTCTTCATTTCACTGTCTTCTACACACTAATATGACAGCCAATTTAGGTAACCCTCTGATTTCTTGTTGTTTGTGATTTTACTTGAGTTATGTCTTCAGTTTTGCCTGTCTAATCATTGTGTTGCGTTTTTTGGTCATTGTACCCTGTGTCTTTGGCTGTGGCTATAGGTGACAGAGATCTAGCTCTGTTTATACAAATTATACATTTAAGGACTAAGAAAGCTGCAGCAAGGTGTAGAAAAGCCAATAAATTGGGTATTAAAAAAGCCCCTCCCAATGTAGAAATGCAATCTAGTTACATAATTTAGTATAGCTTGCCTCTTGAGAATGGAAGATGATGAATGCCGTTTGCACACATAAAATACTTTATATTTAATTTACATTTTCTGAATCACACAGTGTAGATTTATCCTGTGATTTTGAACATCCCAGTTAGAGCTGTGATAAAGTTTGATTATTTATGTTTGATCTAATTTTTTAAGCAGTGACTGGGCTATAAAACTAAAACTAAAAGAAATAAGGTTAGGGGCTGCAAAGCCTTGTGACATGTGTTGTTATGTGTTGTGTGCTCATGACAAACAGCTGTAAAGCTGTTGGGATGTAGGTTCCTTACTGTAGGTGGAGTGTTTTACAGGACTGAGTAGTTTGTATTAGTGTTGAGGTTTGTTCTCACTGTGGCTTTTAAAACCCCCACAAAACATTACAGGTTTGTTAGCGACTTCTGCTGTATTAGTGCTATAACTGTTGTAGCTGTTTATTTTTAATGTTGTATGTATTTTATTTTTTTGGTTGAATCATTCGTATGTGAAGCAGATATCTTTCACAAATGATACAATATGCCCGTTTTGTTGCTCTCAAAGAATGGCTGGCCCCCAAAGCTTTGTTATCTTGAGTTGCTTGTCACTGTCTGTTTGTCATTGTCCTCTGTGTGTTACGTCTCTCTTGCTCTCAAACAAGTTTTCTCTTCTTCTTCTTTGGCATTCCCCTCTCTGCTGACTCTTTCTGTTTCTTTTGTCGGTTTCTCTTCAAGCTTTATCTCTCTTTTCACTGCAAAAAATGTCCATCTTAAATAGTCAGGCAAAAATTGTTTTGAACTTGCTGGTTACTTAGCATTTCGTAAAAGTTAAAGGACCATAGCTGGGCGCATATTTGTTCTGCTTTCAGTTCTGTTCAGTCTAGTATCAGTAGTAGCTAAATCAATAAGGATACAATAAATGCAGAATATATTTTCCTGGTCATATCTATAAAGTTTAATTCTGCCGTTTGACCAGTCTCAAAAAGTTACATGTGCAAAGTGACTGCTGTTCAGTTGAACTGGCTGATGAAATAATAAAGTCAAGACCAAATGAAAAAGTTTGGACCAAAGCTCCTTATAGGAAAAAAAAAATCTTATATTGCATGTTAAGTCACTTTTAAGATGGTCATTCTTTGGTGGGTTTTTTTCCAGTTTTTTGCTTTCTTCTCCCTTTTCCTTTATCTTTTTTTCTCCATCCTTTTCACTCTCTCTTTCAGTCTGCGTGTCCAGATTTCCCTGCAGTTCTTCTCCTTGTGTCTGTCTTGTTTGTAGATGTAGGGGATGAGGAGGAGGCGGGCCCTCTCCGCCGCTTCCAAAATTCTCGTGAGAGGTGCAAGTTCCTCGCCCCCTCCATCTCAGTTTCCGTGCCCGAGGACGACCCCTACCACTCCGAAGAGGAGTACTATGAGCACCCATTGTTCAGCCCAGAGTGGACGCACTCGGGCTCTCGCCCCACAGGGCAAGCCGTGGCCTTTAGACAGATTGAAGGTGAACCACGCATGGTTCCTCTTTGCCATCCCCCCTCCCTCCATCTCCTTTCTCTTTTTTTCCTCTGCTCTCTTGTGATTTGACTCCCTTCCCCCATTCCTCTCTCCTTTCGTCTTTCCGTCTCTCCGTCCGTCAGCTCGTCTCTTCGTCTGTCTTTGTGTGCGTTTGTGTGTCCTTGTGTTGGTTATTCAATCAAAACAGCATATTAATTTAACAGCCATATTTCTCTTCTGTTTTAAATTTCTTTTACCCAAGCCCATTGCTATCCGTGTTTGCCATGCTGTTAACTCTAACACATAGTAGTGACGGTTCAAAGTAGTTATATAAATAACAGTGTTTTATTGCCATTCGCTCATCAGTCAGACCATCGTGCAAGTCCGACTTGTGGAACATGACCATAAGCCTTTCATAGATGTCTTGGAGACCCAGAGATGTATTTTGGTTCTTTTCTCCAGACTACTTCTCATCCCCTAAACCATACTGTGCTATGTCAGACCCTCTACACTCATCCGTACCTACCTTTACACTCTCACTGTGGCAACAAGGAAGACTTTCAGCTCAGACATATTCACCCACATTTGTGGTTCAGAAATGTGGACGTCATGCACATGCAGTCTTATGAGGCCCTTCTGCCTTTTTAATAAACACCCATTATCAACTCTGTTATAAAAAAAAAAAATCATTCCATTCATTTGTTCTTGTTATTCGGATTCATCAGTAAGCATAATAAATAACCTTTAAAAAAAACCTTTTAAAAAAGCAAACCAATCTAAAAATAATCAGCTGATTTTTCATGGGTTTTTTTGGCATTTTTTAATAAGTTTGTCAGTCATTCAGCACAAGATAAGTGTAAAGTCTAGTATGACTGTAATGCTGTGAAGGTGCTGTAAAAATAGCATAATAAATCTTTGGAAATCTAATGGCAGAATCCAAATCCCTATCCAGTAATATACAAAAAAAGTAATATAGAGAAACCAAGAGCCCATCTCGAACCGATTCAACTTGTCTCAGTTATTAAACTTTCCTGATGCTGCTGATTTTTTTTTCTTGCTCAAAAGAGTACAGGAAAGAAAGTTCTTTCTCCAGAGATATTAAATTAAAATGAAATGAAAAGCCAGAACTCTTGACTCCCATAGCTTAGGGATTCAGAAGTTATCTTACAGGACATATTTTACTGTCGTTGTTTGGAATCACAGATCTCAGCTGAACTTAACATTTGTGTAATACTGAAGACATTTATTAACTTCTAGTTAGTGTAAACTAATGTAAATGATCATATTTAATGACTATTAGCAACCACTTTGTACGATCAGCTGCAAATCCTTAGAAAGATGCGACATTGTCACGGTGGATCTGCAGCTAACTCTCATTTCACTCAAATGAATACAATGTTCCTTCATTTACTTGCATATATAGTATCCTGTCCGTGCAATGTAAAGCCATGAAGTGTTGTTTCCTGTTATCTTTACCACTAAACAACTGACCTTAGTCGTAAAAGATCAAAGGTCAGTATCTGTTAAGGATTTGCTTATGGACTGGAAAAAATATTTTAAAAAGACAGATATTTGGGGGGAAAAAAACATATTCTTCTAATATGATAAAAAGAAAACAAAAAATGCATAAATAACAGCAGTCTGTACTGTATGTGTAATGTACATATATGTGTGAACAAATAAATATTTTAGGCCATCTTTCCCTAGAGCTGAAAGTGTCCCGTCATAAGTTGTGTTCTCACATAACCCAAGTCTGTGTTGCCTGTAGTCTTAATGTGTCCCCCTTTCACCCTGTTCTCGGGAAGAAGAGACCATGGAGGCTCTTACAGCTGAATACGAGGAGGAGGTGGAAGATGAGGAGGAGAGTGCAGAGGCAGCAGAGTCCGAGGCAGCTCTTGATGAGCAGCAGTGGAGTGGGGAAGAGCCCGAGCTGGACAGCCCCCAAGCTGAGCCCTTAGAGCAGGCAGAGGCCATAGACGAGGCCCAGGATCTAGACCTGGAGCCGGCTGAGGCAGCTAGTGCTACTGCAGAGAGCTCTATGGACAGAGAGGAGGAGGAAGCAGAGGGTGAGGAGAGCCCTGAGACAGGTGTGTCCTGCCCTCTGCTCTCCCTGCCTGCATGTTCCTGCATTGCCCACTGTATAAGAACGCAAGATGTGTACAAAGGAAATGTATAACTTATAAGCATTATAATTCAAGTGGAATGGCAAGTAATCCTCCCTGCGCTCTGCTGCGGCTGCAAGGCAACACAGGCTTGTTGGTGAAAAAAAGCCACATTGTTTTAACTTAACCTGGTTTTATTGTGTATTTTTGCTTATATTTTCTTTTACTTGCTGTGGTTTTCGGGGCCGGCCGTTTTCGTAGTGGTATGATGAAGTGAAGTGATGCTAATCGTGACGGTTGCTGGTTTTATTTTTTCCACCTGCTATAAGCTTCCAGATTTTTCATTGTGTTTATACATTGCCTAGTGCTGGTATGCCAGTGCTGTGCGCAGTTTTGTAGCCATGATTCATTCCTGCAACACGTGCATAAATCATTGGTATCATGAATCTGAGTACAGAGTTTGCAGGGGATTTTGTGTTGGCTGTCTCATGTTCAGTGTGGTGCAGTTGTTGGTAAAACCATCTCATCAAATGCATTTCTGTATCAGCTTAATTCCAAATTCTTTCTCTTTTTTGGGTTGTTTTTGTCACCTTTAGCTGGTGACAGCATATAGCATTTATCTGTCATTTACCAGTAAAGTTCTTCCATGATTGTGCTAATAAACTGACATCTGAACATTTAAACCCTAGATTTTTCACAATAGTGAAAACTATTTAAATATTAAAAGCTTTAAACTTGACAAACTGACTAAACACTTCATTTTACTGAATGACAGAAATGTTATTTCACTTGGTATCTGATGGTTTTGAAGGTCAGCATGGATATTTCTCCCATCTGTTATTGCTTGTTTCCCATAAAGCAACATCACAGTTGCCTCATGCTGGTTTCCGTCACGCCACCATCCCATTTTATCATCCATCTGTGACTTGGTGGACCGCGTAATCTCGCCGTACTTCTTCATTGATGGCCGTACCATTGTGCTGTAAGTTTCTGAGGAGAGCTTTGCCTGTTTTTGTCATAGCTTTTCCAGACCCTGGCTTAATAGATATCTCATTCACAGCATGCTAAAACAATGCATTTCTGTAATGATCGAACAGCCAACTTACAGATATCCTTTCAGCTTTGAAGATGGAGACAGACAAGCAGGACAGTGGATCCATGAGCCCTGACAGCATTGGATCAGAGAAACGCCCAGAGGAGTTTTATGAGCCCCAGATCCAAGGGTTCTTTGCTGGTGAACGAGTTGTACCAGAGAGTCCCACCATGGATATGCCATCCTTTGTACCCCCAGATGTTCAAAGTCAAGCCAAGGAACCCGTCAGATCGCTCACACTTCAGCCTACATATGGTGAGCCGATTACAGTGTCAGAGAAGCAGCCATCAGTGGAGGTGGTAGAGTTCAGCAGCATCAGCTCTCCTGCTGATTTCACATCAGTGGGAACCAAAGTTCAAGGAGGAGACTCAACAAGTGACACAAAAGACAGATCTGGGATGTCAGCCTATTTTGAAACATCAGCCATGGAGGTTAGTGAAGGTCCTCACAGTAAAGGTGAGGGTTATTACGAACTGAGTAGAGCTGGTGAAAAGCAGAGTACTGATGATACCAGTTCTCCTGAGATCAGCTACAGCACACTTGCTGAAGCTCAAGATAAACCTGAAGCTAAAAAAAGTACAACAGAAGACACTAGGGTATTTACAGTTCCTGACAGGAGTAATGACTGCAGGCTTTCCCCAGGTAAACTTGCCTTAGAGCAGAGGAGTTACTCACTTAACATCACCATAGGAGCGATGGATCAAAGTGGCCAAGGTAGACAAAGAAACTTCTCCCCACTGGCCACAGATATCATGTCATATACCAGTGGAAGTTTAGATGACTCAGCAGACTACCTTCCAGTTACCACACCATCTGCAGATAAACCACCATCTTTCCCTCCACTCATACTTGAGACGGCAGCTTCCATTACTTCAGACTCCTCATCTCCTCCAAGGATCACAGAGCAGCCTCCAAAACCTAGTCCTGAACCGGAATCTCCAGAATCCCCTGAGCCTCCCAAGAATACATATAAAAATGGCACAGTAATGGCACAAGACTTGCCCGAAATGCTTGACCTTGCTGGTAACCGTTCGGGACTGCAATCAGAAAACAGTGACCCAGAAATCATTCGGAGGAAGTCGATTCAATCTGATTCTTCTGCCTTAAATTATGACCCACTGGCTAGCCTAATTTCAGGGGAACAGAGTCCTGGAGCTAGAAAGAGTGACAGCCAGCTGGAAGAGATGGGTTATTGTGTATTTAGTGAATATTCAGGGCCCATGCCGTCCCCTGCAGATGTGTTCAGCCCTACAGACACTTCTGCACAAGTCTTCACCCCGTCTGTCCTGGAGGAAAAGGTAGCTGAGCAGGCAAGAAAATTAGCAGTCAGAGATGTGTCTTTGGAGGATAAGACACAGCCATCAGGAGTTGCTGATGCAGCTGAAGAAAAAGACCAGAAAGAAGAAGAGAGAAAAGATTCAGCTGAAGAAAATAAAAAGAACAAAGAAGATGATCAGATGATTACCTCTGTAAGCGAGACACCACTTGCTCAGCCCTGTGAGCCTTTTGTGACACCAACTGTCACTGTGACACTGGAGGAAGGTGGGAGGTCAGTGAGCGAGACTGAACGGCAAGCCAGCGGTGAAGGCTCAGCATCAGAAACTGAGATTGCTGACTATGAGAGGCAGATCCGGAAACTGGAGATGGAGGACAGGCCTCTCAGTTTGGAGGAGGAGCGAGAGCTGCAGGAGCTTCGAGAGAAGGTGAAGCTGGTGCATCAGGAAGCCTATGAGGAAGTGGACGCTGAAGATGTGTACCAGCTGACTGGTGTGGCCAAGGACCGAATTGCCAGGCCTGTTAAAACTTCATCTGCCTCATCTGTGGAGAGCAATATCGATGATGACAAGCTGCTCTCCCCAGTGCTCTCACCTTCCAAACTTAAACAAAGAGAAATGTATGGCTCCCCGAAAAGATCAGCTTCACCTGTGTTAGGCATAAACAAAGATGAGAGAGAAGATCCAGAAAAGAAAATGAAGGCAGAGCAAGAGAAAGAAGCAGTCGAGAAGAAACTTAAAGAGGAGGAAGAAAAGAAAATCAAGGAAGAGGCAGAAAAGAAAGAACAAGAAATGGAAGAGAGGGAAGAGCAGAAAAGGAGAGAGAAAGAAGAGGCAGAGAGGATATTGAAGGAAGAAACAGAAAGGAAGGAGAAAGAACAGAAAGAGCAGGAGATGAGGGAGAAATTGGAGAAAGAAGAGAGGGAGTTGAAAGAAAAGCAAGAGAGAGAGCAGAAAGAAAAAGAGGAGCGAGAGTTGAAAGAAAAACAAGAAAGAGAGCAGCGTGAGAGAGAGGAGAGGGAGTTGAAAGAAAAGCAAGAGAAAGAGGAAAAGGAGTTGAAAGAAAAGCAAGAGAAAGAGAAGAAAGCGAAAGAGGAGCAAGAGTTGAAAGAAAAACAAGAAAAAGAGCAGAAAGAAAGAGAGGAGAGGGAATTGAAAGAAAAGAAAGAGAAAGAAGAAAAGGAGTTGAAAGAAAAGCAAGAGAGAGAGGAGAGAGAAAAGAAGGAAAAGGAAGAAAGGGAGAGAAAAGAAAGAGAAGAGAGGGAAAAGATGGAACAAGAGGAGAGAGAAAGGAAAGAAAGGCTGGAAAAAGAAAGAATAGAGAAGGAGTTGAGAGAGAAGGAAGAGAAAGAAACAATAGAAAGGCAGCTGAAAGAAAAGGAAGAGCGTGAGAAGGAGGAAGAGATGAACACAAAAGTTGCAGACCAGCCTGAAGTGGATGCAAGACAAAAAGAAGCTGATGCAATAAAGCCTGCTGAGGTTGAGAAGATGAAGGACAAAGGCGACGTGACGAAGGAAATACCCGAGGCTCATGCTGCCATTGAGTCTGTGGTGACAGTTGAAGATGATTTCATTACTGTGGTCCAAACCATTGATGAAGCCGAAGAGCCGGGCCACAGCGTTCGTTTCTCTGCCCCACCTGAGGCCGAAGCAGTTTGCATTGCTGCCCAGAAAGAAGAAGAAGAAGAGGAAGAAGAGTCTGTGGAGCTGGCTCAGGAAGCGGACATAGAGGCTGCCAGTTTAGAGGAAATGGGAGATGTTCCTGAAATTCCCGGCTCCCCCGAGAGGGAGGCTCAGACCATAGAAACAGAAGGACCAACAGAAAGCTATGATAGAGATGAAACCACAATGGATGACTCCATTCTGGACAGCTCCTGGGTTGACACTCAAGGTGAGATCACCTTTTTTGGTTCTTCTTTTTATTCCCTCTTGTCAGCTTCAAATACACAAACTGAATAAAGTCTCATGCCCTATTTTTCCACACTGCAGATGACGATAAGAGTATGGTAACAGAGCACACTGAGCCTTTGCCCAAGATGTCTAGTCCGGTCAAAAAACCTGCTGTGGTCCAGAACAAACTGGCACAACAGTGGAAGACAGAGAAACAGGAAAAGCCTGTTAAAGCCAAGACTAAGGGGGGGCGGCCTAAGGGACGAATCTCGACTCCAGAACGCAAACCTACCCGCAAAGAACCTGCCTACATCCCCAAAGAGGAACTCAAGAAGAAAAAAGGTTATTGTAATTTTATTTTTCGTCATATGTAAAATAATGTCAATAACTGAAGCAATAATCATTGTTAAATAATGTTCAAGTCAGCTGCTCCTCAAACACAGCACTCTGTGCATCTGACTGTTTTGTATGCAGGCTTTCTTATTGAAATGATGGCTAATATTCAGTATGCATGAACCGTACACAGGCTTTCTGTGGTGTTTTCCGTATTATAACACGACTGTCTCCGTCTGTGGTTGCACTCCTCTGCTGTTGTCACTGGTCCTGTTTTCTCTGATAATGCAGCAGTGATAAAGAAGGCTGACCTGGCCAAAAAAATGGAGACTCGGACTCAATCCCCGTCCAAGAGGACTGCGGGGAAAGCAGCAGTCCGCCAGACCCGTCCTATCCAGCACCACTCCTGCCCCAGGAGAATAACCACAGGTGACACGTTGCCTTGGTCTGTCACACAGCTGGTGCTTGCTGCAGGACAGTCACCGCAACAGCATTCCCTGTCTCGCCTCCGCTTCATTTTTGTTTTATTGGTTGTTTAATGTTATTAGTTTTGTTAGTCATTTGTTTTCAAATGCATTTATTTTGTGTTTCATCATAATAAAGATTGACTTTCATTAATATTTTCTTTGGATTCATTTGTGTATTTTTTGCTTTTTTTGTGTTTTTTGTTCGTTCTCCGAGCTAACAAATACTGTCTCACTTGTGTTCTCTGTTTTAAGCATTTGTTTGTGCTTACACCTATGCTCATATATACATGTGTCTAAGAAGGCACAGCACACTTCCCTTAACTACAGTATTGTTAACTTAAATAATACTTTAATTCCTAACACATTCATAAAGATGTTATTCTTTATGAATACATCTTTCCTTCATAAAATCTTTTTTTGCAGTTTGTATCTAGGTTCTCTGTCAGCTGCTGGTGTCCAGCTGACTTGTCACAATAATGAATCTTGTCAGTAAAGAAACTATAGACCTTCACAACCTCGATGGTCTTTTAAATTACATATCCAGTTTAGCCATTTCCAACTTGTGGTATCTTCTCCGTGGTGCTAAAAGCACTTTTCCACTCTGAGTACTGAAAGCACTTTTTACTACAAGCTACTTTAATATAGTCTATGCCTTGAAGCATTTTCTATTACACACACACTGTCACTACGATCAATGTATCGGGGGGAATATGGGGGCCTCAGCATCTTGCCCAAGGACACATCAATATGAAGACCAGAGGTACCAGAGATTGAACCACTGACCTTCCGGTTGGTAGACAGACTTTGATAAGTGACAGCCACCCTTTAACTTATTACTAGGTTTGCTAATGCTGCTCTGACCCAGAGGCAGTTTGCTCTCCATTTTCCCCTGACGGACTGAATTCTGTGTCAGTGATGAGGAAAGCTCAGTATACTGCTGCAATGCCCCAATTAGATTTTTTTTTTTTCCAAGGTTGCCTTACATAATACAAAATCCCCCATTCTGTGTGATATCTTGCCAAATCTTTGCAGAACAAAGCTGTCAAGAGAGAAACATCCAGCTCCTATAGAACATTGAATTTGGCATATCGCTTACCATGCCACATTTAAGAATGCAAAGTTGGATGTCTGTAATTTTTACATTTTATGTAATGGGAACATATTCTTGCAAGGATATAAATATGGGGGTAATCCTCCAAAGTAGGGCATTTAGAGAGCCCTAACTCCTTCTCCTTCAATGTACGAAGGTTAACGCACAAATTCTTCTGAAGTATTTTTGTTTCCCTGAACTTCTCTGTCTGTCTGTCTCCGTCCCTCAGAGGTCCTACCTGACAGTCGTCAGCCTCTCAGCGTTGCCAGACAGTCTCGTGACAGAGCATCGGTAAGTATACTCAACAAACCTAACAATGGCACGACCTCTGGCACAAAAAACACTGAGAGAGATTCCAAGAAAACTCTGCTGGCAGTCAGCATGAATGAACAATTAAATTATAGGCATAGAGAAACTCAATGGATACTGAACACTAGAAACAGGCAGAACCTTTTTTTGGTGCAACA
Organism: Simochromis diagramma; assembly: GCF_900408965.1. NCBI lineage: Eukaryota > Metazoa > Chordata > Actinopteri > Cichliformes > Cichlidae > Simochromis > Simochromis diagramma. The sequence goes on from NW_024386831.1 coordinate 11,366,433, forward strand.
GATTTGAAACTTTTGCTTTTTTGCTATTAATATGAAACCGCTAATACACATCTTGACTTCTGCAGGATCTGAAACAAAAAGCATCTCGGTAATTTTGAAAAAACAATTATCAGTAGAATCATTAAAATGATGTTATTTCCTAGAGTGACTTGCTGAGTCCAAAAAAAAAAATCTCAAAAGAGATTAACACAATAACACATCACATCCAGATAACGCAAATGCTTTGTCCTTCCATCTACACACTAACACGGGCAGGTGTTGCATTAGTTTTTTGTTCATATTTCATGAAGAAAATTATTAATGGTGGTTACATTTTGTAAAATGTTTCCTCTTCTTGGCATATTTTAATGGGTTTTTGCACAAGTAGTGAAGACAGATGCATTTGGAGTGTTTATTTTGCTGAGTGGGTGTTGAACCAACCTGTGACATTTCTCCAGTGCCTGTGGTCATGACTCCATTTCACTCCTCCGCCATGGTAATGACAGTTATTGTGTCTAAAAGAACATGCTTTCTATATTTCCTAAATGTCATGTCATCACAGCATACTGAAAGTGTCTTCTAATACCATGCTCTGCAGTGTAGCCCGTTGCTGTTGCATGGGCATGATGAAGAGTATCCCTCACGTTCTTAAGTTTTGTTTATTTGCTTGATATTTTCATGTCCCATGAGTTTTCAGTTTCTTACTAAAATGAATGTGCAAGAGGAGCTGCTTTAATAGATTACATAGTAAATTGTTCCACATGATTCATGAGATCATGTGCATTCATGATGCATGTTGTAGCAGTGGTATTTTCACCACTTTTTGTCATCCTGTGTTCTTTATTTTGTTTTCATGCGCCTCACCAACCACGCCTCTTTGTTGTACCATCTCAGTGCCATGCCCATCATTTACCGTTTACAAAGATCCCCACCTTCATATCCAGAGCGGCTGCCTCGCTAGATAGACCTCGTCCATCCTCAGCAGAGCCTCAGGGCTCCACAGAATTACAGAAACAAATAGCTAAGGTAGGTGGATGGAAGAGTGACAGGGTTCCTGCACAAGTCCTGGAAATTTCATACATGTTTTCATGCAAACATGAATATTATTTGCTTTAATTTTGTAATATTGCTTGCATACGATATCTGTTGTTTCACATTGAATTAAAAAGATAAACCTCAGTCTGCCTGACTGGCCTAACAATGCGCTCCATGTATGCTTTCCAACAGGATGGTGGGTCACGGAGCCCAGAGAAGAGGTCTTCAGTGCCACGCCACACCTCATTTATGAGTCGCCGTGGGCCCCATGACCATGAAGAGAGCTCTACCTCTATCACTAGCTCTGGCTCTACGGCTCCTCGCAGGCCCACATGTAGGGTCCAGTTCCCCTAAACTGTACAAAGTATCAGCATTTAGTTTACGTTAGGTTGTCTAAAACGAAACTCTTGATAGCCTCCAGTGTGCGACAAATGCTACTAATTCAGTCTTTACTACTGTTGATCAATTTTAGAAAAATATTTCTAGAAAGTGAAAAGCACACTCATAAGGCCTTATGCTTGATTATTTTAAGAAGTCCCAGCTGACATCTGCTAATGAGTGATTTTTGCATACTCGCTCTATTTCTGTCTGTCTTCTGGCATCTTTAACATTTGTTTTTTTATATTGATACTTAATTTACTTTTATTACAAAGCCAAAATGTTATGTTGGACTATTAGCATGCACTAAAACTCCTCTTTTTCTTCATTCTCCATCACTAAATCCAAAACTTTTGATTCTTCCCTTTCTCCAGCATTTCGCACTGAGATGAGGGCAGAACACAGGACAGGGCGAGCTCCTAGCATGACAGGTAATTACAGACTATTTCTACTATTTCTAGATATAAATTAAGAGCATTTTGTAATTTTGTGCTGTGGACTCAAAATATTTGGAATAAAAGGAATTGCAGCTTGTCTTCACCTCCACCTCCATCACCTGTATTTGTCATCTTACCAGTTACAGAATCAGTGCGCTCACGTTCAGCTCGCAGTGGCCACTCCACCCCACGCACCCCTGGCTCAACAGCCATCACCCCAGGAACTCCTCCCAGTTACTCATCATCTTCGAGGACCCCCGGGACCCCACGCTCCCTCAGTTTGATTTGTCAGGAGAGGAAGGTGGCTGTGGTCCGTACCCCACCCAAGTCACCTGCAACCACACCCAAGCAGCTCCGTATTATCAACCAGCCACTCCCTGACTTCAAGAATATCAAGTCTAAGATTGGCTCCACAGAGAATATCAAGTATCAGCCTAAAGGAGGACAGGTAACACTTTTACTTTGTCCAGAAATCTGCAGCTTTTTTTAACTGCTTGCTAATTTTCTTCCATCTTCACATTTGGTTTTACTGCTTATTGTAGTTTCCTTTTTTCCTATCTCTCCCTTCTGCACTGATCTCAGAGACAGAAGCTGCCATGTATTTTATTTTTGTTTCAGGAAGTTACATGTAATAGAAATAAAAAGTATATTAGGTATATACAGGTAGATTTACTGAGCATGCAAAGAAACTTAATGCTTGCCTCCTAGCAGATTTTACTCAGGATTTGACCTTTGAACCATAAAGCAACAACAAAACGTTCAATAGGAGGAAAAAATTGAGTCAAATAACTGTTTCATATGGATCTGCAAGAAAAATCTGTACAATATATTTACAGACCACTGATCTGTGATGAGGTCTGCTTTACCATTCCTCGTATAAATAGTATTATAAGGTTTTGTCTAACATCTTCTGTCTTTTTCTTCTGCTTTAAGATGCTTATTTCCCATATGTTTCCTCCCGTCTCTAGGTCCTCGCTAAAAGTCCTGCTTTAGTCTTTTAGTTTCTCTTGCCTGCTGCTAGCTCGTGAATAATCTTGCCCATCCATCATCGTAAAAAAAAAGAGTACAAAATATTACATAATGATGTTTTGTATAAGAAAAAAGGAAAATCACACGTAATTACACGTGTCCATTGGTTAAATTTACAATGTATACAATGTAAAGTGTAGCGTGTTAAACTTTTCCTTTACCTGATAGACTATCCTAAAATGTACTTCAACTTATAATGTTGATTTTAATGATATATAAACCTATTGGACATATGATTTATCATCTAAACTATTTATATGGTGAATCAAGACCTACAGCAGCTTAGCAGTTCTTTACCACTTCTAGATATTTTCAGTTCCCAGTCTGATTTTGTGGCTGTCTTCCTCTGTTGTCTCTATGTGAAGCATTAGTTCAGATATCAGTTGCTGCTGTCAGTGAAAGTAAAAGTATGCTTGCGTTAATCAGATTGCAGAAAAATTTGTCTTCAAGAGCTGTAAATGTTGCTCTGTGTCTGATGGATGAAAGCAGTTTGATGTATCTGTTGCCATCAACACAGTAGACCGAGGCTCTTTTTCTCTGAGTTTAATATAGACTAATATAGACTGCCACCTGATGGCAGGTTAAAAAGTCATTTTAACATTGTTGTGATTGATTGTGAGTTTATCCCAAAGATAAACACTGAGATAAAGGTCTAAAGAATGATTTCAAAATATGTATATATACATTTTTTTACAATTTTAAAGCAGTAAATGCTAGCTTATGTTATGTCAGCTTTATTTTTACCTGTGATTTCTCACCACCAAGCAGTTCTCGATCTAGAGATTTCAGTAAACAGAAAATGACATGACTATGACACCTGAGCGAGAGTCTGAACTCTGAGCAGTATTGTCCCGTAAGCGTTCCTCCTGGCTCTCTAAAGCAAAGACAGCAGTTCAGCAAAATCAGAATTACAAATCTTGTTTTCTGTTGCTGCACAGAATCTGCATTACCACAGTGTCTCGGGGTACATTTCTTACATTTTGACAAATGTCTCGAGTCTGAAACAGAAAGGCAGCACTGCACCAGGAAGCAATGTGTCTGTAGCCATCAGTTCCTACAAGCCTTTGCTGATGACCTGATTAGGAATCTAAGTGTTTGGCTGGCATCTTTATGACTTAGCAGGCCTCTGAGCTGCTCTGTGCAGTCAGCCATAAAATAGGGAGGGATCATGTTCCAAACACCAGCCTGTCATCTGCAGGAGAAACACGCTTGAGCTTCTCTGGGGGGGGGGTTAGCATGTGTGCAGCATTACTGTTTATGCTTTGTCAAAGTGTTCATAACTAGCTTCATCAGTGTTTGCAATGTAAATACTCAATTATACAGTCACATCACTCACTGTAGATGTGGAAGTGCTTGGCCAATATTTCAGTGTGGATTTTGCTCCACTGTGTGTTAGTTTGCTTGTGTGTGATTTTGAATACGTCATGCTTTTGTGTATTTCTTATCTGTAACACAGATAGCAGATACATTGACTAGGGGGTTATCTCCCTGTTAGATAGACGCGGCTATTTATCAAATGCATCTATTGAATTTGCACAGATATCTGATCCTTAATGGGAATTATTCTGCTTATTGTGTAGTTGTTCCTTCTGATTACAGGTGTTTGTTTCACACATGAGCATGCTGTCTTCAGACAAAGTCTTTTGTTTTTGGAATCAGCATAGATTAATGCAGTGCGTTATTCGTCTTCAGTGGTAGTTTGATAAGTTGTTGAGGTTCAGAGGTCTATGTTTATGCCCATAAATGAAACTGAATATAATGACTGATATCAGTACTGATATTTGGTGATTTAAAAAGCTAATATAAATATGTTCTTTAATATTTCTTTTAGCCACACAAAACATTTGTTTTGTGTAGTTATTTGTCATTGTTTTATTATCACAGCAAATCATGGATTACTCAACGCTCAGCTCGACTCTGATCAGATCAGCTGAGATCTTGAAGTTGCAGAGTGCGCACTGGTGGACCATCAACACCCATAACATTGTTAAAGGATATTTCTCCTGTCTCATCTCTATTTTTTAAAATGTTAATTTATCAGCAGTTATAAAGAGTGATACTTTTTATAATTTCGGGCTATATGTCGGGCCTACTGACACATTGGTCAAATTGTATTAATCTTCACATTTTAGTTTAGATTTAAAAGACACCTTGATGCATATTAATAGAAGCATTTATAATTATACAATTACAAATCTATCCATCCATTTATTTTCTTACCTGCTTACCTGCCTTGGCTGCTATATAGTGAGAAGCTTGGCAAATAATTATCATATATAATGATCTTTAACACTTGCATTAATGCTCCTGTTTATGTCTCCAAGGTTCTTTTAACAAAAGCAAATAACTTGAGAATATCATTGAGTGTTAATTATAAGAGAAAAATGGAAATACAAGTAGAAAACTTTAGGACATTTGAATGAAACAGATGATTGATTAAAGTATTTGTTTAACTGGAGCCTTTATTGCAGTACAGTGTTATAAACATTCATTGTTGAAATGGTCCTCTAGTGTCACTATTGTACCACTGAAGTAGTAAAAAATTATAGATAGGCGTATAATTTTACCTCTTTTTTAAACTTAATGAAAATTAAAAAGCCAAACTGGTGTGACAGCATTTATATTGTTGCAGATATTTATAGACAGTAGTCACATGACATGATGGAAGTGTACTCCTCACCTTAATATTCACAGCACCCTCAAAGATCCAAATAGTGTTACTATAAGCAGCTCCTGTAGTGAGCCTCCCCCAGCCCACAGCAATATAGCAAGCCTATACTCAGCTACTGACCTGTCTAATGACTGTCCTCATAGAAACAGAAGGACCCAGATGGGCCAACAGAGGCCAAACGCAGGGCCTCTTTGATCTGGAAGTCAGTGCTGCGCCTCATCTCTGTTACTCTGTGTCTGTCTGCGGTACACAGCGTGACCTGGACGCAGGACCTGCTGGTATACCTTATCACTTTTAATTATAGCACTTTGAATAAAAAGTCTGGAAACCTTTGTCCCAGTGGAATAATTAAAAAGAAAGCATTTACTATGTGTAATTTTACTCATTAATATCTTGAAAAGGTAATTTGATTGATTAAATTTAAATTCAAATGAGCCATTAATATTAACAATACAAAAAACTATTTTAGAGCCAATTAATTATTACGTGGCCACTGCCTTTTGTCTTTTGATTGATTATTGAATTTTAAAGTGCTGAAGAAAGTCCATCGCACAGAGCAGCAGCAGAACGTGTTTGCGTAGCTGCTTTACATAGGATCGAACCAGTCACATCAAAAAATCAAAAGGCAGTGTTTTTCTTTTTTTTTCTTAATATTTTAGTAATCATCATGTTGAAATTGTACAGTACTGAGGAAAAGTCTTAAGCCACCCCTCATTTGGGAAATATGTACAATGATTTACTGAAATGTGTGCAAACATATAGTATAAAAAACAAAAACTGAGTTTGTACAATTCTAAGTCAACATTTGGTATGCCCACTTTTATTCTTCAACACAGCCTGAACTCTAAGGCAACCTTTCTTTCAGTAGTGTTCAGGAATAGTTCCCCAGGCTTCTTGAAGAACAGTCAAAGCTCCTCTTTTGATGTTGGCTGCCTTTTGCTCTAATCTCTGTCAAGATGATCCTACATTGCTTCAATAAAGTTGAGGTCTGGACTCTGGGGAGGCCAATCCCTGATTGATTGGGTTTCATTGTGTGTTTTTCTATTTGGTTATGCTTTTATTGCATTGGCATTGTGTTTGGGATCGTTTTCATTTTGGATAAGGAAGCCATTGCCAATCAAATGCTTTCCAGATGCTATGGCATTGTGGATCAAAATGCTAAGATACTTTTCTGTTCATAATACGCAAGAACCGACAACCAGCTAAATAAGAAATAAGAAAAAATGGAGCCTCAAACAAAGATGGAGCCTCTAAGAAGTTTTACAGATGGCTATAGAAACTCACTGTTGTACCTACTGACTATTTTAACCAATAGGTTCATCGTGTTCATCATGTTCTTCCTTATGAATGGCATCTTGGCAACAAACCTTTCATTGAGACCAATTCTGATGAGTAATCAGTAAACAGTAGATGGATCAACTGAAAGATCAAATGAATCTCTCGGGTCATGTGTCAGGTCTTTGGTGGAATTTTGACTTTCTGATACTGTTCATGTGTTCAAATAGTCTTCTTCTTGTGCAGTTTCCTCAAACTTTTTAAGAACACACTACACACCATGCTGAAATGTGTTTTTGTGACAGCCTGCTAGTAACAAAGAGCCTAAAGAGACAATTTAATTCATGTATTTATTTATCAGTTCATTTATGTATTTATTCTTTGAAAAGTTGTCTGTTATTTGTTGATAATACCTGGGTCCATCTCTTGCGTGAGGTGCCTTATTTATGCTGAAATTATTCATTAAAACTATGAAAGATCTCTGGAAAGCCTGGTGAACTATTGCGCAGGACCATTAAACATTACAAGAAAGTCTGGCTTCAAAGTGAAAGAAAATGTGAAGAAATGTGGGTTGGCTTGAGACTTTTCATAAAGAGAAGTCAAACAAATACTCTGGTTGGCAGACTGATGACTCATGAGAAGAAAATTGAAAAACTCTATTTGTTTCAACATGAATGCAAGAGGTACAGAAAACAGTTAAAGAAAACACAAACTTGTGATTTCTCATTCTTTAAAGCATTAATCATGCTCCAGAACAATAGAAATGTGTGCACTGACACTTTTTCAGTATGCTGATCATCAGTATCCTGTAGTCCCTAGAGTATTAGACAGTGCGATCAAGCATACGAAGATAATACACAGTCATTCCTATCTACCATTTAAGAGGTCCATATATCTCTGCATGTTTCCATAGATTCATATTTTAAACAAGAGGCAGGACTTCACCCCATCACTGTCAAAGTGCAGCTCCAAGGATAATCTGAAGCACTCTCCTCGTGGAGCCAATGTATGTACCCTTCAAGCTTTGCCTTCCTCATTAAGAGGATGGGTGAATGCCTTATATAATTCTAGTTAGTCCAATTCCCAATAAATATTTTGATTCATATCTCTTTAGGTAGTGTACAACATGTTGCTTCTTGTTGTGTTGTGCAGTATATGGGTAGGTTAATAGTATCAAAGTGAGCTAGTTTGTATTTTACCCCCCTTTTCTCTGTAGTTTGGCTCTCGGTTTTTAATTTTAGATACAGTTGTCTCTTTTCAACTATAGTTCAAGGGGTGACAAATGTCACTTGTATTATAGGTTATATATTACTGGCATTATGAACGACCAACAACAACATAGCTAGGAGGATGCATGCTTCTGACTTTTTTCTAATATTTAGCCGACTGTCTAGCACAAAAATGACCTGATGGTTAAGAGAAAGATCCACTCAGTTGATCATAGCCTTAGCTAAAATGCTAAAGTATACTTGAACATGCAGTCCTGTTGGATCCATATGAATACTGTAGCCTAATTTTCTTTAGCACTTTACCCCCAAAAACCCCCGTCATGTATCTGTGATTAGTTTGACATTTAATCCTGCACTATTGTGTGTATTAGGTCTAGTCCTACATTTCATGTAGAATAATACGAATAATAGTGAGTCGACAATAGATTAAATGTGTTTTTCCTTCCCCAGAAATCTCCCACTAGTTGAGTGCTCTTTTTCTTTCTATCCTCTTCTTCTATTTTTTTCCCCTTTTTCCTCCATTTATTTCCTTCTGAGGGTACATAAAATGCTTGTTTCCTCACTTTAGTTTATCCCACAATTCTACGTCACATGAGATATAATAGGTCACATGCTATGCTATAGTGATGGTGCTTTGTGGCAAGACGAGGTTTGCATATCTTGTGGATATTCTGTGGTGTTACAAGCATGAATAATCTGCTCTCATTATTCATTTAGTTTGCTACCTTGTGTTTAGGTTGCATTAAGAAGAAAGACAAAAATAATTCCTCTTTTAAAGAAGGGGAATAAATTCTCTGTTATATTTAGCTATTAAAAATTTATTGATAGTGTAACATTTTACTGGCAGTGGGTGTAAAATTATGGTTCGATGTCCATTTATAGGTCACAGGAGCTGTTTAATGAGACCACTTGTGCATACCCGATGTTTGAAGGGAAGTAACAGCAGAAAACCTTGTGCTAATTGAGAACTGAATGAAAACACTTCCTCTTTGTCTATGTCTGTTGCATATTAAAGAAATTCTCAATATAGCATAAGAAAGGACGTCTGATCCCCCACAAATGAGATATACTTTATATGTTCTTTATTGCCTCTGGTTGCCTTGAGCCCATCGGCACATTAGGATTGTTCCAGCAGTGTTTTGAACCGAGACTGAATGTCTCCCATATTCTTTGAACAGATGTCCACATATTTGAAAGCACTCCTTGTGTTTCATTAAGCGGTGAAGGAAAAGGAAAACAGTTCAGAGGCCACATACCCGAAAGTCTCCGTTGTCCTCATCTTTTCTAATTCACAAAATGTGTAAGAAGTGTATGCACTGTCACTTCTTTATCTGGTGTAAACCCCCATTGCTTTTGCTGTGCTGTCGTGTAAAAATGAAAGCTATTTATTTGTTGTTTCAGTACTGTTCCAACTCTGCTTCGTCTGCATCTCACTCCTGCTTTTTCTCCTTGCAGCTACAGAGAGTCAGCACACGTCACAGCACACTCACATGTTCATCATCCTCAATCCCTAAAGTAGTGGCCTCAAATCAAAGAACTTTCAATTTGTGTTTTTAGCTTCTAAAGGTTCATCAGTTGTTGCATTTTGGTACATAACCAAGGCTCACAGACTGTCACAGCTCACGCCATGAGTCAGATCAAATTGTCTTTTCCTCTGAGCTTAAAGTGATCGTATCAGTTGAATGATGTTTGTCCTGGGCAACAGGGAAACTACTAGTCCAATTGTACCGCCAAACACAGTCAGACATCTATTTAAACAGTGGGAGTATACAAACTGTTTAAAAGACTTGAGCCCAAGCGTTTTCCCACCTCATTCCTCACCTCCACCCTGCAGGTTTTCATCCCCAGTGTTAAACTGGACTATAGCCATGTTCAGTCTAGGTGTGGGTCCTTGGACAGGCGTGGCTACTCGGCAGGAGGTGGAAACGTGAGTCTTGTGCTGCAAGCCCATTGTGTCAGTGTTGTTGTCGGTATTATTTATGTGCCGTGCTGTGCTGTGTTTCCTCTGTGTTTTCCTGTTTTTTTTTTTATTTTGCCTTACTGTTTCTCAGTTTATAGTTAAGTCACTCATTCATTTGCAGTGCTCTTACTAGACTGCTCTTCATCTTTGCATTATTCTCCACCAGTGGTTTGTGTCCTGCAAGTAATGATACCAAGGGCTGAATGTGTCTGCCTCCAGAACCTGACATTTGACTAGTCTGCTGACTTAGCTTCTAAGGGCACTAGCCAATATTAGGATGTAGCCAAGTTATCAGGAGATTAGAAAAAATATATCCTTTTCGAAATGCGGGCATGTTAAAAAAAGCTAAGTCTTCGTCAGATGATAGCCAGTGGTTTCAGTATTGCATTTTACCAAATGCAATGTCTTTATGATCCCCATCTTGACTTTGTAACTGCATGCAGACACAGCCTGCTTGGACTACAAGTTCAAAAACAAAACAAATAAACCAAGAAAGCTTCTGGTACCAAAAGATCCTTCCTGCTTGTACATATTCATGTTTGTTACACTTTTATGCTTAATGCTTTTCTAATCCTTTATTGTATTTTGTACTGGACAGAGAAGCTCATCAAATCTTATTGAATTTTTCTTTATATACGATGAAAATAAAGCTAATAAAGGCTTTCTTCTTCATATGCAGAAACACACAGAAGAGAAAGTAGACTTAGTGCTTAACAAAATTAGCCCACTCATTGCTAGCAAAACTCTTGCCAGCATCTCTCATCCACAACAGGTAGCACGCTGCATGAAGCACTTGATTAAGACTGATTACAGCCATCTGAAGGCAGCAGGTATAGTGTGCGCTCCATCTGCAGTTTCTGATTTGAATAATGCACATTAACAATGCACAGTTACGCAAGCTTAATAACAATGAGACAGTTAAAACTTATCTCTTGACTTTATATCACTTCCCTCAGAATGATCTGTTCCCATAAAACCTCTTTTTATTTGATTCTTGCTACAGCAGCTGAAAAAAGTAGTGCCAGGAACATTTATAAGGTCAGTGCTTTTGGCACAGCAGATATTATCTGTTCAGGTGACTGTAGTGATTAAATTCATCTGTTGTGTAACAAGAAACAGCTATTATTCTGTGCCCAGTTTTACAATAGCGGCCTCAAAGTAGTGAAATCAGAGTTGGCATTGTGTGTATTATTCTGTATTCTTACATGTTACTTGTAATCGCTCGTCTTTAATTATCTGCAGAAAACCGACGTCAACCTAAAGAGACACGTGGTAGCACATTTGCTCATATATTGCAGCATCTTAGTTTTGAGAGTCTCAAATAGAGTGTCAGTACACATCAAGTGAAGAATAGCGCAAAGGCCGCTCAACTGACAGTTCCTGCAGATTTTTAGGACAAGCCCAGCACAAGTTAAGGTCGCTCAGGAGAGCGAAGGTGGAGAGCGGTGGTTGGCTGAGTTGCTGAACGTAAGGACATTAAATTGCAGATTAACATTTGCAATCAAACATTACTAAAAGTTGTTGCATATAACTGTGCATAATTTCATGAGAAGTGCTCTTTACTCTTCCCTCTGTTGCAAATTATTATATTTGGAGATTACATCAGCTCCCGTCAGTGTATAAAAGAGCCAGTTCGTATTGCCTCTGATAAATTAGACTTTAAAAAAACTCACTAGAAAACTGAGGCAAAGGTTTGAAAAAATTAAAGCCATAATTAACTATTAGTCAGAACATCTTTATTACATTTGATATAAATAAAGAAAACAATGTCATTTCTCCAAATTAAGCATGCAAACACTCAATTATTGCAGTTCTCTTTTGAGAAACAATTAAAAATGGATATCGTACTACTCTGCTAATGTGTAAAATCTACACCAATCATCGGCAACATTAAACCCACTGATTGCTTAAATAAAAAAAACATGTATCACAGTGTTATTACGAAAAGTGTTATAATTGTTTAGTAATCTTATTATGAAAAATGTGCAATTAATGAAGGTTCTTACTGTTAAAGACTTTGGATCCTTGTGTTCATCAATGATACTTTTACATGTATAACCTACATAAGAAGGCATACTAGCCTTTTTCAGTGGTAGCAGCCTTTCCCAGCAGACCAATGTGCTCCACCAGGCCACAAAAACTCTTCAGCAATGACTTTAAGAGACCAAAAGTCCAAGGTGACAATCCTGGCTCCAAGATCCCTAATGATGATCTGCAGCACACAGAAGAAACTTGATCCACAGAGACTCCAGCACACCAAAGAACCCTAAAGGACCCACTACCATCATCATACAGGGGCTCCATAAGCCCCAATGGGTCCAAGGTGCTTTGTACAAAGACCTTCAGAAAGATGGTTTTTAATGTTGTGTGTGTGATTGGTGTTTTCACTTCTTAGTAGAACTGATAAATTAAGCAATCAAACCAGATACATGCATTTTTCTTCAGATGCACTTATGTTCAGTTATATGAATAGGTCAAGAATTTGCATTTGCAAAAGGTACTGTGTTATGTAAGAAATCAACACATACCATACAAATGAAAAACATCAACAGTGGGGTTAACAGATGCCTAAGTGACATGACTACAGGAGCGATGTGCCAAACAGTAGCCTGATGTTCACCCACGCTGACACAAAGCACTTATAATCTCTTCTCTTTAAAACTCATATGGTATACTTTTGCTAGTCTTTTGCATGTGTAAGAGACTTGGTGTTCTTTGTCAGTCCACAGCTTCACAAAACAATAAGGCCACAACAAGGTATATAGTAGGTAAAGGCTGCATACAGTATTGTGTGCTTGCGGTGTGGTTTTTTTTTTATGTGACTTTCTATGTGTCATCTCACTTTTTCTGTCATTTTGTGTCTCGGGCCTTGTAAAGAGGGTTGAAATTACGGGACACAAAATCACTGGTTACAAAAGACATTTGTACTAAATAAGCGACACGGCAAAGGTTGCTGACCACAGGCGTGTCTGCGTGATTCATCTCAGGATGTGGTGTATCTGTCCTTGTTCATCGTGCTGTGATTAAAGCTTTATGTTTGCTGTCTCATCAGTTCACTCCTTACACATTTCTCTGCGGGTTGCTCTTCAGACCTCCTCGGTGTGTCCCTGCCCTCTCTTTGCCTTACACTTCTCACTGTTATGTGTATCTGTTCAGTTTTATAAATGGGACAAATTATTTTCAAGACATACTTACAGCTTGAAAACAGGTTGCTTCGGTTACAGGTACAATCTAGATCAGATGTATTCCTCTTGATAAATCAGGGGGGGGGACCTGATGATCTTGCCTTGAACTGTGGGCTCTAAACTTGCCTTTTCCTGACTGTGTTCCTTCCAGGTACAAATACAGAACAAGAAGATTGACTTGAGCCATGTGACCTCCAAGTGTGGCTCTCTAGACAACATCCATCATCGGCCAGGTAAAGGTTTGCAGTTCCCCTACAAAGAGGGCAACACTGCACTGCAGTGAGTGTGCTGTGACCAGAAGGTTGCTGCTGCAGTCCCTTACTTTAAAATATGAATTTTATATGTGGGATGTCCAGGAGGCCGTCGAACTGCTTAGATACACTTGAGCAATTTATCTAAATTTCATGAGCTTTTGAGTTCAGACTGTGGTTATACTGGAAAGCCTCAAGGTATGACTGCATGTGAAGCTAAAAATGTGAGTAGATAAGATGAACTGCATGCTCCCATTTTTTCTTTTAGTGACATAAGGAAGCGCATAGTAGACAAGCCAGACAGGTAAACAGTGTTGAGTTCAACATTCATCACCCAACTCTGTTTGATGCTGCTGGCTTACAATGCCAGGTAAACCCCAGTGCGCTTCCACCTGGTCTTATCATTACACGATAATACCAAGGGACACAGATTAGACGTTCTAAGACCGGTTTTCTTGTATTTGTTAGACAAAGAATTTCCTGCCCTATTTGAATGTATGTATTCATTTGGCAGTTTTTTTTATTAACTCCTGAAATAACATGTCAATCAGATGCAGCTCCTGGACCAGTCTGTATCTAAATTTGCAACAACAGTGGAAGCAAGCAGTAAACTGACAGCCTGATAGATGTGTCCGCAGGTGGCCGCATGTAGGAGGTGTTTTGGTTCCTGGCAGCATTTTCTGAAATTTGTCTTTATACCTTGAGTGTTAGAGTGTGGGATATGATGTTAATAAATTGGGTTACATCAAACCTGGAGAGGGTTTTACATTCAATTTAATGGTTGTTCATCCAAATTTCTGAAATGCAAAGTAATAAATTGCCTTCACAGTAATCCCTTAACATTCCTAAGTCCATAGGACTTGCACTAAAAGAAAACTTGCATATTGGTTATAGGGGTTGCTGTTGGTAAGTTTGAAATTTCTTTTCCATTAATACAACAAAATAAATTCTCTGATGCTGTAGGGCAGTGTGATGCTCTGTGACAGTCATGTTAAAAGCTCTACAATTAAAATCTAAATCATAATTATTAGATGCTATAAAAGTGGTTTTATGTTTTTTATTCTTCCGGATAACTGCACAGAACTTGTGCTTATATTTATCTGAATTGGCCTTTTAAATCATTTTCTGAATTTCCAGCTTAATTTACAGAATTGGAAACATTTAGTCTCACTACCAGTACTTTGGCAGCAAAGCCCCCTGCAGAAATATGGAATCCCCTTTTTATTTACCCATAGAGAGTATTGGACTGTCCTGCAGCGCCACCTGCTGTTCATTCTGCCATGTTTATTACAGTCTTTCGTCTATTCCTAAACTCTCATTGAGAAGCTACTGGGGTTTCATACTTTAACTCTGCACAATTTTTAACCTCACTCTCTCATCTGACCTTTAATAACTTCTTAATAAGGTGGGTGAGTCTTGAGTAGATATTAGGTGGATATTTGGTGACTAAGTATTCGCATTTTTTTTCACTTGATGCTGTTTCAATTTCAAAATTGAAATAAATACTTACAATTAATATAGCGCTCTTCTCACTTAATAGTTTTTACACTTCTTCTGCTTTTAAACAGGAGGTGGTAATGTGCGTATCGAGAGTGTGAAGTTGGACTTCAAAGACAAAGCCCAAGCAAAGGTGGGTTCCCTGGAAAATGCTCACCACATTCCTGGTGGAGGCCACGTCACGGTGAGTGTCAGCTCCATGCTTCTAATCAGCCATTTAAGGGAAAACATCAAGTTATTGAGAGATTGTCCTACTCATCAATTTAAATATAAGCCCTCATAAGTAATAGCCTTTACTCTCCCTTTACTCAATATTCACCCAAATCTCAGGCTGTGCAATAGTCAGAGAAATTGCAAAAAAAAAAAGCCCAAGGCCTACATCTCAGACTCAATGTTCATGACAGTACAATTAGAAAAGGATTGCACAGATACGTCTTGTCTGGAAGGTTGTCAGGAGAAAGCTTTTCTCTACAAAGAACATAGCAACCAAGCTCAGGTTGCATCTAAACCTGCAAGACTTCTAGAGCGTGTGTTTCAATCAGACATCATTTAGATGTTTAACTGTAATATACACTGTTCCATGTAGTCAAAACCAAAGCACAGCATATCAGCACAAGCACCTTATATCAATTCTCAAGCATGGTGGTGTGATGATTTGGGTTTGTTTTTGCCACAGGACTTGGGCACCTTGCACTCAGTCGGTCGACCGTGAACTCCTCAGTATAAGTACTCTATGTGAGGCCATCTGTCTGATAGTTAAAGCTTGGCTGAAACTGGGCAATGCAACTAGACAACTATCTTGTTGCATTGCAAACCAGAAAAAAGGTTTTCCAGGACTCTGCAGTCATGTGAAAAACTAAGAACAAGCAAACCAGAAAATTGGTAATAGAATCTCTGAGAAAACCACAATGAACTGATGCAACGTAAAGAAGAGTACGTCGTGTAGAAAATTATTACTTAAGATTATTACTGCTCAAGGTGGTTCTAGAAGATATTAAACCATGGGTTGTACTTGGTTTTTCACATGACTGCAGAGTCCTGGAAAACTTTTCTGTAGTAGCAATAACTTGAAATAATCATTTTCTGTATGACCATCAGTCTCTCACGTCATTGTGTGTGTGCATCTTAACTATTTGTTTCCATAGTTCTGTAGTCAATTAAGTTTAAATCTTACAAAACGGTGTTTCCACCAGGCCAATCTTCCAAAAACTTGCTGTATTCCTTTAGCAGTAAAGGTACAGTATATACATCAGTCCATACATGACTGCTCTTAATAAGTGATCAGTAATCCTCTGGAGGCATGGGAGTTTTTCCACTTGTTCTAAAGCCGTTTCTAAAATGAATCAATCTTTCATATGACGTCTGATAGTAATATTTGTTTTTCCCTATTCGCTTCTCACATCACACCATCTGCCTTTAACAGATTGAAAGCCACAGGTTGACATTTCGGGACAATGCCAAGGCCCGAGTAGATCATGGAGCCGAGATCATCATCCAGTCACCAGGTCTCTCTGGCTCAGTGTCTCCCCACCGCATCCGCGAAAGCCATCTATCATCCTCCGGGAGTCTCAACATGATGGATTCCCCACAGTTAGCAACCTTGGCGGAGGATGTCACTGCAGCTCTGGCCAAGCAGGGTTTGTGAACACTGGATCTCTGGAACGCTGCTCTGCACCCAAGACGTCCTCATCCTGATCCATTCAAACTTTTCCGCCCTCTCCTGCCACCCTAAAGCTGACTGATCACCGCTACTACTCAGCTAAACCGGTTCTAAGTAGAGACTCAAAGTAGGAGCTACTGTACTTTGGTCCTATTTATTCTGTTTTCTGTCTATTTTAAACCCAAACGTCCTATTTCTGATTGATTTTGATCTCCCTCGTTTTGAATGATGTTGCAAAGAAAAGTTTGCTGTAACCTCTAAATAGTGGGGACAAAAGATTGGCTTTACTGGTCTTGGATCAGTGTTGAAGAAGCAACAGCCTTTTTTCTACTTTGAATAAGAAATAACGCCACGACAACCACACCGCACGTATTGCTCTTGTTCAGTAAACGTGCATGGACACCCTATCAAAACACGCATCCTTACTGCAAGTCATTCTTGTCATCCAATATATAATATATTTATCAAATATATATAGAAACATGTATAAAATAAAGGTTCTTTGCCATCTACATGTCCTGAAAACATTTTAAAAGGAAGTGACAAAAATGGCTAGAAAATCTGTAAAATTGCATTTATGCAAGCAACTAGGTCATGTTACCACGAGCATGTATGGATTCAAGTCTTAAAAGAGGCTATTTTGTAATTTAAAATAAGGATTTTAGTAAGTTATTTCCTCATTTATTGGATAAAAATTAAACAAGTTCATGTTTTGTAGTTAATAGTTGTTTACAGTGTAATGCTTGGTGACAATGTCAGACAGCTGATTTGGTGTTGCTAAAGAATGCATCTCAGTCATGTCAAAGTGCATCACACACTTGCACCTGCTCAGCGGTTCAACGCAGAAGCCTGTCCATACATCACAGCAGTATTAAACACTGGCACTCATTCGACAAACATCCTCAAAAGGAAAGTCTGTTCAGACGCAGCTCACAAGAATAAACAGCACTGACATTTCTCCAGTATTACAGGCTGACATTGCCCTCATCGGGACTGCCGGAACCACAGAGGAGATGCTACAATTTGCGACCTGATATTTAGCAGAAGATGCAGCTACTCTGAAATCTGTCTGTGCGTGTGCTTTTTGGTGCAGGTCCCCTGCTGTTTTACAGCGGACGCTACCGTATCTGGATGTTTTGTTGCAATATGCGGGAGAATAAATTGGACAAAAATATTTTGAAAAATCCTAAAAGTTAAAAAGACTCAGTCAACTCCTGTTATGTCTGTTAGGAAAAAAAAAAAAGTGTTTGGGTGATCTAGTTTCTTTTTCAGACACCATTTGTGGTATGCCCCGCCTCCTGCCCACTACTTACTGCCCTCACCTGCAACTGTTTGTTTGCTTCCGTGTTTTTTCTGCATTCCCCATCTCTGTGTGCCCCTTCCCCACCTCCTACTCCAACCTACAGCAACTGTAAATGTATTTAAAAGGTCAAGTAGATGTACGCAGTTTTTCTCTTGTTGATATGACACCAGTTACAATAATTAATGACAATAAAACGACCAAAAAATGGGAAAAAAAGTGACGTGCTTGTTTTGTTTTCCGCTAACCAGAAAAAGCACCGCGTATATAACTTCGAAATGTCAAACCACTTCCTTTTGAAAACATCTGGCTTAAAATAAATGTCCAAATATCAGCGTACAACACACGGAGTCAAAAAGAGGGAAATTAAATGGGAGTGTGAAAAGTTTATTGTGAAATGGCAGAGGATACAATAAGTTAAGACTTAGGGAGGGTTAGATTGGAAGAGGATTGAATTCATTTTGATGGCCAGTCCTGGGCCAAACGAGTCACTTTACTGGCAGATAGAGAGCCAGACAGGCAGTAAGTGGGGAGGGATGGTCATCGTTATTCCGCCTTCCCATCCATCACTGTTCCTCTGTGACGAATATAAACCCCAATGACACTGCGGGATTTTGGTGAAGATAACGAAAGAAGCACCTCATGAGTAATCAGGATAGCTTTCCAAGTGACAGGAGGAGGAAGAGAGGAAAATAAAAAGCACCAGTTTGGACAAAAGAGGAAAAAGAAAGTGTTGAAAAAATAAAACAAGGATTCAGGAAATGATATCTCATAGTCCTTTGATCCCCCTGCTTCCACAGATGGTACAGGAAGCAGCGAGCGAATGCAGCGACACCATGGGGTCTGCACATGTACGATGCTCACCACCACGGTGGCAGGGTCCTTACACAGACATGATGTGCTTGACGAAGGCTGCGGGCGAAGGCCGGGGCGGGAGACAGGAAAAAAAAACAACAAAGGAAGAGAGGGAAAACTGAGTGAACTGGAAGAAAAATACATTTTCAAACTTCCATGAAATAAACATATGTTTAATTTACTAAATGTGAAGACTGACACTGCAGTTTCTCTGTTAACACCCTCATCATTCATTACATTTTCTTTGCTGATAAAAAGCACTTTGTTCTTTGCTGTTTACATTTTATGAGCAAATCACAAAGTAAGAAACTATCTCTGCTGTGGTTGTTTCTAAGATATTGTTTTCTGTGATTCACAGCATTTAAAGTATGAGAGTTTGTACTGTCTATAATAGCTTCATCTATTAAGCTACACTTTTTTGTCTAGAGGACAGATGACACTAGAAAAGGTTTGACAGTCACTTCTTTAAGACTATAAGAGAGACTTACACGAGGCTAAGATACTGTGTGTTAACTCCAAAAAGTCTGGATTGAACACTTCTATTAATATCAAAGAAAAGCAATGACATCATCAGGGATGTGAAGCTCCGAGACAGAAGGAGTCAAATAGTTCTCACAGATTAGATTAAGCAAAACTTGTAAAGTAATTCTCACATAAGATAAAAACAATCTATAATAATAGAATTAATAATTATTATGAACAGTGTGAATACTATCAGCAGCAGTAATAGTATCATCATGTTTTTATGTAGCTGTTGTTGGACTGTGTGGCTCACCCTCATAGTTGACACAGCCGTTCTCATCCTCTTGTCCTGCCATGAGAGCGTCAATCTCAGCCTCTGTCATCTTCTCTCCTGCAGGGGGAGGCAGAGGACATCTGATATTAACAACACACAAAGCGACTCGGGCACGCACCTGAACAGATCGAAGGAAACGCATCCTAGGCTGACTCACCGAGTGTTGACAGGACAATACGCAGCTCAGCACCCATCACTGTGCCGTTGCCCTCCTTGTCGAAGACGCGCAGACCCTCAACATAGTCTTCAAATCCTGCCTTGTTTGGGCTGTTGATGATGGCCTGGAGCATGGGCAGGAAACCCTCAAACTCTACTCTCTTGCTGGCCATGTCTGCGTGAAAGGAGGTAGAGTAAGTTGGATCTAGAGGTGACACTAAATGGAGGCTCAGAGTTCTAGAGCTTCAGCAGGTTCACGATTGAGCACAGCGCAGTCCTATTTTAAGGCACATTTATTACTTTGTTTATTTATTTATTAGGTCATTTGTCATTTTGATCTTGATTGCAGTCTTGAGTTTGCACAAATCTGCACCTACACCATCATCTGTCTTCTTTCAGTTGCTCCCTTATTCAAAGGGGCTGCCATGGCAGATTCACATATTGGATTTAGCATAGGTTTTTATACCACATGCCCTTCCAGGGATTTGTGTCTCCTCCTGGTCTTGAACCAGGGATCTTTCTCATCTTAGGCAAATATGTTAACCACTATAATAATATAGTTCTTCTGTTAGTTTAGAAGACAAAGTGTGTGTGATTAAAAACAAACAAAAAAGTTTTAGATCAGGCTACGTTTTGTACTGAAAAATACAAGACGTGGACAAGTGTGAGCATGTATTGCATAGCTCTGTGCTACACTTCACAGTTTGGGAGAGTTTATGAATGAATATGACAATGTTGACCACTAGCTGGCAGCATAAACAATTTATTATGCCATTTCCTCAAAGGCACAGACCTGTCCACAATATAAGACACTTTTGATGAGCAGACGATCATTTCTCAATTCTTTGAACATGACTGCTTCCAGTCAAAAAAGCAGCTACTGATAATTTCTCTCTCATCGTTTGTGTTTGACAGCAGCACTGTACACCTCTTTTGCATATTTTACCAAAAACCCAGAGCTATCCATTAATGTTTACCACACATATTATTAAAATCAGTTTAGACAAATTAGCCTGTTGAACTATGCCTCAGTTAGTAATGTTCCTTGTTGTAGCCCAGTGACGACAGCATGTCATACTGGCATCAATACAAAAAGCAAATTGCTAACTTATCTTTATTGGGATTAGAATGAATCTAGTCATGCATTTCATGCTCCCTAACATCTTCTGTAGCAAACCTTTAAGTGATCAAGTGAGGGAGCAGTTACTAAATGTCATTACTGTACCATCAGCAGAGGGGTTTCCCAGCAGTTTGGTCACCTCCTTGTTGGTGGGGTTCTGTCCCAGAGCGCGCATGATGTCAGCAATCTGGTTGTAAGCCACCTTGTTGTCACCCACCCTGTCGAACAGACCGAAGGCCTCCCTGTAGTCTGTTTAACAGAAGCAAGAGAGGATTTTGCCAGCTTAATGATCCATAATTTCCATTTTTATTTTATCTCGAAGTTGGTAAAGTTTATAATCATTATAGTTTGCTAATGTCTTTATCGTGGACGGTAAGACATTTCTGTTATATTCCTTCTAACTGTAGAATTTCTTTATTAAACAGAAACTACAGCAATGCAAAAACCTATTTAAAGAAGAAGAACTGCATTTGGGGCACATTTACATTTAATTGCATAAAAATAGCACTAACCTGAGGTATTGCAATATTTTTGCATTTATGTTTGTATAAAAAGAAGCTTGTGATGTTTATTTTATAGACTAGCACAGTTACTCATCAATATATGTGATATGCATTGTCATCTGATTGTATGTATATGCAAACATAACATATCTTACTTCAAAAATTGAAGTTATAGTTTGTGTAAATGCTTTTTTTAAACCAAGTCACTAGTTTATATTTCAGCCTTAGCTGTTGCCTGTCAGCAGGTGGAGACAGCTATGCTACAAACTGACAAGGAAAATATCTAACAAGTGCAAGACATCCCAAAAGGTTGTGGTATTACTGGCTGAATAGAGTCTCTCCTGCCGATCTCATCACCCCTCATACTATTTCCATCTCAGCTGTCTCCTTCTCTCTCAGTCAGCGGGGCAATGGGCTCTTTTAAAAGACCACCTTGGAATTGATAAACATAGCTGAGAATATGAGCTCCTCCTTTTAAAGGCAAGGCCCTCTGTGGGCGAGCTGAGTAAAAGTAGGGAATGCTGACTGCAGTGTAACAAGCAGCCTGCCAGACTTCAGGTTTGGTCATGTGGTTCCAACCAACAGCACACAGGTGTTTCTATCTGTCAAACACTACACTATCATTTTACTGTGCTTCCATCTGTAATCTTTAAATCTTCCGATCTTTTCTTTTTTTTTCTTGGTTTTTTTGGCTGTTGGCTCTTGGAACACAATGAGATATCGCTGATCTAGTGACACAGAGTTCTAAAAAGCATGTAAACAAGCTAAAGTTAATATCTGGTCACAGGGATTTGCTGGCTTGATTTGTGACATGCGACCCTTTCGTTATTAAATGATGCTCTTTACAGCCAAACTGTGATGTGATCAAAATGCTTTTTAAAATGCAATCTGAGTGTTTTTAACTTGACACCAGTTGTCCTATTTATTTTTACTAACAAGTTCAGTTAGTTGATGCATTTGTTGCCAGTGTTTTTCATGCAAGAAGCCACATGTTTAACCACATATGCGGTTTCTTATTCAAGCATGCAAATCAGTCAAGCTTCTGAAACCGTAAAAGTCTTCCTAAGACTGACTGTACGCATAAAGTGTTTCTGAGCTTCATTAGCCACAAATGGGCTTCAGAACGGATTTGATGGCTTTGTGGAATTTCAAAATACAAAAATGAATGAGGTGTCCAACTGTCATGGATACGCTGAGACCTGTTATGATGTCTATTGTAGTTTTTTTTTTTTACATTGCTGTACTCTGTTATTTCTCTTTTGCTCCCTGTATGTTGTTAAATTGATGGAATTTGCAAGTCACATTTTATGATAAAGGCAGATTTTCAGATTTCTCTGACGGAGGGCCAGCTGAGTTTTGTGGACTGTAAGTAACAGTATAGAACTGAGGTGAATTGAGTTTTACATACCTTCAATCTGGTCTGCGCTGAATTCCACCTACAAGCCAATATAAAAGCAACATTTTAGTAAAAAAACATGGAAAGACAAAAGTTATCACTTGCCATGTAATTAACATCACATTTGTATTCAAACAACGTGATCAGGCATTTATTGTGCCCTAAACAATCACATCAAAACCAAATTTAGCTTCATATTATGCCACATATGTAGGTCCATCTTTAGCTACGTTAACATGTCCACATTTGGTGGCACTCTGCATTGCCATCACATATTAGTCCCTACTCTGATAGTCCAATCCAGAGAGCCCAGGGTGTGGTCTAAGAGATCTAAGACATGGTGCGCTATCCATGGTCCCACTCATTCTCCCCAATACTCTGCACACCTTTTATTGTGGTCCTGCCAACCTGCAGTTGCTCTCACTGACTCTCAAGTGCGTATAAGCTTATAGATATTCAAAACATTCATATAAATGTAATAAATGGTGATTGCCCCTCCCCCGCCACTCCACCAAGCTCTTTCTCCATTTAGCAAAAACACTGCATCCGTCTACTTCTGTCATGCAACTTTATGAGTAGAGAGAGAGAGATAAATCCCAGTTCTTCCTTCCTCGGTATCCAGCACCCCAGTGTAGATCTGGTTAGGCCTTCACAGGTCATTGTACCTTGATGGCGGAAAGGTCGACAGCGGGAGCTGCGGGAGCAGGGGCTGGCTCGGGCGCTGGTGCAGGTGCGGGCGCAGGTTCGGCTTTCTTTGCGGGAGCCTTAGCGTCCTTCTTGGGTGCCATTTTTGCTGATAGTAGAACTACTTTGGCCCTGAAGCACAGACAATTCCCGGATCGGGTGACACACAAAGACTGTAGCACAGACTGAGCACAGAGGAAGAAATCACCGTTGGGGCGTATATATATGTGACTATTTTTCCTCTTGACCACCCGTCAACCCTATCCCCGTGTAAGGATTGGATAGCGGATGGGAGGGGTGTGTGTATGTGAAGGGGTTCTCTCTAAACTTGGAATATAGGGCTACGAGCCAGAAGGTGTTTAGCCATATACCTATAATCACAAACGAAAACATTGAAACGCCGTGAAAGGTTACCCGAGGTCACGCGATCTTTCCGCTGGATCATTTCTTAAAGGATCTACTTTTACGCACTGCCCCCACTTTTACGCACAGCTTTGCGCTTCATTGCGTACACTATCTAGGTAATATATTCTGAAATGTTTTTCAGGCCAATCCAATAGATGATATGGATACATTAACACAAATGAGCGACTATCAGACCATTAAAACCTGACCTAAGAAATGGAAATGTGTCTGAGTAGAGGAGAGATAAAGCAATTTGATGGAAAGTAAAGAGCAGATCCCGTGGAGCTGCAATATTTGACATGTGACGGAAAATGAAATCAGCTGCTGTCAAGCAGAAGTTAATGTGAGTGATTATGAGTGTGAGAGCAGAAATACGTCAATGACTTTTTTCTCTGAAAAGAAAAAGACGTCCATGGTCATATCCTCTAGGAAATGCAGTATCAGTGTTTCATTAAACACATCTCTGCTTACCACAATATTAGTAATGTTAGCTGAGCTGATCTTTGACAACATCTCTGATGGACTCTTCGGGCGGCTTCATTTTTACCATCAGCTGTGTATCCAAGCATTGCACAGAAATTTATTTGAAATATAGCACAGATATCCGTGTTTCCAGTGAGTTTAAGGTGACGATATTTCTAACATTCCTTTAAAATATTACACAACATATCTAGAATATGTGCAACTGATATCACGATGGTGCAATCATAAGAACATGGCACATTTGCTTTAATATTTAGCTTGAGATGACCCTATTATATGTGGTGCCAGTGGAGTATTGATACAAATACATTTGGAATATGTGTGTATCTAAGAGTGTAGAAAACTCAAAAAAGAATAAATGCATATGACGTTTTATGGTAAGAAATATGTCTGCTGTTGGCTGTAGTCAGAAAAAAAAAACCCTAACTGATCGGACTACTTCAAATTAATATGTCAGTGTCAATATCTCATTTTTTAGATGAACAGGTGGTGGAAGGAGTGTCTTTCAGAACTAATAAAGAGCCATTGTTTATTTCTAGTCACGGATAATGTGCGTTGGGTAGATCAGCAGCTGTGGTCAGTTTGATTCTCTACTGAGGGAGGTGAATGGGGAGGAGGGGTCACCACAACCACAGGAAGGATGTGATGTAAAGGCACAGGGAGATGGCGACCTAGTGGAGCTTTCAGCTGCTGATGCCAGTAACCCAGACAAGGCCAAGAGTGCAAATTCTACCTCCTTAATTCTTGTCTATATCTGTCTACCAGTGCCAGCGGTGCCGCCCTGCCCCCAACACCATGACAGGGCCAAGTGACGAAGGAACAGCATAAATTCCTTCACCCCACAGCCCCCAACCCCTACACACTCCCCACCCACTTGCTTTCACTGACCCCATCTCCGTGAGGGTAAGCCAGAGAAAGCCTCAGTCCCTCAGCTGTCATCTAGGCTCACCCCCAGCACTCCACTTCATCTTCTTGGAGTCTGACTTCCCTTTACTCCCTCCCCCTATAGAAACTCTGCCCCAGTCCTTGCACCTGTGCTGCAGTCCAAACTGAGCTCCACTATAGAACCTTAAAGGATTCAGCAGCACGATAGAGCTGGGCTTTATTAGGAGGTGATGGCAGGTCAGCTTATGAAAAGAGAAAAAAATGGACAGAGCAAGTTCATGAGGTGATAATCTTTAAAAATTTACCAAGCAATGTCATTTCTAACATTTATAAAACATTTTAGTGAGTAAACTACTGGGCAGTTTTTTTTCCTTTTGCTTATTCAAACCTACATAATGTTTCAATTTCACTCCCGTAACAAATTAAAATCCAGACAAATAAGTTCTGTGTCCTTTGCTCCAGCAGCGTGAAGAAAAAGGGTGTCTAAATATCTTTGGGTTTACTGTTACTGAGGATCGCATTAGTGAATATATACAGTGCTGTCTTCTCATGACTAAATGCTTAAACCTTTACTTAGCTATCTTCAGTGCTCAGTTCCTTTGAGAATGCCATAGAAGACATATGAGGTCAGACCTTTGGAGAGAAGAATGAGCTTCAGCCTTACAGTGCATGGCACGGCAGTGACATCTGAAGAACAAATATAACAGCCTCCCTTGGTGATTCACGATGCCGTTCACGGTAACAGAACAAGATGATAAGGGAGAAAAAAAAACCTGTATCCAATGTTACAATGAGTTGTGTTTTCTTATTTTTGTGGAGATGGAGTGGAGCTGTTACATTTATGCATGAGGAAGACTATCTAAGAGAGATCTTATGTGGAGCTTCTTTGTAGCATACAGTACTGTGTAAAAGTCTTGAATAACCCTCATTTCTTTATATTTTGCTCAAAAGAAGCCAGACGTGGTCTTGTGCAATAGTTCTACAGGCTTCTGAAGGACTTTCAGTTTTTCTTTGACAATGGCTGCTTTTGTGGTCATTTTCAGTCCAGTCCAAGCTCGGGCAAAGGCAGCCATTGGCCAAAACTGGTTGCTGGTGAGGAAAGGGAGACAGGTCAAAAGATAGATTGTGGAAGAGATCTAGAGATAACCTTATGATTAAATGCAGAGTGGCTTTTATTGATAGAAAATCAAATAATCTTGTGTATGTAAAGTGGAGGTCAAGAGAGAGGTACAAAGGTAAGTGTCTACAGCCTGTAAAACACAGTGAAGTCTCTGTGATGGTTTGTAGCTAACATGGAGTGAAGAGGATTTTATCACAATTGATGGAATTTCAAAGACAGAAAAGGTCAGATTTGGGTCTACCATGAAATACTACCTGGAAAGCAATTGATTGGCAGTTATTACAATGTTCTCAAATACACTGCCAAGTAAAAGGATACCTGGATAGCTAACCAGCGTAGGATAATCTTGACAAAGAATGGAACAAAAGGCAGGCAACATTCAGAGAAAAGCTTTGAATGTCCTTCAAGAAGCTTGGGGAACCCTAAAACCTGCTTAAAGAAATCTCAAAGCTTAACTAAGAGAGTTCAGGCTCTGTTGAAAATAAAGGTGGTCATAGCAAATATTGATTTTCAAGCTCATTAGAATTGTATAGACTGTTTTTGCCTCATATGCCATATTTCCACCTGTGGTTGCACATATTTTATTAAATGCTTGCACCTATTTCCCATTTTCTTAGCAAAATATAAAGGAAAACAAGCAGCTTAAGACCTTTGCACCATATTGATAAACAAGTGTAAAAGACTCTTTTTTTTTGCTGATATAGAGTTCACCCATACTCCATTTCTCCAGTCTCAGGTTGGACCTTCCTTGGAGGACCAGGCTACATGCCCTGTAGCCATGTCGCTACCGTTATATAGGTCTACATAATGTACCTGTAATTTAAAAAGTACTTTTTCTTTCTTTTATTTTTAAACTTTACTTTAAAATACCCTGAATATATTCTCTGATCATATAATAAGCTATGCAAAGTGACCAGCTAGCCAATCTTCTTCCAAGCTCAGACAATACTGAGCTATAATTATCCTAGTTAGGGTGAAGACCATGAGCTGTCAGAGCTATTCATATTTCTTATGTGCCTCGTATTCCTTCTTTGGTAGTCAGGTCTTCCAGTTCGTCAACAAGCACTATAAAAGTTTAGCTCTTACAACCACAATTTTGCTAGTGGTTGTTTCCCCCGTTAAAGAAATAACAGAAATAGTGCATACAAAAAGTCTAGATCACTAGTTAGAATCAGCCATGGTGCATTCCCTACACAAATGTTTGTATTTATTCAACTTTCTTCTTACTAGAGCTTTTCTTTTGAGTCTGAAGTGGATAGGATAAGATAAATCATCACTGAACATTATAGAGGATCTGGGATGTTAAAGCAAAACAGTAATAGGAAGCAATAACCAAAAGTGGGGTAAAACAAACAGTCTTTATTGAAGTGAAAGCCTATTATCTTCCTACTTAGTAATATCCAAATTATGTTCCACAGAAAGATCACAGAAAGACAAAGAAATTGTTTGCAGTAGAGTTGAACAAAGCAGTTGATAGATGTGAGTGGGGGGCTTTTGATGGGCATTCTTTTGCAGCTACCTTGCTTTAACCTGTCTTCCCTGGGTCACTTCCGCACTCTGTAGCTATGCCCTTGGTGGGGACAAGAGAGGCATTTTGTATTATCACTCCAAGGTTTGCTTCAGGACAGGTGCTATAACAGTCTCACCTCAGGAATGGAGTTGTGACATAGAGTGCCAATGAATGTGTGCTACTTTGCGTTCATAGTAATTTGTCAAATTCTGCAGTTCAAAGTATTTCTAACTTGTATCCGTACTGGAAATTCTGGATTTTATATCACTGCAACTAAAACAGCCGTGAAATTACGAGTTGTGCAATTAAGATTCCACGAAGAAGGAAAGACAGAGGTACTGATTTCAAGACATAGCACCTGTCCTAGCCTTGGAGTACTCCTGCGTTAAGCATGATTAATGAAATGCTGAGAACATGAGCTTGAGAAAAACATCATGCGATGAGTGCAGTGTGGTGTAAGATTCCAAAGATGGCAGAAGCTCCTTGGTCACTGGCATTTGGCTCGGTGGGGAGCTGCAGTGCTGAAAGGGTTACTGAAAAGAAGGAAATGACGGACTGTAGCGAAGGACTTCCTTTGCTTCAAAATATTCAGCAGAGGTCACTGAGTCAGTCTTCTGAGATGAGCAGAGTAAATTTTGGATTCTGGTTCCATCTACCGCCCCCTCTTTTTAAACCCTGAGTGCTTCCTTCTCTGCCCTACGTCCATGCCAAAAGGAATGAAGCTGTAACTGAGCCTGGGGGGACAGATGGTGCCTATTTATAGTCCCCACAGAGAGGTGTGAAGTTTCTTGGGATTTCAAAGAGCGGGAGCCATGGCTCCTTAAGGGGTCTGATGCAGCCTCTGTGGCCCATGTGTTCTCTTCCCCTCCCTCGCTCTCTAGAAAGCCCCACACTGGCCACACAGGGCTTAAGATGGGTTCAGGCTAAACAAAGGTACCTATTGCCTTTTTTACTGAGGCCACTGCATCACTACAGAGGATGGAAATCTAATACGAGCCAAAGGGAAAAGTCTGCTCCTTCTTTTCTCTCCAGACGATAACTTTCTTTAATAATCCAGAGGTTGAATTTGCTGTCACAGCAAGACTGCTAAACTGTCACAATGCCACTCAAAGCATGTATGGTAACACTGTGAGCGGATTTTGTACCAGCTTGACAGCTCATGCTGAGGCACTGATTGATGCTAGCAAAACCTTGTTCAAAAGCTTGTATTAACAGTATACAACACAACTCCATTATATACGGAGGCTTGACTCAATGATTATAAATCAGCGACTGTTCATTTAGAATAACTCAAATGAAAGCATTAAAATATAGTTTTACTATTTTTTCTTTTTAAATAATGGAACGTTTAGCTTCAAAGTACTGGTTCAGAAAGTCACACAAACAATTTTCCAGTCATTATAACTGTTGCAACAACTGATACACATGTCACTACTCCTGCTCTCCTGCCATTAGTGCTGTATGCATAAAATCCAGCCTAAGTGTGCAATGACTTGAACAAAATCAGGTCGGCCATGAATGTGAAACAAATCACTGCTTTCCGTGCATTTGCTTTCTGTATGCTGTGAACTGTAACTGAGAGGTTTGGTCCTGCGGTGCTGTACATTTCTCATCTGCTGCTACTTTATGAACCTTTCAGACCTCCAAAATCATCCCACGCACACACACACTTCTTCTTTTTTCGACCTGTTTATATTTTTCAATAGTATTTTTTATTTATTAACACACTATACAAACAAACTTGCTTTCATATGTAAAGTGAAAGTATTGTCAGTCAAACTGCTCAATTTAAGTAGTCCGAACTGACGGCGAACAAACCCCACCATACATCCTTGAAACGAAGCACCAGTTATCTCTCTTATGTCAGGGCCAAGACTTGGAAACCTGGCAAACAGCGGGGCGAGTTAGCGGGGCGTCTATTTAAGTCCTCTCTTAAGCTTGGTCCCCATCTGAAACTCACACTTGAAACTGCAGACAATGTGGGATCCCTCCGCCGAGGATAGACACTAGAGTTCATTAGGCCGTACGCCAGCCAATCAGTGGAGGAATTTAAAAGGCAGCTAATGACAGCCCTCCCAGTAATAAAGAGCCATACAGTACATTGCCCAGGCTTCTCGTGTTCTCGCAGTCATCACATAGTTATTTTCTAGATGCAGTTTTTTCATTATTGATAGAAAAGAGCTAAGGCTGAATTTTGGCACTCTATCTGTAAATGGAAACATTCAGCAGAGAAGATGAGAGGACGAAATTAAACGCTGAATACAGTTGAATATAGTATATGAATACAGTCCTATACTGTAATTACAATTATACAATCAGTTGTTTCGGTCTAAGATAGTGCAGTGATAATCTCTAAACGCTGAGTGCATGTTTATTTTACCGCATTATTTTTAAAACAGAAAAACAACGACCCAGCATCAAATCGGATATTTGATGGCACTGTTTAAATGACCTGTGTATTTAAAAGTGACAGAGGAACAAAGTTATTGCCCAATTAAGTGTTGAGTGGCTTCATAGTCTCATAAAAATATTTACAGACTTAATATAAAGCTTTTTAATGCCAGTAATAATTCTCGGGCTTATGGATCTGCTATGACGGGTTTTTCTCAAGGACAACTTCAAATAAAATGATTTATTACTGTAACGGTTCAGCACCAGGACGAAAACTGATGTGTAATGAGGTCTGTAATGTATAGACTCCAGGCCAAATGAGTGTAGGAGTTAATGTTAGAGTTTCACAATCTGATCAGTTTAAAAGGTTAAGTGCACCGGTTGAATTTTCAATGTGACATTGTCTCTCTTCACTACATACTAACAGAGCTCCTGCAGACGCCTTACTTGTTCATGCCTCTTTTTTCGGAATATTTATTTCCACATAGTGGAACTTTATATGGTTGAACTATTATATTTAATTGTCCTCTCAGCAGTGGGCTCTGCAGTATACTCCCATGCACTCAAGGAAGATTTGCACTTGCATAACTCACGTTTATTGTTGTTAAAAGGACAGATAAATAAATGTTCTATGCACATGAAATGCTCTTCTGTGTTATTTTAATATGCAGAATAATACTGTACTGTAAATGTAAACTACTGCATAAGCTACAGCACAATCGCATCACATCCTTTATTACATCAAAAAAGACATGTCCTCTGACTTAAATTTAGTTGTCGTTTTACCGATAAAGCTGTCAAAGGTTTTACAACATAGTAAGAGCGAAGGTGTTATTTTACTTATGCATATACAGAGAGCTGCAAATCTACACATCAAGTGTACCCACTCACTGAGCTGCTGTAACACTATTCAGTGACTCAAGATCCCTCCGCAGCTCTTGCACAACATCTGCCACTGGATGTCAGCAGTGTTCCACAGATCTACAGAAGGAGCTCACTAGGTTCATTTTGATCGGGGAAATGATTGTGGTTTGCAGGGAGAGGAGGGCAGTTTCATCAAATAGAAAGGAACTACACAAAATGCACAAAACTAAAAAAAATATAAAAATAAAAACAAAGTAAGCTTCAGCACAGGAAATGTGGCATATATGTACAATGTAATGACATATTGCACCAGAGCACTTCTTTAATGCTAAAGACTGGCACATGGCAACAAAGTTAACTATAAAACACAGGTTATAGTTCCAAGTCCATTTTCTGGAGTGTGGAGGTATTTCCTGATCTAAACAGGTTCTAGTACTCACACCCACTTTGTTCAGACTGCTGAACACAGCAGAGTGGCAGTCAGACAGCCTTCTCCACAGAGGACCAGTCTTGCAGTGATCAGCAAATACACAGTACACTCTAATCCTACCACCATGCAGCCACTCCATGGTCAGTTTGCCTTTTTTTTTTGCAGGCAATTGGCCTCAAAGAAAATGTTGTATAGAGTTTGTTGCACAGAAAGCACTATACAAAAGTTTGCTATAAGTGGGCACATTTATTCCCAGTGGGAAAGCATTTTTCTTTTAGCTCTGTGTTTAATGTTCTAAAATGCAGGGTGTGCATTTAATCACAAATGTCTTGTGTGTAGACATTTTTTAAAAAGTCAGTTGTTTTTTTTTCATTGTAACTTAAACTAAAAACATAATCTAAGAAAAAAATTGTCAAAAGCCTGTTTTTAGCTTGACATTAGTCTCTATAATAATGTTGAAACACGGCCAAATGATTAGAACAAAAGCTACATCCAAGGTCAACTTATTAGAAAACCAACAGGTGACTGTGATTATATAGTTCACAGGTTAAGTCACGCTGATACACTACAGAGCTACATTTCTGAACACTTCCTGCTAATCGTGCACTATATTTTTTATCCTTTGTGTCCCTCCTCCCTCGTATTGAGACAGTGGACCTTATTTTTGTTTGGCTCTACTAGAGAATGAAAAGAATGAGTGTTCCTTTATGCTTTCAAAACAATTAAAAATATATATTTTTTGACATCTCACAGTGCAGCTAGGTAAGTAAGGTGTGGCCTTGATCCCAAATTGAATGTTACAAAGGTCACATGTGTTTAGATTTCCTTGCATTCAGTAAGTACACCTCTGTGTTGTAGCTTGTATTTGCAGTGATAGTGATTGTTTTGAATTTTCAATTTGATAAAAATGAAGGAATTAGAGGTATTAGAACAGGGGTGTCACACTCCAGGCCTCGAGGGCGTGTGTCCTGCAGGTTTTAGATCTCACCCTGGGTCAACACACTTGAATCAAATGATTAGTTCATTACCAGGCTTCTGGAGAACTTCAAGACATGCTGAGGAGGTCATTTAGCCATTTAAATCAGATGTGTTGGACCAAGGACACATCTAAAACCTGCAGGACACCGACCCTCGAGGCCTGGAGTTCGACAACTGTGTATTAGCACGTATGCATAAACAATTAGGTCCATAAATATTTGAACATTCAAAATCACAATATCAGTATTGTGATATCTGTCATCTTCAATTCAACAACAGGTTAAACAATATTGTTGCATCAACTGTTTAGAAAACCACAACCATTCTAGTGCTGGGATGTGATCACTTTACCCGTGAGTCGAAATTTAAACACATGCTACTTCTACATTCATTCGGCTTTCCCCGAGGCCCTAAACACCGCGTGCTTCAACAATTCCCCACCGGCGAATCCACATCAACGTTTCAAGCGCTCACTTGCTTATACTGCAATCCTGCGGCGTGGACACGAGGGAAAGCTTAAATCTCGCTCACACTTTTTCTCCCTCAGTTATTTGTTATGACGAGTAGCTTCTCAACCACGTCTGCGCCGTCTTACTAAAAGTCTGCTTATAGGTTAATATGGCAAAAATCCTCCAAGCTGTCAGCGTTGTGAAATCTTTGAGACAAGGATGCGTGTTAGGCAGAAACGTGGGGAACGCGGGCTGCCTGAGACTTCACGCTGCAAAACTTTTTAGTGTCAAGGTAAGAAAACAGAAGTGTGACCGGTAAGGACCGTTGTCTGCGATAAATCCAAGAACTGAACTGTTTTAAAGATCTCGCTGGAAGTAATTTACTTTATTCAGCCCTTGAAGTTCAAGAAAAAAAATACTGAAGTTTACAAACAACAGCTGATCCACATGGTGGATAGGAATCCGTGCCAGATGGGGGGGGGGGGGTAGAAACTGCAAGTGTATTAAAATAAATGGCGTCAGGCATGCTTTGCATACGCCGAATACACACACGAGTATATTCGTTTCTATAAAACACACTGAGTTGTTTGTGGTAGAGCTTGACTTTTTTTCATTGTGCAACATTTTAGTAAATTGGCTGATTTTTCAAGGCAGATTGGAGCGGTCATGGACAAGTGAAATTTTAGTGTGACAATTCGTAAAAGAAGTTGTAAAATGAGATGCTGTAAGTGGGTGAGATGTTCACATGCCTGTCTCGGCTAAAGTGGCAAACAGCTGCACAACTATGCACAACGTGTAAATCAGAAGGAGTGTTGCGTCATGCTTCAGATGATCTCTGATTGCAACATTCACGGAAAAGGCGAGAATTTTATTTGATTCGAGTCAGGGTTGTGGTAGATAAAGTACTAGTTTTTAAAATGACATGCATTAATTTGCTAAATAACGTTAGTAAGTAAATGCATTAATTGAGAAATTACTTTTTTTTTTTTTTTTTAAGATCTTAAGGCTGTGAATAAATCGGTGGTATGCTAATATTTTTATATCTGTGACGAGTACGAGTAATATTGGTCACTGTTTTCCTGATGGCTATCTGGAGGTCATGGTGCATCACACCAGCCTCTTTAATAATCTATGCAGCTCTCTCGCTCTCTTAGACACGTGTACAGATGCACTCTCTCACTCCTACACAACAGAAAAACAGATTTGTCTGTCTCAGCATTCGCAGTACAATTCACACAGGCCTGCAGTTTCAGCATGATGTCCCAGAGCGTCACTGGTTGCCATTGCATCTAAACTCAAAATCTACAACACATCTTTTTCAAAGTCTTTCCTTTGGTTCTTCCAAAGTCGCTTAATAAAAAGAGAATATATTATTTTGGGGTGTGATGATTTTTTTTTTTTTTTTTTTTTAACTTTACTTTTAACTCCCAGGCCCAGACAGCCCACCTGGTCTTGGAGGATGGCACCAGGATGAAAGGGATTTCTTTTGGGCATGATGCCTCTGTAGCTGGAGAGCTGGTCTTCAATACTGGTCTTGTGGGGTAAGAAGGAGAAATGCTGACTGAAATTATAACGCCGTTAGATTTTTATTTATTTATTTCTTTTGCATGGCACATTTCAACAATTACAGTACATATTTGAAGAAACAAAAAGGCATTGACATCTGACATGAAACTGGCTTTTAATTTGATAACCTCTGCATCAGTCACATTTATATAGTTTTAAATAGAAGTGTGAGTTTAAGTGCATTTTTTAAAACCAATAAATCACTTCAATACAAATCTTTACAAAATGTTTCTGTTTTTTTTTCTACTTTAGGTATCCCGAGGCCCTGACTGACCCAAGTTATAGAGGTCAAATACTGACGCTGACATATCCTATTGTAGGGAACTATGGTGTGCCGAATACAGAGGAACTGGATGAGCTAGGCCTGAGAAAACATGTAGAGTCAGAACGCATTCAAGTAGGTAACTAAGGTGTGGCTTGTCTTACAAGCATGTCTTCATATTCCGCTACACTGAGTAATTATCTGACTGTAAAAGCGTTTGTCTCATTCTTTTGTTTTTAATAATTGGATAGAAATCTTGTGTAAACAATGCCTGCCTCAAGTTTAGAACCCATGGGCATCACCAGACTAATGCAGACAAATATCATTTTCTCCCCTGAAATGCTCTGTTAGGCTTTTACTGCAACCTCCTTCAGTTGCTGCTTGTTTATGAGTCTCTCTCTGCCTTCAGTTTTGTATTTAATAACTGAATAGCATGCTCTGTTGAGTTGAGATCAGGTGACTTTGCAGTTGGAAAATATCACTTTTTTTTTTTTTTTTTTTTTTTTTTTTCCCTTGAGAAACTCTTGGGATGCTTCTGCAGTATGCTTGGCTCGTTATCCGTTTGCACTTAGAAGTTCTGTTCGATCACTTTTGAAGTATTTCGCTAATACGAGCAAATGCTATAGCCAATCCATTACAGCCAATCCAACTAGTGGCCTGATCCATTATAGGCGCTCCAGCAATACATGCCCATAACATTCCCTCCACCATATTTGACAGCTGATGTGACATATTGGATCATGAGCTGTTTCTTTTCTTCTTCAAACCTTTCGCTTCCCATCTCTCTGTTACAAGTTAAGTTTTAGCTGCCCAAAGAGCATGGGAAGGGTTTCCTGTTAAGTGTAACCAGTGGTTTGCAACTTGATGCAAACGCTTTATTTGCATTCTTGAGGACATCTCTTGAATGTAGACTTTAACAGTGATATAGCTACCGCGTAAAGAGTTCTTGACTTGGATAGATGTGAAAGGTTTTACTTAATCAAGCGAAAAATAAACTCTGTGCTCATTCCATTTTTGAAGCTTTCTGGTGTTGCTGAGCTGGTGGTACGTTCATTCTTTTTAAGAATGTACCAGATTGTTATTTGTGGTCACTCTTAAAGCTTTTGATACATCTCAACCTCATTAAGGCTTCCTTAAATTGGCTTGGCATCTCATTGTTCTTCATATTGAGATTTTCAGTGAATGGCTACTAAATTCACCTCTGGATCCTTTATGTGTTTGGCTTTGTGCACGGCTTCACTTGGCTATGAAAAGTCTTGCCAGAAGGCAGTCGGTTTGCTTTTCAAGCCATAAATTGTCCAGATACTTATGGACCTAACTGCATATAATCCACCACAGTTTTCTCACTGATAACAATGTCAGCTGTTAATGTTGAATCATATCAGAGCTGCTTTAATTTTCCGGCAAATAAAGAATTAACACTGCAGTTGGCACTGACCACTCATGGCCATTTTCCTTTTTTTTTTTTTTTTTTTTCTTTCTTTCTACTTCACTGAATTTTTGTTTAATTACAGCTCGGGTTAAGTGGTTAAAGCATCAGGTCAGAATGGTTATTGTTATTGACGGACCCTTTTATTAAAACTGTGTAACTGCAGTTAATAGACTGGAGGGGTTTTAAATTGGACTTGGACATTTTTTCCAAGGCTCATACAATGCTTTGGTTTCTCTAGGTATCTGGTCTACTGGTTCAAGACTACAGCCACGAGTACAGCCACTGGAACTCTGTCAAGTCTCTGGGTCAATGGCTGCAAGAAGAGAAGGTTAGATTGCAAATTAGAAGCTGTGAGAATGCGTGAATGATGAATATGACTTTTCTGTTAATGTAAATCTTACCCTCAAAAGGTTCCTGCACTGTTTGGGATAGACACCAGGATGCTGACCAAAGTCATCAGAGATAAGGTACCACAATTAGAAAGACTGTATCTGTTTCATGTTTAATGAATGAGTCGGTCAGTTTCTGATATATTTGGCTTATGGTTTCTCTTAAGGGAACAGTTTTGGGGAAGATTGAATTTGATGGTCAGCCTGTTGACATAACTGACCCCAATCAGAAAAACTTAGTAGCAGAAGTTTCAACCAAGGTAACAACTGCCAGTTATTTTTTTTATTTAACGATAATATCAGATTAAAAACTCCTTTTTGTTTAGATATTTTGAAATGGCACTAACCTCTTCTTGTCATGCCTCTATACTCACCAGGAAGTCAAAGTTTTTGGAAAAGGCAACCCAATTAAAGTGGTGGCTGTCGACTGTGGCATTAAACATAACATAATCCGACTGCTGGTTAAGGTGAGAGTTGCGTGAAACATCCTTGTTGGACTGTGTGCGTTCCATTTGGAGACCTTGTTTTTGTGACTTAGCCCCAAATGACCTTCTCTGCATAAACACAGAATAAAAAAAGTCAGCGCTCTGTTACATGCTTTCTGCAACCTGACCTAGAAATTTTGAGAAAGTAAATCTGGGCCTAATGAGCTCCAGAAATGTAAAATTTGTTTGTGGCATGGTAAGAGAGTGGGTTTTCATCATGTTTGTACTCCAAGTTAATGACTTGTGATATTGGCTTTTAATTGGATTGGGTATAACATTATATTCATTGATTTGCTCTTATTCGTTACACTCAGCGTTGACCCTTCTCCATGTTTTCTTTTTGTTCTATTTTTCAGTATTTTTTTTTTTTTTTTAAATAACATTACATTTTTGGAGATTATAAACCATAAATGTCAGAGCTCTCATTATGACATTATGTCTATTTGGTGTTGTCTGTAGTTATTTTTACAGCCAGGGGGATAAAATAAATGTCATCTTCTGCTACTTTGATTTTACATTCATTTGACATTTTAAGTATACCCAGAAGATTACAAAATTACTACATTTGTGCTTTTGTGCAGCGAGGTGCAGAAGTCCACCTAGTGCCGTGGGACCAGGACTTGCTTAGTCTAGACTATGATGGCCTGTTCATATCTAATGGACCAGGAGATCCATCTCTGGCCAAGACACTCATCAATAACGTGCACAAGGTAGGATGCTTCACAAATGTTTATGGGAACTGAGAGACTTGAGCATTGATTTATGGATTCGCAGGTTTAACAAGGAACTAAAATTGTTGCAGAGCTCTATATCTATATAATATTTAATATATTTGTTTCAACAATTTCTTTTCATAACTGTTTATAGCTCAACCTTTGTTTCTGTAATAATATTTATTTTGTGAAGGTGCTGGAGAGCGATCGTCCCCAGCCAGTATTTGGGATCTGTATGGGCAATCAGATCACTGCCCTGGCTGCAGGAGCCAAGTCATACAAACTACCTATGGGCAACAGGTGACCAATTTAACAGCCAAACATAAATATGATACAGCGTGCTGTATATGTTCTGCATTCAGATAAAGATTTCAGTCTAAAGTGTAACCTGTCCGACAGAAAATGTAATGAAGTAGATGATGTGTTTTATTCATTTCTGTGGGTCCCCAGAGGCCAGAACCAGCCGGTGTTGAATGTGATGACGGGCCAGGCCTTCATTACCGCACAGAACCACGGTTATGGCATAGACAGCGAGTCCCTGCCCCCAGGGTGGGGCCCGCTTTTCATCAACGCAAATGATGGCACCAATGAGGTTGATTTCAGTCTGTGTGAATATTCAGTCTTTAACAGGACTTTTTTTTTCCTAGGCTTTGGCTATAAAAATAAAGAAATAAACAATTCTTTTACAGCAGTAACTGAAGCAAATACAGGGCTGTATGATGTTTACACTAATATTTTGGAAAGATGCATTTATTTTCAAAATGCTAACAGTATCTTTCTTTTCTTTTTTTTTAAATATATACATAATTTCATGATTTTTATTTCACAATTTCCAGGGGATCATGCACAGCACTAAACCTGTTTTCACAGCCCAGTTTCACCCTGAGGCTAAGGGCGGTCCCACAGGACACAGAGGTAATTAAAAAAACTTGATGGTGCTGCATGAAGTACCTGAACACTATACTTCAGCTAATTAAAGTATATTCACAAAATGGAACTTGCGTAAAACTTTGAGCTCTATTCTAAAATAGTACTTGTGTAAATGTTGTGAATGGTTTGGAAAAGTGATGCGGTGTCCAGGTAGCAATAGTCGGTCAGACCTCAGAAGTCATCAGGTGCAGATCGTTTAAGTGTTCTTAGAATCGGATCTAAGTAAGCTGAGGGTGATGTTAGTTGCATAGCCCTGCGACAGACTGGCGACCTGTCCAGGGTGTACCCCGCCTCTCGCCCTATGACAGCTGGGATAGGCTCCAGCGCCCCCCGCGACCCTGAAAAGGATAAGCGGAAGCGAATGGATAGATGGACGAATGGGACACTTTTGCATTAGAAGATCATTTATTCAGCACGTTTGTCCTGATCTCAAAGATCTGTCACTTTAGTTAAATTGAATTCAGATTCCATGTACATTTTAGCCAGAATTTAGCCTTTTGTTTTAACCAATATAGGGGTTTGGCTCCACAACGATTAACAGGAGACCATTAAAAAAACAATATCGTTAATATAATACTTAAACTGTGATTATAAGGCTTTTTTTTTTTCTCCCCCACAGTTTCTCTTTGATGTCTTTTTGTCCCTGATCAAAAAAGGAAAGAATATCAGCATAGCGTCAGTCATGCCCATAAAACCCAGCATCCCTCCCAGGGCCCAGGTAGAGTATTTCACCCAGGTTGAGCAGGTTCAACTTCAAATATTCTGAACATAAGAGACTTTTATATCAGTCATTTAGTGGAACCTGCTGTTTAAATGGTGCCAATCACATCTTTTTGTGTCGACGCAGGTTTCAAAGGTGCTTGTATTGGGTTCTGGTGGCCTCTCTATTGGTCAGGCTGGTGAGTTTGACTACTCTGGATCTCAAGCCATCAAGGCCATGAAGGTCAGAGCATCTGGATGAATTAATCATTTCTGTAGCCAATTAATAATACTTTAATATGGTTGTGAATGAAGGCATAGAAGTGTGTTTCATGTGACTTTATGTGTAAGAGTCGATGCAGACGTTGTTTTTTTTTTTTTTTTTTTTTTTTTTGTTTGTGTTTTTTTTTTTTTTTTTTTTTTTTTTTTTTTTTAAAGTCATATTATATCTCCTATCTAAACACTGATGATGATCCAATTTGTCTGCATTTTAGTTCATGGACTTTTAAATGTGTCATTTATTCTGCTATACTGTCCTTATATTGGGTAGTTAAGATGCTGTAGCTTATTTCATCATGGATGAGCTTGGCAGCTTTTTCCCTAATTACGTGGAACACTGAGATTTTAGTTTATCTAATTAAGCTCTAAAAATGCTGAGCAGGCCCAGTTGATTGTGATTTTCTTTTTTAATCAATATGGCAAGATGAGAATATTTAAATGATAATGAAAGATGGTTCATTATTTGGACACAGATGCAGGAGATTCACTAGCTAATACTGCTCAATGGACTACTGTGACTAAACTTTCATTTGGATTCAGCTCTGTAAAAAAGGCGTAAAAGGAGTTTTTCATGGACAGAGCACATTTGATAACTGCAATTCTTGTGCATTATAGTTGGTATGCATTGAAAAAACAGTTAGTAAATCCACCTTAGATAACTGACTTTTTGATAATTGCATAGGGACCAACACTATAGTACTGCATAAACCGCTCACTTCAAGAAATAAAACATATTTGAGGAATTAGTGGAATTAAAAAAAAAAAAAAAAAAAAGAAAAAAGAACAGGCAGGGATCTGCAGAGACGTGAAAAAGGTTTATACCCAGATGAGTTCTGTGGAGGCCTGAGTGCTTGACCCCAACAATGACAGCATTTGGTGCCACCGTGCTTATACTGTGGGGGGCCGTTTCGTGCCATAGGTTAGCTCCACTTATCCATTACAGGGAATGGTCACTGCAAATGAAAACAAAGTTATACTAAGTGACCCCCTTTATCCTTGGATGTAACATTTTTATTCTTGTGTAAATACTCCCTTCTATGATGACATAGGGCACAGCGATATGAATTTCATGCTGTGATATTTGCAGTCAGTAGATCTTAACCCAATTAAATGGCCACAGGACATTTTGACCAACCTGTTAGAGGTCAGCCTGTAAAAGGAATATCTTTTAAAGGAATGATTTTCTTTCCCTCTGTAACATTCCAGAGACTTGAAAAATAAATGCCAAATTGCATTGATGCTGTTGTGCTGTGTCTTAGGTGTTTGCTTTTACTGTAATTTGTCACTATCTCTGGGCCCCATGTTCCAATTTTTTGAATGGACTTTTATGAAAAATAGAGGGAATCATTTTTTTAATATAAAGTTTGGTAAAATAAATAAATAAATAATAAAATATAAATGACAGCAATATGACAATGATAAAATTAATGATGACTGAATTCTATTTAGCATTTGAATTGGGGCACAGAATTGAGCAGAGCTGCTAATGTTGTTAGTAACACTTGCCTCTTGTATCTGAGATATGTGACAGGCCTGGAAAACACTTTAGAACATCTAAAATGTCAGACATGATGTAAAAGTGTCACTGAAGACTTTTTGTCATGGGTGAGTTTGCTTTTAATAATTTCCCTTGCGGTCATACAGGAGGAAAACCTGAAGACGGTGCTCATGAATCCAAACATAGCCTCCGTTCAGACCAATGAAGTGGGCTCCAAGCAGGCTGACTCAGTCTACTTCCTGCCTGTCACGCCAGAATTTGTAACTGAGGTCATCAAGACCGAGCGTCCAGACGGCATCCTGCTCTCGATGGGTGGACAAACTGCACTCAACTGTGGTAAGATGTGCACAGTTGCTTGATTAGTACGTGTAACTGACCAAAGGGAATGAAAAATGCAAATAATGTGTCCCTGTGAAATTCAGTTCAAATGTTACGTCGAAGTCTTCTATTATATTAAAAACATTTTGTATTATATATTTTATATTATATTAAAAATCTTTTACCTTAAAAAGGTAAAACATATATAATAGATATAATATAAATGTGTTATATATACATATGTGTGTATGTGTGTAATTTATTTAGACATATCTTTTTTTTTTTTCTTTTTTTTTGTGTTTAACCT
This sequence comes from Simochromis diagramma, assembly GCF_900408965.1. Taxonomy (NCBI): domain Eukaryota; kingdom Metazoa; phylum Chordata; class Actinopteri; order Cichliformes; family Cichlidae; genus Simochromis; species Simochromis diagramma. The sequence continues at coordinate 11,408,222 of NW_024386831.1, forward strand.
AGCATCTTTAATTTGTTTTCAGGGGTAGAGTTATTCCAGCGTGGGATCTTGGACCAGTATGGGGTGAAAGTCCTTGGAACCCCTGTGGAGTCCATAATGGCAACAGAGGACAGGCAGCTTTTTGCTGACAAACTAATGGAGATCAATGAGAAAATTGCACCTAGTATTGCTGTTGAGTCGGTAAGGACCCATGTCCAGTTGCTGAAAAAAGTGTTCTTGAGCGATACGTTTGGTAACTACGTATAGAAGATACTAAAATATCCTGTCGGCTTGTAGTCTACCACCAATTTCTTGATTCCAGCATTTTGTTAGCGTAAAAAAAAAAGAAGTCATTGACATTACTTATATAGGAGGTCTTGTGTTTGTAATAGTTCTATAGTGGTTTAAAGCCCGTATCAACAGTTTTTGTTATGGGAAGCGTAACATTTATGTGCATCCTTCAGGTGTCTGATGCATTACGAGCAGCAGAGCAGATAGGCTACCCGGTGATGTTGCGATCGGCCTACGCTCTGGGGGGTCTGGGCTCTGGTCTGTGTGCCAATAAAGAAAAGCTGGAGGAAACTGCCCAGAAGGTCAGAAAAAGCAGACACTTATCAATAGCTAATGGTTTGTTTGTTTTTTTTTGTTTTTTCTCACTGGTCCTTTTTTCTCCTGGCATTTAAGCAAACATTCAAAATCTTTCGTCCAAATCAATCAGAGCATTTATACCTAGGCTTACCATGTTTTTTTTTTTTCCCTCTTTTTATACCTTTTCTCGAGTTTACAGCATGAACCTGCACAGAAATAATACCTTTTGAAATTGTTCAGATACATTTCTTTGGTCCTGTGCCAAGAAAGGAATAGTTTGCTGTTGCTAAGCAACATTCTTTTGTGCTCTTCCCCTTTTCAGCATTATGTCTGACAGCTCAATTGGTTCTAATCTATGATCACAGGCTTCAAAATGAACCGCTTGTGCCAGACTGTTAGATTGGTGCGTGCTTTCTTTTTTTTTTTTTTTATGCTTAATGTTTGTGCTCTTTTTAAGTATTTCTTTGAAGCTTACTTTAGTTATTTATTTATTTTTGGTTTCAATGGCAAGTGCATTGGTACCAATTATACTCAGCAGCTGTTCACCTGGTTTGTATCAAGGGCAGTTCACCAGGACAAGAATGCAAAACAAAAACCCCAAGGTAGACAGTCCTTTAACCTGGTCTGGCCTTGTCTGTTATTAAAAAGAGTTTGATAATTGTTTCGGTGCAAACTGTCCTAATAGATTACTACATTTAGTTTGATTCAACAAAGCATCTTAGCTATCGACAAACTAGAAGGACAGTTTGCAATGAAACAATTCTAACCCTTATTTTGATAACTGACAAAGACAGACCGGGTATAGGGCACATTTATCGCATTCTGAAAAGCATCTTTTCTGTGATTGTCACGGTGATTTGGAAGTTTGCATTACAAAGATAAAACACTTTAAAAAGACCAAAAATCCTTACTACACAAAACACATACTTTAGTTTGATACATTTCAGTATGGATATCCTGCATTTACTTCTACTGCATTTACTACTACTGCATTTACTACTACTGCATTTACTACTACTAACTACTTAAACTACTAACTACTTAAACTTACTTACTTAAACTTAATATATAGGTATTAATTTCTTTCCGCTTCAGATTGATGATTGTAGTGAAACACACATCTAAATTGTCTAAGCTGTTTATGTATCGTAGGCTCTGGCCATGAGCAATCAAATCCTCGTGGAAAAGTCTTTGCTTGGCTGGAAAGAGGTGGAATACGAGGTGGTACGAGACGTTGCTGATAACTGTGTCACCGTCTGCAACATGGAGAACTTCGATCCACTGGGCATCCACACAGGTAGGCACTAATCTGTGGCCCTTTTCAAACCATGAAAGGCTCTTTCTTATTATTTTTGTGAAAATTTTTTATTTGTTCTGCTACATTTCATTAAGATCTGTATGTCTCTCTCTCATTCTCCATATCTTTGAGCACACTTCACCTGTCTTTTGAGGGTTGTTGTTTTTTTTTTTTTTTTTTTTTTTAAAAAGCTTCTGCAGAAGGATCATTGTGCTCTGACACACAAATTATTATGTGCAGGTCGATAAAGAACTGCACTCAGAGGTATTTACTGGTACTCCATTGGGAACCAGCACAATAAGGACATACTGACCTTGAAGCTGGACAGTTACAAGAGCACACTGGTTGAAACTAACGACACAGTTGCTCCCTGTTCAGCTGGCATAAACGTAAAACATTGACGCAATGACAAAAGAGAGATATTTGTTTCCCAGATTATTGATAAATAAAAAAAAAAAACTAAAGATAATCAAATTTCTGAGAATAAACAAATTAGAAGTTAGTTCAAGTTGAAGTTAGTTTGGTTGACTGTTTTCTCTGGCTTAGTTCAGAGCCGGGCTGAAGATGAGTAGCAATCACCTTAGGGATTATGCGGTCTGCAGGCCTCAAATTATATTATTGTAGTCATTCAGGTAGTTTGGCACTCTAGCCAGATTTGATGGAGCAATGCTGGTCGGCAGCAAGCAATTTGTACATATGCCTTTTATTGGTTGTGATCCAATAAACTGAAGGTAAATGAACAATTTGACATACAGTGAGTTGTATAAAGAATAACATTTTAAATTTACTCCTGCTCACCAGCTCGCCCTCGCTCTCGCCCTCTCTCTCGCTCCCTCGCTCTCTCTCTCACTCTGCCTAAGAGATCTTACCGACACATGTAGCTCAAATCAAAGCCTCTGTGAATTCTCATGGTTCAGTCACGGTTTATCTTAAAATAGTTATGCATGTCTCTGGAATTATAGCAACATAATTTTATTGTATTTTATGTTCATTTTCTTTTTACTCTTGGTAGTAATATATGGTAATGTAAATTGGTAGTGATATACTGAAATATATAAAGAATTGTAGGGACTGGCAGGATTACAGAAATATTAACCTTTTTAATAGAAAAATTGTAAAATAAAATGATGATGATGACAACAACTCAATAAAGCCAATGCAGTCTGTCCACTTGTGGTATGCAGGCTTATGTTGGGTGCATAAACAGATGTCTGTGTTTTTGCGCAGCTCTTTATTGACCTGCACATACTTTGCGTGTCCGTACACGCTGATCCTTCTGCAGAATTTGGGAGGATCCTCCCAAATTCCACTGCAATTCAGATTTGTCACTTGAGATTATCCTAAAGCCAATCTTGTGGTGTGCTAGTTTATAAGATTAAGGTGTTTTATCCTTTCATTTTACCTTACCGTACTGAAGTGCAAGCGGTGTTCTTCATGCTGTCTGAGCTGTCACAGGAAGTCTGATTTTGATAACCTCTGTACATTTGCCTTTCTTTTATTTTTCCCACTCTAGATTATGCAAATACCACATGTTACATGGCTTTTTTTTTTTTTTTCTGTGATTAGTGTGATTTAGACTCATTCTATGCATGGTAATTCTGATTACCATATTACTACTTTATTTATGATTCACTAATCTTCCTGTACTCTTCTTTTTCTCCCACCTCTTAAACATCACAGTCAGATTTTCCAGGTCCTCTGGCTGTTCCTTTCCATGTGGATCCATAATGCATACACACGTCCCAAACTAACAGAGTACTGGTGTTCTACAGATCATTGTATAGTTATGCTTATGCAATTAGATGCAAAACACGTGTGATTTACATTTAGCATGAGATGATGTATGATTGTAACTACAGGTGTGTAATTTGAATTGATTTAAAAAAAAAACAAAAAAAAACACTCTGACAATTCAAAAGTGATTGTCATTGAGTCATTGGGAGGTGATACAATTTATTTGAATCATTGACATTGAAGTGCACGGTGCACGGTGGTGCACTCAGTTGTAGACGTTCTGCAGAGCTGTTGTCCTTGTCCTATTTTGGTAGGAGAGCACAGAGTATCAATATTTTGAGGAAAAAAGTGTTGGGTTTGAGTTCTGCTCTTATTGCCAGCATTAAGGCTGATTTAAGTGCTTCTCACAAAGTCCATTGTATAAACAGGCAAACAGGTGTGTTTTCAATTTAAAGACGCACCTTTTTTTTTGGTTTCGTGGCTTTTTTGTTTTCCTCTAAAAATGGATAAGAAAAACATGAGATGACTGTAAATATTTTTTTACAGTCTCTAATGTTTTAAAATGATTGTATGTAAAAGTTTCTCTAATTTAAAAAAAAAACAAAAAAACAAAACCCTCTACAACCACTCCATGGCTTTTAAGTGACACGTTTACTTTTTCTGTCACTTTCACTTAACTAAAGCCAAGTTTAGATATATATTTATTATTCGTTAAAGCGAATCTTAGTCTGAACAACTTCTGAACAACACTTCTTTTACAGGTGACTCCATTGTGGTGGCACCAAGCCAGACATTATCCAATGAGGAGTACCATATGCTCCGTGAAACTGCCATCAAGGTGGTACGTCACCTTGGCATTGTTGGCGAATGCAACATCCAGTATGCCTTACACCCATCTTCTTTGGAGTACTGCATTATTGAGGTGAATGCACGGCTATCGAGAAGCTCAGCTCTTGCATCCAAAGCAACTGGGTAAGTTGACACCTGAAACAGGCTCTTTTAAAGCAGAGTTATGAACTCATGTGACAGAAGATAAAAATGCACGTTAACACATCAAGAAATCTTAGATATTTATGTATGACAGACTATTGAGGTAATAAAACATTAATTTTACACTGTAGTCACTTTTTAACCTTTTTTTTTTTTTTTAAAAAACAAATTATGTTTTATAAAATATTCTTGCACTTTTGCCCATCGTTATTTGATTTTGGTCTCCCTGCACTCCGGTTCTGGTTTCAGTTACCCCTTGGCATTTGTGGCTGCTAAGCTGGCTCTGGGAATCCCCCTGCCTGAGATCAAGAATGCTGTATCAGAGAAGACCACAGCCTGTTTTGAGCCCAGTTTAGACTACATCGTCACCAAGATTCCTCGCTGGGACCTCGACCGCTTTCACGGCATGTCTCGTGAAATAGGCAGTGCCATGAAGAGTGTAGGAGAGGTGAGGCTAAACATTTAACCGCTCGCTCATTTACTCAGCGTTCTGGCAAGCCAATTATTCCATCCTGTGTTTTCTTCCTTTGCATCCAGGTGATGGCAATAGGCCGTACGTTTGAGGAGAGTATGCAGAAGGCCTTAAGGATGTGTCATCCATCAGTAGATGGCTTTGTGCCCCGGCTGCCACTCAAGAAGCCGTGGTCCGACACCCACGATCTAGAACAGGAGCTGGCTGTGCCCTCCAGCACCCGCATCTTCTCCCTCGCTAAGGTACAATTATTCTTCATTACATTAATAATAAATGACACTCACTATAGTTTGCTCATTAAAATCACATTTTGTAGTGTCGCTGAAAAAAAAAGTCCCTGCATGCCTAGCTATGAATGCTTAATCCTGTGGCTGTACTCGTCATTTAAATTTCGATTCAGTTAAACAGAGCTGACAGTATGGCTCTTCAAATATATTCCAGAGAGAGGAAAGATGAATCGCGCAAACATATACTGCTATGTGTCTGTAGCTTTCCTCATAGAAGCAGATGAAGGTGAGACAGCACTTATAGGCACAGGGTTGAGCTTTATTTTTCAGGCACAAAGATCTTACAAGGTGAAAAACATCTATGGCTTCAGCATATGAACATGCTTTTCATCACCGGCAGGGAGGAGAGCTGAATAAGGTCGTGTCAGTGTCGAGACCTCTGACTGTGTGAGCTTTATGTGCCGAAGATGTAGATGGATCGATTTCCTTAAGTATTGAATGAGATCATTGAGGTGGTGACAGCGTCAGGGATTGATGATCCACATTTGATCTCTAGCCTGTTACATGAGTCTGTAATGCTGCGGGGTGGTCAGCATAGCTACTGTCACTCAAAGCTAAACTGCCTGCTATCCACATGATCTCAGACTGTTGGAAGCTCAAACAGTTTGAATAGTTTTAGTTTTACACCTGTACATCTTGGGGCCATTTACTTTGTTGTGTGTAAAGCAAAAAAACAAATTGCATCAACTGTAAGAGACTTACAACCAGATGTAAAGGTGCAAGATATGACACGACACATTGCAACACAACACAGTAACTTAACTTGGTAATAAAATGAAGAATAAGTGTATATGTATTACACACTGTTATTATTGCAAATTAATTATTATTGCACCTTGTTTTTTTTATAAATATAAATATTATTATTATTGTTGTTGTTGTTGTTGTTGTTAACCCCCCCCCCCAAAAAACAAGGTTCAGGGAGGTAGCCAATCAGGTCAGCTGTTAGCACTGATTAGGGCTACTGCCCTGTTGTAAAAGCTGTCCTTTAGTCTGTACTTGTAATTTTGTTTTCTAAATTCAAACATACCTTTACCATTAAAGACTGTGTGTGTGTGTGTGTGTGTGTGTGTGTGTGTGTGTGTGTGTGTGTGTGTGTGTGTGTGTGTGTGTGTGTGTGTGTGTGTGTGTGTGTGTGTGTGTGTGTGTGTGTGTGTGTGTGTTCATAGCACTCCTTCTTATGCATTTCATGCATGTGTTATTTTCAGACATATGGGGGTTATGTTACCCCCCCCTCATCAGTAATGATCTAGTCCGGTATTCACTTGGGCGTAACTTAGCCAGTTAACCAACACCTATCTATGAAGTTTTGACTGGTTAATTTGAATTTTTTTCTGTTTCCTGTCTTGTATTTAAGCAATTTTTTTTACAATGTTTTACTATGACCGTGATGAAGGCCACAAGCCGAAACGCGTTGGTCAATTATTAAAGTTGTTCATCTTCCCTCAAGCGTTGCTGGAGTTTCTGCTTTGTGAATTCTTTCATCCTCTCCATGCACCTTGGAAGCAGGTGAAGTTGTGCCAAAAATTTTTTTGCTGCGCTTTAGTCTGTTTGTCCAGGACCTCAGCAGCCTGAATCTCTTGCCAGACAGCAGCAGCTTAAACACCCAGTGTCCTAGGTATGCACAGTCCTGTAGGATGCTGCGTGCCCTCTTGAGACAGCGAGTGCTGTACTGGTCCTTCGGGAAGGGAAGAGGATGCCTAATGATTTTTTTTGGGCCATATTAATGACCTTCTGGACTGCCTGTCTGTGTGCCATAGTGCAGCTGGAGAACCACACAGATGTAGTATGTCAGCACACTTTCAATGGAGCAGTGGTAGAAGACGCTCAGCAGCTCCTTCAGGTCCATTTTTCTGAGGATTCTCACAAAGTGGAGACGCTGTTGGGCTTTCTTCAAAACCACAGAGGTGTTTGAGCTCCATTGGAGGTCTGGGTCTATGTGCACACCCAGGAACTTGAAACTGGAGACCCTTTCCACACACTCCCCATTGATGCTGACAGGCTGCAGCTCAGACTTCCACCTTCTAAAGTCAACTACCAGTTCTTTTTGTCTTGGTGGTATTGAGGTCCAGGTTGTTGTCTACACACCAGTCTGACCGCCTCTGAACCTCAGCTACGTACACAGTCTTGACCACACATCAACTGTTAGGTGAGCAGTTCTCAGTGCTTCACTGCAAATGTAATATAACTATACTTTTGTTATTCCTAAGTATTTTTGTCTGCATGCACAAATGCAGCAACTGAAAACATTCTTTTTTTTTTTTCTTTTTTTTTTTTTTCTACTTTTGGCATCCTTGCTTCACGATGTACTACATTCAAGTGCGTGTAGGGTATAGATGACTTTCCAGCCTACATAAATTTTGCAAGGCATCCCAGCCTGTTTTGGAAATGACTATATTGGTCTGCTCTTTGTAGGTATTTCTCATGGTTGATAACTTGGTGCACCAGATGGTTTGTTACAGATAACCTTGGACTTTCTGGCAAGTTGTCCTTGGAAACTGTTTGTATGTGTGCGCAGATTTTTAAGATTTATTCTTTGGCTTTTTGCATTTATTAGATGGTGACAGTTGGAAGACAGAAAGGTAGGAAGAGCGAGAGGGGGACGACATGCTGTAAATGACCTGGGGCGCTGCTGTGAATAAAAAGCCTTCAGTACAAGGAGCTTGCACACTATCAGCCTGACACTTTAGACACTTTATTTCAGATAAAATACTTATTTTTCTTTTAGATGAAATGTTGCAATAATACTCTGTATTGTTCATGCACTTGATTTACTTATAATACACTAGAGATCACTGGGTTATTGGTTGCGTGGTTTTTCTCATGAGCAGCCTGTCACAGAATAAAATCAAATTTTAAAACTCTGACCAATTAAACACATGTCCGAGTTTCGTAATACTCTTAACAATGGAAGATCATGATGATCCCATTCTTTGTTTCTTGCTTTTACTTCTCAGGCACTCTACAGTGGCATGATGAGTGTTGATCAGATCCACCAGCTGACAGCCATAGACAAGTGGTTCCTCCACAAACTTCATGGAATAACAAAAGTGGAGCAACATCTTGCAAACTACAACAGGTAAAGCATGCAGAGTGTTTATTCAAGTAACTTGAACTTACTTAAATAGATATGTACATTTAAAAAAAAAAAAAAAAAAGTAGATGTGCTGTCTATTTGTTTATGGGTGTGGATAGAAACATGAAAAACTGTGCCCACAAATTAGATAAGCCCCAGTCTCTTTAGTGTCTGTGTCTGTCTCCTTTCATTTCAGGGTTCTCTCTCAGGGTTCCTCGCAACTACCTTTCTCCCCCTCTTTCTCTTTCCTGTCCTTCTGCCCTTCAGCTCTTACCTGGACAGCCCAAATCCAAGCCTCTGTGAATTATCATTGCTCAGCCACAGGTTACCTGGTGCTTTCTTCCGACTCTGCTGTTTAATAATTAATGGCTGGCCGTTTGGTGGGCACCCACTGCTACAGGCTGACACACGGAGTGTTGTTGTAGTTTTCACTTCTTCTGGAGCAGGGGACATGGGGATGGGCAGAAAATGTTAGTCTGCTGCCAGACTGATGGAGTATGGTGCTGAGCACGGGTGGGCTTCATGCTCTGCTGCTTAGCAGTCTTTGTGTGCGTAAGATTTTTTTCCTCTAGACTGAAGGGTAATTATAATTAAATCATGAGGAAAAAATATAATACAACATATTTTAATCCTTATTTGTACACTGCATCACGTACTGCACGCTCTCTTATTTGGTCAGCTGGCTTAGTGGAAAAAAGACGCACTGGCTGCATAATGTAACTCTGCAGTCCTCTAAGGAGGAGTCGGGCTCAGACAGAGAACATGTTGAGACTTCTGCAAAAGTTGCTACATCACGCATTATATGCTTTTATGCAATGGTGTTAACATTTCCAAAGAAAGCTTACTTTTGACCATTTGTTCTATTTTTCCAAAGTTGTTTGCACAAAAGTCAATATGAATATAGTATTGAGTCCTTTTTTTTTTTTTTTTTTTGTTAATTATTGGTACTTGCATTTCTATAAATTAAAATTGCATCATGCTGCCATGGATACCTGGGTATAGATAAACCACAGACAGTCCCTAGCAATTTAATGATTTATGCACACAAATGTAAATGTAATAATTTAAAAGTTTAAACTTCAAGGGAAAGTGAGTTTTTAAAACATATTTGTGTGTTCATGTGTCTTTGCAATATGTCAGAATACATGGCAACTTTCTATTCACACATAGCCGCAATGGCTCCGGGCAAGTATATGGTGGAGTGTTTTATTTGTGCACGATGGTCTATTCACATCGGTTCATGGCATGCGAGGGGCTTTCTTCATTCTTTAAACTGCTTTTCCAGACAAAATTGCTCACAACACAGCCAAGCTTTGGGATCAAATGTCTTTCCTTTGATTCTGACTTGCCGCTCCCCTTTCTTGGGTTTGTTATTTCTCAGCAAAGCCACGTGCAGTGGGAGTTAAAACACACTTGACATTTCCAATATTGTTACGCTATAAGGTTATAAATAATTCAGATAAGGAGCAGGGAGAAAAGGCAGTGGTTTACCAGGAAAATAGAATCCCTTATTGTCTCTACCTTGAGTTAAAGAAATACTGCTACATTTGCTTGTTGCTTTGTATGTGGGAGTTGGATGATAAAGTCAATATCAACTTTATGGCAGCATATTCCTGTTCAGTTGAACTCATTACTGAATCAGGAAGCAAATGGAAGTTTGCATACCTCCTAAAAAGAATACTTTCAACACTTGCAATGTGGTGTTTTTATATTATGTTTTTTTTTTTTTTTTTTTAATGTGTGGAATGTTGTATTGTTTTAATAAAGTTTAATATTTTATCATGCACTGGAGTGGTTTTACCTACCACCTCCTGTCATTTTACTGCAGTAATGTTGCAATTATAGTTCATGTTTTAGATTTGTTTTTTAGCTGGCTAGAAAATTCAATACAACATGTAAACAAAACAAATTTAAAAGGACCATTTTTCCTTGAGTACTTACTAATAACAGAATCCGTCACACTACCTCAGATCTTGTGATAAGCTAACAGAGTCATGGTAAAAAAGTTCATTCTCTTTAAATTCTAAGGTTTTATGTGTCAGGACATATTTTGAATTCTTCCCGGACAGTTTTAAAATTGGGTAAATGCAACCTCAGATGAAATACAAATCCAAAAAGAAACTTATGAAGAAAATACTGAATAATACTAAATATATTACTTTGCCATTGCACATGATTATTGGTCATCATCAGGTGTGGCCGAATCTATGAAGTTTATAAAACTATAAATAAAACCTGTGGACAAACCTGTATGAAAGCAGTTTGCAGGTCTGGACCATTCAGGTGTGTGTGTGTGTGTGTGTGTGTTAACAAGGACAAAAGACATCAGCAATGATGTGAAAGAGTCACCTTTTGCTGCCCATCAATCTGGGAAGGGTTACGTGGCGGTTTGACATTAATTTTCTTACAGTGTGAAAGATTATTCACAAGTGGAAAACTATTTCAGTAAAAACAAAACAGTGGAGTGGACGTACTAGCAAATTCAAAGGTCAGACCGTGCAATGCTCAGAAAAACTGGAAAATACCCAAGAGCTGCATCTTAAGACTCTACAGGCCTCATTTAGCATGCTAAATGTTAAAGTTCATGACAGTACAATTAGGGGAAAAGGAAAAAAAAAAAAAAAAACTGAACAAGTATGGCTTTTTAGGGAGGGTTGCCAGGGGAAAGCCTCTTCTTTAAGTTTGCATGTAAACACACCACAAGACAAGGAACAATGTCCTATTAGGAAATGAAACCAAAATGGAGATGTTTGTCTATAATGCACAGCACCATATGCAGAGAAAACAAAAAAAAGCATATTGGTATAAACTACTCATACCAGCTGTCAAGAGTAGTGGTGGAGGGCTGGTGATTAAGGTTTGTTTTGGAGCCACAGGACATGGACATCCACGAGCACCTTTGTATACAAAAGTATTCTAGAGTAAATTATGACATCTATCGGACTCAAGCTAAAGCTTGTATGAAACTGGTCATGCAAGAGAACAAGTTTGCCAACCACACTAGCATATTTACAGAATGGCTGAAAAAGAAAAGGGTCGAGGTGTTATAATGGCCCAGATTCAACACTGAACCTGACTTAAGTGGTGTTGTGGGACGTTAAGAGAGCTGTGCATAAACAAATACCCAAAAGCCCCTATGAACTGAAGTAACATGGTAAAGATGATGTGAGAGGAGAATGACGGAACGGACCACATCTTCCAAACTTTAACACTACACAGCCGCGCCACAAACAACGCCCCGCAATAGATGAGTGGGCAAAAGTTTCTGCACAATGATGTGAGAGACTAGCAGTCACACAGAAAATGATTACTGACAGTTATTTCTGCTGAAGTTGGCTCTACAAACTATTGAAGCACGAGGTGTACTTATTATTTCTTATTCATTTTTTTTTTTTTTTTTTTTTTTTTTTTTCCCCCCCTGAATTTTGGTTTAGTGTTTGTTTTTAAAAAAAAAAAAAAAAAAAAAAAAAAAAACCCATTGTAATGTGTCATGATTTCACACATCCATCGGGTTGCCTTTACCTCATCTTTAAGACCTGATATGGACTAAAGAGAATTTTTGTCTTAATGTGTAAAACATTGCTATTGACAGACTATAAACTGTTTTACCATCACAATAGGTAGTATGCCAACTGATATAAATTCTTTGATCAAAATCATTTTAAAAGGGGATTATTATTATTATTATTATTAAAGAGGATTTATTGTATCAATAGAAAATTGATATGCAGACTATCAGTGCAAGTAAATTGTGCAAGGCATGGTATCACTTAATAAGTAAAAATGTAAATAGACAAAGGAATAAAAAGGATGTCTTATTCCTTTCTCAGACGTCGCTCTACGTGTTGTATTCCTGATTGTGACTTTTCTGCACACCCAAACCACATACTCGCCTTAGCACGATTCAGAATTCACCTTCCGATTCCCAACTTTATTCCCACTGCTATTTATCTGTGTAACCTTACAGCTCACGTGGAAGTTTTATTGATTCAAATGGGTTTTAAATTGCTGCACTTGCCAGCCTAATGCTCCCACAACTTTGCACCTTGTTTGTCAATTTGTTATTGATTGCTCTGAGGTGGACGCTTCCCTGTGGTCTCCGCTGCTGGGTAAGTGAGCTAGTCATGACCCACTTACTCGATTCACCTTCTTATTTCTATGGACGTTTTCCTCTTCTCATACTAATGTCTGGCATTTGCAGGGATTCACGTTTAAAATACATCAAACTGTGGACAGTCTTTAAGATTCAGAATGGTTAGCAAAATTGCCTAATTACCACTGCCGATTATCTTTTCCCACAGTGGCACAGTCCCCAAGGGGATGTTGCTAAAGGCCAAGCAGGACGGCTTCTCAGACCGGCAGGTTGGTCAGATTCTAGGCTGCAATGAGGGAGTAGCAAGAGAGCTGAGGCTCAATTATGGCATCAGACCTTGGGTCAAACAGGTGAGCATTACTGGGCTGATCCTTTTAGTAGAGACCAGATGGGCTCAGATAACTGACTCTGGCTAATCGATATACACACACCTCAACAGAAAAGTATCCTCTGGCTACAAATATATTTAAAAGGGAAGCATAAAAAGTGCATATAGCGAGAGGGTCAGTAAAGTTGTCTTTGCATCGCAGTCTGTATTGACATGTCCTTTGTCCAAATTGTATTTCTTGAAGCAGGTGACTAAATTATTAACATCTGCAAATCCAATTCACCAGCGTGGCATGAAATCAGTTTTTTACAGGGCTGGGACAACAGCAGAGTTCATAAGCGTAAAGGGATGAAGCTATATCAGCTTCGGAGGCTAACTTTTTAGTAGTCCAAATTTATTTTTATTTAATACATCATCAGCTAGTACATGTTCTGTCTTTAACCACATACTGAAGTTAATACACATGATAATCTTCTGCAAAGTGAATGTACTCATTATGCGGTATCGTGGTAAACCTCGTAAAAATGAGCAGTTGCCTAATTTCTTCGTTCTGGAGAGAGTCTGCATGCTCTCCAAATGCTCAGACTGGTTTACTCTCATTTCGGCCATTATAGAGTAGTAGTTGAGAGTAATCATTTTTTTTGTTTTTTGTTTTAAATGCCCCATTTTTAACATTTTGTTTTCTCTCATCTTAGATTGACACTTTGGCTGCAGAGTACCCAGCAATGACCAACTACCTGTATTGTACTTACCACGGTCAGGTATGTGGTCTCGGAAAAACAAATTCGTTTGTAAATATACAATTATTGAATGTATAAAATTGAATTACTGTATCTCTTACTATGTGATGCACACAGTTTAGTTGTTTGCCTACAAACTTTTTCACTGTCAGGAGTTGAATAGACAAAATGAACACACAGGAACATCTTAGGCCCGTGAAGGTTCTTATCTAAATCTGATATTATGATGTCATCATGTGGCCTTGTAGGCATCTACAAATGGGCTAAAATTACCCATTTGTAGCATTTATCCACCTTGAACACTTTGTAAAAGCACATAATTTTAATTTTAAATCCACAAAAATATATAATTATATCACTATGTTGCCTAGCATCAACCTAACAATAGAATAAAATCAGTCCAAACAATACTGTAGCATGAGCAAACACTAGTATATTTACTAGTAAATGCTCATATTAATCCACTGGCTAACTTTCTTATTTGTTTTGAGAAGACAATGAAAGAAAATTTGGCAGCAAAATAAGGCTAAAACATGGTTTATGTATGCAAGAGTCTATCGTTGATTTGTCTGCTTCACTAGGAGCACGATCTGGACTTTAAAGACCAGGGAATTATGGTTCTTGGTTGTGGACCCTACCACATAGGTGAGTGTAATAATAAACAGTTTGTTTATTTATTTATGGCAATATGTGATAATAAAAATAGCACTATTACTTCTAAGATGTACATTTTTCATTATTTCTCTTGTGTCTAGTGTTTTTTACCCAGAAGGGATATAACTGAAACTTGCTGCATTTTGTTTCAAGTTAAAACTTTGTTGGATAAAATTTTGAAATTGTGATCTTCCTTTGATGGCCAACCTATTTATCAACCATTTGACCACCAGGCAGCAGTGTTGAGTTTGACTGGTGTGCGGTGTCCAGCATCAGAGCCTTGAGACAAATGGGCAAGAAGACAGTTGTAGTAAACCACAACCCAGAGACGGTCAGCACAGACTTCGATGAGTGTGATCGCCTTTACTTTGAAGAACTGACCCTGGAACGCATTCTGGATATCACCCAGCAAGAGGTTAAAACACTACCGAACACGTGACTTTTTTCATTTGTGGAAATTCAAACAAAATACACATATTTCTCTACTTTTTGTAAACGAACAAATATTTTAATGCAATACAATTAAGACACTGTCCAAACCAGACATACTACAACTTTAAATGTTGAATTACTGAAAATACCAAAGATAAATGTACTGCCCTGCTTTGATCTAAAACTCTAAGCCTATCACAGCTCAGAGTGTTGAGGCAGTAGACCCTGGGCAGGTCACCGATATGTTAAAGGGTTTTGTCAATGAAAACGATTATATTCATATGTAAACTGTGGAATCTGATTTAAATATTGCATTGCAACCAATTTAAATTTCCCATAAACAGAGTTATATTGATTAAGTACATAATGCATATTTATTAAAGAAATCAATCTTGACAGCTATATCAAAGGCAGAGTGCACTCGTGGACTTAAATGTTTGCCCGATAATACTGGCAAGTAGATTTATAATCCGAGACCAGCACACAAGCACTCATATAATGGCATAATAACTTCTCTGCACTGCTGAAGAATAATTCTTTATTGAAAAATATATAGAAATCAAACATTAGCAGCGTGACCGTGACTTATTACCATGGACTACCCACAGAGTAGATCGCCGCAGTGTTGGGGGAAAAATACCTTCTCTGCTCAGAGTGGCATGGATGAAACATGTCTGAATTTTCTCTTATTCTTATATATGAATTCAGAAAACAGTTAAGCAAGCAACTTTGTCACTCTTTATGTGTCACACCAATTTTTGCCTCAAAAACCAGCTTAACATAACTCTTTTAAATGGGGGGGAAAAAATTGGCAGTGAATGGACATTTTGCTTTTGTTTGGCGTGGGTTTTTTTTTTTTTTTTTTTTTATTATATACATTTCTAATATTTTTTTTTTTTTAAGCATTTCTAGTATGTTTTTATATTTCTAAAATATCTGTTTCTGCTTTTGGTTTACATAATGCAACATTGCACAATGAAGATGGTTTTTTTTTTTTTTTGTTATGGTTATTTCTGGATTAATTGGTTTATCTATGATCCTACTCTTACTCATGACTAGAAGATGTGGGCAGTAACTGGAAAAAAAAAACATAAGATGGGTCATACAAGTGGTAGAGCTCGAGTTAGGGTGTGATGCTAGGTCTTTTAGGAACCTGGTCAGAGATGCTGCTGCTCCACATTACGAGGAAGAGCTGAGGTGGATTGAGAATCAGGACTAGGAAATCTTATCGGAGCCCACGTAGGTGATGTGTTTCAAGCATGCCTTACCATCAATAAACCCTAGGGCAGTCTGACTAACTTGGCCTTGGCAACTCCCAAGATGAGATAGAAGCAGTGGCTAGGCAGGGGGAGGTTTTTGGCGGGCTCTGCGTAGCCTCTTACCCCTGCAACCTGGACATGGAGAAGTGGTAAATGGTTGTTGGATTGATGATTTTATGAAGAAAAACAAATGAACAGTGTATTGTGGACTTTTATAAATAAATTATTTGACAGTTAGCATTCTAAATGTAGCTCACTTCAATCTCCATATTTTCATACTTGGAGTAAAAGTACTTTGCTCGATTCTTAACTTTATATCTATATATCTTACTCTGAGCCTTATACAGCCCCTCATCCTGTCTGAAATGAGCCATTTTGGCTCCCATTTAAGCCAACGTTCTTCTGGTTCATTGCCCTTTTGCAAACAAACAATTTGAACAACAGGTGGACACGGTTACTGTGTCCCTAGCAAGAGCGATGCGCCCTCCGCCAGAGCGATGTGCCTGAGATGCCTATATTAAGGATGTCCCGACTCTTTGATGTCATAAAGACTCAAAAGTAGGAAAGGGGAAAAACTGCTTGAAAACTTTAGGCTCACAAACAGACCTCTTTATTTGGCCGTGTGTAATGAGGAAACTCATAATGGGTCCACTTTAAGGTTGCTGGAAGAACTGAAATGTGATTTCACATATATAACTAGGCTTTATTAGTATCATGCATATAATGATGCATTATGTTTGCTTTATTTTGCAAGTGTGTGTGTGTGTGTGTGTGTGTGTGTGTGGGGCGTAAGGTGACTCAGATGTTGTCAAAGAATATTCAAGGGCAACGTTTCCCTGCTATTTTCCGTGTATAGGTTTGTTGGCGCCTGTGTATTTATGTTGTGTTCTGTGTTTGTATACTTACGTCCGCTGACTTTCCCTTGCAGGGGAAAGGTAATCCAGTTAAAGTTGAGATGGGATCAGAGTGTGATTAAGTGTTTGTTTGTTCAGGGAGATAGCATTACCATCAATCCCTCTCTCACAGCTACAGTTTGTATATGTGTGTGTGATAAATATGGCATTAGAGCATGGAGATAAACCCTGGACAGGAGCAGGAGAGCAAGGCCATGAATAATGAAGAGATACAACCTGGCATTGCCATGGAAACAGCATCCCCCTTGGATCAGCTAGACAGGAAAAGGGGCTGCACGCTGTTATTAAAAGGAGCGCGTACACACACACACACACACACACACACACACACCCCTTCCCCGGTGATAACTAAACCCATGGCACGACCAAGATCAACTCTTTGTGCTTGTCTCATATTTTCACTGTGATCAGAGGTCAGAATAATTGAAAGTGGTTTCAGAATGTAGATCTTGGCTTATAGGCAGGGTTTCACTCCTCCTGTCTTTTCTCCCCTCTTACTCTTCTTGTTTTAGTATTCTAGTTGATTTAGTGTCTGCTCTCTTTTGCATTCTTCTTATTCTATTTACTCCTCTCCAGGGTTGCTCTGGCTGCATCGTATCAGTGGGAGGTCAGATTCCTAACAACCTAGCCGTCCCCTTGCACATGAGTGGGGTGAAGATTCTCGGGACGAGCCCCCTGCAGATCGACCGAGCTGAAGAGCGCTCAGTCTTCTCCAGTATCCTGGATGACCTCGAGGTTGCCCAAGCCCCATGGAGGGCCCTGAGCTCCCTGGTGAGAGGAAACTCACAAATTCTGAATTATTGATGTGACAAAGTTGTATAGTAGTACAATGCTGGGATGCAGATTTTTCTCAGCAAACTCTTTACCTGTGGCCCAAGGATCAGTATTATACCATTAATTATTTCTGATAACGGGGGAAAAAAATCAAAATGTATTGAAAGAGGTTTTAATTTTGAGTTGGTGCTTATATATGAGACTTGCCCTAACACATAATGGCACTTCAAATACTAGTTAGCATTCTCAACTTCTTCTTCTTTTTTTCCCTTCAGTTTGTGTGGTACATGCTTTCTCTTATATTCACCATCACAAAATGCAAGAGTGACATTTGCGACTTGTAACTCCAGTTAACAATTTTGAGGCAAAGATTTTAAGGTAATATTTTGAGTCAAGGCATGTAAAGACATTTACTTGTATACATTGCTAGATTTATTACAGCTCTGCTGTGGAAAGTGTGTTAATATTGCAGCCATTTAAAAAGTTTTTAGAGTCAAAACATGGTGTAAAACAGTTCCTGGAGAAACTGTAACAAGATTTTGCTTGTCAGCTGAGGCAGAGAACATAAAGTGATTGGAAATGTTATTTTGACAAGGTTCAGCCAAGTGATGTCTGCTCAGCTATGGCAGCTGTATATTTTCTTTTAGAGTTTTGCTTCGTTTCTATAAGACGATCTTGATGGTTTACAGGGAACTCCTTCTATGAATATCAGTCATAGTGTTTGGATGAGAAATTTCAAAACTATGAAAAATATTAAGATCATCAAACCCCACACAGAGTTTACTGATGCACATATTTGACCATGGAAATACCTTTTTTCTGATTTATCAATTAGCATTATTTTTTATATTTAGAATTTTCTACACACATGCTTATTATTTCTAAAATATATTCCTTACAAAGGTACTATTCACTACTACGTGCATGTCTTTTTCTTGTAATTGGCTGGCTATACTCACTCCTGGCTCCATCTGAATGAAACACTGGCAGACTGCTCTGTGGAACATGCGGAGCACTGTGGAAATATGTCTGCAGTCGGTGCTAAAATGTCTCTTCCATTACCTTTGCTCTTGTATTCAGTTACCACTGAGGAGTGATTATCTAGTTCACACACACAGATAGAGTTCCTTCTCTCCAAGGTTTGCGTATATTCTATATTCATGCCAGTCTTTGAGAAACGGTTTGTTTTTAATTGGCTGGAATAACTCCAGGAGAGCCTCAGGGAGATGGTTCTTGCATCTCTGGGAAGCTATTTTCTGTTTGGTAAATGGTACTTCACCTGGTGAGTGAAGAGTGGGTAATGATAGAGAGAACAAGACCAGACATGCGGTGAAACAGAATAGAGAGAGAACGATGATGATAATGATGATGATGATGATGATGATGATGATGATGATGAGGAGGAGGAGGAGGAGGACATTCAGCCTTGCTTTTGCTTCTAGACTCTGTCCACAACTCCTACAATTTCTTCGTTCAATTTTTTCATGACAGAGGGAGGGTTCAAAAGGGAGATGAATTTAAGCCCCATGCTTTTTCACTCTTGGAGCATTTATCTTCCCCCTTGTATTTGCTTGATTTGTTCTGTTCTTCGCAGATATGGGAGTACACCCTTTGTTCATGAGACACTAGTATGTGTGTTTTTGAACTGAGAAAAGGTAAAACAGGGGCTTGCTGTATAAAAGATTTAAGAGGATGAGCACAAGAATTCCTTATTTTGATATTTAGTCTTTTATCTGAAGTGTCTGTAATCAATAAGCTTTCTTATTGCAACAACAACATAGTAGTTACACAAGTCAGATGAATCTAGGTATTATTAGATGTACTTTGATACTCTGGTTAAACTGTCATGTCTGGACTAAATATTCTCCCTCATTTAGAGTTTTTAACACTGTTAACACATTTTAGTATGTTAGAGGAATAAAATATTTTTTCACTGTGTCCTCCAAAACCGATATATTTGTAATTTACACAGATGTCCTAAACAGCTAATATGCAGAACCTTTCAGAACTTTAATTCTATAAAAAGCAAAATTGCACTGGATGTTGATGAACGTTTGCATTTGAAAGCACCTGTCCAACTTTATATTAGCAACCCCAACCCTTCCCCTAATATCAACTGGATTTTAAAACCTTTATGTTTCAGTTAAAGTTGTTTACTACAAAATGTAAAATTGCAGAAATGTAAAAAAAAAATCCCACTTCAGTTGACAGATGTGTTTTTCTAAAATTTTAGTGCAGTGTCACTGGAGCTTCAAGATGCACATTTATATGTGGAGCTCCGAGTTGTGGCAGCTTATTCCCTTTGATTTCTGGCCCAACTATAATACGTCTGCTGTGCACTTCTGTCTCCTCACAGGAAGACGCGTTTGCCTTCGCTAACCAGGTGGGGTATCCCTGTCTGCTGAGGCCCTCCTATGTTCTGAGGTAGGTTTTTTTTTTAATATATCATAACAACCAGAGTAATCTTGTTTCCCATCACAAAGGTTGCGGTAGTTCAGATTCTTATTCCATCAGCAGTCTCTTAACTGTAAATGTTGCATATTAATCATTAATACTTTAAAATATATAGATATTTTTAGATAATTTGCTTAATCTTTTTCCAAAAAAATATAGACTGTAGTGGCCTGCAAGTATAAAATCTAATCAGAATTTATCTTGTGCCACGTTTCTGTCCTAAATAAATACACACTAAGTGCACTCTTGGTTTTACTGAGACTTGAGAGGGAAATCAATGGAATTTCTTAACAGCTAATTCACAGCGTAATTACTAGATGAATAAAACACATTTTAAGTTATGATGATTAATGAACTTCATTCACTCAAATGCTGCTTCAGTCATGCAGTGACACTTTTGTCCAGAAGGTGTCATGATGGCACCCTGGATTCGGCAGGCAGTCTGCTTTCACCGAAAACGTATGTTTCTACATTCAAGCTGTGATGTTGTTTTAAACAGGATTTGTCTATTCACTGCAGGGGACTGTGGGAAACCCATGAGTTTTGTGCACGAGGCAATATTAATGTAATTCAGTCAAGTGACATGTACCAGTATTAAAGTGTGCTTCTGTTTGATGTTGAAGGAACTATAATCATACAGTTTATGATCGAATGAAATGAATAATAATCCACTTACAGTGACTTCTGTTGAATACCAGTGGAGTGGAAGCTCCTCTCTTCTCCGTAGCATCAGTGTTCGATGAACTCATCCTGATCTTTAGCATCCCTACAGCTTTTTTCACTTTTTTCCCTCTGACATGCTTGCTAATATATTTTGAGTGTTCTGCTCAGCCTCAGTACATATGCAGAGATACTCAGATTTACACACTAAACACTCTCATCCTTGTCGGAATCATACTTCAGTTTTCTGTAGAAGTAAAATGTGCACGCAAACAAGAAAAGTGATACTATTTGCATATTTAACTTAATCTTTCCATTTAGTTGTGTAAACAGTTGCTTAGTATTGTTACTGCTGTGACAAGCAAAGCAGACTTTAAACTAGTCTGTAGTTTTACCATTTTATGAAGGTCGCGTCTTTTAAACATGCATCTGAGATGTGAGTCCAGAGCAGAAAGATTGAGACATCGTCTTATTCTTTGCTTTTAACAAATGCTGCAAAAGCTTTTCAGCAAATGCAAAGTCCTGAAGATTTGCTACACGTGTGAAATGTCATCTGTGTGGGTGAGTTACCATAGTCGCTTTTATTAGTGGGGGAGAGGGGACAAAAAAGCATCAAGTGAGTTTATTGCACTCCAGTTGTTTTAATAAGTGTCTGATATGGTGAAACGTCTCTGACTGGGAGCCGGCTGGAAGTCTTGGAAGTTGAAATCCCATCAGAATGTGAAAGTAAACAAACGAGGGTTTACAACTGAGCACCTAATTAATACTTTCTCAGAAATACTAAAACAGACCTTAAAGAAATAACTGAAATGTCTGTTTGGTGGACTGAGTTTTTGGCATTTTCCAACTGGCCAACCCTAACTAACTTATTGTCTGTCAGACATTAGGATCATTTTACATCAGGCATGTGGCCTTTTACTGAAAGTTGGTTAAGATTAAGACAGCATTTTTACTTACTCCTTAAAGTCTTGAATTTTCAAAGTATGATGATTATCATTATCCAGCAAATATGTGCACCTCTTTAGAACTAAAACTCATTGTAATCACAACTTTTACTAATCCTGCTAATACTGGACACATTATATGCTGGGCTAATGGCTGGAAAGACATTAAAGCATAGACATTTTAGGGGGTTTTAATAGAATGCTGACTTTTGATTTTGGCCAACACTGGACACATAAGCCATCAAGTTTTAACTCAGCAGCACTTACACAGCATGCTGAACAGCTTTAATCTTAATGGCTGGATACATTTGAATGTTCTGAGAATAGTGAGGCAAAAACTAGATGGCATCTGAGTCAGTTATATGCCTTCATTTAAATGCGATATAAATATATCACTGGTTTCCTGAATGAAGGGTCAGTTTTGTGTTGGGGTTTAGACATACAGTATATCTGCCTCTAAGCTACAGAGAGCTAAGGTATAAAGCTCTGACCCAAGCATGAGGCCTTCCTTCGTCCTGTTTCACTCAACCACGCTTCTTCTATCAGGAGGATAGCCCAGCTAGCAGTCTAAAATCAAAAACAACAACCACAACAAAACTAGCCTAAATCCATTGTTTTTTAATGATGAAGATATGAACTCATTTTCTAGAGCCTGGAGTGCTTTTCGACCTAAATAGCTGTTCTTCTCCCAGTCTCTCTCGCTCCCTCGCTCCTTATTTCAACTGTTTCCAGACCTTGTTCCTGATGGTAATAGTGATGCAATGGAGAGATAATGAGTGTTTTTGAACAATCATTTGAAGCTTGTATGTTCTCCTCTTTTGCTTGTTTCTCATCCTCTCCTGTGCCCTTTTGATTTCCCTTCCTCACTCTCTCTCCCTCGCCTGCATCGTGCCAGTGGCTCTGCTATGAACGTTGTGTACGGTGAAGAGGAGATGAAACGCTTCTTGGAAGAGGCTGCACACGTGTCCCAGGTGAGCTCACTCTTAACTGTGTGTACTTACCTGCACCTGCAAAAGAGACATTGCGATAAAACTCTGTCTCACCCTTATTTTTTTTTCTACTGGTCCCTCTGTCTCTGTCTAGCATATACAATCACATTAATTTTGCACAAAGTTGTCCCTTTGCTTTCAATTAACTAATGCTACCAGCTGGCAATGGCTGTTGACTAGTATTATGTGCCCATCTCTACTCCACTGAACACCTAGGCAGCTTGGAGGCAGTTGGCCCCTCCAAGGGCCTTTGCTTAGGGCTATATGCGTACACACATGCACATTTTACACCTTCAGAGCACCAAAGCAAACCTTTTCATGGCATTTTAATAGACTTGGAACAAGGCAATAATCACAGCCTCTTGTAGTTAAAAGCAAAATAAGAAAAAATGTGTGCAAAAATAGAAATATCTTATCTGCATACATGGATGAACTTAAGCTACGGGGATCAGGTGTTCAGTCTGCTGTGTCGCCTGATGCTGATGGTGGCCAGGGAAGTGGACGCTGTATGCAATGTGTTAGGGACCTGAAGCATGGCAAGAGGGTACACATCCATGCCTGGCTAAAAACAAACCCTAGTCAGCCAAATCTCTCCAGCAACATTATTGTTGTGCTGTTCATTGACTGCCTGTTCTTCAACGTGGCTGACAAGAAGTTGAAATTACGGTGTATAAAAGAAAAATGCAACACCTGGGCAGTGTCACCTCCTTTTCTTATGTTTGAATGAGGCAGACCAGATGTTGCAATGACTCACCATCACCCCTTCGGGGTACAATGTGGTGTAATGTAATGGCACATGGCTAGCTGTTAACAAAAGTAATTGCCATAACCCACTGTACACTGCTTTCTCAAGTGATGGCAAAAAATGGTAAAGCATTTAGGAGAAGAGAGACTTTCCTCAGAACTGGGTAGAATCCAAAAACTAAAATTATGTTGATGTTGGCACTAGGCCAGAAACTGAAAAGTTCTCTTCATAAGATTCATATCTTCTCAATATGAATATACACAACTGAGTTTTGTTTTTTTCCCCACAAATGAATAACCTTGCTTGTGACTCTCTTTCAGGAGCATCCAGTTGTCATCACCAAATTCATACGTGGTGCCAGGGAGGTGGAGGTAGATGCTGTGGCCAAGAATGGCAAGGTGGCTTACTCTACAAAGGCATTACTGGCAATACAGGCTAAATATACAACATGTGCTAAGTGTTTAATTATGAGGTTCTTACAGTGCTCACACAAAGTACCCGACTATTTAAACAGTGTGTGGCGTTGTTTAAAATATGACCTGTCCTAATTTTCTGGACTCTGTTTTTTATTTATATTGACAGTGCTTTTTTTTAACATATATTCATTTATAGTATTCACAACATTTTTATTCATCTCTATAGCCTGGCATTATTCAGTCTTCCATTATTCTTTAGTTTAAACTGAGAGGTAGGACAGATATTGAGCTTAGAAGAAAAATAAAGTGGAGCTAATCTCATTCATCTTGTATGAAAAACATCACAGCCCAGATAGAGCTGATGGGAAGAATGGAATATATTAAAACCAAAGTACAGGAAAATGGTGGTACTAAATTATTTTTTCTATTTATATTGGATCAGTTAAGGATACTTTTAAATGATTCTGCTTCAACATACTGAGTTTTAAATCTGACAGTTCACACAGATTTAGTTTTCCATTGCTTTGTTACTGGATTGAACTGCTGTGTTGTTACTCTGTCATGTATGACATGCACATACAATAACTATGCACAACTTGGCTTGTTCCAATGACTGCTTGAAGGAAAACTCTAATTCAAAGTGCAGTCCAGTTAATGCAATATCAGAAAGGTCAGTTATGCACTGGATGTACACTATATTAGGTACACCTTGTTAGTACTGTGTTAGACCCCCCCTTTTTTTTGCCTTCAGAACAGCCTTAATTCTTCATGGCATCAATTCAACAGTGTTGTGGAAACATTCCTCAGCTGCAGATTTGTGTGCAGCCAACAAATCTTCTACCACATCCCAAAGGTGGTCTACTGGATTGAGATCTGTTGAGTATAGAGGCCGTGAACTCATTACGTTGTTCAAGAAGCCAGTTTAAGTTGATTTGAGATCTGTGACATGGTGCATTATCCTGCTGGAAGCAGTAATCAGGTAAACAGTGGTCATAAAGGAAACTGTCAATAAGAAACATTTACGTAGGTTGTGGCAGTTAAACAATATTTAGCTGGTACTACGGAGTGTGGCAAGAAAATATTACTAGTGGTGTGCGGATCGATATTGAAATATTGATTCTTCCGATACCAGTAATTTATGCTCTAGAATCGATTCTCATATTAAAATATCAATATTTTAGTACTTTGGGGTAAATTTGTAGTTTATCATTAACAGGAACACAGTGGAAAGAAACTATATCATTCGGATCATCTATATTGGAAGGAACTACTTCCTCTTACGCCTTTCATAGTCATATGCGAAATACGGCCGTATAAATGTGTCGCAGCCCCTTGGCGTGCACACGCACAACAATGGCTGAGCGTAAACAGAGTCATGCGTGGACGTATTTTACCTCCACAAACAGCCGAGACGCAGTTTGCGATACATGTGGCAAGACAGTGAGGTGTTGTGGCAACACCACTAACCTTGTCAAACACCTCAGAGTAAATCATATCACAGAATATGACGAGCGTATGTTGAGGCGAACTGAAGAGGAGGAGAGGGACAGGTGCTGCTAGGGCGAGACAGACGTCTCTTACGGAGTCCTTTAGTGCTGCAGGCAGGCAACGTGTTCAAATAGTGCACAACTTCAAGTTTTTTTTTATTTCTATATGATAATTCTGCATTATTAAGCAATAAGAACAAGTAGTCTGATGTCCTGTAATCATTATGAAGCTATATTATATTATTATTACAATTACATAATACAATTATATATGAAATGTAAAGAAACAGTTTTTGTACAAAGTAATAATAATAATAATAATAATAATAATAATAATACATTTTATTTATAGGCGCTTTTCAGACCCTCAAGGTCACCTTACATTAGCACGTAAACAATACCATAAAAAACACAAGAAAAATGTGTATATATAGCAAACACGGTAGATAAAATTTAGACACAAACAGTCATAAAAGTATCAAAGCAAATATAAAAACTGAGCAAGGTAAAAATGGCCTAAGACAGATCAGGTGTATGCAATTCTAAACAGATGGGTTTTGAGTAGTGATTTAAAAGTGGTGAGACAGTGTGTGTGGTCCGTAGAGCAAGTGGAAGTGCATCCAAAGTCTCGCGGCAGAACAACTAAAGGCTCTGAGTCCCATGGTAGTCAGGCGAGCAGGTGGAACTGACAGAAGGGAAGCTGAAGAAGAGCGGAGTGTACGAGGGGTTGAGTATGTATGGAGAAGATCGGATAGATAGGGAGGAGCAAAGTTATGAAGCGGTTTGAAAGTGAGAAGCAGGATCTTGAAATTGACATGGAGGTGAATTGGGAGCCAATGGAGCTGTTTAAGAACAGGTGTTATATGTTCAGTAGATCTAGTTCTGGAAATAATACGAGCGGCTGTATTTTGAACCAACTGCAGTTTATGGAGGGATTTATGAGGTAAACCATTGAGAAGAGAATTACAGTAATCCAGCCGAGATGTGACAAGAGCATTGACAAGTATGGCGGTACTGTGTTGTGTGAGTGAGGGACGAAGAAGGTTAATATTACGGAGATGAAAGTAGGAAGACAGAGTGATATTATTTATATGTGCTGTGAAGGACAGAGTGCTATCGAGAATGACACCAAGACTCTTAACTTGAGGGGAGGGTGTGACAACAGTTATCAATGGATAATGAAAGACTGGTTGGAACTGTAGTCAGTTTTGATCTGGTGCCTATTAAAATGAATTCTGTTTTATTGCCAGTAAGTTTGAGAAAGTTGTGAGTAAACCAGACCTTGATTTCACTTAAACAGTCAGAAATGGATGTGGGTGGGAGAGTAGCTGTGGGTTTGGAGGATGGGTAGAGCTGGGTGTCATCTGCGTAGCAGTGAAACTGGATGTTATGCTTCCTAAAAATATTACCTAGGGGTAGGAGAGAGATGATAAAAAGTAAAGGACCCAGGTCAGAGCCTTGGGGTACACCGGAATTAACTGGAGTAGATACTGATCTGTGAGGGAGTAATTGAACAAACTGTGAGCGGCCAGAGAGATGAGAAGTAAACCAGGCGAGTACTGTACCATTGATGCCAATAGATGCTAATCTGTGAAGGAGGATGCGGTGAGAGATCCAGAATCAGCTGCAAGCAAAAGATCATTGGTGATTTTTACTAGGGCTGTTTCTGTACTGTGACATGAACAGAAGCTGGACTGAAACTGTTCGTACAAGTTATTTCCAATGAGATGATGATGAACCTGTGCAGCCACTATCTTTTCAAGAATTTTTGCTAGGAAAGGGAGATTTGAAATTGGCCTGAAATTATTTAGATTGGAGGGATCTGAACCATTTTTTTTTTTCCAGTATTGGAGTTATTATTGCAGTTTTAAGAGAAGAAGGAACAGAACCAGATATAAGAGAGGAGTGTACAATATTAGCAATCAGTGGGGCAAGAGACGGGAATGAGAGTTTAACAAGATTTGTAGGCAGTGGATCAAGTTTGCGTGATGATGACTTTAAGTTAGTAATTATGGAAGATAGCTGAGTTATTGTGGGAAGTTCAAAATTGGATAGAGAGGATGACAGCTGAGAAGGACAAAAAATGCAGATAGAACAATTGACCATTTCACAGTACGAGGGCAATTGTTGATGAAGATTCTCAATCTTGGTGTTAAAAAAAAAAATCCATAAATTTGTTGTAAACGGTGGCAGAGTGTGTATGTATGGCAAAGGTATCTGGGGGTTTAACAATATTATGCAATGTAGAAAACAAAGTGCGAGTGTTTCCTTCAGCAGATTCAATAACAGGTGTAGTAAGCAGATTTAGCAGGATGAATAGCTTCTTTATAGTGTTGTATATGACTGAGATACATGTCCTTGTGAATAGTAAGTCCCGTTTTCCTGGAGAGACGTTCTAGGCGGTGTCCAGTAGCTTTAAGTTAGCGAAGTTCAGATGAGTACCATGGCGCAGAGCGAGAGAAAGAAACTGTTCGAGTTTTTTGGGGAGCCAAGGTATCTAAGAGGTTGATAAGTTCATTGTTATAGTGAGATACCAGGTCGTCTATGGAAGCTGAGGCATCAATGGTAAGTTATTAATGCCATGGGAAAGAGCTGATAGATCAATGCCCCTAATATTTCTAAAAGTAATTGAGCGGTTTTGTTTATTTTTGTATAGTGGGAGACTAGCATTGAATAAAACTAATTTATGGTCTGAAAAAGGCATGTCCAAAACAGCACAATTCTTAGGGGTGACACCAATACAGCAAACAAGATCCGAAATGTGTTCTTTGGAGTGTGTGGGAAAGTATCAGTATCGGATCAGTATCGTCGATACCGCCCTGAATTTTACTTGGTATTGGATCGGAAAGGAAATCAGTGGTATCGCACATCACTAAATATTACTCCGCCACCAGCCTGTAACATTGATACAAGGCAGGATGGATCCATGCTTTCATGTTGTTTATGGCAACATGACCCTACCATTTAAGCAACATTTTTCTAGTCTTGAACAGTGCTGTCCAGTTTTGGTGAGTCTGTGAGAGCTCTGTGAGAACTCCAAGACATGTTGAGGAGGTCATTTAGCAATTTAAATCAGCTGTGTTGGATCAAGGACACATCTAAAACCTGCAGGACACCAGCCCTCGAGGCCTGGAGTGCATGTTTCTCTAATGCATTTACCTAATCAAAAACAAAAACATTGACCTGCATATTCTGTAACTTTTCATATCATATTATTCTGAGTGTTCACTGAAGTGATCATCTCCTTCATGCTGATGCCAACTTGCCCGCACCTTATTTAATACGGTAATTTGACTGTATAGGGGTGAAGCTAGAGGAGTTGATTACAAGCAATTTGGCTTGAAAAGATTTATTTATTTTTATTATTTTTTATTAATTACCACTGAGTGGAGAAATGGATCCACAATGCATGACGTCACCCCATTCAAAGTAAACGTAAGGTGAGCGTTGACCTCTGACACCTACATATGAATCTGACCTTGCAGACGAAAACACTACATAGTGCTACAGTAATTTCACATTAAAGTACAAGCTGGTGGTCTAACTTTTTAATTCTTGTATAACTGTATCTGCAGTTTAAGCTGCAGTAGGCGAAGGAGCCACCAAGGTAATTGTCCTGAACGCCTTGTCTATTTTTCTATTGTTTAGACTGTGAGAGTCATTTCAAGGGTGTCATTTTGAACGTGGGCTCTTCAGTTGTATGGTAGATTTTCTCACTCTGCTTTTTCTGAATACAGACCCTCCTTTATCTTCAGTATCACATTAACAAGCTGTCCATTCATTGAATACCAAACAGGACTCATTACTTGAAGCTAGACTGTGTGCGTATGTGTGGGGGAGAGTTAAAAAAAAGTCAGAGATAATACGTATTAATTACAGGCTCTATCTGAAGAGCGTTAATGAATGCCGTGGTTAGCAGCAGTTTAAATGAGCTAATGACACGGCAGCTCATTTACAGACCCGCACACGCACTCACACACATACAGAGTGGCTTGGCAATATAGATCTTCTTTCCTTTGGGTGAAATTTTGGAAGTTATTCAGACATAGTTATATCAATGTACATTGTTTCAACAAATACAAGGCCTTTGTCTCAAACAGTGTTGACCTTGCTGAATTTATTTGTTTCTCCCACATGCACAATGCAGCAGTTGTCATCGTCAAGGTGGCTCCCTGTACGTTAATGCTACAGTTTTCTGTTGTGGCATACTGTATGTATGAAAACATCAAATCTGGAGGCGATTTTCCTTAAATTTGGAAACTTCCTCTTGGTCAACAGACCAAGGCTGTGAAAGGAGTATTTGCTTTGAACAGACATTTTTGTGTCTTATTAGAGCTGTGAGCTGCTTGCAAATGTTATTCTGTGCCCAGTTTACTCCGTTAATGTTTCTGCATGTGTTCGGGTGTGTCTTTTTAGGTTTTGGTTCATGCCATAACAGAGCATGTGGAAGATGCTGGGGTGCACTCTGGAGATGCTACCCTAATGCTGCCAACGCAGACCATTAGCCAAGGGGCACAGGAAAAGGTCAGTTAAGTCACCTTAAAGTTGACACGGTGCACATTGCATATTCCCTTGTAGAAAGTGTCCAGTGTGTTATAGACACACAAAAAATGACATATAAAGAAATTATTTAGTGTTCAACAAATTTCCAGATTGAGACCATAATTCAAATGGTTTAAGAAACAGTCTACAAAACGGTCGATCATCTGTTGAATTTCTTTTTTATGATATTTATTTAAAGCTAGTTTCACATTTATAGCTAAGTGAGGGGGGATGTGCCTTGGGATATTATATTCTTTTGTACTAATTACTTTAAGTCCTGCAGTTTTAGGTACAAAATGAGCTTTTCATGTGTGTCTCTTGCTTTAGGTCTTTTTCAGCCCCATGCACATGTCGTTATGTTAGAACCAGAGCTGGTACTGCCATCCCTGTTTGTTGTTACAAACACAACAGTGTGAATAAGCAGAAAACGCAACCAATCAATAAAATGTATCCTGATGAAAAGGGTGCATCTGTCCATTAATAAATAAATAAATAAAAAAAATTAAAAAAAAAAAAAGGAAATCAAAACTGGCAGAATGGAAAGCAGCTTTAGTGATTCAAACTGGGGTTTTTTTTCTTAATCCATGTTGAGTAAGCGGTTTACCTTGCACTTTATGCTTTTAATGTTCTCCATTTGTGTTCAAACTGAAACAGTCTTATTTGATTTTTAAGTGTGTGGTTTTTTCCCTTCGTCTTCTCCTTCTTCTTCTTTTAGGTTAAAATTGCCACCCGAAAAATCGCGCACGCATTTGAAATTTCTGGGCCATTTAACACTCAATTTCTGGTTAAAGGCAATGATGTCATGGTAGGTATATCTCTCAGTGTGTGACTAAACAGACAGATTGACATTTTCACACCTGGTTTCAGCTAATGCAATTCACTCACAAAATGAAATCCCCTGTTGTTTAAAATGGTTGGCAAAGCTGGCCGAATTAATAATCAACCTTGCCTTCAGCTTTGGTGTTCAGCCACAGCGCACATGCACGCCCACTGTGTGTGTGTGTGTGTGTGTGTGTGTGTGTGTGTGTGTGTCTAAGCTGGCCATTTGTATAGTATATTTATGCATTTGTAATCTATATATTTCTATTTATCTTCTAAGTAACCTTAATTTAAAGTTAATGGTATACTGAAAGAATCGGGGTTTTGTTTTTTTTTTTTTGTTTTGGTTTTTTTTAAAAAGAAGAAGAAAACTTTTTTTCAGATGACTATATTTTTTTTTTATATTGCATCCTGTAGGTGATCGAATGCAATCTGCGAGCGTCACGCTCCTTCCCTTTTGTATCCAAAACAATTGGTGTCGACTTTATCAACGTGGCAACCAAAGTGATGGTGGGAGAGCCTTTGGATGAGGCCAGCCTTCCCTCGCTCGAGAAACCCATCATTCCCGTGCACTACGTCGGAATCAAAGTAAGAAGGAAAACTGAAATGAGCTTACAGCTGGGAAATGCACGACTGGCTTTCTTTGAATGTTTTTGTTTGTTATTTTGATGTTTTTCAGGGTACAGAGAGAATGGATTGGATTATAGACAAAATGAGTTTTAAAAAAAGAAAGCGTAAGTGAGGAAGCATAATTGCAACTCTCTGTAAGTCTTTGTGTCCAAGCATGAAGAATGGAAAAGCAATGTAGGCTATAACAGCTTACTAACCTCTCATAGTTGGTCGAATTAATTGATAGTATTAATAAATTTTAATAAAGTACTGATAGTAAAATGGTGTTAGGACCAGAGATGGGCCGATTACTTTTTTTCAAGTAGTGAGTAAAGTGAGGGATTACTATTTTTAAAAGAGTAATTAGAATACTGTTACTTTCCCGTAAGCATGCTGCATTACTGCGTTACTAAACCGTGATTTTGTTTGTGAGAGTGTCTCATGACAATGACGTACGAGCGTGCGACGTCCGTGGTAGCAACAGACGTGTGTAGCTCAATAATGTATAATATGGAGAGCGGGAGAGAGTACGACCATTCAGTGTTTAAAGCTATATTTAATTGTTATCAGCTCTATTCACTGCTGTCTTCCTTTTTCTTCACTCCCAGAAGGTTAACTCTTCTTTTTTTTTCACTGGCTAGCCTCATTCATTACGTTCGTTTAAACAGAATCAGAAACGCCACTTGCAGTGGGAGCGACTGGAGTCAGGTGGGGCCCCCTTAGGGATGTGTGGTCTCTCTGATTGTCATTGCAAACTTTTCCATTGCTGTAGTGTAAAGTTTGCCTGGTGCCAAGTGGTGCCTCTGTCCAAGGAGGTCTACAAAATTGACCACCTGGGATACCAGGCTTGCAAGGTTTTGACATATACTGTTGCTATTGTTGAGCAGCCCAAGTAGCCCTGTGATTCAACCCACAGGAAGCCACAGAGTAGCTCCTGTGATCAGCCAAAATGTCCCCCAAGTGCTGCTCCAGTCAGCCTAAGTGCCTGCCCTAAATTCTCCTTTGGTCATCAGCTGTCAATGCGAAGAGTCAGGTGACCCTGTTTTCAGCCCTTCTGCTTTTTGTAGTGTTTTTGTTTTTTCCCTCCAGTCTGGCAGTACTCAGGACTCTCTTCAGTGTGCCCATGGAACCCTATGCTCAGCCCATTTTGCTGCCAGTGGGCACAAATGCTGCCAACGCACTTGTGTAATTGTGTGTTCAGTGTCATTCTGTGCAGGGGGAAAAATGGAATCGCTGAGCAGACAAAGGAACCGCTTTTATTTTTCATTATTTCAGCCCATGCCCATTAGTCTGTACACACTAATGTAATAGAAATTTAACCATGCTTCCATTATGCGCTTGCATGAAATTCTTCAGATGTCACTTTTGTGTTTATGTGTGTACATTAAAGCAGTCGCCTGACACTTCAGGCCAAAAACATGTTGTTAGCTCTCTGGCTTGAGAAATTACACAGATAGTCATTGTTAACACTCTAAAGTGCAACAAATGAATTAAAAATGATTTAGTTCTTCTGAATTTCATTCTATTTGCACACTGAAAGCCTCTTTAAATTGAGTAGCAACAGTATTTGTGCTGTGGTGTTATAAAATGCAGCTGTTTATTTTGAGATCAAGCTTAACACCAGCTTTCTTTTCTTTTTCATTTTTTTCCCCTCTTTTTTTGCACTTAATAATCCTGACTTTTGGGTTTTAGGGCCATAAGAAAATAGTGGGCGGCACGGTGGTCAGCACTGTTGCCGCACAGCAAGAAGGTCCTGAGTTCAATTACACCATCAGGTCTTTCTGTGTGGAGTTTGCATGTTCTCCCCGTGTTTGCGTGGGTTCCCTCCGGGTACTCCGGCTTCCTCCCACCGTCCAAAGACATGCAGCTTGTGGGGATAGGTTAATTGGATAATCCAAATTGCCACTAGGTGTGAATGTGCGAGTGAATGTGAGTGTGAATGGTTGTCCGTCCCTATGTGTTAGCCCTGCGACAGACTGGCGACCTGTCCAGGGTGTACCCCGCCTTTCGCCCTATGACAGCTGGGATAGGCTCCAGCGCCCCCCGCGACCCTGAAAAGGATAAGCGGAAGTGGATGGATGGATGGATGGAAGCAAATAGTATCCATTCTTTCTCTACTGCTTATCCATTCAGGGTTGCAGGGGGGGCTGGAGCCTATCCCAGCTGTCTTAGGGCAAGAGGCAGGGTACACCCTGGACAGGTTGCCAATCTGTCGCAGGGTTAACACATAGGACACAGACAACCATTCTCACTTACATTCACCTATCACCATTAACTGCATGCCACTAACTGCATGTCTTTGGACTGTGCGAGGGAGCCGGAGTACCCAGAGATAACCCACGCAGACACGGGGAGAACATGCAAACTCCACACAGAAAGACCCCGGCCTGATGGTGGAATCGAACTCAGGACCTTGAGAGAAACCAGTGTTTTTAACATTACAAGGTGTATAATCTTGTAACATAATCTTGATCATTTTAAGGTCAAGTTTAATCCTGAAAAACAAATATGAAGCCAAGAGGCACATCTCATTTTCCCTTCAAAGTATGAAATAGCACATGTATTATGAACAAACAGTATAATTTGATAGAGTATAGTATATTGCATATTTTGGCTGTCTCAGAAATCTCAGAAACACCAGTTTGGACAAATGGAGGTGAAGCTTCTCTGTTTTGCAAATGGGCAGGGCAATCCAATGATACTGTAGTAGTTCGCTGTCACTGAGCTTCAGGTTGCACTATTTCACAGATCTCTCTAGCGGTCTCCTATAACCCCTGTAGTTTGCATCAGACCACAAACACAATGGTGACTTTAAAGGGAACAAGTGTTTTGTGTGAAAGAGTCATTTACCTTTCCTTAAAAATACCTAATTGCCATATCCTTATCCTGTATGGTTTGTAAAGGAGTTCGTGTTTAGAGCCTTACATGTATGGTATTGTTATACGTACTGCAGGCTGCACTAATACAGCTTGCGTTGGCTCACATAACAAAGACAGCAATTACTCCTTCATCGTTATACCTAGGCATGATGAGGAGAATAGTACCTGGCTTTCTCATACCAACTGGGAGGCTTACTTCTTAGACTGGGTATGAGAGCGTTTACGTGTCGCCAGCTGTTCAAAAGCTATTTTTTTTTTCTGAAGTAATTTCTCTCTCTAATTACAACAGAGCTGCTGTAACAATGGTTGTAGTTTGAAACCAATCACGCAGGCATAATCCCCAACTCTTCCCCACCACCTAAAGTTTTCAATTTCCAGTCTGCGCGGTGGTAAGGAATATTAATCAGAGCTCTGAATTCTCCATGCGCCAGGCTTAGACTTCCAGAGTTTACTTGGAGAATATGACACAGGCTTCATACCCCCTGACTGATATGGGACTTCTTTGAAACCTTGCCTCGGTGCATTTGAGTTGTTTTAACAAAGCAGAGCTAATTTTCTTTTTTCCTGTTAAACATGTTTCTTCCACAACATCAAACCCTGACTGCAGACGGAGTGATTGTCGAAAAAAAAAAAAAAAAAAAAAAAAAAAAACTTATCCAGCAAAAGTGCCCTAAAGTGTGTTTGATCAGTATATCCCCTCTCACCACCTTTATCCTCACTGTATCATCACACCTCACTGTATCTCTACCACCAAAGAGACCACTGTCATTTATCTGTCTTATTCCCGCTCAAGCTTTAGTCTTGCAGCCTGTTTTCCCTCTGAAGGCCCCTCATTTGAAGCAATGTTTCTTTATTTCTTTTTCTTTTCACTAACAAGTCCCTATTGTGTCATTTCTGTCTCCATATACAAACTCATAGGAATAACACCACATTTGTATTTATGATACCAGGAGGAGAAAGAGCATGAAAACAACATTTGAGCAGGATATGATGGTTTGGTGTCGCTCCCCAGTTCAAAGCCATTTAGTGAAGAAATGCAAGTTCCAGCTGCTACATGCTTTGTCCCCTGACCATGGGGAATTACTGTATTATGGTAACTTCTAAGACAAATTCTTGTGAGCTTAATGACCCAGGAGAAAAATGTACACTTGAAACAGCATGCTGGACTTAAACTTTTCTTAAACACGTAAATATGAGGAGGTCATGTTAGTAACACTCATGATACTGGCACCAAAGCATGTGGCACAGGTTTATCTGCCAGTTGGTGTTTGGTTACTTTTATGTAATTTTTAAACACTCAAATATTGCTCCTGCTTTTTAAAGTGCTTGCTGACCTGTGCAAACTGCTCCAAAATATTTCATATTTTTAGGTACGTGCAGGTACCAGAATTTTGGGGCCACATATACGCTTTACTCTACTCCTCTTATCATGCATGACTAGTCCATACTGTTAAAAATGTACAAAAATGATTATGGTTTGTTGTGGAGACTGCTTGAGGGAGTGGCCAATCTTAAAGTCCTGGCCAGTTAATAGAATCTCAGAAAGGTCACTTTACTGGGGACACTTTGCTAGTATTGGGTTGGACCCCATTTTTGCCTTCATCACTGCCTTAAGTCTTCATGGCATAAAATTATCAAGTTGCTGAAAACATTTCTCAGAGATTTTGGACCATGCTCTCATGATGCCATTCCACAGTTGCTATTGATTTGTCAGTTGCACATCCAAGACACACATCTCCTATTCCCTCGTAGCCCGAAGGTGCTCCCTTGGATTGGATCCCAGTCTGAGATGATTTGGGATTTGTGACATTAGTGTGTTATTCTGCTGGAAACTGAAGATCTGTACAACGTGGTCATAAAGGAGTGTGCATGGCCAGGATTAGTACTTACGTAGGCTCTGCTATTTAAATGATGCTAATTCGACCAGTATGAGAGGTTACTAAGGGCCCCAAAGTGTGCTAAGAAAACAAGGTTCAAGGTTTGGCATTTTGTGCGTTTAGAGATGTCTTCTGTGCAGTATGGCCATTGTCCTCTGATTCCTGGCTTCTCTAGGTGAAAATAACTAGTTGAACTACTGCTCATTGGACGTTTTTTCTTATTTTGAACCAGTTGGCTGCGTGCAAAAATGCCAGTACATTGCAAAATTCTAAAATACTCAGACCAGCCTGTGAGACACCAAAAACCATTCCATAGTTTTTTTACTGTTCTGACGCTCCGCTTAAACTTCAGCAGGTCGTCTTGAGTACGTCTACATGCCTAAATACATTAAGATGGTAACATAATTATGAATAATGATTTATGTTAACAAGCAATTGAACAGATGTACCTAATAATAAGGTGATCTGCGAGGGCAGATTTTTATTTATTTATTTTTTTAATTGGATTTCCTTAAGAATTCTGGTCAGCTTTCTGGGTGGGGGGATAAATAGTTCTTCTTTTTCATCTTCTTCCACATGCTCATTTTTTTTCAACATGAGTGACCCAATTTAGCCTGAACTTAGCAGAAACTTGTTTGTTTTGTTGTTGTTGTTTTTTTTAAGTCTTGCATGCCACTGAGACGCACGGCAGCTACCCTTCTGATTTTGGCAGATGTCTTTTATTTTTTTTTTCTGTGTGTGAGTGTAAGAAAAATCTTGCCAAAACAGATTTTTTTTTTTTTTTTTCCTTCCGTTCTTTTAAGGAAAAAAAGAAGAACTTATAATGGTTTCTAGTTTGCCCAATTATATGCTTCCAAGCTTTTCAACTAAAAACTGTTCTCAAATTAGAAGTGTGCTTTGCTGTTTCCCCTGCTGGTGGTGTGATTTTATGAAAAAGAAGAAAAGAACATTTTAGACTGTGCAGCTTTTCACAGTTGTGTTGCCTTTATTCACACATGTGTATAAATATCAACTACTGGGTGGAGAACCACAGGAATAATATTAACTGGGGTTTACTGGTAGTGATGATCCGTCAGAGCACCTTCCAGCAAGCTTTACGACTGAGGTGACTGAGGTGCAGCATAACAGAGCCATCCTGCACCATACAGTCATGTGAGAAAATTAGGACACCCCATTAAATAATTGGCTCTTTCTAAAGAAATGTTCACATATCAATGTCCAATCATGTTTTCATGTATTATTGGGAAAGAAAGTGACTTATTTGCAATTAAACAACAATAATTAAAAACATTTTACACATCAAAAAAAAGATATGAACAAAAATTTGTATTTTAATGGAGGAAAAAGTTAGGACACCCTACCCCCTAATAACTAGTGTTGCCCCCTTTGGCTGACATAAATTCAGTGAGAAGCCTTTTGTAGCTTTTTACCAGTCTTTGACAACGATCAGAAGAAAGTTTTCCCCACTCCTCAATGCAGAATTCTTTCTGCTGTGAGATGTTTGAGGGTTTTCTTGCATGTACAGTCTGTTTCAAGTCACCCCACAGCATCTCAATGGGATTAAGATCAGGGCTTTGATTTGACCATTCCAGGACTCTCTACTTAGTTTTTAGCCAGTCCTTGGTGGATTTGCTGGTATGCTTTGGGTCATTGTCATGTTGCAGTGTCCAGTTCCACTTCGGCTTTAATTTTTTAACAGATGGTTTCACATGTTCTATAAGCACCCCCCAATACACAGATGCATGATGGATTCTATTATGGGGGGGCTGCAGGTGCTGCTGCTACAAAGTATCCCCAAACTAGGATACTGCCACCTCCATGCTTCACAGCTGGTATGAGGTTCTTTTCTTAGAAGGCTGTACTTCTTCTTGTCCTTAGCGGGCGACCAGCGGCGGTGGTCTGCCGCGCAACCAGTACGCTGCTGCAGGTGCCGCAGGTTCTCTTGCTTGACCAACGATTATCTTCCACGCTTTTCGATCTAAGGCGATGGTTCTTGCCTGTATTTGGTTTACACCAAACATGTCTACTGTTCTGGTGTCCAAATAATTCCGTTTTAGACTCATTTGTCCAAAGAACATAATTCCAGAAGTCATGGTCTTTCTCTACGTTCGCTCTGGCAAACTTCAGTCTGGCCTTAATGTTTCTCTTAGAGAGCAAAGGTTTCCTCCTTGCACACCTACCCTGAAAGTCAAACTTGTGTAGTCTCTTTCTGATAGTCATGCACTTTCACATCGACAGTAGCCAGAGCCTGCTGTAGTTCCTGTGATGACATTTTAGGATTTTTGTGCATCTTGCGCTCTGCTCTCGGGGTGAATATGCTCGGACGGCCAGCCCTGGGTATGGTGGCAGTTGTTTTGAATGTCTTACACTTGTAAACAATTATCTGGATGGTGGAATGGCTGATGTCAAATTCTTTTGAGATCTTTTTGAATGCCTTACCAAACTCATAAGTGGCCACAATCTTCTTTCTGAGGGCATCAGACAGCTCTTTAGATCTCACCATGGCGCTCACTTCAACACTTCAACAGTCAGGAGCACACCAAACTAAATCTGAGGTTTAAATAGGGCAAGGCTCCTTTAAAATGCTGGTTAATGACGTACTGATCATGTGCACCTGACGTGATACACCGGTGGGATTTTAACCATTTTAAGTGGGATAACATGTGGGAGTGTCCTAATTTATTCCTCACCAGAAATTGCATTCTTTTTAAATTGCATTTCACATAAAGTTTTAAAAAGTCTTTTCTTATTTTTTAATTGTTTAATTATATTATTTGAATCCCTCAGTATCATCAAAATTTATGTTAAATATCCAAAATATAAAGGTCATCACCATGAAGATGAAACTTTTACTGTGTTACAGCTGTTCTAATGATAAAGGGCACCGAGGAACACTTGTTTCACACCAGCAACAATTAAGTTCTCTAGGATCCAATGCTATATAACTTGGCACTGCCCATTAATGGTATTGACACCACCCCAGTTATCTACTTGCAACACAATCCTCAGAGGGCCTACCCCTAGTTGGCAGTGAGTGTGAAGCTTTACCAAGAACACTATCCAGGCACTATTTGTTTCCTAGAATCCTTACAGCCATGCAACCAACTAGCATGAGCCAGTTAAAAACTTCAAAATTACCACATAATTGCGTTTGTAATAGAAAAAGCACTTTACTCAGAATGGCAGTCGTTTTACTTCTTAGAATGAAGATGCCGTCAACTTTCAGAAAACTGTCTTCACTATTCGTATTTGTTAAAATGTCTTCCAAGAATCCTGAATCTGCCAAGTTCCTGAGTTCCATTTATCTGTGAGTATAAAGACATTCATACAAGTGCTTTTTCCAGTAAAGCAGACAACAACAACAGCAATGTTACATGAAAATGTCTTGCTAGATTCATGTCCTTCTCCACTGGAGCTCAGCTGGTGCCCGAAGATAACACGATTCATGTTGTGGACACTCACAGTTCTACTCTGTTTCGAGTGGTAGGATGTTGAGATTGGAAAAGCTGGAATATTGTAACAATCATACAATCCCACACACTCAATTGCATTTGAAGAACAAGCAATTATAGGCCAAACTGGGCAGCCTTTTTAAGAACTCTGTTTATGAAGGCTTGTCTTCTCGTATCTCGTGACGGCTAAATCTTCACAGATGTCGGTGAGTGCATTTTTTTTTTTTTTTTTTTTTAAACACGTCCCTGTGTTTCCCCTTTTGTTTGCGCCTACATTATATTTCCATTTTCATTTCTTCTTCTTAGTGTTAATGATTTAGAATTGGATGATGTTGCTTGGGTTTTTACAGTTTTGTGGCAGGTAAAATTGGTACTTCATTTGACTCGCAAATGGACAGTTTTACTCGGAAACCTTCAAATGTGTCTTTGTCAGTCTTTCTGAATTTATCTGTTTTTGTCTCAGTCATTAAAACTTCCCTCATTGTTGTTCATTCTCAATACATGGCCCTCTCTCCATTTCATTTTCTTTCTTCTTTACATTCTGCCATTTTATCTCTGCATACTTCCCTGCCTTTCTCTGACTCTTTGAACAAAGGCACGATAAAGATGCTGGTCCCTTGTCTGCATTCCCCTCTCTTCGTCCCTTCTTACATTAGTATGCTAACATTACATTCACTGATTAGATAGCTCGCTTCAAGGATGAATCCCCCGCCCCCCCAAGTGGCCGTTGCCTGTGTGTGTGTGTGTGTGTGTGTGTGTGTGTGTGTGTGTGTGTGTGTGTGTGGACAGACAATGCCACAACCCTATTCGTGGTGGTCTGCAGTTTGAGAAGCATCACTACTTTTCTCTTTCATGTTGTCCACGGCAGTAGTCATAGCAGTTCTCTCTTGTATTATACCATGCCTCCTCTTCTCATTTCTGTAGAAAGAATTGTTTCTACTTGGTATTAATTTGACACTCTATTTATCAGTATTTGCCTTTTCTTTTCTGTAGTCCATAAACAAACAGCTGTTGCGTGGTTTAGCTGTTACTCCTAATGACAAGCTTTCTTCCACCTGTAGGTGGCAGCGTCATGAAATCTCTGAAATGGTTTCAGTAGACTGTAACCATAATGCATGATACTGACCAATAATGTTAAAGAATATTCTTAATTGACTGCCACTTTTTTTTTTTGTAGTTTTCTTTTTCTGTTCTTTGGAAACCATTTTTTTAAACTTCAGTTAAAGATTTTATTGATTTATTTTTGGAAACTTATCCCACAAACCTAATATTAATCTTCTAGCTTGTTAGAGCTGTAAACTGGAGTCTCTTCAAAAAAAACATGTGACAGAGCTTTAGTATTAGCTCACATTTGGTGACATTTCCTTTTTTTTTTTCTTTTTTTTTTTTTCCACAATCTTGTCAAAATAAACTTCTTGCTCTTTTCGATCTTTTTACCAGGCACCCATGTTCTCCTGGCCACGACTGAGAGATGCAGATCCTGTGCTTCGCTGTGAGATGGCTTCCACTGGAGAAGTAGGTCCCTTGCAAATATACAACTCAATAATGAGATAGATAGAGATATATTTCTTTATTATTCTGTCTCAATTGTAGAATCAGTTCAAAGACATTCTCATGTTTCTCCTTTTTTGTGTTCTGATGCAGGTAGCTTGTTTTGGACCAAACATTTACTCGGCCTTCCTGAAAGCTATGCTGTCCACAGGCTTTAAGTTGCCTCAGAAGGGCATCCTGATTGGGATTCAGGTAAGGCTCCAACTATTATGCTTTTACTTCTTTCTGCTTCTGTTTCCTTTAGGTGCTCCCCTACAAGACATCAAATGTGTAGACAAGTGTTTCAGGCTATCTGGTTCATGCAGGTCTAACTACTCTCACTGACCTATAAACTATGATCAACTCTGGCAGTCTGGGAATGACCCAGTAAGGCTGCAATACATGTTATGGAAATGATAAAAGTTGTTAGTTATAGAGCTGATGCTTTTTTTTACATAAATGACTAAGAACTACCACTGACATAAGAGTCACATTAGTTAAGGAGAAAACTGTTTACATACTTATCAGAATGCTATGTCAGAATGAAAAAATTGCTGCAAAACACAGAAGTTTTTCCAATCTGCAGTCACAGAAAAGAACAAAATGTTAAGCTGGACTGTTTCCTGCCACTGCATTGCATGATTTCTAGTAATTAAGTCTTGCTGCTACCCAGAGTTGCCAAACTGCGAGTTCACTAATGCAGCTTTAACAAAGCACTCACAGCACCAGCTGTGTAATTGGTGCTCTTGGGGAACAGGTCCACTTCAAGGCAAGTGCCTGGGGTCATATACAGACTATAACGTGGCTGACAAACAGCAGCAATTTTGGCTGACGGATCCAGAGAA
Organism: Simochromis diagramma; assembly: GCF_900408965.1. Lineage (NCBI taxonomy): Eukaryota > Metazoa > Chordata > Actinopteri > Cichliformes > Cichlidae > Simochromis > Simochromis diagramma. Next base: position 11,450,087 of record NW_024386831.1, read on the forward strand.
TGCAGACACATGGAACTACAAAAAACAAAAAAACTTAGTTGTAGGGGAGTTTAAAATGGTCTTTTTGATTGAGCAATCTTTGTGAAGAAGTCTGCTGGAGGGTGGGGTAAACATCTGAGTTTCACACAGAGTTCTGAAATGATGTACTCATATTAGGCTCATTTCTGTGATGCTGATATGAGTTTTTTTTTTTTTTTAATGGATATTCTGCTGACAGTGTACACATTTGACTCTTGGTTTCTGCCTATCACAGTTTTTTGGCAGAAAAGTTCCTAAACCCAACCAGCTGCAGTAGAGGAGGCGGGGGATGGGAGAGTTCAGTGCTTCATTACAATTTAATATTGTGCTCTTCTCATGCAGCATTATCAATCCTCCATATTGAAGCCAATCACCTATTGTGCAGTAACACAAGAACAATGTATCCACTAAAATGCCAGAGATGGCAACAGAGAGATAAAAGATCACACGTTTATTTTTTCTTTCAGCATGAATATAACATATAATAGTCATATAATATAATTGTAACCATCAAAGGAAAATACTGGGCTCCCGTATTTCAGTACGAAAGCTTTTTATTCCGTGTTGCGGAAAATAACTGCTCTAGCCAAATTTCTAATTTGTCTCTGATTGGTGAGAAAGCTGAGTGAGCGTGGAACTTCAGAAATTGCATGAGCGGAAAGAAGCACTATACCATATCGATAACTAGGCTATACTTCACTACAAAGTATTTTCCAAATTATAATTCTAAAATACTACAATAATGAAAAGTATTACATGTAAAAAGGTAGAAGTGGTACTTTTAATAAACATAGCAGTTCTGTCACTGTTCAAAGTAAATATGTACAAAATCTTGTACCATTTTGTTTTTAATTTTTGTTACTTATTCCATGTTCAAACATTTAATGATTCACCCTGTAGCTGATTGACTTAGTTCAAGGCTTCAAACTTTTATATAAAAAAATAATGAAATGTTAGGAATATTTTTGGAAAATTCCCTTCTGGAACCAAGGCCCTAAAAAAAGGTATGTAGTCACTGTTGCGCTCTTCACATTAGCTTAACTTAATGGCTGTAGCTTTACCGTAGGACCAGCAGGAGGTCAACTTGCAGCTTCTCTGACTTGTAGCACAGTGGCAAAAACCCTTTAGGGTTCTATTTCTATTGTAATTCCTTTGGTTACTCGTATAATGTTGTCTGATGGATAACTAAGTGACAGTTATAAACACAATCTAACTAAACAAACACACAAAGACTTGTACCTTTTTCTTATTGAACAGTCTGAGCCAAGGCTCACAGTGCAGGCTGGAAAGAGTAAGTGAACAGATGAAATTGGAAGTGAGGTGCCCCTCCCTATAAAGAAGCACATACGTCTGGTTACTGACAAGGTTTGCTGTTCTCATGCTGTGATCGATGCTGGAGCTGAAAATGGTCTAGTAAAAGCTTTTCTAAAGACCTGGATGAATCCACAACAAGATAAAAATCAGAGCTGAGTTGTTTTGGGTTGGTTGTTCTCCCTAGAAGTCGTTGTCCAGCAAAGACCACACCAAGAGCACAATAAGCAGTCCTGAAAGATGTGCAAAGAATCTACAAAATACAGAATTAAATGGGTTGTGTACTCACACTGAGCACGCATACCAATTTTTCATATAGTGGACAGTCTTTAATATACAAAAACACTGAATAAGAATGGTGTTAATCGGTGAAAGGACACCGCAAAAGAAATCCCTATTGGGTTAAAAAAAGGGGAAACTTCTAAGGTTCAGAAAAGAAACTAGATACTTATAAGAAATGCACAAAGCAGACGTAAGTTAACTTAATGGAAAAAATCCACAAAGGGAAAAAAGGCAATGCACAGCACCATCAAAGCCTCTTTCTAACCACAGTGATGCTTTGCTACATTAGGCTTGAAAAATTGACTACCAGCGTGTACACACTGAATTCCAAATTGTATCAAGAAATTACAGAAAAAAAGGACCAAAATCTTACGAAATGTTGAGTGAAATGATAAACAAAGGCACTCCAAAAGCACACACCAATTACCACTAGAAGAAAGATCTTCAACTAAGACGATGCAGAAATGTTAAACGTTTGTATGAGATACGGTACAAGATTCTTTAGCAGATACAGAAAATGTCTGAGGTCATTCCTGCTAATGGATGTTCCACAGGTTGCTCAATTGAGGCGTTTACTTTTTCCAGCATGTACTGTGAGGTATACTAGTGTTTGTTTGTTTGTTTTTTTTTTGTTTTTTTTTTTTTGTTGTTTTTTTCCCCCCCAATAAAGGCTTAAACATTTTGAATAATTAATCCGTAAACCCTGACAATACCGATGGTTTTCAAAAATGTTTTCTTGCAACTCTACACAAACTCTACAAAGTTCTCTTTTATCTGGTTTTGTATTGGAAATATGTATGTAGGTCTGAAAATATTATAACCGCTGTCTGCTGCTCTGTGTTACTGCAGATCATTTTACAAATTGTTTGTCTAGAAATGGATTGCTTAGCTATCAAATGTCTTCAGCATTTCAGTATTTTTGCAGGATCTACAAAAGTAAAGTTTTTTTGTTTTACTTTGTTTACTTTGTCTTAACAGACAAAAACTAAACAGTTGTTTAAACAGCCTTAAAGAAAGAGTATCTTGAACACAAGTTTTTATTGAAAATTAGATTAATCACTCAGACTACTTATATTAACAATAACTGTTGGTAAAGTTTGTTATTTTACTTTTATCTCTTATTTTCCTAACCTGTCATGCCCTCATTTTTAGCTGTATGTCAGATTTGCCCATCTAAGTACAGACTTGCGTGTTATATAAGGCTTAATGTAGTTACATGACAAATATCAAACCATATCACAATGCTTTTGATGAGACAGCAGTGACTTCAGCAGGCGCATTGTTTACTAAGCTGAAGGGCACCCAGTGTGAGCATAATCAGTTGGAAATCAGGAGCAAACACTCTGAAAGTGCTGAAAACTCTTCTGTGTGCTTGGTAGAATCCATTAAGTGGGTCATTTGAAGTTGATCTCCAACAAAATTGTTTTTTCTTTTTATGTCAGCTTGTTTCATGGAAAAAAAGAGAATAATTGAAATTCTTTTCTGCTTAAATAATAGATTTTTTTTTTTTTTTTTAAGTGCACAGCATTGTCTGTACCGAATGTCCATGAGTTACATAAAACAGACTCGAGCAACACACAAGAATGAATGTGTACTGCATAACAAAACTGACATCATGTAAACTGCATGTATGGTTGAACATGTTTATAATCCTCTGACAGAACAGTCTTAACTACCACCGTTACAATCAAACAAGCATCTGCAGACAACAAGAGTAACCCTTTTAATACTTAACTGAATACCTCGTTTCAGGGCTGATTTGTGTTTTCCTTTTATAGCTCTAGAAGATGTAACCTTGAAGTCATTTTTAGCATCAGTGGTGTCAGACTGTTCCAAGATTGGCACAATATGACCTACCCTCCATTGACCTGAAGGAAAAAGAACACCTAGTTACGATCACATCCTTAAGATCAGAGCAGTTTGGTCTATTTAGATTTTCCGTACGAATGTAGTTGTCCTGCTCATACCTTGTTTTATAGATTATTATAGATTCGCATTATCAAGGGTTCCGAATTTAGAAGGATACCTCAAGAAATATGTATTGTTGTTTTTGTGTTTTGTCTTTCTTTCTTTTCTTTTTCAAAAGAATGGTTTCTCAGTATTTTTTTTTTTCTTAAACACAACTGAAGTTCCTGGTAAGCTTGAAAATAAATTATGCAGTCAGTGTCTGTTGTCATAGCAAACACATGTACTCTCTGAGAAATCTTCCATTGGTTGACTGTTGCCAAAAGACAGATGGCAAAGTCATCCCACCAGAGTGAGGAAGTAAATAGACTGTCAAACTTTAAAAGAAAAAAAACAAAACTGCTCCTTAGCTTGCCTCAGTTATCATATTCCTTATCAGAGAATCTGTTGTTTAGATTTCTGTTGTCTAGATATTGCAATGCTGCCTTTTTCTTTTCTTTTTTTAACTTCAAATTGACTGATATAACACACCTACCTACCAAACGAGAATGTCATTATGTTGTCTTAATTTGGAACAACCCTTTATTGTCTTTGTAAATGTTTAATGAATTGGGGGGGAAATGTGGGTATTCCAAAGGGATGAAAATATTTGTATTATTGTTGAATATTTATATAGTCCGAATTGGGCATCTAAAAATTCAATTATTTTACAAGTTGTGCCTTATTTTGTAACAGCTTTTCTATAGGGAAGTATCATGAATACACAGTGTGATTTTGATTTGAAAGGGAAAGTGAGACAGAAAAGAAGAACAAACATTCAATGATACAGTGCTTAATTTGTCTCATACAGTATCTGTCAACCATTACGGATCAACAGAGAAATCTGCATGAAAGCGCTCCCTCTGTTTGTTGTTTATGATGTTCTTATGTCATTTAGTTTTTCAAATATCCGTCTGCTTCCCTCCCTTCCAGCATTCGTTCCGACCCAGTTTCTTGGCTACAGCAAACCAGCTGAAAGAGGAAGGCTTCAAGGTGACTGCAATTTCAAACATAAGAGACGAGACTTGTTATTGAAAATCAGAAATATTTTCCTTTTTGTGATTTTCGGTCATTGAAAATCAGAAATGGCTTCCTTTTTATGATCTTCGGTTAATGAAGCTCTTCTGATTCCTGCTCTTTAGATTTACTGAAAAGAACTAAGAATTTCTTTCCTCCTCTCCTTCAGTATTTTTACATTCTATATATGTATGCGTTTGTAATGCTGCATTACAGGGAGTGCATTATTATTAGGCAAGTTGTATTTTTGAGGAATAATTTTATTATTGAACAACAACCATGTTCTCAATGAACCCAAAAAACTCATTAATATCAAAGCTGAATGTTTTTGGAAGTAGTTTTTAGTTTGTTTTTAGTTTTAGCTATTTTAGGGGGATATCTGTGTGTGCAGGTGACTATTACTGTGCATAATTATTAGGCAACTTAACAAAAAACAAATATATACCCATTTCAATTATTTATTTTTACCAGTGAAACCAATATAACATCTCCACATTCACAAATATACATTTCTGACATTCAAAAACAAAACAAAAACAAATCAGCGACCAATATAGCCACCTTTCTTTGCAAGGACACTCAAAAGCCTGCCATCCATGGATTCTGTCAGTGTTTTGATCTGTTCACCATCAACATTGCGTGCAGCAGCAACCACAGCCTCCCAGACACTGTTCAGAGAGGTGTACTGTTTTCCCTCCTTGTAAATCTCACATTTGATGATGGACCACAGGTTCTCAATGGGGTTCAGATCAGGTGAACAAGGAGGCCATGTCATTAGTTTTTCTTCTTTTATACCCTTTCTTGCCAGCCACGCTGTGGAGTACTTGGACGCGTGTGATGGAGCATTGTCCTGCATGAAAATCATGTTTTTCTTGAAGGATGCAGACTTCTTCCTGTACCACTGCTTGAAGAAGGTGTCTTCCAGAAACTGGCAGTAGGACTGGGAGTTGAGCTTGACTCCATCCTCAACCCGAAAAGGCCCCACAAGCTCATCTTTGATGATACCAGCCCGAACCAGTACTCCACCTCCACCTTGCTGGCGTCTGAGTCGGACTGGAGCTCTCTGCCCATTACCAATCCAGCCACGGGCCCATCCATCTGGCCCATCAAGACTCACTCTCATTTCATCAGTCCATAAAACCTTAGAAAAACCAGTCTTGAGATATTTCTTGGCCCAGTCTTGACGTTTCAGCTTGTGTGTCTTGTTCAGTGGTGGTCGTCTTTCAGCCTTTCTTACCTTGGCCATGTCTCTGAGTATTGCACACCTTGTGCTTTTGGGCACTCCAGTGATGTTGCAGCTCTGAAATATGGCCAAACTGGTGGCAAGTGGCATCTTGGCAGCTGCACGCTTGACTTTTCTCAGTTCATGGGCAGTTATTTTGCGCCTTGGTTTTTCCACACGCTTCTTGCGACCCTGTTGACTATTTTGAATGAAACGCTTGATTGTTCGATGATCACGCTTCAGAAGCTTTGCAATTTTGAGACTGCTGCATCCCTCTGCAAGATATCTCACTATTTTTGACTTTTCTGAGCCTGTCAAGTCCTTCTTTTGACCCATTTTTGCCAAAGGAAAGGACGTTGCCTAATAATTATGCACACCTGATATAGGGTGTTGATGTCATTAGACCACACCCCTTCTCATTACAGAGATGCACATCACCTAATATGCTTAATTGGTAGTAGGCTTTCGAGCCTATACAGCTTGGAGTAAGACAACATGCATGAAGAGGATGATGTGGACAAAATACTCATTTGCCTAATAATTCTGCACTCCCTGTATATTGCTCTTCTAGCTCTATGCTACTGAAGCCACTTCCGCTTGGTTGTGTGCCAATGACGTTCCTGCCATTCCAGTAGCCTGGCCCACTGGGATGGGTGGAGACAACAGCTTGCCCAGTATTAAGAGGTGAGTAAATGTTCATTTAGATTACTAAATTGATGTTAAACCCTTCTGGCACATTTATTGAAGTGGCTCATGTGAAACTTTGGCCTTTAAACTTTGAAGCCAAGCTTGTGGTTTTCAGAGGAAGTGTTTAAGCATTAAATGAATTGTAACATATTAGATTAAAAACAAGATGTCTAATCAGCACAGTATGCTGCCTTAAGATCTAAAGCCTCTTCATTATCGTTGTAAGATGTGAAAAGATCAAAGAAGATTTAGCAGACTCTGAAGTCCAGAGTCATTACATTGACCAGTATAAGACTTGAATAGGGAGAATGATGAAATTATTTATAAGGGTAACATAAAGTTAAAGCAGTTATGGGCAATAATAAAGTACAAAAATTGAACAAATATTTTGCACAACTTTGACTTTGAAATTGCACTGCTACTCTTCCACTTTTTGACACTTTGTTACGGTCCTATAGCGTGTCTCCTAAGTTGATTTTGGTTGGTCGACACTAATGACTTGTCATTAAATTATCATTTTCTCGTGTACTACTGCTCCACTTTCCAGACACACTGCACACTGTAAAATACTGACACTGAAGTCTGGTCACAGAGAGAAACTATCACAACCAAAGAAAATCAAAAATAGCACAAATTAGGTAGATAGTGATATATTTTGCTGTTGGCCACACCTGTGAAACATTGTAGGGAAACTTGCAGTGGAAGCTTAGAGTTGCAAAACTTTGAACATTATAGATTTCATTCTTTAATAGCATTTCACTTTCTTGGTATCTTAACCAGGACATGTCTGGCGACGAATTGCTGTACATTGTTTTAACATTGGTCGTTTTTTTATTGAATTGCTCAGTTGCCAGTAGTACAACCTGTTAAGAAAGTTCTACATAGAGAGAATTATTGTAGCACAGTAGCCGTGACTGTGACTGTGTTCAGGTAACGATTCCACAAACGGGTAATGATCATGCCACAATGAAGCCATCTGGACCATATGTTCGAAAGTCAGCTAGTGAAAAAGAGGGTACGAAAAATGTAATAAGCCTAGACCAACACTAACAAACACATACAGATGTACACAACACTATTTGGCATCATCTGTGCAAGGTGGCATAGAGGCCAAATCTTTATAGAAGGAAAAAAACTCACAACCTTTGTTGTCACTGTCTGTCACACACGTTCAATTAGAATTCAGCCTTATTTCTATGCAGTCTGTCAAAGGCCTTCAGATGAAAATGTAAAAAGAGACTGGGGCTGTGTGTGTGGGGACAGAGAATTTGGTCTGATCTTTGTTTGTGTTGGAAGTATACAAACACAATTTGCTTATTTGGTCATAATTATAATATTTGTTTGGTTTTGAGGGTTTTTGTCTTTTCTGAACATTCTTGTCCAACATTTGGATTATTGGCAGGAAAAATCTAACACTTGGATTTAATAACTGGCGGGACATCCTTTTGCAGCAGTAACCTCAAATAAGTGTGTTCAGTAGCTTCACATCAGGCCTGTAATGCTCTCAGAAGGTATTTTAGACAATTTCTTTTTTTTTTCTTTTTTTTTTTTTTTTACAGCGCTCCTATATCTCGGCCACACTGTTAAGATTTCTTGAGTGAACAACTGACTTGAGCTCCGTAACATTTCTAGTCTCAAGGTCTGGGCTCTGTCTGGCCAATGTGCAAATTCAGCATCTTTCTTTTCACAGTGTATTTACTTTTATGTTTAAAGTCCTTTTTTTTTCTGTGGCATCACCAATTTCTACAACAGCTTCAGCTAGTGGAGAAGCCACTCTGATATTATCCTGTAAAATGCACTTGAGCTGTCTAGAAGGAGCAAACCAACCCCAAATCCTCTTTCCACTGTGTTTGACTTTTGGGTGAATGATTTAATTCTTGGCAGCAGCCCTCTTTTACACTATGGTTAACTTGCATACAGTACAGAAAGCTCAATCACTGAAAAACATTCCTGTATTGATTCCTCTTCATCTCCAACTTTTTGTCTCTGATTCTTGTTTTAAGTTGTTAAAAATATTGTATTATAGTTGGGTGACCATTCCCACAGAGTAGACTCTACTAAATTGTCTTTACATCCACCTGTAAACTGATGACTGAGACTTTCTTCATCAACTGTTCCAGCTTCATACAAGTCAGCAATTACAACAGCAAATACAACTTTGAGATCTTAGATCTTCCCACAACTTCAAGCTGATTTCATTGATGATTGGGCTTTATGTTTGCAAGTTTGTAACTCAGCTTTTGCTGATGATTATAGTTTTAGCTGTAATTTTCTACTTGCATTATGAGTATTGAAATTATGTGATCAATGTGCACTTGTGTTTGTATTTGAGTATTTGTCAAACTATGGTTTTATCAATCAAGAGCTGATATAATGATTATCTGAAGCAGACTGATCAGTCAAGCAGGATGGGCAGGAGAAAATACCATTGTCAGCAACATGGTCAAACCTGATTTTATTTTTTTTTTTTTTCTTCATAGCTCTTTGTTCTTTCTGTTCTTTTTTCCTAATTGTAAAGTATCTGTGTCATTTCAACTTGCTGCATCTCTGTATAATTGTCTTCGTCCTTCACTGATTCCTTTTTTTTTTTTTTTTTTTTGTCTTTTTTGCTTAGAATGTAAAGTCAAGTCATCTTGTCTAATCTGATTTTCAAGAATCTGTTTCCACTGTAGAGAATCTGTGGGGTATATGGCCTAAAGCTATGCGGTTCTGGTCAGGCGAGTTGGCTGCCAATCAAGCACAGCAGTAACAAACCATTTGGTAGACGTTTTGTCACTATGGGCAGGTACTAAGGGCTGCTAGAAAACAAAAATGGGTATTTCCATAAAGCTCGTCAGCAGCTGGAAGCTCTACAACTTCCTGGCAGACGACCTGCCATTTGCAGGCACCTCAAATAATCGGACTGTGGACAATTCAAACTTGAATCATCTTCAACTCTTGTTTCTTGTACTCTCCCCCCACACTCTAGGTCCTTGATTTCCAAATCAAATCAGAATTTACTTTTATTTGAAAGGGGGATTTTTGAACCAGTGAGCAACACTCTAGTTCTTTTGGTTTTTTTTTTCTTTACCCCAAGTAAGAAGCTTCTCACATCTCTGATTTAGGAGTGGCTTAATATTAAGAATGTGATGGTTGTAGCTCCTTTCCTGAAAACATCTGTTCATGGTGGCTTGTGATACACCGACACCAGTTGTGAAACCCAAGTTCTTGAATCAACTGGTCACTGGTTGCTTGTGCACCTTCCCAACAACACTTTCCTGTTCCAGTGAACTCTCCAATCTGTGGACTTTCTGTTGCTTAATCCTCCTTGTTGAAGGTTTCATTTGTCTTCCCAGTGACTGTTTCCATGTGCAAGACTGAACTAGACTGTAAATATCATTTCTTAATGTTTGAATAGTAATTTAATCAAATTTAATATTCTAATAATCTGAGATTAATTATTGATTTTAGTCCTCTATAATCCATAACCAAAGTTAAAACACAAAATGAATGAAATATTTCATTTTACATTAATAAAAATAGGTTAATCTTTTCTGAATTAAATTATAAAAAAATTTCATAATATTCTTACATGTAGCACTTTAGAATCTTAACATTAATATCTTAAGAGTTAATACAAAGGAGTTAACTCATTGACAGATTGACACACTCACTCTCACACACATCAGTTGTGGGTGTAGAAATATTTGCTGCATTTTCCAAGGAAACTTTGGCACATAAGGTTCAGGGCTCAAACCTTCAACCCTGTAGGTTTGAGCCTACAGGGTTGCACCTGAGCTACAGGGTGGCTGTAGCTCAGGTGGCAGAGCAGGTCAGCCACTAATCAGAAGGTCGGTGGTTCGATCCCAGGCTGCCTCCTGGCTGCATGCCAAATATCCTTGGGCAAGATACTAACCCCATGTTTGCCTACTGGTGGTGGTCAGAGGGCCCGGTGGCGCCTGTGTCCGGCAGCCTCGCCTCTGTCAGTGCGCCCCAGGGCAGCTGTGGCTACAATGTAGCTTGCTATCGCCAGTGTGTGAATGGGTGAATGACTGAATGTAGTGTAAAGCGCTTTGGGGTCCTTAAGGACTAGAAAAGCGCTATACAAAGGCAGGCCATTTACCGTTTACAGATAGTCGAGTCTGCTCCACCACCTGAGCTGCATCCACCCCATCACATTTTGTTTGAGTTAAAGTTTACACTGTGTTTTGGGTTTAAATTGAATGATTTCTTTTAATTTTTTTTTTTTTTTTTGCATGGTTTTTTTTTTTTTTTTTTCTTCATAGACTGATCAGTGAGGGTCATATCGACCTGGTGGTCAACTTGCCCAATAACAATACTCGCCACGTGAAGGATAACTTCCTCATCCGCAGAATGGCCATTGACCATGGAGTCCCACTCATTACCAATTTTCAGGTCAGTACTATGCTGCCAACTAAAACTGGTGGTTTTATTTACAATCTGACTCACTGTGACAACTGACGGACTTCTGTTTCATTTTTTTTTTCTTTCTGCGTTAGGTGGTAAAGCTATTTGCTGAGGCGATCCACTATGCAGCTCAGCTGGACACTACAAGTCTTTTCCACTACCGACAGAAAGAAAGCCAACAAAGAGGGTCTGGCCAGCAGGGTTAGAATTTCCTCTCCAGTGCTGTTGACAAACAGCAATATTAAGTGAGAGCAATATTTTGTACTATTTTCTTATAACACTTGGAGCCAAGCTTTCCACATTAATGGGGAAATAAGCCCATTTTAAATAAACCAGAATTCTCCTAAAGTCAGGAGCTTTTACAATAATTAAACTCTGCCTTTTCCCAAAAGGTCAGACGGGTCATTAGAATAAATGCCCCGAACTAAGAAAGAGATGAGTGTTGTACTGGATTAGGATAAACATCAGCCATCGAGTTTCTTCATAACCTGGCAATCCAAAAACTGTTAATATTAATAGCTAGCAAGCTAAAAAGCATTATAGAACTAATTACTAATAATTAAAGCCCTTTCGTTGGAGCGCAAAACCAATTCTAAAGGGTGACTTATAAAGGGGTACCAGAGAAGGTAATTACACTGGATTTTCAATTATGTAAATCCCTAAGGAGAGTTTATGTTCTTTTGTTGTTTCATTTATGGCTCTCGCTGGATGTAATGAAATGAAAATTTTCAATTTCTCAGCTCCCCTCAGTAAATTTTAATGCTACTGGCTTGGCCAAAAGACTTTACTAATTTGCTCTTGTTGAGGCATTTTATTGTAGTTTGGATGGTGCTAAAGATGTACTGTATGTAAAGCATGTACTATATCCATAACTTTCAACATAAGTGTAGATAAACAATCTGAAATAATAGACTTTCCCCCATTTTGGTAAGAAATCACTGTTATTTTCAAGGGCATCGGTCTGGAACACAAACTTTGAAGTTTGAAGAAGATGGCAACCTCTCTGTTTATATATTTGGATCGATCTCTGTATATACCATATGTTTCAAATTCAGTCTGCATGTGAACCTGCTGTGCATTTTAATGCATCAAAGTGAAAACGCATTCAACCAGACGTTGTGTTGAAATAATAGTCTCATATTTTGTTACTTGCTTTTGGTAATAGTTGTTTTAACAATCAGTGAAACACAATAAAGACTTATTTCACATAATGGATGCTCTTTGTGTTGGTGTTTTTCAGTGCGCTTGTGATGGTCGTGCATTAAAATGACTGTCACTCTAACATCAGTGTAGATGCTTTTAAGAGCCCCGTCGGACACAGACGCACACAAATTAATTTGGCACTAAAACGTCAAATTGAGAAAGACTAACAATGGCGACAGTTAATTCTAAGGCCAGTTGTTAGCTTGTGATCAGATCATCTAAGTCATATTTACTGCCAATGTGTATGACGTAAAAGCAAAAATCCCAACTTTAGAACAAGGCTTGATATCTGTGGCACTGTACACTACATGTTAAATTTGTTTAATACTGTTATATGTGTTAATACAGTTCTTACATGGACAATTAAGACCAGTTAAGATGACTTTTAATGTCAGAATGTGATGTACAAGTTTGGATTTATTTGGGATTTTCTTTCATCCACACAGGCTCAAAATTAGACATGCATACATGAAGTGATGCTGAAGCGCGCTGGTTTAGCTCAGTTGGATATGCAGTCGACCATATGCCGCACGGCTGAGAGTGGCCGGCCCGGGTTCCAGTGTGACTCGTGGCCCTTTGCTGCATTTCTCCCCCTGTCTGTCACCCTCAGATGAGAATAAGTTGGTTAGGAAGGATGACTACAATAAAATGAGTTTTACAATACGTTGGCATCCTCTCAATCCATCCAATCAAGAAAGACGCCCCTGCTCCAGAATAAATTACACAAGCGCAACGGAAAGTTACAGCTGTCCACACAGACAAGCTAAATGTCTTCTGAAAAGAAAAGTTTTACTGTCAGATAAGAGAAAGATTGAGGTATTTGCCCACAAAGTGTGTTTGAAGGAGTAAAGGTGAGACTTTCAAACCTAAAAACACTGTACAACATAGCCATGGATTCATTATGCTCTGCATTGTTTTTCCACCTGTTGACTGATAATATTGCACAAAGTGGATGGGATAATCAAAAAGTAGTAGTACCTCCAAATTCTTCAACTTCACCTCATGTCAACAGCTAGATGGTTGAAACTTGGACATAACTGGGTGTTCCAACAGGACTTATGCCAAAAATGTGATGATGGCTACCAAAACATTTGGTCAAGATGGAAGTTGTTAAACATTTAACCAAATATTAGTGGGGGTGTATGCATATAATTGAACCTTTTTATGTGTAATTTTGACTCAATGCGCAATTTTAAATGAGAAGAAAATGCAATTCTTGTCATTAAAGATGTATGCTGAAAAAGTCATTGCACCCTGGAATAAGAATAGTTATAAATAAGTGATAAATAATAAATAAATTATTAAAACCCCCAAATTATCATGGCATTCATGCCATGAGGAGTGTATGCAAACTTTTGATCACAGCTGTGAGTCGGAGTGTAACTATTTCAGTGAAGTAAGGAACAACAAAAGGTTTAGTGCAGTTCATCATCCCTGCAGAAAAGCTCAGGGAAGGAGCTTTGTGATGGTCTTTTCTCTTGTAAAAATAAAACGCAATTTAAAAAAGTATAAATCTTTCTTTAGTGTCAACTTTCCTAAATGGGTTTTCTTGTGCCGCGTTGTTCATTGTGCAGTGCCAAGCCATAATGTGCTCATTATTACCCCTTGAGACTGGTGGGGAAAAATCACTGACGGGTACATGAAGGTGGATGAGAACTGCATTTGTACTGTGCGTGTGTGTGTGTGTGTGTGTGTGTTTATGTTCTCCTTAAGGGCCACAAGGTATAACAATTATAATAAACACCTCCAAACTTTTTTCCTCCACTTTCGCAGGAGAGAAAATATTGCAAATATAGACTAATGCATTTGTAAATGTATGAATAGCTGCCACACCTGCATTTACCACCTATTGAGACCCTCCAGGTTTTCTTCCACACAAGAGCACAGCTGAACAAAGAGGTAACCTGCACATCAAGTCCAAAAGACTCACGCAATAATGCTATTATAGGGCCTACACACTTGGACTATGCAGTTATTTTTTATTTGGTACCCCTATAGCTTAATCTCTTAAACCCCAACGCCCCCTGATACGGGCGCAAAAGGCAGGAGATCAGTTAGGCTTGGGGCTTAAGAGGTTAACTGCTACAGATTTTGTCTCTAGACTAAACTCTCTAAAGAGTGCTAATATTGATCTGCTACATATTCTTCCTCCTGCAGTTTGACCCACACTGTTTTTTTTTCTCCTGTGCCTCTGCTTCTACAGGTGACTAAAATACCTCACCATTTTTCTTTAAGTACCATTCTGTTCATCTGCCTACAGCACTGTAATATCCACAAATAAGCAAACACTTTAAGAATTGTATTCATAAATGCAGCCTGGGGCATATTGTGTTTGTTTATAGTGCAGTTGTAAAATGTCCCATAGCTGGCAGTCAGTGGAGAGAGTATGGGGGGAAAAATGCACAACCAAATTTGTCCATTAGAAGAGAGAAAAAAAAAAGCGTTTATTTGTTTTTGTTTTTGTTTTTTTGTTTTTTTACTGCTGATGGAGAAGCACATCTGGGGTTTAACATATGCTTTATAGTGTCACCCTATGCTGAACATTTGGTTTAGTGCAATGTCAGGGCTATAGTTTTACTTTTATTTGCTTTGGTGTGGGAGAGAAAAGGTGAAATGGGGAGAATATGTTTTTGACTCTCAGGGGTAAAAACAGCAAAAACAAAAACCCAACGACACTTGGGTCTCACATAAAAAAAATACCTCGGTCTTTATAAGCAAAATCTCAATTCTGATTCAGCTGAGCTAATACTACCTTAGCAGCCCAGAGCCACCAGAGTCATGAATCACTGCAGGTACAGTATCCAAGCAACAGGACTGCGCGTGGTGCTCATTGCTGACAATAACTTCCACACAGACCCCTGTGTCTTCAGGAGTATTTCACCAAATCCTGCTTTGATTAAAATATAGTGTTGTTAAATTTAACCTCACTCTGTTATTTGAAACATGGATGTTTTTGTGTTGGGTCTGCTGACTCTGAATCATCCACGAGCGTATCAAGGTGTTAGTTTCTATATGTGGCCAAGTGCTTCCTTGAGTGCACAAAATGAAAGAAAAGACAGCAAATGAAGACCATAAACAAAAATGTTCTTTGGAAGGTTAAAACTTAGATTTAAGTGTCATGAAGGTTGTATTTTTCCACTTTACAAACTGAGAGAAAATATTTTCCAGCCAGATTTTGAAACTTCTATTTTTCTAATTACCTGGGAATGGTGTTAGACATACCACATATTAATACATATTAAACTAGGCATATTTTACATAGCTAATTTAGTATTTAAATATTATAAATAATGAGTTTTAATTTAAATTTAAACTCATGAAAGTTTGCTAGATCACACTGTTGAGCATGCTATTGTTCCAATGCTTGAATAATGTTTTTAAATTCTTTAATCGTTTATATATGTTTCAAATGAAAGGTTTAATATTTTGGGGAAATTCTGCTATGTGTAATTTGAATAGTAAGTTGACCTGCAGGTAAAATTGCAGCTGATATTAATTGATGATTTAATTAAATATGAAATAGCATTGTATTTTGTTGGATCTTCGAGTAATTATAACGTGAATCAAAGCATAAAAATGCAAATTATGTAAACATACATGAACATATTGAAATTAAAACATTTTTAGATTTTGGCAACTAAATATTACTGTTTAGCAGTTGTGCATAGGGCTCTATGGCTTATTTAAATATCTCACTGTGTACAGATATAGTTTCAGCTAGGATGGGGATAAACTGACAAGTATTTTGGGTGTACTCCTCCATATAGTGGATTTTTGGTACTATATACACATTTCTACATTGACTAAAAGGATCCTGCGATGTATTCTCAGTTTTACCGCATGCTTAGGCGGACAAGGATGAAATGAGGCAGTTCATCAAAGATCTTCAGTCATAGCGTTCATCAGCCAGCGTTGATTTCAATCAATCACAGCATTAATACAACAGGCAAAATTAAAAACTACTCCAACTTAAGAAAAAATCCATCTATCTGTCCATCTACTGTATCTATCTGCAGACATATAGATATATGTCTGCTCAAATCAAACAGAATAACTGACATTGTCAGACTTTGTTCCTTTCTTTTAAAGAAGAATGAGGGTATGTAGCCTGAGCAGTCATGTCCAAAAATGATAAATAATGCACTGTTTCACTACATAATTCTTCTAGCTGGCATGAGGAGAAACCCGCTGTTTTTCACTGGAGGAAAAAAAAAATAAACCTGGCTAATTGACATGCGTTTTTCATGCTGTGCTAAATGAATAATTTATGGAGGTGAGGAGCAAGCAGGGCTTAGAAGACAGTGCATCACAGTGGGATAAGTCATATAGTAGTTGGAGACAGAGCCATGCATGCCAAGTGTGCACAAAAGATTTGCAAGGGACCACTCAGTTGTTCTGATTAGATAAATCACAGCAATAGGTTGTTGTTGTTTTTTTGTTGTTTTTTTTAAAAAAAAGACATTTTTCTTCTTTAGATTTCTCTTGCATTAAATTTTGTAGTTTTAACACACTATTTAGCAAATGCTGACAACTTTTATCTATTAAAATACACATAAGCTCTCCACCCTCACCTCCTCTATCTTTCTCTAACACAAATATACAAACTTTCAATCGTATAATACAAATAATGATGTCAAATCAGCCCAGAAAGTCTTCTTAATGCTTTGCAGAGTCTAATTTCTTCAACTGCTCTCTTTTGATGAGTGTTAAATACCATTCTGTCAGCAAGACACCACCCCATTAGCTGTAGTAGCTTTTAAATTCAATTGTGATTGTGCAGCTTAATTGTTTCCCAGGCCATCAAACAGTTCGAGTTGCCATCTGTAAGTACACGATTGTCATAATGGGTTTCCACACTGCGACAGCAGAGTCACCTATTGTTTGACAGCCTCTGTTCATCTCATGAGAGTTTAAATCGCTTACCATGCCTCCAATAATGGATGGACTTTACTAGGACAAAGTCAAAGTTTTTTCTGTTTAGATAATTAGTTAATCCCCATATACAGCAGTTAATCTTAGTTTCACTTTTAACCAACTACAGCACATAAGTCCTGCTTACAATAATGCATCCATCCACTTTCTTCCACTTTACAAATTCAGGGTGATTGGGTGGACTGGAGCCTGTCCTGGCTACCAGTGGTTCTTTACCTGAAGCAACCTCTTTTTGACTATATATAGGGCTTTCAATTCACACCCAGTTCACCCAATTCACACCCAATTATTGGCTCAAGCCAGTAAAACTTACCAATGCATCACTAGTTCTTTTATATAGTTAAAAGGCTCCTTATAAAGACAAACACTTTCATAAAATTATTTCAAAATCCATAAAAACAAAAAAGAGAGGACATTTCCAGAAAGAAAACTCACCTGCTTGGTTTAGCCCAGTGATGTCGAACATGACATCACCAGCACCATGAAAGTCAAGAAAAGCTGGACAGGTCACTTCATAAACTCTTGACCTGCGTGGAACCTCAGAACAAAGAAACAGAAGTACATATAGACAAAGAAACAAACAGGATTTAAACCTGCAAGAAAATAAAAGTAACAGTTGATTGTCTGTTCGCTTTAACGTGCTCAGTTGTTTTGATGTTTTGAATACAGAAAAACCCAGGATAATAAGTGAAGCAATGTTATCTTAGCAATGGCAAGTCCCAGCAAATAAGCACAATTTGTCACACCTATAAGTGTGGTGCAACTAAGTAGTGTAATACTGTCAAGTGATTTCATACAACTAAGGTGTTTTGAGTCGGTTCAGTGTGACTATCTCTTAAATCTTGATTAGCAGAAGGTGTCTGTTGTAAATTGTACATTCTTCTTCATTGTTTTGACATGCACATGTATCGCAAGCCTAAAAAACTAATTACTCTAGCCCTGAATCACATCAGATCCCTGTATTTGTAAGCTTCCCTGATGAGCCCACGTTTAGATTACTTCCTTGTTAACACACAATTAGAAACACTTTGGAAGAGAAACGGCAGTGATGGCAAACTCCCTTTTGTTAATTTTTTTTCCCACCTTGCAGGTTTCAAGGGAGGACTTTGAGTTCTTTAACGAGTATGTTTTGCAATCAGTATTACAGAACTTCCTCTAAGCTCAATCACACCCCTTGTTTAGTGAAAGAGGGTGGCAATTAAATGTCGTTGTGGAGTGGTGTTGGTATTCTAGTGGTAGAGAGGAGATTTCCCTGCACAGTCTGTGAAGGTTGTAACTGAGGCTTTGTCTGGAATGTCAAAGACGAGGTGTATGCTGTTCAACACACACACACTCCCCCAAATGTACTTGCAACCGTGCAACTCGAGGAAACCTGTGTAGTCTGCTAAAAACTCACAGCCAACCTCTGTAACATGCTCCCAGGGAAGCTCTACTCAAAGTATCATAGGATTATCTTTCCAAGCCTCTAACTATTCTGCACTCAAGCATGGGTTTACTTGTACATTAAGCTGTTACAGTTGTGCAGACTACGGAGGAACTTTCATCCAAAACAAGTGAATGGAAATGTGATTTTAGGAATGAGTAGGTGTCTTAGGGCCAGATATATAAAGCAGAGCAAATTAGCATGAGGTTGCAGTTGCACAAAGTTCTGTGGGTAATGTATTAACAATGTATGATTTTACAAAGACTAAACCACTTAATTTTTTCAGGAATTACCAGACCTGATAAGTGAGTAATGCATTAGTGGAGGCTTTATGCATTGGATTCTCTTTGGAAACCATATGAAATTTTAGATCCATGAAGCACCTGAAGGAGAATTATTGTTTTTGAAACAAGGCAGAACTCCTTGAGCAATAGCTGGGGACTGTATGAATGTTAGACGGTAGTTCCCTGGATCTGAAAGCTCAGGAGAATCACAACATCTATCCAGAGGAAGGTAGTTCTACAGCACACTCTTCTACCAAACAAACCTGGATTGCGTGTGCAACAGGTTACCTATAGGGTTTGTAGAAGAGCAGTACAAAACATTGTATGTTTTACTTTTACTGCACTAAGAGTGTAAATGTACACACCATCCTTTTTAATTTTTTGTTTTTCCTGTGTGTCGTTAGGGTGGAGGTTTTTTTTTTTTTTTTTTGTTTTTTTCCTCTTTCTTTTTTCTTTTTTTTTTTTTCTCCTTTCCTTTTTTTTTTCTCCTTCTCTTTTTTTTTTCTTTTTTTTCTCTTCTTTTCCTTTTTTTTTTACTGGCTGCCTGTCTGTCAGAGGATAGACTTTAAAGTTCTGATGCTGGTCTATAAAGCTCTGAATGGTTTAGGACCAAAATACATCAGTGACCTCCTGACCCAGTATGAACCTTCCAGATCCCTCAGGTCATCTGGATCATCTTGCCTTGCCTTGCCTAAAGTTATGAACATATATGTTGGAGTAAGTTTTCAAATATTTTAGAGCCACAAAAGTAGATTTTTGTTTTTGGTATCTCTTACCACTATTATTACACAGTAGTATGACATTTTCCATTTATTTAAAAAAAATTTTTTTTTAAAAAAAAACAAAAACATTTGCTTTAGTTTTAGATGTTTTTGGATGGATTTGGATTTGCTTTTTTCAGTTCAGTTTTTATTAGTTCGCTGATAATCATAGTCCTTTTAACTTTGTCATCTTGGTTTGCTTCTTCTAACACATTAAATCTTTCCCTGATGATTACCCTCCAAATCTAACTATTTTTTAAAACATTTTTATTTTATCTTAGTGAAATCTATAGATATACAATACTGTTTCAAGAAGTTTATTTTTTATTTTTATTTTTTATTTTTTATTTTTTATTTTTTATTTTTTTTTTTGCGCCTGTCCCGTTTGGCTCTTTTGCCATCAGAATTGTTGTCTAAAGGCAAAGAAAGATGCCCAACGGATTTACTTTACCAAATTGACCATCCCAGCCTTGCCGTAATGGTCCATTTGATTCACCTTTTATTGTTTTTTATTTTATTTTATTTTCACTTACTGAATACGGGACAGACTTGACTGGGGGAAAGAAGGGGAGAAAGAAAGAGGGAAAGAGAAACAGCTGAGAAGAGGGACGGGGGAGAAGGGCAAAAGACAAAAACCAACAGAATGAGCAGAAAAAAAAAAAGAAAAAAAATGCATATACCGATCACCTGGATCACCTGCTGAGAAAGAAAAAAGAAAACAAGCAGAAGAGAACAAGAGTAATAGAATAAACAACATCACAATGATATATGGGAATATGACAGTAAATACTAAATATTAAACATTATTGTGCAGCACATAAGATCAACAGAACACAGTGTGCTTTGAGGTAGGAGCCAAAAAGGGTGTAGTTTGTGGGTGTGATCACCCGTGTGTACACCTGTGAGCATGGACGCGCTTGTTTTTTTTTTTTTAAAGGTTCCTTCATGTAATGATCTGCTAGAGGGTGTGGGGGGGCCACAGCCCCGTCCTCCAGGGCATGAAGCAGGTATGGAGGAGATCAAAACTCCAGACATCCAGAGGCCCCCAGAACACAAGAGACCAAGGAAGACTAACAGAGGGGCAGCCGCGCCACTGTCCCAGAAAGAGCTGAGGAGAGTCCCAGATGAGGGCTCACTCAGCAGCCGCGGAGCAGAAGCCAGGGGGAGTTGCAGTGACGCGCCCGTGAGCTCCGCCGGCAGCCAGCCGTGCCTGAGTGACCGAGCCCCAGGCCGAGAGGCCGGGGGCACCCTACCTCCGAAGTGGCCCGAGCGAGCCCCAGGCTCCAGGCCCCGATAAGCGGCCGCCAAGGAGTGAGCCGGTGTGTACCTGGACGCCCATCCCCGGACACAAAGAACCACCAACGCACCGATGTCTGAGGGAGTCCGCCACTGGCAGGGGAAGTGGTGGTAGGGGGAGATAGGCCTCCAAACCTTGGAGGGCCTAAGATGTCCCCAGAGAGGTGGCGCCTGACACCCAACCTGACATATAGACACAGAAATACAGGCACACACATATACAAACATCCATTCCCACCCTCGTGCTCTCATATGCACTTACTCCACACTCAACCAACGTGGAGACAGACATAAAGAGACGCTGTACACACGATCACACTCCCCAAGCATACTCTACGAACCGGGTCTAGGTACCCTTGCCCCTGGAGGGGGGAACTGCACCCAGACCCAGGTGGTGTTACCCTTTTCCCTGCGGTGGGGGGAGGCAGACCGCCCCGACTCCGCAGCAGCAGGGAGGCCCCACACTCCAGACCGCAGTCGGACGGCCAACTCCTCCTCCTAGCCCCCCCCCGCTCCAGCAGGTATTTTTTAGTCAATATTACATCTGGTGTCACATAAGGTACACTGTGTAAAATCTCACCACTAGATGTCAGTAGTTCGCAGACTGCGATGAACTGAATTCTATTTTGTTTTTTTTTAACCCCTCCCAACTATAGGACAAACAACCAGTGTTGCCAACTTAGCGACTTTTCAGACCCCTTAGTCGCTAAAAAAAAGACGTGAAAGCGCGTATCGCTTTTACTCTCAACAAGCAGCGGGTGCTGTAACGCAGTCAGTTCTTCTTTTACTCTTTTACTCTTATGCTGTTTTGTGGATCACAAGGTTTAAAACTACTTATAAACACACACACACAAAGTACTCACTTTTTTACTCACTTTATGTCTCTTCCACGATGTTATTTCTCTCTCCAACAACATAGGTTACAATTAGATTAGCATGACCAATTATGCAAATTAGGCGATGACGTCATTTAGCGACTTTTAGGACAACCAATAGCGATTTTCCTTACTGAGGAGTTGGCAACACTGCAAACAACTCTGGTCGCTGTTCATCTGTTGTGAGTGTAGGCTGTTAGGTGACGCTAGCCTAATATGTACTTACTCTGGAGGCAATATAACTTTGTGAAAGGAGTCAGATACGATGAATCAGTGAAGCTCATCTTTTTTCTGTTCACAGCGATACTGAGGTGAGTTGCTGAGGATATCCTGAACTTTTCTGTTGGTTAGCATTGCTGTCTTTGCCACTGTTAGCGGATGTCAGGGACCAAGCAGTAAAGCATAGAAGACACAGTTGTTTAATTCAAAAATGGGGGTTTTATTGACCCAAAAATATGATAAATAATTGACAAAGCTAAAACCTAAACCTTGCACTGTAGATATGTGTGTACTCCATTTAAACATTGGAAGGTGTGATAGATAAAAATTAAACTAATTTAATAAAGAAACAATATATTTGACAATAAGAAAAATATATTTAAAGTAGTGACTGCAAAGTAAACTAAAGTGAAGCAACTAGTGGTGAGGTGTGGAGCTTACTATGTGTGGCTTGCCACCACAGCTGACATAAGTGAGACTTTCTAACATTAGACTTAGAGACTTAGACTTAGAGTTTTTTATTGTCATTGTGCGGTTTCTTGCACAGCGAAATTGGGTAGCTGGACCACAAAGGTGCAAAGTAAAGAAAAGAAAACAATATACAAGGAGGGGGGGGGGGGAAGCAATATATATTAACTGACGTAGCTCATAACCACCTGTTGTTGTTTAGTCAGCTTACTGGAGATAGGAAGGTTTTATGTCTATTAATATTGGACAATATTGGCTATAATATTGTTTATGGATGTTTTCGTGTGTTGGAGCCTTCATTTTGAGTTGTGCATTGAGTATCTGCAATGCTTCACTTGTTCCACATTTTGTCATGTTACAACCTTAGGTGTTTCTACAACTTGATTGGAGTCCCTCTGTGGTAAATTTATGTATGAGTGTATTTTTTATCTATATCTATAAATAAAGTGTGTATATAATATGGATACCTATCTATTTTTAATTTATATAGATAGACAGATATAGTGCATCACATGCTTTTTTTTTTTCCACTGTAGGCTGAAAAATTAAGTATAAAAAATATATTGGCTTTCTGAAATACAGAACACAAGACACTTTTTGGGATTCTCTCCCTCCTGCTGATGCTCCACATTAAGTTAATGTCACCTAATTTCTGCTCCATTACATCAAAATGCCCTTATCATTGAGGAGCAGAAATATTTCGAGTTCAGCTCTAAATAGTCAGGATAATGAGTAAAGTTTTGGCACTGTTTTGTACATCCACCAATGCCAACTGAGTGCTTGTCCTGACAACATCTTCTCCTGGAATTTCAAATTAATCAACACTCCTAGCAGCAACCATCCCAGCTACATATTTATGTTTGTGTGATTCATATAAGCCAGGGTTGTCCTTTGTCTCCACTCATGTTTCTAATACTGATGTACAAGATTTCAAGGCAAAAGGCAAGAGGGCACCTCCAAGTCCAAGGCCATGGCTCCATGTACCTGTGGCAGCTGTATCATCCATGTTTTTGATCAGGGCAAAGTTAAGTTTAGGTAAGAATTAGTCTACTTAAGCCCAGCATATTATTATCACATGGCAGATGATCCGAAGCCAAAAAATGTATAGTCTGATTAGATTTTGTATAAGTTAGTGCTTTATAGTTGAAGAAGGTTAGCAAAGTCAGACTCGAAACAGAGACTGACACAACAAAAGCAAATTTTACAAAACAGAATCACTTTAGCTACATTTCCTGAGGAACCATAGGGCTTTATTAGTCTCAAAGCACCTCATCTTCTGCCAGTTTGCCTTTAGTGACACAGACACATGGCCCAGGCAAAAAAAAGGCCTCACAAACAGAATCAAAAAGACCTTTCATGAAAATGACACATTTTGTTGGATTATTATCCTCATCAAAAGCTCTGCCACCAGCTGGGTCTCTGTTTTATCCTTGCTTTCTTTCTGTGGCCCTGGGGTACAGATCTGCACAGATGAGTGGTGGATGGGTCCTGTAAAGTGTGGGACTTTAAAACAAGCTACATGAATAGAGCTGGTACATTCACAGCTAATTAGAGAAGTGTAGGAACAATGGCTCAGTGCTGCTCATATCACCAAACTGCTCCCACTGAGACACTCTTCATAGACATATGGAGGAAAACTTCTAACTTATCAGGGAACTATAGAAGTTCAACTGACATTGCATAATTAATAATAGCAACAACACTGTAAAACACTTGAAGTCATTTAGTAGATGTTACATTAGTGAATAAGCAAAAGTCTGAATATGAACCATTGATTATTAAGTCACGTCATACCAGAGGATGACTGAGTGTTGCATAAGAAGGAAACTTGCGCAGCTCATTTTAAACCCTGCAAAATTCTTGTATGAAACCAGAGAGATGAACCCATTTAAAGATGAGTGTAGGTCTCTCCAGTGTTTTCACAACAACACAACATAAAACATTTAACTTTGGCTATGTTGCATAACTGGTTTTCTTTAAGCTCATTAGATATGAATCTAGGCCATGTAAATATTTCACCATAGGCTACTGTTAAGTCTGATCCCTAGCCTCTCCTCTGTTTTCTGAGGCACACTGAGAGTATCCCTCAACCTCTTTTGATGAAGCTTGCAGTCTGCAGTCTAAAAACCCAAGCTGTTGCCATTTTTAAATCAGATCATGTTAAGCATCTTTAAAGTTTATTATAGCTGATTTGCAACGTTTTCTGATTTATTTATTTTTTCTCTTTTGGCTCCTTAGCAGTCTCAGCACATGACAGCCACAGTATTTTCTTGTACTAAGCTAACTAAATGATGAGAGAGGTCTGCTCTGTGATCCGATGCCTGGCAGCTTGTGTCAGCCATTTTCAATTTGACACTACCTGGCAAAGGGGAACAATAACATCTACTACAGCAAGGGTATGAGGTTGTGGTTGGGTGATAAGTTACTAATGGTTGAAAGAAGGAGTATAATATCACTTATTGATTAACTCTCAATACATTTGATTGCATCCTTTAATTATGTTTCAGAGGCAGCCCACCATGTTCCTAGTTTAGATGTGGGAAGATCATATGATCACATGTGATACTGTGTGAGTGGATGCAGATGCAGACAAATCTTCTAGCTATAAAATAATAAAGCAACTGAAATCCAGGCTGGAGGTAAGCCAGAAAGTAAAGCCAATTGTTAGTCAGTACACATAAGCCAGACTGTTGAATTTTGGATGAGTTGTAACTGCAGTGAGTTTCCTGGATAATGGCAGTTTTGAGTTATAGTCATGTGGTCAATTCTAGGTAATGTCTCTACTTAGATTTTCTAAGAATTGGTTTAACATGACTAGTGTTACAGTTTCACATAGAACTCTCACTGGACAACTCTTACCATTAGAGTTATACCATCAATTCAAGTCATAAATAAAACTAAGATTTGAAGCTCAATTGCTAAGTATAACCACATTACTGTGCTATGAAGGTACTAGCAGATTCAGAACACTGGATGGAATCATTCAAAAGGTATTCAAAAAAAATAAAAATAAATAAATAAATAAATATATATATAAATATATATATTTATTTATTTAAAAACAAACAAACAACCAAACAAACAAAAAAAACACCCAGCACGCCCCTGCGGGCGGTTTATCCTTCAAGCTCGGGTCCTCTACCAGAGGCCTGGGAGCTTGAGGGTCCTGCGCAGTATCTTAGCTGTTCCCAGGACTGCGCTCTTCTGGACAGAGATCTCCGATGTTATTCCCGGGATCTGCTGGAGCCACTCGCCTAGCTTGGGAGTCACCGCACCTAGTGCTCCGATTACCACAAGATGACTCAACAAAGAGATGCAGAAGGCTATATATATATATATATATATATATATATATATACACACACACACACACACACACACACACACACACACACACACAGAGGGCGGAGACACAGTTGCATGTCATTAATGCTGTTGGGGATACAAAGCATGACATAAATAAGAGGTTGACAAAGGCATCTCCAAAACTGCAGCTCTTGTGGGATGTTCTCAGTCTGCAGTTTCAGTGATCATCTATCCAATGTGGTCCAAGGAAGGAACAGTGGTCAACCAGTGACAGGGGGAGCGAAGATTGCTGCCTGTGGTCCAATCCGTCCAAATTAATTTCACCCAAATTGCTGAAAAAGTGATTTTTGGTTCTGATAGAAAGGTGTCACAATACACAATGCATTGGAAATTATTACTAAGTAAATTGAACTCTTTGCAGAACGTTTGAGCGGCTTTATCAGTCATCCAAGCCTCAGTCTCCAAAGCAGAGTGATGAGCAGCATTCAAATGGTGGAACACTTAAACCTCCATAGTTTTGTGAGAGACCTACACCGGTCAAGATAAATAACTTTCAGCCTATACACTGATATGAGTGCTCATAGCCGCATAGAAATATTTACCTATAACACATACATATACATATTGTTATTTTTGTGGAATCTGCACCTTTGTTATCCCTTGTATCTGCTGGAGCCACTCTTCCAGTTTGAAGGTTGCACCTCCTAACACTCCTATTACTGCTGGGACTTTACCTTCCACATCTGCTCCAGTTGTTCCTTCAGCTGTTGGTACTTCTTTCTTTTCCTGTGCTCCTTCCTTTCTAATGTTACTGTCAGGTGGGATTGCCACATCTATCACAGCTGTAGCCTTCTGCTCCTTGTTAACCACTACTATGGCTGAATGTCTTGTTAGGTGCCCTGCAGCTGCTTCTCTATCTGAAACTTACGGTCCCACAGGACCGGTTGTTCTATACAACCTTTGGAGATGTCTCCCATTGGGATATGCTGACTTCTAATACATATAATGCACTATCCCAACCACTTGGTTATGCCCCTCAGCTGTCCCAGCTTGCAATGCATTCATGTATCCATGTGTTCATGGATGCTTCTTACTTTATCTTGGGTCATGCACAGATGAAGCAAAAACTAGCAATTGTTGTCTCTGTGAAGTTTTCAGCTGGATCAAAATTAAAGACTTGCAAAGTAATAAGTTTATAGAAATGATTTTTGAGTTGCAGCTAGTGCATGTTAGTGTACACCCACTGACAGTCCAAAACAAATTCATTTACTAAGGCAGATTTCTTTTTTGTGCATGCAGCAAGGATTTTTGTATTTTTGGTAATTCCCCCATATCCCCTCAGGGACCAACAGCTTGAATTTTACTGTTAACCTCAGAGGAATATTGAAATTAGGTGAACAAGAAAGATGTCAGAACTCTTATCTAAACATGAAAATCTTAGTAAACAGTCAAAAGAGCCTTACAGAACTCTTTAAGCAACATGAGGAGTTTTCATGTCTTGACATCAGTGGCATCATCTGTCATCAGTCGTCATCTATCGTCTCTTTTGGCCAGCTTATTATTCCAGCTATGAGATGACCACTAGGACGGATGTAATGATAGATAAGATCTTATTCCTACTGTTGAGCTGGCATCAAATCTTTACTTACCTGTTCACCTGTTTTGCATATGGCCTTACCTTTGTCAGGTGCATTCGAGTGTTTGTTTCTTTTTTCACATATCTAGCTGCATCATTTGAGTTCCAGAAGCTGTGTTATTTCATCCTTGGACCCATATGCAATAAATTTGTTGCACTATTTCACTGAAGCATTTATGAATCAGCAATTAAATCATTTAAAATTGAATTAAATCTCACGTAATTAAAAAAGTGACATTTTCCCCATTGCAACTGTAAGTTAAGATCATGCAGCAACATCCCAGTTTGGTTTCACAAAAACAGATGTTTTAGTTGAGTGTTACAGGAAAAATCTGGAGTATTTTCTAGGAGTAATCTTGGGTATTGATGTTGTACTAGTATGTAGTATTGATTACCTGCTCTACAGGCAATTAGGCAACACTCCTTCTTTTAACTGGTAACCTTGCATGAGCATGAAGAATACTTTAAAGGTTCATTTATATCCCTGAAATTGTTTTTTATTTTACTTTTTTCATCTGCTATTTCAACACAGTGAGCACTTAGTTACCGAAGCTCATCTTGGCATAATTCAAAAAAACTCTTTCGTAACTGTTGTGAGGTTGTTTCACATTTTCTTTCCAGGACACGCCACTGGGTGCTCCTGTGCCCTTAGTCAAGTAGAACGAGAACACAGCTAAGACCAGGTCCTAATATACCAGTAGATTTAAATTCAGGAGAAGCAATCAGACTAACACACTGTGCATACAATTACTAGAACAAAAAAGGGCTACGCATACAAAAACTATGCAATATTTACATAAAACTATTTCCCGTGCTGTTTACAGCCTCCATTAATATTTACCAACCTCCAAATGCTCAATAAATACGGCTACATTGCCTTTCTGTGGGTTAATTAATTCACAGGTCAACAGCCTGGTGTAAATAGCCCTGTGTCACCTCTATGACCATGTGACTCACTGTACCCCGTCATTATTTAATCTATCTTGTAAGACGAGTGGTGAGGTAGTTGACACTGTCACCTCACAACAAGAAGGGTCTGAATCCAGCCTGGGGCCTTTCTATGTGAAGTTTGGAGTTTCTCTCTGGGTACTCAGTCTTCCTCAATCAGTCCAGGGTAATTTCAAGTTGTTCGTAGGTAGGAATGGGACTGTGGATGGTTGTGTGTGTCTGTGTTAGCCCTGCAACGGGTTGGTGACCTGTCCTCTAGTCCTGTGACAGCTGGGATGGGCTGCAGTCCCTTTGTTACCGAAATGGATAAATGAAAAAAGAAAAAAAAATGATGGATAGATAAGATGTGCTAATTTTGTGTATCAGTATGGCAGTATCATTTAAAGTGATAATCCCATACAGTGGCAATCACCTTTGAATGCCCCTGAAGAGCTTTGGATATTAACTGAGTTTATTCAAGCTGAGACTGACCGGCAGACCATACTAAACACAGAAGTATTTTGTGGAGGAAAGCAGCCTATTTGAAGGTTCAATAACTGGCAAAAAGGGATGGCTTCAGGTTCACACAGAAATATATTGCAGTTTATGTTTAAAGGAGAATGGAAACCAGTAAGGTCGGCCTGAGAGGCTGCAAGCTTCAAACAAGAAGTTTTCCCAACTGTTCCAGCTTACCTTGATGTTGCACTCTGCGATACACAACAGTCATAAGGAATCCTTGCACTGTTACAATTTCACACATTCTTATTCTTTTGAGGACTCAGAAGAAGAAAATAGTTCCTGGACTGTGAAACTAAAGATTCAGAACATTTTCCTGGCATATGAGTAAAGACAGAGCTGAGCTGGATTGGATTGTGCGTAGGTTGTGGGAAAAAAAAAAGTTTCATATATATATATCGATATAGATATAGATATATATAGATATATAGATAGATATCTCTATATATCTATCTCTCTATCTATATATATATATATATATATATATATATATATATATATATATATATATATATATATATATATATATATATATATATATATATATAGATAGATAGATAGATATACCTGATAAATTTAGTATCTTGTGATATCCTGGGTGTAGCCCGCTTCTCTGATCACATTAAGCTTTTGTACACGTTGGTGTTGGTACTGCTGTTGATAATGGCAACCTTGGTATAAGATCAAAAGGATGGTATAATAAAAGCAACATCAAACACACACACAGAGCTCATCACATAACTCAGTGAATGGTGGCGTATGATGTGGATGTTTATGCACAGTATAGTCATTTCACCAGTTATTTTTTTTTTTTTACTTCTATCAAATCAAAATGTCAGAGCTAGAGTAACAAATTATTCTTTGTATTAAGTAAATTAAATGGACATTATTCAACTAATTTCATCAACACATTTCATATTATGGCATTTCCATTGTCTTCAGGGTATTAAATGTATAAATGTAATGTCATGTAATAAAAATACCTGGCATTCAAAACAAGGATGACATTCATTTCATTAAATGTTAAGCAAAATCAATTTTTGGAAAACACTTTCTTTTTTTTTTTTTTAAACTTAGTCATTCTTTCTTTGTTTTAGGCACAGCTTGAGGGGGGGGGTCTAATGCAGATACACCTCCAAGAGTTCGTTCCATATTGACATGATGGCGTTGCACAGTTGCTGCGTATTTGTTGGCTGAACTGCTGTGCTTCAAGTCTCTTGTTCCACCACATCCCAGAGGTCCTCTAGTTCACTGAGGATCTGTGCTTTCATGTTGTTCAATACCAAATTCAGACTCTACCTTCTGAATGCCCCAGCAGAAATCAAGATACATCAGACCAGACAGCATTTTTTGTCTGATCTTCTAGTCCATGTTTGGCAAGCCTTCGCAAATTGTCGCCTCAGTTTCCTGTTTTTAGTCGACAGAAGTGACATGCAGTGTGGTCTTCTGTTGCTGTAACACACCTGCTTTAAGGTTTGATGCAGTGTGTATTCAGAAATGCTTAATTTTAACGTCATCAGGTTATCTTGACCATGTCTACAAGCCTAAATGCATTGAGTTGCTGCCATGTGAATGGCTAATTGGATAATGAAGGTGCAGTAGTTGGTGAGTGTATTACTACTTAAGCACTCATGATTATCTGTTAGCTTGCAGTCAATTTTACGTACTGTACATTGTGGCTTATAGTTCAGTGCTCAGATTAAACTGTTACCCAAAAGTTGTAACAGCCACATTATATGCATTTTATAGAATTTCTTCACGTTCCTCAATGCGCTGGCTGATTGCCAGTCTAAGTCTTAAATCTGCCTGTCCATGGCTATAGCTTATTTCTCCCAATTATCTATGTTAATCCTCTAAATTACCCTTTCTGTGCTGAAGGTCCTTCCATAAAAGAGAGCGTGAGATCCATGTCCCCCCTTGATGAGCTCTTCTATTTACCTCATCACCCCACTCTAATTTCTGGCTCACTTAAAACATAATCTATAACTTTTGGATTGTCACCTTTTTAGTGAATGGCAATTTTAAAATGAGTTTTGTCATTATGGGAAGGATATATTAACAAAAAATGGGAAATGCAAGCATGCTTCTCTCTGTGATTTATTAGGAAGTTGACCAAGTATAGAGAAAGATGTATATATTCAACAATGAGTAAAGTGATAAAGTTTTGCACAGCACCTCTGCCACCTCTGGTATATAAATGTATTAATGAGTGCATGGCCAGGTGAATGCAGTCCATAAAGTATATTTTATTGATAGATATGCAAGAGTCTGGAGAGATAACGGCTAGCCAGGTTGGTTAGGAGGCAAAGCTTATTTACAGGTAGTACGGTATGTACAGTATGACATTTGTGACTCTTATGAGTATTGTGTTTTAAGATATAATCAACAAGAGCTGTACAGAAGAATGAAAACAAAACAAAAAACAGCCAGCGCTGATGTAAAGGTTTTAAATCATAACCAGACTTAAAAGGGATGTGATTAAATTGGTGCTTTTATCAAAATTTACACCAAACACATTGGATTAATATAATTATTGGGCAGTTGTAAATTGCTCTAACTAATCACAAGTCCTCCATTAGGGTTGTTTGGGTTTTGAATGAAAGAGTTATTCATTGTGTTCCTCATTAAACTGTTAAAATTACAACATAATGTGCTTAGGTCTACGCCACACTCCAGCTATCATTTAAAAGGAGTGCTCAGGCGCAGGCTTGTTGTTTATGGTTTTGTGTATTCCACTGAAAGCTAGTCAAGCACAGCTAAAGGTGGGCCCATACTCCATATTTATGAAATTGGCTCTGTGTGAAATTGGTTTTTGCCTAATGGATCCCTGCATGGGTGCTCCGTCTGATACCTCAGCTTCAGCTTATTGGCACCAGAGTCACATTGAGGACACAGAAACAAACTGGAAGAGGGACAAATGAAAATGGACCAAGACGTAAAAAGTTTAAAAATTTTGTAATTTTTGTAAAGAACTTGGACTAGTTTCAGCCTAGCCTTTAATGGTTAACATGAAATGCTTTCATTCTTTCAGCGGATTCATGGACTGTGTAATATTAATGCTTAACCCCAATCTGAGTATAAATCAATAAGCCACTTTATTTTAACTTCAACAACCTCCACTACATTCTACATTCTTCTCTTTTACACAATCCTGCAGATTAGTCAGATGGTTAATGAGACTGAGGTTGCACAGTGCAGGATAACACTGGAAGTCATACCATATTATGTGAGATAAGAATGGCACGAATCTCTGGATGAACCAGCACCATCTTCTATAAAACTCAGAGTCATTAGATAAGGCATATACTGTAAGGATTTCAGCGTTGTTAAAGTCACTCTACAGATACCGTAAATCAGTGTGCATTACTGTCTGGATCTTGGCCTCTTTAAAAAAAAAAAAAAAAAAAACTTTCATTCTTTTAATGTGTTCAACTTCATGTCGTGTCTGTGGTGACAATTGTTGTTTTCCCCAGCAATTTCCTCCAAATCCCTTCACTATGTGACTGGATTGGGGGATGTAAAACCTTCACAGTAAGTTCTTTTTTGTCTGCAGAAAGTGATAAAGGCCAGCTAGAACAGGCACAAAGAAAATCTTTGTAAAATCTGGCAAACGCACTCCTATTGCAAACTGATGTATGCTGTGTTGCATCAACAACTAATACGGGCGAATCTTTGCATCATTAAGTTGATTAACGGTCCAGAAAATATACTGTCAAGTTTGCACTCATATTCTTTATTAAAATGTCAAAAGATTTTTTTTTTTTAATATCTCCCCAGTTTTAAAGAAAAAATATAGTTCAGGATGTATTGTGGGTAGTCAACAGTACCAAAAACCCTCACAGTAAGGAAAGACCCAGATAACAACACGTATGACCATTTAGTGTAAAACACCAACAATTTCTTTTTTCTTTTTTTTTTTTTAACATAGGTTCAGAAGATTGAGCACCACTTTCAAGTTCTCTAGAGACCCATTTTTGGTTCATATTTGATTAGGTGCTTTAAGATGAGATATTATACTGTAGTTGGAATTTGACATGTCTGATCAGTTTTCCCATGTGGCACTTTAAGCTTTGGTTTTTGTATTCTATTTTTAACCAGAAAAGTGGTGGAGTTTAAGGGAGGCGTGGAAGGAGCATGCAAAAGAGGAAGCGGGGGAGGAGGGGGAGTGGATGGGTGGATGAAGGTTGGCTGGAGCTGTCAGTCTCATCTCTCTCCTGTCTCTCCTCATCCATTCTCACCATGCTGACAGCAGTCTTCCAAGCAGAACACCGCCTGCCTGCAAGGTAATTCATATTCCCTACCTGCACAGCCACCACCACCACTGACACAAGGAAACTGACATGCAGAGATGGGATGGTGGGAGAATAGAAAAGCACTGGGAGGTACGAAGAATAGAGAGATTTGGAGATATACTAAAACACAGATGGAAATCAATGGTCAGAAGCAATATTTTCGTATAAGAGGGTAATATGAATGAGAAAATAACAATAGTGATGGCTTTTTTTTTTATTTCATCCTTGCATTGCCAATCTGCTCAATGTTTTCTCTGTGCCAAACCACACCACCATTGTCAACAAATTATCCACAACTCCTTCCTTCCAATTCCCTGAAGGACTGTACAACAACACATATTAAAAACACAGAAAATCATATCTGACCCATCCCATTCTTACTACCTGTTATATCTTTTGTACTCCGCAGGTGTTGCAGAAGTCTGACCTCGAGGGTATTCTGTCCCTTAACTCCAGGATACACCCTTGCATTTATGCAACATTTCCTGAATATCTAGCAGAAGTTTTTTTTTTTCCTGATACCCAAGTATACCGTATTGAGCCCTATATTGTATAATGCATAATGTTGCTGCAAACACAACTTTGCTGCGATTTGGTGCTTAAATCAACTTTCAATTACTATGGCTGGTTAAAGTAATGAGAACCAAGGGTAAAATAGCATCTGCACCAACAGCAACACCACCAGTTAACTTTGTTTATTTTGTTTTTCGAATTACTGAAAAACTGCCCAGCAGAATAACTTTCTAAGACATTTTTTAAAGTCAGTCAGCGTAAGCACCATTTTCCTCTTAGATGACTGAGTAGACTGGCAGTGTATTATTTTGGTGCAACTTTTGTAAATTGCCTTTTGTGAGACAGGCGTCTGGCCAGTGGGTGCAATATATCCTCTAAATTCCTCCAATAAGTCAACAACAAAGAAATCATCAGTCACATTTCTTATTATAGGCAATCTGTGATTTTCTGCTGCCAAAGAAATTATGTTACTGTTCATTTAGGTATCATCCTTATAAGGACTATTTTTAAGTCTTGTTTAGATCTCTAAACAATTAGGGTGATATGAGTTTCTACATTAATGAAAGCCTTAATATGGTACATGTTACATATATGTTATATATACATTATTGCTTCAAGAAACACGGTGGGATTGTTTTTGTTTGTTTGCTTGTTTGTTTGTTTTTCTGACCAGTGACCAATACCAACGCCCTGCAGCGGTGTTACAAATGATTTTTTTTTTTTAGTATTCCACAAACAGAATTTGATGGGTTTGATTTTAAAATTTGCTCCCTGACCAATAGCACAAGCAGCTATTATGTGCCATTCTCGCACTCTCTGCTCCCCTTGTTCCTCTTGTGTCTCACTGTTCGTCCTTTGCAATTCAGGAGACATCACGTAGAAATCTCAGCCATCGGATGAGGACAGATTGTGGGCCTCTGTAGCGTAGCGTAACTGATAGGTGATTGGATTGAGAATAATTCCCTCTAATGACGAGGCCGGCTCAAGGCTGTTAGCAGTAATGAGAACACGGTACGTGCACCAAACTAGACACTGCTTCGCCTCCCAATGCACCACAGGAAACTACAAAACACACATACACACACATCGTCAAAATAGAGAGACTTGCATATCCTGACACAAGGACAAGCCTTCAGTGTTGTGTTATAACACTGTTGAGTTGTACTTTACTAAACCTTAGTAGCCAACTGAAAAAAGCAAACACACTGACCTGATATGTTAAGGCACACAGACTTTCAGAAAAATGAAACGTCGTTATGTTTTGGTTTGGTTTGATTAAATATGCTTCAAAAAAGTCTGTCTGGATAAGTGAAGGACATTCACTTCTGCCTATTAGTAGCTGTTTCTCTGCCCTGAAAGTGCCCCATAGTGTTGGCATGAGATTGGCACAGCTCCCCTCGAGTGCCTGGTGCTACTAACTGGCACACACTATTGGTGTGTCACGAACCACCTGCCAGGCACACATGTTACATGTGTGTTGCCAAGAACCATATTTCCGCACCCCTGCCGTACTTATGTGAACGCAGCAGAGCATCCCTCTGTCTACCTGTGTCCCTACCCTTCCATTCATACATGCACAAAAAGTACTACACACCTGCAACTCGCCAGCATTATGTGCACACCTACACACAAGGAAACCCACCCAGACACAATCCCAGAAACATCCAAGCAGAGCAGGTCACCTAAAAACCACCGTATGTGCATCAACAGATGTTGTCGCGCAGGTATCCACATATACAAACAAGGATTCGCCCACACACATACATATAAATGCAGTCACAATCACACAAATAACAGCAGGAAGATTGTGCGCTATGGTATTGGGAGCTTAACCAAACGATGCATGTCTATGATTTTTATAATCATAAAACTCGTCTGCTATCCCTTGTGTGAGTCACAACCGAGGAAGTGGCACTTCAGATGCAGTGCATAATGACGGACCGCCAGATGCTCAATGGTATGCCCAATGGAGCTGATCAGTGTTGAGTGTGATCACAAAACTCCCAGTATACCTGCTATTCTAACCTCCACTGGCAGGAAGACGTCCAGTGGTAGCAGTCAGGCAAGTCGTTCTGTTCTCCAGAGGAGAGCGAGAGCACAAATGCTGATCTCTTCATAATCACTTGAACATTCTACTGATTTGCTTTCAGACAGCAGCATCTAAGACCCTTTCATACTGTACCTGTGAATATTCTGTGCGTTAAAAATATTATTCCGACTCACCTATTGCACTTAATGCAGCCGTTCATACTTACTGCATAATTTCACTGGACAAATTTGTGGCATTTATTTTTTTCAGACCGAACTTGATTTTTTTTTTTTTCTTCAGATTTTTCAGAATCGAATAAACAGATCTGACCAATCACATCGCTGTGCAACAAGCGCACTCATAGCTCAAATCACACACCTCTACCGAATGTACAAAGATATGGAAATAGTAAAATGATACTATTTTACCTCAGATACTCAGCTAAACACTGCTCTGGCTCACTTGGCTCTCTGAAATGATTTCTCTGCCTCGTCGAGTGTGGTCCCATTTGTCCTAACAACAGTTTAAAACTGCCCCACTGACATCCTGAAATATGCACAAAAGTGGTTGTGATTCAGCGTCAACTCCTGGATCAAATCATAATATTCTCCCTGCTGCTGCCTCCTCTGAGAACTGGATGAAGCCAACGTCTCCTTTCTTCCTTTTTCATTTATGACTATCAGGACCAGCTCATCCTCACTTCATGTCAACTTTATTTATTCTTTTTTCACAATTTGAGCAACACATCCATTGTGTAACAGCCTTTAAACTGAAAATTTTTGGTTCTCTAAATACATATTTACATGTCAAGGTGTTGTTAGCTATACAAACTAATAGATGAGACTACTTACAAATTCAAAGCCCCCCCCCAAAAAAAACTAACAAACTACTAAACACACGTGTATATACAGTACGTGAATATCAGCTGTCTAACATATCAGTTTCAGTTTTCCTAGTTTTAGTATATAATAGGATAATATGTTATTTTCATAAATTGCCTCCCGAGTATATATACTTAAAATGAATTTAAGGCATAAGCTCTCTATTTTTCCTTCTTCCTTTCACTTTGTGACATTTAAAGTTTTATGTAGTTTATTTCTCACATCTGATTTGACCCACCACGCCAAAACACCAAAGGTTTGAAAGCACCCCTCAAAGAGGAAATTCTTTTTAATTTGCCTTACATCCAGCAGGGGGAGGTATTGCAGCTTACCCAGAGTCAATGTTTACCCCCTGGTACAGGAGTTGAGTAACAGTTGTGTAAGATTCACTAGTGACACACCTGGGTACAAGAAAGCATTTTAATAATAATGATAATAAACAAACAAACAAACAAAGGTAGATGCAGTGGATGGTACCAAATTTAGTCTTGTAACACCCCACTTTAAAAACATTATATGAACTATCTTAATTTATGCATTGCATGTTAAAGACTGAGAACATTTTTTTTATTATCTGTGTATATTCCATCAATCTGGAACATCCAGGCACACACAGTACCAGTCAAAAGTCTGAACACACCCACCCCTTCATACATACATGTATAGTTGAGTAAACGGCTTCAGATGAAGGATTTCAAAGGATGGAGCTTTGTCTATGGAACCATCTGGTGTTGCATAATTATATATATATCACAGTCAACAGTAACCAAATCATGTAAGATATGTATCAACGGTGTCCAGAAAAAAAAATAGTATTTAAAAGAGAACAAGGATGAAGAGCAGTCTGAAAACATCGGTCTCTGTTGTGCCTCGTTCCAAAAGTCAACTCCGGGTATCCACCACAGATGATTAAATGAATTCACAATTATGAGTGCTCCTCATCATCTACCTACCTGCTGTGACAATGATGAGCCAGAGGATAGTGCTTCTTCCCATAGTCATATTTAGTAAACATATGATAAATGCTTAATGGGAGGCAAACTGTTATAATGTGATCTCTGCTTGTTTGTATCCTAATCCTCACACCTGTATTAAAGCAATTAATAGCCATATTCTGTCATCGGGGTACGATCAGTCATTGCTTCATACAGGAACATAATATATTCTTTGCTTATTGATTTCCAATTCCCTTCTATTGGCCAGGAGACATTTTTTTGTTATGTCAATGAGCACATGGAAAACGTAATGTTGCCTCTGAACACCACCTCACTGGATTTAAAACGATCAAAATTTGATTAAAATGCACACTTTTAGGTTTAAGAGACACTGTCATGAAAGTAAATACACAGGCTTGACCAAACCACGGGTTACACTCAAGAACATGAAGGCCAGATTAAACCTTGTTAGAAAACATCTAAAAAGAGGCTGTATAGTTCTGGAAAAAAATATTTAAACAGAAAACAATAAATATTAACTTCTGTCAGAATGATGGGAAGAGAAAAGTATGGAGAAGGAGGGAAACGCCTAACATCTGAAACACACCACATGAGCTGGCAAACTTGGTGGAGGCAATGTTATGGCATGGACATATATGGCTACCAGTGAAAACTGCCCGCTAGTGTTTATTGATGATGTGACTGATAATGTCAGCCAAATTCTGCAAAACTGATTGGACAGTGCTTCACAGTGTAGCTGGATAGTGAGCCAAAGCATACTGTAGATGTCCAGTTACTTAAGAACCTCTGAAAAATGAGGGACACTGTATTAAAAAAAAAGAAAAAAAAAAGAAGCTGTAACTCCTAAACAAATTTAAAGCCTGCACTTCAACCACATTAATAAATAGACCTAAAACTGTATTTAAATCATTTTGCCAAATCATAGCTGTAAAGATCACATGCCAATCATCACGTTGTGTTAAATAAAGCATTTTTTTTTTTTTTTGCATTTATAACTAAATTCCACATAAGTTAGAGTGAAGTAATTACATGTAGAGTGTCCCAAAAGCTTCTGATACCTGAATTATGCTTTACGTTACAGGTCATGCCGTAGATTTCCCACAGAGGTCTAAATTGGGCTTTACAGTCAAACTTCGGTTTGGTGGTGCAGACCAAAAATGTCATCTTGTATTAAGCACATCAGCTCAGGAGGCACTCATGCATATCATTTTGACAATTACAACCCAGTTATTTGAGAATGCAGTTTAGAGAACTTGGTAACTTCATAAATGTTAATATTTGAAATTCTCTTTTCTAGAAACCCAAGACAGCAGTCAAACTCATGTTTATTTTCTTCTGTAAATTAGCAAATCTAAATATAGTTTTAGTTGAACATGTGAAAATATTTTTGTGAGATGTTATGTTCTAAGTTGAAGGCATTGTATACGTTTTTGTTGTTCAAATTTAGATGATGAGGATGTAAACCTGAGGGGGTAGGGCTAAATAAGTATATACTTCTGCCTACTCCTTTTCAAACAACTGTATGGAATGATTTTATGAAACGTTGGTGAATGCATATGTTTGAAATAAAAAAGAACTGAACTGAACTAGAAACAGAGCAGCAAGTCATTTTGTAGACTGATTAAGTCAAAGAAAAGAGCCCAGCAGACTGACCCGCTCCCATTTTTTGCCCCAAAGCTGCTTGCTTGTTTGAAATTTGCTTTTCCATGTTGCAATAAGACTTTATAAGAGGAACCACAATTAATTTTACTATTTTCTGTATCCACACTTGGAATCCAATTTCACAAATAATAGCTCCGGGCTTTGTTTGATAAGTCTGTCCTCATACAGATGCATGCATTATAAGTTGACAAAAGAGAGGAGAAAACCTACTTCAGAGTCAATCAATAATAACATTTCACAACTTGATGGGATAAAAAGAGCTGTATGGACGTTGCTTGTCAATCAGGCTCCATAGTCTGGCTGTTCTCTTCTACAAAGCTGTCAGCTATGATAACTGACAGCAGCCGAACCCTGTCTGGTCCAGTATTTGCTGTAGGTGTGTGTATGCATACTGTCCTGGAAATAAATTCAACAAGTTTAGCTACATGGCTATTATTTTAAGGTAAGCTGAATCCAGCGTTAAGGTTGTTACTCAAAAAAAGTAATCTGTTACACATTACTTGTTTCTTTTCTTAAAAGTAATGCAGTATGTTGCTTAATTACTCACCAAAGAAAGTAATTAGTTACACTACTTGTTACTTTTTCGTAACTCATTGTCACTTAATTACCAGTTAACAATTTGAACCAAAAGGCTACAGTCACACAAACTAACACAAATGACTACCCTCATGAGAACACGCATAAAATCTGTGTTTTCGTTTTTACGTTTGAACACAAATCCAACAACACAAAGCAAAGATGAAAACCAGAACAAAGTGGCTTTGAAGTGATGGACACACTGATTCTACTTTAGAAACATGGACAGGTAGAAATGGAGGCTGCAGAGTGACAGCTCATCAGTTTACCTTTTGCAGATCAGGGTCCGGCTGCTGGGCTGTGGTCAGCATTCACTCAGCTTTAAAGTCGCTCTGGGTTCTTGTCCTGCCCTGCATGCAGATAACTGAAAAACCTTTGTAGTGAAAGTAAGAAAATAATTGTAACCCTAATGCAGTCACTCAGTTTAGTACAGTAATGTGTTATTACTGCGTTACTTAAAAATGCAATATGATTATAGTGTCTTTGTAACTCATTACATCCAACATCGGCTGAATTTGTATAGATATTTATGCAAGCATGCTTCATTACTTAATTTATTCAAATACTGTTTTTTGATCATGATTTTATTTACTATCAGTATCTCCGTAGAGATGAATAAGCGGTCCCAAAAGGTTGGAAATATTTTGATCATATATGCATGTTCAGTGAGTCTCAGCCACATATGACACAACCTCTACGTCAACTTTACAAGTATGGTAACTTTTTATGTGGGCGTGTTTTTAATTTGTTTTCATTTCCAATATTTTGTATGCACAGTTTTCCAAATCAGCAGCAAAATGCAATAGTACTTTAAAATGTCTGATTAAAAAAACCAAAAATGAGCTGGGGAATATATTCCATGAGAAATTTGGAAAACAATGACCACTTTGAAAATATTGGCACATTAGTAGGCTTAGAGGAAAATCTTTTCACAAAGCTCTTTTGACATGCAAGCAGCCAACAGAAGACAGAAATAAAACCTGGTTTTGTATAAAGCTATGTTAATGAAATCTGAATTGAATTAATAACTGAAATAGCAATGAAGAAGCTCTGACAATGTTAGTGGTACATTTGCACAAAGCTGGGAACTCATCAATGACTTATTTGAAACTATGGGGTTATGATGCTCTTTAAAAGGTAATTAGATAACACATGAATTGTGCTGTGCATGCAGTTATAATAGTGGATTTCTAACTTGGTTCTAGTCGATAAAGGCTTGTATTAAGGAGAGCGGCTCCGTAGTGTAGTGGTTTACATAATCGGCTGAGAAGTGAAAGATCCATGGTGTGGTGACAAATCCCTGTGGGATTGTGTTAGGAAGGACATTCGGTCTAAAAAAAAAATCTGCAGCTGAAAGTTGTTTATTAAAGAGATAGAATGCTTACTCATTACTGTGGATGTCCTTAAAAAAAGCAACAAAAAAATTCAAATTGACATAAGGTAGCTGTGGTGATGAAGATGAGGGACAAGAGGATAAAGTGTGTTCTCATCATTGGAACAAGAGTGATAATGAACATTTTGTTGGTAAACACAAAGTCACATACACATCTGAGCTTCAGGTGCTTCTT
This sequence comes from Simochromis diagramma, assembly GCF_900408965.1. Classification (NCBI taxonomy): domain Eukaryota; kingdom Metazoa; phylum Chordata; class Actinopteri; order Cichliformes; family Cichlidae; genus Simochromis; species Simochromis diagramma. Next base: position 11,491,298 of record NW_024386831.1, read on the forward strand.
TTCTTCTTCAGTCTTCTTTTCTGAAGAGGATATTTATGGTAATTAGCCACTTTTTGCTGCACTTGTTCTCTGAATGCTATAGTAGAATCTCTATTTCACTCTTAACCACCTGTCACTGCTAAGAAGATGAAAAATGGAGGGCGTACTGCAAAACAAGTGTGGATAGCGCGGTTGTACACCCTGCTTCTCCTTTTTTGCTTTCTTAAAAGCGAAATCAAAGTGATTTATTGGCAGATAGGACATTCCTGTTGACGGTTATCTCAAAGATGGGAAAATGATTGGAAAAATGTGGAAAACGCACACGATCTAGTCGTAAGACAGAAGATATTTTCGTTGAAGGGGCATAGGTAGAAAGGCGACAACAAGAGCCATTGCAAGAAAAGCAAAAATGCCTCATCCTCTGTTTGAAATGAACCGTTATTAATATTTTAACATGTTAGCTATGCATGTGACTTTGAAGAAATGAGCAGTCTTTTTCAGTCATCTGCTAGAGGAAAGAAGGACCGAGATCGGAAGCTATGACAAAAAAGGATGGAGTTAAACAACAGAGTGAAATAATGGCTCAGAATGGAGCTCTCTCTCACACATAAAGAGCTCCGCAGCATTTTGTCAGCACTGAGCATAGGTAGGAGAGCATAGATGTGAAGTGGTTAAAAAGACCCCAAAGAGGAAGAAAAGTAGAGGAAGGTACATCTGCTTGTGCCTCTGTCATTACCCCTTCACTTTGCCTCTGCCAAGCCTATTACTTAATTTCCCTTGTTGTCCTTCACTATGACAGAGGTTCAAGTGAGTTAAAAGCAAGCCTGCAGAAGCTCATTTTATCAGAGAACTGTGATGAAAAAGTCAAATCAAACAATATCAGGCTTGAAATGTGGTCACAAATGGTGCTGGTTGTTGGCTGTAATTGAGCAAAAGCTCAAAGGATTCTACTTATAATACATCACACAGTTAGTCACATTTTACATCTCTACATGCCGGAAACCCACTCTTTATATCCGATACTGGCACACACACAGACATATTCTGCAAAGAAACTATTCCTATGCAATCTCACAGATACAGGATTGTGGCCTAAGAGATTTGTGAGCTCATTTGCAGGCACATTATAGCTCTACTCACTCTAACTTGAAAAAAGAAAAAGTCTCAGCCTTCTGACAATTTTTTATTGTGGAAGTGCAAAACTCATTTAGGTGGTTGACACTAGGGTATAGATATCAGAGATACATGTACTTTTGGAGAGGAACTAGTGCGTGGAAGCAAGGTATGTCAGTAAATTGGATGTGCAAGCATTTTTGGTGCAGGGTGTGTAGGGTTAGGGTACACATGGAAAAAAATATGCTTTTTTGCTGTAACGAAATAAAGTGTATGCTATCTGTAAGAGCAAGAGAGAAAATTCTCTGATAGGATTTTTCTGATGCCGGTCTAAACAGATGCTCAGATTTCAAGTACCCGCAGAGGTTGAAAAATATGCATATCAGCCTTTCCTATTTCAAAATGCTTTCCTTGAAAAATGCAGGTTATAAAATACCAGCTGGGAAAAAGCATGAAGCTGACCCTATAGTTAGGTGCTTTGGGTGCAAATGCACCAATCACTATGCCCCCGCTTCAATTCCTCACTGACAAGACCCTTTGCTATTATTTACCTGGTGCCACAAATGCATATTAGGCAAAGTGCTTAGAAAATCTTGTCACTGTTAGTAAAAACCCATTACAGAAGAGTCACAACTGACTCATTTAGGTGCTGTGCAACTTTTTCAGTGGTCCAGAGCACCATCAGGTGAAAAATATCATATCCGCACAGCAAAACAAACAATTTTATCAAATTATTATTATTATTTTTTTATTATTATTATTTTTTACATTTTTAGAAGGAAATGGCAAAATTCTTAAATGCCATCAGTACTTACAAAATAATACTAAGGGAAGAAACTATGGGAGCTAATATCATGCTCACTGACAACCTCATTTTGACCGAGCTGCAGCACCTCTTTTCACATCTGTCTGAAACTCACCATTTTAGGTCTTTATTATGCAAATGTGTTATGTAGCGACTTAGATAAGTCACGGAAGGAAAGCCTTGACTACAAACGAGGCGATCCGAGCAGTTCAGCCGCAGTGGGAAGGAGTAATTCAGTTTGGTTGCGACTTTGAATTTTGCAGCATGGCAAACATTTTCCATGCACAAAAAAAGCAATACAATGCAGTAGACAAAAGTACAGGAAAAAACCCAAATGTAATATGAGTATTGTAAGTCTTATTACTTTAACTATAGTGCAGCATGATTTTAATTCATCTGTTAAAAACTATTTACGTCAGGTGATCTGTGTTGGACGTAGGGGAAAACTGAAAGAGTACTCTTTCCCATTAATTTGGCATTGCAGTATTGTAATATTGTTGGCATAGTATAGAAGAGAGAGGAAAAAAGTACCAATATTAAACACATATTGTATCATATAATTTCCGAATTAATTAACTAAATGTTGTTTCTGATAATTTTACAGAATATAGTATAAAACCACTGATACTATTAACAAACTACTTTCAAAATGAAACTTGAATCCAAATTGACATGATGAAAATATTTTTTTTCACTCATTGATACTAGTTAAGGATCCATGATAACCTGCGATTTAGTTCCTGTGTCATCTACAGTTCGACTTGGCTGTCATGCCTGTCAGGCTGGCTGGAGCGGCCGTATGTGTGCAGTGGTTATGACTAGTGTGTTGTGATGAAGAAAAAAGGGGGGGAAAGAGTCTCAAAGCAAAATCCTCATTTTTATCAATTGATCTATAATCCCATCTTCAACTTATGGGGCACCGTTTGTAAAGTGAAACATGCTGAAATTAACGGCAACATTTTTCCACATCTAGCTCAAAACAAGTCCTTTTTTTTACAACATTTAGTAAAATATTTGTAACCTTTCATATTTAAAACAGAATTTTAAATGTTAAATCTAAATGTTAAATATTCAATCTAAATGTTAAATATTCAATCTAAATATTATAGTTAAATCTAAATCGAAATGTTAAATCTAAATGTTTAGGCTAACATGCAAATTTATTGCACGGATCAGCGGAAATACCAAAATAAAAGCTTTCCGAAAACCTCCGGTGCAAAAGTGTGCCGGTAGTGGTCAGACACGTTCTCACTCCCTAAGCGTAATAATTTTTGCTAGGTGACAAATTGTCAACATTTTATGCTTTTGGGTACCCAACAGGTTCCTAAATGACAGCATCGGAAAAAGGAGAGTACATGAGAACCGTTTGGACTCAATCTACACACGTTTGTTCATTTTCTAAAAATCGCTTTGGAAAACACTATTTTACGTCATTTAACTGCTAGTAAAGGTTAAGAATAAGGTTATGGTTAAGGATAAGGTTAGGTTTAGGGCTGGAACACATGGCTGGAACGTCTATTACGGCGGGACCGTCATTCCACTGGAATTCAGCCATAACCCGGCGCGGACCATGAGAAAGCACGTCCAGCGATTTAGCTGAAAACATCGGAAGATCAGTTTTGTCGGCCATCCAAAGGTTCAGCAGTAGTGCACTCTCAGCAGCTCCAGTCTCCACTTCACAATCGCTGCAGCACATGTCCAGCAAAATCGCTGGACATGCTCGTAGGCAAGAAGTGAAGCAGCACATGGCCGGGAGAAGTGAGGAGGAGAACAGACACAATTTTGCACCGGAGGTTTTCGGGAAGCTTTTATTTTGGTATTTCCGTTGATCCGTACAATAAATTTGCATGTTAGCCTAAATATTTAGTTTTCTGTAACATTTAGATTTAAGATTTAGATTTAGCATTTAAGATTTAGATTTAGCATTTAACATTTAGATTTAGCATTTAACATTTAGATTTAATATTTAGATTTAATATTTAACATTTAGATTTAATATTTAACATTTGATGAAAAGTTACAAATGTTTTACTAAATGTTGTAAAAAATTACTCGAAAAAACATGTTTTTGTAAGGTTTTGAGCTAAATGTGGAAAAATGTTGCCGTTAATTTCAGCATGTTTCACTTTACAAACGGTGCCCCATATCAACTATGATGGCAAACACGGGCGGCTGAAATGATTTTCTACTCAGAGTAAGTAAATCTACTGCTTCACGCTGCTGGAGCCAGCTGGAGTGGTTTCACTGGGATGAAACATAGATGCCTCCTTACACGAACTTTCAGGCATAGCCAACTGAGAGGTTACCATGAGGCAGAACAACATAATGCTCAAAAACATAGCTCATGGGATCACCAATCCACCATAAGGTGCCAATTCAGTGATGGGCTTTTCTAAGTGTCGTTTATCTTATTCCCAGAAGAACTAACTAGTAACTTTCCACTTAGTAATCATCATACTAAAGGTATTTCTTGGATAAAATCATTGTTTCCTTCTTTGTTTGAACTCTTGAACTGTATTTCACAAAGGATGCATCTATCTATTTTTGGTATATGACTCCAGTAGGCTGAGTCAACGCACTTATAAAAGTTATCTCGCTAAACATTCACTCACTTCCATCACCACCTCCCACATAAACCTCCCTGGGTTTTTTGGGTCCCAAGAGTGCTGTGCGTGTGATCTCGCATACATCCTTTATTCATGTAGAAGGAGTGTTTTTTGGTGGTCCTGCTTCAGACTGGGACATAATCTCTGCTGCTGGTAAACACCAATTTAATTGGCTCGGCTGGTTGGAAAGAGCTACAGTAAGCTGGGGGAAGATGGCATGTATAAGAAATGAGCAACACAGATGTGTCAGGCAAAAAGCAGCGAGAGGAATGAAGTGGCAGCATAGCAAATGTCTCAAACTAGAGAAAGACTAAGGGAGATGACAATGTGCTGGCGTGGGCTCGCCGTTCCCTCAGGGTGTAGGTACTGTATGCTGAAATGCTCTGAAATGTTAGTGCTGGCCCACTTTGCCTTTCTGAAACGGTGATACAGACAGGCAACCATGTTGAACACTTAACTCAAAGGTGACATATAGGTACATATTAGAAAAATTCCTGGGAGATAAACAAGTAAGCCCTGCATACATGTGTGTGCGCACAGTGGATGAAGGTAAGCAGTTATCTAGGGCACCAGAACACTCAGATCACTCAAAAAATGTAACATTACTTTTACTGAACATGGAAAAAAAATCAGATTTGACAGTACAATTTGGACCATTCTCAGTTCTTATAATACAAAAACATCTTTCTTCCTCAGTTTATTATTTTGCTAATTCATTTGAAATATTTCTTAGAGGTGTAAATAGTAAGGGCTGTTGGAAAGATGACTCTACAGGTCCTGTGGCTCACCTGTTTTCCTGTATTTAAGGAACTAATGTTTCTTCTGAGAATTTCTTGGTCCCTTTTTCTAACGCTTCTGCCTTCCTGTTCCCAGCGACTGGATTCTGAGGAAAAGGATGGATTATTCACCTGTGCCACTTCCTTCCTTCCATGAATCCAGTCCCACGTGCACAGAAAGCATCCCAGGATCAACAGCTCTCACTACCTGCCTATTTGCATGCCCCCCTGGAACCTGCCAGCCTTTCACCAGCCGCCTCTCCCACTTTCCCAAGTAAGTCAGAACATTTTCTCTGACAGTCTTCCTTACACTTGCACCACTTTCCTCTCTCCTAGTGGACCTATCTAAAGACCACAGCTTAAACAGTCCCCATCACTCTAGTGAACAAATCCTGCCCGGTCTTCCTTTCGAGTTAAATAAAGACTTTAAAACCGCTATCATCGTTTGGGTTTTATCTGCACTTGAGTCCTCCACTGTACAGGGCGGGCCATTTATATGGATACACCGTAATAAAATGGGAATGGTTGGTGATATTAAAGTCCTGTTTGTGGCAACATTTCCAAACAAGCTATATTAGTTTGGTCTTTTTCGAATTGTACTGTCATCTACTTTAACATTTAACTCGTTAACTGAGGCCTCTGACATTGTATTATCTGACCTTGGGATGAATTAGTAAATTAGGGACGTCCACCACTCCTGCGAACACACACTGTAATGCTCCAGACCAGCAAACTGCCAAAAGCTCCGTTTTTACACAGATGGTAACACTTGCTGAGGATCAATTATTCAAGTTCATTTCCTATGGATGCAGTAAGGATCTGCTTATTTTCTTCACAGAGTCCTGTTGAAACTACAAATATAGATTTAGAATTTATATGCAGACACTCCAATATGTGAGCTTGTGCTCAGAGTGGATGAAAAAGATGTCTAAAACATCAAGTTTGTGTCCTTACATGTTCCAAAGGAGCTTCATTAGCACAAACCTATCATACTCTAAGATATAGGAAAAGATGGGGGAATGAGGACAAGACAGCCGTTTGAGCTGAGAAGCTGAAAAATCAGCCGAGCAAAGCAGAGCAGACAGTAACTCCCCACACAAATCAGCAGGGTAATGTCCATGAGTAGAAACAGCTCTGACACATACAGTGTTACAGCTACTGAAAAGGAGCTGAAAGAATTTCCCCTCCTTTTATGTTATGTCATATTGTGAAGATTTATGGAAACATACACAAGCATGGTGTAGCCTTCTTTGGTAAAGCTTAACAAATAAGTATGACAGAAATTGCTAGCTTGTGTCAGCGTGGCATGTAACACATTATTGTACCTGGAGCTGGTGCTATACTGATACTGGGATGTTGGCAACTCTTGTCTCCTCCACTTTGCATGTTGATTGTTCAACCAAACTGCTGTCAACCTCTACTCTCATCCTGAACCTGACAAGTTTTCACAGTCCTAATAAAACCGGTCTGAAGATGTTTTGAGGAGTAATGGAAATTAAATTAAATTGAACAAAGCCAGATAAATTGGCTTGGTGGCATTTGTTATTTAGAGAGTGTTAATCCACAACAGTGCTGTCCAAATAAAAGCGAGGGCAGAATGAGCTGTTGCCTTTAAGCTAATGAGATATTAGCCAAATCCTCTTAGCCAAACTATTTTGTTAGGGTTCAGTGAGCGATTGCCTTGCTGGCACTAATATGGATGAAGAACTGTGGTTTTGTTAAGTGCCAGACTGAAAGCGACTCCAGTTGAGAGTGGTATTAACCATGGATGAATGAAGGAGGAAAAGTGAGAAAACTGAGATTGTCCTTTTCTCCATCAGGTCCTTCAGAAAGCTTGTTTTCATTTAAGATTTTACTGTTGTGCAAACCTAGACTTTTATATTCAGTGTTAAAGCAGAAAAATATGTCACTTAGCAAAGGAAATGAGATTGCTTTTCTGCATGGTGTTTATAATGGATACAATGATACAAATGACACAACGAAAAATAAATCAGTATTTTCAATTTCTTGTATTCCACTTGAGAAATATTTTGTCGCTTTTGCTTTTAAACACCCCAAGGCAATTGATTTTGATCTTGATAATACCAAACTGTCACTAATGTAGGCTTATTTTATTTGAAAGATTCTTTTAATTTATTTTGACGTAAAGATTCAGTTCTAAAACTGTGATATTTTTCAAGTTCAGTATATTTGATGGAGTTTTTAATACTTGTTAATACTTTTTTCCCCCCAGATTTCTTTTCACAATTTACTGGCTGCTTCTTGTTAAAAACTAGAATTGTATTTTTTTTTTTTACATGTTAGTTTGAGAATGCAATAAAATACAGAACTAATGATGTGTAATCCACTTCAACCAAGTGGATTACACATTTGCAATAGAAGAACAGACGCTTCACAATAGATAGAATCAGTGGGAGTATAACAGAGTGGGGCACAAGCCAATTTTCAATCTGAGACGCAAAGCTTAGAATAGACTGACGTGCAGACGCTGTTTGTTTGCCAACTGACTTTCTTTTCTACACACAAGATGGCTTTACAAGGGGTGTGAGTTTTACAAACTATAATGATAATTAACACATGACGACAGGATGGTCTTAGAAAAAAATAGGTAAAATGGGCTCACGTGACCTCAATCGTAAGTAATCTATGCTAACCATAAACGGCATAAACAATACCTTGACATGAATACATGAGGAATATACAGTTACAAATGAGTAATGACAGTGCTGTGATAATACAGTCTCCTGCCAGTTTGTGACATAGTCACAAAATTGGTTTCACTGATTCTTGCTCACTGACAAAAATTGTCCTTTTGTTGGTGTTAAAGCAGCTGCCGCACAGTTTGAGGGCAGTGCATGAAATACTCAGGAAATTTGATCCTCTAGTTTGTGTTCATGGACACGAACTGCCAAATTGTAGTGCTTGCTCTTTGACAGAGTGATAAAGTCCACATTTGGCGCTTACTTCTGGTTTCACTTGCTGTTTGTCTGTTCTTGTTTAATTGAACAAAAACACTTCGCTAGTTTTTAAATAATAAGTCAATTTTATTATTGTCGTACTTGTTTGTTTACTTAACTATAAGCGGAAAACCTGTTGGTAGCTTGAACGTTATTAATATTCTTTTGTTTTGTGGTATGGTGACCTCTATTGGCCACAGTTGGTATACTTGAGTCTTTGTTATACCTAACTATTTCAGTGCTCCGCAGAGGCGCAGTAGCGGGTTTATTCCTGTAAGTTTGCATGCTGCCTAATATTCTAATTTACTTTATTTGATTTGTGATGCATGTATAACATGAGTACATTAAGTTGCTAGTTTGTTTGATAAGCTGTGTGGCTGTGTAATTATATATTACACATATAAGTATATTAGCATGTGTATTCTAACTTGTTCTGAGGAATAATGTTACTTCACTCAGTGTTAAGGTTGATCTAGGCTACTTTGAAATGTATGCATGCTCAGTAAATGAGAAAATAATGATCTGTGTTGTTTTGTGTTCATTTAGTTTTTAGAAAAAGAGGAAACAGAAGAAAATGAATAAAGGATGCCATGTAGAGAAAACTCAAACTCTTTGTGTAGATATAGGCACCTATTGGTCTTATTGGCCAACGCAGCAGTTTATGATATAGTCACAACCACAAACTTATACCCTGGGGATGCTACACCTTGCACAAATGGACTTAAAAAGTAGTCTGACTCCAGACTCCAGACAAACATTTAGTTTATATTGATAAGTTAATGAGTGAAAAGTTTAAACCTGCTTATTCTCATCAGTGTTTTGGGGTCAGTTGGCTCCAAATGATTATTTTATTGCCACAAACATTCTGCTCCAGGCAGCAGTAAAAGAAACATTTCCAGCACTAAGTCAGATTTATGTCAAAGTGTTATATCAGCAACTGCTCAAATAAACCTAGAAGCCGATATTATCCTTAGTTAACACATTTGGACTACATTACATTGTAGTAACACAGTCATTCGGAAAAAAATGCTAATAGCAAGTATAGCTTTATTTTCTTTTGTGACTTTCACAACTACAAATTTCTCAAAAAACACCTGTTTTCCTTTTGTCATAAGATATTAGATAATTGATGCAGTGTTTACAGTACTCCACCATAATGCTGTAGTTATGGGGCACCATTGAAGGAAATGAAATTCTAATATTTATATCTACTGACAATTTTACTTCACATTTCACATGATAGTGTTTGCTAGATTTACAAGGAAGACTGAAACTGATAGAAAGTATCAGTACACCAATCTTTGCAACTACCGGGCCAATTATAATACCACTTAAAAACACTAGGCACTCATCCTGTGATTATCACTTTAAAGTAGATGCAAACTCTCATGTTTAAACTGATCAACTTTGAAAACACAAATTTGCATTTTTTTTCCCTCTGTCAAACCTGTGAAAGGATTGACAAAAAAAGTTGATTCTGTTCATCTGGACGTAGCGTTTTCAGTGGGAGACACGTTTCGTCACTCATCCAAGTGACTTCTTCGGTCTCAGCTGACTGCAGGTTTCCCCAAACTTACAAACAGTACATTTGCACAATAACTGAAACCGTGAGGTCAGTTTCCTTTTCCTGATGACACTCAGTTTGTGCTCCAGTGGATGATGAGTGAAGGTTTGACTCTCATCATCCACTGGAGCACAAACTGGGTGTCATTAGGACGCTACAACATAGAGCGAAAAACCATTCCCACAGACACAGCGGCCAGGGAAGCAGAAGAACATCACGTCAAGAAGGTCCTGAGTAAATGTGGTTATCCCAGCTGGATGTTTGTCAAAGCTGGGAAGGCACCTAAAAAAAGCTCCAGCTGATCCAGGAAAGAAGGGCAACTGCTGCCTAGGCTTAGCGATCCAATATGTGTCAGGAGTATCGGAACAGTTGACACACATTTTTCTCCAAACACTGCGTCTCTGTGGCTTTTAAACCCCAAAACACGCTGCTCCAAAAACTGTTCCACCGCAAGGATCGGGTCCCCCGACACAAACAGAGTAATGTCGTGTATGCTGTTAAGTGCCAGGAGGATTCCCATGATTTATACATTGGGGAAACCAAACAACTTTTGGCGAAGCAGATGGCACAACACAAAAGAGCTAACTCATCAGACCAGGACTTTGTAGTCCAGTGATGAGGATGTACACATTCTGGACAGAGGAACGCTGGTTTGAGCGGGGAGTCAAGGAGGCCATTTACGTGAAAAGGGAAAGAACATCTCTGAATCAAGGAGGGGACCTAAGGGTACATCTTTCACCATCTTACAATGCTGTGATTGCAGCCATTCTCCAACTCTCTCTGAATGGTACTCATGGCAATTGATTAATGGTCTTTGATCAGTGGGCTATGACCACTGAAAACGCTACGTCCAGATGAACAGAATCAACTTTTGGGATTTACTTACCTGGATTATTGAGCATGCATCAAGACAATCCTGTGATGATCTAACAGTTTTCATGTCCACCAGCTTATAAGGGCTTCATAGCTGCTAAATGCTGCACAGATTCCTCTGGCCGGCTTGGTTGCTAGGTAGCTTACTTTCAGTTAGTCCGTGAGACTAACTAGACAGTAAATTTGAGGCTCATAACAACATAACAATGAGCTGATGGATATTAAAAACAGTCTTTAAAGCTTTGGGGAGCTGCATGCTTGATTAATACAGCTAATGCAGGAGTTTTGCATGCTGCTACTACAGGAAGCAGTCTGTTCCTTGGAGGCAAACCTTGTGTTTCCCTGCTACATATGCTAATGAATTCTAAGGGCAAAAAACAGGTTGATTTACAAATTGACCCTTACCATCTCAAACGGCATTACAAACAGCTCTGATTTCCTTCTACACGGGAATCTGGGAAGACAGAGGGCAATCATATTCATCTGTAGCCACCCTCCCTCTGCATTTGCCTGGTCTGACAGAAACTGCAGGGGTTGTGTGCTCACTGAATGAAATGTGAATAAATAACAGCGAGAGAGAGAGAGGAAGAACAGGCAAAAGCATTAATTTCCCACCTTCATTCATATTCACATGGTGGGGCCATCGCTCTCAGACGTGTGATCTTAAACAGATTTTTTGGCGCTCACCCCCATCAGCGCATTTTTGCTGTCATGTATCAAAGCTGTCGTGTATATGAATAAACCCCGAAACCCAGCTTCATATCCAGCCTGAGCTAAAGTGATATGCGGAGGTGGGGTGGGTGCAAGGCAGCAAGGACCCAGTTGCACATTGCAGGGATCATGGCAGGAGACGACACCATACATCAGTGAGGACATAGGCTGTCAGAGCATGAATGGGTTTTGTCATGAATGAATAACTACCACAAATGTGCGGTGAGGGGAAGAGGAGAGCTTTACTTGCCTTAGCCTTTTCATCTCCTATGATCCACACTTCAGAGTTGGAGTGAAGAGGTGTGTGTTTGTGTGTAGTGAGCTTGTTGAAATAAACAGATTCCTCATTGGAAGAAACAAGGAAGGATAGCCTCCTCTTCACAATGAGAGAACACTAACGGAAAGTGAAGCCAAGCAAATGTTGCCAGGGCAAACGGAGTGTGTGCCGTCTGTGTCAGCATTGTGTTTTATACTCATGTGTACTGTCACCTCAGGCTTGTGTCGTTGGAACATCTCAACACTTTTGTCTCACTGAATAGAGCTAATTTCCCACCCAAAGGGAGTTCTGTCACAAGGAATGTGCAATGAGAAATGGACTCATTGCTCGTCACAGTCACTCAGTTGTCATCATTTTATTCCCAGGAGGTGTGTTCATTTCTGCCTACTATGTATTTGAGGAACAAAAACTACAGTAAAAATGACTCTCTAGTAAAAGAAAAAAAGATAAGAAAAACCCACCAAGATGGAGTGAGACAAAGAAAGATGTAGCCCCTCCTCTGGGATAAAACAGTCCATACTGTGAGGAGGTGGGTGAGACTGGGAAGGTGAGGAAACTGGGCTGAAACAGTAGGAGGGGGAGGGGATACTGAGTCTTACCCACCATACTGTGTTTGTACTTCATCAACAGTATCCCAGAATGCCGCATGCTGATTTCCCGTATGCCCTGGCACTCTCTCCCATGGCAGCTGGTGTCCATTCTCCTTGTACTTCCATTCCACATACCATGGCAACGACTAACTCCTTCCACCCCCTGGTTTGACTCTCCTGTTACCTGTGACCTTACTGTTGTTCTCACCAGGGGGTATGTTATCCTAACATACACATTCACACGTATGCATTTATATCTGCTCAAATATTTACAGATATGTTTTCTCTGTCCCACTTTGTCTGCTAAAAACATAAAAGTAATTACATTTTTAAAAAATATTTCGCATAGATTTTTTTTTCCTTTTGTTTTCTTTTTCAATTTGTGTCGATGCCAGCTGGACTGGACTGTTTCCCCTCAGCGCACACACATTTGCACATGGTTCTGCACTGTCCACTGTACCCTTGACTGTACAAGGTGGGAGTGATTTATGTATTTACAGGGACAGTGAACAATGAAAAACACTTATTAGGTGTCATGTTCTTCATCGTTCATGATCAAGGTTAAAGGAGGATTTTAAACATGTTCTGCAGCATAGGCGTTGGTGTGTGTGTGTGTGTGTGTGTCTGTGCCGGTCCCCAAAGGCCCAGTGGCTTCCCCTGAATAACTGTGTAATCGATCATAAAAACTGCTGATTAGCTCAGTGTGGACAAGAGACAAGAAGGCAGTCGTGTACAAGGGACATTGACTGAGTTAATGATGGTTTATGTGATGGCCGGTGCACAGGCTATTTTATGATCAATGTATGAACTCAGTCACACTGGGCTAGTTTATTGGATAAAATTCTAATTTGTATTGGGTTAAAATAAATTATACTTTTGTTGAATCATATCCATCCTTTTTTACTCAATGGCCAATTTAGATATCAGAGCTATTGATTTGTGCCTTGCTTTCATTATGTGATTGCATGCAGACCCTGAACCACATAAGCATGAATTTTTGAAGCTCAAAGGAATACCTTAGGATTATTCATTCATTAGCGTTGCTGAAGATGAAGCCAACAGTTGCATCTCTTGCATGCACAACAAAGATCTTGTTTTCTGAACCATCAAGTCTAGTCAACGGTGTTACTTTTACAGCCCAATATTAGAAACTATGAATTTGCCACAAGCAGCTGCACATTATGCACAACATGCAACACCCTTTATACTCAAACAGTTTAAGACTGTTGGAAGTGTGAAATACAGTCACGGTATAATAATGCTTAATGCAAACAGTCTCCAACAAAATGATGAAGTACTAGACATTATTGGAAGTCATTAAAAGTCACCTTCAGTTTAGTCGGGCCCAGTTGGGTTGCATATATCCACAAGCGAAACCACAGTGGAAAACAATGAAAAATCAGAGAGTTAATTTAAAAGATTCTTTTAAAAAAAACGCTGTGTTCAGTTAGGGCTACTGATATAATGTTGTTTAGATTATAGGTGAGAATTTAACCAAAGCATTCAAGCTATGTTAAAGTAATTAAGTATTCAAGGGATGCCCAGATGAACAGAATATATTTTTGGGGATTTCCTTACCTGGATATTAAGCATGCATCAAGATATTCGAGGGATGATGTCTTTTCTTGTCTGCTGGTTCCTATCACCTATTTCCAAATGAATTTCACATTGCATTTAAAATAAACCAAGTTTTGAATTTAAAAAGAAATACGAACAGATAAGATTCATATTACAACATATTACAACTTTGAGTTTTTCAAATCTCTTTTGTGAAAATGCCTCTATGGTGGGAGAAACTGGGGACGAACCATGTAAGCAAAGGTTGTAAACTCTAGACAAGAGGCCTACTAAGTTCAAATATGTGAGAAAATGTTAAACAAAGGATTTGGGCCTCCTAAAACAACGCAGTGATTGCCAGAAAAAACATGAAGAAAAATGTGCTTGCAAAGGACACCAAAACACAGACAGAAGAATCAAGCACTGCACCCTGTCCCAATCCAGGCTGGATGGAGCCTGCAATACAGCGACTCATCCCTCCTTGTAGGCCCCAGTTCGTCTTTTATCTCCAAGGGACTGTTTACTTCCAGTAATTAGGCTATTCATCACACTAATGGGAACATCCCCCTCCACTAAATAACTTCTCTTTTCTCTGAATAAGGCTTACAATTCCGGCAAGGCATCATGAGAGGGAGGTGATACTCCTCCTAACCATGATGCCATAGCGGGCAAGTTGTCTAATCTGTCAACCTTTCTTATCAAAAGGCCATTCATGGCCTACAATGCACTGGGGAGCATCATGAGCAAATATTAACAAAAAAAGTATAAAAATATAATAATTCCAAATGAAGTATAGAGGATTTGCTCTCCAAATGCTGAATATGCTATGTGAAGGAATTTTTGATCTACTTCCCACAAACAGCAATCTTTTGGAAAGCCACTAGATGAAAAATATAATTTCAGTTCAGTTCAGTCAGGGCCACTTTATTCTGAGTAAATTATAAATTACTGTGGATGGAATAATATTTGCTAGTATGGATCTTTGCTGGGACCTTTCTGCCCTTCACATGGAAAGCCTGAGGCGAGAAGAACAGCAGCAAAGATAGAGGGCAAAGTAGGCATCAATGACAACAGTGATGACACTGATTAAGTCAGATACAGCTTAAAAAGCAGCATCTTTGGTGGTTGCAAAGAGGCATGCAGATGAAGAAGCAGAGTCAGATAGCAGCTCACCAGACTCATCTGAACCAGGGGCGATTTTAGCCCATTTTTGGGGGTGCTTCAAATCAAAGCGCCCCCAAAGATTTCTTACTTTTTTTGACAATATTTGCTGTTTGTGGGACACACTACTAAAAATATAAAAAGCATACAGTACGTAATTGAGATGGAACATTTTAACAACAAAAGTATAGATAAACCCCCCCCTCCCAAAGTGGTTTGTTCCAGCTCTCCCCTGCTCTGGCTCTAGCGCCGTTGCTGCCAGAGCGATGGTTGCTGAGACGCAGTGGAGCGGAGGTGGAAGTGCCTGCCTTAAAACAGGACATATTAGCTGCATTTAACCTTCAGTTACTCTTTATATAGTTAGGTAGGAGTCAGGCCATGTTTCTTTTTAGTTGAAAAACATTACACCAGGTAACCTGCTGTGTTGAAAACGTGTTTCCCGACTATGTTTGCTACCCTACAATCCGTCCTGCTCTGTAGTAGCATCAGCGACATTTGACCGTCCTGTTGCTCCCATTTAAATGTATACAGCCTATTTAAAATCTAAAACTTAACATTGTCCGTAGCCTGCTGTTGTTACCACCGTCCTGTTTGAAATGTAATGAGAGAAACTGGTTATTTTGTCCTATGTGTATGTGCCGATATTGAACCCAAGGTACTAACTAGCTAACTGGCTGGATGCCCATTAACCTTACACACACACAACAGGAGGGGTGTGTGTGTGTGTGTGTGTGTGTGTGTGTGTGTGTGTGTGTGTGTGTGTGTGTGTGTGTGTGTGTGTGTGTGTGTACAGAGAGACAGCCAGGTTCATAATGGATATGGGGAAGTTTTTTCAAAAAAAGGAGCCACATTTAGGTAAAAGTGTAAGATCAAATGATCCATCAATAAAGGATAATGTTGGATCAGTGTTTCAATATTTTTATCCTTTATTAGATGTTCATGTGGTTTGGTTATTTGCCTTTTGGTTGAAAGTACACTGAGAGAGGACTTTTTTTTTTTATTAGTGATCTTAATAGTATTTTTTTTAATCTAATTGAATACAATCTATTTGTGTATGATTGTCAGTCCAAAGAGGGAGAGAGGAAAGAGGAGAACATGAGGAGAAAGTACAAGGTCAGGAAGAACCAGGTAAGAAAACAGACAGGGAGTACTAACAGGCAAAACAGAAACTGTTAAACTGGCAAAGAAAAAAAACTACTAATTTTACTCATACAATCTGGAAGTTGTTTTCTCCCTATATTAAAGCTGCTATACAGAATCTGCAAAACAAACTGGGTTGTCAGCCCTGGCACTGCATTACCATATTGAAATTCAGTCAGAGGAAGTCACGGTTGCCAAAGACTTTTTGAAGCTCAAGAGTGAGGCGGGTGCCATTCCAGATATGTTAACATTGTACAATCTTCTGGATAATCAGATCTTCCCCACACTGAAAACTGTTATTCGGGTTGCCCTAACAAACCCAGTTAGCAGCTGTATCTGTGAGAGGTCTTTTAGTGTCTTGAGTCAGCTCCATACCTGGCTGAGAAGGACCATGGGTCAAAGCAGACTCCAGCACCTGGCTGTGATGTCAGTTGAGAAAGAGATGCTTGAGAGACTTGACCACCAAAATGTGATGGACAGATTTACCAACCTCAAGGTGAGGCGACATAGGTTAAAAGAAAAGAAAAAATCTGCAGAGCTGTAGTAGTATCTGCAGTAAAGATCTTTTCATATATTGTATACATTGTACCATAGGCCAAGGTGTGTCAATTTTTCTAATTTTTTAATAATATTTTGTACATTTCAAGGACTCTTCTATTTTTGGAGTGTATTTTTATTTATCTGTATTATATTATACATACACTTTAAAAGTGAATCTCTGTCCAAAAAATGCACTCAGTTTACTTTTTACTCACTATGAGCATCATTCATTATTCTCCCGCAGTAATTAAGGTTAGGATATGTGTATATATATATATTTTAAATTCCAATCCATTCTTCTTTTGCAGCATTTAAATAACCTTTATCAGATTTGATGGTTTTGTTACAGACTTTTCAGTGTTTTGCTTTTCTTTCACAAATGTGGGGATTAAATTGTGTTAAAATGTACAAAACAGTGATGTCATGTTTTGTGACGAGGACCCAGGCACAGAGAGACTTGATGAATTTAAGAATCTTATGATTTAATAAGGAAATTTGCAGATTTGCACAGAGAGGGTAAAATTATGATGACTGACAACTGAGACTGTTGAAGACAACAGACGATGAGGACAGGGAGGAACAGGGGTTTAAATGCACCAAGGAGACAGTCAGAGGGAACTCGGGACAACTGGAGACATTTAAGGATGCAGGGACTGACAGAGACAGGGAAGACGTCTCATTGTGACGAGTAAAGTTTACCTTGCCTGCATGGGCAGCTCTCTGGGTGCTCAGCACCCCCAAAGCTCTGATCCTAGAATCGCCCCTGATCTGAACTATCTTGGCTCAGAAAATACTGCAACAAAGTAAATTATAAACCAGCTCCAAGTGTTACAATCGTGAGCCAAAATGCTCTTTTTCTTCTGTTTTGTTTTTGTTCTACTTATTTGCAAGTTAGTGTTTAACACCAGCCTTTTCTGTAGTGCCAGGAAAATTGTTTTGCATGACCTTTTGATTTCATGAAATCTAGATAGATGTCTTAATTTGCAGCATTTGTAACTATTCCAAGGTACCATGCATTTTTGTACACAGCATCCACATCTATGCTAGTATTAACTTGTACCACTGCTGGTGTTGTTGCAGTGCTACTGACCTTCTGGACGATGGTTGTACTTTCTTTTCCAAGCAACCTGCAGGTTTTCTGCTTAGTCTGAGTGACTGGAACAAAGTGCGATGGCTGCAGGTTTTCTTGAAATATCTTTCTTTATTCAAAAGGTTCCTTCAACCTTGCACTCTTGGCATCAACACCAGTGGCTGAAATGGAGAACTGAGTAATTTCTGAGATGTGCTCAAATAGTTGCTGTGAAGTCAGCATATGCTCACTGTTTGTTTGCTGCTTGTTGCAAATTGGCTCTGGCTACAAGGTGTTTAATTGAACCACCAGTTCAATCGCATACCTTTTAGCCATGGTTAATTTCAAGAGTAGCTTTTCTTTTGGCATTTATCCTCCGTGAAAACACAGATTTTAGAGGTTTCTTGATCCATGATGTTTTGCCACAATGTCTCAAAATAATATTCTCATCAGTACTGATTTTATGACATTTGCTGAGCGTCACATGTTTATGACGACTAGTTGGAAAACCTCTATTTTTCTGATATTGTGACTATCAAGACTTGCCCTGTTGCAAACAACATCACCAAAGATCCAAGTTAAACTTGCAAACCACACTTGTGTCCATGTTGTATGCATGCATATAGTATTCACTTGACATTATCGTGGTTTAAATCTATGAGTAAACACGCTGTCAAATTCAACATTTAATGAGTGTTAAAAATAACGATATTAAAAATAAAATGTAACAATGTTTCCATTACTATATGTTATAAACATTAAATTTGTAGAGTGTTGCTGCTGAAACTATGATATACTCAATGATCTCAATGCTCAAAGCATAAAAAGTGCTGGAAAAAATAAGGAAACTTAAAGGTGCCAAATTTCAAGCCATCACTCTATATTGAATTAATCAATTTAACAGTTTTTTTGCAGCCACATTCAAATGTCTGGATCTCAGATTTGCACTGTAGTGAATGTGGATTGTAATCATAAAAAGTTAAAAATGGACAAACTTACAGATTCTGTAAAATTGTTTGCATATGTTTTATATCCAAATTCATCTCACAAAAGTACATACATAAAGTGCCTATATGAATAAACCAAAAACATGTTGCAGTACAAACCTTTTTATCTAACTAATAGGCTTGGTGTCAGGCTTGGAAACATTTCTTTCAGTGGAGCTCAGTAGAATGATACAATTACTCATCATTTCTGGCTTCAAGAAGCTCCATCTCTCTACGAGAGTGAGTGAAAGCCATTGTGGCATGGAGAGACACCTTTGACAGAGCCATGGGAAGAGATGGGGGAGTATATTAACAAAACACCGGTGGGAGCTTTGGTGATGAGAGATTGGTTAGTTGATGGTTCCAGCAGTACAGCCTTTCCATTCATTACCCTGTGCTGCTGTATCGGCACACACTGAAGCCCAAAGCCTTGTCTCGTCCACGGGGAATGACTAGACGAGCTGGACTCCTCATCAACCTTTCTGATCACCACTCACCTCTCTGAGGTGCCTTTGTGTCCCGTCTCTCTTCATTAAGATAGGCCTTAATGGACTTTTTGCAGGCCTCTGTGCTTGCAGAGAGAGATAGACTAGGGAGATGTAAAAGGGCATATGAGGCTGTGGATGAATGTGTTCTCCATCTTCAACAGCCTCAACAGGCTAAAAAGAAAGTGCCTTTCAATAATGAAAGGGCTTCCTTTCTATATTTGGTCTTAGAGAGAGAAAAATGGGGGAAAAGGGGGATAACTGAGGCATTTTCCTGGGGTCTTTCTATGGACAGTCATAATTTGAAGCAGTACCACCTTTTTCGTGACTGGAACTCATTCCTTGCCATATTGGCAAACTGAGACACAGTTAAATGACGATCAACTCCAATCATATTACACATATTTTTATCAAGTCTGATCTATTTAGGCATTCAGAAATACACATTTTCTCTGGACTTTTCCAGCACACTTTTGACCAAAGCAACTTTCACTGTTGCTCTTTATTTTCTACTCTTTAGCTCATTTTTTTCATTTGTTTTTTTTTCTGTTAAAAACAGAGAACAGTTTGGGTTTGATTTTTTTCTCCATTTTCCCCTGTGTCACTATATCTCTGGTCAGACTTGGTATGGGTCTACTCATAATGCTCATGCATTGTCTGACATAAACTGACTGACTGTTATACAGTAGTTCAGGGTAGAGCAGGGTCTGCCTCTTGTGTTTGTATATGACTTAATGGGTTATATTATACTTTTGTTTGTCTTTAACTTATCATACACTTTTTTACAGTGTGTATTCAGTATTTCTTCTCAGTTTACTGCTTTGATAAAATCTGTGTTATGCTGTTTGCCACTCCAAATCTAAAGAAGAATGACAATCACTTTGAGTGCACCTATTATTTAAAAAGTATATGAATCTTAATTACTCAGTGAATACAACAAAGATCTAAAAAGATTTTGTGTGTTAAGAACAGAGAGACATCTCATCTGGTTATGCCCCACAACTACTATAAGATGAAGGTTTTGTATTCAGCAAAGGGTCACTCTCATTAGCCACATCCTTATATTGCACAATAATGAATGAAATTAGGTAGCTCATTAGCAAGCAACTAGGTGATATGCGATCTCATTTGAAGAACATGTGCCTTCTTTAGTTTCAGTACTGATGAGGATGTTACTGGAACAGGAAGGTGTTTCACTTGGAAGCTGCTTTGTTGCTCATCTTTGAAGGTTTTACATAAGACATAGAAATGAAATCAATTTGTCACATATGTGATCTCAATTACTGAAAAAAAAAATGAAAGCATCGTTAGATCATAATAAGAAAATGGTTCATCATCCACAACTTTCATCCTAACCTTTATAATGCAAGACTGAGACAACACTATTAAACCTACTATACTGGTAAACCCAACTTGAGAAATTACAGGTCAGCTCTACATACCTAAAAAAAAAAAAAGGATGTATCCATTATGGATGAAATCCTATTCATTAAGTTAAAAGAGAAGGACAGAAGGATACAAGACAATTGTAGTATAATGCTGCCTGTATATTACCAATAAAAGAATAGTTACTACACAAACAGAACAGAAAAAGCCCCAAGCAGAAAAATAAATATGCCTTGTAAGTGTGGGCTAAATACATAATTTCCACATCTATGTGCAAATACGTTTGAATGAATAGAGCAAAGTAATGTGGTAGAAGATCTTGGATGTGAAGTGTAAAAGGGTGATGATATATAGCCTTTAAAGTTGATGAGCAAAGTACGCCAGGTCAGTGAAAACAAGGATTAGACGGTCAGACAGTACTTTCCATCAGACAGGTTACTCGTATCTGATGGAAAATCAAATTGGCAAGACAGGGAGCAGGGTGGTTTCAAGACAGGGTGGGCATGTCTTACCATTGGTGTAGCGGTTTCCAGTGGCCAGACAAGAGACTAGTAATGAAATCAGAAGCCCTCTGGGGATCGGGCAGGCAGCTAACTGCACAGGTGGGACCTCTGAAGTGGAATAGCTGGATACAGGACTTCCAGGCATGATAGAAGATAGCCAGAAGGTTGGAAGACATAGCAATCAGATACCAGATGCGTATCAGGAGACAGGCGGACAGATGTTCTTCAGGGTGACTAAGAAGCCGTCCAATATTTTACCCATCACAAACCAGGTGCATTGTTATCTTACTCATTATTTCACAAATGTAACAAATTTGGTCAATGGGGGGGGGGAAAAAAAGACCAAAAAAAAAAAAGATCTCCTAACAAGCCCAAAGTACAGTCTATCTGATAGTATTATTAGCTTTAATGAATTTAAATAAACATTTAAATTAAAATGATTTTTACCGTTTCAGTTAGAAATAAGGCTTTATACCCATACCGCTGATTTTTGGTAAATTCTAGCATTGATGCTTCCACTGTCATTTGATGTAACTGCCAGTTTAAAACCTTTTTAGACCAAACTTTGAAAAATTTTAATTTTAATAGGTTTAAACTAAAAGTATTAAATATGTATCAAAACTTGGGAGAACAAAACATTCTAATAATGTTAGATCCACTTTAAAGAAAGTTTCACTAACAAAAGTTAACAGAGGCTAACAGCAAAAACAGCAACGCTTATTGACAAAAAGGTTCAGCATGTCCTCGACAGCTCAGCTCAGTATCGCTGTTACTGGTGTAAGCTTCACTGACTCACAGACTCACATCAGCCTCCTTTCCCAGTGCTTCACAGCCTCCACAGTAAACGGACGTGGACAACAACTGAGGTCAACAGCAGACTGACAGTCTGTATTCCCTACAGATGAATGGCAGCCAGAGCCCACTGGAGCTAGGATAAAGCATTTGAATTGGGAGTGGTAACCTGATTATTTTATTACTATATAATAACGATTTAAGTGTAATTGGGAGACATCCGTTGAAGCATGGACTTCAATGAGCAACCCTTTTTCAGAATCTTTCACATTGTTTTAGGTTGTCTGTTTGAAGGACAAAAAAAAAAAATCAATGTTAGGGTGTTGGGCCACAGAGGGAGGGGGGGGGGGGAGAGAGACAGACAGACTTGCTTTCATGATTTAAGAGATTTCCCTGCTTAGTTTACTATTTCCACTGAAAAACACTTCTTCTCTCGCTCTCTCTCTCACACACACTAACAGGCACAGCCATGTGTACAAAACCACAGTCACATCACAAGGACAAAATGCACCATAATAAGAGCTGTGAGTATCCATTATGTTATAAAAAGGGGGAAAATGATTGATGCACATAGGAATTAAAGTTCAATTGAAGGACGTAGCTTCCTGTTATGGCAGCTATTCATCAATTAGTTCCAGAAACACCCCTCTTGCAAAGAGAGGGAAAAAAAAGGAAGGTAACTCATAGTTTCTTTACTTTACTGGCTACTTTTAATTTGATGGGGGAAGGGTAACTCTCTCCTGATAATTTCCCTATAACAGAATATTTAAGAAGGTGGAAGCTGAGCACTTTTGACTTCGACTGTTGTTTTTTTTTTTGTTTTTTTTTTTTTAAATGTATAAACTTCAAAGAGTGTAAGGATACCTGTAATTTCTTGGTCTGATTTTTAAACATCTCCAAAGATGGGTGTAATGTTTTGCTAGTATCCAGACATGCAAACTGAACTGGGATGATGAAAGTGACAGCAACTAAGATTAATCCAAATTAACACTGCAGGCATTATTGATAATCTGTTTTTTTTTTTTTTTTTTTTTTTTAAGAGTTGCTGCATTGCTCTATTTTATTAGTTTATTTCTATTAGTTTATTTCTTTACAATCTTCAGGTTTTAAAGTCTACCATTTTTTTTTTTTTTTTACAATATACTGTGCTCCAGTCTGTCATAACACATTATACTGTAAGAGAAGTTGTTTTTCTGTTACATCACAAAAGGCAGTATCCCCTAAATTGAGCATGTCTGGTAGTAGTAAACAAGGACAGGCCAATCCCTATGTACACTTAGCAAAGGTCAAGCGATGTATGTGTGCGCAAAACATGTAACAATATCTAGATTTTTCAAGTAAGCAAGTATAAAAAGCTAGTAAGTTGACACTAGTATAATACTAAGTCCACAGTGTTGCAGATAATGCATGAAAGTTATCTGTTAGTCCCTATGGTGTGTGTTTAAGGTCTTTTTTTTTTAATCTGTGTAGATTAGATATATAGCTAATTGTTTACTAGTCCTTGAGAGACCACAAGGGACTTTATGGAAAATGTATAAGAGTGTGTTATATCTGTATTTTGTTTTGCTGTTTTGTATGATTTCGGGATTCAGGAAGTAAAAAATAAAATGAAATCTACAATTGTCTGTAGTCATCGTCTAGTCTAGTATCCCAAGTACTGTATGTACTCTTTGACAATCATATACTTTATGAAACTGGTAAGGGTCTGCACAATAAAACACAGAGAGTGACAGTTCAGCAGCCTTTTGACATTGTGAATAGCGAAAAGCTCAGTTGCTCCATATTTGGCAACTTGCTTGTAACAGCAAATAACACCATCCTCTAAGCTTTTTCAAAATCTTCACATGTTTTTCTATCACAGGTGCTGAATGCTTCTTTGACATACCAGACAATGTCTCTTACACTTTTATACTACAATTGAGCTGAAAACCAATAAAGCACCAAGCTTCCTTGACATTTTGCAGCTTTACCTGTGTCAATTTTACCGTACATTGTTTCTGACGGAGGTAATCCGTGACACAGAGCTTCGATCAGGCACTTGTTTATGGTCCTGCAATCTAAGGTCTTAATCTGCTAGGGAGATATCAGATAGTGTCATCCCTGGGTGGTGTTGAGTGGCTAGGAGAGTGTCTGGTCGTGACTTCGTGTGCACAGGAGGGGATTAGCTGAGAACAATACTGAGAGTAAGAGGAAAGTAGAGATACATAGAAATTATAATACAGGTAGAAAGATGCCTGTGTGTATATTTAAACAAGAGATTCATGATGACATTATTGTAATTGCAGAATATGCAAGACAAAAGTGAAAGAAATTTTTTCTGCAGTTATAAGGTGTAACTGCATGATTACAGTTAAAAAAAGAAAGACAAACGGCACTCACTGAAAACAACTTCTGCTGTCTAAATGACAGAACAGGTTGGTTGTTTTTAGCGGCTCTCATGAGGCAGCATAAAAATCAACTATTACATTTAGAGTCTAAGGGCATGGTAATAGCTCAAATCAAAAACAGAATTTATACACCAAGTGTGCATATTGTATGATTACAATGTTTGCCCAGTTCTGGAAATTATAACAATTTGTTTGAAAGTAGTACCTTTCACTGCACAGTTAGGCACAGGCAAATGTCTCCTGTTGGCATCATGGATGTATCTCCTATATTCCACTGTGGGGAAACTGTCATTGCAAACGGCTATATGGAAACCAAATAGGTTGATTTTGGACTTGGGTAAGTTGCTTGTTTTAGTCTTTTTTCGAGCTACTTTACTGCTGATAGGTGGTTGATGAGTTTTGCAAAAAAAAAAAATTTGGCTTCGCAGTTTAGGCATCACCACAGTAAATCATCTGCCTCTATCTCACCTAGCTCTATAGCAGGGGTGTCCAACTCCAGTCCTCGAGAGCTACCGTCCTGCAGCTTTTAGACGCATTCTCGTTCCGACACACCTAAATCAAATAAATGGCTTGTTATCAGGCCTTTGCCAAACTTGATGGCATGCTGAAGAGGTAAACTAACCATTTGATTCAGCTGTGCTGGAGTAGGAAAGCATCTAAATGCTGCAGGACATTAGCTCTCGAGGACTGGACTTGGACACTCTTGGTAAAAATGGTAAATGGCCTGCATTTGTATAGTGCTTTACTCAGTCCCTAAGGACCCCAAAGCGCTTTACCCATTCACACACTGGCAATGGCAAGCTACATTGTAGCCACAGCTGCCCTGGGGCGCACTGACAGAGGCGAGTCTGCCGGACACTGGCACCACCGGGCCCTCTGTCCACCACCAGTAGGCAAACATGGGGTTAGTATCTTGCCCAAGGATATTTGGCATGCAGCCAGGAGGCAGCCTGGGATCGAACCACCGACCTTCTGATTAGTGGCTGACCTGCTCTGCCACCTGAGCTACAGCCACCCTCTTGCACTATAGCATCCACTTCTGTCACACCAACCCTCTGCATGTCCTGCTTCACTACATCCATGAATCTTCTCTGAGGTCTAAAACTCTGTGTCATATGTTTTTGTTAGTGCCATGGTCTCACTACAACCTTGTGAACCTTCCATTTCACTCTTGCTACTGTCCGTCTGTCACAAATCACCCCTGACAATCATCTCCTCCCAGTCCACCGTGCTTCCACTTTCCTCTTCACCTGTTGTGTGTCTGTTGCATTGAGTGGTTGACCTCAGGTACTTAAACTCATCTACCTTCACTATCTCTACTGCTTGCATGCTGACCTTTCTATGCGCTTGTTTCTCATTCACACACGTTTTCTCTCTTGCTTCTACTGACTTTGATTTCTTATTTATCCACAGCATACCTCCACTTCTCAAAGTTCTCTTCCACATGACCTCTACTCTCACTGCAAGCCACCATGTCATCTGCAAACATTAGTCTATGGAGATGCTGGCCTGGCTAGATATGTCACCCTGTCCATCATCACTTCAAACAAGAAGGGGCTCAGAGCTCATCCCTGATACTCTAACCCCACCCCAACCTTGAACCCAATTGTAACTCTTCGTGCACATCTGACCACTGTCTTGCTGTCCTGTTTTTTTCCCCTTTGTTTTCAAGTCTGTTTGTGGTTTGTTTGAAAATTCTAAATAGCAATTTAAGTCTTTGATTTTTATGTTTTTGATATTCTACTTTTCCAGAACTAGTTTGGGTCTCTTTATTTAGTCAGTCTCTGTGTGATGATCAGGCAAGGGTATAGTAAAATGCAAATTTATTTTAAAAAATTCTCTAATACTGTGAAGGGAGTATGGTTTTGTATCTCTTCTTAGATACAAACAGCCTTAGTTTGGCAACACCTGGTATGCCACTGCCATGTTCAGATTAAAAGACACGAGAGAGAATTGAAGGAAAATGCCTAAAAGAACAGACAGAAAAGAAGGCTTATCATTTTTCAAACTGATGTTTTCCTCAGGACAAGTCTGGGAGGAGGACAGAGAGACAAAGCAAGAAAAAAGGGGAAAAATACCACAATAAGAAATGCTAATATGCACTGAAATTAATTAAATGATGTCAAGTTTGATTTTATCTGACAGGGAGGTAATTTGTCTCTCTTTGGCTGCCTGTGGACTATGGCATTGTCAGTATGTGTGTGTGTGTGTGCTGGTGTATGCATGAGTTTTGTAATTGCTTTGTGCCAATGAGGCACCTTCTCTCTATTCCATGTGTAATATGAGCATTTTTTTTGTGCTTCCCTGTGATTTTCAAAGTGGGATATGTCAGCTAAATCGCATGGGGACAGGACATGAAAAACAGTCTTGTTTCGAGATCAGAATCGTGTTGATTTATTTGTGTAACGCTTTTAGAACAAAATCATATGAAGCTGCTTTAACAGAAACAGTGACGGCACACAACCAAGGAAAATTTGTACGTGGGGAAAAAATGGAAATCCTGAGAAATTATTTTAAAAGGCAGCTTTGGTTGTGTGATCAAAAAATTAAGTAATGCCATTTGTAATGCTACAGTAATGCAAATCCATTTAGCAAAACTGTATTCAGTCAGCACTGAATTCAAGCTGTGCATTCAAGCTGACAATACAACCCTAAAGACTCATTCAAATTAGAATGTTTAAAATGTCTTCCTAGCATTTTACTGTATTTAAATTTCAGTCTTGATCTTTTTCTGAGTGTAAACATCTTCATGAAAAATCTCTGGCAGACAAAGAGGTTGTGGATTAACAGTAGCAGAAGTTCTGGTCTAATAACCTGCTCCAGTAACCTTACATTCCCCTGATTTCTTCCACCAGGACTTCAGTCTTCTGACCTTTCCTCTGTTACGCATTTTCAGCCCTTGTGATTTGAGTAGGTGAAGGGTTAAGACTGGGATCTTTTGTGGGAGGATCCCAAAGGTTCTCCTTTGGTGTGGGTCTAACATGAGGAAAAAAAAAAAATCTAAGAAGAGGTCAGCACCAAGCAGCAACCTCAGGGGCTGAAAGTGAAGCCAGTGCTGAAATGCCAGTAACTGCAATTCCCAGTCATCAGAGGAATTGTATTAAAACTTACATAAATGCATACTTAAAGGTGTAGCCACTCAGAGTGAACTGTTTTACTATAAAGGGCAGTTCAGTGGTTCATTTCTTTATTCAGCAGTTCTTTATTTCTTTAAAACAAAAAGTCACATTTGCACCATGAAAGGTAACAGTGTAACTGTTTCAGCACAATACCATGATTTATACCCTTTTCTACTAATAACCTTTTTTGAGAGTTTCTCTACATGCAATCATCACCTCTTCTTTTGATATAGTGGTGTAAAATGCAGAACATCTTTGTGTCCAATCAGTACTGACTGTCCACTTGCAAACTGCACCTTAAAACTCTGTGCCCACAATCATAGCAAAACACTGGTACATCACTGTAGGAATTGTGCACTGATTGTCCTATTGTTATGAAAAAAAGCAGATTCAATTAGAGATAAACAAACTTAAACATGGTGGATGTCAACAAGAAGCCTTGAAGATGGACAACATTAGGTGGAAACCACCTGAACTGTGCTGCATACCACTGTCACTGTGTGGGCACACAGATACCGTGAAGTGATCAAAACGGGTGGTAGAATGGTGGAAAATATAAAGCAAAAAGCACTGCAGTTTTGCCTTTTGCAACATGGTTTATGTTTTTAACTGACAACTGATAACAGCTGACTACTTAGACCTCAGAGAGATGAAAAAGCAGGAGTCTGTACCAAGACTTTTTTCACTTTCAACCTGTCCTGCTCTCCTGATTGGATGCCCTATGATTTCATCATATCTCCAAGAAATTAAATTCAACCAGAAAGGTCACACAGTGAGAGAGATCCAGACAGCATTGCGATGCAAGTGATGGACTTTCAGGAATGACTTAAATATAGCAGCTCTGTATAAAGTGCTTTAAAGGTTCATAAGAACATGCCCATGTATGAGAAACTTAATAATACATAGCTTTATTTTATTTATATTTTACCCATTTTCTTTTGATCACAGTGTGTGATCAAAACCATTTGTTACATCATCTCACATGTTGCTTTGACTTACAGTTCAACATTTAGTCCTCTTCATAGAAAATAGAAAGAAATATGTTGTATATGGCCATTTAAACTAAAATAATGAGATATTCTATGAAATTGAATATAATAAGAAAAAATACACACAGGCACACAAATTCCCACAATTGGACAGTCACCATTTGTTTCTCTCAGCTGTAGAGGTCTATAAGCTCTTTTTAGTCTCTCACACTAAGTGCACAGAGCATAGAAAAAAACCACTCCACAAAGTAGAGATCTTCACCAAGGCCAAATAAACTGCTACATTCACAGTGAGCATTTTGCCATGTGGATAAGCCAAAGTTTACAGTCTAATAGTATTGCTGAGAGAACAGTCTCCAAAATCAATAATGCTCTCCATGGTGTAGGCATTAATGTGAACAAAAAGCTGTGATCAGGTTACTGGATATGCCCATTGACCAAAAAAAAAAAAAAAGCTATACAGGGTGGGCCATTTATATGGATACACCGCAATAAAATGGGAATGGTTGGTGATATTAAAGTCCTGTTTGTGGCACATTAGTATATGTGAGGGGGTAAACTCCTCAAGATGGGTGGTCACCATGGAGGTCATTTAGAAGTCGGCCATCTTGGATACAACTTTTGTTTTTTCAATAGGAAGAGGGCCATGTGACACATCAAACCTATTGGTAATGTCACAAGAAAAACAATGGTGTGCTTGGTTTCAACGTAACTTTATTCTTTCATGAGTTTAGTTAGTTATTTAAGTTTCTCTTTGTTCACAGCCATTGACATGTCGAAGAGGTTAACACGTGAGGAGCGGATCGAAATTGTGTTGATATCTGGTGAACGCAGTAACCGGGTCATTGCAGCAGATTTCAATGCAAGACACCCTACGAGACCACCCATCTCCCATGCTACAGTTAGCAAACTGCTTGCTAAGTTTCGTGAAACTGGTTCAGTGTTGGATTTGCCAAAATGTGGGCGCAAGAAAACTGTCACCAATGACGAAACATCAGTGGCTGTCCTAGCTTCATTCAGCAAGAGCCCACAGCGTAGCACTCGCCGCATGTCACTGGAGAGTGGCATTAGTCAAACATCCCTTCGGCGGATATTAGCTACTCACAAATGGCACCCTTACAAACTCCAGCTACTGCAGCATCTCAACGAGGATGACCCAGATCGACGCACAGAATTTGCAGAATGGGCAAAACAAAAATTGGAACAGGACCCTCAGTTCACGCAGAAGATTTTGTTCAGTGATGAGGCAAACTTTTATGTGAATGGTGAAGTTAACAAACAAAACCACCGCTATTGGTCTGACACTAACTCACATTGGATGGATCCCTCCAAAACTGTTGGAACAACAAAAGTGATGGTTTGGTGTGGTATATGGGGTATAACGATAATGGGTCCATTCTTCATCAATGGAAACCTCAAGGCCACTGGATATTTGAAATTGCTACATGATGATGTGTTTCCCTCTTTATGCACTGAAGCTGGCACGTTCCCTGAGTTTTTCCAGCAAGATGGTGGACCACCACATTATGGGTGCCAGGTCCGAGCATTCCTAGATGAACAGTTTCCTAGAAAGTGAATTGGTCGTCGTGGGCCAGTTGAATGGCCCCCAAGGTCTCCCGATCTGACCCCCTTAGACTTTTATCTTTGGGGTCATCTGAAGTCAATTGTCTATGGTGTGAAGATACGAGATGTGCAGCACCTGAAACTACGGATACTGGATGCCTGTGCTGGCATTTCTCCTGCGGTGTTGCTATCAGTGTGTGAAGAGTGGGAGAAGAGGGTTGCATTGACAATCCAACACATGGGCAGCACATTGAACACATTTTATAAGTGGTCAGAAACTTGTAAATAACTCATGAAAGAATAAAGTTATGTTGAAACCAAGCACACCATTGTTTTTCTTGTGACATTACCAATAAGTTTGATGTGTCACATGGCCCTCTTCCTATTAAAAAAAACAAAAGTTGTATCCAAGATGGCCGACTTCTAAATGGCCACCATGGTGACCACCCATCTTGAGGAGTTTTCCCCCTCACATATACTAATGTGCCACAAACAGGACTTTATTATCACCAACCATTCCCATTTTATTACAGTGTATCCATATAAATGGCCCACCCTGTACTTTGTGCTAATCACCACATACTAGTGTACTAACACTATTTAGGGCATAGAATATAGCCACTGTGATGTCATTCATTGGTTTTGGACTACCTGTTTTAAAACTAAACAATATTAAAGCAACATTAGGTTTAATTATGTGGGCCACTGCATTACCCAATCAGGAGCAAAAAGGCTCTAGGCCACGGGTAGACCACTCCAGGTCTCGAGTGCTGGTGTCCTGCAGGTTTTAGATGTGTCCTTGATCCAACACAGCTGATTCAAATTAGTAAATTACCTAGCCAACATGTCTTGAAGTTCTCCAGAGGCCTGGGAATGAACTAATCCTTTGATTCAAGTGTGTTGACAGAGGCTGATACCTAAAACCTGCAGGACATTGGCACCCGAGGCCTGGAGTTGCCTACCCCTGTTCTACACTGAAGTAAATGTGTTAAAATCATTGAAGTAGCGACAAATTATTCATAACCGTTATTAAAGATGCATGTGTAAATATCCAAACATGTAAATACTAAATATAAACACAAATATGACCATGGTTAGCTCTGCAAATAATGTAAGCAAATTTAACTAAAGTATAAATTCACTGCCACACCTGAAATTAGTGTTTAATGTATTTTAGAGCCAGAAATGACCATATTTGGATCACACTGTGCACACTACGTTATCAGCCAATGCTTAGGCTTAGTGAGCCATTTTTGTTCATACTCGGGGGCAGTAAGCAATTAATTAGAGCTTTGAAAAAGATAAATTAAATTCTAGAATTTCTCTCGACAAAACTGAAGTAAAAATATGTGGGGTGATCTGACACTCACAGAATTTATATTATTCAGATAATTCAGTTAAAAAGCTACAAAAAGAAGGCATCAACAGTACAAACACAGTAAAAATGAGGTCTAGCAAACAGTGACTGACTCCAGCTGCCTGTGTTGCGACTCCAGTATGGATAAAATATTTTAAAAATCGGCTTGTTATCAAAAGGACTGTGATCATATTAGATAGTTCTCACAGTTTTAGAACAGTTTTAACCTGTAGTCTTACTGTTTATTATACATTGATATACAAACTCTTGGCAGCACAAATATAACCAGTGTTTCAATCACTACTCCAACAAATAAAGTATCACACATTACGCTTTACTTTTAAAAAGTTTATTTAATTATCCCTAACATGCTCTGAGAAAACGAGCACATAATTACCAACAATATGAAAATTAGCCTAAGCATTTTGCAATTTTGCATAATTTTAAAAAGTTTAAATTTGTTCAGTATTGAACAGCAGAAATGAGGCTTTCTTGTTGGAAATAAGTAAAAAAACAAACAAACAAACAACAAAAACAAAAAAACCCAGCGGCCGACACCTTAGACTGGTTGGTAATAAGTAGGGGTGGGTTTTAATTATAGATTTAGAGAGAGAGAGAGCTCTACATGAAGTGTGTGGTTTTGTTTTTTTTTTGTTTTGTTTTGTTTTTTATAGTGGTGGAAGCAAAACCGCAAATGTACGAGGAAATTCGTGACAATGTTTATGTGAAGCGAAATGTGAAGCGTAGTTTGGATAGTCTTTGTGGCTGCTGGTTCAGTCAATATTGTTTGGAGAGAGATAAAACCTGCAGCTTCAGAATCGAGCGCTGTCGGCTTTCAGCCCCGAAGGCGTGTCTGCGTCCTCGTACGTGCCGTCGGGTGAGAAAGGCGACATCTCACTGATTCGGATGCGTTGGGTCCACGTTTTGTGTTTACGTCTTTGTGCAGAATCCGTGTACCTGCTCTCATTTACTGTTTTAGCTGTTTGGTGGTTGTAGAAATTTTGTGAGGTTTAACCTGAGATTCTGGCGCTTCGGGCAAAATAAATTTATATTTAAAAATCAATTCAGGATTTTAATGAATCGATATCATGTTGTCCAAGCCAGAATTGATTTTAATTGATATATCGATAATCAAAACCCACCCCTACTTACAACTCCTTCAGTTACATGCTAGAGATAAGCCTAGTATGTAAGCCTCTCAGCAAAACAAATAGATAAATAAAAGTAGTGTTTATATCTCCTCTTCTCAAAAGTTGTAGATCCCTCTAGCATTTTCCTCACTCATGTACTAAGCTCAAATCACCTGAATAAAAGGGAAACTTGTCGGAGCGGCCCCTGCCAGCAGTGGAGAGCAAGCCACGCAAAAGCTGAGGCAGGAGTGCTGGAGGTTCGGACAGCTGGGACACCGGCATGGTCCTCATCGGGTTATTTTACTGCAGTGCACGGGTGATATCAGTTTGTATTGGTGGATTATGCAACATGATGTCCTGAAGCAGTGCTACTGTGCACCATTTCCGCAAAGACTGTGGCACGTGTGCTGTTTCAGGTCGGCATCCGGAAAGAGATACTAATTAGAAAGCAAGAAAGTGTACTTCATTAATCCCCATGGGGAAATTCCTCTCTGCATTTAATCCATTTACTCAGTGAAGCAGTGGGCAGCCATTGGGCGCCCGGGGAGCAGTGTGTAGGGACGGTACCTTGCTCAGGGGTACCTCAGGGTAGCTGTTCAGGGGAATCGAACCCCCGACCTTCCGATCATGGGGCTACCACTCTACCTACTGAGCTATCCCTGCC
This sequence comes from Simochromis diagramma, assembly GCF_900408965.1. Classification (NCBI taxonomy): domain Eukaryota; kingdom Metazoa; phylum Chordata; class Actinopteri; order Cichliformes; family Cichlidae; genus Simochromis; species Simochromis diagramma. The sequence continues at coordinate 11,524,377 of NW_024386831.1, forward strand.
CCAGCTATCCCTGGGGCAGGGACACGGGCATTAACCAGGACACATTGTTCATGTCATGCGTTCAGGGCCTTACAGGTTACATAAATATAAAATACAAATTGTTCAGAAGGAATTGGTTTAGATGTCAAAAATGCAAGTAATACAAGACTCACATGTGCTTGGTATAACCTGTTAGTTTTTGTGGTGAAAACAGATGGGCCTATATGGTTCTACCAACTATCACAAGGTGAATGAGGTCTTGCACTTTGATGCATATCTCGTCCCGGATCCACATGTCCTGGACTGGTTAGGCACTGCTCGTTTTTTTTTTTTCACAACACTGGATTCGAGGGTTACTGGCAGATTCTGTTGTCTGTTGTTTCCAAAAAGGAAAAAAAAAATGACCGTCTCTACTCTGTAAGGTTTTTACCAATTTGTCAGACTTCCATTTGGCTCATTTTGGGCCCCAGCCACCTTCCACCTCTTCATGGACTGAGTGCTATGTCTGTAGGCAGCTTACTTGAATGATGTTGTCATCCATAGCGACACCTGGGTGGAGCATGTGCAGTAGGTGGCCATGGTCCTGGAATTCCTGAGGCAGGTTGGGGTCACGTCGAACCTGAAGAGGTGTGCGGTTGGATGGAGGGAGAATCTGTATTTGGAGTACCACTTAAAGGCAGGTAGCTGCACCCACAGCTGGAGAAAAGAGCAGCCATTGCAGCCTGCCCGTGTCTTGGGAACAAACAAGAGGTGAGGTGGATTATGAGGCTGGCTGGCTGGCTACTACCACTGGTTTGTGTCCGGCTTCATGAAGCTGGACAGGGTGCTCCAGATCTGGTCCATTTAATGGTTTAATCGGACTTAAAAGGTTCTCTGTGGGGAACCCCTGGTCCATACCCTTAACTTTTCCCTCCTTGTCATTCTGCAGATGAATGCTCGGGGCTGTTTTGGCCCAGCAGGTATGGGAGGGTCAACCGCCCAGTTGTGTTTATTGGCCAGAAACTGAGAGGGAGGTATGTGGCGGGGTGTGGTCTGTGGCTCTGCTGCAGGGGAGGGGTGGTGCAGTGGATTTAGTGGGCAGTGCCAGATAGGCAGGCAGGACAGCTGAGACTAATCAGAGAAAGAGAGAACAGTGCCAGGAACAAGGCAACTGAAAAGCTGTACAAGCAGCCTCGAGAGAGAAAAACATTGTAAATAAATCAACACTATTCCTGCAGCATCATATAAGCCCCTTTTCCATTAAATACCTACTCAGATTGACTCGACTTGAAACGACTGGTTTTCCGTTGCAATTTAGTACCTCCTAATGTGCGTGGTCATTGTCATAGCAACGTTTCAGAGTGTCCTGCGACACAATTAATGCGACACGATTGCTACAAAAAAGGTGGACGGGGAGGCAAGAATATACCTGCTGCTCAGTCTCTGCCTTTTTGTCAGACTCTGGGACAACAGCATTGTGGGGTTTTTTAGTAGCAATTTCCTTCCTTGCTGGGTTCAAAAATGGTGGTTTTGATTTTCGTGAATGAGACTCTTTCATGACTCATCGATTAAAGCTACTCGCCAGCCAATTGGTGGCATGCAGTCTGATGATTAGTACCTGGTACTAGAGGTTTCATTTTTTTATCCAAGGGTCTGCTTCTTCTGTTGTAAAATATGTTGTAGAGTCCAAGATATTTAACCCCTAGTGGGGGTTATTCTTTGGAAGTAGTCCTGAGGGTCAGTGATCCACTATTGACCATATGGGTCATCACATGACCCAAGGTGTGGAAAAATAGCACAAGTCATTGTCATTATCATAATCTGGGATTAAGAATGAAACCACTGAGATCTTGACCGAACCCATCATATGAATTTGAAGTCACCTGATGCAAGGTGTGAATGGAGCTTGATGCGCCTGAGAAGGAATGTTAACCCTTACATTGTAGTTGGCTGTTCAAGATGGTTGTTCAGAGTGGACATAGGTGGCCTATAACACAATTTACATCATTAAGGGATTTATAAATATTCTAAAAAGAATGTTTTTTCCCTTTAGTTTTGAGTCTAGTTATCCAGAAAACTCAGAAAAAACTTGATTGTTGATAACAAGTCTTAACATACCAACTAGTTACGATTGCTGACACAAGAGTGTAATAAACTGATGGAATTTGTAGTAATGAAATAAAAGATGAGACACGTTATTTTATTACTGAATGGATGCTACTTAAATCAAAATATGGTGTTGAGATGTGCAAGCTTGATGTGTGAAAGGACACAATTACTCTACTGGAAGCCAACAAAGAACTGTCAGCAAGCCATTATGTTACACATGAATAGAGCAACATAATTGCAATGGAGTTGACGTTAACAATGACGCCTCCTCACTTAAGATCGCAGCTTAATTAAAATGCAGCTTTGCCACAACTGGTCTCATTTATCACTCTGCTCACATGTTATTAGTATAATCTATGAGTCAAAGTAATTTTAAAATCTTACTTCATTGCAATTAAGTTTGCAGACATGCGGAAATGCTAGTTTGGCTGCTGTGTCCTTGATTAATCTTTAATGTGACTAAGAGGATGCGCTTACACACAACTTAATTAGTAAAAACTGGTATCATGATATAGTCGTTTTTCTCTATTTTTGAAAAGACTTTATGCTTGACTGTGTTTTTGACAAAAATGTAATAGCTCTAAATACAAGGCTTTAAAACTAGCAAAGCCTACCCATACAAACAAAGATGACCAGGTCATGCATACAGAAAATGATTTTAATTTTAGTCTCCACTGTCTCTGTAAAAATAAAGCAAATAGTCCCAGAGTTGCAAGGCATATAAGTTGCAATATTTATACAGCTATAATTACACACCTGAATATGGGACAAATGTGGTATAAGCTTGTTGAAACTTCTTTTCATGGCTATAGTGAAGGTATATGCTGAACTTCACGACACTACAAAAATCAGAAGCAAAGAGTGACTCTTTTTTTCATTGCCATCATTTCTGCTGGTCATATCAGGAAAAATGCTGTTGTATGAACATTAAAATACCGGAATTTCATCCACCTGAGCACCTTTTTCCTCCACATTGAACCTTTGTTTATTTATATACTATGAATGATATACTAAAGATTTTTTTCCACTATGTTAAATGTCAGGACTTATGGTTCCAAATCGATGGTCTTCTGTGGCGAGTTTGTTCATAATTCAAACTTCAAGAATTTATAGTAACATAGTAACAGCACTGAACAGACAAAACATATCCATCTGCAGGGAATTGATCAAATATGTGCCAAATAGATAAGACGGCCGGTGAGGAAGATGTCTGCATGACATATTTGTCTCTTTTGCACATGCCACACTGTTCTAATTAAATGTGTTACTGCATGTAAATGCCCAACTGATTTAGAGTTTTACTTAATTGCTTTGGCACATTTCACGAGGCACATCTGAACTTGTCAGCACTAAGGATATACTTCCCAAAGCAAAAGAAACATGCAGTAAAACACTGTAAATACCCTGCAAAAGGCTTCAAATTGTTCATCACAATTGCTTAAATTGTGTGTCAAACAATGTTTTTATGTAAAAAATTGTCATTTTTTACCGAAATAATACAATTTCATTTTGTAAACCCAGATTGCCAGATTAGAAGTATCAGACTATAATTTTAGTTATATGTATCGGTGAAAACGATTAAGATGCTGTTTTCAGGAGAAGAAGGTTATACATTTAAAACTGAATGTATTGTGTCCTTGTATGAACCCAGGTAGTGAATAAGTTTAGACATTTTGTCAGAATGACAATGAATTCACACAACATAGTTCAACAAATTGAATAAAATCTGAAAAAAGACACTGATTATGACATGACTGCATTATAGTTTGCAGAATGAAAACTTTCATCTGATAGAAATCCTATCAATTTTGTCATATGAGATGAGCCAAGACATTTGCAAAATGCTAGCAAATAATACAGAATGTTCTTCCTTTTGTGCAAAAATACTATAGTACAGGATTTCACAAACTGTTTTAAAAACTTTAACAGAAATGAGACAAAGCAACTGATCAAACTTGTAGAATTGGATCTCATGTAAGTAGTGTCCTCCAAGTCTTTTGCATGTAACCAGAGCACATTCATCGATTGTCACCAGGACCTCTGAATCAACTGAGCCAGTGTTAACTAGAGTTCACAGAATGTCAATGAATTTAGTGACCTGTAGTAATTAGCAATGACAGGTGATGTAATGTGCTGGAGACCTGAGTTCAACTGATCTAAACTTTGACATGACACCTGAAGCAACTATCAGTGGAAGAGATGGATACTGTTGAGTGACATATGAGTGGGAAAGGCAGGTATAGCTGTTGGCCCCAGTACATCTAGTAAACCTCTTTTAGCAAAGACAAGAAGAAACATATGAAAGCAACACCAAGAAGGCGTTTCAGCAACTAACATTTAAGTTCTAAATATATGTTATTTCTAAAACACTGACATGAAGGTAGCCTTTGAAACTGCCCTGGATATAAGTCAAAAACTGGCAATGCCACCCCACACAGATGCACACCCTTTCCTCCGAAGATGTATTCAGTTCTCACAATGTATCTGCCATTATTGGAAGTGACAGAGAAAATAAATGAGCTGTAATGACCATTTTCTCATTTAAAGTGCCAATGCAGTTTCAACGGGAACCTCTTTGAGCGAATATTGCTTTGTCTAACAAAGCAAGTGATAAACACTAAATGCTGAGCAGCTAATATACAACACTAATCAGATGAGCTGTATTTCACAAGCAGTATGCAAATGACCAGAGAGATTGCCTTATTAATCTTAAAGTTTTCATTTTCTAACCACTACTTGCTGAACTGTTGCGCTGTTTTAGGTTCTCCCAAGCTTGAAGTGGCATTATTTGAATGGAACAAAAAGGGAGTAGCTTATGCAAACCTTGCATATCTACTAGTCAAATTTTAATATTGTCAATAAATCATTAAAATGATTTTGGGTACTCAGTTATGAAACTATTTAACCACTCATTTATCCTGACATAATGCAACAATTTGCAAGTTGTATATTTTTGCCACTTTATGTAGCACTGCTGTTGCCATTTCATTGGGGACATATTTCAAGACAAGTCCATTTAGAACTCATGATGTTCATTCAAAATTTGTTCAAATTCTTAGGGAGTCATGGAAAACAAATCCAATGTAATAACTATTCGCTGGTGTTTTACCTGTATTCACTAATTGAAAATACAAAATGTTCTAATGCAAAAACAGTGGCTAGGAGATAAACAGTGGGCTCTATTAAAATTTGTCAGCTATCTTTCTCCAAAGTGTGACAGCACAATAGTTTTATACCCTTTATCAATGTTATGGTAATATAACCTTTGCAGTTTTTAAAAATACAGAAAGTATTAAAGTTCTGCTATTGTAGAAATTCATAAAATTCAAAAGCAGTTGCAGGCCACCCATGTAGCTAAAAATCATGTTTTCTGAGGTGAGGTGCAGATGTGATATGAATATGAACCCATGTTTCTTGTCTGGTCTGTGGGCGTACTAGTTACTTTAGAGGTCATGTGAAGTGTTTAATACCTGATTCAATAAGATTTCTTAGAATTTACTACTGGGTGGTCCTACATGCTGCCTTTTTAAAAAAAATATTTGTGTGTGTGTGTGAGAATTCTTGGAGACACCAAAGCCTGCAGAGACAGACGCCCTGTGAAGAAAATCCAATATGCTGTTCCATAATGAAAAGGGGATCGCAACGCTACTTAGTGGGCTTGATACAGTCCATTCAATCAGAGCCTGCCAACATGCTGGGATTTAGAGGCAGTAGTCCTCACCAGTGGCTCTCTGAGAAAAAGAGATAACAATGCCGAAACAGTGGAAACAACACAGAACAAGTTTTTGAGCTTTGCTGCTGTCATTCTAATATGAAAAATGATTGCACAGTTGCGTTAGTTAAAATAAATAAATATATATCCAACAACAAAAATGATTATTTACTCCAGTGAAACATCTGTATGTTTCACCTGTGTTGAATTCTATGTAATTTGCTGTGACAACTGGTTCCTTCATAAAGCCAGCCAAAATGTTAGCAGTATAGACCTGTGTATGCGACACCCCGTGGCATGCTGTGGAAAACTGCAGCTGTGGTACACAACCACTTCTTTGAAAATTCACATGTCAAAGACAGCAGCACAAGCAATTAAAACAGCTGCACAAGCAAACATGCAGACAATAAAGCACAGTGGTAAAGAATGATGCATCATCAAATAGAGCCTTCACTTTTATTTGTTGAGAAGTGCCAGTCAATCGATTTACCTTAAGATCGTTTACATTCAGCTGTGCCGATCATCGCTCGCGTCACGTAAAAATCTATATAGTTTGTCAGGGCTGCTGGTGTGTGAGAGTGAGTGGATAGGCAGTGACAGATTGTTTCGATCACACTCTATTACCGTCTTAACGCAAGTGATTTGACTTTGCATGCGACAAGGGCTCTGAGATGCTGATCTTGTTATTGGATTTCCTATGATAATGTCATAAAATGTCATCAGCTGGGAAAGAGATGCATCTATCATGCATGAGCAAGTGTCAAAAGTAATAACACTTTACTATTGGCGCTCCTGTGTGATTTTTCTGGCAAGAGTACAAGTTTGTGTGTGTGTACGAGTGGCTTTTAATGTGAAAAAAACGTCTGAAAAATAGAGGTTGCGGTGATGGTAGCGGTGCTCTGTCTGGTCTTTCTAGCTTAAAGGCATAATATGCTGAATGGTGAGAGATGTCTGCAGCCTCATCTGGACAAAATGAAGATGTCGTGCTGTGTCTAGAGGCTACACAACACTCCCATGTGTCTGGTTGAACTACTTGAGAATGGTCTGACATTTGAAATAAGGACGTGCAAGGGCACTCAAAACTATTAGGGTTGAATTTGAAGAATCACTCAATCCCTGCTACAATGAGATAAAAATAGGTAACCACAGAAAACCAATAGAAACTCTGGATAATTAACACACTGAATTATTATTTTCTGCTAAAAAAAACAAACCCCAAAACATAATAACACTTAATAAGAGCCATCAGTGACATAAAGATCTCAAGTGAAAAGAAAACCACTGAATTTGAACTGATTTGGAGATGTCTTCGAAACATATTCAAACCACTTGGCTTATATTTAACAGTGTTTTGTTAAATATAAGCCAAAGATTTTGATGGATTTAATTTCCATTTAAGTTTTTCCAGTGTGTGCCAGCTGGGACTTTATGGAAAGCACTGTTAAAGTCTACAAAATGACCACAATTCATCTTTAAATATTGACTGATCTTTATTCATATTGAATTAAAAATATATTTTTGACAGATCCATGTAACAAAACAGAGGGAATATGTATTTAAATGTATTAGCTTGGGAAGGGTGTCAATTAACCAGTAAAAAGAAATATTTAAAACTGGTAAAATGTGACAAAGCAGGCCTATAAAACTAAGTTCTCAATCATTCTAGTGAATCGATACAAACAACTTATAATTTATGCTCATTTAATGATGGAACCTACTTTCTTCCTAACTTCAGTGTAATTTAATGAACAGATTCAAGGGCATTTGAGGAACTTTCCAAACTGACCACATTCCCAGATATACATGTAAGTGCTGAACGTTGCAAAATGGTAGGATTGCCACCAAAATCATCAAATGCAAATGTCAATATGCTTTCTCAACCTAGTGTGTCATTGGCCCATATTTGTCTGTAAATGTAGTGTAAATATACAAAAACTATGACAAACATTTAAGTAATTTAGGAACAAACTCTCAGTAGTTATCATTAGTAAACTATACAGTGTCATCAGAAAACAGCACAAAACAAAAAGAGCTGTCTGGTTCATTTCCTGCATAAATAATGCAAGTTGTGTTTTTTCAATAGGTAAAATAATGCAACAGACAGTTATACATCTAATTTTAAAATTGTGCATCCATTCAGTTTCCATAGGTATCAAGATTTAGGATCAAGATTTAGATCCTAAGTTTAATGGACCATTGAGTTCATAAACATTATGTCAGAATGAACTGCACTGCTTGATTGCTACTGACACATTTGCTACAATGCCACAGTGATGATTTTGGTGGCATTATTCACATTAGATATTAGGTGTCATGACAAATCCACCATGGTAAAAATAATACAAAAATACCTGTAGTAAATTTTTTTTTTTGATGTCTTGTAAGACGTTATTTGTAGGCAAACGTAATCGTAACAATTAAATACACCCCACTGAATCTCAAATGCTGCTGCTTTGTCAGAAACCCCTGACATTACAGAAATATGCACGACTTAATCTTTGGTATTAGTGCCTCAATGTACTGATCATGTCAATACTGGAAATGGAGTTAACAGTCCAGTTTGGGGGGGAAAAAAAGCGGCAGGAAAGATGGTGATGCAGTGAATCTTTGGAAGCTTTGCCAGTTACGCTTCATACTCAACACTTTTTTTGTTTTTCTTTTACTGTTTGATTAGATTTTAACACCAAAGCTACTTTGTTAAATTCACAAAATGTTCAGATTTTGACAAGCCCCTTTACAACACGAATCCTCAACATTTCAAAATGATTCTTTAAAGTTACCTATGGAAAATTTAGAAGGAGCTTTCACATATGAGTTGGGAATGAGGCTTGTTTCAGTACTGTCATGGCCAGTGCATCAAGGCTCCAATGCCAATGGACACTTTGTGCACTATTCTGCAGTATTCTGTGTGCCTAACTTCACAAAAGTCCTTTAAAAATCCAGTGAATGGAAAATATTAGCTTCATTTAAAAACAGAAGGTACCTACTTAACCGGCACAAGCAGTGCAATGCCAGCATCTCAGCATCCAAACTGTGAGAACACTCTTGGGGGTACACATGATTTTGCTACACCATTCAACCACTATTTTCCCAAATAAATGGATGTAAAAGAATCACTGAACTTACTGCAAATGGAAATTAAAGTATTGTATAGGTTCTCAAAATTCCTAAAGAGACACTGGTGGATTAATAGCATTAGTTAGGAAAAGGTTGAAAAAGGGAGATGTGATACTGAATATTCATTAGTATTGCGACAGCATTTTAAAAGTGTACAAAAACTTGAAAAAAAATAAGACTCAAAAGGTGAATAATACTGAGAGATGTGTGTAAATGTAGTGTTGGTAATAATACACCCATTATTTAAAAAAAGGAGAGAGAAAAAAATCACTCCTACAAAGTGAGCAAGAGCCAAGGTTGAAACACAAAATCCACAAAAGTTGTGTGGAAAACACAGTCACACATTACAGGAGAATGATGGCTTGGGGGAGGGGGTGACAAGAAGACCCTGCAAGCGTTTTTTAAAGTCAGAGTTCACGCTCAAATTACATTTACAGAATATATATATATATATATGTACTGTATATATATGTATATACATACAGAAAAGATATTCCCCAAAGAAATGATAAAATACAGTAGATCACTACTAATGCAATGATGCAAGGAGAAATAAAAAACAAAAATCCTGATAATGAAAGCATCATTGTTCTATTTACAGCTGCACCTGGCCACCCTATTCCTGCCTATAAAAATATTATAAATTTTTTTTATTCCTTTTTCCCGTGGTAAAACTGTTTAGCAATCTAATCTCTGAATGTATTTTCAAAAGAAAATTATTAGTTCCCTTGTGCAGTTTTACCATCAGTTCAGTACATTGTAAACTGTGCTTACTTAACCCCCTACCCAAATTTGTCATGGCATTGTAGAATTTACAAATATGAATCAGTGTAAAATAGCAACATCTGTTATAATGATAGATTATGTTTGTCAGCTGCATTGTGTTTGCTTTAAAGAAATTGTATTTTTTTGTTATGTACTGAACAAAAACTGATATCTAAAATGTAATGCAACCAGACCACTCAGACCATTGGTGTACTGAATTTCCTTATACTGTAAAAAATATTCTAATGATATGAAAAAGAAATAAAGCAAATACTAGAGATATGCTGTCCTTCCATAGTCCCCATTACTAGGCTTGATGGATCTTAATATAACTAGCTGGTCTATTATTTGGGGCCTTCAGTAACCCACTCTCAGTTACATGTGCACCACTCAGTTTCTAACGCATTATGTTTTGACATTAATTACATAATGTTACCCTAAATATTAACACCAGCAAAAAAACATAACGGTGTGTAAATAATCTAAGGTAGATGGTAAACTTTATCTTTTTTTCATATTGACAATACACACATTTTAATCACATGGGGTTAGTAGCAAAGCCTTTTTTGGAAATATAGCCTTGGCTGGTTAAACCTGGTCAAACCTGCCAGCTGTTGATCATGGGCGGAGATGAAACAAAATAATCTTAACAAGTCAGATACTGTGAAAACGGTGTCAGACAGCCAATTGTAGTTCAATAGTAGGTTGTCTGAAAACAACTCCTTGGTAAGTTGCATGAATTTTTTTTGTAGTCGGCAACTGATTGCAAATTGTTGCGGTGACCACTGTCAACTGTGACGGAATTGCAATGTCACCTGGTGGGAGATGATGCGTGTCCAAACAGTGACATTGCCCCTTAGAACGACCATAATCACCTCTATTGGTGAAGGTTTGAAAATAACTGGTAATTTAAAAGTGCAGAAAGATTGTTACCATATTGTAATCAATCTGAGTCAGTCTGCATCGATGGGCGCATATCATCTTAATTAGGTCTCATTGTTATAGGGGACTCAAAACAACTGGTTGTATCTGGTTATATTCCTAAAAAAATTGTGGAGGAATTTCTGAATTTCCATTTCAGATCAGTAAGGCTCTGGTTGAACTCTGAAAGTAAGTACTTCAAATGAATTTGTTGTATATGCGAACAGATTTGCGATTTTCACAGTTACCATATTATAACAGATTGTATGTAGTTGCCAGGTTACCCCGTTTACTCCCAAACTCTCTCTGTCTTATTGCTGTTTTATCTCTTTCTTGATGCACCAGAGATGCTTTGAAGACTCAAGTGGTCTCAGACCTGGTCCCTGTCTTCGAAGCAGCCACGCATCTACAAATTCATTACACACGACTGCAATAAACTGCAGTCTGCAATAGTGGTGCAACGGATCACGGTTGATCCGTAATCCGAACCGATCCCACTCCACGGTTCGGCACACATGATGTATGGTGGGCGTGGTCAGTCTGTCAAGCGATAGCTATGGTCAGCGCTAGCGGTCCAAGTGGAGGAGCAGAGGAGTTTGCGGTATTTAAGCAGCCCTTTGCTGCCCAATCCGACCGGGCTAAAGCTATTACAAAAGCTATTGGGGGTGTTAAGCTGCAGACGGGAGGCCGCATTCTGTTGTGCAAAACAAAGGGTTTAAACTAGTCAGTGCGTTAGTTGAGGCATTGACGCGTGCAGCCCCCACGCAAGGGGCGATCCGCGGTAACTAGTTAACGGAGATTTGTCGCGTTAATGCAGTTATGGCATTAACGTCATTTTAACGAGATTTACGCTGACAGCACTAGTTTAAACTATGATGAACGTGCTTGAGCCACGCTATGATATCCTGTCGCGCGTTCACTTCAGTGACAAGATCGCTCAAAGCATGTATGAGCAGGAAATGTTTAAAGTTATGGCTGAGCTGTCCCAGGCATCTTCTGTTGCCCTAACTACAAATGGACCTCCAGGGCAACGGAAAGCTACGTGACCGTGACCGCTCATTATATCACAGCGGAGTGGTAGATAGAAAGATTTTATATAATTGCGTGGAATGGGTCTTGAATTGAGTGTTTTTAATAGGCAAAAAAATACTTAAATAAGTAAATGGCGAGTTAAATTTTTGTCTTCTGTTTTTTTTTTCCTGCTGATCCGAAAATTGATCCGATCTGTGACGAAAAAACGTGATCCGATCCGAACCGTGAGACTTTTGATCCGTTGCACCACTAGTCTGCAAACACTGTTTTCCCTACTGTGACTGTATTAGACAACATGACAGGCATAAGACGATGAAGCTACTTATTAAAAAGAAAAAAAAATCACAATGAGACCCTGAAGACCAAAAGCTATAGTAAAACAAAATTTATACTCAAAACATAATTACATTTTTAACACTCAACAAAAGTATGAAATATAAATACAAATTTTTACCAAAAAGGCTCATTTACTGAATTAGCAGTCAGCACTGAGAGGGAGTCATTGTGCTCCTTTACTACTTTACGCTTATGAAGCTTTCACGCAGAACATTACAGACTGCTGTATCGTTCACATTGTGCTGTGATTCATGTTAACATCTTTCATGATCACTTTTTCTCTCCGGACTCCTCTGGTTATGTTCACTCAATAATGACGGCTTTTCATTTTTCACTGCTTCAGCCGCACGACAGTGTTTGCTACAAAGAATTCTATAGTTACCACAGAGGAGGAAAAAAAGAATGGCAATTAACTCTGGTCCTCTCTGCCAGTTTCAGTGCTCTTGCATCTTCCACCATCATAGCTTTTATAACATTGATGCATTGACTGGGTAACATTTCTTGAATGCTAATACCTACGTTTTAACCTCGCTGCAGGATTACAACCTATTGCCTGTCGTTCAGGGTTTCTCAGCTGGTGCACTGGGTGAGATGTTGGGTAACATGATTTCCCCACAGAACAACAAGGGAAAGTGGATGAATTAGCATTCAAAAAGCTAAAAGCCCCTTGTGATGGTTGCTGGCTGAGAGCACCAGTAGGTTTTCTCGTCCACAAGATTGGCTGTATTTTCCCACAGAGAGCCATTTCAAAGCCTTACAGTGACTCTCAACTGCTGCCGCTGCACTTAGACACACAGCCATATAGTAGTCCACAAGCACTACTGCTTTTTTACGGGTAATGGTAAAAATTGACTTACATAACTGACATTAATCTGTAAAAAATATAGAGGGGGCCATTTTGCTCCATAAATTAGGACAAATAATCTATACATAAGAGTATATTCAAATGATAGTAAAATCAGAATACTTGATGATTTCAGAAGTGTAAGACAGTAGATCAGATTTCTAACAGAACAAAGGCCAAAGTGATACTTAACATGATAAAATTCACTATAAAATTCACATTTCTGTTGAGATGCATTTATTATGAGTGCTCTTATTGTGGTATTGTGGGACTAATCTGTCTTCCATTATGATTACATTTCAATAGGCCTGATGTCCCTTTTTGATTTAAAAATTTGTGCCTCAGCTGGAACTCTACTGGATGATTATTATTTCCATAAAACCTGAGAGGTGGAGAAATGCTGTGCCAGGGCAACATCTGCGTTTTGAACAGAAAATCATCGGCACCGCTCATCTGAATCTGTAATGTTGAGGCACAACGTTGTGTAACTGTGCTTGTGTATTCTTTCAGCACTGATGCATGCACAGGGGTTAGGCAGCCTCAGCCCTCTATAATACCACACATATATATGTTGTGATATTGTAAATGTTATTGAAATTAAGTCAAGCTAACCATATCTTTCAGAGTTTAAAGGCTAGGTCACCAGTTTTATTTATGACGCTCAAGCTACTTACTGCTTACCACTCTGCATCTGAAAAAAAAAAAGCTGAGAAAAATATCTCTGGTGATCTCATCACTGATGCCTTAAACAAAAATGTTTGGCAGGAAATACACATTTAGGAAGAAGGAATATAAGAAGTGTTTTATGAAGCAGGCTAGAGTTGCGTTACTGGTGATGTAGCTGACATTTGTGACCCTTACTCAAAACTAAAATTGAAGATATTTGATGGTGATTTTTTTTTACACCTCCTCTTATTAATCACTTTAATCCCAGAACATTAGAAGTACAAAATCTAAGCACTAGAATATCCCTTTAATCTCTTGAATGTAATAAATAAACAATCAAAAGCGATGAAGAATCCTTCAAATTAAATATTGCTACCATGTTTGTGTTTATAGCTTCTTTCCCCCTGGTGTTGATGTCACTGTCAGCCCAAAGTGATATTCTTTACAGAATGCTTCTTTGTTAGTTAAATGCAAAAAAAAAGAAAAGCAAAATAACCCAAAAAACTCAGGTGTTATCTCACTGTAAATGAAAGTTGGAGTGTGATGGAGAAAATTGCACGAATTGTTGCTTATAGTGAGAATAACACCAACGCAATTTGGCTGTGCCAGAGTGTTAAGTGCTAATAAATTATCAGCCCCGACCTAAATTAGGCTTCAAAGTCATTTGACGACAGATGCTAGCACTCTCCATCATAATTTAATGTGGCATCTGGCAGTACTGTATGAGTACAGCAAGCTAGCCATCAGTAGATTTAGTGATAACTTACAATGTCAAACACCAAGACAGAAAATGTCCCTTTTTTTTTTACTTGTTACAGGGTAATAATGTAGCTGACCCTTGCTTTAGCTATCTTATACCTAAGAGTAAGGGCAGATAGTGACTTTCTTAGTTTTCTCTTTTTATTACATACAACAGTATTAACACAGAGTGGTAAAAAAAAACTCCTATAGGTGTTCTTTTCCTTTTTCGTTGCTTGTGTCTGTCTGGCGATGACATGTAATTGGCTTATTTCCAGCCATGGAGAGTTTTCCTTTTTCTGTCATCTCCACAACGTTCTTTCGTGGCTGCATTACTCTGCTGTTTACCCCATCCCTTTATTGATCAAATACAGTACATTGTCAGACAAGTTGAGGAAATAAACAGGTCCCTGATGGATTAACAAACAAAGACAGACAAACAAAAAAATACCCCCGCTATACTCTGATAAAGATTTTAAAATACCGTCTTTCCCCCTCAGTTTGTGTTTCTCCAGAAACATGTTGTTGTACCTCTTAAAAGATTTGTCCATTCTTAAGCACCGGTTCCACTGAAATAAAATCTCTTCTACTGCAGTTACCAATGTTTTAGTCAGTCACATGAGCTCATGAAGGTAACATTGAACTGTGCGGTTTGTTCGCTACTCGGACTAGATTGGTAAAGATGAGGAACAGCATGGAAAATTACAGTGGAATTTAAAGGGTCATCTTGTGAGCAGTCAACCTTCTAATCCAAACTTGCCGTGGCAACAATGTGTCAAATGCTGCTCAATCAGGTACCAGGTGATATCACAGCTGTGGCGGTATGTACCGTCCTGTTGGCCCGTTTTAGTGCTGTAACTCTGGCTGCCATTATTGACATTATCTTTTTCAAGTACAAGGTCTAATGTTGTTTCTCCTTCAGAACATATTTCAAGTGGCGGCAGACTTATCTGTCAGTGTGCATGTATGAAATAATGTGTGGTTATTGTAGGTGCATCAAGCCTACAGGCATGTTAACGTGTTTCAGGTATGATTTGAAATATGTGTGTGATAAATGTCTGAATTTCATTACTGGTGCAGTGAAACGTAAAAGTCAAAGCAGCATGACGGCAGGCATGCAGGCCACATCTGGGGTTTTCAGCATGACTGCAGGTTTGCTGGTAAGTCATGACACAACTCTATGTGCATGGACATTTGATTGACTGCACCCAAGCAATAGCAGTTGTGTGAATAGTACAATGTGTGCATCTAGCTGGATGGAAAATGTGCCAAAAGGACAGTGAACAGTGATTTAAGGGTGTATAAAGAAAGACATGTAAGGTCATGGAAATAACCGTGCTGGGGCTAACCACAGTTGATTTTTTCCTCCTCTTTTCATCTTTGTGCAATTTTGATTCTAAAAAAAACTGGACTTTTTCTTTTCCAGGACAGAATACACCACAAAGAGATGTCTGTGTTTGCTTTGGGGGCCAAGGACAAAGTAACAAAAGGCCGTTAGTGAATGTTGTTATAGTTTTGTCATAGAAAATGCAAAACCAGTGAGTGAGAATACAAGATTAGCAGACATGACAAAGAGAAGTGTTAAGGAAAGGTGAAAGAAGAACCCAGTTTGAGAAGAACAGCATGGAAACGTGAGGACTGTTTACTGTCCATTCATCCCCACCCATACCCCTCTATTCATCGCTAATGTGCTACAGGTGGGTCACTACACCACAGTGTTCCTCTGTCTGTATGGAGGGGGTGGCAATACATTGCCTGTTTTCATAGCAGCCTCTGACAAGTATTCCTGGTTTTCAGCCACAGCAGGGCGAATGCGTCCATTCTGGCGGTAGAAGAAGCGTGTGCTGCAGTCCTGCAGGTACTCAGGGTTGTGCAGTGAGGACTTGGGAGGGAGACTGTGCTGCCAGTATTCAGGATTGTCAAAAGTGGCTTTCTTGCCTTTCTTATCAAACATAATGGTGCTGCTGGTAATGCCTGAGTGCAGAGCGTGTCCTGAATGCCCCGGATGCAGGGTGTGTGATGGATATGATGGGTGGGGGAGGTGGCCAGGGGGTACCACATATCCAGTGGAGGAGATGGTGTGGCTTGATGTTGGTGGGTTGACTGTCTGCAGTACTGATTGTGCAACAGAGGATCCGGAAACTGTGCCAGCCAATCCATTCTTGGCCCCAGCGTTGAGGAGGGTATTCAGGTACAGTGGCTCGTTGACATACTCATCATCACCATGAGTGGATTGACTTTTGGGGGCAGCAGTGGCTCCAGCCAAATGCAGAGTGTGGCAGCTAGCTCCATCAATCACTGTGTGGGCATCTCCATTCCTACGCCGTGTGACAAAGGGGTTTTCCTCTACAGGGATGAGATAATCTGGAAACAAAAAGGGGATATTAGCATTAGCTAAGGTCTCTACAGTTCTGTTATTGAATGTTGTAAGTTATAGTGTACATATCAGATGCTTTCAAACCCTTAAAAGAACTGGGTACACATTTAATATATTATTTTAGATAAGTACTGTATCACAACACAAACTATGTCATTTAGCTCATTTTATCCAAACATTTATAAATTTGAAGAAGACATTCAAAACTGTCAGAGTAACCTGAATTGCTCTTGTCTCTCATGGCATTGCCTTTTGCTCCTCGCTCTGCTAAAAGACCAGTGGGATCGGCGCTGTAACGCTGTCCATTACTGTCCTCACCTCCGCCTTGCAAGAGGAAAGGAAGCAAGAGAGAGTTTTAAAGTATGCTACTATGAAAACCTTATGTCAAGATCCATATATATTTTCTAATAAACTCCGAGGCAGAGCTATAACTGTAGCCAAGTAACTTTAATTTGGGTGATTTAGGGATGACATCTTTATTTTTCATGGGCTGACCGTACAGTACATGGATTCCGATTAGTGCTCGAACGCAGCCATTACCAATATGTTACACTCATCTCTTTCACTTCTTACTTCTCCAATGAAGTGACATTATAGACACGCTTGCATTGTTAAACTCACTTTACCTACCCAAACAAATATTGGCAGCAAGCATAAAGGGGAAACGTAGAAAAGAATAACTTGAGTCACAATGTCAACAAATAATTCAGGACATTTTCTCTGTTCCGATCTCACCTAACTTGTCTACTGTGACATGACATTTTTGTCACTGTGTCACTGGCTATGGCGTCACCTTGTGGTACATTCAGGCTCAGTGACTGAAAATAAAATGAGGGCTGATTTTGTTTCGCGAATCCTCTCTTTACATATTATAATCAAACCAGATTTTAAAATAAATAAACTGTACCAAAGAATTCTTAGGATATGTCATTAAGTTTCAGTTTATTCATGTAGAGTTTGGTAATGTTTACAAAAACACAAAACATAATGACTCTATGCTTGATATTTGTTTACAATTTACTGGTATGAGCAACCCAAAGTATTTTTCAGAGTCCCTCAATTGAATTTAATCCCATGACCGCTGCTTTTGAATGTCATTCTACTTTACCTTGCACTGTGGTGAGAGTTGAGCCAGCCTCAAGGGTGCTTGACCTTGGGGATGCCTGTTTTCTCAGAGTGCCATTACAGCGGGGGTCATCCTGGCTACCACGGCCAAATCCACCAACTATTTTTCCTCCTGAGGCAAGTTCCTGTGGAGCGAGGCAGCTTCCAGTAACAGGGGGACCAGAGATCACTCTCGGCACGGCAGCCAGCATATCCTCCATGCTGAAACTGGGATCCTGACAGCCAAATTGGTTCTGTGTAGAAGTAAATGAGAGAAATGGTTCAGTTAGGATAGTACAGGAATGTGAGACTGAATTCAAAGAAAATCAGTTTACTAAGACAGATATACGATGAGAGATTAATGGCAAATTGTGTTTAAAATCTAAAATTTAAAATCTAAAATCTAATGTCGAAGTCAATGAACTTTAAGTTCATTACCTTCAAGGGGAAACTGTTTCTATTCCAATCTTTTGTCTACAAACTAGTTTGATTTTCTGGTGTGGTACAAGTACAAAAGCACAAAAAAACAATATAAAAAGTACAACAAAAAAAGTAAGACAAAGACTATTGTAAAAGTGACAATTGAAGTACTTTGTACTATTGTCCATCTGCAATATTAAAATGTGACAGGCAGGGGAGACAAACAGCAGTGCCAAACAATGATATGGCAGCATGACTGCCAAGTACAATTAAAAGGATTTTAATTAAAAGGCTCCATGCAGCAAGTCTTTAAGTAGCCATATCAGAAATGTCATGCTGTGTGCATTTGTGTCTACACTAATGACAAAAAAGGGCTTTTATGAACCTCAGCAAGTGCTTTACTCGGTTTATCTTTTCTCCCCCATATTTTCAGCAAGTTTTATTTTTTTTAATTTTTTATTAACTTATCCTCAGGTTAATGCTGAGTCGTCTGTGATCTTACGGCAACAGTATATGGAATTTATTTCCCTTAAAGTGGACCTCTGGCTATTTACCTTATTTAATACTAAAAAACTGTTATAATAGTGGATGAAACATGGCTAAATTACCAGATAATGAGGTCAGCATATGATTAATAAACATTTTGAAAAATTTGGGATGCTGTGTAAAATGTAAATTAAAAACAGAATGCAATGATCTGCATATCTCATGAACATATACTTTATTCAGAACCAAACCTGCATCAAATATTTAAACTGGGAAAACGTATCATTTTAAGAAAAGTAAGTACAGGGCAATGTTTACAGGATCCCCTCGCTGTAAATATCTGGGAACAGAAAATATAAGTTGCTGAACTTTTGGGGGAGGCATGCTGTCCCATTCTTTTTATCTCTCTCATATATATATATATATACTACAGCTGTTCAACAGTCCTAGGTCTTCTTTGTGTTTGTATTTTTTGATTCACCACACGCCAAATGTTTTTAGCTGGTGAAAGCTCTGAACTACATACAGAACTGCATGCATACAAGCTGTTCTCTTTGTCCAAAGGATGTGGGTTCCGTGTTTTCCAAAAGAATTTCAAATATTGATTTGCCTTCTGCCTTGTTTCAGTCCACCTTAAAAAAAGCTTTGATATGGCTTCTTTGCATGATAGAGCTTTTACCTGCATTTCTGAATAGCACAGCAAACTGTGTACACAGTCGTGAAAGTGTTTCTGAGCCATGGATGGATTTCTATGAGTCTGACCTATTTTTAATTTGCAGTGCATTAAGGGCACAAAGATCACAAGCATGATCCAATATCGATTTTCACTCTTGTCCCATGTGCACATGTCCACGTCCAAGAGATTTCTCAAGATCCTTTTTATCCTTTTAATGATCTTATATACTGTAGATGAAGAATAATTCAGCGTCTTTAACATTATTCCTTGAAGAACATTATTATGAAATTGGTCCACAATTTTTAGATGCACTTTTTCCCCCAGATTGATGAACCTGTGTCCACCTTTACTTCTAAGAAACTCTGCCTCCCTCAGATACTCTATTTATACATAATCATGTTATTGACCTGTAGTCAGTTAATTTAATTCATTGCAAAATGGTCCTCCAACTGTTTCTTTTTAATATTACTCACTTTTCCAGCTTTTTATTCCCTCATCTAAACGTTTTTGAGATGTTATTAATACTTTTCATAAAATAGCAAAAAGTCTCAGTTTAAACATTTGCCTTTTCTTTATCCTTCTGTAAATGAAATATGGTTTATGAGATTAGTAAATTATTGCAACTTTTTTCATTTAGATTTTATAAAGTGTCCCAACTTTTTCAGAATTGGGTTTGTATCTAAGATACAAATGGCTTCATACTCTAAATGCCCAGTTTCCAACAATTTCTTTTCTCTTTTGGGTCTATATGGTGTCACACAGAGACAGGTACATACTGATGGAGAGATCCATAATACGCTCATCACAGGCACACATCTCACCCAGTGAACCTTTTGTTTACCATACCCAAATCAGTACAAATCTGTCTTAAAAGATCAGTGTCCTTAAAGCGGGAGAAGCTTAGATTCCTTTTTTCAGACAGATGGTGAATTGAGGAGTTTTATCAAAGTACATTGTAGCAGAAAATTATTTTGAACTATGGAAAATAATTTAGTGAAGTCCACAAATACAAATCTAAAGCAGGAAATGAGCATACTTCCTTACAAGCTTACTAAGTTATTCCAATAAAGTTTTTACTGAGTGCCCAGTTACTGATGACATCTGACTCTTGTCGCACAGTCATGTAAATCTTTTTTGTTTCCTTTTGTTTTTGTTAACTTAGAGATCGGAGCAATGCAATTATTAGCAAATAGGAGCTTTAAACAAAACTGTGCCTACTGCTATATTTTGTCCAAACCTTTGCTTGAAATCTCAGGAACTTCAAAGGGCAGAATTGAGGGGCATTCTCATTTTCTGTATGCAACAGCATCGTTCTTTTTTCCTGATATATTACATGTGGAGTCTTCCCCAGTTTCTCATCTAGTGCTCTACATTATAAGCCAGAAGCAATTAGTTGAGGCCTTAGAGCTCATGCTGTTTTCTCATTACAGTGTAACTGCAGGTATATCTACTAAATTTCCCTCTTTCAATCCTCATTTATACCTATCACTCATCAAAAATAAAAAAAAATAAAAAAATCAATCACTAAATTTAACACAAATATAAAACTGTGGAGTTTCTTTAAATCATATTCAAACACATGCACAGCTGTATTACTTTGTACCCTGAAGATGAACAGAGACTTAATCCAGTGTGAAGTAAAATATTAACTATTACTTGAAGAGTCAAGTAAAGTGCCCCGTTCACCTTTTTATCAAAGCACAAGCTTTTGGCTAGGCTAAACGTCTTCATCGCTTTAAACCAAATAGTTTTTAATCTTAGCATGCATTTTCATAATGACATTTCGGAGTATGTTGGCAATGTCTGTTTAAGCGAGTGCAGAACAAATTTCTTCCAGTTATGAGTCACAATAATAGAGTGAAATATGGCTGTATAAGTAAGTGTTTTAATAATCAAGCTCATTACAATAATCAACCTATTTGAAATTAAATTATTATGAAGTTATTTGCATTCAAACTAAAAACGAAAGGCCCAGTAGTGGAAGAAAAGTATAGGCAATAGTAGGGAACAGCAGGGGGATTGTAAATATATATACAGATCAGGCAAATACATAATCATTCACTCTCTGAAATGCACTAAAACAGGTTTGAGACATGTCTCTCATTGGCATTCAGTGGGTATTTTTATTCTGACATAAACACAGGGGGATTTTGGAATAGAAAATGTTTGAATTCTGGCTGTGTGACTGGTGCTGTGATAGATTTAAGTCCAAAGAGAGACTATGAACATTTGAACAGTCCAAGAACTGAGAAGATCTAGCTGTAAACTCCAATTCAGAAGAAGACAATTACAACAGTTTCACAAAGGAGAAAGACGAAGGAAAACAGAAAGAGAATTGGACAGCAAGAGACAGATGGGAGTGAACGCGAGAAAGCTGTGTGAGTGCAGTTTTAAGGCCTCAGTCTTTTGTGCTTGAACAGAATAGTCCTGCATTACACTGAGAAAACCATTCCCATATCACTTTAGAATGCATCTAAATGATTTGAGTACTTTTGCTATATTGTCCCATTTTTCATCTTTCAACCAGCCACACTGCTACTATGCTTAGAAAGAACTGGTAATAAGAGATGGTAATCCAGAGACCATGTCAAATTAAAAGATAAGAAACAAATTTAATGAAAAAAGTAAAAGAAAAACACACAAATTAAAACTTAAGTTCATTAAAGAAGTAATAACAAAAATAATGAAAAAGGGTTGGTCCACCAGTCTTCCTTACAGTGTTAATGAAGGGATTCACTTGGAAAACACAAACTGGCTTACCTAGGTTATTGCAAGAGGTTTCGAGCTTTATGACTTTACAGTTTATCATTTAATAGATTTAATCTTGTTTACAATGTTAATAAATTATTTAAAAATATTCCAGCTAAATATTTTTGTAGGAAAATCTGTGGACATCAACAACAGTACAGTGAACTGAAAACTACACTAAAATATTGGGTTAGATGTCTAGAATGTAGAAAACCATTGTGACTAATGGCAGTTGGCACCTCCTATTACCACTGTTACTTCTAGCTTAAAATTCTGATAAAAACAGAGAAACAAGAACAAATTAATTGTTGAGTGAGTACATCAAAAACAGTTAAAATCAATAGCCCATCCAGCTTGATAATGACTACATTAGAAGGGCTAATGCAATCACATGTTCAACCAGCTGGCTAACCAGATCTGTCATCTTTTTAAAGCTCTATTTAGATATTTTACATAGACAAGAGCAAGTCATTTAAGAACTCTATTTGCTCTTATCACCACTGCCAGCTGGGTATACACAGAAGAAAATTAGTTGAACATTTTATGCACGCTTGATATTGTGAAGGGGTGTGAACCTACACCATAATCCATAGCCTTTTCTTAAGCCTATTGCACCATTGTGGTTCTGCCAGGGCCACTACAAAACCTAAAACTAATTATAAAGTGAAATCAACGCAGAACAAAGTCTGAAACAGGAGACAAACCGTGAGTTGTTGGCTGGCAAACTTGTGATTTACTTCACCACCACCACCCTTCTAGCCTCCAAATGTGGACTTAATCTCTCTTGTCACAGCACAGATGCCAGTGGCATCTGCCAGAATAGCAGTATTTGACATGCTAAGATGAAAACATGCTGTTAAGTCTAAGCTATTTTTAAAAATTCCTCCAAGTTTAAACAATCTATTTCTACCGCAAAACACATTGTGCAGTCACATTGCATAATGATCCACCTTAATAACACAATGTAAGTGTATCTTCAGTATTTCTTCCACATATCGAACATTGTATTAGGGCGCTTGAAATAAAATACCTTGTTGGAGTCCATCCTTGTGCGGGGAGTGTATGCCAGTGGGGGAATGTTGAAGGAGTGGGGCACCAAGTACTCCTCAGCATCCATCAGGTCATCTAGTTCCTCCTCATCCAAGAGGCTCTGGAAGAACTTGCTGTCACTGGGGCTGGGGAGCTTCATGCGATCATCACCCTGAGTAAAGTTTGATTCAGTTCAATTCAGTTTTATTTATATAATGCTAAATCACAACAATGGCCTCAGTGCATTTTATATTGTAAGATACAAAGTCTACAATAAAACTGAGAAAATCCCAACAATCCAAAAAAACAAAAAACAAAAACCCACTATTAGCAACAGTGGGATTGAAAAACTCCCTTTAACAGGAAGAAACCTCCGGCAGAACCAAGCTCAGGGAGGGGCGGCCATCTGCTGTCACCAGTTGGAAGTGAGGGGAGGGAGAAAAACATTTATTGACGATAAAGCAACAAGTTAAGTCAGACTGTGGTTTGGGGCCTTGTCATTAGCTCTCAGGTTTGGCAGATCCATCTGATACTTTTGAGAAAGGCTGATATGCAGAGAAACAAAAAAGGGAGGGTGGGGCACAGAAACCACAACAAATGTGTATGGGGTGGAAGTAGACATTAATAGATATATTATCAGATGGAGAGTGTTTGGAGTGAGGTCCAGCTTGTTATTCTGATAACATATTAGCTATTATTTTTAACACTTTTATAGCCTCTGCAGCTTGTATTTCACTGAAGTTAATTTGAAAATATCAGAATAACAAGTGTGATAATGTCAGATTTGTTTCATGACTGTTTTACTTGTGTTACTTAGAGAAACCTTTTTGAATGAGCACTTATTTTAACACAACATAAGCAAAGTCCATGTTTTTTTTTCTTTTACAAAGAAATGGGAAACAGAAAAACTCTCTATATGAAAAACTGACACAGTAACCGAAGACACACTATAAAGATAACATACATATTCCGATACCATCAATTTACCTACCTGGATGACCAGATATCTTTGGGGATCTCGAGCCATTCGAGTGAACTCGGCAGCCAGCTCCTTGAACTTGGGTCGACTGTCTGCATCAATCATCCAGCCTGAAAGGCATTTCTTTATTATATATTTAACAATATGATGTTCCAAATAAAAATAACAAATGTGTGTGTGGGGTGGAGATGCCATCTATACATCTTATTGATGTGTATAACTTTCCCAGTCAACATTCAATTTGAGGCTTCATCTATCCCCATCAGGATCCTGTTTTTTGTTCCTGTGTAAATTTACTGTTACCCCATTTAACTATTAGGAACAATGTGTTGAGAAGGTTTCAGTGGAGATTTGGCAGTGCAGTTGAGTGGTCTTCCTACTTTGGTGTCAAGGGTAATGCCTCCATAGACTGAGGCTTTGGATTAAAGGCTACATAATAATGCACAATAATTAGACTTTGATATCATCTTTCAAGCATTATTTTTTGACATGCAACTATCTCTACAGAGTGAATAATTCATTGTGAACGGGTATTTATACGTGAAGTGATAAATTGAAATTATTCTGAACTTGAACTTATTTCCTGACTGGTCGATATGGTAGGTTAAATCTATCATGATGGTGGTTTCAATTGCACTCAAAGCAGCTCTGTATTACACCATTATGCTATTAAGTGGTGGTGATAGTAGAGTCTGGTGTGTTTGCTCGTGTATTGATGGGGCAGATGTGGTGGATTATCCCTGGGCCAACTGTGGTGGGAAGGTCTGGGTAACAAAAAACTGTAGCTAACCTGTGAAAGCTTGACATCAATCACATGACATGAAAACAGGCCATATTCCCCTACTTCTTAAGATTTTTGAAGATTTCATTTTTAAACCATTTTCCAGAATGCATTGTTTCATAATGATTAATTAGATGAGTTTAAATAAAGTTCTCTTCTTTATTCAAATTTAAATATAAATACTGTTTCATCGCTATAATGGCCATATGGAGCTATGTGCTCTTCTGCCAGTTTCCATGTGAACATGATGATATAATGCCAAAGCAATCATGTGGTCTGGCCTTGAGTACAGGCTGACTAGGTATCCAGGGAAAGGATGGTTACATGTGGCTTTAGATGTGAATACATAAATACATACACAAGCCATTTCAAATGTAAAATTGATTATCTTTTGTCTTGGTGCATAGCGTCTATTATTATTGCCAGTAAAGCAGAGGATAGTGAAATTAGTTAAAGCTTCAGAAGTACACTGAGCACATGAGCCTTTTCAGCATGTGCAGTGTTGCAGAAAGAAGTCAGATAACAGGCAGGTGATAGTAACCTCTCCCTGCCGTGTCTGTGTCCACTTGCCAGATTGGCGCAGGTTGAGGGTGACCGTAAAAGCCAAGGTGACAGAAACGGCCAGAGGCTGAACCTTGGAGAGCAGTAGAGAAGGCTGAAGTGGTGCTGGCACCCAGTCTTTGTCCTGTCAGCAGTGGCCAGAGGGTATAGTGCCACCTGTGACCCCAGTGCCTGACAGTATAACAACAGTGGCTGACCACTAAGGCCAACCTGTTCATGCTTTGCAGTCCTCTAAAATTTTATACAAGTATGATCAATTAAAAGAAAACAGGTGGGCTAAACTGTAGAACCGCAATCTACCGATTACCAAATGTTTTCTGAACATGTTTTCTATTCAAAACTAGCTAGCATGTTTCCTCAGTGCTCTCAGTTTAACATGGTAGAAGCAGTAATTATTAATTCTGATTTATTTGATTTGTTGCATTTGATTTTAGTTTATTAAAGAGAGTTTCTGTTCTTCTGGTTACTTTGAGATTTTACTTACATTTGACCATGACCATGTAAACATCAATGGTGCAGATGGGTGGTTGAGGAAGACGCTCTCCCTTCTCTAACAGATCTGGGATATCTCTTGTAGAAATCCCATCATATGGCTTCCCTCCAAAGGTCATCAGCTCCCAAATGGTTACACCTGAAAGATGTAGGAGTAGTGATATATGAGCACAGAGGCAGACAGATTAAGTAAGGAGAGATAAAAAGATAATTACAAAAACAAGAACAAGTAGAAAGTAGGAAGCCCAAATTCACTAAGTAAGTGGAAATAGGAAAACAAAAATAAATGTTCCTTTTCTTTTAGAGTAAGGAAACACAAGTGCACTTTGAAATCTTTTTCATTTAATGAAACAGACATTTGAAAAAGAGATGTCTTAAGAAAACAGTAAATGTTGTTTTACCAATAAGTCTCAGTCTCAAGCAAATTACATAAATAAATGACAGGAAAACATAGGCGTGACTCTGCTTTTACCACCTTGCTACAGTGTCGCATTGTAAGCTATGGGTAAGATCTTTGTCAGACAGAGGTATGCAGAAATGACAAGGGTTTAGACCTCTGGCTTGGATAAAAGCAACACCTTGTGCAAAGACTCATGATGTGACCAATAACAGTTTTATGCTTCCTTGTGCAAACTACACTCAAGTGTCCCCAAATTATTCCCTTATTCGCCGCAATTTTTTACAGATTGCAAAACCCACCAATCAGCCAGGTCTGGTCTGTTCTAATTAGCCACCAAGGAAAAAATCAACCATTCAAATGGTTCTTGATTCTTGTGAAACTAAAAAGATGAGTTAAAATAATGTTCAGGATTTTATTAATCACAATTTACTTCACATTACACTACACGTATGTGAGTTCAAAGTAAAGTGTCCATCCACTGTCTATTCACCGTCTCTTGGCTGCTCTTAGTGTTTTAAATGGACAGGGAAGAGTCGGAGCCAAGCTCTCAGCAGGAGCGTGATCTCACCCTCTTTCCTCTCCTGGTCCTTCTGTCCTCTCCCTCACAGCCTTGTACCTTCAATAGTTTTCTCCCACTACATGTATTTTGATGTAACTGTCTGTAAATAATGAATCAAACCAAGAATATGAAGATGGCCTTGAACACATTCTACCTCATGCACCCTTTTTCTATTCCCCTCTTTATTTCTTGTCACACACAAAAGTCTTATTTTATTTTTTTCTTTGTCTGCAAATTCCTGCTAGACTGTCAGCGGTTGAGCAACCAAACTAGGCACACAGGTACACTTTAAAGGGCCCCGAATGCTCTTAGTGACATCTGATATTACGATGGCATCATGTTACCTAACAATCACCCACCACTGGCTAAAATAACCATTTGCAGTATTCATGTACCTAAAGCACCATACTAAAATATTCTATTGCTTAATTTCGGGACCATAACATGTAATTTATATCTACAAAAGTTTAATTACACATGTGATACATTATGCTGCCATATGCTGCCTAGCAACTGACATTGTTGTTTCTAGTATATTGATGGCAACATGACAATAAAGTAGTAAGAAACAATAAAACTTTTTGCAAAACAGGTGATAAGAATCTGTGCTTTATTAAAATTGTGGCCTTTCTTTTTTAATTTCAGCTTTTCTATTTACATTTCATTGGATGAAGGTCAACCAGTGCCTTTGTTATCAATAAAATTATATAGAAAACTGTCATTGTTATATTCAAAGGACACTTACCATAACTCCAAACGTCACTCTGATGAGTAAACTTCCTGTAATGAATACACTCAAGGGCCATCCATTTGATGGGCATCTGTTAATAAAAGCAGAGACGTTAGTACCCTTATACTTAAGGAAAACTCTAATTTTCCAAGTGTTTTTATACTAAATATCAGCTAGTTGGGTGTTGACAGTGATAATGGACCATTTTGGCAAAGATACATCAACGACACTGGTGATATGCAGCTTAACACTATAATTAGATATGAAATTCTATTTATTACAGTGATGGAAACTGAGAGGAGGGGCTATGGAAGATCAGAATTTGTCTTTCACTCAGCTGAGGGGAAAAAACTACAGTGATCGTCACTGATATAAACCGTGTTGGAGACACTGGAAAGAGAGGAAGAGAGAGGGATGAAAAAGACTTTCTTGAGTAAAGAGGTTTTGAAAACAAAATATAAAAGCGGCAAAGGATAAACAAAGATTAGAAGAGGTCAGAACTCCGTGTAAGTACAGCCTCAAGGATATATTTGTTTACTATGTTTACAGGGTTTTGAAATCCCCAAAGGTAAATAACACGGTCCAGTAGAGCAGAATAGCATTTCACTCCAGTGAAACTGTCCTTTGTGATGGGCTAAGTTCTTCTTGTAGAATATGAAACCCTCATTAATGTTAATGTGTATTGCTGTCTTTTACAAAATGTCAGCCGTAAGGTTCAAAATGGTTATTTATTAATATTGTATCTCCTAAACCAACACTTTATTCAACAAATAACTGAGGTAGATGGGCCCTTATTACAAGTTCAAGTGATCATACCGGACCAATTGCAAAAGTAACAAAAAGCACTAACATGATGGTTACTGCAGCCTCTACACACTCCAACATTCAAACTGCATTTTTCATTTAAATGTTAAGGAAAGAATTATAAAGCAGACGTTTTTGGCATATTTTAAATGTCTGGTTCAAATGCAAATGAAATTGAGATTTTTAAATGAAAGCTTTTGCATTATTCTCGTTCACTTTCCTGACAGTCAGAAGAGAAGAGACAGTCAGTCTATACAGAGCAGAAGCCAGCAGCAGATTAGTTTAGCTTAAATGCCTGATCTGGGTCTTTTTGAAGATAACACAATCAGGCAATCAGCACCTCATAACTCACTACATAGTAGCTATTTGAGCTTAAAAAAACCAAAACAAAGCAAAGTTTCGGATCCCTTTTAAAATGACTCTCCTTCCTAGCTGTCACCATCTCAAGTAACATTATCTTCACTTCACCTGCCTCTCCTCTCCTCCGCTAAGAGTGTGCCTGCTTTACTCTGCTCTGTGTGTGACACATATAGGGGAGCAGATGAAGAGCACAAAAGACACGAGGAAAATGTGAAACAAAGAGCAAAGGAGAGGAACAAACAAACAGTGGAGACTTCAGACCAAAGAAAAAAAAAATTAGCCCATATAAACAACACAAGTCTTCAACTTTATACATTCAAATGTTGCTAATGTTAGATCGACCTTATTCACAATCACAAGCTCTGATAACTTCAGCCCATTCAGCTATGAAAACATAGTTATTAATTTATGTTTTTTGAGGCTATAATTTCGTACACTGCACTTCCAAGGTGAACATGTTCAGCGGTGGCATTGATGGCTTGTTTTGCTTGCGAAACAGTCTTCTACGATTTAAAAACTCATTGTTCTCTCTAGAGCAAAAGAAGGCTTCCCAGCCAGGAAATTGTTTAATGTTTGCTTTCCATGGCAGTGTGTGGCAGTGATCATCAACTCAGATTCTCAGAAGGAGATTAAATGTCTATTTACCCCCAAAATTAACCAAATTTCATTATTTGACAATGTTTCTAAAGGAGATGTCACGATTTACCTTTCCTCCATCAGCATTATATTCTTTTTCATTGACATCCAACAGGCGAGCCAGCCCAAAGTCAGTGATCTTGATGTGGTTGGGAGATTTGACCAGGACATTTCGGGCTGCCAAATCCCTGTGGACGAGCCTACGCTCCTCTAGATACATCATTCCCTGCAACACAACAGATGCACATAAAGACAATATTTCCCTCCAAGTTCATTTGCAACAACATACATGATACTGTTGTCTATAAATCAAATGCATGCAAGTTAAGATCACCATATGTTGTCATCATTATCACTATCAAGTCAACGTTAGAATTTTTCTAATTATTTATATCAGCATCATTAAAACCACTTTGATATTTTTAGATTTATAATTCCCATCAATCAACAACTAGACTGTAGAAAAGCCCCCGTAACTGCCAAATGCTTGGCAATGCAATCAAAGGCAGTATCCATAAGCATGTTTTCAATTAAAACAGGACTCATAGGAGCAAGAATGTTGGAGTAAAACACTTCCATCTGTATATTTACTTAACAATTAGGAAACCAACCCTGTGCTCTGTCTTTACAACTGATATGCTTTAGAAAAAAACCCAACAAAACAAACCTCTCGAAACATTTTACTGTTGCAGTTTTAGGTTAATAGGTTAATATTTAAAATCCCAATTTTAATGTCACTGGGATGTTTTCCCCGTTTTTTTCAGCAAAAAGTACAAGTGCTTAATAAAAACAAAACAAAAAAACAATTACGAGAAAACAAAAAACATCATTACCGTGTGTAGAGAGGCACGTGTGCACAAACATGTCCACCGGTAAAGAGGATATCAGAATTTGCATCATTACAAAAGCAGAAAGGCAACCTCAGCGTGAAGCAAAATGCCAGCCATGTCCTAAAGCTACAATATAATATCTCCATAAAGCTGTGTAAAGGCTTTTCACTTTCTACACCTTGTGCAGCACATCTTGAGCCTACACTGCCTATTGTGCATCACTGCTAGAGTGGACTTGAAGAGACAGAAAAATAGGGGAAAACTATTTCAAATTGGACAAGCAATAATGTAAGCCACTTTGTTTGAAGTGGTGAGAAGACAGAGAAAACGAGGCCTTATTTGAAGCCATAACAAATTGGATTTAGCTGGAATGGGCTGGAATGAAAAGAGAAGTAGGAGCAGGAGGAGAGTAGAGGGATGGGGATAGGTGGGGTTGAGCTACACCAGTCTAAGCGGTGAGATAACATTCATACAGTTGTAAGGCTATGATCACACTGCCTCGTTTGGCTTAATCTCAGGAGAGAACAGGTGCTTTTAGCATACCTGCACATTTACATACAAACCCATATGCACCTGTAGACATGAATATGACATAATATTGCTTTCATAAGACGCTGACATAATAAATCATTCTCATGAGCAGATAATTCTATTACATGTCCATCCAGCTATTCACTGCAGCGCAGTACAGGCACAAGTTCAATAACTGCATATGCGGGACTATATCACCATGCACCTACATCTGCCCTTAAAATTAAGGACAGGAGGTGAAGTTATTTCACTTCATGAAAAGTATAATGATTTAAAAAAAAAAAAATCACATAAATTGCTGTGGAGACCGAGATTCATAACTGTTGTAGGTAGCACCTCAATGAAGTAATCAAACATATCATACATAAACATACTATTACAGTACAACACAGTGCATTCTTTGTTTTGGCTATTATATCAGAATGAATCAGTATCTCTCAGATTTGCATGGTCAGATTGTACAAATGAGTGCTTATTTATGAGCTTTAGCGTTAATGACTTTTACTACTGGCTCTAAGCTCAACAAGCACTTGTAAGGCAAATTTAAGCTCTGCTCTTATAGCCAGTGCTGCCAGTTTGGGAATATGTTAGGAGATTAATGTGCCCAATCGCTGAGACTGTGACTAATGGAAACTATACAACTCGAGCAATGTACTTGTATTTAAACTTTTTTCTTGTAAAACATACAGCATGACTAATGTGCAGGTTTTTGCTATTTACATGAGCAATCTAATGATGTCTGATTCCACTCTGTGCCAGAGCTAAAAAAAATTACAGTAACAATGAGGATCCATGAGCTGATATGTTATGACGTACCATATGCTCAAAGGCAGAATTTACATTAAAAGCAGAAACGCTGATATACACTAAGGGGATGATTATTAAATTTCAAACATGCCAACGTGTGATTTTCAGTGTCTATGAGAGTGTCTATTTTTTTCCCCACAGTGTTGTGCCAACTTTTGCAAGCATACCTTGCCCAAAATGCTGCAGAAGGGGTAGAATTGAAAATGGACAAAGGCCAAGCTGGTCATTGCCCATGGCTCATCGAGTCTGTGTGTATGTCAATGTATACACTGCCAGGTTTCTGACAGATTCTTATTTGTACATAAATCGCACCCAGTAATCTCCTCAATTTTCGAGACAATTAAGCAGCGGAGAGAGAATGGATGGTTTGGCAACCCGTGAATTTTAATTTGCCAGCACGATGAGATTGAGAGGGGGAGGTGATGGTGTGTGTGCAGAGTGGGAAGTGGCTGCAGACGTGCGTAAGGAACAAACTTTTTTTTCTTTTTCTACTCGGTTGCTCTCATTTACTGGCCTCCCATGTGGACATGATGAGAACAACTCACTGCCAGAGGTTTTGTAATTGCAGCAAACCTGGCTGAGACAGCCAGGCTGCTGCCAGTAGTGGAAGCTGTATTTCAGGTAAGCTTGCCACCAGAGAAAATCCACAGGGTTCAGACAGACTCTGTTATGATCGCACCTCCAGACGAGAGGTGCTTTCCAATCAGTAGGGATAAGACCTATGCCCTAAACCTTGCACACTGAGATTTTACATGGCAAAGCAAGCCAGGGAGAAAAATCTCTAGAATACCTAGAAGCGGAACAGTCTTTGAATGCCCCCATCAGAATTTTAGGAAATATAAGTATAACAAAACAACAACAAAACCCATTCATACCATGTAACTCTCACATTAAACAGGTTTTATTTACATATAATAAAATAGCATCACTGTAATCTACACTAACTCAGCCATCCTTACTAAACTTTCTGATGGGAAGAATGTTTGTTTAAAAAAAGCTGCAAAGAAGATCTCATTTATAGAAGGGAAGGTGAAAAGGACATAAGTAGATACTACAGGTATACAATCTATACAGGTGCTAAACCATCCTCATGGCAGTGAAGAAAATCGCTACTCTCTCGGAAAATATTCTGATATCCCGCCATGGTTATTTGGGCCTATTTCAGAGAGGCCTGCAAACAAAACCCAAGTGGAAGGCATTGTCCTTAGATG
This sequence comes from Simochromis diagramma, assembly GCF_900408965.1. Classification (NCBI taxonomy): domain Eukaryota; kingdom Metazoa; phylum Chordata; class Actinopteri; order Cichliformes; family Cichlidae; genus Simochromis; species Simochromis diagramma. The sequence continues at coordinate 11,557,096 of NW_024386831.1, forward strand.
TGTTTTGTGAAGACAGATTTGGCAGCGAGTGGCAAAGGGCTGGAGATTAAATCAATAGGAGGAGAGCGAAGAGAGGTGGTGCCCATTTTTCACTGACTGGCACTTCCCACTGTTGTTTATTCTGGCAAGATACACACACACACACACACACACACACACACACACACACACACACACACACACACCCACACACACACACACACAAGAGACACAGACAGATGCATGCAGAGAAAGCTGTCGACCCACATAGCCACCACACGCGCACACACAGAGAAATCTATAATCAAGTGATTCATCCTGAATAATGTTATTCATGAGGAAACACTTCTAATGAGACTGAACATCCAACAGAGGCTCTATAAACCTCTTGTGTGTTCGCTTTCTTCAGTGAGTGTATGTGTATGTGTGCCTGAGGTTATCCTCATGCTGTGCTTATGTAGGAGTGATGTTTCTCACTGTGGATTTATGCTCATAAAGATTCAGGAAGAATTTATAGATTGCACATGGTGACACATAATTAAAGCTGTATTCATAGTGTTACAATTTCCTACATGAACGGTGAACTTTTCATTAAACAAATACAGTAACAGCATTTTTGTGAGGTGTGAGAGGAAAATAATATAGGAATACAATATCTTTCAGTTAAAACAACTCCGCACTTAAGACACAAACTAGTATTGACGATACCGTCACCAAGCATCAACAAATCAATTCTACCTTGGACTGCATTGTTCCCTTTCTGGCTAATTCTCTGTGTTATTTCTGCTTCCTTTGGTTTCTGTAGGCTAATATGTTTAAGTGGATACCATTTAACCAAGAACAGTCGTGAAAGCTTGAAAGAGAAAGCAACTAAACCTCTTTAGAAATGAAAGAAACCTAGTTGCCTGATAGCAGGATATAAGATGGAAGTTGGGACTGCATACACTGAGAAGCACAACTATGTGGCTGGGATAGTGTGCAGGTACATCTTTGCCGCATACAGAGTAGAAGTCCCCAAGTCCCGATGGGAGACTAAAGGTTGTTGAGAACAACAAGGATAAGGTTCCAGAAAGACAAGCAGATGCTGGCTAACCAACCTGATATAGTGGATGCTGATAATGAGTAGAAGAGTTGTGATTTGTAGTTGTTGATAGCAACATCAGGAAGAAGGAGCATGAGAAAATATAGAAACAGTGAAAGATACAAAGTCCAAAGTGATACCACTGGTAATAGCACTCTGGCTGAGTGGTGCGACAGAAACAACCTGCTGCTTAACACCGAGAAGACCAAGGAGCTCATCGTGGACTACAGGAGGAATGTTGACCCACATCCACCCATCCACATTAAGGGGACGGCTGTGGAGCGTGTGAGCAGCTTCAAGTTCCTGGGAGTCCACATCTCCGAGGATCTCATCTGGACGACCAACTGCTCCAAGCTGGTCAAGAAGGCTCACCAGCGCCTCTTCTTCTTGAGGACTCTGAGGAAGAACCACCTGTCCTCAGACATCCTGGTGAACTTCTATCGTTGCACCATCGAGAGCATCCTGACCAACTGTATAACAGTCTGGTACGGGAACTGCTCTGCCTCGGACCGGAAGGCGTTGCAGAGGGTCGTGAAAACTGCCCAGCGCATCGCCGGAGCACCACTTCCTGCCATAAAGGACATCTACAGGAAGCGGTGTCTGAAAAGGGCTGGGAAAATCATCAAAGACCCCAGTCACCCATCACATGGACTCTTCACCCTCCTGCCCTCTGGGAGGCGCTACAGGAGCCTCCGGACTAAGACCACCAGGTACCGGAACAGCTTCTTCCCCACAGCTGTCAGACTCCTGAACTCTGCCTCCTGACATCTGACCCACGTTAAACTCATGGACTGAACATACAAACACCCACAATGGACAACTGTACCCTCAAACACACAATAATAACATGGACTGAACCACCACTCACAACCACTAGCACTTTATATAGCCTCTGTAGAATTATCCACATATCTCACTTATCTTAACTGCACTACTGTATAGCTCTGTGTAATAATCATTCTGTACATTCGATAATCTTTAATCCTACAACTGTTTACAACTTGCATAGTTCCCACTTCTGTATAGCTGTATATCTCAGATTCTGTAAAGTTATTTATTTCATATTCTGTATAGTTTTTCATATTTATATCCTGTTCATACCCTGTACATAGCTTGTACTCACTACAGCCTGTACATACTTATAGTTATAGAATATTCACAACATACTTCATACCGTGTACATTATAACATTCCATAATAGACCCATTTCTGTAATATATTTACATATCTATATTATTGCTAATATTTATTGTAATATATCTATATCACTAAAGCACTTCTGGATGGATGCAAACTGCATTTCGTTGCCCTGTACCTGTGCATGTGCAATGACAATAAAGTTGAATTCTATTCTATTCTATTCTATTCTATTAGGAGTTGTAACCCCCCAAACTCAAACAGTAGCTCCAGCAGACTCCAAATAAAATCAGATGTCATCAGATGCTGCGCAGGTCCCCCAAACCGCCAGGCCTCTGAGAGGACCCAAGCCACCTGCTCACAAACCTTCAAAGAGAAATGGTCCAGTCTTCCAACTTGACTCACAGCAGGAAGTAGTCAGTGCCCTGTCAGCCTTTGACAGTGTGTAATTCAGTCCACAGTTTGTTAGGTTGTTGTTTGCACACATCTTGCATTCAAGGGATCATCTCTGATCGCCCACAAAACCTAGACATGGCCCAGCTGTTCATTCCTGGGAGCGTCTGCAGCTTCTTTTTTGGAATGGGAGGTAATGTTGGAGCACCAGCATAAACCTATACACAAAAATTCCCTCTTTGCGAGAGAGTTCACTCTTTAGTAAATTCAAGGAACTTTGCACTGAGCTACTAGGTGCTTCTTGGTCAGTATGGATGTTCCCTTTCTAGTCATCCATAATTCCCCCATGCAATGCATATAACCCCTCACACTGGATAAGCTGGCATAGTAGCATTGCATCAGCATTGCATACCACATGATCAGTCCTTGTCCATTCATGTCGACTGCCTTATTCCAGTAGCACACTTTTCATCAGTATGTACTGGTTCCCCAACCCCTGATTTGTATCTTGTTAAGTATGGTTTATGTTCTGTATCTCTCGCTCATGTTTTCAGTTAGGCTTGAGTAGTATATTGTGCTTGGTATTTGTTAGTAGCTCAGGAATTTAGATTCTATAGAAAATAATAACAACAGGTATATCAATCAAAGTGAAATGCACATTTTCTGTGATGTCGGTGTTGTTATAAAATACTGTGCATTTCCTTTTGAGTGCATAACATCAGACCCTGTAGAAAAGTGTGATTACAATGAATGATAGTAATTTTATAATACTGAATAGTGAGCAGCAAGAGAGCATGACTCATCTGTGCTATTTTTCTCTTTTATTATTCTGCCTCTTTTGCTCATTTTAACAGGGATGCCAGTATCTCTGGAGGCCACAGGATGTTTAGTGACTGTCTGTTTTGTGTTATCATATTGAGAATAATGGTGCAGTTTTATTGGAGACCGATGACATCAGTACAGAGATCTGCTTAATGCGGTACATGTTTAATGTATGGTTTAGATATAAAAAGACCCCAGTAGGCTCGGGAGAAGGTGAATCACTGTTTAAGGAATGAGGTGAAACAAATCGGACCAATGTGGAGGAGAAACTGAGAGAAAGGTGGGGGGGAATGATAACACAATAATGATGAAAGCGGTAGGCTTTCATTTCATTTTGAGCTCCCATGTCGGAATGAATTTAGAAAATGACATTAGTGGGCAGCTTGAATATGAACAATTTGTCTGTGCTCAGAATGAGTTAGCACTTTGCAAAAGGAAACCTTGTTCATATACATTTATTCTCTCTGATGAACCCTCAATGCAGATGCACTACCATACCTACAACCTAGACGAGGGGGGTTCTCTTTTATGTGAAAACAGAAAAATGTGCACCTGCACAAAACCATTCTCATAAGTACAAGTGCATCTGAGCAATATGCAATCATCTCTTTAATTAAAGATCAGCTAGTAAAACACTAAAAGTTGTGAATTAAAGGTATTGAAGAGAAGGATAAGTGATACTGACAATGTATTTTTTTTTTTATAAACTATGTCACCGTACAAACAATTATCCCCCACTGGTAAAAGTTCTTTTTGTTTTGAACTGTGCGCTGGGATGAATGCATAATGCCTATATCTTGTACTTTCATGTTTACTTCACTCTCTAGACAAATTATCTGTGATCTCAGAGACAAAAACCGGAATATTGTGACAGAAGTAATTTTCCATAGTTTCTTTTGACCCACAACAATTCCAAAAATATGAAAAGTAGTACTTTTCCTACATTTTGAGTGCACCTCACAGTGATGTATTCCAAACTCTTTGCATACTCTTATGCAAATATGATGTGCCTTTAAAAAGAGATAACATTTGGCTTGCATTTCAGCATGTGTTGTGTGTAGAATTCTAACACATACACACATTAGTACGCCCAGACAATCCTCAATTGTGCGTAAAGCATTCACGGATGCCTCAGAGCAAAGAGCTGGCCTGAATCTTTTTGTAGAATTAAGTCTCTTGTGTCTCGCTATTGCTACTATGTCAGGTTCAGCATTAATAAAAGGGGTTAGAGAAGCAATAAATGCCAGCTGAAGTCAAGTCAAGGGTTTTACTCACCAAGTGACCTATCATTTCTATTTTCTGACCTGTGCTCTGGCAGAAGCAGAGATGGAACACTAATAATAAATGATAAAAGATAAGTTTGTACACGTATAAAACTCAGCCCTTACAATCCCCAACAATTGCAATACTGGCAAAACTGTTTTGTCGTTTTGAAATACAACAACCAGCAATAAATATTTACAACTAATAATTTGATTTATGGGGCTATTTTGGATAGTTATTTTTTTCTGGGAGGAAATGTAAATTAACAGTATAAAACCGCTAATTCTCAGGTAATTGCTGGATGAAGTGTAATTTGAACTATTTTAAATTCTTTTAAAAAGTAGAACTGGTGAAATTCAGATTAGTTAAATGAGTTTTAAAGAGCAAATCAGGGCTGAATACATTTGCAGGTAAATTGGACTAACATAGGAAATTCCCTGATAATATGCAACTTAATCAGAGTAGTGCTTACAATATGGAAAACTATTGTACACTGGATAAATAGCATAATTGTTGTTGCTATTTTGTGAAAGCCACAGGCATCTGACAGATACTCACACTGTGTCCTTTTGCAAGAGACCAGTCTTACTCCTGACTTGTCACATTTGGAGACTTGGGCAGGCATCACGTTTAAACATTAGTAACTCATTAGTGTTATTTCTCAGTCTGTTAAAATTTTGAACCAAATCAGAATCTTTTCCTAATCCCTAATCCTAACCAAAGTTTTTGCCTTAATCTAGCCAAACATGGAGTAAAATGAAAGCAGGGCTTTGCTACCCATTAAAAGTTGAAAACACTGTTCAGCTTTAAAAAAGTGACAAAGCCCTGCTTGATAAACCCGGTAATGTAAAGTTTGTCCTTATCATTGGATACAGTGGGCACATCAAAGTACAAAATACCTTGTATCATTGTCTGATATCCAGTGTCTTTTCTGTCTAACACAATGGGAATGAGAAGAAGTTGACTGATATGAGATTCAAGACCCACCAATGCGGATGATATTTGTGAATGCCAGCTTTAAAATTCAAAGTCCACTATAGGAAACACGTGAAGTATATAGAAATCTTATTGGAAATATTAAATATTTGTGATGTTTATGGGAGCTTCAGATATCGGGTTCACTAAAAGATTCAGCAGAATGAGTTGGCCAGTATGAGCATGGAATCTCTAATAGCATGTAATTCGTAATTACATGTGCATGCACCTTTTTATCTATACTTACATTAACCTCCTAGGACCTGGCGTCCACATATGTGGACATCACATTTTGGGTTATTTAGACCAAAATACTCAATTTTGCTCTACATGGGCCTGATATCCACTTACGAGGACATTATATTGCTACTGTTCTATAAAAATTTTAAACAAATATCCTCATATGTGGCTCTTATTTTTCATAAAAACAAAAATAAGGTAAAAAAAAAATCTGGCTATTCTTTCTTTTTACATTCATTGGGCTCCAATATGCTCAAATATCAAAGAGAAATTAAAAATGCATGCCGTGGAAGAGTTCGGGTCTTAGGAGGTTAAAGAGGGTGACTGTTAAAGATCAGGCAGCATGGATAATCTTCTGATCTTACGATCAATAACATCATAACTCAATAACATGAGTAAGCTAAGATGATACATACCTATGAAACTGTGCTTTATCTAATCACAGTGGAGATGAAGGGGAAGTGTCTCATTCCATATGTTGTAACGTATGGGGTATGTATGCTGTTGCTAAAGAGCTGTCAAGCAGCCATCATGATAAGTGGGATTTACTCTCTTGACTCTGTATGAGCAGAGGCTGACCTTACTTAGTCATAGCTGTAGGTGTAAGTTATCTACCGTCAGACAATGAATATAAGCTGCTTTTAAATAGATAATGTATAATTCAGTCAAAGGTTTAGCTCATATCAGTGGAGAATAGCGTATGAACGTGATCATTTTTACTGGAAATTAAAATATCCATTTTTTCATGCAATGGAGAAAAAGCAAAAGGTCAAGTTTCATGTCACTGGTTGTATAAAAAAAATCAGAAAAATATAAGAGCCTGAAAGAATAACAACAATACAATATCATTAAGAATGCAAAGGGAATCCCTAAACTTTCTCTTTTTTTGGTTTTTGGAGCTTTTTCAACCATTCCTCCAACAATTACTGATCTAGTCAAACACATACTTTATCTCAAGTCTATTAGGCAGTTTAAGCCTGCCTTTTAAGACTCATGCATTTTAGCTGGGAAGAGAGTTTTTTTATAGCTTTGCTGTACATGTCAAGAATTTTAATTTTGTTGTGAATAAGTAGATTTAATGTTCACATAAGTGGGAGCTTGAATTGAGTGAAATAAACAAACAATACAAGAAAGTAAAGCACCCAGGGCTCTTTGCTTGAGAGAAAGCTAATATTTTTGAAGCCCATCATCCAGCTGGCTCTTATGAATGAATGCATGAAGGGTATCTTTTGACCTCACCACCCACAGAAGAAGGGACAAAGAGAAAGCTCAGACAGAAAGAGAAATATAAAGAACAATGGCACAGATGGAAATAAAGTAACACATTACATTTAATGCAGCTTTATGTACTGAAAGTTTATGCGAAATGTATCTTGAAATGTCCAATATCTGGGAAAGTCACAGTTTTGCACTTACTCAAATCAATTATGGAGTTTAATCCTTTTAAAGAATGACAATGCACACATGCATTTTGAGTTGTGCCTAAAAAGTAAGAAATAATTTTGTTCAAAGAGCTCTTGACTCATGAAAGTCTGACTGCAAGTTGGTGGAAAATGTGAAACATTATTACTCATTATGTAATAATTATGTTTATCCACATGGGTCAGTTTGATTTTGGAGATGTGCAGTATATGCACATATAACGTGAAACAACAGGGAGGCCACAGAGGTTTTCAGAATGATGCGGCATTTCATCGACGTCTACATCATCTAAGATCTGGTGATGTCATAGGAATTCAAGGAAGCTGGGGAGAAGGGTTAGGTCTACAACGAAAGGGCACAGAAAAAAATCAGGCCTATGCATGGCGAGGGCAAAGAAATGCAAACACTCAGCAGAAATTTATCCATCCATCCTTCCTTCTTTTTTTTTTTTTTTTAAAGCGAATCATCTTATACTGAGAGGTCAGAATGAAATGTTAAATGATGGTTTGGGAAAAGCTTGTTTCAGCAACTCACTCTTCACTTCTCTGTCTTTGTCTTTGCAGAGGCACTGGTTCACTGAACTCTAAAGTCAAGGCTGTGCATATAAAATCCTCAAGGGTCATTTGACCTTTCCAATCAGAAGCTGCAGAATCTATAGGGCATAGAAAGCTTCCAAAGAAATGTTATTTGCTCAAGGAGATAAATGAAGGGAGGTGGTTGTGGTTTTACTTTCATAATTATATTTTTCGATCAAATCAATAAATGCTGTAGATGACTTTGGAGTGCTAACCACATAAACAATATGACTTCTGGTTTTGCTGCCTTTCTCTCTCCTCTCATTCTTACAGTATTTCAATATTACCATGTTTCACTCGATGCCTAGTTGCACTCTAGTTATGCCATCTGGCTGTTTACTTGTTTCAAAGATAGATGTTTAGATTGCAAAGATTGCCAATACGTGCGGCAGAAATACACGCATACGCATGTTAAGATTATACCATTATCACTGCCTGATGAAGAGAGACAAATACAAACAGAAAAGGGATAAAAATGGTGATTGAAAAAGACAGCATTGGCAAAAGGTGTTATTTTGTGGGAATACGTACGTGTGTGCATGTATGACCCATATTATATTACTCTGCCTTGCTTTCTATCAGTGTATAGCTACTGCTGCCACCGTGCCAGCATGCTGGTATGCCAGGTCCCTACAGGCATCTTTGGGATCAGGTGGCAGGTTCATAACATACGGCAACAACATGACCTTGTCCTGGATGGGCCCGCTTGAGCCCAGTGACAGGGGCAACAGGGGCCAATGGGGTGAGTGAGAGTGGTGAAAAATGAGACACCAGATGGATATGTTAATATAGTTGGCATGCTGTAATCTGCTACTGTTCCTCTCTCTGTCTCTCTCTTCTGCTCTTACTCTTTTTCAGCCTGATTCGCTTGCTCAATTTGTCAATGAGCACACACAGCATAAAATGTCATTCTTAAAGCTTCAGAAAGAAGCAAATGACTGGGCTCCCTCTATCATGAGCCAGCCAGAGCTGTAGCCACACATAATCAAGTTTGTGGCGCAGACTCATTTAATTTGTGCCCTCTTCAATTACAGTAGCCTATAATTTACAAAAAAAAGTAAATACATAACAGAGGGAACTCAGCACACTAATTAAAACAGAGATCCAATCAAATATCAGCTAAAGCACTCAATACAATAATGATGAGTACAGATGGTGCAGTTGATGGGGTATTTTGTGGCAGTTTTTCTTTCTTTTTCACAGTTCCTGAGCCAAACATTTCAGCATTTGACTCTTTGGCATTGACTGGAAACCTTTAAAGTAGCATGAACCGATGTTTTTCTTTGAAAATTTTGTTCTTAAATGGATTTCATGACATTCTGCTATGAAATGTTTGCACACCCATGGGAACAACAGTAATCAGTAAGTATAAAAGATCAAAGTGTTTCTTAATTGCATACAGTATGTTGTGTATTTTTTCAATTAATTTAGCACAATTAAGACACTTGTTGGTGTGACTAAGTGTTTTTGGTTTTTTGCAATGAGATGAGGTACTTGTAGATAGAAACATAATTGATTTGTACACTCTTTCTGAAAGAAGAGTCTCCCAAGACTATGAATCAAGTAATATTGATTCATAGTCAAGATAAATTAATCATCATCTGGAAGTTTATATTCAGAATGAGTCACATCTTATGAAGAGCAATGTACGTACTTTGTATGTACAAAGTGCTCTGAGGCAATGATAACTGAAATGGTATTCAAAATGATAAACAGTTTAAATTTTTATTTAAAATTTGTTCCTTTGGTGTTCCATCAATCAGCAGAACTTTGTGTTTTTCTCAATCTGTTCTTCTCACATGAAGTATTGGGTCTGGTTGAATTTGCAGTTAGTGAGATGATTGCTGATATGTCACTATGTTTCAGTTTAAAGGTGTGTAGTGTCACTGACTGTTATATAATATAGTTAAAACTTGACAGGAGCTGTATATGACCCCCCTGTTACAATTGATAATTTGACATTGTACTTTGATCTGGCTAACCTTTTCTTCATACAGTCAAGTTTTCACGTCAATATATGCAGTCCTGTGAAAAACTAAGAATAGTTCCCAATTCAATAGCTTGTAGAACCAGCTTCAGCAGCAAGAACTTATATAATGATCATTTTCTATACGGCTTCATCATTCTCTCACATCGTTATGGAGGAATTTTGGCCCAATGTTTTTTACAATGTTGCTTCATTCACTGATCCAGATTTGCAGGCATTCGTTTATGCACAGATCTCTTAAGGTCCTACTACAACATTTCAATTGGGTCTGAACTTTGTCTGGACCGTTGCAAGACCTAGATTCTTTTCTTTTTCAGTCATTCTGTTGTGTATTTTCTGCTTTGCTTGAGATCATTGTTGATTGATCCAGATGAATGATCCAATTTCAGCCAAGCCAAGTCCCATTTGACTGTAGAGTTTTTTGGTATACAGAGAAATTCGGCCCTGGTCCTATGGCTGCGAAATAAGCCAAAATAATCACCTTTCCACCTCCATGTTTGACAGTTGGTATCAGGTGCTGGTATGTGTTTATTTTTCACCAAACACAGTGCGGTGTATTTTGGCCAGTCATCTCTACTTTGTTCTTGTCTGTCCAAAGGACATTGCTCCACAAGTCTTGTGGTTTGTTCAGAAGCAACTTTGCAAACTTAAGACATTTTGCCATGTTCTTTTTAGAGAGAAGATGCTTCTTTCCTGGCAACCCATCAAAACAAACCATACTTGTTCAGTCTTCCTCTAATAGTAGTGTCATGACCTTTAACATTTAAGATGTTAACTGTGGAGCCTGAGATGTAGCTCTTGGGTTTTTTGCAGTTTCTCTGAGCTTTGCACAGTCTGACCTTGGGGTGAATTTGCTGGGATATTGACACAAGTGCATCTGATTAGCAGTGCCTCCATGTTACTTTTCTTTTTTATTTCCTATAGAAGCAATAACGATGTACTTAGACTGCATAAATTCCTGTGAGAACTTTCTTTTTCTCATAACTGTACACAACTTGGAATTACTCTTAAATGGATATGTTGTTTATTGATACGTATTAAGAAAGACATCTGTGTTGTTTGTGACAACATACTGAGATATAGATTTTGTTTGTCACCTTCTAAACATTATTAAGGACAGTAAAGGAGTGCAGACTAAAAGAAAAGACTTACGAGTGAACTCTGCACATCATACTGTAAGTTTAACAATTACTCCTATGAGTAAAGTTTAAAATTACTTTTTCTGTGTTACTTAACTCGACTTGTGTGCCTCACAATTACAAGCAGCTGACCAATTAAAGAAAAAAAAAAATCCCCAAACAACATTAAGTGTCCCAGGAAGTATCTGGATTTTTTGACTTGACTGAATATATGATTGAGCATTAATCTTCAAAACCAATTTCCTCTCATTTGATGTTTTGATGATGTGGTGGAGCGCCATGTGACCAAGATGTTTTGCACGTGTGTGGGCACTATTATCTTTAAAGAGACCAACCACATCAGGGTGGATGGGTTAAAGGTGACTCTGAACATCTTTGTGAACCTGCAATAATTTGCAGCAAGAAGATCAAACCATACCATCAAAATGCTCTTTATAGCGTAAGAGAGCAGCAGAATCGCGTCACTATAGGAGTCAGACGGATTTCAGGATTCATTCAATGTCTGTATGCTGTCGAGCTGAATGTAAATACATTCCTCTATGAACTGAGTATAACCCTACGGCCAATGAAAATGTTTCACTGCTTATGTCATTAAATCCCAAAATGCATGGTTGTCAGTCTAGCCCTAAGTGTATTTGTCTTGACTCAGAGATATTTGACTCTCACGGAGATAATTTATGTTCTGCCAACAACATCATGATGCGATATTCCTTTATGTCCTTAATCGCATTGGTACAGCTTGTGCATCTGGCGTTTAACAACATAGGTTATGAGTCAGTTGTTGACTAAGGATGATGACTGCGAGAAACCGCAACTATTTAGAGCAGGGGTTTATTCGGATTTTTTCACCTCCCAAAGGTGGGACAGTCTCGCTATCTACTGAGCCTGGTCTGTTTGTGCTTTCCAGTGAGGGAGTGTATGGAGATTGCCTCGGGTTGTTTGCAAAGGGGTGGGTGTGTTGAAAGACTGCTGAGAAAGCACTTGAGTAAATATCAACTGCGTTTGATTTGAACTGTAATGTTGCCTACAGGAAGGGTCTTCAAGTGTGTACACTTCTTTATTTTCAAGTAGGATAGTGGGTAGTTCTTAAAGCTCCCTTAAATGGAAGCTGGACAAGACAATAACTGCACTGTACATGTTCAATACAAGCAATGAGCTGTCAGGTTACACTCTTTAGGCTGATGCAAATCTGGCTGGAGGCAATACTCGTGTGTAAATATAGTGTATAGACCTTCAATTGGCATCAACCCAAACCAAGTTTTTGAATCGGGAAGAAAAAAAGCATGGAATATTGATTTTCGGAAAATAACAAATTTACTTGTAGATTACTGTTTCGCTAGGTACCAGAGTGTGCACTGGTGCAGATCTTTATGGCAAATTGCCTGTGTGGTTGTTTGAAAGAAAATGTGATCAAGCAATTTTCCCTAGTGTGAAAATATTTTATCTGCAGGCATTTTCTTTTGAGTTACTATATTAACACAAAAGCATGCATTGGCCATATTTGATTTTCAATAATCAAATAGTTGTTTGATCTTTGATTGCCTCAATAAAATAGCTCATCATAAAATATACTTTACCCCCCTGGCTTTTCCCAACAGCAAATAGTTGTTTACATTGCAGTCAATCCTGTGAGCAAAGTGTATTAAATGCCTGCCCACTGTCAGTTATTTGTTTGGTGAGTTTGCCGTTTTACAGCCCGATAGTTCAAAACCCGGCAATAACTTGTCAGCTCTCAGACACTTTCAGTCAGAGGAGAAAACAGCATGCAACAAGGTTTGCACCTTACAACCAATCAATAAATGGAATAACTGCCACTTAGACCATTATACCATCCTTTTTTCAGTGCTGGAGTAATGAACTGTAATAGAGAAATGATAATAATGATGATAGTCATAATTAGTGGGATAATAACCAGGCAATCACTGGGTGTCGAAACGGGAGACATTAACTGTGATCTATGATTGATCTTTTGCGAGGCCGGCAGCTTGATAATCGAGCAGGAATTCTGTGGAATGGGTTGATGTAGAGAGTATCTGTTGAGTACCGAGTGTCTAATAAATGTTTGTTTTTTATTATTATTATTATGCTCCAGAAGCAAAAGTGTAATCAATCTGAATTCATGCTTGAAAGAAAATTATTTGCCGCATTTCCCCTTTCTTAATTGCAACCACACTATAAAACAACCTTGCTAACTGTGCAATGCAATTCAGCACAGTCACTCAAGTATAGCACCTTAAAGTGAAATTGGAGGCATTCAATTTGAGGTAGTCCTTTACATGAGTATTTTTATGTTATGCTGCATTACACTTTCAATAAAAGCTACCAGTTCGTTTGCTATTACTATTAACCAAGAAAAAACATCCTTCAATATTAATCAAATACTCAAAAGGTAAACTGAAAAATAAAACCAGACAGCATTGTCCATTCCTGAAATTCTTGCTATTTTTGTAATCTTAGTGTGTTTTGTCCACTGTCATTTCAGTAAATAATGCATACACTGTCTCCAGAGACAAATGAGCGATTGTATCTGCACATATATGCACGTGAGCATACAAAGACCTGCATGTGTGTGCAAATGTATGTCTATATATGATGGTGTGCATTTGAGCCCCCTTTTAAGAGTGCACTCTTGCCTGTCTGCACACTGCAATCCTCTATTGTGTGTGTGTGTGCATGTGTGTCTGATGGAAGTGGATTTTGTGGTAAGCCTTGGAGACAGTGAAGACTGTCATCAATATTGTACTTTCTTTTCCTCTGAGCTTTCGAATGTATCAACGTGTGTGTGTGTGTGTGTGTGTGTGTGTGTGTGTGTGTGTGTGTGTGTGTGCGCGCGCGTGTGTGTGCGGGTGTAAGACCATGAGTGTGTGAGGCCTTTATAGACAGCCCCAATTTGACAAAGGCAGCGTGAGACTTGCCTGCATGCTGTCAACGAGTTCTAACAAAAGCCAAATTGTAACAGGGGGATCCTGTCTCTGCCATGATAACAGCTTCAACAATGTGGAACCTTGAGTCCTGATCAGGAGAAATGAGTAGGACAGGTTTTCTATAGTTTAGCTTCATTTGCTTCATTTCTCAGATGATACCGATGACATCCCAACACAACCTTGAGCTGTGACAATTCTCCCGGGACCCTTGAAAGGGTTTAAAAAGAGCTGTTAGCTTATAAAATGTCCTATGCTGGCTTTTAAGATGTGCTCGGAAAAGGAATCTGCTCAAACAGGCTTCATAGGCACAGGGGCGCAGAACTGGATAAGGACAAGGAAAGTTAAAATACAAACATTGCAGTTTCATGTAATGATATTATTCAAATTTCCCTCAAACACTTGACATAAACAGGCCTGTATGAGCATAAACTAATTTCCAAACTCCCAAACCTCTAAACAACAAGTACCAGTACAACTATGCACTGAATAATTCTACAACTACTGTAGATGGTGTATTCACATCACATTTATATTGATAGCTACTGTATATCGCTTGAATCACAGTTATGCTAAATAAAACAGCAGAGCAGAGCCTAGGTCCTTGAATTAGGAAGCTTGCAGTTTTATGACTGTTAACATATCATGCACTTTTCAAACAGACAATATTTTCAAAGTTGTTCTGAAAAATGTAAGTTACACTTTGATCTAAACTTTTAATTTATTTACTTGGGGAAAAGGTTCTAGTGCAAGTAGTTAGCTATGTTTCTTGTTAAGGTAAGCTTCTTTTATGTAGGTTAACAGCTTAATTAAGCAGGTTATTTACTTAGGACATTATCACTTCCAAATTAGCCAAGTTAGTTAGTTTGCCTAAAAGAAACCCCCACAAAATACAAAAACTATCTTTGCTTTGTTTTAATATATCACTTTGAAAACAGTTCAGAATAGACTGTGTCCATACATGAAGACATAAATAAACTTTATGGTTACTCAGGTTGGTTGACTAGATTGAAAACTATAAATATCTAGTTTTACGTCCTCTGGGGTATGACATTTTGACACTCTATCCAAAATGTATTTCAAGGTGCCCAAGGTGAATCTTCATTTAACAAAACCCACCTGCTCTGGTTGTGCTAATGTAGGCAGTATGGCTCAATTCAAAGCAGGTGCTTTGGCATATCATTTCTCATGCCTCGATTGAGTAGAGACACAGAGTGGTTCTTTTCTGTAACAATGTCTGACTCTACATCTCTTGTCAGTCTGGTTATGCTTCTTGTTCTGTTCTGCAGTTTTAGTGAACTGGTTTTCTGGCTGCTGTAAGCTGTAGATGAAGCTGCGCAGGCGGATCTTCCAGAGAGGAGAATAGCTTGGTTTTAAGGTTAAGTAGTTGTTAATGGCTTACAAGCAAAAATGTAAGCTCTATTAGTTACTATATTATTCCCTTTTAAGACACCAGGCTGTAATTTAGGTGGGTGTCTTTTTATTATATGACATTTTCAGAAATGTTATTGCTTGTATACCTTTAATCAAAAAAGAAAATAAGAAAAAAATCTTTAAATATAATAAACTCTGATGAAAAAGGTTTGCAGACACAGAGGAATTTGTGCTTCTGAAGTCTGACTCATGTACTTGAAATTGGTTTTTTTTCCTGAGAAATAATTGAAGACAGAAGAAAAGAAAGAAAGAAAGAAATGTCCTTTCTATGAGTCAGAGACCACTGAAAATAACTGATGGTGTAGGTCTTTATGTGTGACCGTGTAACTTGACCTGCACTACAGCTACATCATAAGTCCACTCCCATTAACAATTTTATTGCTAATTGCAGTGAACTGGAATATGGAGAGGTTGAGACCATTAAAAGGTTTAATGGCATGATGGTTGTACTTGACTTTGATTGCTTTTTCTTTGCAGTTAGTCTCTCTCATTTTGGCAAGTGCATTATTAAAACACCAAAAAGACTTCTTCTCTACCAAAATTGATAGTGTTGGGAGCTACTTAAGACACTTCTAACATTTTTATATAGCAATAAATGATATATGCTGGGCAAATCTTTTAGCAGGGAGAGTATTTCAATTACAAAAACAAGATGCAAAACCTGCCAAACGTTCTGCCTCAACCACCGTGACGAGATAAACTAAGGTTTATGTAAATGAGGTAAGTCTAATTAATGGAGCAAATGACTACATATATCAATAAATTATAACTATTAATTTGGACTTTACATTTCAAAGGGCTAGCGAGATTAGCATTTAATAATTTCTTGTAAATGTGCATTTTTGCAGAATCGTGGGTGTGAAAAAAATGTTATTACAATTTACAGGAGGAACGACTGTGATATCACCTCATACATAAAAAGTGAATCTTTGACAAAGTACTATGGAGGCCACCATCTGATATTGTCATGCAGTAAGCAATGTATCACAATTAGTTAGTCCGCTTTCACCTTGTCCTCAATTCAAAGAGCTGGCAGGTATGTTGCAGCCCAGGTGGGTGAGATGTCACAGAGCCTGGCACCTGGCTCTGGCAAAACAGCGGACATGTCAACCAGACATCACACTCAAAAACACAAATCCACTCATTAATTTATCTTTGACCATAACTGCTCAAATAGACATGTTTGTAATTCATTCAGACTTACAGTTCACATTACCAGACTCTTAATCTGTTATATTGTTACACACACAGCAAGGTTTGAGTCAATTCTAGAGTAGCTAGTGAGGATGTATCTACAGTGGCAGCTTAGTAATTGAAAGTGAAGTGGGTCTAAGCCACAGGTGTCGAACTCCAGGCCTCGAGGGCCGGTGTCCTGCAAGTTATAGATGGATTCTTGATCCATCACCAGTGTTGGGTGTAATGCGTTACTAAGTAACGTGTTACTGTAATTAAATTACTTTTCCACTGAAAAATTACTGTTCATTTTTAGGTATTTTAATTACAGTTACTTACAATGTACTTGCGTTACATTGTAAAATAATTAAACTCGCTGAATATCATTATTTAATTTCAACAATTTATCTTCTAAACGTAGAAGTAAACTCTGCCACTTTAACATCGCTGTAGTGCAGGTGCACGTCATTTCGCGCCAGTTTGCTGCATAGTCGTATTCTAAAGCGGAAGATGTCGGACTCGGCTGAAGCGAGTGGCTCGAGTGGCTGTTTTATGAAGTGGACATACTCTTCACTTCTCTGAAACAAGCAGACAAGAACATTACAGTAATATGTAAGCTATGTCCTGGGGAGAAAAAACTATCGGCTGCTGTTAATAGCAGGAGTAATCTACTGAAGCGCCTGACACGGGAGCATAGACGAACACTTCTGAGCGATCCTTGTTCATCATCCATGGATGATGAACTAGGTCATTTTTGAGAAAAGTTAACCTCTGACCTTGAGGTCAAGAACACCGGAACTTGGACTTATCTGAGATTTTAAGTAGATGCACCTATGGTATGAACTTGAAAATCCTAGGTGATATCATTCTCGATTTATTGTGTTCACAAAATTTTCAGAAAACTTGACCTCTGACTTTAAATTTGAGGTCAAACGCATTGGGACAAACTCGGGTGTCCACACCACCTGCCCGCCCACCCAGTGAGGTCGACAATATCCCATCAGCCTTTTATGGCCAAGGGGTGAAAAAAAGACATCCTGGTTTTCAAGCATCTTTGTTTGCCGATAAGTGATGTGACTGGCTAAAAGTGAACTTTTTTCCCCCTAATGCCAAAAGAAAAAAAAAGCCCAAAACAACCAGAGCAGGTAAAATTTGAGCAGTTTGCATTTACTGGAACCTTACTACTGACTCGAGACACAATGGAAAAGCTTATGGAACAATATATAAGCTGATTTTTGTGGTGACACCAACTCACAAATTCCAGAATTCAAAATGTCCTTACATATGAACTGTAAACAAAGAATATGTGGAACTTGGCCCCTTTACAGCTGCGCACAAAAAAAAGAATCCCACAGAAAAGCTAGCCAAAACGCTTGTTTTGGCTAGTAAAATTGTAATGATGAGATTAAAAACAAGGCAACGCTAAAGTGCGACACTTTAGCGTTGCCTTGTTTTTAATCTCATCATTACAATTTTACTCAGAAGATAGAATCAGGAGACAGAATCAATAACAATTACAAATGTGCAAAGCAGTTCTTCGTTTTTATAATGCTTTAAAAAAAATATTTTGGTATTTTCTTGGCGGAGTCCCATACTTTTTCAAATGTAACATTAGAGTCCATGTTCACAACCTTTAGGTCACAAAGCAATTTAAAAAAAGACAGAAGGGGTTTTACACGAGCACACACACACATGCACGCATGTGTAGATCTCCAGATCTGTGTTTGCAGAGCCTGTTGATATCCTCTGGGAAATAAATATAAAATGTGAGGGAGAACTTATCAGGTAATGAAAAGTGTGGGGAGGATATTTAGGTATTTTAGTTTGTAAAAATACGCATCTCCAGCACAGTGTTTGGGTTTATTTCTGTTTGTGTTTATGAAAGGTTAAAAAGAAGTGAGATCATTTGTAGTTTGACACTGACACAAAGCGAAAGGAAAAGTGAAGTAAATAAAAATAAAAAAATACAACAAACTATTATATAGTACATTTTCTATGCTAAACAAAGCCTGTGGGCGTGTGCTTGTTTACTTGAGGGCATCACAATATGTATTTGTGCTTGTTTGCATGTGTTCAATCACTTTGTTAATGTTTGTGTTTTCAAGTTCGGATGTCTACAAGCTTCCGTTTACCTGTGTGAGTTTGTGTGTGTGTTTGGCAGTCACTCATTAGTGTCGACCCGTCTCCCTGAGCTGCCAGTCTCATCCATTGTGTGGGCTGCCTGCAGTCATCCATTTCCCCCACCTGGCCACATCCATCTTCGCTCAGCCAGACACTGTTAAAACTGTGTCACTGCTGCGTGTGTGTGTGTGTGTGTGTGTGTGTGTGTGTGTGAATGAGTGACTCAGTAAGGCAGAGTCAGAGGAAAAGAAAGAAAAGAAGAGAGAATGTTTTTTTCTCTTGTCTTGTTTGTGTTTTCTTTTGACTGACAACACTGCAACTATAAGTCAGTACAGTCGTATAGTCTTTGTATAGCCTTCTGTTCTTTACAGTGACTTATCTGTCTGCTGCCTTGCGGTGTGTGTTTTTGCATTCAGGCCAATCAAAGTTTCATGACCAAGTGTCACTTTTCTTAAAAAAAAAAAAAAAAATCAACAAACATTTTTCAGGTAGAACAAACCCCAACTACTAAGACCACAAGGCCATCCATCTGTACATCTTCCATCTGTTGATTTTCCACTGCTTATCTGGTCTGGGTCATAGTGGCAGTGGACTGAGCAAGGTATCCCAGATGTCCTTTTCAATTTTCTCTAGCCAAGCCCTCGATCTCTTCCTGGGAAAATCCCAAGGCATTCCCCGTCCAGATGGGAAATGTAATCCTTACAATGTGTTCTGCCCTCCCCTCCTGTTCCCAGTTACATGATCCAAAAATGCCTGCAGAGGAAGGCAGCAAGGACGTAATACTAATTGTATGCCTAAACCAATCAAATTAGCACCTTTTGATGTAAAGACACAGCTATTCTAACTTAAAATACCTTTTGGCTGCTCGTATCCATGTTCTATTCTTTCTTTAACAAACCAAAGCTTGTCACCGTGCTGGATGTGAGAATTTGAAAGCAGGAAGACTGGCAAATCCAGAGCTAATGCCTCAGGCTCAACAACCTTTTCACCATGTTCCAACACAACATCTACACTGCCACTGATGCTGCACCAGTCAGTCTATCAACCTCACGATTATTCGATTTTTTTCCTATTCATTTGGAGCAAAGACCCCAACCAGGTGAAAGCAAAACAGTATTTTCACAGCTATAAATAAAAAACAGTAATACAACTGCAGGTTATTATTTCAAAACCCCAGTAAGTGATTTTACTCGAGATGTTTTACTAGCTAGCTCATTATGTGGTGACATCTTGAGTTTAAAGATATTTCTGATTTTAAATTACATGCTTTTAAATCTTTAAGGTATTATTCTCGGGTATTACCCATGTGTCTCATTGTGGCCAAAAGGACAACTGTGTACTGTTCAAAAGAACTAAAGAATATTATCCAAATAGTTAACAATGAAATGTTCATTAGACAACAAAAAACACTGTCTGCACACAGCGGTGAATACAAACCTAAATGCATTTGATGTGTGTCAACTTCTGCCTGATTGGTAGTGAGCAAATAAACTCTATATGGCAAAAGACAGCAGTTTCTCAGAATGACACTTCTAGTTGACTCATAAATAAAATGATCGAAACCTGTAATTAATATGCAAACAGTATATGCTGTATATGCTAATGTGTTGGATTTCTATTAAACCCCTAATCAAGAGATATCAGCATCTCTGCAGATAGGGTTCCCCGTATCAATTATGATTTCATTTTTATTTGGATACACTGACAATTACAACAACATGTTGAATACAGGGTGCAACATGTTTCAAGACAGTCCTACAATTAAAAAAAAAAAAATGAAGATGGATCTTTATCAGGGCAATATCAGTAGAATCTCCAGATCTCAGCCATCCCTGTGTCAGTTTTTACACAGACTATCAAATGCTCTCCTCTTTCTCTCCCCTCTGTTTCTCAAAGCAAAGCATTCAAATTGCATTCAGATGTTTGATTCCAAGCAAGCTTTGGCAGATAGCACCCTTGCTCTCAAACCTCATGTTAAGACATGGAGCGCGGCGCAG
This sequence comes from Simochromis diagramma, assembly GCF_900408965.1. Taxonomy (NCBI): domain Eukaryota; kingdom Metazoa; phylum Chordata; class Actinopteri; order Cichliformes; family Cichlidae; genus Simochromis; species Simochromis diagramma. Next base: position 11,577,755 of record NW_024386831.1, read on the forward strand.
ATCACAAGCATCGAGCCTTTGATACTACCAAACCTTAGAAACGTCAACAAGTGTCCGCCTATCTCTCTTCCTCTCTTGCTCTTACTGTCTCCTTCTCTTTCATGTCCAATCTAATTAATTCTGAAGCTCTTTTTTCTTTTTTTTGCGGTGGTCTTTCATGATTACATAAATAACTATATGATTTAATGTTAGCGACCAGAATATAACCCCCCATCCCCACCTCCGATTCCCATGGGTAAATATTAGCTTGTTTAATTTAAGCGCATCTTCATGTCTGTTTTAATCACTTCTCAAGTTTAATTGAAACATTGTCCATTTGAATTTAAATTTAAGAGTAAGGAGTGCACCCCCTGCTAGGCTACCACAATCACTTCCTTCAAAAAAAAAAAAAAAAGGAAAACCAAAAACACTGCTGCAGTCATTTTAATTTATTAAGGTTTTCACATTAGTCCAAGAGCAGATCTTAGCCCTGAGGTCGATGGTGCCCTTGAAAAATTGTGTCTCGCCAAAAATAAATTTTTATTTAAATTTTTGCTTCCAATCATGACTACTAGGCAATAAATCAAAATACAAAATCATTAAATAATTTTTAAAAAGTAGTACTGCTGCTACTCCTCCTCCTATTACCACTAATTATAATACTATTCCATTTATATAGCCACTGTTAATATATGTTAAACACATACAAAGTCGGACTGTGCCATATACAGCACAGTAACAAATCTATGTAGCACTAGTTGCTTATAGGAACATGGCTTTACAAAGTGGGCTCAAAGGGAAAAATAAAACAACCGGCCAGTGGGTAGTTTATCACAGAGATCTGCGTATGGTGAGTCAACACTGCCTTATTACTGACATGAGAATAGAGAGTCCAATATTTGTACCAACAAAAGATTGCAAACAAAAATAAGCATCCATGGGAGCCTAGGGTATATTCTTCTTTCTACAGTGCTCAGACAAGAGGTACAGAAAAAGAAAAATTGGAGATTCACATACTGAAATAAATACAGACAGGAGAGGGAGAATAGACAAAGTAGACTGGGGAAATGAGTGAACTGAGTTTTCATTGGAACCCTGGGGATGTATGTAATGAGTTGGAGAGAAGCATGTTTGCCTAGTCTGGTTTACACTGAGAAATGACCCTGTGAAACACACAGTGTGGCCCTCTCATCACACACACATTCACACAATCACTGACTTGGAGGCAACCCAGGCCAGCAATGTTGACAAAAGAAGTAGAAAAGGTGGTGGTGTATTCAGTAAAGAATTTCTACTATAATGCTTGGCTCGGCGAGGCATTCCTACAGCGTAACGTTGTCCAAAATGTGGCATTGAATTGCTGTCACTACTTGATACTGAGACAAGTCTTATAGTTAATGGGACACCGAGCTGTTAAATAAAAAAATCACAAGCTCGATGGCATCATACAGACACTTCTTGTCACATTTTAATTGAACTTTTTAACACAGTGATTACAGATGCATTATTAATGCATTAATCCCTAGCACTTAAATCTGATGCTAAACCAGGACTTGTGATTTATTGGGATTGAGACAAGTGTCACCATTGCCACAACCAAGCAAATGCCAAGGACCAAGGACACCTTGTGTGGATCATTTGCACACTAGCTGCTTTGCAAAAAAGCAGTGTTGGACTTCTGGGAGTATAAACACTGCAACCTAGCATGAGCAGATATCCCACTCTATGTGAGACTGCACAGCATTTGTATCTACTGTCCCATATCTTGAGAAAATATCCCACATTTTGATTGGCCTCGGTATACAAAAGATGAACTCATGATTGTCTCAACAAGAAGTCCTTGCTGACAGTCTTGGTAGCTATAGCAATAAGTAATAGGGATATATATGTGAGACACCGTAGAAGACAAAAAGCAAGACAAAAATCAAAAGTTACGCACTAGGAAAAAGACATTTAAATAGAACAGACTATATGTCCTCCACGTGATCAGTGTCAATCCTTTTAACCCTCTCAGGCTCAAATTAAACTTTTTGTTGCTAATGCACAACCAAGTCCTGCAGTGGTACTTCTGAGTAAAAAAAACTCATAAAATATGTATGTGAGGTAATCAGGTTGTTAGTATTTAACTGTTGCAAATCTGCAACGCCTGCCTGGAGAGGGTTAACTGCATCCAACCACCTTCTTCTGCTCTGACAAAGATTGATGCAGAACGATGTAGTTGACAGAAAGTTGAAATAAGCTAAAAGGCTTAAAGAATTTCAGTACAATTCACGCAATATTTCCTCGATCTTTTCTTAGAATAGGCATTGCCAGCTTGTCAGTCTTAGTCTGATATGATTTTTTTTATGTGATTTTTTCTTTTTTTCTTTTTAAGAGCTTAGTGGCTCGATGAAACTTCAGCAGACAGATAGAAATATGTTCCAGTGGGTAAATTACTGCCTGTCCCAAGTTTGATGGCAGTCCTTCACACATTTCAATTGTTTCCACTTAATGTCAAACTCATAGTAGGGTCCAGTCCATGATTATCTGTGATTTAACTTAACTTTCTTTTTCTTTAAAAAAAAACCAAAAAAAAAACCATCAGTCTTACTTTAGAGGTGGAGATTCTTTCGAGAAACACTGAACAGTCTTTGAACTTTAAGAGAAGACTTGAGAAAACCGACTCGGGCACAGGGAGAACACACAAAGGAAGGCCATTACTTCAATTTGAAAGAGACCATTGGAGCCGATCTGCTAGTATGGTTAAAGGAAAACACTGGGAAGTGAAAATAATAAGTAATATGCAAGGCCAAGAGACAATATGAAAATTATGTGGTGTTGTGTTCACAACAGTGCAGGCCTGCTTGTTATCCTCTTAGATCATGTGTACATTAGACTCAATGTGCCTATGAACACATGTTCTATAGTATAACCTTTTGTATGGCTTACCAATAATAAATTCATAGTGGCGACTTTGTTTGAGGTGGTAGGCAGTTTAAACTTAAGATTTAAAGTCCTCCTCTTGTCAACTGCATTCCAATGCCTGATTTAATCATTAAGATATAACACTTATTGATATCGCAGTTATCACGCTGTATTATAGACCTTGTATTCAGTTGTGTAGAGCCAGAACTGACTAAACATATGACAAAGTCTACAAGTGGATTTCACTTCCCTTCCCAGGCAAATTAGTGTGATGGTTGAACCGTTTCCACATTTCACCCATCACCACTAATATAAAGACAAAGCTATTCATCAAGCCCCTTGTGTAAAACTTCTCCAAGAAGCTGTCCAGGTTGACTGGAAACAGCATTTCAGACTGCACTGTGCTTACCACAGCAAAACAGCAGAATAATAATTTTTTTTTTTTTACTTAGCAGTACCCAGATCAGTTCTAAATTACTCACATCACAACTACAACATATGGAAGAGAGTGCTGTTGGATTCAGAGAGTCAAAAACCAAGAAGTCATAAGGAAGAGAAAATGATTCTTAGTAACAGAACATGCAAGTATAAAACAAAATAGAGAAAAAAAGAAGAAAAGGAAGAAAATTCTGGGCATCATAGCTCTGCGTATGCGGTGGCTCTGATGAATATGCTCATTAGTATGGCTCTCATGACAGATCACTCCATTAATAATCTACGGCTATGATCATGGCCTTGACTGAGAGGGAGGACCACAGGGATGTTGCCTCAGAATGGAGCCCTGTCACTTGCAAGAACCTTAATAGCCATGTGAGGCCGCAAGAGTGCGTGCGCTGACGATAAACAGAATAAAAAATGTGTATTTTCAAGACGCAAGCTTAGATAGACGTTATTATGAGTCTCATTCAGAGAATTCTTTTTGTATTTATGAAGGACAATTTGTGTTTGTGTCAACTCAAGGGTGGGCACCTTATTAACCGAGGCCCCTGGTGGCTATTTGAGTCTCCAGGAGCGGTAGCCAATTATTGAAAACACAAAACAATATATGCATGGGACACACTGTAACACAACACAGTGGTAAATAATACATCATCATATCTACCCTTTATGAATTATAAATCTCTCCATGTTGACAACTGTTCACAGCAGGCATATATTTATTCATATACATGTAGCTTATCTCATTGTTTTTTGACAACGTAATTTGTATGATTAATTCTATACCATGAAAATGTTACACAGCATGGGGGTTTGTCAGCAGCGGCATGGCAAGACTAAATGCAAGCTATGATCGCCTTTGGTGTTAAATAAAAAGCACTTTATATGTGGTGTGATCACAACTGTGTCCCAAATTTAACTGATGGTTTAATATTTTCCCTTGGCAACTCACTTGGGCAAAGCCTGCTTCTGATGTAGCCAAAAACAGCAACTGAAAATTTTGTCTAAGATATTAAATCAGGGACTACAGGGATTACTAAGCCATTTTCCATTGTCATTCGGATTCTCCTGGCTTTTTAACCTGTTATTTTTCGGTGTGTATGACAATTTCATGAACCACTCAAAAAATGCAAGATATTTGGAGATTTAATCACAGACATGGGAAAGCCGCACACATTAACACAGTCATAAGAAACAGAACATTTTCATAGGACTCCGCAGTCCTGTGAATACCTACATCATCATACAGCCTATGATTCAGTAGCTTGTAGAACAACAACGAATAACTTGAAGTAATAATTGTCTGTATGACTTTATCAGTTTCTCATATCACTGTGGAAGATTTTTGACCCAACACTATTTTCCACTGTTGCCTCATTTCATTGTGTTTTGTACAGGTCTCTGAAAGCCCAGCCATAATATTTTGAATCAGGTTGAGGTTTGGCCTCTGACAGGGCCATTGCAACACCTTAATTCTTTTCTTTTCACCCATTTTGCTGTAGATTTGCTGTTGTGCTTGGGATCAATGTCCTGTTGCATGACTGACCTGGCTTGGGGTAAACACTTTACTCCAAAATGCTTTGGTATACAAACATGTTCATGGTCAAGTCAGTAACACTAAGGTGCCCAGCTCCCTTGGTTGCAAAACAATTGTTCACCCTTCCACTACTGTGCGTGAAAGTCAACAATTTGGTCTCGTTTTTCTGAAGAACATTTTTCTAGAGGTTTTGTGATTTGTTTAGATGCAAGTATGCAAACCTAAGCTGCATTGCTGCCATTTTCTTTTTAGAGGCCGGGGAATTCTCCCAGAAACCCTTCCAAATGACTCACACTTGTTCCACTTTTTTCCAATGTTACCGTCATGAACTTTAACATTTAACATGCTAACTGAGACCAGTCAGAGATGTAGCTCTTGGGTTTCTTGCGATTTTTTTTGAGTGCTGTACAATTTGATCTTGGGGTGAATTTGCTTCCACTCCTGGGGAGGTTGTCGCATTGTGTTGACACTAATCTAAATGCTTGAGACCAGCAGCCTGCCCACACTTTACATTTGCTGATGATCCCGTTAATCAAGAGTACTGAAGTAGAAGCATTTGGCTTTCTTATTTCCCATGAAAGCAGTAAAGGTACTGCACAGACTCCAGTGAAAACCTTTTTCATATGAGTCTGTGAAGGTTCTCAGTCATCCAGGTCATCGTAGTCAAAGGAGCTTGCAAAGAAAAGCGTCTGGACTTCTTTAAGTTGCTTGAAGACGTTTCACCTCTCATCCGAGAAGCTTCTTCAGTTCTAAGGTCAAATGGTGGAGAGTCCCAGATATAAACCTAGTGGGAGTTTCCCCCCACAGAGGGACAAAAGGACCCCCTGATGATCCTCTAATCGCCTGAGCCAAGGTGTGAAACTGGGTGTGGGTCCCAATCAGCCAGAGTTTCGGGTGAGGATGCCAATGTTCACATTTTGGACAGAGAGGACAGATGGTTTGAAAGAGGAGTGAAAGAAACCATCTATGTCCACTGTGAGCGACCATCTTTGAACAGAGGCGGGGGTTTACGACACCAACTCTCTGCCATCTATAATCCAGTTTTGAGATCCCTTCCCAGATGCCTTAACGCCCACTCACATCCTGGGCCATCTGACCTCAGGAATTCGCATGATAAGGTGGGGCCAGGTTTCACAATGAACACACCCGAAACTCTGGCTGATTGGGACCCACACCCAGTTTCACACCTTGGCTCAGGCGATTAGAGGATCATCAGGGGGTCCTTTTGTCCCTCTGTGGGGGGAAACTCCCACTAGGTTTATATCTGGGACTCTCCACCATTTGACCTTAGAACTGAAGAAGCTTCTCGGATGAGAGGTGAAACGTCTTCAAGCAACTTAAAGAAGTCCAGACGCTTTTCTTTGCAAGCTCCTTTGACCTTTTTCATATGACTTCATGTGTATCTGTCAGCTATTGATACTGACAACAAAATTCTAACAATTTGTAATAAACTCCATGATACTATAACACTGATTTCCTGCATTCCACACTTCCCCCACTAAAGTTAAGTAAGACTTTGAATTATTTACTTCACTTCTACATAGAGACGAGGAAACGGAGGTGCCGGTGTCTGCTGCTGAATCCATAAACACTCACACTTTACCAATAGCCACTCAGTTGTCCATGGCTTGTGGCCATGTGCTACGGACTAACATAAACACATTTTTTTTCTCAGTTTAGAAATTATGTTGTAATGCATTTGGCCTCTGTCGCTTGAAACATAATAGAACAGTATCGTTGTTGTTTTCCAAAGCAAATTCAAGCATGCATTCAATAAAAACCCTTGATGAATGAACCAGAATGCCACTCAAACCACGCACTAGGTTTATCACCAAATATCACTTAGAAAGTAAATACACTGACCATATTAGCAAATCATGTATTTTATACTTAAATAGGTAATAATGGCTCAGTTTCCTTACCTTGGCTATCTGGACACACCAATTGAGCAATAGCTGTGATCCAATGTTGTCTTTGTGCTCGTGGACATAGTCGAGCAGGCATCCGTGAGGCATCAGCTGTGTGACCAGCTGGATTGTCGGACTCAAGCAGACACCCAGCAGTCGGACCAGGTGCGGGTGCTCCATGCTAGCCATGATCAGAGCCTCCTGAATGACACAGATATACACTCAGGCATGTGGAGGGTAATGATTACAGGTGGCTGTTTTAATCTGTAACAGTATGTCAGCAATGTTTATTTCCAACAGTCGTCATTTTCAATAAACACATAAAAAATATGCTATTTATTAGAAACATGTCAGATTGTGTGATGGGTATGAGGTAAACTGTGCCAAAACAATTTGGCTGCAGAAAAGACTGAAATGTATTTATTTGTGTTTTTCTTTCTACTTGTAATATTTTTTTTATTTAATAATAAAAGAAATGCTTTTTCTTTTAGTTCTCCAAATTGTGAATGGATAAGAAGATGGCACTTTTCACTGCCTGAATTACAAGTTGAGTTTCAAGAAGTATTTTATTACTGGGAATGCTAATTACATACCTGAGGAGACCACTACATTAAAAAAAATGACTAGGATCCTAGCAGCACATCTCTCTCTCTCTCTTCAAATTTCTATTCATCTCTTCCTCATAGTTCCTGTCTGTTTTTCTTTGTCTGCAGGGACATATTGAGTGGAGCAGCACATGGTGGCATCACCCCACAAGTATGATAAGCTTCCCTTTCACTTTAGCCAAAGAAGAATTTGATGCTAAATGATGCTTTTGTACAGCCCCACTTTTAAAATAATACACCTGCATTAGGACACAAGCCTGAAAATTGTGTTTTCAGCACCAATTTTATATTTATTCTGATGTCTTGTTTTAGTCTACAGTGTGACACTCTTTTGAAAATAACCTGGAAACAGCCTTGGCTGTCTGGTGCGAGTGCTGGTTCTGGCAACTCCAGCACTCACAACGCTCACTGAACTGGCACACCTGAGACTCATCTTCACATCAAGTCTCTTCACTCCATGTTCAGTATCCCATGTGATACATGTGTGATGGCCAAATTCTAGCTCTTGCATTTTGGTCTCTAAACAATTTAGTTCTTTTGTAATGCTCCTGTACTTCAGGTCAACTCCTTATTATTACACCAGTTAGGTCTCCAAGCCAACTCATTTCTGAACCTTGTGCCAGCCTCTACTCATGGCCTGCTACAAAGAGTCAGCTACTCTGGACTAATGCAGTAAACTTCAGCTTCATATGTAACAAAGTTTCTGTGTCTGCTTTTAGATGAGCGATTTTAACTAAAACAAATGTTATTGTAGCTTGATGTTGTTCCCTTTCATCTGTCAGTATTTGTTGCTGCAGGGATTCCATTAAACAAAGATTTCACTAGTTAAAATCAAATTTGTAAGACCATGAATGCTTTTATGCCAATGTTTTTCTTGGTGGCCTAGAAGCAAAGGCAACACACAGATTTAGGTATCGGCTGTGTTTTGTGATATTTACGTCAACCTTAATGTTAGCTCAGACGAGCCTCTTGAACACACATTTATCATCTCTGACAGTGTCTTGTCTTCCCCCCTTATTTCTTACTGATATGCTGTGTCACCAAAACTGAGATGAACCACTCTCACAAAGGTAATTTTTAAACTTTCTCTTTCACTTCTATCAGTTTGATAAGAGTTTGAATGTTTCTTTCCCTAAATAAAATTCATACTCAAAACAACATTTCCTCATAGGTCAGGCTATTCTGCATTCTTTCATGATTGTTTTATGGCTTGTTTGTGCATGTGGAATGTGTCAGAATATTCACTGTGAGAACAGAGAACTAAGATTCTGCCTTCTGCCCAAGCCTTGAACATCCCACGGAGCACTGTTGAAGCGATCATTCAGAAATGGAAGGAGTATGGCACAACTGTAAACCTACCAAGACAAGGCCGTCCTCCTAAACTCACAGGCCGGACAAGGAGAGCGCTGATCAGAAATGCAGCCAAGAAGCCCATGGTGACTCTGGACGAGCTGCAGAGATCTACAGCTCAGGTGGGGGACTCTGTCCATAGGACAACTATTAGTCGTGCACTGCACAAAGTTGGCCTTTATGGAAGAGTGGCAAGAAGAAAGCCGTTGTTAACAGAAAACCATAAGAAGTCCCGTTTGCAGTTTGCCACAAGCCATGTGGGGGACCCAGCAAACATGTGGAAGAAGGTGCTCCGGTCAGATGAGACCAAAATGGAACTTTTTGGCCAAAATGCAAAACGCTATGTGTGGTGAAAAATTAACACTGCACATCACTCTGAACACACCATCCCCACTGTCAAATATGGTGGTGGCAGCATCGTGCTCTGGGGGTGCTTCTCTTCAGCAGGGACAGGGAAGCTGGTCAGAGTTGATGGGAAGATGGATGGAGCCAAATACAGGGCAATCTTGGAAGAAAACCTATTGGAGTCTGCAAAAGACTTGAGACTGGGGCGGAGGTTCACCTTCCAGCAGGACAACGACCCTAAACATAAAGCCAGGGCAACAATGGAATGGTTTAAAACAAAACATATCCATGTGTTAGACTGGCCCAGTCAAAGTCCAGATCTAAATCCAATCGAGAATCTGTGGGGAGATCTGAAAACTGCTGTTCACAAACGCTGTCCATCTAATCTGAGCTGGAGCTGTTTTGCAAAGAAGAATGGGCAAGGATTTCAGTCTCTAGATGTGCAAAGCTGGTAGAGACAGACCCTAAAAGACTGGCAGCTGTAATTGCAGCAAAAGGTGGTTCTACAAAGTATTGACTCAGGGGGCTGAATAATTACGCACACCCCACTTTTCAGTTATTTATTTGTAAAAAATGTTTGGAATCATGTATGATTTTTGTTACACTTCTCACGTGTGCACCACTTTGTGTTGGTCTTTCACGTGGAATTCCAATAAAATTGATTCATGTTTGTGGCTGTAATGTGACAAAATGTGGAAAAGTTCAAGGGGGCCGAATACTTTTGCAAGCCACTGCATATACAGACTAGCACCTTTTTCACAATATGTTGTACTGGGTCAGAATGTCAGAAGACAAATGCCAGACTCACACTTCTAGAAAATTCATCATGTTTACCAGCATAGACTGAACTGCCAAAGATCATAGGACCCCTTATTCTGTTTAAGGTTGAAGTTCCTCTTGAAGTGAACAGCAAGGTTCCACTCAGTCAAAAACAGTGCAATTTTATTCAAAACCTTGACATCAAAGTGACTTCGTACTTTGAGATTGTCAGCATTCTATGTAGTAAGCAAAAAAATGTAGTAAATAGACCAAGGTCAGATTGCTGCAAATCAGGAATATTTGCCTTTAAATATAGAGCAATGGTTTCTTTGTGCTGATGTTGTGTATTATGAAATCTTTCTGTTATACTCTACAGTATGTAGACACAAAGCAACTGAAGCTTGTAATATTGCATATGATTGCGACATAAACACTAACAGACCCCTATTAATCCCATGGTATAGAAACTCTCCAAAAGACAGAAACAGGCTTAAATTTGCTCACCTGCAACTTTACAACAATTGAAAATTCATCATCGGGTGGGTAGGTATACGCCAAAATACACAAGACAGGCAGGTGTGGCTGTTTGCTTTTACTGGGGAGAGAATCAATGCATAAAGCTCCAATGAACACTAACAGAGAGATGCAACCACTATACATTTTAGAACTGATATGGCTCATCTATCACAATGCTTACATAATGAGGTCCCTGTTTACATGCCAGTGATGGGTATAGTTACACTGAGGGTAATGGTAAATTGGGCCAAAGTCTTTGACTGACTGGCTTTTCCTTTCTGCCTGCAGGATTCCTTACAAGCAAATTTATATTGTGGTGTTTACTTAGCACTGCAGTGGGGTATCCTGTAATCTGTTAGCCCTGCATCCTATTCAGATCCCTTCTGTGAGCTATTATCCAGAAAACAAAATACTTCCACAGCATCCTAAAGAGCATTTCTTGAGGTTTCTATATATAAAATAAGTATATACAAGAATTATGCTAATTGAAAAACACATGACATGAGGAATTGTGACAATAGACTTTAAAGCCATTAAGTGGAGAGGTAGGGGCAGTAGTAGTTGTGGTTAGGTATTGTAAAAAGAGAGAGAGAGAGAATATGTCTGTGAATAACAAACCCTGTGAACATCCCTTTAGGCCCTGGAAAGCACTACTGTTGGGCTGAGATAACAGTTATATAAAACACAAAAAGGGATTTGCAGGGGTTGTTCTTTTTTGTACACTGACTGTATAAAGTTTACATCCCCACTGAATTGTAATTTTGCTGTTACAATTAAATACAAGCATTAGGAAACACTGTTTTTACAAACTTGTGCTACTTCTGTAGCTCGTCATGAAGGTAAACTGAAATAAGGTAGTTACAAATCTTCAGAATTGTATTAATATGTAATAATATTAAAACAATTTCTTTAAAAAAAAAAGCTAAACTGAAACTTTTTCTCTTTTCTGTGGATCACTGTTGAGAAGTGCTTTATAGATTGCTGCATTTTGTGCATTGTATGGATGTCTCACATTATTAAAACTGATATATTGGAGGGCCTTGGAGAATAATACCTGAGTAAAACATTAATAAAAAAGAAAATAAGATTTTAATTATCTTTAATCAAAACTAAAGGAATAGCATGCTCTAGCTGTTATCCTTACTGCATACACAAACATGCACACTCCTAAATGCATGCAGATCGATACACACATGCCAGTACTGCAGGGAATAAACACCCTTTCCTTTTGCCAAGCACTTGCTGAAAGGAGACAGGGTTGGTATTTTATTGTTAGCCATAAAAAAAAGAGAGGTTCCCTTCTCTTACTGCACCACAGGTAAGGAGTGGCAAACTCCTACACAGAACCAACCACACACACACGCATGTTGAAAGACAATCAATTCTCTGTGACATTCTTCAAACAGTCAGTGGCAAGTGAGACTGGGGCTTTGAGTGGCCTGCAGCTAGAAGGTCACCAGTCAGAAATCCCAGTCTGCCAGGAAAATAATGGATGGCAAAGTAAATGAATGGCACTCTGCTTTCCCTTTGTAACTACCACTGGTGTTCCCTGGAGCAGAAGCTTGAGCCCCCAGCTGCTCAGCAGTCAGTCATTAGAAGACCACTGTGGATCTAGACAGAGGTAATGGAAGGTATTCTTAAAAAGAGAAAAGAAACCCCAAAACTATTTATGAGGAAAATTAACCAAGTTTATGAGTAGATCCACATGGACACATGCCTTTCTGCTGTTATATACGTTATCTCCACTGTTTCTATTGCCCCTACATGTTGTTATCTCATTTCTCTGTCTGATTTTCTGATTGTCAGACAACCTCCCAAAGCACTTGGAACATAAATTAAACACATATGGGATATTCATCAAAGACATCGTGATAAAAATAGAAATGCTAACCCTCCAAAACTCTTCCTTTTAGACTGTCAAACTAAGTGCAAAACATGAGTGCAAGTGGGTCGCTTTCAATGTGTGTGTGTGTGTGTGTGTGTGTGTGTGTGTGTGTGCGTGCGTGCATGGGTACGTGTGTTGATATGAGTTATTTCATCTGCATTGCATCATCACAGGGTAATAATTTTGATTTTTTTTTCACTCTTCCTTTTGAAATGAGCCAAGATGTGAATGTTTTATAAATGGGGCCTAGTGCACTGTGCTAGGAGCCCATGGCATGGTGCGTGTATGTCTGCATATGTAGGGCTCCTACAGGCCCCTTATGGTTTCTAGTCTGCTGTTTGTGGGGTTCAACTTTAGTTGTTAGAGATTTCACTTTACAACCATCTGTGTAGCGCTTTTGTAGGTTAGTTTAGCGCTAAACTGAAGTTAACTTGTCAGCAACGAATGCAATGTACAGCTGGTTAAAGGCCTTTAAAAGAAAAGGTCAGTGTTCGCTCCCTTACATACTGTAAGTATAAATTGCAGCACCTTTAAACAGTGTGACTAACAGGCTTTGGAAGAAAAGGTTGTTACATTACATTTAGCTTGTAATTTACCTGCGTATATGTTATCTTTATAAAAGCTGAGTTTGAATTGTATTGTCAAGTCTCTTTTTTTGGATTTTGTTTTCAAGATACTCACATCCATGAATTCCACATTAGCCTTGGGTCCTGTGGCCTCATTTAGGATTTTAATGGCAACAGGGATTTTCACAGTTTCCCCCTCTGGGACCCAGATACCCTAAAGAAGAAACGCACACAGACACATACACACACACACACACACAACATGATGATGAGTCATTACACTAATTGCACAGTCACAAATCCTCTACTCACAGAAATGATGTTTAAAAAAAGTATTATAACTCCTGGAGGAACAGCAGGAATCTCAATAAATTGAGCGTTTTACACTCTAAATTCTACTTTGTCAGCTTTATAAATAACAACGTTCCATATTCTCACTGGCTGATTATAAAAATGAACTGCATGCTGTACGATTAAGGTTATTTCGCCCTTCAAAAAGACTTGGGCAAAACTATTTAATCATTTTGAAGTATCTAATTTTAGGGAGGTTTAAAGTGATTTAACAGCTGCCAAAGTGGATGGAATATTTGAAAGAGGAGAAAAATGAAGTACCTCTCAACTTTTTCAAAGTGATTAAAATGTGTTCCACCTTTGTTCCACCCTTATGTGACTACACATCCAGAGTGACAGAAGGCCTAGATTTCACACTTAGCCAAAAAACAACTATCCCATCAAAGAATTATCGTCATTAGGTGATAATGACAATCGATTTGATGCAGTTTTATGTTCCCTTTTACATGTAATTCTGCAGATGATCATTATTCAGCACAATAATTTAAGGGCACACTTTATGAAAGCTTGGACATCGATGTTCTAACTGGAAAAAATGGTTTACAGGTTTGTAAATGCCTCAGTTTATTAACAACACATTTATTTAAAACTGCATCTGCAAACGGGCTGCTACAGCTAACGCTGCAGAATAAAATGACATATTTTACATTAGGAGAACCTCCTGGGAAGGTGTCTATGCCATCTCCGTGCCATGTCCTCCTGTTTTGCTTTGAGTTTTTTTTTTTTTTTTTTGCACATACAATGTATACCATATACTTGCCTAGCCATCCATCACTATGCTACACCACTAATACAGACCTACACACACCTTTCTTAATTTATTTAATTGCTTGTGATCTATGAGCGGGTTGCAACACATGAACTGCACATTGTGACAGAACATGTGACAGAAGAATCTATAGCTCCAAGTTGTTCTCTTAATGGTGAAATGCTGAGTTGAGCCAGTTAAGCATATTGCCACCAACTATGGATATGGGTCAAATCAAGGAACAGCATGTGGCCTTAGTTTTATTAAACATAAACCTAAATATTGCTACACTTTAATTAACTAACTGTGTTTTAGCTGTATGAGCCATCCTATAAAGCACTCAGTTTACAAGTTGGTCTAAATGCTGAACCTATGAACTCTCAGCTATGGAGATTAGGTACAAGTCTGATGTCTTCTGGCTGTAAAAGACCTGTCAGGGTTCTATAGCTCACCTATAAGACTTGAAACTGACTATACAGCATATCCTTACAAGTCTAGAAGTGCCTTGAAATTTCCCAGGAGAGCATGCAAGACCTTGCTTTGAAAAAGGACATACACTGATGCCACATACCTCTGGCCTAAAAAAAAGTGCTACAATGAGAATGGGTGGACACAAAAAAAGACGAATTATAATTTCAGTGAGAGAAAGTCTGCTCTTTCTAATTTCAGATTTTTTTTTTTTCCAACTTCTACCCAACCCTTCATTGCTCTTATGGTGACCTCAGCTACCTCTTATTTCACTGTCACCCCAGGGGTCTCAGTGTCTGCTATTACTTATTCTTTTCATCTCCCGCCTCCAGCCTTCCATCTCATTTCCTGTCATTAATGATCCTGCAATGTCCCTCTTGTCTTTTTCTCATGAAGTGAGAATGTGAACACAATGTGACATCATGGTTTCACTTTTAGTAGAGGAGCAGTTAAGTATTTGAAGCTAAAATGCAAATAGTCACTATTAATTCACATTTGATTGTATTTTACCTTGTAAACAGTTCCAAAAGCTCCGGAGCCGAGGATCTTGACTCTTTTGAGTTCTGTTTCTTTCAGGATGCGAAGCTGGGCTTGATTGGGTGCCGTTCCACTGGGTGTTAAAGGTTCCACCAACTAAGAATGCAATAAATAAGTCAGTGAGTGCTGGAAGACAAGTCTAGAATCTACATAACAAAAGCTACTAAGATTAATTCATAATACTTTTAATTAAAACATCACAACTTATCACAGGATTAGTCCAATTGCTTGTTGCTGAGCAATTAAATGCAATTTAGCTTCTCAGGATCTCAGGAACACACTTCCATATTAGAAAAAAACAAAACAAATAAAACCCCAAAATAAAACACACCTTTCTTCCATGCAAAATCCTTCTTTAGAGGATAGGACAGTTTCTAAAAGCTGTGACCCAAATTCCAGGAAGTCAGGTAGTGAGACAGGTTGTACAATAACAATAACAATAAAACTGAAATTACTATTTAAATTGTAGAAAAACAAGAGTAATTTCATACAAAAGTTTGACTCAAATGCAACATTTACTCTTAAGGAAGGTTCCAGTGGGTAAGAAAAGTACACACACACACTGGGTGGGTGGACAGGCAACATGAACACCCAAGTTTGTGACACTGATAACTCAAGAACGAAGCAACGTAGGACTTTCAAATTTATACTACAGGTGTTTCTACTAAAAATCTCAGATGAGTTTGAATCTCAAGGTTAGAGGTCAAATTTTCTGAAAAACTTGTGACTCAAGAACAAAGCGACATTGGAGTTTCAAATTGATACCATAGGTGTATCTACTAAAATCAAGACAGCTGGTTGTAGTTACGTTTATTGCCCCTGCACTTGTGGTTACAGTAGGGTTGTAATGGAATTTTTTTCCAGGAAGATAAATCTAGACTATGATGAACCATTATTATGACGTTCTCTACGGTAAAAGGAAGTGAAAGCGATACTACATGGGAACAGAAGAGAGTGATGGAGAAAGGTGGATGAAAACAGAGAAAGACCGGGGGAGACAGATAATTGAGGCAGCTGAACGGGAGTTGAAATTTTTGTTGTCTCATTACTGCTCAAGTGGAGGAACAAACAGATGAAATAGTAGGAGAAGCAGAAAGATTATATCCGAGGAGGGAGGAAGGAAGATGTGGAGCGGGAAAGGAACTGTAGCAGAAACAACAACAAGACAGCGATGGAGAAGCGAGCTGCTGAATTAGTCAGAGGATGCAAAAGCATAAGTGAGAGAGCAATATAAGGAGAATTAAAGGAGAGGGCGGAAGATTAGAGAGGGAGAGAGGACAGAGAGAGCCTAACAGACAGAGTGTAAATCAGCCTGGCTGTGCTTGGCAGCTTCTGTCCCTCTGGCTTATGGTTACCATTTGATTAAAAACAATAGCCATTCTTCATTTAAATGGAATAACAAATCAGCTTCTGCAGGGTGGAAACAAGTAGGCTGGGGGGCCACAAACACACCCAGGACAATACAGACGTCTTTAAAATGATCTAACCGTACACACACAAAGGCAAAGCTCTATGCTATTTCCACTGTGCTGGGAGCTGTCCAGCATTAGTGGTGCTGAAGATGTTGAGGCTGTGTAGCAGCCGAACAGCAGCAAATGTAGCTATCCACCTTCTCTCTCTACACTGCATTTCTGAACCTGAAGCAAGTGCTGCCTGAAATATACTGATCAAAATATTAACACCACATATCAGATCTTGATGAATGAAATATTTAAGTTAACATACACTATATGTGCAAAAATACTGAGTCACCTACACATTACATCTACAGGAGGTCCAAGGTCCATGGAAACCATGCCATTGAGCTCTCGGTGCACGGTGTTTGTGTTGATGTTATTTGCCACTGTGCAATTATTGAATCATCAGAGCCATGGCAACCTTTACACACAACACACCTCAGCACTCAGCGACCCTTCTCTGTAACTTTATGTGGTCTTCAATTTTGTGGTTGAGTTGCTGCAGTTCCTAACTGCTTCCACTCTAAAATAATTCCACTAACAGGTGATTGTGGAATATCTAAGAGCAAAAAGAATTTTGTGAATTGTCTTATTGTAACAAAGGGTTCCTGCCGCAATATTGCACTCAAATTCAGTAAGTAAAATAATGTAATTTGTTGAAAACAACGGTTAGTGGAATCTAAAGTGCTCAGTCATTTGCAGACTAAATTCAAAGTCATACCAAAAATCTAAATTAAATTGCTCAAGTGTTGCTTCATTGTTTTAAGCAGTTTATATGTTGCTATTCTATTAATGTGGTGAGCTGGGCAAAATGACATTAAAACCATTAGACAAACATTTCACGTGCAGACTGATCTGATTAGATCTATAGTCCATCAACATTTTCTTTTAACAAGTCTAAAATTATTTGTTATATAGTGATAGGATCAGGGCGAAACTGATGCGCAGTGCCTGAAAACTAACTAGTTTCAGACTTTATTTTAAGCAAATGACTATTAATCAATGAACCTGCAATATAAGACTTTCCCTGCAATTACATAAAATGCATAATTTAATGTAAATACTAAAAATTAAGGAAAAATTATCTTTTTTTTTTGCACCCCAGAAACAAATTAAGACAGGATGGTTTCAAAGAGAAAAAAAGATTTCCCATTTCCTTCTCTGCTCCTTCATTCTATTTCTTTATCTGTCCTTGGAGCCAGCCGCTACTTTTGGAGCATCTAATACAATTATTGGGTCATAAATACAGTATTTTTTATTAAATAAATGACATGTAACAAGAAAGGCTCTGTAATATATTAAAATAGTGCCTGAATTTATGTATGACTACTAAAAAGAGACTAATGTAAGTACTCAAGAAATAGTGGCAGTTTAAGGGTGGACCATATATGAATGGGTATAAAAGAAGTATAATAATTTATCATCTTGATGCTATTTTTTTTTCAAGACTCTTCACTGATACTTGTGCCCTGAATAGAGAAAAAGCACTGAAATGAGACCTTATTCTCAGTGTGGACACATAAGTACATTAGATGAAGTACTCTTCTGTTTTTTTTAGATAAAGAAAGAGTACTTTTGCCTCTTCTAATGGTATACTCCCTTAGCTCTTCCTAAAAGAAGTGCCCCTATAATGCACTATAGGATATTCAAACCTGAGTCGTCAGAGTTTCTAAAACTTTCTACAGTTCTGCAATAGTTATTTAAAATCCACCAGTCAGTCTCTATTTTATTTCTTTTTGCTTTTTTCAGTCTTGTTTTTCTCATATTTTGCACAAGCACAGGCCTGCAAGCACATACAAATGAAAACGTCACATCCATATATATTTCCTATGTCTACGCATTTTGACATAACAAAGTAATGTCATGAATTGCATTGTAGTAAAAACGGTGGCATTATAAAGGCTTTCTTAAAAAAAACAACAAAACACTTTTATTGCACAAAATGACACATTGTACATGTGTGTTCATTATGATGGGGACATTTGTTAGATAGGTTTATAGTCTTAAATGGTAATTATGTGACAATTTATCTTAGGCCATATTAAAAGTATTCCAAAAGTAATGTAACAAATTATTTTCTCTGGAGACTAATTAAGTAACATAGTGCATTACATTTTTTAAAATAATGAGCAATGTGTAATATGTTTCAAAAGCAAAACAAATATCTTGTGATTCCACAAAAGACCATTTTCATCCATTTGCTCTGTGATTGTGAATTAATGAGTCTGAGAGGAGGAAACAAACTAACTAATGAACCAAACACTGGTACGTAAGAGGCAAAATTCCAATCAACTTTGAAATGAATGAATACATTTACAAGGAAAATCGATGCATTTTAATAAATAATGGCCTACATTTCCCAAATTAAATACAACAAGCTCACTATAGTGAAAGGTGTAGCAGTAGGGGTGATGTAGACAGCAATAAACTTTCATTTGTCTATTTTGCACTTCCTGGTGAACAAAGATATATCCATACTTCTTTATTTATTGACATTTGTTGTTTTCTTCTGAATAGGTCATTTTACTGTAACCTCTCCTCAAAGTCTGGAAGGATGGTTTGTGATAACGTGTTGATTTGGGGACAAAATCAGTTGTATTTATTTACTGATAAATCCAATTGCAATGTAGCCTGTAATTTGATTATGTAATCTTCTCCAGGCATAACAGTACCTTGGCATATTAGAGGGAAACAAATACGAGAAACAGAGCCAAGATTAAAGTAATAAATTTTACTTTTAGTTCTTTAAAACTATGGCAGAGTTATTTGCACTAATGGGATCCAATTTTAGAGGCGTATACTATAAGATCTCTGTTGACACAAAACATTTAGCATAATTTGGGCCAAGGTAACTTAACCTATGTCCTTAGTTTCTGATTATCTTTCAGTGCAACAAACAGCATGCTCTTTCTCGCTGGAACATCAGCTTTTTTTTTTTAACTTAATCCACTTTCCTGTTTACCTCTGTCTCCAGGAAGCGGCGAAGGGCCCTCTTTTTCTTAATGTTCTTCCGTCGCACAGACACTGCTACACTGAGTACCATGATCACCACCATGAAGAGTCCTCCGATTACGCCTGCTGCAATCAGAGGGGTTCTGAAGAAAAGACATTGGAGAAGGAAAGGGAAGAAAATACATAAAGAACAAAGGGCATGCAATGAAATTACAGAAAAGGAAGAATGTTACTGGGTATCAGTATAGAAGATCACACACAAGCACAAACTAAACTAAAAATACATCAAGCAAACATCGGGCTTATACAAGCACAAAGATTAACACACATAACATGTTTCTACAATATATATCCATGTGGCCGATCCCTTAAAAACCTCTTCACCTTCGGTTTTTGTGTATTTTCCCACTAAGCTTCATGTGGTAACAAATATCCCTCCATGCCCTCTCATTAAAATCGGGGCTGAGATCAAAAACATGGAAATAATCTTCAAAGAGAATCCTCAGAACCACACTGATGCTGTCACTTGAAATGAAGAATCTCAATATTTTTACTGATATGCACCTCAAACTGTCCGAGTTGGCTGTCTGATATACTCGGCCATGGCTGGTTTATTTGATCTATCGGAAGAACCGTTCATAATCAAAATAAGGATGTTATTCAGGGTTGTATATTACGGACTTCAAGGATACACCTCTATAAAATGATATCACATTCAGCCCTGTTCATGGGAAATGAAGAATGCTTTATCTCTCTGTCATCACAGTCTGTGGCTGCACAGGGGAAATCTCTATACATGTGATGGTTAAAAGAAAGGGGGTCTAACCAATGAAGACACGCAGGCACTATTACCTTACTTTAGATAGAGACAGGTGTCAAATTCAAGGGAAAAAAAGCAGAAAAGGTGCAACGCATTATTGTATAGTATTTTAATATAGTATATTATTGCATGCTCCACTGAATTTCTAAAAATGTTGAGCAGGCACAATTGATTCAGATTTTGTAAAAAGATTGCAAGTGACTTTCAAGGAGGGTTTAATGTTTCAGTCCCATAGACTTCATTATTCATAAGTGCTTCAATAGCACAGTGACTAAATTACAGATTGTTGCATTTGTATTTAGAGCTATCAAAAAGACACAAGTACATAACTAGGGTCAGAAATTATGGTTGTACCCATTTAGTGACTCTGATGTTTGGGCATCTGGGCATATGCTGTGATCGGGGCTTTTTCTGGTGTGCCTTGGCTCTATTTATCCTCTTACCTATCACCATCACTGAATCACAATTAACTTGAGTCAACTTGATCAACTTTATCCTATGATTTGTGACTGGAGCTGTTGTGGTGGCATCACACCTTACTTAGACACTATATGTTATCCTAGTCTTAATTTTACCCCAATCTGTGTCTTGGAACCAACAGTGAAGGAGAAAAAAAATACTCTAGATATATAAAAACTGTGGTTCTTTAGATTGTCCACTAAAGACTTTGGATAATTATAAAATGCCCTGGTGACTCCATGGCATCATCACGATTCTTTGGTGAAACAGCTTGATCGTTGCCAACATACACAGGTTTGTTTCTCGGAAAGAAGAGATTGAGGCCATTTTAAAATCCATTTTAAAATTGCTCTGAAGCTACAACCAGGTGATGTTTACCTTATTTTTGAGGCTTACTAATATCTGCAGATGCAACACACTTACTTTATCATTTACATGCGATATGTATATACAAAGATAGCAACACTGGTTTCTTGCTGCCACAATGAAATGATTAGGCAGCTAGTAAATACAATAAAGTAATTCAGTGCACCCGGGGGTGAAATGCACCAGCATATAATGCCTGTGAAGCCCTGCACTGCTTCTACAATCTGGGTTTTATATGGATTAAACAAATGAGATATGGTATAACGAGATGATTAGTGAGCTTTAGAGGTGCTGGTAGACTATTTTGGAAAATAACCTAGACTAATTGTTCTCCCCATTTCTCATCTTTATGCTGTTATCTATCTCTTGGTGTTACCTCCATATTTAATGGGCAGTTATGAAAGTGGTATCGATCTTCTCATCTAACTCTCAGCTAGACAGCAATGGTTTTTTTTGTGTTTTTCTCCACAAAATATCAATAAATTTCTTAAACAGAAAAGTTTAAGAGAGAGTGGTAAATGTAAATATTATGTTTGATTTCATTAACTTACGCGCTGCAGTTTCACTACGGATGCATTTCAAAGCAGAGCAATGAAGCTAATTTGTGTGAAATGAAAGCCACACGGTTAATTTTGTGCACGTCTTATTGTTATAGAATGAAAAGAAAACTGATGGTGAAAGACACCGTCAGCATGGCACTGGCAGTAGCTACATGAGGGTTTTCTCACAATGACAAATGTCATTTGGCATCGGGATAAACAGCTAATGTGCAATTCATTCTATACACTCAAATTTGGTGGCTTTTGCACACTCAGCAGAAACTTGATAGCACTGGGTTGAATCTCCTTCTGCCCTCAGAACTAGATCTAGATTTGAAACATTTCGACAAAACGATGGAAACACTCCTCACAGATTTGACGTCAGCTATACATTCATGTATGCAAACATCCCACTTCACTACAAAGGTGCTGTACTGGACTGAGATCTGGTGACTTCGAGGCCCTTTAAGAACTCACTGCTGTGTGTGAAACCAGTCGGAGATGGTGTGAGCTTTGTGGCATGGTCTGCTGCTTTCTGCTTGAAGCAGCTATTGGAAGATGCATGTTCTATGGTCATAAAGGGATGGACATGAAAACAATACTCAGATAGGTTGTGGTGTTTAAATGATGCTCATTTGGCACTGAGGACCCTGAAGTGTGGGCTCCTTATCCCCCATCAAATTACACCACCAGCAGCAGCCAGAACTGTTAATAAAAGGCTGGATGGATCCATGTTTTCAGTTTTTTTTGAATATTGCCGCAGAAATCAAAATTCATCAAACCGGGAAAGATTTTTTCCTTCTATTGTATGATTTTATTGAGCCAATGCAACATGTAGTCTCACCTATTTGCTCTTAGCTGACAGGAGTGACACCTGGTCAGGGCTTCTGCTGCTCTAGCCAATGTGCTTCAAGGTTTGACGTGCTGTGCATTTGGAATGGCTCTTCTGCATACCACAGATGTAACGAATGGTTATTTGACTTACTCTTGCCTTTTTGTCAGTTTGAAAAAGTATAGTTATTTTCCTCTAACTTCTGGCATCAACAAGGCATTTTACCCAGAGAACTGCTGCATATTTTTTTTTTCTTTTTCAGAACATTCTCCATAAACCCTAGAGATGGCTATGTGGGAAAATCCCAGTAGATCAGCAATTTCTGAAATACTGCCATTAGAAGATTTTGTGTAAAAAAAAGAAAAAAAAGAAAAGAAAAAGGCTTTGTGTAATGACATGACACTTTCAGCTATGCTCAAAAATGACACATCTAACAGTTAACAGATTTACTACTTGTGTGACACATCAGAGCAGGCAACTAGACCTGATAGCTGTGGCTACAGCTACATCCTGGCCAGAGCTATCAGAGATCTGATAAAAGCTGATCTCTTCACAAGGTCGGCTGATAGTTACTTTCAGCCATCTGCTGCAGTCCCCATTCATCCTACTGGCAGTTTCCCAAATATTATTTCAGAAGCACACTTGTAGATTTAGTCTTTTGAAGGATATGACTTGTTTTTTCTGAGCTACAGTAGAAGCTTCAAGATACTGAATACTGATTGGTCAGTATCAGGCGGAATATACAGTAAATGCCTTTACAGTGATTATCTCTATGTGAATGTACGCTGTGCTGCAAGACGGTAAAAGCTTCTTTCGTTTCACTTTTTTTGACACCCACTTTGATAGTCATCTCATTACATTTACCTTTTACCTGAAATTTGTATATAGTATTCTTTTTGATGTGCTGGAAATCTCCATTGCAAAATAGTGAACTGCAGGCTGTTCCTCTTGCCTACCAGCCTCTTTTTTTAATCATCCCTCAAAACGCCACGCAACAATTTTTAGCACCACTTGATTCCAAACTGCTTCACTTATGAAGTCTTGAATCTATTTGCTGCAAACTATGAGCAGCATTTTCTTGCCTTTTCTCCCCCCAGCTTCAGAACAAATGCTAAAGCACAATCAATTTATCAACAAACAGGCACACACACACACACACACACACACACGTGCGCACACACAGACACGCACACACAACCGTGAACAGAGAAGCATTAAGGACCTCACAGGGATTTGGGGCCTTAGAGCTATCCATTAATCAGAGACTTTGCTTACTGTACGGTTCTTCTATGTGTGTGCGTGTGTGTACTTCTGTTTAAGTGCGTTTGTACGTAAGCACATAATAGAGGGATCCAAGAAAAGGAATTTTGTACCTGTCCATCCAGCCGATGCAGTCTTGAAGTCTCGGTCCAATGCACCTTAGTAAATAAATACAGGACAAATGCTGTATTTTATCCTATTCAAACATTAATATCGCGTATATAAAAATGTTACCATAACACACAGGCAGCCAAAATTAGCCAGAAAGTGTTGACCGTCAGAGATGTTTTTGCTTGCTCATTGTAGAGCAGATGTCAACACAACAACGATACCTTTTATATGATTAACGCGTTTTGCCTTAAGTGTGGCACAAATGTGAATAAAAGCTTTGTTGGCTACCATTTTTAGCCTTGCTTTAGAACTCACTAAGAGTTTACTTTTAGAGTGACAGATTACAAAGTTATACTGACTTCTAATGAAAACTAACTAAAATCTGTTGGATGTTTCACCAGTCGCCTTGTGTTAATCTTTCAGTGGCATCACACGTCACATATACTGTCTCTGAAATTTAGTAGCTCTTTTGAATGTTTGGAAGCCTCCAGCTCTGTCTCTTTCCCACTCAGAATATATATCCCTCCCCCTCCATCAGCTTGTTGGGTTTTTTGCTTCTCTGAGAGGCGGCCCTGCTTATGAAGCTGTACCTGTGACAGTGTCAGCCTGGTGTTTTCCATTTACGACAACATTGTTATGCTTAAGTGAGCTGGATGCTGTCACTCACAAGAGGAGAAATAACACACAGGGAAGTGACATAAACTCCCCGTGGAATTAAATACAAAATGATGTCTTTCCAAACCTTGTTGAATATTACATTGAGCGATCAGTGGCTAGTGAGCAGTGGAGAGTGGCAGGGTATTAACTACCCTTACTTTCATTCTTTTTTCTCTTCAGGTTCATTTTCTGCTTCACTTCTCTATTTATCTCACATGTCTTGCAAGACGTTCGGACTATAATTTTATGATTGCAGACTATGGCTGGCGAGAGCTTTGCGAGCACGTGCTTTTCAACCGCTAAATATATGAAGGTCAAATTTCGCTTGCAATATGAGCATGAGAAAACATAGCATGAATATTCTGTTAGTAACTAGTCACTTTGGTAAAATAAATAAAACAGTGATGTAGCAACTGCTTGCGGGGCAAATGGTGTGCAAATCCACTTCTTGTGACGACGTTACATCTCTAACTTGTCCTTTTCCTGTCTGCACTTACCCTTGGGTGCAGTTAGCATGGCAGGGATGGCATTCGTTGTTGGCTTCAGCGTACTTGAAGATGAAGCTGTTGGCACCTTGCAGGCCATCGGGACACTTTTCCACACAGTTTGGACCGTCTTTGAAATGAAGGCATTTCACACAATGCTCTGGGCCCTTCGTAAAAAGAAAAAAAAAAAGGATTTTTATTGATTTATTTTTTGTTTGTTTAATTGTGAAAACCTTATTTTCCTACATGAAAACTTACCATGTATGGACCATAACTTGTTGTAAACTGATTTTGTCACATGTGCTAGATTTGTAAAATGAGAGTATGATTAGTTTTATCGCTGGTAAGTCTGACTCCCTCTTGACAGCTTTTTATCACTTGGTAAGGTGTCAGTTTCAGTGTCAGCATCCTTTGCTGGAAGTATAGACTGTTGATTTTTCTGATATCATTAAACAAATAGGAAGGACAAATCTGTCAGGTTGAACAAACTGTGGGTTATTGTTAGTTACTTATGATTTTTCTTTTAAATCTGTGAAGCAGTGGAAGCTTAAGAGTGAAAACGCGATAACAAGCGGCAAAAGACAGAAGGTGGAACTGGTGGAGTGGAGGAAAGATGAGAAAAAAAAAGAAAAAAAAAAGGAAGTGCTGTGGAGTAATAAGCGAAGGAGAGAGACTGGACATGGACATTCAGATTTACAGAGAGAGTAAGGGTGAACAAGATATAGTGAGAGAGAGAGAGAACTGGGAGCAGAGGAAGAAAGCATACGAGCATCATAAAGCTGTGTGAGCAGAGCAGGCAGATAATAACCATCGCTCACAGCACACACAATGACCATAACAATCCGCCTAGAACAGGATTTATGGAGCTAATATAGGCGAAGGAGGGGGTAGGAAGGGAGAGGAAGAGAGGTGAAAGAATCTCACAGACGGGCCTCGAAACATCAGCAGGCCTAAAGAACATCGTACTTACAGACTATATGCATACATAAGCACAATGGTTGGAAAGCGAACAAACAGCCATAGCTTTGAGTCACATAAAGCAACACTGATTTCTTACTTGTATATACACAATAAATAACAAAAAATGACCCACAGACACATAATTCTATGTGCCAACTTCAACAATAAAATCCATCCCAACTGAACTGCTTAAGGACTCTTTGCAACACAAATTAAAGTTAGTCATGAAGTTACACAGGTTGAAACTTTGCTCCACAGAAAACAATGCATTTCCAATGCATTGCTATGCAGATGACATGAAGCATATTTATGACACTGACAGGGCACGCTAACATTTCTCTCATTTAAACTGATCTCCACTGGATCCTTTAAAATCTTCCCTTTCCCTGGCCTCAAAGTCCAGGCTCCATCATATCTTAATGACCTCATAGTGCAACACCCAAAAAGAGCACTTCACTCACAGAATGAAGGCTTAGTTGTAGTTCCAAGAGTTACCAAAAAGTACATCTAGAGGCAGAACATTCAGCTACAGCGTGCATGAAGGCAGACTCTCACCATTTTTTGGATTAAGCTCGAAACTTTCCTTATTGAGGAAGTTTTAAGTTAGGGTTCTTGCCTTTGAACCATCCTTTAGTTATGCTGCTGTAAGCTACAGGCTGCTAGAGGACCTCCAATGATTACCTGAGCACCTGCCATTTACTCTTGTCTCTATAACTGCCCATGCATTTGTACGCTACTATTGCATGTCATTAACTTGGTGGCTTTTCCCTTGTGTAGTTTGTGTTCTTTTTTCCCTTCGTCTTCATTTTCTTCCAAAGTTAATTTCCTGAGCTTCATATTCCTGACCTGTTGTTTCAGGCTCCACTAATCCGCCAAATGTTTATTATTATATTGTTTGTTCTTAATTGTTTCTCTATGCTCTTCTTTTCTCTATTGCTTTTCCCTCAACCTAGCAGTTAGAGGCAGATGGCTACCCTTCTTCAGTCTGAATGTGTTAGAGGTTTCCTCTTCTTAAAAGTTTTTTTTTATCTTTTTTGCTCCCACTGTCACAAAAAGAAATTGCTGGCTTTCACAGTATAATATTGTGAGATGTTTATCTTACAACGTCTGGCATAAAACTACACTGAACTGAATATTGTGCACGACAAATGCAGCTGAGAAAGAAAGACACATAAAAATCAATTTTCTTAGGAAAAGCCATATCTTTCCTTCTGTCTCTATGTGTATTATTGCTTTGTCAGTCAAATCAAAACAAGAAGTAGTGTTTTGCATAGACTTTATATGGATGCCTATGTACTAATGCCTCTGCATGTGCTCTTTATAGCTTTTGTGTGTGCGAAAATGTTCTCACCGTGAGTATAATTATGCAAAGTGAAAGTCTTGCTGCTCTCGCTGGCTTTAGCGTTGAGCTTGGCACTTTGATTTTCTGAGTGTCTTCCCACCCGTGGATATTTGTATCTATGTGTGTATGCACTTGTGGCATCACATCAACAAGCTAAATTATGTGACAGAGCAAGCAAATGGTGTTTGGTCCAACGGGGTATTGGGGCAACTAAAGCTCCAACCTAAGCATCCTGCTGTAAATATAAATTAGTCTGCCAGCACAAAAGAACGTGTGTAATACTCCTACAGTATAAGTGTATGCCTATTTTTTCCATCACTAGACACATGAACTTCAGGAGACACTTAAAAAAAAATCGATATTATGTACTATAACTATGCACATGTATATTTACTTGCTGTATGCTCAATCATTCAGGTAAGTAAATGCCAGAAAGTTGATTCTGTTCATCTTGACATAGTTTTCAGTGGGAGAAACGCTTCATTACTCATCCAAATGTCATGACCACTGATCAATGGCCATGAGCACTATTCACACAGAGTTGAGAAATGACAGCAACCAAAGCACCATAAGATGGTGAAAGAATCCCCTTTGACAATTTATATATTAATAATCATGAAACTGACCTCACGGCCCATTTTTAGTCAGTGGTGCTAGTTTTAGTCATCATGCAAATGTACTGTTTATAAGACTGAGGAAACTTGCAGTCAATTGACAGTAAGGAAGTCACTTGAATGAGTGGCGTAACATTCCTTCCGCTGACACTATTGTGTGTTAAGTTTATACTATGGTCATAGATGGCTACTGCATAGTGTCAGAGAGAGGATGGGTATGTCAGACATTCAAGATTAAGAGTTAAGTTCAAAGTGCTGCAGAGAGTCATTTATAAGTTGATAATAGGATAATAAGTCCATCCATCCTTTTAACCACTTATCCAATTTAGGGTCATGGAGGCGCTTTAGCCTAAACCAGCTTTCACAGGGCAAGAAGCTCTGAAAGCTTCTAACTGGTCCGCTTCACTCCATCACTCTTCTCAGCGTATGACAAAGCTTTCCTAAGCTAGCTGGGAGACATAATGTCTCCAGTGTGTCCTGGGTCTGCCTGAAATCTCCTTACAGTTGTATCTGATGTAAATACCTGATATAGGAAGTATTCAGAAAGTGCCCTAGTCAAAAGGGCAACACCTCAGCTTGCTTCTTTAGATGTTGAAGAGTAGCTACTACACTTTCAGCTCCCCTCAAATGGTTGAGCTCTGTGTTTTGTATCTAACGTCGAACCCAGATACCGTTTGGAAGTTCATATCTGCTGCTTGTTTCTGTAATTTTTGCTAACCAGCATCTGTTGCTAAAGTTGTGTACTGTATAGAAATGCAGAGCAAATCAACAGTCCACATCACTGCAGATGCTGCACCAATCCATCAGTAACATGGCCCTGAAAAACTTAAACTCCTCCATCTGAGGCAGCAAATAATTCCTAACCTGGAGTGGGAAGACCAGCGTTTTCCATCTTTATAATATATACAGTGAAGTTTGGATGCTGCTCACAGTTTATAATGTGTGCTTCTTCATCTGTTTGGCAGATTTGGAATTTACAAACACTAAACTTGTCCTCCTTTTTAAACTTACACTTACAAGAAATATGATGGGCTGTATTGGGCTTAAAAAGATCAGTTATGTCAGGGAAAAAACACTCTTGGATTTTCAGGTCATAAAATTATATTATTGGTTTATTTTCAGATCTATTTTCGAATGTGTATTTTAGCTTTGTGAGATTTTCAGTCTGACATCAACATGACTTTGGCTTAACTGCCTGTTGTAAAAATGAATGAATGTTCCACTCTTTGAATGATTTGAGCGTGTTTGTATATCTAATAAAAATCGTAAACACACTAGATCTACCATCAGCTCTTATTTGGTCCACGGAATAGTCTATAATTATGAATATTATGAGAAATTCAGTCTTTATACTTTAGACTGCATTAACTCCATTAGATCGCTGTCTGTAAGCTGTAAGCAATTACTCTCTGTAGTTATAACATGATTGCTGTAATCCATTTGGATTCCCATGCTGCACATATGAGATCGACACACGCTCCAACAGGTTGAAGGATTATTCCAATCTTAGATCATTTCAGACGACCTTTATTTCGGACAATAAGAATGTGGCTCCTGCAGCTACTCATTTCACATCTGCTCTATTCAAGGAGTTCATGCATAATTGTTTTGAATGCAATATTTGTTCTCAAAAGTTGGACTGGAAAGGTCTTTGGGTGATTTTATTGTACTGAAACTGGGCCGGGGACTTTTGAGGCATGAAGTGGATAACCAAGACAATGAAAACAACAAATCTACTTCAGCAACAGCATTTGAGCCAACAATAATTTATGTGTTCCTTTTTTTCCCCCTTCCGAACTATGTGAACCGGCTGGCTATCATCTAATGATTAAGGGCCAAATTTAAGTGGGGCAAATTAGTTTGAGGCCACAACTGCAAAAAAATATGTGGATAGTAGCAGAAAGTTACTAACAATGCCCTAATTTATAAACACAGATACATCCAATTAATTTCAATAGTGACCCGCATTCTACAGAGAGCAGCGCAAATTAGCGAGTCAACAACAAGCAGATCTGATGAGGGAAAGACTAATATACTAATCAAAATGATACACTGTAAGAGGGGCTGACAGGACAACACACAACATCCTGATTCGTCTCCAGGTTAATGAAGTTACTGTAACTATGCAACGCATGTAAACGTGTGCATTGCCAATAATTTTCTACATTCCATGTGAAGCTAATTATCTATATCACACTTAAAATATATTGTAAAGAAATAAACCAAAACTCTGAACATCACCTGCTCTTAACCAGGTTACGTGTTCAGCATAAGTTACCGTAGTGATTTAGCCAGGTCTTGAATGGAGTCAAGTTTAGATTTCATACATGATCGGTCAATACTACGCTGGCTTCCAGTGCCAAAAACGTTTTCAAAAGGATTCAGCAAACAAATCTGTTTATAGAGATTATTTCTGTTGTGTCTTATGCACTTAATCACAAACAATATTGTTGTTTTTGTTGTGCGTGTCTGAGTTGGGATGGCAAGACGGGGGGTTGGAGGGGTTCCACACTTCTAAACTATAGTGATCAAGATTGTCAGACAGGGTGTGATGGGACACAAAAGACAGCACAAGGACCCGTTGGCTTACATCTGTCCCGAATCATCCATTTCTCTGAAACAGCAAGATCAGATTTTAAGAGAAAGAGCAGGGTCAGGGGACTGATGTGGCTGTGGGTGTTGTATTCGCAAGAGACAGAGAAATGAAGGTCAGGAATTTCACTCTCCCCTTTTTTAAAATATTTTATTTGCAGCTGCTACCAAAAGAATCTTCCAATAATTTGATGGGTTTTTTTTTTTAAAATAGTGCACAGTTAAAGTTTGTTGGGAATACAAATACACTTCCTTATTCTGACCTTTTTATTTATTTGTTTAGTTATTATTTTATTACAACAACTACAACCTCCAATGTTTTTTTTATGTTATCATGGTATCTGTCATGTTTTGGTTTGATTATACATCGTAGTAAAGTTCATTTTTCAGAAATACAGTATTGTTACTGTCTTACTACTTATGATGCACGATATTCTCGTGCTCCTCAGAAGCACATTTGAATTGTTTAAACAGCCCTGTTCACTTTCTATATTAAGAATACATGTATGAACATAATGCTTTGATCTGCCTTAAAATTGTTGTATGTAATAGAAAACTTACCGGCCCAAGACAGGTCAAAGAGTCACCGTCAGCTCTTTCACACTGGGCATCACACTCTACGCACACTGACCCATTGGCATATTCTCGAATATCCCTGACAGAAATGGAGAAAAGTGAGAGAAAGAGTCAGTCTGATGGATGACAAGAGAAAGACAAACATTAATTTGAAACAAGTTGGGGCCCAAAACATATTTTTTTGACAGCAGAAGCAACCATTTTAGTTAAATGTGTCTCTTTGCTGGGGTAGTTGGTGTAAAGAAAACAGCACTAATATTTATTTTTTAACTGAACTGATATGTCCTTGTAAAAAGTATGTCAACTCAGCTCTTTATTTGTAGGGACAGCATGTGTATATACACATATACAAACAAAACAATGCAATGACCTTTTCTTTATGTAAAGCACATTTGTGAATTAGTGTTGTTGCTTTTAATGACTGATCAATCAATTGAGTAGATCAGTAGAGGGAACCCTGCCAAGAGCAATAATATACTATAATATACTATATTATAGTATGTAATATACACACACACACACACACACACACATAAACATACATACAACTGTGATACCCACGAGCATTATTACCTGTTAGCTATCCTTAATAGTGAAACCAGCACTCAGGGGGTCAGTGCTGTTAAAAGGTTCAGGACCTGGGAGGGGTGCTGCATTTTCAAAAATCAATCAAATAAAGTGTCTTGTTGTTCACTTTCTCCAATCCCTTTATAATTGTGCAACACCAGAGTGGCCTAGAAAAAGGCATTAAATTTGACCAAACTGCTACTAAGTTGGCACTTTGCCTTCGTCACTACAGGAGAAGAAAATTAAATTGGGGTACTTTTTTTGGCCAGTGAGGAAACACAGAATGTTCTTGGCTATAGAAAAACATTTTGCTAACCCAGTGGGAACGAAATCATATTACTATTAATTATGCTTCATCGGCCTTCATAAAACCTTCCAAGAGGCAAGGAAGGTAAGCTTTTGTCGGAGCGCATGCTGTTTGGGATAATAAAGGCTGAAATGTAGCTGGAAGATATCATGGTTACTTACGGTTTATAGGGCATTGCATAATGTTCTGGTATGATATGTTTTCCTGTATTTGCTGTATTCCTTTTACTTTCTGTTTGTTATAGGGAAAGAAAAAGCAATACACTTCAAGTGAATGAAAATAAATAGTGTTCCTGTTTAATTTGATTTTAGTTTATTTACATTTTGTAGAAACTCTAAGAAATTGCCCTTAATAAGGTACTTGAACCTCACAATGATCATGTCTGGTAAATGGTAAATTGACTGATTCTTATATATCGTTTTTCTACTCTTCTTCAGCACTCATAGTGTTTATTTAACACGTCTCATTAGGGATGGGTACCGGTGTCCGGTGCCATGATGGCACCGGTTCTGACATAAACGGTAGTAACCAGACCGAAAAGCAGCGCACATTTCGGTGCTTTTTTTTCCTGAGCTGTGATACACTTCTAGCCAATCATTTTACGTTTCCGAGGATAGTAGGCGGGGCCAGGTACGTACGTTCTGTTAGAGCAGAGCTACAGATTAAAAATGTCCAAGGCGAAGCGGTCAAAAATCTGGCTGTACTTCACAGCAAAATATGCAAACTCAGCAGCCTGCAACAAGTGCTTTAAGCTGATACTGTGATACTGTCAAAGGAGGTAACACCAAGAATCCGATTAAACAGCTGGCGACGCATAGCGTTTTTTTTAAAAGCCCAGAAATGCGCCGTATTTGATAGCTTGCTGCGAGACCTCACACCGTGCACGTCGGGTGGGTTGCCAGTTATCGGACCCGGAGCAACATCCCCCAAAAACCCGAAGAGGAGAGTCCTGGCCCCTAGCCCTGTCAGTGTAGCAGAAATGATGACGGATGATGATGGCAGCAGCAGCCGTTCTTCTCTGCGTGAGTAGCTTCATGTTGTTCGTGTGTAATTTACGTTGAGTAGGCTAACCACGTTATTACATTAATGCATGTAAGGTGAACTAGCAAACATCATCATAGCTACATGCGGCTGTCTTCTTGTTTGATGGCAGATACTCCCTTCACCCTGGCCAAAAAGGCTAAAATGACCAAAGATAAAGTGGGAAACGGCTAAACATGAGAGGTTTTTGGACAAAGGTTGTGTTTTTTCCATTGTTTAAGCACTGCTTCCAGCCAAGAGTGATGCCATATATGCCACATAGCTGCAGAAAAGGGACACATTGTTATCTTTTTACAAAAAAAACCAGCTGAACATGAGAGGTTTTTGGACCAATTTTGTGTTCTCCATTCTTTAAGCACCGGTTCGAGCACCGTTTAAGCACCGGCACCGTTTCAAAAGTACCGATTTGGCACCGGTATCGGATAAAACCTAAACGATACCCATCCCTACGTCTCATTCACCCGTTCACACACAAATTCATACAAACACTTTTTTCTATGTATAAGTGATTGCTATCTAACAACTCTGATGAATGCATCAGGAGCAAAACAGTATCTGGCCCAAGGATGCTGTAGCTGGAGCGGTGATTGAACCGATCGGTAGATGACCCGCTCTGTCTCCTGAGCCACAACAACCCAAGAAAATTGCAACAACATGCACTTAAACCACAAAAGGCCATTTGATTGGACTGATACATGCTGTTCAGATAAAAATAAAAGGGCAACCAGTGCTAACATAAAATACGGGAACTACGGAAAGCGCTGTGCTTGTGCGGATATGGCAAAGGGTTTGGACTGCATTCACAGAATTATTGGGTTTGGTGAATGTGCCGGTGTGGGTGACGCTGATGGTGTAGGTGACGCTGACGTGCAGGTGGACAGGTAGGCAGGGCGTGGCCCCGTGCGCAAGCAGTGACTGTGACACGCAGTGACACGCCTAGCCCCCCTGCCCGAGCAACACCTCCTCGTCCTCCTCTGTCCTCTCCAATGTGGCCACCAAACTTTTCTGATCAAGTTGGGACAGAACTTAAAAGCATCATCCCAGCTGTTCTGCAGGGTAAAAACATCTAAAATTTCATTAATAAAACTCCCTGGGGGAGCAGATCTTTCATTAGGAGGTAGATAGCATCAAGATATATTCTTTTAAAGTCAGGGGACCTCTATTGTTATGACACTCTGCAGGGGTGCCTTTTAAACTAAAAATTAGCACCACATTTTAAATTGTTCTTTTCACCCCCTGGCTCTTAATATCATCCCCAGTAAACAGAACAGTACTGCTTAACTCAAAAATGAAAGCGCCACAGGCTGTTCAGGTAAAGTTTTGATGAGCAGAGGGCGTAGCAGGTCTTAAAAATAGAGGACTGTTTTAATGTCACAAAATGTTTTATATGTCACAATGTATTTCATTAAATAAGACTAATGAAAAAAAGCATAAAAAAATCAATAACTCAAATTAAAACTGCATTTATTCATAGTATTTATAAGATCATCCGGTAGTTGCTGATGCATTTGATTAATCGTATATTTAGAGGCATGCAGCATGCTCCGGCCATTGCTGACTTCAGTACCATTAAAGCCGAGCTATATTCTCAGATGATTTTGCCAGCAGATGTCACGTGCGCCTACTGACTGGCCTCCTGTTGAATAAGGTAATAAACTATCCCTGGAACATGCAATTATATTCTCTTGCTCAGAAATATAATCTGGACAAAAATCTATTGAAAAAAAACTTTGTTTTTCTTTAAGAACTGATAAAATACAAAATAAACTGCTTGTCATGCTGTTTAATCTGCGAGTTTGGGGCCATCTTTAAAAGCTTTTCTTGGAAGATAATGAACCAAGAAAATAAAAGACACCTCAGAGGGCAGTGAACAAAACGAAACAAATTTTTCTCACCTAGTTGTTGTGAGCATGTTTTATTTTGTTCATAAATATGTTCAAGTTATATAAATTCCCTCTTGGCAGTAACAGGGTAATATATTTCCTTTACTTTTTTAAGTAGCTACATTTTGCCACACAGATGCCCGTCACGTCAAAAGCCTCACGTTGGTGACATGACAATCATTATCTGTTGCTACAACTGTATGAGTAAAGGACCGTACATGACACTCATGAGAGCATTCTGATGTTAGATCAACGTTTTGATGTGGCACTCATATGACCCATTTACCATACAGCGTGTCTGTTTTGGCACAATCTAAGAGAGTTATGGCTCTTAGGGGCTCGAACACACTTAAAAATAAAAAGGGCTATTGATGCTGTTCTTTTCCCCTAACTTATGAAAATTCCCAGAGAGTGACTGTGTTTCTGTGGTGTTCTAGCCCATTTTACTGTCAAGAAGCTGAAGAGTAATCATTAACTAAGCATTTGTGGGGACTTTTATAGACTACAACAGCAGAAAGATGTGTTTGGCACCTTAACAAAATTAAGTAAACTTTGGTGGTAAACACATCCTGATCAAGCAAAGTCTAAGGGTGAAGAATACAAACCTAAGTTTTGTCATAAGTGTCACTGATTATAAAAGACTTTTTTATCAGTGTTGTCATGCTGTAACAATGTAACTCGTTTGGTCGTATTTTGTCTGCTTTACTGTTACTTGTTATAATAAAAAAGCTGAATATTTATTTTACTTACATAAGCTGACATAATATAGCAGACACTGCTTTCCTTATATATTTTTTTGTTTGTTTGTCTGTTTGTCTGTTTGTCTGTTTGTTGTCGTCGTCGTCGTCGTCGTCGTCGTCAAGCAGGTTTTCGAGGACAACATATAAACTTCTGTATATACGAACAATGCCACATCTGCTTTCTCTGAGTCAGTCCAGTAGCAACAATTAAACTCAGCCACAAACCATCCATCCACCTCCATCTTCTTATCAGCACTATATCTAAATATATATGTGCGTGCATATTCAGGACTCACCCCTCATAGAGATTGCAGGATTCTACACACGTTCGTCCACGACTGAAATATCGGCAGGACAGGCATTGGTCTGGGCCGGGACCCCAACATCCAGCATCTGAACACAGTGGGTCACACACCATGTGCTCCTTGGCTGCTTAATACACATATAAACAAAGAAGGCAAAGGATTATACTCATGTAGCACGCAGCTGAGCTTTGATGACTCAGTGTCAGACGCAATGAATAAACCCTAAATTCCCCCAAATTAGCTGGGTATAAAATTAGCCAAATAATCCTATTATTTATGAAAAGACACAGAACTAGATTTACTAAGGCGCTTGCAATTTGCGAAGGCTTATTTTTGCATTAAATTTCTCCGCCTCCACAGAGCAGATGTTCATTTTCTTGGCCTATAAAAGCTAGCTTTTTTTCCTTCTTCTTCTTCTGGGGACTTCTTTCCTAAACAATGGCAAGAGTAATTGCAGCAAGACACAGGAAAAAGGTATGCGTTTGAAACACGTGCTCTGGGATAAAGCGGTTTTCTCTTCGGTAAACAAGAAGTGTCAAACAATACGCTGTACACTAAAGAGTGACAGAATAATTATCCTCCTGGATGAACTAAAAGACGACCTAGTTCCTCCCACAAAAACGCTCTCATGTATCCCAGAAACTTTTTAAAAACATCACATTAATTAACTCAATTCATCAGAGGACTTGGTTGGCACGTCATTGTTGGTGTATACTGTATGTTCTCTGTTAATATAAATGGCCTGCATGCTCAGTGTGTCTACAGTACTGACTGATATAGTGCAATTAGAAAAGTAGAAGGCTGGGTTGCTTCATTGTAAAATTGCTGTGCAAACAATGAAGAGTGAGATTCAGAGAAGCACATGCAGATGCCAGACTAGTCGAGTTAACAAAACCTTACAAATAATTAAAGAAAAAATCATTTTAAGGTTTTAAGCCTTTCAATTTGAAAAGGCAGTCAAATATACAGCTCCTGAATACTATGATTGCATATTATGAAGTGGTTTTCTTAGCAACAGTATCTGGTTTCAGTCCACAAGTGCTTAGCGTGACATTTACAGCACAAACAAGTGTTGTTTGGATAGCCATGTAAAGCAATACTAAAAGCCACCTGTGATACAAAGATACAAATGTTAAACTTGTAAGTCTGATATACTTTGCTGCACTCAGTCATGTAAAGAAAATGCCCCTTTCTCTCATTTTATTCGTAGTGAACAATCTGTTCTGTGTTTCTGCCTCAATGTTTTTCATATAGCACCGACTGACTCAGGCCATTACATCTGCTCTATAATGGCCTGGATCTCTTATCTCTTTCTGTCTCTCTCTTGTCCCCCTCTAGCACTCAGTTGTACAGAGGTTGCTACATTTCAGAACATTACAGTGACAAAATGAGTGTTGAAGTAACGCGGTGACGGCGCTACAGATACACTGTGAACTTTTATCATCCCGCCTGCATCTGACGTGATTTCCCCCCTTGTAGGTTTTCTCTTTCTCTTCTCTTCTTTTCTCGATAGCCAGTGGTTACAGAACATGGTTGCAAAAGGGTCCCCTGCTGTTTTTGGGAACCTGGCTACATGCAAGCCAATGACTATGCCATAGTGTCATAGCCACAGCTTTATTCCAAATGCTTAAAAATTCAGACAAAAAGATGCAGATACATAAAGAAAAGCGGATGAAAGTCTTTCGCAAGAGACAAAACCACTTCTTTCATGCTTCTAGCCTCATAGGTAAACTGACCAGGCAGAAATAAATGAGGAAAAGGAAGAATGATTGGTGCAAGATATAAACAAGGGGAAGTGGTGGTTGCGTGGCTTTTTAACTATACAACAAGATCAAAAACATATCTTAACTTCAGATGTTTCTGACATGGCTGACTAACAAAAGTCCTGGCAGGAGCGTTTTTGAGACTGAAGGAAGACAAAAGTTCAGGCTATGATTACAATTATTATAAGGGCAGAGAAAAGAAAGAAAGAAAAAGAAAGAAAACATCAGAAGAAATAAATAAAGATTAAAAAACCTGTCCCTGAACAGTGCTGATTAGCACGACTGAGGGGAGAGATTTAGCTGGAACTCAATTAGTTCCCCCAGTTTTGGGGACCTCTCTTTTCTGTATTAACATTTCAGGGGCAGTCTGTGAAAAGGCTAAAGAGAGTAGAGGGGGAGCCGGAGAAGGGATCCTTTTCACATGCAACATAGGTGAAAAAAATAGTTCTGTATTTTAAAAAATGCACCTTGTTTAAAGGCCATTTACTGTTCAGTTAATAGTGTAATTAAATAATGAGCCAATATGAGAGACTCTGTGTTGACTATTTTCTCAAACAACATGTATGTGTTCCACTGAGGTAACCAAACGGATCTATAATTGTACTATTTTACATTTTGTTAATAGAGCATTATTACAATGGCAACCAGTGACTTCTCTCAGTGAAGTAACTACATTTCTAACATCATCAGAGTACATTTGTTTCCATCAGTGGGAGTATTTCCTGCAGCTTTTTATCCAAATTTTGCTGTGAGAAAATCAGAGCTGTGGGGAAAATTACACTGATTCATATGTGTGCCCCTTTCACAGTATTTTGACTTGCATAAAAAGCGCTGGTGCTACTGACAGTCTCTTAAAGTATTATAAAATATGCAAATTCAGTGAGCACAATGAAAATCATATTTACACAAGAGCCACAACATTTCTGCTTTGCTGTTTTCTTTCTTTACTGTACGCGCATGTAAAATAGTGCAGAAACAAACCAGGGATATTTCATTTAACTGTGTCACAATGAGGTGAGATAAACTTTTGATGCTAAATATGTATAAAATAATTAATACAGTCTGAAAAATATTAACTGAAAACTGTCCCATTTGCTTATTATATATATATATATATATATATTACATTTCCATACAATCCTGGGTTATTATTGATATCTGTTGAGGCTATGCCAAAATGTAATATGTAAAAAGTAAACAAATTCAAAGAAAAATGATGGTTAAAAAGCCATCATAACTGTGTTTTAATACCATATAACATGAATGTATTACTTGTTTTACATGCTAGTACACACTAAATCTCTATTCCAACTACTATGAAAACTAGATGTCTTAGTTTCAGGTTTCAGCAACTACTTAAATCGCTACAACCGCATGCATATTCACAAGAATACTCTTTGCTGCACTGTAACAGTGTGATAGCTGCCCTTTTCTAGCCCCATGAGGCTCAGTCAACTTTAGACACACAAACACGCGCACTCTGATGCACACATGCAGAACCATGTCAAGTATGTGACTCTTGAAACTAACCCAAAGTCTTCAAAGACTCTAAAGTGTGTGTGCGTGTGCGTGTGTGTGTGTATCTGTCTGTGTGTGTGTGTTCAACAGTAAGGAAGTGCCAAGGGGAAAGGAGCACATGAACAGTGAAAAGGGGCCAACTCAATAATGCAAATACTGGCTCATTAATGAACATTATACATAAATGAATAATGTCTTAACACTTGTGGCAGTGATATAATAAAGCTCGTCCATTTTTAGAAATGCAATCTTTATCTCACCACATCAGTTATTTGCCTAATTTCATTTTTCTAAACCTTGCACTCTCGGAATGACCCTGATGTTAATTTGTTTAATTATTGAATTATTGTTTTTAGTGTCCTTCAGAAGCTAGTGAGATAATGGGTACCATTCATAAGACAGACAAGCCTCAAAACCTTACTATGAATGGCCACTACAATAGCTCCTTTAAAACAAATGCCTTTGTTATGAAGGCTGGGTGATAACTTAGAAAGCAGAATTTTGTCTGTTGGTTTCTTGTTAGTTCGACAATTCAAACTTCTTTTAAATCTATACTACAAGAAATGTTGAGTAGATTCGTTCCTTTCTTTAGTGTACAACCTGTTTTAAATATGAACATGTTTGAGAGAAAAAAAAGCGTACTCTTGATGGTGCCTGAGGCTAGACAGTGAGTGTTAAATTAACAGCTAAAATATGCAAATGTATCACGGTTGTACAACACAGAGGTCATTTAGCACATTATAATGACTCAAATATGTCCTGCTACCAGAGGATATCCAGAATCAGAGGTTAAAACATAATTTTCATACAATGTCTTTGTTTTCATAGCTGTTCAAAAGCTGCAGCACAAAGATCTGCTCTTGTGGTAGATTTCACTAACAAATGCATACATATATAATGTTTTAACATAAGTCGTTAAACTATGACTGGACAGGTTTGCTACTTATTTTTTGTGGACATACAAACATAACTTACCTTTTTTAGTTTTTTAAAAGTTTATATTGGATATTTAGCAAATTTGCAACTAAATAATTGTATCATACAGTGCAGTACAATATAGCAACTGGTATATTTTCTGTAGCTTTTTTTTTTTTCACAAATACTAGGAGGTGACAAAAAGAGCAAACCAACTACCGTGAAACTTGGTAGAAAGGTGTTGATGTGGGCAAAGAACTAAAAACTTAAACTTAAAGTTTTCTTTAAAAGTGTCAATGCGCTTTGAGTTGTGTTGTAAGTGGAAGAGGGACCTATAGAACAGTGGTAAAATATATATTTCAGTACATCAAATTCATTAGATTGGTAAAAAAAGAAAAAGTAAATATATGCCAAGAATGGCATTGTTGAAAATCTGCAGAAGTTTTATTTCTGTTTTATTTCTGTTCAGATGACTATTTTCTTCTTTTGCTGTTATAGCTCTTTATACGTACATATACAATCTAAATAGCCTCTGATATCATGCAAAGCAAGGTGAAGGTTGTTGATCATTTTTGATCATTTATTTTTGTTTTGGTAGAGCAACTCATGAGATATGGTCATTTTTTTAGTGCAAAGTTGACCAAATATTTAATATTTAGATGTTTGGAATGATTGTGGCATCAACTTACAGCATTCCTGTGGACTTCGGTTGTTGCGAATAAGAACCTTTTGGTTTGTAGTACGGAACAGTCTTGTCCAATTGACGGTGTTGTAGTAGCAAAGCTGGCTGTTCTCTGCAATGTGGACATTCCCAGCACTGATCTCTCTCAGAGACTGAAGCTGAAGTGATGTGATCCCCGGCTGCTTCAACACCAGCAGAGAGATCCCACTGAGAGGTAAGAATAGGTGGAGGTGAGAGGAAGACGGAGCCGACAGCAAAGGAAAGAAGGTCAGAGGAGCAGGAGGAGAAGAAATGATGTGGTGCAGGGACAAAAGAGGAAAAGAAAGGGAAGAGAGAAGATGGACTCATTTCACAGGTTTGGTAGAAATGCTGTTTAAACATCATAGCGGTCTACCAGTCATCTCAACTGTGATCTCATTAGTCAACATTAATTCTATCACTGAATCATAATTTCAAGAAGAATACACTGTGTTTTTATGAGATCACATTGTCCTATGTTGCAACAATGCAACTTAGAACATGTGTTTTAATCATTCTGTCTGCTAGGCTCTCTCTCTTTTTTCTTCCTACCCCCAGCTATCCTGATATGTCCCACTTGCATGGTTTAAAAATGACAGGATGCCAGTGGGTGTCAGAACCATCAGATAGACAGAGAGTATGCAGGATCAAGCACGGGGCAGGGGTGGGTGGCAGGCTATAATTTGTACTGCAGCCTGCTGTTTCCATCTGCAGGCAGGTGCAGTGCACATGCACACACTCTCTCACACGCACGCCTAGGGACACACACACACAAAAACACACTGAATCTCACAGTCTACACTTTATCAGCAGACACTCGCTTTGATTACATCCAAATCCCGCTACATTTTTATTGCATGTTTTCCAAATTAAGAAAAAAAAAATCTAAATGATGAATAATTAAGTGCTATAATTTAGGTTAAATAATTAAGCTGTCTTTAGAAAGTCATGTTTCAAGTACAGCATTCTTCAGCAGTAACAAAAAAATTTACACTTCACACATTAACATGCATAGCACTTATCCAGATAAGGCTATCCAACAAAACCGGATCCACTTTCAGTTTGCATTAAAATGGTTTAAATATATAACCAGAGGTAGAGACGTTTGATTGTGACTGTAACCTCGTCTTTCCGATCGTCTTTAAACCACAGCAGTTTGCAACAATGCATGTGAATTTACATCTGTGAGATAAGCTGTGTAGTGTAAATATTATCTATGTGTTCATATACATACAATATGTGTACAGCCCCTCCATACCAATAGCAAAAAGAAATAGAAATGAGTCTACTGATAATAATAAACTTTATTTGTATAGAACAGGAAATAATCAAACTTAACTCAAAGTGCTTAACATAAAAAAGAGAATAGAAATAAATTATAAGAAGTAATAATAATAAAAACACAGCACAATGAAATACTCTAAATTTACTGTTATCGGCTCCTTCTTTCATTCCTTCATTTCAGTTTTCCAGTGAGCTGTGGCTTCAGAGATTGTTCGCTACAATTAGCTAAAAATAAATCTAAAACCACAAATTTTCCTGCTTGCCATCGATTTAGAAGTACTGAGCTCTGATTGAGATATTTGTGAAACAACTTGGCATAAACTATTCCCAACAATCAAAAAACAAAATACAAAAGAAAGAAAGAAAAAGAATTTGTGAAGGTATTATGCACTCAGGTACCTGTACAATGCTCTTCCCCCAATAGTAGCCAGGTTGGAGAAAACACCCAAGTCTGTCACGTTGTCAGGCCATGACTGAATGTTTAGAAAACCTAAATGAAGACACGGATGAACATAGGTTATAAATCCACATGAATACTGACAGACCAGAATCACCTGTCTATCATACTGTCCATTTCCACAGTGACAAGAAGAAAATGAGCAGAGAGAACCGGCCTCTCTCTAGAATTAGCAACATTCCAGAAACACAACAATGCAACCGCACCACCTGAGTCTCATCTGAAATCAGCCAAGCACTTCTAAGCCAGATAAATGTCTGGCACAGCAATGCCACAGAGGAGTTTGGTGCCAGCTATAACAAGTCTGACTTATCAATATTTTTGCATTTCCTTTATTTCCCTGTCTGCTGTTAAATAATTTAGGAGATAAAATCAAAAGCTGAGAAAATGGCCATGGCTCATTTAGGATTTTTAATAATAGATTCAGAAATATGAAATATTTATTAGAAAAAACAGTAGGGACTACAATCCCCAAGCCAACACCAGAGGACAAACAACAGAGGCTACGAGACCAAAGAAAAATCCACAGTGGGTAGAAGAGCAGAGGTAAGAGGGGAGGAGAAGGAGGTGGAAGGAAAGTCTAGACAAATAT
The DNA here is from genome assembly GCF_900408965.1 of Simochromis diagramma. Classification (NCBI taxonomy): domain Eukaryota; kingdom Metazoa; phylum Chordata; class Actinopteri; order Cichliformes; family Cichlidae; genus Simochromis; species Simochromis diagramma. The sequence continues at coordinate 11,620,744 of NW_024386831.1, forward strand.
AATGGCATGTTTTAAAAGCTAAACATGCAATACTCCAGTCAATAAACAGTATCAGACTCTATTATGCTAGACAGTGTGAGTTCTTCCCACAGGATGCATAATTTTGTTGGTCTGGGAAGGGAGGAATGGCAGAGAAAGGTAAGTAGAGCTTGTAGCAACACAATGCCACGCTTGGCTTGATGACAAAAGACAAAGTGCATCCAGTCTGAGTAGTGACGGGGTCTCAATACATGCTTATTACTAATGCTTGGTTGGGAAATGTCCAAAACAGGTGAGGAATCATGCATGATTTTTTATTGCAGTTGCATCCAAAAAGATGCAACTTCCCAAAATGGAAAAAACATTTTAACATTTTATGTCATTTACACATATAGCCCTTTTCTTTTTTTAAAAGTGAATCTTTAATGAGAGCATCTGAGAGCATAATGGCAGTCATTAGGATAAAAGAGGAATTTTTTCCATTATATAAACCATTATGAGGTATTCGTACAGAATGTCAAATATATTGCTGGGGAATTGCGGTTTGTAAAAGGTAATTGCACTTTTGGTATTTGTCCATCTTGATTCTCATGATGTGCAGTTTATGATGCTGTGAGTGCCTCTTAGCCCAGAGGCAGCAGTTCTATAGAATCGTTAGCGCTGTACTTGTCAACACTAATTGTCTTAATGACAAAACCTGCAGTGCTGAGGCACCTCGCTGTTCTGGCACGGTGCTATTTCAGAGGGCTTTGGGTGTTCTCTACTCACAATAGCAGTCTACTGCCTGTTGAAATCTTTCCTGTCTGTTCCAATGTAGGGATGTGATAGCAGCGAACGTTTGCTATCTGTATTTACTATCATAAGAAAGTGGGTGAAGATTGTTGATAAGAAAGGTTAAAATAAATAAATAAACAGTCTTTGTCCAAGCAGAGAGACACTCTAGAAAGAGTAGGTTACCGCAATTGTGTTATTGTACTGTCAAGTAATAGTAACTTTCACGGTGTAGTAAAAGAGACAATAATGCTAATAAACATGGCGAGCACTGAGCTGCTAAGCTACAAAAAAATAGTACAATTCTAAAGGTGACTGGAAAGGTAGCTAGAATGACTGTTCAGTGCCCTGCTACATACGAATACAGCAACAAAGACATGTGATGCAGTCTGTATATGTATATAAATTGTTACATAGAAATTGTTACATAATTTCATTGTGCAAGCAACTGTACAATGACAATAAAAGGTCTAAGTCTATATAGTTTGTGTATCATATGTAAAAATACACCAGTATTGTATTGTATTGTACATGCTTCCTAAAGTCTGTGCAGAGTAAATGGTCACAATGCATTTTTGGAACAATCTAACTATATACACATTAAATATCCTGCAGGTCTCTACACACTTCACATTTACACTTCAGGCAAACTTCATAATAGATCTTCCAGTGAAGAGCGATGAGAATAGATTACAGCAAGTTATCAATTCAGACGTTCAACTTCCTTGAGGTAACTGTTGTTGCTGATTGGCATTAATAATAACTGAAATTAACTGAACTGATTTAAGTCTTTGTAGCTAATTTGTTTCTAAGTTGTGCTAGATGCCTTAATGTGCATTTGCATCACTATCAACAATCACATAGGGGCGGTCCATGAGGCCCTTCATAGGGGAAAAGTGTAAATGGTAAATGGCCTGCATTTGTATAGCGCTTTACTCAGTCCCTAAGGACCCCAAAGCACTTTACACTACATTCAGTCATTCACCCACTGGTGATGGCAAGCTACATTGTAGCCACAGCTGCCCTCTGACCACCAGTAGGCAAAAATGGGGTTAGTATCTTGCCCAAGGATATTTGGCATGCAGCCAGGAGGCAGCCTGGGATCGAACCACCAGCCTTCTGATTAGTGGCTGACCTGCTCTGCCACCTGAGCTACAGCCACCCCTTAAGTGTAGGCCTGATCCTTTCAGACAGATTGTGGAACCTCACTAGATAGAAAGATCAATGCCAAAAAGCAAGTCAACAAAAATTTTGTGTGCAACATTATGCTAGCGCTTGTATTTTTTTGTGTTTTCATGTGAATTTTCATGCACATGGAAAGATCACTTATCAGGAGTGTATGCTCTGCTGGGAGCCACATCAGCAGCACACCAATGTGCATAGTGAATTAAAATGTGGAACCACTTGGACAAGAAGGCCATGAGATCATAAGCAAAGGTTAAGAGCGCTTAAGTTGTAGTGATTACATTCTGAGTCACAACACCGAGAAACTCACTTATGCTGAATCGTGCTAGCTACACCCACACTTTGGGTAAATCCTGACCTGGTAAGAAGCCACCGAAAAGACAAAAACATAATGGATCAGAATTTGATTTGAGACAGAAATATGCGTGTGCTGGTGTGGATGATGAAAGCTGTCCTACTACAGAGCTCATTTGAAAGCCAGAGCAACGCTAGCTGTGACCTTGGGGTCATGGATGCAGGTTGCCTGCTTTTGTAAAAAGTCACGTTCTTCTGCCGGCTCAGAGAAATGACAAGCTGAGATGACACACGTGTCTGACCACATGGCTGCTGGTTTATGCTTCATCACCTGCTTTCAAACTGTCATCACTAACCATCAGAGAGGAAAAGCAAGAAAACAAAATGACTTCGAAGTCATGTTTTGGAATATATCTAAGTCAGTTTAAAGAGTAAACAACTGGACTTATACAGAGATTTATATACCTTAGCAGATACAAAGAGTTCAGATGCAAAGGTTTCAATCAACTGAGTTCAGCGTCTTGCCTGAAGACACTGAAGACAGGAGCGGGTATCAAAATGGCCCCAATGGTGTTAATGAACAATTCACTCTATCAAATGAAAAACAGCTGCGCTAGTTTAACTTGCTTTCCTAACTCACTATAATCCTTCCTTTTTTCCCTTTGAGCAGGCTTAAATATTAGTTGTAACTGACATCAGTTGTCAGTTTCCATTAAGGAAAGCGCAATAATAAAAATGCTATTTTGTCTGCAGCATTTCATTTCTAAATCTTTCCTTTTAAGTTTGCTTTTGAACTGCAACACATTTATCACATTTAGATTATATAGACAGATGGTGGTCGCAGCTCAAAAACATGATTTGGATTGTGAACAAGTAGGAAAACTGCTATTACTACTACATGTATGTTAGCACTTGATTGTGTATATTTATTACCCCCCATATTAGCTTTTAAGAGTAACTGCCATTAGGTATAACAATATTTATTATTATAACTGCTACAGGTTATGTAGAAAGTAAAGTATCTAAGACACATCTTAGATACTTCACAATTTTCTTTTCTTTTAAAAAAAATATAACTGATGTAATCCTAAATAAATAAGTGGTGTTCAGATGAAAGGGACGCACTGTTTAATAAGACATCTGCTTTTGTCATTCATGGCTAAATAGCAGCACTGATATTTTACGAGAATATTTTCCTATTGCTTTTGAAAATATGACATCAGAGATATGATGTGTTCTTCTGATGGCATTGTCAAATTTTGGGGCTGGAAGGATGACAGTGTACACGCAGCTAAAAAGTGGAGGTGGCATGGAGAGCTGGGGGATTAACGATGTGCACCGCATGTTCTGGCTCTTTTCTTCATGGTGCGTGAAGGGAGAGCTGGGGCTGCGGGACTCAAGGCTAGGGACTCCCTGAGGGAGAAGCAGTAGAGAGAAAGAGGAGACTGAAAGACTCATATGATATTCATCTTATTCTGCAAGGCCTGTCCTTGGTTTGGACATTCTCAAGAGGAGGGGAGGACTTGAAGAAATACACATATGCTGATACATGGAAGTATTTATAAGCATTGATGTGAAACTTTCCTGTTCAAGAAAAGAGAAGATAGTAAAAGTAAACATTTGTTCTTTCTTTAAATACATACGCGTATAAGACCAATGCAGTGCAACTTATACACTTACCTGTAATTTCCCGAACGGTGCGGAACACGTTGAGTTTTTCCGGGTCCAACGCTTCAATGTTATGATAGACATCCCTGTGAATAAAAAGAGAGATCAGAATGACAAAACAAATCAAGTAAAAGGAAAAAAGAATGTGTTTTAGTATTTCCATCTGTATGTGTAAAGGATATTCCTACTTAGAATAGAATAAAATAGTCCTTTATTGCCATTGTACATGTACAACAAAAATGCGATACTTACAGGAAATTTTCTTACTTACAGGTAAGAAAAGTTTGCTACATTTACCAGCTGAAGAGGTAAATCATGTATGTGTACTGAGAATACCTGATTGGGATATTTTAAGTGAACTATATTAAATACATATGAATGAATGCAAACAAATAGTACTGTATATCCATGCAGACATAACTAACCACTAACATTATTCAGATTAATCCATCCAATTAACAGTTTGAGTCAATCTGTATCACACTGTTAATAGCTCGATGGTATTTAAAATACCATATTTTCACAAGTATTATAATCAGTTTTATTTCAAATTGCAATTTTGAGTCAAAAACAAAGTTTCTGATTATTGAGAGAACAACTCAATAAAGGAGACTGAGAATAAAAGGAAGGAAGCAGTCAGCAGGTACAGCGGTGGAGAAGCTGCCACAGCCCCGGAGAGATCTTTGCACAGAGAGGTCACACTTAGCCACTCTAAACTAACATCTGTTAAGCACACATGCTCTAAATGTGTCCATCATGGATGTTCACTTGTGTGTTAGCTGAAGAGTATCATCTATCTTAATTAATAATTGAATCAATCCCCCAATCTGTATGCCAGGTGACCCAAATTAAACACACCATCTATGCTATGAGACCAACAGGTGCACACTTAGTCTAGTTGAAGGCTAAAATGGTCACAGTGGACTTGCAGCTGCGATTTTTACTTTTAGTTACTTCCAACTTCAGTGAGGTGTGCACTACCTGTGGGCTCTTTTTCAACAATCCACTGTGAATGTTCAGTGCTCGCTCAGCTGAATACAGAAAGGCTGAATGGAATGGGAAAAGCCATTTTATATTTAGGCAGATTTTTTTTCTCCCACACTGTCTTCAGTCATTCTGATAAGCTGAATCTTCTCAGCTCTCACCCTTTGATTCCAGTAATGAGGAACACCAGGTTGCCATTGATTTTGGTGCAGTTGACAAACTTGTCAATGTTGTTGGAGTCCACTGTCTGAGCAGTCTGTAGGCTTGCTGTGCCTATTCCATCACATGCTGAAAGAAACACAGTGAAACCATGAAGAGAAAAAAATTGCATCAATTAATTCAATGGTGCAAACATGCAAAATACGAGGTAGATTAAGGGTTTGATGCAATCAGGACAACATGTACCTGCATTTGCCAAAATAAACCCAATAGTGAAACTGACAACAGTGCATACATACAACTATATAGTGTTAATAATAAAATAGCTAAATCGATGAAGAAAAACATTCAGTAATTATCTGCTGCAACTATATGTTTGAATTTTACCTTTTGGACAGATGTCAGTACAAGGGATGCACATCTTAATGCGATTCTCCTCCACCTCCATCTTGTTACTGGGGCATGCTCTCACACAGGAGCTGTGGTCTACCACAAAGTTATCTGGAAAACAATTCATTGTAAATGTCAAATACAGATGGCTGCTGTTTGTCACACTGGAACATACAGAACAATAAGTGGCAGTGGAGTGTAGGCAATCACATAAAAAAAGTGCTGAAAGTGACTTTGAAAGTGACTTTGCCTCACCATTATTTTTATTTATTTATTTGGTTATTTATTTACTTATTTTGCATAGGATTTATGTGAAACCTACCAAAAGGAAAAAAGCAGCATACTTTCATAACAGTAAACAGTTAAATGTTTATATTATTCTCTATCCTGTGTCTGTTTAAAAGTAACAATGCCTCGAAGCGCAGAGCTCCCCTTCCCTCCCTGCTGGTTGGCCTTTTCAGTGATGTTTTGAACAGCATGGGGTGTCCACAATTAGCTGTGGGTGTGGTGAGTGATTAGCTTGTGGTTAGCAGTGGCCAAAGAATAATTTATGAATAAAATGACTAAACATTATACACAGGAGTGAGAAGAGCTATGCTGCTAGTGCAGACGCAGGCCTCTACTTCCCCGTCACCTGTACTGGCTTTGCAAACAAGACTGCTTGTCAAGATGACATGTTGGAACGACCATTGACCATTTATGTACCCCCAAGAAGTGTAGCAGTGTAGCAAGTCAGCCATCCATCCATCTTCTTAACCACTTATCTAATTTAGGGTCGTGGGGATGCTGGAACTTAAACCAGCTTTCACAGGGTGAGAGGCTATGTACATCCTGGACTGCCAACTTATACGTACAATGGCAGTTATGTCAATTAGACTGGAGTTAAAAGAAAAAAGAACACACAAATGTGAGAACCCAGCCTTACAAATACATCCCATGCCTCTTATTCTGACCTAAACTTTGAAACTTAATGATGTAACTTGACTTTTTCTACTCCTAACACAAAACTTTATACAAGTTTTACTCTTAAACAGCCATTTGCTGAAATTAAAATAAAAGTCCTTTGCAAAATGTCCCTTTTACAAAACTGTAAAAGTCAAATTCATCCTCACAGACATAGTCACGCTCACACACACATAAAGACTATTTTAGGAAAGAGACAAGCTATATTTATGTTGCTAGTATTTGCCCTAAAAATGATCTACCAGCAGTAATGAGAAAGTTATGAGAAACCTAAGGAGTAAATGCAATTCAAGAAGCAGCTGCATTTATCTTCCAGTCCAATGCAAATGAGGGTTATAAAGAACATAACAGGCATTGCTACTGTCCATTCCTTCTGCTTGTGGGTCTCGAAGACCAAGGAAATCAGCTGATGGATTGCACATGGATGCAGGTGTAATTATCCACAGTAAACTGAAACTGTCCCATTAAATTAGTACTTAAAGTGTAGCTATGTAGAGGTTATGACTTAAGATTAATGTTTAAAGCAGTATGCATGTATGTGGAGTATCCATGTTTGTCTGTGTGTGTATGTATGTATGTTTGTGTTCGTCCAGGTGGTCAGACTTACGTGGACACTTCTTGACGCAGAAAGCTCCATAGGTGTACTTTGCCCTAGGGTTATGCTCCAGCTGGAAGGTGGTAGGGTTGTAGACAAATGGCTGAGGGCACTGGGTCACACATGCCCCACTGTCATTAAAGTTGGTGCAGGCCTGCAAACATCCACGTAAGTATTATTAGCAGTAGTAGTTGTAGTAATAGTACTAGTACTTGTAGTGGTAGTAGTATATTTACATGATCCGTACACAGTCACAGATTAGGTTACTTTTGATTGTGTGGCCAAAATTTGGTTTCACGTTTATTCATAACTGCTGCCAGCCTGACCCCAGGTTTGTATTGCAATTTCCTTTCAGTGTCCAGTAGTGATATTACTGAAAGGTGGAGATGGAGACTATCAGCATGCACCCAATGATATTACAATCAGTTTAATTTTACTAAGAAAAATCAAGCTGGAGTGGAAAAAAGTAGATACAGAAATCGTATTTTGCTTGATTCTTTTTAAAAAAAAGTTAAACTACAGAATTTTAGTCTGGTTGAGCTCTGGACTTTGACTGGGCCATTGGAATACCTTGATCGTTTTCTTTTCCAACTATTAATTTTTAGATTTGCTGTACTTCCCATCACAGTCTTGTTGTACGACCCAATTTGGACTAAGCTGTAGCCACGACGCAGACAACTTGACATATGACTTAACAATACAGAAGAGTTCAGGTTAACCTAATAACTCCAAAGTGGCCAGATTCTATGGCTACAAAACAAACCTGAATCCTCACCCATCTACCAACGTGTTTAATAGTTGGTATGGGGTGTTTATAACATCCTGTGTTTTGTATTTGGCAATAATAATAATGGATTGGATTTATATAGCGCTTTTCAAGGCACCCAAAGTGCTTTACAATGCCACTATTCATTCACTCTCGCATTCACACACTGGTGGAGGTTGTAGCCACAGCTGCCCTGGGGCAGACTGACAGAAGCGAGGCTGCCATATCGCACCATCGGCCCCTCTGGCCATCACCAGTAGGTGGTAGGGTAAAGTGTCTTGCCCAAGGACACAACGACCAGGACAGAGAGCCCGGGGATTGAACCGGCGACCTTCCGGTTAAAGATGCCCTTCCCAACCCCCTGAGCCACGGTCGCAAATGTGTCACTATGTCCACACATTGCAACTTTAATCTTGTGTGTCCCAAAATAACCAAAAGTCTTGTTTGTTAAGGTTTGTTAAGATACAAATTTGCCCGCCCAAGCTATACAGCATTGTTCTTTTTAAAGAGAAAAGGCTTTCTCCTGGCATCTTTCCAAACAACCTATACTTGTTCAGTCATTTTTAGTTATGCAATTGTACTGTCCTGAACTTTAACATCCATCCATTTTCTTCTGCTTATCCGGGGCCGGGTCACGGCCAAGCAGAGAAGCCCAGACCTCCCTCTCCCCAGCCACCTCCTCCAGCTTATCCAGGGGAACGCCAAGGTGTTCTCAGGCCAGCCGAGAGATATAATCTCTCCAGCGTGTCCTGGGTCTGCCCCGGGGCCTCCACCCGGTGGGACATGCCTGGAAAACCTTACCCAGGAGGCGCCCAGAGGGGCATCCTTGTCAGATGCCTGAACCACCTCAGCTGGCTCATTTCGATGTGGAGGAGCAACGGCTCTACTCTGAGCCCCTCCCTGAATGGCCGAACTTCTCACCCTATGTCTAAGGGAGAGACCAGCCACCCTTCGGAGGAAACCCATTTCCGCCGCTTGTATTCGCGATCTCGTTTTTTTCGGTCACTACCCACAGCTCGTGACCATAGGTGAGGGTAGGGGCGTAGATCAACCGGTAAATTGAGAGCTTCACTTGTACACTCAGCTCTCTCTTCACCACAACAGACCGGGCCAGCGTCCGCATCACTGCAGTCGCTGCACCAATCTGTCTGTCTCCCAATCCCTTCTCCCATCACTCGTGAACAAGACCCTGAGATACTTAAACTCCTCCACTTGGGGCAGGGTCTCGTCCCTGACCCGGAGTGGGCACTCCACCCTTTTCCCGGCCGAGGACCATAGCCTCAGTTTTGGAGGTGCTGATTCTCATTCCCACCGCTTCACACTCGGCTGCGAACCGTTTCAAGGCGAGCTGGAGCCCATCACCTGATGAAGCCAACAGGACCACATCATCTGCGAAAAGCAGAGATGAGATCCTGAGCCCACCGAAGTGAAAGCCTTCCGCCACTTGGCTACACCTAGAAATTCTGTCCATAAAAATTATGAACAGAATCGGTGACAAAGGGCAGCCCTGGCAGAGCCCATCACCCACCAGGAACAAGTCCGACTTATTGCCGGCTATGCGGACCAAGCTCTTGCAATGTTCGTATAAGGACTGAATGGCCCGTAGCAATGGGAACTTTAACATGTAACATGCTAACTGAGGCCTGTAGAGTCTGAGATGTAACTCTTGGACTTTTGGTAGTTTCTCTGAGTATTTGACCTTGGGAAGATGATCGACTTTCTTAAGTGTTTCCTACTTGAATGAACAATTTTTGTCACTGTAGGCTGATGGAGTTGTCCGTTTCCAGATTGGGCAGCAACAATTGCTTCTCTAAGCTCATTACTGATGTCTTTCCTATTTAGCATTGTGTTAACACACACTGAAATGCTTTTCACCTCGACTTCATTATTATTTTGTTATTGCAGTACCTGCCAGTCCATTGTAAAAATTAATAACAAATATGATTGAAATACTGATGAATTTAATTATACTTTGTTTTACTTTACACCCAGAGGTTGACTATATGCACACACTGGTACAACTGTTAGGCTACGTAATTATAATGCATGTGGAACTTGATTTTCTGGATGTTTGCTTGAGGAAATTTTCTCTGATTGGACCTCCTTAAATTTTAATTGAATATCCCTGTACTAAGACATGTACTTATTCTATATGTGATTACAGACCCTAAAAAACATATACTTGTACACATTTAATGTTATCTATGATAATAATATAGAAATAAATTCTTGTGTCTAAAGACTTTGAATTTGCCAGGATTCAATCAAGAATTTGCTTTGCCATTTTCTCAATTTTATGATGATTGTGAAGAGAACAGAAGAATAAAAAATTATGATACAGGACTTGCTTTTCCAAAGCCAGGAAGAAGAGCTCGATTAGCCACGGACTCACAGCCTCAGAAACAAGTTTAACATGCAAACAAGCACAGATAAAAGTGATAAAGCACATGGCAAAAAGTCAGAATGAAGAGTTCCCGGTGAAGTCTATATTTAACAATGACACTCATGTCAGGAAGAAAAGAGAATTAAATGTCATCAAATGATATTTGCCATACAAGTGGCATTTAAAAACTGAGTGAAATCCATTTTAAGAGGTACCTGAAATTGAAGGAAGGAAAAAGTCACAAGTAAAATGTGTCAGACTTAAGAAACCAAAAAAAAAAGAAGAAGAAGAGAAACATAAAACAAAGTGTTAACACAAAATGTTATCTGCGTAACCATATTGACATGGTAATATCACCAGGAAAATGATCACTTTAACCTCTTTTGTCACACCGTAATGATGTAAAGTGTGTGTATGTGTGTGTGTTCACTTACAAAGCAGTCTGTGTCCTTTGGGCCATAACAGCCACCTGCACACTCACGGTGGCAGCAGTCACTAACAAAGGGACCAAAGCAACGGCCGTCACACTGCTCCGCACACACTGTCTTAGTTACTTTGAAGTTACAGGCATGTTAAAAAGAGAGAGACACAAACAAAGGATAAAATGTATATATAATACACGTACTTTATGCATACATATATAGAATGTAAACACAACACAGTCTTAGAATGTGTCTGTCTAGCCAGTTCAAATGGCAGGTGAAGATAAAAAAAATTAAAGCCCAGTCACTGGAAAGTTGTCACTGTAAAACCTTTGAGAGGTGGGGGGGTAACTTCAACTTCATCATCTGCTCTGGAAGTTATATATACTATACTAACCTACCTACCATCTATTGCTTTGTAAAATGCATGCATACACATGTTTACATGTGTCTGTGTCTGGTGAGTTCAGCTGAAGCAGAAGTTTTTTTTACCACCTACTAGCTATCTTCAATCATGTTTTCATCTCTGCTCTCGTCTGCTGTCTGGCTCAGTGCGACAAAGACATAGCGATTCTTATCTGAATGTACTACCAAAGTGAACATCTGTCCACCTTTTCCTTACATGCCCTTTGCAATCATATGGGCGGCCGCATGTCTGTGTGCCTTTCTTCTTGACAGCCATATATAAATGTACATAGGACCCTGCTATTTCACAGGTAAAGACAGCTGGTAATTGACATAGCTTAAGTGTCAGCAGTGGGACTTTCATTATAGAGCAGGAATACATAACTAAGCAGTTATGGATGAACCAGTAAAGTTGGCACAAGATAAAGTATTGGGGTGGGTTAAAAAAAAGATATTATACATAGTGGTTTGGATAAATGGATGTACTGTAATTACAAATTAAACTATTTGCATAATTTTGTTGTTATCATATTTACTTTTACTTCTAAATGACTGAGGCTCTCTGTTCTTTTTATACTCAGTCATGTTGGTAATTAGTGACAGCTATGGCTTTTGGTTGTATGAGGTGAAAGATGCTCGACGACGTGGAGCCAGCGTTAACTGAACACAAACAACAAAAGCTTGTAATAAGAATAAAATTCAATGTAATTTTAAGAATATATTTGGTGATAAAGGTTAAAGCGAACTGGTCATAACTGAAACTAAGAAAATAAATTGCAACAGTAAATATTACTGGGGAACGTAAGGCTACTATTGTACACCATTACACATCTATTGGTGGTGCTTATTTTTGTTTTGAGCAGGGCCATTGTTTTTTTGATCTGTGTTATGTTTCCCTGCAGCCTTGTGTTGACAGGACACCATCACCATGATAGATAAAAGCTATGAACAAGTCGCCAAACAAACATGGACACACAGACACACACACTCATGCTACTGAGTGGAAAGCTACTGATTTACCATCAGTAGCATTCAATTAACAGTGCCTGGCCTGCATTAATATGGTCTGCTTTATTCAAAAGACACTTTGTCAAAATAATGGCCAAGCCACATCGCCAGAGACGGACACAATGATGTTTGTCAATTTGGCTTTAAAAATCCACTTTAACCTCCTAGGACCTGGCGTCCACATATGTGGACATCACATTTTGGGTTATTTAGACCAAAATACTGAATTTTGCTCTACAAGGGCCTGATATCCACTTATGAGGACATTATACTGCTACTGTTCTATCACAATTTTAAATGAATATCCTCATATGTGGCTCTTATTTTTATTAAAAACAAAAATAAGGTTAAAAAAAAAAAAAAAATCGGGCCCCAATGTGACCAAATATCAATGAGAAATTAAAAATGCATGCCGTGGAAGAGTTCAGGTCTTAGGAGGTTAAGAATAACTAAAGACAAAAAACAAAACAAATCAGATTACAGACATCACTCACAGGAACCAATGCCTCTGAGTTCCCCTGTGAATCTATTGTTATTATTATTATTATTATTATTATTGGGCACATCTGGTTCTCAACACCTGTCTTTTTCTGAGACAAAATATTCAGTTAATTTTTCAATTTATTCTTAAGTGTAACTTTATTTAAATAGGGCATGAATGTCTATAGATCAAATGTTTGCCTTACAGCGCAATGGCTCAAAAGTTTACAGTTAAAAGGTAGCAGTTTGACACAGGAGGTCAATTCAATTGCATATCAGTTACAGTGATTTCCAATGTTGAAAGTGAAATGACTTCTTAAAGCAAAGGGAAAACATATCAATGATAAATAGTGTGCTTAATTTGACAAGTATAAGTCTTTATTTGCTAATTAATACCCTTGTTAATGCCGTATTTTTGAAATTATTTGCATTTCAAAAATGCCTCATTAACTAGATGTAGTGATAAGGCTATGATGAATAAACTGAAATGAATAAACACCTTCATCATGGGATGTTTGTGAATAGATACGCTTCTTTTTTTTTTTTTTTTTATCTATGAGCTGATAGATCTGAGATATTCACCACTTGTAGTCTCACAGTGTTTCTATTTTGTGTGTTTAGAAGGTCCAGAAGTTTATTTTGATGCAATTTAACATGGGAAAGATGGAGCAAAACTTCCTCTTTGCATTTCACGCAGTGCACACACACACACACATATATATATTATACCACAATCACCACCCAGTTCAAAGGGTCTGATGTCATCTGTTATTATCAAGGACCACAGAACTTGTCAGTTGCGATCTCTGCAGCCAGTGGTACAACTAATAAAAATTGCTGTTTCGTTTAGAGCAGGTGTGAGTACTTTATCCTGTATCCTTTTATAGAACATAACATGTACTTCTATGGAAAAAAAAAACTACCTCTGCTGACAGAGATCCAGTTTTTTATGTGAGAGACTCAGTAAAGAAAGTGGTTTTGAATTGTAATTTACTTCCTCGGTGTATTTGGTTCTTCATAATTAAACTTCATAATTAAAAGCATCCCAGTGCAAGAAAAAAAGCTTTTCTTTTTTGAAAGCAAGTAAAATAAAAGATGAATCATGGCATCCACAAATAAATGGATGAGGATAGAGAGATGGCGCGATCACAGCTGAAACAAGGCAGATAGATGGGGCCAGGGCTTATCTGGGCCTCCTCTGTGACGTGTTGTTAACAGGTTCTGGTCAAACAGTTCATTCCTCATTATCTTAACGAGATCACAACCACAGAACAAATAAGATGTGACATGCCAGGGTTGGAAGGCATAGATGAAGTGGTCTAAGTACGAAGTGATGGACAAAGAGGAAGAACTTGATGAAGGGTGGTACAATAAAAAAAAAGGAATGTGAGAGGTAAAGAGGTATGTAATGAGGAAAGAAATGTGAGCATGTGTCCATGTGAGTACATAATTTTGTTTCTGACTAAAACTAAATGTGTACATACAGTTTGCTAAAGGTCAAAAATATACTAAATATGAAGTCTTCCTGTGGATGTTAGTATGTGTTAAAAACAGATAGAAGGGTGAGCCACTGTGGGCTGTGAAGAGGGCTTGTAGAGCTAACCATTAACAAAAGTGCAGCCTTAAAAATTACCATTTTATGACACCTAATTAATTTAAGCACAGTTACTCTGAACTACGCTGGAAAAAAATGCAATTGTAACAAAAGAATTCTTTAGTATTAGTAAAAACATAATTTTTTTAAATTAATTTTATTGTTAAAAAGTGGCCTTATTTGATGTTTACTTGTGTAGGCATAAGCATGTTGCATTAGCCAATCTCTCTCTCTAGCCAATGTTTACCGAACACCTCAGAACTCGTTAAGTTAATTGCATTCTGAAGCATCAGAATATGCACAACATTGTCGTCAGTGCTGCCGTGCTGCTACTGACTAAATTTGAATGAGACCAGATGCTGGATGCTGGCATGCATGACTTAGCTGTTGCTGCAGCCTTTCATGTCCATGAGACAACGATTTCTGATCTGCCTATTGGTCGACTTGGTCAACATTTGACTGGATAGAGTAAAAATGAAATACTCCAACATGCATTTGTGCAATTCTTGCAGCAGGATCCCAGCCCCGTGGCTGTTTCAGCAGGACAAAGCCAACCTTCACACTGCCAGGGTAGTTAAGGCCTTTCTGGATCAGGAGCATATCCAGACACTTGCTTGGCCAGCATTTAAACCCAATATTTCTTCAAATGCAGCCACAACCAGTGAGCATTACACAGCTGCAGGCTGCACTCATCCAGGAATGGAGAGCAATTCCTCAACAGCAGATCTAAACACTTGTGCAGTCCATGCACAGATGGGTGACGGCTTGCATCACATCCAGATGAGGCTATGCCTTGTCAGAAACATGTTGTATACAATTAAGAATTGCTTTTCCTGACAGGTATGAGAGCCAAAACCATCATTAGCATTACAATCATCACCGGTTCCCAACCTAAACAGCACTCCCCATGCCTGAGGTGTGGGAATCATCATCAGAAAATATGTGACGAACCCTCTCTTACAACATTCTCCAAATGTTTTTTTCTAAAAAACCTTGTTTTGTATTTTTCAGAACTGTAGAACAATGTTAAAATGGAGGGATTGTTGCTGTTCCTGTTTCACTACTTGCTGTTAGGCTGTCACACATCATTTGCATCACAGTGAAACTTTTGTTATCTTTTAATGATCCGGTTTAAAATAAGAGCTTTCCTCATAGGTGAAGACAAGAAACAACCACTCATTACAGCCTTGTGTAAAATGTTTTTCCTTTTGTAGACTGCAAGTAATTTAATCAGTGAATGTAGATGATGTTGTTTTTTGTCCTTGAATCTAGGATTTTTGTATTAATGATCTTTAATAAGGTTAACACAGAAGATTTGTCTGATTTTTAAATTGCTGGTAAAACTTTGTTTTTTTAGAAATTTCCAACCAGCAGTACTAATAAAATCCAGTGTGACGACGTCTATTTAATACCAGTCAAAGCCACATCAAACTTTCTGCTTGACAGAATGATCTAAAGAGTATCCCTGTTTTGATTATTTTGATCTGATCTGTTGATTATACATTTTTGAGGCTAAAATTCCTTTACATTGTGGAGCTGTGTTCATTAAAATACCAGAATATCATGTGTGTTAATTTGGAGAGCATATAGTCTCCTCAAAAGAAATGATGACTTTCAACAGCAAAAAAAACCCAAAAGAAAAATCTGATGTCATCCCTTTGGGGCAACAAGCAGGAAAACCTTCACTTTATGGAATTCAAATATAATTTTAGATGCCAATTTATTGGTGATATTCTCATGTCCCGTTTCCACAGAGGCAGCATGGAGTTGCGCTTAGTTTGTGAGTAATATGCTTACAAACTACTGTGCTCAATCCTGCCTCTTATTTCCATAAACACCTGTTGCCACTGATTTGCAGTGCAGCTCTTGTGTAATGTGGCATACCTCTGCCTTTTTCCCCTGTTTCTCTTGATTAGGACTAGCTTCTTGACAGCCATTCTTTCACTTAGACCATTTCTAAAGAGGCTTCGGTGAACAGTAGATGGTTCTACTGAAGGGCTGGATGGTCCTCTCCTCTCAGGTCCTCTATGAGGTCTTTGCTGTTGTTTTTTTTTTTTTAAATATATTTCTTGGGACATGACTTTCTGATACTTTTCATCTGCTTTTTTAGACCTACCGCTTCTTTTGTCCTCCACTTGTCCAGTTTCCTCAAGTTTCTTTCTATTTAAGAACATACTGCACACCATGCTAAAGACATGCCAAGTTTTTGCACTTTAGGAATTACCTCGATGGTCTAAAAATATTATATTATGTTTGTCAGAAAAAATTTCTTTATATTATGGTATTTTTCATAGATTAAAACAGGGGTCTCAAACTCCAGTCCTCGAGGGCCGGTGTCCTGAAACTTTTTCATGTGTCCCTGTTGCAACACACCTGAATACAGTTAGCAGGTCATCAGCAAGACTCTATAGAACTTGACTGCATGCTGCGGTGACAATTCAGCCATTTGATTCATGTTACAGCAGTTCATCAGTGAATGATCATGGTGCAATAAAAGTACTTTTAGAAGTACATTTTTCCAAACATTTACATTTACTTAGGAGTTACCAATCCAGCATGCAGTCAAGTTCTATACTCTTGCTGATGACCTACTAATTTTATTAATTTGTGTTGCAACAGGGACACATGGAAAAGTTTCAGGACACCGGCCCTCGAGGACTGGAGTTTGAGACCCCTGGGTTAAACTAAAGACTTAACCGTTTGTCACCCATGTATCAAACAGGCTGCCTAAACTATTTTTGTAATTTTGCCTGTGAAACTACATAACATTATGGTTATGGTTGTCCCCAGCTAATATATCTATCTACACACATATTACAGTGTTCGTCAATACAGTCTATACTTTAACACAAAGTTGCATTTCTTTTTATGACTAGTATAAACCAAACAAAATAAATGCAAAATATCAACAAGTGAGCAAAAAGATAAAAGTCTTTGATTATTTGGAAAATTGTTTTTGGCCTAGTGTCTAATGTCTCAAAGTTGATATTGTGATTTAGTGAAATTTGCCCAATCAAACAGATGACTCAACTTTAATTCAAGAATAAGAGATTTGTCATTTACAAAAATGGCACTTTCATTTCCTGTTTTCAAACTGAAAGATGCTGCAGTAACAAGTCTCACAGTTCATAACACTGTTCACATACACGCACATATACACACAAACAAAATAAAAATAGAGTAAGAACATGGCTTTTATTTTTATTATTTTATATGCCAGGGGTAGGCAACTCCAGGCCTCGAGGGCCGGTGTCCTGCAAGTTTTAGATGTCCTTGATCCAACACAGCTGATTTAAATGGATAAATTACCTCCTCAAACATGTCTTGAAGTTCTCCGGAGGCCTGGTAATGAACTTATCATTTGATTCAGGTGTGTTGACACAGGGTGAGATTAAAAACCTGCAGGATACCGGCACTCGAGGCCTGGAGTTGCCTACCCCTGTTATATGCAATAGCTTGATTTTATAACTATAAACAAACTATCTTTATATCCAGCTGAGTTTCATTATGGGTTGACCAGAATGTATTATTGGCAGTTCAGTGGAACAGAATACAGTGGCATGTAACACACTGCATATTAGTAAAAACTCTTTCATGAAAATCCAATAAAGTTGGGAAAAACCCACATCACCTTAGATCAGGGGTCTCGAACTCCAGGCCTCGAGGGCCGGTGTCCTGCAGGTTTTAGATGTCACCCTGGGTCAACACACCTGAATCAAATGATTAGTTCATTACCAGGCCTCCGGAGAACTTCAAGACATGTTGAGGAGGTAATTTAGCCATTTGAATCAGCTGTGTTGGATCAAGGACACATCTAAAACCTGCAGGACACCGGCCCTTGAGGCCTGGAGTTCGAGACCCCTGCCTTAGATGGAGTCACATGGATGTATACATAAATGACATCCAAAGGTATATCCACTAAATAAAGCTTGGAATCTCGTTCCAAGTACATTGCCAGGTATGCTAAAGATATGCTAAATTTTATTTTTGACCCACAACAGTTATCAGTAAAGTTTTGATGCATGCAAAAGTCACTCAGTGGTGATTCTAACAACTCAAAGTTCTAATCAGATAATAATAATTAACTTACAGCTTTGGCACTGGTCCTCTTTGGGTCCCCAGCAACGACCATTGCAGGAACGGTGGCATTTTTGACCTGCACAGAGGTTCAAGGAAAGAGACTATTGGCATTTCAAACTGCAACTTCACAAACTATTGTCAGTGTCATTCAACCTTAAAACAGACCAGAGAATTGCTGCTGGAGTTTGTCTTCAAGCACTCAACCAAAGGCAAACCAAACTCACATAGTGAACAAAACTATGGAGGATCATGTGATTTAACTTTGAATTCACTTAATATCTATTTGTATGTTTTTCTTTGGATATGCATGCATAGGTGCATTCTGTTTGCTCACACTGAGCAATTGTGACCTTTTTAAAACTTGGAATAAGTCTTTCTTCTGTTATACCACAATAGTGTCTTTCTCACCTAGTTATGCAACAGCTCAACTTCTTCCTGGATATAATCCTGTACATGTTAGGATTGATTTTTAGATTTTAATGTTCACTGACTTCCTTCAAATCCCTTTATTGGTATTTTTTAGGGATACAATTGTGCAATTTGTCCTAATGTTCTTCTTTTTATTTTTGGCTCTTGGTCCTTCTTTTCTGTTTGAGTCCTGCTTATGCTTGTCTGCCAGAGCAGTTTGTAAACTCTTTATACAAAAACTCTTTAAAGGCACCAAATAATTAAAGTTATTGCCATCATTGCAATTATGATTGTAATCATTGAACTGTAGGTACTGCAAGTAGCATGCAGCAGTTAATTTCATTAATATGACGATGATACTACATTTAACTGATACAATCTTAAGAGTTAAGAAAAAAACCTTTGTGAATTCTCAACATTAATGTTTTTTTTTATACATATATATTTTAAGGCAGGAAAGATCCATCTTCCTTGACTGATATATGCTGTTGTGGTAATAAAATCCAAAATAACCTTGGCACAGGTTATTTTGGGAAAATGAGATGATTCTTTTTGCCACTTCACGCTAAACCAGCCCAGCATGAAGCCAGCACACATCAGGTTGAGATAAAAGCAGTAAAGGAGCGGTAAGCAGCATCATACCCTCAGAGCTTTAGCCAGTGCCTTTCTGGGTTTTTGGAGGACTTAATTGACTGTCTAGTAATTGACTGCTGGGAGAAGTGAGTCTGGATAAGTGCAGAAGTGCTGTCCTCTGTCCATCAGCCTCTCCAGATGAGAGCTATTAGCATCCGACTGACTCCATTGCTCAACATGAGAATCTCCATCTTCTGCCCTCTTCTTCTTCCTCATTTTTGAGCCCATCTACTACACATTTTTCTCTTCATCCATCACTTATAGATTCATCACTCCTCTGTAGCTCTCTTTCCCTTAGTGCCTATTCCTGTCCCTTTTTTCTTAAACCACTACATTTCTCTATTTTTTTCTGTTTCTCCAGTGTGTCCCTATTGAACTGACAATTTAGTAAAATTTGAAAGAAAGGCTGGCAGCTTTGTCTGTATGAAAGCAGTATACAAATGGGATATTAATACAAATGTCCGCCAGCCATACAGGCAGAGCTTCTGCTGTTCTTCCTTAATTCTTTGTTCTTCTCTGTGCTACGTGCCCCAGGAAGTCAAGTCAAAGAGTTTTCATTCAGTGACCATGGCCTTCACTATCTCAGCTTCTAAATCCTCATTGACCTTGTATAAGACCGTCAAACCCCCTTTCCCGGAATGCACCGTAATCTTTAACATCCCCTGAAGGTTAAAATGTTGAAACTGCTGCCATACCCCCGCGTCAGTGTACAGCAAGCGAAAGATGGAGGTGTTTAAACAGAATCAACAGGGCATCAGTTTAAAAAAACAGAAAAAAAGATCACAGTCCTATTTTGAAACCAATAACACAACACAACCATGGCACAAATAAGTCACAAGCAAAACAACATGAAGCTTGTGTCGCCACAAAAAAATGAAACAGAGATTATGTTCTCAATTGTGGATTACAAGTTTGCAGACCCTTGATCTTTCAGCGAGGGTGGAACACTTGCAAAGGAGTCGGGGTCGATCAAGGGGTAACAGGGCTGCAGGGAGGAGGGTGATTGAGCAGAATATCAATGCTTGGAGCTTTTAGCATGCATCTGAAGCCCTCAGCTAGTACTATGAGATGATTCCAAGGACATATGCATCAAAAGGAAAAGTCTGTTTGTTTATATCAGAGTCAGTGATAGCGTATTTTATCATTTGTTGATTTGTTTCCATTTGTAAATGAATGAGACGAGACAGTTTGAAAAAAAAAAAAACTGAAAACAACATTGGATTTAAATGTCAAAAAGCGTGAGAAATTAATGTTAATTAAAAACAAAAAGAAATGAGTATGCTAAGAGGTTTAGTCAGCAAATTAATAATAATGGGTCAGAGGAGATCAGTAAATGCATTGTTATTTCACTGATCATCCCCTGTCCTCTGACAGATTGAGTATGTGTATTTCACACTAATAAATCCCATCATAATGCTATGCATTCATTAACGGGTCTTCCAGCTGGCTACAGAAGGACATTTAAGTGATGTGAGCTAGCAGTCATTGTGAATTGTTATGGTAAGCAGAGTGACAGAATAGGGTCAAAGGGTGATTTTGTGATGACAGTGTTTTGCTGCTCACATTCAGCCATTCATTGTGAATCGACCAGGTTGTGATAATGGGCCTCCTCTGGATCATTTCCTTTGTCAAAAATAACCTGCCACTGAAAGACCTTGGCAAGTGTGTGGGGAATAATTGTGAAAAGACATTTTCAAAGACTAATTCAGAATTAGCACAAATTCCTGCAAATTTGAGTTACAGAAACTGCCAGGTAGAGTGGCCGTGACTTCATTCAAGTTTGTTTAAGCAATTGAGCCATCACATCTGTAGTTATCTGCTACCCTCATTATCAGGGTACACTGTCTCAGCTACTTTTTTTTTTTTAAATCAAGAAATAAATTAAATGACAGGTGAGATAAATTAAAGGTTATTATTATTATTATTATTATTATTATTATTAGGTTGTATAAAAGGGAAAAAACTGTCTATCAGTTGCAAAATTAAATGTACCTTAAATATATACCATAAATAAACTAAATTAAAAAAAACAACAACGCCTATTTGGTAAAAGTTTGATTGGTAAAACTTTGAAATAAGGTATTGGGCAACAGTAACTCACTCAATGTATAAAAGTGTATTACATACATAAAACAACAGAATGCACACAAACACACACACCCACACACACAAAAAAGGGACCATGTTGCCTTCACCCTCCGCATCTTCTCGAGCGCTTCTCTCAGCCCATGGTACTTTTCCAGCTTCTCATATTCCTTTTTCCTGATGTTGCTGTCAGTCGGTATAGATACATCTATCACTACAGCAGTCTTCTTCTGCTTGTCCACCACCACTATGTCCGGCTGGTTAGCCATCACCAGTTTGTCTTTCTGTATCTAGCTCGGTCATTCTCACCCACACTAGGGAATGTGTCCCATTTTGACCTCCAGGCCATACTCGGCCCAGATGGTCCTGTAATACTACGCCGGCCACTTGGCATTTTTACACAGCCTACCACATGGTTGTGTGTGTGTGTGTATATATATATATATATATATATATATATATATATATATATATATCATAGATCATTGTCTTTCTGAAACATCCACCCTTGTTTCATATTCATAGCAGATTTTTATCACGAATGTCTTGTGTCTTGTTACAGTTTTCTATTCATCTGTCCTTCAATTATATGAAGTGTGCCAGTGCAGTATGATGTTCCCACCTCCAAACACTGTCGTTATGGTGTTGTTATGTTCCATAGACTTCAATTTTGGTCTCCTCTGACCCGACTATATTGTCTCAGTATTTCACAGGTTTGTCTAATTGTTATTTAGCAAACGTTAAAAACACTTCAACATGCTTTTTGTTCGACAAAGGAGTCTTGCATGGTGAGCTTGCATACAAGCCATGTTGGCTGAGAGTATTACTTATCGTTTTCTTTGAAACAATTGCATGCGCTGATTCAATGTCTTTCTGTAGCTCTCTACAAGTGGCCCTTGACTCTTGGAGAACTCTTCTGATAAATCTATTTACTCCTCTGTCTGAAATCTTGTGGGACACCTGGTCATCTACACCAGGTTTATGGTAAAGCATGTCTTGATTATGGCCCCAACAGAGCTCACTGGAACCTTAAGTAGTTTAGAAATTCTTCTGCAACCAGTGCCTTGAGTGTGTTCTGCAGCAATAAGGTTGCAAAGGTGTTGAGAGAGCTCAGTGGTTTTACCCATCATGTTTCTTGTGTGACACCTTTGTAATGAGACACCTTTTTATAGGCCATCAGTTGGGACATAACCGGCTGATATTAATTTGCACTAAAGTGGCAGGATTGCTTTTTAATTACTGATAGATTTCAGCTTGTGTCATGACATTCCATGCCTTTTTACCCCTCCCTTTCTTCATGCATTACTTCTTCAATAGTTTTCCCCTGTGTCATTTCTCATTATTACACATAAAATAATTTACGGACATCCTATGGTTTGATTTCTTTGCATGTGTGGATTGGATAGGTTATTACCGACATCTGATGGAACCCAGTATCACAGCAAAACATGTAATAGACACGCCAGTCCACCTTGTCCATTTCTACAAAACGAGAAATGGACATGCATGGAGAAATTGCATTACTGCATGCAGAAGTTGCATTACCAGTGGGGGGAGATAATATGTTTAAAACCAAAAAGTTGGTAGTGAGCAAAAAATGTGTGAAGTACATTCCATGATCCTTAATTGCCAGAAACAATTAGGCTAGGCAGCTAATATGTGTTTACATGTAAATGTGCTAATAATGTCTGTTTAAATCCTGTGATTATTTTCACGTTGGGTTGAAACAAAATCTCTCTCTGTTGTTACTCCAGCTTACTACAACTCTCTGAAATGCTCTGCATGCATCTACACTTCATGCTTTGGAGAGGAAAAGCATAAAATGGAAACGTTGGACTGGTACGTTGTTTTTGAAATCATCTTTCCACTGATTCAGATTTTTGTTGGGCTTTCCTGGATATCCATATATTTTAAGTGCCTTTTTTGGCTTTTGCAAAGAATTTTTTCTCATTTTCTTCATGTGTACCATTTGGGTTACTTACATGTGACACTGCTGTTGGTGGGCACCACCACAGGTTGGATCCTTGGGTACTTGACGATATCTTGCCAATGGATTGTGTCCGCATGGCACAAGAACTTGTTTTGGTCAACATAAACACCTCCATTTAGGATTTCTGTAAGAAAACAAATACATAAGGGACACACTAAGTACATATATGCAAAGAGCTCTCATGTCTTTTTACCTGTAGGATGTACCAAATTCAGCAGTCATGCTGCCATGATTGACTTTTTCCTTCTAATTTTTCAATTAACAAAGAACATGACTAGATGATGTTAAAGCCATAGTCATTAAAAAAACTTAAGGACTAGATTTTTCTTTTAGCTGGGGAGACGAAATGATTAGATTTATTTTGGGGTGAACAGTTGATTTTGAGTCACACAGATGTAATGATTGCTGTTGGTGTGAAGCACCAAGGACAAAGCCATGTTATATTGCTGTTATTACAACCTCTGATCTTTTCCCATTGTGTTGTTTTTCTCATCCTTTTCCTTCTATGCTGTGAGCCGATAGAATCAATTATGCCCCATGGCCAACATTAAATCCATAGGATTTTATCCTCAGTAAGGGGCAGCAGGCCTAATATTTATATATTTTTTTAAAAATTGTATTTCATCAAGGATGTGATGTATCTCAAATCATAAAATGCTTTCCCTTGTCAAACCAATGATCATCAGGCTTATAGGGACAATTGATTTCCCCACACACACACACATAGAAATGTACACCACTGTCTGTTGAATGATTGGATACGGAGGGTGGTTCAGATTATCGTCATGCAAGACTTTAGAGAATGCTTAATCTTGACTTTTATGAGCGAGAGAAAGAGTGCTAAAGAGAAAGAGAGAGACAAATAAAGAAAGGCACAAAGAGATGGAATGCAGAAAAGGAAAGAAGAAGTGAAGCCCAGTAGCAGATTTGCATTATTTACAGAGCTTGTGTGTTCTCTATCTCCATACAAACAGATTACTGACACAGGGCTGAAACCGATGAGACACATAATCATACATGAGGCGCCCCACCAGCTTCACACAGAACGAGCCAAATACAATATCATCCCACAAAGGCTCATATAAATAATAATCATTGGATAATAGGTGGCAGTGGTATTACCTACACAGATTCCCCACCCCACAACCCCAGCCACCACCACCCCACCCCCATCTATCTGCATTTGTGCTGGGAGTTAGGGAAGAATTTAATCCTGCTTCTCACCACATAAGCGATATCGCTCGACCAGGAGGAGGCCATGTCTCAAATTCAAATAGTTTACACAATAGAACGATTTGAACCGCAGTTTAGCAAGATACATGTATTTTTTCTGTGTATTCATCTTCATCCTGGCTGGTTTGTTAGCCAACATGTATCAAATGTATACATCAAATTATACATCGGTTATGAAAAATATGTATATATAATTATTATTATAAATATTTAAAGTTTACCGATCTTACAAAATAAAAATACATCATTATTATCACTTTGTAGTGGTGGTGATCTATCTAAAGAAAACAACAACTATGAAACAAGACAAAACATATTTGGTAATCCATGTGCGTGTAACCTAGAAAGAAATGCTGCTTCGACGAATATCAGCTGGACGGATGTAACAGTCGTGCTCTCAAACACTACGTGCAAATCTCTCACAAGTGGCTCCCCTGACTGTCTAACCCGTTGTCTAATTCTTTTCACACGTGATGCATTTAGACATGCGCTACGCATACAAAACATGTATTAATAGTCTGACATGACATGTTCATGAATTTAGATTGTAGTTTACTGTAATTCGCTCCCTGAGGACGCTTTGCCCAGGACAGTTTTAGTATTTCCCATCAGGATATTTCATGGCCTTCCTCATCAAGATATGAACAATTAACAAACAAATATTACATAATAATTACAATAACATTCCCTTCTCATGCAGGCTTTAGTTTCATTAGAAATACATGCTTGGCTTGCATATTTTCTGGCTGTGCAGCTGGTAGCCAGGGGAAGATCAATGGTTAAATTCTGTTGTTGATTGTTTGGTGGGTAGAGAAAATGTCTTAATTAGTTTGCTCATGTAGCTACTACTCATATTTCTGAAATGCACCCCCCCCAAATCACCTCCAGCCTTGTCCCAAGAGCAACTCCAAGCATCTCTGTGTGACTGCAGGCTTCAAAAGGTGCAGCAATCTTCAGTATCAGGCTGCATAACCATTGCAGAAAGACAATATGATATTCAAGGCAGCACAAATGTATCCTGGTAATTGCAAAATGATGTTAAGTGCTTTCTTTCTCTTTTTCTTCCCTTTATTGCAGTGTGGGGATGAGTTTGATTAAGACTGGGGGGCAAAAAGCAAACCAATCATCAGAAAAAAAAGGCACATTAATGAGTGCGTAAGGCTGAATTAATTGGTGCAGAGTGAACAACTTAATGAAGACATATGTAGGACAACAAAAACCCAATAAATCTGGCCGAGCTTCTGTAATGTTGGAGAATTACATTATCGTATACCTTTACTTTTTTCTGTACACTTAAGAAAATCCATGTGTTGAATCAGCCCAATCAAGGAAACAGATTTACTGCGATTCTTAACTTCAGTCTCACTTTGTGCTGTCTTTCAGTGTCAGGAAGAGAAACACCCTTGTTTAATAGAGCAACCACAGTAAGCTAGAGAGTAGTTAGAAATATAGACAGGTACCCAGAGACTCAGGAAGACACTCAAACAGTCAGGCTATTACAGTAGATAGATAGGTATTCAATCAAAAAGATAAAGGTGTTTCCTCTATCCTATAGCAGTGGAACTGGGGATTTAGCCCTGGGTCTCCAACATATTGTCTTATTGACTCTGAGAGCTTCAGCTTGGTTTCAGGCGATTGTTGCTATCAGCTCATCAAAACAGTAGGGAGAAACTCTGCGGGAAGATCAGGATGCATTCTGGGTCAACAAGGCTAAATGCTCAGGCACACATCCTGCTGGACACCACAGCAGAAGTATTAGTTGCTAGGATGCATTCCTGAGATGGATTGGCAGAAATGCAGCAAAATAAGAGATGAGACATGACATGCAGTATACACATACAGGCACACAAACGCACACAGAAAGAGCATGCTCAAAAGCCCTTGACATATATAAACATTTACAAATATGGCTCATGCTTGCTATTAATGAGGTCCTCATCGCATGGCTTCAGCATCAATTAAATTACCAGTTTGCTTTATCAAAAGGTCACTAATTTCAATCTTTGTGTAAGAGCAGGGACGGGTGGGGAATGTCAGTGCTACTCAGCTGTCCCCTTGCAATTTCTTTTACGCATCAATCATAGTTTCATTTCCAATCAATCTAAGAGAAATGGATGCTTCGCAGGTAAAGCGTAGAGAATGGCACTGCACAGTTTATCTAATTCCACTTACACTGTGTCACCATTCACCGATCTGCCGTTAGAAGAAATAAAATATATATTCAGTAACTGGTTTAGGAATGCTAAAGAATAAAAGAGATGGCAATGGTATCAAAAACATCTAACAACAACATGTACCATGGAATGCAATAAAAATCATACAATTATTAAACAGTGCAAGGTTGTGAAAAATACCATTTTTTTCTTAATTTTTTTTTATTGCGTGTTACTATAAAGTTATTGTTATTATACGGTTTTTGAGGGCTAATTTTCAATTTTTAAGTGTAAACACATAATAAGGAATAACACATACACACTGTTAAAGTAAAAAATAAAAAACTGCCATTGTGATATGATGTATTATCAACTGCCACAGCTGAAAAAGGAATCAAGAAAGTGCAAAAAAAAAAAAAAAAAAAAAGTAGTTTCTGGAACTGCCACTTGGGGCTGATGCTAAATGTGAAAACTCCCCATCATTAGAATCTTAGCTTTCTAGCAGAAATAAGCATGTTCACAGTCTGGTACAAACTGTATAACTAACTGTATAACTAAAAAAAACACACAAATGGAAAATTCCTGTGTCTGGTTTTAAGACACTGCTCATGCTGCCACCCAGTGCTGTGTCAATCACTGTGCTTTGAGCCACTTGCTTGCCGACAGTAGATGTCAGGACAGCAAATCTCTGCATTTGCTCTACAAATAGGTGATCTACCCTCCAATCCATCATCTGCTGCCACCACGCAGTTCCATCCGTGCCCTACAGTCCCCAGTGTTGTCAATGATATGCAGTGAGGATGCAGAAATGTAGTTTATCTGCATAGTCTGTTTTTGTGAGAGCAAAATGCAATGTTTTTTTTTGCTTTAGTGCATTCATTTGTATAATTGTGTAGATATTCACATACAAGAGCAGAAGAAGAAAGAGAAAATAACATTACTGTGTACATGTTTTTTCCACATAACACTTGTTGAGAGGGATTTGTCCCTGCAGGAGAGAGGTCACAGTGGAACTTTTATGCTTCTAATAGCATCATGGACCAAATGAAAGAGATCATACCATTATAACATATTCTTCCATAGTCTTGTATTATACAGTATCTTTGTAACTTAAGAGTAAATATAAAGATTTTTAAAAATATTTTCTGTAATGTTTAGAGGAACATAGCAACCTTTAGTAAAGAGTGGGTGGCTGTTAAGTCTTGTTCAACATAAAGGAGGAGTCGGCTGTTCAGTTTCTTCAAGTGAATTTTTAATAATTTAGTTTTTGCCTGTGAAAATTAGCATCCCTATGAATATCACAGTGAATTACCAATACACATTTCTAACCAAAATCATTAATCGTTATTTATCAGTACTGACACACCAAATTTCAGTATCCTAAGATATAACCTCCACCAGTAAGCAAGAGACCATGGCTTAACTTTAGCTTCAGAATTATTGCTCACGGGATATGAAAAATGCAAACTTTTATACACTGTAGGGATAACTACTGTAGCACTCAAGCATCTGGTCAACATCTGAGTTCTTAGAAATGTAATAAAGCCATTCACTACCACATTAAAATGACACTTCTTTAATACGGCTTCCATAGTGTGAAGTGCATCACATCATGCACCACAAACTTTAGATTTTCTATGAGGTCCATAGATGGAGCACCTCCCACAGGAACTGCATGCAATTTTAACACTGTTAATGCAGTCCCCAAGCAAAATGGTGGTACCCATTCAAATGCAATTGCACTTTTATGTGTTTAACTATTGACCTGAAAAGAACAACTGCATTAATTTGACTACATGGTGCTTCATGAGAGCTACAACAGAGAGATGGCAGTGGTGGGATTTGACTGTCTCTGAACATGCGGTCAGGAGCAGCAGCGTGGGCACTGTGTATGTGTATGTGCATCTCACACAGCTCGACTGATAATAGAAAGAGAAAAAACTGAGATTTAAGCCATGAAATGGAAGAAAAGGGGAATATGTTAAAGACTGGAAAAGACTGTCTTTCTATGAGTTACAGACTTAAGAGTGCGTACAGATACACTTGGGTGTGCTTAATTAAATTCTCTACTATTCACACAACCTTTGAACATCATGACATACCCAGACAACTTCAGCAACAATGTGCATACAGACCCACTAATTTAGACAAATCTAAAATTAATTATGACAACACATGTCAGAAAGCCTTCCAAACATTCCCAATGTCACTTGCCAAGTCCCTAATAATGTCTTTCTCTTTTGTCCTTGTTGGTCATCTTTGCTAGTCAAGTTAGCATACATTTTTCTGTAAATGGATCAACAATCAACAATGCTAGCTAGCACAGAAACAGCTTTTTTATTAGGTAATAACTGTTGAGTTTGTTAGAAAAGGTCACATTTAAAATGAACTATCATATAAAAAAAGGAAAAAAGAATGTTTTTACAATATATGTTTGTTTTAGCTCCCCTTCTGTAATGCTAGGTAGATGCTAAAGTACCACAACCACAACTTTATTGACATATGCAGATTTGAAATAAAAAAAAAGGAAAAGAATCAAAGGATACTTTATTATCTGCAGGCAGGAACACAGAGCAACGTTACTTTGTTACTTTTTAGTGAGTATGAGTCAGCTGGACTCAAAATTGAGCTCCAGCACATAAAGAATAAACATATTTGATATTATGATGCATTACATATGCCTATCACATTTAATTTTTAATTAATTTAGGATGATAATATTGTTCCATTGTATGTATGTATGTATATATATATATATATATATATGTATATATATTAGGGGTGCAACGATATTCGTATCGATATTGAACCGTTCGATACAGTGCTTTCGGTTCGGTACGCATATGTATCGAACAATACAAAATTTGTAATTTATTTTATCAACTTTCCTCCTGACGATGCTGTCTGTGTTGAGCGCTCAGTGAATCTGCGTTCGACTACTCTGCCTAGGCTCGACAGTGCAGCCTAGGCGGAGTAGTCGAATGCAGATTCACTGAGCGCTCAACACAGACAGCATCGTCAGAAGGAAGAGCGCAGGGCAAGCTAGCGAGACAGAAGTTAAGCTCTCCTTGTAACATGGACCTCCCCCACCCTCATTCAGATCTGGCGTTTGGAATTATTTTGGTTTTCATGTGACGTATGACCCTGAAGGTAAGCGAGTCATGGACTAAAGTAAAACAGTATGTTGGATGTGCCACGCAATGCTCAATTACATGGGTGGGAACTAGTGTGTTAGCGCAGTTAGCTCGTTAACGTGTTGGCCGTCTAGCCCCATGCACGGGGCGATCGGCGGTAGCTCGTTAACGGAGATTTGCCGTGTTGTGGCGTTAAGGTCATTTCAACGAGATTAACCTGAAAGCACTAGTGGGAACACAACGAATATGACTGCACATTTACGCCGACATCATCCTAGTGCAAAGACAAGTGGAAGCAGAAAAAAAACAAGCAAGCATGCTACTAACTTTAGCAGAGTCATTTAGACAGCTGTTAGCACATGATTCTCCTTATGCTGCTGAGAATATAGCCCAGAAGAAGCGGATAGTATAGCTTTTATTTTGGAAAGAGACATTTCTCTGTAATAAACTCTCTTTTACAAAGATGAGTGATTCCTCAATCAGATACAGGGCTCGCAATATCGCTAGCCCAACGTCCCGGGGCTAGCGATTTTTTTCAGTCGGTTTACCAAAATCTATCTCTTCCCTGCCCGTCGGGCTATTGTAGGAAGGAAAAATATATGTCAATGCTTTTGCATTCTTTCAGAAATGTAGCTGGGTAATTATGTCATTGGCATCGGTGAGCCACTGTCAATATGTGACATATTGCAATCGCGTTTGAATTTGCGCTTGTTTTTTTGCTTTCACTTTGCAATCGCGCAAACTGTGTATAGAGAGTGACAGCACTGATTGGTGAGTGATGATAATTTGTGCACCAATTCCTCTGACATCGTCTTATTAATTGTTAGCTTACTATGCAAACAAGACAAGTGAAATCTCACGCAGCAAGCTTAAACATGTGAGAGGTTGATCGCGCAGAGAATCGCTGAGCTTATGTGAGTGCGTGTGTAAAAGCAGCAGGATATACAGTGGGGCAAAAAAGTATTTAGTCAGCCACCGATTGTGCAAGTACCCCCACCTAAAATGATGACAGAGGTCAGTAATTTGCACCAGAGGTACACTTCAACTGTGAGAGACAGAATGTGAAAAAAAAATCCATGAATCCACATGGTAGGATTTGTAAAGAATTTATTCGTAAATCAGGGTGGAAAATAAGTATTTGGTCAATAACAAAAATACAACTCAATACTTTGTAACATAACCTTTGTTGGCAATAACAGAGGTCAAACGTTTACTATAGGTCTTTACCAGGTTTGCACACACAGTAGCTGGTATTTTGGCCCATTCCTCCATGCAGATCTTCTCGAGAGCAGTGATGTTTTGGGGCTGTCGCCGAGCAACACGGACTTTCAACTCCCGCCACAGATTTTCTATGGGGTTGAGGTCTGGAGACTGGCTAGGCCAGTCCAGGACTTTCAAATGCTTCTTACGGAGCCACTCCTTTGTTGCCCGGGCGGTGTGTTTTGGATCATTGTCATGTTGGAAGACCCAGCCTCGTTTCATCTTCAAAGTTCTCACTGATGGAAGGAGGTTTTGGCTCAAAATCTCACGATACATGGCCCCATTCATTCTGTCCTTAACACGGATCAGTCGTCCTGTCCCCTTGGCAGAAAAAACAGCCCCATAGCATGATGTTTCCACCCCCATGCTTCACAGTAGGTATGGTGTTCTTGGGATGCAACTCAGTATTCTTCTTCCTCCAAACACGACGAGTTGAGTTTATACCAAAAAGTTCTACTTTGGTTTCATCTGACCACATGACATTCTCCCAATCCTCTGCTGTATCATCCATGTGCTCTCTGGCAAACTTCAGACGGGCCTGGACATGCACTGGCTTCAGCAGCGGAACACGTCTGGCACTGCGGGATTTGATTCCCTGCCGTTGTAGTGTGTTACTGATGGTGACCTTTGTTACTTTGGTCCCAGCTCTCTGCAGGTCATTCACCAGGTCCCCCCGTGTGGTTCTGGGATCTTTGCTCACTGTTCTCATGATCATTTTGACCCCACGGGATGAGATCTTGCGTGGAGCCCCAGATCGAGAGAGATTATCAGTGGTCTTGTATGTCTTCCATTTTCTGATGATTGCTCCCACAGTTGATTTTTTCACACCAAGCTGCTTGCCTATTGTAGATTCACTCTTCCCAGTCTGGTGCAGGTCTACAATACTTTTCCTGGTGTCCTTCGAAAGCTCTTTGGTCTTGGCCATGGCGGAGTTTGGAGTCTGACTGTTTGAGGCTGTGGACAGGTGTCTTTTATACAGATGATGAGTTCAAACAGGTGCCATTCATACAGGTAACGAGTGGGGGACAGAAAAGCTTCTTACAGAAGACGTTACAGGTCTGTGAGAGCCAGAGATTTTCCTTGTTTGAGGTGACCAAATACTTATTTTCCACCCTAATTAACGAATAAATTCTTTACAAATCCTACCATGTGAATTCATGGATTTTTTTTTCACATTCTGTCTCTCACAGTTGAAGTGTACCTCTGGTGCAAATTACTGACCTCTGTCATCATTTTAGGTGGGGGAACTTGCACAATCGGTGGCTGACTAAATACTTTTTTGCCCCACTGTATATTTGACTACGATGACCTGGATGACTGAGAACCTTCACAGACAGATATATATTTTAGTTCTGCTGAGCCAAATAAGACAGGTCAGGGTGAAGAAGTGACAGCCAAAGAAAAGCTTACCACAAAACGGAGAAGTTATGACAAATCAGACTATAAGGCAAAAAGAAAGTGCAGCTTTATGGTTTCATGGACAAAAGAATTTCTGTGGCTGCAATATGACGAGCTAAATAACCAGGGCTGCACATAAGTGGTCCGCAGGTGCGCATTCGCTGTCAAAATAAAAAACACGCACAAGGGTTAGGGTTAAATTTAAAAACTGTACTTTTGAGTTAAAATATATATTTATAATTTTAATAAATGACAAATTAAAAATGCATGAACATTTTTTTGTATCGAAAAATATCGAACCGTGACACCAAAGTATCGAACCGAACCGAACCGTGAATTTTGTGTATCGTTGCACCCCTAATATATATATATATATATATATATATATATACACACATACACACACACACACACACACACATATATATATATATATACACACACACACACACACACACACACACACACACACACACACATATATATATATATATATATATATATATATATATATATATATACACATATATATACACACACACACACACACACACACATATATATATATATATATATATATATATATATATATACACATATATATACACACACATATATATACACATATATATATATATACACATATATACACATATATATATATATACATATACATACAATATACATATATGGATGTATGTATATAGATATATATATATACATATGTATATGTATGTATATATATATATATACACATATAATATATACATACAATATATATATACACATACATATATAGACATAAATATATAAGAGTATATATATATATATAAATAATATATAGTATATATAGATATTAAAATATAGAATATATAAGAGAAGACACACCAACAACACACACACACAACAACACAACATAGTATATATACAAACACAACACAACACACACATATATATATCTATATAGATATATATATATAATATATATATATATATATATATATATGTGTGTGTATATATATATGATGGTGTGTATAGTAATATATATATATATATATATATAGTATATGTATATATATATATATCAGTATATATGTATGTATGATATATTATTGTTATAGTATAATATATGGTATATATTATATATATATATATGTATAGTATATTAATAATAGATATATGTATATATGTTAGTACTTAAATGAATCCATTTTATTCTTTGTGTCACCCTAAAGGAAAAATGTTAAGCTCTTTTCTGATGTATAGTAAATGTCATGGGGGTGTTGGCCAAGGTCCCATCCCCCAAACCTACGCCTCTCCTTCACCAAGATAATTGCATTCACAGGCTGCTGATTAAATTTGGCCCATCCTTCATGAAATTGTTTCCTATGAGTCTTTATGAAAAATGGCTGAGATTTAGGGATTATAGTATTATACCCGAGCAAGGCAAAGCATCTGCTGAAACACAAGAAGAGGAAAAAAAATAAAATAAAATCATGACAGAATTGTTAGGGGGGTGTGGGGTTGCAGCCTTCCTTATTTACAACTTGAACTGTGATAAGCCCTTATAATCTGAGCTTTATGGATAGAAGGAGAAGAGCAGAAAGGAAGCGGAGAAAAATCATATTCCAATACTTCGAGATAAGACACATCTACAAGCAAAGAAGACAAAACCAAGAAAACAAATTAGGAACTAGACAAAATAAAATATAGAAAATAAAGAAATAAATAAAGGTTGAAAAGATTATCAAGGGAACATACAAGCAAGTGATTAAAAAAGAGTAAAAGGACCTTCAATTGCTGCTGCTGAGGGCCACTTAGCTTATCAAGGCTGATGTGTGATCAGCCTGCCAGCTGAATTAAAATGAGCCACGCTCTCTGCTCTGGAATGGACAAAACAAACCAGGGTCTGAGAGGGGAAAAGAAAAAGAGAAGGAAAGATGGAGAGACTGAGAAGAGAGAACGGGTATGTACCACAAGCATACCAAGTATGTTGGTTTTACCCAGAGGAAGCTGACTTTAGTCAGTGCATGATTTGCTAAGGCAACAACACGTTACTGAGACCTTGTTTTTTCAAGTCAAATGAGAGATAGTGAGTAACACACTGCAGACCATGGCTGCTACTTTGTTTACACACCTCAAATGTGTAGTGAGCATTATCTGTACATCAAGACTCAGTAGATTTAAAGCCAAGGGATTAAGCAATTTGAAAGCACATAATCAAAACGTATTAACTTAATGTATTATTTTTTGTCTTTTTGGTTAGAAAGGTTCAGCTAGTCAGCACTGATCTGACACAAACAGGTAAAAAAGGTCTTGCTATTAGCAAGTAATAAGACACCAAAAGAACAACTGGCAAATTCAGCAAAGGTGAGTTAGTTTTGAACTGAGTAAGATTTCATATAACTTTTCCAAAACTTACAATATTCACACCCACTTAACACAGTCACTAGCCAAGCATACTGAAGTGAGAAAGAAGGCAGGGTTTGAACTTCTCTATCAAGCTCTCTTCTCACTACACAGCTATTTTTGGCACTTAGTGTGTACACAACCATGTTGTATACACACTATGACTGCCTTCCAGGAGAGATTATCTGAAATATGTGCCATCATCCCCATATTTAATAACTATAATGCTTTCTTCCTCTCTGTAAAAGTTAGGTCTTCATTCAGTTTTTGAATATGATCCTTTGGAACACTAAAAAGATTGCTGCTTTGCCTTGGTTGTTTGCTTAACTAGCTCTTTTTTGAGCAGATCTCTTCCTTAGAATGCATACAGAAGGGACAAACAGAGATATTGTCCCATTAAAAGACACACTACAGAAGTTCTCAAATTACAAGGCCTTGTTTCAAAACCCCATGCACTGTAAATATCCAAACACAATTCCAATAAAGAGTAAAATCCAAATAAAAACAGAATGGATCTGCACAGAATCTTTTACTACCTCATTAAAAATATTACCTAATTTCAAATTTCATTGTGACATGTCAAAAATGTTGGGATAAGGTCAAGTTTACCATTGTGTAGAATCCCTTTTTCTTTTAATAACAGTCTATATTCTGGGAACTCAGACCAGTTGCGGAACTTACTATTTAAGCTTCTTCTTTGTTATATATCTGATTTTACAACATGCCAATTTTTTTCAATTGGTGAAAAGTCTGGATTGAAGCAGGGCAGTTCAGCACTTGGCCTCTTCTGCTGTGCTGTTGAAGCAGATTAATTCAATTCTCTTGTTTGGATGAGAACACATGTTGCATTAAAACCTTTATATACCTTTCAGCTCTAACGGTGAATTTCCAAACGGCAATTCCATAGGCACTGATACACCTTGATACCATCTGAAATGCAGGATTTTCAAGTGACCACTGATAATATGTCAGGTGGTTTAGCGACATAGTTTGTTGCAGATTAGCAAACGTCTGCCCATCTTTACATTTGAGAAACTCTGCCTAAGATGCTCATTTTTACCCAGTACTGACCTTTACCGAGTTAACATAATTAGGTGCAAAATGTCCTTCAAGCTGTTTCTTTTTAGTACCACCTAATTTTTCTAGCCTTTTGTTGCCCCTGTCCCAACCTTATTGAGACATGTTGCTGCCATTAAATTCAAAATAAAGAGATTTTTTGTTTCTTTGGCATGCAGCATCCCAACTTTTTCAGAAATGGGTTCATATATAGATTTTTAACTTTTTGAGCAGCAGCATCAAGGGTAAAAAATGATTAAATAATGTATGTCTAGCTTCTTTTAAAAATGAAGGACATCTACTGCATTCTGCATTCATATTGTCTAATTGTATGATATAGTGTGAGATTTTCCAGTTTTACCACTTTATTGTCTGGAATTGAACGTTAACCCTCTGAGGCCGGCGTGTCAAAATCACATGACCAATTTAAGACGACACAGCTACAAGATGCAGCACGTCAGAGTCTCCATTTCAACTTGGGTCGAAAGTACAGACTTCAAACTATATACCAGTTTTTGAATTGTGTCGATGGGCCACGTAAAACCAGAGTTATGATAAAAAAAGACACGCAATGTTTTTTTCTGAACAAAACAGTGGCGTTTACAACGGTAAAAACGGCGTTTTCTACAGACAGCGCTAGCAAACACTCTCTGCTTGCGAGTGAAAAAAGAAAAAGAAAAGGCACCCCTTCCCTATTGGTGTTAGAGTTTACCATGTCAGCCAATCAAAAAAATGATAAGGCAACATGTGACATTTGGTTGTTTAGGGAGAAGGGGAAGTTTTTAGGAGTGACACCCGCGACGGAAAGCGGGCGAGCGAGAGACAGAGAGAAAGCGAGTTTTCATATGTGAGACATTAGTGACGTTTAGCGTGTTTGGAGGCTGTAGTTAGTGTGTTGTGTAGTTATTGTCTTGTATTGTGTGTCAGTTATACTGCTGAATTTCATATTTGCTCTAAAAAAGCCGTCAAAGGCATGATTCCAGTGTAAACGCTGTCCCCACATGGAAAACTGGACTCATGCACCTCCTGCTGTCAGGCCTGCAGGGTTTAGGCCTTTGGTGTTCTCCTCTGTCTTATACTGAACACAAACTACATTTTTTGGAGTGGCACAAATAATTTGTGTGCCTTCTTATTTGATGCAGCACACCTAATTGTTCTGTAAATAGATTTAAATGGTTATATAAAAAACGCCTAAGCAGAGGCGGAGCCAGACATTTGAAACACCCGGGCTTAGCCCTAAAGGGTAGTATGCATGTGGGATTTTTTTTTTTTTTTTTTTGGGGGGGGGGGTTAGAAATGACTGAAAGATTAATAGGCTCTGTTTTGAGTTTTGTTCAAAAAAGAATGACTTCATATAGGGAAAGATATATATCACGTATGCAGGACACCTTTAATTAAGCAGCAAGGCAGAACAAAATCGGGGCTGTATCACGACATGAGGACTAAACCCCAATTCAACCAGACCCAAAACTGATCCGGAATTAAAACAGGACTACAACAGTTCAAAATCAGGACTACTTAGGATTTAACCAAGACAGAACCAGAATCAGAACTAGATGACAGTAGCACTAAAAATCCTCATAGACCTCATACACTTATTTTTTTAATTCTACCAAAGTCCACTATTTAGATTGAGAAAAGTTTATATAATTATTTAGCCTTGTTGTGCAAACAAGCCTGCATAACTTAATAAATATAGAATTTGAAAAATAGCAAACCTAAAAAGAAACACTAGGTACGAGATACATGAGTACCTATGATACGGTGATACTTTTGGTAAACAACCATTTGACTAACATGTGTGTCACCTGCTCTTGTTCCATCTCTGTTCTGTCCTCATTCTCCATCTCCCTCTCTGTTCCTCTCTCTCTCTCCCTCTTTGTGCTGACAATCATCAAATATACAGTTGAAACCAGATATTTATGTACTCTTCAGATCTAAACAGAAACACTTTTTTAATTGTAACATCAAATCAGACTAAATGTTTATTTTTTTAGATTGATAAATATAAAAAACATATTTGTTAACTTTAAGAGTAAAGAGAGAAACTATCTGTATTTCTTAATTGCAAATGGCACCAAATTGTATTCAAAATTGAGCCACACTTATGGAGCTCCACAGTTCTTTTCCTGGTGTTTTGGTTGACATCTCTTGATTTTCCCATGTCAAAGAAACAGGCTCTGTGTTTTGCCTTATATGCATCCACAGCTGTGCCACCAATTTACTCACATGGACTCTACTAACCAATCAGAAGCTTCTTCAGCTCAGAATGGAATCATCTGGAGTTTTCTTATTAATTAACAATAAACTTAGTGTATATGTACTCCTAAATTTGATCAAAGTGATAAAAATAGACAGCTCTGTCTCGCTTTATTCTGACATTTAACTAATTCAAAAGATATTTCAATATTTATCTAAAACAAAAGTTTACTCTAAATTGATGTTGTACAGTAAAAATGTTTTATGTTTTCTCCCTAAAGTGTATGTAAATATCTGGTTACAAATGTGAATATCCTGCTGTGTACTGAAATCCCTCTTGTTTTGCATAGAAATATACTGAACAACATACAAAGCATAACATATAAAATAACATTTACCTGAGTTTTTTCTTTGAAAGAACCCTCTAATGTCCATTCTTATATTTCAGTACATAACTGAAACCGATCTAGTCGGGGAGGGTAAGAACTGAAAATATGAAATAAACACGCGTAAGCTAAAACTCTCTAAAAAAAAATAGCATTTGTTCGGCTTTTCATTTCGCCATTTGTTGATTCACTTGAAGAGCAAGTAACGTAATATTGGTCAAGTGATCAGTTTGATATCAATCTTTCGTGATTCAACGTCATATTTACATTATTTGCTTTGGTACCTGGTCAAACTTAAGCTCTCCTTAGTATGGCTGGCTCCTTTCTCCAACAGCGAACTCACAGGCAGCAGCTGCCCCACCCCCTCGCTCAGTCGCTTAGTGCCTGAGCTCGGATCATACCAATATCAGGGGGGATTCACGCAGAGTGGTAAATTCCCACAGTGTGCACTATGTGCTTCGAATATTGTGTGTACTTTTTGTTTTATACAGTTGTCAGCCAGGCATCTAACTATGAAAAAATTACACCCCAAAAGACCCCGGGCTTCTGACAAAACAACCCGGGCTTAAACCCAGTAAGCCACCCCCACGCTCCGCCCCTGCGCCTGAGGCCTTGGCTGCATTTTTAGGTAAATAGTACCATATAACTTTGTTGTTTGCAAAACTTGTGCACAATTTTTAGAAATGTACCATTTCTATTTGCATTTCAAGTTATGAAAATGATTTGTTAAACATGTTTGTGGGTTTTACAGTAAAAAATATAACTTTTTTCTACTGGGATTTTGAATTTTTTGTCTGAATTTAGATCAACTGTGCTAATATAGTATACCAAAATGAAAAAATAACTCAAATATTTGTGGTTGTGCTGAAAATAATGATACCAAACAAGGCAAGAAAAACATATTTTAAAGGTGAAATATAGAGGTAAAAAGTAGTCAAAAAAGGCCAATTATACCCTGGACCCCAGAGGGTTAAAAGAAGAAGAACATAGAACAAGTTTAATAAAGACAAAGAACCAAGAAAAGCTAAGATCATGGATGACTGAGATACACTGATCCAGTCACTAATGAAGCTTACATTGATTACTTTTAATGTGTACCGTCTTGCACAAATTAACCTTTGAGTGCCTTTGTCTCTAAAGTCTCAAGATAGTGAGGCCACATAACATATTTTAATAACCACTTGGATTTCCTACTGTTTTATGTCTGATGCCAGCCATCATATTCGAAGAGCACGATTGTGTTGGATCTTGCCATATGCACAATCCTGACCAAAGTGACCTCTTTATATTGGAAAATAGAATAGGTCCCACTTAATATAAATAGGACAATCTGGAAGATTGCGAAGACTGATCCAGAGCTTTAACAAAGAATACCACTGGTGAAAAAAAAGCATGTACCACAGACAGAAACAATTAAAATTTAAATATTTAGTGAAGCCATGGCTGGTGATGCATGTATTAACACCCATCATATCTGTGTGGAAAAGTGAGATGGACAAAAAAGTCTTTTTCATGTCCCATTACCCACCACTGCCCCCATCAATAGCTGTTCCACTTACCCAAGGCTTTGGCCTTAGAGACAAAAATAAGCATATTAATTATTAAACGGCCGGGGGAGAAAGGGGCGAACTTGTCGGGTCCGAGGGTAATATGTGTGTTTATGTGTGTGCTGGCACTAGTGGAAGATATTAAATTTAGGTTTGACAGCAGTGTCTTTTAAATTCACATTAAGAATTTTTAATAAAAATGTAACACCTTTTATCCAGCTGTTTAAATATGTACTTTATATGTTACCAGGATGTAGGATATTCTGAAAGACTCGAGGTTTAACACTTTAACACACCATCAAACGCTTAAAGTCCAATATAGGTTTTTGATTTCTTTTTTAACACGTCAACATAAAATTTAATGAAAAAAAAACTGTTTACACTGTCAACGGTTACAAAATAAACACTTTAAAAAAGTTAACAAAAAACAGTATTTTCTGTGTGATTTTAGGATTGCTTTCTATGAATATCAACCATCTCGTGTCTTCAAGAGTAAAAACATTTCATCATCAGTCCACAGGTGTCCATTTAGACCTTGTAACTAAGTTGATAAAAAGTGACATTTTCCTTAGTTACTTCGGAGACCCACGGAGCTGCCAGTCAGCTCCTATTTTATTTGCTTTCTTACTCATTTTGTTCCTCCTCTGAGATGAGCACTGAGCGCCTCTGACATCAAAGGCCTGTCAGAAACTCTGTCTGGTCAAAGTAAAAACTGTGTGTCAAGTTTGCAAAGCCGTGAACTGACATGGTAAAGCCATAATGACAGCCAGTGAGTGACAGAAACTGAGCATGATGAGCACCATGTGATTGTTTTGAATTTTCAGAAACATAGAAAGAAAGACAATGAAGTAGATACAGTATAAACTGGAACTTTTAAATCTTTAAAAGTATGAAGCTCTTGACTGATTTATATGTATCCACACACATATTTACTTTATCTCTTTTGCACACTATGACAAAGCAGTGCTCACCTAATCAGGACAGGCATAATTAATACAAAATACTTACAGAATTTATAAGATTTGTAATATTTTCATTGACCAAAACGTACATAGCTTTTGTGTTTTGTTTTGTTTTTTAAAGAAAAAAGAGACCCGTTTAATCAACAGTATGTATTTTAATATGCTTCTCTAGTGAAATAATTTACTTATTTGTCCTTTGGAGGTATACTATTGTATGGACTTTGCGGTGTAAGTACCGCAAAGTCCAAGTCGCACTGGCACACATGGTAATTTACATAATCTACAGAGCAAATGAAATCCCAACACACATACTCAAGGAGACATACATGCTTGGGCTCTTCTGTGTTTCCTGTTGGAACAAGAGGGAACAATTCAAACATGGTCTGAAGTAAGAGAACAATGTCCTGTTGGTCTCTTGCCCAATTTTACATCTACATCGTGGCGGATCTATGTCTGATCTAAGCCACTGCCTGGGGGGATGGAAATGTTTGAGAAAAAGAGAAGAAGACTGTGTTTTGATTATTAATTGGCATTAAAATTCTTTCCACGCCTACTTTAACTTTTAATGAGGTGAAAGTCAACTCTCACTTAGAGGAGGCCGTAGAGGCTCCTTTAGGAAGGCAAACTGGTAATGAGTGGTATGTAGGTATGAGAATATTGTGATATTACCAGATAATATTGCAGTATTATCTGCTAAAGGGGAAGCTGAAGTAAGGTCATGTCCTGGAATATATTCTATTCAGTGAGGACAGACTGGTCTGCAGTGTAATCATAGGAAATGTAAATTGTTTATTGGAAAGAGACACAAGATACGAGTGTAGGGACTAGTGTGATGCATTCACACATTAGCATTCTTGCATGAAATAAAACAAGCAACCGAATAAAGAATGACATAAACTGCTGTTAGAACAGACGAAATTGTCAGTTCTATGTATCTGCATCAAAACACTTTAAAAGAAGTTGCTGACCAAAACAATCTCACTTAGGGAGGATAATTGATATCAGACTGCTTTAATAGCATACAGAAGAAGCAATCACTAATCTGCCCTGCACTTTGCCAGATGATGTCTAAATGTGCAGTACTATACTAATGTCTTGAGCCGCTCCTCATTTCTTTAGCTCTTGCTTCCAAGGAGCCAGACTTTTGTATAATTTGTGGTCTTGAGCAGTAGTTCTACAGTCTCCATTTTCAGAGGCTTTTCTTGTTTCTTGTTTGTTTTGTTCTGTTTGTTTGTTTTGATTTTGGTTGTTTAGCCAGTTAAAACTAACCCATGAATCATTGATGCATAAAAACATTCCCTAAATCAAGGCGTGAACTAGTGAAACGAACAGAGATTAGCAAAGAACCAACTTTAAATAGCATATTTAAAGAGATAGCAGAAAAGTGGAGAACAAAATAAGAGCTGGGCTGATTCTCTTTTTGATACAAGAGACATCGGCCTTGGCTCCGTGTTGCTGGACTATGTCGAGCTTTACCTCTGCTTTTTAAAAAAAATAAAACTTTGTTTTACACCTTTAGACACTCCGTATATAGCGATCTGTCACTAATAATTTTTTCTCCATTTCTGTAGTTGGATCTATGAAAATAACAAAAATAATAGGTTTACAGGTATAAAATATTTTTGCTACAACATGTCTACATTGTCTGCAGTGTGTCCTTAACAGAGATGGGCAGTAACATGTTACTGTAATCCGATTACTTTTTTCAAGTAACGAGTAAAGTAAGGGATTACTATTGCCAGAAGGTAATTAGATTACTGTTACTTTCCCATAAGCAGGCTGCGTTACTGCGTTACTAAACCGTGATTTTGTTTGTGAGAGTGTCTCATTACAATGACGTCTGAGCGTGTGACGCTCATGGCAGCAACAAACATGTGTAGATCAACAATGGATAATATGGAGTGCAGGAGAGAGAACGACCATGCAGCGTTCAAAGCTTGGAAGTCCTGACATTACTTTGAGTTTGATTCCATAAAAAGTGACAAAAACATTAGCAAACATTAGTGCCAAATCACAACAACGGTCACCTCAGAGCACTTTATATCGTAAGGTTAGATACCATGTTTCTAAGATTTTTAGGGCCAAATACAATACTCTGTTTTCTCTGGATTTAGAAGTAGGAAATTAGAAGTCATCCAGGTCTTTTTGTTTTTAAGACATTCCTGTAGCCTAACTAATCAGCTTTGTCACTTGGCTCCATAGATTGATAAAGCTGGGTATCATCTGCATAGGATTGAAAATATATAATAAGTCTTTGGTATGATACTGCCTAGGGGAACCATGTGAAATGCAAAAAGACTGTATCCCAGCACAGATCCTTTGGA
The DNA here is from genome assembly GCF_900408965.1 of Simochromis diagramma. Lineage (NCBI taxonomy): Eukaryota > Metazoa > Chordata > Actinopteri > Cichliformes > Cichlidae > Simochromis > Simochromis diagramma. The sequence continues at coordinate 11,664,047 of NW_024386831.1, forward strand.
ACTCCATAATTAACCTTGGCATGTGAACAGTACTCTACATTTACATGAACAGATTGAAGTCTATTAGACAGATATGATTCAAACCACTGCAGCCAAATACCTTTTAATACCCGCGTGTTTCATCTCTTTACTAAAGTATTGTGGTTAGTGGTATTAAATGTTGCACTGAGGTCTAGAGATGAGTCCACTGTCAAAGCCCATCGTTACCTTCACTAGTGCTGTTTCTGTATTGTGATGAATTCTGAATCCTTACAGAAACTCTTCAGATAAACCATTCATCTGAATATGATTAATTAGCTGTTTTACAACTACTCTATCATGAAATTTTGAACTTCGTCAGGCTATAATTACCTATGAGTGCTGGATCAAGTGATGGCTTTTTAAGAACTGGTTTAATTACTGCCACCTTAGAGGCCTTTGGAGTATAGCCCATAAAAAGAGACAGACCGATCATACATAAGATTGAAGCATTAATAAACAGTTTTGTAGCATTAGGGGTCTAATAGAGCTGTTGATGGTTTAGAGGAAGTAATTTTTGAGGTTGACTAGTGAAATATTCACCTTCAAGTTTATTAGTAATATGCAAACGCTGGTTTTGCCTTGTATTTTGCATCTCCATATATCTTTGCATATGTTTCAATAAATCACTGGAAGTATTTCCCGGTTTCCCAGCAAAATATATGTGTATATATATATATATATATATATATATATATATATATATATATATATATATATATATATATATATATATATATATGTGTGTGTGTGTATATATATAAAAAAAAAAAAAAACACCCAGCACGCCCCTGCGGGCGGTTTATCCTTCAAGCTCGGGTCCTCTACCAGAGGCCTGGGAGCTTGAGGGTCCTGCGCAGTATCTTAGCTGTTCCCAGGACTGCGCTTTTCTGGACAGAGATCTCCGATGTTATTTCCGGGATCTGCTGGAGCCACTCGCCTAGCTTGGGAGTCACCGCACCTAGTGCTCCGATTACCACGGGGACCACCGTTACCTTCACCCTCCACATCCTCTCGAGCTCTTCTCTGAGCCCTTGGTATTTCTCCAGCTTCTCGTGTTCCTTCTTCCTGATATTGCTGTCATTCGGAACCGCTACATCGATCACTACGGCCGTCTTCTTCTGTTTGTCTACCACCACTATGTCCGGTTGGTTAGCCACCACCATTTTGTCCGTCTGTATTTGGAAGTCCCACAGGATCTTAGCTCGGTCATTCTCCACCACCCTTGGGGGCATCTCCCATTTTGACCTCGGGACTTCCAGGTTATACTCGGCACAGATGTTCCTGTACACTATGCCGACCACTTGGTTATGGCGTTCCATGTATGCCTTGCCTGCTAGCATCTTGCACCCTGCTGTTATGTGCTGGATTGTCTCTGGGGCATCTTTACACAGCCTGCACCTGGGGTCTTGCCTGGTGTGATAGACCCCAGCCTCTATGGATCTTGTACTCAGAGCTTGTTTTTGTGCTGCCATGATTAGTGCCTCTGTGCTGTCTTTCAGTCCAGCTTTGTCCAGCCACTGGTAGGATTTCTGGATATCAGCCACCTCCTCTATCTGCCGGTGGTACATACCGTGCAGGGGCCTGTCCTTCCATGATGGTTCCTCGTCTCCCTCCTCTTTCTTGGATTTCTGCTGCCTGAGGTATTCACTGAGCACTCGGTCAGTTGGGGCCATCCTCCCAATGTATTCTTGGATGTTCGTTGTCTCATCCTGGACTGTGGTGCTGACACTCACCAGTCCCCGGCCCCCTTCCTTCCGCTTAGCGTACAGCCTCAGGGTGCTGGACTTGGGGTGAAACCCTCCATGCATGGTAAGGAGCTTTCTTGTCTTTATGTCAGTGGCTTCTATCTCCTCCTTTGGCCAGCCTATTACCCCAGCAGGGTACCTGATCACGGGCAGGGCGTACGTGTTGATGGCCCGGATCTTGTTCTTACCATTCAGCTGACTCCTCAGGCCTTGCCTGACCCTCTGCAGGTACTTGGTGGTTGCAGCTTTTCTAGCGGCCTCTTCATGGTTCCCATTCGCCTGCGGGATCCCCAGGTACTTGTAACTGTCCTCTATGTCTGCAATGTTGCCTTCTGGTAGTTCAATCCCCTCAGTTCTGACTACCTTCCCTCTCTTTGTTACCATCCGACTACACTTCTCCAGTCCGAACGACATTCCAATGTCATTGCTGTATAGCCTGGTAGTGTGGATCAGTGAATCGATGTCTCGTTCACTCTTGGCATACAGCTTGATGTCATCCATGTACAGGAGGTGGCTGACAACTGCTCCGTTCCGTAGTCGGTATCCGTAGCCAGTCTTGTTAATGATCTCACTGAGGGGGTTCAGGCCTATGCAGAACAGCAGTGGGGACAGAGCATCTCCTTGGTAGATCCCGCACTTGATGGTGACTTGTGCTATGGGCTTGGAGTTGGCCTCTAGTGTTGTACGCCACATCCCCATTGAGTTCCTGATGAAGGCTCTTAGGGTCCCATTGATCTTGTACAATTCTAGGCATTCCAGTATCCAGCTGTGGGGCATTGAGTCATAGGCCTTGTTGTAATCAATCTAGGCAGTGCACAGGTTGGTCAGTCTGGTCTTGCAGTCTCGGCTGACTGTTCTGTCTACCAGTAGCTGGTGTTTTGCGCCTCTGGTATTCTTGCCAATTCCTTTCTGTGTCCCGCTCATGTATTGACCCATGTGCCTGTTCATCTTAGCCGATATGATGCCTGACAGGAGCTTCCATGTAGTACTGAGGCAGGTTATTGGTCGGTAGTTGGAGGGGACCGGTCCCTTCTTGGGGTCCTTGGGGATCAGGACCGTCCGACCTTCGGTTAGCCATTCCGGGTGTCTCTCGTTAACTAGCAGCTGGTTCATTTGTGCTGCCAGACGCTCGTGGAGTGCAGTCAGCTTCTTTAGCCAGTAGGCGTGAACCATGTCGGGCCCTGGTGCTGTCCAACTCTTCATACTGGAGACCCTTTCTTGGATATCTGCCACTGTGATGGTTACTGGACCCTGTTCAGGGAGGGCGCTGTGGTCTGCCCTCAGATCCACTAGCCACTGAGCATTCCCGTTATGGGTTGCGTCCTTCTCCCATATGCTCTTCCAGTATTGCTCCGTCTCCAGCCTTGGTGGTGCTGTTCTCTTATTATTATTGAGGGAACAATAATAATATTCCCTTGCCACTGGGAGTACACCTTTGCTGGTTCTGTGGAGAACAGCTGGTTTATTCTCCTGCCTTCTATCTCTCTGGTGTACCTCCTCAAGCGGCTGGCCAAGGCTGTGAGTCTTTGCTTGGCAGTTTCCAAGGCCTCAGGTATGGACCTTATGCACCTTCTTTGTCGCACCTTTCTGCAACTCCGTTAGGTGGCTAACCTCCCTCCGTGCTACTTTGATCTTGCCCTCTAGCCTCCTTCTCCATGGAGGGTACTGCCCCTTGTGGCTGTTAAACTTGTAGCCAAGCATCTCACCTTGTGATCCGGGCGACGTCCGAGCCGGCATGCCTTCATATTTATCTGTCTTGCTCATGTCTGCGGAAGACTTTTGCACATTACTGACTATATTATGTTATTATTACTTTCATTTTCCTCTTCATTGTATTCATGATTTGTAAAGGCTTTTTATACAAAATATTTGTACATTTCTATATTCCTTGCAGGCAGGTAAGAGAATAGTTTAAGGCTTTAAAGATTAAGGGGAAGTAAAATGCAATAAACCTAAGGTGGGATAATAATGGTCACTGGTGTTTGAGTTAAACTTTGCAGTCTAAACATATTTAAGGGAGCATGAACTCTGTTAAAACTTTTAGACAACACAGTCCATCATTTCAGTTCTTTGCCAAATGCAGCACACACAGAGAGAGACGTACACATTTTTAATTGGAGATTCTCCATTTTGTATTATTATCTTTCCTTTCTCATGGCAGGTTTTGCTATTGTTGTCCATTAATATTTCATAAAGCACATTTATTTTCTGCTTATGAAATCTCAGGCATCGCATTATTAAAGACTGAAGAACAGAACAAATAACAAAAGCATAAAAAAGAAAAATATCCATGCACCCTTTAGACCATGCTGTGAGTGACAGATCCAGATGGCCCTGGAAAAAATATAATCGGGTAAAATGTTAAAGCTAAAATAAGTTAATTTAAGGGAAAGTAAGAATAATATGAAGTCATTTAATTAAAGGACTCCAAACTGTAAAAAATGAGAAATTAAAAATGACAAAAATATTTTAAATTTTTTTTAAAAGTAAAAACGTGAAAAACCCTTTATATTAAATGAAGACATTAAAAAAAAGAAACACAAAAATAAACTTTTTGAGGAATTCAGCTTTGCTGACCTGTGGCATAAAAACAAATTGCTTTGGTAATTTCTCTCTCTCTCTAAGCCACATTACACTGCAATCACTTGATATCAGTTACTACTCATGGCTTGTTTCGGGCTTAAGTTTAACATGTGCTTCCCCACAATCCACATTAGAGGCTCACAAATGTGACAATATGAATGTCGTCCTTCAAAAAGACGCCCCATCTTGCACCCTTCCTGCAGTGGTGAAATATTGAGTGTGACACAGGAGTAATTGCATGGGAAGTAATCAATTAGACACACAATTGAAGGAGACCTGAGGTATGTGGGCTCCCAGGCAAGAGGCTTGGCTGAATTCTTGTGATGTGCACTGGACCAATCTTCTCTGGCTCCCGTGGCAGAATTTCTCTTTCGTCTACTAGTAGTTAGATGGCGAACGAAAATCTTGGGGATCAGAAAAAGGCACCAATTTTATGCCCCCCATTTACCAGTTCCTTGTCTGGGGGAAACACATTAACTCAAATCATTCCCGTCAACGTGCCCCATTCCATCCTTTTCCTGCTTCCCCTGTGTATCACTGTCACATAACACTAAGAAGGACACACGGAGCAGATGATATTGTATGTTTGTGGTCGATTTCCACACTCAACAACTGCAGTAGCCTTTGGAGAACAGAGTCAGACTCAAGTGTGCAAGAGACTTTTGCATACAGTACAGATTGGTACAAGCATGCATGTGTTTGTGTGAAAGGCATCAGTGTGACAAATCAAGACAGCCAACTAAAATATGATGACCAACATAGAGCCAAAGACAGGGATAAAGAGATGGAAGAAAGACAAAAAATGGGATAGACAAAGAGAGAGCAGATGGGCCATGAAGGAGTGGTTAACGCCTTGGCGTAAAACACAGGCTTGTGTACATGCATGCGATGAGAGAGGATCATTCAGCAGATGGGGCCTCAGATTGGATGCTTCATTTTGGACAGACGCAGTGCAGGCGTAGGGTGGTTAGAAAAATGAATCAACAACACAAAACAAATCTGAAAGAAATGAAATGAGGAAAATGGAGGGGGGGAGGGGGTGGCAAAATCAGAAAGCTCATCTGTGTTGTGCTCCTTATTGAGGCTGTTATTATTTTGCCAGGGAAGCAGGCTGTAATTACCATGTGAAAGCACAGAGGCTACCCAGGGTTCATGTGAATCCAGACAGAAGTGGTGAAAATGTTTGCCGTAGCAAGAAGGAGGACAGTACGGGTCATTATGCATCAAAATATGGATAGGGAACTTTGAAAATGTCAGAAGCCAGCTGTATTTAACCTTTTTTCTTGCTTGGACATAGGGAGAAGTAAAAAGAATGACTTATTTAAAGCTTTTCCTTGTAGCTATCAGAGAGCTCACTTGAACACCCAAAATGCCTAAAAATGAATAGTCTTATAACGGCCGGGACAGTTTTTTGTTCCAGAGGAAGAAATGTCAAACAACAAAACTAAACTTTCTGCACTTAGTGCCTATATTTCTTATTCTATACACCCCCGTGCACACACACTATCCTTAACTTTCCCCGGCTTGACTGTGCCTTATATTTCATATTCATGAGGATAACTTAGCTAAGCTTGATTGAAAGGTGCATCAGAGGGAGTCCTATCCCTGCTCAGCCAGGGACGTCCTCCACCCCATCCTCCAGTCCCCTCAAATCCAGAGAGTCCATTCACAGCTCGCGGAGAGTGCACCAGAAAAATCAATAAGTGCAATGCTACAATATACTAGCGACAAATTGATTTCATCCCAAGGCAATTTCAAACCAAGTAGAACTGTGTGTGGGTTTCAGCACCGAAGGGGTCTTTCACTGTGCCTTCTTTCGATTAGCCCCTTATGTATTTAATATGTTTTATCCTCTTATATATGTTGCTTATGAATTTTATTGATCATTTTACACTTCCCCTGGGAGCTACTGCAAGAAGAACGATGGGCTAATATGACAGCAACATCAAAGGCCTCGTAATGAATGAGACTGCTTTGGACTCGCTACAGCAGCTGAAGGAAAGGAAGAGTTTGATCTCTGCTGCTTGAAGTACAGGAGCGGGTTTATCCTGATAGTTTTAGCTTATTTCCTTTCTCCGCTTGCGCACAGCAGAATGATGACAACTGCAACAGAACAAACTGGGACACAAGTGACTTGTCTCTCCCCACAGCAAGAGCTTGTTTAACTGTCAGGTCCATCTGCACAAAAAACAGTGATATGAGAGACCCTTCAAGACAAGTTTCTTGTTCTGAAGTGACAAGTTTGTATAAAGGTTTTCTAGGGTCCACAGTTATAGACATGATCGTGAACGGCCCTATCTACCCAAAGCTGACATGCATGTACGTGTGAAAAGTTCAAGACACAAGAGGATAGGTCCTTTTAAAAGTAATACTATCAAGCTATTTGTGATTTAGGTCACCTCAGTGTCTTATCTCCCTTGATGTAATCCCACACTGACCAAGTGATGATTAGGGCCATGTGGGGTATATTAATTGTTCTTCTAGAGGCACCCATGAGAGCCATTTCCGATCTCTACATAATATACTTCAACACAAACCAAACCTTTAATCGTTAAATGATTGCATCTTAATAAGAACAAACAACAACCAACATGTTTTCGTCACCACGAAAGCGAGCACAAGGGTGAAACACAAGCACTCGTAGTTATGAAGTAGAGCAGATTCTGACCCTGGTTGTTGTGCATAACTTCCCCCTCTACTTCATGGCTTGAGGCCACGGATGGCACATCAAACAGCAGCTTCTCACAGAGAACCGCCCTGGCCTCCCTCCGCGCTCACTTCAACTTGGCACCACAATGGAAAAGGAAGGGCACAGCAAAACGCTATGCTGGACAAATGTAATTCCCCAAGTATGGCACCACGTGTGAGAAAGAATAGAAGGCAGAACGTTAACACCCCAGCACATACTGAAGCTGCACATGCAGACTGATGGCTGCGTTGTTTCTCGCAACTCTGGGGAACAACCAGGAAAGAACAGCTGAAGACAACAATGAATTATTTAGAAAGTGAATTTGGAAGAGGTAAGGAAGGCACAGTCTCAGTACCATCCTCACACATCTTCATAAATGTCACGAATTGAATGCTAATCTTTCACTAGGTCATTTTGTTCTTTTCTTTTTACATTTTTTGAACAAGCCAATGTCACTGTCTTCTTCTTATGACTCAGTGTTTCCCTTGGAATTATTTATATTGTGTCTGTATTTTTTTAGATAGGTAGTTGTTCAATTCTAGTAAATTCTGTGTGCTGTAAATCTGATTTAAGAGCGTTCTAATTAAGAAATAATTTTAAAACAACATTCCTTATCAGTCGTAACATGCGTGCATTTTTTGTGGTACTAATCATTCATATATCATTCTTAACGCTTTCCTGTGGATGTCAGACTGTTTTTCATGACAGCAGACCAAACATTTTAGAAAAGTGACAGTTTTTGCACTTCATATTCAATTAGTTTTTCCAAAGACATGTGTACTAGTATGTCACCTGCAACAGACACCGCCCCAACATGACCCACTTTGAGTAAGCAATTAAGAAAATTTATTATTGTTTTTATTTATTTATGTTTTGTTATTGTTATTTTTAAATGTAGGCAACAATACAGGTATTCATTATTAATGTCAAAGCTGCTGCAGAACAAGAGCTAACATGCGTGGCAGATGACATTTTTATTGCGATCAACACACAAGCATAGAGATGTGCTGATGCATTGATCACTTAATGTATCTATTTCTCCATCTTGAACATTATCAGAGCTGTCAAGGGTCATGCAAACCCTTATTTACTCTTATTCAGCCACCACAAAGTATCGATTCTGTCCATATCTTCACCCACTTTGATCATTTGTGATGTTGGATTTAGCTTCAAGATGAGTGAATGGCAGCTTTGATCTTATTTCGAACACACTGCAAGAAAGGTGTGCTGCTCTGTAGTGGAATAGCTGTGCATCTTTTTTGCGAGTCTGGAGGTTCATTTTGTGCTGACCTCAGGGTCAGTCTGCAGAAGATAACCTTCTAGCACTGGATCATTTTTCATAAAAAAGGCAGAGCCGCCCACACAATCCTTTCCTTCTTACTACGCAGTTTATCAGCAATCACTAGGACACAATATTCTCAAATAGATTTCAGGTGGTAACTCATACAAGAATACGTTTTTGTCTGAGCAATAGCTGGAAATGATAAATTAGATGTATTTTCACAACTTTGTCAGATGGTATAACATCCCTTCATATAAAAAGGTGAACTGTGATAACAGCACCCATCAGGATAAAGAAAAAAAGTAAAGAGTAACCCACTTCCAGCACACTTAAATTGTTTGAATGTGCAATGTGAATTATAAGTGCAAGTATACATACAGTATGCTCTGTGTCTTTGCCAAAAGAGTCAAGCTGCAGTTTACATCCATGGCTGTATGTTTGAGTTTTTTAATCTTGTTTGACAAAACTCCAGTCACGACTTCCATGAGTCATAGTTGAATACTGAATATTTTCAGAGTCACAGACCTTTAAATTACATGGTGATAGTTTAAAATTTCACATTTTTAAAGTTGTGATTTTTTAATTTCTTAAGTTCCAGAAGCAGAAAAAAAAATACATTTTAAGGAATATTTTAAGGAATGACAACTAGAAGGTGAGCCTGATATCAAAATATAGGTAAAAAAGAAACCTTTCATATTCTATAACTTGTTTTGATCAGCTAAATATGCCACATGGTGATAGAGCCCTTTAAAGTTTTCCCAAAAAGTACTTTTTGAAGTTTGTGAATTATCAGAAAACATCTAGACTTCTAGTGTTTGATACTCGATGACTAAGATATTAATGATGGAGTTTTGTTTTTGAAGCTCAAGTGTATCCACGATATAAATGCTCAAATTTGGTAGCGATAGCAAAGTCATGCTGAGCAGAAATGGGAATTTGGCTTTAGACTGTGAGACTTGCAATAATTATAAACTTACATGTGCTTTGCATGTGTAATTCTTGTACTAAAGGCGTTGTGATTCTGAGGGGATCATTTTGGAGACACTCACTGCTTTTTTCATGGAATGGGCCTCTTGCCCTAACTATTGCTTGCACGGAGGCCTAAAAACAACATAAAATGAAAATATTCCTTTATTTTCAGCACCTTTTGTTATAATTTTTCTTAATACATACAGCTGATTTTAATGTGATCCATCTAACTCAACTCTGAATTGTAAAAATTGATATTACAGGTGTTTTGAAGCTGGATTGTTTTTTGTTTTTTTTTACTCATTGCGTGTCCATTAACATAAAAAAATGTGAGTAACCAAAAAATAATTCAACTTGCCTGTGAGATTTTTTAGACCCAACTGGCGCAGGCCAAAGTTTCCATCACGTCTGTAATTGAGGAAGATTGCAAGGGAGTAGCGGTCCTCATATAGCTTGGTTCCTCGGATGATTCTCAAGTTCTCTAATGGCAGGTAGTCAAACTGGTTCAGAGCCACCAACACATAGCCTGTCACTTCCCTGATAGACTGTGGATAGAGGTATGGAAATAAGTGTTAGTGTGCAATTTAAGTGTGTACATGTTGCATAGATGAAAACACTAACAACACATTTCTAGGGAAAAAAAAGAAGAAAAACAACTTGTGCTTCTCATGGCAAATGTAAAATTAATTCAGTAAACAAGTTAGTGTAAAGGCAAAAGGCACAAGGTTATCACAGTTCTGTGTTTATAGTGGCTGCATGTTCTCAGGCTAAAATTCATCACATAATATCTAATTGATCAAGAAAAAAGATAACACTGAATTTCTGCAAGAACATCCATTTTAGCGTCTTCCAGAAACTGTTATTAGTTCAAAAACCTCATGTTTAGTGTCTGTAACAAATTATAATTTGACAGAAATATAATTGATGTTAACATTGCCTATTTTGCAGTTCAGTATATTCGTTATTATTATATATATTTGGACAATGACACAAGTTTAGTTTTTTTTACATGTTTACTGAAACATGTTCCAATTGTAGTTATAACTATAATTGTCTATTATATATACAGTGGGGCAAAAAAGTATTTAGTCAGCCACCGATTGTGCAAGTTCCCCCACCTAAAATGATGACAGAGGTCAGTAATTTGCACCAGAGGTACACTTCAACTGTGAGAGACAGAATGTGAAAAAAAAATCCATGAATCCACATGGTAGGATTTGTAAAGAATTTATTCGTAAATCAGGGTGGAAAATAAGTATTTAGTCAATAACAAAAATACAACTCAATACTTTGTAACATAACCTTTGTTGGCAATAACAGAGGTCAAACGTTTACTATAGGTCTTTACCAGGTTTGCACACACAGTAGCTGGTATTTTGGCCCATTCCTCCATGCAGATCTTCTCGAGAGCAGTGATGTTTTGGGGCTGTCGCCGAGCAACACGGACTTTCAACTCCCGCCACAGATTTTCTATGGGGTTGAGGTCTGGAGACTGGCTAGGCCACTCCAGGACTTTCAAATGCTTCTTACGGAGCCACTCCTTTGTTGCCCGGGCGGTGTGTTTTGGATCATTGTCATGTTGGAAGACCCAGCCTCGTTTCATCTTCAAAGTTCTCACTGATGGAAGGAGGTTTTGGCTCAAAATCTCACGATACATGGCCCCATTCATTCTGTCCTTAACACGGATCAGTCGTCCTGTCCCCTTGGCAGAAAAACAGCCCCATAGCATGATGTTTCCACCCCCATGCTTCACAGTAGGTATGGTGTTCTTGGGATGCAACTCAGTATTCTTCTTCCTCCAAACACGACGAGTTGAGTTTATACCAAAAAGTTCTACTTTGGTTTCATCTGACCACATGACATTCTCCCAATCCTCTGCTGTATCATCCATGTGCTCTCTGGCAAACTTCAGACGGGCCTGGACATGCACTGGCTTCAGCAGCGGAACACGTCTGGCACTGCGGGATTTGATTCCCTGCCGTTGTAGTGTGTTACTGATGGTGACCTTTGTTACTTTGGTCCCAGCTCTCTGCAGGTCATTCACCAGGTCCCCCCGTGTGGTTCTGGGATCTTTGCTCACCGTTCTCATGATCATTTTGACCCCACGGGATGAGATCTTGCGTGGAGCCCCAGATCGAGGGAGATTATCAGTGGTCTTGTATGTCTTCCATTTTCTGATGATTGCTCCCACAGTTGATTTTTTCACACCAAGCTGCTTGCCTATTGTAGATTCACTCTTCCCAGTCTGGTGCAGGTCTACCATACTTTTCCTGGTGTCCTTCGAAAGCTCTTTGGTCTTGGCCATGGCGGAGTTTGGAGTCTGACTGTTTGAGGCTGTGGACAGGTGTCTTTTATACAGATGATGAGTTCAAACAGGTGCCATTCATACAGGTAACGAGTGGGGGACAGAAAAGCTTCTTACAGAAGACGTTACAGGTCTGTGAGAGCCAGAGATTTTCCTTGTTTGAGGTGATCAAATACTTATTTTCCACCCTAATTTACAAATAAATTCTTTACAAATCCTACCATGTGAATTCATGGATTTTTTTTTCACATTCTGTCTCTCACAGTTGAAGTGTACCTCTGGTGCAAATTACTGACCTCTGTCATCATTTTAAGTGGGGGAACTTGCACAATCGGTGGCTGACTAAATACTTTTTTCCCCCCATTGTATATAATAGACATGGACATAATGTGTAGACTCTCAACTTTTATTTGGGGGTTTCCACATTCAAACTGGACAAAGGGTTGAGGAGTTTCAGCTCCTTAACATGTGCCACCCTCTTTTAAGAGGGACCAAAAGTAATTGGACAATTGAGTCAAAGGCTATTTTATAGGCAGGTTTGGGCAATTAATTTGTTACATGTATGTCATTATCAGTTAAGCAGATAAAAAGGCTGGAATTTATTTGAGGTGTGGTGCTTGGATTTGGAAGATTTTGCTGTGAAAGACAACATGCGGTCAAAGGAGCTCTCCATGCAGGTGAAACAAGCTATACTTAAGCTGAGAAAACAGAAAAAAACCCATCCAAGAAATTGCTACAATAGTAGGAGTGGAAAAAATCTACAGTCTGGTACATTCTACGAAAGAAAGAAAGAAAGAAAGAAAGAAAGAAAGAAAGAAAGAAAGAACTCTGAACTCAGCAACGCAAAAAGACCTGGACATCTGGATGAAAACGAGTTCAAGACTTCAGGCTATCTGTCATGATCTGCAGCAGCAGATTGTGTGTGTCTTTATAAGAGGACCCAAATGCAGACCACACAAGACAAAACTGTACTTTAATTAAGGATGTGCCGTTTATTAAGGCAGATAACATAATCCAAAATAACAAAAAACAGACAGTGGAACACCTAAATTGGGGAAGCTAGAATAAACAAACGTAAAACCTGGAACATTAGGAATGCCTTGAGATACCTTGGATTTTAACGAGGAAATGTGGAAACACAAGGAGGATTTAGCAGGAGATTTGCAGACGCACCGACAAAGGACTGAGAAAGACAGACAATAAATACACTGAGGCATGACAAGAGTGGAAACAGTGAAACTGCAGTGAATTGGATGCGACGAGACGGGGAAGCAAAACGTAACACACTGAACACAGGACGAGAGATAAAACAAGAAACACTGAGACACAGACCTAACACACAGCAAAGGGGACGAACAAGCAAGGAGGCAAAAGATGAGACACAAGGAGAGGAACCGGGGAAAAAGGTTAGTGAGCGAGAGAGCGAGCGAGAGACACGGAGAGAGATACAAACATGGAGACAGAAAAACCTAACAGAGAGGAAACTACAAACTGGGGAGCAAGAAACTCAGAAACATAGAAACAACTAAACTTGAGTCTAACTGTAGGACTGGAACTTAACCACCCTAATAATACAAAAGTCACCAAAAAAACCGAACTCAAAAAGCTATGTCAAAAGATACCCTAAATGAGTATTTTCCGTTACATAATTTGTCCAATTACTTTTGAGCCACTGAAATGAAGGGATTGTATTAAAAAATTCTCTAGTTCCTCTGATTTTTATACAATCTTTTTGTTAAACCCACTGAATTACAGCTGAAAGTCTGCACTTACATTTAAAATTCATAGTGGTAATGTGCAGAAACAAATACATACGGACAGAAGTTTCCCATTTCTTAAACATCAGTGACAGAATTAGCCAGAATGACCAATTCTAACATCTATTTTCTGTTTAGGTTTTAGCCAAACTCAGGACAGAGCATTTGAAATAATTCAGCGATTGCGTGTTATCCTGTTTATTTGCAAAGCAATAGCAGACATGCATACTTCACCTTACATTTGCTTTTGATGTATTTGTTCAAATTTTTTAGGTGGACATAGGTACAATAATAAAATAGATTAAAATAGGAAAGCAAAAGAATAAAAAAAAAAAATGAGGACTACAAGACAAAAAATCAAACAAACTAAGTAATGTACTCTAAGCATCTGTCTTCAAGGTCGTTCAATAATGCCAATGAGCTGAGTTCAGGCATCTAGGAGAAGAATTGACTGTGGGGTTTGTGACCTTACTTCAAAACTTGGCACAGGGTTCGGGATTCGTGTCCGGGGCCTGGCCTGGGGTGACTGAGCCACAAGGACAGGCACTGCTTCACACTTTAAATGTCATTTAGGAGGGGATATAACGACTGTCGAGACTTTGGCGAGAAGCCATCCAGTTGGATCTGCTATTGCATGAATCAAAGTGACAGGCTGTGTCCTCTTTCTCCCATCCACCATCATGGTGGCTGTCATTAGCAGACAGGCGGTCAGAGAAGTCTTTCCACGCCGGCCCACTGATGCTGATAATCAACAAGTCTGTGTGTGAAGTGCTGCTGCAGCTGATGTACTGAGCTGAAATAAGTCCTAAGGAGGGCCCTGGCAGTGTAGTCATGGCGGCTGACAGCTGTCAGAGAGCATGGCCATCAGCCACCAGTAAGTAAGCCACAGTCGCAGCTCTGTCATCATTACCCAGCTGATTACCATTAATAGAAACAGACAGGCCTTGAGTGTCTGTGTACCTATGTGAGTGATTGATGGGGACGTTACATTCAGTATGTCTCTGAATGTGTTTATCAATTTAAAAACTACCTGGAGAAAAAAGGACATAGCGTAAACTTCTTTGTGCTGATGAAAATATCCAGTGAATTAATAAGAGCAGTGGTGGGTTTGAGGCTTCAAACGTTGAGGAGCATTATGATGGTGCAACTAAACTTGACCACACCATAAATGTACATTTATTGATTTGAATCAAGAGTGTGTGTACATAGAGAATATATTGAGCTTTTTTTCAAGTGAGTGTATGTAGTACTCTTTGCCTCCATGTCAACACAGAGTTTGGCAAGGTCTTTAGATGAGTCACATTCACCCCACTGAGTTTGAAGGTCTTTTCAACCCTGCTACAAAACAAAATATGCGGCACTCTGTGACATAGCCTTGGACACTGCCATATCCAGGTACTCTTTCTTCCTCACAGAAGACTGAGGGCAGCACACAACAGCAAAAGCAATCATCTCTGGCTGATTAAATTTAAGCATATACAGTAGCTAATAATTACTTCAAGGCACATACTTCATGGATGCCTTTTATATTGTATTTTCTGAGGTTGTTTGTTGTCCCACTCACATAGCTGTCGTTTGTTATTTTCAAGCCACCAAATCGATAGCTTCGAAAGTGCAACACTGCAAAGGGAATAAAAAGAGGGAGAAGGAAGTGGCAGAAACACATGCTTTTCCCCCCACAGAATGTTTGTTCAATAATGAACTGTGAGAAAAAAAGGAAACAACTTGTAATGATTACAGGCTCTTGCTGAGCTAATGGCCGAATCTGCTCTGTGCGTGGTCACTTTCATTAAACACAGATCAACAAAACAAGCAGCCCTTGGCAATACCACTGGTGCAGGCCAAGCATAGTAAAAGTACTTCAGGGAGACAAGAACCTGGATTTCAACACGTTTTGATGCATAAGTTCCCAAAGGAGTATATCTATATATAATTTTCAAACAGATATTAATGCAAAGAAGCTGATGTGATTATCAATGCAGATTGCACAGGTGCCGGTGCAACAGTTTTTCTATGTCTATATTAGCACTAAATACAATGATTTGCATTATGCCCTCAATTTAGCTACAGTGAAATTAGAGCATTAAATTACCTGCTAAATATAACACCATGACACAATGTTGTCCTGGATTTCTACCAATAAAAATAGCTCTTCAGTGTGTCGATAGGCGCGTGGGCCACATCTTCCAGAAATCTAAGTTGCAATGGTCTTTGCATGCATTTTCAGGATTTCTTTTTAATCTTAACACAAGTAACACAAGTAATTATTTATACCAATGCATCATTATAAATTCAAAGAGGTCAGCGCAAACTGTTGATCATCTGCAATCTCTTAAGTGAATAAAGACAGCTTTTTAAAAAAAAAAAAAGAGATTATGTCTACAGTTGGACGTCAGACTCCCTCTAGCAACTTTTCAGTTCATCCAACCACACACCCTACATGCCTCCTAAGAGATCAATGCGTCAGGATCTCAGCAACAGTGAACAAAAAAGACCTAGAGAGCCAGATTCACTAGATTAACAGGGATTTCTCCCTCCTCCCTACGCTGGAGCATTTGTGAACGGAAGTGTGGCAGCGGAACAAAAACCTCACTTGAGTCACTGAGACGTGCACAGTTTTGAAATCGAGTCCTTCAATCCCTGACTTCTAAAGGAAGAGAGGGAGGTTTTGGGGGTAGAGTCAGTGAAGGAAGGAGAAAGAGCAGAAGATTTTCTTCCTGCACACTGCAGGAGAAGCTCAGACGAGTGGACTGGGCTAGTCTTACGTATATTTTTACGCATAATTAAAAACATACCTGTTCCAGGTCAGAAGAGACAGAGAGTAAACCAAAGGGTGTGAGGAAAAGGTGAAATGTTAGGCTGCGGGTGGAGGACATTGGCACCATTAGCATGTTTGAAGACACTGAACACACGTTAGCATGATTGCCTCTCATTTCCATACATATTGAGGCAAAGATATGTGCTCTGCAGGGCTGCGGTCACTGAAGTCAGATACACAGAAGTGCACTGGGGGTGGGCTTAAGGTTTGCATCGCTAAGCCTCCATCCTCTATTTCCATGTCGGTTGCTTAAATCCTCTGCCTGAGCTCACATCCACATTTGTACACAGACACAGAATCGGATGAAGTGTCTACAAATGTAAGTAAGAAAACCTCCTGACTTTTTCCAGGAGATCACCTTCAGTGGAACTGGCATATAATGGAAATATTACTGGCTGGCAGTTGTCCCATAGTGCTTTACTACTGTTTTGACAATAATTTCTGAAATTAACTCTATTGTGAATAAAGGCAAATGACTTCCTAAATCGGTTATAATATGATGTTGTGACGCCATCCCATTAAATGGCCCTGGTGAAACTGATATCCTTTTTTCATTCTCAGCCTCAGAAGTGTTGCCATGCCAAGTGCCCACCTACAACCCACCAGCTCCTCAGTAATACCTCAATCCTTCTGGAGTGGCTCAAACCCAATATGAGCCACTTCAAACACCTGCAGGTGATACTGCCTTTGATGTATGTGTGTATTTGTGTGGAAGTATGCACACCGGTGTATGTATCGGAATCACAGAAGTATCTTTTATTGCCTTGGCAAGTTGATTATGATGACTCATCTTTGACGATGAAGAGAAACTCTCACTTGTGTTTCTTACACCACTTGTCTTGTGCTTATGTGTGTGTCTGCGTGTGCAAACATGTGTGTATCTGTTAGTGTGTGTGTGCGTGTGCATGATGATGCCTGTGTGGCTGTACAAAGGCATTCTTGTGTGAGATTAGACAGATTTTTTTGTTGTTAACAGTGGTAACAAAAGCCAAAAGAACAAGTGACATGAAAGATTTGAAACCTCTCTGTTGGCGTTCCACGTCCTTCCTTTGCCTCTACAGTGGGAGAATGCCAGCTGTTTTCTAGGAATACTACTTTACTCAAGCACAAGTGAGGATTTCAGAGGGAAAATATTATCTTTATAACAAAGCAAAAAAACTAGTTTAAGTGTACTGAAATAAAATAAATCACAAAGTTACAGATAATTTTATGACGACTGAATGCAAGATAAAACATCATAAACTGATATTTGTTACTAACAAGTGTGGGTTTGGCATGTGGTTGATATTTGGGCTGGCTGTTGCTGGCTAATGAGATTGGCAAGAATGGGTGACTTTGAGAAGTCCCTGTTCAGGGTGATGTACGGAGAGGCAATGTGTAATACTCAGTTGGAGTGTCATTGTTTGCGACAGGATGACAGTCGACTTGTCAAGCATGATGACAAAAAAGCCCTGTAAGGTGAATGCATCATTGACAGAATACACCATCCTCAAATTCTGAAGGAAAGAAAGGCTAAACAGTGAAACAATCATATGAAGAAAGAGAAATGGATTGAAAAACGGTAACGCATAATATATGAAAATCGAGTACATGTACGATCTCATTTTAATCCAGGAGAGCCAGAATTTCTTAGAAAGCATTTTCATAATTCTATTTGGTCTATGGTGTATTTTCAGGAAAGGTGGTTATATAAGTAGAAAATAAATCTCTCACAACTTTCTTGACAATATTGGCATTGAGGTGTCAAACTCCAGGCCTCGAGGGCCGGTGTCCTGCAGGTTTTAGATGTGTCCTTGATCCAACACAGCTGATTTAAATGGCTAAATTACCTCGTCAACATGTCTTGAAGTTCTCCAGAAACCTGGTAATGAACTAATCATTTGATTCAGGTGTGTTGACCCGGGGCGATATATAAAACCTGCAGGACACCGGCCCTCGAGGCCTGGAGTTCTACACCCCCGGTTTAAGCTTTCACAGAGGGAACTTATAAGATGAGGCCAGCTTATTTCAATTTCCCTTAAATGTGGCTATCATAGGTCTGTGCCCAATCCTATATTTTACATACTATGCCATTAGGGCAAGTGTCTTGAGCCTCTTTCAGTTCTTCAGATATACAGTGCATCTCCCATGTGTACTACATAGGTCAGACAGAACTTTTATATACACAATTAAAATAATTTAGTAGACCCCGGATAGGAAACTGTGATGTAGCAAAACTAACAGGTCCACTGCAATACCCTATCTCTGGTTCTAGTGTTTTAAGAGGGTGTCAGACTAAATTGTATCTGTAGCCTTATGATTTCCAGGCTATTGTGCTAAGATCTGAGAACAATGTGAATGTGTAAAAAGCACAAACTGGGCTACCACAGAAACATATACAAAAACAAGTATGTATTTATTCATCCTAAATATAAGATCAATAAATATAAAGCATTTATTTAAATGCAGCATCTGAGGACTCTGATGCTTCTTTTTTATCTGGAATGTTTTTTTTTCCATCTGTATGAGACACGTGGTGATTTTCTTAAAAATTATTACGCAGATTTTTGGTCAGATACTGATTCAGATGTTTGTGGTGTCTGAACAGACATGAAAAAGGGACATATGTTAGACTGTTACAACGTCTGCCTTTTATTTTTGTTCTTATGGACAAAGCAAAAGGTTCAACTTTGCTGATGTAGTAATAGATGGAGGTGGCACATTTGGTCATGTCTCTCAGCTTATCTAACTCACCTCCCTTAGTCAAAGCTCACACAACAATCATGACGCAGTTCCTCTTGCTTTACTTAGGAAAGTAAACCGAGAGAAAATCAATATTTTATTTCCTTTTATTTTTCACTTTGTCTTGTTTTCATCCAGTATTTTGACTGTTTGTTACACTAAATAATTATGTAATGAACAAGTTAAAAATAAAAATGACCTTATTCTGGGTATGTTCTGATGCAGATGTCGGGCATATTGCAGTTATCAGTCATCAAAACTGTGAGATCAATGTTTCTGCCAGTTGGTACTTTGATCAGATATGATACTGACTGGCTTTTAACATAATTAAACACAAAATTAGTATTTCTGAGACTCACTGATTATCCTAAAAATCTAAAAGAATAAAATATAACCAAACTTGTGCCACAGTGGCCAACTAAAATACTATTACCGTTTGCAAGTGTCATGGAAAGTCAGTGCTAGTTTACCATCACTGCTCGTGCTGAAGGAGTCCTGCTTTCCTGAATTTTGGCCAAGTTTAGGAGCTACAGCAACAGCTCTGATTAATGTTTGCTGTCATTGCTTTCCATTATTATTATTATTATTTTTAAGCATTCGACTTTTGAGCCAAACTCATTTACAGGGTGTAATAAAAGTCCACAAAGACTTTGCAATCCCTGTAAAACATTTTACACCCACCTGTTCAGTATATAGCAACTCAGTACATCTGTTCTGCCACTCAGCAGCTTACTTTTAAGAAGCTGATGCATTTTCAGTTTTCATTGTCTAATAGCTTTGATTTCACTTTATGTTTATCACTGAGATCATAATTGGGGGTAGTGATGTACTGGAGTGGATTTAAAATATTTTCCTCTATTTTTCTTCCTTCATTTATGTTAGTGAACAATGCATTTAAAAAACAAAGAGCAATGTTAAATTATTTATTAAAAAATACATTACTGAATTTTATATTGGGTAATATATAATGTCTACCTTTATTTTTTAATCTGCTGTGTTTACTGAACGTTCCTTGCCTTTCATGGACTTGTGGGCAGGAAAAAGTATACACAGCCACACATACACACACATCCATACCCTCGTTTGCTGTCTCTCATCATGGCAGTCTTTCCCATTTCACCTCCCTGACAGTTCCTGAATTGAGCTAGAAAGCCCTCTGTCATTAAGACCGATTCTCACCTTTTGGCAGGGAAATGAATAGTGTGGTGTTCACCTTATCCTATGCTATGAGAACCATCAATACAGAGTGTGCAGAGAAAGGCATATAATTCATGCTACCACTTTCCTTCAATACCCGTTTAGTTAGGTATACCTTATAGAATTCCTGTAATTTGGCCACTGCACTATCATTTAGGGGCAGTGGATAGCGGAAGTATGGTAATACAGTAGACGACCATCACTTTTGCTGTATAACTTTTGACAGTATTATTGAATGTTATAAGGAAATGTGCAGAATAAAAAAACACAAACAATGGGCAAAACCAATATTACAACTGCCTTTTAAAGGTTTATATAAAAATGTGCTTGTATAGTACAAAGTCTTCGAAGCTTGGTGGTAGACAGCCTATTTGTACTTAGGATACCCCTGTAAAGGTGTCCTCATTAACTTTGATTAGCTTAATGCTCTTCTCCAGTTGTACCTATAATCGAATGTTGTGTAGCTGACATTTTAAATTGCAATGCAAAGCTAAGCAGCAGGCAGCATCAATTTCATCCTCCATTTGTCTTCCGAAGCCTACCTTCAGAAAAGAGATAAAGACAGATAGAAAATGAGAGCAATGAAGTGACACCACTTCCCAAGAGAAAAACTTGCGACTCCATCAGAGCACTGGTAATGAGTGGACTCCAGTGGGGAATTCTCCAAATTGACTAATTTGTAATTGATTCACTGCATTAATTACCGGGCTGGTTACGCCTGTGTCATGGTTAATATTGTGCTGATCTGACGACGTTGGGAAGCCCTTATGCATTGGGACTGTTCGGGTGAGGCAGCCATTATTTAATTATGCCACACATATCTGCCGGTAAGGCAAGTCTTAATCCAAGAGTAATCACTTGCCCACACTTCCCTACAAGGATGTGTGGGAGGAGGGTGCTGGGGTGGTAGGTACTCCTGTAGCCCATGGTTAGCTCGTTAATCGAAAATTTTAGGTTATGAAAGTAGAAGGCTCTAAATGTCATTATTGCTGAGGTGCTAATTATTTAATTGCAGTGACACTCAAAATAAATTCCTACTTTGGAAATATTGACAGCAACTTAACCCATTAACCATCTTTTTTAAAATTATTATTACTTTAACTTTTGCATTTGTCTACGATTCTAATAATCAGGCTTGTGTGAATAAATATATATATGAAATGGATATTGTTTGAGTGACTGAAAAATCTCATTATCCTTTTGCACAACAACCTGCACTATTAAAATGAACCTAATTTTTAAATGAGTGTTGGCCATGTGACTCATCAAAACAGACCACATGACCTATTTCTAAAACCAAGCACAGAACACATACTGTACCCTCCGTTTTTTTTTTTTTTCTCTTTATCAACTCTTAGTTCAGCAGCAGTCCGTTTTCAGCCCTGAGCAAAGAGACATGATAAAGTAGAGGTCTTTCTCTCTCTCACAGTTGATTATATTTTTGCTTTGATCTACAGGGGCCATCCTTTAACCATTCTCTAAGAGTTTGGACCTAGCACAACACAACAAAAACAACACCCACGGCTATGGGAGTAACCAGGCTCCATTATGCCCTTATTTTAGTGTAGCAATCTAAAGAGTGCCGGCAGGATCTTTAAATCATCTGCAGTCCACAGAAGCATAGAAAACAGTCAGTCCCTAAGTGAGTTCTAGGCATCTTTGAAGAAGCTTCAGGGCAATCCTATAGGTGCCTAGAAATTATCTAAAAGTAAGAATTACAGGGTGTTTGTTGTTTTCACTCGCATTTGTGTACATATGAGAAACAGCTCTCACATTGTAGAATCCTTGGGTGGACTATAGCCTTCCTTCTAAGAAATTTCAAAATGGAAAGGTTAATCACTGTTTTAGATAAAACAGTGAATATTTGCGTTTTTGCTGCATTTAAGTGACATACCAATCACCCTCTGGGGGAGCTGCACTGGTCTTAGCAACATCAAATTAGAAATCTGCTCAGACACGTCGGTGCAGTGGGGTTGTCACAGTGTGGTCCTGCTACTTCAGTCCTCAAGTAGCACCCCACAGGGACTGTTAAGTGTTGCTCTGGGTGAGTCTTGGCCACACTTAATGGCCCTAACAGCATTATTAGCTAATAAAAGTTGATGGGCCTCGCGGCTCAATAAATTCAGGAGGACAGGAGTAGAAGAGGCAGTGGCCACGTTAAAGGTGAGATCTCAGTATGGGAATTTGTAGATCCCCTTATCCAGGATAGGAATTGTGCTAAGATCTGTTAGTATTAAAAGTTGATAGTGTTGGTTACATAATGTGTTGTTTACATAATGTGTCATGAAAACACTGGCAGCAATTACAATCAATCTCAACTTGTTTACAGTCGCTTATCATCCACCTGCAAAGCTGCTTTCTTTGAGTAAATCAAGGACATTATCACAGTAGTTCAACTATCAACCATGACATCTGCAACTGCGCTTTTTGTCTGTTTTAGCAGGGCATTTACTGGGGCATTCAGTATGTTAATTTCCCATACAGACAATGCCATTGTTATATCATTGCTTCCAGTTATTTGTCTTGATGCATGCTCAATCATCCAGGTAAGTAAATCTCCAAAGATTGATTCTGTTCATCTGGACGTAGCGTTCTCAGTGGGAGAAACATTTCGTCACTCATCCGAGTGACTTCTTCAGTCTCAGCTGACTGCAGGTTTCCCCAATCTTATAGACAGTACATTTGCATAATCGATTAAGGAACTGACCTCCCAGCCCGTTGTTCAGTCAGTGGGCTGGTTTCAGTCATTATGCAAATGTACTGGTTATAAGATTGGGGAAACCTGCAGTCAGCTGTGACTGAAGAAGTCACTGAGTGACGAAACGTTTCTCCCACAAAACGCTACGTACAGATGAACAGAATCAATCTTTGGAGGTTCCAGTTATTTGCTGAATTTGCCATGATTTCAACTGAAGTCACAACTAGAGTGCAACAGTGCAATGAGAGTGCAGTGCATTTGGGTTTAGGATGGGTGACTGTGGAAGTCACCTAATGCAGCACTTTATCCATCAAACAGCTATCACGCTTTGTAAAAAAAAAAAGAAAAAAAAGATTTCATGCTTCACGATAGGCTCTAACCATGCTGATGTCTCTATATGTTTAGGAACAAAAATCTGTAATTTGAACTATTTCTCACTGATCCTTCATGTCCTTATTATTTTGGATCCATACTTATTTCTTTTTGCTACTGAAAGACCAACATGTCTACCATGATGGTTCCCTGTAAGGCTGGCCCATAAAAGCACAGAGTCCAAACTTTTTTTCTGCACTGTGGACAAATGTAAGCGTAGCATCAAAAGAATTTATTTCACTACACATTCAATCAATGAGATATATTAGTATAAGAAGTACAATTTAAACAGGACTTTTCAGTTTTTCTACATGATATACGTGGAAAATTCTAGAAGATGTTCTGGTAGCTCGCTGCCCAGACTGCCCCGAAAATGAAGTTTTCTTTGGTGTAGTATGAACGGCTGTGGAAGAGGGCTTTATTGGAAGGAAAAGCTGTAATCCTATACAAATATTATTAAAAATCCATAAATTTATGTTCTCCACATTTTCCAAAGCTGTCCAGCTGGCCACATTGGAGTCTTTGCTGACCCTTGGGCCTTATGTTAAACACCTCTTAGCTAGATGGAACTGTAAAAGTGAATAGCAGCTGAATGCCACTTCAGTTGCTTTTGTCAGTTCCCTGGAAATTGTCATACAAGGCAGCAAGCACGATGATTCATCTGTCATATTTGTGAGTCACCAAAAGGCAAGATTCAATTCAATTCAGTCAAATTCGGGTTTATTTATATAGCACCAAATCACAATAACAGTCACTTCAAGGCACTTCATTCTGTAAGGTAAAGACCCTACAGTATTCTGAGTCATATGATTGTATAACTCTAATTTGACACAGAGGCCATAATAACAGATTAAAAAAAAGGGAAGAAAAAGAAAATACACTGTAGTGTCTGTGCCTGGTTTAAGGTGATGTCATTTGGCAATTGTTAAAGCTGCTAGAGCCAGCTGAGGCTAACTAATAAGCCTTCACTTGGGTAGTGAACATGGGAGTATGTTTTTTGTTTGTAAACAAGGAACGCATCTTAAATGAAAATCTTTGTGTGTTACTATTTGATCAACCTGGCTACCAGTAAAGCACAAATCTTTCATCCATGCACATACTGCCCACTCTTCAACACCACCCATCCATCCATCCATCCATACTATACAACTCCACATGTGTTAGTTTATCATTTAATAGCTTAAAAGACACTTAATGACCAGGTGTGTCTCATTATTTACTGCACTGTGTGCTGCACTGGATGGTAATTGTGAGGAATATTTAAGATGATAAGCAATTCATAGTGTGTAACTCAAAAACATAACAATTTATCAGTTTGATGATATTACAGTGTTATACAAAGTAAGTAGCAGTAGCATGCAATGTTATTATGTGTATCAGGGACAAATATACTGCAAAAATATACTGCACTTTAATGTTCTGTAATACTGAAATTTCACTGTGAAAGGGCAATATATGTATGTTTAAGTTAAAACAGAAATACCAGACAGCAGGTGATATCAAAAATATGAAAGCCCAAATAAGTATGAATAAAGACAGAGAACAAGAGGCCAGCGAGACAACATGTCTAACAAAAACTACATAAATAAACCCCCATTATATCTGTTCTTTTGACTTGTCTGAGTTATGGGATGGCCCAATAAAACAAGTATAAGAATGGAAGAGAAATAGGTGATGTGGCCTCTTATTCTGACCACAGAGGAAATCTGTGAAATTGAAGATAAAGGTCTTGCTGTCTCCACAGGGAACCCAGAAATCAGTTTTCTGACCCACTTGGCTGTTCCCTCTCTCTCTCCCCCTCTCTTACTCTATCGCTTTGCCACACACACATACACACACACACACACACAAACTGAGTGACTCCATCCACTCCTGGGAGTTATATTTGGCAGCAATACCCATCAGTGTTTCTAAGAATTAAACAAACCCAGATAACAATCATGTTTAATTAAGATGCTAAAGTATTATGGTAGAATTAGAGCAGGGTAGTGAATTGATGTGACTCCCTGCGTGCTGCTTACGGATCACATTCAGCAATAAAACAAATGTTACATATTGTGTTTGCAGTAAGTAAAACTTAATTCTCACGGTACTGAGGGACATGTAATACTGCCAGTCAAGAAAGCTGCTAGTGGCAATTATTTGTTTTCATTCTAGTAAGTAACTTGGATTATCACATACCTTTACAAAAAAAAAACGTACAGGACTTTAGTTAAGAAATCAAAATGTCTTTGTAGTAGAGAGCTTTCGGTTTTAGTTAATTATAGCAACTGAAGCGCAGATAAAATTAGAATATTCTTGCTGAGGCTTTATCCATCCATCCATTCTATTCTGCTTATCCAAGGCCGGGTCGTGGGACAGCAGCCTGAGTAGAGAAGCCCAGACCTCCCTCATCCCGGCAACCTCCTCAAGCTTGTTCGGGGGAACACCAAGGCATTCCCAGGACAATCGAGAGCTATAATCTCTCCAGCGTGTCCAGGGTGTACTGTGGGGTCTCCTGGGTGAGGTTCCCAGGACACCTCGACCAGGAGGTGCCCAGGAGGCATCCTTGTCAAATGCCCAAACCACCTCAACTGTCTCCTTTCGATGTAGAGGAGCAGTGGCTCTACTCTGAACCCCTCCTGGCCGGCCGAACTCCTAAAGCTATCTCTAAATGAGAAGCCAGCCACCCTTTCGAGAAAGCACATTTCCACCACTTCTATCCGTAATCTTGTTCTTTCGGTCACTACCCAAAGCTTGTAACCATAGGTAGGGCTGCTCGATTATGGCAAAAATGATAATCACGATTATTTTCACTGAAATTGAGATCTCGATTATTTGACGATATTTATTTAACCCTTTAAGACCTACCATAGAACCAAGTCCGCCAGAGCTTATATTATTTTTTTTACATGTTGTAGTGCCATTTTTGGGAGCATTTCAAGTTGCTATACATCAATACAACTGTTATAGCCCAAATTTTAATGATATGTATGCATTAAGTCCATAGTAACTACATTAATTGCAAAAAAAGTGCAATAAACTACAAAAAAATTGAGAATCGTTTTTGTTTTTTATACATATATTTCTACTTGGAGAAATTTAAGAGGTTTATCCCTCAAAACTTTAAATACAAAAAAGTTGCAAAAAATAGTTTACAGCAACAGGAAATTTATTTCGAGTGTCTTCATAGTTTTATTTTTGAGATACACCAATTTTTATATACTGCAGGAAAAACAAAAAAACAATCCTATGATGCAAATTTGCAAAGGAAACAGCAGGTGCATCAAAATAAAATATTTCCAGTAGTGCAATTCGAGTTCTAAGCATCCCAGAAACTATTCAGAAAAGTCAAACATGACTTATAAAAACACCAGTATAGGCTTTTAAGGCCTACAAGTAAAAAACTACATTTTCCGCGAAAATGGCAGACATGTGATAGTTCGCGCTGACGTCTGTTTTAATGTGGGAAGTGTTACAAACAGCTGATCGGATTGGCAAAGCCTGTTTCTGGAATATTATGTTTTTGTTCCTGCAAGCCCTTTTTATGCAATTTTTGCAAAGCTATATGTGGAAGGAAACCGTGACCTAGGACAAGCTGATGGCATGAGATGTAAGTACAACTCCTCTGGTTTCATATGCAAAAAAAATTATTGCGCTAGCTTACATGGTTCAGGTTCTACAGGGATTTAAAAATAGTTACACAAAACGGAGCGTGCCGCTCTGACCGGCTTTAAAGGGTTAACAATAACAATGTATTGAATAATGACTTTAAAAAATAATATAAAATAGTGTGCAAATACTGATAACAGTGCAAATGTTTGCAATATAAAAAATAAATGAAAAATGTAAACATCTATGTTTAGTGAACTTTGCAGTGTTGCTCTGTGGTGCAGCTACTACACCGTAGCAAAGTTTACACACTGTGTCTACTTGATCCACGTCTGACTCCGCGAACCCATAATGTTTCCACACCACTGAAGTTTTTTTTTTTTTTTACCTCTCTTTTCAACCAACGGCAGTCACTCTCCTCTCCAAGTAACTTCTGCTTAGCTTTCCGAGCTTCCCTCGGGTCCTCTTAATTGTTGTGACGCGTGTTCGAAATGCAGAGAGGTGCGCTCGATTTGCCACACGGAGCAGCACGAGAGTAAAGCACAAGGGAGGGGCTAATAATCGGCTCAGTCATTTTTAATGATCGTTGAAAGCCCAGATCGTAATCGTGATTAAAATTAATTGAGCAGCCCTAACCATAGGTGAGGTTAGGGACATAGATCAACCAGTAATTTAAGAGCTCTGCATTTACGCTCAGCTCTCTCTTCACCACAACAGATCGGTACAGCGTCCACATCACTGCAACCGCAGCACCAATCTGTCAGACGATCTCCCACTCCATTCTCCCCTCATTCGTGAACAAGACTGTGAGATATTTAAACTCCTCCACTTGGGGCAGGAACTCGTCCCTAACCCGGAGTGGGCACTCCACCCTTTTCCGGATGAGGATCATGGGCTCAGATTTGGAGGCGATTCTTATTCCCACTGCTTCACACTTGGCTGCAAGCTGCTCTAGTGCGAGCTGGAGGTCACCGAACAGCAGTGAACAGAACTACATCATCTGCAAAAAGGAGAGATGAGAGTCTGAGACCACCGGAGTGGAAGCCTTCCACCACTTGGCTACGCCTAGAAATTCTGTCCATAAAAATTATGAATAGAATCAGTGACAAAGGGCAGCTCTGGCAGAGTCCAACACGCAACGGAAACTACTCCGGCTTATTGCCGGCTCTGTGGACCAGGCTCTTGTAACGGCTGTGTAAAGACTCAATAGACCGTAGCAAAACTATTTAATGAAACACTGGATCAGCTGATGCTTTGGTCAGTTAAAATGTGACAGCAGCGCCAGTAACATCCTCATTTGGGAATTGCAAAGAATATAATGTACCTTCATTTCCATTGGTGATTAAGTCTGTACTGTTATATCTGTGCTCTACAATGATTCTCACAATGTTGGTGAGAAAGGTCTCTTGTGTAGTCCAGTGCTTTAGACTTTTTAGAATTAAACAATCAAATTTAAAGTAACTGGTATTTTTTTTCCTTTCAAGACTTGCAACTTAATTTTTTCATAATTTTGGAGATGATCTATAGAGATAATGTTTTCTCCGTGGAGACAGAAGCAGTGCCAACTTACTACATAGCTATGCATAAATGTATTTGTGTACCTTTGTGAAAGAACTGGAGTTCTGAAAAGTTTATTCTTGTGCAGAATGGGCATGGGAGAACAAGTTGGGAACCGTTACCGGGCTACAGAGTGATGAATATTTAAACTGTTTTAATGGACATATCCTGTATGAGTACCTTAAGTACGACGTGGTGAAAAGTTAACTAGATCACAAAGAGAAAAAAAGATGTAGAGATATTCTCTGTGGTTTTAAGAGTTTCAATGCAATGTGATTGTTTTCATCTACCTCACTGAGTTTCTCCCCTTCTAGGAAAGTGCAAGCCTGACAGACTTGAACCTGGCTGGAATTCAATGATATGAATGGCCAGCTTAGGGCTTTATCAGACTTCATGGCTGAAAGATTGGCTGACTAACCCGTCTAACAGCTAACTTTGCTCTAACACTAGGTCTGGTACTGAGTATATGTCAGTTCTTGTCAGAAACAGATAGATCCATAAACATTTGTCCAGTTACAGTTCCTTTTTGTATTGGTGCACAACGACAGTGGATTTTCAAACAATCAAGAAATCATAAGTGAAGTCTCAGTTTGCTCTTTAGGAATCCTTAATGCTTAAAAAGAAGTTTTATCTATCATGCCAGAGGCTCTTCATCTCTGAGAGGTGGTGGCCTACGACACTACCTATCAGCCACCTACAATGCAGTCTTGAGATTCCTTCCTAGGTGTTTCAACCCTTACTCACATTTTGCCTCAGCTGACCTCAATAGCTATTTTAGAACTGAAGTACCTAGTGAACTTTTGGATGACAGGCAAAACATCTTCACAAACCTAAAGAAGTCTAGCTGGCTTCAAGGCTACAATGTCCTGGATGACTGAGGACTTGCGCAGATATAGTTTGGAATTGCACTCATTTTTATACACAGTCCCCTTTTCTCTTTTCTCCCATAAAACAATTGAATTAACTAACGATTCAGCTCAGAAGTTATGCTGTCATACTGCTTAAGCAGTTAAATGAGCAAGCTAAGGGTAGCATGCTGTACATTAGTGTAGGCACTTTTAATCCATTCTACAAATTGGGCCTGATGTTTAGTAACAGGTGTGGTGTTACAATAGAGAAACTCGCCAGTGCTGAATTAAATTGGTCTGTCTGCATTATCTTCAAATATGGTGCCCCTGACTAAATATGAAATGTCATTAACCTGAGAAATCATCATAAATATTAATCCAACTTGTTGTATGACCTTTCTCTTCATCTTAGCTTTATTACCTCTTTTCTACCCCTCTCTCTTTATTAGCATGGCTCTTTTGCTTTGTCCTCTTTTTAGAGCTTGCCGATATACCGTAGATGTCAGTAAAAGAGCCATAAAAGTCAGACCAATTTTCGCTTCCAAGATAGTTGTGCAAAGGGCTAGACAAAAGCCTACGTAATTACAGTAGTAGTCACTGGTCCATTAGTGATAAAGACACGATGGCTCACATGGGTGGAGCTGGCACCGTTAGCTCTACACAATGCATTCATTTCATGGTAAAAGCTGCAATTATACTAAAAGAGACTCTCTTTCTAATTTTCTATCTCTTGCTCTTTTTCTTTATGTTTCTCTTTTCTATACACTCAGTCTCCTTTCTTCCCCTTCTCTTTTGCCGCTCCTTTATCTGCACTATGGCACTGTCATGCAAAGGGATATTATCTGCATAAAACACTGTCATCAACTCAATGAGCAATTAAGTTATTCTCTCATCTATTTAGAGGAAGTATCTGAATCATTTGGAGCCAACCCCCCCCCCCCCAACAAAAACCTTTTATCACCCACCACCTCTGTCACTTTTGTGTCTAAGCTCTTGGCTTCCTTTGTGATTCCTCCTCAGATAACACAGCTGTACTTTTGGAAGACAGAATGGAAATGTTGCATGGGCAAGAGCTAGACTTGGCTCTTGGCTATAGCAGGCTTTGTCTCTATTTCGACCCAAATAATGAAACTCCTTATTTGTCCCCCTCCCAGCACAAACAAGTCCCACATTGACTGACCAAGCAAGGGCCCACCAAGTGAGAGTGGCTGAAACAGGACATATGTTGTAAAACAAGCTGAGCATGACTCCACTGACACACAGAAGACAATGATGTGGAGGAGACATGCTGAAGATGCCTACAGAGCAGTGAAACACACCAGAGGTGCCATTACTGGCAGACTGGCTGACTGACTGGCAGAGAGTACACAAGGAGGATATAATCAAGTGAGAATTATTTATAAAAGATCCAGGTCATCTCAATCAGATCAGGGCCAGTGAACAAGTAAAGCTCCAAAAATGAGTGTAGATAAAGGCATAAAGTAGCTTTGAAAAGCCAATGACTGAATGCCTGAACGGCAGTAAAACCACCAATTACACAAAAATTAAGAAGAATGTGATTTGAGGTTCAAGGCTGAAACATGCACCAACAGTCCTTCTGTAACTCAATTAAATTTTAAATATTTTTTAAAAGTGACAATATACTCCAAAAGGTTTTTCACATTGATCATCATCTTGCGAAATTTATATTGAAAATGTAAAAAATATATAAAGATAAAAACAAGTCACATAGTTTGTTAGCATATTTGTAGAGAGTGAACACATCAGATATCACTGATGTGCATCCAAAACATACTGTCTTAATATTTTTGTATGTTTAACTGTTTAAGTGTAACCAGCAACAGAGTGATACTTTGTCTGTCTTTGATACTTTGTTGCCATCACTTCCCAGTCAATTTGGCTTTCCCCTTTCTCAGCCTCCCCTCCCACAACACCAAAGGCCACCCCACATGATCGCCTCTGGCTACTTGTTCCCAAAACCCACTGGTGAAATTGTCTGACGGCTAATAAACATTTAGCTCCTCCGAGTGTGTTATTACATTGCAATTGATGGATGGTGCAATTACACCCCGTGTCACTTAGCTAAATGGCTATGTAATTCTAATGAGTTTTTATTCAAACATTTAGTAGTTAGTGCAAGGAGTTCTGGGGAGGGGGCAGAAGAGTGCAGTGATGTAAATGGAAAGGGAAGCAACACTTGCACATATAGAACACAAGTGAAAAGAGGAGAAATTAATACAGGAGTGTAGTGGGTAAATAAGATATTCAGGTAACGTGATTAATGTGTGTAGCTCTTGTTGACTGGACTCGGCAGGAATATGGCTTTGGTGGTTAAGATACTGAGTACTTATTAGTCTCAGTTTAAATTTAAATGCAGGAAGCTGGAGTGGAGTGTTGGAGCGAAAATTAACTAACTTAACTTGTGTACTCAAAATCGCAGCTATAATCTGATTAAACATTCCACATTTATCATGTCCACACCGAAAGATCCTGCAATTCCTCAGATTTACATCTACGGTAACACCTGTGCTCAGTACAGAAGGCTGGCATTTTGCATGAGTAATGGTACAGAAAAGTAATGATATGGAAGCAAAAGAGTGTAATTTACTGGGGCTGGTCTCTAGGTATATGTTCCTACAAAAGCCCAGTGTCTGTTCTTAACTAATGTTTCAGTAAAAGACAGAGAAGGAGACACAGAGAGAGAATGTCACTGCTATGGTTCGTCAATTAATTTGGTGCACAAAAACAAACCATAGCAGTTTTAATTTCTTATATATGCTGCAATTTCTTACTGTTTACTTTTGTACTTACTACTAACAATAAAGATAGACAAATAGATAAAGAAATTAATAAACAAACAAAAACAAAAAAAATCAGTTAAACCCACATTATGTGCTCTTATAATTAAGTCAAGGGCGTATTATTGTTGGTTATCAGTAGTGGTGTATTTATTTATCCAATTATGACTATCATCTTTTATTAAATGCTTACTAAACAAATAAACAGATAAATGATTCGGGATTTTAAAAAAAAGATTACAAATGACATCTAATGGAGTAAAATGAGAGTTAGTAAAACTCTCTAATGTAAACTTAACAATGAGTTAAAGTAACTTTACTTGAGACATTAAAAAACTTAAAAGTATAATACTGATTTCAATACATTTTGGGGTTTCTTTTTGTGTGTTTGCTTGTTTTAGTTTTGTTTTTACCAAACTTGTGTATGAAAAAAAATGCATGTATGGTTTGAGAATTAAAGCTGGAAGAACAGGAAATTTAGTCTTTTGGAATAACACCTGATGATAGCGTTTCACATTAACATAGTGACAGAGTTAATGGGACACACTTTTAAATGCAGGGAAGTATTATAAACCTCCTGGGTGTACCAACAGCCTTTACTAAACCAAGGCTTCATCTTACTCCAACCTGCCCATTTATGTAGTACAATGTGATGTTTATATGTATTCCATGTAAAATAATCTAAAATAATGGTTGTTGCATATCATATTTGCTGTATTTGTTGATACTGCTTTTTAATTTATCTGAAATGTATTGTCTTTCTTTGAAAGCAACACAAAATACACAAAAAGGTCTTAGTGTATATTAGATGGCAGCAATCTCAGGAAATGTGGAGATTAAGAATAAGTAAGCCCACTTCAATAGTAACTCATGCTGTTAATGTGTCCAGTGTAACCAGCAGGAGATTGTGGTTTAAAAAGTTTGAGCAACCAAAATAATAAGAGCGTGACAAACAGGCAGAGAGAAGGTATTGTCTTACAACAACAAGGCAAAACCACACGGTCCCTTATTAGCATGCATAAACTTATGATGGCAGGTATAATGTAAGTGTGTTTGAGGTTGGGGGTGTAAATAAAACCAGGCAGGATTACATGTGCTGCTGGTTGTTTTCAATAAATACTGTTATCAATTAAGTTTTCTTTTTCTTATTTAAACAAGGACGGAGACCGGTTCCAGAGGAGCAATTTTACTTTGCCCATCTTAACACTAGCCATTCAAATGGACTCCCCAATCTAAGTCGCAGTGGGTAGAAATTGATTTCGATCCTCCTGAGAAGCTGGTCCATATCATTCACTTCTTTTTTTAGGCAAGTTGCAGAGGGAGGCAGATATGAAGTTTGAAAGGCATCAGAGAAGCAGGGTGGGCTATTGTCACAGCCCAGTTTGCTTCTCCTCTCGACTGCCTCTCTATTCAGTGTGGCACTGCTATGTTACGATAAGAACTATCACCTCTGGTGTGACTGTGTGTGTGTGTGTGTGTGTGTGTGCAGTGAGAAAGTCTCATGCATCTTCCACACCATCTAATCCAAGACAGCTTGCAGTTCAAGCAGTAGCTTCTAAATGACTGGAAGCTACTGCTTTAGTCTGGTGATGCATGGCAAAGGAGACATTACAATTAGATATATTTAACCCTATACACTCTGAAGATTACCATTCAATCACAATAGAGTAAGGATGAAGGAAAGTCTAATTTGTATTTTATTGGGGGAGATGGGGAAATGAAATATTCAGAGCGCTACTATGTAATTTAACACATCATTCCACAATTTAAGCATCTGGAAATGAGGTCATTTGGTTTGCAATAGATACAGGTATCTGGCATGATAAAATAAATGCGAACATGGAAGTTGACGAACAAACAGATTTTTTTTTAAAAAAGAGCCCCGTGTAGAGTTGCATATAAAGGCACAAAGGGCAGAACAGAGAAGAAATATGAGGATGCTGTGTGAGGTCGTTTTGATTCACAGATGATCCTCTTTTTAATTCCAGTGAAGACAAATCACAACAGACAAACAGGAAATAAGTATTAGTATGATTAGTATGACTCTGCGTGCCATGAATTTCCCGAGGATATCATTATCTCCAGTGACATTTCAAAACTTGCTGGAGTATCATCAGGTTTATAAGGTAATCAAGTGATAATTGTTTATATATTCATGGGTACATTATCAACACTAGCTGCCAATAGCTAACCAGGGACTTTTTCAGTGCTATCAATTTGGCAAGATGTAAACAAATTAAGACACAATGTTTCAGGAGCGAATGCTTATGGGTGATATTACATTAAATTAGTGATCTCGCTGCTGTCATACTGATTCTCAGACTGTTGGTGTTAGTGTGTTCCCATCTATCAATAGAAACATTTTGTCCTACTCCATGTCCCAATAAAAGTCCCATTTTACATATAGCTTGCAACAATAAAGGATGGGGATGCAAAACTACCCATACACGTTCACAAATTAAATGTTGAAGGGAAGGAAGGAAGGGAGGGTGTTGACAGGACATAAAAAATATACGTTATGAGTTTTACATTAATTTAAATGCTATGCAACATCTGGCCACTAAGGCCTAATGCTGAATAAGATTTTCAGTGGTAATGCTCATTTGAAAACACTTAGATTAAGCAAAAGGGAAAATAATCACTACTTCCATATCAGTTGTAGTGTAATAAAAATACTGCTATAAGAAAATAGTGAACACAAGAACATGGATAAGATTTGTTTCTTTATTGGATGCAATGCAAGTCTGCAGAGGCAAAATGTTTAACAAGCTTAAAAGTTTCCCACACTGAGGGCAACAGTATCCTGATGATTCAGTGCAGGTTTCCTTTTTTTTTTTTTTTTTAAAGTAACTCGCATTATAAAATAGGTCAGCACAGTTCTTATTGCCCTCCAGGAATCTACAGGTCAATACTAATGGAAAAGTGTGTAGTGGCTAATTTAAGGAATGGCAAACACAACTCGTAGAGAGAGGTTTTTATTTTCTTTCTTTGTTTTTTCAAACATCTGACATTTCAACCTCTACATTTCTGTTACTTCGCAGTTATATCAGTTTGGATCATTTCAAAAAGACATGGGAAGAAAACGATATCGGCTAACCAAGAGTGGGAAGATGAATGAAAAAATGTATGTGTCAGTCGAACAGTGAGGCTTATTTTAACCCTGTGCAGGAGTACAAGCATGCATAAACACAAACTTGCAGACACACATACTATCATTTGCTTTAGTCAATTTGTGGGAATGAGGGTTTAAAATGAATGTCAGTATGTTAAAGATAAACTTTTCTGATTTCCCAATTCGTATCAGTCGAAGCGACATATGCCGTTTAATGCATATGGACATACACACAACAACAACGTGCATGGAAAGACATAAACATGACACATCATCAACTTCTGCCTATCAACTCCTGCTTCTTTTGCTTCTGCACAAGGATGGGGAGTCATTCATTTTCAAGTCCCGCTGTCCCCATATCGCACACATTCATCTTTCTCCCATATGCACTGACAAGCGATCCATTTGGTGACTGCTGCAGGTGAGAGAGGAAATGTGGAAAGTGAAATAGTGTGATTTGCTAAAGAGTAAAAAGCATACTGAACTTTATTGGTGATAGTAGGAACTGCATAGTGGAGATCACAACCTAGACCTAGCTTCCAGGTATGAAGGTGGATAGGACTAGTACAGAGTTCCCTCTGGCTGCTGCTGTACATGACAAAAAGCAAGGAAAAAAATGTAAAAGTAAGCTATAGAAAATCATTTGAGACATCTGTGAAAAAAATTCTAGGGACTCATGTTTCCTTTCTCCCTGTGTAGCTTTCAAACTAGTTCCTGGTCAAACTCCTGTACATTATTTTTCCTTGGCAACCTTTCTCCTCGGGACTTCTTTCCCTGAATGGTCTCAATTCCAACCCCACACTGTCCTTCTTCGTGTCAAATTAAAGTGATGGAAATGAACTTGAGGAGACGCTAATTGCAATTGTCAATCCAATCTAGGTCGGGGCTGAAAGACAGGGGCTCCCTAGCACTTCATCAGTCTTCATTAATATTGTAGGAGTTTGGTGAGGAGCAGGGGGCCATCGTAATCTGCACTCATCTAACAGTGCATCAAAAATTAGGAAGCTGGGGAGGGCAGGGACAGAGCCTGAGGGACAAATATGCCAGTCAAAAAAAAGTATGAAGGAAGATGTCAGAAGACAGGGATTGTGTGCAGGAAAGGGATTCTGCTTACAAATGCAAGGGGATTAGCAATTAAAAATCAAAACTTTATACATGCTGCTTTAAATTGCAGTAAGTTAGTAAGAATGAGCCATCAGGTAAAAAAATAATGGATGGAAGCATTAACAGTAATCAGTCATGAATTGTATGAAACAGACTTCAGTGAGCTCTGGTTGTGAAGACTGGTTTGAGATGAGTGCATCAGAGATGTGCACTGAAATTCAAGGCGCATGGGTTAATTTTTATAGTCACAGGGTATAATAAATAGCACGAGTTGTTCTCTCTCTTGTAATGCCAGCAGACCTATTGCACAGTAGTAAACACAGGTGTTACTAATGACATTAATGAATGCTCTGTTCTGTTTAGGTACAAAGGCTTAATTAATGTGATTAGTAACACCTGTGTTTGCCTACTATTTCAGATGAAATTGGCCGCTCTGAAATATACACTTTTAATACCTGTTAAACTAGCTACGGTCTATCATGTAGCTCCACGAAGAGAAACAGAGAAGTAGAATAAATAATGCATGAGACAAAAGACGTAATAAGTAATTTTTCAACCACAAATACTATTCCTCGGGTAACAGCGAAGAAATGAGCACACCTGTATTTAATAAGCACTTCATGATAAACCATCACACCATTATTTCCTAATTAGTTTAAATGACTCATCCGATGATAAAACATTTAGACAGTTAAGACCCGAGAGTAATCTGGCCACATAATCTTTTTCATACTTAGTGAAACGGACGGATGGATTTGTTTACATCTGATCAGATAGGAACTGGGGCCTGGATTATTGATTCTACAAAATCAGGGCACTGCAACATGTTGATAGTATATTTTCATGGTGGAGCCCATCTGTTCAATCCCACCTCCAAGACTATGACAGCTGAGATGGGCTCAAGCCCCACCACAATCCTTAATTGGATAAGTAATTAAGAGAATAGATAGATATTTTGGTTGATATGTTACATGTTAAATATGCGAATGAGAATGTAATATTTTATTGCAATCTAACCATTCAACTTGCTCAGATCACTTCTTCACTTTCATCAAATCATGACATCTCTGAATAAAATCCATGTACTCATAAAGTAGAACAAGTAAAGTAATGCGCCAGTATTTTGTTTACTTTCCTTTATTGATTCTTATAATTTTTTTTACATAAAAATCAATGTTTTGTCTACACTTCTTTTTTTAAGCAGTTCTGTTTTGTAACTTTGTTCATATAAACTATTAAAAGGTTAAGAACCCTGTTGTTGAAAGGTTATGATGTCCATTTATAGTAATTTGTTGTATTGTTTTTAGACTTTCCTGCTCTTCAACATGAAGAAGTAAAAGCCAAAATACAGGAAAAGCAAACCCTCCCCACATTTTAAAATTAAAGCTGGAGGCAGAGAAAGCACCAAAACCCCAGAACAGAAAAAGCATCAATGACAAAACAAACATGAGAAAAAACAAAACAAAACAAAAACAAAATAAAAAACAGAAACTGTGTGAAATTAAGAGTCATAGGATAGAGCTGGGATGTAAAGCTGCTTGCAGGTGCATGGCAACCACAGACAGGTTAAATAGCATGACCTATAAGAGATTTCTGAGTTTGCCAACTCAATGGGCATGGCCACCCAGCATAAGAATAGAATAGCATAGATTAGAATAGCCCTTTATTGTTATTGTACATGTACAGCGAAACTGTGGGTGCTCCACACCAACTGTGTCAGAATAAAATGTAAATAGTAGACAGCAGGAATTATTTAGAAACAAGATACATATATACAATCAAGAGGGATAGCAAGCCAAGCTGTGCTTGACCAGTGAAATCTAAAATACAAATCAATCAAAATGTTACCAAAGTGAAAGTAATCTATATTCTAAATGCTCAGAACAATATTCGGTCACGTAATATTCTGTATTGCCTGTTTGCAATGCGTCATGTAAAATACTGCCATCTTGTAGCAGCAGTTTGTTGTTGTCTGTAAAAGCTAGCTTGACTATCCACCATCAGATCTGTTGCATCTGTCATTTCTGACAGATATATAAATATGCCCACATCCAACTGACAATGGTTAAAGTATTTTGTGTGAAGCACATTGTACAGGGTAGGCCATTTATATGGATACACCGTAATAACATGGGAATGGTTGGTGATATTAAAGTCTTGTTTGTGGCACATTGGTGAGGGGGCAAGCTCCTCAAGATGGGTGGTGACCATTAGAAGTCGGCCATCTTGGATACAACTTTTGTTTTTTCAATAGAAAGAGGGCCATGTGACACATCAAACTTATTGGTAATGTCACAAGAAAAACAATGGTGTGCTTGGTTTCAACGTAACTTTATTCTTTCATGAGTTATTTACATGTTTCTCTTTGTTCACAGGTATTGACATGTTGAAGAGGTTAACACCTGAGGAGCGGATCGAAATTGTGTTGATATCTGGTGAACGCAGTAACCGGGTCATTGCAGCAGATTTCAATGAAAGACACCCTACGAGACCACCCTTCTCCCATGCTACAGTTAGCAAACTGCTTGCTAAGTTTCATGAAACTGGTTCAGTGTTGGATTTGCCAAAATGTGGACGCAAGAAAACTGTCACTAATGAAGAAACATCAGTTGCTGTCCTAGCTTCATTCAGCAAGAGCCCACAGTGTAGCACTGGCTGCATGTCACTGGAGAGTGGCATTAGTCAAACATCCCTTCGGCGGATATTAGCTACTCACAAATGGCACCCTTACAAACTCCAGCTACTGCAGCATCTCAACGAGGATGACCCAGATCGATGCACAGAATTTGCAGAATGGGCAAAACAAAAATTGGAACAGGACCCTCAGTTCACACACAAGATTTTGTTCAGTGATGAGGCAAACTTTTATGTGAATGGTGAAGTTAACAAACAAAACCACCTCTATTGGTCTGACACTAACCCACATTGGATGGATCCCTCCAAGAGTGTTGGAACAACAAAAGTGATGGTTTGGTGTGGTATATGGGGTACAACGATAGTGGGTCCATTCTTCATCAATGGAAACCTCAAGGCCACTGGATATTTGAAATTGCTACATGATGATGTGTTTCCCTCTTTGTACACTGAAGCTGCGTTTTTCCAGCAAGATGGTGCACCACCACATTATAGGTGCCAGGTCCGAGCATTCCTAGATGAACAGTTTCCTGGAAAATGGATTGGTCATCGTGGGCCAGTTGAATGGCCCCCAAGGTCTCCCGATCTGACCCCCTTAGACTTTTATCTTTGGGGTCATCTGAAGTCAATTGTCTATGGTGTGAAGATACGAGATGTGCAGCACCTGAAACTACGGATACTGGATGCCTGTGCTGGCATTTCTCCTGCGGTGTTGCTATCAGTGTGTGAAGAGTGGGAGAAGAGGGTTGCATTGACAATCCAACACAATGGGCAGCACATTGAACACATTTTATAAGTGGTCAGAAACTCATGAAAGAATAAAGTTACGTTGAAACCAAGCACACCATTGTTTTTCTTGTGACATTACCAATAAGTTTGATGTGTCACATGGCCCTCTTCCTATTGAAAAAACAAACATTGTATCCAAGATGGCCGACTTCTAAATGGCCACCATGGTGACTACCCACCTTGAGGAGCTTTCCCCCTCACATATACCAATGTGCCACAAACAGGACTTTAATATCACCAACCATTCCCATTTTATTACAGTGTATCCATATAAATGGCCCACCCTGTAGAAAGCTTGTCCTCTTTGATGGAGAGAAACAGTTTACTAGTTAAGCTGCTTGTGGATCACCTTTGACTGCTCCAAGATCAGTTATGCGCAAATGACATTGATTTTTAATCCCCAAGAAACAATTTGTCTCTTGCTAACCACCTTGGTCAAGATGAGTTATCCACTAGCAATTAAGAGTCCACTGTTTTAATAGGTTTAAATAACTCTAACGCTTTAACAAGGTGTCTTTAATCAGATCAATCAGTTAACAGACATAGGACCATAAATAAACCCCCATCTCTAACTTTTGAAGAATCAATTTAGCACATTTAACATTTGTTTTTATTTGGTTGCAATTTGTAAAAGAGCATTAATGGATTTTTCAGATTTCAAAACATTATGTGGCTATCTTCTGTAATCATGAAGAGGAGTAAAAAAGTGGGAAAAATAAATCAGCGCAACCCCATCATTTACTTGGAGTCCCTTGGAGTATTTAAACTTTCTGTTGTACAAAAATGAGCCATACCAGTGTTTAATATATGTTCTTTTTTCCATTCTTTATATAAAAATGAAATGGAAATATGGAGTTTAAAGGGAAAAATCTTTATTTGAAAATTTTTTTCCTCCATGTTTCTTTCTTCTTCTAGATTCTCGGTTGTCATCCTAACACCACATGTTATTATTGAAAACCAAAGACCTGTTGGAAATATAAAATGTTCCGTTTGTAAATTATGATTCCATAATTTATTTACAACTACAGGCAAAGAGGTGGGAAGTCAGTGAACTGTTGTCAGTCTGATAAGGCAGCTGATCACCGCATTAATATTGGGGAGAAAATTACATGTTTACTAATGATTGCAATGGCAAGACAAACAATCCAATCTAACTGTGTGGTTGTGGGTTCCTACTGAGCCTGGGAAGAGAGGAGGAGAAGGAAAAATTAATAATTCATAATCAGTTCTGTTTGTGAGCGCACACAAGAAAGTGACATGAGAGAAAAGAAGGATGCAAAGTGTGTGCTTTCTTCTGCATCCACCCAATAAACAATTACAGTATATGTTCAGCTGGGAACAAGATGTTATTTGTTTTAAGGGTGACAAATTATTGGAATTTAACCGGGAAGGTGTTTCAGTGACTTGTTTGGCTGCCACAACAGTGTGGATGTGCTGAAACTTTACTGTAGGGATAAAACACTCCAAATGATGCTGGTGGTAGAGAATACTGTTTAACACTATAAACCAAAATCTAACACAGACTCTGCACTAGCATGCTGGGGGCTTCCCATGATGAACTGAGTATTTCTTCTTCACTATGTGACTGTCAGTCACTATGTGTTTAAACACCACTGTACATTTAATCATTAGTTATTATTAATCTCTGGCTCTCTTCCACACTTTGTCATAACAGGCTGCCCCTCCCTGAGTCTGAGGATTCCTCCTGTTAAAAAGGAGTTTTTCCTTCCCAGTGTCATCAAGTGCTCACTCAAAGATTGCCGTTTTTTCCAGTTGTATTGTAGGGTCTTTACCTTACAATACAAAGACTTGTATTCAAGTCTTGTACAAAGTCTGACTGTTGTTGTGATTTGGCGCTATATACATGAAACTGAATTAAACAGATGGATAGATAGATCTGTGTGTGTGTTGTATGTGTATGTGTGTGTGTGTGTGTGTGAGGGAGGGGGATTTAAACACTGACAATGTAAAAATTGCATGTGGTTAAAGCTCACGGTCTAGGTTGTTGGTGCAAATGTCCATATGTGATAGAAGGGAGAAAGCCTCAGTGCTGAAAAGCAGTTATTAATCACAGTGCAAGCGTTGATTCATCAGTTGTTGAGGCAGTTTGGAAGATAGAGTCTATTTACTGCTAAAGTTGTTTGAGGGGCTTTGGGGAGGCAGCCATCAATCTCTTGGCTATCTTCAAAAAGAAGGAGCCAATGCACAGGCATCAGTTTCAATCACCTCCCAGAGACAGGTGGTATAGTAAGCTGCCGCACAATAGTTTTGTCTTTACTTCTCTACTTCTTTACCTCAAGGTGATTTTTTTTCCTCCCTGGGGAAGCATGTTAATAATGCATTTTATCATAATAATAATAATATTCTCTAAAAATAAATACTGCACCTTGCCCTTTTGCTCCCTCGGTGTTTGGCACCCCACATTGCTAATTAGCATCTTCAATTAACCCACATTAATTGCAAGCCATGGAAAGGTGGAGGAACCTGGCAAGTTAGTGCCACAGGGAACTGCTTTGTAAATGATTGGTGGTGTAATACAGGCGTGTAAAAAGGGGTTCTGTACTAGTGCTCTTTTAACCTCAATCTACAAATAACTCTTCAATGTAATCCTATACACATGACATTGTAAAAAGCACAGCTAAACTAGAGAACTGATGTTGTTTTATAGTGCATGGTGGTCCCGTGTAGTTAAACAACAATCACACTTGGTTTTTGAGCCATATCTTTCCCCCCTACTACCGTTTTTCATCTAAGTCAGTGGGGCCCATTACCTCTGCAGGAGTCTAATGGTAGCACTTTTGCATCTATTGCTCCCTCTTTCTTAATATCATCTTCGTTTTGTTTTGCATCACAGGGGGCGTTATCAGAATTGTGCTTTACGATGTAAAACACTTAATGACTTTGTTTTGGTGCTTTGATCAATCTTGGCGTTTTTGTGTCCGTTCAAATTAAATACAAAAAACAGAGGACTTTTTTACATAAAAATGTCATATTGCAGTATTAACTTCTAAATCATCACAGTAAGGAGCAACATGTAAAAAATACAGAATGCCTTGTTGGAGGACTGCCTCACTGGCAAAGCCTCCTTAGCCCAGTTCATTCACACAGCACTATTGGACCATTAATGCAGTCAGCACTTTAGTGTAACACCAGGGGAGCTCCCAAGACCCCCAGATAGACCGGACTCAATTGGAGTTGGATGCGTTAGCAGTGCAGAGCGCAGCCAGCATAGTCTTGAGTTGGTGTTCATGAGAAGTGAAGGGCTGATAGAGGTCACTAAGAGCAGCTGATTTCACCAAAAAACAGAATGCATGTGTTTTCTCTTTTTTTTTCTCCTGTAAATTCTCCTGCAGTTAC
The DNA here is from genome assembly GCF_900408965.1 of Simochromis diagramma. Classification (NCBI taxonomy): domain Eukaryota; kingdom Metazoa; phylum Chordata; class Actinopteri; order Cichliformes; family Cichlidae; genus Simochromis; species Simochromis diagramma. Next base: position 11,706,994 of record NW_024386831.1, read on the forward strand.
CACCTTCTAACCCTTCATTACTGCACTATTACAGTTTGGCCCTCAATGGAGCTGGGACCTTCCATCACCTGACACTCAGTTTGTATGTGTCCTCTCAACCAAAGTGAAAAAACGCATTCATGTAAGCAATTCCAAGAGTGTGCTTCCGCAGTGTTAGAGCACAGTCTTTAACCACATTTTGTATCCTAGTGTTTCTTTTTGATAACAATACTGTTAGATTGTTGCAAAACTATACTTTTCTTAGATGGTCCAATTCAGTTGACTCACCTGCTCAAGTCTTGGGTATAGTTATATGAAAAATGAAGCAATAAAAATAATAAATATCTTCGTGATTAAAGCTGAAGGCTCAAAAGTGAAATAAAATGAATGATGACCAGCTCCGTGGAACTTTTTCACTGTAGTCTGTGATTCGCGTTCAATCAAAAATGAGATTTGAAGGCTCAAGTTATTTGGATTTTGATTATTCTGTGCTTCAGATCACAATGGTGCGAGCATACAATCAGTTAGACACGCTGAGTAGAGGAAGTTTGATTACCCGCTGATTAGAACAACTTTCCTCTCTAGTTATCATTGGTGAGATAGACACTAATCCGAGTGCTGATTGGTAGAAAAAGATCTTAGCACAAAGCATTCTCTGGGTAACAAGGTCATATGAGAAGAAAAAAAAAGACAAAGTTCACATTAAGAAGTTTAGACTCAGTAACTTGTGAAAAAAATGAGTATTTGTATTTCTATTGTGTAGGTAAAAGACAGATGATAGGCATTACTAGTCAAAAAGGAATATGTGAATCTTTTAAACAGAATATATAGGCACATATCATTTTATTCAAATAAAAATATATTTTCTCAAATGTTCATGTTGATTTTTGTGCACTATTTTAAGAAATTTGGTGGTTCCAAGCTAGAAGCCTATAACTTTGCACCTAAAATGTGCCAAAAAAAAAATGCGGTCTATTAGTTGACGGTATCATGTTGTTTTTTTCCCCTTACTCTGAGGAAGGTGAGGTCACGACTGCGGTCAATGCTTGTGATCTCGAGGTTGCCCATTACAACTTCACAGCTCTCATAGTATTTCCTCAGAGTGCGATACTGCTGCTCCAGGTCCGACAGCGTGCTCAGCTTGTTCTCCGTTCCAGCACATACTACGAAAAGAGAAACAGGAGAAGAGAGATAAGTCAGTTGTAATCCAGCTACATTCATTTTTTTGACTGAGGATGGGTTTGGACATTGCCCCAAAACACCTCAATGCTATTGTTAAAACCTGTATTTTGGATTTCTAACAAAGTATAAAATGTTTTGTATGTATAAAAGGGTTTTAATGTAGAAATTTAAATAAGGACAACAATTTAGGAAAAGACATATAAACAGCTTGTTTTTCAGCACCACACTTGTGCTGCGAAGAATCTAGAGTGTTGTCATGTGACTAAGCTGGCCATGTAACACGATGCAGCCACTGAACCACTACACCACAAGGCCTTCCTAGAGCTTCCCTTGGTGCCTACAGGGCAGATGAGAGCTCTTTAGTACCTAGCTGCGCTGCTCACTTTAAAGGTAATTAAACAGGACCATTTCCACCCATCACATACCTTGCACACTCAAGATGACACAAGCCATCTGCCCTATCAGCTGGTGTTCCCTAGTCTAACATTAAAACACACATGTATGACTGCATGGACACAAACAGATAAATCCCAAAGTTTGTGGCTAAATCTTGAATCCCTATGAAATTAAACATCGTTTGCAGTTCCTGCCCGCCTATATTCCTTTACTAGTCTTAAAATATAAGCCACATTCACAATAAGGTATTGCCTTAGTGTTTTCACTTAGGCACATTTTGCAAACCTGCTGATATAAGCCCAAGTTACAGATGTACATTGACATTTGCTCCTTTTGAAGAATTAGCTTCATTTCCACACACTGTCATGGCAGTGTGGTTTCTCCCACCTGCACCCTGTTCACGCTTGATAGCAGTGAAGCCATCACTGTGACCGAGGGGTGGTGGGTCCTTCCAAGAGTCTTGTCACACTGTCTCCCTTGAGCTGTAGCCTCTCTCTGTGAGCACATCCACCTCAAAAGATCTTTACTGATGCTTTGCATTTCAATCCCACCCTACTATGTGCTATACTGCAGTCTCCATCACATACCTTAGATCACTCTCAGTCCAACTTGCACTCTGTCCACTCTGCTAGCAAAACATATGCCACAACCCATTTACACTGTTATCTTCACACAGGCACAATGCAGAAAAAAATAGTTCTTATTCACTCCATTGATTACACAATAGATATATGTGAGGAGAAGAAGATTCAACCTCAGGGCAACAAAGGCTCAAAAGACAAATGAAACTGTGTTTAAATACTTCCACATCTAAGCAGATATTAGATAAGTGGAGCTATTCTTCTATGACCTGGACAATACCCATTCTATCTGGGGCTGATTAGCTATGTTGCGCATAGCATTCCGTGCTGCTCAGGAATGATATATAGCAGACCTGGGTGTTTTCAATAACAGTTAGCGTGGGCTTGAGGGGAGCGGGGTGGAAGTGGTGGGGGCAGGTGGTGGGGTGGGTCATAAAGTGAAGATAGGTGTAATAAACTGTTATTGCACCCTTGAGGCAGAGCGCCGAGATCAGAGGAAAGGGGCATTGTGGCATGTGATGATGTGATGTCTGGTGAAATTTACTTTTTCGTACCCATTTGCAGACCTTCAGTAAGTCTGCTGACTTTTGAAACCCGTCTAATGCAATGTATAGAATGTTTACTTTTTTTTTTTCTTTTTAAATGTGACTTCTAATGACCTACCACGAAAGCTCTGCATGATCTTGAGATGGTGCTGGCTGCCAAGTGAACCACAACTAAACCATCTGTGCATTTATACTGTAGAGGATGTGTGAACTGTTAAAGGTTTAATGCAGAGCCCGGTGCTCCAACTGGTGTAGACTCTTATGTCTGCATGTGTGTGCGTGAACGTGGGCAGGCTGTAAACAATAGACCTCAGGATGTATTTTCCCCCTCTCATCGCATGATCGAATCCATTTGTCTCCATGCTCAATACGTTACATCTGAGTCCGTATGTCACACTAAAGGTTGCATAAAACAATTGGACAACCTGCCCGCCCATGAGCACAAGCTATAAGATGCTGAATTGTCAATTGTTAACATACTGCCAGGAATACAGGAATACACTGCAAGAACAAATGAATCTTCATACTGTTTAATGCTTATAGCTATTCCACAAAAGGAAATCTATGTCATCTGTTTGATATATTTCACTCTCTGGCACTCTCAATGCTGAGAATGCCAATGAGTTTAAGTGTCTTTCTTCCATGTATGAAGGATAATTGCCTGTGAGAGTAAATTGATGTGATGTGTTTGCGGAGAATTTCACCTCAGAAGTGATACATCGTAGCGATAAATCATAATAACACAACATTTCCCAATACATGTAATTAATGAGACTGTGTGCCAATGGGGAAAAAATGCACACGGCTCAATTCTCGAACAGCATATAAAGGCTTTTGCAGCAAAGCTTGCATTTAGCCAGATAATGCGAAACCGCATATTTATCAAGTAAATAGATAAACAGACAGAGAGCTCCCGTGTATCTTTGACAGACAGCCGCCAAAAAAGACGACAATGCATCTATCACCGTTTGACACGATCAAAACCTTCAGCAAAGAGTAAATTCTTTACACAAAACAAAACAATGTTTAAGTCTTTGCAAACAGGCTGAAATGCCCCTCAGCTGTATTTTCATCCATTTTAATTTCATAAATATCCTCATCAGGATTACACGGGAACTTTAGGGTCGTGATTTCTGATCCCTTCTCATTTCATTTGGTTGTGCACACAACTTCATCAATAGTGCCTTGTGCGACTATTGAATGCCTATAAAGCTGGTGAGCCTCCGAGGTTTATAGGCTCCTGCCAGTGAAGCCAGCAAAAGGTCATCCCAATAGCAAGTAACTGACCGAATTAAATAAAGTTGCAAATGTCACTTCCTTGAGTAAACACTGTCAATAGCTGAACTTCGTCAGCGTGAACTGAATAAATAGGAGTACCTTGTAGAAATAAGCTTTACACAGTGGAAAATACTACATTTTCTGTCAGGCACGTTGAATAAAGTACCATATTTGAGGTCAGAGTTGTCCTTTGTCCCCTAATGTCTCCCAGATGAGCCTCAGTGGCTAAGTGTGAGTTACAAGCCACTGCCTCGGATGGTAATCATGGCCTAGATTATCGTCCATCTGCTGAGCAGTTTAATAAGCATCAGAAACAATAACTAGATGAGTGTTCGTGATAACGGCACGGTCCAGTAACACTAACCTCTCGTTGCCCTCTGAGCTCTGGTCATCTACCAACAATGCTGTCGCTGTCTCCATATGGTCTACCATAAATTAGCAATCGTGTCATCAGTGGTGCATATTTCCAACACCTTGTGAGAGTTTTCCACAGAGGATAACTTGCTGTTGCTGTTATGCACTCTCGCTCCCCTACAAAAGCAGACAGCATTGCATGCATTTTAAATATTAAAACAAATACTATTACTGGTACTATTTAGGCTCACCTTCTTTTTCACCTATTTTAACTGTATTTGCTTTCAGTGAACAAGCTCAAACACTTTGAGATTTCAAAACCAAAACAACAACAGAGAATGTATACTTTATGTTACTTTTTGTAATTGCAGTTTATCTATATGTTCTCTGCCTCCTGCTGTTCTTTAAATCTGCTGTCAAGCTACAACTCCATAAACAAAAAAGAAAAATGCCAGCAATCCCAGTGTCTGATTTGGTTGTTGCCATTACTTATGATTACTGTTGCTATTAAAAGAGTAAATATACAATTATGTAACACAGCACAGCATAGTATAGATATCACACCTACTGAGTTAGTGTCATAAAACATTATTAAAAATTGCTGATGACAAATTGCAGATTTAACTTTATTTCAAATGTATATATTTAAATGTAAATGAAATGTATTTTGTAATCCAGTAATTACTATGGTGAAAATGTGCAGAACAGTGTGCTTCACTCTACCCTATTTTTTCTCTCTTAGCACTCTGCTCTCAGTATTTCAGTGGGATTTAAAGTTGTCTCCAGACGAAAAAAAACCCACCGAAGTCACAGCGGAGTGATTGGCTGACACTGAAACATACCTCATTACCCCAAATCCTCTAGCTTCTTCTTCCTGACTGAGGCCACGACTGACAGTAGGTATAGTGAAAAGACTTCTAGACCTGCACTGACCTGTAGAAATGCTTTTGAGTTTGTCTGATCTTCCACTTTGGCTTACGCCTGTAATGCACACGTTATAGTGTGCAATAATAATAAAGGACACATTAAGAACCACTGAATGACTCTCAGAGCCCTCGCATTTTGCCTGCAGAGCCATCATCCATAGACATGGACTGCCACAGCACCTGGACTCCCTAGGAACACAGACCTGTTTATTGGTTTTAGCTCTGCCTTCAGTAACGTCATTTCAGTTTTGCTGTATAAAAGATATTGCAGGTGGATGAGAAACTTCTTGTTTGACACCACGTGAAACTGTGAAAGCATGATGATATCCACAATCAGTGAGGCTTCCTGACAAGACTGTGTTCTTCCTGCTGTACTCTTGTCCCTGCACACCAACAGCTGCAGTGTGCAATCTGTCAAACTCAAATGTTTTCTTTGGCTGGGGCGAGTCCACTTACAGGTGGGAGATTCACTATCTGGTTGCCACGTGCGGTCCCATTCCATAACAAACAAACAAAAAAAGAACATCAGAGCATGTACAGAGCATGTACTTCCTGTAGCAGCTGAAGAAGGTCAACCTGCCAAAGACTAAGATGGCGCACTTCTACACCTCCCCTGTCCATCCTCACCTCCTCTATCACCATCTGGTATTCTGCTGCCACTGCCAAGGACTACAGCACGTCATTTGTTCTGCTGAGAATGTGATTGGCTACAATCTGTCATGTCTCCGGGACCTGTACACCTCTAGGATTCTGAGGCGGGTAAGAAAAATTGCAGCTGACTTCTTCCACCACAAAAACAAACTCTTTGAATCATTCTCCCTCCAGGGTGGAAGCTGTGGTCTATCAAGTCCTCAACCTCAGGCCCCAAAGAACTGCAGATGGCCTCATCACCACCACAGACCTTCATGCCACCCCATAGACACTACTTGTTATATTGATTTAAAATCATGACACCTGTCACCATGTGTTGCATTAACATCCTTTTGGGGTTTTTTCTGGGCTGCTGCTTTAGCTAAGTGGGTGAACAGGGCCCCACATACCATATGGCCAGTGTGCAGTGACCTGTGTTCAAGTCCCCCCCGCCTCTCCACTTTCCTGTCTACCTCTAAAGCAAAAATAGAGCCTTTTTTTAACATTTGGGTGGTACCTTGCATTCTTATTTCGATTTCTAGAAAACTTGCCAGGCCCAAGGTTTTGCATATCCTCAGGGTTTCTGTTTAAGTTTTGGTTTTGGTTAATCTGTAAATAGTGTTTATGTGTTCCATGCATCTAGGCTTGTTTGTTAAATCTAAATGATGTAGTTTTAAGAAACTTATTGCAAAGTCTAGTACCAATTTTCAACCCAAACACCAAAATACCACTTTGCTCTGTTGCTGAGGGAACCTTCTAACTGCCCGTACTGATCCTCTCACCTATGTACCACCACCTCTTTCCACTGCATTAAGACATCACACAGACAGACAAGGAAATGTATTGGAAGATACAGCCTGAGCACTGTTTTCACTGGTCACTATAGTGTCACTAATCAGAGGTTCACACTCTTCCCACGATGGCAAATTGGCTTTATGGAAAAAAGAAGGAGTGAGTACTTCAAATATATGTTTGGACTGCATGTGGCAGACATTTTGAATTCAATAATTAACTCAGAACAATTGTCTCAGAGCACAAGTGCATGACCACCAGCTGCTTATACTGCACCACACGCTATACCAATTATGCTTCAGCCATTGGAGGGCAAAATTAACTAGGTTTTGTGAAATGCTGAAAACAATATATGCATAATTTATGATGCATTTCAAAACTAAATAGCACTAGCAGCACCTTCTTCATTTTATCTTAAGCCTTACCAAGGAAGCGGTTGAAGATTTTCTTTACTGGAGAAATCAGATGCTGCTCCAGCAAAGATTAAAGCAGCCAGTGAAGGACCCTCCAGGGCTGCTTTGGGGGCTTTTGGCATGCACACAAACCACTATGTGGTTCCAGGGCTTGGTTTTTAATGCGAGTGAGGTGGATGATTAACCTCCTCTATGATAGGCCAGGCCAGACTACTCAAAAAGCAGGCATATTTTGCTGTTGAACAAAGAGAAATTGCTGACCCTCTTGTCAGGCAGCCTTTGTTCTCTGCTATTTCACTACAACAGTATTTTGATTAAGTATCATTCCAACACAGTTCACTCATTAAGTTTGAGATGGGAGCTTGTTCTCACCTAGACTGTGAGACCTCTTACAGCTCAGCCAACTAGACACTTATCATTGTGTGAGGCAGTTAGATCAGCTCTTTGTCAGAATGCACTCAGTTGTGGTGGAGACAGAGATGTTAATTTACAGTAAACTAAAAGACAGGTGAAAGGTGTTTTTCACTTGGACTCCTTCATGCTACTATTTCCTTTCAGCAGGTTACCTAAAATGTGCGTTTTTGAAAGAAAATATGTATTTAGACTGACTTCATCTGTCTGTGTATGAATGGATCCGTATACTCTACTTAATAACAAATCCACCTGACTTTCCTTTTTAGCTTAAAGCACAACTTTTCCAGCTACTGATTTTTTTTTTTTTTGAAGTTTTCCTCGGTGGCTTTGCCTTTGCTCTTGAAGTCTCAGAGGTTTCCTCCTAATACAAGGTGGAGTGAAATTTATGCTCTTTATATGCTAATAGTAGAAACAGTAAACCCCTGAGGTGGTTCATATCCCAACAGTCTGCTAAAGAGAGAGCAGATAGGCTGAGCAATGGGGTCAAATGAATCAGTTGCAAACTACCTTGGTGTGTATGTGTGCGCAGACGCGGGCTGACAGTGTCGGCGTGTGTTTGTGAGAGGGACTGAGCACTTTGTACGTCTGCATCTATGTCGTGGCCTTAAGCTATTATGTTTTTAGCAACATGCCGACACACTTAAGTGATCCTCAGAGGCTCACTTCTAAAAATGGAAATGCCACATGTACCTACACACAAACACGTAGTGCTACGATTTAGAGATCATTTTGGTTTAATTTGTTTGTACTCACACAAGTGAACACATAAATCATGGAAGATCAAAACAAAAAGAACTGTTCCTTACATCTAGAAGAGGCTAACAATGAATTAAACATGCACACAGACTCGTACATAAACAGAAAAAAAAGCAACTTAAAGCTACAGCAGTAACATTTCTTATCATTATTGTGATTTTTCTATATATATATATATATATATATGTATCAATGTTTTAGTACACCAACAAAATCTCTGACTAAAGAGGTGATAGAGGGTATTATTTGTTAAGTTATTTGATTTAACAATGAACAAAATCTTTCCTTAAATCACGGCAAATTACTCACGTCTATGGTCAACAAGTTTAACCAGTATTTTTTTCATCACTCCCGCAATAAATCTTAAACTTGTGCAGCGTATCAGTGCGTCTCTTTTTGAATGTGTGTGATGCCAGGTTACACACATGGTTTAAAATCAGCCTCTCTTTTAAATTCCTCTGACTTAATAAAGTGTAAATAGAATATTTGAACCTTTGTGTGGTGTTCGCATTTTTGGTACTCTGCCAGTGTCATTGTATCAGGAGGAAATTAGACACACCTGTGTATACATTTGCCTCTTATGTTGTCTTCTTCTGTCCTGTCATTTCTGCATACACTCCTTTTAGCCGTCAACCCACGACAGTGCATATGTGCCAGATACACTACTTTATTTTCTAATATATGTGTATACCCACTCAGGAACTGCAGAATGCTTTAGATATTCTACAGTATAGCTGCCCCCATGTGAGTTCTGTGCTTTCATAACACATCAAAAAGTTACAGGAAAAAAAAGGACTGACAGGTATTCATTGTGTTAGGTGGTGTTATGTTTTAAACATAAGTTGCTGTGTCCAGGAAATCAGATTGGCTCCACTCACTTTCTCTACTCATGCAAATAGTCACATTCACAGCAGGAGCAATACTATACTGTATCTCCTATTGCTCCCCACCGAGGAGCTCTACTGGGGCAGTTGTGTGTTAAGCACAGTGCCAAAAGGCTCCTCAAGGATAGTCGATGATGAGTGGCAGTATGTATCTCGCGCGCTTTACTTTTTCTCCAGCCTGTTTCCAGAAATTCTGGGGATAGGAACCACTGACCTTCAACATTCAAAGCTTTTTTTTTTTGCCGCTGGGTTTCCACTGCTTTTTGCCCTACTTCCTAATCCATTCTCTCTCTGTCAGTCTTAGTTTAGGTCCAGGTCCTGGAATCCATTCTAGCCTCTATTCCAAATCCTGTTTGATAGTTTTTTCTCTTCTTCTTTTTTTCACCCTGCATCTGGGACGACACTCTATCAATTAAGCTAGCAGGCGAGTCAAAATGTTGCCTCATATCCTTCATGCCTCTAGCACATACTGGTTTCCAGCCCCCATGTGTGGTCCTTCCAATGAATCTTAATCTCGTACCCAAACAGTTGCCATCAATTATCCTGGCCGCTACTGCTAACTCATCCCCTGCCTCCCATTTTTCCCCATTAAAAAAAGCCTTTTTTCCTCCTTGCTGTGACGGAATTGCCTCGCTTGCTTGCCTGGGAAATGATTTCTCAGCAGGTTCATGGACCCTGCGCTTTCCACAGGTAGGACATATGAATGGACGCATGTGTGTATTTATGTGTTTATTGTGCATGGGCGTTCAAGGACATACATGTCTGTTGGTCATGCACTGGGTATTAAAAACAGTTCCTCCCAGTAAATGTTCTTGCAACAGCTGAACAGCTCAGCAGTCCGGATGTAATTAAGACAGGGCAAAAAATATATTGATACAATGCAGATAAATATTACAAGAAATCAGACAATCAGCTTGAAACAACAGGGCATACAACTTTAAAATCATTCCATGTGATATTTACCCTTCTCAAAAACAATAGCTTGAATTCTTTATTCATTTGAGCATGCAAATATTTACATTAAAAATATTGCTTGAGGCAAACAAGAGTGACATAACACATTTTTAGTCAAAAGTCCAAAAAATGCATCCAAGATTTTAAGGAAGAATTTAATTTTATGTCTGTATTTTTACCTGCAGCACTGATCATAGTGACAATGAATAAGGGGTACTGTAGCAACACTGGTACTTGTAATGACTTAAACATTACTTCATTAACGCATCTCTTCCCTCAGCACTCAAATCTAGAATACATGTCTTGTTTCACAAACAAGCATGTCTGTCTCTTTTCTCAGCCTTCCAGATAGTGAGAGATTTGTCATTCAGGGGCCATACGATGGCACGTTACATATGAGAGACATGTCTAGAGTTGTCACCATAATAAAATCATTTATTTCATTAAACTGCTGGAACACACTGACAGGAAGACAGGTTGAATGTGTTAGTCATCAAGATGACGAGCAAATATTACTATACAAACTCTATTAATTTATCCATCCATCCATCTTAGACATTTGGACCAATAATGTGTAGTACCTTGACAAATGTACCATACAAAAACGACATCACATTTCTCATTCTGTATTATTGTTTTGAAATATTTCAGCTACCCAGAGGCATTGCTTGCAGGCAAAGCCTGTGAGAACACAGAAATCTAACTTGTTAAAGCTGCAATAACCCTAAGCACAGACTTTAGAAAAGCAATGCCATTTGGTTGGAATTGTGGTTGAATTACAATGCGCTTGCTCTTGTTTATATTTATTTTTATACACAGTATGTATTATTATTAGTATTATTATTATTATTTGTAGTCATTGTCCTTAGAATAGGTAAATCATATGATATAATGTATAATTGTTCTTTTGCTTTTATATCTTGATGATCAATTGAAAGGATTCATGAACATGATTGTCTAGTGAGACTGAGATTAATCCTGACTAATTAACCCTCTCGAGGCAGGCGTTGCCGATTTGCAACAGTTAAAAACTTACAACCTGATTACCTCACATACATATTTTATGAGTTTTTTTTACTCAGAAGTACCACTGCAGGACTTGGTTGTGCATTAGCAACAAAAAGTTTAATTTGAGCCTGAGAGGGTTAAACTGATTAGACAGTTTGTTGCACTTTCTAAAGAAAATAAGTTTTCCTACTGTTGACAGCTCTCAGTAATGAGTGACAGAAAACACTTAGGTCTTAACAGAAAACTTTGTAATATGTGTCTTGGATTGCTTGCACATCTTAGACGTATGAGTTGATGGTCTTTTTTTTTTGCACCACACACTCTGAGAGGAGCTGATTGTGATTCTTTTGTCCTTGTCACCTTGCATTCTTTTTAATTTGCAGCAGGACCATCCTTTTCATCACGCCCAAGATCGATTATAATTTGTTTTAAGGCTTAGTGGATGAATGTAAATAGCTAGGCACTGACGCTTAAAAAGATATAAGCTAACACACAGGCAGGCAAAGCAATCAGCTGGGATGCACATAGTGAATTCAGTGTTGCTTGTAATCTATGTTCTTATTAGAGGAGGGAGCAAATACATCTTGTAATACAATATCAGACTCAGCAATGAATTACCAAGTGGAAAGCTGCAGTGGTCAGACAAAGGGGAGTGTCCTATCTTTGTGTGTGTTCAAGTATGTTTTTTTTAAAAAGAAAAATAGGCTATACAGTGTATGTTTTTTTTTATCAATCACTGTCTGTAGATACTATATTACAACAAGATATAGAGGGAAAAAAACAGGAGATCATGGTTTACTAAAGAAGAGATCTAAGCCGAGAGCCACATCATTTTTCCATACTTAGATTTCCTATTCTCTGTGACACAGATTACGTGTAAGGTAATGTTTCTCTTGCATTGTTTTTTTTTTTTTTATTATTTGTTGGGTAGTGATTCTGTTAATACAACAAGCTTTGTCCAATTTTTAAATGCCAAAACAACATGAAATGTGATTGATTACACGAGTCAGTCTACTTGATTATTCCCCCCCCCAAGGTTAGACCTTTATGAATGTAAATATGCTAAAAAATAAAATAAAAATCACACACACACACACATATATATATATATATATATATATATATATATATATATATATATATATATATATATACTTTTGTCTATTATATAATTGAGATTGCGAAAGAAAACAACAACTTTCTATTAAGAGATTCACATAGCTCTCCTACATCAACTTTATCAAACAATATTAATTCTAACAAAGGTCAGGACTAATTTTAATGAAAGGACTGAGGGAGGTTGCTAATATCATCTGACACTAGCCAGCTATCTTCCAAATAATCTATGCCTATAAGTGTGTAAAAACAAATCTAATACATTAAGAATGTAATAAGTTAACATTTATAATATATCTATATGACATATATCATTTCTCTGCTACTTCAGCAACATACTATTATCTCCTCTGATAGTGATACAATGGTGCTTACATGCATACATGCTGTTGATTCATACTGAGAATTTTAAAAAAAAGTATAGTCCTAGGGTGTGTGACTGTTTATGAATTATGACATAATTAGAAAATCATGCTTCATAATACGAAAGGATACTAAAGTACTAGCTGTAAAATAAAATTCAACTGAAAAACAGCTTTGGAGACACCAGGAAACACAACTCTCCTCCACACTCTAAGTGCTGTAATATTTCTCCCTGCATCCCTAAGATCCCAAACACTGACTTCTCCAGCTTTGTTTATTATCTGTTAGAATATTTGTTTAAAACTAAATAGAAAAGTCTGTTTTATTTTTTGAGATAGAATCTTGGATTTTCTTATTTACGCACTCTAGTAACTTGTTTATTATTGCTATTATTTTCTCTTATCGTTGTTTCAGATGTTACATAAATGAGTTTTTCATTAAAGTAATTTAAAAGGTTAGACCAGCAGAGATTTTCTTACACACTGATTAAAAGCACTGAGCTAGTCTGATATAGGTCTAGGAGACTTTAAAGTTTATATCACTGTATTTCAAGATATATTGCTGCCTCTTTTTAAAAAAGTCATTTTGGGAATGATTTTTTTGAGGATGGATGGATGTTGTTTCGGAGTTGTTGTTTTTTTTTACTTTATTCTTTGAAAGACCACAGCATATGCCTACTTGCACCTAGTGTTCTATTAATATTTTGCATTATAAGAAAGACAGAAAGAGAAAAAGGAAAGATTCCAAATAGCCAAAGTATTAAGTGCAGGGTAAGAAATTGAAACATGATTTTGGTCTTAATGGCCTTAAACGGTAAATACCTCATATTCTTTCAATAAATTACGTCTGTCATCAAAAATGAACATGTTAATAAAGCCCTTTTTTTCTGCTTGATCTACTCTGAGCACATTTTAATTAAATATTGCACAAATGCAGGTCACTGTGTAAACAGCGGCCATGGAGTTGTGACAATGATGAATTTCTTGAACAACCGGGTTATTCTGCGGAAACTCCAACGCCCAGTGAACTCAAAAAAATTGCCCAATTCAACTGCTTTATACGATTTTTAATTGTTTGTCCAGCTAGTGGATAGATGTATCTTTGCTAGAATGTGTCAACTAAGCAACTGCTCAGTTTTTCATTAATTGCGCTCTGGTGGGCTGTTGTGTAATTGTTTCTATCGCCACACTGGAAGTGGCCAAAGGAGCTTAATATTAATTTTCCCCGGCCACAGCCAAGGGATTAGATGTGCTTTCCCCTGGCAAGGATGTTTGGCAGCCACACTTATCTGCAGCGACTTACAAGGCTTATTGAACATTAGCATGCAATTATCTTTGATGGTCTAACTTTCCTGCTGGCTGACAAGACCCAATGATTCCCTGTTAGGGATTTTCTGAGGACATGACATGAATATAAAGGTGCAGGAAACGCAGAGAAAATAAAAATGTCATCTAGTTAAAATGGACTCTTAATAAAGTTGGAGGCAGACTAGAGCACGTTTAAAATTCTGACTGATTTTCAAATGCCTTGTGTCATCCATCATACACAGCTATTGATTTGGTGGTCTGTTTTGCTTCTTGGTTGTCAATATGCTAAAAGTTGAGATTGTTGACAAATTAAAGGAAAACAACAACAACAACTACAAAACCCCCATCATCCTATAAGGTGTACCACATCCCACCACAACAGCTTCACTGCCTCTTGGCATTGATTCTACAAGTCTTCAAAATGCTACTGGTTGAAATGCCATTGGTGTTCGATTGAAATCTGATGATTGCAAAAAGCTACAGCATGTGATTAAGATCATACCCACGAGCAGTTCAGTAACTATGTTGGGGGCACTTTCATGTCATGCTGGAAGCAACCACTCTTATTAGGATGTTTCTTGTATCATCATAAAGATGATCACTTAGAACAGCTCTGTATTGATTTGCAGTGACACCGGGGTCAAGAGTTTCAGTTTATTTATTTATTTTCTAATTCTCCCATATTTATATGCCTTTTGTGCATAGGTGGAATACTGCCAGTGGTCTTATTAACAAATGAAAATAAATAAATAAATTGGCTATGGACTTTTTCAGAGCTTACACAGAGGTAAGAGAGAAGAATGGAAAAATAACTTAACTTCACTTTTTACAATAGTAAAAGCAAATATAAAGCCAGGTTTAAGGTTTAAAATTGCATGGTGCTCAGTTTAAGCCTCCTTTCATAATGAAAAAATAATTTTACTGACCTGGGTTATTTTGTTTTGTTTTTTTTATCCTTTCTCTGAGCCAAACTGTAAAATTTGATCAGATAGTTATCATCAGTTATTTTAAAATTCCAATGTGACAAAAAATTATGACCTCATGCTCCTTTGTTGCTCCTTTTTAAATGATGGGTGTCATAATATTAATATGCAAATGACTTTCAGAATACACAGTACAATACTTTTGTTTCACAGTGTGCATGTTGCATATAGAATAATGCTGTGCTGACCTTATACTGGTTTCTGAAGAGCTAGTGCTAGTTTTTCTTCTTCTTGATTACTACTTCAATGTCCCCAGATGCCTCCAATTAGAGACAGCTCTACTACCCTTTGAATACTTTAATTCCCTTTCTCCTTTCTTTGTTTCCCATCCTGTGTCTATCACCAATTTCCTCTGATTGCCTTTTGCCCACTGCCCATGTTAAGTTGTCTTGCAGTGAGCGAGAGAGGAGATCAATTCTCTCCCCCATCAACAGTCAATATCTGGTCAATGGCAAGAAAAAGGAGAGCAGGCAACTCTATTGATGACAGAAGAGATCTTGTCACACCTGATTTTCTCTTTATATCTTGCTCACCTGGGGCCCTGTGATAACATTGCTATTGATTCGAACTAGCCAGTGCTGGGTAATTCAATAATGGCGGAGATGTAGGTGAATCAAAGGCAATTACATTTATGCACGGTTTTTATTGTGGGTGCAGAGGTGCTGGAAGCAGCTGACATTAAAGTAGTTTAAACTAAGTGAGTGATTAGAAAAACTGTGCGTGTTTGGGTTAGTCTATATAACTGTAGTAGCAGGTGTTTTTGCCAAATCAATGGCTGGTCTATTGACTGCATTTTAGCCCATTGCATTCTATCCTCAAACATAAACATACAGACACACACAACCACATATAGACTTCCAGAAAAGGTTTATGACCAGTGACCTCCTTACTGTAGTGGATTATTAACTACAGGCTCACTGTCAGCACAGAAGGTGAAGAAAAGGAAAGAAAAGGAAAGAAAAGTCCCCTAATAACCCCGGGGGCTTTTGAAATAGTCATATGTGTGTGTACACACATATTACTGGACATGTTTCCATTCTTTTTTTTAATTTTCTTTTTCTCTATGCTGTGTGAAGTTGCTATACCTTCTGTCATTTTCCTTGGCTTTATTATTTATTTATCATAAAAATTCAATTTCTAGCACATTTACAGTTGTTCTTTCTACTATTTGGAAGCCATGATGCCAACATACTCTTGATTACTTGTCAATTTTGGTTATTTAAAATATTATACTTTGTTCACAAGTCAATAAAGCTATCACCTAAATGCCAAATGTGTGACTGTAGAATGAAGACAAGGCACACGGGCAGAATGATGCAGTCACATAAAGACAAATGGGGAGCCAGTGTAAACAGGAAGCACAGGATTTTTACTAAGGTGAGAGGTATAACACAGACTTCAAGGAGAGAATTAATGGGACTCCTAAATCAGAAACTACTGACTCCTGCAGCAGTAGTTTCTCACCACATCCTCCAGAGAAAAAGTAAGTCTCAGTCTCCACATTACTCTGACTTTAGAGAAACTGCGGAATTGCTAAATACATAAAAGTCAACTAAGTACAGTTAGGTCAATCAGTTTTGGGTAAACTATTAAAAAAAAAAATCATTTTTTTGTTATTTTATTTTACCACACTAGCAGACTCGAAATCAAACAATCAATATGTAACTGAAATGCAGATTTTCAGTTTTAATGCAAGGGCTTTAACAAAAGCATTACATTAAACATTTAGGAAATACAGCCATTTTTATACACAGTCCCTAATTTTCAGCTGTTTAGGAGTACGTGTATACAGGTCTAGAATCCATGGAGCCAAATAAATGCTATATTTCCTTCTTTGAGATGCTCTGCTAGGTCTACAGCCATCTTCAGTTGCTGCTTGTAAGTTGTCTTTCTGCATTCAGTTTTGTGTTTAATAACTGAAAGGCATGCTCTATTGAAATGAAATCAGGTGCATGACTTGGCCACTGTGAAATATTCCCTTTTTTTGCTTTGAGAGTCTCCTGGATTGCTTTTGCAGTATGTTTTGGGTCATTATCCACTTACACTGTGAAGCATTTTCTCATCAGTTCTGCCCCACTTGTCTGAATCTAAGTACTCGTAATCCTGCGACTCATATCAACGGTCGCATCTTTAATAAACACTAGTCAACCTGTTCTATTGGCAGCTATCCATGGTCATGCCAGAGTATTGTCTCCACCGTGTTTTACCACAGTGTTTTCTAGACAGAACAGACTTTATCAGATATTTTTCCGCAAGTCAAATCTGACCATCCTGAGTGTGACCAATGGTTTGCACCATGTTGGAAACTCTCTGAAGATGTCTCTTGATTGTAGACTTGACAATGATAGACCTACCTCCTTAAGAGTGTTATTGACGTGGTGGTTTGGACATTTAAAGAGAAGGGATATTGGATATACTGGGCACAGGATGTTGAAGATGAATCTGCCAGGCAGAAGGATATGATGAAGACCACAGAGAAGGTTCATGGATGTAGTGAAGGAAGCTATACATAGGGTTGGTGTGAAAGAAGATGATTGTAGGTATAAGGATAGAACCTCTAAAGGGAGCAAATTAAAGAAGAAGAAAACTTTGAGAGGCATTTTTTTGCGATGGTACTTTTATGTAGTTTTTCAGGCTTTTTGGGGTTCCTGATCTGCCCAATGCTCGTCTTCTTTTTAAGGATGTAACAGACTGTGGATTTGGCTACGCCTAAAGTTTTTGCTCTGTTTGATTATTTTTTTGTTTCTTCGAACTAACAATGTCCTCCTTCACTTCCTTGGTCCTCACATTGGGAATTCCAGTGCAAAAATGGCAAATACAAGTCCAACACTTGGACTCAACTACCGTAATTGTCGGGCTATAAGCCGCTACTTTTTGCACAAGCTTTGAACCCTGCAGCTTTTATTCAGGTGCGGCTTTTCAATGGATTGTCCTTGAGCGGATTTGTTTTGTTTGTTCCGCTGTTGTACGGCACTACGTTGCCTGGTGGAAGGATCGGGGTTCAAGAGTGGTATGTTGGTCACATGTCCATCCGTCAGGCAACGTAGTGCCGTACGAAGTAGCGCGAAAAACAAACTTCAAAGTAGCACTACGCGTTCAGCCGGAGGCGTGGATGACGAGCGTCGATAAACCTGCGAAAAGCAAGTTATGCCCAACTCCACCATTGGATTCTGACAGCGTGGAAAAGTGTGAAAACATCCACGATCACCAACGGATTTCGAAGGGCTGGACTGCTGCATGATGGAGAGGAGGACACCACGGCCCTTCAGAGGGTGTTCGACTCTGACACTGACAACGAGGATTTGTTTGGTTGGTTTTGAAAGTGACAACGAAGGAGAGAAGCGGAGAGTGGATGACGAAGCCATCCTGAGCCTGTTCGTTTCCGACACTGGAGAAGAGGACTTTGGTGGTTTTATTGCGCAGGAAGAAGAGAAAGATGGTGAATGACTGACTTTTCTTCTTGTTAAAGCTGTGTCACTGCACCTGAGCCTAAAAGGTAGTCCGAATCTATTTTTCTGGTGTGCTGTAGGTTATTGTTATGTACTACATTTGTTACTCATTTATGAAGCACAGTACATGTTTTGTACTTGTAATTACCAGTACTTGTACATATACCTAAAAAGTTATGCAAATATGTACCCATAACTTGTTTTTCAAAATATTAATAAAAGTGATGTCTCCAAACAGCCGTCTCTTTCCTGACAATTCGCTTTGTGCATATTCTCTTACATATGATAAGTCAACATTGAAACACCTGCGGCTTTTAGTCAGGTGCGGCTAATGTATGTACAAAACAGGATTTTCCCCTGATTTTAGCTTGTGCGGCTAATATTTGGGTGCGCTCTGTAGTCCGGGAAATACGGTACATATATTTTATCAATTGAAAATGCCTGTTAATCAACTGTCCATTAATTTTGATCCTCTGAAAATGGGGGCTACATACACATGGCTGTAAGTTCCAAACAATTAATGCAATACTATATCAAACCCTTCAAATCTGAAAGAATCCACCTCCATCACAGCTTGACAGTTTGATTTAAAATGTTCTGCCGTGATGTAAAAATACAAAAAAAAAAAAAAACCCCCAAAATTATGGATGTAACTATTTTGCAAACCTAAATACATGTCAAAGAAACACTTGAAAAAAATGTGTCTTTATTGAAAACTTTGTCACAAATGCAGCCAGGTGCATAGTGTGAGCAAAATCAGCAGAATTAGTCTGGCAGACTGTGTAAGACAAACACAGACAAGCACTGATGCAAGACAAAGAGCTTGTTGAGCAATAACTGCACTACAGCACGTACAAGTTATGCTTCCTGACACATAATTTGATTTTAATGAACAACGAGTCACAAAGAATGAAGCTCAAAAAGCCTGTTTCCATCAGTGTCCATCTGCAGGGCTGGGCTAATGAAGTGCCTGGCACAGAGCACCTGGGCAGGGAGAGGAGCAGACTGTAACTTAAGCACAAAGCCTTTTCTCCGCATCGCATTACTGCATACAGTGAATTCCAACATTAGCATCAGAGCAACTACATTAAGGTATCTGTAAGAAGAATCCTTTTATTGTCATTATGTGTTCACACAACAAAATATTGTTTGGTAGCTCTCGGCACAGAAGAGAAGGGGCACTTAGCTCACCCTCTGACATACATAAAGGCCAGCAAGCAGCACAAAATCTCGTTTTCGTTTGAACTATTCAAACCCAAAATCTTTAGTCCCCAGTATGTCTGAGAATAAGTACTGTAAGATTGAATCCAAACCACCTTGATGGTCACCTGGGTGTTCACTAAAGCTCCAAACATGCAGTAACAACATTTCCATCAACCTCCTGCCGCTTACTGCTCATTAACAAATATAGCACACAAACATTACTGGTCAACGTTGCTAACCATTGGGATGTGTGGCAGCTGGCTCTTAGTCTTCCATTACCACTATTCCACTTCATTTACTCTGGCAGAAAAAAAGGATGAATTTGCCCATTTTACTCATCCAACAAAAAGCCAACATATTATCCTCACTCGTAGTGTTAAGCAACAATAGACTGATATTTTCATTATTGAAATGCTGTTATAAGAAATAATCTACAACTAAATAAACTGCATTATATCTCAACTGCTGTTAGGACTTTGCTATTTCCAAGGAAAAGGGGACCAGGTGGGCAGAATCCTTTTTAGGTTCAACCGACTGATTAAATGAGATTGATGAAGAAAAGAGGGGAAATAAATATGAGGGAGAAAAAAAATGAAGCAAAACAACTCAAATGAAGCCAAGTGAGCTCAGCCAAGCAGTCAGAAGCTGGGTAGCATTTTGCATATAGTGTAACAGATCCCACTGTGTATGGCATGTTGTGTTTACACGCTTGTATGATACGTTTCTCATTCAGTCACAAACTGTGCCTCCCTTGCATTTTGAGGAAAACCAAAAATATAATAAAGATAATAACCTAAGTCAGTAATTTCTGGTTTGAGCATATGGTTGATTATGTTTAGGGTGAGTAGTGGTTATGATTAGTGTTACTGTAAGCCCCAGTCTTCAGAAAAGGAGTGGAAATGTCCCCTGAAGTGACAGAAGCATGACTATGCTTCTTGTGGCAACATAGGATTATCAGCTCTGACTGAGTCTTCACATATCTGAGTCAGAGCTCACATATTCACACTTGCAAGTAGACACACACACACACACACACACACACACACACACACACACACACACACACACACACACACACACACACACTTGTGTCAAGAGCACACAACAGTATCCACCTGTCACACAGACTCTATATCTATCTAGCACTCTCTCATACACACATATGCACATTTGTCTGTTTGGTCTCTGGCTCCCACTCATACGCCCAGCTCAAACACCCCACCACCCAAGAACATTATGTACGCAAAACTAAACAGTACTGTACGCTCTCACCCAAAGTGACAGCTTTTCTGAAGATAAAATGAGTCAAATCCTTGCGTTCCAGACAGCAGCCTTCAGATTTATGACAGATCACATCTCTCACATAGATGATGCTGCAAGACACATTTTACCAGCTGCAAAATCAGTTTCGTCTAAGTACTCTGGCAAGACAAACTGGCAGTGATTATGCCTCTATGACTACTTATCCCATTTTATAATTAGCTTTAACTGCATATTCTCGTTTTCTTTAAAGAAATGGGTCCCATCAGTGAAATAGAGTCATAAAGCTAAATCAATCAGCTACAACTCTCTGCCTGATGTTCTGATTTCGTGTAGGTCATGCTGTCTTTACAGCCCCCCCTATTGTGGTGATATGGATATATATGGCTTCTGGAGGTTTACAGCAGGGTCTGGCACTGGAATATTGGCAGCAGCTTGTGTGAACGCTGTCCTACACCAAGAAGAATCGCTACAGCAACGGCATCTACTATTATGGGAGTGCCACTGTAGGTGTGGGTGGCATAAAAGTTGCAAGGTTTCCCCCTACATTATATAAAAATGATCAAAGTTAGTAATTTTTATCAAATTTTAATGTTATACAAGGTATATAACTATTGCAAATAATTGCAATATAAAAACTAATAATTGCAGCACCAACAAAATACTGGCACAAAATAGCATCTACTATATAAATAAATAAATGAATAAAATAAAACACTGCTGGAAACCTCTGCTATCTCTTATATTCTAGTAGATGCACCTGTGGCAGACATTTGACAATTCCTAGATGATTTTCAGAAAAGTTGACTTCTGACCTTAGCCTTGAGGTCAAGGTCACTGGGATTTGACATCATCTGAGATTTTTAGTAGATGCACATATGGTATCAATTTGAAAATCCTAGGTGACTTTCTTCTTGAGTTGTTGCATTCACAAGATTTTCAGAAAACGTGACCTTTGAGGTCAAGCTCACTGAGATCCTAATCCGTTTGAGGTTTTAGTAGATGCATCGATGGTATTAATTTCAGAATTCTACATTGCCTCATTCTCGAGATATCACATTCACATATTTGGGTGTCCATGCCACCCACCCACCAGTCTGCCCAGCAACTCTCCTCAGCCTTTTATGGCAAGAGTGATAAAAGAAGTAAAGAGGGGTTAAAAATGACATCCCCAGTTGCCCCATACCTGTGTTTGTATTCCAAAAAAATGTCCTATAAACTGCCTGCATGAAGATGTGCTCAGACATAGAGTGGATAAGAGCTAAGCACACTGGGATGCTGTGCTTTAAAGAAAAAGTTGATATGCTCAGAGAATCAACCAGACAGAAAAAACTTTTGTGAAATACTTTGGACTTTAAAGATACAGAGGCATGTCTTACGTGAACCTTAAAACCCCAGAATGCTTTTGAGTATAGTTTTTTTCTTCCTTAAATCTTTACTGAGATATATCTATAAAATTACAGTTTACTGAATCTGATAATCAGAGTATAGATATCACTACTTTGAAAAAAAATCCAAATAATTGCCACAGAAGGCAAAAGAACATTCTGAACCAGACGCTGGGTTTTTGTGAAGATTTATAGTTTATATGTATAAAGCGGACAGTGAAAAGCTTCCCAAACAAAAGTTGTGGTGTGTAACTGTGGGTGTGGTGTTTGATTATGTGGCAAAGCTGTCATGTCGTTTTCCCATTTAGATTGCCTCTCCTCGGGGGGAAACACTTGTTCGTGCGTCTGCCGCATACAGTCACGGCATGGCAACCTCGATTTCATCAAGAAGATGAGGAAAGAGGAAAGAGAGGGGGAAACTTGTGTTTGTATGAAATGTAGGATTGTGTCTGTTGTGTTCTGGCTCCATTCCCCCCTGTCCTGGTGTGTGCTGATGCATACCTTTTTTTGTGCGTACACTTAAAATATGCCTGTGAGTGTGTGAACAATGAAAATTTAATGAAACCAACTGGTAGCATATGATTGCAATACATCATGTTTCCATCCTCGCAGCACTCCTTTGATGAAGGCGGCTTCTCCATTTTCTTTTTCTTTCTTTTCTTTTTCTTTTTTTGGAGTCAATGTTGTAACATTCAGGTACACGCCACAAAAAGTATTGACCTTTCTGCCCGAATGCCGTCAGAATTGATAATCAAGGAATTAAGTGAATTAGAGGCTGGCAAGGGCATTTAGAGAGGGTGAGGGATGGATATGTGAGAGGGACTGTAATGAAGTCAATGGTGCGAGAGTAATGCCCCATCACCCGGCACCGACAGCACCCCTGCCACACACACTACCCTACTCCTCCCACCCTGCTGCAATACCTCTGGGCATCGGGGCAGAAGATATTAAAAAACTGTGGCACATCTTTTTCAAGGACGATTAGACATTTCGCCCCTTTGGTATCCTTATTTACAGATTGCCACAGACTCCGCTGAGATGGCTCAGGAGCAATATTTTGCAAGCTAACATTCATATCAAACCTTGTTTACTAGGTGATGTCTGGCATTTCCTTCCGCTTCCAACACAAACAAAAAGGCTTCCCTACCTTCGCGGGCTATTTTTGAGCCTGCATTAAAGCCTGTAAGATGGCAGCTGCTTCTGACAAACATAAGCTAATTGTCAATGACACTCAGCGAAAAACCACAGGAACCCTCATAGAGCAGCTCTGCGGCATGCTGAGTTATGTGAGCGCTACATCTTACTATCAGTGCCTATTTACAGTGAACCTTTAGCTACCTGCAAAGCACAATAATTCCCATTACTATAAAATCCTGCCATTTTCCTATTATTACAGCTCTATTTTACAGCTAGTGGAAATATTCCAAAGAGCCCTCAGAAGCACGCAGAGGAGAGAAGAGGGAATAAAACGTTTTGCACGTCTGCTACACAGAAGCGCAACTTCAGCTTTCCCTGAAAAAAAAAAAGTTATATGGTTTTGATTGTCACGTTTTAGGTAATACATAGTTAATGTGCTCCTGTCTGGCATGCGCTTATGTTCTGCTTAAGGCCTCAGCAGACACACGAACACACACAGAAAACTTTACTTTTATTTTTTTTTGCAAGTTAAATCTCATGATGATGACAGCACATCAGACAAAATGCCTGCAGCAAGCAGATCTTTAGAGCTGTGTTCTCAATAGAAGTAGTCATACATTGACAAATGGGTAGAGAGTGTGAGCAATCAGGGACTCAGCTCCCACCCACTTTTCTTTTGAGGCTGTACAGTCCAGCACAAAATATACTGCAAACTTTTTCTTCCACATTTTGTCAGTGCAAATGTACTTTACTGTGACATTTCCCTGTCTGTATCAAATTTGAGAACGTGACATGACTATCTTGGTCTAACTTTGCATCACAGTTGATCTGACTCGTGACATAGCAGGCAAAGGGCACTCGTAGGCTCAACTGAGGCAAACTGAACTGAACAGACTTCCAAAGACTGGAGAGTGACTGCCTCATTGAATTAATTATCGCTACTTTGTGGGTTGGCATCTTGAGTGCCCCTGTTGCCCCTGCCTACTGTGCAGTGACTGAAAGTTACTTTTTATACTTTTGAGAAATATACTTTATGAAAGTATTTGTTGGGTATCAAACATCCCCACGAGCTAGAATGGTGGCTCTGAAAATGGCAGCTTTAGTTAGTGAATCCACACAGGCTTTAGAGCCAAAGCTATAGAAAATCACATGAATTGTCAGTTTTCAGATAAAATATTTCGACTTTTGCAGTAATATTGACCATTTATTAGTTGTTTAAATGCTTCTCTGTGGTCAGAGAGCCGTGGGTCAGTCTGCCAGATGGCCTTACAGACTTCAGAATGCCAGATGGCCTTTCTTCAGTTCAGTTTTATCAAACAAAAAGGTACATGAAAGGAGTTTTGTCCTTGTACTTTGGTCTCAAATCAAAGCTTAACTGTCATCTTTGAGACTGCCTAATCTCATAATCACTTGAAAGCTTGCTTTGGTTCTTTAAACTACCACATATATCCTTCTGGAGCCAGAAGAAGCTACAGTGCATGTAGAAGGTATCTTGGAGGGTGGGAACACCGCCTGTTAAGCCACCTTCTGTCGGTCTAAATTTTCTATTTCTTAAATTTAGCATTTGACTGCAGTCACTCAGCAGACTAGTAACAAGTTTACAGATATCAAACAAAATTCCCAAAGAGTTAAAAGAGAAGATAGAGAATGTGGTGATAAATGAATCAGCTACCCCTCTGGTGTTGCGCCTGTTACTTTCTCTCCGACTCTCTCTCTCTCTATTCTATTACTGCCCCACTCTCCATCTAATTAAATTTGTCTGTAACCTCAGTGTTCCTGCCCTGCTTTCAGCTTTCTTTGTCTAGCAGCAATGCTTGATCCCATCCACCACAGCTCAGTTTGCAAATGGGATTTCAACCCACCACAGGGATTTTTTTTTAACTTCTTTCGAACACAAACCTACTTTAAAACAACAGAAACAAATGTGTTGTGGGAAGCGGTCTCTCTGAGTGTATGTAGGTATAGCCTATGCGTCAAAAAAAACAAAAAAAACACTTGTGTTTCTATTATGACTGAGTTGACTAAGCTAATGGCTTAGTCACACTGGAATAAAAATGAGATAGCAACCTCTCTGTGTCTAGGAAAAAATCTGTGGTTGCCCAGTAGTAGTTGAGCAACCAAAACAATTGCCCAGAGGTTGAACGTTGAACATTTAACCTCTGGGCAACCATTTGGGTTCACAAGCTGAATTTGAAGGCCACAGATTTGCAGTTTAGTTTATTGAGTTCTCAACTTCTTATCATTAAATTGTAAATTGCCAGCAGACTGATTCTTCTTATTGCCATTTTATCACAGTTGTGATGCAACAATGTTGCTTTGAAGATGGCAACTGACAGTGAGAGGTCGTAGCCCTGGTTCTTGCTCTCAAAATTAATACTACAGGCTACTATGTTTCTTACAAAGTCTAAAGCCTCTGAGGTCCTACAAACCAGCCATATCCTCATCGCTTCACTTAAATATCTTGGGCCTTACACCTATTTGCTTCTTTAATGTATTACAATGATTACACATTCATAATGTCTTACTTTTTATTTTAAAAAGAAGTGTAATTAAGCAAGATAAATCCCTCTTGAAAGGTTGTTTGCATGTGTCTTGGTAAAGTAACAAGCAAGACTTTGTGTTCTAGCTTGAAATTATGGATAAGTGCTGCAGCTTTAGCCTCCATCAAGTGTGCTGTATTCTGTTTTTAACCTGCTTGTTCATTGTGTGTTCTGTTCTGACAGACATGAATTAAAAACTATGACTGAAACTGAAAGACTTGAAAAGTTAAATCTTTCAGGCCTTTTCATTCCTGTCGTGTAAAACAATGCTGTTTTGACAAAGATGCTTGTGAGTGTGAATTATACACAAGGCATCCTTTGGCAGTGGTGTGTCACATGTTGGGCTGTTACATCAGTGAGATGGCTCTATAACTTCCAACTCATCATTTTTTCAACATGGGTGGTAGCTAGTGTGAAGGGGTGTATTTGAACTGAAACCAAGATCTTTTCCTAATTGTAAATATTACTGAAGTTGGAATAGAAAGCAAAACAAACACAGAATATTAAACTTTACAGATTGTAGGACAAACAATACAACAAAAAAAGAAATTTCAGTACAAAACACAAATGATGTTGTACTGGAAAGATGATCTGACACTTACACAGAAGATGAAAGTAAGTTGAATATTTTAAGTTGACACATTCTTTTGTCCATACTCTCTTGAGGGGTTGTGGGGATATTTGCATTTGGGTTTTATAGTCTTAGTTCCCTCTGTGTTATCTATTCCTCGTGTTGTTTTTTCTTTCTGTATTTGAAATGCCATCAAGACATTTCCAACGTATTCCAGCGTTTTCTGGAGGTTGTCTTTGGACATTATCTGCTTTTTTCACACATTTTCAGTCACAACAGAGTGTCCATAACCTTCTGGTGGAAGCTCTGTTATGGTTTTGTGCCGCATTTCAGCCAGTGGTGTTGGGAATCTTGTTAAAATTGAGGCAACCATGAATTCAGAAAGTATCGTCAGAGTGGAAATCATCTAAATGGCAACATACTGCAGGATATGCCCTTCAAGAAGCCTGTAGGACTATTTCCAAAGACTACTTAATGAACTTACAAGAACACTTGCCTAAGACAGTTCAATCTGTGTTGAAAAGTAAAAGTGGTCCTACCAAATATTCCCTTTCAACTTGTTAGAATTGTACAAACTGTTTTTCCCTGCATACTGAATTTCTATGTTTATGTGTTTCAAAAAATTGTTATTTCCCATTTTCTTTCAAAATAAAAAGACATGACATGTGGGTCATGAATTTTGCACTGCATTATACTGTAAAGTAGAAAATATATATCTTTAAATTAGATAAACAAATGAGAATTCATACCAGTGAGATCAGACATCAAAAGTTGATATTTAAGAGCTGCTTTTTGCCTGTTTTATAGATTGTCTAAAGTGAAATGCACTTCACCAGATGTCCACTCAGTGTAAGCAAGGGTGATGAGATTGCAGGTGAAAGGGCCTGCCAGTGGCCACTGATCCCATTACTAAACCTGCTTTCCCAGTGCTAAGGTCAACTGGCTGTAGCAAGTGATGCAGGAAAAGGGAAAGGGTGAGTGTATACGTTTTTTTGTGAATTCATGTGCGCATTTGTGGATACACACAAGCTGATGTAAGTGTGTTTAGAGTGCAAGGTTGTGTGTTTCAAAGATTAATGGGTTATTGAGGTCCACCTTTGGTCTTGGCTAACATTAAAGCTGACCACATATTACTCTTGAGCCTCTACTGGCCAAAGTAACAACTCTGTGTGTTGAGATACAATTTTCCCATTCAAGGGATAGACTCTGCTGGCCATCTTTTGGTAGAGTTTAGAGAGAATGTGAGGTAGAAAGAAACACGCCAATGGAAACACTGAGATACAAAGACAGAAATATTGACCAGCGGGCAGGAAGACAAAGAACAATAAAAAGCTAGAGTCTCAGACTGACTGTGAATAAAAGAGCAATAGAAAAACAGAATAACACAGAGAAATGTTGACAGAGTCCACCCCAAACCCGTAATTTGTCTGCTGAATGTTGCTTAGGAATTATAAATCTATCACAGCAAGGCAGGGCTAGCAGCAGGATGCCACCAACACATAATGAACTGCCTATGGTAATGGAGATAGAAGCACAAACAATGTTCTTTAGTAGTCACATTCAACCCCACCACCCCGACCCCCACCCACCCCTCTCATACACACACACACACACACACACACACACACACACTCTTCCTGTGTCTTGTTCTGGCACTGAAACAAAAGCACTTCCCTCATCATTTTATGGCCCTCCAGGTGACAAAACTGTCCCTGTTGTCCTGGCATTCACTGGTCCTTACTCAATACTCACTTTGGAAAGTGTTAATAGTGTACACACTATTATGGTCTTGAAAAAAAAAACAGAAATAGATTTAAATAGAGCTGGAAGTAAAAAGATGTACTTGAACAAGTATTGTGGAATGATGGCGATTTTGGCAATTTCAGAATAGCACATTAAGTTACTTGAAAAATCATCTGTCTTCTTTCTCTTGGTTGGGCAGAGTAGTCACAGTCTACATGTGCTTGTACACACACACACACACACACACACCTCACAGACACACAATTATATTCGCACTTCAGTCTGTAGTTCTTTTAGCCAGGAGGGGAGGATATGTTGCCAGCATACAATTCTCCTCCCTCTGCTCTCCTCTCCTGCATATCTATGTGGAATGCTTTTGAAGATGATAAACTGCTATTTTTTGATTTGCCCTCTGCAAGACTTTTTCTGTCTTACAGCTTTCAATGGTCCGACCAGACCAGAAATCACAAACACACACATGTAGGGATGTACAAGGTACCAAGCCAAGGCTATTGCTTCAGGCGCTGTGGTTGGCTCTCCAGCTAGCGACCAGGCTGTCAGGCTTGACCTTGCCAGAACCCCTGTCCCACTATCATCCACTATCACTTCACAAGAAAAAAAAGGCCAAGGATGGCGTTCAGGGAAAAATTCAAAGCCAGTGGAGGAAATTTAGTCAAATATTTGGATGCACTATTTTGTTGTGCTTTTTTCTTTTAGAATTGGACTCGTCTTTGTCAGTTTTTCCTCCAAATGCAAGTCTTGCAATGTTGCCACAAAATCAAATACAAACTTGGAAGAAAAGTGCGTTTTCTCATTCAGCTGAGACTTAAGAAAATACAAAGCAACAGCAAACATGTCATCATGCCCAGAAAGCTCTTTTCCTTCTCACACTATATTTTAGGCAACACAAGCATAAAAATATAGCAGGGAATAGTGACTGCATTCTCCTGGTCAACAGTATGTATATAGTACATGAATGCAGTTTAGTAGGTTGACTGTTTGTTAACATTGGGTAAGATAAGCTTTGATTTAGTTGACTTAATACTGGGGCTGTAGTTCTTATGGATTTGGGTTTTTACAGTTTTTGCCCTTGCTTGTTTCTTAGTATTTACATTCATTTAACATACACCACTGCATTACTGATGATATAAATTCTTAGCCAAAGAAAACAAATCAGCTAAAAGGAAATGGCTCATTCTTTGGTTTACATGTATGTATAAACATATGTACACTTAGTGAGACAATTTTTTACTGAGGATACAGGCATGCAGAAGAGGCCCCACATCTAAGATGTTTTAAAGACTTGATTTTTTTTTCTTTTTCAAAATTATCTATCAGAACTATATTGGGCCAAGGTCTAAAGTAACATGAACCATTTTCTCTGACACACACATACACATACATTCAGTTCTTGCAACTGACCATTTTCAGAAAAAAATATGTTTCTTTGTTAAGCCGCTTAAAACTAACTCAAGAAAAAAAAGGCACCTACCACAAGGGATACACCACTCTTGTATTTACATATAAAAGACAGCCTAGTACAAAAAAACAAACAAACAAATATATAAATCCATAAATTCACAAATAATTAAATGGTATCTTTAGGCTCTTTTCTACTAGCGATTGAATGTAGAAAAAATGCCAAAGGTAACTGTGCTAAACCAGCTTTGAATGTCTTTCAAGAAGCTCAGAGACTACTTAAAGAAATTACAAGAGCATTTGCTTAAGAGAGTTCAGGCTATATTGAAAAATAAAAGTAGTCATACCAAAAATTGACGTTCAACCCTGTTAGACTCTTTTTTTTGCCTCGCCTTTTTGCCTGTATTTCAATATATCTTTCGATAAATCACTGCATTTAGCAACATATGATTCCTAGCGATGTCTTTTGCACAGTGTATATATGTGTGTTTGTGTGTGTATATATGTTATAACTCACTTTGTTAATGTAACGGTTAACTGTTGGGTTATAGGTCCCTCCTCCAAACATCAGGGTTGCAACCCCAGGAGAAAACTAGATTCTATATCCATGCAAATGGGTAGAATGAAAATCAAATTGGGACAGATGACATCTAGTAAAACCACTGCGGCATGGCAGTATTTTATTCTACAAAGTGACCTTGCCACTGCCATATAACCACCCTAGAGCAATGTGTAATCACATTCAGTAAAGTGATAGAGAAGTTAACCTGCAGGGCAAAGAATGTTGCTGGTGCTAGGATTGCCAATATTGTTCAAACTCTGAGTGTTTGCTTAATTTTACAGTTCATGATTAGATTTGCTTATATGCTTAATCAATTAGACAGTTAGCTTCTCAGACTATCCTTACAGAAGACCCTGTCTCTAGTTTGCCAATGTTCTTTTCTACTCATTCACAATGAAATGATGAAAGTTGTATACCCATATTTTTTTTTTACTGTTCCCATTTGAACCATATCAGCTTCTCTCCAAACACCATTGCTTTTAATCGTATCTATCCTCCTTTTTGCTTTTCAAAACAAGAGTCTAAGATGTAGCATACTAAATTAAAAGAGCTAATACATTTCCAATCGAGACGGGCAGACAGTAAGACTGGCAATCCCTCTCTTATCACCATCTGAGGCAAAGTGGGTTGCCAGGTTGAGATGAGGTCACACATGGTCTATAGCCCAGCGACAGGACCCTGGCTCTGCCTCATGCCTCTGACTGTGGGACATACAAACACACACACACATACTTGCAGGAACTGGCAGCTTAGAGGAATGCTCTCATTCAACACAGGGGCAACGGAAGTCTGTCAGAATGAAACTATCCCACAGAGCCATGTGTTAATGTAACTACCAGAAGTTGGCATCATTGGGGTTTCCAGTTCAGCCTCCATCAAACAGATACATACAAACGCAAACTGTAACCAGTTTAAAAGATTTGCTAACACAATAGCTATTTAGCTAAAAGAATTTAATTCATAGACAAATGAGATATCACACAGGTTTGCAATTGTTGATACATACTCCTCTGTCGAATATTTATTCACTTCTCTTCACTACCCATAAATCTTTATTAGAATGAGCAGCAGGCCGGACAGAGATGCACTGATTGACAAAACCACATCGCGGTCCTTAAATGAGAGTTTATGTGTGCATGGCGGGCATATTTACAACTGTTAACAAACAGCCTTAGGGGAGAGAGGAAGCACCAGATAGAGTCAAAGGAGTGGGAGGTAGTGGAGAAATAAACTTTATGGAAATGGTGGACCAACGGAGACCCCCGACTACAAGCTGCATAATGCAACAAAAGAAGAGGATGATGTTTGTGCCAGAGTACTTTCTAATATTCATACGTTACATTTTCCAACTTAATTGGAATCTGTCAGGGTGCATTGGCCGTGAGTGGCATCACAGTGGCAGCTGGGCTGTTTCCCTGCGGCTGATGAGATGCAATAAAAAGAGAGAGAGAGAGAGAGAGAGAGAGAGAGAGAGAGAGAGAGAGAGAGAGAGAGGGAAGGGGATTGCTGAGCGCTGAATGAAATGCAATTCAGAGTCAATGGGAGTCAAAAACGTATTACTGCAAGAATGGCTTGAGTAAACCTGTAAAGGGAAGATTGTTTAAGACAAATACGTCTGCCCATTTAAACCTTTCAGTTCTTCCCCAGGGGTTTGTCTCACTGTTTGTTATATAGTTGTGTTAAAGAAGTTTTTTCACAGGACTTTCCACATGACTTTATCAGTCTCTCAGAACCACTCAGCTTTGGGACTTCAGGTCAGGGGTTCGACTCCCAAACAGGCCGTGTGTATCCAGTAAGTGTCCCCAGGCTAGGCCCCCATGCTACCCAAGCCTACCTCAGAAGATTATAGATGTATAACAGAAGCTATACTAGCTCGGACATCGCCTGGATTAACAAGGTCCGCATCAGGTATTAAGGAACCAGGACACACTGATGAGAAGTGGGCTACTGGAAGAACAAGGCATAAGTTGACAAGCAATGAGAGTAGGGCGCTGTCGGAATTTAACTACACAATGTAGGACCTATTGCAGCTTCAATACCCAACATCTAGACTAATGGCGAAATAACTAGTAGGATAGTATACAAGAACATCTATGTCAAGTATGGCCTGGCACCCCTTAGGTCAAAATGGGATACACCCCCAAGGGTGATTATTAATGGACAAGCTAAGATCCTGTGGGACTTTCAGATACAGGCAGACAAACTGGTGATGGCTAACCATGGGTGGGTGTAGCTCAGGAGGTAGAGCAGGACATCTACTAAGTGGAAGGTTGGTGATTTGATCCTTGGCTGCTCCAGTATGCATACCAAATATCCAAATATGAGACAAGTTGTATAAAGCGCTTTGAGTACTCAGAGTAGAAAAGTGCTATATAAGAACCAGTCCATTTACCATTTAATCAAACAGACACAGTATTGGAAGAGCAGAGGAAGAAGGCCATAGTGATAGACATAGCTATACCAAGTGATAGCAACATCAAGAAGAAGGAATACAAAAAGCTCAAGAAATACCAAGCACTGAGAAAAAAATCTAGACAAGATGCAGTGGGTGAAGGCAACAGTGGTTCCCATAGTAATCGGAGCACTTTGGGCAGTTACCCCCAAACTGGACGAGCGGCACCAAACATCCCAGAAGTGACACCCGAGATCTCTCTCCAGAAGAACGCAGTTTTAGGGACAGCAAAGATACTTTCAAACTACAATTATATTATGAGAGGCATCAATTCCATGATGAATTTGTCCTTGCGTGATCCTTACACAGATATTATTAGGTTAGGTTCTTTTCCTTTCATTTTTTTTTAATTATAAGCAAGATTTGTTTGTATTAATAAATAATGAAAAAAAAAATCAAACACCTTTGAGCTATTTGACAGAACCCAAATGACCACTGACAGGTGAAAATGAGATAACAGCTCTATGAAAACAGAATCACACATACAACATCCTCATACACATTTGCATATGGTCACATCCACACAAAAACTAGTTACACTCATACACACACAAACACACCAGGCATATTGCTGGGAACATCTGGAGCTGAAGTCGAGTGGAAGTCAAACCACAAACCTGGCGGTAAACCAAAGCAGAAGGCCACAGATCTAGGCAATCACAATGACTTTGAAAAAGAATCACAGCCTCTTGCCACCAGCACTATGGGTAGCTGGAAGGCAAGATCAGAGTCAAACAAATGGTGAGTGAAACTAATTAGGAATTTTAACTCTGATGGCGTGCGAAGCAGTACATTCAGAAGCAGTGTGCAGGTTTTGCTTTTATTTTGTACCCCTAACATATTCTAAGAGACCTGTAGTGGCTGTCAGAGACTGGTTACAGTTGCATCAGTACCTCTTTAATACAATGACGACTATTTTAATTTTAAAAAAAGTAATCTCCATTTGATTGCTTAATATATACATATTTTACTATCTTTCTGCTCTGTATACAGACTAAAAAATGCGTGATAGAGAGCATTTTTATTTCCTTGAGCAGAAAATGCATTAGCAACACTAAAACATGATTTTAGTAAATGTCATAAAGTAGAGGGTAAAAAAGGGCTTGCAATGGCTCGAGCTACATGGTAATTATTCATCTTCCCATACAACTCAAGTCCTCCCTCTCCTTTCCTCTTCTGTCACTCACAAAGTTAAAATATGCAATAGAGCACAAATGACATTAAAAGAAACTGCAGTACACAAAAATAAGGTATACTGTATATGAGCTAGGATGAAATCAAACAGTTGGCCATGTTTGTGTGTGCGCAAAAAAATAATAAAATAAAGATAAGCGAAGATAAAGTACAGATGTTTCAGTAAGGTTCAGTTAAAAGCCTTATAATTTAAAATATCTCACTAGGTGAGACCTGTAAAGATGTGACTGCACTGTCAGCTCTTTCTGGTTGACATTTAATAGAAATTTCCCTCCCACAAGAATTAATGTTGCACATGAAGTAAAAACCAGAGTACACACAAACAGCCGCGACTAAATTCTCTCATAAAACACCTCCATTAGTCAAACTAATTCTGAATTTAAGCTGTGGGCATGTCGTAAAAAAAGAAAATAAATAAAAATAAATTAATAACCATGTAATTTGTGTTACTTAAACAAAATAAAAGCACACGGTTTAAGCATGCATAAGTATGGATTTACCATCTTGCCACTAAAATAACACTGATAGTTCAGTAACAAGCACAAGCACAAAAAGAAACGAAAAAAAACAACAACAACAACCAATTTATCTGTTCCAGACTTTGCAAGAGGGACAGAGAAGAAGAAGAAGAGAGAGAAGCCCCTCAGGCAAAGAAGAAATGCAGTGTCCCAAGTTGACAACATAAAGTCAACTTTGAGTTTTTTCTATCAGAACCAATTGAAAATAGCACTTTGCATGATAAACAAGGAAGGGTAGCATGTACATAGCAAAAAGCGAAGATACCATGGATTGGATACAACTGCATGCATACCTGTTGCTCCCATCACAAAGTTCTAGAATCCTAACAATCAAAAATCATGGCCAATCCTCCCAAAACACTAGATCATTGGCATCACTGGCATTTTAAAAATCGCATAACTGTTAAATTAAAACAACATCATCTCATGGTTTTGACCTTTTAATCATCAAATACAGAATTTTGCAGCATGTGAGATAAAAATTGTATTTTCCATGATTGCTTGCACACATTTTGACATGAAGACTGCTATAACATGAGCCAAAGCTAACTATATTGATAACGATATATATAGGTAGCTGTAGTTAGATAAAAGATTACTGCTGGTCTGGGATTTTAAATGTAGGCAAAATGACCCCTCCTGGCACTTCTACAGTGTTGGAATCCTTGTGGTTGTTGTGTTAAATGTATTTTTTTCCCTACAATTTCAGAATTATTTTAGTGTAGTTGGCATTTTTTGATTATACTTAGACTAGTAGTCCCATTATGACTACTAACACTATGTGCTCAATGATTTCGCCACAGACCTCGAGCTTACATAGAAAGCAATCATCAACTTCTGTTCCAAACTGTCCCAAATTCTGTGGGCCTCAGGCAATGACCCAGCAGTTTTCCACTGATGAGTCTACAGTTTCTAAGCTTAATGATGACCGATCAAGATGAAGAGAGGAGAAAAATGAGAAGCATAGTTATCTGAAATGCTTAATCCAGTTAGGAGAGAAATTTCAGCTCAACTAGCTACTTTGATCTGATAGTGCCATATTAAATTTAAATGTAGTTAAATAACAGAGATGTACATGGTACATGTAAGAAACACATCAGTAGAAGCTTTAGAACTCAAAACTGATAGAACATCACAAACACACCGAATAAAGACGATAGCTCCAGCTAGAAAAAAAATCATCAGAAACAGCAAAGCAATTTTGTTTTAAGAAGACAAAAAGCACATAACAGAAACAGCGGTGCACCCAAAGGTAAAGCATGCCTACACAAGATTATAGAAACAACTTTGGACTGGCTGACAGAAATATGTTTATATCTCCCACGACAGTTCTTGCACGCAGTTATTTTTCTCCCATGTCAGGGGCCAGGCCTCTCAAGGTGTGTTATCATTTAGTGCGGCGAAGAAGTTTTCTGCTGGTGAATTGATTCTGTGGGTTGAAGGCTACCCGTCTCCTTAGCATCCTCCAGCTAACCCAGCCAGACCGAACCTGATGCATTTGTGCCCACATATTCTCTCTATTCTTGTCCAAAAACTGTAAGGGGTGAGCACGAAAAGCCTCCTTCGAGGGAGGAGTGTGAAACCCTCCTTGAAGGAAAAATAGGGCCTTCCATCTCTCTTTTTCCCTCTCCTCAGCTTGTGCGTTGCTCACAAAGGCAGCAGACAGGCTGGTAGAAATCAATTCCATGGAGCCACAGGATGAAAGTCGGGAAGAAAAAGAGCAGCGAAAGACAGAAGCTGTATGAAGATTTCACTAGGCAAAGAGTAAAAATAACCAGTGGTTTAGAGCTGGACTTCCACCTGTCTACACATAATACAGTATAAAACTCTGGCATAGTCAGCAGTAGGATACATGAACTCTTACTGTAATCTAACAACAAAAAAGCAAACACAAAACTGCAACAAATTTAGTTTCAATCTTAGTCTTTTCACAATAATAAACATTAGTTTTATTATTAAGTTCAATTAAATGTCTGTTTTGGTAAGAGTGAGGCCTAATTTTAAAATAAAAGGTATTTGTTAAATATATGTAAATGTTAAATATATGTTAAGTCATATATTTAAATGAAATACCCTTTTTTTAATTAACACTTAATGTACATGTTATCGTCACTCCAGTTTACTGACAAACCATCACGGATGCTAATTTTTTTAACTCTGCACTCAAAACAAGTCTGATGGTCGATCACTTTGTCTGTAAGATACATAGTTTCGAAACAGAATTTAAAATTTGGATTCATCAGACCCACAGATAGGGGCCCACTTTGCATAATTGCATTGTAATTGAGCCTCGACTAAGAAAGTTTCCTTTTCGTCGCCTGTACGATAAAGTTCTAACTAAAATAAACTATGCTGATTGATAACTGGTTTCATAAATGTTTCTGTTCTGTGCATAAAGGCATCTCTCTCAGGATTCTCTGGATATTTTAATTATATTATATACAGCTAAAAATATAATCTCCAGTTTTTTGCAGTTTTTGGTAGAAGGCTATTCTGTTAAACTACTTGCCCAGACAGTCTTTAAGAGAGTGGCTAACCCCTATCGTCTTTACTTGTGAAACACTTAGTCCTCAGGGATGCTGTTTTTATATCCAGCAGGGGCTTGTTGCCAATTAACCAAATTAGTTGGGAGTTGCTATTTGTTTGCTTTTAGTTTCGCAACTTGGAAATGTTCACATGACACTTCTCAGCAAACATTTCAGCGCTGAATAACCATTTGCTGATTGCCTTTTCTCAACATCTCATCTTGTTTGAAAGATGGTTCCCAAATGAAGTGACAATGTTAGAAATTTAGTTTTTCTTTGTGAGTACCTCTTCAACATCTGAACATTCTTATTAAGACTTTTGGCAGGAGAAAGATTTTTATTCAAGAATTGTTTTCTATCATTTTTTTTTTAATCAAATGAACGAGCGAATGAATAAAACATCCTCAAATGAAAGAAGAGAAATATGACCAGTTATGATCTACTGGACCATTATTGTATGTGGAAACAGCACTGACATCTGCTTGCCTACGCTGCAGTTTTCGACACCATGTCATGACCAGTTTTGCCTGCAGCCTGTGTGAACCATGTTTGTTGAGTTATTATTGGTTTAAGATCAAACTTTGACATCAGCGGTTAAATTGGGCTGGGGGCTATCAAAGCTGAGCACCAGGTCCTGACATTGCACCGTGCTGGAGACCAGCTCCATCACCATTATCAGGGCACTACCAATTGACATACAACTCTTTTACACACTGCTTAACAAACCAGCAAGAAAGGAAAAAAAAGCGCTTTAACTGTGCTATATTTAGAGTCTTGCTTGCTAAGTTTCATGACTTTTTTAAAATTAATTGGGTGATTGATTGATTGATTTTTAATTTTATTTTTTAAAAATGAAAATAAAATTAAACAATGAGAATGCTGTGGCTTATACCTCGAGGAATTTAACAGTTTTAATTGTTATTTTAAGGCCTTTTTGTTCTACGCTGACAATGAAGGTGAAACGACTTTTAGAACAGCTTTCAGAAACTACTCTGGAAGTTAAACAAATGATTTTTACCAAAGAAAACCATGATCTTCCTGACCTAACTAAACAGGGGCTCATCCATTCTAGAAATTTCAATATCCCCCTGTACAATGGTAAAATTTCTATCTAAGAAAAATGAACAGATTAAGAAAACTAACCTTGATCCTTTGAGAAAGATCTTTCAGACAAGATATTGACTTCTAGAATAAGCAGTAACTAATAAAATGAGGTAGTCATTTCCATTTAACTTCTAAATATTTCGCACAGTCAAAACAGTCCCAATTTCAATCTATGTCCTCTCATTAAATTAGAAGTTCATGAAAGACAAGGGCAGCATGACAGGGCAGAGAATTCATTTTACATGGACCTTGGGTGCGTTGACATTCAAAGAATGAATACGCATATATAGACTGCCTGTGTGTGCGTGTGTGTGTGTGTGTGTGTGTGTGTGTGTGTGTGTGCACGAACGAGACACTGATTAAAAGCGATAAACGAGTATAAAGTGATGAAACAATGAAGTCTGAATCCAAAAACCAACAAGGAACGAAAAAAATAAGACTACGGGAGTGTAAAGAAATACACACAAAACACACATACAGAGCATAAGGAGCTTCAATCTGACTAGGATCCCAAACGGCCCACTTACAAGCAGACTTTTGGCGCTATCTACAATCTGCATCACTGGTCTTGGATGCATGTGTGTTTGCACTCAGACCACAGAGTGCCAACAACTCTCAACCAGCATTAGGATTAACCTACTGATCGATCCTGGCACAACAAATATATATGGGGAAAGGACACGGAGGGAGGAAGAAATAAAGTGAGAGAGCATCCTTAAAAAATGGGAATGTAGAACCACAGTAAGAAGGAAAGCTGAGAGAAAGAAGAGGAAGATGAGTACCAGAACTAGAGTCTGGAAAGAGATGAGAGTGAGTGTGTGTAGGTGTGCATTAGTGGGAGGATAAGAGAGTGGAGGGAAGGACAGAGGGAGGGAGATGAGACACACACACTCACTACCCACTCATAAACCTATGATGGCAGATGGACCATAGCACTTTCCAGACAATGCAAAGTGTGTGTGTTTGAGTATGTGTGTGTGTGCATATACTTTTCTGAGACCATTTTAGACTGTTCATTGACAGTAAGGACTAAAGTGTGTATTAAAAAACACTCTAAAGGTAGTAATACATGAAACTGATGGTGTGAGCAAAAGTATACCTTTTTTTTGAGGTATTGTCTATTTCTTTTTGAGTCCTAAACAGAAAAAGACAATACCTATTAGTGTGCGCGTTAAACCAACCCTGTGTCTGTGTGCGTGTGTGTTAGTTTGAGTGAAAGTCCTTACATGCTTGCTTTTAAGTGTATTTATGTGCACACTGATGTAAAGGACACTACATCCTTTACCTCCGTGTAGTATCTAGTGAACTAGTGAACTGCAGCGGCTACCTCAATAGTTCCTTTAGCTCAGTGCTTCACATTGGAAAAAGGAAAAAGAAACAAAAAAACTTTCCCTCACATCCAATGTGGC
Source organism: Simochromis diagramma (assembly GCF_900408965.1). Taxonomy (NCBI): domain Eukaryota; kingdom Metazoa; phylum Chordata; class Actinopteri; order Cichliformes; family Cichlidae; genus Simochromis; species Simochromis diagramma. The sequence continues at coordinate 11,746,329 of NW_024386831.1, forward strand.
AGATTTGAGCTGGCAAGATATCATTGGATTACGAAGCTCATTTCACCGTAAGTTCAACGCTTGACACACTACTACCTGGGTTGGTCAGGCATGCAGATGGAGATGGAGTGGCGGTTCTCTTCTACCCATCATTGTCTGTGACATTTGCAAAGGGCACTTGAAGGAAGCCTTAGACATGACAAGCTCTAGCTCCATCTGCATCCCATGATTGCTCTGTGGGCTGAATATAATAGACGCTTTCCAAATCACTGGAGCGACGGGACACTTAAGCAGCAGGCCGTGAAAGTTACACTCAGGTAAAAACCATTAGTGCAATAATGTTAATACTGTTTCTCTGTCGCCCACTTCCTCTCCCACTAAGGCAGGAGGCCACGTGCTGGCTAGAGCACTGGCCTTTACTGGAAAAAAAATTAACAAATATACAGTCATCCAGGCGAGATAAAACAAAGACATGCTTGAGGGTAATTGAACGAGAAGGCAGGGCACTGCAAGGCTGGGGAAAAAGATGAAAACGCATGCAGCTGCAAGGCGAGGGAGCGCATCAAAGCTTGATTAGCTGCACATAAGAAAGCAGGCCTATGTTCTTTCTGCAAGTACTTAACCCTCACTGGGGCCCCAGAGTCTTTCACCCCTTCAGCTTGTACCGGTGGAAAGAGAGAAAACTTGTGTTCTCTTTCATGGTACATGTGTACATCTGATGTGTAGTGGGGATTGTAATGTTCCTGATGGCAAGCCCAAGTGATTTGACAAAGATGATGGTACATCTGCAGGAGAGAGTATTAATGATGCACTGGCTACGGTTACAAGCTCCTTCCACAGAGTAAAAACTCACACACATCCACACACAAACACTATATGACACACAGTATTCTTAGTAAAAGTAACTGTACCAACTGCTCCAAGTTTTTTTAATATAACTGATAGCGCATCCTTTTCTAGACAGGAGAAAAAGGTTGCATAGATCAGCAAAAAGAACAAAAAATATCACCGCATTTGATGGTTCTGGGTTTTTTAATTTTTATTCTTTTCACTCAACTTTTTGGTCGATCAAATAATTCATTTTAAAAAACAACTACAGAATTACCTTCAGCAGAATATTTCATTGCAGCCCTTTAGCAGTAACCAAAATTTATGTATGACATATATAACAAATCAATAAATAATGGAAATAATTAATAATAATAATTGCAATTGGCAATAATTATAGTTGCAGTCTAAAAAGTAAGTTTATTTGTAATGAATATCTGCATTATACAAAAAAAGGGGAAAAAAAAACAGTAAAAATCGAGACATCACTCCCATGAACGAGTGCTAAATCACAGCCAAAGTAGACAGGATAGAAAGAAAGCAAGGAAGAATGGAGTACAGCCTAGGACACAGAGAGGTTAGGGAGACTGAATTGAGCTAGTACAGTGGGTAAGAGGATGGCAGGAAGGCTGGGGGGGGGGGCATCTGTCTACTGTTTAATTTGCCATCTGCGAGGGATACTATTGCCAGGGTCGCTAATCAGGCAATCCATCACACCCCCATAGAAACAGTGTCAATTATATGCCATCCCAAACCTGACAGTTTCCCTCATGCCATTCAGAAGAAGTAGTTGGCTTCTCATGTATCACTGTGTAGGGCTTGAGTTTTCTGATATCCAACTGCTTTTTCTTGTCTGGTTCAAATTTGAATTGCAGTTGTTAACACAATACCCCAGCTTCTGTGATACATAGTTTTGGGTGGGCCATTAATAATAAGATTTATATTGCATGTGCATGAGCTTATCAAGATTTTATGGGTTCCACATTTATTCAGTGATTTAGAACCGAGACTAAGACCTTAATAATAAACTAAAACATGATCATTGATAGAGATTTATTGTCTTTGAAAATGAGATCCACCTTGTTAAACGTCATTGCCCTTATCCAAACAGACAGTCAAACCATAATCATTACCTATTTTGTGCGTCTTTTGATTTACAGCGAAAAATAACAATCAATCGTAATTCTCCTTTCTGTATTTAATCGACAAGTTGTCTTGATTTTTGTTTTACTATAGTATTTTAAATAATTCAACAATATGCCGACGTAAACTCATTTGAAGGAATAGCTGCAATTAGGCTTGAATTGCACTTCTCAAAGCAGAAGTACCCTGGTTTGTGAACCCATGGCTCTGGTTCGCTCAGGTTTTGATAGATGCCTTCTTCCAAAATGTTCGATTTAATTAATATCAGGATTTGTGGCAGTCCACTTTTATTGACTATGACAAAGTCATGACTGAATTCTTGGACACTATGTATGAAAAGTGGTCCAGTGAGGGAACAGTGGTGAATCAGCAACAGCTTTATGGGCAGCCAAGGAGCACTGATGCACGTGGAAAGTGAAGGCTGGCCTGTGTGGTCCGATCCAACAGACAAGCTACTGTAGCTCAGATTTCCAAAGAAGTTAATGCTGGTTATGATAGAAAAGTGTCAGAAAACACAGTGCATTGTAGTTTGTTGCATATGAGGCTGCACAGCCATTGACCCCTGTCCAACACCAAAAATGCTAATAATGGGAACATGAGTATCAAAACTGGACCACAGAGAAAGTTACAAGAAAGTGGCCTAGAGCAGCGGTCCCCAACCCCCGGGCCTCGGACCGGTACCGGTCCGTGAGTCGTTTGGTACCGGGCCGCGAGAGTTGAGGCTCAGGTGTGAAATGTATGGTTTTCGGGGTTTTTATCGGTTTTCAGCGTTATTTTGTTATCGTTTTTGTCATTAACTCGGCTTTCCTGGGTCTTTTCACGTGTGTTATGAATAAATCTTCTTTTTTTCGGTACCGGTACTAGTTTTATTTTGTTGTATTTATCCGTGACACATTAAAGGTGGGTCCGTGAAAAATATTGTCGGGCATAAACCGGTCCGTGGCGCAAAAAAGGTTGGAGACCGCTGGCCTAGAGTGATGAATCACATTTTCTTTTAGATCACATGCACAGCTGGGAGTGTGTGCAGTTACTTGGGGAACATCTGGCACCAGCATGTACTATGGGAAGAAAGGTAAGCTGACAGAGGTACTGTGATGTTTTGGGCAATGTTCTGCTGGGAAATTAAGGTCCTGCCATTCATGTGAATGTCAGTTTGACACATGTCACCTACCTAAGCATTGTTGCAGACCACACCCTTTCATGGAAATGGTATTTGCTGGTGGATGTGGCCTCTTTCAGCAGGATAGCAAAAATGGATCAGGTGTTGACTTGGCCTTCAAATTCCCCAGATCTTAATTCAGTTGAGCATCTATGTGATGTGCTGGACCAACAACTCATTAATAGGCATTAATAATAAAAAGATTATTATCAAAATGTTCTACGTGAAAGACTTTCACAAAACTTGTCAAAAAATGTCCTTATACTAAGTGCACAGGTAAGCTGGTCCTTTAGTCTTTGGGGAAAACTGTCACCAATAGTTGGGTTAGCTTAACACAATTAACTGTCATGTGCAAAAGTTTAAACAGTTACATTTACTGCACATTTAGTTTGCAATACCACAAGTCATCACATAAGGCCCAGAATCACCCAGAGCCAAGAGTCATAAGATCTGTATGTAGTTATAAAGAGAAAGAGTTATGTAACAGATATAGCCCAAAGATCAAGCACAGATCTCCTTAACTTGGTCTGTGATAACATGACGAGCCAATCATAACTTAGGTCTTACCTCAGTTGTTAAAAGCAAAGTGGTTAAACTAAATATCAGCTTGATTTGTTTTCTTGAAGTACAAAATACTGTAACTGATACATAAAAAAAATCACACCATTATTTGTGAAGCAAGCAACCTTATGTTACTTTTAGTACCCAAAAGTTTTACTGTACATGCATTCCCACGGTGGATATGTCTGCACCCCCCCCTTCTTTTTTATACATGCAAACCATTTCTAATTTGGAGGCCATCAGCTTGCTAAATGCACTCTAACTCTCTCTGGCACTGAGGTCACATAGCCTGCTGAGCACACTCATAAACAAATTAATTGGCTTGCCAACACAATTTATGTGCTGTACAAACACAACACCAGATACACACTTCCTCTTTCCCTACTACCCCTGGTACACTTTGGTATAGAGAGTAGTGAATAGGTACTTCTGTAAATTAATAACATTCCACCTTGAATGAACATTGACTTGAAAAACGATAAAATCCTGAAGTTTGTTAAAGTAAATTTTTGATGATGAAGGTAAACACTTTCCTATTAATAAACAAAGCAAAGACCATACCTGATTAAAATTTTCCTGCTATCATCTTCAAGGTATTCTCCTTGTAATACACATGTATCAACAGTGTGTTTTTTTTAATTTTTAATAAAAACAGAATCAGCCCCTTTCAACAGAGGTTAAACTACTAACTAGAATCAGTTGAAAAAAACAGCATATGCTTTAATCATTTTATACTCTCTATTGGCAAATGTTATTCAAGTGGCTATTTGATATTGGCAATGCATTTAAGTTTTCATTTTACTGGCCATGATTCAATATTCTAAAGTAAGAAGTGAACTAATTTAATCATATTTAATTTCCACTACAGGGAGTGCAGAATTATTAGGCAAATGAGTATTTTGTCCACATCATCCTCTTCATGCATGTTGTCTTACTCCAAGCTGTATAGGCTCGAAAGCCTACTACCAATTAAGCATATTAGGTGATGTGCATCTCTGTAATGAGAAGGGGTGTGGTCTAATGACATCAACACCCTATATCAGGTGTGCATAATTATTAGGCAACATCCTTTCCTTTGGCAAAACGGGTCAAAAGAAGGACTTGACAGGCTCAGAAAAGTCAAAAATAGTGAGATATCTTGCAGAGGGATGCAGCAGTCTCAAAATTGCAAAGCTTCTGAAGCGTGATCATCGAACAATCAAGCGTTTCATTCAAAATAGTCAACAGGGTCGCAAGAAGCGTGTGGAAAAACCAAGGCGCAAAATAACTGCCCATGAACTGAGAAAAGTCAAGCGTGCAGCTGCCAAGATGCCACTTTCCACCAGTTTGGCCATATTTCAGAGCTGCAACATCACTGGAGTGCCCAAAAGCACAAGGTGTGCAATACTCAGAGACATGGCCAAGGTAAGAAAGGCTGAAAGACGACCACCACTGAACAAGACACACAAGCTGAAACGTCAAGACTGGGCCAAGAAATATCTCAAGACTGATTTTTCTAAGGTTTTATGGACTGATGAAATGAGAGTGAGTCTTGATGGGCCAGATGGATGGGCCCGTGGCTGGATTGGTAAAGGGCAGAGAGCTCCAGTCTGACTCAGACGCCAGCAAGGTGGAGGTGGAGTACTGGTTTGGGCTGGTATCATCAAAGATGAGCTTGTGGGGCCTTTTCGGGTTGAGGATGGAGTCAAGCTCAACTCCCAGTCCTACTGCCAGTTTCTGGAAGACACCTTCTTCAAGCAGTGGTACAGGAAGAAGTCTGCATCCTTCAAGAAAAACATGATTTTCATGCAGGACAATGCTCCATCACACGCGTCCAAGTACTCCACAGCGTGGCTGGCAAGAAAGGGTATAAAAGAAGAAAAACTAATGACATGGCCTCCTTGTTCACCTGATCTGAACCCCATTGAGAACCTGTGGTCCATCATCAAATGTGAGATTTACAAGGAGGGAAAACAGTACACCTCTCTGAACAGTGTCTGGGAGGCTGTGGTTGCTGCTGCACGCAATGTTGATGGTGAACAGATCAAAACACTGACAGAATCCATGGATGGCAGGCTTTTGAGTGTCCTTGCAAAGAAAGGTGGCTATATTGGTTGCTGATTTGTTTTTGTTTTGTTTTTGAATGTCAGAAATGTATATTTGTCAATGTGGAGATGTTATATTGGTTTCACTGGTGAAAATAAATAATTGAAATGGGTATATATTTGTTTTTTGTTAAGTTGCCTAATAATTATGCACAGTAATAGTCACCTGCACACACAGATATCCCCCTAAAATAGCTAAAACTAAAAACAAACTAAAAACTACTTCCAAAAACATTCAGCTTTGATATTAATGAGTTTTTTGGGTTCATTGAGAACATGGTTGTTGTTCAATAATAAAATTATTCCTCAAAAATACAACTTGCCTAATAATTCTGCACTCCCTGTATGGTAACAAAAGCCATCGTTGTAATTGAGAAGTTGTGCTTTCTTTCTGTGACAAGCTTCCCAGGTATGATTATCATTGTTTGTGAATCATTAATTCTGGTTTTGGTTTCCTTTATCCTTGTTTAATATGTTTTTCTTTGATCTTTTTTCTGGTAAAATCTGTATGCTGTATGCAAGATAATAAGCTTAAGCTTCAGCCTGCACCTTTTTGGTCAATAATTGGCCAGTTATTGTTCTTCAATTGTTTGTTGTCAGTATGTTTAAAAAAAACCCAATACAAATAAATCATTCAATCAGTCAATCGGTCATTCGTTCAAGCATCGTGAAATGGTTTTCTTAATAGGTGAGCCTTATAAAAAGTGTTCTAATGCATTGTCTACCAAATAGCCAAACACTCATCTCTAGCGAGCTATTTTATACCATGATCTGCTCCAAACTAACTACAGAAAAAAAACCTTCAGTCATGACTTTAAGAGATCATTGTGGAACATTTCAAGAAGGTTTACTTCAAGGGTAGTAGTGCTTTGATGGAGTGCTTACAGGCTAAATTTATTTCATAATCTTAATAACACGTTTCGGTAAATAAAATCTTTATCATGGTCACCAAAATTTAGCAGTGCTTTACTTTTAAGGTTTTGTATTTGGCTTAAAATAGCATTTAAAGCAGTTGCTGTTACTATCGTTTATTCCCATTTATTCACATTCGCAGCAGGGGCACATGTTCCAGTGAAATTGCACATTAGCAAACAAAGAGCCACCTTTTTCAGAAGGCACCAATTATTCACGCCATTCTTGTCCACATGAATAGCAAGTCCTTATACATTTGCAAAGCAAGCCATAAGATTAAAAAAATGTATTTGTGTGATAGATCATTTAGGCATAGGGAAAAAGGAATAGAAGATGCATAATAAAGATGATCCCTTCTGCTATTTTGAGGCTTTATAACTTATTTTCTGTCTTTTCTGGAATATAAGGATAAGGATCAGTAAAAGCCTGCTAAGTAATGGCAAAGGCCAGGGATCAGAGTACAATACTATTTTTCAGAGATGCCATCCTTATTCCAAGACCATATACTCAATGAATGCATATACCAGCAACAAATTATAGTGAGTTTAAATCCAACACTGGTACTGTGTTGTTGAATAATGGAAATATTCTTGTTAACTTGATAAGCTTTTCATTATTAGATATCATTATTACTATGATGATAATGAATATTAATATTAGTAGTAGTAGAAGTAGTAGTAGTAGTATGTGTAAATATGTTCTGTGAATAGCAGCGGAAGGTGGAGGAAGGTGGGAAAAGAATACGAGATTACACATCTTCCTCTTAATGCACATTTATTGTGTGTAAGGGACAAAGAAGTTAATCCGAAAGATTACAGAAAATTACAGTTACAATCTTTCTTTTTTACTTTCTTTTGAGTGTTTCTGATTTTTTCTCAGTGGTCACAGTTTAGTGTTGTTTTTCAGCTGCTCTTTGATTAGCTGTCAGCACAAAAAACTACATTATTAGGTTAAACAAAAAATACTCCCATTCACAACACATGCATTACATGTGTTGTGAATTAATATAATATATGTGTTCAGTTGTGATATTGTGACTTAGTAGTAGGATTCATCTTTTACATATAATGCATGACAGACAGATTTTCTGTAGTTTGTTTACCATAGGTCTTCCCACATTTACATGTTTGCTGGCAGTAATGTTTTGTCGAGGATATTATTTACTTTATACTAGTGTGCAGTATTTCCTTGAAAAAGCACAAAATAACCCCCCTTTATCCATTTCATTAAACTTAATGAATAATCTAATGTAAACACACAAGGCAAACACCCACATATAGACAGTCAATAGAGTGAATATCAATTAAAAGTTAGATACATACAAGTACATGTACATATGCACCTGAACAGCAGGCTAAGGGCCTGAATGCCCTACAGCACCGGGCCAGTCTCCAAGCATCATTTGTAACACACACACACACCCACACCTAGACACGCACCCACACTGAGACACACACACACACACACACACACACACACATACACATGGCCACACACATCACTCTGTTACCTTGAGGCAAAACGGTTTACATAAAACCTCAAATCTCAGCTGGCTCACAGTGTTGATCAGTGCATGACTGGTCTTGCTGAAGTAAAAGTAGAAAAACTGCTTGATTGGTGAGGGAGAACACAAATACCCACAGATATGATGGTTTACAGTAATGTCTCGTATTTACTGCGTATTCTACTGTGCAGACAAGAATTGTGGGTAATGTTTTCACAAGAACAAACAAATAAAAGTCAGTGAGCCTACTGGCCTAATGGCTAAAGAGTCAGGCTTTGGGTTAAAGTTGAACTTAGCGGAGTAGGAGGTATTGTATGTAATTAGTGGGCCCCTGCATTATGCACCAATAAAATGCAATTGTAGGATTTGTTGTTTTATACATCTTTAATGCCAAATGATGACTGCTGTCATCAAAATGCTGTTTTTTAACAGTTGACACTATAAAATAAATAATATAACGTTTTTGTGATATGTACATGATACTGTAATAATACACTTAGGTCTGGAAATTGCAACAGGAAAACAAGCACACCAATGAGAATGAATATAAAAGCTAGCTATAAAAGCTATCATTGTTTGTGAATCATTAATTCTGGTTTTGGTTTCCTTTATCCTTGTTTAATATGTTTTTCTTTGATCTTTTTTCTGGTAAAATCTGTATGCTGTATGCAAGATAATAAGCTTAAGCTTCAGCCTGCACCTTTTTGGTCAATAATTGGCCAGTTATTGTTCTTCAATTGTTTGTTGTCAGTATGTTTAAAAAAAACCCAATACAAATAAATCATTCAATCAGTCAATCAGTCATTCGTTCAAGCATCGTGAAATGGTTTTCTTAATAGGTGAGCCTTATAAAAAGTGTTCTAATGCATTGTCTACCAAATAGCCAAACACTCATCTCTAGCGAGCTATTTTATACCATGATCTGCTCCAAACTAACTACAGAAAAAAAACCTTCAGTCATGACTTTAAGAGATCATTGTGGAACATTTCAAGAAGGTTTACTTCAAGGGTAGTAGTGCTTTGATGGAGTGCTCCAATTTGTAACTATCTTTTTAAGAGTAGCCCTACAACTGACATTAGTCTTTACTATTTATATGTAGAATATACTTTTTGTTTGTTTGGTTTTTTTTAGATAAAATTAGTTATGAGTCATGCACAGAGGCTTTACTAAACAGTACACTTACGACTGGTGCAGAGGCTAATACAACAGACTTTTTGTAAACAGGGACAAGTTATTGAAAATGGATAAATGACAGTCCTCGGGCAGCAACAGTGGGATAGAAAATAAAACCCAGCAGTTAAAAAAACCTCTGAATGAGGGTTAGTAGAGCGACAACTTCAGAGCATATTGAGGTTCCCACAAGTGCAATAGCAGAAGGAAATCAAAGATCTCACTGATGTGTAAGCTGTCTTTTTAAATAACAATAATAATAATAATAAAAAGTTACGTAAATGTCTGTATGACCCCTGTATCTCTCTATGAATCTGTCTGAATATTCAATCTTTCTTAATAAAAGCACACATGCACATACACACTGTCACATATCTGTGCACGTACCTGGCTTCATCTCAATTGAATCTTAGCCCAGCAGGACTCATTATTCAACTCCTACCTGTACTTTAAACAGAGGGAATTACAAGAACACTGCACTTACGTCTGAATGTAAAGTGCATACCAAAGGGACTAAGTGTGCATCTGTATATGAGTACATGCACACCCTTCGGTAAACACTCATGAACAGGCCTTGAGAATCGAATGTACAACTTAATATAATCAAACCTTCCTAAGGAAAAAAATTAGAGTGGCTCAATCAGTCAGTAATGAATCAATCCAGAGATGTAAAAGACACAGAATACAGGGCATAATAAATCCTCTTAGCGTAAGTATTGTTAATATAATAGAAACTTTAATAAACCAGTCTGCAAACTGAATTTTGTGGTTGGGTTAGCAAGAGTTCTGCACACTGTCATGTTACAAAGTAAAGAGAAAAGATTGTTGGGCTATGAATAATGAATTGTCCTGAAGTTTGCCAAGTTATGTTTGCTCTTTGTGATCAGAAGAGATATAATGATGACAGAGAGATTATAAACTAGATTTTAATGCATTTCAAAAGAGGTTCACAAGAATACCAATGAGTTCAACCCAATCCTTTATTCATATATTAAGCACAAGACCCAGCTAACTGTCTGGTTTTTTTGTGCCTTTATTTTACCTTGAATTGCATTGTTTCCTATATGGAAACTTAAGCATGTTATCAAGTCTAAAAGTCATAAACATAATATATATACATCTTCTTTAAAGATAGATAGTGGAGTATGCATTAGCGCTTTAGTTTATAGTTGCAGGGACAAAAACCTAAATGGCCATTATTAGGGACATTACAGCAGTAGTGTTTCTCTTTGCACCCTGTATAATTTTGTAGCTTTGAAAATTATAGGCAAAGATGATACTTTCTCAAGACCACATCAAGGTGTCTACATGCACCCGCCGGCCTGGATCACATCGAAAGATTCCCAATTTTTAATCCAAGGATGATAATGTGTGAAAAAAAACTTTTTAACTGAGGCCCTGACTTCATCAGACTGACAGACAAGAGGAGGAAGAGATGAGAAAGAGAGGAGCTTTTAGCTTTTCTCTGCTCTTTCAGACAACCCTCAGGTGCGTCCAGAATGTACTAAATCCCTTTAATCTCACATATCAAAAAGCAACTCACTTGCAGCACTTAGCTGTCTGCAACTACTGAAGCAACCTAGGACATGAGGCTTTTTTTCTTTCTTGTTTTTTTTTTTTGTTTCTTTTTTTTACAAAAACTATACTTTATTTAAATTTTTTTATCTTCCTTTCAGGTAAAACAAAAGATTTTTACCACTGCTAATATAATATTCTCTGCCTTGTTTATATGCCTTCAGTTTAATGCACCCTTTGTTGTCACAATAATCCACATTATTTTCTCCTCTGTTTGCTGTAAGATGCAGCTTTTTGTTAATGCCTTATAAAAGCTGCCCCCTTTTTAATTCTCCATTTTCTCCATATTCCCCTGCAGGAAAAGCAGTGTATAGTAATTCACATCAGACAATACTGCTGCACCACAAAGCTTTTGCAATAGTCAGTCAAATGGATAAATTAGTGTCACTGCTCTTGTCCACCTCCTACTGGGGGTTATCTCCCCTTGCATCACACCAACATGAATCTTGTTTGAAGGCTACTGCTGACTATACATGTCAACTAAAACCTGCAGTTTTACAACCATGGCAAAGGTACCATCAATCATTGCATTTCTGGAAGCACTTACACAGGCAAGTAGTAGACAACATTGTACATGTATACGCCTATGCACGCTCATAGCGACACATGCAAAAGCCTGGCACACAATAACAAATCAGCCCTCAAAAAGACACTAGACAGAGATCTACCATTTATAATGAATTTTGAGGCCTGATGCTAAATCAAACAATCAGCCAACCTCATCGTGTGTGTCTGCGTGGGCACTGTCATATCTCAGCAGCCAATGAAGACTGTCAGTCAGGCTGCCATCAAATTAAAAGGATGTGGGGAAGCCAGAAGAGACGAAGCTTCATTCAAACCAAGGAATGAACAAAGACAAACATGTCAGCCAACATCGGCAGCTCGACAGCACACGCCTATCTGGTCGCACTGCTTCAAGATGACGGAAACATTTTGTAGGATGAGATTTAAGACACTTCACATGTAATTACCACAACAACACGTGTAAAGGGTTAGAGCTGAATTAGCATGGCTAGGAGAGACTACAGACATTAAACACGAAAGAAAAGAAATGACAGGTTGATTATAGGCCCAATTTACTATTCAAACACACCCCAAACCTGATTTACTAACAGCGTAAAATGAAAATGGAAACATTCTTTTGTAATCGCTTTACTTTTAAGATGACATGACTATAAATTAAAAGTTCTGATAGAACTGAAGATTGAAATGTACAAAATTACAGATTCATATCTAAGCTATTGTGAATTCACGCAGCCTACAACATGCTTTACACACTATGCTTTTAATCTACAACCACAAACATATTTAAACACAGTTCTTGGTTTGATGCTTTGTGCTTATGTCACTTTTTTTATGGTTGTTTGCAAGCTTGTTAATGCAATTTTCAAAGTGTGCAATTGGTAGAATTGGATATTTTAATGCTAATGAGGAACTGTATGGTGGTCAGAAGTCACTTTTTCGCCCAAATCACTGTACATTTTTGTACACTGTTGGATTTGTGTGGACAATTTCAGGTGTCAGTATGAGACTCAGTGACGGCCAAGGGCGCCCTATAAATCGTGTTTAGAGAACACTTTCACCTGGTGTAAAATCATCACATATGGCCCAGCGTGACTGATCTCCTAGTCCAGCGGTCCCCAACCCCCGGGCCTCGGACCGGTACCGGTCCGTGAGTCGTTTGGTACCGGGCCGCGAGAGTTGAGGCTCAGGTGTGAAATGTATGGTTTTCAGGATTTTTATCGGTTTTCAGCGTTATTTATCGTTAACTCGGTTTTCCTGGGTCTTTTCACGTGTGTTATGAATAAATCTTCTTTTTTTCGGTACCGGTACTAGTTTTATTTTGTTGTATTTATCCGCGACACCTTAAAGGCCGGTCCGTGAAAATATTGTCGGGCATAAACCGGTCCGTGGCGCAAAAAAGTTTGGGGACCGCTGTCCTAGTCTACCTGACACTTTTAGTAACCAACAGATTTTGTTCATTGTGCAGCTTTCTTTATGCATTATTCCTGATTATTATTATTATTATTATTATTATTGTTATTATATTCCTTAAACAGGATACATTCCCCTGTCTTTGAGCATATCTGTAATTATATGAAGTCGGATCTGCTTTGTTAAACTAGCAGTAATAGTCTCTTTTTTATGTTTCATGAGGTATTTCCATATTAAATACAATATTCTTTGTATTAAAATGGGGAAAATTGGGAAAATTTACAATAGAATAGCTGATGAAAGACTCAAAGGCCACAGTTAAATGGTTAGATTGGTTATGTGCCCTTATTAAGATCAGAGGTGAATACAAATGAAATAAGTTGCTGAACAAGGAGTGAAAAGACACACTCATGGACGAAGGACAAAGTAGCAGAAAAGAGCGCCTCTACACCAAGCGTCATCTAATAAAAACACTTGATACTGGGCACAATGTGTCTGGCATAATGGCACATTACTGAGGCACTGAAAGGAGAAAACAGCCCTGTAAAATATGGGAGAAACAGTCCTTGTACTGTACACATCAAACACCGGCGACAAGAAGGTGACAACTGTAAGAGGGACTTCAAGAGATTAGGCAAGCTTACAGTGGTGTGTGCCAATCCTACGTTATAGGCAGTAATCTTAGGTAAGTCATGCAAAAAAGGAGACAAATTAGACGGGAATTAGGGACTAATAACCCAGATAAAGATATCCTGTCTTAGAAGAGACCATTCACAACACCTCCCTGGCCTCCCTGATACCTTTCCTTGATTCCACTGGGTGGATAAAGACCTCCTTGGAGGCCCAAGTTGTCTTCTATCAAGCCAGACAGACACTGTTTTAGTTCATTAAATTGGAGACATGAGCAAGGCCTTGATGGGCTGGACTGTCTATCATCAATTGCAATGTATCTAAATCTCTCTGTCCTTGTAAAGGTAAGTAGAGCTGAAACAAAAGAGGCCTTCTTTCTTTGGGCCAGTGAATTTTATTGATTGTGGCATATGGGTGGAATGAGTGGGAATCAAAAGTAATGCATTGCTCTTGTGTATTTATGTGCAAATTACAGGTGTCATGTTATCATGAATGGAAATTAATCAATTCAGTTGTTATGTTTGAATCTAAGCAGTTTAGTTTTATATTTCTTTTGTATTCACTTTTGCAAAAACATGCATTTCAAAGCACGGCAAATGTTCTTTGGGATTCAATTTTATTTGCAGGGTTTTAAATACACACAACTGTATCAACAGTAATTCATTACTACACAACAAGGTGAGAAATTAAAAGCAGAACCTGAGGAGACAAGTCTGCAGGGAGGCTTAGAATATGCACAAGTGAGGTGTTCTGTTTACTCATATGCTAATTCATCCCCATGCTAAAGCCCACATGTAAAATGGATTTTCTGCACTCTGCTATTAAATTATGAGCACTCACTATCCAGCTGTTTTTTGCTTTATTTCCTATCCACTTTCTCGTGTGCTTAGGTTTATCCACAGTTTATCCACAGTGTTCTTGATTCTCCTTTTATTTTTTTTTATGCTTGTATAAAACATCATTTATAAGGCAAATTATTGCAATAATTTATGCTTGATATCAATCTTTTTACATTCTGTTACACATTTAGGGTATTTTTTTTAGAAATGCTGAAAGAAACTCCAATAATCAGACAACCCCCTATGAGTAAGTGCTTAGGAAACAATGGGAAAGAAAAACTCCCTTTTAACAGGAAGAAACCTCCAGCTGAATCAGGCTCAACAAGGGTCAGCCATCTGCTGAGAGAAGCAGATGGCTGAGTTTAAACAGAATTTTAAAACAGAGTTTTTTTCTTTGGTGGATGTATCACAGAATGGGGAACAGCTATTTGAAACAAACTGGTGGTGTACTGGGTGCTTGTGTTTAGGGCTACACTTCCTCCTCAGAGTCACACAGCCTATGTGAGGAGGGGCTAAGCTACCTTGGCCTGAACCAACTACCAGTGATGGGAATAATGGCATTACAAGTAACGGCGTTAATAACGGTGTTAAATTGTGTTGCAAGCACTCTCTGCTTATGACCACAAAAAAAAAAACAAAAAAAACAAACCCTTTTGTGTTGGTGGAAAAATGTACCATGTCAACCAATCAAAAAATGATATGGCAACATGACATTTGCTTGTTTAGGAAGAGCGGGAAGTTTTAGGAGTAACGGCGAGAGAGAGAAAGAGAGACAGCAGAAAAAGAGAGAGAGCGAGTTTTGAGATGTGAGAGATTTGTGACATTTAGCATGTTTGGAGTGTGTAGTTAATGTGTTGTCTTGTGTAGTTAGTGTTTAGTGTTGCGGATAGTTTTGTGTTGTGTGTCAGAACGCCGAGGTGACTGCTGTCTCCAGGTAGAGAACAGGAGTGATACACCTGCTGCTGTCAGACCTGTAGGTATCAGGTTGTGATGTTCTCCTTTATAGTGGACAGAAATTATTTTTTTGGAGTGACACAAATAATTTGTGTGGCATCTTATTGAATGCAGAACAGCTGATTGTTATGTAAATAGTTTGAAATTGTTATTTAATAAAGGGTAAAAGGTAAATGGCTGTAAATAACTTTGTTGTTTGCAAAAATTGTGCATATGATTTTAAAATTGACAATTTATATTTGAATTTAATGTTTAAAAAATGTAACTTTCTACTCGGATTTTACGTTTTTTGCCTGATTTTAGATCAATTGTGTTAATATAGTATGTCAAAATGAAAACATAACTGTCAATTCAGACATGTTTTGAAACATGGTTGTGCTGAAAAGAATGATACCAAATAAGGCAAAGTAAATAGTTTTTAAAGGTGAAATGTAGAGGTAAAAAAATCAAAAGTAGTCAAAAATGGCCAATTATAACCTGGACCCCAGAGGGTTAAAGATTGTTTTTAAAGTAATGCAATTGTTACTTTTCAAGTAATTAATTACCTTTAGAATCTTGTAACTCAGTTACTAACTCAGTTACTTTTTGGAAGAAGTAACTAGAAACTATAATTAATTACTTTTTCAAAGTAACTTGCCCAACACTGCCGACTACTAGGGTTGGTTAGTTAAAAGGACTTCTGATTAAAGACAGGTCTCCAGTTCGCTGAGTTCGGCCTCCAAAGCCATATTTATTACAAATGCTATTAGTGCTCACAGAGGCAAAGTAATAAATAAACATTTGGCACACTGAGCAGAAAAGTGCCAGTGAGATGGCTGAAGAACTGCAGGGCATACTGTTAGTGGCAGGTTAAGCAAACACTAGGAATATAATCTGAGGTAATTCAGTGCTCTGAAAAAGCATATATGTAGGTTACAGTATAAAACAAGTCATTATCAAAAAAGTCTGCATTGTAACAGATACAACAAGTGATACAATATCACAGTGAGAGCCAAAACCAAGTGAGATCACATAAGGTGGTATTGTGGTATCAGTATTGTTTTACCATGTGGACCATGGTTTTGACTATATAGATAAAGATTCTAATGATATCTTTCAATAATCCATTGAAACACAACTAATATTTATATGCACCCCTTTCAGTCTCATAATAAACATTCCTATGGATGGCTCAGTAAAAAAAAAAAAGCATAGCAAGAGTACCAAAAGTGTTTAGTTTTTCACATTTGTGTTGTGCATGGATAATCCACATCAAAAGCACATTGGTTAGAGCACTGAAATGGAAATGTTTGGGAATTGTAAGAAGTCTAAAACCCATACATCAGTTATATATAATATTTATGTATGTATTTTATATATATCCATATAAAGAGAGAGAGTAGTTATTTATAAGTAAACACAGATGTCTGCCCACACTCATTGTCTTCTCACAGTTACCTAATTTCCCCACAGGGATAGACACTTTTATCTCATCTCATTCAGTATAACGCTCTGCTCTTGATCTGTAGATGTTGCTAGTGGTTGTAATTACAAATGCCACGTGTGAACACAATCTCTCAGAGAGGCACAGGTGATAACCATCTTTGTGAGAACTGGTATCCAGGATTTCTAATTTTTCTATCTAGGTAGCTAAAGGATCTAAAGTAAGAAAAGAATGAATTGTCATAAGGGGATCCAAAGAGATTCATGCCAACAAAATGGTGCTTATATCATAAAAAAAGTTTCTCACTTGTTCTTTTGAAATGAAGTAAAGAGACAAGAAAAACACATTTGTCGGAAGCAACTCTGAGAGCCGTAGAGCACTGAAGAGCATCTCTGTAATCCACTAGGGATTACCGAGATCAAGGAATATAGTTGCAAGATAAAGCTCAACGTCTGTGCAGATTTAAGGTAGCTATTAGTTCTGTTCTCACTTCTATGCCCTCCCTGTGGTACACGCTACCTTACACAATGGTTACTTTGGAGAAAAAAAAACTCAGTTTAGGCTTTTAGAAATGTAAACTTTCACTGAAACCATACATCAGCATGACTGCTGATTTTTTCAAGTGGCAAGGGCCTCCTTATAGATGTATGCTTATCAAGGCAGGAGGTCTATACATAATTAAAATCGATTACTTGCTCAGTTTTCAACTTTCTTCTTTTTTTTAACTGATCTGGTTTGTTGCATTTGCTAAAAGTGCATTTGTGATATGGGATGCCCTTACATTTAAATACAGGCTTTTATAACAAAAGTGATTGTCTAATGTAGAAAAGAACCATGGTTGTGCTACAATATAATGTTAGACAATGTCCATCGCAATAAAAAGGTTTTATTTTTTGACTATAAATAAGCCAGGATAAAGTAAATTACACTGATTCAACTTAATTTAGTGGCAGGGCAGCAATGAACCATCACTTAGTGTTAAATATTGTTACATATGGTTAATTTTGTCATTTCTTTCAGTGGAGCATCAAAGAGCAGTACCAATGATTTTCAAGTATTCTTACAAGATCACATCAAAACACAAAAAACTTCGCTAAGATATAGAGTGGAACAAGATACGACTAACAAAAATCAAATATCTGCCCAGGAAAAAAAGATCAAAATGAGCCCAAAAGAAATCTAACAAAAACAAGGTTAAGTTTAGAACATTTTAGAACATTTCATCATAACACTTTGCCCCAAAGTTTCCAGTAAAAAAAAGGAAAAAAGAAAGAACAAAACAACATATTTACCCACAAGAAATTTAGAGCACACTGAAACTTCAAGGAACAAAGTGTGCAGAAAGATGAAAACAAGTGCACTTCTTCCCTTACTTTCATCATTATCTCAACTTAATGTTTAAGCACAGGCTATAGATGATTACTACAGCTGCTTTGCTGTGTGAACGCACAATTAACGCAATATTACATCAACTGATCCATCTGCATATATTTTATGTGCATATTGTGTGTTTTTGTATTCTAAGGACCAGTGTGAAGTTGTATGCCAGGTGTCTGTTTCACCTGTTTCTGTCCCCTTATTTAGTCCAGGCAGATATATAACAGACTGCCACTCAAGTCATGACCTTTTCTTTTGCCTTCTCACCTGCCAACCAAGGGTCAGGACTAATGAGTGGCAGGTCAGTCAATTGGGAAGCTAGGTCAAACAAAAGGTCCAGGTGACATCCTTCTAACACACACAGCCCTGCCAATGCTGCTCTGCTCACCAGCAGGAAGCAAACCTCTGATATTGTGCTTGAATTAAAAAAAGGGGGAAACTTTAATAGAAAAATTCCACAAAACAGCTGAATGTGTTGGTGCGTGGATGTGTGTGTGCGCACGTGTGTGTGTGTGTGTGTGTGTGTGTGTGTGTGTGTGTGTGTGTGTGTGTGAGTAATGGCTGTAAGGTCAGAAGCAATATCGTAGGCCAAGTCACAGCGGGAACAGGACAGAGAGACAAAGAGCAAGCCATGCAAAAACATTCTTAAAACATTTGACAGATCCATCCCCATGCAATATATGCTTGAATAATTTGTGCAGACTGTGCTATCAGTCACTACGTTTAATGATTCTCCAATGTGTTTGACAAATGTTGTGTGATGTGTGATGAAATAAACCAATCCATTAAAACACGGGGTAAAATGTAAGCTTATATCTTTTATCTGTACAATTATGCACGCACACAAGCAAGAGCAAAAATGGCTCCTGCCGTTTTATTAAACCTGTTCTCGCTCCGATATTTCTTTCTTAATGACATGTATAAATGAATAAGACGGCGTTCCGTACTACACAGTTATATCCGCGCTGTGATGAAACGACACCATGCACCTGAAACTAAAGAACATATTAAATTTGAAATGAGACGGAAAAATGTATCAAAGCAAATTGACTTGCTGTGATTGAGTTTGCTTTATGGCCTCTTTCTTGTACTGTATTTTTTGTCGTTCTTTAGACTTTTTTTTATTTTTATTTCTTTTCTTTTTTAAATTTTAAACACAGGATGCAAAACACTGCTCTGATCTCTTTTCGCTTCACTGCTTCTACTGGAGCTTTGGGGCTTTGTGCACTGACTGTTTACTTTTTAGCAGGCACACAAATACAATGTATTGGCTAAGTGCCAGGTAACCAGGCCAACAGTCAACAGTGTAATCATAGGGTGTATGTGTTGATGTGTTGACATTTTTATGATCCATGACTGGAATTACCACTCCACTAACAAACTCCTTACAGACACATGCACATACACACACCATGGAGGGTGAAGGTGCTGACATAGTCTGAAAAGGCGTTCGCTCTGTTTAAATATTATGAAAACATAAAATGAATAGATCTGCACACTGACTAAACCTGTTTATGTTGTGTGGGAGAGAGAAACACAGTAATATACATGCTGTAGTTCTATGAGTTTAAATCCAGATTTTTTTTAATTTTTTTTTTAACCAGGAAATTTTGACTGACAAGTACAATGTGTGGGCAGAATCAACTCACAATACATGTGAAGCATCTTAACACAAAATGCAAAACACTTTACTCTTACTTGCATAGCGCATAACAGACTATCACTAAAATAATCTAGACCTCAGTCTGTAAACATGCTGTGGAAATTTCTTCACAGTTTGTGGTGCTGAAAATGGTATCAGGGTACATAACACCAGATTCTGTACGTTTGATTAGAGGATTAGAACTGGACACTTTGATAACACAGTGAGTCTATTCCACGCTAGAAGCCTAGGAAGTTAAAATCAATGTCAGGTTATCAGTCATACCCAGGGAAGCAGAGTAGTGCGGAGAAGAAAGATTTAGGAAGGGAATTCTGTATCTAATCCAAATCACAAACTAGAAGTTTATTTTTTTCTTTTACCTGAACCATTATTTGTTACAGTTAATTTCTTAAGGCAGTAATTGCAGGTATACTTATTTGATTTTTTTTCTGACAATGAATAACATTTTTGAAGCCAGTTCTTGCAGGCAATCACAATAGCGCAGTGTTTATCGTATATCCCTAAGTAAAAACATGTATGTCTTTTTATTTTTAAAGATTTTTCTTTATATAAAGATAAAACAATGGGCTAATTAATGAGCTTTAGAAGTTCTGGAGATTGCATTTTTGAACCTGGACAGTGCAAAGTTATGTTTCCACAGCCTTCCTACCATTATTTAAATACAAATCTCACTCACCGCCTGAAGTTAATCAAATTTAAGTTTATCCACTGGTGGTTCCTGCTGCATATGCACTTGTGGACACAAGCATGCTAACAAACAAACGAGCAATTTCCTCAAAAATATTTGTTTTTTTGCGTTTTTTTCTTTCAAGTAGCAGTTCAATTAGCTAGTTTTAACTGAACAGTGAAATTTGTATCAGCTAACAAAATGTAGTCTGAAAAGTTCTTCCTAATTGCACCAACTTTAAAAAATTCTACCTTTTCAACTTTTTTTTTACTTTAAAGTTCTTTAAAGTTTCGTTTGCTTCTGGTATCTTTTCTTTCATCCAAGCCTGATTAGACACTCTGGCAACCTCCAACATTTGGCTTTAGATCAACTCAACCTAATCACCCTGCCTGTCTGCTGCTACCTACAGTGAGCCTCTGTACATACACCTACATGTATGCTCAGTAGCACCTACACAGTAATACAGATGGGACCTGGATAAAAATTCTCTCCCTTTCCTTATTGAATGACCTATTTTTCCTGCACATTGGCATGGATTTAGTATTCAAAATGTGACAAATGTCATAACCCCATTCAAATTCACTGAGCAGGTGAACAACTACAGTTAACTGTATAAGAAAATTAAAGTAAAGGTACACAGAAACAAGAAGTCTGCAGGTCACACATGTGCAAGTCAAGACAAACTCACTGTAAGCCAAACAAGTTCCACCACATTACAGAGCAGAGGGGAAAAAAAATGTGCAATAACTGAGATAGTTAACTGTCAAATCTCTGTGTGGCACTCCCTAGGCCATCTGTAACTTATCCATGTGCTATATATATATATATATATATATATATATATTAGTAAAACTTTATTATTACCATTATTATAATCATGAAAGTGTTATAAGTTGTTGTAAGAGAAAGAGAGAGAGTGGGGGATGTAAACATTTGTGTTTGATTACATTATTTACCTAAGTAAAGGAAATGGACCAGTCTAAATATTGCATCAACCGCCCACATGGAGCGAGAATGGCTTTATACACAGATTGTGCATGTTTGCTTTCACCATATCAGGCAAAAAAACAAATTGTGCCAGAGTAAATAAAAAAAGTGTGTGCATGTGTGCATGAAGGGCTGTATCAATTATCACCGCTTTAAAATCAAATTATACCATGTTCAGCGAGGTGACATGGAAGCAGATGGTGTACAACATAATTAAGGTCAATCTCTGACCCCTTGTTCCTCTTGTGTCATGCTGTCCGAATATATTTAATGTTGTTGTTTTTTATATGTAGTTTAAATGCTGAATACTCCTAGACAAATGTAAATTGTGAATTCAGTAACATTTTCCATCTGGTATTATAGATATCAGTGTATGCATGTATTGCAAAATATTTTCTGATGGTATTTAAAAATTATAATATGCAAAATTCTGCAGAAATAGCAGTCAGTTTCTGAAATCGTGTTTCTCCTGCTCTGTGTAAATAGTCAACAGTGGTCAACAAAGTAAAATTGTGTTACTCATCACATCTGTAGTCATCACTGAAGCTAAACCCACGGGGATCAACAAAAAGATGTTACCTGCAACAGAGAATGAGAGAAAAGACAGCATTAGACGAGCGATGCCTGCATCAAATGAGCTTCCACATGTTGCACATGGATAATTATCTTACTGCGATAATCAATTGTGAGTTTGCAAAAATAGAACTGATAGAGGTTGCCTTGTGTTTACAGCAAACGCGGCTTGGTGGATTTAATTTCCTTTTCGGTAAAATATTGCACACTGTGTCATAATCAAAAAGGAGACAAAGCAAGCTGGATCATATTTAATCCACTATTTATTTTCATAACGGGCAGGAAAACAGTTAGTTGAACAACAAAGGGTTAAGCCTGTCAGGTGAGAACCTGTCTTTATCCCTCCTTTTTGTTTTCTTTTTTTTTTTTACTAGACAGACTGGTTGCCTATTTGGGTTGGCAGTAGCAGCTAAATGCAATCTCCCAGTAACAGAGGTCCTGCTGATGTTTAACCCATTCAGGACGGTGGAGCAGGGAAATCAATCACAGTGTTAGAAAATATATTTATATATCCTGCCAGCTGCTCCCTAACAACGATTCCTGTGGCTGGCTGACATGGAAAGGAAACCCATGGGAGAGACAAAGAGGTCAAACTCATTTAGGGAACATTGGAAAATGTCACACCAAAGATTGTGTTTAAATTGGTGAAGTCTTTAAATGCTTGAACTGTGGTCTTAAAAAAGGCTGCAATTATTATAGAATGACACAAAAATATGGATTTAGGAATGTAGATTTAAAATGTCCCTCAGAGCATTTTGGTAACATGTATGACCGTAGATTGCCTGTGCTCTGATACAATCCTCTGGAGCCTTTCCCGACAACAGAGGATTATGCACATATGTAGTTTTATTTATTTTTAGGCAACAGCTGAAGGACACAACGACCTCAGACTGTCCAAGCCGGGCCTCAAACTGGCAACCTTCTGATTACAAGGCGAACTCCCAACTCTTGAGCCACGATCGCCCCGTGGATAAATAAAACAGGCTTGATGTTAGTTACAAAAGTGACTTGGACAGATTTAACAAAAGGGAGTTTGGGTTAAAACAAAACTTCCACATTCAATGTCAAGTGTTATTTTCTGGGGGTTTTTCTGCCAGTGCATTGTCCATTATTAAAATTCAATGCAAGGCTAGTGAAAAACATCCATACTAAATTATTAAAAAAACTTATTATAAATCATATTTACCAATCATTTTTTATGGTTGTTTTTTTGTGGGGGGTTTTTTGTCTGTTTTTCGTTGTTTTTACTGTGACGAATGTTGAATGAACAATGTTAGAAAAGGGAAACAAACAGCAGTCTGATCTGATCCATCCTAACCTACATAGACTTGATAGTTCTGTAACTATTTAACCTTATTTACACCGTTTTCCAGAGGCTTTTAAGTGATATATACAAAGATTACATAGATATAAAAAATAGACACCCAAACTTTTAACTCAAAATTATTAAAATACATGGCTTGTATTTTACATGTCAAATTTTAGCCATGTGTGTAGCATTTTCCCAGTAAGCGGTTTCAAAAGAATATAGCACTATAGTAAACAACTGCTAGTAAAAGCTCACTCATGCAGTTATTTGGAAAACGTTTTACCTAAAGGTCATGTCATTGTCAGAGGATGTTACCCCCAAATATTCCTGACCTTGAAAATTATTTGAGGCAGAGACTAAAAGATACTCTTTGAGACATGCTGTGGTTTCAGAAACGTGCTTCTGAGAACATGTTTATTTAAAATGTATGACTGCTGAAACCTGACAAAAGAGAGTCGCCATCTGAAACTAAAGGGACTGTCAGGAAGAAACACAACCATGACCCTCGGCCCCATCATCAAGGATAAGCATCTCTGGGTTATTTCAAATTCTGTTTATCAGCCTGGTTCTCTCATTTGCCTTTTCTCTTTTATCTCTGTGTCTTTTCTTCTTTTTTGCACAAATAGCGTGGATGTGGTGCAGTGTTGATCCCCCTCGCAGTGCTAATTAATTGTGACTCAGGGCCACGAAACAAGCCTCTTCATTTTGAACACTGAGCAACCCAGTGTCCAGCACTCACTGCACTTGGTTTTAATGAGTCTCTCTAAAGTCCCTTTACCTCTACTGTTCTCTTTTCTGTTGTGTTTTTTTTTGTTTATCTTACATTTCTTCTCAGTTCATCTCCCTCTGTCAATGGGCATTCTTTGGCATTGCCTTATAAACAAAATACTTGACGCCTCTATCACTAGGGCAATATTCTCAGCAATGGTATAGTCAATGATTGTTTTCCTGATGGCAAAAAGGGGGAAAAACACATTACCACTACTGCTCTTTGTGCTTTTACAGGATTAATCCAGAGCAGCAGCAACATTTTACAGCCAAAGCTGTTAAGGTTCAATAATATTGGCAAGAGGAGTTAAGATCTAAACACACAGACAGAGTAAGCTAAGTTACTACATAGTTGCAGGTTTTTTAGAAGCAGGAGGCAACGAAGACACAGTCAAGCCGAAAGGGCAAGAATGCAAAGATTTTGTGATATTATTGTGAAGTAGGGAGCTAATGACTACGCTATGCAATTCACAGCTGTTCAAGAAAGAGACTTATGATTCGCTAAGTTGCAGTAGGTTGGTTGGTGTAAGTTGGTGTAGAAAACTTTGAGTGTCAAGATGCCATTGTGACAAATCTTGCCATCACGTTCCCTTTCTTGGATATGGGGCATGCTCTTTGCAGTGATTTAAAATACGAAATCAAAATGCACCACCCTTATGCCCAAAAGAAAATACAATTTTTTTCTACTCTAGATATAAATGTGCTTTGATCACCACAGATTTAAACTGACAATTGGATGCACTGTTTGAACACTTTAAGGAATGTTATTTATTTTTCTTTGTTTGCACATGATGTAATTTTTATGAAGTATATATAAGCATATGAAACCAAAAGACAGCCCAGGGTTGACAGCCAGACTTCATTTCCATACCATCTGCACCTTTCAGTGTAAAAAACAAACAAACAGAATGTACATAAAGAATCACTACGTAATCAACACTACGATCCACAAAGTTGCTGTGCTGTGTAGCTGCTTTACCTCTGTGAATTTTTAGTAGAAGGGGTTTGGGGTAAGATTCCGGAGACCTGTGCCACTGCAATAATTTGGGCTAATATTCCTCACCTATAGTACTATGGTCAAAGTGGGCTGGCCTCGGCCCCTATGCCTCCTCTTCTTCTCTCTCCTTTTACAGAAGGAGAACAGCCAATATGTGCCAGAGCAACATATCCTTCCCTCAGATAATGGAATTGCCTGGCTGTAATAATAATTTGAATTTCACACTCTGCTGCCTCGTGCAGAGGGATCGCTGGAGCAATGGCATAAATTAGCCTCCATGCACGGAGCTGATCGATGACTGCCCAGTCCACCACCTATTGATCTGAAACAACTCCTAGGGATGCAAGTGTACCCTGCATCTGTGCACACATATACATCCACACCACAGTTTTCTTCACCAAAACTTAGCAGGAAAGGGTAAATGATGTAGAGATGAGAGAGAGATTAAAGGAAAAAAAGAGAACAAACATTGATTTGGATTGATTTCTAAATGCATTTGGAACTCAACTGGAAGGGTGGAATGCCATCTTTTCAAAAGGAATTCCCTTATATTGAAATTAAGAAAAGTGGAGCGTGCGGGGCAGAAGACCCATGTACTGTGTGTGTGCAAAAACTTCAAGTGATGTTCATCTGCTTTGAGAACTTCTGAATGAAATGACCATAGCATGCAATCCTCATTATTTTCATACTCATCAAACACTATCATACTGAAAGAGACCATAACAACCTTATCCGCATAAAGATTTTTTATCACTGCATAAAGGCAATCTGTCAGATTATGTACAGATTTGAACGACCCTTTCACCAGCCTTTTAAGAGAACAAGTGGATCCAAACCGTGCAAGCAAAATGCTCTCCGCAGGAGAAATTACGAGTGCTTCACAGTTTTCCTTTAATTTGTCACATATCAGTATTTCCTAATTAATGCTGCATCAAGTTGGACTTTTTAAAATATAGAAAGCATTCATAATATATTTTTATAACAAGAGAATATAATATGCATGTTTACGTGCTTCTGCTCAAATGTCTCCAATTTACATAAACATTTTATGGTGGTCGTTTCAGTCATTATGCAAATGTCCTGTTTAAAAGGTTGGGGAAACCTGCAATCAGCTGAGACTGAAGAAGTCACTCATATGAGTGACGAAACATTTCTCCCACTGAAGACGCGACGTCCAGATGAAAGGGATCAACTTTTTCAGGATTCATGAGCGGTGATTTCAAACAGATACTTAAAACAAAATCATATTGGCTAGTTTAAAAAGAAATCCTGAACATGAAATTCTTAGTAAAAATGCTATTTTCATTCAACTTTCATGATGGCTTCAGTTGTACCACAAAAACAAAAATACCAATAGACAGTTTAATTAAAAAAAATAGTTTATGGAAGAAGAATAGCAAAAATAGCAAAACCCTAACCTTAAGAGTAATGAAGACGGGCTAGGTGTTGTGTCCACATGCCATAATTGGTAGTCTGATACAAGATGGTTAACCAAAACCCCTAATCCTAATCTTAACACTGCTAGACAAAAACAGGGGTTAGGCACTCAGTATGCTAATACTGCAGGAATTGAAATATAAATGAATATGCTATATTGTTGCGTTTTAATACTTCTTAGTGTATTTTAAACTTAACCTGAATTATAAAACTGCTCCAGGACAATAGGTCTTGAAAGGGTAAATAGATGAGGTCTTGAAATTGAAGAATATGCACATACTTAACAAAATGTGTTCTGTTCGATACCTAATGATATGTTTTTGGTTTAGTTGTTTAACCTGCTTAATCCGGCATTAAAGTTAAAGGAAAATAACATTTTCTTCATTTTTCCGACAAAGAATTTTATGTTAAGAACAATTCTATGTTTTATTTTACATTATTGTGAACTATAACAAAAACATTTAGAAATTGTCAGAAGTTATCTTTTCTAATGTGAAGTTTTTTTTTTTATTAGTGTGCTCAAATATTGGACTTGATTATTTATTATTTTATTGTATTTTATTATGTACTGGACACAAGGGCTGGATTTTTTTTTCATATTTTAAATTACCTCATGTTCAAACGTTTTTTTAATGCATCCTAAATTACAGATTCTGATCCACCTTGATGATAAGATAAATCAACGATCTATATATTTATGTTCAAACATGTTCGAAAAAGTGCATTGAATGACCTTTTTTTAAATAAAATTTTATCTGAAAAGTATTTTATATATGAAACTAACATTTCACAGAACTTATTATAATTTTTTAAACTGCAGACCATAAAATTTTGAAACAAATTGGAAATGGTCGGGCAAAAAAACGTTTTAAAAATAGGGGATGGAATGACCCATTTCCTATATTACAGAGTGACATATGTGGACAAAAGAAAAAAAGAAAAACATCTCCACAAATTCCTTCCTAATTTTTACTTCATTTTAAATTTTGATGCATTTTTCTTGAGGCCAGAATGTTGCTAAGCCTGCCTGGAAACTCACTCTGGAGCTGTACTCCAAATAAAAGTCATGTGTGCTTAAAACAACAAACTCAGGGGAAGAACTGTGACATTTTGGTATGAGCAAACATGTGTTGTTTTTTTTTGGGGGGGGGGGGGGTTTGGTCTTCTTTCTATACTTTTTCACCAATTCTGCTAAAAAAAAAAGAAAATTACTCTTGCAATTTACATGCAGCCTAAAAAAGGAGCTATGAAAAACAATCATGAAAAAGTTTCAACATCAAAGATAAAAATTATCTTAAAAATGAGAAAGAGAATAGAGAGAGCTCCTCCATAACAAAAGCACACTCACACTTACTCACACTTACATTTCAAAATTATCTAAATCTACAACGACAACGACACTCAAATGTAGACACACTAATTAACCAAGTTCATCAAATGAACCACTATGCAGAACTAAGCACATCTGTGAGCACGTTCAAAGCATCAACCCAGAGTGAATGGGCGAAAGACGAGGGAAACTATATCCCTGTGGAAAAAAAGGGGAAAAATCACATGCTGAGCAAAAATACTGTGCTGAAATATTGAAAAATTCATCAAATTCACAAATCGATAGACCCGCAAGAAGCCAAATCATCCTGACAGGAGAGGTAATTTCTCTGACCTTTCTACAGGTCTGTAAGAGAGTCAGGGACATTGGGACCAATAATGATGATAATCAATTCTCAGTTCAGGCCTTTTCCCCATATGTGTGGGCAGGTTTTTTTTTTTCTGCACAACGCAGAAAGAGCACTGCTCATATCTATCCACATATCACGCTAGGGGGTGGAGGAGGGGGTCCAAGACTTCAGGATAGGGCTTATCCTGAGGCAAAGCTGCATGGCAGTACTAAAGGACATCTCAGTGACAGCTTATTAGAAGCCTGCTCATTTTAAAAGAAACTGTAATTTTATGGGTGCAGTTAGGTAGTGAGAGCTGTAGCAAATAGTTGGTTATACGGTCTCTAATTACAGTTACAGTCAAATTACCAACTGGTTCTTTAATGATCAAACTCTACCACGAAGATCATTAAAAGTTTTACATACTGTATATGCTGAATACCCTGAGAAATGCAATAAGATACTCTGTATAATCAACATTTTTCGGACTTGCTGGTTAGGTCTCCGTGATTCATGCCCGTTACAGTCAGATGCACCGATTTACTTAAACAAGTTATTGATATAATTAAGCATAAAACAGAACACTATTTATGGTAACTGTGATAAATTGATAAATTAACTTGAAAATTGAGCATAAACATACCAGATAACAGTACAGTGGGCTCTGAGTGTGGCAAACAACTTTAATAGATTAAAAAAAATTACATATGGCAAACTAGATGTTTTCCCACATTTACAAAAGTTATCTTTCAAAACAGCCAAAACAGCACCATATTCTGCTGAAAAAGAGACACAATTAGACAGAGAGAAAGCCAGTGAGAGATTACAACTGACCTCCCAATCTCTGTCGACATGAAATGCGACACAAGTGTCTAACGGTCATGCTTTTTGCTTTTTCTGGCATCAACAGTCCCTTTTTTTAAAAAAGAGATAAAAAAAAAAAAAACAGTTTTGATAATGCACACCATTTTTTTTTCTGCATTGAGGAAACACACAGGGTAATTGCATTATATAATATAACAATATACGCATTATCTGACCAGTAACTGAAGGAGTCTCTGTGTGTCTGACATTCTGACTTTTTTTAATCTGATTTCCTTCAAAGCCAGCAGGCATCTCTGAAGACCTGAGTGAGTTAAGTGTCAAAATGTTATGATTTTTCAACAAGGCATTCTCAACTTTGGTTTAAAGTAGTTTTTAGGTGGATATTTATTAAGCTTCCTCACAGTAGTAAAAAAAAAAAATCATTCTCACCACATATGATTTGTCAGTATTGTGCATTAACTTGCCAAAAAGAGAGCTTTCGTTGAAAACAAACTTTTTTTTGAAGGTCAAGTGAATCAGCTAAGCTGTAACTACAGAACCTGCCCGAAGAATTGCTCAGTTTCTCAAGTGTGAATGAATTTCATGAAGTGCTTACACAGCGTGTGATGGACTCAACAAAAATACAGCTTCGTGGGCTAGACTGTAGTAGCAATAACAAATACCAGGCATTTTGTATCTATCAGCAGTGACACACATACACATGCGTACCCATGTGCTGTATGTCTGCTATAAGTTTAAAATAAATGAATACATGCATGTCTGAGTGACATTCTCCCCGAAAAGGAAGCTGTATTTTAGAAATACTGTGCAGTGAAATTTATGTGAGAAAATTCCAGGAAATTGTGCAGTCCTATGACCCATCAAAGCAATTTGGATTCTGGATTTTACTTTTGCATCTTTAGAATCACTCTGTTTAAATCCAGGATTGGACATGTTTTAGCATACTACATGTACTATTTTACCTGCATATTTTATCTTCATGGTGTAACACAAACACTCATGAATACTGCCTCAAAGAGAAAATGGAAGATCATTTTCTGAAGATGTTCAGAAAAGAGCAATTGGGCTGGCACTTCTTTCTGGAGCCATTTGATAAGCTTTTGATCTTTGTAACTGTGAATGTTACTTTCACAGTTACAAAACGGAACACAAAGACTTCACCAAAAGCCATCACATCTGAGTGATGCAGTTTGCTGCAAGACCAGTCAGCTGAGATGGATAGTATGTCCTTTGCGATCAAACTGAACGAGATTGGCTTTTTTTTTCTGCGCACATTTTTATTCTATAGGCTCATTAAGTATCAGAAGAGGGCTGAGCTGTTGCACAGTTGATAGCCACTGGGTCGAACCATGAATTGAAGGGGTATGTGGAAATAATGCCAACCACATTATTTTTCTCCCATCTCTGTCCGACAGGAAAAACAGCTGAAGGGCATGAATAGTGTTAAGAATTCTCTTTCAACCTCTCAGCCATACTGGGCCACGTCCTCTCTGTGGATCACATAGAAGCGAAATCACACAATCTTATTCACAATTATATATGACACTGTCAGAAACATGAAAAAAACATAAAAGAACATATGATGCACTTTCTGAGGTAAAGCACTATAAATAGCAAACACTGAATAGCAAACATGTATGTTCTTTCTCTCAGACCAATTCATTTGTTGTTTTACACACAGAGAAATATTAGTTCACAAATAGCTGTTTTAATTTTTAATTGCAGGATCACAAACACATCACCTTCTGTGTGACCACTTCTGTGATTATTTTAGTGACCTTTTATTAAAGTGTGATGTTACAGCATAGGCATCCTGTTGTTAACCAACTGTCTATCTGGCTTAAATCAAGGATGGTATCAAGTGCCGTGAGACAACTGATGCTGTGAACTGGCACTATTTATTAAATAGAAATGAATCGAGCTGCATTGAATCGAAACAATTTGTTTTGATGTTGCATGGTTCACTGGTATTGCAGTTCCCATATTAAAGACGGCAGGATTAATGAATGAACGAATGAATACAAAATACAAGCTGTACTGTACTGACTTAAACACTGATGTGAACTGCTGATGTCAATCTATTCAGAGGTTTCCCTCTTCACTTGTTCTCCCCTGCTTATCAGTAATTAAGCTAATAAGCAAAGCAGAACACTTAACTTAAAACCCACCCACCTAAAACCCTTAAAACTTTAATCTCCATGTATGGAGAAATCTCAACATTGTGGCTCCTAAGTTAGCAAGATGTGCATCCTGTTGCAGGCTTCAAGTCAATGACTTACAAGCTTCTGTGTGATTACACCATATGGTGTTTCTTAATGAGGAGGTTCTGGGTGCTGATATCAGTATTCTACCCTCACTTCCTCTCCCCACAGGAAGACACCCCCCTCCCCACTCATAAGGAATTCACCACACGTCGGTGGCCCACTTTGTAAAAGAAAGTCTCCTTGAATCATTGAAGCTGTGAGTCTCTGTTTCAGTCAATCCTCTGTGCACTGTGGGAAGCTTATTAGCCAAGCTGAGGCATTACAAAAGGATTTAAAAAAAAAGAGAGGAGCAATTGTCTAAAGTCCTATACTAGGAATGTTTTTTCTCAGCCCATGACCTAACTCAGGTGCATATCTGGGAGAGACGAGATTAGAACATTATGCTGTGTTTACTTTCAGAAATACATTTTCCAGTAAAGGCCAGATAATACATTTACCAGTTTACACAATTAAATCAGGCCTTCAGAAGATAAACTACAAACAGTAAATAATTTTAGGTTAAATTATGCCATTCTTTACAGCTCTGGTACGCTCATATCTGGAAGTGGGTAAACAAATTTTAATTGAGATCAAAACTGAAATTGAAATTCCTGTTTTTAAACATGCAACATGTGCCGGGGTGCTGTTATTATGGATGGTGTCACTCTTTATACAATGGAAACTGAAATATTAAACACATATATACTCAACACACACACAGAGTTGGGTTTCCATCTCTTTAGAAGACATAGCGATGACTTCGTTACATGAAGACTTATTCTACCTGCAACCATACCTATCTATGCTTGACCAACCCTTCACCTAGCCGTAACCCTAATCTAATCTTAAACTGCCCTAAAAGATCCATCCATCCTTTTTTCCTCACTTATCCAGTACACAGGAAGGCTGGAGCCTATTCCAGGTGTCACAGGACAAAAGGCAGGGGTCACTCAGAACATGTTACCAATCTGTCACAGGGCTAACACATAGAGAGAGCCAACTATTCACATCTACAACGAATTTAGAATCACCAGTTAACCTAACCCCATGCATGTCTTTGGACTTTGAGAGGAAACTGGAGTACCTGGAGATAGCCCACAGAGGCATGGGGAGAACATTCAAATGTGGCAACCCAAGACTTTTTTGACACCACCATGCCCACCTAACAGCTGTCTTTATCTTAAATGTATTTTATTTTTTGTTAATCAGCTCTAAACTGTACTTTGATACCATTTGTTTCCAATGCAATGTTGGCATTCACTATTTTTATAAATGTGGGAAAAGTTCCACAGGGAGAAACATGGATGCAATAACATGCTGGGCCGGAGAATTCAGCATCTAATAGAATTCTATTCGGTTGCAGACGGTAAAGCACGAGCTTGAAAACTGACAGCTTATTTTATAATTTAAGGGGGACGAAACTGCAAAAATGAGTCCAAAATATTTTCCCCAGTCTCCTGGCTGTTCTTACTAACAAGGTGAACCCAAAACAGTTAGTCTCACCTTTCGAAAAGGGCAGGTGGGAAACATTTCTATCACACCCCTTCGTCTCATAAATAACCCAGTTGAATAAATTACCCTGTTCATTTGACGTTTAACCAGATAATTACGTGGTGCGTTGCAGAGCCGAGAGCTTGGTAGCAGGGCAGCTCTCTTCTTGGCTTGCCAATGGCTGCTAACCCAGCCATGACATTGGGCGCTCCTCATCAATCTTAATGAGGCCGGCATCACCACTGGACTTAGCAATGAGTTTCACCGATGCACACACAAGGACATGAGTGACACCCTCATATACTTATGAATATACGTGTTTTGGAATGGGTAATGGACTTGTAGGTACATGCTTAAAACACCAAAACTGTTGTTGCAGATTTACTCAGTAGTCTTAATCAAATCAACTGAATTTGTTGGAGTTACATATTAAAGGATACAGAAATGCATCTATAAATTTACTTGTGCATAAAATGACATCATGATTTGGGGTCACCTTTTCTAGAACATAGACATACTGAATGTCATGCATACATAGACCGTCAGTATATGTGAATTACCTGCTAAGTGGACCTGAAACAAGTTTATTTATTACACCGTGTTTATTTGCGCTCATGTTCAATTTCTCTTCTTTTTTCACAAAGCGCCAGCCTTCAAAGGAATCATCTTTCAGCTCAATGTTCTTGACTTTTTAATAGAGCAAGCACTTACTTACGTGAGTAAATACACCTGCCAGTGCTCTTTACTGGTGTACTATTTAGAACTCAACTATCTTTCTGAATCTAAAATTGTAACGGGGCGCCATTAATATAATTTTTCAATCTGTCTTTGCAGTCTTTTTTTCTTTTTTTTTGAAAACTCAAGAAAATGAATCAAGTGTTTAAAGAGCAAAAACAACCTTAAACATTAAACATTGTTAACAGGAAATTATATTAAAAAATGAATGTTTTCCTTGAAATGCAAGATACTAACTCCAAATTGATCTCTGATGCATTCATCAGAGTATGAATGTGCATGAATGGCAGTTGGGAAGCACTAAGAAACTTAGAAGAATGTGGCATGTTGTATAGAGCGCTTTGAGTACTCCGGGAGAGTAGAAAAGCGCTATTTAAGATTATGATTTAAGATTACGATTCACTGTTTTGCAGTAATATATTTGATCAAAGTGTGTGACTTTGGCTCTACCTGACACTGATTGCACATGGAAATTTTCCATCTAACAACTAAAAACAAATAACAGATTTGAAGCAGGACATGGGGCTTTGCAAGGTTTAACACTGGGTTTTCAGGGTTATATATAAGTGCTTAACTTGTTACTGGGGTAGTAACATGATGTAAATCTAAATTACTCATTACGTACAAATCCTAGTATCCTAGTAAATCCTAGTACAGGCTTCTGGTGTCTTTTCATATCACACTGAGCTTTAGCAGCACGTAGCACAGGCTTGCATTCATGTTTACAGCCATACATATCCACATGTGCACACACACACACACACACACACAATACAATACACGAGCACAGAAGCTCTGTGGTTCTGCTTGTGTATGTTACATGTGCTGGGAGCAAATCACTTTCAACTGCAGCAGGTTGACATTGTTCGGCACCAAATGTGAACAAATTAAATGAGGCAATTAAAGAGTGAATAAGCCAGCGTTGATAATTGCGACCTGATATGCCAGCAGCAATCATAATGAAGCTGCCATTCTGTTCAGCCTGCCTAGTAATATTCCACAAGCAACCACAAGATAGCGCATGTGTATGGGCCGCTTAACTTGAACTCTGAATTCACTTCTTTACACGCGTCGCATCGGGTGGACTTCCGATATCCCCATGCCAGGATCTGTGTTATGTGGTGTATATGTGAAAGTGCTTGGTGAGAATGAGTTTGTAGTTGCATGCATATATATATATATATATATATATATATATATATGTATATATATATATATATATACAGATGAGGAGAGGAGCCAGTGTGGCAGAAAATTGAGACGGTCGGCCATTTTCAACTCTCATCCCTCTCAGTTTATGGCCCGTGAAGTCTCTTGTCATTGTGACTCACCATAGAGCCAAGTTAACAGGGCCTAGCCTTGCAAGAGGTATTACTCTTCATCATTAGCCCACCTTGGATACACCATAATACACAGTCAAGATAGAAAATAATTCCGACAAACCCTGACTAAAACAGCAATGATGCAGACAAAACAAAAACTTAATTAACCAGTTTAGCTTGTTTGTTATGCAAGCTTGTGTAACACACAAACACACACACACACACACACTTTTGTAGGTCATGCAGTAAGGCATGATACACAGCCTTTTCATGTGGTTTAACAATATATTTTAAGCTTGCTTCCACAATTTTTTAAGCAATAAAAGACAGAAATAAAACTGACTTGCTTGTTGTTGATTTAGATAATTGTAAACTACATGTTTTGAGGCTTTTGACTGTTATTCAAGCACAACTTTTTTTTTCACTGATATTAATAGATTCGGTTTTTCACCTTTTTATTATATTACTGGCACCTGATCTGGCACCAGAAAAGTTTTTAAAGATTTCTAATTCACCAAAAATAAGCTACAACAATATCCAATACAGCAGATTGCCATCTTTGGTTATTGCTGAAGTATTGCAAGGCTTTAACAAACTTTTTTTTCAAATAATAAGTGTCTACAATCACAATTTTAGGCACATAGACATTAAAATAAATACCTTTGTGGTCAAAATTCAAGATCAAAGCAAACTGTGAACTTGATCTTGCAAAGTTTTATTGAAAATGTATAAAAATGTATTGAATCAGTTTGCACCAACTTTATGTGATTTAAGAAATCCAAAATAAAGTATTTCAGTTAGTGTAGTAGCTTCAGGAAAGCCAAAAGCCATTATAGCATAATCTATTCCACAAATACAGTAAGAGTGTTTGCTCATTTTCTTTTCAACAAAGTGACTTGGTCAACTCAATGACGTAAAACACACTGAAGACAAACCGAAATTTCAAAAAAAGAATCTAATCTCTAAAAACTCAGACACGTCATGCTTTGTGCTACCTCAATCATCCTTGCTGCACTGCTGCAGTAAACAACCTAGCCTTGAAACTCTCTGTTTTCAAGCCTACCACTTTCACACACTCTCAATCTCTTCTCCTGTCACAGGGGAATCGGGCAGTCAGTGCTGGCCAGCCGCCATGCAGTCCCACTCTGTTTATCTGTTTGTAATCGGTGCCTTTCCTCTGCAGGGACAAATAGAATCCAATCAGTCTAGCTAAGCAATGACAGGGTCACAGGCCTGACACACTGGCCAGCTATCTATTTGTCAATAGTGTCAAATGGTGGGGTGGTCCAACGTGTTGCTGGGCCATCACATCAGTCTGGTATATCACTGACGGTAGGGAGAATGTGGGGAAGAGAGACAGCAAGACACAGATAAAGTGCCAGAGAAAAGAAATACACACTGGAATACTGAGCATAGGGTTATCAAGATAAGCTAAACTTGTTTGAAAAAGCTGTGCGGGCAAGCACGCCGATATGATTGAATGCACACTCACCAGCATACAGACAAACACACATACTGTACTTTTAATCCTTTGACAGTGAATAACAGACATGGAAAAGTTATAAAATATAAGTTAAAAATATATCTAGAAGTAAGAATTAAATGATAAAGTTTCCCATACACAGCATAAACACAGCAAATATCAATTGTACAAACACACACAAACTCGGTCACACTCTCAGTGTTTGTTTTGCAGATATATCTATTTCAGGGAATGTCATCTGTCATCCTTTCGTCATCCTTAAGGGGAACTGTTAGACACAAGAGTGGGTAAAAGCCCCATTTTTGTGTGACCTCTATTAACAACACCTGGGGTATCTTTGTGTGAAATGAGCAGCGTGTGAGTTGGGACTTGAATGAATCAGGCAAAAAAAGAAAAAGAAAGATAAAAACACATTTGTTCTTCCCTTTCTCTCCATTCTTATTCAAACTAGGGCTGGGCCATATCATACCGTTCATGGTAATACCGGTATAATGTTGGGCAACGATAAGAAAATGAAATATCGCGATAGAATATGGGTAAAACGCGCATGCGCAGTGCCTTTGTTTTCATACGCACATGGCGGCGACGGAGAATGAGAAGGGCGAAAGCGGATCGTTGAATGAAACGGATGAACCAGAATTAGTTTGTAAAAATGCTGCAACTTCAGTGGTGTGGAACTGGTTTAGCTTTCGTCTGTCAGATACACAACAAAGCACTATTTTTGGTAGAGCATGCTAGCGGGCCGTCGTTATTACCGTGTTTTTTGGAAAATACGGCACACTTAAAATCAATCCTTTGATTTTTCTGAAAATCGACAGTGCCCCTTATAATCCAATGGGCCTTATGTATGAATTCTGGTTGTGTTTACTGACCTCGAAATTATTTTATGTGGTACACAGCGCTCGAAAATCTGTCAAATGTTTTAGTACGGCTTTGCTAAGCTATGAAGCCGCACCGCTTGATGGATTGTCGGAGCATTACGGCTATCGTAAGCAGGAGCCTCGCGGAGTGATATATACTGTGCTTCAACATAATATTACCGTATTGTGTGTGTGTATGACCTCATTTTAAGTTTTGTGGATATTATACATGGTTATGCTGAGGATATGTCGGCCAATTTCCACTGGAAATGCCTTTTGGTTAAACTGTCAGCAAAGAATTTGCATTTGCACTGTTAAATTTTTATACTGTATAACTTTAATGCACATAAAAAACAGCTGCTTGTTTAAGTGAAAATACATTGATGGGGTTTTTTTGCACTAATAAAGTTGAGGAGTTGTAAAGTATTTTATCTTTTGTCAATTATATCGTCAGTTATATCTTTATCGCAAATTTTCAAATGTATATCATGATGAATATTTTTAGTCATATCGCCCCGCTCTAATTCAAACTATTAATAAATTAGTTATTTTTTAGATGTCTATGGTGGTAACTCTCAGTTGTCTCATGTTGGTATTTATAATAGTGCTTGAGTTTCCAAAGATAAAGAGCCTTCTACTTCTATGTCTTACAGCTCATGGTCTTTGCAGCCTTTGAGGGAAAATCTGTTTTCATTGGAAAATGGAAGTGCATAAACAGACCTTGTACTGTTCAGCAAGAGAATCAAAAGTTTTTTCTTCTTTTCTTTTTTCTTTTTTTTTTTGCAAAATGAGAAATTATAAAACCAAGATAGGAACTTTAAAAAACGTTGTTTTTTTTTTTTTTTTAATATATTTAATCATTTTTCATCTCTCTGTGTTACACAGTTGTCATCAGAAGTTTACATATGCATCATGAATGGTATGGTAATTTTGGATTTTAATGATTTCTTCGAACAGCATACTTGAAAAAAAGAGGACTGGGTGCACACGTAGAGCACCCAAATGCCATCTGGAAAAAAGGTGAGGCTTTCACACCTAAGAACGCTGTACCATCTGTAAAGTATGATGGTAGCAGGGTCATTTTAAATGAATCCTATCAATTCTGCAGAGAGGAGTGGTCAAATATCCAACCAGAATTACAACAGAAGCTTGTTGATGGCTATGAAAAACATCATGTAGAGGTGCAAAATGCTAAAGGACATTTAACCAAATACTACTGGGGGGTGTATATATCTGAGACTAGATATATACTGTTGACCCTGTGTGGATTAGAGAAAAACAAAAATATATTCACACCGTTGAGCTTAGGTCTTGTTATTCGAAGAATGTTGTATGCTGTATACATACATAATTACTCCACACTGTTGTACAAAAGCCTGTACTGTTTCTACAGTGACATGGTAGCAGAAGTTGGAAGGTTTATTCTGTGCGGCACCGATAATTCTTTAGGCGCTGGCAGCATTATAGGCAGTTAGCATCAATAATTAGCTCACTATAAGCAGTCAATATAATCCTGAAAGATTTATGGCGTCATAGCCAAATGTATTGTGACTGCTCACCCTGATGATAGACCTCCAACAGGTAAATAAATCATTTAGTGCTGGATGTGACTGGGATATGACCATGCACATATATAACCCCGCATATAAACACCCTCAGATACACATACATATAAGTTACACCTAAAATCCACTGTTAAGCAGAGAACAACAAGAACTACAAGTTTTCAAGAGGAGTACTGTTGTAATATTTATGTAGAAGATACCTCACAGTGCATACTTTTAAGTGTGTCGCATTGACTGCTTTGATGTTTAAAAGAAAAAGTGTTACATTAGAATAAATTGTAAAAGGGATCATCAAATAAATTCTACAATTTTTTTAATTGTCCATTATTTTCACAATACTCAACATTCTAAAAGATACTAGATTTGAATATTAGAAGTCATAGCACTTTGCAACAAATACGCAAAATACATTATTAATGCGAAAAAACAAAACAAAATTAGGTGTGTTCTCCCTTTTCATGCTAACATCCCACTATATCCTGTGACACGGGGCAGACCTTTCCATTTAGATCTTCAAATTCTATTGGCCGAAATGTAAAACCCTAGTTCCTCTGACATACTTGTTTCCACTCTGCCCCAAAGAGGAAAAGGTCACTGCAAGTCAATTCAAAGTTGTTGTTGTTTCATCCTCCGTACCTTTAACCTCACACTTCTATCTTAGAGGGTAACAACAGCATCAGTCAAAGAGCTTCACTGGGTCACTGAATGATCTGATGAGGTTGTAAAAAAAGAAATAATAATAATTATTATATGCTAAAGTGATCAGATACAAAGCCTGGTGGCAATCGATAGAAAAATATCTGGAAGAATGAGTTCAAAAAATGGAGGATAACCTTTCTGTGGTCTGAAGTTCTGAAGGATTGTGGTATTTATTTACTTATTCATTTCATTTTGTTTTTTCCAAGTTATCCATTTTGATTTTTTAATTTATTGCTCTGCGTTACATCAAGAGATTCGCATGTGTAGATGTGAATCATAATGAAATATTGAAAAAAGAAAAATGAAACAGCGACCTTAGGGAACCTTAGTGCCAACAGAATCAGATAAATGAAATACTGAGATAAAGTTTCAGTTTGTTGGGGATGATTTGGGCTGATAAGGTGAATGCAGTTTTACAAGACCATATCTGCCTTAATACATAGCTTATCCAGGGATTCAAAAAGTATTGTTGGAGCTGGATACCTGCAGTAGTCTAGTCAGCTTTGCAAACTCTTCAAAATGTGGTGCATTTATCAGACATATGTATATAAAGGCAAGGAATTTAGTATTTAATAATAATCAAGTAACCTCGCAATCTCTGTCAGGGTGTTTAAAACCAACAAACGACAACTAACAAGAATATATTAGAAAAATATATTTTTTAAAAACACACTAATGAATTCACCCATGATACTCTAGTTAAGAGAAATATCAGTGTTGCAAGCGACGCCTCAATAAATGGTTCTCACTCTCTGAAAGCAAATTTCACTGGGCACTGAATCGTAAACAATTATTTCACTCTTATGGGATACATGGCGCAGAAAAGCAGCCATTTGAGTCAAAGTGGAAGTTGTTGCGTGGGAATAAGAGGTGGTGTCAGCGATAAGGGAAGAAGAACAAGATAACCCTGACTGAACAGAGCTGAGCAAAGTTAGGTGTTATCACCTCCTTTCAAAAAGGGCGCGGCAGAGAGGGAGATGGAATGAGAGTGAAAGAAGAGGCGGAAAAAAGAGAGAAGAGCAAAAAACAATGAATGGAAAGTAGAATATCTTGGTATTACAAGACACACATGGAAGGTGATATAATTAACATGAACAGGAATGAGGGACTGGGAAAGTGGCAAAAGAAGAGGGTGACAAAAAATATCAAAAAGAATGACATAAAGGAGATGGAGAATAGAAGAAAGTACAAGAGGGAAAATACAAGAGGGAGAAAGAGTAAAGCAAGCGAGGCAATGAATGAGTAAGTAAGAGAAAAACAGGAAGAGGGCCAGTGTGATAAAGGTAAAGGGAGGTCATTGAAGTGCGTAACAACAGCATTATTTAAACAGTAAAGATGGCCAAAAGCATATAATATGAAGGGTAGGTAAGGATGATGATATTAATGGCACTGGAAGACCCTCAGTATATGTCAGTATACTGTCACTGTACAATTACACCCACTGAAGAAACGTTAAGCATCTACTGACATACTACCAAGCCTGAGGTCATTTACAAATGACACAGCACATTTTTTTTCTCGTTTCAGTCAGAAGCAGTGAAGCCGAAGCTTGATGTGTGCTTGGATATCCGTGCATTCATACTGTAGTTATCCCCTATTTTGTATTAAAGTTAAATAAAATCAATGCACTGATCTGCTTTCAGTTTTTTACTACAAAAAATCAACAATGTGTGAGCTTTGTTTGAGAGTTTTCTTGCAATTTACCAACCTAAACTAAAATGCCTACGTTATTAAGTAATCTAAATAACTTGAATGAAGCATGTTTGCTCTTTTATATCTACTTTAACTCATAAAAAAGCAAATTTCTGCTTGTACTGAGTGTCTTGGCTTGCTTTGGACTTCTGCCTTTTGACCCCCAGAGATTTTTGTTTCTTTTCCCCCCCATTTTCTGATCTTATAATAATAACAAAAAAAAGGTTGAGGCTGAAAGGAAGATATGGGACTTGAAATTCACCTTTATCTTTTTGATAAAAGTACACACCAGAGGTCACAACTCCCATTAGGAGCTCTGAATATCTTGCAATCCCTCAACATTTTTGCTTTGATCAAATTAGTGCAGTGCTTTGTGTCTAAAAAGAAATGCATCCCAGTAGAAAGAATATAGGCAGACAAATGCTTTGATCCAGTCATACAAGTACAAATGAATATCGATACACCAATAAATCAAGTCAAAGAACAGATGAAGTGTTTTGAACTTCAAAGCTACAGAAGACCAGAAAAGCCTTTTAATTAGGGTTAGGCACGACTCCAAAAAACAAAAACACCAAAAAAACAGAAAGTCTTGTTTATTGTTATTAACAATAAACTTAGGTCAAATATCCACAGTGCATTTCAAAGTCTATATTCAAGCACTGAGATACAATATGTGCATATACAGAATCAAAATCAGGCCATTCATGTTAATTCATTCATTATTCAAGGGGATCTCTAACTTTGAATTAGCATTACGGTTTGCATCTTCATTAGTGATCTAGGAGGGTTCAACCAGCCTCACGAATTCTCTTTACTCCCCCCCCCCCCCCTCTTCAAAATCAACTGGCGAGGAACATCAAGAAGAAAAGAGAGCCATCAGAACCAGTCGTTCTCCAAACAGCTGATATAGCGAAATGTGACAGCCCTGAAGAGATGACATGAATAGTAATCAGGCTATCATAGGGTGTAAAAAACACCTGACAAAAGGTACTTTGAAAATCTCTCAGGAGTTTATTTTTCTCGGTGTTCTCGAAAAGAAAAATAAAAGATGCCTTTGAGGAGTAATATTTCAAAGCTTCAACAGTAAAAGTGAGAGACTTGTTGTCTTTGTCTTACTTTGAGATTTGTGGAGATCCACATACAGCTACATATACATTGTTTCTAGGTCCCAAGGCACATGATCTCAAGTGAGGCATTATGCAAGTCTAATACTGTTACCCTATCTATCAACATCAAGAGCTCTCTCAGCACCATTAATTACACCGTTGACTGCGGTATATACAGCGTATTTCTGGAAAAGTTGAGTCAAATGTAAGTTACACATAATGTATTGACTTGCAAACCATATAAATCATATATTGAGGTGCAGACAGTGAGACTGACTCTCTGATGACTTACACAGATGGCTGACTGACCAATTACACATGTCTGCCAGATCAAGCCCCACCCTCTAACTTCCTGAATTTTCAGAGAATTTCATCTCTAATTGACACTAAACTTTAGGATTTTTTTCTAAACAAAAAAAAAAAGGGGGGGGGGGGGTCTATTAATGTATAAGACGTCCACAGACATTTGCCAACCACAAGAAATTTTTGGCAAGGTCAATCCACTTAACATAAAGCCAAACATGTGGTACTGAATAATCCTACTGTTTTGAGTGCCAGGAAGCAGGTGACAAGTAGGTTATGCTTTTGGGGGGAAGTAAGCTGCAGGGGATGAGAAGGAAAGAGGAATGGTTTTTGTCTTCAGTCTATGAACTATCGTTATCAGTCCCCCAGGACTCTATCATTACAATGGTTTAAACCGAACTCCCTCTGAGATTAAAAAAAAAAAAAGAAACAATCTAGATGCAGACGCAATTGCCTCAGTTCCCCAGGCTGCAGCCGTTTTCTTTTTCACACACACACAAATGGACAAAGTAGCTATAAGGGCTAAAGATCACTCACAAAGGAGTATTGGTAACTGTGCTTGTAGGTGTGTGCAGGCTGTGAATGTGTAAAAGAGCGAGGGCACTTGTGGCTGCATGCATGTATTACCTTTAAGAATCTTTATGAGTGTAATATCTCAGACTTAGCTTTCCAGGTTACTGATACTATATATGCTTTCTACAGACTTGTGCTTATGAATGCGACAAGACAAAGGACCCACGCACACGGCGTCTCACACTGAAGGCTTTATTTTCAGTGTTTCCCACAACATGTTTTCTTTGGCACAGCTTTCCAGCTACATCCTTCCACGCCAAACACCGCTAACCGCCCTCTTGTCAGGTTCCGGCATCCTACTGAAATAGGGAAGGCATGACCAGGTGATGAAGAACAGCTGTGTGGGTCAGCGTCTCCTGACACCACATCCTGAACCCACTGCTCCACCCTTCCCCTGCAGCTGAGCCACAAACCACACCCTGCCACAATGAATGAATGAAATTAAGTTTTACCTTTTGAAGTTTAAACTAAAACTGCCCATTAAGCTAC
Source organism: Simochromis diagramma (assembly GCF_900408965.1). Classification (NCBI taxonomy): domain Eukaryota; kingdom Metazoa; phylum Chordata; class Actinopteri; order Cichliformes; family Cichlidae; genus Simochromis; species Simochromis diagramma. Next base: position 11,789,848 of record NW_024386831.1, read on the forward strand.
AGATACATTACATATCAGTAAGAAACGAGACATCCATTTATCCATCTATCCAGGGATAGGAAGAAATTTTCCTAGCTACTTATCCAATTCAGGGCTATTCATTTTGTTTTGCAAACATAAAATGCACCTACACAACTACACAATATATTTCAAAATACATATACACATACACATAGTACAAACTGTACATAGATATAAAAGATAAAACACTGATGGAGCTGATTAGTGAAGCCATTGTGGAATTGTATGCTAAAGTCTTACAACTTTTTTCTAATGTTCATGAAGGGGGCCATGTCAATCTTTTATACACAGTCTCTCTTAACGCATCCATGGATACATACATTCCTCAAAGATTTGAGGCCCAAGATGTGTCTAGAAAATACTCTCCACAATCTTCCACCACCACCAGGATTGTAAACCACTCATACAAGGCAGGAAGGATGCATGTTTTCATGTTGTTTATGACAAATTCTGATGTTGAGGCAGAAATTGAGACTAATCACACCAAGCAATACTTTTCCAGTATTCTACTATCAGGTTTTGGTGATCCAACTGAAGTTTCCTTCTTAGTTTGCATGAGGGGCACAAAGTGTGTGTTCAGAGATGCTCTTCTGCATACGTTAGTTGCAACAATTGGTTATTTGAGCTACTGTCACCTTCCTATTAGCTTGAAGCAGTCTGACCATTCTCCTCTGACCTTTGGTATCAACAAGGCTTTTTTGTCCAGATAACTACATATTTTCCCTTCATTCGATGCATCTCTATAAACCCTATAAAATCCACTGATTTAGTCTTGTCTACACGCATAAAGGTTGCTGTCATATCATTAATTATTGATTAGATATTGGTGTTAACAAGTAATATTCACCTTGCACAATAGAGAATGAGTCCATGTCAGCCTAATATAGGGTACACTTGTTAAATAGTTTCTAACTTGGAAAAAAAAAATCACTTCAGAAGTTTATAGATTTTTCATTATGTTCTGTAGGTGCTGTTAGAATTGGCTGTCACAGTATTAGAATGTCCAGGATGAGCCTCTCCCACACCCAGATATTGTTTCTCCTCCCCTTAGACAGGCTAAAAAATGGCCTAACCCAAACCGGCTTATCCAGCGTACAACAAGTTGTAGAGAAACAAGAATGAGTAATTTCTTTTTTTCTTTTTACCAAATTTGCCCTTTTGCTACAAATTAGTGGCAGTAATTTTAGACAGAAAAGACAGCTACGGAAGCTATAACCTGAGTCAGAGTAGACACTGGTGTTAGTAAGGTAGATATCACTTCAAACATCTTTTCCACCACTATTCTTCCTTCTCCAATAGAAAGAAAACTGACAGTGTTCCTCATTAGTTAGTCTCCCTAATGACTGTTAATAATCCACAATCATTATAAAGATTAACTCCAACAGAAAGGTTAGCTTTCCACTGTGTCTGGGGAAAGTTGTGGCATTTAGAAGCAAAAACCCTAAAGCTGCATCAATCTCTCCGTGGCAGTAGTTAAGCCACGACTTAAGGGAGAACAGCAAAGGGTAAAAAAACAGGCAAACAAAAGATAACAAATAAGCTAGTGGTTTCAACATATGTGACTGTCAGTTTTCACAAAAAACTGTAACAAGAGTACCATTTGTAAATTAGCATACTTTTCAGTCTATGAATGACTGCTTAAATCCCCATGAGAGATGTAAAAAATCCAATGATTTTCCATTTGTCTGCCTCTCTTATTATTGTTTTTGTTCATAATGTCAGCAAGCATCTGTTCTGAGATAGAAGTGCAAATAAAAATGAGCAGACCATACTCTCTATTTTCAGCAACAGGCTATATCTTTTTTATGGTTTGACAGTCATCATAAACCATCTCCTTGAAAGTAGGTAAGGGACTCCCAGGGTTTGGTGCTTATATAAGGCAGAGGCACATTGACCATCTTATCTTGGCGTGCAGTGGAAGAAAAGTTAAAATACATAAGTGTACAAAAGGAAGCCGTCAGTTTACACACATTCATTGTTATCTAGTTAGATAAAAAATTATAAAATCTTTTTCGAATAAAAATACAATAAAAAATAGAGAGAGAATGGATAAAGAGAAGTGGGTTTGCTCAGATAAGATGATATCTGCAGTCACTTGGAGTCTTTCAAGCAGAAAATCAGTAACCAGTAAGAGTGACCATTGAGGAGACATTTAATTGACATATTTTCTATTACTAAAATACATAATTAATAAAGCACAAGTGTTGCCTTGGTTCTCAGTTGCAGTTTTGAAATCATCTTTAAGAAGATGACCTGTAGTTGTGTCTTACAGGACCTTCAAACATTGTCTTGCAACTTCTGACTTTTAGGGAAGTCACAGTTTTAAAATGGATGACTCTGTTTGTTTACTCTGGTCCAAATCAATTTATCAACTTGAAGATTTTCTCCTGAAGTTTTGTTTCAAAGACACGAAGCAAACTTTAACATTTAGTCCATTTATTGGTCAGATGTGTCTTGGGTGGGGGCAATAAAAGTAAAAACAGGAAGAAGGTGCTGTGTTCTGCCCTAATGGATAATACAGATAATTCACATTCATGTTGCAGCTAGTTTCTAGCCTGTATTGACCATTATTTTGTACTCTGCACATCTATATTACCTCGCTGCATCCTAGAATGCAAAGCATACCTGGCTATAGGAAGGCGTTTAGCTCAAACTCTCAGTACGCACTTGGTCGTTTGCTCAGATCACATTCACAGCATAAAAACCAATTAGAAGCAGAGTGAGACCACCTTCACCAAAGGCTCTTGGTGTGCCTGTGTGTACCGGAGTGGGATTATCATGCATACACCTGCACAACCAAAACGCACCAAGGGGGAAAACAAAACAAAGTGTTTGATTTAAATGGACTAAACATTGCACGTGTGAAAATAGCATTAAAGCTGCATTAAAAATAATCCTTTCAAATCATTTCTCTGCTCATGATCACTCTGTACAGCGCCCATGAAAACAGATGCAGGTAGGAATGAAGACTACAATGCTCCAATCCTGAATGCTTACCACTGCTTTGCTTACCTGTTAAATATCAGGCTCTGACTGCTTGGGTGGAGCCGGTAAACAGTCAGCTTTAAAATCATTGTTTTTGCTTTGCTACTAGCTTTGCATTAGCGTTCTACTTTGCAAATTTGCACTTTACCATCATGTTCTTGTATTTTCTCACAGCTAATTCAAGAACTGTGTAAAGCAGGCAAAGACAGTGTTACATGCAATACTGCTAATAAATATTAATACTTAATGCATTCACATTTTTTATGGATGTCAAAAAACATTTATTTATTTCTACCAAATATACACATTTATGAGCACATTTATCTGTACAAAACATGCTACTGGATTTTTTTGAGGTAAAAATATATACGCTTCATATTCTCTACACTGTGCGGTGTTCACTCCAAGTTATCTCTAGGGTGTACAGTATCCTCTGCTTTTACAAACTGAAAGATTGTCTGCAAAAATAAAGGCCACCCCAGTCATATGAATGCTTCCGCAGCAGAGTGCACTGTCTAGACAGCACATCCACAGAGGAAAAAGAATTCCTGTGTCCACACAAATTGTGACAAATCACTTTGGAGCAGAAGCAATATAAGCTTTGATAACTGTGAAGGTTGAGGAGAAAACACAGGTGAAAAATAAAAACAAAAAGTCACGAGGGGGGATTGTGGGTTTGCGTGTCTAAATGAGTGTGTGTGCAGCTCTCTGGGTATGTAAGGGACAGTGGGTAGCGTGTATGAAGGTGTCAAGGGAGGACACTCAAGTGTGTGTGTGTGCACGGATGTGTGTGTTGCAAATGGCTTGTCACAGACTATTGTGCTATTAATATCATTACGTTCACACACTCCCTCACACACGCAGGTGCTCATGCTCATGAACGCAAAACTTCTTTGCCAACAGAAGCCCAGAAACAACTCAGAGCACGCAGAGCACTCAATGGGATTCATCTCTCCATGTGTCTCTCTAGGGATCTCGGTCACAGGCTGTGTTAGCGATGAGGCCAGAGCCTGGTGGGCCTTGGAGAAAACCAGTCTGTTACTGGTTTCCCAAATCTATGCTTAAACTCTCCACCAACCTTACCCCTTAGCTTGCCATCTGCACCATCATCTGCTCCAGCATTCTAAAACAGTCGAAGATATAGAGTGAACAACTTCTCGGCCTTCCTATAACAGATTTTGTGGTATAACATTCACACTATTTGTATATATATATATATATATATATATATACACATGAATTCTGGAGCTAAAAATTTCAGCACCCATTCTATTTCAGAGGATGCCCACATTGATGGGTGAATTTCAGCAGATAATTTCACCTTGGGAATAGGATGACACTTGTAGAATCATAAAGGTTGTTGTATTCTGTTTCAAAATGTTGACATTTTGATATTATCAATCAACAATGACTGCCTCAGAGACAGTTCACCTGAGAAAAATGCCTTACCAAATTTGAATGGTTTACCAAACTAAGTACTACTACTGAGGAAAACATGAGCATTCTATAGGTACGCTTACACAGATGTAAAAATTTGATGTGGTATAAGAATGTATATAATATAAATTTCACCAAAGACTGATAATGGCATTCTTACTTACACACATGCACTCCCGCACATCCCACAACTCCCCTTCTGTTCCTCTGCTTAGCTCAGTAAGCATAAGACACCAGAGGATCCCATTCATCAGGTTTAGTTGCTAGCTAAACAGATGGGGTTTTGAGCAAACTCCTGCAGTTTCCCCTGAGACAGATTACAAACCACATCCAGTGAGCGTTGAGAGAAAGAAAGCTTTGAATGAGCTTTGATAGAGAGACAGAGATTGAAGCTGGTTTCATGTAAGCATCAAAGTCTTATTCTGGTTATTCCCATTTTCCCATGATTCACACACAGAATAAATGTGGCTATCAACATGTCCAATAGAATTTCTTCTTGGTTAATTGCAGATTGGAGGATTCAGGATTCAAGTCTTGTCACCTCTTAACAACAGTATTTGTCTGTGCTTTCCAAAAGTACTGCATAAGATTCTGACAATACTATGATTCAATTCTTTGTCTTTGTCCTGCCTATATCCCCTCATCCTCAAATGGTCATGGCAGACTGCTGCCCCTTCTTAGGTCTGGTTCTGCTGGAGGTTTCTTCCTGTTAAAAGGGAATATGTCCTTCCTACTGTCACCAAAGCGCTAGTTTAGTAGTGATTGTTGGGCTTTTCTCTGTTCTCTCCTTGTAGGTTCTTACAATATAAAGCACCTGTTGTGATTTGGTACTATACAAATAAAACTGAACTGAAATAAACAAATCATTATTCTTTGTTAAAATAAGTATGTGGATGGAATCCAGAATTGTTGCAACTATTGGACAGGGTTACATATAAAATACACACACACACACACACAATATGCCAGACTGCACTTTTTTGGTTGTGTTTTCCAGTAAAAAATAAAAGAAGAGAAGTGATAATTGTCCTCACAGCTTTTTTGTGGAAAAGAAGAGGAATAGGGACTTGGAAGATGCTTGCGGGGGCAGATGAATTCCAAAGACTCATGGCTGTGTTCTTGACACTCTCCAGATGCATGTGATGCCTTTAGTCAGCCAAAAGAGCTAAAAAATTCTGCTGGTTACATGTGATGACAATTCTTGTGATTACAATTTTCTTCCACAAGGGGTTAGCCCCTTAGATAGCGAGTGAAAACTGCTTTAAGAAACATGAAAGACAGGAAGAGTTAGATGCTCTCTTGCTAGGCAGTAAACCATCCGGGTCAGTTGTTGCTCTGAAAGTGAGTTAACGATCACGACCTGGATCAGAGAAACCTGACAGTCTACAAGTTCAGTTCGCTCAACAATCTGTAATCCAATGCAGCTACTCAGACACATATCAGATGCAGTTATACAGTGACAAGCAGATGCAAACCTTGTGTTTCTGACATTTCCTCCTCTGCTTACTGAACTCATAAACCTCTGCTACTACCACTACTAACACTTTTCACTCTTGGAGTCCAAACTTTAAGAGGATTTCATCCAATGTTTGATCTTCCTATCATATGGAGTGCAACTAGCAAGTCCTGAAGTGTCACTCAGTTGAATCATTTGCTTACTTTTGGGTCACACATAACCAGCTGCTTGTACCTCCTTATGGTGTGCCTTCAAAGCCTGGAGATATAAAAGTCTGCAAAAAAATTGTTCCATGGTGTGTTTTTGCCTGAAGTGGTGAAAACATGTTTATTGTTTCCACCGTTAGTGAGAACAGTTTTCTTGCATATTGTGCAAAGTGTTGTACTTTGCTAGAGGGTTTTGAAGTAGTTCCTTAAGGGACAAAATCATTGTTGGAAGCTGACATGCTGCTCTGGCTGTCCTGTATCTCTGGGCTTTTCTCATTCTTGGGCCCAGTGACGAAAGTAAATACGTAGCATTGCTATATCAAGTAAAAATGTACACTGATTTTATTGTGGATGGTATGATATGCCACATGCCTACTTTGCAAACACACCAGTGGAGTTGGTGTGCTTTTTGGCTCAGGAACCAATATGAGCCCTGCATGCTAACTCTGGAGTATATGAAAACAGAATGTACAGAGAAAATCTGTGAATAAGCAACCGTGAAACCACTGAAGCCAAAAGATGCTCTCTAAATTTCAGTATGTTTTACCAAATCTTGACCATAATTCCTATAACTGAAAGCATTCTAGTTTTTGTTTCAGAACTCTTAAAAACAAAGGTCATATATCTAAGTGATAAATGAGTGTTTATGTGAAACTGTCATCCTTTCACTGAGACCACAGCAAAGTTTCAATGTCATATTACACGTTGAACATTAACAGCTGAACAGGCAATATTTATAAAGGCACAAAAAAACCACTATAGATATCATCTTGCAGTTAGTAAAGCTAAAGTAATCATGGTAAGCCCAGTGACAGAGCACTATACTCAGTGCCTGAAAGAAGCTCTCACTTGGCAACAGAGGACAGCAGCTTGCCATTGTAAAAGACAATGAGATCCATGTCAGCTTTAGCTTCTTTAGATGGAGTATTTGTGCAGAAAATGCACTGCTCTTTTCTCCAAGGGAGGTTTCTCCACAAAGGCAGAAAGAGGGATTTGTGCCAAACTCTTTCCAAAAATATACACCTACTCCACTCTCTTCTCAGCTGGGATCTTTCTAAAATCATTATGACATCTTCCACGTTTTAACATCGACTGCTGATCACACTGCCTCTGTGCCCTCTAAAGAGGAGATCTGGCAGATGTGAAGGAGTTGTTTCACTAAGTGTTGTTGACTGTTTGGGGGGGATCTAAAGTAGCTCAAAGTGATAGAGGATACCTTTTTATAGTTTGATGTATTATATATGTATGCTAAATACACATAAATATATTGAAGACTAAAGTGTAGAAAACTTATATAGAAGATTTTACAGCATATTAAATTAACGTTCTGTGAGTATTTGGTATCTGAGGTCAGTGACTACATATGTGTTTAAATGGTGCCTTTGAAGAAGGTCATTTTTAGCAAACTATTTGAAATACTGAATTAAAGTGACAAATGTTTCTCTTTGTCTATAACAAAAGATAATCAATTTATCCTATCTTTATTGTGTGTGTGTGCTTATCTTTTGAGTCTGAGGTCAGTTAATGATCATGCATGGTGTGAATCCAACGGACATGCTGCCTGGACAAGAAAAGCAAGACATCACCAATGTCTTTGCCATGGCAACATCTTTCCACTGGAATAATTTTACCAGATGTGTCCATTTCCATCCAAGAAGCCAAATTGAATGGGAACTGACAACAGTTGGTGTGTTTTTTAGCCTGCTCTTGTACAATACTCTAAGGACACTGCAAAAAATAAAACTGTGCCATTACAAATTTAATAAACGCATCTGTTGTATAATTATATAGTATGGTTTACATCCAGGGCAATACACTACACACATGCATGAACCATCACTGGCTCAGTGCATGTGTTCCATATTTGATTTGAGCTTATGCTGTAAGAACCATTGTCAGCTAAGAGGAGATAAGAAATAAAGGAAGTTCATTTAGTGAGTAAGTGACAAGGCTGGACTGGGTACCAGAACTGGAAATGAGACACTGACAGGAGGAGTTATATTTGAGACCAATTTAGTCACCTTTGTGAAGCAGTGGAATATAAAGCCAACTGGTAAAGCTCTGACTACAGATCTAAGGACTTAACACTTCTAACGTTGCCAAATGAGGTCCCGTTTGCTAGATAAGAATAGGAAAAAATAGACTGTGCTAGATGACAATTGGAAAAGCACATTTGTTACTCTTCTGGATTTTCTGCCATAAGCAAAAATGCTGTAGAAGATGAGGATGAGGTAATTGTGGTCTGAATCCTGAAATGAATAAAAGTCTCAGTCATTTTGATATGCTACTTGGGTGGGTGACTACACAGACCATATAAAAATTTGTCTGAAAAGTGAAGCCAATAAAAGATAAATAAAACATTCCTTAAACCATAGAAGGGCTGACTCTTTTAGTTGAAAAGTAACATATAAAAGTCTATGAGAAAATTCATAATTCCAAAACTGATGTTTACCGGATGGGTTTATGGTTATGGTAAGTAAATCTTGATATTGACTTTGTAAACTGTGGTCTTAATTAGAGCCAAATAATAAATCAGGTATAAAATATTTTAAAAAATGTAAATAATAAAGGTCAAATAACTTTAACGTCCAAAATACATAGCAGTATTCATTTCAAGCATTATATAAGTGTAAGTAAACAGCAATGCAATCAATCCAGCTAAGTCATGTCTGCCGGCACTTGTTGGCTCTCTCATTCTTCTCTTAAATCTCTGCACACGGGCCAATTAAATTTGCAAGCCCTCATTTGTTACATTATATGTTTCCCAGTATTGACTTGGATTTCGATAGTGCTGGTTCAGAGTTCATTAAAAGTCAGCTGAGTCTGAAATGGTCAATATTATTAAACAAACAGGCTGAAGAAAATGGAGCTCCGACTTGCAGTTTTAGCGACTTCTTAAAGGCTGATTTTTTTTGTTAGCAGGAAGCAAGTTAATTTGAAGAAGTAACTCCAAGCAAATCTATGAAGAAGCATCAAATTTCAAACTGGGTACAGAAGGGAAGCATTAGACTTGTGATGAATGAGTAAACGAGACCTTGTTGTTTTATCAGACCCAGTGAGAATGCAGTGTGCCAAGTGTATATGCATCATGAGAGCCAGTCCTCACACTGAATCATTATTGATAAATAACACAAACTCCCTAGACAGAGCAGTTATTGCAGTATGCATTATTAATAAAACTGTACCTGTTCATTAAACACAACACAGTTTGGTGGGTAAAATAAAACAAGAATGTTTCTTACAAAAATAAAAAGTACTCCATTACATTTTTTATATATTTCCCTGCTCAAACTATTTCTTTATTATTCTTTTTCTTTTACCATTACATTAAACTTTATCTATCATTAAGGATGTCAGTATTGTAAGCCAGGATAGGCCCAGCAGTGCCCAACATTACCAATGTATATCATTTAAAAAGTTGTCTTATGAATTGTATTCACCCCATTTAGTTTCTCATCTTTTTTCAAGCTTAAAGCTGAATGTTTTTCTAAGTACACAGAGTTCAAATGCAAGATGTAATAGATTGCATCAATTGTGTAAAGAAGTCAACCACAGCAGATGAAGGGCAAAGACTGGATCTAATATACCTGCCTAGAGAGGCAATGGAACAGAAAAAAAAGACAGAAAAGAAAAAAAATGCAAAATGCAAAAACCAATACCACGAATTTCAAAGCCCAAGCAGCAGTTTATGATTAACTCCATATCTCCATATCCCATAATGACCGCTGCTGGCCTGTCTGCATTTCCCCATGTAGGCCATGACCAGCCAGGAAGTGTCTACTGCTGTCTATGTATAAAAAAGATTGTTGTTAAAACTGCTGCATTTTAATATATTTGAAAAATATAAACACTTAACAATAAAGAATGAAAAATACTGTTATAATGAAATATTTAGTATTGAAGTTAAAGTATTCAGTATTCCAAGCGGAAAACAAATATAGCACACATAGTTACATACATTAAGTCATTTACAGAATTTGCATATAAGTTCTCTTTAGTGAAAGTGCTGTGGCTCTCAGCATTAAAGATGAATGGTTCTCTTCCACTTTTTTCCCCAAATTATTACATATTCAAAAGTATGGAAATTGAGCCAGGCTGATTTGGGCCTGTGTCCATGGTCCTCCAGCTGTATGGTTTTAATACACTTTTGGATTCTTTCCACACCTTGGCATGAAGCCACATCTAGTTAAAATGTATGACCTTATATGATCTGCATAATAATTGCGATCTCCCTTGATGTGTTTGTAATTGAAGCTGTATGGTGCATCCCTCTTTTTTTCTGATAATTTATTTAATTGTATTTATTTATTTTTGTTTGTGTGTATGTGTGTTTCTTTCTGTTTATAACCCTAAAAGAGCTGTCTGTATAGTGCTCGTCTTGCAGCCTAGCTCTTTAGAGACTGATGCCTCTGTAAAGCTTCTGTAGAAGCCTCAGCACTCTGCTTGACCAATTGTCCAAACAGACAGAGATGTCATTGAGGATCTAAGTGAGAAATAACACTTTTGCCTGTCTTCACATTCCTCTGTCCGGCCCAGTGTATGAACACAGTGTGTGTGGGAAAGCAAAAAAGAAGAAAAGACTACTCTTGTTTCATCCCTTTGGCTGGTATATTAGTCTGAGTCTGCCATTGTTTTGTTTTTTGTTTTTTTCTGGGGTTTTTTGAGCTAGTTTACAGTAATGCTTTAATTATAAGTTATGCTTAACTTAAAAAAACCCAAACAAACAATATACATTACTAATCTAAATTTAGATGAATGTAAATAAAGTTTATCTGTGAAAGAAAAGCAGAAAACTGTTACAACAGGATAAAACGACATACCATAATTTTGAAAGTGCTGCATTTAATTTAAGAATTTTTGACAGAGAGGGACGTGCTCATATGGTCTCAGTGGGCCAACTGATAATCCTTTCACTCATATCCGTAGCACACATGCTAAGACACACATGCCAGGTGACACAGCTAACCGTGCCAAAGGAGATGTATTACATCATGTGGGATTTCATAAGGAGAGCTTCCTATAATTATCTACAAACAGTCAGCCAATCAGAGATTAAAATGAAATTTGAGGATGCAGTAGGATTTCCCCTCTGCAGACGTATCTATCTATTTTATAATTAACATAGTGTATTATTAGACAAACACATTCACTCTGTGGAAAATTCTAAAATGGCTATGCGAACATGAAATAAACGCAATAAAAAAAAAAAAAACTTACCAAAGTTACAAGATCAAATCACTGTGTTCCTTAAATGTGTTTCTGTTTGACATGCTCAAGTGCTTATTCAGTGCTACTTGTGGGTAAAGAGGTGACTAAATGTATTGTTATTCTATGAGAATCATCTCCAATCCATCTCCCAACCAAGTTTCTAGCGAGACAGTTCCTGCCCCCTACCACACACAGACGCACATATTGCTGCCAAGTCAATGGTTGCTGTGGTAACCTGTAACCTTCCTATTAGTGCTCAATCTTGACTGAAACCCACTACAGAGTAAGACCAAAATGTATCTTTACTGATCTGGCAGTGTTACAGAGGATAATGGTGGGAAACAGTACAATAGTCTTTGTGGACCTAGTTTACTGTATGTTTGCTGTGGATGGAATTGCTTTGTATATTGCCAACTATTTTCCAAAATATAGATGAATTTTTCTCATGGCTGTTTCCCCCCCCTTTGTTCTTTTTTCATTTGCTTTGTTTAGCTTCAAAGCAAGGATTACTGGGAACTTTCACTAAAATTGCTTTGTTGCTCTGTTGGTTTAGACACTTCTATACTTATTTGCTGTGGGAACCTGCAGTTGTAAACAAAAAGAGTCTAAAAGGTAAATAGTCCAGTCTTTTGTTGGTTTGTTGTTTTTGTTATTTGAAATTCATATTAAAGTCATATATATTTAATTTGATTTTATTTACACAAGTCACTATAGGAGACTGCACTGCAAGGAATGATAAGATTCTTGTCACTGTCCTGAATGAATCCTTTGTTCTTAATGCGATCTGTTAAGGTCTATAAGGCACATTTACTCCTCCTCTTTTCCATTTTTTGTGACATTGCTCTGACGTCTCTACGACTAAAGTGTCCAACTGCCCTCTGTCTGACCCTCCACTGCCATTTTGTATGGCTCATAAACCTCCACGCCTCTCACCCCCTGCAAGTACTACCATCCACCCAGCTCCACCATGGGTACAACACTGGTCTTAGCCACTCCAACACAACTGAGTGACCAAACTCAATTACATGTCCCATTTATCTCTGCTGGAGCCGCCTAGCCCTGTGGCTCCAGTGTAAATCTCTGGTCCCAGTCAATAATCTATTCTCAAACTCGTCCAAGGGCCCTCCATTGTCATTAGACATCCGTTTGGCAGAGGATGGATGAATGGAAAAAAGGGGATAGAATAAAAGAGATAGAAAGTGAAGTGGTGGGAAGTGATAGGGGACTGAGAGACCAGAAGCCATCTATCTACTCAACGGTGTGTGGTCACCATTCATTATGAGTCCTAATGCACCCCACCATCACCCATAGCCAGCATTAAGTTCAAGCAGTGCTCTGGTAAAGGTTGGGTTGGGCCTCTCTGTCTTGGCTGAAGTGTTTACTTGTCTTCCACAGATGTAAAAGTGTATGTTTGAGCTTGGATTTCTATGCTGTACTGCCTATAAAACTTGCTGAATATCCAGCAAGTACAAAGCTAAACAGTCAGAGAACTCTCCCTCAGTCTGAAGAAGATTTAGGACTGAAGTAAGCCCATCTAACTCCCTGACTATCAAACAGACTATCAATGTTACTGTCAGATGATATGAATGTGTACTGCAAACACGAGTTGATGATAACCAACAGGAGTATGCAGTGTGAAACTAAAGATGTCATATTAGATAGATAATTGCAGCTGATATAGAGGTGTGGGCTCCTGTTTTGCTCTCCCACAAACTCTAGGCAAAGCGATCTAATTAAACGATGAGAGGGCATATTCATCCTGTTGTCTGAGAGTCCACTGGTGATGGATGGGATAATGAGTTTCCTGAAGAGCAGCAGACTGGGATAATGAGTTTTATCCAGGAGAGGCTCACAGGGTGCTCAAGGAGGGCTGCTGAATCCCAAGTTAGGTGACAAACAACTCAAGGCGTTCAGTGAAGTGTGCCTGCAATTGAGGAAATGGCATCATAACTGTTGGCCAACGCAGCCTATTATTTTGTGTGACTGGCTGTTAGAAATGAAAACTGCCAGACGTGTTGGCATACGAATCTGTGAAGCCGATCATTCTGCATGATGGGAACGCTGGCCTTTGGTATCAGGCGCAGACAGATTAAATGATGGTTCATTCTCTGTGTCCTGTTAGGAGACATTTGCGCAAACCTGTTGTATCCCTGTCAGAACTTGTCCTCCCAAAATAAAAATCTTTCTTTTTAATATGTATATAAAAAGTAAGAGAGGGACAGCTAAGGTGTGAGATATACTGAATAGTTACTCAGATAAATATAAATCATACTACTCAAAATAGCACAGATTTTCTTTTTTAAAATACTGAGTCGTTATCATTCCAGTACATTGTTACTCATTCGATGTTGTTACGTTGTTGCCTTTCTGTCTGTTCTGTTTCAGTTTTTCTGTTATGCAGCTGGCAGAAAAGTTTTGAGTGCCATCTGTGTGGACTTTTTCAGTCACAGCGGGCTTGATCTACACTGCCGCAGGCATTTGAGAAAGACAGGATGAGGCAAAGCTGAGCATATCCTTACAATGGACATAATGGCACAATGATGAGACTTCTTAATGCAGCTTTATGTCAGTAGGCAGCTGCTGGTGGTTCCAACAAGTACAAGTTACGGAAGGGCACAATAAACAAGGGTATGAGAAACAGAGTAAGTATTTGTACTTGTACATTTGTGTATGTGTGTACATCAGTGTGTATTTACTTGAATACACACATGTAACAGCACAGGGAAAATAATTCAGTTTCTCACACTATCTGAGCAGCATTAAGTCAAAACAAGAGTGGAATCAAATCGACATGTTCAAAAAAGTGCTACAGAGCCACAGTAATTTCCAAAAGAACTCCTTGCCTGTCACTCAAACTGTAGAGGGAAATGGCATGGAAATGTTTCCAAATTAGCACATTTGTGTAACATCCTCACAGATTATCAGCTTAGTTTGGGCAAACAGAAAAATTATCTTTCAGCAGAGGTAGGAATTGATGATTAGGGAAATCTGTATTTACATTTATTGTTTTCATCTTCTTCTGCTTGCAGGTAATGAGGTGCATTCTAAGTACCAGCGGTGCAGGTGACTTATCCCATGTCAGAGTATAAACATTCATAGATTTACTTCCCTCCTAATGCCCAAAATTATAGTATGATCAAAATATTATGATTATTTCATTTGTAATAGGATTTGTAGAGGTGTTTATCTATTAAAAAAATAACTAACTCACAAACGTATAAAGGTGCAAAATGCTTAATTGCTGTTATACATGTATCAGTTGGAAAACCTTTCACCCCAACACACACACACAATCACACAACGAGGCAAAATGACATATTCCTAACAAGAAAGAAGAAAAGTACTTTTCAGGCTGCAGATAGAGATCACATCAACTTTCCTCCTGTCAATTTTAAGACCGTCGTATTGCTGCTATTGAACTTTGTGGGAATTGATGTCTTAAGTAAACACTAAGTAAGCTACACCACTGGTGTTCATACAGCGTGACCTGCCTGGTAAGAAACAAAACGAGCAAAGAGACAGACAAGGAGAAGGCACTAGAGAGCAAGTGTTGGCTCAAATAATCAATAACTCATACCATACTGGTCTGGCATGGCAAAAAAGGGAAAGCAGAAATAATTACAAAAAGTGAAGAAGTAAGGAGTGCGTTTGTCTCTTGAAATACACATATTTTGCCACTAACTACCAACTTGACATGATCTGGCAGCATGAGAAATGTAGACTTTGAGGTCACAGGAGTACTTTTAGGAAGTTTAACCTCATCTTGCAGCAGTACGGTCCACAAAAAACCTGCATCACAGGAAACAGCCCCTAACAGTTTCACTCACAGAAATTCTCCAACTAAAAATACACTGTATCGCTAAAAGTATTTGCTCGTCTGCCTTCACACACATATCATTCTTAATCCATAGGGTTTAATATGATTTTGGCCAACCTTTTCCATAATTTCCTTTGGGATTAATAAAGTATTTTGATTCTGAGGAGGGTATTTATAGGAATTTTTGGCCATTCCTCCCGAAGCATATTCGTGAGGCCAGAGACTGATGTTGGATGAGAAGGCCAGGCTCGTTATCTCTGCTCTAATTTATCCCAAATGTGTTTTATCATGCTGAGGGCAGGACTCTGTGCAGGCCAGTCAAGATCCTCTACACCAAATGCTGAAGCATTAAGAGTTACTTTCACTGGAACTAAGAATCCAAGCCCAACTCCTGAAAGACAATCCCACAAGATAATTCCCCCCTCCACCAAACTTTACACAATGCAGTCAGACAAATACCATTCTTCTGCCTACCACCATACTCAGACTCATTCATTAGATTGCCAGGAGACACATGATTTGTCACTCCATATAATGCGGGTCCACTGTTCTAGTGTCTAATAGTGGCATGCTTTACACCACTGCATCCAATGCTTTGCGTTGCGCTTGGTGACATAAGGCTTGAATGCAAATCCATTTCTTAAAGCTCTCTACAGACTGTTTTTGAGCTAATCTGAAGGCCACATCAAATCTGGAGGTTGACTCACTCTTCAGAATTTTGGTGACCTCAGCATCGCCTGACCCTGCTCTGGGATTTTACGTGGCCTACCACTTCGTTTCTGAATACCTGTTTATCCAAATTGTTTTGGTTTTGTTGTAATGCCCACTAACAGTTGAATGTGGAATATTTAGTAGCAATAAAATTTGAGCTTCTGAGAGCAACTCATTCTTTCACAAGAATGGAGCCTGCATCTGTGACCACGGAAGTGATTAGAACACCTGGATTCACTGATTTGGATAGCTGAGTGAATAAGTTTTGAAGATTTAAATGGTATTGCATATAATGGCATTGGCATTTCACTTTATTGCGCCTTTTATCGATTCTATATTTAAACACACTATAATTAATTAATTGGATATTGTATTATAACAAGTGGTTTCTTTGCCTTGCAATATAATTTTGTTGTATTATTTTTTTTTTCAAAACATATTCCATAATATTAACATGCTACATCTGTTATAATTCAAAGGTACTGAGGGCTGTCAGACAGTGTGGAGTAGACTTAAGCTAAGGCATGGCTGCAATTATGCAATTATGTTGTTTATTAGACATATCTAAGTCAGGTACACTCAACAAATGCACACTGCAGAAAATATCTTCAGAATTATATAAACCAAACATGATTAACATTGCACCTGCACAGCCATGTGAACCAATACATGTAATGTGTATGCACATACACATAAAAACATACTGGTATTATTTATGTAGACAGGTATATACATTATGCCTTGATGTACTGTATGTTTGTTTTGCTGGGCAGGTCCTCATTAAGCAAAAGCAACCTTTTAGATGGCAACAGCTTTTAAGACTCACTTAAGAAAACACCAAACATGAACTAGCAATGTAGGTTTCAGTTACAGACACCCAGCAGCTTTTCTGGGTATGTATCAAACAGCAGAGTGTAGGAGGTGAAGGGATACACTGTTAGAATAGAACAACCATCTTTGTGTGGAACTACTTCTTTTTTCTTTGATGCTTTATCCAAGTTTAAAGTTCACAAGAGAATCAGGGGTAACCTACTTAAAAAAAAGGAGCAATGGTTAATTGAGCGTGCCAGTGCAAAGCATTGAAGCACATATACACACTGGTACACATACACACTACACACTTTTTGATGGGCTTCTTCTTACACTCAATCTTATTCTTTTTTTTCTATAAAATCTTTTGACATTACCCCCCCACAAAAGTAAAATCAAAATGTGTAGCTTAGTTAAGAACAGTGTGCCATGAATTTTGGTAGCGATTTTATGCAGCACTTTTTCATCTTGGAGTACAAAACCCTGCCCACTTTGGAATCCTATCACTACGGTATTGTTATCACAGAAACATCATTCAGTGTTTATTTTATTTTCTTCTTCTTCTTCTTTTTTTTTTTGGCACCGTCAGAGTTCAAGTTAGTGGAAAAAAAGTCTTTTCTCCTTCACTGCATACCAGACAGATGACACCCCTTAGTCCAGTTATTCTGATTATTCACTAAATGCACAAATTACACATCAGGCAGTGTGCATTTTTGTCCTCTTTCACTTGATGTTGCTCTTGTGTTGCACACTATTGTCATGTCTGCTTTTCCTTTTCCTGTATCCTCTGATATCAGGCCCATTAAAGCATTAGCTTTACAGCTGTAAATCATATAACCACCACCCATTCATATTCCTACCCTTACAAACCATACTTCATTCTACCACCTCCGATTAAAATTTTATTGACCCACTACCTCCACATAGCTGCTTTTAAGTTTCACCGACTCTTCGCACATCTTCATACACATACAACTGTTGCAACAGTTATTGACATGTATGCCATTACAAATATGTTGCAAGATTTCCTCTCTCCTGCCAAGAAAACCTATAATATACCCCTGTTGTTCCCCCTTTAATGCATCAGATTGTGTTCGGATTAAGTTGATATATTTTCTGCACTCATGGCCTTAAGCTCCAGGAACATTAATGTTACAAGCTTTGTTATAAGAGCTATAACCTGAATTACATCAGCTTTGATAACTCACACAACAAGCATCTTTCACATATTCACATCCAGCACAAAGGTCAAAATCCTTTAAAATTCCAAGACAAAACAGTAGCTCTAAGGGGGGTGGTGAAAAACTAAGAAAAACCAAAAAAATAAAAGAAGAAGAAGAAGAAGAAGAAGGGAACTGAATCTATCAGCCTCGTCATCTCATCTTGAAACACACAGCACCTGCCTTTGAGCTCAGCATTCATAAGACACAAGAAAGACGACATGCCGGAGTAATGTCTACCTGACAGAATGCCCTCAGGCCTCTGCGGTGTGGAGTGTAGAGAAAGAAATAAAGCAGAGAGCGAAAGTCAAGTTACTCTAAGAAGCCAGACAGTGGGATAAAACAAATTTTTTTTCCATTTAGTATTTCTGACATGGCTCCTGGATGACACGTGCATTTGCTTTACTTCAGTTTGCTTCAGACAAAATGGAAAGTTTGACTGCGAAGCCCAATTTAGGCCTTCAGGCCAGTGCAGAGGTCTGCAATTCCCCTGTGAACCCCAGTAGTGAAGCAACATTACAGTGTAAACCAGCTGTGGTTTTATAGTCCCGTGGTTTTATATCTACCTTTAAACACTGCACTTGGTTGAACCTGACTATTAGGAGACAATGACCTCCTCATGTCGATCCCAGGAGAGGGTTAAAAAACCAAGAAACATTTTTTTTTTTTTGCTGTGGTGTTCTACAGGTTCAATGAGATTTTAGTATCGCTCAGTTATACAGTGTTAATATTTTTATTGAGGCCATAAGATAATAATCTAATAATCTAATCTAATAACAGTGGATATTTGTTACAGCTAGTGTCACTGCATCTTCTTTATTATTCTCGTACTGTCAAATAATTTGAAGCATGGCAGTTGTGCATGCAACTAATTATTCATAAGTTAACTGTATATAACCGATACCTTTTTTCAAACTTCTTTTCCATTAATTGCCCTTTTAGCAGTTCAGATTCAGGTGCATTAGATACTTTAACAGAAGACTTAACTTGCTGGATTTTAAATAAAAATACTTCTTTGGGCAAGTCTATAAAATGGCTAATTAACTCTAAAACCATACTTTCCTAAAACTATCCTATAATGAGGCTTTGGGCAAAGATTATTTTTCTTCAATTGTCATGCCATTAAGTTTTAATTAACACAACTAGGATTCAGTGTCCTTTAATTAACTCCTTGAAGAAGACATCCATACTCATTATCAATAACTCTAGCTTAATATAAATGAAAGGTTAGTTTAATAGTCTCCAACAGCGGAAAGTTGTTTGTATTACAATTTATTTATTTATTTATTTATTTTTTTTTGGGGGGGGGGTTAACACCAGAGAATAAATATATGAGAGTGAGTTACTAAATAATAACATTAAAGAGCATAATAACACTTTAAATGCCTAATAAAAAAAGTTCTCAGCAAATAAAAGAAATTGCCTTGGTACTGCAGAGGTTTGCAATTACATTAAAATAAAACTTGAGCAGCAGGAGAAATATCTGGGAATACCTGAAGATTTAGTGAAACTATTTTTAAAAACTTTCTTTTTTGCTTACTTGAGGTACATGATATGGAGGAGATTGTTTTTAATTCAGTTTTTATATAGGTTCTATATCCAAATGCATCTAAAGGGTTTTTTTTTTTCATTAAAAAAAAAACGTATACTTCAGATTACTTTTTTATATCGCACCTTAAAAATCCTGACCTGAATTTGTCACCTGACACAGGGCTATAGTAACCATGCTAAGACAAGAAGGTCAGGTGCCTTTGTATAGCACTGCTGTAAACTCATTACTTTGTCCCAGTTTAAGGTCTAAAAGTGACAATCATGTGACCATGCATGCTAATAGCTGTTCATGTACCGACAGAATCAGGCTGCTCACAATCCCCAACACTGCCTAGACCCTCTGTCCTGATAAACATTCATTTAAAAGGGTAAACATAATCCATGCAATCCTGGTTTCACACGTCCACTTTCACACACATCATTTATTCTGCAGTTCAGAACTCTTTGAGCGACAGGCAAAAGTAGATCAGTAAGTAAAGTGCAGTATGTTTGTTGTTAGAGAAATATATCACCTGTATAGGATTTCTAGTTGAATATGTTGGCAATAATAGGATGTTCATCTAATATACTGTTCTGTTTATTACAATGACATCTATCAATTTTCTTAACCACTTATCATATCCAGGGTCATGGAATGGCTAACGCCTGAGAGAGAAGCAGGGTACACTGTTGATTCAGCCCAGAAAGAAGACAGACAACAGCTCGTGTTCACATTCACCTACAGTCAATTTAGAATCACTAATTAGCTTAACAAGCATGTTCGATATTGGGAAGATGCCAGAGAATCCAAGCCAAAAAATGTGGTGACTAGGGCTGCAACAATTTGTGGGTATAATCGACACAGAATTTTAATGTTTACGTGTCATATTCTAAAACCACAAAAATGTGTTTTTCTAACTGCAATAAACTACAGGAAGCTATGGGGGCAGTATCACCTATACCATCTACCAAGACAGCACTCAGGACTAACGAAGAAGACCGTAGTGCAAACCAGAAAACATTCAGATGGAAGAAAATTGAAACTGAGATTTAAAAAAAAAAACGTGAAAGTATTTCACAGAAAACAAACTGAGTTAAATGTAGAACAGGAGGTTTGCCCACAGGAAGCAAAGATAAGGAGAGTAGAGCAGAGATAATCGCTGACTAATTGACTAATCAAAGCAAAATTTGGCTGATTGGTCGATCAAAATATCAGCTTGATACGCAGCACAGGAGCTGCTCTGTCACTGAAACTCATGCCGTGAAGCTCCCAGTGCACAGATTTTGTTAATGCCAGAGGAGGTTTGGAACTCTGCAGTGCACCACACACCTCAACATTCAATTGGTGTGGTTCCTAAATACTTCCACTTAAAGTTGATCATGGAATATCTAGAGGGGAAGAAATTTTACAAACTGACTAGTAGCCTCCTGTTATAGCACCATGCTGGCGTTCAGTGAGCTCTTTAGCACAACCCATTCTTTATTATTTTATATATTTATATTACTTTATTGTATTTCAGTGAAGTTCACTGTTCTTTCTTCACAGTTGAGGTCCTTTTGTCTGCCCTGTGTCATCTTGGCTTCCTCTGATCTGGATGCCGTGAATGCTGCATATTTAGGAATACATTTCATATTTTCTTCTACTGTATGTCTGTCCATCTGTCTTGTGTTGCCCTCCCTCTCTCATAGGAGATGGTAATGGGATCTTAGCAGAAGTCTGATTAAAAGGACACTTCCTCCTTGGAGACCACCCGACAGTTTCCCTTTTTTCTTCCCTTCTCTTCCTCAGAGCGTCAGAAACCTTGGGTTTGGAAGCAGAAGGGCCTGATAGCAGGCTCACGCAGCGCAAGCTAATTAAATTAGGCCTCCTTTAATAAAAGAGGAAGTGAACTTAAAGCTTTTATCCCAACTCCACCATCAAAGGAAGAGAAAAAAATAAGGCACTGAAGAGGAAAACACACAACCTGAAGATATGAATTTCTTCCTGTTACATTACATTCACACTTCCCCTGAGCTACATTCAACCTCGCGTGGGGAAAAAATAAATTAAAAAAAAAAGAAGTAAATTGTTTTTAAGGGAGTAAAGGAGTTCATGGAGACCAATACTGTAAAAAAATGTTACAAAGTTTTCCAATCATCTGGCTTTGGGTTAAGGTTATCATTGTATTCACTGCATATGCATTTCCTCGTTTGTTTTTTTTTAGTAATTTGTTTTTTTGTTGATTTTTTTTTTCAGAATAGCGGAATATGATACCAATACATTATATATCAGCAGAGAATACCTACTCCTCGCTATATTAATTACAGCTCAATAGACTCAATAGACATTTATGATTTAATATCAATATCAATTGGAAAAAGCAGGTTTTTGGGTGAATCATTATATTGATGAGGTGTGCACTGGGTTCAGTTTTTTAGCATTTTTAGCATAACAACCAGTGGCTGAGGACTAAATATGTTAGATGGTAGAGACCTAACTAACATAATTTTCAAAATAACAAAATAGAATTTGTGATAGTGGTAAGACTTGATTAAATAGATAAACATATTTTAAAAATTAATGGCAAAATTTCCATTCAACGTGCAAATGTGAAGAACTAGAAATCTCCCCTTTAATACGTGACAGTAAGCTTTCTTATTTTCAGGCTTTTCATTGTAGTAAAAGGCTTCTGAACCAAAGTCCAAGTCCATCACTTTCCATATCTTGGAAGGGGGAAATGAAAGGTATTGGAGTGGGGCAAAGGGCAGAAGGAGAAAGTCAAATGGATTATCATAAATTTACATGATCAAACTCTCAGGTCTATATACAAAGACGCTGGAAATCTCAGAGAAATTAAAAACAAGTTCAAAATAGAGACATGTCTGTTATACGGCCAGAAGTGCCAGATAGCCGTGCGAGGACTTATCACGTGATCGCAAGTTTTAAATCAATTTTCTGTCAGTTCCCTGAGCCACATTCCTATGACTACATATGGTGGTATACCAGGGCTGTGGAAGCTGTATGACACTGGTCATAAGCCACAGAAGGAAGGGCTGTTCTTCTTTGGTTCAACAGGCCAAAGACAGAAAACCAGAGAGAAGGAAAAAGAGGAGAAAAAGAGTCTCTCCTCTCATCCTCATTATGTAAACGAGGTGCATGACTGTTCAGTGGGTCCCTCGAGAGTTAATTACCAGTGGCTTCTCAGCCTAATTGGCTGAAACTAAAGAATTTGCCATTTCTTATTCCCATGCTCACTCTCCCCTACCCCCACCCTCGCTTATTCTGTCTTTCTCTTTGTTTCTTTCTCTCTCACAAGCATATTTTCCTTCTCCCGCTTTTCAACCTGTTTTCTTGTTTTCTCCTCTTTCCCTCCTCAACGTTGGTCTTCCAGCTTAGCTTGATGCCAGTCGAAAATCTGGCACTGATACTTAATTTGAGCATCTGCTCCAGCTGGCAGTGGATAAGCAGATTTTTACATTGCTAATTCCAGCTATTTGGCTAGACTAATCTACTGGATAAAGAAGAGAAACGTGGGCTGAGAGTTGCCCATCACTTAGAAACAAAAAAAAAAGAGATATTGAGAGCTGGCATCTCATCTATTTCTAAATGGATGCAAATTAAATTCAAAAAGACAGGGATAACAAGTTGGAAGTAAGAATGAAAGTGGGCAACACTGTGAGGAAATATTAATAAAATGGGGCAGGCAAGGAGAGGAACTGGAGGATACAAAAAGCTTTGATTTTTACTGAACACTAAAAAGTAACCAAAAGCTATGTTGGACGTGCCATTCCAACATTCATATTCTTTCTTTTTTGACTTCTTTGACAATGTTTAATATCGATTTTTTTTCTTAAGATATGAGCTGCATAATATTTAGTAAAGCATTGAATATTACATCCAGTGTCAAGACTCAAAATTTGACTAGCACAGACTCTTATGTCCTTAAATTTCTCCCTCTAGTATTAGTCAACCTTCAAAAATGCAGAATACCACACTCTCCATTGTGCTTGGTTAAGCAAAGCGTCGACTTACTTTTGTGAGACTCTGTACGTCTGCTATTAAAATCTGCACTCTTTGCAGAAAGTAATAGGGTCTACCCATAGGATGAGCTGGTCATTGCAGTTTGGCATAATGCTGTGCCATACTGCAATGACATGCTTTTTCACTGCAACTTCACAGCAGGGGATAGCCATGTTGAGCTGCTGCTGTGGTCATACTCAGTCAGCATAGCCAAATAACCAACATATTCTCTGTGGTATGGAGGTTAATTTAATTCTGTTTGTGAAATCACTAATAATATTGATTTCAGTTGGATTGAGTTCCTGTGTTAGTATTAAACAGCAAAACCATATCAGGAGCATGCAGTTGTAACTGTATTACATTTGTCAATCAGTGTGATAAGTAACAAAAGTGTTGAAATAATATTTAAATCCACTAGCTGGGCCCACGTCCTCATTTTAGATTTGACAGTGTTTCAGTAGGTAAAGGTGAATGCTTGGACATGAACTGAGCTGTGGTTTGGGGAAGGCCTCAAAGGGGACTGGTGACGGCTCCCGGGCCTGGCAGATCCCCATGTACTAAATAGAATTGAAGAATTTAAATAATTGAAAAGGGGAGGGACGGTGGGGCAAGTAAACGAGAATGACAGCTTGCAGAACTGGGGGGACCTGGAGGCGAGGTCCTGCTCCTGAAATTCCAATACATAATACTGAAAAAACAGCGTAATAACTTCACTTATAATGTTGTTTTTCTCTATTTAACTCTATTTAAAGAAAAGCTTTACAGTCTTACAGTACAATGTCCACTTGCAGTGACTAATGTTTACTTTTTATTATTATGGAAACATGGAAAACAAAACCATCCACAGTGATTTTACACACATGTGAATCTAAATACATAGTTTGCAGAGTGAGTCTAAATGCGCAGTTATAGTTGCTTACTCAATTTGAGATTTGTAATGTGCGGCAAAGTGATTTAAGAGTAGGGGTGGGTTTTGATTATCGATTTATCGATTAAAATCGATTCTAGCTTGGATAACGTGATATCGATTCATTAAAATCCTGAATCGATTTTTTAATATAAATTTATTTTGCCCGAAACGCCAGAATCTCAGGTTAAACCTCACTAAATTTCAACAACCACCAAACAGCTAAAACAGTAAATGAGAGCAGGTACACGGATTCTGCACAGAGACGTAAACACAAAGCTCGGACCCGCCGACGCATCAGAATCAGATGTCGCCTTTCTCACCCGACGGCACGGACACGGTCGGGGCTGAAAGCCGACAGCTCACTGATTCTGATCCGTCGGCGGGTCCGCGCTTTGTGTTTACACCATTTTTGCGCTGATTCTGAAGCTGCAGGTTTTATCTCTCCCCAGGCAATATTGACTGAACGAGCAGCAAATAAAGATCCAAACTTCGCTTCACATAAACATCGTCATGACTTACTTTTGCTGTTTTGCTTCCACCACGATAAAATCACACTTCATGCACAGCTCTCTCTCTCTCTCTCTCTCTCTCTCTCTCTCACAGTACACTTCAAGAACAGTTTCCCCATCTAAAAATCTGTTTTCTGCATTATTCGCTTGCTTTCGCTGTTTTTTTTTTTCCTTTTACTTGCTTCCGAAAAGAAAACCTAATTTCTGTCATTCAATAGGCTACTGAACAAATTGAAACTTTTTAAAATTATACAAAATTGCAAAACGCTTAGCTGTGTCTCTAAAACCTCTGTAACTTTGCTCTGCTTCACTTCAGCAGCATCAGCTACTGTTCATATGTTGATTAATGACTTTCTTTCGTTTTTGATCTACTGCAGAATATTTTTATAAAATCCCAGGCCAGGAAAATCACCTTCACGTTTTTCTGTTTTATCCTCAGCTACTTTGACACAAAGGTATCTGCTGTGATGCTCACACCTTTGATTAAGTCTGGCAAGTGTCAGCTTTCTTTTTATAGATATAAAAATATGGAAATGTACTGATGCATGATCTGAATTATAATATTTCTGACTGTCTGAGGCAAAATTTCCGAATCGGAATCGAATCGATTCTAGAAATCAGTGACGATACCCAGAACTATTTAAGAGTTGACCCGGAAAAGGAATTATGAATTAATGTTTGTGAGTCTTCCCTGAACAGTGAGTTTGAACAACAATAATTATTAGCATGAATCTTCGCCTGAACATTTTCTCAATTTGTAAAAGTCTCTAAATGGTAAATTACTAAAATTCTGAGAAAAGTCTGAGATAGAATCAAACCAAGGCCTTTGCGGTGTATTATTGGGCAACCCCAATATCAATGACATCGACTTATTTTCAAGCTGTACATTATTGTTCCTCAGCCTGTTTACTGTTCTTTTTTCTTTCTTAAATCTACTGACTTGTACATGAAGCAAAATATCCACCACAATGTTCATCCATTAGTTAGTAAAGTTGTAAAGGTACTGGATTTTCATTGTTAAAGTATCCTCATTGTAAAACTAGATGTGATATACATGTTATCTAACTGAGAAACAAACCAGCGGACAGTGCATGCTGACTGGTCTTTTACAATAAAGGCTCACTCTAAGATCTGGAAGGCATGTCTGTCTATGACATACACTCTATTCTTTCATATCGTCAATGTTGGGGAAAAGAGAAGCTTTACACATTACTTCTTACTTTTCTTAAAAGTGATGAGGTATGTAACTTAACAACTTGCCAGATTAAGTAATCCGTTACACTAATCGTTATATTACATTGCTCCTTAAAATGACCTGAAAATGACCTTAAAATGACCTGAAAAGCACAGTGACAAAATAACCAATTAAAAGTATAAACCTGAGGCTACAGTCCCACAAACCAAGACAAATCCCTATCCTCATGAGGGCTCACATTAGTTTTTACATTGAAACTCAAAGCCAACAACACAAAGCTAAGAGAAAAAAAACCGGTCTAATAGACTTTGAAGCTATTGCCACAGTGATTCTACTTGAACAGGTAGAAGCAGCGGCTTCAGACCTGACTGCTCCTCACTGCTTTTGTTTCCTGTTGAAGTTCAGCTTGTGCCTGCTGGGCTGGGGTCGGCATTCACTCAGCTTTAAAATAACTCTGGGTTCTTGACTAGCTTTGCGTTAGCATGTTATCTGTGCATAGCTGAAGTTCTACTTGCAGCATAACGCAGTACTTTCTGTCTTGGATGCAGTTCCCATTTTACCATTACGCTCTTGTCCTTTTGTGCAATAAAACTAATAAAAAGCACAAAGTTCTATCTTAATAAGGAAGACATACAGGAACTCTTTCCCCTAATTTCCTTTAATGTGAATTGGTGAAAGTTGGTGAAAGTCAGTGAAAAAGAAATCATAGAGCACTTCACAGAAAACTTGTAGTGATAATAAGTCTACTGTAGGAGCTACAGTAGACGTATTATGGCATAAATATACAATCCTACAAGCCTCTCCATCTGTGCTTTTGTTACAGTAACACAGAAGAGAAAGTTTTCACATTATTTTTCAACTTGGAAATTTCACATTATTCACAAGGGGAAAACATTCAAGATAGTTGCCAGTCTTCCCAGAAGTAAACATCCCAGCAAATTCATCTGAAGGTCACACTGTGATGCTCACAGAAATTGCAAAAAAAAAAAAAAAAAAAAAACCCAAGAGCTCCACAGTTATGGTAAATGGCCTGTATTTGTATAGTGCTTTTCTAGTCCCTAAGCTTTACACATCCAGTCATCCACCCATTCTCACACTGGTGATGGCAAGCTACATTGTAGCCACAGCCACCCTGGGGCGCACTGACAGAGGCGAGGCTGCCGGACACTGGCGCTACCAGGCCCTCTGACCACCACCAGTAGGCAACGGGTGAAGTGTCTTGCCCAAGGACACAACGACCGAGACTGTCCAAGCTGGGGCTCAAGCCGGGGCTCAAACCGGCATGTTAGATGTTAAAGTTCATAACAGTACAATTAGAAAAAGATTGAACAAGTATAAGTTGTTTATAAGGGTTTCCAGGAGAAAGTCTTTCCCCTCTAAAAAGAACATGGACAGCATAGTTTGCAAAGTTGCATCTGAACCAAAGTACCCTAGAATCAAATGTGAAGTCATCTGTATGACAGCTACAGCTTGGCTGAAATTGGGTCATGCAAAGGAACATTGATCCTAGGCTTTCCAGCAAATCTACAACAGAATGGCTAAAAAAGAAGAGAATCAAGGTAATGCATTTGTCCAGACCTCAACCCAAAAGCTGTAGCAAGATCTGTAGAGAGCTATCCATAAATCCCTTCAGTGAACTACAGGATTTTAATATTATAAAAAAGAATACCTCCACATCGATGTACGAGATGTAAAAATAATTTAATACAGAAAATGATTCTTCCAACTTACTGCTGTTAAAGGTGGTTCTACAAGATACTGAACATAGTATAATGTTCAGTATCTTGTAGAACTATCTTGTAGTTTTTCACAGGACTGCATAGAGACCTAAGAAAACATTCTTTTCGCATGACTGAACCTGCTGAAAATCAAGCCTTGCCTGCTTGGTTGGGGTCACCATACACTCCGCCTTTATACAACTCTGATTATGGAGGTCTCTTGCCGCTAGCTTTGTGTTAACATCATAGACTCGGTATAAAAGAGGAAAGCATGTTGCTTTCGAAGTTGCTTTTAAAGCTTCGATGTTGTGGTCACAGCAGTGGGTTGTTGTTTGTGGAGTGAGCACAATTTGCTCTTCATCATCACACTGTTGCCCCTTCATGCAATAAATATGAAGAAAGCCTCATTCCCCAAAAGATCACGTTTCTGTTTTTGTTCTATCTTCCACAAAAACTGAGGTCAAGTGATTGTAGTTCAATGTGAATAAAAGGGCAGACTTGGTCATATTTTTCCACCCATAATGCAACAAAGTAACTTGTGTAATACAAGTAACATTATAAGTGATTAGTAACTGAAAGGTATTACTGTATCTAGTACAGTCATGCTAATAACACTATGTTTCAGACAACTGTAATGTGATGTGGTACACCCAATGCTCTGCATGACCCAAAACGTATCACACAACTGGTATTATGATTTACTTACTAACATTTTCACAAGTTGCTATAATTGAGCTACTCTTCGGCTGCATTTAGTTAACCATTAGCTAATAGTGTGAGGAAAAGTCTATTATGTCTATTATGATCTATATTAAGATCAAGAACTGCAAAATAAAATTCAGTATGGATCCAGTAATGCTGCCCCTGATGCTGAGCCCCCCACCCCAAAAAAGCCTTTAAAAAGTAAGCTTGATAGCCGAATTGTTATTGAAATGAATAAATACTGGACTCATAAGAAGGACGGAAGACAAAAAACAAGCAGAGAATAGGATTTAATTTAATTTTTTTTTTAATTGCAGACATTTTGAGTACACCAGTGCAGCTGGCATTGTTCCATTACTCATTACTCGGCACAGATGTCTTCACTTAGTAAAAACATGTTTTCGCTTTGCACTAATGTCTTCACTTTATGTAGGAGGTTTTATTTATTTAATTCATTGATTTATTTATTAATTTATTGTGGATGACAGAACAGGCCAAACGGGTAAACTTTCTAGTAATACACATATTGACACTGGAGACCAGAGCAGGGAAGACATACACACACAAAAAAAAAAAAAAAAACAGACCAAAAAAACAAAACTCTGAAATGCATTTTCTTATTTAAAAAATGGGGGAAAAAACATCTACAGTGAAAGTATAACAGAGCCTACTGAGCAATGTTCAGTAAAAGAATTTAATTGGATGTCAGTAGGAAGTCAGTCAGTTTCATGTCTCTCCATTTGCTGAAAAAAAAAACAGAGACATCCAAACAGAAATACTGAGGGACTTAACAGCACTTTTGTGTTATATAAACAATGATCAGGCCCCAGCGGTGGTGTGGACAAAATATGATTAGCTGCGCTGGCAGTTCAAAGGCACAGCACAAATTGTAGTTACTCCATGCACGCATATCTGTACGTTCGCAGCTGCGTTTTTAAAGATAACCGCCATATTCAACATGTTCTGCAAAGAAATACCATTTATTCACTGTAATGAGCAGATATTAAAGAGCGAATGAGAAAGCGAAAATAAATAAATAAATACAATTACAGACACAGGATGAAAAACAGAGAAATATTAACGATAAAAGGCAGAATAAAGCGGAAAAATAAAAAAGACATTAAAGCCATGAAAGGTAGCATTTTATTAAAAGAAATGTCATTAGCAACTTTCTTTATGTCCAGAGTGTCTAATTTATGAAACAATTGTACTGACATCCCCCACCCGCAACCCCACCCGCACTCCCTTCCCATCAAAGCACGAGTGCAGAAGTGAAAGGCAGTGTTTAAACAAATATTACTGTCAGTCCCATTATTCAACTAATTATTCAACATGTTTTCTAAGGAACGTGTATTTCTTTGTAAAATTGGCATTATTTGTGAACAAAACGGAACAGCTTGGACCCAGAGTGACATCTCTGAGAAAAAGAAAACTTTTGAGGCTTCTGTGCCTTTTGAACTTCCAGGTGAATAAGTAACTGTAAATAAATGTGGGACATTTAAATTAATCCCCTTACTCTGGTGCCAAGAGTTAGTTATGTTCCTTCCGAGTGGATAGCTGACAGTTACTGCTGTGCTGAAGAAGATAAATGAGATTTGTCTGTTATGACAGAACATTTTGGCAGCCCTCAGCGAGCATCCCATCCTGTTATCCTCTCTGTCTCCTTCTTCTGGTTTTTACTCCCTCTTTCCTTCCTGTTCCACACTCACTGCGAGCAGCAGCAGCAGCAGAGAGGATGCTGCTGCTGCTTCTAGTAGTGGTGACATTTACGAAACAGCTGCTTTCCTCCTACTTTCCTCACCCTGCACCTATTACAGTGATTATCAGTACTGTCAATCACAAGTCCCCTTCCACCTCTCAATCCCACTGTCCCACCCTGGTGCTGATACGCCGAACCAGCTTTTCACTGAGATGGAGGGGAGTAGAGGGTGACAGTGGCAGGAACAGGAAACTTCTCTACATCTCAACAGGAAAGAAAAGCAGCAAGAGAGGAGACTGCTACTCCCTGTTGGTGTTCTTCTGGGAAACACAGAGTTTGCACAAAACTGATGATTTATGTTGACAGGGACTGTCCATTATATTAAACAGTTAAAAGTGACTGTACAGAATAAGTTACTGTGAGAAAGTATTCTACATACCAAGATTACTCCACATTCACGTGACACTATCACCTGTGGTTTGTGCAAAAGGCCCAAGAAGTTCAACATTGTTAATGGAACAGTTGTTAATGGAAAAAGATTATCCAAAGATAAAAATAAATCATGGCTTGCTGGTGGAAGCAAACACACGCACACACACACACACACTGCTGATCTTGAACTATGCCCAATATAAGCTGGATATGATTTTTAAATGTGCAAGTCTACATACTATATAATAAAGATATTTACTTTAGATACTTCAGATATATTTTGATTATATAATCTGCACACTATTTTTCAGCTTAAGTACAACAGCAACATTTACTTTGATAAATAGTATATAATAGTAAATTATAACTGTAACAGTTATTTATAATAGTTAACAGGTTTTTTATGCCAGTTTGAGCCTGTTCCTATATGTATCAGCACTCGCTTAAAGAACGCATGCAACTAAAGTGAAATGAAGTCAGCAGAGGTCTCATCCCATCAGTGTCTCCTCTTTCGTTTTGTTTTTGTCTTATGAGTAAAACCGAACATAACATTAGTGCCAGCTGTGCTGCCTGCAAAACAAATTCTTGCGTGTTTGCGCACGTCATATTTTAGGTTTCAAACACGTTCAAACCTTGCTCTCTCTCTTAAAGCATCTGTTCCAGTACATCATTAACCCATGTCACTGGACCAAACACTAAAAAGCAGTGAATGGGACCGGTAAAATAAAGGACCATCCGAAAAACCTTTGATCTTTTGTTGTGCTTATGCCATTAGTGTGGGAAGCAACACACGCACGCATTGGCTTACTGCCAAGACTTTGTTAGATCTAGCTAACGAGGAAGGCTCAGGTAGTCCTAATAGAATCTTTCCTGCTCTTATCTGTATTGACTTCAAACAGTGAGGAATGAATGGAAAACAATCTGGGCCTGACTTTGAGGGTGAGGTTGAAGAATACTTATGGGCTTGTGCTTTCCTACAGGGTGGGCTACCAAGCTCCTACTACACAGTGCAGATCAAAGTTAATTCCCCTCTTAATTAAGCTGAAATTGGATGAGAGCAAGCAGGGACTAGCTTTTGTTTTCTGTTGTGCCAGTAAATATTATGAGCTCTATATCTGAATACGTGTTTGTGTGCACAAGGGGAATGATTTCTTGTATCTATAGCTATAACCATAGGTGTTAGTGCATCCTACTGAAACGCGTGAGTCGATATCCTTGTTTTTGTGCGTTAGAGCTAGTTGTTCTCGCTCTCCTTCTCTCCCGATGGCCAATCTGTCTGCATGTGGCCCGGTGTAAGCACAGTGGTGCTGTGTAATGAGACTCCTTCTGCCACTCTCTGTTTCATGGCCGTGTCCATGTGTTGTGATGCTAATGAGCCCTTGCTACCACAAACACCCCCCTTAATTGTCCTCTTTGATCTACTGCTAATTCTGCTAATTAGAAGCCCAACTTTCAAAGTTAAACGTTTTGTTTCAACCTCCAAGTGTGCCTCTTCGTGTGTGTATGGATGTGCAGTTGAATAATGAACAAATAAATAAATAAATGCAACTGGATAAAGAGGAAGAACTTTGGAAACCCTGCGCCTTGCTAAACATTGCCCAGGTTATGTTGGGTGCATTTTGTTGCAGGCCATGTGAAAGTAACACATTCACCTGTCATGTGAAATTCATTACATTAGCTACAGTACTCCCATACAACCAAATGCGCACACAACATACATCAGCAGGCAGATACTGTATCACGCTCCAAAAAGAGACAACGGCATGAAATCGCGTTCTGCACAGATTATTCCAGATGTCCCGTTTTGCACAAAACACGTGTAGTCTCACAAATTATTGTACTGTATGAGCAATTCCAGCTCAGAGATGGGAGCAAACGTTCACTACTGACATAATCGAATGGAAACATGCAGCAAGGCATCTTCTTTGCCCACCGACTCGTCGGCACTACAGTTTCACACGTTACACAAATAAGCTCTGCAAACCATCTTAAATAGAGCAATTTTGCATCCAGAAATCAGATAAAGGCATTCAGCTTAAGTTAAAAAGTTCTCAGGATTTCTAATTCTTTAAGAATCCAGAAATATAAATATTTCCTGTAATTTATTTAACAATCTATCAGAGATGTGAAGTTTTGTTGTTGCTGTTGCAGTCTTTTTTTTGTTTTTTGTCTTTGTGTGTTTATAGTCTTATATCATTGGAACAGGTAGTTCACACAAATCAACTACAGAGGCCTAGAAGTTGTGTTGTCTATGAATTTCTGGCATAAAGAGCATTAGTTGATGGACAGTAATAGGATACGGCTCATCACTTCACCTTACCTTATTCTTACTTCTCCATGACTTTGTTGATTAAAAGCAAACACTTCTATGACATCTACAGTATGCACATATCATACACCTCCAGTAGACATATGAAGTTGCCTTCTGTGGCCTCTGTGGCTCTGGCCAACAGTAGTGTTTTTGCTCAGTAGATAAAATATAAACGAGACAGAACTGAGCTTGTCAGCAGTGCAGCATGCCCTCAAATCATCTCCGACCACAGCCGTCACCAGCTAAACCATCTCCAGACTAAAGTAAGAGTCATTGCATTTAAAAATAAATGTATAATTTCTTTTTCAAATTTCCAGAGCCATCTTTAACCTCAACCTGATCTTTTATGTAAGCGGGGCTGAAAATTTAAAGGGAAAAAAAATGTACAAATATAATTTAATTGGGATATATGTTATTGGGATAAGACAAAATTCTTTCAGGAGAACACTTAGTTGGAAAGACTACAGAGACATTAAACAACATTTAGTATGGGTCAGTTTAAGTTGTTCACACTTAATTAAAAAGACTTTATCCTGAAGAAGGCAAGTTGGCCTAACCTGCATTCAAAGTGACAGAGAGACTTGGCTGTATTCAGTTGCTTGTGAGTAATCAATATTAATCACTGGAAGGAGGGGAAAAAAAGAAGATAGGAGATAGACTGAGACCTCCCTCCACCCACTATAAACAGCCTGTGGTCCCTTTTCATCCCCATCAAACTGAACTGTGAGAAGCTAAAGCAAAATGAGCAATTACTAGTGTTGTCAGACCAGTAAAAGAATTTGCCATGTATTTCTTCAGCATATTGATTACATGTTTGACTTTTTTTTTCTCTTAAAAATAATTAAAAATGATTATAATTAGACAGGGAGAGAGATATTATTATTAAAAATGCCTTCTCAACAACGATAACACGAAGAGGAGAGGAAAGAAGACTGTAGCTTGACACAGAGCAGCCAGGGGATCCCATGCCAATCGGAGCATGGCCTTTTAGCCGAGCACTCTGTCAGAGATGCCAGTTTGACGGACGATGCCCGCCCAACTGACATTTCTCCAGGGTAGGAAAGAGGGGACAATACCAATTGTTAAAGAGAAAGAGGGTAAAAAGCACAGAAAAGCACCTATAAGCATAAAAGGGTGAGGGTAAGATGGTTATTTTGGAGTCAATTTTGTGTTATTTCCCAGGTGTGAAGTGCACCAAAATGCCCTACTCATGTTTAAGTACCACCATTTTGCTTGAAATTGTCTTGACGAGTATAGATGTGTGCAAAACTCGGCGTGTTTGAGCGCACTCAAGTATAAAAAATGCACTCACACTCATGTACATTTTTTAGAATATTCTTTACAATATTCTTTAAACATAAAACCTCAGTCTGTACTATATGGAGATTTCATAAAGTGAAGTGTATTAAATTGTATTAATAGCACAACTACGGTTCTGGTCAGGATGCTGTAAAATGTCATTAAATTGATTGAAAATCAATGTATAAATGCTTTTTAACATCAAATCAAATATCAAATATTCCTTCTAAATTTAAAACCAGCAACACACTTAAAAAAAGTTTTGTTTTGACAACATTTTTGTCGTTTTAGATCATCATACACCCTCAAAATGATAATCCTTACAGAAAAATAAAGAAATTAGCAGCCTTTTTAAAAAGCTAATAGGATCACTGAGCAACAAGTCAGGGACTTGAATAAGTATCAAACTGACATTTATTTATTCTGATTCATAAATATCTATAAATAAGCATACCATATGGACAACTTTAAAACTATAATTAGTTTTAATTTTTAACTACTAAAAATAAATAACATTAAAAAAAAACAAGGTTAAGAAATACCATCACCTTCTCTCAGACCAAGCTTGTTTCAAACTGTGGGAAACTCCCCTGAGGTCTTAAAAATCCCCTTTGCCCCAATATTTCGATTACGATGGTCCTTCAGACTAACAGGAGAGAGATCATCTGGTAATGATTCATCTGTGACGGTACTGAGATACATTAGTGGCATAGGCAACTTGCATTAATGGTGAAGGCAGCATTGATTCTGAGATCATGACCATCAAAAATATTCCTTCACTGGCCACCATTGGCCAAAAGCGAGACATTAATATTCCCAGTTTTACAGCTTTTAATGCATTTTTTTTTACAGTCTGGTACAAAACAAGGTTTTTGGCCACTATAAAGTTTATTCTTCATAACAACTCTGGAAGGGTTAGGGTTATTTTTACTTCTCATTCATGTATTTTTAAAAAAGAAATCATCCAGTTAGTTAATTAAAACGCTGGCGCCCACATTCAAATATGGTAATACTACTGTTTGATACTATCTACGTGTGAAATTGGCCTGCAATGTAGAGCTGTCACACACTGAAAACATTTGGCACACTATGAAACAAATCATCAATAAGCAGGTTAGATCCTTTATCACGCAAAATGGTAAAAACAATTTGCTGTCAGTTCCAAGGTTTTTACAAATTGTTGTCAGAATAAGCAGCAACGCAACAACGGACACAACTTTTGCAAAAACACAACTGTTTTGGAGATGAAGGTTCTATTTCAGTGATAAATAGATTTATTACTGTACAAAAAGAGTGCGTTTAGCTCACATTACAGTTCTCATTCTTCCATTATCGTTTTTTTGGTAATTTCTGGCATCCTGGCTGAATTCACTTCATCATACCTGCAAGGTTGTTAAACAAACAAGAGTGGGGATCAGAGGTGAGGGGAGAGGGAGGTAGCGCTTGTTTATTGGCTCGTAGCTCATTAGCATCACACCCATTAGCGTCCTGCCAGTTTCACTGCCCCATCTCCTTCATTCAATCCTCTCAGAAAGACTGGCTGTCAGAGCAGAGAGGAGGCCAACATGCCCCACAGAACAAATACCCCTACT
Organism: Simochromis diagramma; assembly: GCF_900408965.1. Classification (NCBI taxonomy): domain Eukaryota; kingdom Metazoa; phylum Chordata; class Actinopteri; order Cichliformes; family Cichlidae; genus Simochromis; species Simochromis diagramma. The sequence goes on from NW_024386831.1 coordinate 11,825,616, forward strand.
GCCAATTTTTCCTGTCTTTATTTATCTATGTGCTGGCCCTGTCTGATGAATAAAGGACAGGTTAACAGACAGATGAGAGAAGTATTTTGGCAAGACGCAGAACACTGTTGGGAATTGCAAACAGCTTTTGTTTAAACTTGAGTTTCTTTATAAAGCAGTTTAAAATGTTTTCTTAGACTGATAGAACTATTCATTCAAATTAAAATTCCATATTTTTAGTTATTAAGTTCTAATTTATTATTTTTGGCACATCATCAAAACCAACACCACTGGTTTGTAATTACTTGTGAATTTAGACTGTGGTTAGAATATTCACCATTGTTCAGTTTTGATACTTAAGCAGTGGGAATGAGAAGCAGTCAAGGTAGGAAGGGAGCTCTATATACCAACCAGTCACTGTTTTTAAGGTATATCTGTTTAATGCAAATATTGTAGCTAATCTGCTAATAGCATGGCAACAAGTGTATTTCACATTTCTTCCCCATCAAAATGGGGAAAATATGTGATTATTTAAATGACTTTGAAAATGACATGGTTGTTGGTGCAAGAGGGAATTGTCTGAGTTTTAAAAGAAGGGTCTACTGGGATTTTCCCATACAGTAATCTCTAGGGTTGAGAGAGAATGGTCCAAAAAAGAGCATTCTCTGAGTGAACACGTTTAGTTTGAAACTGATGGGGTACAGCAGCAGAAGACCACGGTGGGTATCAGGCCTCTCAGTTAAAAAAAGGAAACTGAGGCTACAGCCTCACATGAATTGGACTATAGATTGGTAAAGCATAGTCTGATATGATGAGTCTCACTTGTTGCTATGACATTTGGATCGTAGGGTCAATCTTTGGAGTAAACAACATGGATCCATCCAGCTGAAAAAGATCAGGCAGGTGGGAGTGGTATAATGGTGTGGGCCGTGTGATATATTCTTGGCTGACCAGTTGAGCGTCATTTAAATGCCACAGCCTTCCTGAGTACTGTTGATCATATTGATACCTTTATGATCACAGTGTACTCATCTTCTGATGGTTGCTACCAACAGGATAACGTGCCATGTTCCACAGCTCAAATGATCTCAAACTGGTTTCCTAAATATGACAATGAGTTTACTTTACATAACTGGCCCATACAGCCACCAGATTTCAATCCAATAGAGCACCTTTGGGATGTATTTTAACGGGAGATTCACATCATAAATGTGCAGTCGACAAATCTGCAGCAACTTTGTAATGCCGTCGTGTCCAACAGACCAGAATCTCACAACAATGTTTCCAGTACCTTGCTGAATCTATGCCATGAAGAATTAAAGCAGCTCTGAAAGCAAAATGGGATCCAATTTGTACTTAAAAGATGTACCTAACAAAGTGTTGTAGGGAGTGTAATGGTGCAGTATAACAGCAGGAGGTACGAATTTTAAAGATTTTAAGGAAACAAGAAGAACAAGGTCTGGTAGTTCTTTTGGGCATTCGTTATTACTTTCAGATGGGCTTAACAACAAGAGCTTTGTGCTTGCTCCAGTTACAGTAAGCAATTTAGGGAAATGCTAAGGCAAATGGTTGGTCGAAAATCTGAAAAATTCTATGGCTGCCCTGCTTCTCATATTCTGTCTAAGTTTTGGGGTCAAAACATACATGCGTTTTATGTGGGTATAATACACGGCTGGTGTTTGTAACTGTGTTTAGACACATCCATGTGTCATCTACTGTCATCAAGCATTCATCACTCTGCACTTCCCTGTTAGTGTGGTGATAGTCTAGGAATTGTTCCCAGCAGAAGGTGATGCCAAGGGAATAATGGTAAGAAACAGGCGTTGGTATGGAAGACTGGCTACTGCCTCTTGTTTTCCTACAAGAGGCTGAAAACATCTCTTACACCAGATGACTATCAAGAACAACCAGACCAATACATGTGACAAATATGCTTCGTAGGCTATGTATTTATATGCCTCATCAAGTCGTGTATGAGGATGACTGTAAACTATTTTTAGTAGTTTTGAAAACAGGGGACTCTAGTTGGGACTCCACTCCATTATGTTATTAAAATTTTAACTTCTCTGCTACTGACACAACCTGCCTCACTCTAACTTCGTCTTTAAACATCTGGCCCTCGCTCGGATAGTAGTGTGTGTACTGTGTGTGTACTGTGTGTGTGTGTGTGTGTGTGTGTGTGTGTGTGTGTGTGTGTGTGTGTGTGTGTGTGTGTGTGTGTGTGTGTGTGTACGGGTTTTGGTTGGCATAAGGCAGAAAGTCAGGCCAGCCTGTCAGGCCCCCGAGGGCCCTCGTTGTTTGAGTCTCCATTAGGCTGATGAGGTTTGGCAGCTGAAGTTGCTGGAGTTAGTGCTGTGCTTCAACCCTCCTCATAGCTAGGCCTAATTAAACCTAGACCTCAGCCCTAATTTAAAGATAATTAGCTGTAGGGGTTAGCTACCACCACCACAGGGTGAGATGAGCCTCATGTAATATGTGTAATAATGCGTGCTAAATGTTTTTTTTGGTGGTTTTAGTCAGTGACAGACCAGTTGAATGAAAGGCACTTACCATATGTAATTTGGCGGATGGTTTTACCCAAAGCGGTTTACAGTAACACGAGTGCAGACAAGTTTCCACTCTGGTAAATATTGTGTCACTCTGAAACATAATGGATTATCACATTATAGTGAGAATGTGTGTGTTTGTGACATACAAACAAACGAAGTGGCAAGACTGCATTTTTGTAGGTGCTGCACAATAAACTGTCTGACCCTTGGGATCGGCCCTATGTTTTCCCATTAAGCCATACTGACAGTTTGACATTTCCCAGGGTAGAGGGCTCTGATTCAGGTATGTTTTATTCATCCTATTGACTTCACATTGCTGCCAAGCCAAACAGAGAGCAAAAGCCTGAAGTGTGGTAGGCGGCAGTGAGAAGGAGAGCAGAAGATACCTGTTGTTGTTGTGTTTGCTGCTCAGATAGCCAGGCAGTCTGAGACTCGGAGACAGCTGGGTGACACATACACAATACACTCATCACAATGCAGACAGAGATTGGGAGATATTGCAAACACTGAGTGGATAAAACTGCCTATTTACTGAGAAGACTTGAGGCAGACAGGTGAAAATGTGGGATTACATGCTTCAAGAAGGTTTGTATGCTTTTCTGTACTCTACCTCCAAAAAGCTACATAAAACCAAACTTAGATAAATTTGACTTGTTAACTTCTACTTCGACTTGTCAGCCTACTGGTTGTTTATCTCCATTAAGTTGTAGAATTCTGTTGCCTGCGCTGTGAAGAACATCTAATTTACGCCAACTCAGACCTGACAATGGACTTTTATTCGCTTGCATTCCAGGTATAAGCATTAATTCTAGATTTATGTTTGCCTGAGTTTTTCCTGCTTTTTGCCAATTAATAAATAAAATATATCTGCAAAAAACTGTTTTGTTTTGTTTTTAGCTAACAGAATGAAATGTTCTTTAACAGGGTAGTTTTGTTCCAGCACATATTATACATGGAATATCATTAGGGGCCCTGAAACCAGTTTTAGTTAATTAATACAACTGGTGTTGGTTAATATGTTGTCTGGGGTCTACAGAGTACCTTTTGGTTGCTTAATAAATCTGGCAGATGGCTGGGATATCCCATCTTCACCTGTGATTTCAGTAGTGAAAAGCATCTTACTCATAATTACTGCTTTCTTTTGAATCTTTCTACCCATTTAAATCTTTATTAAGTAAATATATTGTCTTTACAAACGTATTTCTGTCTTTTTCTAATACATAGAACAATTATGAGAATGTCCCATGGAATTCTGATATAATTGTGGCAATTTTCTCAAAAACAACAGCAATAATTTTCCTCAGAGACATGTGAGAATTTGACCCCAAGATCAGTTTTGGATTTATAACGACAACATTCGTTCTGAGTTTTCTTGTCTGTTTCTTTTTAATACATCGTGCAACTCACTGCCATCGTAAACACATGGGGCCATATTTGGATTTATTTTGCCTGGCTCCGTGCAGACAAGTGCTTCCCTCATCTTCATGCATGTCACGTGAGGCTGGGAGCTGGGTGCAACGGCGGGAGCCTACTCCAGGACAAAGCACTTGGGGCAGGGAGACACTGTGGGCCTTGTTCCCCCTTTGACGGCTTCATGTCAAGTGGGTGTTAGCTTGGTGGGACACCCAGACCCCCCTGGAGGGTAAAGCACTACACAGCCTGCCTCCAATTGAGGAAAGAGACACCGAGGGCTTATTGAAGATGCACTTATGATCCCGACATCGGTGACATCGCCTATGTCTGTTTCAATACACACAACAATAATAACAGCATATTTTTAAGTAAGGCTGTTTAAAAGACGAGAGGTTGAGGTTGAAGATGAGGAACAACCAAGACAGTTGATCTGAATATGTGAACCGTAGGTTCTTTTCGGCAGAGGCTTGGAAAATTCAAAAATTGTCTCTACATGCAGTACTGAGAGATAAAGGAATTGATTAACTAATTACATTTTATGTGTACACTCAGTTACAATCATATTATTCCATGTTACTTGAACCATACTGAAAAAGCCGCAAGGTGAATAAGGACAGGTGTACCGTGAAAAAGATTACTCACCCTAGTAACCGTAGCAAGCCATAGTGGTCAACAGTGTCGAGTGCTCTTTCCTTTCTTCATCGTCTACTTTCTCTGTCTGCCTTTTCCCCAGCATCTGGCTAAGTCTCACCAGTGTCCTTGCTAATGCCCTCGGGTGAACCGGGCCATGTCAAACTCAAATACATCAATCACTTGGTGCTAGCCATGGGGAAAGAGAAGGGATGGATTGGCAGAAATGTAGGGATGAAAGCAAAGAAGAAGGACGGGGTGGTTAAGGTAATGTATAGCCACTAGTCAACCCTCTTTCACCTTATTTTTCTTCTCCTCCAACCTCCCTGTCTCCTTCCCTCTGCAGCAACTCCTACAAACTTTGGACTCAGCTGTCACACCACAAGAGGCCCTTTCAACTGATTCTCATCAAGCGGTTTGCAGACCTAAACACATGTTGGAGAAGAACAGAGCAGTGGCGAGGAGAGCAAAAGAAACAAAAGGACAGTCAAGGCCAGAAGAGAAAGCATTAGAAAAAGGAAAGAAGAAAAAGAGCAGTGTAAGAAGGGAGATGAGCAATGAAAGCAGGTCGACGAGAAGGAAATAAGATAGCAAAAGAACAGAAGCACAAAGAAAGAGGTGACAAAGCCATGGGAGAGCCTATCAGCAGGTGTGTGTGCGTGTGTGTGTGTGTGTGTCCTGCAGAATAAAGTGTCCACGTCAGAGCCTCGGTTTCCCCCCTGGGCAGTTTCTGATTAATTGTCCGTCCAGCTGCTGTGATAGCGACTACTTTAACCAAGACTCCCAAGACACTCACCCATGTCCCATCCTCCACAGAAAGACACCTCTACTCCTGTGTACCCAGCTTCCTGGCTGACCTTCTCTGACTAAAATTAGGATTTTTTTTCCTATTCTGATACCCCCCCCATTCGTTTTTTTCCTGTCTCTTTTTGGCTGCTACAAATAATCTTACATCAGCACCCCATTCACCTTGCCATCAGGGGATAATGTCTCTCTGTGGGAGAGGGGTTTTGGAACAAAGGCAGGGGGAGCTGAAAACCGCATGATATGCTGTGTGTTCCCCTCTGTGTGTTTACACATGCTCTGGTGACTGGCTGAGATAAAGCATCCCTGTCTCAGGTAAACAGTCTAGCACAGCAGGGTAAAATGGCAGGGTTGACTTTGGACCTGGCTTATACTTAGTCAGCACCTCTAGATATAAAGTACCATCCCACCCACCCACATTTAATCACACAACTGCACACACATAATTTCCATTTCAGTACATTTTCATTATGGTTCAAATTCAACAATTACGAATTCAAATCTGCTTTTCGACTCTATGAACAATAACTACCGTACTCAGCACTGTCCCCTTATTTTCCTCCCTCTTCTCCAGACTGCATAACCATAGCATCTAACCTGATGGCTATATAGCCAGCCCCCAAAAGCAGCCAAGGTCAATTGCCTTTCCTGCTCCTCTCATCTTGTGCTTTATGTACCTTCACATCCAGGGGAAAAGAGCTGCACTATTTCTGCTCTGCTGCAAGGTGACTGCTGCTTCATACGAGTGACAGCCACACAAACCAGGAATACCAAGAGTACCAATCATTTTGTTTAAGGTTTTCATATTTTGAAAATAAATCCAGAAAGTTTAATTCATATAAAATTGCAAAATGTTACATTTCAAGCAAAAAAAAAAAAAAAACACTTCTAGGTCACGGCTTCACTCTGCTGGTAAATGTTGGACTTGAATTTCTAAAAAACAATTTAATTAACAGAAGCTATACATGGAGCTACCTTTGACTTTGATATTATGGACCATAACTAACAATAATGAGAGTCGATCAATACTTTCAACTCCGTAATTACTCCACCAAGCAGTGACTTTCCACTATTTTCTGGTTCAAATCAGCATTCCACTGCAGACTCCTGAAGCCATTTTTATGAACTCAGGTAATCTTTTAATGTTAGCAGAATGACCCCAGCAGTCAGTTTTGTAGAGTGTAGTATATCAAAACATTTGTCCACAAATAGGATGGTATTTAGAAGGCATAAACACAAAAAAGATGATGATTAAAGTAAATGTATTGTCCTGACATGTTGGGAATTTAGATGATGAGACTAAAGGCTGAAAAAGATTTTTTTCCCCGATGATGAATCGGTAATGAAAATTGAGCCCTTTTTTTTTCTTTTTACATGCTTTATACTTCATTATCTTTGTCTCTGCCTGTTTGATTTTCTGGTTGATTCTTTACAGCAGTCATTGTTTTTCCTCATCTACAAGATGAATAATAAATATTTGCCTAATATTCAGACAGAAACTCCCAAGCCACAGTGTATATTGTGTGTGTGGTACCCATTTTTACATTTTTTTCCCCCTTTGGTATTGAATAGTAAGATCATCATTAATCCCGATTGTGTTGGATTATCGGCGGTATTATTTTTTACTCGCTGCATTTTTTTCCCCTGACGTTTGTGTGGTAAACTGCGGGAATTTTACAATAGGATTTCCATTTGTTGTATAAGTGATAGCGTGTTTGGTGCAACCATTTTTCATCCTCGCATAGATAAACTGTTTCCCGGTGAAGTCTGAATATCTCCCTTTCTTTCTCTCTCACTCTCGTTCCCAGATGTCTCCTTACAGCTGCCATGACTGACTGCAAACTCATTTATTACAGGTCACAAACACCAAGTGCTTCATTTAAAAGGACACCCCACCCCCAACTCGCGCACGAGTGAAAAATCGACCTGCAAGAATAGCATACAGGGCACACCGTTCCATTAACACCAAATGGAAGCCTGCAGGATTCAAAATATGGAAACGGGGTTCGAGTGGCGGGGTGCAAAACAGAAAAAAAATATGAGGGATAGTTTAGGGACATGTTTTAATCTGCTGCAGCGACCACAGTTAATGAGCACTAAGCACATAAAGTACGGGGCAGCATCATTACAGCTCCTATGACAAAATCTAAAATATTTATTGCATTGTGGGGTTTTGGCATGAAAATGATTGGGATCTCTTGCTATAAGTTTGCTGACAGAGTTATTAAAAGCGTAGTTTGTTTGATATCACTCTATTGTAAAGAGTCTTAACCGACATACCGCGTCCCATGTCTGCTACATATTTATTCAAGCACGCAAATCACCAAATCAAGATTTTGTTGGAAGCATGTGTTCTGCCGGCCATATCCGATATCACTCAGAGCCGTCTGTAATTACATTGTACATGCAGATTAGCTATGAATATTTTAGAAGGGGATTACTAAAAGAGGAAAGAGACAGAGACGCAGAGAGTCGAGAGAAATCAGCCCTTTAACACACACCCACATGCAGAACTGCATGAAAAGCTCGTTTGAAGGTGGAGCCAGTCTTTTATGCCCAAGTTGTCAGCCTATTATCATCCTTTCATATGTTTGCCACCATTATTAACTGTGAGCGGGAATAGAAAAATAACACAAAAAAGTGAGAATAAAACACATCACTCCAGCATGTCAGGCTGTCTCTTCAGAGTGGGGGGGGGGGAAGAAAAGCATGGCAGACCAAGTCTTATCATTGGACTCTCATTCTAAAACGTGGCAGTAATGAGTGTGTCTTAACAAAGATTAGCCATAATTTCCATTGTCATTTTAAGGCTCCCACATTATGTGGAGGCTTACAAAGCCACAGATGAAGGCAGAGGGTGGGCGGAGGAAGACGAACAAGCAGACACTGGAGCAGAGAGAGCGTCTCTGGAGCTTGGTTAGTCTGTCAGTCACCCTCTATCCCTTCAACCGTGCATCCACACGCGCACTGACAGACAAAGTCATAACACACACACATGTACGCACACACACACACACACAGTATATGTACGTTTCCCAAACCCTTTGTCGCCACATTTTGAAACCCTCAAGATGCGGTTGTCAAAAGGGTCGGCGCCTGACAGCCTCCTGCAGCCCTCCAGGAGGATGCAGAGGACAGACAGGCTTATTGTTAGAAGAGTAGCAGCAACAACAAAGCAGATCAAAAGTCTCACTGACTGACAGACATACATGGTGCGTTCAGACTCCCAACATCTACATTGTTTAGTGCACGCAGGGCTGAGGCTTTCAGGGGCCTGGATCCTGCACATTTGCCTTGTACATCAGAGTGATGGCCCAGGGTCAACGAGGTATCAGAACGTGGGTATGTGTGTAAGTGTGTAGGAGTTTGGGTGTGTGCCAATCTGCTACGCACATTGACACCAATCTGCACTGGTAACTTTATATTTATCCAATTAAAAATAATATTTAACGTTGAAAAAATAATGAAGTTATTTGATTGATAGCTACAAGAATATGGCTGATAGCGGAACAGATTTAGGCTGATACTCTTACTTTAGGCTTAATTAGGCCAAAAACACGTAAGTCTATTTTTCATATTTATATTCATATGATAGCAGACATGAACCTTGCACCACTAGCGATAAAGAGAAAGAAAATCTGTTAAGAAATTTTATTTTATTTTACTTTTATTTTTGCCTGACACATGTCCTCTTTTCTTGGACCACAACACACACAAAAAGTTGAATGGTAGCAACAGCACTGAGATTTTCTTTTCTTTCAGCAAGCTTGTTCTGGTTGCCCTAAAAGCATACGTGCCATCCTAATTAAGGTCCATCTGATTGATTTCCCCCAACTAAAATTCAGTCCCCCCATCTGTCTAAAATAGCTAGAGTACATTGTCAAAGATACCAAGCAGGGCCTCGCTCCTGCTTGTGTATACGCGTGTTTGCTGCACTACCTTGTTAATGAAGGACTTTGGTTGCTGTGTATTCAGCACTCAGGGCCATGTTACACGGAGGCAATCAGCCTTTCTATTTGCATGTCTTTCTCTCACTCCCTTTGCTTTCATTCTCTCTCCAACAAACACAAAAACTCAAAGCTTGCTCAATTTACAGAGAGGAAAAAAAGAGAAATCATAAAAGCATAGGAGCACAGACGGAATGAGTGATAAACATGAAACAAGCATTCTGTCTTCAAGAGTTAAGACACCTTTTCAGATCTAAAGTAATCTAAGAGCTTGAAAGTCATGTTTCAAACATAAAAGTTGCATTTTTTTTTATACAGATGTGCTATAAACAGCTGCCCAGATTAGGGGATGCACGTCCATGGGTGATGGCCTCTGATCTAATTATGACATCCCTCACTAAAGGGACATTTATTAGCTAAGCTGACAATGACACATGTCAAAATAGACGTGGATGTATGGTGCATTTGTAATGGAAGGTGATGAATGAAGGTGCATCGTTTGCAAAGGTCACAGAGGATGTGAGCCAATCATTTCTGCTGATGTAGATAGGAACCTGACTGGTTATAAGCCCAGCAAAAATCCAACACGATACCTTTACTTGTGTGTTCAGAAAAGAAAACTCTCAAAAAACATTTGGAAATTCAGTGCTAAGTAATCAATAGTGAACTAAGACATCCTGGTAGTAACTAAATGGTAAATGGTAAATGGTCTGTATTTGTATAGCGCTTTACTTGGTCCTAAGGACCCCAAAGCACTTTACACTATACACAATCATCCACCCATTCACACACACATTCACACACTGGTGATATTGTGTAATATTCTTTAATCAGTAGGCCAGTACACATAAATCTTAATGATTTCCTACAATACTACGATTGCACAAAGAGAAGATTCTTACTCTGGCTGGCTGGGGGTTTAAATAACACAACAAATCATTGTCTGTTTTTGTATTTTTATCATTAAAGAGAAAACACTGACTCACCAGAGAGAGATTAATCTAAAAGCTACATATATGTGCATCTAACGGTCCTTTTCTCAAATTCTAAAAATAGCTTATTTTCCGTATTTTTTTTTTTAAAATAATTTCAGCAACTTTTAAAAACAATACAGGAGGGTCTTGCATCAGGCTATAATAGCAGTAACTGAATTTACTTTATTGTGGAAAAGTGGCTTTATATTGCTCCCTATGTGTTACTCTGGCCAATAAAGAAAGGACAAAAGCAGAAATGTTTATGTTCTTTTCTTTTTCATTCTAATAAAATGCCTGGTGATGGTAGACGGTCAAAGCTTCTTTAATGGGTGACAGCAGATAGGACTATAAGCGTGGTCTGTGCCAAAGCCCAGCTATGTTGGCTCCTCAGTGTCATATCATTCTTTCATTATTCTTGATGCTGGACAAAAAGGAAAAATATACAATGAGGAGACATTTACAAGAAGTGCCAGGGTCTCCTGTAAAAGGTGCAGAAACTGGTTGAAAAAAAAAGAACTATCTTGTCTCCCTTTCTAGTAGGATCCCTGTCAGTGTCACCCTCAGACCTTAAATGTACTGTGACCACACACATCAGCTTACAAATAGGACAGTGCTGTCAGTTTCAACCCAATAAACAGTGAGTGCCACTGTAAGTTAAAGGTTGTAGTTGCATTCTGTTCAGCAAATTAGGAAAGAAGACGCCGCTCAAAGCCGTAAAACAGAAGGGATGTAGTTTATCCAGATTGCAGTGATTACACGCAAGTGAAAAAACTCCACGCACACGCAGACGCATTCAACAGATGATTTGAATGCACTCCTGCGCACAAAGTATATGAATATTCATAAACACAAACAGAGTTTTGGAATGTGGCCATATGGTTCAGAATTGCAAGCTGTATCAATTTCCAAACTTGTTCAGCTGTAGTGTGAAACTGCAGTCCAGTGAAGAGGAGTGTGCACAGTGGACTCACATGGGGGACATTCAGCATATTGCAGGCATGTACCCTGCTGTCATGAAGCATATAAGTCCAGTTTAGCACAGGATTTTCTTTAAGTGGGGTTTTTAACACTAAACAGAAGAAAATAAATGACATGAAGGTGATGAAAAGTTCATAAAATTTCAAAGCAAAGGATTCAACTGAGAATTTTATGCATATTTATGGATATTTGTATCTTGGGACATATTAAGATAGATGCCAACGTTAAGTGAGGGAACTCAAGAAAAAGAAACTTTGAGCATGAACGCGTGTGCATTTTCTTATTTTTCAACTGAACATAAGATAACCATAACACCCGCGAACTCCTGGCATCAGGACGCGCTCACATCCGCGCACGCACGCACGGGCGCGCGCACACACACACACACAAACACACATATTTGAGCATCCGTTTCTATTCTGTTTCGTTTTATGTTATTTTACTATTTTCCAATATTATTGAAATGATTTGGAGCTTCACTGTTGGTCGAAGCTTGTCTAGTCAGAAAAGACATTACGACTGTGATCTTCATACATAGGTGCGTCAGATAATGTATAACGAAATCCATATTTTTCTTTCCGGATGTTATTTAAAAAATTAATTTAAAAAAATGTAAATTTAACTTCGAAATATGCGCCTTGCTCGGACACGATTAAGATAACCCCTCAGGATAAAGTAATGTTATCAAAAACAATAAGTTGACTAAAATAAATGAGCAAAAATATATAACTGCTTTTATTTTGGAACAACAATATATTATGTTAGGAATATTATTTTGACGAGGTGCAGCACACGTGGTGAGTGTAAAGCAAAAAACAAAAACAAAAAAACAAAAATGTGGAAGCATCCCTCCATGCCCTGTCTCCTGAACTGCATTCAACATTTTAATTCAGTCACTGTCTCTCAGCTGTAAGGCTCTCACACACGAGGATTTATTAAAACACGGGTTAGAATTTTAGATCTGCCCTAATATGTGCGCATTATACATCACATTTAACGCAGTATGATGTTTAAATAATCGCGAGAGACGTGGTGCCAAAAGAACTTATATTGTTTGAAATTGGGTTTTTTGTTGTTGCTGTTATTTATTTATTTATTTATTTATTTATTTATTTATTTATTGTGGTGTTATACGCCTTAAGTCACATAAACATGACTCTAAGATATGCGGTGAAACTGTTTAACAGTCAGCATGAGGGGAAAAAACGACTGTGTGTGAATTACGATCTAAAGATGCTGTGTCAGTGCAGCCGATACTTGGATTTAGTCTAATTTTAGTCGTAGTCATCCCAAAATGTGATTATCAGTGGTGATGATGGTGGTTGATGAGGTGGTATTGCTTTTGTCTAACTAATCTCTCTCTCTCTCTCTCTCTCTCTCTCTCTCTCTCTCTCTCTCACACACACACACACACACACACACACACACACACACACACACACACACACACACACACACACACACACACACACACACAAACGAAGACGCACAGACACCGCTGAGTGCACCTATACCTCCCTGCGCGTAAAGAGCGCCCCTGCACTCTACAAACAGTACTGCTACTGTCAGAGCGAAAAGTCCCGTGCGCTGCAACGATGGTCGTCAATTTGTGCTCCACAGGATCCCCGAGGGCATTTACTATAAAACGATGAATAATCTAATTTGACTATAATCCGCTTTGTTTTTATCCCGATTAGAGAATGCACGTACATGTTCACCACTCTTATCATCGTTTGCACAGGTGAGAATTACACAGATCAACACAAACAACAAGCCAAAAAAGCCTAGTAATATAGAGAGCGTTCCCATAGCAGTCTCTGCAGGACTCAACGGTTTAAAGTAGTCTGAATCACCGGGTGACTACTTGCGGAGCCTCAAGCTGTTACCGTAAATACAACCCACTGTCCAACCAGCCAAATTCATCAAAAACAATAACCATGGGGTTGCGTCTTTTTACCATGACGACAGTTGTGATTATTGGGATAAATTAGTCAGAAGGGGAAGAAAGAGCAGAGATTGAAAGCAACTTTTGAAATAGTTATGCGTTAGACAGCCTGTCTATCCACAGGAGGGAAAACAGGAGCACAGTAGCCTGTTGTAAACCAAGGCTATAACTCCTCTGTGTTTGTCTAGCTATGTCCTGAGGACACGTGTGATGAACAACAAATGCTCTCATTTCTCTCCAAATTCAACAGTGCCGCTCTGCGCAAGAAGACGGAGCGACGCGCTCGCCTGGATCCTTTCGTCTTGTCAGATGTACTGCTACAACCTGCCATCTGCTCTGACCAACACCTGTGTCTCTGTGCAACTGTGATCTTTACGTCATCTCATTGGCCGTTGTTTAAGACGTTCTCCGGCGTTAGAATTCAGTGCTGGTGGTGAAACCGTATTAGCGGGTTTGATGTGATCTGTTAAGCTCCAATAGCCATATGCGCAACGAAGAACAGTAACAGAAAAGTATGCTCGGTGGGTAGTTGTGCTGCGCTCAGCGCGCACTAACCATCTCCGCGGACACACAGTTTTGCGCACTGGGGAGCATAGGGTTGGAATTCACTCACCTGATTGTGAAAAGCTGAACCCAAACAAGAGGCAAGTCAGAAGAAAGCCGAAGCAACACTGGGCAGTCGTTGGTTTCATTGTTGTGCTTAGCAAGTATCCCCTTTAAATTCACATGTCCAGCAGCGTATCCTTCCCTGAAACAGCCAGAAAGGATGGATCGTTTGGGTTTGACGCCTCTTGAGCGTGCGACTTTGGGGACTTTGGTTGCTTTTAAGTAAGTTTGCAGTTTGTCCGAGTGTCCTTTTCCTGTCCTCTCTGAGCCTTCGGGCTTAAAATTGTGGCTTACTTGACAGCAGAGACAGTCGAATAATAGTTTCCTACGCACGCTCTGAAAAGCTTGTCTAAACAGTGTAAAGCAGTACTCATGGCATTACTCCCCGACTTGGATACAGTATGCAGCTGCAGACTCGCATTTTTCGGACACACCTCCCAGTCCCCGAACTCCTCCTACACGCACTGCGATTGGCACAGGTACCCGACCATCATCCTTAACCCCGCCAGTTTAGACTTCATGCATTGTCCCATTGGTTACCACAAGATGCCAAAACCTCATGAATTTGTGCGTCGGCTCTGTTGCACCTGTCACACCGAACACAGCAGAGATCAATCCTGCCAGAAGGATTTATGGGTGTACTGAGTAAAATAAAACAGAATACCACTTACCAGTGGTGGATTCCCATGTGCTATGAAATATGTGATCCGGATAAGGTATATTTTTATCTTGTAAGATTTGATTCAATACTAAACCGTGAGAACGGTACATAAAATTGATGCTTAGAATGGAAATAGCATAGTTTCATCAGGTTTATTGTGAACTAAGTTCCCATTTTTCCTGTAGTCCCCCCCCCCAAAAAAAATAAATAAATAAAAAAAAATATTAATCTACTCTAATGCCACTTCATTTTATAAGGTTACCGCATAAGTATAATCAAGTAAATAAGGGCATGTATTCTTACAGCAAAATCATAAACCATTTGTTTCTTTGTTTTGTTTTTCTGCATCTTGAGACAAGATTTTCATTTTTCATCACTTATCAGGCTACATTACTCCTGAAGGCAATATATCTCCATATCCAAGAGAAACATTTCCCCACCAGGGGATGGTCTTGGTGTAAATGACACAAATAAAAGTCAAACAGAACGTTTAGATAGCGGTATTATTGTGCTCACTGAGCTATTTGTAAGAGTTTGAAACCAGTGACTTTGGAGTAGCGGGAAAATAACTTAAGATAATGGGGGTAAATGCAAAACAACATGACAAAAGGTTATTACTTTCACCAGCTGCTGACTACTTTTGCACTTTAAAAAGAGAGGTGAATGCCTCCTGGAGTTGCAATATGCCCACACATCTGGACAGAAAACATGCACTCTGACTGTCCCCCAACTCAAAGTTTTCTTGAAACATGCACACGCACTCAAATGTGATCACAAGTGCGGGCAAAGTCCGAAAAAGGCTTGAAATACTTGAGTGATGTTTGTCTCACAGAGTTGGTTCATCAGAAAGTCAAAGCAACATTGTTACAAAACACTTTTACCCATTTAGACTATATTTACCTGCATGAATGAATGGTTTATAATGGAGCTTAGACACATTTTATAACACCTTAAGTTGAAATGGAAAAGTCACTCAGATTATTAGATTGACTATATGGCACCACAACAGCAATATGTTGAGGGCTTTAAAAGACAGAAGTATGATATTAATGCTCTGTTTTTAGCTTTATTATGACTAGATGAGGCAGATTTTAATTGCATAAAAAGCATATCCACACAGTGAGCAATAATCTACCCCGGCCAATAAACATCAATCTTTTAGCTATAGTTCATCCAGGGCCTTTGCTCTCACGTTTACTGAGGTATTCCATTCACTGGCACTAACCCACAGATTCCGATACTTGAACACTGAGCTGAACTTTCTGATCCAAGTGTACAGTTTGGAAAATGGGATGCATACAGTTTCAGCTTTCACTTTCAAGAAAGTCAAAAGGCTCTGTTGTTTTCAGCTTGGCTGCAGAATGAATAGTGCACTGAACTGTGAGGGGCACTTCTTGAACCTCTGCTGCAGTGTTGACCCTTCACCAGTGGGGGGCAGTCCATTTCTCGCCACACAGGTCAGAGGTCCGGTGGCGTGGCGCGGTGGGTGGTGGGAGGTTCAAGCTGCCACCTACAGTTTCCTGACTCTGTCTTTGACACTGGCTTCCTATCACACAGAAGCTTTATTAAATATTCCAATGCAAAAATGAGCTTTTAATATTACTGACACTACAAATTTATTAAGAAATATTGAAAAATGAGATCTGGCAGCATGCTATGAGCAGAGGCTTCACTCTAAATATGCCCCAAATGGCTGACGTTTATCATTTTTAATACCAAAAATGCAATTTAGCAACGTTGTGTATTTTCATTATACATTATGCTTTAAGTGGCACCTTCTGACAGTATCAACCTAATGCTGTCAATTAGGTAATTTATTCCAGGGATTATGAGAGGGAATGAGATGAGGTTTCGTGTGTTCTTCTAGGCGTCCCCAAGTGCCTGCTGTACAGCTAATCTAATACATAACCCCCTGATTTGTTTAATGGATGAGACTTTGCTGCTGCAAGAGGCACGCCAATAAAAGCCAGGCCCTCCAGAGGCTATTGTGCCTCATAATGATGCCAGACACACAATGTGAGAGTTATGAAGCAATTTTTTATCATGCAGCACATTGTTTTGCTCTGTTGGTGCCATGCAAGTAAAGGCAATCTCTCCCTGCAGCATAGCACTTCTCCCCCACACTTAGATAAACCTTCAATATGATAAACTATCCGAGCAACATGTTGCAGAGATGAAGGAAGTTAATGACCGTAATACACGTCTGGAACTGATGATTAGGTAGTCATAGACAACTAAGACTTTTCATTATCTGTTTGTTAATTTTCAGGTAGATTTTATTCTGTTTATATATTGAAGGATGTCAGTTTTGCATACCAGTTCAACCCCATATCCCCTCAGACACCAGCTATTAAAATGAGAGGTTACACAGTGAGGTTATGAGGTTATAAGCTTCATTCCCTCCATTTTTATATATATCAAAATGTCTTTAAAACAATATGTTGAACGTGTGACTTCTACAAACACGTGAAACCAACTATTTACTAAATTGCTTACTTTTTGAGCAGCAGTTAAGTCATGTGCATCTATACAAAGGACCCTCGGATAGTAGCAGTCAAGGTCTTCTTTCATGCCTTTGATTGCTTCTATCTTTCCTCGACAATAAGGAAGAAAGAATATGAACAATAACCAAAAATAAAAAAGAAAAGAAAAACTTGAGTTTTCTTAGATGCCAGAGTTGCAAAAACTCAGAGGCATTTGTTACTGTCAAAACAAAATGGTTTGTTGAATATATAATATTGAAGTTGTCTAGGGAAGGCAACGGGAGAACCAAAAGACTATCACAACAACGTATTTCACACTTTTTTTTTTATCCACTGTGCTGAAAACTCAAATCAATATCAGCGTGGCTGCATATATTAATCTCAGGGAATACAGATAACTATGATTCAATAAAAATGTACATTTAGCACTCAAACGGGTCTTTTTGCCATTAATGCTGCTCGATCTAAAGCACATGTTTAGCTGTTTATTAATCATTTTGGATCAGATGTGGGTTTTGGACAGATGCTCATTCCATAATGACAAAGGACAAACAGCAGTAATGAGAATTTTCAAGTATAGATTGCCGCTGATTCTATCTATCAGCTGACAGCTCAGTCTGCAGGCTGTTCTCAAGTCATACAAGACAGTGGATAGATAAACAGAGATGACACATCATTTGTCATATTGACTGATAAAAATTCAATCAGCAGCCACCCCCACCTTCCTGTTCCTCTTTGTAATTATTCACTGTTAATGGACACTTTTTGGAAAAGTAACTTTGTTTTAAGCGTTCTAATTTTTAAATGGCTAAATTAAATATATGTTAATAACATGGTATTTGGTTTCTGTTAAGAAATTCAGACCTTTTTGCCCCCTTTTAAGTCATAAGACAGTGCTCATTTGCATTGCATAAAATGGTTTTTAGCAAGTCACAGTGCCAGAGCCAGTGTGGAAATGCCATAATCTGCTGCTCCTCTGGTCACTCGATGTGCTTAAAGCCAAGTCTGATGCCCCCTTTTAATACACAAACCAAGGCATTCGGTAAGAGATGAGTTATAACTTTTGCTTTCTTGTGATATTCCTCCATAGTTTCTTGCTTTTGTTGTGGTTTTCAGATGTTCAATCCACAGATCCATCTAACATCCTACTGTTTTCATTTATTAACTTTATCTTTTGGCATCAGATACCATGTAAATGGTGTCTTACTTAATTTCTATAATCCATATTAGTGCGTATGCCATGAAAGGTCACCCAGTTTACTATGATGCATCTATGCTATGCTATCCTAAATTAGGTTTGAATGCATAACAAGGTTAATATTCATGTGCAGACCAGGAAATCTTTGGCTACATGAAAGCCAACATACAACGCTCTGGACTAAATAGTCATGAGTGACTCAGATAACTCGTGCTGGTGTGAATCATATCAGAAATTCAGCTTATTATAAACTATATGCTACTGGAGCAAGTGCAAACAACATTAAGGCTGGCAGTGTTTTTACACAGAGTGGTATTAATTACCTCAAAAATAATTTTATATGCTGGTGACTGATCATCCTGTCATCAGACGCCACAAGGAAGTGATTAACTTCCCTCCGCGTAACATGGCATTACATTTGTTGCATTGGTTCAGGCATGAAATCCGGATGCAGTAACATTCCATCATACATGTCACTTTAACTTGGGTGTTTTTAAATATGAGGATTTTTCAGACAGCTTGCTTGCTGCATATTGATTATTCCACTGTCAATATTATGTGCAATTTCTGTACATCTGCAAGTAGACTTTCACAGAAAATTCAAACTGAAGGATTGCTTAAAGATTCACTCAGATTTTCACGGCATGGCCGCTATCACAGTAATTCCTACTTTTAAGACAGATGAGCCAGTCTTGAGTCAGTCAGTGTAAAAATTACACTAAAGCTAAAAAATGACAACCTGGCTGCATCCATGGAAGAGAAATTCCTCCGTGTTTACATCAGTGTTGTAGTCTAGCCAAGCATAAATCATAAAAAGTCCCTATTTTCCACTGTAATTTATTCATAGTCACTATGTTGAGAAAGAAGAAGCATCAGGGATTATTTGGTTTTAAGAAGACTTGTCTGTCTCTCCCTATATACATATGTGTGTATATGTATACATGTACTATAAAACATGTAAATACCCACAGCAATACAGATAGCCCTCTGAGTACACGTGTCGTACATTCAGCGCCATTTCCTTTGACATTTCTCCTATCATCAGACTCATATGGTGGCTAAAGAATCATCTGAAACTCTGACTGGCTCTGCATGTGCCTGACTCTGTGAGCAATAAGCAGTGTTAGCACATTACACACACATGATTACGTGGCCATTTCCTCAGTGAATGAGTCTCATCAGAAGTCAGTGAAGAAGCCACTGAGTGTGTAATTGTTTCCCATTAGGGGAAATGTTGACTGCCATCGAGTCGCATCTCACTGCAGAGTTTGCTGACGAATGCTCACTGTCCACTGAGTGAAGCGGGTTAATTCTGCTGTGGGTTATGATGGAATTACTCCAAACTCCAAAACCATCAGATCAGTCCAAGGATGAGGGTGATGTGTTATATTGTGTTTTTTTTGCCCTGCAGGATAAGAGGTCAGATTCTTGTTGATTCACTTCAGTGACACCAGACTTTAAACATTATCAGTCATGTCGATGCCTGTAGCTCTAATGTCTCTGTAGTCCAGATGCAGTCTTTGCAATCTATCTATCTATCTCTCTCTCTCTCTCTCTCTCTCTCTCTCTATATATATATATATATATATATATATATATATATATATATATATATATATATGCAGTGTATTGTGTAATGCGTCCCCATCTTTATGTTCTTTTTTTTTTGTGCATCTTTACTTGGAAGGGGTTGAATGCATATATCTATTTGCATTTTCATACAGTTTAGGTTGTTTTCTTTTCTCCATCTGCAGTATCTCACACACATACAGGCGGGCACGCACACATACACACTGACTAGCCTGCACTGCAGCAATAAATAATTGTTGGCATGTGTCCTTGTGAAGGTGTTGTAAATTGGATAGCTTACATTGCACATTACAGGCCGGTCAAAAGTTCAAAAGTGACCAACCATGTCAGGTGAGACTTGAAGATGAGACAAAGAAAGGACTTTGCTCAGGTTATTAATGCTGCCCTTGATGAGCTTTGCTGCTGCACTCTTAGGCTGAATGTATGGAAGCCGTAATCATCCGTGGTTTGTTAGGTTCGCTTTATAATGCTGCCATCTACAGGGCAGAAATGGAAACGTCATCACCACTGCCTGATGTGACTACTGTAGTCCATATGAGTAGAAGGAAGGACAATAATTGATTCAGATAAACCCCAAATAACAAAAATAAGTAAAAAAAAAATACAGTGTTGTGTCTTGAGCACACTTCACTTCTTTGTATTTTGCTTAAAACAGCCTTGAATCTTAATTTCTGGAGATCACTCAAAGTTTTTCTTTGGACACTGACAGCTTTTTCACTTATTTTCAGTCCAATCCTTCTAGCTGAACATTTTCAGTGGAATGTTTTCTTTTTTACTTTGATTTTTATTAAGCCACATAACACCAACCTGTGAATTATTCAAGAACAAAAAAGGCACCTAACTCAAGGGATAAACTAGTTTTAGGCACTTTGCTGCTGGCAACCTGCTGCAAAAACACAGAGCTTGCCCCAGTTTCTGAACTTGAATTGATGAAAAATGTCAACGATATCACACTTTGAGAGACACGATACAGTGTTTTTACTGCAACAAGGTGATTCCCAAAAAACTATTAGCTAAAAATCTGCATGTCATGGTGTGCAGCACATCCTTAAAATAATTTGATGAAAGTAGACAAGTGGAGGACAAAACAGAGTGGCAGGCTTAAAAATCTATCTATAGCAGATGAGCATTACGTAAAAGTCATGTAATTAATAAGAAAAAAAATCAGTAAAAGTCTCTGGCCCAGATGATCAATGTACTGTTCACCAAAGACTCATCAGAAATGGCCACAGTAGGAGGGTGGCTGCCATTGAAAGCTGTTCTTAAGGAAAGGAAATAGAGAGAAAAGGCTGTGGTATGCCAAATTACACAAGAACTGGACTAAAAATCTGTGGCGATGTGTCTTAAGAAGTGATGAATCCGCATTTGAAATTTTTGCTTCAAATCATTGCAAATATGTATGGAAGAGGGATGAAAAGAGGCACAACAGTGAGTGTCTACAGCCATCTGTACAACACAGTAGGGGCTCTGTCATGATTTGTGGCTGCATTTCACCCAGTGGTGTCAGAGATGTTAATGAACACAGAAACCAAAATACCATCAGATTTGATCCATCGTGCAATACCATATGGAAAGTCATCTGATTGAAAACAGCTTAATTTTTAAGCATGACAATGATCCCAGACACACAGTAAAAACATATCTGTATAGAAAAACACTCAAAGGAACACAGTCAGTCATGGATTGGCCTCCCCAGAGCCCGGACCTCAGCATAATCGAAGCAGTGTGGGATCATCCTATTAGACAACTGAAAAAAAGGCAGCCAACATCCAAAGATGAGCTGTGAATCTCCTTCAAGAATCCTGGAGAACTATTCCTAAAAACTACTTAAAGAAATTACAAGAAACTTGCCTAAGAGTGTTCAGGCTGTGTTGAAGAATTAATGTGTTCATAACAAATATTGGGTTTCAAATTTGTGAGAACTGTACTGCATAAAGGCAAACTGTTTCTGTCTTAATATAGTATTTCCATTTAGTTTTGAGCATGTTTCAATGTCACATCTATAATTTCATATTTTTCTAAAAACATGAAAAAAATGAAGGATGTCTCAAGACAAATAGCCAACGAGAACAGACATTACCTGGATAAAGTGTTAGAAAATCGAATTTAAATCTAATGTAATCAAATTGGTATAATTGTTATTCTTAATTATTATGAGCTTTCTAGTTGTATTATTTCTAGTGAACTACTTCTTTTTTAGTTATGCAAAACATTATTAAACTACTGCAATATTGTCAACTCCCAAGGGTGCCGACTACAGTGAAAGCTTTACACAGTTTGACCACTTGATGGCAGTAAGAGAAAGCATCTGAATGGTAGTTACTATCCAAGGGCACAGCTGCTGCATAAAGAGATAAAGAGAGGGTGTGTGTGTGTGTGTGTGTGTGTGTGTGTGTGTGTGTGTGTGTGTGTGTGTGTGTGTGTGTGTGTGTGTGTTCTCTTAGGTGGGTGGCCAGACAGAGAAAAGAGACAACACGGTCCACATAGGAAATAGTTCTGTGTAGAGCAGAAAAAACCCTCTTCTCTACAAAGAAACGTGGCCAAGTAAAAATACCGTAATAAAAGTAATATTATTCACAGACAGTCATTGAAAAGTAACAGTTCTCTTCTGAAGGGCACAAACTAAAGACCCTTTTTACATGAAAACATTTTTTTTTGTCAGTGGAAAAATACAGCGATCATCAAAATCAATAAAGAGTGACTGTTGAAACCAGGGCTTTCCAGAAAACGCAGCGTCTTAGATGGTAGTTGAGTGTCCGGTAGCTCCATGATCAGCCGTATATTAGTTCTTGTGAAACATTTAGCATTGAATGCTGTGCAAAAGATTCATCAGAGCAGCTGGATGTGAACTTTTTTTAGTTGTGTGTTTTTTAACTTTCTTTTCAGATTCTGATTCTGTTTCACATTTGGTTGCTAAAGTGACTTGCTAAACATTAGGCAGCCCGACCAGGTATTCACTATCCTAATGTACATATTGTATCATTAAAACAACTCTGACTCCAGTGTTGCTTTAACACAAATTTACGTTGGTGACCTGACATGAACTTGAATATTTTGAGGAACAGGAGACATAAATGTAACATCATTGACCAGTCTGTTTCATTTCTCTTGAACTAGACCCGTTTTTGATAAAGTGATAAGGAGAACCATGCTTGTTTAGGTTTAGTGACACTGGTTTGCTTTGGAGCAATCAGATACACAAACACAGTCACCTTTTAAACTTTATAAAGTGAGTGTTTGTGTCTGTGTGCGTGCGTGTGTGATTTCAGATGGAAGGGGCCCAGTTAGGTTGGCCTCAGCACTGTGTAGATATGTGTCAGGATTTCCATCTGAGCCTCCTCCTTCTTCTCTTGACCCAGGAGTCTGCAACCACAAGAAAAGCGCTGACATTTGAAACACAAAAGGTAAGAAGCCAACCCAAAGTGCTTGTACCAACTGTTGTATTCTCTTTCTTCCATTTCGCTCGGTTGCAAGACAAGTTGAATGCACGAAATACTCTTTGAAAGAGACAAACAAGCAGTCGCTGTTACTGCTCCCGAATAGCTATTAACTTCTACCTCTTCTGTACCCATTTTACCTTGTGCTACTTTTGAGAAATGAGCAACTTCAGCGACCGATAAAGAATACCCCATATGTTTTTCATTTTTAGCACAGAATACTAATTTTGTGTTCTATATTTTGCTCTGTTCTTTTGTTTTTGTTTGAGAAATCATACACATCACAGTTGCAAGATTAACAGTATTAAAATGACAGCATTTCAGTTTGAGTAACAGTGTTGTCCCGGCCTTTTCTGAGAAGTAGACTAAAGCCAAAGCTCTTGGATTTTCTGACAACTCATCAGCATCATTGTACAGAAACAACTGTGTGTGAGACCCACTGTGTTGATAGCTTACAGGCAGCAAAACATGTGTTGACTACAAAGTAGAGCACAAATGTGCTATAATTCAAAACCTGATTTCACTTTGAGTATTACTGCTCTGTTGAAATGCTATCATTACTAACATAGAGTACTATAAAGACTACTGAAGTGTTATGGTGGCCCAGCAATGTAGTCTAGGCTGATGTTGATTGATGATAAAATGCTGAAAAAAACACAAGGAGGAGCTGATATACTGTGCCTCCCCAACCCACATTGAGCTGCAGTCAATGCGATGCAAATGGAATAACATCAAGGGCTGACATTTTATTTTTGCACTTTGGTTTACAGTATGTGTGGTTGCCCTTTAAATCACTTGTGATAATTTTGAACATGACTCCTTCTGTCGACCCCTTTTAGGTCCCACCTCAAAAAAAAGAAAAAAAAAGAAAGAAAAATAAAGAAAAATGCAAATACTCTGATACTCTGTGGTGGGAGAGCAGCTTTTCACAGTCAAACTGAAAATGATGAAAAAAATATTTACAGCCCAAGCAAATATTTTTGGAAATGACAGTGATAACATGTGCTTCCCAGCCCATGTCTGACATTCACATCACACCGAATATAGTTTTGAACTGGTGAAACTTCCCTCTCTTTATTTCTTAGTGTGAAAAAAGGGTTAGTGTTCACATTTATTTCCTGTTTTCAGTTCAGCTCATTGCAGCTGTGTATCCATTTATGTCAAACCACCGGTGTCTGTATCCCCACATCCCAATTTCCTACAGTAAACCTGTGGTTGTCTGCTTCATGCCAGTCTTCAAAACTGTATCTTGCCTCCTGGTATGTTTTCACAGTTCAAGACAATCAGCAGGTGTGGACACTACACAACCTTATTTTCTTTCTTTCTGTCATGTTCTCGATCTTCCTGTGTCAGATGCATTCATCCCTCTCAATTTGTCTCTCTCAGTTTCTCTATTAACTCTCTGTTTCTTTCCTGCAGTCTCACTTCCCAAGAAGTGTCTAATGCATGTGCCGCTTATATGTTTACGTTACAAACTTACCATTGCTGACTTTTCTCTCTCTCTTTAACAGTGCTGCCCGTCTTCACACTTTTTCATTGCCTCTTGTAGTAGCACATTATTGTTTTTGTCTGAAATGCACCTATCAACTTGTCTATCTTTTTTTGTGCATGCTGTTCACCCCACAATACCTCCCCATTCAACATGGCTGCAGGAAAGTGGAAGTTCCCCCTCTACTTCCTCCCCACATGAATACTGAGACCTCTCTCTTTTTTCTCTCTGACCACAAACCAGAGAAGGCCTTTTGCACAGTCTGCACAGGGTGTAGTTGGCCTCAAAATCTGAACTATCGAAGCTTCATTTCCAGTGAACTGAAAATATAATTTGCTTGAACCCCGACTTTAAATGGATCTAAACAATTTCAAAGTTGCTAACATGTATAGCAGCCCTATAACTGAACCTGTTCCTTCAGCCAAGTGGGTTAAGAGTGCAAGAGCCGCAGAGGCGCAGACCACCATTACCAGCGCAAATCCCAAGCAGAAAAATTGTAGTGTACCACATCTTTTGCAGTGTTTCAACTGTGACATTACACCAATCAGTCATTGAATTGTATTTATTTTCTCACAGCATTTCTCTGACATTGCAACACCAGCGAACAGTTTAAAACAACATTACTATATGTGATATCAGATTTCTAGCGCTTCAACTTGATTACTCCTAAAATATGGGCGTGTAACAGAAACTAGCTAGGCGTGCAGGTTGTTATCCCGTGAGTATGTGCGTGCACGCATATCTTGTGTTGGTGTGTGTGAAAGTTTTAGGGCCTGTCTAAACATCCACCACTACCTGGCAGGAAAAACAGGAACAGGACTTGTCACCAGCCAATTGCACAACGTTGGTGGGGATTCACACAAAAAAGATCTGGAACTACTCCCTGTTCTGTAAGCTTGTAAGCTGAAACCTAAAGGGCAGGCAGCACTCTTGGTATCTCAGACTGTGTGATTTCCAAGTTAAACACTATCCATCTTTATGAATGCAACTTTGCTTTACTGTTCAGTCAGTGTTGACATGCAAGTGTAACTAAATACATTTTTTCCTGTTTGCTAATAAAGAAATTAAACTGATTTAGCCCAGCCACAGACGATTAATATACTCTTATTTATTCACAACATACTAAGGTTGCTCTTGATATACTGTATGCTGGCTTTCTACAGTACTAGTATAAGGTGTGCTTTGTTTTAATCTGAAGTTGTCTGTATGTAGGGTGGATACCAGTAGTTTCCAGTGCTTTTGCAACTCTGTGCAGCTTTTATTGTCTAACAGGATTTGCAGAAGAAGTTTCACGGGGAGTGGAACCTGGCAGAGGAAGTCTTGCAGTCGCAAAGCTTTATTCAGCTATCTGTCCTGAGAAGAAGACAAATAAGGGGCTATAGCTGCACAATACCTAACACTCACATATCAAGCCAGTATCAACAGCAGGTTCCACAAACCAACAATGACTGCCATGACTTACAAATCATACAGTGTTCTATACTTTATTTATGCGGCAGCTACAAAATACTACTCTGTTGTATTTTCTGGGAGAAAACACATTTAGCCCTTTGAAATCTAACAGCTAAAATGGCTTGTTGATTAGACAGCTCATCATAGAGTGACAAGTGCGTACTTCATCTGCAGATTGGCACGATTTCAGGTTCATGTGTCATCATTTTCCTTGACCACTGAAAACCACGACACTGACTCAAACCTTGAAAGTGACTAAAAGGTTAATTTTCAACATGTCAGACTCTAAGAAATGTCATAGTACGGTAAGCACCCTCATAGTCAATGACAGATTAGTTATACTTAGTAATAAAAAGAAAACAGTAAGTAATAGTGATGAATAACTGTGATGACTACCAAGCACCATGAAAATGTAGTATATTTTGATATACGACGTTTAGAAATATTATGTTTTTTGTAATATTGTAATAATTACTGACTCAAAATGATGGCAATAATCTATTTTTCAAATAAACTTTTTTTTCCTTTGCTTTCGGCATGGAATGGGTGAATACGTTTTTCCTTTTTTTGTTTTTCTTTTTTTGCAACAGTACCACAAAGAGGGCAGGTGTATCACTCCTATGCTGAAAGTATGACTCAAACAGAGATATCATCTAGATGGGAACAAACAATCAACTGACAGGCAGAAAACTGGAGGAATCTGAACATGAAAAGATACAGTTTGGGGTCTGTTCAGGCTTTGCACTTCTCAGTTTTGCGACCGCCTTCACGCAGCTTTGATTTAGTATGTGTTTGCTGTGTGAATACGTGTGAGGGTGTCTGTGTGCAATATACCGATTAAAGAAGTAAGGGGGTGAGGAAGACTGCTCTGACATTTGAGGCTTCAACAGGCTCTAGTAACCACCTGTTCACAGACAAAGAGTGGAGTGGAACAAACAGTCATTACATTGCAAATGAAGGCAAGCCTCTGTGGCTGTACAGTAAGGATTTAGGAGGCTTGGCTGCGCACTTCATTTTTAGAAATTATTCCTTACCATGATAAAAGATACAGCAGACAGTTTACATTGTGGTTTTCCATTTCCTCAAATAGGCTCATCAGTGTTGTGTTATTGAAGCTGTTAAATGCTGATTTTTGTATTGCTATTTTTTGTATTGCAAATATATATATTTTTAGCAATAATATGAATCTGGCGCTTGGTTAAAGTTCCAAAGTTTCCCAAAGTACAAAAAAAAAAAAAAAAAAAAAAAAAAAAAAATCACGTTACATTTATTTATTCAATTATTTTAAAAGATATATTACTACTTGGTGTTTAAGATGTTTTTGAGTTTATATAGAATTAAAACCAGTGATGAATGTCAGCATTTTATAGTCTGGGGCTTATTTATCTCTTTGTTTTTATTATTCATGGTTATGAAATTGGCCTTTTATAAGAATTAAACTGCACATTCAGTACACATAAAATCAATATATTTCACATATACTTTATTTTTTTATACTAGAAAGCAGATTTTGAAGTAGAGATACAGACATCGCTAAGAAAATTCTTTCTTCATATTCGGTACACTGTTCTATAGAATTAAAGCTATCGCCAAAGAACATGACTTTGGCTGATAAGATCATTCAAACACAACATAGTCTCAACATAGTCCCAGTGTCACCAATTCAACTGTCACCTGATGATCATTTGGTCTTTTGTGCGTTTCGATTTCAACTGTGAAAAACATTAGAATACCTTTACATATAACCAACATTGCAGGTGTAAGATAAACAATTCAAATTCAAACAATAAGAAAAGTGTGGAAGTTGAATAGTTTTCTAGGGATGTTTTCTGACCTTTAGGCTCTTTAATGTTGCATCAACAGATTTCAACATTCAATTTTTATCTTGCAATAAAGAATTTTATTTGCAAGTAAGGTACAGTTTGCATGTTTTGCAGAAAACAACACAGTATTATGTTTGTCTTCCTGTTTAAAAATGAATGAAATAGGCAAAGCAGTAAAACCATGTATAGAGAAGAGAGAAAGTCATGCCGTAAAATATACATTGAATTCTTCACAGCAGTGTGCCTTCATGTATGGTCACTGTTGAAAAAAGGGGCTTAAGAATACTCCAACTTCCTTCACCATATTCAGTGTTAAACTATTTTAAGTCAAGAGAAATGATCATAGAAATTAAATTCAATATGCATCTTTTTTTCATAAATAAATCACATATTTTAAGACTTAAAAATACACATCCTATGTAAATACCTGAGAGCCCTCATATCAGAAAGTTGGTATCGATATCAAAGTTGTTCAATCAGCACACATATATGGATAAATGTTCATTTTCAGTGCCAAAATATACACTGTTTGTATACTGTGTCTTAAAAAATACAATGCACCCGGAACCCTGCCTTTTACATTTTTTGTAAACATTTTTAAATAAAAAAAACACACAAAATTCACAAAACTATTTGCAACATTTCAGCAGAAAAATAGACATTTACCACACTGTACAAAAACATTCCCCCCGATCTGTAACAATAGCAATAATCGTTCAAGTAAAGTCCTCACTCACTAGGAAAGCTGACAGAAGACACTTTTTTTTGTTATGGTTTGTTTTTTTGTTTGTTTGTTTATATGGCTGCTTCAGTAAAGGAAAAAGAGTAAGTCAAGAATCTGTCAACAGATAAGTAAATAGTTGGAACTGTGATATACCTGTACCCCAAAGGATGTTACTAAATATAACCTGGAGAGTAAGTAACTAAAGAGTAACTAAAAAAACAAAAATAAAACAACAACAACAAAAACCCCTGTAATATATTATCCTACATTTAGTTTAAGCTCTGTTCTGTTCTGGGATAAGGAGAGAAAACCAAGGTATCCTTAACACAGATTTTATCACAGGATAAATAAACTGACTCTTTTTTTTCTTTTTTCTTTTTTTAAGAAAAAAAATAGGAATAATATGACAGAGGAATGTACAGAGTCAATATCACAGCTGCAAGATGTAAACAATTTCTAGTGCCAAAACTTTACAAATAGTAAGGTTTTATGCAAGCTGGGCACCATTTGCGCATGAAAAGAAGCAACATGTAAACAGAGAAAAAGCTGCCTTTTGATTACGAGTAGATACTGAACAAAAAGAAAAGTTCACTGAGTTTAGCCTTAGAGCATAATAGCCTGCTCATAATGTTAGACAATACATGTTTAAAACTAATAATGCCAACGGTTTTGTGAGTCCATTAAAAAAAGTACATGTTCATCAGGCAGCAGAGCAAAAACCGACACAGTCCTAATTTCCAGTGTCCTGCTTCAAGATTTTTCCCTCAAACAAAAGTCTAACTTTTGTTCTGACAATGATCGTTTGAAACAGTCACAACACTAAAAAATTAAAACTAGAAAACATTTGACATTTCTGCTTTAAAGAGACATAAAGTGCATGACCAACTGTACCAAGCACAGTCTTATCGGAGTCCTTTCACAGCAGAGACAGTAACTTTGAAAGAACTGGCTTTGACAATGTACTGCTAAATGATGGACAAGCGAGTTCGGAGGTTGTAATACTCCTACTCTATAGATTTGGGATGCTACAACTATCAGAAGAGCCTTCAGAGTAGTAGTACGTGGTACGCTTCTTTAACTCCGCCTCCTGCTCATGCTGTCTCTTTCTTGGTCCCCTTTGTAAAAGGTCATACATGAATTTGGTGACATTATGGCGATGCAAAGAGTAACATTCAGAGAATGAGGAAGAGGAACAGACATTAGTGTGTATCTGTGTGGGAGATGGGGCTTATGAGGAGCGGAGAAGGGGCAGCCTTAAACAAACAAGATCAGGTCGATAATACCATATTATCACATGACAATTTTAGGAATTTAGCCTTAGAAAAAAATACACTTCCCCATATTAGTCATGTCTACAAACAGGATGAAAGAATATATTACACACGCACAGACAGACAGACCATCCCAATTAATTCAAAAAGTGGATTAGATCAAAAGGAAAGGCATACAGTAAAGCACAAAGTGAGGTACAATAGAGAACATCCAGTGCTGTCACTTTGGTATCCACTGCCATAAAGAATCATACTGCAGCCAGGTAGTTAAATGACTTCAAGATTGTTAAGGGCTTCTATACCACCATCATGCTTTTTTTGTCCTCGTGGACAACATTTCTGACAGTTGTTTTTTTTTATACTCAAAGTTTAAGAATATAGCAGTGTACTCAAACTGTAAGCAACACAACGTCTGAGTCAACAGGACACAGTAGTATTCCGCAGAAGTACAAAGGAAATTAAAAAAGGTATTTGGACATCTTACCCTGAAAGTGTAGAGAAAGAAAACAATTGAAAAAAAGACGGCCTCGACTGAACTTTTAGAAGTCACAGATACAACAAGAATGACTAGGCAACAGTTTTTATGTTTAACTTTCAGAGTGATTTTTCTTACGTCCTCTTGCATTTAAATGGTGACTGATTATAACAGAGAAAAATATGTCTCAATATAAGCAACAATTTCAGTTTCATGAGCTATAAATAGGATCATTTCAAAATGTAAGACAAACTGAAATTTGTCTTACATAAATATTTGAGATAATTCATTGTTTCCAGTGCTCTGTTAAGCAACCTCAAGAACACATTAGACATTGTGCTTTTCAACATGTTTTTCTCTTAAACAGAGGAGAACACTTTTTTTCCCCAATCAAGATATTTCAAATATGTTTACCAGCTTAAACACTGCCCTAAAGTCATTTTCATATGTTGCTTTAGATAGTCTCTTTTTTATTTGGCAGGATTTTAAAATTACAAAATAGACAAGCCACCAACAGGAAGTTGGTGGTTTTCTTTATCTGCGCTAATGGTTCACAAATGCTTTACAAGCCCCTGAGAGATGGAAAAACATGGGTGGTATGATATGGTAAACTAAAACATGCACCATTTGCAGAGAGTTAAAGTAACATAATACAATAATAATGCCTTCAATATTTTCAACTGCTCATTATCAGATAGGCAGATAGCAATAGCTAAAAGACTCTCCTGAGCTTTTGCACAGGAAATCACATTGTTTATCATTGTTTATAATGATATGCAAGACAATTTACTCTGAATTACAAAATGTGATAAGGTGGTGTATATATTTATGGGGGCTAATAGCATTTTCTAAATCTAGGCAGCAATGCACTTGCATACCCACTGAGAATAGAACCAGAATGCATTCAGTATATTTACTAACATCTGATAGCATCAATGATCAAATTTTTATAAGTACAATAATGAATAAGTGCTACTATTTTGTCAAACATGGTGATGTTTTTTTAGTGACATTATACACCACCTGCAGCCTTGACGTTTGTCTAGTAATCTGAAACTGATTTTTATCAACCACACTGAGCCCACAGGGCAGAAACAAGTTCTAATATACCATCTATATGCATGCATTATGTCTTCAGAATGAAAACGGTTAAAAGCATGATGAGAGGGAAAACACAAAAGAATATACTTCAGAATAGACTAAAATGAAAAAAAGAAAAACACTTGTCAATGCCCTTTGACAGCTGCTCTAATATAGAATCTAGTAAGATTTTGAGAAAAAAAAAAAAGTCCTTCCTTTACATTAATCGCAATTAAATAGTACAAAATGTGTCTTTGGCCCATACCTTCATGTGATTGTTAAACTGTTCAGATTCGCAATAGTAGCTTAAAAAGAAAGTCTGTGATTGTGCTACACTTGTCTACAATGCCATTCAACAATGCAGTCTCAGAGGAGATAAGGACGGATATCAGGGTATTGCTCCTTTCACTTCTTTGTCTATCCCTCAATTTTCTACCCATCCTCTTACTGGAAGGTGTGTTCACCCCGTACTATGTGAGAGGAGAACTCATAGCGGTCCTTGCTCCGGTGACCACAGATGTTGCACTCCAGTGGATCTCTGTATCCGTGGCAACCCATGTGGATGGTGTACATGACATGGTCCAGGAAGAGCACTCGACAGTGCTCACACTGGAAGGCCCTTAATTCCTGGCCCTCCCGTCCAAACACCCGTATCCCTTCCTGGCTCACAGGCCTCTCTGTTGCCAGTCGCATTATCCCAACCCCGAATCCTGCCCCACTTCTAGGTGATGCATCTCTCATCCGCTCACCTGAAAAGACCACTGCTGGACTGCCACGAGACCTGAGGCCCACGGGGGCATTGCTGCCATGGTATCCCTGCCTTTCCTGAGGGCTGCTGCGAGCTGAGTCAGCAGATTCAACACCACTGTTGCTGGGTGACTCCTCTTGCCCTTGTTGGGGATGCTTACCTGGCCTTGTTAAACCAGTGGGGCCATTTGAGGTGGGATGACCGGGGAACTCATGGGGCTGAGGCGGCTGTGTTGGTAGTGTGTCACAGTTTCCTGAACGTTCTGTTCGTTGGCTCAGTGGCAGGACATGGGGGAAGAGTGGGTTCACAATAGGCACCACCTCAGCCATAGAAAGTGGAGGACCTGGATGTTGGAGCATGGGGCGTAGGGTGTCTGATCCCAGGTATGTGATGGCATTGTTGATAGCCTGGTCCATCATGTGGGGTGGCATCATTTCAGACTGCTTCTCATACTTAACAGCCATGTCATAGCTCATATCAGGATAGCTATAGCGAGGCATCTTTTCACCTGTAAACAGCAGAGTAGTTCATGACTGCATGTAAATAATGATGATGGCAATTTCTTGTTAAAATAAGATATATATATAGATGCAGCAGCATAAGTGGCAAAAATACTCTTATTTTTATCTTCAGTCAAGAAGGAAAATTAATATGTACAAATGCAAATACTGATTGTAATTTCCATTCTAGACAGTGAATGTTATGGCTTGGTGATATTTTGATCTTGTTTTTCACATTTTGTGCACGATGTTTGAGTCTAATGAGTGGAAAGCCCCATCCATCTACGACTGCAGTGTTTAACCCCTCGAGAACAGGGATGCGGTAAGCTGTTTTCTCTCGATAAGAGCAATGGCAAAGTTACAGGTGTACGTAACCACAGAGTGAAAAAAACACTTCCTTGCCTCTCAGTCAGCTTGCTCTAGTTGCTCAATCTCATCTTCTAATAGTGTGGCAAATTAAAAATAAACAGTAGGCCAAAGCTATTGTGTGATATTATATAATACTATATAATGCAAAACTACGGAACAAGGGGAAGACAAATCAAACTAAGCAAGCTCAAAAAATAAAATCGGGTAAGCTGATAAAAACAATAACATGTTATTAATGCTCAAGTAAAATCATTTGCAAGACTCCTATAAACCAATTAAATTAATCAATTCATTGTTGAACAATAATATATTTATATGATAACAACAGCATATAGGCATGCTTTGTAGGTCAGAGTCGTAAAAAAGATCACTGCATGCAGAACATAATACAACAAATTATTTCAGTTGGTACTTCAACTGCTAAACCCCAACCTCCTCCCTCTCCCACCCCACTCGTCTGAATAAAACATCATATGAAACATTTGTTTTTTATCTTCGTGGTAATTAGAGTAGTCGATTTGCTGACTATGTCTGAAATGCATGTATGACTCACCCACAAATTTCTGAGGTGTGGTGCTCTTCCTCTTGCCTACATTGCTATGCAGTCTTTCAATAACAGGTGGCCGATCAAAGGTAGCCATGGTGGGCTCTGGCATGGGCCTTGGCTCTTTTGGAACGTCACCTTAAAAGGAGTGAACAGGTGATAAGAAGGAGCACGAATACAGCTGGGTGTTTAAAAGGAAAAATAAATGAAGAAATGATCGTGTTTAGAATAAAAGTAAGATGAATTTTGCTTAGGGCAAGTGCAGCTTTACATTATCTTTATTTCAAAATCTAAATTAGATTGTGCTGTTTGCAAAATAAATAACTTATCTGAGTATTTTGTAAGTATACTCAGATAGCATAAGTTGCGCAAAATAATATATCAGTCATTAGTGCTTAATGGTAAGGATTATTTCCAGTTCATTCAAGAATTAACTTTACTGTATTATATGTACGTTTACTGGTTTCAATTCTAGTGAATTTATTTTTACCTGTGTAAGGCCCACTGTTGACATTAGGATCCAAGCCGATACCCTGCAGGTAACCATGGCAACGCTCTTTATGTTCCTCTAAAGATGTCCGCTGTTTGTAACTCCGCCCACAGTAGTTACACTTGTGCGGTTTGCCGACTAAAAGCAAAAACATTCAATCGTGAGTCTATTAATTTCATTCATCGCTGTAGACAGAGAGTGGGCAGTATCCAGTGCCGCAGTATTTAGGTGGTGCGTAGTAGTACACACTGTGAACAGTAAGTAGTACAAACAAACCAAAACCAAGCTTCTGAGATCATGGAGGTTCCACTACTAGTGTGATTCCACACAACTATTGCCAGACAGAAACACAAGTTGTGGGCGACCAAGACTGTTGCGCCATAAAGTCTGCATTTCAAAACGCTTTGGTCTGTGCAGCAAACTCCCACTGCAGAGGCATAGCATGAGTAAATAATGGAATTGATCATGCATCCCATTGTGGCGGTAGGAAACTAACTCCAGGTTAAACTGCTATGGAGGTGGAGTGTGATTCATTGTTCTATTTAATTAGATTCCTTCCTACGAAGAAAAGTGAAAATATAAAGACTCATTCTTTACATCTGTCTTGGTCCACTCATTTCCTTTCATACGTCACGTTTGCTTCAACAAGCATTCAACACACCAATGAATTATTGGAGGTGATTTCTGTTGTTTAAAGAAGTTATTGTACACCATCCGGGCAGTTAGTTATCAGCTTACTTGTGATCAACATGAGCTGTTTCCATACTGACATGTAAGTTGAGTCAAAAATGGTTAAAAAAAAAAATAATTGCAACATGCTTCAACAAGCGAAATCCCAGACACTGCAGAGGGAAAGATCTGAGTCCTGCGTCAGAGTATTCTCAAAATTAGAATGACTCATGAAGTGAACTGAAGACCACAACAGCTAACCAATATGACAAACATGGCACCTTTAGCCAAGTGATGTAGACTCATGGTGACAGTATTACTAGAAGAAGATGTGATCCAGTGCTCTTTTCACTGTGAGAACAGAGAAACCCAAAACCTTTCGCTTTGAGCATGGAGGTTGTAACACACATACGAGCAGTCACACAAACTACACACACATTTAGAGCTAGGTGACAGTTCACATGTTAACAGAAGTACTCTTTCTCACATAGAAAAGGCGAGTGGAGTTATTAAAAAAAAGAAAAGTTTCCAAATGTTACGCTGTCTGTGCTGGACTTTTCCTTTTGATGATGTGAATGAAATAAAACCCACTTGTTACACAATGACATGACCAGTCATGGCCAATCTTACATTTCTTGTGTGAATCATTTAAAAGAATAATAGTTTTTTTCTGCCGTATATGTCATTCAGTACTTCTGTGGTCTGTGAATGACACTGTATGGGCTGAACTTGAAACTGGGGTTTATTATCTTTTTTTTCTGAGTATGAACAGTTACAAGAGTACTGCATAATGACAAAAGGTTTCAATATTATCAAAGTGTGGGTAGTGTGGAAGTGTGGTGTATATGCAGGGTCATCTCAGCAATATTCATTTTGGTAATGAAAGAGTTACTTCAAAATGAAACGTCATCATGGAAATAATTGCCTTTGCTTTCCAGCCGTGCGGTACTCTAACAGTGGAGTAGGCAGTATTCAGTCAACAAGACTCACTCCCTTGTTCTCAGTGGCTATACAGATTCTCACTCACACTACATAGGCTTCATTACTTTTTCATATTTATATAACCACCCACACACAATCTTGCACAGATGTTGAGTGGACACATTACAGGTGCTATTCTTATTCATGCAAACGGTCCACTGTGAACTCAGACCCACTTTATTGACGCCATCTGGATAATAAATAAAAACCTGTTTGAGTTTATACCTTAAATAATATAAAACCCTGTCACCTGATTTTCCTGCATTACTATTTTACCAATCAACTGTGCCTGAATGAAAAATGTCATCTTCCAGTATAAGGTTTAATCTAGCCTTTGTCTTCACTGTCTCTCACCGTAGTCTTCCGTTTTCATCATCTGACCTCTCTGTCAAAGCTTTGGATTTCTCTTTTCTTTCTACCTGTTCTTCCTGGCAGGGCACCAAACCACAAATGCCAGGATTCCAATAGTCGTATAATGAATAGTCCCCGAACACAGAGAGGGAGGGAGTCAAGATTACACACGTCGGTCAAATATCCAAATCGATGTTCGGAAGAGTCAAATTTAATATCTACGAAAGGACAAACAAATTCAGATCAACAGAAGTGTAACCAAAAAAATGGTAATGAAGGTAGGTGACAAATGTGACAAAAATAAATAAGATGTGTGTAAAGGAATCATGTAAGTAAGGGTTTCTAAGAGCAAAATTACACCTACACACACACAAAACTGTACATAAACACATGGGCATACACATAAGCACAAAAGTTAGCTTTAACAAAGAGAACTATATATGAGTAAACCCTGCGGGGCATCACAGACAGAAATGACGGTATTGTCTGACCTTGATTTCAAAGGCGCAACAAAAGGGAGAGCACATCCTCATATAGGAAAGTGGGTTACAGTTGATACAGCCAGCACTCCCCATGTGTTTCTCAACAGACAGATAGTTTCCTCCTTAGCGACTAAGGAACAGCGTGTTTCTTGGTACCTAACCACAAAGCACTCACTGTGCCGTATATAACACGCAGATAAAAAGAAGACATAATCTATCTAAAAGACAAGGTATGGCCTCACCAGCCAGCATAAATACTACCTAAGAGGTTAATAGTATGTTGAAAGGGTTTGGGCTTTTTTAAATAGTGTACCTCAATATCGAATGCTTATGTCGACTGCATATATATCTATATATATATATAGATATATATGTAGATATATATACACACAAAGTCTCTTCTGGTTAGCACAAGTGGGCAAGTAAAAAGGGAAGAAAAGGGGCTGAGGAGGAGAACACTTACCAGCATGAGTGCGCAAATGACCAGTGAGGGCATCGCGCCTCCGGCAGGCGTAGCTGCAGAAGGGGCATTTGAAGGGTTTTTCACCTGTATGGAGTTTGATGTGTCGTAGCAGGTTTCCCTTCTGGGTGAACGACACACCACACTGGTTGCACTGGAACGGCCTGTCTCCTGTGAGTTTCATGAACAGGAAGTCAATGCCACAATCACTGTGGATATTTTTTTGAAAGTATCAACAAGCCTAAGAAGACACTGTTTATAACTGGATTTTCTTTTCCTTAATATTTTAAAATATGTCATTTGAATTATTATGACATGGTATTTGACTCTTTGAACAACTTGGTAGTTGCCAATGAACAACAAACAAAATAATTATTCAGTACAGCTTCTGACCGTGATAATACATCACATAGTTACAACACAAAAACTTGATAACATGAGCGTAGTGTACTTGCGACTCTCTTCTGGAAACTCTTAAGGAATCAAAAATATATTGTAATCAGCATTAACATTAGCATTAAATATACTTTTGGCTGAAGTAAAGTTACAAATACAAGTGTTACAGTGTCTAATACACAAGCACATATATGTATGGACTACTTTAGACTACTTTTAATCTGGAGATGAAAAACAGAAATATGACCTGTGACAACCAGAGTACTCATGGCGTCAACTGAAACCTGTTGCGGAGGATTCCAAGGATATTTTTTTCCCTTGATAATAATTCCAAGACACGGCTATTGTTTCAACCAAAGAAAAAAGAAAGAAAGACGGCAGTCCACACCCACTGTCGAGGAAAACAAATGGTTTCTGACTCACTCTAAAGGAGTGGAAACTGCTGGTTCCCCTGCTGGTTTAATGGTCGGAACAAGATAAATTCTTTGTGGATCATTCATCTCCAAAGTGTTTTATAAAAGATATGTCAATTATGCTAAAAGGTTTATTTAAAAACCTTTAATGCCATTTGGAAAAACAAAATGAGTACCGTTTGGTCGATTTCCTGATTCGGCTGTCACATTTGGCCCAGATAACCCATCCTGTACGTTGCTTGGGCTGCCACTCATGGATTCCTCTAGTGCTACTCCTTCTTCCCCTGTTTGGCCTATTTCTTCCACTGCTGGACTTCTGTTGTCAGACTCATCCATGATTTCTTCTTCTTGCTTAATTGTCAGTTCTGAAAAAACAAAGCATAGTACAATCCTGATGAGCCTGATGGCACGGCAAATGTTAGGTGTATAGGAGAGTTAAAAATCTACTTTTACTATACAAATCCTGTCCACAGCAATCATGAACCATACCCAAACCCAGGCTGGCTACACAACTCTGTCAAAGGTAAATATGCATTACAATAAATTTGGTCAGATTGAATTGTAATGGATGGAGATGAACTAGGTGAAGGTAAAGGTTGAGCCACAAGGCCGAGTCACTTCTGTAAACTGAATTGGAGTGCAACGGGCTGATTTAATCTGTGTTGGACTTGCTATGTACTGTAGACAAAATGAATACAGGCTATAGAGATAGAGAAGATTAGAGGTACAGAATATAAATAAAAATAATTTAAAAAAATCAAAATTAAAATTAAAAACATTTTTACATACCAACTGATCTCATAGATAGCATTGACTTGACATGGTGACAAGAAGAGACAGAAAGGGGAAAAAAAAGAATAAAACAGGCTGGTCTAGTTTCTGGCTGTCCCTGGGAAGAAAGGGAGTGCCAGAGGCCTTCTCTGGCTGCTGCTCACTAGCAGTGGGAGACCGGCTGGATGGCAAAAGCAAAATATTGTGTAATATTATGAGTGCATCTGTGTGTGTGCGTGTGCGCATGCGTGCATGTGCGTGCACCGGTGCGCATGTGCATGTGTGGGTCTGCATGCTTCTGCATGTATGTGTGTCTGAATCTGAGCTGGCGGGAAACTTATCACTTAGTTTCTAGTTATTGGTTACAAGCATTTAGCAATAAATTAACATAAAAATACTAATTGTAATATTTTTCTAAGGTCTTCTACTCTTTATAGAATAAAATCAACAAACTCAACACAGCAAAACATTATCACAAAACATCATCTTCAGTCATTTAAACATAAACGCTATCTTAAATACGCCATGAACAAGCACAATAAAGTGTTTACATTTATAGTTTATTACATTTGATATCTTTGATCTCTGTACATCT
This sequence comes from Simochromis diagramma, assembly GCF_900408965.1. Taxonomy (NCBI): domain Eukaryota; kingdom Metazoa; phylum Chordata; class Actinopteri; order Cichliformes; family Cichlidae; genus Simochromis; species Simochromis diagramma. Next base: position 11,864,893 of record NW_024386831.1, read on the forward strand.
GTCATATGTAGCAATATCAAAGTAATAAGCACAGGGGTCAGTTAGCTTTTGTTGTGTAAATTATATTTTTAATTAAAAAAAAATCACATGAGCCTGCAGTGCTTTAAAAAACATTCAGGCACTACATAAAATCTTGTAAATAGCTTTTGGGGCTTTATATGTTGCACAGGCAAGGAGTATACATTATCCAACTACAACTAAACAATCCTGGCTATCTTATTATGGGATTTTATAAAAATCAATAATATAAGCATATGTGGTTGGATTACTAAAGCCTCCCATTAGACAGCAGTTAGTAATTGTTCTCTTTGACATGAAGTTAATTCTCACAGGCCAATATGAGATATGCATAAATGTGGTCATTGCAAGTGATTGAATCCATGCATATGCATACAAAAACAGCATTGTTCAATCTAATATTGTATGTTTTTCAATGCCACAGTTTGTACAGGAGAACACTTATCCCAATACCCAAGTTGCAATCGAGCCTGTCTTCGACAGCTGTATCCTGGCAACACGGAGCAGACCTGAACGTCCTTGCTATTCAGCTCCTTGCATCTTTACATCTGTCTCTCCAGTGTGGCAGAGTGGAATGCAAAGATTGGTCAGATGAGGATACGCTTGAAACAATCCGCATGACAAAAACAGCTAGGAAAATCATCTAGATACTGTTTTCATAATTACTACGTCTCCGTTCAATTTGTGAGTTATCTGAATTTTCATATAGTGAACAGAAAACCTAGAATCATGATCACTACTGATTGAGAAGGTGACCGAACCCCAAAAAAGAAATTCAGGCATCCCTCAATCTGTCATGTAGTCAGCTAGAGTGTAATCAGCGCATAACACAAATATAACCCCTGTACGGTTTCTGCTTTTGCTTGCAAGTTTAAGAAATTTGGCGCCAAAATTTGTACCCCTTTGTGCTTATTGTCAGTATATGATGAGTAGTAACACAACTCTTTTGAAACAAAACCTCAAATGGCAAGCATGTTAAGCAACTGAGACGATGACAACAGCTCTTATTGGTGAAAAGTATTTCCCTGTGAAAACCATTGCACAGCCCACCTCCCTGCATCTCTAAACATGTGGGAGATAAGCTTCCCCTTTTTTTCACTGAGGTCCCTTGTCTTACTTTGTTTCCCCTTTTCTTACTTTGCTGCTTCACAGTGACACTGCTAGAGATGATCTATAGATATAAGTCAGTAGGCTGAAAGGAACCAAGCAACACTTCAGACCAAGTGCAACATGATATAAGATGCAACAGGGCACATTGTTTGCACGCAAGCTTTTACTGTGTAATCTACAGCCACTTCTGGTAACGCTGCTTTCGTCTTCAAGTATATTTTATTCGATAATTTTCTCACGAAGCTTCTCAAATTTAAGACAAGAATGTCATTCTAGCTTCATGCTTTGGATGGCTTTTCCTCCACTTTTTTACAATTTAAAGTTTCCACACAAATCAAATGAACATGTGTTCCATGCAAGATACCAGAAATATTATCACAGGCATCTGTTTTCTGATCTGCTCACATCTGCCATGGTAATTTACCTGGCGCAACCAATTATAAATGTATCAGTTATGTATTCCATAGTTACTGATGGGAAACAGAGTATTCTTTGTTTCCTTGCAAAACTTTTTTTGTGAAAAAATATCTTAACGCATAGCCAACCTGAATCACCTAATGCTGATTTTTAATGATAAGCTGCCTCTGCTCATTCTACAGCTGTTCTTGGAAGACTGCAGAAATGTGTATCTAATAACTGAGCACTCACCACCAGGGGAATTAGGACCCTGAGGAACTGTCTCTCCATTAGGTGCTGATATATCCGCCAACATTCTCGAGTTCTCCTTACCAGGAGAGCATTTGCCGTTACCTGGGAGACACAGAAACACTGCAATCTGCATTGTGCTGTAGAATACGGTACTTGAACAACAAATGCCACTGTTATGTGAAAAACGCCAGTTTTCTTGATTGTGTTAAATATGCAACTTATTGGTTATGTTACATCAAAAGGTTTCAAAGACTGAGGTTAAGATTGAGAAAGTTGCTGTTGAGAAAAATAAATGGTGTTATTGAGGATGACATTAGAGACTGTGACAGCAAAATACCAGACCTTACCGCATGCTTATTTCTGGTCTATGATCTTAATGCAGGTAAATATAGTGACAATAGAACAGAAATAAATATAATGTCTCGATTTGACATACTGAATAAGATGAAGAAGCCTTCTGCTGCTTGCCTTCTCAGATTGAAAATGATTAATTTCTTCATACTCAGATCTATTTCAAGACCTATTTTGAATAGTCATTAAGGTAGTCAACATCCAGAATGCAAAACCAAACTACCCAAAAGTTTTTACCCACCTATGTGATTATAATGTTCAGCAAATGTAGATCAAATTGCATTCTCTCAGCAGTTTGTACAGAACTCGGGCTATGGATAGCCCGGTGTCCACTCAGAGGGAGAGCAAACCAATCCCTTATCCTCTTACAGCATGGCCCCATCAGGGTCACTAGAACAATGCAGTAGCAACAGGCAAACACCCCTTCTGACCCCTTAGGAGCCACAGTGAGAAATACTGTAAAGTATCCATTGTGGTGTCACCACACTATCAGTCCGATTTAAAAAGGATAGCTGCAGCTATGGAATCTCTGTAAAAAATCAAAAGAATATGATAGATGCTTCCTGTGAATTGCTACAATGGTGCACTGTTACAATTTGTTTTTTCTGAATATGTCTAAAGTGACCCCGCATACATGAAAAAAGAAATCTGTGTCAGATCTTTTCTTTCTTTGACAGCTCCTCTTAACTTGACAAGCTTTTTCTGTGGCATTGTTCCATTGTAGTTACAGCCTCACTGAGTGGGGCTTACTGGGAGATGCTGTCCAAGACACAATCCCTGGGCCTAGGCTCAGGTTGCACAGGTTGGGGTTGGAGGAAATCTCAGGTGACCAACGTTGGCTATCCCTTGGCAATACTGTCCTGGAGACAGGAGTGGCCCAGATTTGTCATGGAGGATTTTCCATTACTGTAACAGATGCTGTCAGACACCTAACAGTACCATGGTAATCTAGGTAATCCCAAATCTATCTATCTATCTATCTATCTATCTATCTATCTATCTATCTATCTATCTATCTATCTATCTATCTCAATCCAGTCGCATGCAGCAATTCAATGTATATGTATATATTGCATGACAACCTGCTAAAATTTAAACTGAGCATCAGAATAGGAGAAAAAAAGTGATTTAAGTGACTTTGAACACAGTATGTCCAAAAAAAAAAAATCCAGCGAATGGCAGTTCTCTGTAAAAAATGTTTTGTTTTATGACAGAGGTCGGAGGACAATGGCCAGACTGCTTCAATCTGAAGGAAACAGTAACTCAAATAACTACTTGTTACAACAAGGTATGCAAAAGAACATCGCTGAGTGCACATCATGTTAAACGTTGAAGCAGATGGGCTACAGTAGAGTAGAAGATGACACTGGCTGCCATTCTGTTAGTTGAGAACAAAAAACGGAGGGCTAGAGTTTAAACAGGCTAACCACAACTCGACAACAAATGATTGGAAAGTTATAGGTTTCAATTTCTGCCTCAGTACTCAGATTTATAGGTTGCGATTTCATTTGAACAACATAAAAGTGTGGCTCCATTCTGCCTTATATCAGTGACTCAGGCTGGTGGTGGTGGTGGTACTGTGATGGTGGGGAATAATTTTTTTAGCACACTTTGGGCCCTTTAGTACCAATTGAGCATTGTTTAAATGCCACTGTCTATCTTGGGATTGTTACTGACCATTTCCATCCATTTATGACCACAGTACATATCACAAAGCTGAAATCATCTCAAACTGGTTTCTTGAGAATGAAAATTGGTTAACTGAACTGAATCCAATAGAATCCCCTTGAAATATAAATCTATATCAATCTATACATAGATACATAGATATCACAACCAGTGAATTTGCAGACACAAACTTTTAACGTTTTACTGGCTGATAGATAATACATTTGGGATGGGTAAATAATAGACTCAGACACACACGTATGCTTTCATGGACTGAGGTTTGCGTTGGTGCCCCTGGTTTGCTGAGTCAAATCTGTATGAACAGATTAGGATATCAAACACTTTAATCTTACAGAAGAAAATGGTCTTTGAGTAATATACAAAATTGACATGATTTAATGTGTTGGCAAATGGAAAGGAACAAATGTGTACACATGAAACTTGTAGGTGTAATAATTGCTGACTTCACTAACACACAGTGAGCATAGCTTATAAAGTCCAATCATTGTCCCAGGATAGCAAATGGAATTTCTGCTCTTATAATTTGTTTTAAGTGTCAATATCATACATACTTATTTAATTTGTCAAATATAGGCAATTTCTGAGTTTTATACCAGCAACACATTTGGAAAAAGGAAGATCGGGGACAACAAACGGCTGGAGAAGACAAGCTATTACGAACATCCCAGATTAGTTGGACTCCCACAGAAGTAAAGATGGGGAGGTTTTTCACTTACAAAATCCTACATCAATAGTTGTTGAAAGACCTACAGACTCTGGAGAAATCTGTTCGCGTGCCCAGAGGAAATCATTATATAATCTCAGGATACTACTGAAAACCACTATCACTGTGGAACACAGTTCAGCAACATTACTATGCAAAAAAAACTTAAAAAAGTAAAATTAAAAAAAAGTGTTGCCTATATAAACAAGATTTAAAAACACTAGCACTTTGTTTGGACCTGAGTTCATATAAGATGGACAGAAATGAGATGGAAAACTGTCTTGTGTGCCGTTCCAAAGCAAAACCATATGGGGATTCATAAATGCACACGGCATTTCTTACAATGAGTGTTATACACAGTTTTCTGCTTTTAGTTTTCTTTTGCAGCATAACCATAACCAGCATCTTTTGCAGAACAGACCTTGCTTATATCAGCAAATCGATACCACACGACATTCTGTACTTATGACAACAGCGAGGCTTTGAAGTAAAAGAGGCTTGATGCTAAGTTAAGAAGGCTGCAGATAAAAATAAAATAAAAAATAAACAGTTAAAAGATTTTTTAAAACGCAAACAAAGCATCGAGAAAGTTGCGTCTTTTATCTAGCAAGACTAGAAAGGCATTTTTTTATTGTATACTAAATGGTTATGAGTAGTGTTAGCAGAAGTCGGGATGCAACACAGAGGTAAACATGTCCCTTTCCTAAATTATTTGAAATATGTTGCTGCCATAAAGTTCGAAATTAATCTATGTGTCTTAAAACAAACAAATACATGAGAACAATATAATGTCTCCCTTTTACGTTTTAACGTTTGATATGTTGTCTTTGTATTTTTTTTTAAACGTAGGAATTACAAACCACTACACTAAATTTTTTTGTTATATTTGTAACATAGTTTCCCAGAGATTTTGGAAAACGTGTAAACAGAGTGTTTATATGTAACAGGGGATGCTAAGAATTAGTGTAGTAGGGTAACTGTGTACATGTGGAAGAGTATTGAGTGAGACTGTGATGATGTGTGACATAAAGGTAGACTACTTGACCTAAATTTTCACCCACAGTACACAGTGCCTCGCCAAACCTAGGAGAAAGTCAAAATATATGGGAGCAATGACAATTTCCATCTAGTATCCTCCAAAGATGTATGCCTTTTGAAAGATATATAATTATAAAAATATTATTTCAGAAGTGACGCACCGACAGGCAGGGAGAAAAAGAGCCTCCATTTCTTTTTTCCACCTCCAAGACTATTCGCCTGTGTGTTCCTGCAAGCGCAAACCCCAAATGAAGACCTAAAAGTCCCCACAGATCATCAACAACATGCTACCTGTTTTGAAATATGCACACCAAAGCGAAATACATGGTGTGGGGGGGGGGCAGGGAAGATATTCAAGAGACCTGCCCAAAGGAAACCAGCAAAGGGCAATGGAGCACCACAAAGCGCATATCCAGTATCTGCTGCGTTCAACAGGATGTTGCTAATGCATTTTCTCTAACTTTAAGGGGTGAACAGGAAAAAGGCTGCACTTGGGGGAAAATCCCTTAAAATGTTGTGTTGTGATTGCAAAAATGTTTTGGGGTTTTCTTTGTCTTTTATTTTTTCATGGTTTAAAAATAAATCAAATAAAAATCAAATAAAAATTGTTGGATTCACTGTGAAATTCAAAACCACTTTTTAAGGTGAATGTTCTCATAACGATGCAATCATTATTATTCTCATATTCAGTAGAATATAAACATGCATTTGAATATATGCGTTATAGTGTGTCCTTGTTTATAATGTATGGGTCACAGTGTCAATTGAATGTAATAAATAATACATGTAAAGACTTACTAGTACGATAGTCTTCGGAAGTCTCCATTTCTAGGGCTCTGGGAGTGCTGCAATAGAAAATTGAGATATTACTGCAACGTTTACATTATTAATTTGCCTTAATTCTTCATTTGTTTAATGATGAAGACGAACAGATAAAACTAAGTGACACAATGAATGATCACGTAAACCTGCACGATCAAAGCAATGCATGTGCAAACTAACTGCAATTCACAGCAGCTACAAAGCTTTGTGTGTATAACTTCCACTCTACAGAAGTTTAATACAGCAACAATAGGTCTGTGCTGTTTTCTTTTTAGAGAAGTAGTCATGTATATTTAGCAAGTTACCCTGTGAACTATTTTAAATGTGTGAACAGCCGTGTTTTAGTTTCACATGCTACACTGAAAAGAGTGCTTGTCTAAAAAGAAGTTGAATTGTTGATTTCATGGTTCCTTTATTCACCTCTTTCCACGAAATTACATAATCATTGTACAAACGTTATACATTTCACCTATCTTTATTTCAGGTTAAATGAACCCCTCAACTATTTGAGTGAATAACAAAACGGGCAAGGGAAGATGAACCAAAATGTGCACCATGCTGACAGATTAATCACTAAAATTTATTACGTTACAATTTGAACTTTGGTGCCAAACAAAGTGACAAAGCAACCAACACAATAAGTGGCATCGCCTCAAAACGAAACACAAGGCATTCAACTTTCTAGAAGGGCAGTGTAAGGCACGCTCTGTTTTTAACTGAGTGTTGGTGTAATGGGGCACATATGAATAAGTTGTAATGGGATTTCTTATTTTTATATGTTAGAAACTGAAGAAGTTTGGTTCAATCGTTATCACTCAACCTCCTTTCATTGCTGAGTTTAAAAATGTTATAATTAAGAAATACAAAGTGACTTTATAATCATTAGAATTTGGAAGCACATTACAACAACAATTCTGATATTATTTAAACGTGTGGAGTGTCACAACAACATTACATTGTATCACTGCACAGCTGCTGGCTTCCTTGAAGAACATACAACTAAGCTCTTAAATAATGAGAAAAGAGGGCAAGACAAACGCAGAATCCACATCCCCTTTTTTCATTTCCCATGATTAGATATTAGATACTCTAATAACAGTTTACTGGTGAAAAGAAGTCAGCCACAATTTTCTCAGTACATACATGAGACCTCCTCTTAGCTACATGGGGGTAATCTTTGGCCATTTCATAGTCACAGCAACTAGGCATAGCCATTTCTTTTAAACAGTGATTATTTATATACGATAAGCCACTAAAATTAAAAGTGAAACGTGAAAGTAAAACAAGAAAGTAATGTGGAGTGAATAAAATATATATATATTCACATAATTACCTTCAAGAGTCTCCCTTGTGCAAAAATTAGTTGGTGCTTTCAGTCAAGGACGGAGGAGGGGGTGGCAAGGTGTCTCCACCTCCCTTTAATGAAACAAAGAGTAAAATATGCCTATTTAGTCCAGGGATGTCTCAATACGAAAGAAAGTACTTCTTTTTAGATCGACACGTCTCATTAGCAGTCCACTAAAAGCGAAAAACATCCTCTAATTCACATGAGTCAGCTCAGAAAAAATCATTGGAAAGTTGAGGAGGTGCGCGTCGATAGTGTCCTACAGGTGAATGTCAAAAGCTTCTTCTGCGTGCGTCCCGCACAGTTTTCCACATTAAAAAAAAAACGACACTCGCGCTGCCCCACCAAGTTATACACTCACTGGATGTGACTGTAAAGCATTCCATTAGAAGTCGCACGACTCTTGTCTTACCCCGTGGACTTTTGCAGTAGGAACAAAGAAGTGGAAAACTCAACAAGTTGGTAAGGAAAGAAAGAGAAGGATCAAACTGGATCCACCGGTTCCTAAGGAATTAGCCATAGCGACAGGGAGCAGCCAAGCTATTTTCAACAACCAAAGGACTGGAAATCCGCGGGTAATGATAATAGGCAATGATAAAAAGCTACTGTGGAGATGTGACTCAAGGTCAAACCGGTAGAGCTTCATCTGTTTTAACTGCTGCTGCTGCCAACAATAGGAATAATGTGATGTAGTGGCAAACTAAACGGCGGATAAAGTCGACAACACCAATGCGTCCAAACGCTAGCCAACGTGGGGCACTGTCCCATCAGCGATAATAATAAGTTAAATTATCAGTTTCCTTTTTAAATAAAGGCCTTCCACTTTGAAACTACTTCCTACTTTGTCTGCACGATTACTTTAGGAAGCCAAAAATATTCAAACTAAGAAAAACAGCAAAAAGGCAAGAAAAGTGTATTTTGCAGATCATCAGGCAAGTTAAGTAGTAAGCTAAGGACAGAGTGCATACCTGGCTGGCAACAGCGCATCTCTGGAAATAACCATCAGCTGCAAAACCGTAAAGCGACTTTTTGTTCTTATAGTGGCAACGCGCTGTTTCTCGTGTTAAGTGATTTTTGCTGGCTGTGTAGCCTGGAAGGCTCGGAGCTGACTGACAGCTGCAATTCAACAGGTTATCCGATCACCGCAGTCTACAGCAGAGCCCGTCTGGCTTTCCATTCATCAGACAGACGCTCCTTGTCTGCCTTTGCTGCAGACATGCGCCCCTAGCAGCTCTGAAGCGTCTGTAGCCAATTGATAGCCGAACGAAATTCAATGGCTATATCAAAGCAGTTACCTAGTTCAAACAGGAAACCGATTCACGCACTAAGGTTTCTCCCGCGCGCTCTCTTTTTTTAATTTACCTTAAACACGTAGGAGTTTATATAATCCCATGAACTTGCACACTGATCCAGACTGAATGTCTCGGCTTGAAACGGAATTCATTCTTGTCCGACATCTAACATGCAGCGCGGACTGACAGGTATGGTTCCGCAGCGGCAGCAAAAGCAACAGTTGTTACATCCACCACTGACTTCCTCTTCCATCTCCTCCACAGACAACCAGCACGAGCTGCTATTCTGGGAACTTGGTCTGACACAGAGAAACGGATCACAGAGTGTGGACCCAGTCTGCCTCCCTGCTCGGCAATCGATTAGGTTACAAGGGGCCTCTTATTTCTAAGGCTGTTGCCAGATTATATCCCTGTGACGACAAAACATAAGTGGTCTATTGGGGGTTACCGTGTACTCAAGGGACATGTAAAGTGACCACATGTTATATATATATATATATATATATATATATATATATATATATATATATATATATATATATATATATATATATATATATATATATACTGACATAATATTTATCACTAAATTACTACAATGTTATTGCATTTCTTTGGAAATAAAATTGTGGCAAAAGCATAGGCTATTTTATAGCATGATCGGTGTTGTCAAGAATGCAAACCATTAGTCTATAACTACTGCTTGTACAAGCTACAGTAACAGTTGATTTTAAGAATTTCAGGTATATATCTTCCAGTATTCATTCTTTTGTGGTAATTGTAATCATTGTTTTACAAATGTGTTAAAACTTTTGACAATTTTAATTTCAGTGTACTGGGAGACTCCATCACATGACACAGACCTCAGGCATGTTTTGAGGGTGAAACAAAACAAGAAAGAAAGGAAAAAACTACTTTCTAATAGTCTCTTTAAATTCAGTAACTTAAAAGTAAAAATAATTTGTACAGCACCAAAGTACAGTGACAAAATGGGAAAAGTTCAAGAACACAGCACCAAATATACGTCATTTCTTAGAATGATTAATAGAAGAAATTATGGTGCAAATTAGGTCATGAGGTCTGGTTTGCAGTGACATCATTGTAAATGTCAGAGTGTGGGAATGATAGTAAAGGGTGCTTTTAAACGTGAAAACAAAACCAAAAATCAAACCAAAAAGAGGTTGAGGGTGCAGGTGAGTTTAACACCATTCACACAGTGGCTCCCCACAGGTGTCACAGTCTAATTAATAATTTGTATTATATTGTCTACATAAACAAACAATATTTTATAATATTTATAAAACATATAGCTTGAAATTTACTGAAAGACAAGCCAAATTATCTGCTAGGTGAGATACACATTAAATGTCTATCGAGTTTAGATTTTGCTACAGAATTTCTGTTTTGGAAACAACGCTTAATATTTGAAATTGCCCTGTCTCATATACACCACACAAATCAAAAGTTTCCATAGGTCATGTTTGCAAGCAGCGGCCAGTCATCATGATTGGAAAAAATTAAGTGAAGCAACATAGCTACCAAGCCACAAATCTTCAAAAGTGACAGATGGAAGTTTTGTACTCCTTGGTCTCCCTTTAGGTCCCCCCAGGCTGAATAGAACAGAATAGAATAGAATAGAATAGAATTCAACTTTATTGTCATTGCACATGTCACAGGTACAAGGCAACGGAATGCAGTAAAATGAAGCCTGCACGTGCAGTTTCTTTAACAGCCACTTGAGGGTACCTCCAAAACTGAGTCAGTTCATCAGTTACTTTTTCCTTGATAAAAATTGCCACAGGTAGCTGTAGCCAGCAGCTGTCTGCTAGGCATCACCTTTACAATTCAAGTCACTGAGTAGGACCTCTTGGCCGCTTTTGCTCTAAGGCCATCTTTGTGTCCAGTTATAAAGTCAAATTCCAGTGTTGTATACTGTTGTTACTTCAGACTTGTGTAGGTGGAATTAGTGCACTCTGCCTCCATATTTTATGAAGGTAACTTGCTGACCAAGCTTTCCTTTGGAAAACAGACTTTCAAGAGTTAAAGTAACACTGTCATCTATCTTTATGGTAGCATTTGAATGTCTCTGTAAGCTGCTGACTGGTGTGTTGCTAGCTAGCTTACAGTTTTAGCCAATGACTGTTTTCTACAGTCATTGGTTTTAGCTAAGACTACTTACATTGGCTTGCTAGCAGCAGTCAGTCAGCAGCCATAATTTTAAGGTGATCCAGTAAAATAAGTCAAAGATTACATGGTATACTACAAGTGATCTCGTTAGTGTAGTTCTCTTAGTTTTACTCTTGATGGTAAAACTAAGAGCCCATAAATTGTAATTTCATAGCAGAGTGTTTAGGCCCAGTAAAAACAATGCTGCTTAGCTGGCTTATCCAGGACTAGCTTCATGTAAAAAACATACTGGCTGCAAATGAAAGGTAAGTGGAGTGTTGGGAAATCCAAAAATTTTATTCACCCTTATGTTTTATTCGTTAAAGAGTTATGTGATGTGCTGTTAGCTGCATTTGGAGAGGTGTAGCCCTTATTATTATTATTATGTCCATGATTATTAATATTATTTGCAGTATTATTTTTATTAGACGTTTTGCATTGTTATATCAAATACATACAACTGAGTTGAATGTAGCTATATTTAAATATATTTGCCAAACCTATCCATCATCCTGTTATACTTCAAAGAGCAAAGTGAGAGCTCAGTGTCTGGTTTGAAGGGGGGAATTGAGAGCTCATAATTGCCAATGAAAATGTTCATTTTTTTCATACAAACGTATTCATTTGGTCCAAATTGGACCTGCATCTCATGTTCTAGTATTGCTTCATTATAAAAAAATTTATAAGAAATGAGTATGAATCTCTCAGATTTTCTTTTCAGATTTGACAAAATGCATAAAAAATTCAATCTGTATTCAGTGTAGTGATCACCGTCTGCTGCCCAGGCTGCAACACACTGATTCTCATAGTCAATGCTATAATCTTCCTCAGACATTCAGAAATCAGATAGCTTGTGTGTGTCATATACAATGTAAGTCTAGTTATTATTAGTAGAAGTTAACACAATTTTTAAACTCAAAGTGTAAATGAATTTTCTAAACATTTCCTACGTGATAATTTAGTAGTAAATGTTGGACTTTCTTACACTGCATTTTATTTTATAGTTTTTAACATTTCACATTTAAACTATAACCAGTTTATGAAATAAAGTAGATTTCAATGAATGTTCTCAGATGTGTATGATTTGTTAACATATTCACCTGTTTTCACCTATTTATAATTATTTTCATCATTACTTCTGAGCTTTGCTTTCTGTTTTTCTTTGTTTGCCTACCCCGTGAGTACCTTTCATACCCTATTTAACATTTTCCTATATTAGTAGTACACTACTACAACTAATACTACTACTTGAGAGGTTCTATTCTAGGACAAGACTGACCAGTTGACCATTTCCTCTGTCTCACTCTTGTCCCACACATTCAACACATTTATCTATATACGTGTCAGACAAAGAGGTCTTGGCTGATTTCAGAACTGGTCAATACCACAAGTGGAGGACGATCAGTAAATTGCGTGTCTGGTTCATTTGTTACCATCATTATTCTGAATGAATGTCAGACTGGAATGTGAATATTTCAGATTCACCTCAGGAGTGTCTTTGTCACACTTTAATCTTGGTAAAGGTTGTCTTTAATGTAAAATTAGTAAGTATTTATCCTGTTTTATCCTTTGTTGGTGAGATACCTTTGTAGTTAAGTTTTATTGTACTTTTTATTTGTAACATGGAATGGTTCTTTTTCTGTTGTGACCTGCCTGGACTTTTTTTTTTTTTTCCAAATCTAAATATCAGATGTATTCAGCAAGTTTAGTCCAAATTGTGCACACTGCCTGGATTCAGTCTGTTATATTATCATTGTGATGTTTGTCTTAAAAAAGAAAGAAATCAAAATAGTTTCTCTGATCTTTCTTTCTTTCTTTCTAAAAATTTCTGGCCACTGTTCTGTTAAATGCAGTCAGATATGGGTGTGTTCTTAGCAGAGTATTTCCACAGTGGCAGTAATGAAAAATGTCACCGAAACAGATGTTACATTAACTGTATTTTGAGTAGTCAACACAATTAGACCTGTAAAAACAACATGGTGGTGTTACTGATGGAAGCTTGACCATATAAACATTCATATAAACAGCAAAAATGAATCAATTTCAGTAACTGCAATTTTCATTTTACTGCCAGTGTTTGGTAATGTAAGTGTGTGACGTACATTGCCACTCTTTGCCGATTCACATTATTGTAGTGCTGAAAGTATGGAGTTGTAAGAAGCCAAAGGCACCTCTAAGACTTATTTTATGAGACTTTCTTTTAAAATTTATTCAGTATAACCAAAAAACACTGAGCCTCTACCATTAAGTGGCTGAATGCTTCCCCCTAGTGTCAGTGTGTTGAATAATTAGATACCCTTTTTAACAGCAGTCCATAAATTAAATGCTTACACATGTAGGAATAGATTGCTTGCTAAAGATATAGATATTCACAGTGACAGGTTTTGTCATTTTGAGCCTTGCATAAATCCTTCAAACTCAAACTTCGAACAATACAAGAAAGATTTTTTTTCTCTTCTCTCCTCTCTCTCTCTGTCTTTATATCACACAGCACACACAACACAGCACTGGTTTTCCTCCTTATGATACATCAAAATCTATTTTATTAAATTCTGTACATAACATAGACACATAGATCATAAGCATCTATTGTGTTATTTGTAATACTTGTGTGTTATCACTCGAAATGTATTACCAGCAAAATTACTTCAAATCAGTATTACTTTTCTGTTCTGCTAGCATGCATTTTGCTTCCTCTCTAAGTATGGTCAGAAAGTTTCAAACATAATATAAACTTGCGCTAGTAAAAAATGAGTACAAGGCTATAAATGAGGCAGACACATATTGGAAAATTGTCTAGCAAGGTCAGATAGAGCAGATAAAGATATGATCAACTCTGAGGAAGGCGCTGGTTTTTCTTTTTTCTTTTTCCCCACAATCAGTTTTCAGTTTCAGAAACATAAGCAAATGCTAATAACTGCCTCAAGACCCTTTACCTCAAAAACAGCCCCACTGCATATACGCCCACGGTTGCGGTTATTGCATCTGTGGTAATTTGTCATAGTGTCACATCCTCATCTACAACTGAAAATATACATATAATATATTAGGCTCATAAATTATTAGACAGAGACATGTTTCGTGTAATCTTGTCTTTGCACACCACTTGGTACACTTGGTACAACTGTTGGGATTTATTGTATAATATGTGATTGAAATTCAGACTTTAATTCAATTTATGCAGCTTCAGATATTAAATCTGAAGCTGATTCAAAGTGTTTTATATTTTGTAGTTTTTTGCTGTAATTTTAAATATGTTGCCCAATGAAATTGGTGCAATCTGAAAACAGTTTTTAAAACAATGCCCTGGACAGCTCAGCAATAACAAAAGGCCTGAAAGACTGTTCGTATTTCATGCATTGACTGTATGATCCATTTCAGTTTAACCTGGATAAGATACCATCTCAAAGTAAGTGTCTATATCAAATTTCAACCTACTACCCAGTGCTAATAAATTACTTATTCATGCTTAGCTAATGTTATATAGAGGTGGTGGTGGTGGCAGGGTGGGGGTTGGGGGAGTTGGTCATTATACCAAGGACTTCAAGACACAACAGCCATAAAGATTTTATTATATTTTATTGAAAAGGATGAGAATATTCTGGAACTGTTGGCATTTATTATCTAATTATGTATAACCATTACAGCTGTTAAACTCCTTCCTTGCTGTTATATCAATAAAAATGCTCATACCTACCATCTATAATTATCAGTATGAATTCAGTACTAAGTAACATTTAAAACACAAACCACTAAAAACAGGTTGTTTAAAACTAGTTTGTACATTCAAATCAATTGTAGGAAACCTTGCATGTGTGAAACTGTTTTGGAGATATGTGTTTCCAACACTCACTGAAATGAGGTCTCAGCTATCTTTTTTTAAACTTATGATTTCCACACCCCAACCTCTCTTTGATCTTTGCTTTAATCTCAGTTAGCTATCAATTTAATCCCAGTTGGGTGAGAATGAATGTATTCTAATTTGGTTATTTTAAGATTATTTTGTTACAGTGCACATGCTTGTGCTTTCAGGTACACATCTTGCATTTATGTCAAATCACCCTCTGACCTCTGTGTGACCTCTGTTCCTTTTGTTCATTACATATGATCACGTCTATGCTGTTTTACTCTTTCACTGTTTCGAGATTCCCCCATGAGCCTTAAACTTTGTGGGAACTCAAACAGTTCTACCGATATTGTCAAAGTCCTCCTTGAGCTCACTACTCTCCCATTAAAAAATACAAGAAGACATGACATATTCAAGAAGACATCTGAGTAGACATCTACAGTCTACAGAAACATTGATAAATGGAAACACAGATGGTTTACAACAAGGTGTAAACCAGTCGCTATACTTAAGATGAGGAAAGCGAAATTAATTCTCAAGGGAGGAAACAGCATTTGGTGACACCCATGAGTTCCAGACAATGAACTTTGTCCAAGTATTGAAAACAATTTAAAGTTATGTTAATTTCTCTAATTCATTTTAACCTTCTAGAAAACGCTGTCACTACAAAACCTTTGTAAAACATCTTGAACTAAAGCTGAAAGTCTACACTTTAATCAGACAATAATTATTTGACTTAAAATCCACTTTGTTGATGGTGTACAGAGGCAATATGGCTAAATTGTGTCTTTGTCCAACAATTTGCACATGCACACATGCACACACACAAGGGAATACCAACTAAAAGTCTGTGATATCCCTGTAAATGCTGACAGAGGGCACTGTAGCTCTATCAAAATACAGGGGCTTTAAAAATGTGCAGAGCCAACACAACTATTGTCTTGAGTGCTTTAATACCAACTGACAAAAACAAAACAGAACACGACCACTGGTGCCTTCTGTGAACATCACAGAATGAAACAATGCATTATTTTAAAGGTGAAGCAGCATAGTGCAGCAGCATAATGACAAGTGATTTTATTTCAAAGCCAAAAATCTCAGACCACTCATTCTAATTGGAAACTTATATTACACATACATCCCATATACAAAGACCTCCCACACTTATAGATCTTGGTTGTAGTCATGTTTTGCCATCATTATAGTCATATTAACCTTTCAATAAATTGTAATTTAGAAAGATAGTGAGTAAACTAGATATCTGCACTGTTTTTAAAATGTAAAACTTGTGATCATAGAGCTTGCTTATCCTTTGCTTCTTATCCAGAAGAAAAAAAAGCAGACTTATAACAAAGACTGTTTAAGAGAGATTCTATATCAACAAACTCAATCACAGAACTGGAGTTACACCCAATAACAAGTGTATTCTTAGTCCCCCCCCCCACCCAACCACCCACATGCAGGTAATCTCCTAATTTAAATGCCTTAATAAATTCTTTAATACTTTGTAGTGGTTCTTTATATATATCATATAATATCATATATCATATTATATTCATATATATATGAAAGAAAATGAAGACTAGCTACATTTAACTTTTTTATGCCTATGTGCTTATAACAGCCATTACTAGAAGGATTATGTTTTCAGATTATCCCTCAGTTTGACATCCTTGGTTCAATATGTGAATCCATCTGACTATTGTCTATAATTTACTTTGACCCAACATTGACACTTGGACTCAAGGACGAATTGATTAGAAGTTGATGGTCAAAGATTAAGATCAACATTTTTCTGGTCCTAGTTAATTCTTACAAAAATGGCCACAACTTTAGTGTTAATTTGAACATTGAACATTATAGTCAGCTGCTTTAGCTCTTTATCTGTTTGTGGGCATTTTTCTTACTACAGCAGAGGGCTAGTTCTAGCTAACCCCAAGTCCCTGAGTTTAATACAATCTTTCTAGTAAGGAAAGTAATTTTTAATAATAAATGTATTTATAAAGCGCCTTTCAAGACACCCAAGGACACTGTACAATAGATGAAAACACATAATAACATGTCTTTACATGTTTGATATTCAGTTTTGTAATGGGGAATTATTTCTCACTAGATTTCACAAGAAAGTCAAGTACTGTGGATTTATTGATACAACTGAAAGTTGTTAACTAGCTGTCTAGCTCTCTGCCTATAAAACATTCCAAAAGCAACATTTTACTAATCTGAGTGGGTGTGTTGTGATGGTAATCAGGGTAAGTGGGGAGTATTTGTGTTTGTTTCTGTAAGCATGATAGTGTGTAGGAGGAGGATTTTTTTTCTTTCTTTTCTTTCTTTTTTTTTTTTTTTAAGTTGCTTATAAATAAAATTTTAGGTTAGTGTTTAAAGATGCAACTAGCTTTGGTAATAAAGACTGCCTAGTGCTCGGTTTACGCAGTGGCTGTGGAGAATTTCTAAACAGACGGTCCAGTTCTATTTTTGTTGTGATTACTCTAACCATTCAGGCCCCCTGAACTTCCTGCTGTGCTTTTTCCATTTATTCATACCGTACCGAGTACCGATGTAGCATATCAAAGGAAAAAGATTATATGATTATCTTTACTGCCTATGATCTGGTTAGCATTTTGTACGTATGTTTTTCCCATATGTGTGCCAAACATCAGTTGCACCAAATTTCAGTAGGCAGATGTTTGACAGTCATGCAGTACTACTCTTAGATAACTTTTTCTAAAATCCTTTTAAAGAACATATCTACAAGTCTATAGATTCTGTCAGTTTTTGGTCGTCTGTATCCTCTCCAATTTATATTGATCAATTATGGCCATTAGCAGGACTTAAACCATAAAATCCAGTATGAATGTGCCATGAAAGAAAATTACAAATTCTAATGTGAGTCCTCTGTTTTCCTGCTCAACTATATGTTTTCACTGAGAATCCATTAAAAGTTCACAAGGACACAACTAAATCGAAAGTACCAGCAGAGAAGTCACAGGGACGCGCACAGACACTGTGACAACAACTGAGGGGAAGGACAGGACTAGACAAGTCAGGTAATCAAAAAATTGAACACAGAAAGATAATGAGGCACAGGTAGGTCGAAACATGGATGTGAGGACTACCGATGACAATGAGACAGGAGGGGAAGTAAAACTAATTGCAAGACACAGGAGACAGATTATTCTCAATGTAAAATTGCAAATAAATGACAAACATGGCTGAAGCATAAAAATCTGAGTAGATTTAACAGATTAGAAATCAACAGAGGATAGGACAAAGGATTAGTAAAGGGAGGTAAATGAACTCCATAATTACAAAACTAGGAATCACTAAATGCACAGAATACCCTCCTAAGACCCGAACTCATGGCATGCAGTTTTAATCTCTCTTTGCTATTTGGGCTGATTGGGACCTGATGAATGTAAAAACAAAGAATTACCAGATTTTTATTATTATTATTTTCTTTTACAAGAGTTTTGTTTCTGAGAAAAATGAGATCCACATATGAGGACATTCGTTTTACATTTTGATAGAAGAGTGGCAGTATAATATCTTACTGGATATCAGGCCCTTGTAGAGCAAAATTTTATATTTTGGTTTAAATGACCTAAAATGTGTCCACATATGTGGACTCCAGGTCCTAGGAGGATACTAAAGAATATCTGAAAATCAAAACCTGCTAATAACTAAGGACTCATAATTTAAGGATTGCTGCTGTGAATAACAAGTGACTTAACTATAAATAATACTTAGTTTCTGCTAGGAAAACTGATAAATTGATAACTGATAACCCTCTGTTATTTGTTAGATGCTGATGATAAGTATGTTGGGTTTAACATGTGTATATGTGGAGACACACACTTCCTTAACTGAGCTACTACCTTCACAACTTCAGCTGGAATGAAGGCCAATCAGTGGCACGTGAAAAATTAACTTGCTTGACATTATTATGTATGAAAATGCCAGTCACATTTAATTACAGAGGACCCACTTTAACCCATGGCCATTGGGAGTATATCTGGTGGGACACTTAGCTATCAGGTCAGAGTTACCCTTGTTAACAAAACACAAGTATATATAAATTAAGTATATCTGACAATCATCATACCAACGAACCTGCACTTAAAGGAGTTTACATGTTTCAGTAGATTCAGTGGCTACTGTGTGAGGGAATTTCCCACATGTTGTTAGCTGGTTCAGCCCAAGGAGCTTGCCTTGCATTGTATCGCTAAGGGAACAAACAAGCACACAGTAACTGGTGGGTGACAAAAAATAAGCCTAGTAATTATTAGTGAATAGAAAAATGTATATAATGAACATAACTCTAAATTTATAAGGTACATATAAAACTTTCTAACAGAACGCCTTAAATAAAATGTATCCCAAAAGCTGTATTGTGAAATAGCCCTCTTAACACTACACCCCTAGGAATAGCAATGAAGTGTAGTGCATATTTAGCATAGGGACAAAACAACATTCATCACAGGATATAAACTGGACCAAAGAACATTTTTCAGTCTCATTGTCTAAATTTGCTTCTTTATGTTTTAAAGAACACATGGTGTGGGTTCATTTGTGTTTAAATCAATGTGTTTGGTAGAAACTATCTTGGCATAGTGCCCTACCATGGATATGGATATCATTTTGCACACATGAAAAGCATGGATATTAGAGCGAACATGTACACTATAAACACACTATAAACAGGCTGTTTGAGATTTATGCTCATATTATGATTTAAAACGAATTCAGTAAAAGATCAATTTTCTACTCTTTCTATGAACACATACATTTCCCTTGAATGCACGTTGTCAATAAAAGTCAGTTTGATCAATGCCAAAATAGTATATTAAAGCCCATTTAGTCATCTTATCACATCTTTACAACCACTTTGTGTGTTCACAGACAAACAGAGTTGTTATTTCTGCCTGTATCTGCTATAACACATACCATTCTGCTGTCACATTCAGTCCCCATTAGACACTTGATTGAGGCTAAAACTTTATTTAGCAGAATTTATCTTCAGTGTTAATTCCTACCTTCATTTTTGTAACTACTGGAAATCTGTCATTAATTCGAAGCTTGAGGTTCTGACTTAAGTTATTTTGTAGAGTTACTGTTTGTTCAAAAGCAGTCCATTTCAGATTTAATGATGGCGATTCTGTTCTGAGACATGTGAAGCTAGAGACACCAGCAACCATAGTCAATTGTCTTCCAGGGGCGAGAGCAGGCGACATTTGAGGGAAATTTAAAACTGCTGGCTAAGTGTAAGGGTATTCACGTCAGCAGTAATGACACCCGGTTACGTCAATCAGAGGTCACTAATATTAATATTGAATCAGTCTGTAACTTTGCCAAAACAATGTCGGACTCTGTAGTTTTCTCTGGTCCCCTCCCCAATCAGACCAGGAGTGACATCTCCTTAAATTCTTCTGAGTAGTGTCCAAAAAACTATGTTGACTTTATAGATAATGAGGAAACTTTCTGGGGGAAGCCTGTTCTTGTTAGGAGAGACGGCATCCATCCCTCATTTTTAGAAATCTGGCCAAATTTATTAAACCCCCCAAAATGTGACTATCCAGAGTTGGGACCAGGAAGCAGAGTGGCAGTCTTACACGTCTATCTGCAGCTTCTTCCTCCCATTACCTCCCCAAACCCCATCCCCTTAGGGACTGTGTCAGCTCCCAAACAGAGAAAAAATAAACTAAAAATCAGCAAAAAAAAAAAGGACTGAAACAAAAAAAAAAATCACAAAGGAAGAACAATACAGCATCCACATTTGAACCAAAGAGTAAAACAGTGAATTGTGGATTACTAAACATCAGGTCTCTCTCTTCCAAGTCTCTCTTAGTACACGAGTTAATAACTGATCAACAAATTGATCTACTCTGTCCTTACAGAAACCTAGTTACAGCAGGATGATTATGTTAGTTTAAATGAATCAACCACCGAGTCATTCTAACCATCAGAAACCTCAAAGCACAGGCCGAGGGGGCAGTGTGGCAGCAATTTTCCACACCAGCCTATTAATCAACCAAAGACCAAGAAAGACTTTTTATTTCACTAGCTTGGCCCACGTCCTCATTTTAGGTTTAAGAGACATAAATCAGGACCTTTCCACAAATGTTTATCCATGTGATGATGTCCTCTTGTTTTTTTAATCTAACTGCTGCACTGACTTCTTTTTGAATTAAATGTTTGTCTTTGTAATCATTTTTTTTGTATATTTGTAATATTCTTTTTATGTATTTCATGCATGTATTTTAAGGCAGGCGGGGATTATGTCTCCTCACCCCTGTCTTCATCATTAATGACCTAGTCCAGTATTTACTTGGGCGTAACTTAACCAATTAACCAATACTAACCTGACATATGTCAGCTGGTTCATCTGTGAAGATGTGATTGGTTAATTTGAATTTTTTTCTTTCCTGTTTTTAATTTAAGCACACTTTTACTATATGTTACTATGACCCTGATGAAGGCCACAAGCCGAAATGCGTTGGTCAGGCAATAAAGTTGTTCCTCTTCCCTTCAAGTGTTGCTGGAGTTCCTGTATTCCCATTTTAGGTTTGACAGCGTTTTAGTAGGTAAAGGTGAATGCTTGGACATGAACTGAGCTGTGGTTTGGGGAAGGCCTCGAAGGGGACTGGCGACGGCTTCCGGGCCTGGCAGATCCCCGTGTACTACATAGGAGTGAAGAAGTTAAAGAACTGAGAACAAGGAGGGAGGGAGGGTGGGGCACGTAAATGAGAATGAACAGCTTGCAGAACTGGGGGAATCTATATAGATGACAACCGGAAGGAGCGTGTTTGCAGGCGTGGTCCCGCTCCTGAAATACCGATACATAATCTCCAATAATTTGAAAGCCTGATGCTTAGCCTTGTTCACCCTAGCTGGTAAACTCAAAAACCAGTCTTATTTGTTATCATCTATCGTCCCCCTGGGCCTTACAAAGTTTCTGTCTGATTTCTCTGACTTTTTCTCAGATTTAGTGCTCAGCTCAGATAAAATAATCATTTTAACATCCATGTAGATGTTAAAAATGACAGCCTCAACATGGCATTTAATCTGTTA
Source organism: Simochromis diagramma (assembly GCF_900408965.1). Lineage (NCBI taxonomy): Eukaryota > Metazoa > Chordata > Actinopteri > Cichliformes > Cichlidae > Simochromis > Simochromis diagramma. The sequence goes on from NW_024386831.1 coordinate 11,886,990, forward strand.
TTAGACTCAATTGGCTTCTCTCAAAATATAAAAGAACCCACCCACCACTTTTATCACACTCTAGATCTTGTTTTGACACATGGCATAGAAACTGAACATTTAACAGTGTTTCCTGAAAACCCTCTCTTGATCATTTCCTAATGACATTTACATTTACAATAATTGATTGCACAGCAGTGGGGAGTAGATTTCATCACAGTAGATGTCTTTCTAAAAGTGCTGCCAATAAGTTTAAGAATATAATTCACCCACTGTTATCATCTTCAATGTCTTGTACCAACACAGAGCAGAGCAGCTACCTGATCGCTAATCCAATAGATTATCGATCTATTGGATTATCTTGCTAATAATTTTACCTCTTCATGACTCTGAATGTTGTAGCGCCTGTGAAAAAGAGAGCCTTAAATCAGAAGTACTTGACTCCCTGGTATAACTCTCAAACGCGCAAATAAAGAAGATAACTTGTAAGCTGGAGAGGAAATTTAGAAGATCATCATTTAGCCTAGAAAATAGTTTGGAGCTTAATAAAAAAGCTCTGTAAAGCTAGAACATGTTACTGCTGCAGCAAGACTACTGACAGGGACTAGAAAGAGAGAACATATTTCCCCTACTTTGGATTCCCTTCACTGGCTCTCTGTTAAATCCAGAATTGAATAATTGGGCCCCATTTTATCTTAATGACCTTATGGTACCACATCACCCCATTAGAGCACTTTGCTCTTGGACAGCGCACTTACTTGTTGTTCCTACAAAGTAGAATTGGAGGGAGAGCCTTCAGCTTTCAGGCCCCTCTTCTGTGGAACCAGCTTCCCGTTTGGATTCGGGAGACAGACACTATCTCTACTTTCAAGATTAGGCTTAAAACTTTCCTTCTTTCTAAAGCATATAGTTAGGGCTGGATCAGGTGACCATGAACCCTCACTTAGTTATCTTGCAATAGGTGTAGGCTGCTGGGGGATTCCCATGGTGCATTGAGTATTTCTTCTTCAGTCACCTTTCTCACTCACTACGTGTTAATAGACCTCTCTGCATTGAAACATGCTTGTTATTAATCTCTGTCTCTCTTCCACAGGATGTCTTTTATCCTGTCTTACTCCTCTCACCCCAACCAGTCACAGCAGATGGCCGCCCCTCCCTGAGCCTGGCTCTGCTGGAGGTTTCTTCCTGTTAAAAGAGAGTTTTTCCTTCCCATTGTCACCAAAGTGCTAACTCATTGGGGGTCGTATGATTGTTGAGTTTTTCTCTGTGTGTGTTATTTCAGGGTCGACCTTAGAATATAAAGCACCTTGAGGCAACTGTTGTTTTGATTTGTCACTATATAAATAAAATTGAATTGAATTGACTTGAATTCATATTTTTAAACCTGATCCTTTGTTGACATTTATTTGGTGCTCTTTGATTTATTTATTTTTTCATTAGCAATTGGAATCCATTTTAAAGTTGGGTGCAGACAAAGTAAAGTCAATAGACTATTTAATTTATTCTCACTCTGTCTGTAGACCCTCAGCTGTGAAATTGCAGAACAGAAACAGAGGCAATACAGACACTTTGAAAACACTGAAAGAGGATGTCTGCCTGGAGTGCAAAGTCACACCACTCTTGCCTGCTTCATTCATGCTATTTGTTGTGGTGCATGCGTGTCTCAAAATGTGTATGTGTTCTACACGTATGTGCGGGCCACTGTTTTTTGTGCTAGAGGAAACACACATAAATGTCACACATAAAAACTTCCAAAGATACTAATCAGTCATCCTTGACCTTTACAAATTACAGAAAGGGGTTTTGAAGCTGAGACACCTTAGTCTGTATTAAATCACTCTCCAATTACACTTGGCCTTGTAGAGCTGCGTCCTGGATTAGTTATAGTTTTTTGATTCTTACTGTTTACACAGGATTTATCATCATGACATCAGCGGCTGACAAAAGCTCAGAAGAAGACTTAGATGGAAAATAAGCAAAATTGCCATGCAGTGGCATCTGGCAGACAGTCAAAAAGGTCAAAAAGCTTTCCATTTTGTGAAAGCACAAAGATGTGTTTCTGCTCAGTATATGTCATGACCACTTTCAGGCTAGTCTTTTGGGTTTATTGATAGTTACTTAGAGTCCAGCCATGTGTATCACAACATCTCTTCGTCAGGAAGTTGCAGCAAAGTTCATTACATTGCCCAGGACTGATCTGAGCTCTCCTACAACAACTACAGAGACTTCATTTCTATTGATCAAGTTTTTTGTTTTGTTTTTATTTTTTTATTTTTGTTTTGTTTTGTTTCAAACAACATGGTATGAAGTGGCCCTCTAACAATATTGCACTCTACTATTACATTCCACTATATCAAAGACACAGTTATAGCGTCGGACTCTCTGACACAGTGATAAAGTGATTGTGACCATACAGCTTGTTGATGTATAAACTGAAGGCTTTTGTTATTAAATGCAAAATACACAGCACTTCACATAAAACGTACAGCAGATCAATGTGGCATTCTGAACAGGCAACTGATCCAACATGTCCAGCTTAAAGACATTTTTTAATTGTTCCATCAAGAGTTTGGCAACACTTGACTTCACAGTGTTATCAGCTTTAAATCACAGTGGAGGGATATATATAGCTCATATGTAGCAAAACTGCCCCAGAGTACTCCACTTTTCTGAACTAAATGAGATTAGTGAATTCTTTACCTTAGACAAATAGTAAAAGGATAACACATTTCTTATGTAAAAAGTCAACTAAATATTATTAAAAATGCTACAACATACATACATTGTACAACATAATATTGCTGTGCTCTTTTCTATCAATAGCTTGTAATGAAACAACAGCAAGAGCAAAACCAATTAGATCAATTAGTAAAAAATATCTTTTTTGTCATGTTTTTCTGAATTGTTTTACAGAGTTGATGTACTGTGTGCTATTGAAAATGCTTCTCTGACGAAAAATTCCAAAACATCACACATAAGTGTTCGATATGAATAACAAAATAGAGACCGGACTGCCTTCAGTAGTAACTGATTGGTTCCCAATATAAAAAACATGAAAAGGTATTGATACAGTCTGTAACGTAGATGGAAAAATAATATATCAAAAATAATTTTATATTAAATAAATATTTAAATAAATATCAGGTTCACATGTTATATCCTTTATAATAACCATATACATAGGCAGTGGTTTTCTGTCAAGACAAACAAAATTTAAAAACAGATAGAAATTAAAAAGTTCCAAAGTAAACGTTGTCATGAAGCTCCATGCCTGTTAATAAGTATGGTTGTGCATCCTTTACATCACTGCCATCTTGTGGCTGCAGATGGCTACACATCCTGAAACGTGTTTCAATCTCATAAGAGACTGCAGCTCTCTGTTTTGAGGGTGTGTCCATCTTTTATTGACTGGAGCTGGGGTAGCTGATTGGTTAGCAGCCTTTTTTTTTTCTTGTAGTTTGTACTGGTCTTTGATGGTAAACTGATAGGAGAGCAGCGTGTGAAGCAAACTGCCATTGGCTCTGCTTTTACTGCTCTGAGATCACTTGCTATGGAAACAGAGCTAGGACAGGCAAGTAAACGAGCATCAGTGATTTTGACACCACCTTAAATAACATGTGTGATGTAGAGAAGCGTGAAAAGGTTGACAATAACTTCTTTAGTACATTAGAGAGGAAAACTGTGGCAATGAAGAAGAGGACACAGCAGCTCAGACCATGTCCAATCTAATAAAACAGACAAGTTGAGTAGATGCAGGCTCTGCCAGCACTCAAACTAGCATATATGAGATTGTCTGGATGTAATTTTGCCAACACTCCATCTTCATTTTTCATAAATAATTGTAATCCCTCCTGTACTTATTGACATTTAACCCTCTCCTCAAGCCTCTTTATTCAACAGCTTTGTAAAAATTACTAGTTTATTTAAATTTACTTAAAAAATCAAGACTTTGGCCTGTGTTTCTGATCTCATGAACTACTGTTTCTTTGCTTCTTGTTCCCCCCCTCATTGGAGGACTCCACTGCAATGATATGATTTATAGATTATAAATTATTATATAATTTTTAATATTCCAGTGTATTCTAATAATAAGACTTTATGCATGCTGAGGTGTTTCTTTGCTTCTTTTCCCAAAGGAATGGTTTGAAACATTTCCTACACCACTTGCATTGCCAGCTAATAATAATATATCCTTTTGATAATTTTGATATTTATTTAACTGTAGTACAATTCTTCAGCCAGGAAGGAGTGCACAAAGATAAAGATTTCCACGTAGAGTGCAGGCAGGCAATGCAAATGGCATGTTTAAATCTGATTCTTTTTAACTTCTTAAATTGATAAATAGTTGAAGAAGATATTTTGTTTGTGTTTGTATTTCGTGTTGGGGGAGTTATCATCTTCATGCCTTTCACTGCACCCCACTGAGCATACCTGTTCAACTGCACATTAACACAAATATCTAACCAACCAATCACGTAGCAGCTACACAGTGGATTTAGACATGTCCACATGGTCATGGCAACCTGCTGAAGTTCAAACTAAGCATCAAAATAAGGAAAAAAGGTGCTCCAAGTGACTTTGAATGTGGCATAGTTCTTGGTGCTGGTCTAACTATCTCAAAGACTGCTGATACACCCAGATAAGCATCTCTAGAGTTTACAGAGAATGGTCTGAAAAAGTGAAAATATTCAGCAAGCCACAGTTTTTCAGGTGAAAATGCCTTGTTGATGTCAGAGGTGAGAGGAGAATGGGTAGACTGCTTTAATAAGCTGGTATCACAGCAATGGTAACTCTACTTGTTACAACAAAGGTATGGTACATTCAGATGACAGAGTGAGAATTCTGGCAATGAACAACAAAAAGCATCTTGCCTTGTATCAGTGATGGTGTGAAGGAGATGGTAATTCCAGACAGAATTTGTGCTGCTTGGTATCAACTCAACTGAACTTAAACGCCACACCCTACCTGTGTATCATTGCTGACCATGTCCAGCCCTTTATGATCACGGTGTAACCATCTTCTTACAGCTCTGTTCAAGAGTATGTGTCATGTCACAAAGCTCACTTCTTCTTAGCCTCATTTCTTGAACATGAAAATGAGTTCACTGTCCGGAATTGGCCTCCACAGTCACCATTTCTCAATCCAGTGCAGCACCTTTGGGATATGTTGGAACAAGAGATTCCCATTATGGATGTGCAGCCAACAAACATACAGCATGCTGTCATTTCAATATGGACCAAAAACTCTGAGGAATGCTTCCAGCACCTTGTTGACTCTGTGCCATGAAGAATGAACAGATTTTGGAAGGTGTCCCAGTACTAGCAAGGTGTACCTAGTAAAGTGTCCACTGAATGTATGAAGCTGGTGACAACTGAATAGATTCACAATAAATCAACAAGCTTTGTTGTTTTTTTTTTTTTTTTGACAAACTAGTCATCACTTTCTGTCCCTCTTTGACTTGTAATTTGTATGCATTTGGTAGTGTCTTGGCTTGACACATTCACTTGTTTACAGTTAACACCTATTTGACAGTTCTGTATATGTATGCTTTGAGAAATCACACTTACACACTCAATAAGCACTGACACTATGTTGGAAATACGTGGGGGTGTTTACAATCTGTGGACCCCCCGTTTCTCATACAGTAAGTGACTCTTTTCACTACTGAAGAACTGTGAGATATGCAGTGATGATAAGTGAAACCTTCTCACGTTCTCTTGACTCCTCCTGCATACCCACAATTGGTTTGCAGCATAAAAACTTTATCTTAGAATCTGTTGAAAACAGCACCTGACTTAAAAGAGATTCTGCGGTCTAGAGGCAGTTGCATGTTTTGTGGAGGGGGTGGGTGTTTGAAACACACACACATGCACACCACAGAAACACAGGCAGCGTGTGTGTTTGTGTGTGTGTCTATGAAAATCAAAATAATGATAAGATATGTTGCTGCTATAGGTGGATTTATTTCTTTGCTGTGCTTCACATGGCTTTAGGGTTCTCTGACTTGTACATTAGTAATCCAGGTGCTCAGGTCTTTTCACTACATTCAGGTAATCTTAATCTTAATGGTGAGATCCTGGACTTCACCTTAATAAGATCTCTGTCACCATACTTTTTATTTTTTTAAGTGAAAAAATAGATACATAAAAAGCTATTTTTACAGCTATGTTACTATATATAAAAGTATATGATTGTTTAGCCACTATGTGTGACAAAGTGTTGATGTATTTTCACGTATTTCTTAATGCTATAGGTTTTTACACATTGTAACTGAAACTGCTGCATCTCATTGTGAAACTAAAACAGTATCTATCCAGCTCCAAACCCTGATGGTTTGTGACGTTATAAAATGCAATGCAAAATATAGAACCTTAGACTTCAAACCAAGATATCTGATTGCTGGCTATTGACTCACTTAATTCCTCCGATATCAACTAACTGTAGAGCAACAGTTTCGCAAAGAACAAATAGCAATTATGCAAAACATCACAAAATAGTATTCCCACAAAGAATTGTTACTTGTGAGAACATCACATGAAGCATCAAAAAGCAACTTTTCCTCTCACTGTATCAGCCTCAGAAATGAATCATGTAAATTCACATTTCCTGACTAAAAGCCAGGTAATGACAATGCAGATGTAATCCTTTTGCTGATGCAAAACCTTGCAAAATCGATGCAAATTTTTTAGTTCTCATATCACTAATAGTTGTACTGAGCTATGTAAAATAAAAACAGAAATGTATATATAAATCCCAGAAGGGATATATACTGGCTCAAATTTACATACAAAAATTTGGCTACATTTGGTCCTTTGGACTAAATTTAATGATCAACAAGTTTTTGGCATTTTGGTGGGGCGCGGTATGTGGCGTGGCTGCGGGTAAGGCAGACACTGGAGCGGCATGAGCAGTTATGCCACACTTCTATTAAAAGAGTGAACTACGTCCTGATTGAGGTTGTTGTTGGTATGTGTCAGGCTGTGAGCTTTGGAGCAGCAGCCGACTGTGTTTGTACAGCAAGTGTAAATAAAGCATGCCACAATGTATGTACATGTTGTCGGGTCTGCCGTGGGTCATTTACAGGCATAATTCTGGCTGGATATTTGATTATTCTTTTTGACAGATGGAGTTCATTTAAATTGCTTGGTTACCTGGCATGGACCCAGCTTTTAAATATAGTCTACGAATTTTCAGTACGGCTGATGGTCCCAGAAGCTTAAAGTAAGTCTGGCTTCTCCATTCCAAAATCAGTTTTAGTGTGTATTTGGGATTAATATCCCAATTGTGTCCAAGTGTCAACCATCAAGCTGCTGATTTGAGGTGAAGTTTAAGAATTTGGAATTTGGAACTTCTTTTTCATTATTCCGTCCATATTGTGCAATGTACGACTGGCAGCAAATGGCAGCAAAACAGCCAAGAGCATGATGCTACCACCACGCTTGTTATGCCTTTTGGTCAAAAGTCAGTAGTTAGTGCATCATCTGATTAAGTTACATAAGCAAGGTGATAAATAAGTTCAAAGTTAAGAAATATTATAAGTAATTCATGCTAAAAACAGTTAAAATGTGTGGGTTCGAAATTTGCTCAGAGTGAAACATCGTTATCGTAAGTGATCTTTGTGTTGTATGTGCGGAAATGGGAGCGAGGGAGCGCTCTGATCATTAACCTATCTTTGACATATTTTCTCCGTGAACGCTGTGAAAAGTGTTTCGTACGGAGCCTCGCAGGGGACATGGGAGAAAAAAAAATTAAGACGGACTTTTGCGAAATCTCGCAAAACAAACTCGGGATCTCGCAAAAGTTGAATTCCAACAATGGCGGCAGCTACTTAGTAGTAATATTACTCTTTCTGGGTCACAAAATAAACATTTAAGATATTTTGAGGCGTGATTGTTGTTGTGTAAACATCAGATATTTGTTCGGTTTACAAGACATCACATATTTGCAAAAGTGCTCCGACGTTTTCAGAGATCTGACACCCACCATCTTGAAGCTAACGGGAGGTCGAGACCTACTACAGCCGGGAGGAACACCGCTTTCCCGGCACATCGTGCCTCGACCTCCCGGTCGGCTTTGAGCTGGCAGCTAAAACTTTTGCGAGATCTTGCAAAAGTCCGTCTTAATTTTTTTTTCTCCCATGTCCCCTGCGGGGCTCCGTAGTTTCGGAAGTATTAAAACAGTGAATAAGCTCATGTACACACTAAAAGTGCCCTACACGCTTGTACGTTGGGAAACGTTCGTCTTTGTGAGTATTAATATGTTCAGAAACAACTTTTATATGTGTTTACCTGGAGTGAACTGTGATGCTAATGTAACGCATGTGTTAAGCTAGGCTAATCATTAAGTTTGTCATTAAGATGTGTATTAGCCAGCAATTTATTTTCACTTTCTGTATATTTCAGTTACAAATAAGCATAAATAAATAGCAAGGAGAAGCCTTGAGAGAGGATAAGTCTTTAAAGGATCTTCATTAAAAGCAAGAAAAGCAAGCCTTGTGTGGAAGATCTCGTCTATTTTGTTCGCTGGCTGTCTAGCTTCACATGGTCACGTGTCGTGAGGGCAGCACAACACTTGACAGCTGGTACATTATTCTTAAGCTTGAAACCTTTACTCCTCGAAACATACTTCTTGTAATTGTGACTAAATAGCTCAGCCTTATCTGATCATAAACACAAAAGGCATTTAGCTTGGCTTTTTGGGCAGCTATTCTGGAGCAGGAGATATCTCTGAGATGTTATTAGATTTAGGTCAGGCCAGTCAATGGTATCAATTCCTTCATCCACTGGGAAATGCTCTCACCACTTGAAGCTGGGGATTGTTGCACATCAGGAAGAACCCAGGACCCAATGCACCAGTGCAGGGTCAGACAGCTGGTCCAAGGATTTCATCATGATACCTAATGGCACATGTTGATGTTGGGCTACCTGAGCAAACTCTGTATGGTCCAGGTATTGGTTCATTAAACCAGTAGTGGCACTAACCCTAGCCAAGTGCAAAACCAGTTAAAAAACACACACACACACAATCAGAAAAGATAAGGAGGGAAAAATGTCAGTGGTCTCCACAAAATTGTTCTTGTTTTGGGGGTTGTCTCATTTTTTCCTCTCTAATGCATCTTCGGTTAATTTCAGTGACAGCAAAGCAGCTGAAACCACATAACAACCCCCTCTGCTACTTAATTGACCAGATCAACCCGAGGTTTAACTGACATGAAAAAAAAAAACATTCCTTTTGAGCACTGTAATTAATGCCATCCAACTTTTTTCCTTCATTTTACTCAGAGTGCTTTTGTTGCCTAGCTCATATATTGTGCAGCAGATTTGATTATTACAACAAAAAGGTTATTTAAGACAAAATTATGTTATGTTATCTTAATGACCAGTGAAAGTCAAGCTTCACATTCACATTTTGTCTGAATTCTCCCAGATCTCACAAATGAGATTGGGTCAGCTGTGATAGGAGTAAAATGACTTCCTGATTGATCAAAATGTTTCCACCATTTAATCACTCTCAATTTAATCCATTTTAAATTAAAGCCACTCTGGGGGCATCATCACTGTGATATGGCTCTTAATATATGAAATATTTACCTATTTTCTACTGCAACCACAAACAAGAAAAAAACTGGCGCGCAATATGGAAACGCATTTGCAAATTGAAAATGACTGATCGTAGATTATTTAAGGTTATTTAAGGATATAAACTAATGGATTCAATCCACAAAATGGGCATTTATTATAAACGTCTCCTTTTTCTGTTTTCTGTCTAAAACCTCATACATAAGCCTGAACTATGCCACAGCTGTTACCATGAGGTGAGAAATGTAGCTTGTTGGTCTCACATTAGCAAATACGCTTAGTCTCCTTTATCCTGCTCAGACAGATCACTACTGTGTGCCTGGTGTACCTTTCTCTCTACTGCACTGTCAGCTCTGGTAATTGACTCTTGCAGTCTCCTCTGAGCTGTCCACTACATGGCCTCTCAGGCTCCACACCCAATTACAGGCTGCAGCTCCCTGATGGGCTGAGGTGGATGACTCAAGGGAAGTGTCTTTGATGTGTAACTGAAGGTCAGGTACATATACATGGACAAACCTACACTTCAGTGCTATGATCCTTGTAAAACGATTAACTTAAGTTGACACAGGTGATACAACACTGACGCAGTCCCCTGGATTTGACAAATTCATACAAAAAAGTGTTGTTGAATTGTCAGTGTAACCAGTTAGTTAGCTCACGATTGTATCCCTTTTGCTCTGCATAAGGAAACAATTTACTCTTCTGCTAACATCTGACAGGCAGATTTTCTTTTTGGACTTCTAGTAACTCGAAAAACCAATGTGAGGGTGCTGCTGGCCAGAGGCAGTCTGTTAAAGATTATATCTATCTGGGTCAGCTGTGATTGCCAGAGGGAATACTTGAGTGGGTCTTTGCATTTTGTATCTATCTGTCTCAGTCGGGTATTTTCAATAAGCCATTGTTTATTTCTTAGCTTTAAACCAAGTGGATTACCGCATCTCGCGGCTCAAACTTGTTTGTGACTTCTCATTAATTTTAAGAGCAAACATGGTCAGATGATCAGACAAGTTGATAAAGATATTACTCAAATTATCTTGAGGTAAAATCAACATCAGACACAGTGAACAGTTTTATAATAATCCTCAATTGCAATGTTTGTGCAAAAGAGTTTGCTATAAATATTTTAGACAGTAAATTTAGCAGTTTATTTCTTTTTAGCCTCAATTTGCATATAACATGACAGCATAACTACTTAGCCTGTGCTTGTCTGGCTGCTGTAGCTACGCTGTAGCACCTTCTACAAATGACATATAAGTCAAAGACTACAAAGTGCATACCAAATAGAGACAGTAATAAGCATTTTGTCAACATGGGCTGCTTGCTTATTTTTCTCAGTACTTCGTAAGCCATTGAGTTCATAAAAATTATGGGTACATGTTTGGATCTTGTTTTTCTCAGAACAATACTAATGGATATGTTGATATTAAACATTAAGGTCACTAATCTTCTCCATTTCAGTAAAACACTTTTAACAAACCCATTAAATGCAAACATTCCCCTGGCTGCAAGCAGCAGATGTAAGCACATCTTTTCAGTAACAAGATAAAGGGAACTAAAAGGAAGCAACCTAAATGTAATTCTAGGCATCCATGTGATAGCAGCTGTCACAAATACATTGCTATGGACATTAAATTAGTTGCAGTGCCGCCCTAATTATAAACCTACATCAATAATATCTGTGCATTACTTGTTGTGATAACATGCTATGATTACACCTAGACCATTATCTCCATATTTTACCCCCTGTTTGGTAAGGATATAACAAAATAAACTTTAAAAAGCCCAAGACATGAAGGGCCAGTACTTTTTTCTTGTGACATTTGAGCCACAGATTGCAATGGATGTGATTACTTCTCGCTGGACCGTTATAAGCGGCTCCATCAGCCAGCTACAAGTGACAAGTGAGAGAGGGAAATGTTTTTAGCTTAGTAGTTTTGAAGCCTAATGGCCCATCTAAGATGTGCACAAACCAATTAGCCTGGCTGACCTCAGAGATGGAGTGTCAGCCCTGCCATTCATGGAGAAGAAGAGGCAAGAGACAACTCTTATCTCTGCCTCACTGTTAAAGGGGGCAGATGAGGAGATGAAGAGGGTGGAGGGAATTGATGGCAACCTTGGGGAGAGTGGAAGGGTGAATTAGGAAAACCACTAGTGGTCCTGATCTCTAAAAAAAAAGAAAAAGAAAAAAGATCCAGTGAGGACTATTGTATCATCATGAAGGGACAATGTAAAATCACCATTATCGCTCACGTTACTGTTGCCAATATTGTTGTTCAGTGGATCAAATTTTCTAGAGAAATCCTACAATTAACACCACCTTAGCACAGACTGATGCAAATTTAACATCATTTTCTGATATGTTAGTCTGAAAACTAGGTTATAAAGCTAAAGCTTAAGATGATAAGCTTCAAAAGTACTTTGTAATTCTGGCTTTTAATAACTTTATTCTCTTTCAGACCTCTGTGTCATTTCAGCACGCCTATAATCCAGAAGTTAAAGAGAGAGAGGTTGTTCTGTTGGTTTTAAGATTATGATGTTCCCTGGAATGTGAATGCTTCAGCTTTTTATGTATATTTGGAAAACTTTGTTTTAAAGATAGACATGTTTCAACTTTTTACCTTTTTAAAGTGGACACAAAACACCAAATGTATAAAGGCTAATTTACAGTGTGACGCTCTGCTTTTATAAACAGACACAGATTTAACACTTTCTGAAGCCGGATTTAAGAAATAAGTGCTTAAAGTTTTCAGAGCAATTTTAATGCCATCTTGTGTCAGTACAGAACGTGATGTCACCAGGTTGGTTGGTTTGTTGTGGCTAATAGACTTGTATTAGTTTATGTTGGCTAACTAGTAACACATTTTACAAAATGTTTTACTACATAACAGGTTACTACACGTGCACCACACTACAAATATAACTGTTTCTTACCGAAGCACTGGGAAACCTATCAGCATGCGTACAGGGAGAATAGGTCAAAGTGTGGGATGCACAAAAAAAATAAACAACCAAACAAACAAAAAACATGAGGCACTGAGGAAGAAATGCCTACTTTTTGGAGATCTGGAGATATATTTTTCCTCACATCATCTCACTGACTGAATAGCTTCATACAGTTGCCATCCAAAGTTTAAGACCACTTGAAAAATGGCAGAAAATCACTTGGAACCTTGTTAAGATCAAAGCGTGCAAACACGCCCCAGGGGCCGCTTGCCCCATCCTTTCTTCCCTCCCCATCCTCAGCTGCCTCCCTCTTCCCGCTCTACCACACCCACACACATGCAGGGCTTGGGGTGCAGGTGTGTCACCAGTGTGCAGGGGGGGCACTGGCCTCCTGTGCCTCAATTTTATTCTGCAACCTAGACATCCACATTACTCATACTCTCATAACACATACATATAGGGCCTTGGGGGTGGGCACGTTATACAACGTCCAGAGGATGGTCTGTGTATTCTAACCCACCTCTGGTGCTGGTACCCTACCTTCAATTTTAAATGCATATAGACACTGAGGGTTTTCGGGAGGAGCCGTGCTGCTCTCTGGCAGGAAGCACCATGCCCTCCTATGTTTTAAATGCACTTTAGAACTAGGGGGTTCTGACATAAACAGTAGTAACCAGGCCGAAAAGCAACGCACATTTTGGTGCTTTTTTTTGGTGCTTTTTTTTTTCTTGAAATGTCATACACTTTGGATTCTAGCCAATCATTTTACCTTTCCAAGGATAGTAGGCGGGCCCAGGTACGTACGATCTTTTAGAGCAGAGCTACAGATTAAAAATGGCAAAGCGGTCAAAAGTCTGGCTGTACTTCAAAGCAAAAGATGCAAACTCAGCAGCCTGCAACAAGTGCTTTAAGGTGATACTGTGATACTGTGCAAAGGAGGTAACACCTCGAATGTGACGACAAACCTGGCGACATATAGCGTTTTGTTAAAAGCTGAGAAATGCACCGTATTTGATAGCTTGCTGCGAGACCTCACACCGGCACATCTGTTGCGGGTGTGGTGCCTGTTATTGGACCCGGAGTTAGCAACATCCCCCAAGAACCCGAAGAGGAGAGTCCTGGCCCCTTGCCCTGCCAGTGCAGCAGAAATGATGACGGATGATGATGGCAGCAGCAGCCGTTCTTCTCTGGGTGAGTAGCTTAATGTTGTCTGTGTGTAATTTTCGTTGAGTAGGCTAACCAGTTACATGCGGCTGTCTTCTTGTTTGATGGCAGATACTCCCTTCACCCTGGCCAAAAAGGCTAAAATGACCAAAGAAAAAGTGTGATAACAGCTAAACATGAGAGGTTTTTGGACAAAGTTTTCTTCCAGCCAAGAGTGATACCATACATGCCCCATAGCTGCAGAAAAGGCTAACATTGTTATTGTTTTACAAGGGTTTTACGAGGTTTGTTTTACGAGGTTTTTGGACAAAGTTTGTGTTCTCCATTCTTTGAGCACCATTTAAGCACCGCCACCGTTTCAAAAGTACCGGTTTGGCACCGGTATCGGATAAAACCTAAACAATACCCATCCCTATTTAGAACAGCACACAGCAACACTACATATGAGCGGGTGGAGGGAGGTTTGGGGTCTTCACTCACCCCCGTTCTGCTAACCGTTGGGGCTGGGGGCCTGTGAGGAGGTGCTGGTCTGGGATGCGGGGGCCTCCCTGCTACTGCAGATAAGGAGGCGGTCTGCTTTCCTCCACCCCAGAGAAGGGTTTCATCTCCTGGGTCCGGGTACAGTTTACCCCTCTGGGGGCAGGGGTACCTGGACCTGGGATATAGAGTATGTTTGGGGAGTGTGAATGTGTGTACAGTGTTTATTTGTGTCTGTCTCCACGTCGGGTGAGTGAGGGAATGCACGTTTGCATCCGTGTGCGCCTGTTTGTCTGTGTCTATATGTTAGCTTGGGTCTTAGACTCCACCTCTCTGGGAACATCTCAGGCTCTCCGAGGTATGGAGGCCTATCTCCCCTCACCACACTCCCTGCCAGTGGCTGATGCCCTCAGACGTTGGTGTGTTGGTGGTTCTTGGTGTCTGGGGCTGGGCGCTCATGTATGTACCGACTCACTCCTGGTGGCCGATTGGCGGGGCCTGACGCCTGTGGCCTGGCTGGGTTCCGGGGGGTGGGGTGCCCTCTGGCCTCTGGGCCTGAGGCCCGGTCCTCTCTGGCAGAGCTGGCTGCTGGCAGAGCCCGCGGGCACGTCACTGCAACCCCCACTGGCTTCTGCTTCGTGGCTGCTGGGTGACCTCTCGTTTGGGGCTCTTCTCAGCTCTTCCCAGGAGGGTGGCACGGTTGCCCCTCTGGTAGTCCTCCTTGGGTCCTCGTATTCTGGGGCCTCTGGATGTCTGGGGCCTGGATCTCCTCCATACCTGCTTCATGCCCTGGGGGACGGAGCTATGGCTCCCCACACTCCCTAGCAGATCATTACATGGAGAAACCTTTTGAACAAGTGTGCTGATCCACACAGGTGTACACACAGGTGTACACACGGGTGTTCACAGACACAAACTACACCTTTCTTGGCTGCTACCTCAAGGCACATTGTGCACTGTCAATCTTGCATACTGCACAATAACATGTAATATTTAGTATCTACTGTTATCTGCTGTTAGCTAGTTTATTGTGATGGTGTTGTATTTATTATGTTGCTCTTTTTGTTTGTTTTCTCTTCTGTTTTTTCTTATTTCCATACAGGTGATCCAGGTGTTTTGTTTGTTTTTCTTCTTTTTTTCTTCCCCCCTTTCTCACCATCTCTTCTCCCCTCTATTTTTCTTTCTCTCTTTCTTTCATTCTTTCTCCCTGTCCTATCCCCCGGTCATGTCTGTCCCATCTGTAACAACTGAAAATCAAATCAAATAAATACATAATTATAATAAAGGTCAATCAAATGGACCAATATGGCAAGGCCATGATGAGCCAATTGGTAAAGTAAATCCGCTTGGCATCTTTCTTGGCCTTCAGACAACAGTTCTGATGGCTAAAGATCCAAATGGGACAGGAAAAAAAAAAGAAAGAAAAAGAAAACAACGCTTAAACTGAAACTCTTTTACAGGTTCTCAATTAGATTTAGAACAGGGGAACATGCAGGATGGTCCCAAGAAGTGATGCTATTCTCCTGGAAGAAGTCCAGTGTGTGAAAAACCCAGTCATTACCAAAAAGAGGAGAGCCCTCAGCCATAAGTGATGCTGTCTGCAACATCTGGACATAGCCAGTGACCGTTTGACGCTCCTGCACCTCCTGAATCTTCATTGTTCCACTGAAGGAAAAAGCACCGCAGATCAGCTTGGAACCTTGTTAAGATTCAACCATGCAAAATATGATTTCTTGCAAGTGGTCTTAAACTTTTGATCGGGACTGTATTAGACGTGAGGCAAAGCTAAGCTCGAATGTAAGTGAAGGAGAGTGTAATGTGGAGATTTTTCTTTTTTTTTCTATGGACATACTGATGGATATGATTCCCAACAGACTATGAAAAACAGAGTTATTTTTGTTGTGTAACACGCATATTTTAATGTGTTATGTTGTAAAACCGTTTTGTAAAATGTGGTTGGGAAAAGCAAGACTATTTTATAGCATAAAATAGTGCTGATCACATCTTTTGGACATCTGCTTTGCCAGCTGATTGTGCAGCTCAGCACACCTGGCCTGGCATGGCAAAGAAAAGCTGGAGTGTCGGATTCCAGCTCGTTGGTCTAGTTGCTCAAACGAGCTCTCCTCCACACTGTTCTCATTTCCAAACTGCTTCACAAACCTGGGCAAGCAACACAGAGCCACTGACTGCTTAAGAGACAGAGTGAAAATGGACATTATATCCTTGTTTTATCAACATAAAACTAATTGTTGCAATGAGGAGCAGTACACAAGTGATCTCTTGAGAGTGCTTCTAGGTTTTAGTCCCCTTGTTTTCCAGTGAATTATTGGTTATTTAAACAACCGACCAACCAACCTGGTAACATCATGTTCTGTACTAGCACAAGACTGAATATGTTCTAAAAAATGTAACTTTAAGCACTTATTTCTTAACTCTGGCTTTACAGAAAGTGTTAAACGTCTGTCGGTTTTTGAGAGTAGGGCTCCACAGGGCAAGTTAGCTTTTCTACATGTGGCGTTTCATGTTCACTTTCATAAAGGTTTCAACAACCTGGTCTCCTTTTTATGTTTTACTGGTTACCTCAAGGATTCATATTATAGATATGTGGAAAGAAACTAAACTTACTGGCTGGAGGAATAGTCCATTTGTTTTTAAGGAAAAGTACATATGCCTTGAGTTTTTTTTTAAATTTTTGTATACAATGGCACCAAACCATCTGTTGTTAGACCCAAAGCTGTATTTCCTGAAAGAGTTCTATTGTTTAGTTGTGTGTTGCAGAATAGTGGATTTATATACATTTCCACCAGACACCCAATTAATTTCTTCTCTTCATATTTTTAAACAATGCATACATTTGCCTATAGGAAGTGTGTATATATAATTGAGTTCTCTGTATGAATGTGTCTAATGTCAATTATTGATGTATTTAATCTAACTCTCTGAAGAGAATTTAATTGTTTACGCATTAATTGGTGGGTGCTGATTATTTTAATATCAGCCAGCAAACCATTATCATGTATCCAAACCATTTTTAGATCTCAGAGGCAAAAATTGTGCTAGAGTGTATAGAATTGCTTTAGTGCATCACTTTCCTCATCCTGCTAGGTTTGGCTTGTCCCTGAAGGCCCTATACAGACTCTTTACTCTTTGATCATGACTTCTGTCAAAGCTAGAAGCAAAGATTGATCATTTTTAAGACCAGGTTCTGGCAGAGTCATCTTCTCTGTCCTGGTTGTTAGCACATGATGCATCTCTGCTGCTCTGCTCTTTTCGGTGCTGTATGTGACTCTTCGTGGCTAAACTCCAAACCAGAGGACCAGGACAATGCAATCAATTTGATGTCAAAGTTATACACCAAGGACACACTGCTACAAAAAATGACAGTTTATATGTAATATTTCTAAATGGCAGAAGAAGATAGGTCTATACATAAAGTGCTGTGAAATCACCTTTATATTTTGCCATTCTTTGGAAAAAGAGGCTAGATAGTCTGATATCGCATGAACACAGTTTAGTAAAAGCCTTTTGATGTTCTCATTGTTGTTGTTTTCTAAAATTTTCTGTGCAGGACATCAACAAATCCACTAAATTATAACATGATTATGTGATTGGACACTGTCTTGCAAAAAAGGAGCATGAGTAATAGCTCTGATGACAAGTACTTTGTTATCCAGTAGTCTCCTTTTGAACCAGCGTACAGATAAATATCCAGTGTACCCTCATTTGAAAATTGAAATTATTAAGACCACTGGGACACCAGATTACTTTGGAGACACTGTACTGACTATGAATATAACAAATTCTAACCAAGGCAGACAAAATCAAACAAAAAAGAAAGAAGAACATAATTAATTTGCATTACAGGGCAGAGTTGTTCAGTTACTACAAATGTAGCAGATGAACATATTTCAAATGAGTCAGTAGGGGGCAAAATTGGTCCAACTATCCTGGAATCAATGACCTAACAGCAGCTGTGGGAAATGCCAGGCTGTGTGTAGGATGTGGAAAAGTTATAGGGAAAAAGACATATTTATTCCTCATTGTGGAGCTCTGTGGAGGACTAACATCCTGCCAGAGACATTTAACCCTACTCTCATTCCTCATTCTCATGAAATATTGTATTCATTAAAAAAAAAAAACAAGACAAAAAACAAAGGTCATGTTGTACTTTGTGAAACTTGAAAATAATGGTTCCTATAAAAAGTATTGTTTAACAACCTTTGTATCCATACACCAACAGCAAGTCTGATATGCCTGTGGGGGGAAAAAACCAAAAACATTTCAGGAACTATAGTACAGATATTGCACTAATATCACACAAGGGTTTTGGGACTGATGGGAGACAGATAATTAATCAATTAATAAATTATTGACATTAAGTCTAAAAAGTTTAAATGATAAATTTTGTGTCTTGTAACTGATTAGAGCATTCTCTGTGTAGTAGAGGAACATAGAAAACATTTATTCTTTTGATGATTAAAACAATGTGTATGCAATTCAGTAGAGGTGTTATGTTGCATCATTGGAATAGCAGAGTAAAAAATCTCACTAGTAAGTACCTCATAGTATGCCACAGTCACCAGGGACACCACTGCAGCACTTGCACAGTTCCCTGTGAACCCACCATGTTTGGAGGAATAGAAAGGGGTATGACCCAGACAACATCATCCCCACAGTCAAGCACAGAGATGTTATGACACTATGACATTATACTTTAGGGCTGTTTTCTGCTAAGGGTACAGGATGACTTCACCACACTGTGTGGCTAAGTATGGTGTCATACAATACATTTTAAGACCAGAATGAGAACCTCCTTCGCACACCTGGAAAACTGAAGATGGGTCTTCTAGCAATGACCTAAAACATATCCCCAAGGCAACAAATGAGTAGGTAAAGAATTAGCACATAAAGGTTATGGAGTGGCTTAGCCAGTTTCCAGACTTCAAGATACTTAAAGGAATTCCTGTAAAGAGGAGCAGACCAAAATCCCTCCTGCACAATCCTGATGACAAACTACAAGAAATGTCTTACCGATGTGGTTTTCAACAGGGGTTTCTCCACCAAATACTAAGTCATGCTTGCTGTCTGCTCAACTCAGATAGCAGATCTTGCAGGACGGGAGCTCCAGTAGTGTTTTGTCTAACAGTGGTGGAAATGACAAAAACTATGGGTCACTACGGCAGTAGAGGTGGATTGTCTTTATGCAAGGACAGAAACTGATCAGAATCAGAAGAATCATCTTTGTTTGGCCAAGGTTGTGCGGATAAACAAGGATTATGACTCCAGTTCACTTTGCTCTCTTTGTGCAAAATAAAACAAGAAAGAGACATTTTGTTAAAAAGGCAGTATATATATTATATATGTAACATAATAGAGAAAAGAAGAAAGAAACAGTACAGAAATTCTTTAGAAACTATGCAATAAAAGTACAATACTATAAGTGCAAAACTAAATTGTGCAATGTGCATATGACCTGAATGAACAGTGGGTTATTTCATAGTGTTCATCAGAGTGACAGCCTGGGGGAAGAAACTGTCTCTGTGGTGACTGGTTTTAGTAAACAGCGCTCTGTAGCGCCTGACTGAAGGCAGCAGTTTGAACAGTTTATGCCTGAGATGTGAGGGGAAGGCAGAGATGTTTCTGCCCAAGTTCTAACCCTTGACCTGTGCAGGTCCTGAGTGGAGGGAAGAGCAGCAGAGATGATCCTCTCTCCAGACCTGATTTTCTGTTGCTGTCTGACCTTGTCCTGCTTCCTGGCTGAGCCAAACCAGACAGTGATTGATGTGCACGGGACAGACTGGATAATGACGGTATAGAAGATGGTGAGCAGCTTCTGTGGCAGGTTGAACTTCCTGAGTTCTTGGAGTATATACGACCTCTGCTGAGCCTTCCTCCGAACAGAAATATATGTGAGCGCCAATTCAGATTGCGTAAAAAGGTGGATCCTAGGAATCTGAAGTGATCCACAACAGGTACTTTATTGTTTAGGAAAGTGAGAGGGAGGAAGGTGGAGGGTGTTGGGTGGAAGCTTTCTCTGAAAGTCCACCGTCATCTCTATAGTTTTGAGCACCTTTAACTCCAGGTGGTTCTGACTGTACCAGTGGACCAGCTGGTCCACCTCCTGTCTTTACGTAGACTCATCATCATTCTGCATCGTCCACACACTTCAAGAGTTTCACAGATGGCTCACCTGGGGTGCAGACATAGTGTAGAAGGAGAAGAGCAGTGGGGAAAGAACATACCCGTGGGGAAGGCTGGCGGTGATGGTTTGTATGTGGGATATGATGCTGCTGCCTGTCCGTCAGGAAGCTGGTGATCCACTGGCAGGATGGCACTGGGGAAGCTTCTGGTGAAGGATATCGGGGATTACTGTGTTAAAGGCTGAGCTGAAGTCCACGAACAGCATCCTGGTATACAACCCAGGTTGCGCATTGTGATAGAGGATGTAGTGCAGTCCCATATTGATGGATCAGTGTTTCAAAAAAAAAAAAAAACATGTAATGGGATGGCTGGAGCTTTCTGTTGTTGAAGTTTAGCTACCAGCAGTCAGTTGTCAGAAAGCTATAATTCAGTTGCCTGGCAATGTTATAGATGCAAGCAGTGACGCACTGACCACTTTCTAAAATCTGCTGCCTCTTCCAGTGCCCCCCACCCGGCAAGACTGTCCTGTGTTGTTGTGTTGTGTTAAAACTTTATTAAACGTGAGCACAAGAGAGAGGAAGACACCCTAAAATGAGTTAAAAGATAGTTATTTATTTCTTCATATACAATCATTCAATTAAAATGGATTATTATGGATTTCATATTCTTATTTTTCATCTTTAATAGCAGGACATTAACTAGGTATATAATTATTTTCTTTCTCTGTTTTTTGCCATATTTTTCCAGTAACCTAAATTTGACAACAGCATAATAAAACTTGAAATTCCATTTTTGGTGTGCTATCCAAGTATTGTTAGTGGGCGCCATATGGCCTCCCCTATAAGAAAATTCTGGAGGCACCCCTGGGTGCAAGGAGTGCATCCATGCATCAAATGAGAGTCAGAGTAGGAGAAAGGCATAAAGGCAAAACTCATATACCACTGAAGTCAAACCTTAGGAAATGCCAGTGCACCTGCCAGATGAACTGCTACCATAAACATGCATCCTTGCACTCTATGGTGGTAAACAAATCCCACCAGAGAGAGGGTAAATGAGAGGGACTGACACTGGCTAAATAACTCCAGAAGAGAATTTTCCCACATGTTATAGCAAATATTTAAACTAAGTACATTGGGGCAGTCAGTATTGACATGCTGGAGAGCAAGGTGTATTCTGGTAGAGAATGGATCCAGGGGTTTGCTCCTTTATAACTAAATCCATCAGTTTATTTGGCATTGAAGAAGTGAGGAGAAGACCACCTAAGTGGTTGTCAACACAGCTGTGGCTCACAAGAGAAGAAACATTTGGAGAAGACAAGAACAAGATGGCGCCGGTGTGTATGGCAGGCTGTCCTCGTCCTTGTCTGTGCCTTGGCTTAGTACTCCTTATTGTTTTGTTTTTGGTTTTATGCTCATTTGGTGGCTGTGCACTAATAACTTACGACAGACGTGTGCTTTTGAATCTCCGATTCTCTAACTCGCATCGCCCGGATCCATGTTGGACCCTGGGTGACACAACCCCTCTATGGCCGGACTCCCTCACCAGTATGTCCTGCCTACCCCTCTCCAACCTGCACAGGAAACATTACAGGAAACGGGGTAAAAGGAGTGGTCTTCGCGTCCGTCTCAAGGCTTACCTCAAAGCCAAGTCTACGAATTATCCATATGCTACCCGGGATATTCTACGCTTTATCCCCTCCTTCAGAGGTCGCCCTGATGCTAAACTGCAGAGCCATCGATGGATCTGCCCCGCTGGATTTCAAGTCTACCCAGCCCTTCTAGTGGCTTGCCTCCCTGTTCGGTCCTGGATAACGTCCTCCAGACGTGGCGTCCATCACAACAACCTCAGCGTCCTGCGATGTGCCACCGCCGGTGACCTAGCTCCTCGGACACAGATGGCTTTATTTAATGTCAGGTCGCTGGCGAACAAGGCTTTTCTTTTAAATGACTTTAAATGAATCACCACGGGACTGGACGTTCTACTCCTGACGGAGACCTGGATTTCTCCCGGTGAGTCCATCCCCTTCTCTGAGCTTCTCCCCCCAGACTGTCTTCTTTAGCTCGCCGAGGCTCACTGGCAGAGGTGGTGGCTTAGCTTCAGTTTTTAAAAATAAACATAAAGTTCAGCTGCTACCCTCCCCTACCTACCCTAGCTTTGAAGTTCAGCTACTGGAGATGACTGACTCTTTGACTACTATGTGTGTTGTGGTCTATCGTCCGCCTAAATACAATAAGACTTTTATCTCTCAATTCGCTTACTTTTTAGGATCTGTTCTTTTTAAATTTGGCTGTGTCCTTATTACTGGTGATTTTAATATTCATGTCTGCTGTGAGGACGACCCGTTAGCTAAAGATTTTCTTGCATTATCTGACTCTTTTAACCTCATTCAGTGGGTTAATGAACCAACCCATGCTAAAGGCCATACCCATGACCTGGTCTTTTCATATGGCTTGTACATTTGCATCAAGGATATAAACAATGCTGGGTTTTCTGACCACTCCCCGGTCATCTTTGATGTTGACTTAGGTAATACTGAACTACACCTTGAGGCCCTCCTTCACCCTATGCGTATAGTTAATGCTGAAACTGTGGCAAATTTTTCTGTTTCTTTTTTGAATTCTGCATCCACTACTTTTGATTGTTTTACCTCTCATATGGCTGAGGACTTTGCCAACACCTTGTTAACCATATGCTCCTCTATCCTTGACACTGTTGCACCTATTAAAATGAAGCGCCCTAGAACTTATTCCCAATGTTGGTTAATCAACTCTACACGCGCCTTACGACGTGTGTGTCGCCGCGATGAGAGGAGGTGGAGAAAAGATAAACTCCAGATATCTTATGAAATCCTACGTGCCAGCCGCTCGAAATTCCAAACTGCTGCCAAAATGGCCAAAGCGGCTTTCCTATCAAAAATTATCCTGGCTAATGGTCACAACCCCCATTTCAATTTAAAATTTTTAATTCAGTGGTCAATCCTTGCCCTGTTATGCCGCTGGTGTGCTCTCCGGCTCCTTGTGAACAATTTTTAAATCACTTCTTAGATAAAGTTTCATCTCTTAAGTCTTCGCTTCCTTTAATGTCAAGCCCTGTTTGTACTCCTGGTTGTTCGTCTACTTTCCATCAGTTTGAGCCCGTGTCACTCCTTACTCTTAAGCGTTTAGTTGAACAACTGAATAATACTAATCCTATACATGATATCCTCTCATCTTGCATAGTTAAGGACTGCTTCGATGTAATTGGACCTAGTATTTTATCGCTTTTGAATTCTTCCTTACTCTCTGGCTGCATCCCGTCAGCTTTTAAACATGCTGTGGCGTGCCTCAAGGATCTGTGTTGGCCCCTATTCTTTTCTCACTTTATATGCTCCCTCTAAGTGCAATCTTTGGGAAATACCGCACCGCTTTTCACTGCTATGCTGATGATATACAGATCTACTTTGAACTAAATGATGATCTTGCTTTGTCCTTGCACTGCTTTCAAGAGTGCATGTGCGAGGTCAAAGAATGGCTCTTAGCAAACTCTCTTATCCTAAATGATAAGAAAACTGAAATCGTGGTATTTGGCAGCAACGCTCCTCGTGGCCAACTTTGTGATGCCTTTGGTTTCCTTACCAGCTCCCTTTCTGACACTGTTAGCAATTTGGGTGTGTTGCTTGACAGCTCGTTCAAATTCGATAAACAAGTGTTTGCTGTAGTTAGATCTAGTTTCTACCAACTGCGTCTCATTTCTAAGGCTAGGCATTATGTTCCGCATAAGGACCTGGAAAAGCTCATCCACGCCTTTGTGACCTCTAGGCTGGATTACTGCAATTCACTGTATTTCGGTCTTCATTCTGCCCTTCTTCATAGACTGCAGACAGTCCAAAAGTCTGCGGCACACATTCTTACCAGAACTGGGAAGTTTGCCTGTTCTAGCTGACCTGCATTGACTACCCATTAAATACCGCATCCAATTTAAAATCTTGCTGCTTACGTTTAAAATTACCAACAACACAGCACCGAGCTACCTTAGCGAACTCCTTAAATCGTATGTTCCCGCCAGAGCACTAAGATCATCTACTCAGTTACTCTTGGTGCAGCCTAGATATCGGTTAAGGTCTAGAGGTGACCGTGTGTTTGCCTTGGCTGCACCAGAGTTGTGGAATAACCTTCCGATTGCGATCCGGGCGTCCGATTCTATCCAATCTTTTAAATCACGGTTAAAAACCTATTTGTTTAATCTCGCTTTTCCTGCTTGTTAATGCTTGTACCTGACTTTTAGACTTACTCTATTTTTCTTTATACATATCTTTTATGGCTTGTGTTTTTACAATGTTTTTACTTGATATGCATTTTATGCTACCCCTGTGTATTAGTGGCAATGACCTGTGAGTATATTTGATACTTTGCTGAGGTCTTATAATACTCATGTTACTTTTCTGTCTTTTATGTTAAGCACTTTGGTATGCCGCTGGTTTTTAAATGTGCTCTATAAATAGAGATTGTATTGTATTGTATTGTATTGTATTGAGAAGGGTAGACACTTAACATCTGCATACAAGCTGTGTCTGATCAACCTCAGCTGGATAACTTGAAGGAGGGTACATGATATTAACAGACCCAAAACACCCAATGATTCCTGCCACCACCCTGAAAATGTGTCCAGAAGCATTACAAGATATATATTAGCATAACAAAGTTTTTTAGGATTGTTACCAACCTTCTTATATATAACTAAAAAAGAAACACTTGTGGTGGAAAATTAGAAACTTTACCTGAAAAAGCACATGCGGCTACACTTTTTTTTTTTTTTTTCAAGGAAATCAAGTAAGATTTATGAAACGGAAATATTAAAAAAGGCAGCCGGGTAAAAAAAAAGTTAATATATTATACATCAAAATTATTTTCTGATTCTTTTGTTCTAAATTTACTTAAAGCTTGTGTCATATCAAATGCTGTAGACAGTTGAAAGCCTTCATGAAGCATGACCTGAACTCTGTAGGATTTTATGAATTTGTCTTATTCATGAATTGCAAAAAGTTCAGAATAGCTCCCATCTTAATATTTCAGGAAGCTATTGAGAAGATATGCATGATTCAGGAGTTCTGGCTTCGAAGTGAAAAAAGTTAATGATGATAAGATATTCTTGTTTTTTTTCATTATTTCTTCTCAAAATATTATTTGTTATGTAATTAATGTTATCTAACTAAAAATAGACTAATATCATTATTTGTTGCAACCATACAATTAAATTACATATTTTGTGAAACAACCATATATACTTTCCTTTAATAAAATTTGCACCTGTCACCCCAAGTACAATCAACATAAATACTTAACAGCTTATTTACTATCCATAAATTCTTATTTGACTTAGTTTTCAGTAATTTTAAGCAAATATTGTGTTGTATTGTATCTCCAGATTCACCTACCCTAACGGTGTGTTCACACCGAACGCAATAGACGCGAACAGAGCGTCAGCTTTACATGTAAAGTCAATGGAAAAGCGTGAAGACGTGCGATTGCGCGTCTTCGTGTGTCAGTTTTTGTTGCATTTTGTGCATTCACGCGCATCGCGTCAAGTTAGGGGCGTCTGGCGTGTTTTTGGTCGCATCTATCGCGTTCGGTGTGAACACACCGTAACACTGGCAATCAGGGTAAGTGGTCACAGCTGGTTACTAGCTAACAATCTAGCTACAAGGCTGTTCATATGAAAGGAGTAGGGAAGGGTATTGTTTAGGTTTTATCCGATACTGGTGCCAAACCGGTGTTCAGGGAATCCATCCTACCTGAAAAAATATCTTACCCAATGTTTCTGCGCAGACACGGCACATGCGCACAAAACCAATGCCGAATTAACTTCTTTTTCTCTCACCCATCCCGAATACTTCTGAAGGTCATGGTTATGGTTATGGTTAGGGTTATGGTTAGGGGTAGGGTTAGGTTTACTCGCAAGTCACCATCAAATTATAATACGGGTAGGACGTTTTGTCAGAGTAGGATGGTTTCTCTATTTTGAAACAGTGCTGGTGCTTAAACGGTGCTCGAACTGGTGCTTAAAGAATGGAGAACACAAACTTTGTCCAAAAACCTCTCATGTTTAGCTGTTTTTATTTGTAAAAAGATAACAATGTTAGCCCTTTCTGCAGCTATAGGGCATATATGGTATCACTCTATCAAACAAGAAGACAGCCGCATGTAACTACGACGGTGTTTGCTAGTTCACCTTACATGCATTAATTTAATAACGTGGTTAGCCTACTCAACGTAAATTACACACGGACAACATTAAGCTACTCACCCAGAGAAGAACGGCTGCTGCTGCCATCATCATCCGTCATCATTTCTGCTACACTGGCAGGGCTAGAGGCCAGGACTCTTTGGGTTCTTGGGGGATGTTGCTAACTCCGGGTCCGATAACAGGCACCCCACCCGCAGTAGATGTGCTCGGTGTGAGGTCTCGCAGCAAGCTATCAAATACGGTGCATTTCTCGGCTTTTAAAAAAACGCTATGAGTCGCCAGGTGTTTGATTAGATTCGAGGTGTTACCTCCTTTGCACAGTATCACCTTAAAGCACTTGTTGCAGGCTGCTGAGTTCGCATCTTTTGCTGTGAAGTACAGCAAGACTTTTGACTGCTTCGACTTGGGCATTTTTAATCTGTAGCTCTGCTCTAAAAGAACGTACGTATCTGGGCCCGCCTACTATCCTTGGAAAGGTAAAATGATTGGCTAGAATCCAAAGTGTATGACATTTCAAGAAAAAAAAAGCACAGAAATAAAGCACTGAAATGTGCGCTGCTTTTTGGTCTGGTTACTACTGTTTATGTCAGAACTCGGTACCCATCCCTAGAAAGGAGTGGTGGGGGTTAGGGGGAGTTAGGAGCATCTCACCAGTCATAAACATAGCTGATTTTACAAAGAAAGATAAAGTTATATTAAAAAAGAAATTATGGAGATGTTACATACAGCACAGACTGAAAGTGGCACAACTATTGCCTACAAATCAGCAGAACATCTCTGAGAAGAAAAACACAGTACTTCAGTTTGCAGAAGTAATGAGTCATAAAACAAATAGATATTTGTCTTATTCCTTCAGCAGTGTTGCTCAAATAACCCAACAAAAAAAAAAATCCAAAAAGTACATTAGGAGCCAACTCAACCACAGAATCTTTTGTGGCAAACATAATTATCCTTTAAAAACAGTTAAGCTGCAATCTACTAAGCAATGTTTTTCTGTCTTTTTTGAGCTCACAATTGTTGTTTTCAAGTATGTAGTTCAGTAAGACAACTGAGAAAGTTTTGACATGAGAAATCTTTCTGAAGCAATTGAATAACTTGTAATTGGTGTCAATCGGTCTCACAGCACCTTTTTCCCTCAACAAAATACACAAAAAGGAGCAGACTTTATGAGTTAAGTTGCAAAAATAATAGATGAGAAAAGATACCCATCAAGAAAATACATTTTTAAAGGCAATACAAGATAACAGAATGCCAGTTAGCCTCACTGAGTAATAATCCAGCATTACCAGTGTTGCCTTACAGCAAGAAGGTCTTGGGTCCAAATCCACCATCTGGCCAGGGGCTTTTTGTGTGGAGTTTGTATGTTCTCCTCATGTGTGTACAGCTTCTTCCCACAGTGCAAAAACATACTGTTAGTGAGTTAATGAATTAGAGGTAAGTTAATTGGTGCTTCTAAATTTCCAATAGGAGTGAATGTGGGTGCAAATGATTGTCTGTGTCTGATTGTCTGTGTTAGCCCTGTGACAAACTTGTGATCTGTCAACGTACAACGCCTCTCCTCTCATGGCAGCTGGGATAGGCACCAGCCCTCCATGACCCTGAATTGAATAAGCAGGGAATAGATGGATAAATGGACAAAATCCGTGTATAAGAAATGACAAGAAACCAAATGTGTGATGCTCTCAATTTCCCGAGAAAGAACCCTCAGAAACTTCACGTCAGCAAACAAGCAAAGTGCAGGGCAGCTTCAGTTTGCATTTTTTTTATGTTTCAAGTTGCATTTACAAAATGTAAATAAACATGCTAATGTAATTATTTGTTACTTTTTTCTCTTAAACTCTTCCGAACATCCTAACTCGTGAAATGTCTGTTGTGTTAACAAAATGTAGTTTCTTTTCCTAAACTGGTTTCTACATGAAGACAATGAGGTCTATAAGTCAGTGAAAGCTTGAATGAGGAGCTCTTGTAGAAAAGAGTTTAAAAAAAAAAATAGAATGTAAAGTGCTGCGAGCACTTTGGGTTAATTGCATTTGACACCCATAACTTTTCTGTGAAAGGTTGCACTCTGTAAGACAGGACAAAGTGTAGGATTGGGTACAGATGAACAGAGATAATCTGGAAGCTGTGTGTCAAAGAACGGGTATTCTAAGGATACACAGGTTTCACTTTGATCACGATGAATATTCAGCTGACGCTGCCTTCCTTTTTGGTCTCCAAGGATGTTGTGAGGTGGGAAGGGGGTATTTGAAGTCCCATAATAGAATTGGGAGCGGTGGGGGTGGGGGAGGCTACCCAGAATAGGACTCCTTTATGGCTCATTTTGTAAATGAAAACATGACATCTGTTGGCATGGGCAGCCTCAATATAAATAATATAATGATATAAATTAAAATTTCTGTTTTACAGCAATTCTTTTGGTCCACATCAAGGCTGCTACACTGATGCTAAGCTGAGAGCCTTAACTTATCTTATTCACTCATTCACCTCACTGAAGACTCTTCGGCTATCACCCTTACAGTCATATTAGTTTTACACATGCATTTTTTATGAAAAACTGACATGTGCTCAATTAAACTTTCCCATTTGTGAGATCATGCTTTATATGGTCCAATAAGAGCACTGTGAACAGTAATAGCCCAGCACAAATGACAGCACATTAAGGACTGGATTGTTCAGTGCTAAAGAGAGATGCAGGGGAAAAGGCATAGGGCAAATCATAGAAAAAGAAATGTTCCTTAACATTCTCTACCACCTCCCTGCTTTAAATCAATACAGAAACCTTGCTTTTTCCCCCTCCAACCCCAAAATGCAACATAATGGCTCTATATAAATATCCCCTTTGGCCAAGAATAGTAAAGACCAATCTCCATCCTGGCGATGCTTTTCCATGTTTCTGTATTCTGTCAGCTATATTCCAAATAAGTGTTCATTTTCATAGCGGTTTATGTGGCTCCATTTGCATTAAAATGATATTGGCAGCCATGCCTGGACAGCTGGACACTGCTTTCACTCTCAAATCC
Organism: Simochromis diagramma; assembly: GCF_900408965.1. NCBI lineage: Eukaryota > Metazoa > Chordata > Actinopteri > Cichliformes > Cichlidae > Simochromis > Simochromis diagramma. The sequence continues at coordinate 11,916,514 of NW_024386831.1, forward strand.
CTATTATGCCCTGTTTGGGAGCAATAATACTTTTAGTATTCTTAGAATAATTTTCAGACAGAATTAGTCAGACTCCCTTAAGCTAGACACATGACATAGCAAACTGTAAATGAGACTAGATGGTTCTTCCTGTCTCACTTGCTGAAGTTCTGAAACAGATATGTGAATACTTACTGCTGTTTTTACTGAGAGATTAGGATCTAAATACTGTAGTTTTGTACTTTTAGCAATTTCCCCTTTACCCAGTCTTTTACCAGCTATTCATTTTAAATGGACCTGTACTCTCAATCAGTCCTGCCCACCCTAAATAAGTCGGTTGGGGTCCTTCTTGTTTATATTGCAGTGTATCTGGATTCTTACAACACTTGTGAGAGAGAATCATTTTGCCAGGCTTCCCAATTGGTTTAAAAAAATCGGTTCAGTGAATACATTTCACAGATATAACTGTGTTTTATTATTTTAATCTAATTTTTGACTCATCTAATCACATGCAAAGTTGTGATTTTTTTTTTCTTTTTGAAAAGGCTGTCTACAAATGCCCTTTGATGTGCATTTTTCCTTACAAAAGGTTAACTGACAACATGGCTAGCTAAAGTGACTACATGGCAACTCAAAGCTTCCAAGACAGTGTTTTTTCTTTTTTTGACTCTATCTTTAACCATCTGTGGAGCTATCTGATTTTTATTTAACCTCTGTTTTACCCTACTAGAAAAAAAACCCAAACACGTATGATATCACAGAATCTGTCAAATTACATTTCAAATTAAGCTTACGCATAAATTCAGTAAGGAAGCATTGCAATCATTTATCTGCCTATTTTCCCTGGGTGTTTGGCTGCTAGTCTGCTCTTTACATCTCTTCCACTTTCGTACGCTGTCAAACCCAATGCGAACATCATTACTTTCGTCCAATCATCTTCTCGCCCACCTTCTTCAAGCCAATCAGCCTCCACTCTGCCTGCTGAGTGCTTTTCATTCCTCACCAAGTCACTCAGAGTTCTATAAAAGCCACCATATTCATATTCACCATCACCAGCATTTAGACTCTGGGGGGTCCTGTCCTAAATCTTATCATCACTGGGATTCTGCTCTGCCGTAATGGGTGATCGGAGTCTCATCTCCATATATATATTGATTAATTTCCGCATCGGAATAAAATAATGTTCGCTTCCAAATGATCTCTCCTTATGGACAGATCACTATATTTAAAACAGTTCAATATGCAGGTATTCTGCAGTAGCTTTGTTGTTGCTTCCAATAGCCCAGCTGACTTTAAGCAACACCACGAAGTCTGTTCTATTCTATTTTATTCTATTCATTCTGTTCCGGTTTAATTTTGTAATCTTAGACTGTTTACACTTGTATCAGTTAATGATTCTTCTCTTTGTTAGTTTTACCTCTTTTGTGATTGGTGCCACCTCCTGATTAGTGTATCGTCTGTTGTCTTTCATGTTTGTTTCCAATTAGTCATCAGTCTGCTCAGTGTATATGTATATCCCTGCACTTGTTCTTGAGATTGTCTTATTGTATTTGTTCTTTGGCCTTCTAGTGTTCCTTGTGCTTCCTGGATTTTGTAGTGTGTTTTTGTAATCCTGGTGATTAAGTCTTGGTTTCCTCAAGTCCTAGTGACATTTTGTTATTTTTCCTTTTGCCTACCCTTCCTGCTTCTATTGTCTGCTTTCATGTGTATGAGGCAGCTTGTTTTTTGTTTAAAAATTAGAATTTTTATTCTACCCTCTGGGATCCTACATTTAGGTCCCTTCTTCTGAGATGTTATCATACAATCTGAACAGCCAGGGACCCAGTGGATGCTAGAATTTCCTCTGAGGAATTTCAGGAAGTAATGTCTGTTTATATCAGCTCCTTTGTCATGAAATGTTCAATGAAAATTAAGCTGTAAGCCTTTGATTCTCTGAAGGTCAAGCCTTTGTCAAAACCCGGTGCTCTGAGGCTTCTGTCATTAATTACTTTTTGTCTGGGATTGATGAACTGAGGAAATCCATGGTGGCCGCCATGAATTTCTTGTCTATCCCTGAAGCTAGAGCTAACCTGCTACCAACCGCTAGCTTCTGTGTAAGCTAACCACCAGCCTGTTAGCAACTGGCTAGCTAGTCTGCTGCTCACCTCCTTGTCTGTTACGCAGCAGGAAAAATGTCACATTTGTTTGTGCAACTAAATTTTCAGTGATACTTTTTACTAAATACCAAAATTTGAATATTATTATGGATGTTGATTGCCTTATTTACATTAAATGTGATGTGATATAGTAATGGAATTCAAGTAGATTAAGAGAAGTTCTGGCCTTTGGAGGTATACTACATGAATTCTGCAAAAGGAATAGTTAGGGGCTCTTTTATTTATGCCCTCTGGGAGTTTGAATCAATTTATCTTCCTAATGTCACATTCACAACTTTTTGTTTCTAGAGAGTGCATATGAATCAACTGTGCACTCTGTGTTTAAATAATTTCTTTAAAAAGGGTCTTAATATATTGACAGCGTGGGCGAGTGTACAGTCCACTTTGGGAGTGTCATTAAGTTGACAATGATCAAGAGCTTCATTAGAAGTGTTGAATGGCTTCCATATCTGAAAAAAGTATGCATACTATGTTGATCCATCCACTGAACTGCTGATTAAATATGTCAGGCTATAAAGCAAAGCCATTACTCCATAATTCCCCACAGACACCAGGAGTAATTAAATGAATCTGTCTAGGGGAGAAAACATGTTTTTGTCTTTTTTCACAGTCAAAGAATAGTTTGTGCCATCAAGTCTAATTATGATCTAACTTGGCTTATAGTGCAAATTAGTTAATACTCTACTGAAATTAGGTAAAGAACTTAAAAATAAATGAAAACGACATGGCTGGAGTCCAGTAGACTTTAATTAACAAGTGCTTGTACCTCCAAAAGATATCTGGCTCCAAGCGAGTGAGTGAGTGTCTGCATGGGCAGGCAGCTTAATTGTGATCAAGTGTCCTTCTCCAATGGACTAAAAAAATTGATGTTTTGAAACATACTCTGTGGTTGTCGGCTTCTTTTATTCCTAGGAAAGGTGTCATAATGGTAGGTTGAAGTCTTTATGCATAAGTGTTCATTTGCTTTGGGAAGTGTAAATGAAGATGGAATTAGCAACTAAATACTATGAAATATTATTGAATTGTCCCCAGGAAAAACACTAGTCTGGGAGAGGAAGCAGGGCAAGATTGTTAGGAATAAACTTCTAGAATCCTTCTCCATCATTCTGACAAAATATTATGTCAATCTCAAACAAACTTTGTCAGTTTGGTAGACATGAATTGTTCACTAACACAGTAACTTTATTTTGATGCATGAGTAAAATTGTGTGAGTTATAGTATTTGCAGGTTATTCATAATGTTGTGCTAAATTTATGCGCAGTTCAAAGAAAATAATATTTCATGTTGGGATTTTTTTTTTTTTTTGAAATAGCTAAAGCAATCTAGAAAAAACTGTAAATGTGGCTTATAACATTCCTGTTTATCAAATGCTGCTTGATCTAAGGTATGAGAAACTTCCTATTTATTTTTGAACCTTGAGTTTCCCCTGACAAAAAAATTACAAGTCAAGCTGTCTGCACTCCATATCAAGGGAATTTATGAAATGTGAATTTGGTCAGTCTTTTCAACACACTGCTACATTTTGCAAACTCTACAAAGTGAAATAGCCAGTGCTGGGTCACCACTGAGTAATACATTCAACACTAAGAACGTGTTCTTAGTCATCTACACAAAAATGAGAACTGTCATCTCTAACAATTATACAATTATGTTGACAGTCCTGTTGAATAAAGGCATCTCATATTTGAATTCTACACACAGCAATCAGTTCCATAACTTTTGACCCAAAAAGTTGTGAAAACATTACAGGATACATTAAATATTTTACTGAGAGCCTCGTTGCTCTTTAAGATGTCCTCCAAGACTTCAATAATTCAGCCAAATTGTAATCTTTAAAAAAAAATCTAAATGAAAAGCTCACTGATTCAGGTGTTTCTTTACCAGTATTTTTCCAATGTTTATATGTTTATTGTATTTTGCATTTGTGAAGAAAGGAAGAGAGATTTATAAAGCTTGTGATATTCAAACAATAGATGTTTCAGCTACAGTAAGTTCCAGCAGCTATTATTTCTGCAACCTAAATCTCCAAACATTAGTGCAAGAGACAGCCTTACCAAACTGCAATATTGCCAAGGTTGTTGATACTGTTATATAGATTTAGTAAATAAATAGTAAATAAATAGAATTGACTAAAGTAACCAAATCATTAAATACAAGCTTTAGCTCATACTTCATTGCTGCTTTCAGTAGATCGTGCATTTCCTCTTCTGCATAGTTGTCTGAAAATCCTTAGAGAAGTGAGCAGAAAGGTTCTGTTGATGCCACTTAAATATCTTCACAGTAGCAGAGCCAATGCATGAGATTTGACCTGAGTACTTCAAGAGTGGGTATGTGTCGGGTTGTCTTGGTCGAGGCATCTCTGGAAAGAGGGTATGTCCGGGTACTGGTGAGGAAAGTCTGCTTGCTGTAATTTATGTAAGGATACTTAAAGGTACATGAGAGTTTGCCCAACCACTTTACATCCATTATATAGACTTGGAGAGAATGTATTAACATGTCCCTATGGGTGTGTTTTCGGTTACCTTACAGAATATGGTATATCCTGTTCTTATTGGCTATCTGTTCTCTGTAATTCAGACTCAATCCTAGGTGGGATTTGGACAGTGCAAGGGATGCTCTTTTGTCACGGATTGTGGTTATAACTTTAATGGACTAAATTTCTAGGCATAGCCAAGTGGCGGAAGGTTTCCAGTTTTGTGGACTCTCTAGATTTTGCATATGATCCTTTGGGCTTCAACAAGCACTGACCTCCAGTTTGCACTGGTGCATTTGCTGCCAAATGTGAATTAGCAAGCAAAACACACTTGAATTGTGTAACAGGGACCCTGACAATCAGTCAGTGCAGTGGTAAGCAACAGTCAATTTGTAATATACCAGTTTAACTATGCTGTGCATAAGCAAACTGGCACACAATTCCATGCATTTCTTGGCTCTAATCTATTCATTACAGTAACAACAGATTTTTCCGATTATTATGTATTATTTAGTAGTGTTACATATAAATTAATTGCATGTGAAACTGTTTTTTGTTCTTTCTTTCTTTTTTGTTTTATTATGTTTTTAGTAACTAAAATAAAACACATTCACCATGTTAGGATTGTAGGTTAAAGTTGGGATATTTTTCAGTTTCCAACCACCTTTTTGGGTTCTGAAGTTAGAACAGCCAAAATGTAGTTTCTGTAAGCAGAACTTCTCTAAAAACTGATTTTAAAAGTTTTTGAAAAGCCAGGATCAAGTCACAATACTGCAACATGTTTGCTATGAAATTAGCCATGTCCACTTTTAAGTTATCGTTTTAGTTCCGTTGAGATAACTGATTTAATATTTGTCAAAGCTGTTTAATCTAATTTATTAATATTATAAAATTAGACTTCTCCTCAGACGTGTTCTGTTTTTGCTTGGGGTGACACTTTTATAGCTTTGGTTCGCTTTGTGTTGCTAGTGATAAACGTAGGGAAATGAAATTAGATTATATCAGACTTATGAATTAAAAACACCTTGTCATATAGCTCTGACTAATAAGGCTCAGGCAGAGTAGATACATTTGTCAGATTTTGTGTGGCTTCCTGGAAGAAACAGAACAAAAAACATCAAATTAAAAAAGTATGCAAGGTTTTTTCATACATTGCTTTTAGTTTTCCTAATATTAAATTGGATTATAACAGAGGAATACAGGAAGCTCCTTAAGGCACTAAAAGATCTGCAGCACATCCAGGCTTCAAAGGTAATATGTTGTCTTTAGTTTTACGGTGCCAAGAAATGTTTTATCACACTATAATTTTTTTTTTGCTGGTCTTTTTAGAGTGCCATCATATCTCACCATTGAAAGTATGTGGTGCCTATAGTAGATGAAGGAAGACTTCATATTTCTCCAACAACCTGCAGTTTGTTGGAATTACTGGCTTATTCTTTTTTTCATTCATATAACAGAGTTAATGAATATTTATTAATTATGGTCAAGCAAGGAATATGCTAATCAAATTTTTCTACTGCCTCTTGTAAAGTGCCAACATGTAGGCGGATTGCATGACATGTACATATTAATTTGATGATCTCACAACATAATGACCTAATAGTACTATACTGTTTATGTTTTCATTTGATATTAAAAAAAGGCATTTGGGGTCTGTTATAGTTGTAAAGCCAGATTACAAAGTAAAAGAAAACTCTAATAATAGCGAAGAAACTAAAAGCACATGGTTCTAAATAGGAAACAAAGAATTACTGAATTTGATGAGGATTTAAATAATGTTAATCCCATGCAATGACATCTGCCATGACCTAGTCTACTGAGCTGGGAGATTTCAGACATGCTTAAGACATCAATGGAAGCAGTGCTGTTGGATGGATACAAACCAAGTGTGTGTGGTCCAGATTGTCTTAATTAAAAGAAAAAAAGTACCACAGATGATGAAACTGTGAACGAAAAAGGATGATTTTTCTTTTTTTTCCATTCTTCTGTTAATTTCACTCTTATCCAATGAATATATAATTGCAATCATTGCTTGCTTAAAATAGTGGCCCACTGCTCCAAAATAACATGAAATAAAAATGGGTTCATTAAAGACACCAAATTAGTTTCCAGGTAAAAAGTTCTATAAATATATAAAGTGCATAATCAACTATAAAGACGATAAGCTTTGCCTAGCTCTGGGTCACTCATTTCTGTGAATAATCATCCTCCATGAATAAGAGATCACCAAATCACTGAGAACTAAAACCCTGTCTAGTTCCAATTCAAGGTCAATGTTTGGATGGGCCATAACTACTTTCTGCATTATAGTCATTTTATAATATTACGGCTAAAATGTCATAGGTATGCATTTACATCAATTCACTGTATTGATTAGATTTAGTTAGATTTTCATATTTACTATCATCTCTTCTATACTGTTGCTTCTTGTAGACTGGGAACTATCCTATTGAACAAAAAGGGACTCAGTTTTCTCAGTGGCCCTAAGTTTAATTCCTGAAGTTGCAAATTCGACTACCACCATTGTGTACCCTTTGCAGGGTTAATATGAAGTCACTCTACCAGTTGGGTGAAAACATTGTGTTATTAACTCTCTGAGACCAGAATGGTATTTCATATTAGACATTAGTGATGATTCTGCTTAATTCTGCAAAAAGAAATGAGATATTTACTACACATGTTCACACGATAAAAGAGAAATAATGTACAGCAAAAATAAGAAATGCCAATCCAATCTCTAGCCATAGTCCAAGTCCTCACAGCTTTCATGGCATGTATAAATAATAATAATAATGATGATTTTGTGGTTGTTTTTTGTGAGACACTGCAGTGTTGTAGTACAGTGTGTGAGTGGTTCATACTAACTTCCAATGTGTTCCAGGCCTTACAGAGCCTACAAATACCCCCAGTTCTCAAAGCGAGTTCGAGTGACTGATAAAAGGCTTTTTCTAGCTGTGAAGTGTGCCGGCCTTCACATCAAAACCCAACCCTCCCAAAGGACTCAGTAATGTTTTGAAGTGTAGCACAGCTTGTCAGTGGTGTCACATCGCATTTTCCCTCAGTTACCGAGCCCAGGTCATCATTTTCAACTGGAGTTTTAGAGCAACTTTCCTGAGGCAATTAATTTTCCAGTTTTCATTTTACCTTTATTACATTTAAGTCTGTTGATCAAGGCCTGCAATAAAGGAGTTATTAAATGTGAATCCTTACCTGTACACAGCCTTTGTTAGCCTTTCAACCATTTGCATCTATACTGTGGAGATTTGTACAATATCTTGCCACATAAGGCTTTCCTCAACTGTGGCTGTTGAACTGGTCAGACTAAAAACAATCAGCAGCATTACTGATCTATATATGGCTCTTAAAGAACATTGTGGATCATTTCACACTAAAAAACCAAAAAGTCTCTAAATGCTGAATGACGAAAGCTGAAACATTAATTCTTTGTTCTACGACTCTTGTCGTAAAAGGTTTAAAAGAGACTCTCTACGGTCTTTTGCCCTTTTAATTTGACTTTACAGTTTTACATTCACCGTTCCATCAGTTCGTACAGAGCTTGCCCTGTCTTCATGGAATACATTGCAGAAAGATTTGAAGCTCTTGCAATTGATTTCACTTGAGGACTTGAAAAGACGTACAAATGTCTGTGGGAACTTCGACATTAGACATATTTAGGTATTTTATTGGTTTATTTATATATTTTTCATTATTGTTGTGATTGTAATGTTTGTCTGGAACAGGTCTCTCTTGTAAATGAGACATTGGGTCTCAATAGTCTCAACCTGTATAAAAAAAGGTTGAATAAAAAATAAAATAAAATAAAATAAACTGTCTTGAAAACAAAACCAGAAAATGAAATCACCAACATATCATGTTATACAGTCGCAATACTTATGCATATGGATTAGTATTGATTTCAAACTTTTAATTCATTCTTAGCCATATTGATCACTGGTAAGGAAAAGCCTACATGTTGGTCAATATTATGTTTGTGCAAACATACTATTGACCAAAACTCTGCTATGCGGTGTTGGAAGTATTATTTTATGATGTCAGTGACCCTTTCCATACGGTATGGGAGGTTACTGCTTTAATGAGTATAAAGTGCAACTCATGAGAATCATGTAATATAACATTCACAATATCAAGATCTCAGCTTAAGGAAACGGACAAATATGTTTTTCCAGTAGGTTTCAGGAATAAATCCTGGGGGGGGGTTAATATGATTAGGTTCAGGGTCCTTTTATCACTCAGGACAACTGTCAACAAAACAGCCTCCGGGCATCACCTCTTCGAAGCATACACTAGTAGATAGAGTCGTAACCCTGAGTGCACTGAGATAGCATCATTCAGCTATACACTATTATCTGTCTTTACCATTTCATTTTTTCCCTTGACTCCACTAGACTTTAATCATTTATTAATTTCCCTTGTGGTCTGAGGGAAGGAATCATGGCCTGAATTTAAACTGGCAAGATCAGAGGATTGGGGTGTCACTTGTTCATATGAGAAAGAATATGGAATGTGCAGCTGTCATCCCAGCAATCAGCCAAATCCACCATGGACAAGCATATCAATACAGATATGAGCGACTGCTTCAGGAAAAGTATATAAAGAAATACTGACTGATCTAAATTTGTTGAAAAAAAACAAACATTTTTTTTCTTTATCAGAATTGCAGCTGTGATATAGAAACTTAAGATTTATCTGTGAGAACAGTCTGTTGATGATGTATATAATGAAAATTTTGATACTGGACCTGTAGTTCATAGGGGAACACAATATAAAAACAGATTTATGACCTTTTTACCTTTTTTGTCATCCAGGAGGTCCTGGTATGCATCCAGTTGGAGCCTTGGTGTTTTGCACTTTCTTTGGATTTTGTTTACTTGCTTGTTTGCTTTCATTTGCTGCTTAGGTTTAAGTACTAAAAAGTACTTGTTTTGCTTTCAAAAAAGCTAATAGTGTCAGATAAAACACATCCTATAAAAGTAATGAGTCTGGTTGTTGATAAATCACAAACTGAGATTGCCAGATTTGGCTTTCTAATGCCATAACCAAGTGTAACAGGACACAGATGCCAAAGAACACCTTTGCACATGAGCCATACCAGTGGCTTTGACAAAACTGCACTAACTGACACTCCAGGAGTGAGAACAGGCTGCCATAGCAGTGCAGGGCTTTCAAGAAAAAGCACTGCACACCAAGAAGCTATATAGAAGCTACACGATTATATGTGTGGTGGTAAGCCATACTGTTTCACCTTGCACCTTTCTTGTTCTTCCAATCCCCTTCACCCCAGGAGGATCATAGGCTATTGACAACACCCTGTCAGTGCACTTGGCTCTGGGCAGCCGTCTCGATATCTCTACAGGAATATCTGATTCATTGCATATCTGGCTCGATGCCCTCGCTATGCTGCCTTTTGCTCTTCTTCTTTCTATTCCAGATTTCCAGGTCCAGGCTTGGCTAGTGATGTCATTGGTAGACTTCCTGAGCGTGTGGCTAATTCTGCTCCACTTGCTTTTCAAGAATTGTATTGTTATTTGTTCCTGGTTTGGTCTTGCCTGCAGTTCTTCATTGGTAATGTCTTGCCACTGGATATAGAGGCTTTTGAGTGACAACTGTTGATGAAGGTAGTAGTAGTAGTTTGTAGCGTGCACCCTATCTGATGTCGTACTAAATAAATATGTATATTACATTATTTATTATAGTTTTGAATATCATACTGCCAGATTGTCCTGAAATGACTGGATCAGGTGTCCTGAATTATCCCTTAGGTATGACGCTATAGGTTAAGGCTGCAGGGGGACCTTTTTTGATGCACTGAGTGCTTCCATCCACTGCCCTCTTTTTAGTTTCCATGAATTTGTAAGCCACTATTGTATGTCATTAACTTTTGCCTAGTGGTCTCTTTGTGCATCTATTTTCCCTCATTCTTTTCTTCTCACCATTCAACCACTTGCCACAGTTCACTGCCCTCCAACATCTGGTTCTGCTAGTTTTCCTTTTAAAAGTTAATTCTTTGTCCTCACCTTTGGCAAGTGCTTGCTCCTATAGGGGATCATTCTTCATTGGGGTTCTCTCTTTGATATGGTAGAGTTTTTACCCTATAAAATAAAATGCGTAAAGATAATTCCTGCTTTGAACTGGTGCTGTATGAATGGTAGTTGATTGAAAATCAAACTGAACTGAAAGGCAATTAGGATGGAAGTTAAGATGTTAAATATGTAGAAAAAAGTAGTCTTATGGAAAAGACAGAGGAGGAAACCCTGACCTGATGGAAGGATGCCTTCAGAAGACAGAGATAAACACGTAATGGGAATCAAATGCACCAACAGATGCAGGTAAGATGAAATTGTTGCAATTTATTACTCCAGTCTGTGCCCTGCCCAGTCTGTCTAAAGACAATAGTACTGAGAAGAAAAATAATTTACTTCCTCTCACACTCCTGATTACCATATGGTTTAATGAAAACTGAAGCTTTTTAATTGATGACTTAACTGCTCTCAGTCTACTGTATATTGGCCTGTATATGCCTCTGTCGAAGCATATACATGTGCTGCCTGTTTCCTGTTCTTTTCATTAATAGTGATCTAGTGTGAGTTTTCTTTCAAAGAGACACAAAAAATCACTCTAGCCTGTCATGTCATGCCTTGAATAGATAAGGCCTGTGTGTATTTCACATGAGCTGCCTTAGGGCATTTTGTGATGTTTTACAAAATTTCTATGCAGCCCTCCAGATATTATTCTCTCCTTTAAGTGCTGATGGCAATGCAATGAACAGAAGAGTAGTCCTGATTTAAATCAAATTGGAACATTTTTGACAATAATGTGGAAGCAAAGACATTTCTATTTATCACCAATTTTGTAGTTTCCTTCATGGGCCATAAGTTGCATTGTACTATTTTCACAAAAAACAAAAAGAAAACTAATCTCAATGTCCAATTAGTGTAAATGCAAAAATGTATTAATTTTTTAAGAAATTTGGATCACTGTTTCCCCAAACAAGACTCTTGGCTTTTACAAATACCAAGCAAAAAAGTAAGAAAGCCCCTAGAAGTGTAATGGCCTCCTGGATTTGGAATACCTCCATAAAAACCTCCTTAGAGACAAAACAACCTTTTACAATCCAACTCCACACTATATTTTCACATGTTAATGCCCTCTCATTTTTTCACATTTATGGTTCTCTTCTACCTAAGTGGACCGTAAAATGTGAGGCTATGTACAAATTGTCTTAAAATGGATGGGAGTTTACAGTTAAATGCGATATGACTACATATCACACATCTCATTTTATGTTACCTTTCCAAATACAGTGCAGCCGAAGTTTGACCTAATCTATGGCAGCTCTATTCAGCATCTGTCATAGCCAGGGAGAGCAGCTGCAGCTGTGCTCACAGCCAGTGTCTTACCTGACAGAGATGCAGGTGCAAATAGAAATCCCCCATGCTGTCAACTAAGACATTAGTTGGTCTTTAACCTGCCAGCTTCCTAGTATAAAGTCCATATGATATTGCATTGTGCTGATGGGAGAACAGAGAAACTAATATTCTGGTGCATTCACCTCTAGTGAGTGGCTGTCATGTGTGCTGTCCATTGCTTGCTCCCTTACCTACACCTCTCAGAGTATTTCCAGGAGTGCAAATGTGTGAAAGAGACTAGTTCCCACTGTGTGCTATATTCAAGAAAGGACAACTAAGGAAAATCATGCACATGGATCCAGAACAGACCCATGCTGCCAATTTTTTTTTTTTTTTTTACTTCAAATGAATTTCAGCTTTACCTAAACAAGACCCTGGCCATCACATTTACCTTTAAAGAATTCAAGTCAAATTATGAAACTTCATTAGAAAGATGTGTCTGTTTCATATACGGTATTGGTCAAGTTACTTGAAAATAGTAATTAGTTACTTTATTACTATGTTACTTTTTTTAAAACCATGATACACAACATGAATATGAAATAAAGCAAAAGACCTTTCAGCCTAATTCTATTTTTTCTGCATAATCTATCATATAAAATTGAATCAAATGAAAAAGTCTCTTTTTAAAAATTGTTTTATTAGCTTTAATCTTTTAATTGTATGCATATTGCATCGAGCAATAATTTGATTATATGCAACAGTGTTTGACTTGAATAAATTTGTTTAACATTTAAACCTATTTTCTGCATATTCCAGCATTTAAAACAAATGCTTTTTTGTGTTTACACTCACTCTTTCAAATAGATGCAAGTAAAACACAGGAAAAAATAAATAAAATCAAAGATTCAGCACTAAGTCCTGTCGCTCTTAAATCTATTTTCACCTGCTTAGCAGGAATGGGGCCGGTGGAGACCAACAGCATCTCTACCTAAAAAAGGTTGAGGTAGAGGTAGGTCGATCATGTATTCTGATTAGATGTGTTACATCAACATGAATCCAATATTCAAATGAGGTCTGTTCAAGCTCTGAATCAATTAACTTTTCATGGGGCTAATGGTTATTAATGAATCCTTACATGTAACAAAGTCTTTTTAAGTTAGCGCCAAATGGAACCATTAGAGGGCCAAACAGTTTTCATAACAAATGCACACACATACTGGTCATCCACACAACAGAAGGATCAGTGTTGACACACAGAGATCCAATGTTCCCTTTATGGGTCTTCCATGTAAACCATGAAAGAAAGTTCATCTAGACCTTTTCAAGAATGGTAATAAAAGGCAGACAACATGGACCAACATATCTTTTGCAAATGGGAACCAAACCAAATTGCAAAGCTTCTACAGACTGTGCCAGCTCTCTTTGTTATTTTTGGCTTCATATAATTTATCTGTGCATTATTATGCTTGTCTGTGTCTTCAAACTGTAATCCAGTGGGCTAATTGCTATTCATAGATTTTATTTTCCATGACATGGATGTGCCACTCTATGTTAAGGTGCCAATTAATGATGTGCTGTAATACAGGAGTAGTATATCAAAAGCAAACTGTTTTTATAATGTAATGTAAAAACTACTATACAGGGAAATACAAAAAAACAGCAATGAAATGAGTTTACTTTTTAATGACAAAAGAAATTAATCCTGAAAAAATGGTAATATGGATGTGTTTGGGCAATCTAATGGAGAGCAGCATTCCAAATGCAATTTTTCATTATTTCTGTAACAGAGCTGTAAAAAATATTACTGAGAATATAGGCCAAAGCACACAAAATACTATAGCATGTACTGAATGTGCAACCCACAAATGGAGAGTAAAAAAGAACATTCTGTGTTCAGATTGTCAGTCAATCTGAGTTTCTCAAACAGCATATGTCAGAGAAATCAGGTCGTCCTTGGTGTTGCATTGTGATTGATGACGAAGGCTCTGTGAAAGTAAATGTGTCTCTCAGAGACTGAGTGATTTGGCCTCAGTAAATCAAGGCATAAGGCGTGAATGAATGCAAGGACTGCCACCTTTCTGTATTGAAGACTTATTTCCAGATTTATGTTAGAATAAGCAACATTTATGCGCCTTACAGTGAATAATTCTGTTGGGTTATTTTTGCTGATTGCACGAGTGAAGATTTTTGCATGTCTGTCATGACTGGACCCACTTATCACAGATTAAAGTTCTCCTCACTGCTTGCTCTCTCATTACCAGTTTACTAGATTAAAATCTCTGCCTTTAAATGTCGTGGTACTTATCATTCCCGTGCTTGTATAATGGCTATAACAATTAAAGATCTATCCATACTAGCAATCCATCTGTGTTTCCTTGTATGTATGACTCTGCACCAAATTGGAATGTAATTGGACAGGTCCAAGTGGCAGCTGACAAGGCTTGCTTGGCAGATGTGATCAGGAAATATGTGCACAGTGGGTCCAATTGAACAGACTATGGGGCCTTTTCACAAACCCAGATGGAGCTCTATAGAGAGAAAGGAAATGATACAACATAACGGATTTGGAGTAAGATTTCAATTTCACAAATGGCTTCTTGCTTGGATGCAGTTCAAAAGTGAACGAGCTGTGTCCCTTTCATTTGTTTGAGAATGTGACTCTTCACTGTAGAACAGTTTGAGTTTAGAGTATAATACGATCACTGAATTAGATTCATGAAGTTAGCCCTCTATCGCTTATTTCCTGTTTCCAAAAAAAATGGGTGTGTTTGTGTTATATGAAAATTAAAGTTAAAAGTTTGTGTTTATTTTTTATTTCGTCTACGCCAGTAACACATTTAAGGGTTGGAAGAAGGTCATTCCTTTTTTATGTAAGGGGTATAAATCATTACAACTGAAAGTTTTGAATAATAAAACATACCAATTGAGAGAAATACATTTTAGGGATTTATGCATTTTTTGTTAGAAAAATATGCATATATTATATAGTTATTTAGTTTTAGTTTGTATCATATTTGCTAGATCCAGATTTTTTTTTAATTATTATTATTGTTTAAAATGCATTGTGCAATTTATTCATTTTTATTTTATTTTTTTTTGTGGCTCACACTGATGATGTAGAAATCTCAAAAACTCATATATCATACATGATACAATGGCTTTAAAGGGTTTAAAATATTAATGTATATACAGAGACCAGTGGAATATATAGGACCATATATATATATATTAGGTTATTTTTCCCCCTGATATGTCATTTGTGAACTATGGGTGAGCTCACAGTGAATCTGTGAAGTGCCTTCCTGAGAGAACGCAGATGCATGCTACTTAAAATTTCACAGCAACATTTAAATTACTTTTCACTCTTCTTACATATTTGTGTCCTCAATAATTTATGAATGCTTGTCCTACTTTACTCAACAGAAGCAACTTCGATATCTTCCTGTCCTTGCTTTACCTTTTGAGGGTTCCATTAATTCTTTTTGTCCTAAAAATTACAGTGAAAAGTGGGAAGTACAATACTTTCAACAGTGAATATGTTGGTGATAAAAATCTGAAAAACTGTTCAGCATTTTGCTGGTTTTTCTGGTTTCTTATTGTCAAACACTATTGTGAACTTTTATCAAACATTCGGTGAAATAAAAAAATGCTGTGTATACAGAAGGATTACTCCTTGAGTGACACCGCAGAGGTGCATTGTTCATTAAATCAGAACACCATTTCAAATTTACTAGTCAATTTTTGTAGTACTTGAATGAAGATACAGCGAGAGAATGGTCATGAAATTTGTATGCGTTGAAAAAAGAACGACAATAAAACTGTTGAGTAATGGACTTGTGTGTTTTCACATGACTATGTGCATAAATATATCCCAGGGTAAAATGCATGTGAGGGAGTTTGTTTTCTGTTTTTTTACTAGGGATGCTTGTATTTTGTTTAATTGAATATAAAGCTTGTTTTAAGTTTGGATTGAGATATACCTGTAGATTAAATTCAGTGTAGTTGTATTTAGCATAAATTCACAACAAAAGTATCCTCAAGTTTGCTGTCAGGGATGGGAATTAAGAACTGGTTCTTGTAGAAAAGAAAATAGTGATGCAGTCTAGAGCATGGATATGGACATTTATTTTTATTGCACAAAAGGATGAGATAAATGGTAAAGTGATAAACTGCATTACCAAATTTTATGCAATGATAGATCCAGACCTTGAATCATAAATAAATAATTAAAAAAGGCTCATATATTATATTGAATCCTTAACTTGACCAGAACACATACAGTTGGTCTGTTTTTGCTCCGCTACACTTGGATTTGAAAAAAGGATCCAACAAAAACTTGCCCGAAGCAAGTGTCTGCAAAAAAGCCCAAAACTGGCTTAGAATATTCTCCTTCATCTTTCATAAAACCCAGCAATAGTGTGATATACATGCAATGGTTTTGCATTTAAAACATACAGTACTGTCCCTGCAGGGCTTCAGACAATAACTAAGCAACGGCATTACAATGGTATTCGAACAACAATGGCTTTAGAGAATTTAGATCGACATAAAACTAACCAAATAATTTGGTTAATGGATTCTGTGTTGCTATTGTTTTTATTCAATTTCTGTCATGTTAAACATTACAAGGCAAGTTTCCAAATGAGAATATCTCACTGCGTTACACAATGAACTCATCCAGACATTCAAAACATGCAACGATACAAGATATTATTAACATTTCATTAGGTGGATGAGGAAAAAATGAAGACATAATTAGTTGGTTGCACAGTACAGTATAAGAGCATATTTGATTCTCTTTCACTTGTTTGATCTTTTGCTTCAAAGCTGTTTCATCACATACACAAAACAATTTTTAATACTACTTTCCATCACTCAGCATTTTCAGACATATTGCAACAAAATATTTCACGTCTTCTTTAAACAGTTCTTTAGATTTCTTACAAGTTCTTTCAGTATTTCTTTCTGGGACGATTATAACATTGTCACAATAATGTGAGAGAGAAAGAGTGTGTGAGTGTGTGTGTGCGCATGAGAGAGAGAGAGAGAGAGAGAGAGAGAGAGAGAGAGAGAGAGAGAGAGAGAGAGAGAGAGAGAGAGAGAGAGTGTGAGTCTGTCCCTACATTCTACAAAAAAATTGCTTCCGTCTAATACTTCAGTACTGTTATCTTTAAGTCATGAGAAAAAATTGGGTGGGAACTTGCCAAAAACACCCCCCTGTCACTACGACCTATAGAACACTGTGTACTTTCCACGGCATTTTATAACAGCCTTAGTGCTTCTGGCAAAGTGCCTCTTTATCTCTTGTAGACAGAGCCCTGGCTGTTCTGACAATTATGCCATGCAGGAATGCCAGAACTGGAGATTTTGTTGTAACTATATGTACAATAGGTCATCTAAGGATAGGCCAAAAGGAGATATATCTACACTAAAGTACACTGGACAGTAACCTGACCCCAGTGAGCACATTTGCTCCTTTTCACTATTTATATGGTTGTTAGTGTTACCTTTATTTTATCACATCAAAGTTTCACTAAAATAATAATTTGAAGCCAAACTACAATATTTCTTTAAGTAAATAATTCTCTTAAAGGTTAGCCAAGGACAAGAATGCTTTTCTGTGCGCTGATTAGGATTACTGATTCAGAGCAAGAAGGTCCTGCGTTCAAATCCACCATCTGGCCAGGGCCTTTCTGTGTGGCGCTTTCATGTTTTCCATGTGTCTTTGTGGGTTCTCTCCAGGTACTCCAGCTTCCTCCCACAGTCCAAAGGAAATCTGCTAGTTGGGTTCAGTTAATTTGTGATTCAAAATCGGCTTTGGGTGTGAATACAAATGGTTGTCTGTCTCTTTGTGTTGACCCTTGAAGGCTGTACAAGGTGTACATCACCTCTCACACTAAAACAGCTGGAATAGGCTCCAGCCCCACCACAACCCTGAAGTTGATAATGATATTTGGCCTAAAATGTTTTTTTCTTTCTTTCTTTTTCTTTTCTTTTTGTTTTGTTTTTACCTGACTGAATTCTTCTGTTTTGTGTAAATCTAAACCTGTTTAATAGCAGCCATCACTACAGGGATGTCAAACCATCCAAGGTTGTGCTTAGTGATTTATTACTCTTTCACTCATCTTTTTTTCTTGCCTCAGACTAATAGTTGTTTTCATGACACAGAAGACTAGGATTTTAACATAAACCAGCATTATCTTTACAGGCACTGTGGAAAATTAACTTAAAAGTTATTATCATAATCTATACAGTTACAGTAAAACTTCTGAACATAGTTTGGGTGGATACAAAGCTCTACAGGGTGACTGCGTGGCATCTTTTTCACTTACTCAAGCAATGTGATAAAATGCAGACTTATCTAGTAATATGCACTGTACAAACTCAATTACATTAAAATTATAAGAATCCTCAGGCAATTTCAGAATGTTTAGTAATTGCACATTTGTATGGCAAATGTATTGGTATGATGATCTCTTTTTGTTCTTTTTTTTTGTCCTCTAGGAGCAACTGCAGTTTATTTTTTCCACTCTTTTAGTGGCCAGGTGTGTGGAGGCTCTTTGGACAAGCATATTGTAATGCAATATTCATGTGTCATTTGAAAAATTTGTAGTTTGTAAAATTTCTTTGCAACAACAAACAAAACAAATGCAAAATGGGAATAAGTGTAAGTGCTAGGGCCAGTGGGGTTGTTCACACATGTATAATTAAAAGTACAGCTTTCTGAGTGACTGGCTTTTAATTTGTTCTAATCCATTTTTCAAATCAGGAGAACACTAGACAAGTTGGCTTTATTTATTTATTTTTCTTATTAGTGATAGCTCATTGTTATTGTTTAATTAGTAGCTTTCCAAAGTTACTCAAAATAGCCAAGAGCAACTTCTTCCCCTCCCTTTCCTTTTGTTGCACAGGCTTAGCTCTAACTTTTCACATTACAGCATTTTGAATTATTAATCTTTCCTTTTCCAGCCATGCCATCACTTTTGTTTGTGCCTTCAACAGATTAAATCTACCTTTCAGCCAGCTTTGGAAAAAAAAAGTGGAAAAAAAAGTCTGACTCTAAAACCTCTTGTCAAACTAAGTTCAGAAAAGCTTCATGTATACCTGTGGAATTATGATTGCTTATTTTTTTCAATCTGATTGATTCAACAGTTTTTCTATGGAACTACTGTTAACAATCTTTTTTATACCAAAAATCCTGCGTTCTCTAACAGATTCAGATCTTTACTTAAATATATTGTCATGTTTGCTGTGTAGTAGGCAGGATGTAGGACCCAAACGCAGGACTCAACACACTCAGGAAAGTAAACTTAAGACGGCAGCTTTATTGCTGAACAAACTCCACAATGAATACATGAAAACTAACCAGAAACTAGAAATATGAAACTAGGGAGGTAAACTGGGGCAGAGAACTAGGAAAATACTAGGGGCACAGAGGAAACACACAGCACTGAGGAGGTCTATGAAGGTTAACCACAACTAACAGAGGAAGACTCAGGACTAAAAATCAAGGCAGGAACACAAGAGGATGGGGAACAGGTGGAAACACAGCTGGGACTAATGGGACATTATGAGATGAGGGAAAGCACAAACAGACACACTGCACACAGGACAGGGACTATCAAAATAAAACAGGAAATGCACGACAGGCACAGAGGCACAGACTAGACCAGGGGTGGGCAATCTCAGTCCACGAGGGCCGGTGTCCCTGAGGTTTTAGTTGTGTCCTCGAACCAACACAGCTGATTTAAATGGCTAAATTAGCTCCTCAACATGTCCTGAAGTTCTCCAGAGGCCTGGTAACGAACTAATCATGTGATTCAGGTGTGTTGACCCAAGGTGAGATCCAAAACCTGCAGGGACACCGGCTCTCGTGGACTGAGATTGCCCACCCCTGGACTAGACACTGAACACAGGGAACACGGAGCACAGGGACAGGAGTAACAAACTGTGACACGAGACACGGCTGACTGGGGAGCAAGAAAATAAACATGAAGACAGAACTAAACCTACTTTAACCACGAGGACCACAGGAACAAAACCAAGAAGTTGAAATCACAAAACCAAGAAGAACTAGAGCTAGAAATATAGAACAAAAAACAAAAGACAAGCCATGATGAAATCAAAAATTAATAATAACACAGGACACAAAACACTGGGTCACTGACCCAGGACCATGACATCTATAATAGTTGAATAATCAATATATTGGAGAGCTTCACTTAATCTGTGTGATGTCTGCCATTGTCTTGACTGTGAATCCAAAAGAAAGTCTAATCAATACCAGAATTGGAGTCAGGGAAAGAATATTAGGCAAAAGTGAGCTAAAGGCTCACATCACCCAGAGAGGGATGGAAAATCCAATTACTTTGGTTAACAAGCTGACCTTTGCACGTATAATGCCACTGTGTCCCCTGGCTTATTTTCTTGGCAGAGCATAAGCACTCCAGGGCCTCAACAAACCTCGAAATATTGCAGTGATTGCACTCAAAAGTAATGTCCACTGAGTAGCTCTGAGCAAGAAGAACTCCCTGATAAAAGAAGCTAATTAAGACCTGAGGAGGGTTCTTGCATCTAAAAGCCAAAAATGACTTTGTGTGCATTATTTACTGTTTTGTTTATGTATATTAGTTTGCTATGTTCAAGAAAATTTCACTGCACTTTAACTGGTTTGAATATTCATGAGAGTGCACATTATTTAGATACACTATGCTGTGTTTATATAAACAATAATTCAATTTGTCATTTTTGAAACTGTAAAATCTTTTAGATGAATTTCTGTGTAGTCCACACTCAATAGTTTGGCATATACATCCTTTTGCCCTACAAATAAACAAAAGTGGTCTTTCACTTTGGAGGGATGATGTATGTAGCAGCCTTAGAAATACTGTCCTTCTCTCTGATTTTAAACTAACAGGCTATGCTTGTAAAGGTACTCCTATTAGCATAATTGGGTAATTTACATTGCTAGGGCAAATCTGCAAAGTATATCATGCTACTGAATAATTCTTGAGCCCCCGCATTAGCTTTGCAGCCCTGTGCAAGGTTATGGCAAAAGTCGCCTTTTGATAAACAATGTGGATTACTAGTCTTCTCAGGATGATGACTTGCTGTAAGCCCCACAAATCAAAAAACACTATATGGGTTTCACTGGGCCTAATAGGAATAAGATGTTTATAAGCTGCTCCCTAGAGCAAGGTTAGCTTTCAGGGAGGCCTTGTACTGCTGACTGGGAAATAGGTATCTATTCCCATCAAATAAATGGAAAGAAAGCTTCCCTTGTCTGTTAGGGGAAAAAACTATATACTGTAAATGCTGTATGATTCTACACAAGCACTTTCTCAGGTAAGCACATAAGGCGTCCAGAAGTAGGTTACTCATGAAAGGATTCTAATACCTTCTTTGAACTATTCTAAGTTATTAAATAGAAATGCTGTCGAGCCTATTAACTATAACTGTATCTATATATTTTACAGTTATAGTTAATAGGCTCAACATTATTTATGCCTTTCCTCATTCCACGTTTTCCACTTCTTCAGTCCCTATTCACACAACCATGACAAGTGATCATCTTCAAAAATAAATAAACAATTAAATGAATAATAGGTTGTTTTAAGAATTTTAACAAACAACAGATGCTTTTTCTTTTGTTTTCCCTCCGTGCCTTTGGGGATCCTCAGTGTGCAACAGTGCGTCAAAAACTGATGAACTGAACTGATGCTGAATTTGTATGTAATGTAAATGAGCTTAACAGCACTGTGCATCAAAAGCCTACTGATTTGTTTTCAGTATTAATACAATTTATCTCATCAACTATGTAATAAACACATTTTTGAAGGAGACTGATGGCCCAGCTGCTAAAGGTGTAAAGCGAACCCATGGTCTGGACAGTTGAAGAACAAATGACTCAGTTCCCATATCGGCATGCTCAATATATCAAAAGAATCGAATTATAAATGACCTTTAGAGAGAGTCTTCAATAAGCCAATAACAGTATACTTTCCTCAATACACAACCACACTAACAAATGTACAAGTAAGATAAATTGTTACAGCTTGTGCTCAACCTTGGGAATTTGACTTACACCTTTTGAATGCTTTATTTATTCATTCGGTGGGAAAAGGCTCGATGGCTTATCTTACTGGCATTTCATGCTACATTAAAAATATTCCTGACAGATGCTATACATGGACTCTCTATAGCTACTTATTCAGCATTTGAGCTTATATTAGGTGTATAAAAAATATACAGTAGAATGAAGGATGCACTGGAAATGATTTTGCATATTAAATGATTCTCAATATGAAACACTGTTCTTTATTTTGTAGCACAAATATTCCCAAAGATTATCCAATCCCATTTTGCAAAAACACAAAATGTAGTGCGGGACTTTGAATCCAGACAGTGAAAAATCTAATTATATCACTATGTCACTTGTACTTCTTTAAATGACATTTTACCTCCCTGTCCAGCTGCTAAAATAACATGGTGAATGTTCCATCTGTTGATATGCCGCTGTGTTTTCAATGATAGACAGATGTGAACTCTATACACCCTCTGAACCTGTGGGAACTTTGGAAAAACATCATGCCGGTAGGTGCCAGGGAGCAGACAGCTGTCAGATGATAGCAATGCATTCCAAGTAACCTCTCAGTCAATGAGGAGGACAACAATGTAAGCTGAGTTGACCCACTGGTAAACCTGTCAGATGATATATAACTTTTTGAAGCTCTACAGATTCAATTGAGCTTCAAAACTTAGTTTTGCTTCTTAATCCTTTATTTTTAAGTATACTCATGCCTCCCAATGGGAATGTCAGATGATTTAAAAAGACAAGTAAAGAAAAAAAGCGAAAGAAAAAAGCATTTTCTCACTTCTACGATACACATTCCTTATAAAGCTTAATATAATATGATGATAACATCTGGATTATTGGAATTCATTTCACTTGTCTAAGCAAAAACTCCCTGGAATGTCTGCAGGTTGTTCAGAACGCTGCTGTGAAGCTACTGACTAGATCTTCTACTTTCATACTTTCATGTCACACCATTGTTGATCGAGCTGCACTGGCTCCCTATTGAATTCAGAGTCCATTTCAAGATTCTGGTTCTGACTTCATGGACAAGCACTAGCTTACATCATTGAACTTTTACAGCCAACAGGTCCTTGAGGTCTTGTGATCAGGGCCTAATTACTGTACATCACGCAAGGCTGGAAACTAAAGGAGACAGAGCTTTTTCCACAGTTGTCCCCAGACTCTGGGACTCTCTCTGAGCTTGAGATCTGTGGACTCAGTAGTCTTGTCAAAGAAACAACTCATCCTGCATAGAGCTCAGTCTTTTTTATGCTGTTTTTTGTTGTTGTTGTGAAACATTTTATGATCCTAGTCTTGAAATATAATTTTACTTATTTGCTTGCAAAATTAATAAAAAGCAAGCAAACTAACTTAAACTGTTAGGATTTTGTTAATTAAAAACTGTCAAGTTAAAGAATGGAACTCAATATAAAGCAGAGCACCCTCTTTTCTTACAGATGCCATAGCAAGCATGCTATAACATACTAGTAGGAAATTCAAAGGCACAACAGCTGAACTGAATTCAGTTGTCAGCAGTCAAGTTCAGTAGAGGAACCTTAAGGCAGGCTTGGCAGTTGTAAAAGCTAGAGGCAATGCTCTCTGATGAGAGAGAGATGAAAAAGAGGTTTCCTCTCATCATGCCTTCATCACCATAGTATTGGAGGATGCCAAGAGAAGCTAAGAATTATGGCAGCTAAAGCGAGAGTAAATCTTCAAGACCTGTTCTCTCTCCCGTTCCCAGGCTTGACTAATAATTTCTGTTACCCCAGGCGGAAGGTTTGTGCACATCTGTGCACATGCTGGCTGGGGCAAAATGTATGTGGCCTTGTATTCTGTAAGCCCAGGGAGGAATCGAATTAGGAATGAGATGCCTTGCTTGGATGAAGAAGGATAAATCGCCATTATACATCAGCAGCTGAAATAGAAATGACACACAGCAAATTTCTTATCATCTGATGGCCTAAAAGCAAAAGCTTACCCTCAACCCATCATCATGTAATAAATCGCAGTGTAAGCTAAGCTCAACATCACTGTTACTTGTGATGTTGAGCTTAGTGCACAAGAGCATAGTACCAAATTAAATAAAAACTTTTTTACAAATATGCCAAATTTGGCATGCACAGGTATAGTTTTTCTTTAATCCTTAGAGCAACAGTAATTGAATGTTGTATTCAATGACAGAAGGCAGAAACAGGAGAGAGTGAAGAATAGAGTGAAGAATATTTAGGCTTCAGATGCAAACAGGGTTGATCAACTGAGTGAAATCTATATGTCAATAGAGGAAGCAAGCAAGCATTTAAACATTTTGTTATACTTAAAGTACAATCAGCAGTGATGCTGATAGATGCAAATGCGACTTGCAAATTCAAATATAAATATTTAACTTGAAAAAACATTACATTACTGCTTAGGGCTGTTTATTTGTATTGTTGCTGAACCCGATCATCCCCCTTCCCACCACCATCTGTCAAACACTGGCTGGCAGAGAGTGGGCTAAGTATTTCAGGGATCTACAGTATGAGCAGTTTTTATGAGGAAGACTCTGAGTTCTTAGCTTTAGAAACTATCTAGCACAGTCTATTTTATATTCCATTGAGTTACATATAAGAGTAATTTAATACACTTGTTTCCTCAGATTTAAGAAGCATCTGTTCAAATAGCACTCATCAGTCATTGATTTCTTAGAACAAGATGACAGAATTTTATGCAACCTTTCATATTCCAACAAACAATTTGTTCATAATAATGGCTCATTAACTTATAGTTATGACTTACAGCAACGTGAATGTTTTCTGCAAATTATTGATGTCAACAGTTCGCTTGAGTTATTAATTTATGTATTAATTCTTGAAGAAATCACCTGGTGATATAACAGTAGGCAATTGTGCAACTGGATGACCTGGGTTCAAACGCAAGCAAGCAGAGTAGGCAGGAGGCAGTGTTAGCCTAGAGCAGGGGTCACTAACAGGCGGACCGGGGTCCGAGTCCCGACCCAGTCGCCATCCTATATGGACCCGGACCTATAGTTAACAAAATATTAAATTATATTTAATTTTGACGGGGCGATTCAATTTTAAGCGGTAACGTTACATTGTATTAGACCAGGGAACATACAAACCAATTGTGTGCGAGTTAAGCCACCCACGTGACACTACTTAGCCAATCACATCTGCGCATTCAAGGCGATCGCAACGCTGAGTGCAGACACAGACAGACAGAGGAAAGAGACGGTGAGAGGCGAATGACAAGCGAGACGATTAACGATACAGTGAGACAAGACGTGAGTGGGAGTCACAAGAAGTAAAACAACTATGGCGCTTTCAAAAAAGAGAAAAGTAGACACCGAAAATAGAACTTTCAAGACTGAATGGACCGCATATATGTTCATTCTTCTGGCCGCAAGCAGCAAACCAGTGTGTCTCATATGTTCAGAAACCGTGGCACTGATTAAAAGTGGCAATGTCAAACGCCACTATGAGACAAAGCACAAAGCTTTTGAACAATCATACCCACCCAAGTCTGAACTTAGGTCCCAGAAAATTAGCAGTCTCAGAGCCCAATATGATCAATCCACAAGGATCTTAACCAGTTCTTTCACTGCCCAACAATGTGCTCATGAATGTTCCCTCAGAGTTGCTTGGATTTTAGGTCAACACAAAAAGCCCTTTGCAGATGCAGGTGTTGTCAAAGAGTGCATGAGTGCAGTAGCAGAAACATTACTTGAGGGTAAACAAAAAGAAGAGCTTTGTGACAAAATAAAGCAAATACCTATGTCAGCATCAACAGCCACAAAGAGAAGTGAAATATTAGCTCAGGATGTGCTATCCCAGCTGGAAGAAGCTATTCATAAGACACCATGTGTAGGCTTGGCTGTAGATGAGTCCACTGTTGTGTCTGACAATGCTCAGCTGTTAGTTTATGTAAGGTTCTTCAACAATGATAAGAAAGAGTTCTGTGAAGACCTGCTAGGTGTAACTTCTCTTCACAGCACTACAAGAGGAGAGGATATTTACCTGGCCATTAAGGAAATGTTAACAAAGCGAGGAATAGAGCCAAACCAAGTGGTTTCAATAACCACAGATGGAGCCCCTGCTATGATGGGGAGAGAGAAAGGAGCTGTAGCAAGAATGAAAGAGGACAATCCCGAGCTAATCTCTTACCATTGCATTATTCATCAGTCAGTGTTATGCTCCACCCTGTCAGATGAGTATGCTGAGGTGATGAAAACAATGATGAAAATGATAAATTTTCTCAGGGCATCTTCTTCTTGTCAGCATCGCATGCTCAGAGAATTTCTCAGAGAAGTTGATGCACACGCTGATGATCTTCTGCTTCACAACAATGTGAGATGGCTTAGCAAAGGCAGGGCATTGGAGCGATTTTGGTCCATCAGAAGTGAAGTAGCAGCTTTCTTGGAAGAGCTGGAAAGTCAAAAAGCAACAAACTTTTCTCTCTTTTTAAATGATGGGAAAAACATGGATATTGTGGCCTTTTTGGTTGATATCACTTCACACCTGAATGAACTGAATTTGAAGCTGCAGGGCAAGGACAATTCAATTTGTGAACTGATGACAGCTGTCCGCTGCTTTCAGAGGAAACTTGAAGTGTTCAAAGAAGACCTGCAAGGAGACTATGCACACTTGCACACCCATTAGCCATCACTGATGTCAGAGGGTTCTCAAAGGAAGTCACACAGCACTTCAAGTGGGCAAATGCTGGGCCTCTTCAAATGCAACTAATTGATCTCCAAGCAGATGTGGCCCTGAAAGAGCAGTTTGGAAGAACTGAACCTGCCACTTTCTGGTTCCAAATGGTCTCTGAGACAGCTTTCCCAAATCTGAGGAAAGTAGCCCTGTACATCTTGACCATGTTTGGTTCCACATACAGCTGTGAGGCAGCTTTCTCCACAATGAACATAATAAAAACTAAATATCGTTCCAGGCTCACCAATGAGCACCTACACATGTGTATGAGAATGGCCCTGACACCATTCCAGCCCAGATTTAAAATCCTAGTAGAGCAAACTAAAGCTCCATTCTCTCACTGAACAACAGAAAGTGGGGAAGTGGAATATAAGGGGGTGAAAGAAAGAGAAACTGTAAAATTGTTAAAATGTTTTGATGTTATCTGTTGAAAATGTATTGAGACTGTTAAGTCGAGATGTGAAATGTAAAGAAAAAGGGAAACTTTTTTTTCTGAAATTAAGCACTTTGTTTTAAGATGCACAATTTAGCCATTTTATTTATTTTCTCTAATTCATTTTAAACAGCAGCCCTATATCTAATGTAGGCCTACTGTGTGTTTCAGTGTTAACAATAAATTTTGTTGAAATGTTTTTAACTTGTATTTTCATTGATTTGACAGTCTATTGTTCATTCGTTCAGATATAAATTAAAAAAACAAAAGGTTGCTTCTCTATCACAATTATAACGTAAGTTAGACATTATGATGTCCCGGACCTCTGCTTGAGAAGATTTTCTCCAACTGGACCTCCTCAAATTTTAGTTTAATACCCCTGGCCTAGAGATTAAAAATAGAAACTTGTTCAAAGGTCGTCTTGGGGTGACTGAGAAAACGTGGGCTGAGTGAGTGCTTGACTAAGTCAACCTCGGGCAAGTGCTCCGGTTGCATTAATGTCACCTTTACCTTCAGTAGTCAGCATTAGACAACATTTGGTAGTACTAGGAAGTATAAAGTATATTTTGTACTTTTCTGTTTGTTTGTTTGTTTGCTTGATAGCTTTCCTGACTGGCAAAGTTTTGGCAAAGTCTCTAACTATTTCATACTCTCTGTCCTCTGGAGTGTAAACAACAATGAGAAATTATAAGTTTTGAATGCATCCTTTAGGGTCTACACACCCTGCAGTTGTCTTATTTGACAGTTCTTCTTTAGAGATTTTACTGATGTAATCACTAAACTGCATTTAAGATTTCTGGTCTTATTTCTCTCTAAAACAATATTTTACTGAATTTTTCCACATGTAAAAAACAACAAACATACCCTTCTGGCAAATTTCAGAGTTCAAGCAAGCTCCTGCCTGAACATATTAACACTCCACTGTATCTAAATCTTTTCTCTTCTGCTGAATGTTCTGCCATCTGCCTCTGCCTCTCTCTTTGGACTGTATGCTTCTTTTCTGAGAAATGATAGGAGACCATTCATCACCTGTTCTAATTAAACATGCCCTCCTAGGGAAGCAGCGGCAGCCGCAGGGGAAAAGAGACAAGAGAAGGAGATAGATTGCCATTGGAAAGATGAAAAAAGACAGAGAGAGAGAGAGAGGGAAGAATGACACTGGCAAAGCAGAGAGAGTCACTGTGATAGAGAGCACAGGGAGGATGTGAAAAAGATGTGGTGGCTATAAGTCAGGTCTCCCTGCCAGATGGGCTGAGCCCCCTACCTGGGTAATAAGAAGAGTGACTCCCTCGTCAGGACGCCTGACAGCCCTGTCTTAGTCCATTTCTTTAACAACATGCGGTCCTTTTTCCATTCCACTGGAGACTGATGGAAGTTGTGCGTCACAGCAACTGCAGCTTCAGGCTGGTAGGACTGCACAACAGGGCTGAGATTGATTCCAGTAGTACTTCTTGATTCCTGACCCCTTTTCCTCACTGACAGATCAGTTAGATTATCCTGACAATGATGGTGCTTGATCCCCCTTAATGTGAATTTATACCTGTGGCACTCCGTTTCTGTGCAAGGTAAAGTAAAGAAAAAAATGACATTATTTGTCAAGTTACAGGACACCTGAAGTTCAGCAACTGTCTTCAAACAGGATTCCTATGAAATGGACTGTACAGCATTAGGTTGCAAGTGTGAATATTTGAAAATGTCACAGCATAGTAATAAAAATAGTGAAGTTTAGTAACAAAGACTGTTGTTTGTGATCACCTTATATCACCTAAAATCCATCAAAGCATTCTTCATAAGTTACTATGGTATTTTAATGGTAAATATTATGTGTCACTCTGTTTTAGTTTGATGTTTATCATTACTGCATGAACTCCCACATTTCATACATTGACCACAATGTTGTGTTACAGGAAACGACAGCTGAAAGTGGAAACAGTTAGGCCTTTTCCCTAGATACAGCATTAAGTCTGCATTCTGTGGCTTTACTCAGTTAATTTGGTTTGAATGCACGACAAGGACTATTAAATATGTCAAGCTGACCGACCTTTATTCAATGGCACAAATATTAAATATATCACTCTTTCCTGCAATGTATTACACAAACTGACTGGGGGAGCGGGAGGTGAGAAAATATAAATCTACAACAATATGAAAACTGAAACAGCCAACAACCTAAAATGAACAGCTCTGTGGTTTCTTGTTTCAGAGGACTAAACTATGACTCAAACAATGGCATTCCAGCTTAAAACACACAGTTAAGTCTTCAACCCTTCAAAATGACATGTTAAAATGACATAAAATCCACATTAGAAACTGGTTTCTTGAACATGACAGTGGGTTTACTGTACTCCAATGGCCTCAGCATCATAATATTTCAATGTCAAGAGACCATTTTTAAGGAAGGGAAACCAGGAGAAAGGTACTGTGTATGCCAAATTGCAAAAAAACTGCACTAAAAGTCAGTGCCAAAGGGGTTTTGGAGTAATGAATCCAAATGTGAAATATTTGCTATTTACACTATGTATCGAGGAGGTTGGGAGAGCAGCCCAGCAGTGGCTCTGAGTGCAGAAAAATACCATCAGATTTCAATGCACCATGCAATGCCATCTGAAAAAGCACCTGATTGGCAACAGTTTAATTTTTCAGCATGACAATGCACACTGCCAATGCAGTAAAAGCATACCTGGATAGAAGAACACACAATGGCTTCCCCAGAGCCCAGACTTCAACATTTTTGAAGCAACACAAAATCATCTTGACAGATAAGAGAACATAAAGGCAGCCAACATCCAAAAAAAAAAAAAGCTTTGGAAGATGAATGCCCTTCAAGAAGCCTGAAGAACGATTATTGAAGGCTATTTAAAGAAATTACAAGAAAGCTTGCCTAGAGTTATTCCGTCTGTGATAGAAAATACAGTAAAATTGGTCATACTGACTACTGACTTTCTATATGACAAGCAGGTTAATGCAGATTACTATAGAATTATTAGATTTTTCATGTACTGCCTGATGTTGTTTGCAGTGATGACACGGATAGAATTTCTTAGTAAGATTTAGATATATAAGGAACACTGATATTTTCATTTGACTCGATACAGGCTACTAATTTGGTTCAGACATTTTAATTTGTAATTACCATTCCCTCCATTAACAATTCGGCTCCCAGTATCCCCAAATCAAAGAATCCGTTTATTTAGCAGCTTAATTTATGACCATATACTTGGAAACATAATGACATTTATGTCACTCAGATCTATACTCTGTCATTAGCGTTCATAACTTGGAGTGATTTGCAGTTTTGAAATCTTAGTGGAAATTGTCTGCAAAACTGAGCACACACAGCACAGTACACAGCTGTTCGTGGAAGACAAGAATACATTTTACCAGCTACATATCAGCACTTAGTCTTAACTAAACATACTGACATTCTTAAAAATTGATAAATTGTTACTTATAAATCATTTCAAGAACAATTTATATTTTGTCAACCTGTTGGCATGGCAAGCACTATGTATCTAAAAATGTCTAATATTCATACTGTGGTGTTTTGGCTTGTTGGGCTTTGGAGCCTGTTTTTCTTTGCTGCTCTAACCTTTTTGCCTGTGAGTCTCAAGTGAGGTTGCTGGGCTGGTTCCTGTCCCTGAGTCACCCCCAGAGGCTCCCGCTGGTCCCATCCATCCTACACCTGCTTCACATTTGGTAATCAAGTGCTGTGTATATCAAAGCTGGAGGTTCTCTGCCAGATTGTCTTCACCATTATGGTCCGTGCTCCAAGCTTTCTCTGAAACCTTCACCCTGAACAAACAAAACAAACAAAAGAAAAACTCACATGCTGCCTGTGTGCCTCCACAAATCTCAAAGCTTGCCTTCTTTATCACCGATTCTCTGTAACCTGTCAAAAGAAGCTGCCCATTCTATTTCTGTTGCTTTCACTAGCAGGTCCGCTCTTATACAACACATAGCTACCATGTGTAACCCTTTTTTCTGTAGAACTTCCCCACCTCCAACCCACTGGTTAATCGTAATTCACTTTGTGTCAGTAAACTTCTTAAATTTGCTGTCACTCAAGATCAAGTTTAAGTTGACAGTTTAAGACTTTATGTAAAGGGTAATGTAAAGTCATCCATTCCCCCCTTATTATTGAGTCAAAGCACATCATGAAACTGGTTTATTACAGTTTTATTTCAACAGCTGCACTGAGGGAGAAAACCAAAGACTGCCACTGAAAATAGACACCGTCTCCACCCCCTCCCTCTGAATTGATATTAAAAATAGTCCACAGTATTAGAAAAAGAGGGGACAAAAGCTGACAAACTGTGGCTGAATTGCTGATTGCAGCAGACATAATAATAAAAGCTCAGTGCTCAGAGTTTGAATCAAGTGTGTGAAAAAGAAGGGACCCGAAGCAAAGTGGACATGCTTGTTATAATTTCCGACCAACATTGACTCTTCAGGCTTGTAGTTTCTAGATTGATTCATTGCAATCTAAAATGTTCTTTTTGTGTAGAGTTTAGCATGCATCAGAATGACTAATTTCAGTGAGTGACCTTTTGAATAGACACATTTATTCATCACCGGGCCATAGTGTTAATTGTCTTCTGTTCTGACTTAGAGACGCCTCCTCAATATAACAAATAGACAGTCTGCTCCTGTGGGGGAGTTGTGAGGCAGAGTGTGAAATTAATACTCCTGCCTTTGCAGTGCAATAAATAAAGTCTTTAGTTTATCAAGGGAGAGCACCCTCCTACTTGCATACCATTACAGGTACCGACATGGTTAAAAAGGCCATGTTTATTATTTCACACTTAACTGGAAATGTGAAAATGATTCACCACAATTTCACTCTATCATCTGAAAAGAACGAAATTATAGAAAAGGCCAATATTGTTGGCATGCTTAGCATGTCAAAGCAACACACAATCAACTGCAGGAAATACAACTACAGATTTAGTAAGAAAAAGCATAGCGTATGAGTACAGATGATACAGATGATCTATACAGCCCAAATTCCAAAGAAGATTGGATTCTACTATTTCATGAAAAAAAAAAATTTTAGCTCATTTTGAATTTGGTGACTGTAACACTTCCCAAAAAGTTGAGATCTTGTTTACAACAGTGTAGGATCCCCTCTTTTTCTGTTTTCATTCACATTTTCAAGAGCATCCCAATAGTCTTGTAATTTCGGTTGTAGTAAAAAAGTGGTTACTAGGAATATTTATTTAAGGCAAACATTACGAAGTAGTTTTGTTTTTAAATGTTACTGTTAACTGTTTTATATAAATGTAATGAGAATATGTGCAACAGTAACATCATCATTTTCCTAGAAGAATCTGCTGACTGAAAAATCAAATAGAGTTATGTAAGGACGGGCCAAGAGGTTTCCTTAATTGGTATTATTTCTTAATTTATCTATGTGGATACTTAGTTATCTTTAAAGGCTAGGGCACTGACAATTTTCCAAATGTCAGTTCCACCAACTATTGTCCCATCTGACTCACACATTTGTTTCCTTGGGGGATAAGCTCCAGTTGCTCACACATGATACTTCCATCACAGGCAGCTGCACAAGTGTCAAGGGACACAGTAGTGATAAAGATACAGCAATGTAAAATTAATGCAGGGCAGCAAAGGAGTGCTGGCAGGAATAAAGATGTTAGTGTTGCAACCCAGTGAGAAGGTGTGTACAATAAGTCACCTTTATAAGAAGAAATGACAGAAGGATGTAAAAATCTGATGACATAATGTAATTCTTACAGCCTTTAATTCCCCACATTGGGAGTCAAGCAAAAAAACAGCAGTCATTTAATAATGAAGAAAATACCCTTTTCACTGCAAACATTTTATAGTAGAACAAGCACAGATAACTGATAACAAATGGCTGCATAACGTATACGTGACCACTATACCAGCTATTGTCATTGCTCCGTGACTGACATGGCCTATGGGATCCATAATGGAATTCAGCCCTTTTTTTGAGCTTAATAATTACATATGTGCTTTTCCTGAAATGGCAAATCAAAATGCTCTCTGTGAAAAAAAGATAAATTAGTTTTAAGTTTTAATGCAGCATTTTCTGAGAGAGTCTTGGGAGAATCTCAGAGTGAGAACATCTTGTTTACCTGTTATGACATATTTGACGTTGATATACTACCTTGAAACATGGTAATACAACATATTGTTCTTCTTATCTTTTTCACTAATGCTCAGGCTTTTGGATATCTATAAATAAAACTTTCAATTTATCTGGTCAATTTAAATTCGTTTAGTAGGTTCTTCCATTCAGATATGAAAAGGCTCAATCTTTCAAAATAAATAATGTCTTTAACTAATGAATTTATGATTCAATTGATTAAACATGACAAGACCTATAATTTAAAAAAAAAATTTCAAGTAAAAAAAAAGAAAAATCTATTTTGGAATATTGTATTTTGGTTTAGGTATATGTCAGTCTGGTGTATATCTCCTGTATGGGATTTTTGTTTTGCATCAAAGCAAGTGTCTTTATTCTCTCAAAACAGTGGAAACATTAGGCCCAAATCAAAAATCTGATATTATTTATTTATCAGATTTATTTATTTATTTTTTAAAAATGCGCTGGCCAGCTCAGCGATGCCTAAACACCTAAAAGACCACACAGCATAACTAACATGCATGATAACGTCTAACCAAATCAAGAACACTCTCATGGAGATAGTGTTCTCGTTGTCAAAGTCTACAATTAAGAAATACCTTTATGAACATAAATGCAAAAGTCTTGATGCAATCATCCAGGTAAGGAAGTCCCAAAAACTTGATTTTGTTCATCTGGACGTAGTATTTTCAGTAGAAGAAACGTTTTGTCACTTGGATGAGTCTGGCTAGAGAAGTCACATGAATGAGTGACAAAACAGAATTAATTTTTGGGGATAAATGCAAAGCTTTTACAACAAGGTGCAAACCTATGGTTACACTAAAACACAGGAAGACCAGATTAGACTTTGCCAGGAAACATGTAATACAGCCTGTATAGTTATAAAAAATAAAATAAAATAAAAACTTTGGACAGATGAAACAAAGATCAAGAAGTACCAGAATGATAGGTATGGAGAAAGAGAAAGGTATGGAGAAGGAGCGAATCAACTCGTGATTTTAAGCATATTACATTATCTGTCAAATGTGGTGGAGCCAATGTTTTAGGGAACAGGCATACATGGCTGTCAGTGGAACTGAGCCATCTGTGTTTAATGATGTTGTGATTGCTGATGGAATTAGCAGGATGTAAAACGAAAGAAACAGCACCGATGACCCATAGCATTACCCCAAAAGCAGTTCATACCAGTTTTTCAACATGGGATATTCTTAAACACCCAATTAAGTCACCTGATCTCAACCTATTAGAGCATGCTTCTCAGTTATTGAAGAGAAAACTGACACCATGCACTAAAGGCCTCGTAGAGCATGTATGGGTTCTAGATTTCAGGCAGACAATGACTGCAAACGATTTTCATCCAAGTACTAAAACCATAGCTTGTATTTAAAAAAATATGCTTGTCCCATTACTTCTGAATATCTGTAAATGAAATAGTGTACATAACAATAATAATTCACAACCATCAATTCATTCGCTTATCCTTTTTCAGGGTCGCAGGGGGCGCTGGAGCCTATCCCAGCTGTCATAGGGCGAGAGGCGGGGTACACCCTGGACATGTTGCCAGTCTGGTCGGGCTAACACACAGAGACAGACAACCATTCGCACTCACATTCACACCTATGGGCAATTTAGACTAATCAATTAACCTATCCCCACAAACTGCATGTCTTTGGACGGTGGGAGGAAGCCAGAGTGCCCGGAGGGAACCCACGCAAACACAGGGAGAACATGCAAACTCCACATAGAAAGACCCCGGCCTGATGGTGGAACTGAACTCAGGCCCTCCTTGCTGTGTGGCAACAGTGCTAACCACCGTGCCACCGTGCTGCCTTAATTCATAACCAGTTAATGCAAAATCAAAACTCCTTTAATATCGCATCTGCACTTGATGAGATATTTATGTTTGATTTAAAATCCACTGTGATAGTGTACATAGGTGTTTCTTTGTCCAACACATTATGGACTGAATTGTATTCCTGAGAGTGTCTGTATAATCCTTTTCATTAATTTAACAGAACAAGCAGGATTGAATGTGCGCGTGAATGGAATAAAAGTACATCCCTAGACAGAAATCCACCGGTAAAAGCATAATCACTGAATGGTTGGTAAAAATAAATTCAACAAATTGCTGGTTGTTGGTGGTGTTTAAGTTTGTAACTCCACATGATGGAACAGGAATTGCTCCCTGATATCCCAGTATCATTTTCTGACATATCCTGGCATGCCAAACAGAACCAAAAAGTGAAGCAATAGGCTGACCTTGGAGTACCATTTGTTGATTTAGTGAGATACACTCTGAAGCAGCTGTCAATACAGTGCCTCTAAACGATTGATTTAATGTCTGTTCATAAATCATCATAAATGTCAATGATGGATTTACTTTATGGACACTCTTAATTTTTCCTCTAAATGAATCCTGTGTTTATGTTGTTTGCATTTGTATTGTCTAGAATGATCTCTGGTT
Source organism: Simochromis diagramma (assembly GCF_900408965.1). Taxonomy (NCBI): domain Eukaryota; kingdom Metazoa; phylum Chordata; class Actinopteri; order Cichliformes; family Cichlidae; genus Simochromis; species Simochromis diagramma. The sequence continues at coordinate 11,952,295 of NW_024386831.1, forward strand.
AAGATTTATGCTCTCTGTTACACATAAAAGTGTGGAAGCTTTAGCCTTGTATCTCTTGGTATACTGGATAGCTAGATTTTGATCTTATCTCTGATATCCACTCTGTCACTGTTCAGTGCTTTCATGCTTACCATCCAAGAGAACATTTTATTCTCATGGTGCAAACAGTAGTTCATCCTCAAGACAAAGGTATGTAAATATTCATCCAATAATGTTTCTTCATTAGCGGTCTGTTGACTGTCTCCTAGAGTGTGAGAATTTCAGAACTGTAGTCTATTCCACCTTCCTGTCCTATCAGTTATTTCAACTTGGTCTCCTGGCCATAACGAGCTTCCATATTCACCATCCACCCTTTGAAATGCAGACTACCTATTCCACAACTTGCTTTACATTCCTGCTTCACATATAACATTTTCAGGATCCGGTATATGCTGTCAAAGCAAGGAACATACTGTGCATTGTGAAATAGATTTCCCAACACCAACTGTGTAAGAAGGGATTGAAACCAGTGAAATATCTCCAGGTTGCAATTAAGTCATGACAAGCAAATCACACATGCTATCATTCCCTGTGGAGTAGTGGTGAAAACATCTGTGATTAAATCCTTTCACAGTTTTGATTTGGTTTTAATTTCACGTTCACAATGCACACAAAATCAGGTGTCTGTGTATTTGGCAGCCCCAATATTACACCAGCCCTTATTTTGGGTGCGTACTAAGGGGAAAAAAACTATTCAAAGATAGTTAGACTTTGGCTCGTAATACACAGTTTATATATTTTTTTTATCTTATTTTGACCAAATTAACACTGACTAATTTCCTTTCATGATCTTTTTATTATTTAAAATGTCATTAGTCTCCTAAATCCCAGTCTAATTAAGGCTTAAGAAAATGTAATGAAATCCAATTTGACAATGTCGCACTGGTTTCCCACACCATGTCTAATGATCCATTGCCTGTCCAATACAGAAGGAGAGGAGCTGGAGGGAGAGAATGAGAGAGAAGGCCTCATCGCATCAGCATATCTTTAGTCCTCTGTCGGCAGTGTGCCTGCCTGGGTTATTAAATGAATCTCTTATAATCAGACAAAACTATTTTACACAGGCACAGCAGTGACATAAGCCCAGCTGTATCCCTGTCTGATGCTGACATATTTGATGCGTTGCCTTCATTGCCATGGAAAAAAAACATCCCTAAACACATTATCTGTAAATTAACAACTATACTATGCAATATTTCATTTTATGTAGGCATTACCTTTTAATGTGTTTTAATTCCAGAAGTCATAAATTACTCTTAAAGAGAATTTTTAAGTGAAATCTAAAACAATTAAACCTTTAGATTATTCAAAAGTGTTAATCATGCCAGAATTATCAAATTTGCTCTTCTTCATTTATACACCAGCCAGACTTTTGTGGTACCTTGTTGTTAAATCTAGGTTAAAAAAAGAGGTGTGATGATAAGTAAGGAGCAGTATGGCTTCATGAGAAAGAGCACCAAAGAATGCTTACCGGGAGATTGTTGATGGAAAAGCATAGAGAAGATCAGAAGGAGTTGTGCTGTGTCTCTGTGGATCTAGTGAAAACGTATGATAGGATGCCAAGAGAGAAACTGTAAGAGGAAGTTAAGAGTGGCACAGAACTATGTGATGATGGTTGCAGACGTGTATGAGGACAACGAGACAGTGATGAGGTGTGCAGTAGGAGTGAAAGACGGCTTGAAGGTAGGGGTGGGATTACATCAGTAATTGGCTCTGAGCACCTTCTTGTGGCAGTGGTGATGGACAGGTTGACTGATGAGGTCAGGCAGGATTCTCCATGGACTACGATGCTTGCAGATGACATTCTGATCTGTAGTGAAAGTAGGGAGCAGGTGGAAGAGAGCCTGAAGAGGTGGAGGTATGCTCTGGAGAGAAGAGGAATGAGCCAGTTGACATAGGACAGAATACATGTGTGAATAAGAGGCAGACATACAGGAAGGTGAATGTGGAGGGAGTGGAATAGTGAGGGTTAAGGAAACGGCTAAAAGAAGAAGAAAGAGCTCCACTCGTACATTCAGCACGTTATCACTACAGAAGCCATCAAACATTGTGCAAATGGCGGTGGAATGTTTTCTTGAAAAGCCTCAAATAAGAATGCACTTTAAAAAAAAAAAAATCATACCACTATGGGGGTATCACTGATAAATTTTGATAGTGTGGTAATTGATGCACCTCCAAAAATGTGTTTGAAAAAGCATTGGGCTGTTAAGAAAAATGAAAATGCATCCTAAGACATCATGAAGACCCTGGAAAGGCTCATCCTGGACCAGCTGCGACCCATAGTAAGACCACACCTGGATCCCCTTCAGTTCGCTTATCAGCCTCGTCTTGGAACTGAGGACGCCATCATCTACCTGCTCAATCGTGTCTACACCCATCTGGACCAGCCGGCGAGCACTGTGAGGGTCATGTTTTTTGACTTTTCTAGTGCTTTCAATACCATCAGGCCGACCCTCCTGGGTGATAAGTTAGCAGCGATGCAGGTGGATGCTTCTCTGGTGTCCTGGATTGTTGATTACCTGACAGGAAGACCACAATATGTACGTCTCCCACAGTGTGTGTCTGACAAGGTGATCAGCAACACAGGGGCACCACAGGGGACTGTCCTCTCCCCCTTCCTCTTCACACTCTACACCACAGACTTCTGCCACTGCACAGAGACCTGCCATCTTCAGAAGTTTTCTGATGACTCTGTGGTGGTTGGATGCATCAGCAGGGTTGATGAGACAGAGTACCGGGCTGTGGTCGACTCCTTTGTCACGTGGTGTGAGCAGAATCATCTGCAGCTCAACGTGGCAAAGACCAAGGAACTGATCGTGGACTTCAGGAAGACCAGGAAACACTTGACCCCTGTTTCAATCCAGGGGGTCAGTGTTGACATTGTGGAGGACTATAAATACCTTGGAGTACACATTGACAATAAACTGGACTGGGCTAAAAACACCACAGCACTCTACAGGAAGGGCCAGAGTCGTCTCTATTTTTTGAGGCAACTGAGGTCCTTCAACATCTGCCAGAAAATGCTGAGGATTTTCTATGAGTCTGTTGTGGCCAGTGCGATCCTCTATGCTGTTGCATGCTGGGGGAGCAGGCTGAGGGTCGCAGATGCCAATAGACTTAATAAACTAATCCGTAAGGCCAGTAATGTTGTGGGGATGGAGCTGGACTCCCTCAAGGTGGTGTCGGAGAGGCGGATGCTGTCCAAGATAAAGACAATGTTGGATAACACCTCCCACCCACTCCATGACATGCTGGTCAGTCACAGGAGCACGTTCAGTGAGAGACTAAGATTACCGAAAAGCACCACTGAACGACACAGGAAATCTTTCCTGCCTGTGGCCATCTCCCTGTACAACGCATCCACTTAACACACTGGTTATTGCTACAACTACACGTTTCTTTCCAGCTATTTATTTATGAGTGACTTATGTATGTATACAGTATATATGTATATATTGTACTATTCTTAGTTAGCGTATTGTCTGTCTTGTCTTAATGTTGGTTTATGTTGGTTTATAATGGAGCACTGTAACAAAAAAATAATTTCCCCCAGGGATCAATAAAGTATTCTGATTCTGATTCTGATTAAAACTAGAGTAGTATGTTCTCTTCTCTAACTAATTCTTCTTCTAGCTTCTCTCATTGTCTGCTAGTTGCCCTCTCAAACGGAAAACAACAACAGCAGGACACTTCATTAAATAAAATGGCAGTCAAGCTTTAAGAAACTATAAACAAATCTTTCCCCAGGTTTCTTTTTCAGGGCAGTTGCAGTAATTCTTTAGTCTTGACGATATTTCTGCTTCTCTCTGAGTCTTTTTTCTATTTAATCTTTTCCCTTCCTTTGTTCCTGAGAAATGCTCCAGCTAATCACCAGAGGGCTGAGGGCCATTTGCTTCTACTCACTAGTCTGGCCTCCCAGGATGCCCCAGATGGATCCCATTCTGGGTGTTCAATGACATCTTCCCAGCTGTCTTCTTTCTCAGCCCTCAGAAATTTTTTCTCAATCCCTCCTCTTATATCCTTGGGAGTAAACTTATTGAAGGGGCATTTTTCATTTGCTTCACTGCGAACTGAAGAGTACTCTGGTCACAGGCAAGTTGAAGTCCTGGCTTTTCTTTTCATGATGATGCAGAACCCATTCATCAAGTATTTATATCTCCCACTGATAATCATAACAGTGGAGACTGATAATTGTTGTGTTAAATTATAAAATAATAATACTAATAATAATAATGATAATAAGTTGTTTTATAGACACGGGTATATATATTTTTTATTAATGTATCTTGAGTTAAATGGCTCATAGATCATAGGCCCAGTTTTCATCTAAACAATGTAGAACACAGTACTATCAGTTTTGACATTAATCACATTAACATTGTCCTCTACTATAGTAATTATTTATTTGGTACCAAAAACTAGTGCAGTACATGCATGAAAACTACTACCCTACCAGCAATGACTGGGTTGTTCATTTTCTGCTTATCAGCCCTAGGGATAAGGCTAGAGCTGACACTGGATGTTCTCTTAACAAAGAAAAATAGACAACCACACACTCACCACCAAACAGAATTGTTCAATCAGGGTATTTGAGCAAGGAATCCTCTTTGTGTGAGGCACGAGTGCTACTGCAGAACTATACTACCCATGAATGTAAACATGATTTACAATACATTTCCGAGAACTTATACATAAATAAAACGGTGCTTTAAAATCTATGCTCCACTATTTTGGATCCAAACCAACAACAGGTCTTTAGATGCCATCCTTCCTAAATGTCATAGTGGGCTGATAGAAGTGGGGTTTAAGTAATTGTTTTCCAAAGGTACATTACAGTTCAAATTGCCTGAGTGTTTGATTGTAACAAAGAGAATGGAGGTGATAAAACCTGTTACTAAATCCTCTCTCCCTGTAAACCTCTAAGTCAAGCTGACTCACCCACTACTTTGCCTATTCCCCTGAGAGTGATATGTGTGAGCGTGGGTGGACTCATATTCACTGGGACTTTAAAATGACTGCTCTGGGTTTACTCATAATGCTGAGATGTTATTTCAAATGTAAAACAATAAAGTCACTTTATTTCCAGTTAAATGTTTGCTTCACCCAAAGTTAGGCTCACATATTTGTCCGCAAATGTATAACTTTGAACATTCATTGAGTTTGTAATGGAGAGATAAATGTATGCATTGGTGAGTTCTTAATACTATATTTTACATACAGGCTAACAATATGTGTTTGTGTGTGTTCCTGTTTCCTTAAACCTTTTATTGATTGCTAAAAAATGCTAGCAAGAGAACTGAGAATGATGATTTTTAATGTGTTGACAGTGATGAGGCAGAACTTTTAATTTGAAGTCAAAATTTTCTATTTCTGGTTTGTGTCCCACTTTCGTTATTTTACTATCGCTTATACATTAGCAGAAGTAGTCAACATCTCCCATGCAAAATCACAGTAATCTGTTAGTCCCCTCAACTATTTTCACCTGGAGACTGCCAGGAACCACTCATCAACTAGTTGGCGAATACGTATTTTTCCCTAGCAACCAGTGTCTGTTTTATAGGCCTGAGTGACTTTGGCTTAAGATGGGAAACCTAGCTACCTGATAAAGCAAAAGCACTATATTCTCTCACAATTTTGGAGAAAAAAAATCATTTTTTAAATCAATTTTTTAATTAATTAATTAATTCTTACTTGTTGTTTACTTTATATAGGTTGGTGTCATAATTTCTCATTTTCAGTTTCTTATTTGTTTAGCCTTTTACCCCAGAGGCTTTCTGAGGTTCCTGCTTGAAAGTGTCAACGTAACCAAGGATGAAACACAGACAAATATAAAAGATATTTTTCTGAGTGTCATTTTTTTTTTTTATTGCATATAACCCTTTTGAAAACATGCTGCAGTAGACCAAAAATGAAGGAAAACCATGAATCAACACATGGACGTGCGAAACAGATCAAAGTTACACCTTAAGAGATGGAAATGTGCTGGGAATGCGGTTATATCACCACCGTGGATTTTATCGAAACAAAATGGCAAAGGTAAAACAGAATTCATGCTGGGGGGGGGTTCAAATGTGAAGCATAATTTTGGTTTTCTTTGGCTTCTGGTTCAATGAATTTTGGTTGGCACGTGATGAAATTTGCAATTTTGAAATCTGAGAGATCTGTGCTTTCAGCAGAGACATTGCTTGTCTGTGTATATGCTTTTTCTTTGGGTAAACAGGAGATTCTGAACTTTGTGTTTAAATCTTTCTATGGAATCTGTTTACCTCCTCTTTAATTTTTTTTTTTTTGTTTTGGTGGTGTTTGGTGGTCATGGAAATGGTTTGTGAGCTTTTAGCTGATAGTCTGACGTTTCCGTGGATACCATACTTGTCTATATATAAATAACAAAACTCCAAAACACAAATTGGGAGTAAATGGATTTAACCTCAGCCTGTTTTATATTCTTTAATTTATGTAAAAGATCTTAAAATATGAACTTCATGATTTCATTAAAATGAAATCTGAATTTCAAAGAGCACGGATGCCAAATGTGACAATTTCCTTTTCATACCTGCAGGAAACGAAACCATCACAAACAGCACTGATCTGCCTTTCAGACTGTGAACACAGCACATAGGTTGCAAAGGAGGATACTGGGAACGACATCATGTCAAGCCTCCTTTCGATTGGAGTTGTCAGTGAGAATGAGCGATGCAAAATGCCAATGTCAAAAAGCCCTGTGTTTAGCTTGTCCGTGCTGACAGGTTAGGAAATGGAGCATGCTACCTGACCAGCATAAGAGAATTGCTGCCCTCCGGTGCTGCAGCAGTCACATCTGCGGGCCAACGATAAACAACTTTTCATGCCTTCAATCACCATGAGTATAGCCCCATTTTCTTTCTCTGTCTTTTTCTCTTTCTGATTTTCTCTTGCTTTGTGTTCCAGCAACAGAAAAATATATTAGATTTTCTAATTAAATGAGAGCTTCTACATGTGTTTGCTGGTAATTTACATTGCATGTAGAATACTCAGAGGCAATTCATTATATAGTACAATGAGTGGTTAAGTGTGTATATATATATATATATACATATATATATATATATATATATATATATATATATATATATATATATATTAGGGGTGCAACAATACACAAAATTCACGGTTCGGTTCGATACTTTGGTGTCACGGTTCGATATTTTTTCGATACAAAAAAAATGTTCATGCCTTTTTAATTTGTCATTTATTAAATTTTCACGGCACATTCCGCACCACATCTCTGTGCGTTCATCATTTGTTTGAAGCCAGCTCACCTCCTGCAACTACTTTTCCGAGAATACGTGCTTCTTTTGTGGTTCGGACTCCTTCTGACATTTCTTTGGAGGTGGAGGAACATCACAGTAATTGCTTAAAGGAGCTTGCTTCTTCGGCATCTTTAAGAGTTCTAAACAAATGTCTGTCCTCCTCCTGAAAATTTATGTATGCAAACACGCGTTGCAACTTCTTATCTTGTGCCCGTTTTTTATTTTGACAGCAAATGCGCACCTGCGGACCACTTATGAGCAGCCCTGGTTATTTCGCTTGTCATATTGCAGCCACAGAAATTCTTTTGTCCATGAAACCATAAAGCTGCACTTTCTTTTTGCCTTATAGTCAGATTTGTCATAACTTTTCCGTTTTGTGGTAAGCTTTTCTTTGGCTGTCACTTCTTCACCCTGACCTGTCTTATTTGGCTCAGCAGAACTAAAATATTGTGGCGAGCTCAGACAAGGAGGAGACGGAGGTATCGTTTGGTCTTGCTTCCCGTGAGCTAGCCAGGGAGCACAGCCGTTTATTGACATCTGCAGAAGAACACTGCTGCTAGCTAACTGCTCAGCGCGGCAACAGCACAGCAACAACAACAACACACAGGGCGCCCTCTGACCCCGGAAGGACACACCGTCGCAGCGAGAGGGCGTCACTATGGCAACATAAACAAAACATAACTGTACAAACAGAACCCCGAACAGCCCTGACCCGCTACATAGCCCCCACCTAAGGGGTCAGTCGTCCCCGACGACCCCATTACCCCACACAAAGTCCTGCAAATGTCCAGGTGCCTTCTTTTGGCGCACCGGCCGGTCACGACCGGCGGGGGGAAAGTCACTCGGGTCAGAACATGGGGTGCCACCATCATCCCACTTCTGACACCAATGTGGCGAGCTCAGACAAGGAGGAGACGGAGGTATCGTTTGGTCTTGCTTCCCGTGAGCTAGCCAGGGAGCACAGCCGTTTATTGACATCTGCAGAAGAACACTGCCGCTAGCTAACTTCTCAGCGCGGCAACAGCACAGCAACAACAACAACACACAGGGCGCCCTCTGACCCCGGAAGGACACACCGTCGCAGCGAGAGGGCGTCACCCGTCACTATGGCACATAAACAAAACATAACTGTAACAACAGACCCCGAACAGCCCTACCCGCTACAAGCCCCCACCTAAGGGGTCAGTCGTCCCCGATGACCCCATTACCCCACACAAAGTCCTGCAAATGTCCAGGTGCCTTCTTTTGGCGCACCGGCCGGTCACGACCGGCGGGGGGAAAGTCACTCGGGTCAGAACATGGGGTGCCACCATCATCCCACTTCTGACACCAATGTGGCGAGCTCAGACAAGGAGGAGACGGAGGTATCGTTTGGTCTTGCTTCCCGTGAGCTAGCCAGGGAGCACAGCCGTTTATTGACATCTGCAGAAGAACACTGCCGCTAGCTAACTGCTCAGCGCGGCAACAGCACAGCAAGAACAACAACAACACACAGGGCGCCCTCTGACCCCGGAAGGACACACCGTCGCAGCGAGAGGGCGTCACTATGGCAACATAAACAAAACATAACTGTACAAACAGAACCCCGAACAGCCCTGACCCGCTACAATATATATCCTGCTGCTTTTACACACGCACTCACATAACGCTCAGCGATTCTCTGCACGATCAACCTCTCACATGTTTAAGCTTGCTGCGGGAGACTTCACTTGTCATGTTTGCATAGTAAGCTAACGATTGATAAGACGATGTCAGAGGAATTGGTGCGCAAATTATCATCACTCACCAATCAGTGCTGTCGCTCTCTATACACAGTTCGCACGATTGCAAAGTGAAAGCAAAAAACAAGCGCAAATTCAAATGCGATTTCAATATGTCACATATTGACAGTGGCTCACCGATGCCAATGACATAATTACCCAGCTACATTTCCGAAAGAATGCAAAAGCATTGACATATATTTTTCCTTCCTATGATAGCCCGACGGGCAGGGCAGAGATAGATTTTGGTAGCCCGACTGGAAAAATCACTAGCCCCGGGACGTTGGACAGGCGATTTTGCGAGCCCTGTATCTGATTGAGGAATCACTCATCTTTGGAAAAGAGAGTTTATTACAGAGAAATGGCTCTTTCCAAAATAAAAGCTATACTATACGCTTCTTCTGGGCTATATTCTCAGCAGCATATTAAGCATATCAGGTCCCCATAAGGAGAATCATGTGCTAACGGCTGTCTAAATGACTCGGGTAAAGTTTGTAGCATGCATGTTTGTTGTTTTTGTCTGCTTCCACTTGTCTTTGCACTAGGATGATGTCGGTGTAAATGTGCAGTCATATTTGTTGTGTTCCCACTAGTGCTGTCAGCGTAAATCTCGTTGAAATGACGTTAACGCCACAACACGCAAATCTCCGTTAATGAGCTACCGCAGATCGCCAGTGCATGGGGCTGGACGGCCAACACATTAACAGCTAACTGCGCTAACACACTAGCTCCCACCCATGTAATTGAGCATTGCGTGGCACATCCAACATACTGTTTTACTTTAGTCCATGACGCGCTTACCTTCAGGGTCATACGTCACATGAAAACCAAAATAGTTCCAAACGCCAGATCTGAATGAGGGTGGGGGGAGGTTCAATTTGCCATGTTGCAAGGAGAGCTTAACTTCTGTCTCGCTAGCTTGCCCTGCGCTCAGTGAATCTGCGTTCGACTACTCCGCCTAGGCTGCACTGTCGAGCGCAGATCCACTGAGCGCTCAACACAGACAGCATCGTCAGAAGGAAAGTTGATAAAATAAATTAAAAATGTATTTTGTATTGTTCGATACATATGCGTACCGAACCGAAAGCACTGTATCGAACGGTTCAATATTGATGCGAGTATCGTTGCACCCCTAATATATATACATATATATATATATATATATATATATATATATATATATACACATATTGTTTATTTGTTTTAATTTGATTATATGCCATATGTTTAATTATGGAAGCAATGGTAACTTCTAAGCAAGCCTGGCTTGCAGAGTCAGGTCATGGTCAGGACTCTGTGAAGACCAGTCAAGTTCTTCCACACCAAACTCAATCATCCAAGTCTTTATGGACCTTGATTTGTGGTGTGCAGCTGGTGTGCAGTCACATTGAAACCCCCAACCCCAACTTTACACTTAGCATAAAGCAGTCAATTTCACTTCAGTCTTGAAATTTCCTATATAAATAAAATTGGAGTTGTTGCACAAGTGGCGTCCTGTCACGGAACCGGGATTTTGGAATTTACAAAAGTTCTGAGAGTGACAAATTCTTTTACAAATGTTTGTAGAAGCGGTCTGCATGCATGGGTTATTGATTTGGCCATGGTGAGGGTGAGTGGGGATTTTTTTAAATACTGGACTTTTTTGAAATATACAAAAATGCTTGCAGATAATTTAGAATGTTGCTGCTAAACTGCGTACTTCATCAGCTGTTATGAAATCATCCATCATCTTCTTTAATTATGTTTCTTTAGTTATTCCCTGTTGAACTTAAGATCCTCTTTAACATTCCCAGCCTTACTTACAGAGGGAGGAACAATCATGGCTATGTAGATGTGGTGGATTTTATTCAATATCAGTCTTCAGCTTGCTCTCTTAGGTTCGTTACATCACATCTACTAAATGCAGGATGAGCGAACTGCTCTGGCACTGATGCTCAGCCTAAGATTTGAAGATTTTGTGGATTCTTTGAAAAGTCAGATGTTTAGACAGTTTTGGTAGTTTAACTACACAAGTACTAAACAAGCAATGAAAAACATTCTGGAACTGTTCATACATCGTAGAATCTGCCACTTACATGAAGTTATTTTTTGGAGTCTTTCACTAATATATACCCCCACCCCTCCTGTTATACTTTTGGTTTACAACTGGCTGTTTCTCTCACCTTTTCCATCCCTGCTGCACATCCACAGGAGTATTGGTCTTCTGCTAAAATATGATTGTAGCTCTATATCCATTTATATTTCCTGACAGTACCTACTGTAATATCTCCCAAATCAAATAAATGTCATCATTCATCACAAAAGCAAGTCTCTTCTGATTCGAAAGATACAGGAAAATCCAATTTGCTTTAGCCTGACATGCATCTATCAAGACTGCTTTCTCTAACTGAACTTTAAGGTTAATGTTGGTTTTTTTTATTCTGCACTGTCTGTACTTTATTTTTCTCTAAAACATATAATTATCACATGTCAGTTAAGGCCAAGGTCAGTGTGATAATGACTGAAGAGAAAAATACTGATTTCTTCAGACAAACAAAATGTAGGAAAAACTTATTGTAGAATTTACTATGTTAATTCTTTGAATAAATCTCTACTGTAAATATGTATATATGTATATGTATATATATATATATTTAAACCCCCTACAGTGTTTAAAGAAGGACTAAACAAATTATATGGTAAGCTTTTTTCTCTGTGTAACTTTGGAGAATTTTAGAAGATAAGCATTATTATGCTGTCACACATTGCAGACACAGTATCAAAAGGTTGTGGGTTGTACTACTATGTCAGATATTTGTCTAGTAAACGGTGCAGAAGGTTAAACTTTGAATAAATAAATAACACCAAGAGCTGTTGCAACATCCAATATTTCTTTCATACATCCAAAAATTCAAATGCAAAGTGTTAAGTCACATAAATACACAACAAAAACAACCGGCCTAATAGTATAGAATTCTTTCTATTTTAGTCATATAACCCTATTATTCAAAGGTAAGCTGAACTTAACTTACAGATATTGAATGGGAAAAGAAATCATAAGAGGTTTTTAACACTGTGAAGAGCACAGAGGCATATCTGAAACAACAATCCCTCGGGATATGCAGTCATCCTCAGCTGAGTTCACCCACCCTGTTTGTTTTCACCACTGTACTGATCTCGCCAATAGTATTTCACCCATCAGAGTTCACTCCTCCAGACAGAAATACAAAAAGAAAAAATGTTTTTGGGGGTATACAGTAACTTTTGACAGAAGTAATTATCTTTATGGTAAGCCTTGAGAGGCAAGATTTTTATATGGTGTTGAGATCACGTATTCTACCCGATAACCCCAAAAAGACACAAATGGAATATATTTTCCTTTTCATTTGCTTGATATTATTCTGCCAGAACCTTAAGCCAAGTATGCAGCAGGTGTAGTACCGCTATAAGCCACATTGGAAAACAATATAGGAAAATAACACTCAAAAGGCTTTGGAAGCAAAGCTGTACAGAATGACATTTTTGCCATTTCACTGAATACCAAATGTCCCTATAAACGTATGACCTTCCTTTTATCCCAACACACTGGTACAGGTGGAGCTAGAAAATGTTCTACAGAGTTGTGCCATAGAAATTATGTAAGGCAAGGCAAGGCAAGGCAAGTTTATTTGTATAGCACAATTCAACAACAAGGTGATTCAAAGTGCTTTACAGAGACATTAGAAACAAGAACAAATAAAAAGCATGATTTAAAATTGATTAAAACAAGCAAATAAACTAACTAACTAATTAACAAACAAACAAACAACAGTATGTAAAATCAAAACAGATAAAATCAGAACAGTAGATAAAATCAGTAGTTAAATGTAAGTTTTGAAATTTAAGCTTAAAGTGTGGATTTGGTGCTTTATTCAAATGCAGCTGAGAACAGGTGAGTCTTCAACCTGGATTTAAATAAACTGAGTGTTTCAGCTGATCTGAGGCTTTCTGGGAGTTTGTTCCAGATATAAGGAGCATAAAAGCTGAATGCAGCTTCTCCGTGTCTGGTTCTGACTCTGGGAACTGATAAAAGACTGGATCCAGATGACCTGAGGGATCTGGATGGTTCATACTGGGTCAGGAGGTCATTGATGTATTTTGGTCCTAAACCATTCAGAGCTTTATAGGCCAGCATCAGAACTTTAAAGTCTATCCTCTGACGGACAGGCAGCCAGTGTAAGGACCTCAGAGCTGGACTGATGTGGTCCACTTTTTTGGTCTTAGTGAGGACTCGAGCAGCAGAGTTCTGAATGAGCTGTAGTTGTCTGACTGATTTTTTAGGTAGACCTGTAAAGATGCTGTTACAGTAATCAAGCCTACTAAAGATGAATGCATGGACTAGTTTTTCCAGGTCCTGTTGAGACATCAGATCTTTTATCCTTGATATATTCTTGAGGTGATAGTAAGCTGACTTTGTTATTGTCTTAATGTGTTTTTCTAAGTTTAGGTCTGCATCCATCACTACACCCAAATTTCTCGCCTGGTTTGTGGTTTTTAGATGTATAGATTGAAGTTCTCTGGTGACCTGTAATCGTTTTTCTTTGGCGCCAAAGACTATTACCTCAGTTTTGTTTTTGTTTAGCTGGAGAAAATTGTGGCACAACCAGTCATTGATTTCCTCAATGCATTTGCCAAGAGCCTGTACAGGGCCTCGGTCTCCTGGTGACATTGTGATATATATTTGTGTGTCATCTGCATAGCTGTGATAGTTTATTTTGTTGTTGTTTATAATCTGTGCCAGTGGGAGCATGTAGATGTTAAACAGAAGGGGTCCCAAGATGGAACCTTGGGGAACTCCACATGTGATACTTGTCTGCTCAGATGTGAAGTTACCTATTGATACAAAGTATTTCCTGTTTTCTAAGTATGTTTTGAACCAGTTTAGTACAGTTCCTGAAAGACCTGTCCAGTTCTCCAGTCGTTTGAGTAATATGTTGTGGTCAACTGTATCAAATGCTGCACTGAGATCCAGTAAAACTAGGACTGACATTTTTCCACTGTCTGTATTCAGACATATGTCATTAAACACTTTGTAAAGTTTCTGCCTTTCTTATCTCAGCCTCAGTTTGTTAATTCATTATTTTATTATTTTTAAATACATTCAAAAGTTTGAAATAGATAGTTCCCCACAAATATACATCACTAACAATGCATTCCCTATTTCAAGAGATTTTGCATGTCTGACTACTCTCTTGCCTGTCTCACGTGTCTTCAGTGGTTCTGATTATAGCCACCTCGCTGGTCATTTGAGTTGCCAGAGGAATTGAGGAGTGATGCACACCTCTCCAGTGCATGGATGCATCTCTAATTAAATACCACTCCAATGGGGACAGTCACTGAAAGATACTGCTGGTGTTTTTACTGCGTCATTATGAAATGGCTACTGTATGTCATGTGTGCATTTGTAAATGCAGATGGCAGGTGAAACCTTGGAGGCTGTATGCATTTATGCTGTGTATATTTGTGTTGCCAAACAGTATTAAAGTTGTACCAACCTTTGCATGTATTAACTATATCCTCTGCTATCAGGCATGATTTGACATACAAACAAAAGTAAAATTACAGCTATTCATTCATTTTGCATCAGTGACAACCCGTTCTCACTCCCAAAGCGTAACATTTTACGCTAGGTGACAAATCGTCAACATATTACGTTTTCGGCTACCCACCACGTTCCTAAATGACGACCTCGGAAAAAAGAGGACATATGAGAACCGTCTGGACTGAATCTACACGTTCGCTCTTTTTCTTCAAATCGCTTAGAAACACGCTATTTAACATCATTAAAGTCCTGGTTAAGGTCAGGAATAAGGTTATGGTCAGGGCTAGGGATAAGGTTAGGTTTAGGGCTGGAATACAGGGCTGGAACGTCTATTACTGCGGGAGCGTCATTGCACTGGATTCCAGCCATAACCCGCCACGTACCATAAGAACGCCGAAGGTCTCCTTTCGCGTTCCTCAGGAACGCCGCGGGACGTGACAAAACGTCGACATGTTACGCCTCGGGAGTGAGAACGCTCTGTCAGTGACGCAGGGACACTGGGAAGACTGAGCCCAAAAATGATGAACTGGCCAGTATCACAAACTCAAAAGTGAATGTAGGCCTGAAACCAACAACGATTTTAGATGACTTAGGTTAATTCAGCCCTGTAGTCAGTTGAGGTAACTCCATGGTCCAGTGGCTTTAAACAGATTCTACAGTATTCATCCTTGTGAGGAGTTCATTTTGGGCTCTTCACCTACTGTGTACAAATCAATGAAGCAGAAGGAACAGCATAAAAAAGCACTTCTAAAAATAAAGTGATGCTCTGGATTCAGGCAGAGTATGTTATGTCTAAATTCTAAGTTATAATGTCTAAGTTATTTTATAATGTAATTAAAATTAAGCAGCAGAACCGTCTCTATGATGCTTTCATCTCTAATATGCTTTTTCTGGTGTCAGAGTCAGATTACTCACTATTGTTAGAGTTTAAAGTACTTACAGTAGCCACAAAGCCCAGCAGACAATATGACATTCTGATTTTCCTAAATATTATAAAGGCTAAAATAACTGTATTTCCCAGCTACAGGGTTGATGGTGCAATCAGTGTACTGCAGTTCCTTCTGTTGTCACAGGCTCAGACAGAGGACCCAATGGTGCAGAAAGGTTCTGGGCTGATGAACAAGCACACAGCCCTCTGATTACAGCAGCTCTCTCTCTATTCAAGCCTTCGTGTCACTCTGAGACACAATTAGTCTTGACGAGCAAAGAGTCCTCTTGTGTCTGCCTTTTACCTGCTCCCATTCCTGTCCTTTAATTCAATTTACAAGCAGCAAATATGATTGCTATGTGGATTCCAGACAAAACTGATCATACCGCTCCTTTGTTGTCTTCTTGTAACTGAGTCACAGATGACTGACTATCCTCCCTTTACATGTAATAAAGATGCACATGAGATACTTTGTTATTGTCAGTCTATCACAGAACAGCAGCTCATGGGTGAAGGTTTGTCGAGTGAATATTTCATGTGCTCTTTTGCCTGCTGATTTGGCAGGATGGTAAGTTAATATTTGTAGTTATAATAGTAATAAGCAGTATAATAGCCAATGCTGCAGTTATGCACACACATACACATCTATTCTAGCTCTCTCTCATATACACACACACACACACTTATCTATCTATCTATCTACATATATATATATATATATATACATACATATATATATATATACACATATATATATATATATATATATATATATATATATATATATATATATACTAGGGGTGCAACGATACACAAAATTCACGGTTCGGTTCGGTTCGATACTTTGGTGTCACGGTTCGATATTTTTTCGATACAAAAAAAATGTTCATGCATTTTTAATTTGTCATTTATTAAAATTATAAATATATATTTTAACTCAAAAGTACAGTTTTTAAATTTAACCCTAACCCTTGTGCATGTTTTTTATTTTGACAGCGAATGCGCACCTGTGGACCACTTATGTGCAGCCCTGGTTATTTAGCTCATCATATTGCAGCCACAGAAATTCTTTTGTCCATGAAACCATAAAGCTGCACTTTCTTTTTGCCTTATAGTCTGATTTGTCATAACTTTTCCGTTTTGTGGTAAGCTTTTCTTTGGCTGTCACTTCTTCACCCTGACCTGTCTTATTTGGCTCAGCAGAACTGAAATGCTTTTACACGCTCACTCACATAAGCTCAGCGATCCTCTGCGCGATCAACCTCTCACATGTTTAAGCTTGCTGCGGGAGATTTCACTTGTCATGTTTGCATAGTAAGCTAACGATTAATAAGACGATGTCAGAGGAATTGGTGCACAAATTATCATCACTCACAGATCAGTGCTGTCGCTCTCTATACACAGTTCGCACGATTGCAAAGTGAAAGCAAAAAAACAAGCGCAAATTCAAACGCGACTTCAATATGTCACATATTGACAGTGGCTCACCGATGCCAATGACATAATTACCCAGCTACATTTCTGAAAGAATGCAAAAGCATTGACATATATTTTTCCTACAATAGCCCGACGGGCAGGGAAGAGATAGATTTTGGTAGCCCGACTGAAAAAATCGCTAGCTCCGGGACGTCGGGCTAGCGATATTGCAAGCCCTGTATCTGATTGAGGAATCACTCATCTTTGGAAAAGAGAGTTTATTACAGAGTTTGGCTCTTTCCAAAATAAAAGCTATACTATCCGCTTCTTCTGGGCTATATTCTCAGCAGCATAAGGAGAATCATGTGCTAACAGCTGTCTAAATGACTCGGCTAAAGTTAGTAGCATGCTTGTTGTTTTTGTCTTTGCACTAGGATGATGTCGGCGTAAATGTGCAGTCATATTCGTTGTGTTCCCACTAGTGCTTTCAGGTTAATCTCGTTGAAATGACCTTAACGCCACAACACGGCAAATCTCCGTTAACGAGCTACCGCCGATCGCTCCGTGCATGGGGCTACACGGCAAACACGTTAACGAGCTAACTGCGCTAACACACTAGTTCACACCAATGTAATTGAGCATTGCATGGCACATCCAACATACTGTTTTACTTTAGTCCATGACTCGCTTACCTTCACGGTCATACGTCACATGAAAACCAAAATAATTCCAAACGCCAGATCTGAATGTTGCAAGTAGAGCTTAACTTCTGTCTCGCTAGCTTGCCCTGCGCTCTTCCTTCTGACTATGCTGTCTGTGTTGAGCGCTCAGTGGATCTGCGCTCGACAGTGCAGCCTAGGCGGAGTAGTCGAACACAGATTCACTGAGCGCTCAACACAGACAGCATCGTCAGAAGGAAAATTGATAAAATAAATTACAAATGTTGTATTGTTCGATACATATGCGTACCGAACCGAAAGCACTGTATCGAACGGTTCAATATCGATACGAATATCGTTGCACCCCTAATATATACATATACATATATATATATATATATATATATACACATATATATATATATATACACACATATATATATATATATATATATATATATACATACGCAGGGGCGTGCTGGGTGTTTATATATATATATATATATTAGGGGTGCAACGATACACAAAATTCACGGTTCAGTTCGGTTCGATACTTTGGTGTCACGGTTCGATATTTTTTCGATACAAAAAAATGTTCATGCATTTTTAATTTGTCATTTATTAAAATTATAAATATATATTTTAACTCAAAAGTACAGTTTTTAAATTTAACCCTAACCCTTGTGCGTGTTTTTTATTTTGACAGCGAATGCGCACCTGCGGACCACTTATGTGCAGCCCTGGTTATTTAGCTCATCATATTGCAGCCACAGAAATTCTTTTGTCCATGAAACCATAAAGCTGCACTTTCTTTTTGCCTTATAGTCTGATTTGTCATAACTTCTCCGTTTTGTGGTAAGCTTTTCTTTGGCTGTCACTTCTTCACCCTGACCTGTCTTATTTGGCTCAGCAGAACTGAAATGCTTTTACACATGCACTCACATAAGCTCAGCGATTCTCTGCGCGATCAACCTCTCACATGTTTAAGCTTGCTGCGGGAGATTTCACTTGTCATGTTTGCATAGTAAGCTAACGATTAATAAGACGATGTCAGAGGAATTGGTGCACAAATTATCATCACTCACAGATCAGTGCTGTCGCTCTCTATACACAGTTCGCACGATTGCAAAGTGAAAGCAAAAAAACAAGCGCAAATTCAAACGCGACTTCAATATGTCACATATTGACAGTGGCTCACCGATGCCAATGACATAATTAACCAGCTACATTTCTGAAAGAATGCAAAAGCATTGACATATATTTTTCCTACAATAGCCCGACGGGCAGGGAAGAGATAGATTTTGGTAGCCCGACTGAAAAAATCGCTAGCTCCGGGACGTCGGGCTAGCGATATTGCAAGCCCTGTATCTGATTGAGGAATCACTCATCTTTGGAAAAGAGAGTTTATTACAGAGAAATGGCTCTTTCCAAAATAAAAGCTATACTATCCGCTTCTTCTGGGCTATATTCTCAGCAGCATAAGGAGAATCATGTGCTAACAGCTGTCTAAATGACTCGGCTAAAGTTAGTAGCATGCTTGCTTTTTTTTGTCTGCTTCCACTTGTCTTTGCACTAGGATGATGTCGGCGTAAATGTGCAGTCATATTCGTTGTGTTCCCACTAGTGCTTTCAGGTTAATCTCGTTGAAATGACCTTAACGCCACAACACGGCAAATCTCCGTTAACGAGCTACCGCCGATCGCTCCGTGCATGGGGCTACACGGCAAACACTTTAACGAGCTAACTGCGCTAACACACTAGTTCACACCAATGTAATTGAGCATTGCATGGCACATCCAACATACTGTTTTACTTTAGTCCATGACTCGCTTACCTTCAGTGTCATACGTCACATGAAAACCAAAATAATTCCAAACGCCAGATCTGAATGAGGTTCAATTTGCCTGTTGCAAGTAGAGCTTAACTTCTGTCTCGCTAGCTTGCCCTGCGCTCTTCCTTCTGACTATGCTGTCTGTGTTGAGCGCTCAGTGGATCTGCGCTCGACAGTGCAGCCTAGGCGGAGTAGTCGAACACAGATTCACTGAGCGCTCAACACAGACAGCATCGTCAGAAGGAAAATTGATAAAATAAATTACAAATGTTGTATTGTTCGATACATATGCGTACCGAACCGAAAGCACTGTATCGAACGGTTCAATATCGATACGAATATCGTTGCACCCCTAATATATATATATATATGTGTGTATATATAAAAACACCCAGCACGCCCCTGCGGGCGGTTTATCCTTCAAGCTCGGGTCCTCTACCAGAAGCCTGGGAGCTTGAGGGTCCTGCGCAGTACCTTAGCTGTTCCCAGGACTGCGCTCTTCTGGACAGAGATCTCCGATGTTATTCCCGGGATCTGCTGGAGCCACTCGCCTAGCTTGGGAGTCACCGCACCTAGTGCTCCAATTACCACGGGGACCACCGTTACCTTCACGCTCCACATCCTCTCGAGCTCTTCTCTGAGCCCTTATATGTATATATATATATATATATATATATATATATACATATACACATATAAAAAAAAAACAAAAAAACACCCAGCACGCCCCTGCGGGCGGTTTATCCTTCAAGCTCGGGTCCTCTACCAGAGGCCTGGGAGCTTGAGGGTCCTGCGCAGTATCTTAGCTGTTCCCAGGACTGCGCTCTTCTGGACAGAGATCTCCGATGTTATTCCCGGGATCTGCTGGAGCCACTCGCCTAGCTTGGGATATATATATATATATATATATATATATATATATATATATAGGGCTTGGTACCCAGTGTCGGAGTGTGGGGGTGATAATATCTCCCCCATACAACACATATGCAAAGGTTAGCCTGAACTTCAGGTCATGGAGGAGGTGTCATCATCCCCACCCCACGACCAGCTGATGTGTTGAAGGAGTTTAGTATTGGCGTGTATGTATTAGCAGTGTGAGCATTATGGACAATCCCTTCTGTGATCATCACCACAACCAACCAGCTGATCTACACAACAACAGCGATTATTTTTGCGATGCTTGGCTACAAGATGAACAGCCTACAAGATGACCTCTACTCTCCTTCCATGGAAAAGGAGACTAGACGCCAAGATCAATGCAGCATGGAGGGAAATTAGTCAAATATCGAGGCTGCAGAAAGGTGTTAAGATAGAGTGCCTAAGACGTAAGACAAGGAAGCCAGGAGAATGAACCACCTGTACTCCACTGAACCATCCAAGGTGTAAACTCAGTGGCAGGGCAGCAATAAGAGAACAACCCCAGCAAGACCAGACAAGAAGGATTACTGGAAGAGTATATATAACCACCAAATAATTACAGAGAGTAAGACAAGTCCTGAGGAGTCATCACATACCCTGCTAGAGTAATAAGCTGGTCAAAGGAGGAGATAGAAGCCACTGACATGAAGACAAGGAAGGTCCTTGCCATGCGCTGAGGTATCACCCCAAATCCAGCACCCTGACACTATACCATAAGTGGAAGGATGGTGGATGAGGACTATTCAGTGTCAGAACCACTATTCAGAATGAAACAACAAATACTCATGAGTACATCAGGAAGATGCCCATAACTGGTCATAAGCTTAGTGAATACCTCAGGCGGCAGAAACCCAAGAAAGAAGAGGAGCAAGAAGAGGAACAATCATGATCAGACAAACCCCTGCACAGAATGTACCACTGGCCTAATAGAAGACTTAATGATATCGAAAAGTCCTACCAGTGGCTGGACAAAGTTGGACTAAAAGACAGCACAGAGGCACTAATCATGGCAGCAGAGGAACGATCTCTAAGCACATGATTGATGGAGGCTGGTGTGGGGTGTACCACACCAAGCAACACCCCAGGTGCGGGCTGTGTAAAGAGTGGCATAGTATACAGGGACATCTGTGGCAAGTATGGCCCGGAAGTTCCAAGGTCAAAAATGGAATACTTCCCCTTGGGTGGTTAAGAATAAACAAGCTAAGATCCTGTGGGACTTCCAGATTCAGACGGAAAACTAGTGATGGCTAAGCCTACCGGATTCGGTAGTGGTGGACAAGCAGGGGATGATCCCTATTGATGTAGCTATACGAAGTGAAAGCAACATCAGGAGAAGGAACACGAGAAGCTCAAGAAATACCAAGCGCTGAGAGAGGAGCTGGAGAAGCTGGACAGGTGTGGAGGGTGAAGGCAATAGACCCATACTGGACGAGCGGCTCCAGCAGATCCAGAAACAACCACTGAGATCCCTGTCCAGAAGAGGTCCAACCAAAATTTAAAAGCCAACCTCAGTGAAATGACGAGGCAAGACCTGTGCATAAACAGATGCCTGCAAACCTGTGAGAGACTTATAAAGTCACACTGAAAGTTATTACTGCTAAAGGTGGTTCTGCAAGCTACTGAATCAAGCTTTATAGTTAGCTTTCACAGGATTCTAAAGAGTCCACTGAAAAATTTATTTTCACATGTCTGTTTTATTATCTACATTTACATTCCCATACTTGAAGCGCAAATATACTTAACATCAATATTAACTTCAACGTGAGAAGACAATTTGCACTGGTTTATGTGCATAGGGTCTTTAGACCATTAAACTCTTTAGGCCTAGAATAAGAGTATTTGTGGTTTTGAAATTGGAAGAAAAATAATCAAATTATTATCATTATTATATGTTCTTGTTGTTAAACAATTAATAGATTTGACATATTTTAGGAACCAATAAAGTTTGTATGTACTCACAATATTAACATTCACAGTTACACGGAACAAAGCTAATTACTGTCTATTTTTCACATTTAAAGCAGACATTGTGGAAAATGATGCAGTTTCTTGCAGAAAAGATCAAAGACCATTTTCTAATTGTGGTCAATTATGTGTAGTTAATAAAGTATTATGTACAGCCTCCAGGAAATGTAGGATTTGAACCTTATCAGTGTTTTAGGGTAATTAATCTGCTTTTGAGGACTCAGATTTCTGCTCCTCCCTGTTACTCCATTCTGCTTGTTATTGGTGAGTGTCACTGATTTCTAGGTAACCTTACTTTACCTGAATTAACTTTTTTTGGGCAGCTAATTTTTGGAAGAGATTTTTTTTACAGAAATATGAAAGATACGAAAATAAAATGCATATGGAATCTTAAGGCAAACACTGTATTCCCTTCACGTTCCAAAGAATGCCTGCTCCAAAGCTTTAACATCAAGGCAAGGTCACTACTGAAAAACAACAGGGACTCGTGGATTTGCTGGTATGTCAAGCAAGATTTAGAAGATTGTAAGAGGCAATTACTGCAGGGTCGCAGAGCTCTATGCACAGTAAGCCGACACAACCTGATCAGGATTATGATGCCCTAATTTCCATAAATCTGCCATCACCACAGCAGGAGGCACGAATGACTGATTGTAATCGCAAGGAGTTTGAGACGATTAACAAACCTGCCAGGTCAAACTGCAAATCAAAACGCACTAACACTGTGACTTCTCATTACACTCCCAACTCTTTGTTTCCATGAACTTAGTTGAGATGCAGATGACACTCCTGAAGAACTGTTTTTAATTATTTATTTTATTTTTATGTTTTTGGGGGGGGGGGTTTGGGAGGGGTGGTGACATCTTTCCTAGCAATAGCTATACCTTCCAATTTTTCTCAGAGGACTATTGTCAATCTAGAGCATAGTAGCACTTCCACAAATGAGTCATGCAACGAAGCACGATAAAAGCCTCATCAGTCATAATCAAGAGGACTATCTTTATGATACTAGCAGGAAGTATTAACCTTGGGTCTCAGAGGGGATTCTTGTTACAGTGGTAGGTATGCAGCAGGAGCAGAGGCTTTGCTACCTTTATCTTTCTGAGGTACATGACAGAAAACAATATAAAAGAATCAAGAGTGGATCCCAGATTGTCACTTTGCACTGGCAAAGATGGATGCAAAACATTTCCGAACACTGACTCTGGACAAGTGCACTTCTGAGAAAGTCTTATCCACAAAAAACAACAACAATATTTTACACATACTAAATGAAGACTGCAATTTATAATACAATAAACCTGGTCCATGTATTTTCCTACACTGAAAAGGTTAGTTCAAATGATAAATGTAATGCAGTTTAATGCACTGGACAAATGATTACCTGGATGTGGTAATGTGTGTCATCCATTTCATTGCTAAAACAAGCATTAAAATCCATCTATATGTCAGCAGGGAAGAAATAAGTGTACATTAATGGGGGCATAAAAAATTATACTCATCGCAGGGAGACAGAAACGCTACCGGAATAATTCGTTGTTGGTCACTGTTTGAGGTACTTTCTGGTCTGTTTTTGTTTCATAACTCCTTCATATATTATAACATAGGCCCTGCACATTATTTTAGAAGCTGCATGTTAATACTATTGTAACTCTTTGATGTGTATTATATTGTGAAAATAGAGAAGAGAGTATTTTCCCTCTCACCGTATGTTCAGTAAAATTCTTGAATGTAGGACATGTCATATATACTGACAGCGCAGCACTTAGCCAAAACACTTGAGAATAATATATTAAACATATCTACTCATTAGACAAGTAGCGAGCTGTTATTGCACAGTACTTGCATTTTTCACTCAACCACCAGGATAGGAGATGAAGTTGAGACACAGAAATAGTATTGTTGATGTAGATCAGTCTAATAAACACAGTCCATCACCAGGAAGGAGATTGGAGCAGTAATTTAATTCACTTATAGTACATAATGCTAGAGAGGCTGTCAGTGCCAAAAGCTTTGTCAGTCTATAGCTTCTGAGACAGTAGCCCCCCAAGATATTGGTTCTGGAATTGGATTACGCTCAGGCTGTGTTTCAGAAAAAAATGATTGTGGTGCATAAAATACGTATTGTTTATTGCAAATTATATTATTGACTTTATTAAGGCCTGATAATCTAATAACAAATGACATAATTCATACGTACTTCAACCTTACCTCCTCTTATAAACATACACATCACCAACTGAAAAAAAAGATGTTTCAGTGTTTGTGTTTGGCTGTTCTACACACGGGCAAGTCATAACATTTGGGATCATTTATCTTCACAAAGACTTACAAAGTGCTCTGTGTCACACATAAAATGAGTGAGCCACATGTGAGAATTCCCTATCAGTCCTGCTTCGTAAAAAAACATAAAAACGCAATGAATAGAGCAACGTGCTGTCTTTTAAATCGTGATTGATGTGATGTGTTCAGAGAAACAAAAAAGCAAAGGTGCACACACACACACACACACACACACACACATACACCCAAAGAGAGAGAGAAAGGGAGAGACTCGAGTGGTCACTTTTTCCGCTGAATACATATGGTATATTTTTATGGCTGTTGGAGCTGTTAAAACTGATTTTTGTTTGCGTTTCCAAGTCATGAGCCTTTCATCAAAGTTTCTACTCTGTCTGTAGGTTTCCAATCCCATTATCTTCCCAATACAGAAGCTAGGCTTTGATTCTGTGATTACCACTCTCACCATTTCTCTGGACAGTGACCCACAATCTACCCTGCTGCCTCCCTACTGCCTCCTTAGTCTTCAGGATCTGTCTGGAGGGGACTTCAAAGTTACAGCGGAAAAATATCCAATATTTTTCAGCAGCACAACACCTGTCATAAAGCATGATTCCCTCAAAATTGTATTTTGTGTTAACAAACAGCATTTGTATCTCTTTTTTTCTTTGGGCTGTCATCTGATTGTGTGTTTCAATTTTAGGTATAAAGATTACAACTGGCGTTGTATCGTCTGATGGGCAATGGTCAGATAAAGGACAGCTAGCAGCTGTATCATTTCTGCAAATCTCTTTTTCCAGTAAGGAATTTTCCAATTATTGACACCAAAAGACACACTGTTAATAAATTATTCAGTCTTAGATGCAAATCCATCTTAATCTGAAAAGGTTGAAGTTAGAGAAAATTCAGCAGCTGCTTATGTTTAGTGACAGAAAGTTATGCATCATAAATGACAAATGCCATGAGGAGTTTTGTTTGGTCTTCTTATGTAACAGAAAAGTTATTTAAAATGCACATTTCTCATTATAATAGTCTAAATGTTTTTTGGCACTTAAGGGGTTAACTATTTTATACAAATGCACATCCAGTTAGCATCCTTTACGGTCAAAGGTTTATTGTGTGTTTTTTCTTGCTACCATCAGGTATCTGATACAGTATTGGGCAATGGGCATCAAGTCTTTGTGCTTCCTGAACTAAATTCTACTGATACACTTCAACTGTAACTTACAATAATTCATACAATTTGGTAATGAAAAACTTAAACACTCATAAAGTTGATAAGTTATTGCAGTGCAAGCTCAGTTAAATTATTAATTTCACAATTAGTATAGTGCTTCTGCAGCAATCATGGTAACCAGCATAACTGAGGACACAGAACAGACAACCCACTGTCATGGCAAAGTGTGTAATAGACACACCAGTCCACTGTGTCCATTTTGAGCTTTGCCTCTCCAAAGTATGAGATGGACATAGATGCAGAAGTTGCATTACTGCATGCAGAAGTTGCATTACCAGCAGGGGGAGAAAACATATTTAAAGCCAAGAAGTTGGTAGTGAGAAAAAAACATATGAAGTTAGGAGGCTAATATGTATTTACATGTAAATGTGCAAATAATGTCTTTTCAAATGCTTTCCCGTTATTATTTTCATGTTGCTTGAAATAAAATATCTCCCTCTGTTGGTACTGCAGCTCTTTCATTTCACGCTTGGGAGAGGCAAGGCATGAAATGGACACGGTGGATCGGTGCGTCTATTATATGTTTTGCCGCGACACTGTGTTGGAGCAGAAGGGGATACACAGGTCAGTCTGTGTAACACAAGGCACGGAAGAAAACCAACGCTCAAAGTATAACTGGAAATCAACAAGAAAACTAACACATGCATGAAGACAAGCACTGGACAAGAGGTCAGAGTATGGAACACACACTGTAGGCCTAAATCCTTACAATGACAATAAATAAATACACAATGCCTAAGAGGGCAAGTGAGATCATACAACAGCTGCTGAAATTGAATAGTATATGGCATACGGTCACTGTAAACCCCTACATTATACCATTATAGACTACCTTCTTTCATTAGCATTAACTAATATAGATTCACTTCAGTCCTTTATTATGAAGTCACACAGAAAAAAACGGTGGCTTTGTGTGGAACAAGTTTGGCTTAAACATATTCCACACAAAGTGAAGCAATTGACTTTTACATAGTAGATTCATCCAAGTAATTCAAAAAGCTCTGCTTGCTGCATAACAATTTCAAGTTCCAGCAACTGAAAAGATCCATCTGTTAGAGTGTGCCTAATCTGCTGTTCTCATAACAAGCAATATAAATATGCAAATTGTTAGAGCTCTCAAAGGGCTTTTCATTTCAGACTTCTTGTGGGTTGGTAAAAAATACCCATATTAACCCTTTCAAGAGTTGTTTGTACTGTCACCAAGTTTACTTACGCTGTACAGCCAAATGTACAGCTAAATTTAGCCTTCGTGCGTCATGTTAGTTCTGGCTGGCTTGATATTTTACTGAGCACCATAGTGATACTTTAATATATTACCACTTTAAAGAATTGGGTTCTTGAAAAAAAGAAAGCATTATTTTGGTTATTTCATGTAAGCACTTAGAGTTTAGGCTTCTGGTAAAATAGAGGTAGCAGGCAACATTATTAAACTGTAGTGATAAATAAACATACGGTGTAGAGTGGCAGCAATCTTCTGTCACATATAGACAGTGTGGGAAAAAAATCAACTTCATCCCAAGGCATCAAATATTGCCACATAAGTAACTGTTGGCATTAAACTGAGACATAGCACAAATCTCCTGTGACAACAACTGCAATACTGGATACACACAGGTAACCATAATGCTTTTCATAGCATGGCAAAGTCTGTAACCAGGAGACACAAGGAGGGTGGCAGTGGTGCAAATTCGCAAGATGGCCAACCAGGAGAGAGAACAGTCCATGTCGTGCTTGTGTTTGATACTTTTTTAAATCTGCTTTTAGTGATTACTTTTGCTTGGTGCCTGATTGTTTTTATTTATAGTATATATAAAATGTAATTTACTCTTTCACAACATGAAGGAATGTGGAAAAAATTACAGCTACAGCTCATTTGGTAAAATCAGATCCAAAGGAGTTCAAACTAAATGTTAGTGTTTGAAAAGTTGGGAGATCAGCTTTACTTATTGCTGTGGCCTGAACATCACAGCACGAACACTAAATGACTCTTGACACTTGTGAATATCTCTGAAATGCCAGCAGTTTCAATGAAACAGCAGTATTTGACAAATTGGGAATGAGAATCTGCTCAGAAAAGTACACTGCATGTACTGAGAGAACAGTGACAAGTGTTATTGTTATGAGTGTTCTTAAAATAGATTGTGAGCTCACAGACATAGATTCTGGTGATATGGCAGCTATAAGACCATATATAACCTTCTCTAGCACATAACATAGTATAGTGCCAATCACGCTCTACCTGAGTGACCAAATGAACCTGTCACTCCACTGCCGGATTAGCGAGAATAGTGCTTGCTAACTGGGAAGGGGAGTATGAAGTTGAACTGTGATTCTTTTCCTCCCAGCAAGGCCCACATAAAGAAATGTAGTTCTGGACCATCAGGTTGCATCGATGCATGTAGAAGCCTCCTCTGACAGTTAGTCCCTCTGGCTCTGATGCTCAGCTCCATTCCTCTCTGGTGCAGCGCTGAGCTTGTGTATGCATATGCATGTTTATGTGCATCCGTGTGTTTGTGTGCAGGGAGGGGTAGTGGGTAATGCTATTTATGGGGCATTACACTTTGAAAATGCAAGCCTTAACTGAAGCACAAAAATATACCTTCCATGACTGTGCTTCAGTAAAGGAACTGTGTTAAATTCTTTATGAAGAAAAAAGCCTGAATTGCGTGATGCAACACTGAGTAAAATTCTGTATTTGAAAACTGGAATGTAGCAAGTCATATATTTCAAGGATGAATATAAAGAAAAAAATAGACATTTTAATAGTCAGTGCTTTATTGTCCGCATCAGTTATACTTCATGATTTCCAGAAGTGTCTTTGTAAAACCATTGTTTAAAATTTGAACCCACCCATTACAAAATTTCCAAGATTTTTTTGTCCCATTTGCCAATTCTGACCTGAGCCAAGAATCCTTCATAATAAATATAATTTTGATCAACAGATCTTTATAGAATGCACAAATACTTAATCTGACATTTAAAAATAGTAGGTAGACTTATTTATTTAGATACAAAACATAATAGTCATAATGATATGAAAATATTTTATTGAGTGAAAATGGCGAGAACTATTATATAACAATACATTACTGTTACAACACTTAAAAAATGTCACTGCTATATAATAAAATAAATACTCATAAATGCAACTTATAATGATAAATATTCAACGCTAACTAAAATGTAGAATACAAAACATTAAAAAAAATTCTTATTGCAAACTGCTCTAGTCCATTCAAAACAGTGATAAGACACCTTGTATATGTGACACTTGCACGTGTGTTTCCCACCATCATTGAAATTTCAGCTCAGGTGGTTTTATAATATAATTCTCAAACCCCTCCATTTTTATCTCAGTTAGCGGAGTATAAATCTCAGGTAACTAAAACTAAATTCACTCTTTTTTGTTTTTAGATCATTACAAATGTAATGTGTTTGTATTTATATAACACCTTCCTAGTCTTAGTGACCATTCAAAGTGCATTTCAGTACAAGTCCCACTCACCTTAAGCACTTTATCTAGATCACCAAATGAGAATCATCCATTAGCTTAACATGCATGTTTGTGGACTGGGAAAGGGAGCTTGAATACCTGGTGGAAGGCGAATCAAAACCATACAGAAAGCCACCCTCTCTCAAAGCACCTTCTCTTGTCTGTATGGCCTCTGTTCCTTTTGTGCAATGATCAAGTCCTGTAAGAAAAAATGACATTTAAGGTATTATTTATTCCTGTCAAATGTCAAAATGGGTTGAATTAACCTGAACAGTATGTAAGGGTTAAATATTGCATATTTTTAATGATATTTTTGAATGTTCACTTTTGCAAATAAAATGGCATTTTTCCATTAGAAAAAAGTATTAGTTTCTAGGTGTAGTATGTGTCTGTTTAAGTGGAGAGGGCTGAGAGTTAATGCAAAGGTGTTGTTTTACTGGCCAGTCTATTTTCCTGTCTTGAACTTTGGCCACAAGCTGAGTAGTGTCCAGAGAATAAGGTTGTGGATATGACAAGCGGCTGATATACACTTTCTCCAAAAGGTATCTGGGCTAAGCCTCAGAGACAGGATGAGGTGTGCTATCAGTTGGGAGGGGCTCAGAGTAAAAGCTACTGCTCGTTCACATCTGAACTCAGATCGCTGCAAGATAGCAATCACAAGGTCAATGCATTTAAAACCCAAATCATGAAAATAACGCCGCATTAAAAAATTATTTTGACATAAAATCATGTGATACAAAATCCTAGTGTGACATAAAAAAAACCTACCATATGTTACTCTCTCTCTCTGCATTGACCTTTCTGGGGTCTGATGCAAAACTCTGGCCTTGTTAGGATTGTCAATGCATCAGCCGGCAGCACCAAACTGAACATGAGTGCTTAAAACAGCTCAGTCAAAAGTGAAAACATCCTCAACTGAGAAGCAGAATGCTTGTAAACAATTGGTTTAATGCCAGAAAACAGCACTGAGACATTTAATATTCAAACTATGCTCTTTGCTTAAATGTCAACATAAAATACCTTTGTAGACTCAAGGCTTATTCAGTAAAACAAGAACGAACAGTGTGGCATCATTCCTGCCCTTCTTGCACTAGGCTTTCATACAACCTTTAACAGCTGAGAGCACAACAATAGCTGTAAGCCGCTTTCCATGGTGTCTGACTCAGTCGGACTGTGTGGGACAGATGAACACTTATAAGGACATCAGTTTCCAAGGCTTAAGCTTCACACAGAGATTTTCTTTAGCCCCTTTTTATCTCACCTCTCTGTGTCCCTTTGGAGACTTACCAGGGCTAAGCTATTCACTGCCATGGATGATGTCTGTACTGTGACATCTAAATCATTTAACCTTTTGTTACACATTCTGAACAGTGACTTTTAAGCTATCTCCTGTAAAATTATAAGTTAATTGTGTTATGTTTGTGTAGGTTCTCAGTCATCTCAGTCATGGTAATGTAAGGAGTTTGGAAAGAAACCAACTGGACTTCTTTAAGTTTCTAAAGTTTTGAACAGTCGTCTTCGTGGAACTCAAAGAAATGTAGTCACATAGACTATTAACACTGATTGTGTTATTATTCAACACAAACTAGCATAGTTAAACTGGGAAGGTGTGAGACTAGAAACCATTATTGGCAGTAGTTCCTCTTACCATCTCACTCAGACATGTAACAATTTTTAAAACAAAGAATAATTTGAATGAATTCAAATAAAAAAAAATAAAAAATAAAATAAAATCTGAGATTTTATCTTTGATAGGCAAAGCAAGATCTGACAGATTTTGCTGGGGGAAAACAAATATATAAACAAATACACGCCAGTGAGCAAGGTAAACATGTGTTACTAAATGTCATGGAACATTTAGAGTTGGAAAAAAGATTTGATCTAAATGATAAGACTACAAACTACACAGTGAATTCTACAATTGCTAAGAGCAAATTTAATTTGCTATCATTTCTGGTGGCAGCAAAGCTTGTATCAGCAGCTATCTTACCACAGTGACTATGTTGTTTTGGACAATGTGAACTGAAGGGTTGGAGCAGGTTCACTTGTTTTACCAACTGAGATTAGCGTTCTTTTCAGTACATTAACAGATATCAACATTTATTTGAAATGACACAAGGTAAACCAACTAAGCATGAGGAAAACAGTCACTTAGAAATAAATCACATGGTAATTTATGTTGAAAGCTCCAGTAGATTTTTAGATTTTTCTTTGTGAACAGCCTGAGATCAGCTGACTTGCACTGCTGCTCTGAGGCTTACTGTTCTTTGTGGATTTAGCCAACTGAATTAAAAAATCTATAATCAGAAGTTATATGGGCCACCATGGCTGCATTCCAAGCCCCAGCTATTTCTGTTAGTGCAAAAAGTAGAATTTACAAATCAAACTGAACCGCATCATCAGCCTAAATTTAAACGCTCCACTGCAGAAGCTTAAAAATGGTTTGATCAGGGAGTGTACATTCATCCTGTATGATGACCTTCTTTGGAAAAGAAATGGAAAGAAACAAAGAAATATAGAAACGCTTTTCTCTATCAATATTATCTCATTGGTGTTGAAATGCCGTTATGCAGTTATGTTTGCTATAAGGCACATAGAGTAGAAAATCACTAAATCCATCAACATTTCAAGGTTTCCTGTTTTTTTAAGCTTTTTTGTCTTTAAAATGTGTGTGTTTTTTTTACTTTTAAGAATCTATTGAATCTACAAAAACTAAAGTTCACTTTTACTCTTTCAACAACTCAGTTTCTATTGAGAAGCTTACTGAGGTGTTTAACAAAATGAAGCCCTCAAAGAAAGTTTATGAAATGTAAATTCTATCTAGAAAAAAACGTTCTCACTTCTAACTGGTTTTGGACATGTTTATTAAAAAACAAATAAACCAAAAGAGCAATCGTAAAACCTTTCCTGAAAAAAAAAAACCCTCTCTGGACCTAAATTTCTTGAATAATTTTAGACCTATGTCCAAATTTCCATTTCACTCCAGTGTTTTAGAAAACATTGTCACTGAACAATCGATTGCTGTTTAAAGAAATTCGCTCTTTGATACAATCATGTTTTAGAACAAACTGTAGTGCAGAGACAGCACTCCTCGGAGTGATGAATGATTTGCTGGTTGCAGCTGATGGTGGTAAATCCAAATCCTCTGTTTTAGTTTCATTAGATCTGAGTGCTACACTGTGGATTACTATATCTTATTGGATTGTCTCCAAAACTGAGTTGGCATCACTGGTACAGTTCTGAGGTGGTTTTACTTCTTATGGGAAAGGTCTTTTAGTGTTCTCCTCATGCCACTGCCATTCTCGTCCATAATCTTGTTATCTCTCGAATTGATTACTGTAACTCACTATTATTTGGCCTTACACAAAAATCTATTAACAAGCTTCAACGTGTCCAGAACTCTGCTGCCCGTATTATTACTAGGACTTCCTCTACCCACCACATCTCCCCAATCCTGAAGCAGCTTCACTGGCTCCTGGTTAAATTTCGCATCCATTTTAAAATAATCCTCTATACATTTAAGGCTATTCATTCTCTCTCTCCACCATACCTCTCCGATTTAGTACAGATGAACTTCCCATCCCGGTGCCTCAGATCTTCATCTTCTCTTTCTCTCTCTGTTCCTTCCGCTCGTCTGATTACAATGGGGGGCAGGGCTTTTAGTTGCTCTGCCCCTCGACTTTGGAATTCCTTACCCCCCTGACCTCAGAAATATTAGTTCATTCCCTCTTTTTAAGTCCACCCTCAAAACTCATCTGTTTAAAATTGCTTATGTTTAAACCTCTGTATGCTCTTAACTTTTATCTGTTATTCTTATTATTGTGTATATTTCCAGTTTTTGTGTTTTTATCTGTTGTACAGTGTCCTTGGGTGCTTTGAAAGGCGCTATTTTTAAATAAAATGTATTATTATTTGTCATTGGTGAGTCACAGTTGTTCTCACCGAGAATGACCTTTTGGCATCGGCGTAACTTTGTGCTGAACACTGGGGGGGGTCAAGATCTCTGTCTAAATAAATAAATAAATCTGAGTAAATTCCCAGATTATTAAACATGCAACTATTTTGATAATAATACCTGAAACAAGTAAAGAGAATCAACAGCCTATTTATGCAAGATAATTCATAATTTTTTATTTTTTTGGGGGGGGGGGGGGTGGGGTGGGGTGGGGTTATAATGGTTGGGTCTGATTATTAGGGGGGTCATGATCCCCCTAACCCTCCTGGAAATGATGCCCCTGCCTTTTGGCTACCTCAAGAGTGTGTTTTCATGTCCTATTTTAGCTTTCCTTCATTGTTTATGTATTTCTTTTTGAATTGATTTTATTGTTGACATTTAAGGCCCGCTCTAGGTCTGCACCAAAGTATATTTCACATTTTCTGACGCTGTACACCCGTGGTCATAACCTGAGGTCCTCAGCCAAGGCTCTGCTGGCCATCCATCTCGGCTGAGAACCAAAGATGATCTTTTTTTCTGTCCGGGCACCCGCTCTTTGGAACAATCTCCCTGAGGATATCAGAATGGTGAGCTCGCTTATCTTTTAAATCTATCTTAAATATTTTTATAAGCAGGCTTTTTCTGTCTCCACTTTGAATTATGTCTGTGTTTTACCATTTTCTTCCAGCCATCATTTTTAATTTTTATTATTTTTTACATTTACTTTTAATTTGCCAGTTTTTCAACTTTAAACTTATTCGATTCCTTGCTTTTATCTCAATGCCCTGCCAGGATTTCTATATCTTTATTTGTTTCACCTTTATCTCTTCTTAAATGTCTATTTGTTGTTTGTTTCCTCCCTTGTCCTGTAATGTCTAACCTTTGTTTTGAAAGCTGCTACAGTACAAAATGAAAGATATTATCAATATTAATTTCTAAAAACATACACTAAGTTTAGAGTGATATTCATTTATACACTGTATACAGGGTAATTTGGCATCTTAACATTAGGTAATTTAAAAAATGAATGGATAAAAGCATTATTTATTAAACAGCTGTGGTTACGTGAGAATGCATCAATACAATACAAATGAGTAAAATGAGTAAAGCAAAACATCTATTTGTTTAAATTCAAGTTGCGAATATTATTTTAAGCACTGCTATTACCACATGGCCTATAGTGGAGTAACTTTCTTAGTAGTTTTTAGCTTTTTCTTCTGCTATTTTACGAACACATTGACCAAAAATGCCACAAGAAAAGTTTTTCGTCTAATTTTTTCCTTCAGTGAACAAGTGAACAATTATATACAACAACCTTTATAATAATATTAACAGATCTACTTCCTCCCTAAGATTTAGGTTCACTGAAATTGTTTACACACCATCCACAATCCTTAAATCAGTGATAGGTCACATGAAACATTCTAATGACTTTTTGCTGTTCTCACTTCTGTATTCTGCTCCACACATTTTAGTTTTCTCGCCTGTCTTCATGCCTGATTAAAACTCTCTCTGTGGCTGCCTGAGCCGTCATTCATGTCATCACCAAGGACAATCCTGTGATTTCCCAGTGGTGTCTGCAGCCAGGGACAATGCTCTATTTAACAATTTCTCAGATGAATCAATTTATCTGTACGAAACCTGAAATGGTTCCATAAAGCTGGGAAACTGATTTGGTGCCTTGGCGAAATGACAAACCTGCAAGATAAGATATCGTAACTGCATGAAATTATAATTTAACCTTTTCCTGACTACGAATGTTTTGCTGGTGTACTCATCCTGATGACTTACATGATGATTTCCCACACAATGGAAATCGAAGTATTCACGTTTACTGTCATACAGAAGTATACTTTGTGTCACATAACCAATACAAATTCATATAACAGTTGATATTCCAGGTAATGTTAATATAATGTAGATATTCTGATGGTGACCAATTGCATCTCCAGTCTTTAGATATCTATCCTGCACTCACTGGAATGACTTTTGAAACATTTCATAAAACATTTGTGTAACCCTGCTAACCTGAGAGATAATGGGTTATTTATGAGGATCAATTCCTCTTTTGAGCCAGTCACACATAGTACCTTACAGAAACTGTAGCTTTTGCCACTTTTACACTGGATTAATTTCTTCAGCTCCAGAGGTTGCCCCTTGGTGATAATGGAATACTAAATGAGCCCAAATTTAGTGTGAGGATTTTTTTTGCCAAACCTCACACAATAAATAACTGACATTTATTACTGCCTAAATAGTCCTGGATCCTGTGTAGGGCACCTCTAATGTAATTAAAAGTATCTAATGTAAGACTCCTTGGAGAACAGGCAGACTGAAGAACACAACTAATGAGTTTTATAAATGTATAGAAATTAAACTTGTGTCACGGACCGGCTCGAGGTCCGTGAGCAGTGTGGACTATTGTTATTATTATTGTTATTGTTATTTTGTGATGTGTGCGTCTTCTGCACTGCTGCTGTTCTTGTGATTCTCCATGCTTGTATGTATAGGCAAGTGGGTGTGGCTGTGAGTGTGGCTGAGCACTGGGTTTCAGGCAGGCCTGGTGGGTGTGTCCCGTCTAGAGGCTGGCCACACCCGAAGCGGATGATCACACACACCTGCAGCTAATGAAGCCTCGTCGGGGAGTGTGGCTGAGCACTCCTCGGTGCGGGATCGCTGTGTGAGACTCCACGAAGGAGCGTGGAAGACAAGAGCAGCGAGCACGGGGTGCGGGGACACACAGCAGCGGAAGAGCACGGAGCACAGACTTGTGGGTGAAGACACCACATGGCAGTCAAGGGAACACACGGGGATTTATTCTGTGAACTATTTACACCACTGTAAATAAACACACTGCTTATATTCAGAGCTCCGCGCCTGGGTCCTCCTTCCCCTCAATCCCCACGGTCTGCCACGCGGACCGTGACAACTTGATGATATAAACAAATAAATAACTATATAGATATAGCGCAAAACAAAGGAAAAACATGCTGTTTTATTAACAAATAGTCCCTGCTGATTGTTTAAGAACTCTTTAAAGCCACATTAAGCCTTTGTTGAAGTGGACCTCACAGCCTAAGCTGACTGCCTGCTGTGATCTGCTTACCAGCTAATAGGGGACAATTGCTAGTTGCCATTAGCTACATGTCAAATGCAATCTGACAGCGCTTCACCTTTCAGAGCGTCCTATAATTATAATAATTATATAATCATAGATAAAAGATTTTCACTGTTAAGTTTTCTCTTATCCTGACATAAAATTATGTCCTGTGGTTTGTGTGGGAAAACTGACAGAAAAAAAATATTAATTATACAGAACTAACTTTAATTAATCAGTATTCATGAACTACATTGTCTACCTAAATAGAATCACTGCCCTATACAGGGAGTGCAGAATTATTAGGCAAATGAGTATTTTGTCCACATCATCCTCTTCATGCATGTTGTCTTACTCCAAGCTGTATAGGCTCGAAAGCCTACTACCAATTAAGCATATTAGGTGATGTGCATCTCTGTAATGAGAAGGGGTGTGGTCTAATGACATCAACACCCTATATCCGGTGTGCATAATTATTAGGCAACGTCCTTTCCTTTGGCAAAATGGGTCAAAAGAAGGACTTGACAGGCTCAGAAAAGTCAAAAATAGTGAGATATCTTGCAGAGGGATGCAGCAGTCTCAAAATTGCAAAGCTTCTGAAGCGTGATCATCGAACAATCAAGCGTTTCATTCAAAATAGTCAACAGGGTCGCAAGAAGCGTGTGGAAAAACCAAGGCGCAAAATAACTGCCCATGAACTGAGAAAAGTCAAGCGTGCAGCTGCCAAGATGCCACTTGCCACCAGTTTGGCCATATTTCAGAGCTGCAACATCACTGGAGTGCCCAAAAGCACAAGGTGTGCAATACTCAGAGACATGGCCAAGGTAAGAAAGACTGAAAGACGACCACCACTGAACAAGACACACAAGCTGAAACGTCAAGACTGGGCCAAGAAATATCTCAAGACTGATTTTTCTAAGGTTTTATGGACTGATGAAATGAGAGTGAGTCTTGATGGGCCAGATGGATGGGCCCGTGGCTGGATTGGTAAAGGGCAGAGAGCTCCAGTCCGACTCAGACGCCAGTAAGGTGGAGGTGGGGTTTGGGCTGGTATCATCAAAGATGAGCTTGTGGGGCCTTTTCGGGTTGAGGATGGAGTCAAGCTCAACTCCCAGTCCTACTGCCAGTTTCTGGAAGACACCTTCTTCAAGCAGTGGTACAGGAAGACGTCTGCATCCTTCAAGAAAAACATGATTTTCATGCAGGACAATGCTCCATCACACGCGTCCAAGTACTCCACAGCGTGGCTGGCAAGAAAGGGTATAAAAGAAGACAAACTAATGACATGGCCTCCTTGTTCACCTGATCTGAACCCCATTGAGAACCTGTGGTCCATCATCAAATGTGAGATTTACAAGGAGGGAAAACAGTACACCTCTCTGAACAGTGTCTGGGAGGCTGTGGTTGCTGCTGCACGCAACGTTGATGGTGAACAGATCAAAACACTGACAGAATCCATGGATGGCAGGCTTTTGAGTGTCCTTGCAAAGAAAGGTGGCTATATTGGTCGCTGATTTGTTTTTGTTTTGTTTTTGAATGTCAGAAATGTATATTTGTGAATGTGGAGATGTTATATTGGTTTCACTGGTAAAAATAAATAATTGAAATGGGTATATATTTGTTTTTTGTTAAGTTGCCTAATAATTAAGCACAGTAATAGTCACCTGCACACACAGATATCCCCCTAAAATAGCTAAAACTAAAAACAAACTAAAAGCTACTTCCAAAAACATTCAGCTTTGATATTAATGAGTTTTTTGGGTTCATTGAGAACATGGTTGTTGTTCAATAATAAAATTATTCCTCAAAAATACAACTTGCCTAATAATTCTGCACTCCCTGTACGTCTAAATTCTTTAGTCATCTGTTTAATTAAAAGTACTGTTTAGTACATTTAGCACATTTACTGTACTAAATATACTGTTATTGCTTATAAGTACTGTTATTCAAATGGGCTTGATTTTAGACCATAGTGTTACAAAATACTCTGAATGTATAATTAAAATAAAACTAAATAAATTTGTATGACACTAAAATAAAGTTTGATTTAAAAAAAATTCATCATGCAGCCAGTGTTGGAGCTGTTACTCAAAGAAGTATTCAGACAACTAAAGAACTTCTGTAACGAAAGTAACAACATAACTGTAATGTGATTACTTGGTTTAGTGCAGTAACGTGATATATTACTGCATTACTGAAAAAATTATTTTCATTGTTACTTTGTAGCACCCAGCACTGCATGCAACAATATTCATATGAAACAGCACAAGATGCAAATCATGTCACTCTGAACATGCCATATACACACTCAATTGCATAGAGTTCCTTTGTGCTGCTTCACATCAATTTCACATTCATTTGGGTTTCTACTTCTGAAAAATAACAAGTGTTTTCAATATAGAAGAAGCAGTCTCCAGTTACAATAACACATCATCATATGTGTTACTAGAAAACCAGTGTCATGTGCCTTTTTTTTTTTAAAGTTTCCTCCTGTTGTAGGGATGACTTCATGTTCTACTAGACAAAGAAAAATAGGTCTTCTCCACATATGATTGTCTTAGGCTAAGGGCTGGAGGATAAGTAAAGATGATTTGTAGTATAAGAGCTAAAGAGCTAAGCAACCTAGATAAGGCTATAAAGAGTTCTATAATGCATTTATTGTTTTCTATAAAACAATTCTCCAAACACACACTCAAATTATGTGTTTTTTATCCAGTTATTATGTCAACATGTTACGTATTATGCAGCACACATCGGAGTGACCTTGCAAATCCACAGTACAACCAATAAACTTTTCTCCAATCTTTCAACCACACTTTGCGTGGTTGTTTGATTTAAAATATTATGTAAGACAACAGGGTGTGCTAGTACACCCTAAGTTCATTTACTGACTGTTTATCATAATTAAATTTTGTAGTCTAAACATCTCTCTAACCATAATGAATGAGCTGCGCTAAGGGCAGGATGTTGGTCAGCAAATGAACATCCAGCTTCCTTATCCATAATGTCTGCCATTAATCTTAGTCAGTTCTTGACTCAGTCCTTAATGAAGGGGTCATTTTCAATGGCACATTATTAAAGAGACATCCTGTCTTCATCCTTTAATTATTTATTTATTTTTTAATTTATGGATAGGGTAAACAAGAAAAAACAAGAAAAAAATCTAATATAGGATAATATAAATCTAAGTTTAATATAAGAAAAATGAACTGGCTGTAAAAAGCAATTTCTCCATTTTATGAACCTTTTTTTTTTTTCTATCTTCTTCCTTATACTTAACGAATTTCCTATGTGTGTTTGAACTGTGATCAGCTGTTTCCACTGGTAAGAGTGTTATTATTATGTGTCATTATGCTTTTATTACGAGTTAAACCTTCCTATTATTATGTATAAAATGACACCATTTGACAGTTTTTCTTTGTCATGTTTGAACTGCATGTTTGTTTAATAGCTACAGACACCTTGCCACACAAAAACCTCAAAGTACACATAAATTAGCCTGGTTAAGAGATAAAGTCAAGGTTACCATTCATGACACATGGAAAGCTAAGAAAAAAATGTGTATTAAAAAAACTTCATATTTCATGATAACAAGCTAAAGAATTTGAAAAAGTGCATACATGCACCATTCCATGGAATTTCAGCGAAGTCTAAAGGAAGTCCAACACACCCTTGTTTTCTTTGCAATAGCTGGTTTGACAAAACCTGAAACCCCAGTTCAGAACAATAGGTATCACAATGGTTGTTGTTAATACATTAAAAGGGATATTATATATAACAACAAAATGAATCCTTAGCCCATTAACACTACTTAGCGCCAAACATAGATATTACCAGATAATTATAAAAAAAAAACCATTTTGATTACAAAAAAAAAATTGTTAATCATGCAAAAGAGAGCACAGTAGCACTAGTGCCATTTTTTTTATTTCTGATGTGACACCTGCACATTAGAGCTCTAAACCTATAGCAATTTCCAGTGACAATGTAATGCACAGCTGTAGATTTGCAGCCAGGCTTTGTTTGTGTCATTAGTAATGTAAGGGGTACCAATCTGGATGTATAAAACCTATTAACCTAGCAGATAATCTATACTGTATACTTGAAACATACTGTAAATAAAAGAATTAGTTAAAATATGGTGCTTCCAGACAATTTAAACTCTGAACATAACCTCTGAACATAAGAAGTTACCACAATAATTTAGAAAGCCTCAAATTTTAGGCTTGACATTGCTCATTTGATTAATTTTGTGTTGTAGTACATTTTTATGTGTTTGCAGAACAACAGATAAAATACAGAACATAATTAAAAACTTTCTGACTGTAAATAAAAGAGATCTGAAACAGACACAGATAGATGCACTCACTGGCAGGTATACTTAATGGTTGACAACTTCTACTCAGGAGATTTTTGGTTTGTCTCTTTGTGTGTCTATAGTTGTGGGAAGAGCATTTGTGACTGTAGGACACTGGGAAATATTTCTTCCTTACTCAGCAATCTGCACTGTCTCAGACACACACATACGCATTCAGTTGAGGTAAAAATCACTGTATGACACAATATCTGTCTGTGTACATGTTATGCTATACAGAGAACTAGACAGATAGGTACATACATTGCTAAAAACCGCATTGACAGATTTTCACCAATGATGGGCTATTATGTATTTAACTTAAAAATATCCAGTAAAGCAAAATGAATTGTAAGTTGTGGTTTGAATACTTAAAGATACATCACTGAAGTGCACTCAGCTCGTTCATTTATTTTTCATTTTCTATTTCTTTTTCTTAGTTTTCAAGCTCATGATTCAGACTAGCAAAAACGACATTTTGTCACACAGTCATTGGAAAATTGCAGTTAATAAGGCAAAATAAAACCCACTAGGACAGGTGAAGTCTGACAAAAGAGTGATGATTCATCATTTAGTTGTGCAATGCTGCATGCACAAAGGAATCAAAATTCAACTAAATTGTAATATTCAGTCTTCATAAGTGGACTCATGTGTTGCATATAAATGTGGTTAAATTGTATTTCTTGACCACAATTGACAAAGATATGTTTGGAAGAAAATTGGGTGCCATTTGAAAAGAAAAGAACACATTGTCAATTGTTAAACTCTGTTATGGAAATATTCTGCCATGAGTTTGTGTGGCAGTCAGTGGAACTTTGCAACAATAAAGGGAAGAATGAGTTCCACTAACTATTATCCACCAGATTCTGGATAAAAATATTGCACACTCAAGAAAATTAAATAGGATCAAACTGCAGATCTTTAACTTGTCAGTCAAATGTGTAAACCACCACACTGTGAAGTCTCTTTTTCTTTGCTCTTTTGTTAAATAAAAGAAACAACTAAACTGAATTTTCAGATGGTTGTCCAAACCTTTGCAAATATGCATCAGTGGCTCACATGCCATTATGTCATAGGAATTTGAATTATGAAGTTAGTAGCTATATCCTCAATATATATCCTAAGAGAACATCTGTGTTTTACTTTTAAATTAGTGTTTGGGTAAGACAGTAACCCCAAGTTACTCTCTGATACATCCATTGGAGTATGAATGCGTGTGAATGTTAGATAGAAAGAGCTTACGTAGAGAGAGCTTAGAAAACAAAAGTGCTCGTGTGAATGGGTGAATGAGGCAAGTTGTGTAAAATGCGCTTAGAGTGCTCAGATAAAGTAGAAATATGAAATATGAGAACCAATCCAATTACCATTTATATCAAATTTATATTTATACGATTTATATATTATATGTCATGGTGCCTGTCTCTCCCCGGCTGGCTCAGTCTCAGGCCATATGTTTTTTTTATTGTTTTCTTCTGCTTTCTCTTCCACTTTCTCTCTCTCTCCTGTCTCTGGCCTGGCTGGGCGGAACTCATTACGGGCTGCCACCTTTGGGCCACGCACCTGGTCTGATTAACCACCTGCCACTCGTTAACCTGGTTTTCCTGGCCATTGCTTAAGGCAGTAGCTCAGTGCTTCTCGTTGCTGGAATGTAACCCTGGCAAATCTTAGTCTCTAGTCTCTGTGAAATCTCTAGCTTGTTTCTGACCTTGTGTTTCTTGGACCTGTTCCTGTTTTTCCCATCCTGGAGTCCTCAGTTTGGCAGTTTGGCATGGTGTGAGAAGGAGCGTGAGCCTATGTGGAAGAAGAGGAGTGTGGCATGAGAAAGTGAAGAAAAGCATGGCGTGTGTGATTGTGACTGTGTGTGAGGACCCTTCCCCTCCTTCCCGTGGATCCTTGGAAACCCCGACCCCACACTTTGTATATATTTCACCTGATGTTTGTAAATAAACCTTTGACTTTTGATTCTAAGCACTCTGGGTTTGCGCTTGAGTCTGTTCGGTCCAGTGAAATTATATCTTAATAATAATTTTAATAGTAGTTTATATAGGACGCCATCTCAACTGCAGACAACGCACCCTTATATTTTATTTCAGCTGCATGTTCCATATATGGAAGTATCTATATAAACTGTATATATTGCAAACTGAAATCATTCTACTACAGTACTACAGTAACTCCAAGCTATGAGGATGAAGAATGGAAACAATGTGTGTGATATCCCTGAATTGTTTGTTATGGAAGCCCCACATGTGTGACTGTCTCATTAGAAGAACGAGCTGTCTAATAGGGGGCCATTTGTCTAAAGACTCTAGATGGAACCTAATGGGTACAGGGTGGGAATTAATAAACAATGCCCTCTGGCACATGGTCGGACAATTAATAGTGCTTAACAAGAAAGAATATAAATAAGAGGGCTGCTGGTGATGGACCTGAGTTGACAGAGTTGGGTGATCAGGGCATCTCCTCTATCACCCTGTTAAGGCAGACACATAACTTCACTTAGGGGTGAGAAGCTGAGGACAGAACGCTTAATCAGGAAGCATGCATTGGGGAAAATGCAGAAAAATAAAGCCTATTACACTTGTATATTATTTTAGGTTAAACTGCATCAATCATACCTTCTAGCTTGTTTTTTTATCCACATAGTAAAATGATTGTGTATCAAGATTAAGAATCTCTTAGAAACTTTCTTAAACTTCACTGTAGGCTGGTAAAAAGCTGTATGACACCATGGCATTTAATAGTCATTCTTTGCTTTGTGATCCAATATAATAGATCTAAATCTAATTCTAATATAACTTAAGTGTAGTTATAGCCACTTGTATGGTTTTACACTGTTGCATCATATTGCTTCCTAGGGCATTTGTTTGCTGCATCCGATATATATTTTCCATACTGCAATGTAGGGGAAAAGTTTAAGAAGTTGGGGCACATGAAGCCCATTCATATTCATAGAGGAGAGTGAAGTGC
The DNA here is from genome assembly GCF_900408965.1 of Simochromis diagramma. NCBI lineage: Eukaryota > Metazoa > Chordata > Actinopteri > Cichliformes > Cichlidae > Simochromis > Simochromis diagramma. The sequence goes on from NW_024386831.1 coordinate 11,996,028, forward strand.
ATTACAAAACACAGAACCCTCTCTGAGTTTGGTGATTCAGCACTGAGCTTGTCTCTATCAGATAAGATGACAGACTAATATTGATGGGTCCTGTCCTTGCTCAGCCTGCTACTGTACGTTGTACACAGATGTTGTGACACGGCATTCCCCCGGGCTTCTGCTTGGCCTTGTTGTGTAGCCAGAGTGACAGCCAACTGCTCCAGGTGGATAATCCTCTGAGGAGCAGAACAGAATTAGTAATGAGATTCGAAGCAAGAAATGTGGCCACTGTGTTTAAAGCAATAATAACCAAGCACATTTTTCAATTACTGACCTGATCTGGGCTCAGGAATAGGGCTGCAGTCTGTGATGAGTTGAAGCTTGTTCTATTTAATAAAAAATGGAGAAGATTACACGCTTGCTTGATGCGAACTTGTTTACAAGAATATTGGCAGAGTGACAAACTGGATAACTCTTGAATTAATATGTGAAGAGATTTTTTTTCTTCTCTTATTAAGGAAAATCATTTAAAAAAATGGTTATGTATGTTTGTGCTAATCAGAAAATTTAACGACGCCACACATCATTTTGGGATTTGCTCTGCAAAATGTTGTCAAACTCTTGCTTTCTTTTTCATCATGAATGCTAGGGTAGGCTACTCAAGCCCTCTGAGAACAAAAAAGTCCACATTTACCAACAATTAGCCAATTAAGCCAACTTAATGGGTAATGCTGGGGCAAACATGCTGACTAAGAACATTTTTTCTTCTTCCTCATATATACTGCAGCATTTAACACACTAAGCTGTGCTTCACTTCTGACTATCTTAAAGCTAGTGGCTATGTGTAGTGCAAAATCCAATATGTCTTCCAATAAGATCCTCTGAAAAGCCATTAGACCCACTGTGCTCCTTCTATCGAAAACCCTAATGGCCTTCTGCTTGGGACAGGTGCTCCACAAATTGCTTCGTCTAAATGATTAATGAGAGAAGATTTATAAGAGGACCAGTCCAACTGTGTGGGCTGTGTATGAGAGGAGTGGGTGTACATCAGTGATGATAGCTGACAGGATAATGAGTATACACTCAAGTCTTTGAGTCGAGTCTCGAGTCTTTTAGAATGTTGTAGTTCCATATTTACAGTTACCTTTTGCTCACCTTATTAAATACGTATAGTTCATCCTACATTAAGAATAATGATTAAAACCAAAGTTGTAACTGAAATATAAACTTTTCAAAGAATGCTATTCCAGAAGAATGTGATACAGTCAGGTCCATATATGTATATTTGTATAACAATGGTCAGGTGAGGCCTCTTCTCTTGGTATTTCATGACAAATAAGGTAGATAAAATTGTTGCATTTGGTAGTTCCCACTAGAACTCTGGATATATGGTCCAAAGAGGTGGCAATGCAAGTGAAGGAGGTCATTGTTAGACAACCAAAATAAACCTATGAGAGAGATAGGAATGGCCAAATCAACAATATGATATATTCTTAAAAATAATGAGCAGATAAATGAATACATGCACTTACCAGCTCAACAGCACCAAAAGTGCCTGAAAGAATTATTTCCTTGGTTAGGAAAACCTTCATCACAACATCTAATCAAGTGAAGAACACGCTTGGGGGGTAGGAGTATTATTGTCAATGTCTAAAATCGGGACACACCCTCATGATTGGAAATATACGGGGATTGCAAGGTGCAAACCACTGGTTAGACTCAAGAATAGAAAGCCCAGATAAGACATTGCACTAAAACATCTGAAAGAGTCTGATCTGCTCTGCGAAAAAACAAAAAATCTATGGACAGAAGAAACCAAGACTAAGTTGCATCAGCATGATGGAAAGAGAAATGTATGGAGAATGAAAGAAATGGGTCATGATGTGAAGCAAAACACATCATTCATGAAACATGGTGAAATGTTATGGGTGGACATGTATGCATGTCCAGTGTCATGTGCTGGCGGAATAAGGTCACTTATGTTTATTGATGATGCCTATTACAGTTATGACCCAACTACAGATTGCTACGTAGCAATAATTACATTTAGACATTGGTGAGTTTATCCTGCCAGGAATCTTCACGTTACAATTTGACTCTCAAAAAAAGGCATTAAAGATAACACATGACACACAGTGCTTTCTCTTACTCCCTCAATAGCTTTAGGTCCAGAAACAGAGGCTATGTATTGCTGTCTAAAAAAATGTGAAATTAAAAAAAAAAAAAAAAAAAAAAATCAATCTCACATAATATAGCCGTAATTATCTTGACCTACTATTCTCTTGCTGAGTTGGTTCTTGGGCACAGCGACATGTGGTCATAGTAATGGCTCCTGAATCATTTCCACTTTCACCGCTGTCACGCTGAGATTTCAAATCACAGAAAGAAAGCCAAGGCACAAATTGTTTCGCAGATCAGCTGCTTATCCTGACTATCTTCCCTACACAAACCAGAGAGATAAAGGATTTCTTTGTGTTTATCTCAACTCTGATATATAAAGGCCTACAAATTAAAAACATCCCAGTTTGAGATGCATTCATAATGGCTCTATTTTTCCTCAGGTGCAGCCATTATTGATTTGGACAGAAAGTTGTTTAAATGTCTCTGTGTTGTTAGTATGACTTTAAATTTTATGATAGAAATAAAATGTTATAAGGCAACATTACTGCTTGACTTTTGAACTAATTGCAACAAAGAACAAATGTTTGTTTGGTTTTTTTCTTTATTATCATTATTTTTTATCAACATGTCAATATATTGAGCTTAGTAAAAGTTGGAACATTTTTAAAATATAATGAGTAGTTTATGGATATTCATCAGAAAATCATTAAGATCAGTAAATCAGTTTTTAAATAAGTTTTTACAGTAACTTAACAGGTGGGAAAGTCGAGTCTCATTTCAAGAAATGGGTGTTTCTTTGAATGAAAATGTGGAATTAATTACACACCTTAGTAATTTTGGTCTATACCTAATGGTTTCTTATTTGAAAATCCAGAGTGTTTGCACTATTTACTCTGAAAATTATTTGTTTAGAGTACTTGATTTGTTTTATACTAAGATTAGTCTCAGGTTTCAGTCAAGCCAGAGACTAAATCAGCTAACGGTATGTCTTGGTTGGACTACTGTATCACCTAATGGCTTCAGTCTATCATGATTGAATAAACATTTATAATCAATTGGCTGGCGGAAAACCAGGAAATGATCAGACAGGAAAATCTGCCAGTTAAGCGCAAAGCCAGTCCATCATCTTTCCCTTGGATTGCCAGGTCATTAATTCATCTTTAATCACCACTGTGTCCATTGGTTTTCCTCTTCTGGCTGTCAAAAAACCATTAGACTCTTTTTAGATTGAGAGAAGTGACTGGCCCATCATTTGCACACTCACTTACTCCATCACATCAGCAGGCCATTTTAACATCTTGTGACTCTCCCAGTCACTGCAGAGTCATGGTTTCTTGGACTTTGTACTTTGTTTTTGAAACCCAGCAATAGCCACACACACACACACACACACACAGAACACACACACACACACACACACACACACACACACACACACACACACACACGCACAATGAAAATTGTATACATTTAATTCGTTAATTCTCAGGGTTACTTTTTCTTATTATGTTTTAAAGTTTTTTGTTTGTTTGTTTTAAATTTCTTCATTATTTGACCAAATGATTCACTGCTAAAAAGTGCTAAATAGGTTTCACCAAATGAGCGATGGATTGTGGCATAATGACAGAATCTTTCCTCAAAAATTAGGTGTTGCACTCAGCATGTATTATACTGGTCTAAGGTGGTTTTCATAAAGCTACAGAAACATCAGAAAGATGTGTTGTGAAGGGTCCAGATGCTGGACAGAGACTCCAGAAAGCATTTTAGGTGCATCTATTGGTTATAGTCCATGCATACTGACTATCTGTAGTCAATTACACTGTATTAGAAGCTTACAGTTCAAAATGGTTATATTACCAATTGTTTAGAGGGCGTTTTAAAAAAAATTTATGGAAGTTAGAAGAAAAGACACACCAACAAACAAGAAAACTGCTTTCTAGTTGGTCTAAGATTACAATAAATGGAAACTATTTCCTGATCACCTAGATGGCACTTCCCAAATTGCATGAATCATTATGTTGTTTTCTCTCCCTTTCTTTCTCTGCTGGCTTAACCCCTGCTGCCTCAATGATTTTCCTATAACAGAGGTCATCACCAGAGTTGAATGAACCTTGAGGATTTATTTTTATTTTATTTTATTTTATTTTATTTTATTTTATTTTATTTTATTTTATTTTATTTTATTTTGTGGGAAGACATATATACAGGTTGTTTTTGTCTCATGGACATGCATGCACAAACACCAACATTTTCAAAAGACTTCATTGATCTTTACACAGAGGAAAAATGAGGAAAAATCGAATAAAGGCAGCAATACACAAAGAAATAGACCGAAGAAGATTGCAAGTTAACAGGGATGTAACTATTTGAGTTAAAATGCTCAGGTTATGCTTGGCAATTCTTTTATTGTAGCAACACTGCATTCAACATGCTTGTCTGTTACGTTTAATTCAAAATGTGGACCCATGAGGACCTGGATAAAGGCAGGTGAGGCAAACTGAGGGGACTTTTAATGAAATGTATTAAAGTAGAGTAGCAAAAAGCACTGCGGGGAGCAGGCAGTCTAATAAATGTCTAAAAGATGATACACGCTGAGACATGAAGCTACGATGCTGGAAAACAGAGAGACTGACAGTCAATCATTGGAAGCACTGGGCTAAATACACAAGGATTTTAACTGGGAAACCAAAGGCAAGTTCGAAAGAAAATGGAAAGAGATTAACAAAGGAAGGGAAAAAGACAGAGACAGATTGTTTTTGGATTGTCCACTTGTTCATAATCAAGCTTACCATTTAGCGATCAAGCCATTTTGTAGCATTGTTTGATTTCTCATCTGTAAATTTCCTCCACTTTATGCATGCATGTTTACAAATATCAGTCAGGCCTGCAACCAAACGTTCAAGAGTTTATGAATATATTCATTTTAAATTCTGAAATAAATACATGACCTCGTGTTGAGGGCATGACATTCCTTTAATTCACAGTGGTGACCATGCTTCAATTCATCTCACTGGTATCAACTAAGTCCGTATATTTAGCACCATGTATAGGCCTTTAGTAATTAAAGAAGAAAAAGACTCCAATAAATATGGAGATTGTGTGCTGTTTTTTTCAGAGGTAATTATGAAAAGCTTCAACTACTGTCACTACCAAAATATTGGACGTCTTTTATCATAAATGTAGAGTGAGTGAATGTGGAATCTTAAAGGGTCTACAGCCAGGTCGCTCAGCTAGAGACCATGTGTGGTTGTCCTCTCCCATATTTTCCCCACAGGCAGTTGACACAGAGTGGGCTCATCAGAGACACATATGACTGTGCCTGATGCCTGTGGAGTGGTCAGAAGAAAGGTCAGTAGGTTGACCCATGCTGGGACTGACCTAGGTGGACTGGGTTTTAGTGCCGGAAGCCCTTGTGTGCCCTGTGGGGCGTGTCCAGCACACAGTAGTTCATAACTGGGCATTGGCAGGATTGTGGCATGTGGTTTTGTACCTGCGGTATGCTCTGGAGATGAAGGTACCTATGCAGAGGTAACCCCATATTCTTGATAGATTAGCAGGCCAAATGCGCTACTGAGTAGAAAGGACATGGGCCCAGGGTGGCATTGAAGTATCCTTGAGTGACTGTCATCCACCACGGTTTACCATGCATCAGCTGTCGACTCTGAGATGGTAAGTAGCGTGTGTTCAATTGGCCTGGGCATATCCACACACCGATGTGTCTGCATGTTGCACCTAAAGAGTGGTCCCCTCAACCTCATGCTTTGTCTGAAACAGTGGCACTGCAAGAAGATTGCAAAGGAGGTGGATAGTTCCCCTTTCACTGCAGGGATATCTGGCCAGCTTATTTGGAGCTGGTGGGTTAATGCTGCACTACAAAATATCAGCAAATACCAAGAAAGCAAAGCACTATTACTACAAAACGAAAGTTTTAGCACCTACACACAGATGGGAAAAAAATGTTGGTACTGACTAACACTAGTAGCAATTCTAGTCCAAACTTACCGTGTGGGCAACTGGGACACAACTTACTAAAATAAAACAAGAAACAACTATAACAGTAAGAAAAAATGTGCAGATTTACGACAGGAAGTCACAAACATGGAAGGACAGGAGAGAAAAAAAAATACATACTAAAAATACAAAGCTCAAAAAAATATACACAGGAACCTGAATTTTAACAAAACCTCCAAACCATGGCATTTATTACCTTCACCTCACCTCACCTCACCTCAAGTACCTAACTAATTAATAATTGAGGTGAATAGGCACTTCTTCTTTTTTTACAAGAAAAATGCACAAGGAATCTATAACAATAATAGACAGGAAATAGTATAATGTTCTCTGCAGTCTGGACACCCATTTTGCTAAATCATTACTGATCTGTTGTTAAGATAAAATGTAAACTCTTAGTTTCTGGGGAGGTCTAACATGACAAATTTAGGAGAGACTAATCCAAGTTAATAGCTTCCTAAAGGGATTTAGAGATTACAAGCATTTAAAGTAATCAGATGTGGAAAACAAAAATGTTTGGTAGATGATCATTTTTTCAAGAAGCTTGCTATTTTATATCAATGTCCCTTTTGTTTGCAGAGACTTGCTTTATTATGTATTCAAGTTTTTAATAGCAAATATTAACAAAAACCATTATAGGTATTTAACATTTTATTATCACACGTTTGTGATGGTGTTTGTTTTATCAGTTTTTAATCTATTAGTTACAAGATTACAGTTTAAACAGATGATACTGGTGTACCTAATAGTTAGAGAACAATAATATATTCATTATAAGGTTATGCTGGTGTATGGTTGCCTTCAGTGGTACAACAGTCTTGATTCAGTGCTGTGGCTGTTTTATAAGAAGATAAATGGTTTCTGCAGAAACACTGGAGACTCAGACCCAAACTGCACAGTAAGTGGCAGCCCTGGACCTACCTGTAATAATCTCATACATCTACAACATGCAGGTGTAGTGTACTTTCACTGAGGAATGTAAATATGTAATGTAATGTAAATGTTTCTTATATTGTTAATCTGTTAATCTGTAGTGTTCAAGAATCACTGTCATCTGAAAATATTTTTTCCCCAAATGAAACTATTTTTTATGGGGGTTTTTCTGAAAAAAAAAAATCAAAATGAAATGTGGTTGTTCAGTGGGAATGCTCATTTTCTTAAAAAAAAAAAATGGCTGCAAACTGTGAAAATCTGTTGCTGAGAAACAGAGCGCTAATCTCAGAGTTGTAACAATGTAATAAATTATACATTATGTGAGTTCATTTCCCTGTACAAATAACAAAATAGTGCATTATACAAGTGTTTTTGTTTGGTCAGCATCAGTAGCTCAGAGCAGAAACATTAAAGTAATTTAAAACAATATGTTTGATTTGGGGCAGGACGGCGGTGCAGTGGTGATCACTGTTGCCTCACAGCAAGAGTTCAACTCAACCATCTGGCTGAGGATTTTGGGTGGGTTCTCTCCAGGTACTCTGACTTCCTCCCACAGTCCAAAGACATGCAATTAGTGGGGTTAGGTAAATTGCCCATATGTGTGAATGGTTGTCTGTCTCGCTGTGTTAGTCCTGCGACTGGTGATCTGTCTGATGGGACTGAGTAAAATGGCCTGGATACTCTGCCCCTTAAGCAATAACTTATGCATTAGTACAGTGTACCTCAACAGAGAAGGCAGAGATAGGTCTGTGATATCGAGCCATATATGTAATTTGCCGAGGTGAATGCTTTTTCTTTGTTTTTGTTTTTGAAGAAATGGTTTATATAATAATTGTGATCAGCAGCATCTTTCCTCCACAATGCAGCACTTTATATCCATCTCACAAGCTGGAATTTATAAACTGACACAGTCCTCCTTCCATCTGCAGCAACTACAGAAGTAAACAAAGCAGTGGGAGCTGTAGGCTGACAATGAGAAAATAAATGAACAACATATTTGCCCACCATCTTCACAGCTGCCACCCTCCCACACTGTGAATTAAAACGGCATGCAACATACAAAAGATACCAAGCATTCTGAAACACCAATTGATCTGCATTTACACATATATGGCCATTCATAGCAATTTTATAGAGTTATTAATTTAACATTGCTTTAAATGCCATAGCTCCACTTCATAAAGCTATAGAATAATATTTAATTGTCAGATAGACAGCATATCTACTTGAGTACAGAAGTGGTTGAGAAAATGTGGGTTCAGAGTGTGGGTGATTCATGTACCCACACGAATGTGTGGCGGATGATTCATTTATGTCTCCCAGCAAAGGACACACTTTTACACTGATACATTAGTGACATTGAACGTCTAACCATTTGAACAGCCATGCACACGTCTCATTAAGTTAAACACTGTTTTTTTTTTGTTTGTTTTTTATCCCTGACTGCTTTTCTGTCAACTGACTGGACTAGTGATCTAATTAGAATACCAGAAATGTCATAGCACTGCCAAAAGGTGCATTAGATCTGACTGGAATATTTGCAGTACGTCAGACATCAAATAAACACTGATCCTAGAGAAGATGAAACATTTAATCAAAAAAGGTATATTACCGAGAAGGTCTTTCAGTTTACAATTGACAAGGACTACAATACAACTACACACAATAGAACTGCAGCACAACATACAATTATATGGAGATGTTTGTTTTAATAAAGGTCTGCGTTAGTAAAATCTTGGTAAAATGTTAAAAGTGTTATCTTTTCTTGAAATATGAGCAAGATGATGTCATGTATTTTATATATATATATTTAATGTTCGCCCTGTGTATTTCATGTTTTGAATCATGCTTCAGAGGCAGCACTAAGTCAAATAAAGTGAGTCACTCTTGCATGGATGTAGGTGTAAATTTTGTGATTGACCTGAGTGGGTAAATTATAGTTATGAACAACAATAGGTAATGTTCTTTGGAAGCTCTCGACAGGCTGTGATGCAGTATTTTTGGTTTTGTCCCTGAAGCAAATGGTTTTTGTTTCGTTTTTGAAAATATAGCTGTTTTAGACCTGTTCTAAATAAAGTTGTTATAGTTATGAGGTTAAAAAAATAAATAAAACTACTTACCTCCCTCTCACCTCCTCCCAGGGTTTATGTGTTACTCCTTAAAGCTCTGGTTCTTTATCTGAGGCCTGTGAGTTTGATGGTTATTGTGTAGTATCTTAGCTGTTGAAACTACACCCTTCTGGAGAGAGCCCTCAAATAGGGTACCTAGAGTCTGGAACGGCTCTCCCAGCTTGGGTTGCTCTCCATATCCTGGTGCAAAGGCAGAGTCAAAGGTGTTACTATGTAGCTATACAACACAGTCCAAGAAAGATTGGATGGCCTGTTAGCTACTATTTGCAGTTATTATGAAAGATAATAACCAAATATTTTCTCAGGATGACATTACACTGACATTTAATGTCTTTTAAGTTACACATATAAGCCACTTTTTGGACTGCATTTTTCATCTGCACAGTGTTGTCAAATTTAAGAACACCCTAAACTTTACTCCATGTATTTGTTGTTTCTCTGCTGGACTATTCCAAGTATATTCTCAGCTCTAATTACTTTCTGAGAAACCTCCAGTTGAAAAGGCTGCAGTGATAGTCCTGACAGGACATAGAAAAGACAGATCACATTTCTTCCATGCCTCCTCTTCATTGCTTCCTTGTAAAATCCATCAGACAATTTAAAAACCTTCCTGTCACACACACAAAGCCCTGAATCATCATGCAATCATATCTAAGAGAGCTGGACCATGTTATTCCAATAAAGCTTTGCTTTTAGAATACAGACATATTTGTGGTTTCTACATTTCACAAGTACAATGGCAGGCAGAGACTTCAGTTATTAGGCTTGTCTTTGGTGGTGTCAGTTTAGGTTTGGAAGGCAAGTATCTGTAATTTGAAGATTAAAGGTTTTGGTAAAACTCTCGATCAGGTTATGCTGAACAGTCCCTGTGTTAGTTTGCTATAGAGCCATACATCTATATACTACTATCACATCTCATTAACATATTCTCTCTCTAATAGTTTGTTCTTTGTCCTGTCTTTCATCTCTCTCACCATGAATCTTTCTAATGGTGTCTCTGGGGACAGAGTTTCTGATCATGTTTCTGATCTGCGGTTGCTGTCCATCCTGAGCCTGAATCTGCTGCGAGTTTCTTCTGCTAAGATGATAATAGTAGTATAGACTGGACTGAGAGAGATGAGAGAGGACAAACCATCAAGCAGAAACTAGCTCATCATAGCCCAGCCTCAGCCTTTTACCTTTTACACAGCCTTCACAGCCTTTAACTGTAAACAAAACTTAAAAAATAAATAAATAAATCAACCGCTGCCATTACTAACAAGATCTATAAAGAGCCATCAGAAGCAAAAGCTGTTTTATGGAGATAGCTGTTTGCGATCAGATGTTTTAAGTCATTCTACATTTAAAAAAATGTCACTCAAAGTTGAAAGTAAATGACTCGCAATGTAAATTTAATGCAAAGCAACTGTTTAAATGCTCCAGATTTGTATTATTATTTCTTCTAACACCTTCAGATGTCATACCAATAATCATTTTTAGGAAGTGCAATATTACATCCTAAATTTAGAAAACAGTATATGGTAAATATTAGGAAAAAACAAAAGGCCACAGGCTGGATAATGAAGTACTATCGTACACCAATCTAACAAACTAGAACACAAAACATGCAAACAGCAGTGTCCCTTTGCATGTTTGTTGAAGCATAATGACAATTTTTCAGGAGCTTTCATTTTCCGTTGACAAATATGTCTTTTCTTGTCTGACGGATGGATCATTGCGAGTTAGAAGACAAAGTGAACTGGGGGTTGTGGGGAGAATGATGACTTTTAAAGGATAATAAAGAACCTCTAGGGGACAGCTCAGTAGAGTATTATTCAAAAGCATTTTAATTTATAGGGTAATTCTAAGGGAAGAGCTGTCCTTATCAATGAAATAGCTTCAGTCTGACTGTGAGCCTTCTGGCATTTAATTTAGTTCCCTTGGAGGTTCTTTGTTTTAAATAACAGCAGTGGCAAAATTCTCAAATATTATATTACTATCATGAGCAATATCACAATACCCTCAGTGAATCTTGACACTGATAACAAATTATTGCCCAAAATGAATAATTATATGTTTTATATTTATTATTATTATTATATATAATAATAATATATATGTCAAATCATATATATTACTTTATTTTCACATAGTTCATCTGACACTGATATTATTCACAGCTATATTTATTTTGGTGTAGTGCTTTGGTCTCAAACTGTCACCTCTATTAAAAGGAGATATATTATATAGGTCAGGTAGTGGCTAAATAACCCTCCAGGAAGGTGTTTCTGTTTAGCAATCAGCATAAAGCATACGAAGAATGAGTTGCATGTGGACATCAAGTGTACTGAAGCTTTCAAAACTGTACAACAGGATGAAAAAGAAATAAATAAAGATGTAAAAGAAATTTGCATTTTTATGGGCACTCTCCATTCAGCATGACAAAAACACAACACAAGCCAAAGAGGCAAATGAAAAGCAGGAAGCGTAAAATTTCTACTATATTTACAATATCTCTAGTCACCCCAAAAAGTTTTAAAATGACAAAGAAGTAACTGAAAAGCAGAGTAACTGAAAAGTAATTTAATCAAATGTTTAACAAACTTTTTAAAAGATATTGTGTTACATAATATACTGCAATTTACTTTTCTGAAGTCGGTATGACAGTAACGCAACAGTTAGCAATTACAAATGACTGATATATGCACTGATGAAAATACTGAACATTCTTATTAATGTATTATACCATCTGGATGGTATAATACATTATGCTGCTGCATTCTACTTCCTGTACTAAAGCAAGGTAGCATTTTTCTGATATTGAAATTGACTGTCATGATTCTGTGGCATTTCTGAGCCTGTGAGCAAGCATGTTTCAAAGAAAGGACAGTTTTTATGAAAACTATTGGTGCTATGGCCAAAAATTGGCTCTTTACTTTTCAAGAACATGGTGACTCCTTCTTCTTTTACTCTATGAAGAACCACTCCTAACTCATTAATATTTTATATTCTACCTGTCAATCAGGTATAGCATGGAAGAAGGAAGCACTTTTCCTGTGATGCGATGCTAAATGTGCTTTTAGTGTCATAAATGCTTTCATAGTTAGCGGGTGACTGACAGTGACCTTGCCACAGCAGAGACAAGTATAACACCACTCAGAATGACAATGCTCACCACAGGCCTAATTAGTGATGTGCAGATGACAACTCTGAAGGAGAGGTCACTTTGGTGGTTAATGTAGCAAATACTTGGCAATATGGTTAGGCTCTCCTAGATATCTTTGCCTCTGGGAAGAACAAGATCGCATGACTTTCTATTATTCAAGGCTGTACCAGCCTTTGACCTACCTTTCATTACTGGAAGTACTGGAAACTTCCCACAATGTAGACGAGAGGAAGTGTGGTGGAGGTTAGGAGATGTATAATGCCTCTTTTTTTTTGTATGGTGACAAGCTGACAGTATTTGGCCTCCCTCTGATAAATGGGAAGACCATAATGCAGCAAGATACTGACACACTGATTTGACTTTTAAGTTATTTTAAATATCTTTTCAAGGTCTCTTATAAAGATGTAAAAAAGAAACAAAAACATATTTTAGAAGGTTCCCTTTTTTACCTTTCCCTGAAATTTTCAACACACAGTTTCAATCTTTAAAGATTTCACAGAGATGAGGTGAGACTCTCATTCTACAGAAACATCAGCATCAGCACAGTGGGTAGAGACTGCCAGGGGGTAGAAAAATGGCAAGAAGAACCAAGTCCCTAAGTTTGTGGCATGAAAGAGAATGGAAGTTAATGAGCAGCTACCTGGATTTAATCTGCTCACTCAAGCTGCATGTTGTGTTTGTGCACACCAAACTTTGATGCCTTACTAAAAAGAAGTAAGACAATGATTGAGGTGCTTGACTTATAAACAACATACAGTCGAGCTCTTTCAGGCCTATACTGAAAACTGCATCTCTTAGGAAACTAATTAAAATCAACTTTAAATTAACTTCCACTAGGGCAAAGTGAAGTTTATTATGTGACATGTATTATAATTAATGAGTTTGCTGTATGAGATCATTTGTCATGTCCTAAGTTCAGCTTTGAATTACAAACCTATTTCCAAGGACTTCTGCATATAGCCTCAATTGGTGTTTTTCCAAAATTTTAATGTTTATTCAATTCCATCCATATGTCATCCGATCTTTTGGAAAATAAGGAAACTATAAATGACGGGGAAATGACAGAAAGAAATATGAGGGAGTTGGTTGTAATTACGCCTACAGATTCTAATAAACCATGAGATAATTGCATAATTAATCCTCCATCATTGTCAAGTAAGCTTGTCCCTTTCTGTGACTGCCTTACACTTGCATGTTTATAAATACATTAGCGCTGTATGAAAGACAAACCCAAAAATGTTCAAAGCCACTGTGTTAGCATGGAATAATCTGAAGAAAAAAAATACCAGTAGCATCTAGCAAGAAAAAAAAAAGCCTTTTCAAAGTCAATATAATGCACAGGCCAGTGGAACGTTTTCAAGAGCACATTCCCGGTAGATTAATTTCTAATGCAAAATCCACTGTTCCTTGAACTAACTTTAATGTGTTCCCCATAGGGTGCAGTAAGTGTTTCTGTTCCTGATGTCAAAAATGCACCAGTGGAACGAATACAGGTATCGCGTTATTGCGCGTCTGCTAATGAAACACAAGCCTGTGAGTTATTAATTAGCAAATTAGACCAGTGTATAAATGACACCATTACTCTTTCTTTTAAATGTTCTGTGCTTCCTGACAGGAGGTTGTAGAGATATTATTGTGCCACGAGCATACTTCAAATTTGATTGCTTCAGCGGGAGATGAAATAAAAACATACATCATCACATGCTGTATGATGGTGTATGGCTAAACATTGAATGCTAGGAAGAACTGAAATCTGAACCTTATATAACCATTTTAAACCTCCCTATGTTTTATACAAGGTCACTCTTCTTAAAACGTAAGTCAAAAGTTTTGTTCATAGAGTCTAAAAAGTTCTCAGTCCTAATAAATGAAGTCTTTTGGCTTGGTTGCTTTATTTAACCAACTCTGAGCTGTTCTCTTTCAAAGGCTCTCTCCGTATGTGGACTTTGTGATCATTATGTACACAAGATTAGTATCTATAGAACTGTCATGGAGTGTTTCTATTGAAGCTAGTGCCCATAAACAGTTACCGTAAATATACAGTATTTTTCAAGATTTGTCTGTTTATCTTCATCTTTCCTCTGCAGAAAATGCTCATCTGTCCCGTGAAGGTTTAGTATCCAGATATAGTACAGTAACTATTGGAGGCAATGTAGCTATGATTGTTTTCCAGTTAATGTATTTTATCAATATTATCAATTTTGTTTTATTCATATTAATTTGATTCTGTCTCACTAGAATTCTATGGAGGAATCTCCACCTATAACAGACAGATGTGACATAAAAAAGGTGGATGAATGCTCGGACCACTGCATTTCCTGACCTAAATGACTGAGCAGGGATCAAGTATAAACTATCAATTAATTTGGCCAGCATGGTCTATTTTATAATTTAACACTTCTTTGCCACTGCTTGTAATACAAAAACAGTTCATTTCTAACATGACTAATCCCATGAATAGTACCAGCTAACTAACTAATAATAACATTCTTGTGATTTCTTGTCATATACCTGGGATGGAATTAAACCCTTATTTCAGCTTCAGGGTTATTTTCTCTAACTTGCTTAGAGATAAATAAATAAAAAACATCTAGTCTCATAGAGATGCTAAAACCTAGTCCATGCATTCATTACTTCTAGACCTTATTATTATTCCCTGACTATCAGGATGTTTCAAAAACTGCAGTCGAAAATGCTTCATTGCAGATACCAACAGGGACTGGCAAATAAGATTTCTTCCATTTCTTTTCATTGGCTTCCAATAAAAAGTCCTTATAGTACCATATTTTGTCATGTTCCCAATGCCTGCAGCCTGGTGAAGCTATAGAAAAACACATTAAAGAGTCTCTGGCTGCAGGTGTAATTCATGCATCATCCTTTCTTCTGGGTCCTGGCTTTTATTTTGTTGACCAAAAGGATAAGACATTAGGCCCCTGCATAGATTATGGAGAGTTCCGAATAAATTGTCAATGATAAATAGCGCCCACTGTTGATTAGCTGCAGGGCGCTACCATCTTTACCAAATTTATGGCATTCCTAGTGAAATGGATTTTAATAGAGGTCCTCAATTTATGTCAACACTTTGGCAGTTTTTCTGTAGTGCTCTTGGTTCTAAAGTTGGCTTAATGTATCGGTTCTATCCTCAAAGCAATGGTCAAACTAAGCAGGCAAATCAAGAGCTTGAAGCAGCCCTGTGTTGCACTGCCGTTACTAATCAAACCACCTGGAGCTCACAGCTTCCTTGCAAAGAGCAATAAAGGATGCAAATGTTTACAAGTCATTTATATCCTACTTCTTTTGTCAGTTGAATAAAGGGTTTAACTGGTACATTAATCATTGTATTCTGTTACATATTACACACTGTCCCAACATTTTTCTAAAGTTTACTGTAATTAAATTTACAGCTTATTTATTTGCATAAATCAGTTTAATTCACTGTGCAGAACTGCTTTTGTATTTTATATTTTTTGTGTGTGTTTGGTTTGTTTGACCATCGCAGAATGTTCTTTTTTCATATGCATCACCAAAGTTTATTTTAGATTTGAGGCAACATATTTCAGTTTTCTGTTTAGGTATCATAATGTTTCCCCCACTAATATTTTAAATAAAAGAGGCATTGTGCATTGACAGACACAATGTAACATGTAACTGCTCAGTGAGTGCAATACTTGCTAATGATTGGCAGATCTATGAGTCCCAGAGAAGCTGTTAGCTTGGCTTCTCCTAATGGACAGCAGCATGGATGGATGTCCATGAGGTATTTACAAATTCATGCCCTAATTTATTTTTAATTCCTGTTGATAAAAACTATTTGAAAAAGAGATATTTTGCAGAAGGGAAGACAGAATGAGAACATAAAACTTGGAAAAAAGTAGACACATTGCAATATTAAAGTATTAAAACATACAACTCACCATCAGTGAATTATTCTTAAATCATCAACTAACTTTCAAAAAGTGTAAGTTAGTATTTTTAACTTCAATGTCTAATTAATATGGTAATTAATAACAAATACTGTGCAAACATCTTTTCATCTTTTCAGTTGAAGCTCTAATAAATCATGGACAATGAATATTACTGTTAAAACATCATTATGAACAAAGTTATCTCTGATGTGAATTAATGTCACACAGTCAGATGTATTATTTCAAGCATAAACCACTATTCAAAATCCAGAGTCATACCCTCATTTTTGGATGACTCATCCATAGTAGAGGTATCCCAAAGGCCCTCATTTCTCACTCTGGAATGAGGGCAATCCCTTAGCAACCACCTCTCTAAGCACTTTGTGACAATCCCTAAAGGCTACAGTCCAGCTTCCAGTGAACATTTTAAAGCACACAGTGAAGTTGATTTCAACTAAAGCTGCTGACCTCAGCTCTCTAACCTTCCCCATTAGCAGTCCAGATATCTCTTGCATTTACCATTCTGGGGCTAGCTCTAGGGGTGGTGCATAAATTTAGCGCTGGTGGTTGTTTGTTCTAATTAGATTTATGGGTAGGAACTGTTTGGAGAAGCAAGGCAGCACTGTTTTATTATTAAGCTCAGAATCAGGTCAGATGAAATGAGAAGCAATAAAATGCACTTTGGTATTAATGAGCTTTCAAAGTGACACATAGGTATAGCTGTAGTAAAATTGAATATATGGTAATTGTGGAGGAAATAAAAACCTTTTTACCAAACTTTCAAGACACAGCATAGTCATAAAAAGATCCATGACCACAAAATCAAATTACCTATTCAACCCAAATTGGAATAGTGAAAATGTCTTACTAAGTTAGTGTAGAACACTGGATGAAGTATACAGGATACGTTCTGCAATAGAAGCTCTCAGAAATTTCTGAATGTCTTTTTTCTGTACATTCTGTCCTGTAATAAAGTCTGATAGCAAATGAAATCAGTTAAAACTGCAATAACTGCACTAAATAAGGCTCATGTAATTCCCTAATGATTAAATTTAATGTGCAGTAAGGCTGGCATGTATTTTGCTTGCAACAGTTTATTGGTTTCATACTCGCAGTGAAACATTTTATGTGTGTACTTAAAGCAGGACCCCTGCAGCAACTAATGAACTAATGTCTGTCAAGCTTTACTTGACTTGACATTACCTGATGGGCTCCAGGGGGGCTGTCATGCCGCAATAGGCAGGGTACACCCTACAGCTCACCAGTCCATCACAAGCAACTACGCAGTCTCACATACCCACCTAATCTAGAATTAAAAGTCTTGGACTGTAGGAAAAAGCTGTAGTAAGCAGTGGAAATGGGGCAACATACAAACTCGACACATAAAAAGCAGCAGCCAAGAAGCTTGCTGTGCAGCAACAGTACTAACAACCATAAGCCCGCTATTTGACAACCCTGCAGATTATATACAAAGTGCTGTGTATTCTGTTCAATGATGTTTTTGCATGAATAAAATTCCCACATATTACAAATTTGCAAATGTAATCAACTGAAGTTATCATCATTGAGGAGAAATTTCATAAATAAATTTAATAACATTTGGGACGCTTTGCCACAGTAACTACATACAGTGCTGTTTGCTGTGGTTGACTGAAATAGAATTACTCACTGAGTCCCACCTGGCTGGTGTGAGACTCAGAGGAGTTGGCTAATTAAATAAGCCAAACACTCCAATTGAGTCTTTCAATGTGACCTCTTACAGTCCATGGCACATCTATTTAGATTCCATCTGCTCTGAATTAAGGATGCACACATTCTCATTTTGTCCCGGCTTCTCTAAGCAAAACAACTACTGTTTATCAAATTCACATAAGTGCTGCCAAATGCTTGCATGACACGAGAACAGCTGCCAGTGAGTTGCAGGTGGAATCGTACTACATTATAGAGTTTTAAAGATCATCGCAGTTTTAACAGTGATCTTTAATATCTGTCTTACTATACATTACATCACTTGTGTCCTTATTTAATAGCTGGTAAGTTTGTGTGGATCACATCGTCTCTCACACACACACAGATTTGTGGGTGTTAGGGTGGGTGGGTGATTGGTTGTGCGCGTGTGTGTGTAACTCAGCATCCAGCGAAAGCAATCATATCTCACTCCGACTGAGTTTTACAATTTATTTTCCTCCTCTTGGAGCTGAGAGCACAAACCCTTATTACCATTACACTATGAATTATGAATGACCACAGAACTGTGCATAAAGGCTTATGTTATTTGTGAACTGTATTATTAAACAGAAAGCTGTTTTGCATGCCAGGCTGAAGCAAGGCAGTATACTATCTTACTTATATAAATATACTATATATATATAAAGTATATAGTATTGGGAAGGTACATGATTACTAGTTACCAGGGCAAATATACAGACAGACGGGGTTTTCTCCATACCTTCTAAAAGGCCAACACATTTTCAACATTTCTGACTGAAATTATTCTTTGAAGCAAACCAAACAAAAATGCATCCTATGACTCCAAAGAGCCATATGATTGTTAAATCATCACCTATGAGAAATAGTAATGACTTAGTCACAGTGTGGGGAAGTTGCAAGATCCTTTTTTACCTCAAGAACCTCCTATTTTCAAAAGTTTTGAGTGTGCCATATTACCAAGTATCTACCAATGCACCTATCACCCCAAAGTCAAGAGCAAATACAGAAAAGGCCACGTAATCAATTTAGCAGCATGTAGATGGAAATGATTAATGACCCCTTAGGTCATTTTTCTGTAGACTGCAAGGAAAGTCTGGACAAAGACAGGACCAGAAGGTTTGACCTTGAAGCACAAACTATTTCACGCAAAGAGATCAAAATACATTGAACGCTAGGACAAGAAGTCAGAAAAATGAAATGTTAAGGATTGTAATCACCCATAAAGACACATACTGTAGTTAGATCACTAAGGATTTAGACAATGACCCTTTTGTTTGTCCCTTTTGCTTTTATACACCACTACAGTGGATTTTAAATAAGAGAATGTGATTGAAGTGCACACTTACAATTCAAATTCAAGGGGTTTAACAAAAGGTTTCGAATTAATGACAATTTTTTTCTATGTTGCTCCTAATTTTCAGAGGCTAAAATAGTAATGGAAAAATGACTGACAAGCAGAATTATTGCCATGTAGGGCATGTGCCCAATTACTCATCTTTTTATGTGGGATAATGAAACAGTTTGAAACGAGAAATTTTGCAGTGCCAATATATGAAGGATCCAACCCAAAAACAGTATAGCCACACTGAAGCGACTGACATTTTTGTTGAACTTTGTTCTTTGTTACAAATTCATCTAATGTGTATGAACTGTATGAACTAATTAGAGGTGCTGGTTTGCTTATTTGTCTTCTGAGGTTCCGTTTTTGTAATTTCTTTGAATCTAGTGTAATTTGTATGATTATATTAACTGTGATTAGTAATAAGTATTTTATATGACAATAGAACATTTTGTATTGCTTACTGTTCAGTCCCCAACTCATATTAGACTCCTTGTGTTTTGATTCAGTTATAAACAAAAGGAAAAGCACATGTAGAGTAGAGAAAACATATTTTTGTATTGTATTTTCTTTCTTTAACCCTTTTATTTGTATCAATGCATTTGCACTCTTTTACATGGAAAAATATTTATTTTGAAAAGAGGAAGTGTGATCCTCTCTCTAACTTTATTTTACTGTTTCACAGATCGCGATGAGTCCCGCCTTCCAAGCAGCGGACCACCATCGCGTATTTGCTAAGTCTTTTGCACTTTGAGAAGTAAACAAGAAAGGCTGCACTTGTTGGTCGTCTTGGTGAGTTTTAACGCAGAAAAAATGTAAACAAGTATTTGCACTGTCTGGAAGCTAATATGAAAACTTTAAAGGATGATTTTTTTACAAATCAATAATTTAATTGGTTATAAATAAAAATCATAATTTCATGGTTAAGTGAGGAAAAAAGAGAAATTCATTTATTTGTTTTACATGGTTAAAAATAACTAAATGTAAAACGAAGGACATTTTTTAGTTAAAAACATGCATATAATATATTAGTATTTTAATATGAGAACTGGGTATAAAAAAGCTATAGCTATAGCTGTGACAAGAAATAGGTGAATTGACTTTATCTGGCTATATGCAACAATATCATTATTGTTGCACAGGCTAGGTTTTGGTAAATGGACTGATTCTTATATAGCGCTTTTCTACGCTCCCAGAGTGCTCAAAGGGCTGTATACAACATGCCTCATTCACTCCCTTCTGTACTCAAGTGCGTTCTGAAGACATTCACACTCCAATGGACACATTAACATCTTGCCCAATGATACTTGGGGGAAGCAGAGGATTGAACCAACAACCTTCCAGTCAGTATCTGAGCTGCTCTACCACCTGGGCCACAGCCACCCTGGTGTTGATAAAGCGACTGGAACAAATTCCTGGATGGTGAGCCTGTGCCCAGACTGAACAGAAACATCAAAGTGGTAACAACTCAAACCACCAACAATCAAAATTTAATGTGAATTACATACATATGTAACTGATCACTAAGAGAAACAATTTCATTAGTGTCGTTTGTGTCATTGCTAAGGACATTGGGTGGACTAAAGATGCAAAATCCAAATATAAAGTTCAGTGAGTTTGTTTGAATGTTAAAGAGTGCAAGTGAAGGAATATTAGTCCGTTGATCACAAGGCTCCAACTTGGACAATTGCACAGAGTCTCTCTCCACAGGTACATATCCTCTCTCTAAGTAATTTATCTCTCTCTCTCTCTCTCTCTCTCTCTCTCTCTCTCTCTCTCTCACTGAGCCTATGTTGTTTAATTCATTGTTTTTTAAAAATATAATAATAATTCTTATTGTTGTATTTTCTCAGAATTACTCTGCAGAGCTTCATAGCTTAAATTCCAGCATTAAGAGGCTTTGATGTCTGATGGGATGTTGAACATATGGCAGTGTCACGATAGTTATAGGAATGCAAATTTATTTGATTTAGTATTAGTAGAGTATTATACACTTGACATCCATTGTTACATTTATATGAGAACATGTCTTTGTTTTAGACTATTACTGATGCCAGAAAGCGAATCTGTATTTTATGCCTGACACAAGTCCTCACATCAAAAGTTACTTGAATTAGCCCGCTGCTGTTACAGATAAAATGCGGTGAATTATGCATTCATTCCTCTCATCAGGATACCTATAGAACAAAATGATATTGTTATTGTGCCTCTCATGCAGCATGTGTTCAGACATGCTGCAGCTGAAGCAAGCTGAAACCACAGAGTTAAACTCCCCCTCCTTTTTCTACCTTTGTCTTTCAAGAGCTAATGCCAGTAGTGGTTGTGTACTCTCTCCCACATCTGACAGCTCCACTGGTAAGGACATTCTTTACTTTATGCTTGGGAGCAAAACTTTGCACATTTTCAACACCCTTGCCTCATTCACTTTGTTAACCAGCTTGTCAAGCCAGGTGCCAATGTAATGCATTGTATGCTAGCAAAGACAGTGCTCTGGATATGTAGTTGACAAACAAACTGTAGACTGAATACCTGACCCCCAAACACACACATACACCAGGTCCCTTAGTAAATTTTGCTATACATAAAATGAATACTCCCTGAGAAGTACATTACCTGTACACATATCATGTACTTGTTCAGATATCTGCTAAAGTAGCCGCAGTGCAGTAAAGTTCTGCAGATAAGGCCAGGAGATAGATTCAGATAATGTTAAAGCATCAGAATGTGAGTTATATAGTATGTGACTTTACTACCCTTGAAGATGGCCAAAAGGAACATGTTTGTAGCACATCAGTTTACTTTTATTTCTGTGTCCTGCTGAGTGCACTTAAGGCTGGTAACCCAAATTAACCAGTTTTCTATTTTACCTACCTTGGTGCTTGATCGCTGGAGTATTTTTTTTCATGCCTCTTTAAGCAAAAAAGTACTTAAACTGCTCAAAATCTACAAAGTAATTAACATTTAATTAAAGGAACATGAATTCTTAGCCAAGTCAAGAATCAGAGTCAAGCATCACTTTCAGAACCTCAGCCAACTGGGATACATACTTGTTTTGGGAGCTTAAATAGAGATTTCTTTTGGATGCCTAGTACAAACACCTCCTCTCAATAGCTTGTCACAGCAAGAAGGATAAAAGGCACTTGGAATTTTTTAAGTTGCAGCACAATTAGATTTTTAGAGGTTGTTTTTGATATATCAAACACCTTAAATACCTCTGGGAACTCCTGGGAAAGCCCTGACAATGTGCACAGCTCTTGCACAACAAATGAAATCACCATCACACTGATGCAGAGTGTGTGAGATGTCATTGTGGAGAGAAAGAAAATGGAGACAGGAAGTTGGCTGGAGTTATCATTCAATGTTGCCACTGTAGCTTGAACATTACACTTCCTCTCATACAGACACCAAGTTTAGAAGACACTTCCACTTACCCATGCAACTGGGTTAAGGAAACATGAATGCATCATTGGGATATAGACAAAGAGTAACAGAAACAAAAGAGATATACTGAGCACCACATTATAATTCTTGAGTTATTTAAAAGAGAATGAAAGATTAAAAACTTTCTTGGAAGGAGATAGATATGTATAGAAAGTCCCACCATGTGTGTGCCTCACTAATAGTGTTGAGCCCCTGCTGGTCCATTTTCTGAAAATCTCACAGTGTTAGGAAGGTAGCTGCCACATAAAAGTCGGCATGCTATGAAATAGCATATTCTAATAGTGCTCCATTTTTGAGAAGGGTGGGTTCAAATGACAGCCTGAGTAACAACAGATGGATTCAGCAGTAGTGAGTGCACTCACACTTCTGTCCCTTACAGTAACCTTGACATATCTCCTGCACTGCCAAGCAACTTGAGCCAGCAGTACTGCAGGTGTGACTCTAATTTAGATACTTAAAGATGGTGGACATAGTACTACTTATAATGCACCAAGTGGCTTACTAAGCATGAGTCTCGTTAATACTTAAAGAGTAAGGTTTTATTTTAAAACTCTGGCACATACTAATAAAAGGAAATACACCCAGTATCACTGACAGACAGATATATGAATTGGCTTAAACATTTTGAAAATGTACGGTAAGTCCCAAATAGTCAATTCTATTCACGTCGGCGTAGCGTATTCAGTGGGTGAAATGTTTTATCACATCATTCATCCAAGAGACTTCTTTAGTCTCAGCTAAATGCAGTTTTCCCCCACCTTATAAACTGTGCATCTGCATCATAACTTAAGCCATTACCACTGATGAACAATGGCCTGTGAGGTCAGTTTCTTGAGCACAAACTGGGTGCATTGTAAGTGGGGATTTCCTTACCTAGATGACTGAGCATGCATCAACACATATACTGTAACGAAATTTCAAGAAAGGTTTTCAACACATTAAAAGTATCCACCAATCAGAGAGAGATGAGTGAGATTTGAATCCACATCAACTGTTTCTCTGAAATCTGAAATTTCCTTTCACAAAATTGCTATTGATCTCTGTGAGCCAGTTAGATGTGCTCCAGTGTTATACAAAGACTTACCACTTATCTGCCAATTAGACAGGTTTACATTGCCAACATCACTAAGAACACAGAATAACAGTGACATTTGAATTGCAGTTTAGGCTGTATGTTCCCCAATACCTAAGATAGATACAGATGGAATAAATAATATAGAGGGATGGTTGTGCAAAGTTACAAAATTTGCTCAATATCGCACATTAGGCACCAGACCTTATGATCTCTGGAAGAGATGCTTTAGGTTGCAGTCAGCACTTACTCTATATCTTGCACTAGTGTTGTTATATTCATAGACTGTCATTGATTCTGGCCAGACACAAACACAAGGAAATGCACTCAAAAAATAAATAACCTTTTAGTGAGGCTTTATAGAAGTTTCAAAATCTATTGGGTTAATGTTAGCCTTATAATTTGTATTCAAAATAAATTACAGGAATTTTAGGCATAACAAAAAGTCTGACACACAGGGTCAAGAAATGAGGTCAGTCAAAAAGGTAAAGGCTTTACTGAAGACCCATGTGGCTATAAACAAGTTATTACTCAACATCAAACAATATTGGAAAGAAAGAAGGAAAAAATACAAAAACTAAAGACAGAAGAAGAGTCAAAAAGCTGAGTGTTGTGCAAGCAGAATGCTAGAAATGAATGAATGCATGAAATGAACAGACATACAACAGTACATGAAAAAATTAAATATGTATGGCTAGAAGGTGGTAAAACTTTTATTTAAACAAACATGTTGGTGATTTGAAAACAAAGGCTGTAAAATATTGTCCAAGAAAGGATGACTCTTCAGGTGGCAAAAAGAAGTCTGAAGTCCGGGACTTAAATGATATGACATGCATGTCAGAGTGAAAGGAAACACAACAGTAAATGATTAAATAAATCTTACAGAGAAGAGTGATTTCTTTCATATAGTTGGCCAATTTAGCTATATACTCATACCCTATAATTCCCCACTACTCAGAATATGCGTCTGTGTAGTTTTTCAAAGCCTCTTCCCTTCAGTGACAATGCTTTGTGATGTCTGTGGTTGGTATGCAGTCTCAATAGTTCTGATCACCAGGCTTTAATCCAAATACGCCTTTGATGTTCCCAGACATCTTGGACCCTGCTTCAAGATGAGTAGAACAAATAGCTAAATGTGATGACTGGTGTCTCTGTGGATCTTAAAGGACTGCTGAGGAAATGTCATTGCAGTTTAAATTACGCCTGATCTGATAAATGAATCCTCTTTGTTGACTTTTCTGGCTTCTGTTATTTTTTTTTGTTTTTCACTAAAATATAAAACTACTCACCGCTTTCTGGAAAAATACAGGACACCCAAAATCATGTTTTTGAAAATTGCACAAATTGGGTATATGTGTGTGTGTGTGTGTGTGTGTGTGTGTGTGTGTGTGTGTGTGTGTGTGTTTGTGCTGTTACCTCTGATAGAAACCAACTAGAATACCTCACTGATCAGATTTGATTTCTTCTAATTGTTTCATTCCTTAAAAACACCTAAGCAAGACTAATTATATGAAAGAAACTGTTTACCTGACAATGCTTTTAAAGATACACTCTTTAATTACGCTTTTATTATTATTTTTGAACAGTTCTATTTCCAGGGTGGAATAACTTTCTGACACGATTTTCTTTGAGGCCTGATTGATATATATATATATATGTATATATATATATATATATATATATATATATATATATATATATATATATATATATAAATGTTCGGTTAAATTAAGCTGCATGTAGGCAGCTACAAATGTGAGTCGAGCTTGAAGGTTTTGGGGCAGAGGCTTCTTTATTGGCTGGCTTCCTTTCAGTCCATGTAAAATTCATTTTGCTGTGGACAGTGATGCTTGTGTTCCAACTGTTTCCATTTCACGGCATGCTTAAGCCTTCATGGTTCCTTAACCACACTAACTAATTCAGTCTCATCTTAGGGAGATGTTTTGGATCTAACTTACTTATGATTGTTTCTTTTAATGAATTTGGAATCTGCATTTGTTTAGAGGCCTTAACGTGTGCAAATCTGCAATTCTCCTTCTTTGAATTCCATGTATTTTTCCATTGTTCTGAGCATTATTCAGTCCACTGAGTGCTGTCAAACAAATATTTTTATTTGGCAAAAAGAAAATATCAATTATACTACCAGTTGTACAGTTGACATCATGATCACTAACAAAAAGCATTGGCTTAAAAGACATTGTAGAACCTTCAGCACCACATATAATATATAATATACACATATATTATACACATATAATATAATCAAACTTGTGAAAACAATTCTTATTTTTATGGTAATTAAAATATATGTTGTTTATTCATTCCTGAAATAAGGATGATTCAAATAAATATTAAAAGCTGCCATGCCTAACTCCACCACAACTATACATTTCTAAATGTAATAGGGTTTTACATTCAGCAAAATGTGATGCAGTTTTGAATGCTGACTTTAAAACACTCTAAACACTGGTAGTTGATTAGCACAACTGGCTGACTGTCTATTTGATAGCCACATTATTCACAGAACCAATATGAGTCACTATTATAGATTATTACCACATAAAAAGACTAAATCCCATGGCACTGAGAGTAGAGTACAAAAAGTCCATGGGAGAAAAGCTTCCATTGTACTAAAAGCATTAGCATTAGAAGTGTATACCTAGAGTAATAACTCTTACTTGCAAGTGATTAAAAAATAATTTCTTCACACATATCATCAGACATTTTGGTTTCCCTGGCAAAAATTCAACTAAAATATCCCATCTATGGGAAAACTGTCTTCTCACACTCTGATACTAATGAATTAACCCCCCAGCTCAATGCCTTGCTTTTATTTAGTCTACACTTCAGCTTAACAAAATACTGAAATACATAGGGCCTTGCTTATTCAGTTGAATCAAAATGAATTTATGACTTGATTCTTTCCAATTCGTTTACTTTTTAGGAGTGCCGCATCACTTTGAAATGACACACAGAAACACTGAGTCCAAATACTTTATCACTTTGTGACTCATATAGCTACAACTTGTGAAAGAGGATCCATATCTTAAATCATTTATTACTTACTGTCCAATAGTGAGTCAATGCAGCTTCATTTTGGCTCGTAGCAGGAGGAAAAAAACAGTGTTGATATGGCCTCTCACTAATTGTCCTGTGATTACCAGCCCAGGGACAAAAAACAGAGAAGCATAACCTCTGCTCAAACACACAGACACACGCTTACAAACAACAAACACTGACATAATTGCCAGTTGTGCTGAAGACACTGGATGCACTGAAACACCACCATGTCTAACATCAGTAACTACACTTTTCTCGACCCTTTTTTTTTCCGGCACTGTTGTCTGAGTTTCTCTAACAAGCTATCCAAGCAGGTGAGGTGAGGGGTGTTGTTTATAAATTGGTGATAAGTCAGTGCATCATTATGGCTGACAGTGTCCTCTACAGCACTGTGTATGTGATTCCAATCTAGCAGTTGGAATGAATGCCTGTTATATTTTCATCCACAGAAAATACAAACAATGACGTTGTGAGATGATGAGTCGTTGGCTTTTTCTAATTCCTGATAAAGGAAACTGAGTTATTCATGTATTGCATATTTGGTCAATTCTTTGGGTCAATTCTTTATTTTCTTGTGCACGACAATGAAATTAATAGTGAAATAAAATAATAAAGAATTCCATGCATCCATCAGTTCTTTTCAGCCTATCCTTTTCAGGGCTGGGGGGCACTGGAGCCTATCCCAGCTGTCTTAGGGCGAGAGGCAGGGTACACCCTGGTCAGGTCGCCAGTCTGTTGCAGGGCCATCATTAATTAAAAGTTAATGATGATAAATCACAGATTCACCATGAACAGACGTTTATATCTTTGGACAAACCAAATATAAGGTTTCCTAGAATAAAATGTCTACATAAAAATGTCATTCTATCAGCTGGACAATGCTATATTATGGAGAACACATGTGGGACCACAGCCGACTGTGCCAGCAGCTTGCGACTGTGAGATAAAACCCCTGCCAAAGTCAAATGGCAGAATTGACAAAACACTCACATTTGAGAAGAGACACATGCATAAAAACGGGGTAATGGTCAAAGTCTGCCCTCTTGTTTCTTCAGAAATGAAGGTGTTCAGAAAAAAAGGTGACAGCCACTCCAGGAAAGAAATCACATCAATAGAAGTATCCATATGTCTCATACCCTTTGATGTATAGCACATTTAATGTAGTCTAAAAAGATATCTGAACTGGTTGGAACAGCTCAAAAATATATTAAAAAATTGTTTATTTTGTTTATTTGTTATTAATTATCAACTTTATCATTGTTGTACACTTATATTGATCCTTGAGTTTTAAAAGTGGTATTGGTCTTCTGGTTCTCATTACACTGACTTTACACAATTATCCTCAACATGAACTGAGCTTCCCTTATCAATAATTTAGGTACAGGAATTTGCACAGCACCTGTCCCAAATTAGAGGGTATTAAAGTCCTCAGTGGAAGAGAATTCAAAGACTTAATGTTTGGATAGGATAAAGAGTGTTTGCACAGCGTTTTTTTTTTTTTTTTTTTTTTTACAAAAGCGTGCATATGCTTTTGTTCGGGCATTTAGACATGGAATACGCAGACAAAGAAGAATGACTTATTTTACATGTGTTTTACTCCTTTTAAACTGGGCTGAAAAGGCCAAAAAGGAATTCTAAATAAAGATATTATTAATGAATATAATAACAAATGTTCTACTGGTGGCCAAACTAATACTAAAAACCTTAGTCTTTAGCATTTGTATTTTTCCAGCCACTTCCCTGCTGTCTCTCCATCCATTTCTTGCACCACACCAAGTTCAAGGATTAAAATAAAGCAATAATACGGATTTAAGTAATGCAGATTCACAGTAATGCAGATTATGTTGCCTTGAAGTGAACTCTGAGAAAAGATAGAATACGTTTAGGATATGCAATACATTATACAGCAGTCCATTTCTTACTACTGTTCCAGTTGTGACAGCTGCTGAAAAGGTAGTTTATTTGTTACCAAAGGCTATGTCTAGAAACCTCTTTGGTAAAGATACACTGTGTGTAGCTCTGCCTGTGATTTCCTAGTAACAAAGTACCAGGTTATCTGAATAGGGTCAAGGGATGGAGAACCTAGCAGCTGACATCTTCTGAAAATGACAAACTGTACAGAGTTAAAAGTAAATTATATATGTGTGTGATTTTAATTTAATCAGATACTGTTGTCCCTGATTATTATTTGTATTTCACTCTATTTGGGGTTCATTAGATCAATATCAGTGTTAAAATGCTGTATTTATTGGGGGGGATGATTCAACAGCAGAAACCCAGAGACAAAATCATGTTTTAGGAGCTTTTATTTTGACTGGATTCTCAGACAGAGGTACGGGTTAAAATAAGTTTTCTTTAAGCACAGGGGCGAGGGAGGATACCACCAGAGAACTGCCAGAGAAGAGAAGACAGATAAGTATTGAGGCAGCTGAGTATTTTGCCAAAATTGTTAAAAAAAATTAAATTGAACTTACTTGTGATTCCCTTGTGATTTGCAGGCAGGGGAGGCAGGCAAAGGCTTCGGGTCTCAGGGCTGGTAGAGAGTGAGAAGACGTGTGAGATTCCTGGGTGAGTCTGAATGAGATCAGCTTGGGTTTATGGGAAATCCTTCCTTTGCAGGTGAACAAAGGGAGCCTTGCTTCTGACTTGAGTCTAGCCAAGGAACACACCAGGACAGAACTAGCAGTGGAGAGAAGAAAACAAGGTCAGGTAATAGAAGGTACAAGCAAAAACTACAAATGGTTGTGAGCCAAGCTACCACCACAAAGGTAACAAAAATCTGGCAAAGAGTAAAGGTTTCAGTTGGACCTTTACTTACAGGATATAATGAGCTAATGATAGATAAGCTGTTCTGGCTGGACTGAGGGCAGGAACATCACACCTTAGAGCAGGGCTGGGCAACAAGGACTTCCTCTATACTGCCTGAGAGAAAAAGAGAGAGCAGGAAAAGAAGAGAGAGTGAGAGAGTGAGAGAGAGAAGGCTAGCAACAGAAGCAGGTCTGCTGGGAGGATGACACACACACACACACACACACACACACGTATTGTCAAAGTTGTATATGTGGACTTGATTTTTTTTTTTACTCTTCTTACAAAAGACACAAAATATCTTGTAAAGTGTTGTTATCAGCTGGTATTGCTAGCCATGTCAAACTATACAGCCAACCACCCAACTGCGTTCAATGTGTGTCATGTGTGTGTGTTTCTAATTAGCATATTTACTAATCCTGGAGAATTGGTAGCTGCAGAAAAACTAGGTAATCAAAAATGGTTTTTTTCATCAACTTGAAAATCAGAAAATAATATCCAGTTTTATCACAAGGTTCAAGGTTCTTTATTCATCACATGTATAGTTATACAAGTATAACACACAGTGAAATGAAACCTGACATGTCAATTTTCCCAGCAAACATCAACGTTCCTGGCTGAAAATGGTCACAGACCAATGGCAAAAGGCAATGCGAGTAAAATTAGCCCATCTAATTTTCCTTAAATAAAAAAAAAAAAGGCAAACTTATTACTATTATTATTACAACAACCATGCCTGTACAATTCTATTGTAAGCAATATAAATCTATCTATTTATGGCATGCCAGCTGGTTAAAAAAATCTCATTGTAGCACCTTGCTTTACTTTGTAAGTTATTTCTTCTTTTTAGTTTAAAGAAACTGTGGATAGAGGTCTTCAGCGGCCAACTATGAATTCAATCAAATACATTTCAAAACAACTTGAAGGCTGGCTCAGTATTCATCAGCTCAAAATTATACATAAAGGAAATATTATAGAAAAATGATTTTATTTGTCTGAGGCATACTTCAGATTATATGAGCACTATCATGTTTGTAACACTAGTTCTTGTGTTAGGAACACAATTGGCTTCTTAATGAAGAATTAAGGGCTGAAGATTTTACTGACTGGGTAATTAAAGAGAAGACAGTGGCTTTAGAAAGCCTCATACAATTGGAAACAAAAGACAGAGGAAATTAGCAGCTAATAGACAACTCCAAATTCCATTTTACTGTCAGCTCTAAATGAGGTCTACAGTAAACCCATGTAATATTATAATCCACTAATGGAAAGAAGCACTTTAAAATCTATTTTTTCCACCATTGTCTACAAGATGTTGCAAGACTTGCTGAATGTTTGGTATTAATACAGTCTTTGGGAACTGAATTTGAAAAAGCTTTTGCCCTCAAATTAAAGTGGGCCAAAAACATCCAGAATGGTTTCTGTGGTACATATGTCTATAAGCTGTGGTTGCAGTACTTAATTATGTCACTAGTGCTACAGAATAGGAGAAAGCATAAAGAGAGTAATGTTTTTTTAAGTGGTTGGTAATTTCAAATGCAACGCTATGACACGTAACCAGAGGGTGTTGATTCAATCATCCTCTTGTGTTTTTTTGGGGGGGGGTTTTGTCACCCTCATTAACCTGTTTTCGCACGTCTTTGACTTATTCAAGGTTCTGATTGGTTGCTGAATGCTCGCAGCACAAATATAAACCAAAATAAGGCGGAGCATGGTGATTGGTAACTTTCTCTTTCTTCCAGTTTTTCCAAATCAATTTTATTTTATTTATATACCCCTAAATCACAACTACAGTTCTCTCAACGTACTTTATATTGTAAAGTAAAAACCCATCAATAGCAAAGAGAAAACCCCAGTAATCACATGACCCCATGTGAGCAAGCACAACAGGAAGAAACCTTCAGCAGAACCAGTATAACCCAGGGAGAATTCAGGGTCAGCTGATCCAGCCCTAACTATATGCTTTATAAAGAAATTTAAGCCTAATCTTGAAAGGGTGTCTGTCTACCAAATCCAAACTGGGAACTGGTTCCACAGAACAGGGGCCTGAAACCTGAAGGCTTTGCCTCCCATTCTACCTTTAAATACTGTGAGAACCACAACTAAGCCATCCGTTTGACAGTAAGGTTCTCAATTAGGAAGACATGGTACAATGAGTTCTTTAAGATAACATGGGCTTGATTATTCAAGACCTTGAGGAGAAGAGTTTGGAATTGGATAGAAGAAATATGTTCTCTCTTTCTAGTCCCTGCCAGTACTCTTGCTGCAGCATTTTGGATCAACCGAAGGTTTTTCAGGCAGTTGTTAATAATAGTAATAATACATTTTATTTAAAAGTGCCTTTAAAAACACTCAAGGACACTTTACAGAACAAATAAGACAAGCATAAAAACAGGAAATGAACACAATAATAAAATAACGTTTAAGAGCATGGAGTAGTTATACAGAGTAGGCTATCTTGAACAGGTGGGTTTTGAGGGTGGACTTAAAAAGGGGGAAAGAACTGATGTTTCTGAGGTCAGGGGGTAAGGAATTCCAAAGTCGAGGGGCAGAGCAACTAAAAGCCCTGCCCCCCATGGTAATAAGATGAAATGAAGGAACAGAAAGAAGAAGAGAAGAGGAGGATGTTAGGATGACTTGATGTTTCTAGTGGTCTAGTGTACCGAAACAAGCTTGGTAAGAAGCCTGAATCTGACAGCTCATTGTATGGTAGGTTCACGTTTTTTGGGTTTTTCTTCCATTTTTGTTTGCAAAGGGTAATTTTGGATTTAAGACAGCAATGTATACTTATGTCAGTGAAACACTCAGGACATCAAAACAGACACTAACATCACAAGACCAAGTTAATGGATTTTTGTGCATTTAACAAACAACAAAATGAATTAAGATGACAAGCCCATCCTAATGAATATTGTTCTTTTATTCAACATCATTGTCATTAACACACTCTAGACCAGACTGTTTTTAATCACAAAGGTGATAACGACTGGTTTGTTATGCACTGTTTGTTTCCACATGGTGGTTTTGATGTTCTGCATAGTACTCAACACAAGTAGAGTGCTCAACACAACTTTTACAGAAAACTGGCAAGTTTTTCAGGCACTGTACAACCTCTCTTCCTACCTATCTACCACACTGTGTTATACTTTCATGTACTATTAATTAACACAGGCATTTTCTACTTACCATGCCTCTGCAGAATAGTTGCAGAGTACCAAAACCCCAAATCAGCACAAAAAAGGACCATGTTGAAATTATTATTCTACAATTTCAAGGTTTACTATAATAAAAAAAAAATGTTTTTTAAAGAGAACAACTGGGGAATCGATATTAAATATAGACTAATGCTACAAAGTTTGAAATGCTTTGTCATCACAAGGCCATCTCAATGGATTTTGTTTGTTATTTAGCATGTTTGACATCTTCATATGCTCCTGAGTGCCCTGTTGACTCTAATAGACAGTGCACTTGTAAGTCCAAAATAAGCCTTTGTTAGGCATTAACAGCTAATGCAGATATGTTAGTGTCACGTTTTCAAGTAATACCCAGTCTGCAGAGCCAGACCTATCATCTTTCCTGCAGACAGAAACCGGACACAGCCCAGAGGATGGGGAATATTAATTCACCACCCAGCACACTGCCAAGCTGTCATTAATCTCCATGCAGCACCAATGCTGTGGTATCAAACATTTATCCCATTTGCATACAAATCAGAATCCCAACAAAATCTAATGTCAAAGCCAAGGCTGCGGTAAAAAACTTTTCTTTAAACATCCTTGGGGCTAAAGCTGAGGTTGATGTGTTGCTCATTCATTTGGGGCAGTGATTGAGAATGAGGTTAGTGGCTTCTTTTTACCAATTGCAGATTAATTCGGGATACAAAAGTATCGCTATACATTATCTACCATAACAGTGTTATTACTGTCAGTTTGACCAGCAATACTTTTTCAGCTTATCAGCCACACTTTCTCTGTACTAAATGTCTTAAACCGGTGATTGGTCTTCCTTCACACTTTGTCTCATGCACCACTGAGGACTACTACTAGTAGTAGTGAGAAGTGAGTACTGCTAATATTATAATTTATATATTATTAGTTGACTTACTGTTGGTGAAAAGACAGACCACAGAAGTACAATGTGACTTAATGACACAAAATAATACTTGTGTGTTTTGGTGCAGTTTTCCTTTTCCTGTTCACTAAATGAGGAGCACTATTCTGTGTTAAGTTATTGGTGAGAACAAATCTCCTTACAGAACCAGGATATTTTAAGAAAAGTATTGACACCATAAATATACTTGTATTGAAGGAGGAAATAATTTTATAAATTACTGTATCAGTATTTTGTCCGAACATTAAAAAATAGTCAAACTGAAACTGTCCTAAAAAACATGAATTGGTTTGCCCAAATTTGGATATATAACATCATAGTCTAATGACCATTAATATTACTTAGCATTCGACAGAAGGTTGATGGATGTGTTTTGCGCATAGCAGGTCATATTGAATACATACATGGATAATGAAGTCCTCCCTTTAAGATATTTTTAACACCCCAGTAATGTCAATGACAGACTGTTCCTTGAGTCAAGAAGTAGGTTATGGGTTCAGAAACCTAACAAATGTAACAGGTCTCCCAAGAGTGTTAACATTGTAGTCTGCAGTCTTGGCCTGTAAGCAGAGGCCTGGCCACTGGAGAGAAGGGTGACAAATGTGTAGACTACCATTGGAGGAAAATTGCACAAACACATCAGGGCAAACAGAGGGCAAAAGGCTGTGATATTCCTGTGTTCTGCTGAAACGCCGGGGCAGTGACCTATATGAATTGGATATGCAGCTTTCCAAAGCTTTGCAAAAACTTCTTTTGGTTTAGGTGCACAAGTAAAAGGAGAAAAATATATTTTTTTGTTTTATTAAAGAAATTTTGTACACAGTGCTAATCACAAAAAAACTCCAATGAGGAGTCTCTCTTTTCTCTGTTTGGCAGTCTCCAAATCCTCAAATTTCTGTGAAATAAGAAAAACATCAATATTTATTATTTACTTTTGTTACCAGTAATCACACACATTTACATAAAGAAAATATTGGTTTGAAAAAAAAACTTTGATTTTGGAGATCTGGCCACAAAACAGTACCTTTAGTGTTCAGGTTTTTAAATTTACCCATGTGAAGATAATTCATAAAAGAAAGTAATAAAGAAAAGATGGATTTTTTTTTTTCAACCTCAGCTAAAGAATACCTCTTCAAAAGATCCTCTGAGAATAATTTATCTCCATCAGGAATGTGAAGGTCTTTCTCATTTGAACAACAAACAGAGACAAAAACTCCCCTGTTGTCTTGCATTTAGCCTGTCCATATTTCATTTTAATGGATTTTAAAGAATTCCTGATTTGGGGAAAATAAATCTGTCAGTGTCATCACAGCTTTTAGTTAGATACATTAGCTTATGAGGCTTTGATGGTTGAGATGAAGGTAAATACACAAACAGAATCCTGAAAGGTGTGACTTGATTTCTTGGCATTAAACTGACATGTTGTTCAGCAGCAGTCAATAACAGCTCCATCTGATTGTTTAGGGATTTCTTGAACAATTTGCTGATTGATTAGTGTAATGCTACAGGGCAAACAGTGGTTTAAGACTTCTATCAAGGGATTATCAAAGACCATTGAGACCATGTGCATTGAACTTGCAATCTCTTTACCTTTGAAAGGGTTGCTTTAAAAACAGGGACTAGTCAGCCAATCCCTTGCAGTTAATTGCCATTTTCAAAACATTTTTGGTGCTGATTGGTCAGGCTGCTATTACTTTGCAATTGAATGGGGTCAAACTGAAATGACATGCCGTCTGTGATAATAGTGTGAAATTCAAAAATCTACACAGACATTCACATAAAACATAAACTGACATTAATTAATCACATTCAAAGTCCATTCAGAACCTTATTGGTTTGACACAGAAATTCCCTAACAAATAGTGACATAGTTGCTGCAGGGTGATGATTTAACTGTAAAATGACATAGGTGCTCGACAACCTCACTTTTATATAGTTATAGAACTAGTATAAAGAATACAACTAGTTGGCAACCAGTTGAATCAAGTCCTCTATTCAAATAGATGTTTCACAGACAGATTGCACTCATTGCCACAGATTGACTCAGACTGACTGCAAGATTTTGGTAAACTGTATTTATAAATTAGACACATTTAGCTTCGCCAGTCTGTTACCTGGCCTGAAGCACCACCCTACTGACCTACTGCTGGATTGCACAGCCCATTAGACTTCATCTGTCTTAAGGCTGCATAATGTATTGGTAGCAATACGTAAGGGGTAGGTAAGACAAGTAAAATACTTAGCCGCAAGGGAAAGATGAAAGAAGAGTATATTAAAATTATCTTTTTTAATAACAATATAACTTTGATATAATCATTTAGATTGATTTTTGATCAGCAGCTGCAGTATCTGAAGCACACTATGTAAATTTATTTTGTTTTTTTTCTCTCATGAATTCCACATATAGTTAAAGTATATGCACAAGGGCTTTGTACTATCCTCTTGTAACAATGCTGATTTTTTGAGTCTACATTCATGATGCAATTTTCATGGACCTAAAAAAGCATTTTCAATGTGCATCACTGGAAAAATAATTATTCTAAAATAGGGAATACATTTTTACTTGCAAACCCTCGTGAAAATAATCTGTTTTCAGAACTAGCTCAGTTCAATCTAGAAAAAAAAAGTAAAGTGTGATTATTTTATTTTTACCCCAAGTTTTGTATGTTCAACAGAACCTCTGCTGTCACAGCCAGCCGAACTCTTAGAACTGAATGTAGACATTTTGACTATGCATGCTGTATAGGGAAATATGTTGATAGTGCAGCCTTGCAGGGTTTTAAAGACTCTGATAAAAAAAAAAAACACAAAAAACAATACCCAGACATCTATGTATATTTCAAATTATGTAAAAACAAAAATCCATTTTTAATCAGAAGTTAACTAAAAAGCATCATCCATGGCACATCAAAAGAGACCAAAGCTACATAACTGATTCTCACATATGACATGAACACACTTTCCCCTCTCCTTGCATTTGATACGCAAGTATAACTCAAAAAATTATTGTATATATTTTTTTTATTCTTGCACTGATTTCAGATTTACATTACAGTTTAAGATCAGAAATTTCAAAAGCGAATAGAAATATCATGTTTTATTTTTGCTTTAATTTGTCATCATACTGTGCAACTAATAGGTACAGTTTTTAATTATTAATGCATTTATTTGTATAAAATGTATAACTTTCGCTACATAATAAAAGTCACATAACAGCATTAGACTTTTAAATCCTCCTCAAAAAAAGGACATGAATGGCAACAATTTCATGCTACCTCTCATTAGTGTTTTAATCAGAACATGATAATGAAGGAAGTAGAGAAAGGAAATGACAGGGTGCAGCAAGTAATGAAAATAATTTAGTGAGCCTCCAAACAGCAGCATTGCCCTGCAAAGTCTAAAACAAATTTATGGGACAAAAAAGGTAATAGGCTTAGATTAACAGACTTGAACTAACACAGCTCAACCTTATGGCAGCATCCCATTCAGTGATTCTGTTCAGCAACCAGCTTTGACAAGAAAAAGTAACATTAGGAACTAAAAATAATAAATACAGCAATACCATATTAGTATGTAGGGCCTTAATATAGTCAATTTTGCTTCAGGTGCTCCACATAATTTCTGGGTAGGTTACTATATGTCAGCTAAAGGAAGCTCTAGAGAGCTAGAATAGTAATTTACACCTTTAATATTTACTGATTTGGATAATCAGCAACAGATGATCTCTCTAGAGGCTCACACATGATGCTATGGGATGAAAACATCTGCATTTTTCATCCCTTTTCAACGTTCTTTTCAGATTCTTTTAGGGTAACACACATGCACACACATAATTCATAAATCTGCATTGCTTAAAAGTTTCTTGATTGTGCATGTTATTATACAAAATTTTAAGACTGAATTGAGAATTTTGACCAGCCTCAGACTCTGTATTTTCCTCATCAAAATATGTATGCCTGCAATTGTCTGGGAATAATGTATGCATGAGGTTCTTTGGTAGGACCAGAATACAAAATAAAAGAATACTTGGAACACAAAGGTCTCCAGTGAAAATCACAGTGGGATGGAGCAGTTGCAGGCACACAGTGATGAGACTTCTAATAAGAGCTGTATTACATCAGCTCTGCTCTTTGTGCAGAGATGTTGCATGATAAGTCAAAGTGCCTTTGACACAAAATAAACAAGGCGATTTTCTCTGACACTGTTTCCTCCTCTGTATGAGAAATCAGCCCCGACTGCACTGAAACAAAATTACTTTAATATATTTAAAGACATTCAATTTATAAGGTGATGTACAATGATGGGGTATTTTTCATGCAGACTGCTAAGGTGTATGAGGCTCACACCTGTCAATGTACCTGTAATCTTAGAATAGAATAGAATAGAATAGAATAGAATATCGCTTAATTGTCATTGTACATTTACATGTGAATGCTTCACACCAATTGTGATGGAATAAAATATAAATAATAGACAGCAGGAATAAATAGCAAACAGGAGAAATGTATACAATCAAGAGGGATATATACAAAACAAGAGAAATATATACAAAAATACGCTGTATATGGGTTCATTCATCTAGTAGCTGCATGGCCACATGCATTATTTTCCAGTGACTGAAAGACAGACAAGACAAGTTTCTCAGCATTTTTAGACTTTTGAGTACAATAGATTTTCATTTCATTTCAGGCTAAGCCTTGGCCTTGAGGAATCACATTTTATCAAGGCAGTCTTATCATGCCTTATGCCTGACTCATGCCTGTTACAAAGATTGTTGCACACAGTTCACTTGCTACACCAAACCCAGCTGGAGTGTTAGCTCAACTGTCCGGCCAGAAGGAACTGTCCATGATTGGAAACGAGCCCTGTTTGAACTGATTTAAGAGGTCACACACTGGTTTACTGATGATTATTAAAAAGATGCATTGACAAAATTTCACAAATAGCATGTTTGCACTTTGGAAAGTTTTCTACTATGCACTGGTTTTCACAGATTCATCCCAGAAAAAGAAGATGCAGGATGAGGGCAGTCAGCTGGGAAAGATGCAGCAGTGCATGTTCCTTCAACACTTAAACCCACATCAACCTGGCATCAGATGTGAGCGCTTTATATGAAATATATAAAAAGTACTGTGGTATGCTATCACATGATAATGCTATTGTAGTGGTTGGTGTTGTCGATAGGGGATTTAGTCTTTTGAAACACTCAATAACTCTTTGCTGAATTGGATTGACTTAGAATTTTAACACTCTTACATACAGTGCAGACAGCCTTCAGGGTTTGCGGTTTTCCTAATCTAAGTGCATGTTTTCTTTAGAAGCGGATGTTAAATGAGACAGCCAAGATCCAGCAAACAATTTGGTAATTTTTGACTTAATTTAAAAATGTATATAAACCTTTTTTTAGTAAAGTTGCATTTTTTGTTTTCAAAGAACTCCAAAAAATAGAGTAGAGCCATAGTAACTACTGATTTGATTATGTTTTTCAAGCATAAAAAAGAAGTTTCCAATGCTTTAGAAATAAACCTGTTTCATCTGTATGATTGTATATATTATTTTCTTATACATTACAGCGAACTTGTGTGGTTTGTACCTCCTGCAGTGATGTGTAGCATGTAATTATAACTTAGGACTGGTATAAAGAAGGCATTGTGCAGCATCTATTCATAGCTGGGCAGTCCTGCTGACAGAATTGCAGGAGTGTGATTGGCATCTATTCATTTCCTCGGAACCAGGAACAGGCGAAATCAGAGTCAATCATTGACCCTTTCAGACAGATACCAAGGACTGAATGATGCAGAGGATTAGCACTCTCATGCCATTGCCTTGTTTACTTCATCATCTCTTCATCTTTAAGCCAGAAAATGACTGCATCAATTTCATAAAACCATTATTAAGAGCATACAATGTTCTCCTCCAAATGTAACCCCTTCTCATGCAAAAAGCTTTCATTTCCTGTTCAGTCTCTTGACAAAAATCCAATCAGGAATGGATCATAATTTATTCACATGTGGAGAAAGAATACACTTCAACTATATAAAGACATCTCATTATTTTACTACACATACACAAGAAGGAAAAAGCCCTGCATTAGCAGGTTACAGACAGGGATTGCATTTTGAGCTTGATTGACAGAAACGTATGGATATTAGAATAATTGTCAAGCAAATACCCATTGGTTTAAAAAGTTGCTATCAGTTGCTAACTGATAGCTGCTCATTCACGATAATGCGAGTATTGAACAAGAACAAAAAGCTAATGGATGAACATGTGCTGTTGTCTATGAAATGTGCAACTGTGTTTGACAGCAAGTATCCTAGTCCGAAGAGACTTTAATTAAAATGATCATTTTCACCTGAAGTTGCATAGTAGTTAAGTGGTTTATTTCTGCAGCTCTAATCTATAAAATAGGGATATAATTTACATTTGTATCGACTCTCTGTATTTTGTAATTTTTTTGTTATTAGGCGTTAGGTTTGAGAACAGAGAACTGGCCTCAAGCCAAGTGACAAATGGCTGGTATGCAGGGCAGTCAGTTTTAATAGATGACTGTTGGCTGTTTTGACACCTGCTACCTGCTTTAAAATAGAAAAGTGTACAGGTAGTTTGGCACAGCTATAGCCATTTCATTCTTTCTTGTTAACATTTCAAATCAGAATACAGCCATAGCTGCGTGTAGTGCATATTACATTTTCTTACATATTTCTGAGTGGCCTGCCATGTCAGGGCAAAAGTAAATTACTGTCTTTGTTTTCCTTTACATATCTGCTTAAGACATTTGCTCAGCAGCCACTTCATCCTGCTAGTACTGTATTGGACCCTTCAGAACTGCCTTCATTCTTTGTGGCATAGATTCAATAAGATGCTGGAAACATTCCTCTGACATTTTGATACATATTGACATGATAGCATCACACACTTGCTACAGATTTATTGGCTGCGCATCCATTATGTGAAACTCCTCTTGTGTTATTGGATTGAGATCTGGTGACTGTGGAGCACAATGAACTCACTGTCTTCATCAAGAAACCAGTTTAAATTAATCAATTGATCAATTATCATGGAGCAGCCATCTTAATTTGGATGACCATGCAATTTAACCAATCCTGAGCTGGTACTTAGGGGCACAAAGTATTGCCAAGAAGAATATCTCCCACGTCATTACACTACCAGCAGCATCAACGACTGATACAATGCAGGATGGATGCATCCATTCAGATCATTATACACCAAATGACCCTGACCCTACCATCTGAATGTTGCAGCAGAAGCCTCATCAGATCAGGTAACATTTTTCCAGTCTTTTATTATCCAATTATGGTATATTTATGAGAACTGTAACTTCACTTTCCTGTTCTCAGGTGACAGAAGTTGCACTTGGTGTGGTCTTCTGCTGATATAGCCGATCTGCTTCAAGGTTCTGCATTCAGGGATGCTCTTCTGCATACCTCTGTTATTATTTGAGTTACTATTGCATTCTTATCAGTTCAAAGCAGTCTGGCCATCCTCCTTTGACCCCTTGCATTAACAAAGCTTTTTCACCCAGACAGCTGCCACTTTTCTCCTTTTCAGACCATTCTCTGTAAACGATAGATACAGCTTTATGAGGAAATCCCAGTATATCCGCAGTCTCTGAAATACTCAAACAAGCTCATCTAGCACCAATAAGCACATACAGTCACCTTTCTTCCTCATTCTGATGTATTTCTGATGTTTGGACTTCAGCAGGACATTCTGATTATGTCTACATACCTAAATGCACCTAAAGTTGCTGCGGTGTGATTGACTGATTAGATATTCGCATTAATATATTCGCTGAACAGGTACTTTAAGTTGGCAATGTTAAACTGTTTTGGTAAACTTAGAGCTGTGTCTAATAGTGTGTTTATGGACCTGTGTCTAAGCAAAATATAGACTTCTTGCATGTTGTGAATAATCTGAGCTAAGAAGCTATTTGCTTCTTTTTCTTTCATCTCTCTCTCTCGCTCGTTCTTTCTTCCAGGTTCCTCATCAGCATGAGTAATGATCTTGTATGTGTTTGATAAGAGCATTTGCTGTACCTCTGGAATTAAAAAATCAACTGATGCATGAAATAAACAAAAGAGAGACTATGATAAGGCATTGCTTTCCCAACAGTTACCAGGCAATGAAATGTAGGATTCATAATTTTATAGATGCAGACACACAACACTAGCCTTTCATAGTTTAAACCCTTTAATATATTGTAAAGAATCCAAAATTAGCAATAATTATTCCGCTACTGTGACAAAATGAAAAATCTCCACATGTGTATCAGACGGAGTA
This sequence comes from Simochromis diagramma, assembly GCF_900408965.1. NCBI lineage: Eukaryota > Metazoa > Chordata > Actinopteri > Cichliformes > Cichlidae > Simochromis > Simochromis diagramma. The sequence continues at coordinate 12,038,095 of NW_024386831.1, forward strand.
ATATTTTTACTGCCAAGTAAACTTTTCTGTTGCCAAACTGTGAGCTGTTATTTTACATTAATTTTTACATTGATCATGTAGTAAAATGACAAAAAGAAAGATTAATGTGGATTAAATACTGAAGCCTTCTCATCCTTTCATTTAAGTTGATCCTAACATTTCAAGAGAACAAGAGATCAGAGATTTTATGCTTCCAGCAAATAGGATCCATCTCTTTGCTCTGCAAAAAGTATAACTATACTGTGAAATAGCAAGAATGCTTCTGCAATTGAATTGTGTGTCTCCATTGAGCTACAACATAGAGAGGAAGGCAACTGAAAACAGTTTAAAGTCACACCTCTATTGATTTATCTTTTATTGCTTGGGATTTATGAATTATTGTAAATCTGACAGTGTCTCTCATGATACTGCCACCGGGTTTTTAAATCAAGCTGACAGGCTTATTGTTGAGCTCTGGTGGAAAAGCAGAATAGCATAGAGGAATGTACCATCCCTGATCCAAGAGAAAGAGAAAATATTACCCCACACTCCCTGGTGGTGAGAAGTTGTAGCAACCAAACTACATCCCCACACAATTACCATGACACTCTAAATCACTCATATCAGTGAAACAGCATCAACCTAACAATAATGACATCTTGTATATAATACATCTCCCTCCTCAAAACACACATCCTTAGGAATCTCCCTTTGTCAATCTATATGGATATAAGTAATCCATGCAAATTAATACACAGCATAATGGAAACAAAGTGGCAATCGTTGGAGTTATGGCCAATTGTTGCCTACAGCATGACTACCAGGAGCTTATTTTAGCCAGTTTGGAATGTGGACAAACTGTTGCATGACCACAAATTATTCAGTTCTTCAGAGCAGTTGCTGAATTGGTTGTCACAGCAACACATCCAAGTCAAATGTTTTCCGGAGCAGGTTTACTCAGTATAAACTGGATTGGATGAGGGCTTTAAGGAGTGCCACCCAACTATGGCAGAGGCTTTGGCTTACTTTAGCAAGCATAAAGTCCACCTCATCCTGCAGAGGAAGAGGTTCAGCTACCAACTGGTCTCCCAGTGGTTAGGCCCTCAATTACAAGCCAACTGCACAGGTTATTTGATGGAAAGCCACAAAAAAAAAAAAAAAAAATTCAAAAAGTCTGCAGAGATTACTGCAACCTGTCATCGATTCATCTCTTTGCAATAGGCTACTCAACTGTACTGGTTATCAGCTGGTTGTTTTCTGGTTATATACCTGTAAAAAAAATCAAGGTTGCTGATTGCCATTGTTATTTTGCAGTTAAGTCATCGTCCTAAAGCAACTCTGTCACTATTTGTGGATAAATTTCTTTTTAATGGGAATTTCCGTGTATGTAGATGGCAACAGTATGCAACAGATGGCGGAAGATTTACAATTCCTGCCAATTTATCACAGTTAGTTGCCATATTATGACAACTAGATTGCATCTAATTGTCAGTTTGACCCCTTTCAATCACAGACTGATAGCAAACTCATTCTATATTATTGCCATTTTATCAATGTCTTGATCCATCAAGTTAAGAAATGAGATCTTGGTGTGGATGGGGGGGGGGAAATACATGCAATCATCAATGTTTAAAGAAGAAGGACTGTGACTCTCTTATGCAGGCCATTTCATTGTACTTGGAAATCCCCATACAGTGTAAGTGCTCATCTTAACTCAGAGGAACAGCTTAAGCTGCATGCTTCATGAATAAAACTGCGGTTTTTAAAATGTCCTCTCTTCATTGCCCTCTGTGCTTCTATTCTACATTTTATGAAGTATTTTTTTAAAACTGCCATTATACTGAAGTAGAAGAAATATGCCTTGACTTCTAAAGCACCAAATCTACTCGATATACTGTATCTCAGATTTATCTCTGGCAGTACCAAAAATGAAAATGTGTCTCCATTTGTGTGAGCTGCCACTCATTTTTATCTGAAGCACTCAGCTGCCCTGACAAAACTCCATCGTCCACGTTGTTTGATAATAAATTGTGCTTTTTTTTTTCCAGTTCTAATTCAAGAGCTCAGACTGAGATTAAATAGATTCAAAGTGTCCAAGATTCACATCCCAATTTAGAAAATACAACAGATAAGATAAGGCAGTGTAGAGAGAATAACTTTAAACAATTTGGACAAAGCTGAAAGGCCTTATTTCCTATTATGAGCATGTAATACTGTGGCATACCTATATAGTATAAAATGATCTATGAATTTATACAGTTCTTTGGTATAAGTGTTACATTTTCTGACAAATGCTTTTTGAGGCTCGTGGACTTAAAATTACTTATATCTCCACTATGTACTTCACATCTGCTATAAGAATAAGGAACTATAACAAGAACAGGGCAGGACTGTTGCAGAGTCTACATGACTAAAGCCTTTGGACAAAGATTCTCAAAAGGCCTGTGCATTTTTCTCTAAATGGATAAACAAGCATGCAAATCAATCATGTGTCATGCTGATAACATCATAGATTAGATTTCTCTCCAGCCTTTGTCATTTCATTTTGCTGAAGCATTCTCTGATTTGACTCACGATGTCCTTAACAATTTCAGAAGGCTGTACTGCAAATAGCCTTTTTATTCCTCATAGTCATCTATTGTGTTGGAATCTTGGTTTTTCGGCTTTCGTCCACGCTAAAATATCTCAATAAGTTCTGGAAAAGAGCATTTTCAATGCATAGTTCAAAGTTGTATTTGATAAATTCAAATGGAGTCTTACAAAACTGTTTTAAGAAACAAAAACAACTTCAGCTGTTGATTTTGTTACTCTATTAAAACCTGTTATAAATAGCCTCTTTATTTATCATAGTCATATATTGTGTTCATATGTTGATAGTTGGGGTGTTGTCTGTCTTTTTCATATTATTGCAGGGTCTTTGACTTACATTATAAAGCGCCTTGAGGCAACTGTTGTTCTGATTTGGCGCTATATAAATAAAATTTAATTAAATTGAATATAATTGAACCACTAATGTTACCTGGTTCTTTCTCGTAGTACCACATTAATTTTTGCTGTGAAGTATTTTGCAATCTCAAGTGATGTTGCAGAGGAGCATTTTGTGTGAATATGCTGCTCCCGATTGTTCTGGGCTCCATCTCTAACATAAGGGTTGGTACAAAAACAAACAAACAAACAACAGGTATTTAGCATCTTACTAAAACAAAATGGTAAAGATTAAAAAAAGGCTCCGCATTGCAGCACCATTGTGAGGATGGCGACATGCTGTGCTTAAGTAGAGCTTCACAGAGCGGTTAGCATAGTTACAGACTCTTAGTCTTGTTGTGTTTAATGGCAGGTTCGTAACACTTAGCAGTAATCACAATAATTCAATATGCCATACACCTATTTATTGCCATTTTAGTACCTATCTAGTACTTGTGATAACTACTGTGTAACTGTGTTGATTTGCACGCTGACACATACAGTTAAAGAGCAGTTTCTGATATACATCATGAAGGGACCTAAGTTTATCCAGACAGTTCAGTGAGTCACACACTATCCTAAAAGACAACATGTCACAGCTGTATCTTTAATTAGGTACAATTGGCATTGACTTTTAGAAAGAAGCTTTCAGATGGGTTGCGTGTGCTCCTTTTATCCTTTCTTGCGGAGAAAATTATGTTTAGAAGGAAACCTACTCGGTTATTGAAAGGCTTTCTGTGTGCATCAGTAATCACTCTGTCCTTTTTCCCCTGGGTCAGCCACAATGCTGGGGGTAAAACAGCTAAATGCTGATGGGACCAAGCAACAGCCGCAATCCCATTTGAGCAGCCATTGGTACTTTGCCTTAAATGCTTTTCAATCTGCTGAAGATCACATTAGGCGGCTGCTTCTTATCGACTCATCTAAAGAGTTTGTCTTCATCTAATTAAGGACAGTGCTTCCTTAATAGCCCCATGCTTAGGATGAGTTATTTCATAAGTGCATATATAGGCTAGTAGTCCAGCATCTTCTACTTCACTGTCAGCTTAAACTCATATTTTTACTTTACCCAGGTCTGTCTTGTCTCATGGTAATAAACTGCGGTTATAGTCAAAACAGTGAACATGTCACAGATGGTGACAAACAAATTCTAGTCAATATAAGCTTTAAGCATTGGGTCTTTGTAATTTTTTCATTAATTCTAGCCTGGTTGCTCTCCGTATGGACTGTGGGCTTACAGCAGTGCGTGTCAGTTTCTTGATATATTGTATCCCATACCTGTGAGGCTTAGTGAAGTTGACAAGATCACAGTTCAAGCATATATTAGATAGATCCAAGGTGTCCACTGCCAAGGCCTGCCAGCTCAGCCCGTTTCCATGCTGCTCTGCGTGCCGTGAGGGCAAGCCTCCTATTTAGACAAGGGAATGAAAGATGGAGCTGAGATGTATAATGCATGTGAAAGCAAGGGAGGCAGGCATCTGCTCTAACAAGCCACTTCACTTTCACTCGCGTGTCTTCGCCTTTCACCAAAATAGATTAAACCGTTGTAGATATTGAAGATTATTCTTTCAATGTTTTCTAATGTTAGAGAAATAATTTGCAACATTTTCAACGTTATATAAGCCGCATATTTGCCACAAGGAAATATGACAAGGAATTTGAATTGCATTTTACAACATATTCCGCATTGTTGTCCAAGAGAGGTTTTAGGTCTTCGGAAAAACCAAATGATGAACAAAACATATCCAACATACCATACAAGTCACATTTAAATTCATTTATACTGCATAGATTTTAATTATTTCCTTTCTATACATTTTCTTTTGGCAGTATTTTCCACCTATGAACTGAATCTGAAGTTAATGCAAACCCAAAGACAATGACAAAAGCAACGTGAACTTAATTTGCCAGTGTAATTACGCCTGCCGGCATTAAAGAAAGAAAGAAAAAAAACCTTTCTGCTGTATATGCACATTCTCGAACCAGTAGGTGTAGAGATCAAGTATAAACCTGAGGCCAGTGTGCATATTTATAAACAATATGAAGCATTATATAAAGTAGGTGTTTTACTGGTGGCTTCAATTTAATTGTTAAGTACTGAATTTTGTGCTCACACTGACTATGTTATTTATAGTTAAGTCAGTAAAAATGAAATTCAAGAGTGAGCCAAAGAGCTTTTACAGTTCATATACAACATCTGTATTTTTTTAATCACTTATCTGAACTTGCTTTTGGATGGCTTCCATCAATAAACAATGATGAAATTCTCCCAGATAGGTACCTTTGCAAAGTGTAGAGTCAAATGCCTCCACTCAGCAGCTTTCTTTCAAATGAATTACAGGAGCTTCTGCTGTCAGCCAGACTCGTCCACTATTGCGATTTTGCCTCGGAGAGTTCGTTTGGTCAAAACATTTATATAATTAATAGCCCTTCAAGCTGAACTAAATTTGTCTGAAAAATGGGCCATGTCCCATTGAAGGCTGTTGAGAATAAAAGCTGCAATAAACCATCATGTCTGTCATTGAGAGATTGTTCAGGAAAAGAGCCAATCTTCTCTTTCTCTTTGTTGTTTTGATGAGCTTATTGCTTGTGTTGTGCGCCCAGTCAGTTGTTTGAAGACGAGCTTCTGTCAAAACACTCTCTTATTTTGTTCCTTATCTTTGATCTTCATGGTTTACATGTACAAAAAAAGAAAGCTATGCCCCTGGAACGTTAGATGGCACACAAAGAAATCCAAGTCAAATAACACATTAATGTTGGAATGAAAAATTGTATTATCTTTATATAAATGTTATTGAACATAAAGTAAAGGACTTTACAATGATTTGCTTTCATTCCAGTTGTGCAAATATCATTGGGTGTTGTGAAAATGAGTGTAAGGAATGTGCAGGCTGTTAAATCTGGGGCAGCTATGTAACTGTGCTATCTTTAAAATAACATATTCCTTATTTTAGGCCTATTTTCCAAGCATTTTACTGTGAAGCAATATTTTTTACGCACCTGACTTATACAACCTTTCTCTTTTGCGGTACTTATTGTGTATTTATCACTCATGCATGCTGATGTTTTAGCGATCCTCTTCCTAAAATAATTCTAAAGGGAACAATTGGTTCATTTCTTTTCATTGCTACCATATACACAGAGTACTGCGTGCTTTATTTCATGACGGTGATAAAGTTGTGAATAATTAAGCAGCCAGGCTGGCTTTTATTACATGCATACTCATTTCAAGTGACTTCAAAACATTAGACTGGCCCTATTCACAGACAGACCTCATAGTGAAGCCCTGTTAATGGCTCTGCATTAATTTATTCACAAGACCTGTGGAATGCTAAAATAGGAATTAAGAATTAATTTGTGGGATAATTGAGATGCAAATTAAAGCAGATGTCTACCCCAAAATAAAATTCACGTTTGGTATTCTTGTGATCTTGGGGCAGCGTCCCAGTTGCTGAGAGTATTAGAGTTTATGACTAATAGCAGCAGCATTCTTCCTAGCAGCGTCAGTGGTGATTTTTAGCAAACATTTTAGTGAACATTTTTTTAAAGCCCATTAGTGTCAGTGAAGGTTTGAAATAACCCAAAACTCAGCTTTATCTAGAAATTCTTTACATTCCGAAAACAAAAACATCAATTATATTTTCAGATGGACTTCTGATGAATATTCTCGATTTCGGGAAAAAGTCTTTCTCATATCACATTAGTATTCAAGTCATGCGTGACAGATACACCACAGGAGACAGCATTAGGAATGCATTGCACAGCCAAGTGAAAAATTAAACTCCATGTCCACTCTATTAGCTATTCTAATAACATGTGTAGACAAATTTATTGTACAAACAACATCAATTAATGGTATCCGTGTTGCACGGTAAGATGATTGGAACAAGTAAACTACTAAGAATGATTAGAAATGGTTTCCTGTAAATGAACAAAATCAGAAATGTGTTGTATCTTTTTTCAAAGTCCTAAAATCAACCAGCAGAGATGAAACCTTTGGAAGCTACATTTGCAGTCAATGGTAAAGGGACTGGAGTTTACATAACTATATAGACTTACTCACCATTTTAAATTGATTTAAAAGTTCATATATTCATTCTTATACAGCTTTAACATATGCTATACACTGCATTTGCATTCAGCATTTAATTTCTCTCTATCTCAGACACAGCTGAATGCTTTGGGAGCAATGTCTTACCCAGGAGCACTTCAACATATGGACTGCCCCCTCACCTATAAGAAAAAGATAGAGGAACTGAATTTATAACAAAAGTTTGAGAAATTTAAGCAGTGCAGTGCCCAACAATTGAACTGCATGATAAGGTAATGTCTGCAAAAATGTTAGATCAACTTTCCTATGATTTTAACTTTTTTCCCATGAACTGTTTTTCACATTTATATCTTTAAAATTAAAAAGATATAGCAATCAAACTTTACCCTAGTTTACCCTCGTCAAAGCACGTGCATTTTTTAATAAATTGCTCCGCTATGCACAGCATCCTTCACGTTGTTTATATTCACCCATATTTTAACTTCATTCATTCAAAAGACAAAATGTCCTGTTACAATAAAGATGTGCTCATGCTGTAGCAGTAACAGAATACAGTCAGACGATGCAATCTAAGAAATCATTTCTTAGATAATGATCAAGTTTTATTTTTTCACTGAAACTCTTGATAAGCCTAGAGTTTTCAGCTAAGGGATTTTTGCCACAGAATACAGTTTGATCTCACATATGTGATATCACATATCATTTTTCAGCTTGGGGGTCACAGATGGATAAAAACATGTTGTCAAAGGGTATTCTACACTGAAATTATTTTTAACCCTGTTTTTGATTGTAAGGTAAGTCACGGGTACATCAAAATTGTAATCATCTGCATGTTGTGAATTTGATAAGATGTAAATATTTATTTCGTTGTCAAATCCTGGAGTAAAAACTCTGTTACTGTGTTTTCGATTGCATTGTCTGATAGCACAAAGCTGCACTATTGAAATGCTATAAAATTGTTTTAAGATAACAATACGACAGCAGGAGCAGTATTTCCTCACTTTGTCATAAGAATACACATGCAGTTACCTTTGCTGTCATTCTATACTTTCTGAATATCTGTGCTGCGTACTTTAGCCGTTTGACACTTTTTTTGTTTAGTTTTAATAAAAAGCACAGTTTTTTTCATTACTTGCGTAATGATTTTGTTTAGTTCAATTCAATTAAACATATTTAAATAGCAGCAAATCCTAGTTTGCTTTACATTGTAAGGTAAACCTACAATACCCTACAATAATACAGAGTTTATGGAGATGACCCCTTTTGAGCAAGCACTTGGTAACTGTGGGAAAGAAAAACTCCCTTTTAATAAGGAGAAACCTTGAGGTTCAGAGAGGGGCAGACATCTGCCATGACTGGTCAGGGGTGATGGAGACAGCTGTGAGAAGAGAGTCTGATAATTAATAATAACTAATGATTAAATGCAAAGTTGTATAAAAACACATGGAGAGTTGTGTGAAGAAAAAAACACTCAGAGCATCACTCAGAGCATCACTCGATTGCAGCATAACCATTGGAGAGTCAGGATCATCTGAGCTACATCTACTTATAAACTTTATCAAAAAGAAAAGTTTAAAGCTTAACTTTAAAAGTAGTGATGCTGTCTCCAAAATCCAAACTGGGAGGTGGTTACATAGAAGAGGAGCCTGAAAACTGAAGCCTCCCATTCTACTTTTAAATATCATAGGAACGACAAGTAACCCAGCAATCTGAGAGTGAAGTGGACTGTTGGGGTGATAATTATTCAAGACTTTGGATGTGAGGAGGAGGATTTGAGATTTGGTTCTGGATTTAACAGGGAACCAATAAACAGAAGCCACTATGGGATAAACGTGCCCTCTCTAATGAATTACAATAGTCCAGGCTAGAATTAATAAAGGCATGAGTTTAAAAAAAATGATGAATCATCTTGGTGCAGTGTTATGTACCAATGAGCCATTTCAATTGATTCTTTGCAAAACCAAAAGAAATCCAGATAATTAAATACAAATAAATAGGATAGAAATGTGGAAACAAGAAGGCAGTTAAAGTTAAACAGTAAATTATTACCAAAGTAATATCCAAGTAATGATTATTTAATTCTCTTGTTGAAAATCTTTTAACTGAGTAATATTGCACTGTGATATATGTAAGTGGGTAATAATTGGTCAGAAACTGTAGGAATAATGTGGAAACGAGCATTTCTCTATGAGGGAAAAACCCACTGGCATAATTTCATAACTTTTTAGCAATGACATGATCAAATCTCTGCATTTGACTTTTTTATATTATGACTTTAAATTGGTAGTAACGCATGATTATAAGTTAATATTGATTGTGCTATCTCAATATGTTAAAGCGTCAACCAATATTGCCTAATTAGCATGAAGTTACTGGAACTTTAAAGTCAGTTTATACAAATTCTACTACACAACTGGAAACGGTGTATTTCTAGTAAGCTATCATTTTACCAGTATATTACTATAGCCTTACTAATTGGTTTTTCCTCATATGTTTATGTTCTACATTATCACAACCAGGTGCTGGCCCTTATTACCAAATGAAATCAGTTCCAGTGGAACAATACTCAGCTCCAGCTATTGCTTTGACACAGATATTTTGGTAATTAAGTGCAATAAGGGTATTTCCATATTATTGCCTTGTTACTTTTCCACAGTTTCCAGATCCTTACTGAGCTGTAACCTCCTGTCATCCTGTCTTTAAAACTGGATTGACCTAATTGTTGGTTTTTAATCATGGTATTTGCATAAATTTGCTGCTGCAAACACCAAAACAAATTTTGAACCATACCATTTGAGGTGTCTCTATAATTTTTGTTCTAAGAGAGCACGCTATAATAAAAGTTGTATCTCAATTTTGAAATCTCATTTTACATATAGCGATAACACCAGTGAAATATGTCAGTAGAAGAAACGTCCAACTTTTAATAGGGACAGATGTTATGAAACTGAAATCACTGAAGCAAAGTGCCAGCCCTGATCTCCGTGAAGTTAACCCTTCATGCTAAAAAGCTAAAGCATTAAAACTATTTTTTCTTTTCGCAACCTGGAGCAGTGATAGTAATTGGTGAACAAAACACTGACATCGTCACCTTTCGATTTAATAAAGCAGAGCTGCTGGAAAAGGGCATAATTGCACATTCCTCTTTTACCGAGTAACATACTCATTATCATTCAGTATTATCATTCATTTAGAAAACTTTTGATGTCTTTCAAGGGAAATATTTCTCCCTTTATGTAAAGGTATGTAAAGCCAAAGGAAACTGTAGATGTTGGCTATAATCCTCTGTGGGTTTACTACTACAAGTGGTTTTATCTTTGAATACATTATCATTGCTAAAATATAGCCACTTTGATTAATAGTGTATACATGACAGTAATTACAGCTTAATAACACTGTACTTATTGACTCATGTAAGGAGTCTGTTAAAAGTATTGCATGATAACAGCACTGAAAACTTGTTCAACAGTTATTAAACTACTTGTTTCATAAGACATAAATCAGGAGGCCTGGTGACCTTGTTCATCATGTAGAAAGAGTACAGCGCGCCTAGAGAAGTTTTATTCGTCATAGTTTTCTCACTAGTTCTTGTCATCGCTCCACTTGCTAAACAATTAGTCAACAAGTCAGGAATCAGTAGGCGTGTGTGTTTAGAAAGTGCTTTTATAAATGGAGAAGGGCATGAATATTAAATGCATCCCAGATGCTAGGCTTTCTGCACCTTGCACACACTTAACAGTTAAATGGCTTTGCATTTCATTTGCTGTCCCATTTAAAATACACTGTCTCTCATGGTGAAACACCTGGTCTTATTAGTATAGTGCAAAAATCCACATTCTGCCATCTGCAGCCGTGATGTCAGCACCTCAGTGGGTAACAATTCCCACTTCTACATCTCCCTGAATCAGTGGTGTTAGATGGAAGAAAGAGAGCTGATGAAGAAGGGAGCAAGCAGAACGAAAGATAGAGAAGATAAAAATCCCTGCGGTGAAAGGGTTTTGAAATTGCTGGAAGCCAGCGCTCCCTTGAGAAGCAGTCTGTGAGTAGCAGAAATGAGGATGGAGAGGGGCCATGTGCAGTAACTCTTTTGTATACTACTGACTAATTATCAGTCCAGCAAGGAACAACCAGCTGTTCACGTCCACCACACACCATTAGACTAATATCACGCATTAGCATCAAAACTGTTCAACTACAAACTTGGAAAATAGGGTAAATGAAGATCGCATCTTGAAATAGGTTTTAGAGGTAAGATATTCCTGTGTAAAAGCAAATAAGTAAGTGCCATTACAAATAATTTGTGATCTAGAAATGGTGAGTAGCAGCCACAAGCATCTGCTATTACAGTTTTCAGCTTTAATGTCAATTTCCAGTCTGATAAGCTGATAGAACATTTGAATGTCAGAATCCTATAGATTTGCAGGTATTTATATAATAGTTGCAATTTTCTTATTTTTATGCACATTAATTGATTAAATTCAACCTTGTTTGTTTGCCTGCTTGCTTGTATTTTTCAAATCAATATTGATGACCTTTTAACTACAAACAGATCATATCACAATAGACTGATTTTGTATTTAAATTGCTACGGACTATTTGTGGCCCCTGTGGCCAATAGTTGCACGGTTGTGCATTATTTCCCAGCTAACAGAAACCACAGGTCTAATGCTGTCATCTTATTAGAGGACCCATATGGACATGCAAATTGATCAGCTGTCAGTTGACTGTGAGGTTACGAACAGTCCCATATGGCAAGGGTAGCAGTAAAGAAAACATGTAGAGTACAAGATAAAATGTCACACAGATTTTTTATTAGTCTTTATTGTTCCCTATAATTAATATAAATTAATACACACAGACATATGTGTATATATATTTATAGAAAGAGAGACATTAAAAACTGCTTAGGCTCTAATTTTTTTTTTCTCTCTGGCAGACATCGCACATTTCTTCTTTCAAAAACAGTGACAATCCTGTTACAGACACCAAGGCCACAACTCAGTAGTTCATATCCTCAGGGGTTAGAGTAATTGTCAAGGATTACAGTTGAATACATTACTCTCATGACTGACACCCTTTGTATGTAGTGACAATCAGTTTAATTGGTTGTAAAATGCTGGGTAGCACTATACCTCCCTAGTGCTTTATGAGTACTGAACTGGAGGAAGTTCATGTTGTATCACATCATGTCACCGTGTAAAGTTGACGCAAAGCAGAATAATTTAATACCTGACGTAAAGCAGTTAATACCAGGAATCATGATTTGTCCCAGTGCAGTAGCAGCAGCTGTCAGAGTCTACGCTGAGTGGATGTAGGGTGTCTCCCATGCAAATGCATTTAAATTATTGTCAAAAATGATTAGAGTGAAGTACGCACGCAGCATATATACACTGTAAGTATAAAGGAGGCAATTGTAAACAGTGAAAAATAGCTCGCTGTGACATTTTGTGATAATACTTTCAGTATTAGTCATCTACCATACGCAATTTTCAATTTGATATTTGCACTGGCAAACAATTTAGTAACAACGAGTGTACGCATTTAGACTACTGCTTACATTAGAAACTGCCAAATGGGTTTTATATATGTAAACAAAATCTGACTCAGATTGGCTCAGAATGGACGAAATACATATTCACAAACACCGAAATGTAGGGGTTAAAAAGGAAAAAAGTAAGACTTTTTTCTTTTCAAAGCCATTTACAGAGCAAAAAAGTAAAAGCCACCACAATGAATTTTAAAATGCTTGTGTGACTGAACTCTAAGCCAGGAGAGAGCAATTAATATTCCCAAGGGGCCACATGAGGAACTGGGACCATTATGGAGGGAAGCACCAGCAAGCCTATAAAGAGATTTAAAAAAAAAAAATAATAATAATAATAATATTGAGCAGAACTGAGTTCATCTAACTCCTGCTGCCCTCTGCGACAGTCCCAGTTTTTCATATGGCCTCTTCGGAAAATTAATTACCCACCCCTGCCCTAACCTAAGGTTGGCTATATTAGTTGGCATTCCCATCAATTTGTTTCAGAAGAAATACATCACAACAATTGCTACACAGACTTCCATTTCTTTTTTGATATTGCCCCAGAGATGAATTCCTAAATAATGAAAACCTCAGTCACTCAGTCTACTTATGAAATTATGGCTGATATATTGCAGCAGCAGAATACGGTTGGGGCTCGGCATGTGAGCTCCAAGCGTATCACTCCCTGTAAAAGTGGTACTTAAAAGGTTGGAGAGTAATAAGTAATTATCCCTCCAGCACCTAAGGTTGATGTTGGGGTCCACACAGGGTGGGTTTTAGAATATGATGTGAGGATATATATATATAGAGAGAGAGAGAGAGAGAGATAAAATTTGTAAGATTTTGCATATATTTTGACTTCTTTTGTGTTCTATTCACCTTCTAATGTGTTTTTGTGTGTTTTTGAAGCATTTTTCTAGTTGCTGGTATTTTCCTAAGTTGCACTGCATTTGACCTCTCAGGACCAACAGTCTTCTAAGCCATCATATATGGACACATGTAAATGATCCTGTTGTGTCACACTTGAATGAACTGGGTAGTAGCAAGGGTTAATACCAAAAAGTATTATTTTCTTGACCAAAACCTGTTTCAACAACAAACCACATTGTTTTGGTGAGTAAACCAAATCCCAGAGGACACCTCCTCCTGTGTTTTCTGTCACGCCAGCAGCGTCTAACAGAAGGGTCATACTTATTGGTCAGGGATGGCATCCTAAAGAATTTCCCAATGACAGCCTTTCCAAAGTCCAATTCAGACTATTGTGACCAAAATTATTATTACAGAAATAAAAACTTCATCCTAACAAAACAAACGAGCAAAGTCACTTTCAATTTTGCTTTTTCTTCCCTTTTTGCTAACCTGAAAAAACTATCTCTTGCTCCCCAGGGATTCCTGAGAAGCAAGATGTACCTTTTCTCCAAAGGCCTTTCTTCAGCCTTTGGAGAAAAGGTACATCAGACTGATAATATTCTCATTTTAGCTACAAAGAAAATATTAGGTGCAGTCAAACTTTTCATTGTCCCCTCAAAAATGTTCTTAAAAATGTTCATAAGCCTAAGGTGGGAAATACTTCTCACATGAAAGCTTCTTATAATCATATTACCCATGATGAACACTGGTGTTTTTGGTATTCAATTAATGCATTCATTCATACAGCCTAGTCCCATGTTACACCCTTAAAATCCAGCATATTGCATTTGATCCATATGCCAAAGTGTCCCTCCAGGCTTCCTCTCCACTTCAGCTCTATTTGCATGTCTAAAGCAGCAGAGTCATTAAAAGGCAACCAACCACAGCAGCACAGTCTCAGTGCTGAGTACCTCCCTGGAGCTGCTGAAGCATCGTCAGCCTTTGGAGAAAGCGAATCAGAGAGTCACTACAGGTCCCCTATGGGAGGAGAAAAGAGCTCTTATTCTAACTTGGTGGAAAATGCTAGCACCCATAGGGGCACAGCTGAGATAATAAGTATCACAGGGAGGCCCACGATCTACCAGCGAAATTAGACCAGCACATGGATTTCTTCCCCTATTCACCGAAGCCACCAAGCTGACTCATCCCAAAATACCAATGAATATATCCCCCCTTGCTGTAGCAGGGGCTATTTGAATGTCTGAATCAGTGTGGTGTGTAATACAGGATGTGGATTATAGGACCACAGAGTAAAGTGGATGAGGTGAAGCAGTCTGGGCCTGTGAGATGCACTCTCTGGACAGCAGGCTGGAATTGAAACACTTAAGCATACAATTCACACTGCACCCATTTTACAAAAGACTTACTAGTTCCAGGTTTTTTACACTGTTTTATACCTTCCTAAACCACTTACCACACAATTACATTTTCAGCTCCTTTTTACAGCTACATAGCTTCACACATCTTTCTCCACAGTATTTGACATTGTTATTTCCCCAAAACATGACATGCATTTTTTTTATTTTAATTTCAGGATCAAAAATGTTATAGATTTTTTTTTTTTAATGGCATCAAGAAATCAAATCAACCTCAGAAAACCTTTTTGTTTCCCCAATACTGCTACTACTATGAATCCTTTGTATACTGAGACATACCCTACCCCAGGGGTGGCAAACTCCAGGCCTCGAGAGCCGATGTCCTGCAGGTTTTAGATAACACCCTGGGTAAACACACCTGAGTCAAATGATTAGTTCATTACCGGGCTCCTGGAGAACTACAAGAAATGTTGGGGAGGTAATTTAGCCATTTAAATCAGCTGTGATGAATCAAGGACACATCTAAAACCTGCAGGACACTGGCTCTCGAGGCCTGGAGTTTGCCACCCCTGCCCTACCCTATATACAAAACCTGTTCTTATATAGGGGTTCTTGAAAATCAAGAAATGTGAGCTAATACATTCATTACTATCAGATGACTAAATTACTTCACCAACTCAGAGCAGATTCTGCAAGAATTCTTTTAAGTAATGCATGGATCAGCCAGAGAGTCATGGATTCACATTGTTATGCAGTCAAATCAGTAGCGGATTGCAGCGGATTGGAGCTCAAGCCAAGGATTACATTTGTCACAGTAAAATTGTACTACCAATGTTAATTTCAAGCCATGAGCGTAAGACTCAGCAAGTGAGAGGCATATTGCATTGTTATGTTCAAAAAACCCTGCTAGAGATATTAATGCAATGTCTTTATCAAGAATAAGCATTATTTCTGTGTAAGAGGACAAATATATGCTTCACTTACACAAAAGTCTTGAAAGCCCCCTTTCCTTACTCCTAGTGGTTTCTTGTCTTTTTCCCCTATCTCACAAGCTCAGTCCCCTTTCTCCATCTCTGCCATTCAGTTTAATAGGTTAGCATGAATAGCTGTGACCGAATATAATGCCTAAGACCTGCTTGCAGGCTATAAATGCAGCCCTAATGGCAAAACCATTATACCATTTGGTAGACTCTGCTGTAGTGAATGTGTTGCTGCAGGAAAACTGAGGTGGTGGAGGGCACGAGGCGCGGTGGGGGATGAAGAGCTCGTTTTTTTCCATTAGCTGATTGAACTGGAACCACGTCATGTGGGCTGCCAGTTGTTTGCCTCGCATCGAATACTGCTAAGATGTAAACACCTCAGTTAGGGTGTTCTGGAAAGTGTCATATAAAAGCACTGTCTTGCCAACAAGAGCACTTCTCCATCCAGCAGTAAGACACAGGTAGTCTGTTAAGTGGTTGCTCTAGTACATCTTTCAGAATGATGTTTTGTATCATCCACCCCATGTTTTCATGAGCCAGAGTGAAGGCCTAATGGACCATAGCGTGCTGGAGTAGCTGGCTGGCTGTCTTAAACAACACATCTCATATTAGGCGCCAACATTTACTGAAGTGCAATGTCAGATTTAATAAATGATATATATAGTTGTGCTGACTCTATTGCTGGAAGTGGTGTGAGAAGAGGAAGGGAGATGAGAGGCTTTATAAAACATAAGTGTTCCTTTTCTTTTTAACCAGGTCAACAGCCAAGATGGTACTATACAAAGAGTGGGGGAAGGGTTGTGGGGAAGAGGTGGTTTGTGCTGCATAGTAAAGAACATAAAGTAGTTCATGCTGGGTAAAACAGCATATTCCTACCCGGGATAAAGATGTTTGTCTTGGACAGTCTGTGGAAAAGACATGCACTCTGAAACCACGAGAAAATGTTTGGAAACATGAGCGTAAAACCGTTTGTGAAGGAAGCAGAGTTTAAAGAGGAAACGGCCAAAAGAAAAAAGTAGTGGAGAAATGTTTTCCGCCAGAAGTAGCTTTCATTTATTAATCTACAGCCAATGTCAAATGCAGATTGATGACAATGAGATGCTAAAGATGTTAGATGTTAAAGGAAATTGTATGCAAGTTAACAGTGTAACCTTAGTTTGCCCTCACGTGTTTTCCTAAATGTTCCAGCTGATACAGTAATTATCCACTTTGCCAGGGTTTCCAAGAGTAACCACTTGCCACAGGTTTTGTTGTGATTTGCAGCTTCGCTTGTATCTGCATTTCAAAGACCTGCCACCTTTAAGAGATAACTAACCGTCGCACGAGCCCTGTCAATGGCTGTGGCAGTACCATCTCACAACCTGAGTGACAAAGCTTTGCTCTCAGATACTCTGTTATTTAGTCTAATCACAGAGATCTTATGCAGAATCTGAGTCAAACATTTGAGCCATTAGATTCTCTAGTATTAGAAAATAATTACTTCAGTTTCACTGACAGGAGCGGGCAAACAGAATGCTCTCTAAATGGATTTTCACTTGTGCGGGGCAAAATATTATAAAGCTTGATGATTGATGCTGAATTTTCTTGAGTTATGTTACCAGAGATACATTTAGAAGAGAAGAGGCCCAGCACAAGCCAGTGCATTAATGAGCATAAACACTTGATTTATTTAGACTACCTCTTCATGTTGAGCTGTAGCATTTCTTGCACAGTTCTTATCTTTTCAGTACTCCAAACATTCACCAATTTCACAGTTTTCCTCTCAGTCCTCCTCCCCTGTGATTAGTGAATACTTAATGAAGAGAGCCAGCGTGGGATGGTGAGCTAAACTAGGTTCACCTCATCCGAGGAAGAAGTGTCCCTGCATCTTCATACCTCATATAGTCACATACATAAACATAGACACCATTTTTTTTCTAAACATATGTGAACGAGCAAACACTTAAACCTCTTTTGAAAAGAACCTTGAATTTAAAAGATGATTTTGTTGTACAAATATGAAACATAATATTGATATATTTTTGAGATCAGTTTTGCAACTACCGCACCTGAAAATTCATAAATTCATAAAAATGAACACCTTCAATGGGTGAAAGGTAGAATCTGCCACGCATAAAGCTTTCTTGCTTCAACCCATGACATCTAGGGTCTGGTGTTCTCTTTGCTATTAAAATATTTGTTTGATTGTGATCCCAATGCACTTTATATTGTTAGGTAAAGACCCTAGAATAACACAGGAAAAGTAGAAATCCACAAAAAACAAGGCCAATTTCTCCAGGACTGGCTGAACAAGAACCCCCAAAAAATGCATCACGTGATCTGCAGGTAAGTCATGCAACCGCTCATCAAAGAGCATGTGTCTACAATCAGAAAGACACAGCAGACATTTGACCTTCATGCCAGCAAGAAGCCTTTGCTGACCAAAAAGAGCACAAGAGGAAAACAAACGTTTTTAGTCTATGAGCGAGCCATATGTGGACTGAAAAGACAAACACAGGACCCCTGGACATGTTTGGCACAGTTTTTCAGAGAAATACCATATACTAACTCTGAATCATGGTTGTGGATATGTTAGGGTTTTGGGTGGCTTTGCTGCCTTGGGGACAGGGCAGCTTATAGTCACTGATTCAGCGATTAATTCTGCATCATATCAAAAAGTGCTTCAAGATAATGTGAAGCCATCTGTCCAAGAGTAGAAGTTGGACAGGAAATGGAGCTTTTAGTGTGATAATAATCCTTAGCACTGCAGCAGATCCATTAAGGAATGAATCAAAATGAAAAAATAAAGGGTTATGGAATGGCCCAGGCGAGAAAAAAAACTGATTTGAATCCATGTGAAATGTTGCTGGGGAATATCTGAAATTGGCAAGAAAATCATCAAATATAGTGCAAATGAAAGGATTTTGCATGGTGGAGTCGCCAGAAATTTCAGCAGGCCGATGTCAGAGACTGGTGGACAATTATGCAAAATACCTACAAGAAGTTATTTCAGCTTAAAGAGGGGCAGTACTAGCTACTGTGGCCAAGGATATACCTACTTTTTCCTCAAAAGAATATTCTATCTAGCAATATTTTTTCTTGAATAAATATTTGAAATGTCAAAGACACAGTGTGAAATGCTTACTTGTACAAATATGTCAGAAAAAGACAACAATTGCCATGGCGTATATTTGCACATGACTTTGTGCCAAGTAAACACCTAAACATACATGCAGATGTCATGTAGGTTATGACACCCTGCAGTTAAAGTTAATGCGTGAAAATATATCTGCAGCAGTATCAGTCAAAAGTTGCTGTTATGTATAGTTAAATGCATTCTGTGAATTAGCCTGATCCCATTAGATTTGACCTTCCATGATGTCTGCGGCAGATGTAAATCTATAGTTAAAGTTGAAGAACACAAGTTTTTGACAGTCTCACTCACCCTGAGGACTAACAAGTATTAATTACATGTCCATTACTCAGAAATGACCATAAATGCATAGTACGTTGCAGCTGACAAGGTGTTTATGAGTCTTTGTGGGAATGTCTAATTAAGTGCTGGTCTTCTAGCTCTTAGTCCTCTACCCTTAGACTGACTGTAGTCGGGCAGTGGCCCCTATAGGCTACCATTTGTAAAACAAAGCTGGTGTTGCTCTGCAAAGCCGTACTGTACTTTTCAGTTAATGTGGTGTTTGGGGGGGGGCTGAGAAGTCAGACTCCCTTTTGCAGTGCACCATTGAATACAAATAGGTCTCCGTAAACTGCGCTAGAAATGAGTGACTCAGAGAAACATGCTGCGGGTCATGTGTGAAGACACTGTCACGCGCTGGCACTCTCGCGCACGCATGGAGACACATATTCACAGGCGTATAATGAGGCAGGCGTGCACATAGGCGCACCCGTTTACAGACAGGGGGAAGACTCGCACACATATTTAACTGATCTAGCATACCCCCTCCAGCTGCTCCTGTCGGAACCAGTCTTGACTAATGACCACCTATTTGATCGTTTTACTTCGTCCCAGCCTTTAACCCTTGCAGTAATGCAGTCATACTTGTCCTCGGATCGTGGGAGGTGAGTGTTGTTGTGACTGTGGTTGGCAGAGGGGATTGAGGGGGGGCGCTCTGCTCTGCTCGGCGCAGGACGCAGAAGATAGTCGCTCTCCAAGGTGCTGAAAGTCGGAGCGCTCCCTCGTCAGTCTCGCCTGCTGATGATGAACGTGACCTCGGCCACAAATTCAAAAAATGACTGGCTTCAGCCGCGAATGGGTCGATTTTTTATACTGTTTAACTTCTACCCATGTGGATTTTTTATTTTCCGCACAACTGCTGGATGTATACACACATGTGCAACAAGACTGGCTGCTGCTTTCTAATATTCACCTCCATCGTGGGGAAATACTGAATTGACTCCGGATTCTCAGGGAACGCTATAGAGGATTTCTCGAGCAGTTTCTTTTTTAGTCTCTCTTTCTCTGTCTGTAACGCATGCAGTTGGACTTGAACTGCGATATTGTCTCGAAAAGGTGAGTCCAATGAGGATAATCATGAAGAAGACCTACTTTTACGCGGATGTCTTTTTCTCTGCAAGGGGGAAAAGGGGAGCAAACCTCCAAAAGGCTGTTGTATAGTTGCTTTTAAGCACATCATCACGACAAGAGGGCGGATTACAGTATCTCGTGGAGACTGGTGATTTCACCCTGTGGATAGAGTGAAGTTTCCAATAGGCAAGGCGACTATTTGTAATCTGTCTCCGCTCTCTGTATTGGGGATCCTACCTTCACACTTAGTGGATATCAGTCTTATTCAAAGCGGTGAGTGAGTTAGAGCTGTCGCTTAAACGCATCATAGAGATATTTATCTTCAGCTATATATTCACCAACTGTCTGGATTGTCGATGTGTGTGTTTCCCCTTCCAAACGGTTGACGCATTCTGGGTTAAATCATTGCGCATTTCTCAATATTTGCATGTATCTGCATGGAACATGGTTAATATAATAAGAGGTGGTTACAAGAAACCCAGAGACGGAGAAGTCATTACTATCATTACTGGCCTGGGGGAGAATTGAAAGCGTTAATGCTACCTGTTGTCTCTGAAGCCTCTCATAAAGTTTCAAATTGTAATATCTGATTCGGTTTTATTTAATGGGGAGAAGACGACCGTGGGGAGCTCACTCCACCCACTTTAGACAATCAGTGTTATAACCCTTCCCTCTGTTGATGGTCGTAGCTGTTGCTGTGATTTTGAAAGAGGAGAATAATTTGCATCTAATGCACCACCACCACCACACTAACGCATATAGACTGCATGCTTCTTATGTTAGCAAATGTATTTCTATTTGTTTTCACCATCCGTGGCTTTAGCTTTATGTGTAAGATATTTTCTTTTGTGACAGAGCAATGATAAAGAATTCCGAATGATCTCTATTGAAACATTGGTGCTGCATATGTGCACCGTAAATAAAAGATACCCATACACAGGCCTAAGCCAAACAAAAAAGAGAAAAAAAAGGGGGGAAAGTATTTAAAAGGTGATTTTGGTTTGTAAGGATGTGCAAACCAGCAGCTGGGGAGTCATCATCCATCATGTCCTCTTCTATTTTTTCCACTGCAGCTCATTTCCTTACGTGATGGTGGTGATAATGAAGCCCTGGACAGATCCGGTGAGGATACAGAGAGGCTAAGGATGACATCCACACAGCCGTTTTGAACGTGGATGTCAATGCCGCGGCAAAGGATGGGCCTTCTCCTCTTGACTGCCTTCGTCCCCCTGTTGGCCCTGAGCGCTGTGTCACCGGCCACAGTGGGTAACCCCGAGGATTACGCCGCAGACGAGGCGGAGCGGACCGTCGGTGAGAACATTGTGTTTGATGACTACCGGGGCAAGGGATGCGTGGATGACAGCGGCTTCGTCTACAAACTCGGGGAACGTTTCTATCCGGGACACTCGAACTGCCCGTGCGTGTGCACAGAGGACGGGCCTGTGTGCGACCAACCCGAGTGCCCGAAACTGCATCCAAAGTGCACCAAAGTGGAACACAATGGATGCTGCCCTGAGTGCAAAGAGGTGAAAAACTTTTGCGAGTACCGAGGGAAAACCTATAAAATTCTGGAAGAATTCAAGGTAAGCAATGAGTTAGAAGATTATAATTCAGCCTTTAAAAAAAAACATCTGTTTACCAGAATCCACTAGAAAAACTCTAGCACTGAACATGAATATTCCACCAACAATCACCACTCTGCGTCTTATGTATCTTTATTAAAAACTAACTGATGCTCAAGACTCTAATCCATCTTTCCAGTTCATTTGGTGAAACACAATCAAGTCACACGCAAGTGTAGATGTTATTAAAAACAAAACAGGTCTGTGACAATCATATGCATTCACAGCAACACCTCTATGGTCATGGTAAACTGACAAGTCACTTCAAACATAATGTAAAAAGCACCATGTCTCATATTTTCTTTCCTTTTTAGCCTGTTAACTTGTTGACAGCAATCATCTTTGATCACATTTACTGATGAAAATAACAAAACGTAACACAGCAGTGGTGCAGATGTGATCTGGTGGGGCTGTTAGGGTTCGAATTAGTGAGGCTTTGTATTTGGGTTTAGATCAGTCCTTGGCATAATGTGAAAGTAAGCTCAAAATGTGTTTATTGGCCAAGGGCACCAAGATGGCTGCCACCCAGAGTGATATCATCCTTCTGCCTGCTTCATCAACTGAACATTCATCCAGCATTACCAAACTGACAGATGCTATAACAGTATTTTAATACTGTGATTTGTGGACACTGAGTCATCACTGGCAGCTCCAGCTTCCCTGTGTCTGTTGAAAAAAAAGGTTTCTACCTATCAGACCAGTGTCTCAGTGGTTGTTACAGAGCATGACAGTACTGCCTGATTATAAATGACACTGGGAGCATGACACCTACAGTCTGTGTTTAAATTGTTGCTGCCCATGAGGAAACCTCCTCATTCACATTTCTCACAACTGGATTGAGGCAGTAAGTGACTGAAATATAATATGACATGTCATAGCCAAAACAAGGGTATAGCTCTGTGGTTAATCATAGCATTTGTTCATGTCTGTGCAAATGTATCAGCTACCAGTTAAGATAAGTGCATCCATTGCGGTTGTCAGACAAATGCCTCCAATGGTAAACTGAATTTTTGCGGGCTCCACTTCAGTGACATAAATTAGCTTTTGAATGATGCAATCGATCAAAAATTCCATTTTTTTTTTTTGTCGCTTTACATAATAGCTGTAAATTTATCCCATTATGGAGTTACCAGTTACACAGTAGAAACTAATGTTAGAGGTATGTTCTCATCATCATCAGTAACATGAAAAAGTTTCTCTCGATTTTGTGAACATCTGCCGAAGATGTAAAAGAAGACCAAACTAGATAGGCTATTTATTATAACAGATGTACTTGGAAGATAATTCCTGCAGTAAGATTCTTTTTTTCAAAACCAACTACCACCATTTGCAGATCAAAAAATCAGAAGACATTAGAAGAAAAAGCCTGCAATAGCTCCTTAGACAAGGATTCGTGTATTCAGATAGGATTTATGACCCCAGCAAATATCTGTTTGACCGGGCCACAGCTGGGGAAACACAAGTTGTTGGTTACCCTTTTAAAGACACATAAAAGGTACTCAAGAGCTAAATGAATAATTGAAAATAGCCTTTCAAAAGCTCAAAAACATCTTCAAAGCTAACTTTGTCAGTTGTAGTTTGCAGGAGTGGGTGGACTACATGTGTGTGTGTGTGTGTGTGTGCTTATACAGTCCAATAAGTCTGACTATTTCTCATAAGGTTTCCTTTGCAGGGTTAAAAAAATATTGATCTTATGCTGTCAAATACGCAGTGAAATGCACAATATCTATCTATCATTAAAACTGTTTTCTAAGATGAAGACTGCATTTGAAAAATGTAAAATATCACACAAAATTAATTTTGTGCATAGCTTTAATTATGCTTTTTGGTAACTTAAAGGAAGTGAATCCAGGTGTGCACACAACATAGAATATCACATTATGAAGTGTTTACATCTATAATAGCTCTGTAGGTCTGTTTTAGGTATTTGACCCGGTTAAGTACCAGATGATCATCTTTTTGTATTTACAGCAACTTCTAGTGAATATAGTCACTACGGTATATTTCCTTTTGTCTTCCTTTTTTGCTTGCTGTCCAAAACTCCAAGACAACAGGAGGTGTTTTAGTGTAGTTTTATAACAGCTTCAAGGTAAAACAAACAAAGCTTCCTGTAATGTCAGAACATTTTGCATAAGAAAAAAATTAACATGCCACTTGAACGGAAAGAAAAAAAAACTGAAGCATACACGGGGCTAAAGAGTGAGTTAAGCAAAGCAGGTGTGTAGACAGGCCATCATAATTAACTTTTCTGCTACAGTTTCTCTGGAAATGCATTTTTTTTTTGGGAGGAGGGGGGGTAAATCACAAGAAATCAAACAGCACAAGGAGGGAAAATAGTGTGCTAATGTTTATTCATCAGTTTTTAATGTAAAACCTTTTAGCGGCTGTGGGATTCATCTGCATTATCAAGTAGAGGTGCAAAGAGGCATTGCATTGGAGTTTATGCCTTTGTTCAGAACTGTTACAATACATCTCTATTAGGTGCCATTCTGTCAACAAATCTGTCAACAATATTGATATACAAATATCCATTCAAAGATTTTAAATATTCAGGTGTTCTCTCGCCATTGTAAACAGAATGACATTAAGATTTCAAATGTTAAAATAAAAAAAAATGATACTGAAAAAATTGAAAAATGTTTTGCATTAGTAGGCAACAACAGCTCTTGGTGGCATGAAAGTGACATAGTGTTCCCATTAGCAAGGGGTGTGAGAGATTAGCCCATTTGAAACCCATGTACTTAATCTGCAATGATTGGTGTGTTTGCACGTCAGACACAATCAAGCTCCTGCAGCCCCACAGATTTCTGTGATTTTGTAAGGGCTACTTTAAGGGCAAAAGCTTCGCAGTCTCATGTAACATTGATCTATCAATAGTGCATTGAGGAGCAAGAGAAGGGAAGGACATTTCAACATTACTTCAAGGTGAAGAACAAAATCATTTGTTTTTATAGATTGTCTCAGTAGAAATTGCACTATGGTTCATAATGATCATCTTTTTTTAAAAACAATCCATGCCCACACAAGTAGCAGTGTCTTAGTCCAAATTGTGAAAGTTGAGTTTCTTCAGTGAAGACATGAAAGCCTCAGAACCCCGCAGTGTTAAAGGAAATCAAAGGCCGTCAGTGTCTGATATGCAGACCCCTGTTTAAAGATGCCGACAGGTTAACCTTTGGTTTGGGCTTTGTTGGCATTTCATTTGAGGTGATTGTGTTGCATTGTGTAGAGGTGTGCATTTATATTCAGTAGCAGATGATGGAGAAGAGAAGAGAGAAGAGTCAGTATTTTGGGAAAATAACAAGAGAGATGTGGGCTGTTTAGAGCTTCTGGGAAACGGGGATGTCTGGCTATGAAGAACTGTTTTTGGCATCCACCAACACTTCATATTTCCACTTTCCTTATGCTGAAAACCTCATTATACTGTAGGCTGATCATTAAGTATATTGCACCTAATGTATGCAATCATGATCATGCAAGTAGTATTGGGCATTCCTTCAACACAAAGCAGCTGACTCCAGCGAAATGTCAGCCTGTCATTTGTGAATCTAATGCTGGCATAACTCGTGCATCAGCAAATTGACAAATAGGTCCAAACTACATTTCCCACTACAGCTCATCCACTTAAAAGTTTTTGCTTGTAGCAACAAAGAATTTAATACTAATACTGTTGATTCAGCTTTAAATTCTTTGTAAAAGTAGATGCAGTAATTTCCAATATCTTGTTTTATTGCCATGTGAGTGAGTCATGCCACTCAACCATAGTAGGTGTTTCACCTACAGGGTTTTCCATCTGATGAGGAAGGGACCAGTCCACCCAGCATGGCTGCCGGTGTGCCTCTGGCCTCAGCGCAGCTGCAATCAAGAACCAGGAGGTATAGGGTGAGTTCAGATCCCAGATCTTCAGGCTAGTGCTGGGATGTGAACTCAGATGTGAAGAATCCCATCCATGCTTCTTATGACCACCCTCCCCCCTAGGGAAGGGATGCAGATTTGACAAAGGTGGGAGGGCTCTAATATGTTCAGTAACAAAGGTACACACAGTGCAAATCAGCCATCAGATCTTGAATAAGTTCTCATTTGAAGGCAAACAATTTTAATTTGTGACTAATAGCCTTAATGCTTGAGTTCTGCTCACCTTTCACTTAATCCGCATGAGACAAGTACTATTCAGTGGAGTGCAATTAAGCCCTGTACCAGATTTAAATGTTGAGGAAATCTCGTAAATGAATTACTCCAATCAATGTAAATCAAACACTGTGGTTGGATTTTTTTCATGTCTCTGTTTTTGGTAACTTTTATTTATTATATCTGTACTTTTCTATCACTGCAGTGATGTGGCGAAGTCACAGAAGTATTCTGTGAAAACATGTCTGCAGACAATTATAATAATTTGTTTACAATTGTACACACACACACACACACACACAGACTGAGCTGCCCACACAACCACAGTAAGTTGTTGTGTTTTTAACATACCTATGTGAGAAAACATCCACAAAAGCTGTTAAAATTATTGCTCAAATTGATTTTCTTATCCAATTTGCTGGAGGCAACAATAGTCGCAATTAGGGGAAAAAAATTATTAAGTGCAAACAATTTGACCGCAGAGAATGTCAAACACATTTTTATGGTTTTAACATATTTGCACTTGCAGAATTGATGTGCAAGTGTTAGTACTGCATGTTTTCCATCCTCATCCTCAAGTCCTTTCTGTCTATTCTCTGTGTTATTTGACCACTGGTAAAACATTGTTTTGACTTGAACAACAGAGCATGCAGTTTGACTGTCAACTCATTCCTGTCACTGCTTTTAACAGCATGAGTATATTTCCTGTGACCCTGTCGTCCAGTCTCAGAGTATTTTGCATTGCCATTTTGCCCTGCTGAAGGTTACCTGACTATTCATTGCTTCCCTGCCCTGTCTATGTTTGTCTCAGTGTGCGAATGAAAAGCATGGCAATCGATTGACTCTAATAGCCAGCCAGAAAGATGGGGACAACAGGCGTCTTTTCTTCACTAAAACATCTGGCAGCAAGTCTAAATTCGGTACTAGTGCTCCATTTTCTTTTGTAAGTCTGGGCTTAGGCATGACTGATCCTCTTCACGGTAGACCTCACACAAAAGGACGCATTGAAAGCACCAGGCATGGCTGAATACATTGAAGGATTCTCAGCAATGTGTCAAAGGTGCATGAAGAAGTTTTCTTTTCCAATTGCATTTTTAATATACTTTTTCCCGTAAAGCATCTGAACTAGCAGGCTGCATTACAGGCCGATCTGGCAGATTAACCTACAGAGAAATACCACTTTTAAATTAATTTATTTTAAAGGTCAGTTGTGATAGTGAATAAAAACTGCTGTCTCTCATAGCCACAATCTCCAATCTGTACTTTAATACAACTTGTTACATCTAGAAACACCTAGGGATTAAATACATGCACATATATTATAGTAAGAACTCAGTTTCCTCTTCTGTGTCAGTTTTTGGATGATTTCTTGTTCAAAAATATTTATTCGCATTCGTGTCGCATTTGTACCTACCCACTCATGTTATCCATTGTTTTTATTATACATGATTTCATGCAAGTTTCTGTCTGAATGGATTTCAAGTAGCTCCTCTACAGAATCTACTCTGGTATCTGTACCAACTGAGCTTTTTCAGCAATTAAGAATGAGTCCACTTTTATTTCTGCCTGCTCAAGCTCTGCTGCATTCTGGTTGCAGTTCCTCCCATCTTATCAGTGATGTTAAAGGAGGAGAAAACAATGGCATTTATCAGGACTCCTGCTTGTAACTTCCACTTTCATTTTAGCATATCATGCAACAACCACCCACATTGACCTGAGAGACAAATTATGTGAAAGACATTGTTGGAAAAAGTAGATAAAGTTTTTATGTGCCACAGTGGAAACACATTCCTACACTCTTCTGTGGAGCTGTTGAATCCACTTTTCAGGCTCACAGCTTCACTTCAGGATTAGCTAGTGCTACAATCAAGTCTATAACTGTGAAACATAAGGTTCTCCCCAGGGTTTATCCCTAAAGCTTTATTGTTTCGTTGTGAAAATGTATCATATTACGTTATATCTAAATTGATTATCTAAATGGATCTGTTCTCATTGTAAAATGCACAATTAGATTCATATGTTTTGTTTTGGTTAAGATTGGATTTGGGGGGTTTTTTTGGTCAATGATAATGAAAAAAAATCTATCAGTTAAGATTTGGTTTTTCATACTTGGATAAAAAATCATTTACAGTCTGTGACTGCAAAAATGTTGCATTTCCTCCCTTGAGATGTCCTGCCTGGCCTTTGCTGCTTGTTCTTGGTTCTTTCTCCCTCCAGGTTTGTCTTCAGTAACTGAAAGGCATGCTCTATTAGGTTGGGATCAGGTGACAGGCTTTGCCGTTGAAGAATACCCCATTTCTTTGAGAAAGCTCCTAGGCTGTCTGTGGAGGATGTTTTAGGTCAAAAGCCAAATGCTGCTAAAAATGTTCTATTTGTTTTGTAGCATTTGGCTGAATCTGAGCAGAAAGTAAAGCCCTGTTAACTTCAAGATTCATCCTACTATCAGTACTTCTATCAGCAGTCACATCATCAATAAACAGTAGTGGCCCGGTTCTGGTGGCAGCCATAGATGTGCATACGATGCTATAACTTTACTTCTACCAGATAAAGTGGTATGGTACTGCTGTTTCTCATCCTTGTGCATACTTTTCTATTCCTATCATTCCGGTAAAAGTTAATCTTGACTTCATCCAGAGACCTTTTTTTTGTCAGAAATGTGAAGGCTCTGTTAGAAGTGTCCAAGACACAGACTAATCTGGCCTTCATGTTCTTTACACCACATTGTAAACCTAGAATATTAATGTGTCTCTTGAAGTTTTAGACAACGATGCACCTACCTGCCTGATAGTGTTCTTGCTTGGCCAAATGTTGTAAAGGATTTTTCCTTAACAAAAAAAAGTGGACTTTGGTGCTGTTGAGCTGGTCAGTGCATTCCTTCATTTTAAGAATTTCAGAGCATGGCCACATCTAAAGATTTTGATCTGTCTAATAAGTAGAGGTCGGTGGATTGATGCAATATCAATAGTATTGGTATTGGATTGATGTTTGTTTCTAAACTCTAAGCTCAGCAGATTTTTTTTTTTTTTTTTTTTTGGAAATGAAAAATATGCCTCAAACATGCACTATGAAAAATGCCTGAACATTTTTGTGTTGACTGTCACATCTATTTCATTTATAGCCTGTGGCACATTTAAACAACAGAAGATGACCTAAAGTGCTTTAGAGACTAGCACATTTAAATTCCAGCTCTCTGAAAAAACCCAGTTTAAAAACACTTGAAATACTGAAAAGTTGGGATTTTTTTTTGTTGTATTAACTAATTATTGTGGCAAGTAATCCCAATCATAGTAATCACAAATTTGTACAGAATATGCAAATTATTGATGATTCATTTTATAAATCATGATACACTGCTCTCCTCTACATAAGGCGCCTTTGCAGGTCAAAAACATCAGTATTAGTATTCTTAGCTGCAATACTAGCCCAATTTACTTGGTATCAGATCAATACCAAAATTTCCAGTATCGCACAACACTACTAATAGGCTTATTTTGGTTTTTCAGTCTAATGATGACCTTTACTTCTATTGGCATCTCTTTGCATGTCATATTGAGAATTCCAGTGGATAGATGCAAGTTTAACACTCAGAACAAACTCTTTAATCGGCTTAACTTGTCATGGAATAACGAGGGAACAGGCTTCACCTGGACTTGAAACTGCTTGTCCATCAACTGATTCAATACTTTTGCACCTGGGGGACTACAGTGGGGGAAATATGTTTTGATGCTGTGCTGAATTTGTAAATTCCCTCACTTACAAAGAAAGGAACAGCCTATTTTACACAGTAGTTTCATTTTAATGGAGAGACAGAATATTGTCTAGAAAAAAACATAAAAGTTATGAACTGATTTGCATGTCATTACTTGAAAGTACTTGAAGTAATTGATCCCCTAAACCCAGCCAGAATTTTGGCTCACAGATTGCCTGTGATCCCATAGATTACAGTCAATCAGGCAGTTTATCAGTTACAGATACTACTGATCTCAATACTTTATGTGTATAAAGCACATTGCAAGTTGTCCACAGAATCACTTAATTTTCTATCCACACAACAAATTTCTTTCAATCTAACATCTCCACCACTGTGAGCAAGACCAAAGAGCTGCCAAAGGATCTCAGGGACAAAACTGTAGACCAGAACAAGGTTAGCATGAAATACAAAACCATCTGCGAGAAGCTTGATGAGAAGGTGACAACTGCTGGTGCAGTTATTTGGAAATGGAAGAAATGTAAAATGGCCAACATCTGGAGCTTGTGCAAGATCTCGGCTCCTGGGGTGAGGATAATCATGAGAAAGGTGATGGATCAGGCCAACACAGTAGGAGCTTCTTCATGATTTGAAGGCAGTTAGGACCACAGTAGCCAAGAACTCCATTGGTAACACACTGGTCCCATTGCTCAAGAAGGCACTTTTTTGTGTTTGCCAGTGAACATTTAAATGATTAAGAGAAGGCTTGGGAGAAAGTGCTGTGGTCAGATAAAACCAAAATCTAGCTATCTGGCATCAACTCGATCCACCGTGTTTGGAGGAAGAGAAATGCTGAGTATAAAGAAAAGAAGACCATCCCCATACAGACATTATGGGCCTTTGGGCCTGTTTTTCTGCTAAGGATACAGGATGACTTAAACATATTGAGGGACTAATGGACAAAATCATGGACCATGACTCAAAACATACAAGGCACACAAGGCTACAAAAGAGTGTCTAAGGAAGAAGTGCATCAGATTCATGGAGTCTCCAGACCTCAGTCCTATTTAAAATCTGTGGTGAGTGAACCTGGTGACCAAGTACAAGAGATGTCTTACCCCTGTGCTTGCCAGGGAAGGTTTATCCATCAAGTACTAAGTCATGTACTGTTTGGAGATTAAGCACTAATTTCACTCAATGACCTGGAAATCATTTTATAACCTCTTTTGTTTTTTTTCTGCATTATTGGTTAATATTCTGTCTCTCCATTAAAATGAAATCACCATAAACTCATTGAATTAAAGTAAGAAAATCTGCGCTTCAGTTGCATCCAGATATAAAATCCGCACTAGTGCTTTACAGAGGCAAAGTTAGAATAATGGTGTCGGTGTCCAAATAAATATGAACACAACTGCATACTGTACGCAAAGCAAGTAATTTACATAATTAATGACTTCAATGAGTGTCAGATTAAGAGCATTCTTTTGTATGGCACTTAAATTGAGTTATAAAATCACTAAAACATGATAATGTCATAGTTTTCATTTTAGTAACCAAAATATTTATTTGAGCAAGAGAGAATTTTACTTCCTCATATAATGTATATCATCATATTTTACTTTTTGTTTGTTTGTTTGTTTCTTTTCACTGGAATTCTACTCAAACAATTTTTATCCTGCGTGTTGTCTCTGGGTACTTGGAGACACAGTTCTGCATGTTAATTAGTGATTCTAAATATACTGTAGCTGTGGATGTGAACATAAATGGTTGTCTGCATCTCTTTGTTAGCTTTGTAATGGACTGTTTATTGTGCTCCTCACCCAGTGTCAGCTGGCAAAGGCTCGAGTCATCAGGAGCCCTAGTTAGATAAACATTTTGAAACAAAGGATGGATAGATATCATGTCAGCTGGATTCTGTAGGCCTCATTAAATTTCAGTATGCGATGGTGCAAAGCTATATATTCACACAGGACAGCACAATGCCATGATGTATAAATAGA
Organism: Simochromis diagramma; assembly: GCF_900408965.1. Classification (NCBI taxonomy): domain Eukaryota; kingdom Metazoa; phylum Chordata; class Actinopteri; order Cichliformes; family Cichlidae; genus Simochromis; species Simochromis diagramma. The sequence continues at coordinate 12,069,778 of NW_024386831.1, forward strand.
TGCAAAACACTATAATATGGTGATATTTTTTTCAAGATCTAAACACTTTTGGCAGTACACTATAGCTGAGTACATCTGCAGAAGCGCTGCCATGTTCCTGTTTTTATATTTACTCTGTATTTTGAATGTGGTTCTGTGCCCACAAACTTGAGCATCAGTTTGGTTTTATATGCCAGATATGTCAGAAGTTTAGATCTTTGCTTGATGTCTTGGGACTTTCTTTCAAAAGCATCCCATCATTTATTTTTAGTCTGATCATTTGAGCTAGTTTGATAAGTTTATTCAAGGGGTTTTAACATTTTCTGGGCCATGTTTATGCGCCACATCCACGCATAATATTCATTTGGAATATTCTCTTCTAAACATTGTAATAAACCCATGGAATGTAGTTCATTATTGCAAACGAATCTCGCTTTAATATCCCCAATGAAACATATTACCCAATATAATCTTGATTTAACCTAAGCTTCTTCTGTTGCCAGTGTTTTTGCATTTTTATTCAAGTCGTAAATGTGATGGACTACAGAGCTACATCGGCGTTAAATATTTAATCAGTCTTCTCATAGTAATATGTTAGAGATAAAGACTTTGTTATTTGTCATGATTTACAGCTTTATTCTTATATTGCAAATGCATATAAGAAATTAGTGATGATTTTCATCTACATTCATCAGAATTACAGCATATGTAATGCAAAGTTATCAGATGTTCTATCGTGAGGAGAGAAAGTTTAATAAGAGGAAGTAACATTTTAGATTTATTTATTTTGCATTGATTCAGAGAACTTTTTCTACATGGTCTTGGGAATACCTACAATCAGTAACTGTGGGGAAACTGTATTTATTTTGCACAGTTTCCCCTATATCTCTTAATGTGCATGCTGACTCCCATAAACTTCAATAAAAACAAAAGGAGTTTTGACACTTTGATTATGTGTCACTTAATGCGATCTGCCCAGAAGAGATGGTAAAAGTAACACATATACATCTTGAAATACCTTAGCCCTTTCACCTGTCTCTGCACAAAAACAAACTGTGGAGCCGCTGTTGTCGTGGCTATAAATCCATATATTTTGGGAACAAATGCAGCTCAGATATTTGATGACACAGTTCCAAAGTACTGCATTAATCATTTAAAGAAATCAGAAAAAAATGAATGACTTAAGCGCAGGCATGAACTGGTTAGCTTAGCATACTATAAAAAATGGAAATTTGTCCATCCAAAGAAAATAAAACGTACCTATTATATTAGCCTACACTGTAAATTTTCCATTGTATAGAGACATAAGCAAACCCACACCAGTGGGAAAAACGATGTATAAATAGACAGCTGTGGATCTCCTTTTTTTTAATGCATGAAAGTTAATTATATTTGCTGGAAAAAAGAAAAAAAAATATTGCAAGTTGGAATGCAACACTTGACCAACAGGGTGAAGACCCATGAATTAATCATTTAAAAGCTGCCACCACAGAGTCCACAGGGAATTCTGTGGTAGCAAATTAAAGGATGAGGGTGTAACTGATATGTTATGAATTAAAATTATTGACTGCTGCAATAAGTGAAGTTTTATCCTTTAAATGAATAAATCATGAAGATTAGGATCATAATGTGAAGCTTATTGTTTATATTGCACTGGCTGCTGTCCACATAGATCAGCTTTCCCACCAAAAAGGTTAAGACCGCAAAAGGGGTTATCAAATATGAAATATTATTACTGTCTAAGCCCGACACCAAACTGCTGATACAGCAGTGCAGAGACACACTCAAAGGCTGTTTACTATGATGAGCAAAAAGAAAATCTAATATGATGAACAGCTGACCTTTTGTGATTTAGAAACAGTTTGTATTTTTCCACTCCATGAAATTGCATTACAGTTCATTTTCCGGTCAAGAGACTTTGTAAAGATAGAGTCAAGTATGAGGCAGCTGCACAGGGAGCTGCATATTAGCTACTGATTTACATGTTGCAGAGGTGGTGAGATAAGTCTCTGAACTGTTTCCTGAGGCAGGCCACAGCAGAATGCAGCAAACATTAAATATCATGAACATTACCTTATAGACTCCCTTAGTTATTTCTAGAGATTTTGTTGTAAGCCAGCAGTAGTATAGGCTGTTTTTGTTAAGGCAAAAGTACCCTAATAAAACTGGGGATGTGAATAATTTATTAACCTGTGTCTTTGTTTATCACAACACATTTTTTTCATGCATCTGAAACTATTAAGAATGTGCATATGAGAAAAACACAAGCATGCATGGACATGCACACACACATACACACAAGGTGAAAGCTACTGAGTCATCTAACCCAGATTCCCTGTCTCTTTCCTCCTCTGCCCACAGCCGTCACCCTGTGAGTGGTGCCGCTGCGAACCAAATAATGAAGTGCATTGTGTGGTGTCCGATTGCGCCGTCCCAGAGTGTGTCAACCCTGTGTACGAGCCAGAGCAATGCTGCCCCATCTGTAAAAACGGTAAACACTCATCTCCTCTGGAAGTCAATTCAGATTCCTTAGAAGTCATTAAATTTTCATTAAACCAATGACAGCAAGTTTATCGGTGGTATCACCATTTGATGGCCGTGCCTTTAGATCAGGATGAGGATGTAATTGATGTTTTATGAATTAAAATTATTACCTTGGGCCCGTTGGACACTAATGAGCAGTACTAGTTTTAATTATAAATGACACACTAAGCAGAGTAAACATTAGCCCATTGATTAAAGGGATGGTAGGAGGGACTAATGGGTCCTCAGAGAGCCTTTTATTTCCCAGTGCCCTGGAGCCCTTGTCACACGCAACCAATCCCTAAATTAGAATTATAGGATTCCAATGGTTCATTGACTATTTACAAGGCGAGGTGAGAGATTTCCCTTTGCCAGCACCAGTCCTGAGGGACAGATGGAGCTTTATGAGTAAAGTACAGTAAGTGCACTTTTGCAGTGTGAACCTGGCGTAATATCAAATTCAAAGTCTAAACTTGACGTTGCATTCACTAAACAAAATGTTTTTGCATTCTTGTTGAACTTAAATGACAAACTAATGAAAAAAGAAAGTGTATATATATATATATATATATATATATATATATATATATTTAACTGCTGCTTACCTACAGGTTAAAAGTAAAGGGAATAACTTAGTTGGAGGCAGTTGCTAAATGCCCGCAGTGGCACAACTACAAACATTTTCTTCCTTGTATTTTTTATTTCTCACCATTGCTTGTTTTCTTCTGTTTCAACACATAAACACACATAGAGTGACACACACACACACACACACACACACACACACACACACACACACACACACACACACACAGTAACAAGGCTACAGAAGCTGCTAGGAGAGAACTAATCCAGGCTGACAGGACACAGTGACACCCTTGGCATTTCAGTGGTAGGCCTGCTGTTTCTAGGTTACCCAAGGGTTCCTCGTCAGGCTCTGGTACCAGATAAATCTTTACGGGAGTGGATAGCTGAGGGCTGCGAAGAGAGGACAATGAACGAATGCTATTTAGCTCTCATTTTTGGCCAAGGGACAATGAAAAGCAGACACCCAAATCTCCTCAGTTCAGTTACATATAGTCAGAGAGACAGATATTTGTGTTTTTCTTTACCCGTTACAGGTTTTAGTTTTAAATAAAAATACAGTTATAGAAATCATTGCACTTCAAACAGGGGCAAAAATTGTGCAACTAGGATGTGCAGTTAGGTTCATCACAGTGGAATTTATTGAAGTGAAGTGCAAACTTTCAGCCTTAATTCAAGGGATTTTACATAAGTAAAATAACTGGTTAGGAATTACAGCCATTTTAATACATAATCAACCCCCCATTTTTAGAGGCTCAAAATTAATTGGACAATTCACTAACCAGCAGTTTCATGGCCAGGTGAGTCCTGCCCCCTTGTTACTTCATGGCAGTTAAAGAATACTTATTATCTGAAGCTGATTTAAAGCATTTGATTTTAATTGTTTAGCTTTTCCCCACTATATTTAAATACGAGCCCCAAAGAAATATCAGTACAATTGAAGGAGGCTAACATTAGGATGAAAAACCAAAATAAACCTATCAGAGAAAGACAGAGATAGAAAGAGCAAAACCGTTAGGAGGGTCCAAATCACCAATCTGATAAATTATTACACATAAATGAACTCACTGGCCAGCTCAGCAACACCAAAAAGCCTGAAAGACCACAGAAGACATTTGTAGTGTATGATCACACAATTATTTATGTGGTTAAGAAAGAACAACACAACACAAGATCATTGTCAAGGTGTACAAGTTTAACTTTAACTTAAAATTATCGCAAGATAATGATCTGAAGCCGACCACATCATCTGTCAAACGTGGTGGGGGGCAATGTTAATTATCCAAAGCAAACTGCAAAAGCGATCCAATCGTTTTCTCAAAGCAAAGAAATCTGGTATTTTATCAGTCACGTGATCACAATCCAATAGCCCATGTTATACAGTTGTTAAATGCATAACTGAAAGAGACCTATAAACAAGTAGCATCTAAAAGTATTTGAGGTAAAAGTCAACAGCACAAAAAACCCCACAGCACATAACATCAAATGCACAGACTCTATATCTTTATGTGGTTGGCATTTAAATCTAGCTTTAAGCAGGGAGCTCTACAGGTCATCATAGTTCAACTGTAATCTGGTTTACCAAAGGTCGTATGTGATCATCATCTCTTTTACTTTGTAGCGCTGCTTGCTGACTTAGAATGCAAATTATATTTAAAGGATGCGTGAAGTAAATATCAGTGAGACTAAACTGTGATGATATGAGCCCATTCACAGCAACAGTTTGAACTCTCAGTTAGACATACTTTGAAGCAGCAGTAAGCAGAAAGCAGCATATTTAATAAGATGTTGACATCATCAGAATATATAATGTGCTGGGTCATAGAAGCAGGTCCTGACCTCATCTGATAGACATATTATCCCAGCTGAAGCCACTTAGCTGTAACATGGGTCACTTTTAAGTTTAGATCAACAAGCCAGCTTTGTTTTAATTGAGTAGTTATTATAATTAGATAGTTGCTATGCTTATGGCTGTATGAAGTTCTAGGTATAATGTTTATCATCTATACAAGTTAGACTGGATGACAACCAGTCGTTGTGTAAACAAATGCTAATTACCACTAAAGACAAAGTACATCTGAGAACAATAGGTCATATGAACAGGACTAAAGCATGACTGCTGTGCCTGGAAGGCATTATTGTCTTCCAGCAAGCCATATAATTGTAAGCTGACTAATGGCTCTAGGATTTTGGACAGACAGGTCATGTTGACTGTAGGCGGGGCTGAATCCGATTACCTTGAAAGTTCCTTGGTTACTAAATACAGATCCCGTGGAATTGTAATAATATTAAATTGATCCACTGGAATATCACAAAAACATGATGTGACTCCAAAATGAAAAACTGGAAACACTGCACCTTTTTCTCTTTAAACATAAAGAATCAGTGTTAATAAAATGCATTTTGCAAGTTCAGCATTTGCTGTCAAATTACACTCCCTTTAGAAACATGTCTACAATATCCAGCTTTTTGTTGTGTTATTTATTTATTTATTTATTTATCTTTATTGCTGCTCTCTTTTTTCTTTAATCCAAACATTATGTAGAGGGCTTTGGTCTTATAATACAAAAAGGATTTTATCTTTTTTATATAGGTTTACTTTATTGTGGCATAAATGATTAGGAGAGGCATAATTATAATATTTTATGAATGCAAAAAATACTAAATAATTCTCTTCTTAACAATCTAACAGTGTGAGATTTATATGGGAACCGCTTTAATCTCTATAAAAACAATCTTCTTACTGAACAAGCAAAACTCTCCAGGTAAATGCTAGTGTAAGTATACTACAGTAGCTTGTCATGGTAAAGCTTTGGGTTAACTTTGTGTATAAAACCTGCACATCCTGCTAAAATACTTTAAAGGGAAGAAAGTCACAGAAAGCGCAGTGAGAACATTTTCTTTAAACTGTACTCAAATGCTTGAAAGTACTTGAAAACTCTCTGTTATCTATCAACTTGTTTACATTCACCACTTTTTACCTCCCTCAGAGATTTAGAAGGTAAATGGAAATTAATACTGAACAGATATACATTTGAAAGGTTTATTTAAATTAATAATGTAATTACAATGTAACACTAAGGTTACATAAAAAACAAACCATCTCAACAGTCTCTGAAAATGAGTAATGCTTATTTCAGAGATTACAAGACAACTGCATTTAATTAAATGGCTTTTTACAATTCTTAATACAATTTTGTGCCTAAAATGAGCTGCCTAAATTACTAGTTTGAGCTCTGATTGTATCTCCATACACCTCATTTACAATTCCAGCTCAGGTAAAAGGTCCAGATTAACTTATTCTAGTGAAAGAAAGGTTTTAGGGTTGCTTTGTAAACAGAATTGTGCAGCGATGACCTAATTGCCAGTGGCTAAAATGTTACTGAGGAATATTTGACTCATTTAGTCCAATTAGTCACTGACTTAGTGAGTTTAAATGGAGCTATATGTGCGTACACAGTGAAAAACAAGATTAATCACCCATGTTCCAGTGTCTTAACTATATTTCAGACTTTAAAAAAAGCAACTTTGAACTAAACTGATATGACCTTGATAACTGGATGTCTTTCAGCTCACAAATCAGCGAATCAGTGCTTATGGTTGCCAAACTTTTGTCAGAGCTTTCTATTATTAGGCTGTAGCTTTTCAGCTTGGCATCTTTTTGGTGTTCCTTCCTGAAAACACAAGCAGAGAGGAAGAGGCAGCACAATAGAATAGTAGGCCAGTGGCAGTGCTCATTTCTGAGCTCCGCATTCATTGAGCCCATCTGATTCAGCTCTAATCTTTATCATGAATTATATAGGCTACTGTAAATTAATCATGGAATATGTAATTATGTAATTCTCAAAAAGAAATGAGTAGTATCCTGAAAATGGCTAATGGTTCCTCAGTATAACAAGATTAAACCAACTACAGATCTGCCACTCCTTATCTGTCAGAATGCCATCATTGTGGTCTTTTAACAGACATATCATAGAGGAGCAGTGCCATGGAGCTGGATACGGTTCAGGAACATATTCGCTTTGACATATTCTCTGAACAAGCTGCAGTTTACATTGTAATCCTTAGGCAGTAGTCAGAGAAAGTATGATGTGCTGAGACAGTTTTGACACAGGACAAACATTTTCTGACTTCACCAGATTTTATTGGCCACGAATTGATCACATGCTCGGACGAGTGACCGCACGCCCTTCACATGGTGACAGGAAGCTCAGACTGTGTCCTTGCGTCTCCCTATCTATCGGGCTATAAACAATCACACTTGGCAGCAGCACGGGTCACCCTCCTCCCTCATCAACCTCTGCCGAGTTTGTCCCGTGACCTGTGCCAGCTGTCCAGAGGCAGATCGTTGCGAGTTGAGACTTAGCAAGTGCTCTCTACGTCTAAGATCAGATCCCATGCTCTTTTCCTTTTTTTTTTCTTTTTCTTTCTTTCTTTTTTAAAAATAGAGCATAGGACCCATCTATGCTAAGGCAAAGGATGGGGGTAGCAGGTAGCCAGCAGCTCCCTTTGTCAATGTCACATGGAAATTTATGGCTTCCTGCATCTTTTATTTCTCGTACAAGCACTACCTGGAATTAAACCTAATTCCTTCGATGCATAAAGCAAGAATTTGTAAAATATTGGGAGTTGTCCCTCTGTAGACCATTCCAGCATTTTTACCCTTGATTTAAGGTTAAACTCATGCTCTTGAAGATTTAAAAAGTCAGTGTTCCCTGTGCCATGCTGCGAGTCAGCGTGACGTTTTAAATATTTAACCACAATCCTGATCTTTAGCTAACCTTAATCTAATGCCCTGAGTTACTTTTCCATAAAGCATTAACAAGCCTTTTTTTCAAGAATGGAAAACAGAGGTGTTACTAATAATATTACCGATGGCCACATTGTTCCTGAAAGCCGTGACAGTGAGACGATGAGCCAGCATGCACAAATGCAGGACCTTGAAATTGAAGCTGATAAATGAAATTCACTCTTTATTTATTTTATTACTGATACCTGTGCTTGTGTGTTAAAATGTAGGTGTGAAAAAGGCTCAAATTGTGTGACAAGTGAGAAATTCTACAGTGTACCAGAAATGTACCTGTGATCTTTAGGTTGACTATCTTGACACATTTACATTGCTATCATTAAGCTACCAGACCCTAAATCATATTCACGGGACACCAAGATGTTTCGTGAATATCAGGCGTGAAAGCTACTGTGTCTTCAAGAGTTATGGGACATATGAGTTTTTATGACTGCTCGTAGAGGAGTCTTGAATCTGGCAGGTTTTACCGAGCCGAACACTGAGAGCGATCCAAAGTCACCGTCACACCAATTGAGCTGCTGATTGCTTCATTTTAAATGATTAAAACTAGGATGAACTCATAGCACCTTCTGGCTCTCCTGTCTGTAGAGGTAGAGAAAGAGATGCACTACCTCCAATATCTCTGAGGCAAAGAGAAAAACAAATTAGATGTAATAATTTCAGGTGGTAATACAGATAAATCTTACAAATGTAATACCGTTCTTTGGCGTCCTGGAAAACAGATCCTAAAATTTACCCAGGATAATCTGTCTATCTGGTGAGATTATTAGAAACGCCGATGTAAGGTGTTCTAGTCGTACACAGCACGTTTTAGAATTAAAGGAATCCTATCAACATCCACGCAAGTAAATCCTACAGTGTTTAACGGATAAATCAGATGTCAAAATTAATCTGAGTTCTTTATTGGTTTGACAGTCAGCGTGTGTGAATGCGTGGAATGAAGCTGTGTAAGGAATTGCTAAGGAGTTCTGTGGCCTTTTCATACAGACCGAAGTGATTAACACCATCCTCCCTACTGCCTCTAAAAGCAGCTTTCTCTCTCTTCCTCTGTCTCTCTGTACTCCAGCCTCTCTGTACTGCCAAGCCAGCGCCTGGCAGGCTTCTCTGCTTGCGGCGCATTAGGATGCAAAGCGCTCCATGTCGAGGGAGAAGGAGAGACTAACAAAAGCGCTTTAGTGTTGCAAAAACAAGCCCATCGGTGCATGCCCGTGAAAAGATCTGTACGTCTGCTCTGACTCCCCTAACTCCCTGCAGCTCTCTGCATCACTCCACCACCCCACTGCAAAGAGAAGCTCTCAGGAGAGACACATCCATTTCTTGTCGTTCTCATTCCCTCTTCTTCTGTCTCTCTCTTCCCTTCCTTTCCTTCCCTCCCTTCCCATGCGGCAGGTCCAAATTGCTTTGCTGGAACGACGATCATCCCGGCTGGAATTGAAGTAAAGGTGGACGACTGCACCATCTGCCGCTGCCACAACGGAGACTGGTGGAAGCCGGCGCAGTGCTTGCGGCGAGAATGCCTCAACGGCCAGTCATTGTCATAGACGGACTCCTACGGGGATGGTAGATAAGCTCAGGCAAGGCTCTGCCTACTGTGCCATTTTGTATGATTGACAGGGCAGGAGCACAATTCCTATAAATCCTGAGACAGCAAACAGTAGGATCGAAGAGGTGATCTCGCAGGCTTCACACAAATGTAGCCAGCGAGAAGAAGATGGAACTTGTCTCAGTTGTTTCCACACTCCGGTTTTAATGGTCCTATATATTTTCAGAAGTTGACTTGCTTGACTTGCTGCTCTCACACACACACACAAAAAAAAGTTTCTTAGCTCCCTGAACTCTTTCCTAACCATCGGCAATGTTGAATTGCTCAAATTGATTTCTGTACGTATGTCATCAGCTTGTTGTGCGTGCCAGTCACAATCACACAGGTGTTCCAGCAGAACAAACCGTAAGCACACTTAGCAGCGCTTCTTTTGGCATACAAGGATTAGCACTGATGAAAACACGGCAAAGATGTGCTTGAGTTACACGACTTCACTCTAAGAGCTTGTTTACAAGATGTGCATCACACATAAATGTCTGCCTCTTCATGAGACTTTATCGCTGCGGCAGGAGCTCGCTCCTAACATACATGATGCAACGTGCAACTGTCATATACCATTAACAGCTATGGAACCTCAAAGGCTGACTTTATTGATCAACACACCATGGTTTTGAGTCATGTCTCACAGGCAGGATAGGTTTGTACCACCTGGAGCTGTGGGGGAATGAAATGTAGTTTTTCAAAGAAGAAAAAGAAAAAAAAAACCCTGCATCTCAGAGAAGAGCCATGCTGCATCAACCTCCCCCCCCTCCCCTCCCCTCCCCCCAAAAAAACAACAACTTTGGGCAACCCTTTCCAATTCAATTGGCTTTATTGTTTTCTCTCAGAGGTCCATATCCTCCAAAATATTCCCACTAAGTAACTGCTTGAACTTGTTATCAAAGCCATTTGCGAGCCAGTAGCAGCCTGCTTTAATTTTCCTTAATCAAGGAGTATTCTGTGATAAATCATCCAGCTGGGTGCTTGGCGCTGCTGCAGCCTGCATGCTGGGCACATCCAGTGAGAACCAAGAGACAAAAGGCGGGAACGTGCATATGTCTAAGTGTTTTTAAGCAGCATTCACGAGCATATTGTTCATTTGAGTATGCACAAGCGCGCCATTCATAAACAAACTCGGGCATAGCATGATACACACAGTTAAATTATATCGCTCGTTTAGCTCATGTAATCCATTTTCAGTTCCTACTCTTCTCGATATGTTGAAATGGCTCAGGCGGTGCGGTGGAGCCACAGCCATGGCGATAACATAAAGACAAGCTAATGTATTGCTTTGACATTTTTTTTCATATCAGAGTGGTCCTCAAGCAGTCCAGTCTGAAAGAAGAAAAACAAAAAGCACCCAAGCAGTGCCCAACACACGATGTTTTTGAAACGATAAATACAAGTCATTAATTCAAAGGTGAATTTCCGTAAGCTAATGCCATTCATCACTAGAATTTTTTCCATTTCCAGAAAATCCGTTCCCGTTAACCTTTTAGACCCTATTCCTGGGCGGTGATGGATGAGCTGCTTAATAGCAGCTCCCAGCACTCTGTAATGAGACAGAAATGAACATAGGATAAAGACCAATGACTAAAGAGGTGCATTGCCTTAAAAGGAACTAAAACTAATTTTAGAGGAATCTCATAGTCTGCAGAGTTGCTGGTTGCAGCATATGGGTGATGAAGAAATCTCAGAGTCGGAAGATCTGCAAGGCTCAGTCTTAGGTGGAACAAAGGAGCTTGGTTCATTTTTATCAGCAAGTTACAGTGATGTAGTATGTTTCAGACGACCTAATCTATCTGGTCTGAGGTCTGAAGGCTCATAAAACAAAAATGACATGAATGGTTTATCAGTCACAGCCTCAGTGCTCCACACATTTTAGAATTATTAAACGAGCTTCATTCATCTTAATTAAGTTAAATGCCACATCATTTTTCAGCCTATACATGCATCCCCCCAAAAATGAGAGTTGCTCGGATATTTTGGGTCGCAAGAAAGACTAAAGTGAACGTGCCAGCTGACAAGGCTCAAAGGCATTGCTGCCACCACAGATGCCTTATTGCTACTGTTCCAGATAAGATTCACAAAGCATGGCCTTTGGCATCATACAGTATGAACAGCCGACTGCTTCAAGTGCTACTTTGTTTCACTTCTGTGTGCAGTGGTTACTGCTCTGTTTTACCCCAAACTATTTATTGTCTTATCCTACGACATTCCAGAAACAGTGAGCAGGGTGAATAAAAGAACAAGGACGAGTGCAGTTCAATCACAGCTAAAAGTGCAGAACTGAACCCAGAGATGGCTCTAAAAATATACCGTCACTTGATAGTGGTAAAAAGAGAAGCTCAAGGAAGAAACTAAAGAAGGAACTTGATCTCTGTAGAAAAGTGACATTGTAAGTCATTGTACTGGTTGTTCTAATACGGATTCCTCCAATGCTTCTTATCAAACTAAACTGGGTGAGCAGCGGCTGCTCATTTTTATGATGTTTCAAGCTGCTTTCATCACCTGAGTTTGAAAGTTGGAACAAAGAGAGTGAAAGGGTTGTCAACAAAAAGCTGAAAAGTTAAAAGGTGTGATCCAGAGTGCTAGTGAAAAGAGGGCATGGGAGATATGACATCAAATAGAAAATCATGCATTCGAAGTTGGTCGTAAAGTTAAAGAAAAACCGTGAAAGAATTTAGTTTCACTGCACCAGAGCTCACAAGCAGAAATGTGCTAGCGCATACTTTACATTTTAAATAACAAGCAAGATGGATTTGAAACCACACAGATCATCCCAAAATCTTGCCTATGTTGTCATTTGAAAGAATAGGCTGTCTGCTAAAAACACAAAGTGGTACTGTGGCACACATCCACTCTACACTGCACGTGAGAGTGGCATCCCAGGCAAACCAGACGAAATTACATTTCCCCTTCCAAACACATGAAGCTGCAAGGTTTCCAGGACAGATTAGCTGCACACTGTCTTTCTTCATCTCCTGCCAAGAAACTTGAGTCGCTATGTATGTCTGTGAAGGTTTATTCAAATGACCCCAATGTCTCCTCCCTCTTGTCATTAAAACCCACAGGCTTGTACATGGGCATTTTTGTAAAGGTGCATCATTTGCTTTTTTCCATGAGACACCGACTTACTGTAGCTGGAAACAATGAAAGATTGTTTTATCTATTATTTTTTTCCCCATTTGTAATTTTTTTTCAGCAACAAAACTGTTACATGAAGTGTGCCTGAAAAACAACACAAAGTATCGGTAGAGAAAGAGAGAAACACTGTTATTATACAATCAACTGTATTCTTTTTTTGGTGCACCGAGGGTCTGTTCACGTGGGGCTCAAATATGGGATAGTACAATTTCTATAACAAATTGTAATTTTATGTTTAAATAAAGTTGATTGTATGTGAATTCATGCTCACTCGGGTTCACCCTAAACTGCAAAGCAAAGAGTCCAGTTTTCAAAAAGTCAAACAACCCTTGGTGCTCCACATGTTGTACATATGTAAATATCTTCAAACATAATTAATGTGTTTCCTGAAATCTGAGGTGGAGTTAAAAAAAAAAAAAGAAAAGAAAAGAAAAGGAAAATGACTCAAGAAATAAGAAATGTGTATTATTCATCAAGACGAAAATATTTTGTTAAATAGAATTCAAAAGAAGTGTTATTCCGCAAAAAGTGAGTGTGGATTTCTTTTTTCCTTAATCCTTTTTACATTCTTTGGAGACGTTTCTTGACACAAAATCACTTAGGATGGCACGAAAACACAACATGAACTTCTAAAAAAAACAAAAAACAAATGTGCATTTCTCCTCTGCAAAAAGCACAGCACAGCATTTTTTGGTTCTTAAATCAATGACAGGTGCAAATTTAATATAAGCCAAGAGGATGCTGCAGGACAAGTCTGTTTAAATTCAGGTACATGTGCTTAAAAAGAGGGACACAGACAAACTCTTAGTAATGGTGTATATAAACAGAGCATTTCAGAATAAATGCTAGCACAATATTTTCCTGGCTCGTGGTCATGTGAGGGGTAGAATAAGAAGATACTGGTGCTTAATGGTTTTGTAATGCTCCCCAAGTTCAAGGGCATTACTCACAGGTTTATTCCTCCATTCCATTTCATTACAAGTCAGTCTGGGCTTCTATCTCGTCCGCACTGCTAATTGCCTTCTCCCACCTCCCACCGTGGACAAGAAAAGGGAAGCAATTTTATGCAGCACATAGCAATCAATAGCAATTAGGTGCATCCCTGACTAATCCTGTTGAAAATGGCATCTTGGGAGATGGCCAGCAGAAGAACTCTTAAAGCACACATACCTGCAAAAGTTTTCCTTTTTCTTCACAGCAAGTGCCAGCACTGTGACGGAACAATTAATTGCTTTGTTTTCCCGTTCTACACTTAGTATTGAATTTCCATCAATCTTTCTCTAGGAGCACAGTCTGCTATTGTATCAAACAGATATCTTCAATTAGATAATTGTCTCTTCCTGGTAAAGCCCTACATATTACGGAATGCATTTCCACTCTAAAAAAGAAGGCAGAAGATAACCAAATGATTTCAGTTCGACACAATAGGAAAAAAAGAACGCCACAATCTGAACTCGAATGGTGTGAAAAAGATTAAAAAGGCTTACAATGAGGTTGTTGCATCTGCAGTGATGTCTATGTTGCACTGGAGTGTTGTTGTGAAGAGGGAGCAAATTACAATCTAATTCAATCTAATTTCAGTCAATCTATATTCCAACATCACTTATTTGGATTCTGGGCTCATTCTTTTAGATTGGGTGAGAAGTCTGGAGAAGAACTGCTGCTCCTTCACATTAAAAGGTCAGTCAGTAAAGGAGTTTTGTGGCATCTCATTAGGATTATTCCTGGACGCCTCCCTGTGGAGGTTTTCAAGGCAAGGCAGACTTGATGAGAATGCTTGTGCAGGGCCAGTACACTTTGGAGGGATTATATATTACAATGTAGTCCAGAGATGCCTTTGAGTTTCCCCGGGAAGAGCTTATGGACATCAAAGAGGTGAGAGGCATCGGAGCTACCTTACTGAACCTGCAATGAAGGTGAAAAACCTCCACTGCAATTCAGTAGGCTGACGCAATCAGACGTGTCAAGTAGCCTAGTTATCATTTCTGAACAGTTACTGTATTTTATGCAAACTACATAGACTGAAGCTGTAAAGGGCCATGCCATATCTTACCAGTTACAATACTAATATAAATTTTGACACGATAAACAAGTGATGCATTGTGTTTACTTCCCATAGTACACACAATGACACAAGAACAGATACACCATATTGCCAAAAAAGATTTGTTCATCTGCCTTCACACACATTTGCACATTTGAACTTGAGTGACATCCCATTCTTAATCCATACTTTTAATATGATGTCGGCCCACCCGTTGCTGCTACAACAGCTTTAACTCTTCTAGGAAGGCAGGTTTAGGAGTGTGTTTATGAGAATTTTTGACTATTCCTTTAGACACTGATGTTGGACGAGAAGGCCTGGCTACAGTCTCCATTCTAATTCATCCCAAAGGTGTTTTGTTGGGTTGAGGTTAGGACTCTGTGTAGGCCACTCAAGTTCTTCCACAACAAACTCGATGATCCATGTCTTCATGGACCTTGCTTTGTGCACCGGTGTGCAGTCATGTTGGAAAAGGAAAGAACCATCACCAAACTGTTCTCATAAAGTTTTGAGCACAAAATTGTCCAACATGTCTTGGTATGCTGAAGCGTTCCTTCCACTGGGACCAAGCCCAACCAATGAAAAGCAACCCCACCAAACTTTATACTTGGCACAATGCAGTCAGTACCCAGACTTGTACAGTAGCAGTGTGCTTTACACCACTTCATCCGATGCTTTACATTGCACTTAGTGATGTAAGGCTTGGATTCAGCTGCTTGGCCATGGAAACCCATTCGATGAAGCTCTCTGTAAACTGTTCTTGAGTTAATCTGAAGGGCACATGACGTTTGGAGGTCTGTAGCAATCGACTCTGCAGAAAGTTGGTGACCTCTGCACACACTATGCAGCTCAGCATCTGCTGACCTCACTCCATGACTTTACGTAGCCCATCACTTCAAGATTCCGCCATTCTCAGTGACTTCTGCTTTGCTAGAATACCACTAACAGTTGACTGTGGAATATTTAGAAGTGAGGAAATTTCACCACTGGACTTGTTGCGCAGGTGGCATCCTATCACGGTACCACACTGGAATTAACTGAGCTCATGGGAGTGACCCATTCTTTCACAAATGTTCTTAGAAGCAGTATGCATGCTGGGGTGCTTGATTTTATACACCTGTGGCCATGGAAGTCATTGGAACACCTGAATGCAATGATTTGGATGGGTGAGGGAATACTTTTAGCAATATAGTGTCTGAGAGTGGGGTTAGATGGTGTTAGATGACTGAACAAAGAACAGTACTTTGCAAAATATGTAAGTAAAATGTTCCTGCTAAAGGTGAAAACAACAAACTTGTTTTATAACCTGAGGCAAAAACACAGTGAAGACACATGAGGAGGAGATACAAGCAGCCGGTGATGTGTGACCCGAATGTAAACAAATGAGTTGACCAAGCATCACTGGAGCACTCACTCCATATGACAAGAAAAGCCAAATGTGGATGGAAATTACTGATGTGTTTATCAGTTACATGCTTCAAGCAACTAGTTAAGCTTGACCTGAAGATAAGTCCCAGATAGAAACTTATACTTTTAATTTCAATTTTAGGGGCCTTCAGGTGTTACAGATTTGTTTCATTTTCTGTTAAACTAAAGTATAAATCAGTTATTTTACACTTTTACTTTAAATCTCCAGGGATAATACCTGTACCTAGTCTACTTTTGTGCTTACATTTGACTTATGCTGTGTATACAATTGGACTACAGTGCTGTCTACTCATTTCAGGAATAGATTCATACTCCAGATCAGGTAGTCTGTCATCAGTGACAGTAGGTCAATGGAACATTTCCTTGAAATATTGACTTTGAGGCTGTATCACTGACCCCAATCTGTAAATCCAGACTCTGTTTGATTCATATATACAGCTCCCAAGCTTTTTATCTTTTAAATGCTGGTAAATAATTTGTTTATTTCTGAAGTCTTGCCACTTGGATAAAGGAAAGAAATAATTTCATCAACAACTTTTAATAACAAAATTTCAAGAGTTTTTGTTTTTTGTTTTTTTAAATACAGCATTATAACCAGCAATAACTGTTAATTACATCAAAAAGCAAACAAAGAAAAACAGTTATGTTAAAATGGCTATGTCCATGTTTTCTAATATAACCTCTTTCCCTCTCTTTTTATTTTTCATTTATTTTTGTGTGCAACACAACTTTGTTTCCTCACTTTTTTGCATCAATTAGTGTCAAATCTTCTATTGTAAAGTTCAATCATACTGTATATAAGTCAGATTCTCAGACTTGTGAAAAAACAATCTATATCTATCCATCTATCTCTAGACAGATTTGTACTTTATTTTTACATTGTAAGTATGGACCATTAAAATTAGCAACATTATTGTTTTATTATTCTGTATATGACTCACTATGTCCACTAAATCTGCATAGATTAAACAACAACAACAACAACAAGACATACACATTATGGCCATACTTATGGGTAAGTTGTTTAGTGCAAACATAATTATTTAACAAATTTAGACCAATAGTTCAGGGTCTGGTACAGGGAGGAGGCTGAAGGCAGTGATGCAATTGATGACCCAGGTGGTGGGAGCTGACCACACCTTGCCTCGTCTCACTACTGACGGCTTGTGAGGGGCTTGAGGGTCATAGATGATGTAATGTGTGCAAAGGGCCTGGTCGGACCCTGGCAGGGCATGATAGGCTGTGGCATTCACAGTTTGAGTCACATCACTGTCTGGCTTGGGTTGCCGGTTCAGTAGCTGAGCTCCTCCCTCCCGGAGTAGTTTTGTGAGCTCATCTTTGGTAGGAGTCTTAAAAGAGCCAAGAAGGAAGAAGAAACATCCATCGAACAGTGGTGGAAGCTGTGAAATACGACGGGAACAGACATTAGTGAAAACTTTGAAGACGGCCTCATCCCTTGAAGAGTCCAAGGCTCGTCCAAACTAAAACTGTCTTGCTGAGAAAACGTCTCTATTATCATCCTTCATTAAAAATTGAAAACAAATGAGCTTAGTGGCAGAATGAGTAAAGTCTTCTCTTTTGTTTATGGTGAAGATAAATGGTAAATAATTGTCTTTGCTACTAAATCTAGGCAAGCGCCTGTGTGGATGCTTTGTGTTCTTTGCTGCAGCGCCAGAAGACATTTTTATAAGCACTGTTCTCCAGACAAGCTCTGAACCACTTGGCATTACGGTTTAAAGCAGCAGTGAATTAGGCCACTGGAGACTGTTCTATTCACAGCATCAAGGAACTCAGCTGTTTTGCGTTGTAAATTAGCACTCTCAGGTCTTTAGAGTAGAAAGATTATTTTATTATACGTTGGCAGGGTTTTACTTTTGCTTCTGCATGTCCTTTATTTAGGATTTTGATTGATGGTTTTTACCGTTTTTCAAGAATGAACATTTATTTTGCATCAGAGAAAAAAAAAAAAAAAAAAAAAAAGGAGTTATAAAAGAGTGGGGGAACATGTGTCTCCTTGTGGTTATGACCAGAACATGCTGAAAATACCTTGAGAATTCCTCAGGGAACTAACAGGTAAACACTTTATCAGGTACATATACAGTGCATAGAATTTTGTTTTTGCACAAATGAATCTGAACAAAGCAGACTAAAGCACCTTTAGAAGCAAATGCAGCTTCTAAAGAGTCTTTTGCCAGTATTAGCTTTGACAATGCAGTGCCCCCATTCTCTAAAAACAGCACAAGCTCCATCGGGTTTCATGCTGATTGGTTGGGGAAAGCAATTTTCAAGCCCTGCCAAAATATCTTCTTTAAACTGAGGTCATGACAGACTTGGCCACTGTAAGTCATTCATGTTGTGTTAGAAACAATGTCAGTGTAATTTTGGCTTTGTGGTAAGCTGCTGTCTTTCAGAAATGGTTGGCTGCAAAATCAAACGTGGGTGAGAGAACAAAAAATTTTGAATACTTAGCTTAATTAAGACTAATTTGAATTGAAGAGATTAGAAATTTAATTATATTTATATTGATTTGTGTCTAAAATAAGCAAATATGTTATGATTCATGACAGAAAACAGATTTATACAAAAAAAATAAATAAATAAATCAACTATCACCATATGCCACTGCCTGGAAAAAACAAATTTTTCCCAAGGAGAGAGAGCTTAAACAACACGTATTCATCAATTTCATATCTTTGTTTTTGTGCTTCTCGCTTACCAAGCTGCATCTGTTGATGCGACTTCGCTGGGGGCCTTCTCCTGCTTCATGCTCAGCTTCAGGCACCCACTTCCCCGCCTGGAGACATGCCTCCACCCCTGGCATCAAAGAGAGAGAACAAAGAAAATTAAAGCTACAGCTAATTATGTTGACTTTGAGGGAATGTGACAAGGCTGTGTTGCACACTAAGGATGACAGTCTGTTTTATCACAAGTTGGAAGATTTCATGTATTGGCATAGCTGCCGTTGTTGACAGAGAAAGATGCCCACAGCATGATGGAGTTAATGATGCAACCCCCGTTTAAAGTATTAAGCAGAATTCGAGCGTCATCTCTTTCTGTCTCTTGAGGTTTTACGGAGTCAAAATAAAACCGTGTGACAGTCAGCATCCAGGCATTTTTTGTGTTAGAGATATAGCTTTTGTTAAAAATCCTTAGGAAGAAAATCTTAAAAAGGCAGAAAACTTTTTAAAAGTAAAAGGCAGATAAAGGGGGAGGGAAAAAACACAAAAACATGCACATTTTAATGACCCCTCACTGTCACAGATAAAAATGCTTCTGAAGATGTCACAGATCAAACTGCTGCTGTTCTCAGTAAGTGTTCTATTACTGAGCATTATTTTGGGGATATATTAAAAGAAACCCCAAATCCACAGTTTATAAGTGGCATATCTAAACATTAAAGCTAGATTAGGTTGGAAATATGACACTTTGCTGTGGCGGGGTGGGAGGATAGGAAATACACCTGAGCATACGCATTGGCTCGAATAACGTTTTTCATTACAAACACACTGAGTTTTCTCATTACGCTTCTAACTGTTAGAGATGCAAACTATTCCACAGACACATTTGCAAGGTATATACGCAACACTTTGCCTCAAGTTCTCTCTTACAAACATTCCACCTTCCAAATATGTGAGTAAGGTGACAGGAACAGATCAGTGTGTGTACACCGTGACAGCACCATTACAAGGGGTGAGGAGTAGTAACATTTCTTCACCCCCCTTAATTACAGACTTCTTTCAGGAGGACCCCGCTAAAGAGTTGGGCAGAGATACAGGGGTTAATCTCTCTCTGGACGATAGCACTTAGTTTCTTAGAGTCATTAGCATATTTGTTAATCATACTCCGAAAGAGAGCATAAAACATCTCAATCCCCATCCTTACTGAGTGAGCAGTAAGATGAACCAGCCCTCTTGAATAACCGTGAGACCAAACTGTTACTGCGATCTCATTATAAAGACAAAAGCTGACGAAAACTTGTCCTCTTATAATGAGACAAGAAGAATTGTATTGGCATTTCGAATGGATAAGAAGTTCTAAAGGCCAATACAGACGCTTTAGGAGTGAGACAGGATACAACATTGCACTCATGGTCATTATACCAAAACTCAGTATGAAGCCATACTAACCAAAATTGAAAATTTCTCCTCTTCAGAAGCACCTCCACATCTGTCATCAACTCCTAGGAAAAAATAGCACAAGTCCTGAATTTCCTCCATTGTTATGTAATTTATCGTTATGATGAACGCCAGTACCTACAGAAATGCTCTTGTGGCCTATGCTAGTTTTGTGCACCTATCTAACTTCTGTAAAAGTTCTTGTGATCAAAGAATGACCAGCCAACCAGTTTTTCTTGAGAACAGACTGTAAGCAACCAGACTTTGTAGGCTTTTATTGACACTAACAGGCAACTCTGCATCCTACACTTCCAATCTCATATCTTTAAGTGGAAAAGCTGACCCCAAGAAGTTTTCTGAGACCTGCAATGAGAGTTGTACTTTTTTCAGGCTGCACTGATTGCTTAGAGCATTCAGTAACGTTAAGAAAAGTAAAACTGCATGTGCTTTATTAGTTTAGCTTTTCTGTGTAAATGCAGTCACTTATGTATAGGTGAACTCTTAGTCTTCTTATGACTAGGGACTGTGCATTGAAATGTCTTCATTAAATACGCAATGGAAAAATGTTATAATGTTAATGTTTAAACACATAAGATGAAAAAACAAACACAATAAGTGGACATTTTCTAGCTATAGGTTGCCAGACACAGCTGGTGGATGCAAGATTTAAAAAAAGGTTTACAAGCGAGCTAATTGAGATTAGATTGAGGTAAATAATAGTCTCATTTTACTCTAGCAAAAACGTTAGTGTGTTTCCCCCATGCTGGTCAAAACCATTTCAACTGTTCTGAACATGTCTTTTAGTTTTAAATGAAACCCTAATAAAAGGCTTTTAGTTGGAATATAACCTTGTTAGGCACACAGAGACTGTGCATTTCAATCAAAATGCAATGCACTGAAACAAGTCTGATAAAGAAGTAAGCCGGGGCTCGGCTTAGCTGACAGGGATGGCATACAAAGTCAGGTGACAGTGAAAATGCAGCTCCTTGTGTGTGCTCACATACACAAGGAAAAGAAACAGATAGGATGCCACAGTGACTGTCACAAGGGAGACAAGAAGTGTCAAGTGCTCAGCCCGCGTGGAGAAAAGAAAAGGGGAGGGGGGGATAAATATGGTCCAAACACTCAAAACGTTACAGTGACACAACTACACACATTCAACGTTGAACTGGCTTACTGGCAGAGACAGGAATGCACGGCACTGTACTGTAACACTCACACATTCCCACACATACAACAGTCAAGGGCATGCCAAGGTGCCAGAAAACTCTTTGACTGCAAGTCTCTTTCTGCTTCCTGTGAAGCTGATTGTCTCTGAACATATGCTTGCTGAGTTGGTCCAAGGATACCAGAGAGACTAGCCAAGAATAGGACATTTTTTGCAAGGTATTTATCTTGGTAAAAAGGAAAAAGAGTTGACCAACTTTTTATCACTAGTCATATTTGGCTTTGTGATATATTGATTCCCACCTATTTCACTTGGCCGTCAGACATAAGGAGTTGTGTGCACACAGAGCAACAGGCACAAACAATCTGATATGAAAACTGCTTGTTGCTAAATGTTCTTTAAATCTTCCCATAGAGACCAGATGTTGTGCATGAAAAAAAAATCCTGTATATTTTATTTGGACTTTTCCCAAAAAACCCCAAAACAGAATAATTCACTTAAAAGTTTCCAAAATGAGAGAAATTAACACCATAATATTGTAGCACTAAGTAACACATCAGCAATTTTAATGGTTTACATGTCCCTTAATGTAGCCGCATAAAAATATTATCTAAAACAGTCCTATGGAAAAAAAAAAAATCACAAACAGCCCACTGTTTGAAACAAAGACGGCTGTTAAAATGTTCTGTGGGACTGAGCAGGAGGCTAATCTGTTATCTCAAATTGTTTTGTTTTGTTTTTTTCTCTGTAGAAGCATCTGGGAAGTCTTCCTTGGAAATGTTAAAAAAGGGCAGGCAATTAAAAAAAATACTCAGCAGGTGACTAGATGAATCATGCTTGTAGCAGTGACCTTACTGCTGCAGGCTTATAGGTTAAAGCCGATTAGAATGGATTCCCTTGCAATCAGCAACCTCAGTATTTCTGCTGTCTTGTAAGGTAAGCAGAGGCCGTGCTACCAACATTTGTGCTGTACTTTTGGGAGATAAATGACTAAGCTGAGCAACTACAAGAAACATAACTTCTATGTAAATGGAAATACTGTTTCTATATCTAGAAACTCTCTGAAAGACTTTAATGACTTTTCTGTGAAAAATGTATATATATATATATATTTATCAGGTACGGTATAGAAATCTTTACATGTAATTTTGCCACTCAGCACAAATAGCCATCTGGCACTTACTTCTGGATGAAAGGTATTTAAGTATATTGCAAACAAAACTTACAATGTACAAATGTAACAGTGGAGCATGTGAGGAAACTAAAGCAAATTAAAGTTCTTTCTATTTTTGGGCAAGAAGCCCAGTCAATACTGAACTTTTTATTAAAAGCAATATATAACAGGACAGATTTAGTAACTGTAATTACATTGCTTTTGCTAAATTATAATGATACTACTCTAAATGTCCAAGACTTTTCAACATATTAAATTCTAATGCTATTAGAGCTGTCGGAGCTAGAAGATCACAGAACAATTTATTCATTCATGTTTTATACAGAGTCATGACATCAGTAAATCTAAAAATATTTAATTCACAATTCTGGATTCATTTTCCAACAGTGACACTTACACATTAAATGAATTAATGTGAATTAAGGAATTAAAGACTGTTAAAGTTGACAGCCTTCTCTGTACTTACATTTGTATCTAACAATCCAGCAGCCAGCAAGAAGACCCATGAGGGTGGAGTAGGTGGTGGGCATTTGCCCTTCCGGCACCACAATGTGACTCACTGGAAAAAGAAAACAGACACACACCAGTCCATAAAGGTCCACATTTTGCCTGTGACACAAATTTTGGTAATTTTGCACCAATGTATCTGAAAGGATGCAGTCAGTGTGTCGTTTAATTCGGGGGCTTTGCAATAGTGAAATTCTAAATGTTTGGCAATTTGGCCTTTCATACATTTTTATATATCATGTTTTCCATATTTTATACATCTTGTATCTTTATATATCCAGTTATTCGCCTTAGTGTCTTGAGTCAAAAACCATTGCTTTTGCAGTATGTTCTGGGACATTATCCCACAATACTATCAGTTTCAAAGTTTAGATTTAAACATGAATGCAGCTTTATACACTTCAAATTCCATACTGCCATTTTTAACAGTAGTAGAAGTAGCAGTGGCAGCATGAATAAGCACAAGTGAGCCACTTCCATTAGAAGCCAAATGTCCATGACATAACACAGCTTCCACCATGTTTGACAGATGACACATTACGCATCAGATCACAAGCTCTCATTTTCTCTCTCCATACTTTACTCTTCCAATCAATTTAGAACAAGATAATGTTGGTTTCATCTGTGCAGTGAATCTCACTCTCTGCATGGTCAGGTTATTTTTTAAGGTTCAAGGTTCTTTATTTGTCACATGCATAGTTATACAAGTATAACACACAGTGAAATGTAACCTGACACACTCCTCGAGGGGGTGGGAGAAAGAAAGAACATTATCTATTATATACACATTAAGTGAATGTGCAGTAGTAGCATTGTATGCTGCACTACAGCTTTTGTTTGTGCCAAATTCTAAGCTGACCATTCTGTTTTTGCATATTGGGCCATTGTTGTTGTTTTTTTTGTTTTTTTTTACCAAACAAACAAAAAACACTTTAATAATCCAATCCCTGTCTATAATAGGTCTAAAAAAAAAAATTAGCAAATATTTTTGACGGATTTTTTGACACATCTAAAGAGACAAACAAAATATAACTACGGAGAGTTTATCTTAAACAGTATAGTGTTTTTCATCTCAGCTCAAGTTTATCTCTAAACTTTTTGTTTTTTTTGCTTTTTTGACACATTTATTATGTCCGTTTTCATGAGTTCAGCACTACCTTTAAGGGAAAAAATATCTGAAAATGTGAACAATTATTAACATCTGTCCCCTCTCCACTTTCTTTTTGACAGTGTGTTTTTCCACTTTGCCTTCCAGCATTTCCTCCCCAAACAGTATTCTAGATTATACAATAAATTTTATACTACATGTAGGCATGTTATGCATTTTATGAGACAGAGCCATTTACATGTGAATCTTTTATGAAATCATTTGTAAAAGGGTAAACCAATGTAATTATGCATTAAAGGAAAAAAAATCTGTGATTTTGATTTAGCAACACAAACCCAACTGGATGAAATAGTTTTTATTCCAGGTTAGTCACTGCCCAACACTTCCCTAATGTCCCTTACTTTGAGTGGATGAAAAGTAAGCTTACTGAAAACCTGTCAAACACTTCATGGCAACACAATAGGCCAAGTGTTAGTTTATTGTATAAAAGAAAGGGACACATAATTATGGTTAATTAAAAATTAAATACAAGCTTATTGCCTCTTCAATCAACAATTGAGCACAGTTGAAAAATTCAAAATGAACATAATTATATCTCCAGGGTGAAACCTTTTTACATTGTGCATTGACCATGAATTTGGTGGATTTGCAGGCTTCAGTTCAAAATGTGAGAAATGTTCATTGGAAGCTCCTACTCTCAGCCCTCAGGCCAGATGAGGGAGAATTGTGAGACACACTTGTGTTTTTCATTAGTGAGTATTCATCACTCTGACAGTACCTCCAAACATTTTATGAGGAATGATTTCAATTACTTTTGTTCTCTTGTGTTCTTTCAGCTATAAACTATGCAGCAGTGAAGGAGCTGCTGTATCACAATGATGTATACAGCTCTAAAAGTGTTTGTTAGTTACTGTTGAACCTTCACGAGTGATAATGCTCAAGCACCTGACGTTGGCTTTTACAATAAAATGGATTTGTGTTAGATAGTAAAGCCTATGAAGCTTGGCTCAGTAGCAAAAGGACCATTTGGGATTGTGAACCATCTCTAAGGTTGATGAAGTAGCCGCATTATGTAATCTTTACTAAATGTTTGGATGAGGCCAAGAGACAACCTTTTAGTTACTGAATAACTCAGGAGGTTCAGCCTGGAATTTATCCTTCAGATATATATTTTGACTGCACGTAGAAGTGCTTGGCAGTTAAACAAGCTTCTGTACAAGCAGTTCGCTGGCAGTTGCATTTAATTCATGATGCTGTTAAGAGCCCATCACCAATAACGCTGAAAGCAGTCATGCAGCTAGTATTGTAAGGGGCTTGGACAGGAACGTTGATCCCCTGGAGTACAAACAAACAATACCTGAGCCAGAAAATGTGTCAGCCATCCTCCCTCCCAGTAGCTGTCCCAGTTTGACCAGTTGATGCCGTTCAGCTGGTGAGAGCTTGCTGGACAAAAGCACTATGGTTTGTTCCCTCCTCACACAGTCATTTACCTACAACAAGCAGAAATTTAGAGGTTTTGAGGCTTTTAATGCAAGAATATGTATTATGGTTCACTAAATCTAATCTGAAAATGAAAACCAACTGTAGGAAAAAGATAATTTTCCAGAAAAAAAATGACTGGAAATATCTCTGCCTTTAGTATCTGTTAATTTTGTTCAATTAATCAACACAGCCAGCTTCAGGAGGCACTGATCATTGCCATGTTCCATTTTTGTATTGTTCTGAACTTCTTAAATCTTGACCCTGACAATCACCAACTATTACATAATACAGACAAATTTCAACTAACACTGATAAAAACTAAACTGAAATGAGAAAACCACTGTGGAAACTAACTGAAATGAAGATTAATCAAAAACATTTTAAGCAATATGAGTAAACATAGTCATTATAATAACTCTGCTCCAGAGTTGATCATTTCAAGGGAAAAAGGGCTATTCACATCATGGCGACATACCACGGAGAGACTGGCTGAGGGGCTATGAGATATACGAGCATTTGCATATTGAGTTCCTTCTGAGGCTTCTTGGAAAATCTCCAGCATCTCCAGACTCACTGCATAATCTGCAGGCTGCTTTCCATACAGATTTCTATGAAGAGGAACAAAGATAAAAGGTGTAAGTATCTAACAATATGCACACACTTATATATTTATTCACTTGCAGTGCTGCAGACCATCTGGTGACCACCGGGAAGGTCAGACACATTAACACTGAAAAATATGTCAACACACGAAATCTAAATCCCAGGAAACACCACCAACAACAAGATATTTTGCTGTGTAATCCTGCATCTCTTGTGGGTTATTTAGTCATGATGGATCAGTGCAAGCATTAAATAGACCGTTGTTTTTCAC
The DNA here is from genome assembly GCF_900408965.1 of Simochromis diagramma. NCBI lineage: Eukaryota > Metazoa > Chordata > Actinopteri > Cichliformes > Cichlidae > Simochromis > Simochromis diagramma. The sequence continues at coordinate 12,096,301 of NW_024386831.1, forward strand.
AGGAACATTGCTCGGGATCCAAGGAAGTGAAGTGCTGAGTCTGAAGTCATTTGGATGAGTGGTTCAGCTTGCACTTTAATCAGTCATGTTGTTTGTATAAGCTCATCTTGAGAAAGCTGTAAGTCATGATATACCTTTACAGTCACATTTTGAATGAGCAATGCACTAGTAAATTTCCATTAGGAAACAAAAACAGCCCAAGAAAATATATTACATGCAATATTGTAAACGCATATTATTACAAAAATGATTCAGACTCAGCTGGCTGCACTTCCTTAGCCAGGAGCTCTAGAGTCTTGGGAACCTGCTCTGAAGGCTCCATCCACAGTATCGTACCTTTGAAAGGATCCTTTTAATACTTGTTTTAGTTTAAGTTTTTAAGGAGATCATGTTTTCAAATCAGATCATCGCCCCATTTCATCATTTAGTCCCAATCTGTGCAAATTCAGTTTCAAATATTTGCTACTACATAGATGTAAAAAAAAAAATAAAAATAAAAAAATTTGGCAATGCCACATCCTGCTTGCTCTGTGAACTCTGTGCAACAGTGTGTGTCAATCACTCGCTAGTGCGTAACAGTTCGATATAAGGTTAAGCTGAAGTCTGTCCTATACTTCAAGCATAGGTCACATCATAACACTCACTAAATGCAAAGCAATTAATATCAAAAGGCTGCATACTGAATGTGTTTTAATTTTGATCCATGGTAACCTTCTAGAACAGCGTGTCTAATGGAGGCTTTGCATCTCAAAAAGCACTATTATGTGCAGAGACTCAAAGACGATGAAACAGCATCCCTTGGTTACAAAGGGGACAGCTTTAAAGTATGCGTCTTTACGTATGAGGAAATCTGCATGAAACAAGACTTGGGTCACCTTGATGAAAAGGGGGGCGGAGAAAGGAATCACGAAAGGCACAGGAGGAGGAAAGGAGACAAAGAAGAACCAAGCCCAGCAGGTCGTCTCTAAAAGATTAGGCGTCAGCAAAGATAACACCTGGGGGACAATTAATAGGTCCACTGGTCCATAAAATATTTCATTTGGATTCATACCCCCAGCTCCATATGCACACAAATACAAACAAACATAAAATGTCCCTGACACTTAAACATACGCACACACACAAGCTGGTTTAAGCAGCAGCACGTGAGAAGAATATCTACAAATAAAACAAAAAGTAGAGAAGGAGGTAAAGTCACAAATACTCTTCCACAGGCCTCTGCTCAAGCACACAAGTGGGTGGAAGGTGATGGTGGTTCTAGTAGGCGTCCACTATACCTGTGACTATCTAATATAGTCACAGGTATAGTGGTAGGTTATCCTAGAAAGTTTCAAGTTATAGTGGATCTTTTTGACCACAGCAAGCAGATTTCAGTTATGTGCTGAATACATAAAATGCGTTGCATGCTACAAATGGTTCATCCCTGACATTCTGAGCCTTTCTACAAAACACATTTTGCATTCCTAACTCAACTTTGGTAAAACAACACAAACACTGATAAAAGCTTTTTAACCCATTTACTTCTTGATATAAACCTTAAAAGACTGTTGCCTTACTTGGTATCTACAGTTTCTATACAGTTTAAACCATTTCTGCCCAAAATCACATTAGCAGCAAGTATGAAGAGTGAAATGAAGAGGCAGTATTTTTTCTTCAAATCCAAGATAATTAGTTAAATTTCCATCTTTGAAATTTGTTCTGATCACCTTACAGCCAACACTGCTATGTTAGACTTCCCAAACACTTTCACTTAACTTTTTAAAAGTACAGCACTGTGATTTTATTTTATTTTTTGCAAATGTCCTTCATTAACACCAAACCATAATCACAAATAATGTTGAGTACAGCTTTAAGAGTTCTCTTGATGCTTTTAGCTACACCCTTCTTCAAACTGCTAACAATATTTCAAACTTTGTGACTGCACAAAAATGATAGTCCAGTGCATAAAAGCCAAAACAGGATCGGAGCAATGCACTTTGTTATGACAAGAGAATGCAACTGAAAAGACGGAATGCATTATGGAGTACATTTCAAAGAGCAAGAAAATGACATCCATTAACTGGAAGTTGTCATGTCAAAGGTGCCCTCTGAGGTCTTCTTGTAAACAAGCAAAGTTTCTTTTCACACTTAGTTCAACTCACCAAAACAGACTGTCTCCTTGAGGGCTAACAAAAATGATGAATTACCTTCCATCCCATTAAAACGGCTGAAAAGCTATTTTTGGAACACTGTGACCTGCATTCTTTACATTGTTTGCTATCTTCCTGACTTTTCTGATTGGTGTATTACTGTAGTCCTTAATGATTTATAACCACCAGTTTTTGGCTTGCCGATACTAACATCATCATCATACTTGTGCACCTGCATCATAATTTCAGTGCAAAATATCTAAACAACATCCCTAGAGTTATGATTAATTTTAATTAACTTTAATGTAGCTATATTAAAATCACTAAAATCTGTATAAAACCAAAAAAAGTCAGTATATAAACTGTATGGATACATACATACATACATACATATATATACACTATAGCCTATACTAGTAAGTGTAAAGAGTGACAAAGAGTGATGTAATGACTAATTACTAGCATTTGATGAATGCCATTGCGAGTTTGTCGTACCCCTGTGTATTTAATTATACCCAATGGCATGTTAGTACAAGGCTTCCAGGTGATGTTAATTAATGTCTGTATGGATTCAGTGCTTCCGGCTTAATGTGGTCATTACGACTTAGTCAATTTAAATATATCGGGTACCTTGTTGCCCATGTCTCATTAGTACAAATTAATTTTCACACTGCATTGACCTAAACATAAACAGTGAAATCTAAAAGCTTATGTATGCTAAGCAAAATTCTTCAGGCCTCCTCTTAAGTTTACAGATGTCCTGCCCTGGTATTCATTTAGAAGCTCATACTTTAAAGCGGTCTCAGAAAATACATGTTGTGACAAAGCAGATATCGCTTAAATATATTAAAAGGTACTCAATTGATAGTTTGTCTCTTTTAAGACTTCCTTCAGCATTTCAGACTTCAGTCAGATTAATCAAAAGTTGAGCTAGATATAAAGTGGACTCTGGCACCAAGTGATTTATAGAACTGTGACTAAACAACAACAAAATGCAGCTGAATCATTCAAGCTCTACTTGCACACAAACATCAACGGAGGAAAAACGAAGATCTGCAAAATCTGTGCCTCTAAACCCCGAGCTGTGTGCCAGTCAGTCCATTAGGGACTGCACCGGCAGATGTCTTAGCTTGTGTCCTCTGTGCATGTGTGTGATTCTGCATGGTAAGGAAGAGAAGCTAGGACAGGAACTATATTGATCTCGGATCCTGAATAGGAATGAATATTGATAAGTTTCTGGATGCCAATGCCAACATGGCTTCATGGATTCACTTATTGTCTAATGTAGGCCTGCGTTATTATTTCACACTGAAGTGCCTATTTTATTACATTGCAATACAGAGATCAGACCAGTAGAACAAAGGCTTGCATTTTCTCTGTCCGAGAAGTCCGAACATCTTGAGGTTGTAAACTATTATATTAATTTTAAAAACAAAAACAAAAAAACCCTCTTAAATAAAACCTTTCAACTTACAGTCTTTATTTAAAGAACCAATCAGGGATCACAGAAACCCTCGTACTAAAGTTAATGACATGGAGATTAACAGTGACTCAGAGTTTCTTTCTTAGTCTTGCTTGATCTCACAGCTGCCTACGACGCTGGTAATCGTGACATTTTAATTCTGGCTTTATGATTCAGTTGGTTACTCAGAGGCCTTCCAGGTAAGAGGAAATTTGACCATATTACCCCAGTACTGAATTCACTTCACTGGCTCACAGTACAATAAAGGAATACTCTTAAAATCCTTTTATTAGTTCACAAAGCTTTCGATGGTTTGCCCCCCAGCACATCTGTGAATGGCTCACTGTTTATAACCCAATCACACCTCTCCGGTCATCAGGTGCAGATCTTTTAAATGTTCCTAGAATTACATTCAAGTATGCTGAGGGTGCTTTCAGTTATTGTGGTAACCTGCTTGTTGACCTGAAAACAATTACATCTGTACTGACATTCAAAAAAATAAACCTAAAACCTCACAGAATATCCCTGCCCATTTTGCCTTGCAGACAAGTAATAAGGCAAAAAAGAACAAATGTAAATCAAAGTTATGAGACAAACACAACTAAAGACAAAAACAAACAAACAAAGTATGATAGGTATTCATTGATTATAAGACTGTAAAAGAGCTGATCATCTGATCAAAGTACCGAGTCTGATTAATTAGTCATCATAAGGATTAGTCAGTTCCCTTCCTCATTATTGACAATGTACTTCCACAAGCCGGAAGAGCTCATATGGCATCAACTGATTAACAAACAATCAGCACTGAATTTTACATCTGTCCACCTATGTACTATGTAACTCCCAAAAAGCTGAATGTCTTGTATGATGACTGAGAAACAAGTCTTTGAAAATTTATTGAGGAAGTGGGGGAGAAAAAAAAAAGCAGTGGTCCAGTAGGACAGAAACACCACTATGATGTAATGCCAGGAAACACAATAGGCATGCAGTAAATATTAACTTGGTGTAAATGTTCTGTTTCTTTTTAGATTTATGCTTCAGTAGTGTGTGTGTGTGTGTGTGTGTGTGTGTGTGTGTGTGTGTGTGTGTGTGTGTGTGTGTGTGTGTGTGTGTGTGTGTGTGTGTGTGAGAGAGACCAATAAGAGATCATATCATCAAAAAATAACGTCTCTTTCCAGGAACACTATATAGCTGTGATTTAATTTGTCAAAGGCATTGATTCTCTAACTTTTTTCTTTATCCATTCACACAAAAAAAAAAGCATATCGAAAAGAATATTTGCCTAAATTGTTTTAGTCATCATCAACAATTAAATTAGGACTGTAGTTCACTTTTAGCAAAATGAATGTCATCACAAGCGCTTGAGCAAGCTACACTGCTCAAAAAGTTTTTTACGCTTAAAAAAAGACTTGATTGTCACAGTTTAACACAAAGTTAGTTCAACTTCTTCTGTCCAGTTAGGATGCATTAATCACTGTGAATCCATATGATCGGCTTTGGTGCAAATGAACACGACAAGGGATCCACAGGAGAAGCGAGAAGGGAAAAAGGGAATGATTTTGCAGGTCGTGGCATAAATCATTGCTTTTCTCTTATCCCTCCTGACTGACTTTTCTCTAGTTTTGCTTTTTGCTAGTGTTCTTTCACTAGTGGTAGCATTAGATGGTACCTGCAGCCCATTCATGTTGCACAGGAACTCTACCTGCTTCAAGATGGCACATCCACATGAGCCATCCCAAGAAGGTCTGCTGTGTCTGCCAGCATATTCTCAAAGTGTATGGAGGAGATCTGGGCCATTACATGAGGAGAGCTGGAAAAGACTACCGTGAGGCACAAATCAGCAGTCATATGAGTATCTGCTCCTTTGTGCAACGAGGGAAATGAGGAGCAATGCCACAGTTCTGCAAAATAACCTCCAGCTGGCTACTTTTATACATGTTTCTGACCAAACTGTCAAAAAACAGACTGCATAAACATGGAATGAAGTGCTGACGTCCTTTAGTGGGACCTGTGCTCACGACCCAGGACCGTGCTACTCAACTGGCATTCACCAAGGATATGCCTTCCCAGAGCATTACTGATCCACTGCCAAACTGGTCATGCCAGATGATGCTACAGGCAGCAAAATATCTAAATATTCACCACTGCAATGACATCTCCACACTCTTAATGCTTCCTAACTTGATTAAGATGAATTGCTCTGAAGTTTAACCAACTTTAGGTTATACTATGGATAATTGAGTGCTCATTTTTTAAGAGCAGTGTATTTTTTTTTAATTTTAATATTAATTCAACTTAATTTTATTACATACCTTCAACAGGTAACGCACACTGTGCACTGGCTCTACAATACATTAGGAGGGACCTGCCATACAGTTTCACAACTACTCTAGAGGACACTGCTGCCAATAAGAGTTTAAAAAAAGAACTTCCATCTTGTTGTAAATGCAGTTAAAAAGTGGCCAAAATGTGTTTAAATACTAGGTTAAAAGTTTGGCTTTGAAGACAAGACTAGAAACTCTTGTTTTCATGTCAAACCTTCAGGCCACTGAAAAAGAATTCAACAAAAAATAAACAGCCCTCACAACTGTGGGGCTTTAGTTTTCACTCATTCATGGCACTTAAATAAAAGTGAGATTTTGAGCTCCACTGCTCTTCACTGGGCCTTTAGGTCAGAACTTAAAACACTGTTACAAAACACCAATGTCGCACAGAATAAAGTCAATGTAACAATGGACACCCAAATGAAAACGCAGTATTGTGAAACACTTAAAGCAACTTACAATACGTTCTGTGAGGCGCCAAGCTGCAATAGTAGCTTTACAATAGATGAATGTCCATTCCTGACAGCATCGTGTAGTGGGGAGTCGTTCTCATACCCAGGCGTGTTCAAGAGGGCTCCCATTGAGACCAGTAGTTCCACAACTGCCAGATGACCCAGGTTACATGCTTCATGCTGAAACAAAGTAGTAAAGCTCAAAAGTTATACTGCTTCTTTTCGATCTGACAATATGCCTCAGATCTTACAGTGTAATAAAGCATTTTTTAAAACTGATACGAAATAAGTTTTGCTGAGTAATAACATCTGGGAAGTATGCATACATATGTCCTGCCCCAGTTTTCTGCTTTCTAAAATTAAGAAGATGGGTGCCTTAATGTTCGTCTGTTTTTAAGTCTTCGCCTTTGCAAAGGATTAATTTGACAAAGTTAAAGTTCAGCCTGAGAATTTCACCAGAAATGCAATTAAGACACACTCAAACAACTGCAGAGTGATTAAACACAGCATTATGCTTTAAATAACTTGAGCAGCTAATGCATTTATTAAGAAACTGGCTTTTTGTTCCAGTTTATTTTTATTTGGGTCAGGTAGTCTAAGCTATTAAGCCAAGGGCTGTGCAGTTATTTCTCCTCAATGACTGTAAAAATGATTTGCCACCTGAATGAGCAAATATTAAGAAGAATATGCATCATCTATCATCATTTTAATCATCCTCATCATCATCATCAGGGACTAGAAATGAAAACATGCCTCTTATTTGTGACAACTGTTTCATGTATTGCTGGGACACTTCCAAGTTTTTTGTAGTACTGGCCATCTGGACAAATGTTTATTTTACACCCAGTTTGGAACCAAATCTATGGATTCATAAAGTGCATGCTGAAATTGGCTTCATTTTGTTTGTTCTAAACTTCACAAATAAAGAGAGAAACATGTAACAAGCTGAAATGCTCTGGCTCTACAACTGGCTAGGTTAAAAACTACAATGGTGCTAACAGAGGTTTGGAAAAACACAATGGTAATGTCATGGTGGCTGTAGCATATCAAGGCTTATAGCTACCAACCTTCCCACATATATACAAACACAAACACACATTATTTCTAGCATTAAGCTTACGGGTAGCAATTTGAATGATCAGCTGAGAACTGTCAAAACTCAAATTGAAAACTCAAGTTTGAGTGGAACATCTTGACATAAAGTGCTGCAATAAAGACGCAAACACACACTCAGTCTCGAGCAGCTGTCGAGGCATTTCCAGCTTATCGTGTGGCAGCAACTTGAGGTTAAACTGATAAAATAACATGCCTGTGATTGTTGCTGAGGAGGTACCACCACAAAAATAGCCCCTTGTGTCATCAGAACATATTACTTTTCAAAGAACTATATTCCTCTATCTTGAAGGATGAAAAAGTCAACCCTGCCTGGTAGAGGAACTAATGCAATATTGGCAGCAACAAAAGGTCTGCCACCCTGCCATTTGGAAGCTGGACCTATTCCTGAAGTCATGCAGGGCTTTACTTTCAAGTGTCGCATAGCTTCATCTCATATGCACACTAAAAACAAAAGAAATCTTCAGGTTAATGATATTTAAATTTCCAATTTAGTGACTGCACAATGTTTCACCAGATTTCAGAGTTTGACATAAAAAAAATAATAAAAATGAAACTTCTGCAAAAGTGCCTCCCCCCTTATTTAATCTTAATCAGAGTTTTGTTCCAGAGGCTGGTTGTTGTCATGTTTGCGACGTTTGCAACCACATTCTCCTTACACTGGGCTGGTGTTTCCTGAAAGAAACAAATCCATAGAAGCTAAAAACATTTCTTGTATTATGTTTGATTCAATTAACAAGCTATGCTTGTGCTGTTACTAGATTACTTGTAACCTTATCAGGTCTGCTTGTTTGTGACCGCATGCCAATTTGCACTGCTCTTGGTAGACTTCCGATTATTATTATTATTATAATGAACTCACTGTGCTTTTGATCATAAATTTATGCATTGTTTAACATCACCATCTGAAATTTCCACTCCTATCTGTGCTTTTCTCTGATTGCAAACTAGTGCCAATTTGCCCTGCTTAGTAAATCTGGCCCTTATTATCCCAGTCACACAAACAGGATGCTTACATTTTAAAAACAAATACAAAATAGAGATAGCAAAAGAGGGACATTCATATAGTAGAAATATGAGTAACCAAGGAGGAAGAAATCCAAATATTTAGCTTTAATAACAATAATAATAATAATAATAAGTAGCAAACATTATAGAAGTAAAGTTAAAGTCTATACGAAAACCTATGTGGAAAAAGTCACTGTAGTGACGCCAATTATTTGTCATCAAAATAAGTTAAAAAAAAAACAAACATGATTGTGTGTAAACAAATGCTACATTGCTGAAGAAACAGTGTAACAACAAATGAGACTAACAAATTCATCACCTACCAGAGGTGTCCACCCCGCATTATCTTTTAGATTGGGGTCAGCCCCCTGGTCCAGAAGATCCTTGACAGCCTCTACATCTCCCTGCAAAGACCAAAAGATAATAACAAACCTGGGGTCAGAACTACAGACCTGTAAATGCAAACCTTTAAACACGGCAGCTGATCTCAGTAAACCAAAGCTCTCTGGTTTATCAATCACTCAACAGTGGGCCATTGATTGCTTTGTCTGGGATCCAGGGAAGGATTACAGCTATGTTTACAAGGATTACTGTAAGACAGTTTAGTCTCAATAGAGTGGAATATGGCTGCAGCCATATTATTATATTGCATATTATATTGCAGCCATAATACAGCCAAATATGTTCAACTCCACAGTAAGGGAGAATATTTAATTATATATCTGTAATTTAAAAAAAAAAAAAAGAAGAAGAAGAAAAAAAGAATAAACAGGAAATGCCAGGTTTGCTCCTTACACTCACTAATTTTCATGATTTTTATTTCTGCAAAATGTCCTAACCCAAGAACAGCATTACTGAGCTAAAATGAGTGAAATTATAATTGTTTACCATTTTAATATCTCATGTTTTTAGGAACACTGTGCACAGATTTTATTCTATCAGTCTCCTGCAGATATTTTCACACCTAGAGTATAACAGAAAATTGAGTAAATAAAGTGAATCATGCCAACACTTTATGACCTTGATTGCAGCTAGATGAAGCAGGGTCTCTCCCTTGTGGTTCCTCTTCATAACTGCAGGGCTTCCTGGACTGGACCGTCCAACAGATGCACCATTAAAACAGGAAGATCTCCTGTAACTTCCTGTGGAGGGGCTGGCTTGAACAGAGGGGCTGTCTCTGCCCTCTTTTCTGGACTTTTTGGTGCTCTTAGGGGTAGTCAGAGATGGAGGATTTAGCACAACTGGAGAAATCGGACTCAATGATTTTCTCCCCCTTCTGCCTGGAGAAGGTCTTGGTCTTTTTGGAGTGGTGTCCAAAGTGCTGTTTCTGTCTTCGGTCCTAGATCTTTTTGAGGAATGCTCGGAAGGAGACACGTTCTTGTGATTTTTGGGGTTATCATTTGGTTTGGGTACATCTGCAGACAGCTGGTCATGCTGAAAGGCACTTTCCGGCAAGGGTTGAACAAGTTCAGTTTGGCAATTCAGTACAGTCTCGCTGCCTTGTGAGAGACTCTCTCTCACTGTGCTCCTGGCAGGACTGAGTTTATCAGTGCTCCGCTGTGCCATCTCAGGCTGAGGCCCATCAGAAGTGACAACAGGGCTTAAGAACGAAACCCTTTTACTGGACCTTCTTGCTCCATCAGCACACACCTGCTCATTTTCAGAGAGATGAGCCTCTTCTGAGATGCCCCATTGCTGGTTTATGGCTTCCAACCTTTTCTTCTTCAGATTTTGCTTCGTCTGTTTTCGTGTGGTTCTGGTGGCTCCTTGCACCGGCACATTCCTGCCGGTAGCATTTTTCTTAGTCGACCTCTTCTTCCTGTTGTTTTTTGTTTCACCGTTGCATCTTTGAGAAGAAGAGGAGCCGGAGTCTTGGGAGGACGAGGTGAAATTGAAAACTGACAGGTCCTGACATTGAGCAGTGAGGGTGTCTTGCTGTGCTGCAGATGTTTCTCCAGGAGACCTGTTGTCCGGTACGGTGATCTCTGCAGCCTTTTCGACTGTGCAGCGTACCTTGCGGCTGCGGGGACTGAACCAGATTTTAAAATTCTTCTTGTTGTTTTTAAGTACAGGGCCATCAGGCTGAATCTCAGCCACAGATGAGTCTACAATGAAGTATGAAAAGAAAAAAAAAACAACAAAGAAATATATGTGAAAACACAGTGCTAACAAAAATTATCACATGGAACTATTCAAGCTAATTAAGAATAATTTATATACTGAAATCTTGAAAGTTTAACATCGATCTTTGAGGAACTGTTCTTAATGTATAATTTGGGGTGGTTTGATGGTGACCTTTTTTCCATGCTTTCTTTTAATTGAACTTCAGTATTAGTTGCATTTCAAGGCTGGTCGTTTAGTGTGTTACAGTGGTTACATACGAGTACATAAACATACACATATTAATGAATAAAAGGCTCAAGGTAAAATAGAAAACACTAACGCTACTGCTAATGGGATCCTAATAAAATGCAAGAAAGCAAAAGAAAAAAAATAGCAGAAAAAAAATCCCTCATAAACAAAACTGCACAGCTTATTAGGTGTAGTGAAATAATAATGCTAACATATGAAAGACGTATTGGAGCACCTCGTTTGCTTTCTACATCTTTAGTTGTTTTCGTGAACACTGACAACAACGTGTAGATTTGTTCCCATATTAACTACATGGCTTTGAAAGCCCTTCTGAAATTCTTCTTCAAAGCTGAGATCTACTTGCAAACTAAACACTAACATGGATAATTGCACTGCATAATTAGTGCAATTACGTGGATGCCAGATGGGCAATAAATATAATAAACCAAAGGAACAAGCCACTAACCCTGTCAATCACAGACCAGATTAGTGGAGAAAAATGTTTGAACATTTCAGTCAACAAGTGATAGAGGAGGGTGTGGAAGGATGAGCGTGGTGAACCGAACAAACCAAAACACATGGATTTCGAAAGATAAATTGTCAATTATGCTTCTAGCCTGCTGTATTTTTATATATAGCTTCCCTCTACCTGGATTTTTAATAGGAGTGAGCAGGGACTCTAAGCCACAGAAGAGTTCTATGATGCTGCTGAGCTGCCTGTTGATTTGGATGTCCTTCACCCAGGCAGGGCTGTGACATACCACACAGCCATCTCCTGCACGTGGCCCAGCACAGGACCTGAGGAATAAATATATCCCATATTAGGAGTCCACACTACAGCTCAGTAAGAAGAATTACAGAGTGGTTATTCCTTCACTTTTAAAGAACATCCAGTCATGAAAAGAAGAATCAAAATTCGGGCTGTTGTTTAAGCATGCAGACATTAATTCACTCAGTAGCCACTTTCACACATCCGCTCCAGACAATTTCAGGGGAATTAGGTTGGGATATTGTCGACATTTCAACTTCCAACATGTACCACACAGAAAAAAAAAAATGCCTGTTTGAGATGGACTGAAACTACTTGAAATACTTTTTGTGTTAGCATGAAGGAGGGAACACATTATGCCCACTCACTAGCAATAAAGGCACCAGACTACTACCTGCATTGTTCGCACAGTGGCATAAACCATCATCACATAGGTTTTTGTATTGGGCACCTGCCAGGTTAAACTGTGGAAAATCCAGCTGCTTTGGATATATGTGTTTTCTCCACTAACTCTAATAACTGATGTCTAAAACTTCAAGGCTACAGTGAATGTGTGAAAAGCACTATAGTATCTGAGAGGGGAGGCAAGACATGCTACATTTGAGCTGTGAATGAAGGCAAACAGACTGCAGGGTTTGAAAAATCATTTGGTGTACCCAATGAATGGACCACAGGAGTCTATTAGCTAAAGCTGTCCTATGGTGTCCTATGGTGGTTAATTGCACGCCACACTGTAGTAAATGCCACTTTTTTGCACATATCGCACTCTGTATATTTTATATAGTTTTTTATTATTATATTATATTATATGAGTATTATTTTATTTTATTTTTTATAGTTATTTGTAAAAATGTGACCACCACACACCCACTACACACACACACACACGTAGGAAAATATTTAGTATACACATCCAGAAATGCATACACTATTATATATTGTACATATATTTATTAGTTTCAGGTCGGCCATTCTTGTATTTTGCTCGTTTGTGTTGTTGTGTTTGCACATCTCTGTTGCTTGTGGGGCTCGCACACAAGAATTTCACTCGCATGTGCTGTGCCACTGTGCCTGCACATGTGATGTGACAATAAAAGTGATTTGATTTGATTTGATTTTGAATTGGTTAGAATACACTTAAGTTCATACATTACCTGCACAGCATATGCTCACATAAAACCTAAGCAAACAGGTTCCTTCATCAAATCTGAACTGGGGGGAAAAAAAGAGAACAAAACAGACAGAAAAGAGGTTAGTTGGACAACGGTTGTATACCCCAAAGACCCACAAATTAATTTAAAGTGGGATTTAAAAAAAAAAAAAAAACGTAAGGCAAGTTTGCATAAGTGCCTTTACAATAGCCTTAGTAGGAATGCAGGGTGCTGCAATACTTTTTGAGCCAAATGTGTAAAATCTGAACTTTAGAAGACCCTGAAAACCTTAACACAAAGTGCATTACCATCATAAAAACAAAAGCACATGGTCCTGGATGTTTAGCAACTTACACTCTGGGGCAGTCCGGGACCTTGCGATATGCAAAAATAATCACCCGAACTCCATCACAGCTACAAGCACAGTCAAATACAATTTTAAGCAGCACATCACTCTCTGTTTTTACTACGCTTTGTGCTGTTGTCTGTCACTTATTCGGCGCTTAGCAAAACATGCCAGAGTGTTCATTGGCAGGTGCTGCAGGCGTTATCGCCGCTATACCGTAATTTGTTGTGCCCGAGTTACAGGTTTATTATCTGTGGTTTATTGTGATGGCACGGTTTACCAGGTTATATTTTGGAAGCTTTCATCGTTGAAGTGCAGGCTGCGTGGTGTTTTCTCATTGCTGCACAGAGGTCTTCAACATTTCATGGCATTGCCGCACGTGTGTTAATTAAGGATGAATTGAAAGTGAGGTTTCAAATGAAAAGTTAACGATAATGGACGAGACTAGAGGCACGGTTAAGTTTTTTCCATGTTGCTTTGCATTTCTCTATAAGCATCAGGCCACTGTTCGACTAAACAAACATACCAAACTAACATTTACATATTTGTAAATGTTTACATATGTGTACCACTTTAAGTGTAAGACAACACTTCGTTACTTTTGCTGCTACCTAAACGCATAAAAAACCCAGTTTAGCCTGACTTCCAGTACTCGTAGACGACGCAGGGTTAGCTTGCCACTCTGTACTGCACTTAACGTTTACTTACCATTTGGAACAAAGTAGCAACCGTCGGAAGTTTGCCGCCGCCTCCTTAGTCTTCTTCCAGTCCACTGTTTGCACGGAACTGTGCTCATCCATTCTTAGAAAAGGAGTGTTGCTCTTTTGTTGTTGTTTTATTAATCAAACAGCAAAAACAAGTACAACTTCCTGTCTTACTTCTTACATCTCCCGCCAAATATTTACGGAAGCGAGCAAAGCGCATTGCCACAGTGGATTGGTCGACGGGCATACCGGTGATGACGTAAACCCTGACGTAGGGGTTTTTGTTGTTTTTTTTGAGAATCGGACGTGTGAAATGGACAGTGATAAATGAATACCAATAAATATGTTAAGACTGAACATTATTTTGTGGTATATCTATGGATAATATCTTATATACAGTGGATGATCTAAACTTCCCTATTTTGTTAGAGTGACAGTCCAACTTCTTTAATTTCTTCCTTCGGCTGCTTCCTTGTGGATCATCTGCCCCATCTCACCCTATGTGTACTACTTTCCTGTCACACCGAGCCTCTGTAAGTCCTCTTTCACAACATCCATGAACCTTCTCTCTGGTCTTTGTGTTTTCCTCCTGCCTGGCAGCTCTATATTCAACATCTTTTGTCCGATATATTCACATTCTCTACACATGTTCTGCCTTGCCTCTCTGACTTTTCTTCAACCTGCTGAACCTGAGCTGTCCCTCTGAAATACTCATTTCTAATATTGTCCCTCCTGCTCACTCCCAATGAATACCTTAAACTCTGCAACCTCCACCTCTGCCTCTTGTCTTTTCATTAAAGCCACCATCCCCAAACCATACATCACTTTTACTATTTTGTCAAACTTCCCTGTCATACTTGTTTTTTGTCTTCGGTAACAAATCACCCCTGACACTCATCTCCACCTTCTCCACCCTGCTTACACTCTCTTCTATACCTCTCTTGTGCATTGCCTATCACTTTGGATGGTTGACTCCAGGTATTTACACTCCCCTCACTACCTCTGTTCCTTGCAACTTCACCTCTACACCTGGGTTTCTCTCATTCACACCCATGTATTCTGTCTCAGATCTACTGACTCTCATTCCTCTTTTCTTCAAAGTATACCTCCACCTCACTAGGCTTTCTTTCACCTGCTCCCTACTCTCACTATAGATCACATTGTCATGTGCAAACATTATTGTCCACAAAGAGTCCTGCCTCACCTCATCTGTCGACCTGTCCATCACCACTGCAGACAAGAAGGGTCTCAAGGGTGATCCTTGATGTAATCCCACCCCCACCTTTAACTCATCTCTCACTTCTACCACACACCTCACCACTGTGTCTCTGTCCTCATACATGTCCTTCACAACTTTCACATACAAAATCTCTTCTACGCTTCTGTACTTCTCTATCGACACTCTCAAAGCAAACATTGCATCTGTAGTGCTCTTTTTCGGCATGAAGGTGTACTGCTGCTCTTAACAGCTCGTTTGCATAGCTTCATGGTATGGCTCATCAACTTTATCCCTCTGTAGTAGCTAATGTGTCAAAAATCTATATATTGTAAACTATTAAAACCTATGGATGAATTTTTGTGCACGTAATCAAAACAATAAATCAGAAAAAAACAGAGAAGCATTATCTTCTATCAGTTGTAAATTTTCTATCCTCTTTTTTTTGTATTTTTGTTTTATCCATTTGTCTCTATATCTCTGAGACTAGTCATTAAGATTTTCTTTAGGCTATGCTAATATCCTACACTTAAAAAATGCAAAGAGCCTTCAAATAATCTTTGACCTAGACTCCTCTTTTGACTGGCATTTTAAACAGATCTTTAGGAATGATTTTTCTTCTGCAGATATGCTCAAAAAACACCAAGTCCTTGCAATTGTTATATCTGGGCTGGATTACTGTAATTCCTTATGATAGACTTTTCTTTTCCTAAAAGGTCACAGAAGAGGCTTCAATTGATCCAAAACACTGCCACTAATGTGCCATCTAAGACTAGGATGAGGAAAAAAACCTGATTCATCCTGATTTGTATTTAAAATCTTTCTCCTCAGCACGAAGCCCTGAATGATCAGACTTTATATAGACCTCATTTACTATGGGACCACCATATTATTCCAACAGAGCACTTCATTCTCAAACTGCAGGCTTATTTGTGATTTGTAGTTTATGTAAGTAGAATGGGAGAAAGAGCCTTCAGATATCTGGCCCCTCTACTGTGGAACCAGATCCTAGTTCAGGCTTGGAAGACATTAACTCTTTCCGCTTATAAGATTAGCCTTTAACATCTGCTATTAAAGGTACTTGAGAGACTTTGGTTGACACACTGAGTACATCTCCTCCACTCCCCTTTTTTTCAGTCCGTGTGCGTTTACATACCAGTACTGCATGTTATTAACTTTTGTCAAATTTTTCCTGAAACCTTTTTTTGTTGTTTCTGGTCTCTCTATGCTTCTTTTTTCTGTCTCCCCTTTCCCCTCACCAGCCACTGCAGTATGCTACCTCTCCCAACCCTTCCTTAGGTTTCTTCCTGTAAAAAGGATGGTCTTCTATTGACCACTGAAGCAAAATCAAAGATCTTTAATAGTACCAGTGCAGAAAAATAGTAGAAGCATAAACAGTAGGCAAATGAACAGCAGCTGCACTTGAAAAATAGCTTTATTAAATTATAAAAATAGGCTTGATGCAGTTAATACCACATGGAGCAGGTCCATAGGCAAAAAAGTCTATTAAATATTCAGTACAGTCATTCCAGAAGTTACATATACCCTTGGAGAAAGTGTTAATGAGTGGGGGGAAAGTGCATATTAAGCTCTCAGTGTCAATATTTTCTTTTGTCAAATTTCATCTCAGGAGCAGAATTATATATAGTTCACATAAAAAAAATACATTACTTTTTGTTTGTGTTATATATTTATTAAGTGAGTATG
This sequence comes from Simochromis diagramma, assembly GCF_900408965.1. Classification (NCBI taxonomy): domain Eukaryota; kingdom Metazoa; phylum Chordata; class Actinopteri; order Cichliformes; family Cichlidae; genus Simochromis; species Simochromis diagramma. The sequence goes on from NW_024386831.1 coordinate 12,113,034, forward strand.
TTATGATGTTGTATAGTGATGGTTTGCCACCAATGACCTTAATTAAAAATCATTCTAAATATTTTATTAGCTATGGTCTAATATTCTAGGTAAAGGTAGGTAGGTAAAAAGAACCTTAGCCACAGAGAGAAATTAACAGACTACATAATTAAAGTAAACGTCATATATAATGTTACCTGAATGATTCAAAGTGAACATGCAAACAGTGTTATGTAGAAGAGTAATTATTCACTTCATCTACTCGTGTATGCAGACTGGCCATGTATTCTTATGCTTTTCATCAACAGTTTGATTTGGTAAGAAAAAAAGTGTAATTTAACCTTCATATTCACAGTCAAGTGACTAAAAAAATAATATTCCTAAAAAGAACCCACAAACATTTAAGTCACATTTTCTACTATATTAAGGTCAGATTTAGTGTGAATGGACACACACTAAAGATGGCAGTCAGCTCTATGCTTGTACTTCATTTTCATCTTCGGCGTCAATTGGTATGGTTTCCATGCCGATCTTTCCCATGGCGAAATTGATGAAGACCTGTGAAGGTTCAGCAATAATGTAAGAGCCATGTCAGTATGAAAGGCAATTATTTTTCTCTGACCTGCTTAATTTTGGCTGGTCAGTTTCCCACCCCCACCCCCACCCCACCCCACCCCCCCACCCCTCCTGTCCTGTCTTCTGCCTATAGTATGTTCCAATCCCCGAGCCTCAAAGGGGTAAAGTGGTTGAAGAGTATCAGCACTGGCTGCATATAAAGCTCTTGGATTCTCACCCTAACTCATATTCCATTTATTTTCCCTCAGGCCTCCCCTCTGTCAGTTTCCCTCTGCCTCTTTTAAACTTTCTCTTTCTCTGTCTTTCACTCCCACTCAGCTTTCTTGTGTCCCTGCTTCTTTTCCCACCTCTCGTCTTCTCTCACTCCCCGTCGCTTTTTTCTGTCCCTTGCCACCATCAACCCACACCTACAAAAACCTCACACTAGTTCTTCCCCTCTCTCAGTTTATGTTGTCTCTTTTTTTTCTCACCTCATCCAGTGTGGTCTGGCTCACAGAGAAGTGCTTGATCTGCAGAGCAGTCTTGTTGGACTCCAGCTGGTCGAAGATGTCAGCCAAACCTCCAGAAGCAAATGGGACGTGGTACTCCACCACAGTCGAGTGCTGGTCCTGTGTGTTGGAAAAGGATGCCAAATGTGAGGTAAAAAGTTAAAAGAAAGTGCTCGTTCTTCTTTAACTATAATTTGATTCTTGCACTTGTATGAAGAAAATAAAATCCTTCTTAATCTTACAATGCTGCAAACATTATTTTGGGGGTAGAAAATCTACTTTTTTAAAAAAAAAATACTGTATACGCACTGTACTTTTGGTAAGGGCTCTGGGCACAGCAGGTTCTTATATAATGAGTTTCCTTCTATTCTTAGCTGAGCAAGTCAGCATTATAATGAAGAAAAGTCCACATGGGTAGCGAGGTATCAGACAAAGTTCATTTTTATAGATTCTTTAATGGTGCACTGATCATTATTATCATATTAACACTGATTCAAACGTGTACAGGGAACACGGTTAATCACAATGACAAATACACAAAATGATCACCCAGCTCGGAAGGTAACCCCATGCTTAAATGACTAATTTAGCGCTTTCATGGGCAACAACTTTGCTGTTTTGGTTCACTCCCACATTCCCTCAGGAGTTGGTGAAGAGTGAGGCAGACAGAAACATGACGCCAAATTAGTGCTTATGCTGATTCATGTCTGCTGGATGTGTAAATAAGCAACTGTTTGCTAACACGTTTGCCTTAAACACTGACAAATATAGCCATATTTATATATCCATCTGTTATATATAATTATATACCAGAAACATAACCGATCTAAAGGACCTTGGAATACTGCCAGGATTTGTCACAATCACTGCATCTGTGGATTTATTATATTAGTTTGTTAGGCAAATAATAAAGGATGGAAATAATACCCAAAAAAGGCTCATAATTTAAGAGTATCTTGCCTTATTAATTATCAATTGATCATTAATGCCTCGTGTACTTTAGAGTTTATAGTGCATATTTAAAAATATGCACAGAAAGTAGTCAAGAGTCCTTTTTTTACCAAGTACTCTTGACTGCTCTGGATAACTCACCTTGAGATAAGTGCTGGGGAATCTGCGCTGCATGAAGCTAGTGATTTTCCCTACGTCACAGGAGGCCTCAGCCAAGTACATCTTCACAGTGAACCCACTGCCAAACCTGCACAAGGGAGATTTTATGAACAAAGCAGAGTTCTTACATGTCTGAGGCATGGGGCTCTGGTGGTGGAGTGAGAGAGTGTGTGTGTGTGTGCGTGCGTGTGTGTGTGTGTGGTGGAGGGCACTGTTCTTACAAATTAAATTGAGCATTCAACTGCACAAAGGACCATGGGGGGCAAGAAAGAGAGGCAGTGGAGACAGGGTGTGGAGAGCAGTAATGGCAGGGTTGTAGGATGAGGAGAGGTCACTAACCTGTTCTTAATGTGCTGCAGGGAGCCCAGGCATCGGAACTGACCTTTCACCATGATGGCAAGACGGCTGCACAGTGCCTCACATTCCTCCATGCTGAGATTTGGAGACAAGGAGGGAAAGATAAAAGGTCATACAAAGGTCCATTAGGATAAAAGTAATTACCCATGCCAGCTGTCACACAGAAATATATATATATATATATATATATATATATATATATATATATATATATATATATATATATATATATATATATATATATATATATATATATATATATATATGTTATTGCATTTGTTATCAAGAGTATGCTGTGGGAAAAGATTGAATGGCTTTGTCCTAGAATGCTAATTATCTCTGCACAAATCTCTCCTTTGTGCTGAGGTCATATAATGGGTGCATGATATCTTCTAACCTGTGGGATGTGAGAACCACAGCACACTTTCCTTTCACTTCCTCAGAGATGATTTTCCATAGGTGACGCTTAGTACGAGGGTCCATGCCAGAGCTTGGCTCATCCTGTGGATAACGGAGGAATGAGACAAGAATAGAGGAATGGTCAAAACAGCATAAAGGCATCAAATGAAAACATGGAAGGCAGCATGTAGCAAACACAGCGTAGTGCATACAGTAGAGGGAAGGGCACAGCAAAGAAGAGAGAGTAAACACATATATAAATGCAAAATAGGAATGGGGATGGGAGGTCCAGTGTTGCATGCAGAGCAAACAACAGAGAAATGAAGACAAATCAAACAAGGGAGCACTGGTTACTGAAGAAAACACGGGGTGGAAAAGGGAATAGCTGAAGACAAAAAGGGATGGAAAAAGAGAGAGAGGATTTGATGGAGACATAGGCACAAACAAACTTAAAAGCTACAGGCAAGACCACCCCTCGGGTAAGCTTGGGTAAGCAGACTAATTAACTATATGCGATCTGTCAAGTCTAAGTGATCGATATCTGCTTTCCTTCAAAGACCATTTCAGGAAGAACGGTGCAGAGTTAGTTTAATATTTGTTGTCTGGTGACTTGTTAGGAAATTAAATGTGCAGCTACAGCAGTGTGAACAGGTGTGTTCTCACCAGGAGAAGGATTTGTGGATTCCCGATGAGAGCCAGCGCTGTAGAGAGCTTCCTTCGGGTGCCACAACTGTAACCGTCGGTAATGATGTTTCTGTGGTAGTTGAGCTGCAGCCTCTTCAGTAGGTAGTTCACCAGCTACAGAGGAAACATGCAGGGGATTACAAAGTGGATGGACAAAATAACAAACAGCACACGTGAGAGGACTCTAGTTTGGCATTCACTAATCCCAGCCAGAATGTGACTACACAGATAGGTTACATTGTAATAATTTTTAATTAGCAGTCTGTTTTCTTTTTTAATTGGTGGTGCAGCACCAGTGGTCAAAGCAAATCATTTATTTATTACTGCATGGACTACCACCTGTAATCTTCTGTTTAGACACTTTACATGCTAAGTGATAAGCACGAGATTAATGATAGAAAACAACAATAATTAAAGGTAATAAAATTTGCTTTGCCTTTTTCCATCCATGTTTATATCAGAAGCAGAATACTTTATTAATCCCTAAAGAAATTATGTTATGTATGCTCTTTATGTATTATATATATCTGAATGTAGATCATGGAAATGTCCAAACACCGTCTGTTGTAAACTACTAATCATTGCAGGAGATGTGTAATGGTCTTTCAGTGATGTAACAGGAGTCGATAGGTCTAATGATTGCTCCTCGTGGCTGTTCGACCCCCTGCCTTCACCCCAAAGCAAAATGAGACAGTGTTATAGACTACCATGCTGCTCCTAGCTTCATCCACATGATAAAGCTTCAAACAGTTGCTGCTCCTTAACAGCCAAATCACAACTGCAGTCACTTCAAGACGCTTTATATTGTAAGGTAGAGACTCTAAGATAATGCAAAGAACTCAACTGGAGACCCTCAGTGGAGATCTAATATATAACTACACATACTTGTTTTCACAACAGGAAAATATAGATTTACATGATAAAGGGTAAAGGGTGATTCTATTTCTTACTGCCAATTTTATATTCCTGTTACACGTGTAACTGCTTTCTCCCATTTCATCCAGTACAGCCACACAACAAATAACTAAGGTATCTATCTATTCCACTTCCATGAATATTTAATTATGTTTGTACAGCAGTGATGACTTTACACTGTGACTTTATTCTATCTAAACTCTATGCAGTCCCGGGGCTGCAGAAGCTGATGCAGTATAATCCATTTGGTGCATGGCAGTTGATCCTGTGTGTTAAACCCAGCAGGGATCAAAAACCCTTAATGACTTATAAACATTAAAGTCACTTAAAACTCTTCAAGGCTTCCCTGTTAATCAAATAAAATAGTGTGCTGTAAATACAACTACATTTTCAAATAGCTTAAAGTGATTTCCCATTGGTAGGCTTTAGTCTTTTTCCCATTAGTTGGCAAATTTGGAAACCAGATCGATGAAGCAAGTTAATGCAATAGATACCTTCACATAGAGTCTCTGCTGTTTCTCTGTAAGACAATTCGCCTTTTGTCTAGAGTTTTCATTACCATTCACTGTTTTTAAAAGTTTTATACTAGACAATTTCATACTAGACAAATACACAGTGTTTTGTTATGTGAATGATAAAGACTGGTAACATAGACTATTCCTCATGCAAATCAAAATATGATGTTTTTATGTTCTCTCATAAAAGCTGCTTTCTATCACCTTTGATGTTACAGCTCATTAAGCCAACAAAACCATGTCAATGCAAAATGACCCCATTAAGGCCTGTCTCATTATGCACAGCTAGGGGACTGTCAGTAGGAGACAACATAAGAGGAACTCTATATATAACCTCAGCTTTGAGAATTAGCCTGATGCTGCTGCAGTTGCCATTATAACCATTGTTGTCAGTATACCGACCGGAGAGGAGGGGCTGTAACAACAGCAGTGAGGGTGATTAGTGTCAGACAGATCCATTTCTGTGCTTTACTGTCTGTGTAAGCATGTGTATCTATGTGCAGCACTCTTGGTAATGTGTGTGCTCAATTCTGTTGGTAAAATGCCTGAGACTGTCAGAGACAATGTTTTTGTTGTTCTTCATTCTGACCTCAAAATGGTGCAAAGAAAGAGAAAAAAGCAGACAGCGCTTACAGCTTGTCATGATATTTTCCACAATTTTTCACACTCCTAAGAGCTGCTTATTTTTGTTCTTCGCTGTCTTTCAAAAAAGAAATATTGATGGGATATTGATATTGAGCACACATCACGTGCTGATTGGTTGCTCTGCAGAGTCCTCTAATAAGCAGACACACTCAGCAATCACCACAGAAGCAAGATTGATTAGTTCTCAGGAATGATAAATGAGAAGATTGAGGCTTAAGTGGCATGTCAAATAAGATTCTCCCGTCATAAAAGCAGAATTTAAATATAAATTTTTCCGCAGTAATGCATACTACATCAGCTCAATTCTGATGTTTGGACTGCGCAAGCTGACAACAAAAGCTTTTTCATTTCGCTACAGATTCTACAGCTTTCATCACACATCATTCATTGCTGCACACTTTTTGATTCAGTATGCATAGGAGCAGCATCAGCTTCTAGTCCTGCGCTGGAAGTACACCTTTGAATTTATATCAGATCCCGTGTCACTTTTTGAATGCTATTGTCACTTGGCAAAGTGACAATAGGCACCACTGCGTCTGCAGCTCTTCCTTACCCGGTCTGTCTCCCACTTTGAGATGCCACGTATGCGAGCATAGAAGTACAAATGCTCTTCTCCAGTGAGCAAATCATCCAGAGCATCCACTTGAGGACAGTAGCCGATGTTAATTCCTTGTTTCCGGCACTCCATGATGTCTACCAAATGTCTGGGGGGAAAACACACACAAAGAAAGATTTTCTTAAGCAGCATTCACCACATGATGTGGGACAGGCATGTAGGATGTTTCAGAGGATCTGCTGTCTGTGGGGTGCTATCTAGCTTGCTAATATCCACTTTATATACTGACAACACAGCAGGACTGTACATTGCTACTTGTATGAAAGCTCTTCAGATACATCTTTAAGATAAAATTGCTAGTTTCTAAATCCCAAAACTATCATATTCAAATTTTCCCCAATAAAAATTAATAACATCCCTCATATGTGAATGATTGCATTACGTAATTAAATTTTGGAATTATCTATGCACCTGTACCAATAAAATGAAATTCTTTCTTGTAAATGTTTAATTCTATAAGTCATCTTTATTTTGCTGGAATGTGTACATACTTATCCTGACACCTCTGCATCACTTTAGTGTGCAGCTAAGATGCAAGAGTGGTCATAAAAACACAAATATTCCCGCTAAATTAATCCAGTGGTGGAAGAAGGGGGTAATAAAGAAAAACAGATTAAACACAAACATGCACTAGGCAACATTCAGATGTTACATAAAGCTTACCCATCCCAGTCCTTGATCTGTGCAGTGCCATCAGTGGGGCTAACGTCTCCAGTCAACATCTTGAAGGTGGTAGTTTTTCCTGCTCCGTTCACTCCCAGCAAGCCAAAGCACTAAAAATAAACACTAGTTTCTTAGTAACTTCAAGCATTTTGCTATTATGCAGTATTGTGACGTAAAGCTGGGCTCTTTAAAGATTAGCCAGGTCAGTATTTAGTGCTGCAAAACTATGTAAAAAAGAAGTGTGTCCAAAGAAAACTTTTTCATACAACCAGACATCTGAAGTAATAGAATAAAAATGACTCGGATCAAAGACTGGACTGAAATTGGTCAAAATAAAATAAAGGCTTTGAGAGTAAATTAAAACGACAGCTTAAAATGATCACTTTTTACTGACTGCAGAAGAATATGAAAATGCTGGCCCGTCTTTTTAGTCCATATTAAAATGTACAATATTGTACATGCTTGTTATAGCCGCCAACAGTGGCTCCAAATCCTCAGCTGTGTTAATAACAGTAGGCTGTTGGTATTTTAAATTAATTGCAATCTTTGACGAGTCCATTGCACACAGCGACTAGTACCACCGTACAGCTCTTCAGAAATAACAAAACAGAGGCTGTGTGATTTCTGGGTAATTATAGAGTTATGCTGCTGCCATAAGAGATTAGACATTATTACACAATACCCCCCATTTTGCTACCCTCTTGCCTTAGAACAGCTTTACTATATTAGTATTCTGTGCTCCTGCCTCTGAGGCTTACCTCTCCTGCAGGGATGCCCACAGACAGATTCTTGACAGCGTGGACCTTCTTAGTGAGGTGTTGATAGATCTTTGTGAGCTGGTTGACTTGCAGTATGTCTGAGCTAGCTGCTCCACTGGCCACTCTGAGATGCTCAGATACCACATCCTCATCCTGATCATCATCATAAGCTGCCTGAGGCACAGTCTTGATGTAGCAAATTAGACGCCTATAATACAGAAAGGTTGTTGTTTTGTTTTTAAATAAGTGCAAGGCATTCTAGTTAATATAAATGCTTTATCACCCCCCGTCCCTGCCACAAAAAAATAAATAAAATCACCAAAATCTTGGCCCACTTAGAATAAAAAAAATCTAATTTTACTTGCAATTGTCTTCTCTAATTATTTAACGTTGCTCTGTTGCATATTTAACCACCCGGTTGCATATTATCTGCATTTATTACATCTCATTTTCAGATTTTTGGCTACAAGAAGACTGCTTTATCAGTGTTAGCAGAAAACACATCTTGTGCATTTGCAAGTCCATCCTACCTTTAAAGAAAGCAAATGAAACTGACCTCAGTTAAAGATTCTGTGAATGTATATTCTCCTTTATATTACCAGCTCTGACTTCTGTGTTTCTCACCTGACTTTGCGCATTAGAGATTTGTTGATCAAAAGACGCAGCGTGAAGAAGACCAGGCCCTGGATGATGGAGGAGATGAACATCCATCCCAGAGCTTCTGTGGAGAATGGGTTCTTATAGGCATCGACTCCATAGCCACTGAGAATCTGGACCTCTATGTCACCTCTGGCCAGTTCCATCAGCCCATTCCCAAAGCTGAACTGCGGGAAGATGAGGAAGGCGTAGCTCAGCTTCTGGAAGATTTTCTGGATTGCCTACAGGAGAGAAGGACAGAAGAGGGGACAAGATCTGAGGATGTGAAACTGAGTTTAACTGAGCTCATCTTGAATTCTTCACTCTCCTGTCAATGGACAAGCAAGGTATGTTTTCTAAGTTTCCCCCTGATTCTTACAGTTAATCTTACCTCAGGATTATGCATTGATATTTGACCCAGAAAGTAGAGAATGCAGGTGGTCAAGATGGTGTTGACACTGATGAAGAGGTTGATGCACACGTAGCTGATAAAGGCCATCTCTGCATCCCTGAAGATCCCGGCAAACAGATACATCCATGGGAAGGTGGAAAACCTGAGATGACAGAATAATCGCATTTTAAACTTAAAAAAAATAACTCCACAGATGCACTTCAAAGCTGCGGTAATGTGGTTGGGTTGGTTTGAAATACAGAAAACAGTCAGAAGGTTATAACATAAAATTAATAGAGAAATTGTGCAGTTTTGCTTACAAATGCACCTTCTAAAATATAGGCTTGTCTGAAGAGAGCCAGACAGAGTAGCTACGAGCCTTAAGAAAAAGAAGCCAGCAAAGAATACTGAAAAGAGAAGGTGGAATATACCACGCTACAATGAGGGTAAACATTCAGTCATGAAGCCAAAATAGAGGAAGATAAATGACTTCTCCCTATATCGTCAAGGTGGAAAAAAGATCTTTCTTTTTTTGTTCTCTCTTTTCCCTCGCATAATCTGTTTGTCCATTTGATTGGTAAGTCTGGGTCAGCAATACAGAGAGTAAGAGAAGGAAGGGAGAAAGAAATGAAAAAAAAAAAAGAGCAGGGTGGGAAATGAAACAGACAGACACAAACAGATAGAGCCAGACAGAGACAAAGCATCTGCATGCTTTGCCCAAAAAAAAGTGCTTGGTAGGCAAGTGTGGGTGCCAAGCCATGACAAGGAACAGAAGCAAGAAGGCTGAACACCAGACCAGGTGGGTGCAGCCTGACAGATGGAGCACTGTGATTACTCATTGCTTGGGAAGGAGACATCTGTCTGATAAATGAGAAGCAGAGTCCTGACTTGGCCTTCTAAAATCTAGGGCTCAGGACTAGGCCTCCAAACAACAACGGCAAATACGAGAGTGTAAACCTCAGCAGCAGCTCGGGGATTGATGTAAATAATCCCAGTAATTCAGATGAGGCGAAACATGACACATCAGGGGTTTTGATACCATCCCCAAATCTAAATCTCTTTGTCAGACTGAACTGAAACCTTTGTATTTCGAGATTATAGCTAACCTCTATCTCATACTAAGTCATTCTGTTATTGCCATAAGCCCTGTTGCTTCCTGATTCCTCCCTTTCTCCCTCTCTAGTGTCTTTGCCTTGAATGGGATAAACATGTTGGCAGTGATTTTCCATTAGCATTGCAGTCCTACTGCCATCTGTCTTAGCAAGAAATTCACAATAAACTTTTTTGCAGCATTTGCTCGTCCTTATGCTCTGCGCTGTAAATCCAACCTACTGGCACAGAATTGCAGTGCATGTGTGGAGATAGGCTTTTGAAAATGTATAAACCTTTCAATGATTGCTTGACTTTGAAAAGTCCTCTGCAAGAAATGTATTGTGCATTTGAATGAATCAGTATTTTCCCTGTTTGACTCCTTGGATGAGCTGGGTTCATGTTGAGGGTGATGGGCCTGCTGCAAGCATAAAGCACCATTCAATGAATAGGTTTGGTTTAGAGCAGTGCAGATGCTTCTGGAAACTTCACACACTTCCTGCTGTTGTCTCAGCAAGGCAACAGCCAGAACAACACATTCACCATCTCTATGACAGATTTGATGCGGTTTCCTTAAAACATTTTTTATAAACATGTCCATCATTCAGTGTGGTTCAGGTTGAAAATAAACTCAGAGGTAAGTAAAAACAGTTACAGTACTGTGCAAAAGTTTTAGGCAGGTGTGAAAAAATGCTGGAAACAAAGAATGTTTTCAGAAATATAAATGATTGTTTACTGGCCACAAATGTATCCTGCAGTAGGACGATGACCCCATTTAGAAATCATTAAGAACTATCTTCAGCACAAAGAAGAACGAGAAGTACTGGAAGTGATGGTATGGTCCCCACAGTGCTCTGATCTCAACATCATCAAATATGTCTGGGAGTACATGAAGATACAGAAAGACGTGAGGACGCCTACATCCACAGAAGATCTCTGTTTAGTTCCCCAAGATGTTTGGAACAACCAACCAGCCGAGATCCTTCAAAAACTGTGTGCATTTTGTTGATTGATGAAAATAAATGATTATTAAACTTCCATTTTTGAAAGCATTCTTTGTTTACAGCATTTTTTCCTGCACAATACTGCATATTGCAACTAAAAGTGGCATAAGCAGTCATTACAGTACAGACCATTATCCTAGTGAACATTTAGGCCATTAGCAGTCTCTTTAATTTCCCTCTTTATGAAGTGGTAGCAAAGATTACCTGCACTAAACCTTTCAATCTGACTGCTTGTCTAACTGCTACTTTGCTATTGTGTTGCATCCATATTTTGTGACACTGTCATGTTCTCTGACTTTAGCCATTAGTAAGTATTAAAATATTATATATGACAGAATGATACCCAAATTAAGTTAAAATAAAATAAATCTTTGCTTTCATAATGGAAAGCAATCCAGTAGTATAGCTACTGTAGAGAGAACAATCTCTAAAAGATTGTCTTTCAAAATTTTCAGCCACATGAAGGACTGGTTCATTATCAAATACATTTTGTCAACAATATACACTCCAGTACAACTACAATGTGACTACAATTGGTGAATCTACTTTTTTCAAAGTTACTGACCCAAAGAGCACCAGGAGGAGAGTGACGGCACCCAAATTTTGGCGTTCTGTAAATGCTGGAATCTGGAAGGCAGCAATCACAACAACGGTCGCAGCTACGGGGACCAAATAGATGACCTATGGAAAAAGGTGGGGCACAATGCAGCAACAGAAAGTCACTTCGTTTAATAACTTTTAAAAAAGATATATGGATGAAATTAAGTTGAACACATGGTTTTCAATATTGTAACCAATTAAAGAAATATGACGTTACCATGTCATAGATGAAGTTTACAATCCAGTAGAAGGACTCGCTGATGCCAGCGATGTGCTGAAGCCTCTTGGACCCTTTTTGGTGCTCAGTGACTTCATAGAGGGCAAAACTCGCTGTTGTAATTGAGAAGCCTGTGAGCACGCACATAGCCACAAGGATGTGAAGCACTCCCTGGACACTGTGAAGAAAAGATCATCCAGGTGATGTGATTAAATACCATTAACCATTGAGTTATCATGAATAATGCACTTATCATGTTACTGGGCCATGTATTTATTGTGTTGTGTTTTTATTTCTTTTGTTCTGTTCTTTTGAATTAAAACTACTACAATAGCAACAACAAACGGTGCAGAAGAGTGAATATAAACTGGCGTTCAACCAGGTGTATGTATTTTCTGAAAATACTAGCTCATTTTAACCAGAATTATCATATTATTCCCTACTGGGACGTGACTCATTTGAACTACTGAGGAATCTCACAATGAATGGAATCCCATTAATAACAAACAGCTTTGTGAAAGAAAAAGAGACGCTTGCGAATCATCTTTGACAAGATAACAGCAAGAGAAACAGATCACTTCACGCAGAGAACAACTTCACACTGCTGTTGCTGTACAGTCAGCAAGCCAAGGGTGTTTCTGTGAGACTGCAGAGCCTATTGTCCAGATTAGACCCCAGGAATCCAGTTGAAGCTTTGATCCCCTCAGTTCGTCTTCTACTCAGCGTGTTCATTTAAACTTTCTTGATGCCAAGCCAGTACCTGTTCGTCTCCAGTGCTCTCTCGCCTACCCTGCACGCAACTGAACTACTTTTACCACTCCCCTCTGGCTGGGGCACAACACCTCAAACTAAACACAATGAACTGCACGAAGCTGAAAAGAGGATGAAGATGAAGCTGGCAGAGTGTCCGAGTGGGAAGGAGTGAGAACAACAGAAAGGGACATGTGGTGGGCGTTTCAGGGCAGCACTAACTACAGAGGATAGTCAGGAGCGACAGCTACAGAGCAGGCTTGTTATCAAGACAGCCAGCATAGCCTTAGATTTTCTCTCATGGGCAAAGCTACTATATTGTGAGAATCAAGACATTTAGAGTAATAAGTCTGCTGTATCTTTAACACAGCTCAGGGCAAATCAATACATCTAGTAAGGAAGCCTAATATCACCCATTCAGCTGCTACAGCGTCTCAGCAGACTACATCTATTAAAGTTTTACACAGACACTGAACATAAATGTGACATATGTGGAAAAACTGACCAATAACTCTAAAATTGCCAGTAAGATGCTTAGTAGTAATAAGGCTCTAGAGAGAACACAAGGTCAGTCCAATCCACTCTCAAAATGATGTATTTGATTTGCTCCTCTGGAACATGTGCACACATCCATTTAAACTAAATCTCTTTTCCACCTTTACTGAAATATTCATTCCAAAACATTCATTAAATTGGGACTCTGATCAATACTGTAAGCTTAAGGAAATCAATTAAGAAAATCAAATATGTATAAATAATTTTGTCATGTACATCTTTGCCCTGAATCCACCTTGAATTAGATGTAAAAAAACAAAACAAAACAAAACCCCAAACACATAAACACATGATTAATTGGGGAATATTTTCACAGATTAAGATGCAAATACAGATCTATTTTTCTAAGATTATTTGTCTAGTAATGCACTAGCAGTCAATTCTGCAGAAGAATTTTAAGCATGACCCTTACACTATATCTTCATCATCCGCCCGTCCAAAATAGGGTTGGCTGTAAACTGAAATGGCTGTAACAGAAAGAAACAGAGTACTGTGTTAGCAAAAGAAAAACAACAGCATGCAAGCTATTTTTCAACACAGGAAGCAAATGAGCAATGATATTCTCTTAGCCTAGGACACAGTCAATTGAAAAATATAGCGGAAGATGGTTTCATTTGCCAGTGCGCACAAAGGAAATTGAATTTTCTTTATCATTTTTCTGGGTCTTTGAGATGCTCAGAGACATGAACTGTAGCCCTACATATTTTGCATTTCCTGAAATAGGACTGTGAGTTCACCTACAGCACAGAAGCCCCAAAGCAGGCTGCGGGATTAGCATTACTCAAGACAACTTTGATGAAATTGATTAGTACCACTGCCTAAAACATCTGTAATTACTGACACTACAAGACGACTGCACTGAATTCAAATGTTCCCATACCTGGTTTGTTCATTTGCAATGATAATTAGGAAGAGTTTTACTAATAAGTATATTTATATGCACAGATATTATTTATGTTGTCATAGTGGTTTGAAAATGGGCAAATACCCCCATTTTAGAGAACCTGAGCCTTTGAATTTGTGCCATTTCTTTTCTAAAAGAAGTCCCAAGACCTAAAAAGCAAATGTTCATGTTTGACGTGTAGTTCGACCGGCTAAACTAAAGAAATTGATTATCTATACTATGTTTAGTTCTAAGAGACTCAAGCTGAGCATGTGTTTTCAAATCAAATCTTCTAAAGGTGGACTATTAGGCAGGTGAGAAAATCAATCATTGCTGGGGGATGGGTGAGGAAAAACTTGAAATAAACAACACAGTTGCAGGTAAGAGTAATCTGAGTTTATGATCTGGACAGTAGTGTTTTTGTACAAATGCACCAGTGGGTAATTGTAGTCAGAAATCCTGCAAGAGTGAGATGAAAAATCGGTTTGATGCAAACATCCAATGGGGCCCAACCCCAAAATTAAACTGTAGTACACAATGCAAAGGCTAGGATATAATTTTTAACAGATAAAGCAGTCACCTTGAAAAGTAATCTCCCTGGATCTCCACCCCGGACAACCCCTGCCACCGCTTTGAGTTTGCAGGTAACATTTAAATGGTTACACTTTACCCTCAAGCACTTTTATCATCCACTGGGGAATAAATGTGTGTGTGTCCCCGTTCTGCTATTCATACATGTTTTTATGAGCAATTCTATATATGCATTTGTGTATGAGTGCATGACTGTGTACTCCTGCCTGCAGGCAGATGGTCAGGATAATACTCAGAAGCTGAAACAGTACTGAAAACGTGGGCCAGCCTCGTTTCTCTTTAGCAGATCTCCCCAGTGAGTGGCACTCATCAGTATTCACCATGCATAGTGATGTGAGCATAAGGACACACAGCACCCCCTGGCTTTAATCCAGTGAAATGAACCATGAGTAAACACACTGTTTACAGCTTTCTTTACTGTATGTTTAGTATACAAAATGCACCGGGCTATCAGTGAGGGGCAGCTTTCTAATACTGATGTGCCTCTCTCCTGTGCAGTCATGTCTTTTTCAATCTCTGCCTTACCCTATCTTTGCAATAACCAGTGTTTTGTGCCTAAAGGCATAACATAACATAACATACATATACGGTACATTTTCTAAAACTCACTTTAATCACATTACAAATAAGAGTATGCTGTGGCCAAAATCCATTTCAGTATTCCAAAAGTTAGATAAAACTGATGTTTGTTATTAATGCATTTCTTTGTACAGAATCCCCCATCAGCTGAAGTGACATCTCAAACATGTGTACTAAGACTTTTACTTTTTTTTCTTCACCAATTCTAGCTTACCATATTTGCGTGGATCCTTGTCTGCTGGCAGATTGGAGCGTAGGATGAAGTTGTTGAGGCTGTTTAAGTATGCTGGCATTGTGTGGTGACCCTCAGGGTTGAACCAGACCTACACAAGCAAAAACACAGACATGCATAAAAACGAACATCATTCACAACACTAGAGATCAGGAAATGTAGGTATACTATATATTAAAACAACAAAAACACTTTAATAACACAAAGAAGGCAGACGTCTTCATCTACGCTGGCACAATTCCTGCAGTAAAGCATATTTATGATGAAAATGATGGTGTAACAATTCAGCTCCATTTCCATGCACTGAGTAAACACGTTTGGTTAAGACATCAGGTTTTAACTCTTGACAACTAATCAGTACGGCAATTAATCTGATAATAAGAAAAGGGGCAGGGAAGCAGCGGGAGAACGTTACCTTAGACAGCGTACGGTTTTTGGGCACTGTTGTGATGTCCATTTTTAAGTCCGCTGGGAGTGGCATGCCAAAAGCAAAACCACCGTACCTGGAAAAACAAAACATTGACTAAAACAAGGAGCTTTGCTTGATACTGAGAAACTCGATGTAACACACTGTGATTTTCACTTGGTTGTTTTGCTTTTAATCAAGAGTAAATTTTCAACATATGCAGATGAGAGAACCATTTCAGGGTAAAAGCACCCAAGCCCAAATTATAAGTATGATTACCATTATCAACAAGGTGCTAGAAACCAATTTGTGTCAAGCTGAGAAATCAGGAAAACTATACCTTTAGGCACTTACTAACTAGTTTTCATAATTAATTAGATTTCTGCACATCTTTCTTTGGTAAAACACCAGTCATTCCATGCAACTGAATACTGTGAAGACCATTTAAAGCCTCCCAGATGACTAACAAACTTTATTTCTGAGACTGCTTGCAGAATTCTGGAATTTCATTTAGGTCAATCGTCTTCTCTGAATTAATAAAAAAATGAAATGAACTAAAAGATTTGCAAACGATTCCTAACTATCGTAGCTCATTTTAATGATGTAATGTTATGAAATATGATTTAAAATTCTGAGCAATATGCCACAGTATGCTGAAATTTGAATGTACTTGGACATTGCTTAATTCGGCTCATTTAATCAGAGAATACTTCGACTGCAACACAGAGTACAGTAAATTATCAGTGAGGCATGTATAAAAGTCTCACTGTGACTTCATTAACCACATGGATATATTGGCTCCATTCACCTGTTCCTTATGAAGTCATTGGCTGTAGCCACTAGGTAGTTCTCCACATTGATGCCATTCAGATCATAAACAATCTGAGATGAAGGGATCTCCGTATGGGGGGGCTGGTAGTTGTCTTTGTCGCAAATCTGCAGTGCAAAGAAAAGATAAATAAATATCTTCCCTTTTTCAAAAAAACGTGAGCACAGGAAACACGTTTATGTGCTCACACACACACACACACGCACACACGCACACACACAAGTGAGAACACAGAGAATCACTCAATCGCACTGTTCTCGGTGACCTAGTCTCACCTGTTCTTTCCGAGTGCATTTGCAGATGTTGAATCCTTTCGTGGTGTTTCCACTGGAGCTCCACTTGTTTGTGTTTCTTGTGCAGTCACTGAAAAACAGGAAAAAAAAAGTTTCACCAAGTGAAATGAAGTGAGTTTGCAGTGAGCGGTACATACCACAACACTCTCCCTAGACACACCCCAGAAAATATTTTGAAAGTGAGGAGATATGATGGCCCGCTAAAAGAAAGAAAACTGTAAAATCTAAAACTGTTTATGAAGTAGCTGTAGGCTTACATGATTTTTGTGAGATCAGGATCTAAATCTTTCCTTTGATAACAGTTTTCAAAGCTGTTAATGTGTGCTGTAATATCATATTGTGTGAAATTTCTGTTTGTGTGGGCTGATGTTCAACTCCCACGCATTTTGCTCTCTGCCAAATGCTTTCAGGGACGCTCTGTGCAGATCAAAAACAGGTTGCAGCAATATTATTTGCATACACACCTGTTACTTTAGATTTCTAACACACACAAGTAACAATGATCATAATCAGAGGATGATGCAATATATTTTCTATATATGTAAAAAAAAAATGTAAATACAGTAATCAGTCATTGTCCTGCTGTAATTACTGGACATGATGAGCAGACATGCAGCCTCTTTTTCCATGACAAGGTCTCTCTCTCTCTCTCTGTCCCTTCTCTTTCTCTCACTCTCTTTTTTTATTTTCCTGAGAATTTTAAAATGCCTCTGAGGTCTGGTTCATGAGTGCCAACATTGATTTGAGTGCCTGCAAGGGGAAAATCTTCCCTATAAACACGGGGTGTTTACGGAATACAGATGATGCTCTCACATCGCAGAGTCCTGCTGCAGGCTTTCAGCCACATGCACTGAGCAGAGCAGCAGAGAAATGAAGAGTGGAGGGACAGGAGAGAGACCGGAGACAGCGACAGGAATTGCAGAGAGGAAAGCCTTGTAAAATAAAGATGGAAAGAGACTTGGATGAAGTGAAATATAAATACGCTGTACATTTGACAAAGGCTTAAATACATAGAGAAAGCCAGTACAGGAATCAGCATGTCACTGATAAAAACAAACAAAAAAGATGTCATTAGTAGTATAATTACTTACAGGTTATCAGGCTTGTCGAGACAGGTGGTGTCCATCCCAGGGAATGACATCATGGTGTTTGCCAGACGCTGTGAGTTGGGATTCTGGTTGCTGTAGAATCAGAAAAGAGTTAGCCTTGACTCGGGAACACCAGATATGTTACAATAAGAGGATATAACAGACACAAAGGTTTATTTCATGAGCATCCACTAAGCAGACTGCTAAAACTGATAGCCAGCCAGCCAGATTTTACCTAATTTATGTGATGATTTGAGGGCTAAGGATCAACAGCATTTAACTAATGGTTACTAATGTAACCATTAGAATGGCTTTTCTGAGCAACTAGAGAAAGAATGAGGACATTTGACTTGTCACTTTAAATTTAAGTGGATTTGTTTTATTTACCATTCCTTGCCTTAAAACGCACACAAGTAGCCTCATAAATAAAAATCATATTACATTTGCATCACTCTTAGAAAAAACTAAGAAAACACAGTGTTCCGGGAAAGTTCCAAAAATGTTGAAACGCTGAAGCATCTCTGACCCTAAACTACCTATAACCTTCTTCTGCACTGCGAAAAAAACACTGTTTCTGAGATGAATAATTAATTATCATTTTCAATCCCTTTTGTATAGCAAACTAAAGAGGACTGGGAGGAGCATCCATACGGTCTCTGATACAGTTTGGCACCTCAGCATTTTCTCTCTTGCTACATATCTCCTTGATCAAACAACAGCAGATCGGGAGGATGAAGACATCTTGCAATCTCCTGACACTCCTAATCTCTCTTCCTTTGATCTCACATTGTAGCCGTCTTCATCGCAAACATCTCTTACCCTCACATAGTCTCTTGTGCTCTCGCATTTTAAGGTCCACATGCCCTTCAACAAACTACAGAATCGAATCAAAATCCTTTTATAACAAGTGTGGCATGCCTCCTGCAAATGATGCGGACCCCAGTGAACCTGTCGAGTAAGGTGGTGTATCAACCATTCAGTTCAGGAAGTGATTACCAACATCTGTTATGATGATATTTGTCTGTAGCCCTGTGGCTTATGTGATTTATATGGTTCCCCAGATACAATGTCCAAAAGTGTGGGCTTATTTTATATTGCTACTTTGGCAAATCATAAAACTACTTTCCTCTTTTCCAGTAGAATTTTCACTCTTCTGTGTTTATTTGTTGCTAACTCAAAAACTAACTTCCTGAGATATTCTCAAATATTTCAAACATGTTACATAGAAGCACACTTATTTGCCTAATTAACTTCTGTTTTGTCTCTTTTTATGGTTTATCTGTATTTTCGCTTCTGCAGGTACTGACCTGAAGAAGGAGTAGCTTGGTCCGATCTTGTAGAGCGCAGGGCTGAGCTGTAGCTCAGGATAGTGCTGCACGTCGCTTTTGATAGACCCCAGGCTCATAGCAAACACTACAAACAGAACAGGAAGCAGGATTTGGGAAATCAGGCCCTTCCAGTCTCTGCAGCTGTGGTGGAATCTCTTGATCAGGATGGCTGACATTTGCTGCCAGGCCAGAGCCATGCCGGTCACTGTGGATGAACTGGTAAGGTCTGAAACACACAAAAGGAGAGCAGAGCGAGGAGAGAATGATTTTGGGGCAAATTCACTTGCTATCTTAGTACTTTTATGAAGCCTTCGTTGTCTTTTAAAGACAGTAAAGCTAAAGGCTACCATGCAGACACAAAAGATGACAGTGCAATCCATCAAGAAGACTGCTCCAGTTGTAGAAGTTGTAGAACAAGCTTAGCAGAGTATTGGCCAAATATTTTAGGTTGTCTATGAAAACGTCAAATTTAAAATAACGAGCTCGGGTAAAAACGCAATGTTTTGAAAAGCAGAGACTCTGACAGGCATTGCTCCATATGTGGCCACCTTTAAGAAATCAATCCAGTTAATTTGTGAGAATTTGTCTTGTTGGAGCTGGTGGTGTTTATATTTAAAGTGTAACCAAAGCTTTTATAGTAATCTCTTATTTCACTTTAATACATGCATGACTGCTGGAAGTGACAAGTGTTAACTCTGAGGTCTAAAGGTGTGTGATGCTGAATAAATGTTATGTTAATTATAAAGTTCAACCATCTATTCTCTGTGTAGTGTATTTTCAGTCTCTTGTTTTCTTCTGTATGATTAAAGATACTGTTGAATATTAACAGAATTTAACTTTTTTGACTATAAAACTTCTGTCATTTAATTTTCCTTGTCTTGACGTTGTAGTATGTACTGTTTTTTTACTTTTTTTTTTTTTACAAAAAGAAGATGACAGCAATTGGTTAACAAAAACAAACAAACCAACAACAACAAAAAAAAAAACAGTGAACTCACTGATCCTGTCGCTGAAGCTTGTGCTGCTGTCACTGTCGTCTAAAGACAAGCTGTCGATGGATATATTGTCGGAAACCGTCTCTGATACAGATGGGAGGCCATCCTCAGCTTTAGCTTCTGTCTGTCCATGAGTCAGTTGGAGGAACACCTGCAAATATATATAAAAAACAATATATAGTATCTGTATATGATAACCCTACTTTTTTTTTAGGGTTTATGATATGCTGGCAGATATGTTAGTATGATTAAGTTTAAATGTACCTCGGCATCAGTGTGAGAGCTTACCTCCTCTAGTGTGGTGTCAGAGATACCATAACCCCCCAACTGTAGAGCATCCAGGTTGGAGTCCAGTGCAGTAAGCAGAGAGCGGTATGAGGAGGCGTTGGATGAGTTGAAGGGTGGCAGTGAGTAGACCAAATCATTGCCCTGGGCTTCTTTCAGTTGTGCTTCAGGTACATGGGCTTGGACAAAGGCTTTAACTTCAGCGCTGTCAATCCGTTTATTTTCTGTGTTTTGCACCTGCAAGTAGAAAAGATTAGGAAAGTGAAATCTTACTTACCTACACTACACTATCTAACATATAACACACTGTTCCTGCTTTTCAGGATTTTTTACATAAGTTACAAGTGATATGACTAAGCAAAGCTGAGATAAACTTGGAAAAAATCACTTTTTTTCCCTCACACTGTCTGATGGTTTCTGCTTTAGATTGCTGAAATGACTGACTATCATCGTAGAGGACACTTTTCTTAAGGTACAGAATACTGACAGAAACATCAGGTTTGATCAAAATATACAAAATCAGATCGTTATTTATCCATGAGAAGGCATCATTTCTGTGTGTCTTAACATAGTTCATGTGGACCTTTTTTAATATATCTGATACAAATTGACCTATCGCAACATGTCATCTGGGAAAAGATAAAACCCTGGGTTTGGTTTTACACAAACAGTCCAGCTCCTTCATAAAAGCTTTTGGTGAAATGTTACGCCTGTGATGACCATTTACTTTGCAAGATGCCACCCTGCTAAGAAACATTCTGAGTAAAATGCATCAGAGGAAAGCTGCTGTTCTCTCATTTTTAGAACCAGTTGTCTGCTGGAAAAGCATATTTCACTAAAAAATAAATAAGTGGAAGTAGATTTTCATTAAAATTTCATGTTGTGGAAAAAAGCTGCTGTAAGTATGAGTCTTTATTGCTTCGACTGACAGGGCGATTAAATGATTACCTTTTTGGTGAGGGTAAGTTTGTAGCCTTGGCCTAGCTTTTCTTTCAAGTAGAATGGGGATCCACAGCATTTTAATCCTCCATTCTCCAGGAAGGCGATGCGGTCACTCAGCACTTCTGCTTCGTCCAGGTGGTGGGTGGACATGATGATTGTGCGGTCTGAGAGGGCACACATATAAAAAAAAAAATTACACATGCAATATGACACTCTTCTTTAACAGGTAAATCTTACACAAATGTAAAATGGAGGTGAAAATTACAAAACAGAATCTGTAAGATTATATTTACCAACTAAGCTAGTCTGTAAAGCTTTGTCTTACTTTTATGGCTTCAGCAACTCCAAATAAACAAGCTAAAAAGCAAATATTGCAAAGACAAATCCAAACGCAAGCTCTATCATGCAAACACATCATAGAAACAGGCACAGAAACAGCAAGAGATGTGGAAGATTTATTTTGAAACAGATTTTTCTGGCACTAAAATCTCCCAAACGTCTGAGATGACGCCAATTACATGATATTTTCCAGAAACATCTGCTAAGAGAGCCTAAAAATACCTCCTCATTTATATTAAAATTATGCTTCGCTAAAGTCCATTCACAAAACAAAGCAGAGAAAAGTCCTGCAGTGAGCTGCAACCTGCAGGTTCACAGCTTGTTGCCCACCGTGTTTCTTAGAAAACAGATAGGAGGGTGCGTGTTCAGAGGAAAAACCCTAGTGTGAGACTTTCGGTTGTCTGTACATTTTTAATACTAACAATGCACAAATGCAGTGCAATTATTTTTTTATGTACTACAGAGATTTTACATTGTACTTTAAGGGTAGTTTTAAAAAGGTATGAGCTACACACATACGTACTGTGTTAGAAAATAGAGCTACAATGTGCTTCAAACGAGTATGGCTTTCTGTCTTTGAGGGAAACACCAGGTTTCCCTCAAAGACAAGGATAGACAAATACAACAGATTAAAAAAATATATATATATATACAATTTAGTATATGAGTTATTTAAGGGTACACAGGTGGGTATTAAAGGGCTTTAAAAGCAATCAACCAGTTCTTAAATTGTATTCAAAAACAAACTGAGTCAGTGTAACTCAGACAAGTGAGATATTTTCCCTGCACCTGCCGTTTGTCACCATCCAGGAAGGAGAAATGAGGATGTGCATTAATAAAACTACAAAAACCAGCGATTTATACAGACATGTCAAGTTAAAGTTGGCCAACTGAGACTGCATATGTGCAGGTCTCAGATTTCCTGTGATAGAAAAAACTTCATGGGGATGTTATTTCAGCGTTCAGTGTTTGAGTGTGCCTGTCAGACTTACTTTTCTTGTGCTGGATTACAATATCCCAGATGTTGCGCCTGGAGCAGGGATCGACTCCTGTAGTGGGTTCATCCAGAACCACCACGCGAGAGCCCCCTATTAAGGCGATGGAGATTGACAGCTTGCGCTTCATGCCGCCTGATAGGGTGCCCACCCGCTTGTGTCTGTGAGCATACATCCCCGTGTCCTCTAGGATCCTGGGAGCAAAGTCGATGAAAAGCATTTAGGATGGAGCACATGCTAACTTTTTTTTTCAATGCATTACAACCCAGTTTGTGGGTTGTAGTTCAATCACTTCTATCAGTTACTCAGCAGGGGTTTCAGATTTCCTGAAATAAGGAGAGAGAAACAGTTCTTGCCTTTAAATTCACTGCTATTCTGCTCATATAAGACCATCTAGAAAAAGTCACATGAAGCGACTTAAAACTCAGAGTTTTATGGTATTCTGCTCATGTTTTCCTGCAGATGCACATGGTATATTTGACAGCTCTAAAACACTAAAATAAGAGCGCAATTCAAAGACAACAGGGATACAATTTTTTTTTTTTTTTACTGCAGACTTGGAAATACACTATATAGCCATTACTGATTTTCAAATTACCCCTGTATAACCTTTCACTCGTGTGAAGCACTGGCAATTATTTCTTATGAAAGTCTCATAACCTCTGCACATATTTTCTTTTTATTTGAGGCCATGCCTTTAACTGAGCAAAGGACGGAGTTTAATGATGTACATATAAAACAGCTTGCAAAGAGAATCCTTGTAACAGGTAAAATATATCACCAAGGTATCATCCTTAAAACAGAGCGTCCTTTTATACACTGAGCATATCAAGCTTCCTGCTCTGGTCACTCACGTGCGGACTTGTTCATGTAGTTCTCTGTCTGACCAGTGTGGGGCCTTGATCTGTCCATACAGCAGCAGGTGCTCCTTGGTGGTCATGTGATCAAACAGGACGTCATACTGCATGCAGACTCCTAGATCCCTGCGAACGTTCTCAATGTTTGTCTGCATGTCTCTGCCGTAAACCTCTATGGTTCCCGAAGATGGGGCAAAAAGCCCAGTAAGGAGAGACCTACACAAAGAATACATGCATTTGTTAACAAAATTCACAATAATGAATAAACAAATTCAATTTTTATTACTCAGATCAAGTTATAAATGACAGAACATGCTCAAAAGACTTTTAATATACTAGGTGGCACTTGAAAAGCTGAAAATGCCTTTTCCTTTCGTCCTATCTGCTAGTTTTCATATTTTCTCCCTGGCAGTTTCTTCTTAAATGATGACTTATTGTTCTCAAAAATATCATAGGGCATAAAATCCCTTCTTGGTTTTTGGTTTTTTCAGTGGTGTTAAATCTCATTCTGCCACTGCACTCCTTGTATGTTGCCCTTGATAAGAGCGTCAGCAAAATGAGTCGCATTTAAAATGTAAATGTAAGTGCTCTAGTTGATGAAGACCCGTCAGGCGAATCGCTACCACAGTTGCTGTGCCAGATTTGGACAAAACAATCTCCCTGTCAGCATCAGAGCCTTGGAATGATTAAAGGGATGCACAAAATCTCATTTTAAATTGGATCATTTTGCTGCCACGGAGGGTGTATGCAGGGTGGTCAAATGCATACTGGTATTTAAAAAGGAAAGGAAAAAAACTGCCCCACTTACATGGTGGTAGTCTTTCCAGCTCCATTGTGACCGAGCAGTGAGGTGACGTGGCCCTCATAGAAAGAAACATTAAGGTTTTCAATAGCCACTTGGTCACCATAGGTCTTGGTGAGACCATGGAGAGCAACGCCAACTGGGAGCTCTGAGAAGTATTCCCCAGTCTTGGTGGAAAGAGCGCTCTTTCCTGTGAGAGACACAGAGAAGACAAACTGTAAATTAAACTAACAGCAGACAAGAATTCCTTGTTCCTGTGTGTGCCACATTATAATTTGACGCACCTTTTCCCTTGTCATTGGAGAAGGCAAGCTGGTCATTCTGCATGATGTTTGTGAAGAGAAGTCCTTTGGCCGTATTCTTCTGTGGTCGAACACCGCACAGGTCAGCCCAGAAGGAGAGTTTGAATGGGAAGTACCACGGAGAAGGAATGCCATATTTTCCTAATGGGTAAAATAACTGCAAATAAATCTCACATACACAATATATTTATATTTACATACCTATTTACAGCTGGGACTACTAAACAAAGTAACCAAACTAAACCAACCTGCATTTGCTTCAACTAGAAACTGATTAGTGTACACTTCACTTGATATTTTAAGGCAACGCTTACACATTCGCCTATAAGTAAATTCTAACCTGTGTTATTCTAATTCTATTACTTTCTTTAAGAATAGGATGTAAATAAAAGATGGACACAGCCACTGTTATCCATTGGTTGCACAGTGCTATCTTTTTAAGGCTTGAGCTGAAAATTTTTGCTGTCACCATCTTTTTGAAACCAAGCATGCAAGCTTGGATCCCACTATGGAAGCCAGGGAAACTCATACAGAAGCAACCTATCAAACACTAGGAAACAGATGGACGCCACAATTTACAAAATGAACATCATGCTAAATCCAGAACACAAACTCATGCATCAAGGGAGGAGAGAGCTGTTTTCCCATAGACATCTATGCAACCAGCCCCCTGCTGACCATGAAGAAGAATGCACTCTTCAATTCAATTCAATTTTATTTGTATAGCGCCAAATCACAACAACAGTCGCCTCAAGGCGCTTTATATTGTACGGTAGATCGTACAATAATAGATTCAGAGAAAACCCAACAATCTTCCACTTTTCTCATCACTTTTCTGATCGACAGACTACACTTATATTTTAGTGTGTATATCAGCTGACCTGACAAAAAAGACTAGCAAACAAAAACTCTAAAACATAAATAAATAATAATGATCGGCTTGACAAACTATGTCTGATGTACTAAAATGGCCACAGGACATCAGCATCAATAGCTGAGTGAAAGATGTAATAAATTTGTTCTTTTTTATTTTTTGTGCCCCAATTTACCTGGAAACACTGTGCGAATGTAAGCCCCAATGGTGAAGTAGAGGATAGAGTCGAAGAGCATCAGCCAGCACAGCCAACCGAACGAGGCTGTGTCTCCAGCAATGGGCGAGGAGTATGAGTTGCTCCATTGAATTCCTAAAGAGGTTAACATAATGAAAGTTTTATGCTGCTTTTCACTGATTCACTTAGCTCACATATCAAAGAGATCTTGATGGTAGTCAGATGTCTACATGCTTGTACCTTCTCCTTGGGCCTCGTAGCGAGACATGTACTGACTGGCGTAACTGAAACAGGTCGGGGAAAACAATCCCTGTCAAAAAGACAGAGGGAAATCAGACAGGATGCAAAACGACAAGCAAGAAAAAGGAGCAGCAAAAATATATACACGCGCACACACTTATATATGCATATATATGTGTGTGTGTGTGTCTGTTTATGCAGATAGCTCCATATTGGGGGTGACATTTTTGAGACAATCCAAACAAAAAATCATTCATTTTGTAAAAACAAAAAAAAACACGTGTTCTAAAATGGATAGAATAAACAACATTTTCAAATGAAACTAACTGTCACTATATCTTCTTCTACATTATTTATCTTTCCAAACCAAATTACATTACTTGGTATTTAAATTATTACACGGTATACAAATGAGTTTCATATTCTTTAATGATGACAAATGAGGTTCACAGGAGCCTTACCAAGGCACTCTTCTGGATGAGCGTTAGACTGCCCTCCAGTGCGGTGACGATGATGAAGGGGAAGAAGCAGAGGATGTAAAGCAGGCTGCCACTCAGGCCGGCGATGTAGGTTTTGTCAAAGAAGGAGCTGACAAGATAACTGAAGGCTAAGATGCTCAAGCCATAGTCACACAGGTACAGGAAAATGAGGAAACCGTTACTGTTGGGCAGGATTTTGCCGTGCTTCAGCACCAGTGTCATGATGATGATAGTCACCAGCAGGTAGATAAAACACTCCACGAACCAGGCAAAGAAGTGACTGAGTGTGTTGACTCCCATCATTTTCATGTACTGTGAGAAAAACATGAAGAGAAAAAAACTTGTGAAACTGTCAAAACACATCCTGTGCCTGTTTTGCCAGTGGTGCCTGTCAATAAATATGGAATGGAATTTTTGAAAGTGAAAAAACAAAATAAGGAACTACATGACTAAGACAATAAAATTACGTTTTTCTTTTTAACTTATCACGCTGTCTGTTTACCAGAGATAATTTGTATTTACAAATGACTGTGGGTGACTAATTACTTTTTGGAAAGAAAAGCAAACTTTTTTCTTTCAGGGAAAAAAACAACGTTACCTCATGCAGCCTCAGTTCTCTCTCATGCACAAGTTTCTTCACGAAATCAGCAATAAACAACACCCAGGCTACCATCAGCATGATAGGGAAGACAAAAGCGATGGCCTCCAGGTACCTGGGGAATACAGAGATGGCAATTGTCAATCAAATTCCTTGAAAACGTCCAATCATTGTCAGCAGCAGCAAAAGAAAACGCCTATCATTCAGTCTCTGACTTGACAGATAGCGGAAGAGCAACACTGGGGTAGTTTGCAGATTCTGCCAGGAATCTTCCGATTATTGTATTATTTACACAAATAAATGCCTTTCTACTGTATTTTTATTTTATTGACAGTCATATCTGGAGCCTGATAGACAGGCTTTTAGTACTTGCCATTGTACAGATTTAATATCCATATTTCACAGCTATCATATCAGAAATTGTGCAATTGAGTAATAAATCAGAATGAGGGAAAAGCAACGATCACTACATCTTATAGCTGGTCACAAGGCAGCCAGCTGAGTTTGTGGCCTGCTCATTCTTCTTGTAAGAGATATCAGGAGTATCTTATGTCACACTTGAAGGCAAGCGCAAGCATACATATTAGGTTTGAGCATGATCTATTGGACAAAATGTGGCATATTGATGCCAAAAAAACTTTGGACTAGATACATACATATATCTATCTACCAAATTTTATGTGAAAATTAATGCATGATTTATGGAACTCACTCATCCCGGTGATAGCACGGATAGGGGAATGGCTGCAGCTGCACGGCTGTCTCTTTGGCTTTCTGTCCCGTCTGTGTCTCAATGATAGCTCGGTCAATGCTCTCCTGTAGGTAGATGAATCCCCGGTTGTAGCGCATTGTGTTTCTGGCTGAGATGTACGACTCCTTGACAAAAAACGGGTTCCGGGCTCTGTCAGTCCGCATTACATTGTCCATATGCATGCGGATAGTGTAGCTGACTTCGGGAGGCAGAGAGGTTGTGGCCTCACGCTTGTTTCTGGATGAGTCTGCATCTTTGGGAAGCTTGAAGATCACACCTGAAGGGCAGATTGTACAACCTCACTGTTAGGTTACCCAACTAACTTCGTAATTCATTACCCTAAATACAAAGTTGCAGGGTCACATCCCTTGTATCTATCTCATCTTAATACATTATCAACAGCCTTTAGAGAAAGCACTAGTGTCTAACCCAGAAACTATTTGAGAAAAGGCCGTGAAAGGCACAATAACAACCTGAGTGGCTGTAAAAGTGAGCTGTAGTCATTTGGTATTCTGAGCCTAATGGGTGACTCATTGGAATTTCCCCTATTATTAAGGTGATATCACAGTTCTTTTCTACAGCATTACACTGTTCTAGGTCAGTTGTGTTCTCATACACATAATTTCATCTGTTAAGGAATTTTAGATCAACTGAAATTAACTTTCACTCAAGCAGATTAGAAACCACTGCTGGTCCTAGATACACGTGACATAGTCTGGTAGATCTCATCCTTTCACACAGAGATTCAACTCATTTTTACTCACTTGCATAGAGATCACGGTTTTTGGCAAGTTCCTGCGCTGCACTGTTGAGCTCGTCGGCAGAGTCAAAGCCACGGTATCGGTCAAACTTGATACAGGAAGAGATGTCAACCATCAAGGTGGATAAGGTGTTGATGTGATCCACTATCTCTTTGTTCGTCTCCAGCATCAGCGTCATGTTAGCTTTGAAAAGAATGAGATTTAGAAGTTTAGTGACAGGATTAAAACTCCAGGTGCAGTTTTATCTTTGATGGCAATAGAGTGCACCACTTTACATCGCAGCTCAGAAATAATGTGGTAATTGTGGAGTACATTTGATAATAAAGGTGGAATAATTTATTCGTACCATGTAATTATCAAAGTGGTGGGTTATAACACATTGGCTGTAACAATGCACTAACATTAATAAAATTTTTATGTCAGCCAACAGAAGCAACTATTTGCCTCTTCCAGGCAATGCTCTGCCTTATTATATGGTAACTCAAAAAGACACAGTCTGACAATACAAGTGATCAAATTAAGTGTACATGTATGTGAATGTCACACCTGGGAAAAAATGATTGACTCAAGAAGAAACAGCTTAAGAAATCCACACAGGAATAAATCTAATGCTTCCTGTAAAGTCTCATCTTTCACCTCTTCTATGGAAGTGTGGATATTTTACCAGTAATAAGCGAGATGGGAATGTAAAGGTAAACGTGGTATATGCAGCTTACAAAAGTAAGACCTTCAAATGCTCACTTACAGAAGCTGCTGAGTGTCTCCTGCATTCTGTCTACATTGATGCCTGTCTGCATCTGAATGAAGTTCTTCACAAAGGGATTGCCAAGGGAATTCTGCAGAAGGTAGAGAGAGTGGAAAAGACGAAATCAAGATTCAGCTGCAGAAACTCGTTGAAGACCACTGCATAGTTTATCTCTATATTTTCATATGACAGCAAGCCAGCTAGAATAATCAGATACAAGGGCGACGTTTTTGAGTTTTCATACCTCCAGCATTGGCAAAGTCTTTTTGAGTGTGTTCGCAGACGTAACGAGGTACTTGGAGGATTTTATCCAGTCTTCTGAATATTGCCTTGCATTTGCAAAATCTTGCAAGGTGGCATTGGCCTGAGCAGCGATAGGACAGACAAGAACATGTAAAATAGTTGGTTATGTGTATGAAGCTGTGAAGGTAGCAGTGTACAAAAAAACAAAGTCAAACTCGCTCAAAACAGAACTACAGCTGGAGATGGCGATGCCTACAAATAAGTGTGTATCTTGTCAAATTCAAATATTTCTTGTTTGCTACATGCAACTGGGGGTGAATGAATATTAAAAAATTAAAATCAACTAAATAAAAAAATATCTAGAAATAGCAGTGATAATAACTCTAGTAAAAAAAAAGGCCTCAGATGAGGGATTTTGAAGGATTAGAACATAAACTTCGTGAAGGTCACGGAGTCGCTAATCCCCAGTTAAAATGTTTGAAGTGGAAAAACAAGGACAACGGATCAGAAAAGAAAGTGGTTATGACTATACACAGGGCCAGCTATGATCTCGCAGCTGCTGGCAGGTGAGTACATAATTAGTTTAAACAGCAAAGCAGCACAATACTGTCAGTCAGCAAGATTCCCACTAAACTCAATCCGTCAGTCTATTGTTGTGTGCATGGAGCACAAGAGCTGACTTTAGATGCATTTGTTCTTTTATATTATATACCTTCTCTATTATGGCTCGTGTGCTGGGTGTATCGGGTGTGTACAGGATTTGTCCCATCAGCATTGGCTTGAGGAAGGCCCAGGCAATAGCTCCTCCTGTGGTGTTGACCATGTCCAGGTACATGTTCATACAGAAGGGAGCTACACAAAGACACAAAAGAGGAGCAGATCAGATATACAGCATTCTAAAGTGGAGGAGGCTTTTTTTGCCCGACATGCAGTCACAGGAGCTCCAAATTTTATAACAGCTTTTCAACAACTGGCTAGAATTGCTCTCCACTTGTTGAAAAGTATCACAGTTACTGAAATTGTGCACTTTAGCGAGATATCCTTGTTTTAAACTTAAAAAAAAAAAAATTGTAATGGAACTGTGTGAATCAAGAGCAAATATACATGAATGCAGAGGTGACAGAGTCCCATTTTAAAATCTATTCCCTTCAGAACATACTGGCATTCCGTGGTATCTTGAACCTCTCAATCATCTCCTCCCTCTGTGGGTTGTTGGTAAAGGAAGGGTCCGAATCTGAGACGAGGGGCAGCTTGGAGATTCCAAAAAGAACCTTGATGCCATGGCTGCACAGCGCTCGAGAAAGGGTAACGAATGATCCTGCGCTGGAAGTGGTGGACCTCCGCTCCCTCACTGGATGTGGCTAAAAAAAAAGCATGATGCTGTTACTTACTATCTGATTCAGTACTGTGAATGCAGCAGAGTACTGAATCATTCACATTGTTTGCTTGGGCTAGGTGTAAGTTGAGTGATCTCACAAACATGAATATATTATTGATAAAGAGCAGTAAAGGTGGAGCAGTTAAAAGAACTCACTTGGCTAAAATGGTTGTTGGCTGTCAGGTTGAGGTTTTTGATGTTGTTCAGGTAGATTTGCAGTTGGTTAATGGCAGGAAGCATCTTGTCCATCATGTCTGTTATAGCCTCAGCCACCCAAACCATGATTCCCACCACGGCCTGTATGTCGTCAGACAAAACCATCTGAAAGAAAAAAACATTTAAACACACTTTAATTACACTTTTTTGCCTCTCTTGTCTTTAATAATTTACAGGGTTTTGAAAACATCGGTCTACCACTACAGTATAACACCCAGCAAATAACTCATTTCGGTGATTAGCTACTATCGTGTCACCAAAACCCACAGGGGAAAGTTTCATGTAAGCCGAGGTTGTGCATCTTTAA
Source organism: Simochromis diagramma (assembly GCF_900408965.1). Taxonomy (NCBI): domain Eukaryota; kingdom Metazoa; phylum Chordata; class Actinopteri; order Cichliformes; family Cichlidae; genus Simochromis; species Simochromis diagramma. The sequence goes on from NW_024386831.1 coordinate 12,144,494, forward strand.
CAAGTTTTATATCAGGAGTAAAAGACACAATCAAAAATTAGATATCATGAAATAAAACAAATTTTGTAAGTAACTAAAATGACCTTTCATGGTCAAACAGATAAAATGCTGCATTTAACCTTTTACTGGCCTACACTTTGTTGAGCCTTGTATGAGTTTTCTGCCATGGGTGTGTATTGGGGAAAAAGGGTTTGTCTAGTAAACAAACATTTTCTTGTACAAAGGCCTTTTTTCTGGCTCACGTTGCTCAAACAAACACACCCTGGAAAAACATGTTTTGTGACTGCCCAACAAAAACAATTTCTTTGTTGAAGACAGATTTATGTGCCGTGACAGAACTCCCACATTTTTTTGTGTGTGTGTCCGTGTCTGTGTGTCCCTGTGTGAGTGTGTGTGTTTGTGGTTTTTTACATAACAATTATTAACAATAGACTTAAAGCCTTACTTTGTATAACACTTGTTCAACGTTTAGATGTCGAGTCATCAGCAGTGACAATGTGTACCACTGTTCAACAGACAGAGAGCAGAAGGTCTTCATCAGATCAGCCTCTTCCATGTTTGCGAGTGGTGTGGAGGGGCAGTGACGCAGGTTCACCAGCCAGGACAGGATCTGTTCCAAAAAACATGAAGAGAGTTAAAGAACCAGCCTATATGACCAACAGGGGAGCAGAAGGAAGGAGGCATGTCATGCACAAAAATACAGGCCTTATAGCACATATATATCATCAATAACAAATTTGCATTTCCACACTGTTTAACTGAGGTCTCTGTGGGCAGCCGACTTTCAAATCCCTGTACTGGTGAGGCATTTGGAAACATAGTGGGTGTGAGTTCTGTCCCATTCAGTAAAAATAAATGAATAAATGAATAAAAAAGACACTGTCTAGCATACTTATTAACATTAGTTTTGGATAGAGAAAAAATACTATGAGGCTTCGTGAAGGTGAAAGCCTGAAAGATGTTTAAACCGCACTAAAGATGTTCACAATCATGGAAATGAGTTTGCTCCAATTCAAAGGATGAGCAAGTCACAAATGTTACTGGCAGCCACTTAGTAGTCTATTTTGTCAGTTTACTCACCTATGTAGTGCGCAGACAGGCATGTTTTGCCTCCTGCTGGCTAAACTCTATTTAAGTGATTTCTTTGTAGTTTTTTTTTTTTACATAATCTGCATTACACAGTCAAAGACATTAAGAAAGCAGCCTTTTATTCTGCTCTGCTGTACGTCTGCTTGAGAGAAACCTTCTAAATACAGTGACCAGTCACTGAGTAATTTTCATTAGGCTTGCAATGTTCCCTACTACATTAAAGATACAACCTGTTTTTAAGCTTTGTTGTAAATGTACTGTATAAAATAATTAAAAAGCAAAGCTATATTAAAGCTGTGGTATTTTGAAGCAGTCTTACCGACTCTGGATTTTTTTATAGACTCAGTGTTGTGTGTATTCAAATTTACTGAACAGTGACACAAGCTGTCTTTGCTTACCACTAGATTGTTGTTTGAGAGCGTGCTGTTCATTAGGAGGTCAAGAGTTGCTGGATCCAAATCCATGTACTGCTGCACGTCCAGAACAAAAGCTGTTTTATTCTTCAGAATCTCACCAAATGTCGTCACTCCTGTGAAAAAATGTCAAGTGAATACAGATCAAATACTGTCAGTTGATTCCTATTATTCCTATATTTTTCTAAGAGTTAAAATTACAAATAGATTTTGAAAGTTACAAATTGTTCATTAAAATTTATTTTACATTATTTGATTTACCTCTAAAATATGCTTATCTATAAACAATGAATCTAAAATACTGAAAGGCCCAGAATGTCACGCACACATTTATATGGTGATTTTATTGAATGTCTTTAAGCCCATTTTACTAACAATCACATGCAACTTGAGCAATATGCAGCTTGAGGATCTTGCCCAAGGACCCTTTGACAGACTGGGGAACTCCAACTATTTCTGACTGGCAGACAACCGACTCTACATCCAGAGGAACACAGGCACTGTCTAAACAATGCAGGAGCCTCACAATTCCTCGTAGATGTTTTTAAATATTTTGAAAAAAACATGTTTAAAAACATAGCACTGGTTTCAAGCCAGTCACACTCAGTGAGATGGTGGGTTTGATGTTTACACGAGCAACGAATACGAACAGTGGAAAAATTGGTCAACGGAAAGACAAAGTGGTGGCATCAGATGGAAATGAGCGAAGGGTGAGCTAAAATTAGTATTTTGTTTAATATCTACAATGTGGAAGAAACAAATAATAATACATAACTAAAAGTTTACATTTTTAATTCTGACAGTTCGAAATATACTTCTCGGTCACAATACGCCTAATTTAGGACAAAATTTATATATAATTTTACATATATACTTTCCTTCTTCCATATAAAAAATTTTAAGGTGCAAAATTCTTAAACTATTGCAACATAAAGAAATATCTCACTTGAGGAAGTGCCGTTAATGTTGAGAGAGCTCACGCTGCTGATGTTAAAGCCCAGAGTTTGGCTCAGCACACTAGACCTGTTATCACAAACAGAAAACAGACAAACCCACTTTGAGCAATAAATGAAAATATACAAATATATATATAAATCTAATTTTCCAGACCTCAATACTATCCAAACAGAGCTTGGACAATTCAGTGATACAACGTATTTTGGAAATTAAATGGTAGATAAACCTCTAGTCAATTGCAAGAGCAGCTTTCTTTGAAGAAAGTGCTACTCTCTGCTAGGAAAACCATTGAAATAAAAACTTAGACAGAAGTATGATGACATCTTTGTACCAGTCTGTGTGGACATTGTAGCTCCTGGGGTCCCCGATTACAGTTTGATAGAAGATATCAACCAGAGTTGTTGTGTTCATCACCAGACCCTCAATTATGACCTCTAGGCTGGGCAGGAAAGTGTTACAAAGCTGACCGGACTCTATGTTGAGGCTCTGCATCAGGAGGTGTACAGTCTCTGTATCCTCTAACATACACACCTGTAAGAAATCAGTCACATTATGAAGTGCAATGACGAGTTTGTCTAAATGGTAAATGGCTTGTATTTGTATAGCGCTTTTACTAGTCCCTAAGGACCCCAAAGTGCTTTACACAACCAGTCATCCACCCACACATTCACACACTGGTGATGGCAAGCTACATTGTAGCTACAGCCACCCTGGGGCGCACTGAGAGAGGCGAGGCTGCCGGACACTGGCGCCACCGGGCCCTCTGACCACCACCAGTAGGCAATGGGTGAAGTGTCTTGCCCAAGGACACAACGACCGAGACTGTCCAAGCCGGGGCTCGAACCGGCAACCTTCCGATTACAAGGCAAACTCCCAACTCTTGAGCCGTGATCGCCCCCAAGATTAAAGATTAAACATATGCAAGACAGATCAACTGGTCTCTTGTGGGACTATTTTACTCAGTGGGGAAATTAAAAATTACATATTTTGAGGATTTATAATCAAACCAATAAAAAGAACTTGTTCTTTTTGGACGCAGCATTTCACCTTGTCCATTTCATGCTTTGGAGAGGGAAAGCATAAATGGACCCACATGTAAAAGTTGCATTACCAACTTCTGCATGCGTGTATATTCGGTTGTGAGAAAAAGAACGTATGAAGTACATTCCGGGGTCCTTAATCACCAGAAATGATTAAGCTAGATGGCTAATATGTATTTACATGAAAATGTGTTCATGTCTGTTTAAACCCTTTCATATGATTATTTTCATGTTTGCTTGAAAAAAAAAAACTCCCCTCTGCTTTACTGCAACTTCTGCATACGTGTACATTTCACACTTTGGAGAGGCAAGTGTGAAATGTACACGGTGGACAGGCGTGTCTATTACCCGTTTTGCTGTGATATTCATTTGAGATAGCTTCACTATTAGCCTTAAAAAAACAGGGCTTGTTCAAAGTGTTTCAGTGTTATTTTTGTGGAATACTGATGTCAATGCTGTGGCTACTTATTAAACTCAGCAGTTTAATAAGTTTGCACAGGTCTCTCTGGGAAAGTAGGCTTCAGCTAAATAAAGAATCAAATTAAAAACTATATTTCCATAGGTATATACAGCGCAAGTGAGACTACATGTGTGAGGTCTGCAATAACAAAAGGATATACATTTTAAGTAGTTCTAATTAAATCATCTTTTAGTAAAATATATAAAAACCCACACAGTGTTTTCCATGGAAACACACTGCTTCCACCTCATCTTCGGGATGTAACAGCATGTATAATTATGATTTACCTCATAATTACCTTTTAGTTAGTGTAATTAGGATTCTCAACCAGGTTTTGAATTACAAGCTATCAAATAACCAGGGTTAGCTAATGGAACGTGCAGCAGGAACAAATTTGGCATGCCAAGTTTTCCAAGCAAATAAAAATTATTAATTGGTAGCACACAATGCAACCTATTATATCCAAGTATTTTCCACAATGTAAAAGGAATAAAACCCTGGGAATCTCAAGTATAGTAACAACTTTTTAATCGTGTTACCAATTTCTCATATACGATCTTAATCTCTAAATTATAAGAAAGAACCTAGACACTTGTTTTGCTTTTTGAAGCAGCGAGCATCTGTAATTTTCAGTTGTGAGTTCTTATTTTACATTTTGTTTTAATGATAAATGTGTGCAATCAGAGTAATTAAGTCACAAACCAGGTATCTCAGGAGGTCTAGATTTTCTTTAAACTGTGGGTCTGTTGGGAGGGTCTGGAAAAGCTGACTAGCTGTTTTGATGATCTGCTGCATGAGCATCAGGTTCTCTGTGAACAGTGAGTGAGAGAGAGAAAGCAAGAAAGGGAAGGGGAAAATGAGAGTGAGAGGGATGCTATTAGAGTTTGTAGTCTTAGGGAGTAAGGTCTGTAAGGTGACAGAATAACATGACATCCCACTGGGCTTCATTACAACTTGCACCATTACGGGGCATCGTCATCAGGCAGCAAGCAGCAAATGATGTGCTTAAAGTGAAACCCTGTACTAGACTGATGGGGCCAGAAGGGCCAGCAGTACTAGATGCTGTCGTGCATTAAAACACATCTGACAAGCCCTAAGAAAGGCACCACCTCAGGCAGCAAGATATGATGACAGAATATTTAATTAGTCCAAAATTAGACAATGTTGATGTTTAATCTCAGGCTGCTAAACACCTACAGGCCTTTGCAATTACAACAGTGCACTGTGTGTGAGTGCATCTGTGTGTGTGTGTATGAGTAAATATGAGTAGGGCTGCAGAGAAGTGAAGCTGCTGCTGCTTACAAAGTGATTCTATGCACTAAAAACATTATCACACAAGCACAGATGCAAATTAAAAGGAGGTCATAGATGTCCACTTGTGCAAGTGCGAGGGGAGACGTTTAGCGAGGGCGGACAGGATAAGTGATTGAATTCTACTTTGCTAATGAGATTTAAAAAGGTGCTGAGTGGCTTTCTGCTGGAGAATGGCCATATGGCCTTGGGCTCTTTGGGAGCTCAAGCTAAGCTGGTGTGAAGTCTTATTCCTCATATCTCCAGAATTAATTTTGCAATACTTTAATCATGTATACAATAGCAACAGCATTGGCAAAATATATTCTAGTCTTGCTGTGGTCTCGCAAAAGTTATAAAAGCTGAAGAAAAGGGTGGCATTGCTCTAAATAGCAGATTGTTGCTTATATGTACATACCTTCCCAGCAGGTATGTAAATACAAGCTGAAGCATCAGCGTGAGCGTGACAGCATGGCAACAATTAGACTTAGCATGGATAAAAGGAGATTCACTCTGGAGTCAGAATTGTAAAGTCACTTTAGTTTAACTAATAAATGTGCATTTCTCATCATAATGCTCCTCTTGGACAAAGAAGACTGTAAATGTCCAGACTGGGTCAAAAAGAGCTGAGCCCTTGAGTTACCTTGAGACTCATTGGCTAGTGCTCTGGTGAAACTTTTAATCACAGCGGAGTATGGTAAGGCATCAGGAAGCATATCCACCACATTCTTGAGGAGATCCATTGACGACCTACAGGAAATAGGAAGGACTGTTTGTTAAACAGAGGCTTTTAAAATAGTTGACTATAAGGCAAGCAAACTAAATTGAAAGTTTCTAGAAGCTAGAACAAATATAGATCTCACCATACATAGTGCACAAGATACATTCTTTTTTGTCACACCTTAAGCTGTAATGAAGGACATAAAAATAACACTTACTTTTCAAAGACGTCAGGGAGAGTGAGGAAGGAGAGTACCCCAAGTGCAGCATCAATGGTCTCTTCTCGAGAGGCATTCAAGCCCCACTGCATGCCACTTGTAGCTCCCTTCATCACAACGCTCAAATCGGGATTGGCAAAGAACACATGGGCTGTTTCCATAATTTCTGGTGTTGTAGGAGGGACAGCCAGAGCTTTGAACATGGTTGGGTAGTCAATGTAGAACAGGTCTATGAAGTCATTCATCGGGTCTGTTGTCATCATTAATGAGGTATCACGTCTGCGTCTGACCAAATGTGTGTGGTAACCGCCTGTCATTTCTGAGTCACTCAAATGTTGGACCATTGGATCTGGAACATTACCGGTGCTTACCAACTGCCTAAACATAGCAATGACGTTTCCTACTAAGTCTTCCAGGAGCTCTACAGTTGCTTGCATGTCTGTGTTCATCTTGGCCAGGGCAGACAAGACAGGCCTTACGATGTCATAGGATCTGAACAGAGCCTCACTCAGCAGGTCTAGCCCAGATGCTTCGGTGGAGTGTAACCACATAGACAACTCGGCCACCTTCTCTGCTATCAATTTTGTGTCATTGGATCTCAAAAATTCCTCCAAGACTTGGTAAATCATAGGATCATCACCAAATACCTTAATGTTAATCATCAGTCTGATAACTTCTGTTGTCAAGTCGTAAAGAGATGCAGTTGTGTTCCCTGCCGGGATGGAGAAGATATCATAAGAAGAGATGTTTGCAGAGGAAAGGAAGTGCATTGCTGCTTCTTTGAGGAGCTCCTCGGCTGATGTGCTCTGTTGAAGTAGTTGATAGTTGTCCAGGATGTAGCCTGTAGCGTTCACAAGAGCTTCCATGTAGGGCTGCAAGGCGGGGGCCACATTATGCAATTCATCTGAGAGCATTTTGATGGAAGACAAACTGTAGAATAAAGAAATTGACTGAATGTCAGGTTAAGCAGCACAGTACATCAAACATGGTCTATGTGACTGTGACTCTGTAAGCTGTCTCATGTAAAAAATATAAACATGAGTTCAAAATCTGGAGATTATTGGAAAGCCAAAATACTCATTGAATATAATGAAACGGATTTTTGAATTGGTCTTTTCAATACTATGATTAGATATAACATTCAGATTTAGAAAGAAGACATATTTCCTCTTCATCAGCCTTTTCCCATTTCATCTTTGATGAAAAAGACTGTAGAGTGTTTCCACTGTGATCACTGATCTATGACTTATGTAGTAAGACCTGACTGATTCCCTGCGATATGCAAAATGTGATCCTTATCACCACGCTGGTCTCATTATAGCAGCTGGCATATAAAGGGAAATCAATTTTAAGAGGATGTCTCGGCTAGCTGAATTGTAGTTAAGCCGCTATCTGTGCAAGCCTGCCAGTTTTCAGGCAGGCTTGCATTAAATTAATCAAGTTCAATGCAAATGTGATCACTTCACATCCTTGTGTAATTACGTATGAATCAAATTGGTTTGACTGGAGCATCGTGGATAATGCTGTTATACCAAATGGAGTGGCAAGTTCATGGTGAGTTCATGTATACTATAGGTGAGTCATTTTCTGTGGTTCTTTATAAAAATTAAATTGACTGTGAACAGAATTTAGTGGGAATGTAAAGAACATTTCCACATTCAGATACCATGTTCAGGGGGTTTCTAACGTGGCTGTACGACATTTTGTTATGATTGTATCTTGCGATTGTGATCTACTGAAGGCTTGGATTACTCTTAAAACTATGACACGATTCTCATTCCTCATACTTGCTGTGGTCATAAAAACAGTTTGCTCCTCAAGTAAGTTTTGAAAGTCTAAATGCAGCTAGATGTGATGTCTCATCAACAGTCACTTAGTGATTCGATGGATTGACCATTTTGACCATAAAAAACATTTCCTCTAAAACATAGCAAACCATGGTCACTGCACATAGCAGTGAAATTATCTGACTGTAGCTCACCTGTTTTGCAACTGCATGTCTTGGAGCTGGTTTTGCCAGTAAAGCTGTTCCTCAGGACTCATAGACTGCTCTACCAGCATTGAGAGGTGGTTGGAGAAATTCATGACCAACTGATTTATCACAATTACGTTGTTAATGTTGACTTGGTAGAGTGACTTTACAGTTTCTACAATCCTAGCAGCTGTGTCGCTCACATTGGTTGGTCCCATGATCATCTGCTTTAAAGACAACATAGAGCAGAGAGGGACCATTAGCAATCAACAACTTTCTCCGTGCGTCAACACTGACCCCAAGTGGTAAAACTGTTAATTGTACTTGCAAGTGTGAATGCGGTATATATTTTACTATCAAGTGAAATTAAGTAGTACTTAATTTGACATTTTTACACTTACACTCATGTTCATTTGGGAGTAGAGATTCTGTGCGGAAGCATAGGCCTCCAAAACAGGCTTCAGGCTGATGTGGCACCACACAGCCATGGTGTTAGGGCTTAACCCTGCTGCCTCACTGACTGTCTCCCACACTTTGAGAACTTCACTGCACTCCAAGGTGCCATTAGCCTATAACAAAACAAAAACATGTGTCACGTGTTTCATAAGCACTGAAAAAACCTGTTCAGTTACTAAGACGAAGAAATGAGGAAAAGGTCAGAAGTCTCCCACAGATATTTTCACTTTTAATAGACTGGTACACACCCACAAGCAAGCTGCTCTTTTAAAAAAAATGTATTTACAAAGCAGCAAGTGTTTCTGTCACGTCAAAAGTCTATTACAGGGATTAATGTTAAGGTAGGCTATAATAACAAATCTAACAGTAGCATTTTCAGGAATTAACATGATATGAATACATAAATATGCACTGATGCCAGGAAAGCATTAACAACACACCAATACTTGTTTCTGTACAGTCAATAAGTCAGCAGCAGGTGTGCTTAACATAATCTTGCAATTTTATGGTTTGTAATTTATGTCAATTTGTGAGCTTTTGAGATGTTACCTATGGATAAAGGTATCCTCTCTCCTTGTTAGCTGTTTTCAAGTTACATTAAGTTAAACTACCCTTTTAGCTTATTTTAGTCTACTAATTTAAGTAAGCTTACAGAGCTGCTAGAAATGCTATATCAACATATTAACTCAATAGATATTTAAGTGATATCAGTATATACATACAGCTTTCAAAAGGCAAGTCATTACTGCCACACCAGTTTAAGAGAGCAGCACATTGCAAACAAGCGCAACAGTAGTTGTCCTGCAATGAATCAAGTTATGTGTTTCAAATATCTCTCAGTCAAGGCTGAAAAAACATTTTAAAAAAGACCAATTCTGACACAGGTATCTTGGATTAGGCAAAATATGTTGATATTATCAACTGGCCAGTATATACTATAAGACTTAGAAGTCCAGTTTTGGGGTCATACGCTGACAAGTTGATATTGTGTGTGTTATTTTGTGGTTCAGCAAGACTATATAACGCCTACCTGGCATAAATAACAAAAGAAAAAATATCAAAGCTTATATATAGTCAACAACTCTACCCTGATGTTAGCCATAGCTAATTGTTTTCTGTGTCATCGCATCAGAATCTTGTCTGTCTACATCTGTCTACATCTGACGAAAGTTAAATAACTCAACAAATTCTGATGCAGAGAAGTGGAACAGAGAAGAAGCGAGAGAGAGAAAAAAACCTCACTGCCTCACTGTTTTAACTTCTGTCAAGGATGAAGGAAGGAAGACAGACATTGCTGTGTGCAATTACGCACACACATACACATACAAACATTTCCATAAATGAGATACCGGCAGATGACTAGGGAGACACTTGCACGAATGATACAGCAAGTCTAAAAAGCATTCTTTCAAGAACACTGACCTGCTGAGCCGCCTGCACTGTGCTTTCAATGGCAACCTGAAATTTTTCCAGGACTTCAGAAAAATTGTAATGAGTGTTGTTCAAAGACTGTGCAGCTTCTCTCATCAGGTTCAGGATGGGAATTTGAAGGCTTTGTATCATCACTGAAAAGAAGAAGACAAAATGGCTTGACCCACAAGTTTTGAAAAAACAAAACAAAACAGCAGCAATACTGCACATTAGTAAAAGTGGCAGACATATCAGGAAATGACTATCTCTTACTTGGCATGTGCTGCATTAGTCATAAGTTGTGTCTAAAGAACAAGTAAATAAAAGTAAAGCTGGCACTATATGTTCTTCCTTAACATTCTCACCATTTCCAGCTTGGATGTTCTCCACTAAAGTTCCAACCATTTTTTCAAACTGTGGGATAACAGACATTAAATTGTCCAATAACTCTGTTCCTTCAAGGGTGGACAACAGGGTTCCTAGCATCTGTTCAAGCCTGTAACAAATTAGTAACATATTAGGTATGGTTTAGGGTAATCACAGAACAGAGCGGCAGTCTTTACTGTGAAACAAGTTACAATTACTGTCAAATTATCGTGGGCATCAGGGTAATTTGGGGCTTTTAATGATTTCTTTGAACTGTTACATATATAAACAAGTGCAAATTCAAAGATCAATCTGGAAACCCCCAATACTCAAGGCTGCCATGAACTGGAAACCACAGCAATGCCAGCATCACTATCCACAGTGAAGCCAGATTTATATTGCCATGGACTGACACATCTTGAAATCTGTTGCTGCCCAAATGAAAAAGTCAAATGCCTTCTAAAGAAATGTTTTATGGTCACACAAGCTATTTGGACACCCCAACATTAAATGGGTTTGGAGTAGTAAAAGAAAGGTTTTCTAACCTAAGAAATCTTTATCAGCTTTCAAGCATATTGGTGATAGGATCATGGGGCTGTTTTGCTACTGATACATTAAACAAAACAGATGGAATAATGAAGCAGGAGGACTACCTTCAAAATCTTTGAGTGGATGCTCCAAAAGTAGAATGATGCCAAACAAAAAAAATTGTTTTTGGAATGAATAAAACAGGCTAACGTTAGGCTGCTGCGATCAATTTGAATGAACTCTGCCAATTCTGCCAAGATAGGTGGTTAAATATCCAGCCAGAATTATGACCAGAAGCTTATTGATTGCTACTAAAATTTGGTGGAGGTGCAACTTCCCAAGGCACATTTAACAAAAATATTACTGGGGTTAAATGGACAATAGAAATAAATATATATTTATTCAATCTTGTGCACCCAATTCCTGTTTTTCAAAGTTAATCAAAGATTCTTATCAAAAGGATAAGAATGTACACAGTACAATCGTTACACTCTGGAAAAACAACAGTTCAAAGAAATCATTAAAAGCCATGAAAGTGCCATGAAATCTATGCCCATGATGAGTGTATGTAAACTTTTTTTACAACTGTAAAACAAAATTACTTCCTACACACATCAGGTATGCAATTTAATATCAAACTGCTGTATAACAACAAGCCATTTGGATTGTTACCATTACACTGATAATTACACTTACTTGTTCCATGTGTCTTGGTCTGCATTCCCAGTTAATATGGTCTCCAGGACTGGAACAAGTTGAGTAAAAGCCTCCAGGGATGGAGCAGTCATATGTGAGCCAGTGCCTTCCGCAACCAGTGGCCAAAACATGCTCACAAGTTTGCCCAACTAATAATAAAAAGTGTCAACAATAAGTGTGCAGTCCCGTGAGATGTTTTTATTATTAATAAAATTATTATTAATTAAATGTCATTTTTAAATTGAACACTTTTAGATGTTATGTTTTCAATATATAAATGTACGTTAAACTAATTTTACCAGACACATAATAAAATTAAAACTAAAAGTGCAGACATTTTACCTGCTGAATGATTTGTTGTGCATTGTCTGCTGATGCATTTTCAAAGCCTGCCCAGAGGTTCATGTTACCTGAAATCATTAAAAAAATATGTGCTCACACATCAGGCCTCATTTTCAGTATCTAACATACTAATATGTTAGATACTTATAGTAATCACCCATGTGGAACTGCAAGCAGAACGACCAACTCTTACAACATACATCAGAAGCATTGTGGTACTTTGATCTACTTTTGTTCTTAGGCTTTTTGGCATAAATGCCGGATTGATGAAGTGCACAATATGACCTCCACTCAATCAGATTTCATCAGGATTTAACATGCAGTCCACCTACAGTGGTATTAAGAAGCTGACTTGCCTTGGCCATACTCCAAGATAACCTGAGTGATGTTAATGAGGGCAGAAATGTAGGGCTGGACTGGGGATTGCTGTGACAGGAGGCTCTGCAGTGTCTTCATTTCATTGAAAATTCTTAGGAAACAAAGCAAATCAACATTTCAGATCTTAACAAGTCTTATCAAATGTTCTTTGTGTTCTCTAATGATTGCATAGAATAGACCTGCATGCATGCAATCATTCTGTTAATTTATTTATTTTTATCTCAGAGCATTAATAAGGATTAGAAGTACATGTAAAATCCCTAGTACCTAAAATAACCTTTTTATTTGACAAAAATAAAAATAAAATATAAGAGAGAACTTTTGGACAAGATCTAAACTACAATTAGACCTATAAATTTTCCTTAGAAAAATTAAACATCAGATTTGTTAAATTTCACAGAGAACTGCAATAGATTGAAAGCAGAGTATTACTACAGACTACTTTTGTAGAGTAAAAATAGACTAAAATATCTGTTGCAGCTAAAAAAAAAAAAGAACTTTAATTTGAAGCAAGTTGCAATTTTGGGTGCTGGAAAAGCAAAGTGATACTTACTGCACTTGTTTATTTTTATAGTAAATCAAAAGCATGCTTTTAGTTCATCTAATGCTTTATTACATTTAATACATCATATATTAGTTTTTGTGAGGCATTATTTTAAAGCAATCCCTATTCTTAAAGCTATTTTGAAATGATTCATATTTGTTAAAGAGTACTCATTCGAGCCCCTTCTGTTACAAAATTATGGTAATTGTGTACAGTAAAGTAGGGAAACTCACATCTGATTCAGGCTGTCTTGTCCATTGGCTTCAGAGATGGTCTCAAAATATGTTTTTACAAACTTGAGTGAGCCAAGCATGTATTCTGCAACCATTTCTGGTATAGTTTGTTGGATGATTCTCTCAACTTTCTCCAGAATGACGATGGAGATGTTTTTAGCTGAAGCGAAGCTCATGTTTCGTTGGACAATGAGATTTACTGACTCTTGCACAATTTCCAGAAAATCTTGCTGTGACAGTGGGATAACAGTAATGTTTAGGATCTGTATAACATGTTGCACTACTTCTACAATGGCAGCTATGAAGCTTTCATCCTGTAGGCCTTGTTGCTCTGCCACCATCACAGCTTTGCTTAGAGACTCTGTGATATTGTTTATTATGGAAAGGTAGGCCAGCTGATCATCACTGAGAAAATTTTCCACTGTCTGCAGGATGTATTGGAGATCTGTCACAGGGTTGGCAATGGTGGAGTTTTTCCATTGGATCATACTGCTAAGGAGCAATGCGACATTGGGCTCTGTCATCCACTTCTCAATGAGACCAAGGTACTGCTTAATTTGGAGCGCCGTGGAATGCAGAATGGTTGCATCGAAGTGCTGTTCAGAGCCTTCAGTGTTATTCCATGACTCAAGGTTGACCTCTATTAAGTCCAACAGATGCTGAAGAATCTCAATTGCTGTCTGGCCAATTTCAGTCACAACGGTGCCATCTATTGGGCCCTGGAGGCTGTTTATTAGCAACTGGACCTTGTCACTAACAAACAAAGAGAAATTTGTCTGTGCTAGCTGTAATGCCACTTGCATTTGTGTGATGGAAAAGAAAGGATGAAGGAGCTCTGCGGTTGCACTATCGCTGGTGATGTTTTCCAGCCGTTTCAAGTACCATTCTATAAGCTTCAGATATACTGTCTGGACTTGCACAGGGTCCGTCATTTGGGAGGTGTTTACTGGCTGCATGTCGGCAATCAACTGTATCAGACCCTCTACCACTTGTATTTCATTCATGATCTCTGGAGTGTTTAGGTGGCTCTGGTCTAGGCTCATCTTGATATTAGTTAGGGTGAGATTCAAGCTGTCTACAAGAACCATGTTAGGACCGGAGTTGAAGTTAACTTGGGTGAAGTCATTGATAGTCTTATTGACAATTACAGGGATGAGGGAGAGGATGTCTGTGTTGTTATGGAGAGAAGGTACCTGTGTCAAAAAGCTGCTGAACATATCTATGAGTCCCGTAACACACTTGGTTGTTACCATGATGTCATTCTGGGGTTCAAAACAGCTCTCAACATTTGCAATCCCGATTATATTTGACATGAGTTTATTTATGTTGGAAGCTCCAGCTAGCTCGGCAATAGCATTTAGGTCCTCAATGGTTAGGTTTGTCTGTGTAAGGGCATTCTGGACATCGGACACGGTAACATTTGGTGTATTCATGACCACTTTGATGAATTGGAGGGTCTGCTTGAATGTTTCCAGAGAGGCAGCATCATTTGGTGATAGGAGCAATGAGAAAACCAAGGAAGCTATGTTTTCATATTCTTTATCCCCCAAACCAAATGGACCAATTTTGATGGTGACAGTCCCATTGGCTGTGAGCATCATGTCTAATATCTGATCCAGAAATTTAGAGATTTCTGAAAATCCAGCCAGACAGTCCTCGCCTGCTGCGCATTTGGTTATATTACTCTGCAGAGCCTTGAAATCCTGAAGAAACTGAGCAGCATCACTTTGGATTTCCTTTGGCAGGAATGCTACAAATTTCTGGATAACGATGTCCTGGGCAGCATCTGGTCCAGCCTGAGTGAGGTTCTGCAGGCTCTCAGGTGTGAGGAGGTTGAGAAAGTCCATGGAAAGCAAGTGGAGGTCAGTGACTTGAGCCGTGCTGTACTGGCCATTTGGTAACATGACATGTTCAATTTTTCGTAGCCTATAGAGGGAAACCACAAACTCTTGAATCTGACGGACGTACCCAAGAATGATCTCAGTTGGGTCACCATTTGGAGAGTCCATCACTGTCTTGAACAGCTCCACAGCACTGATGATGGCTTTTACAAAACCCACTGAGGTCTGGTTGGTGAAAGGCTCAATTGCTTTTATGAGACTGTCCACTTCATCAGAATGGAAGTAATCAGAATAGGTAAGCAGAGTGTGTCCCATGATGTTTGGGAGATACAATGTGAGGTTACCCTCCAAAGAGAGGAACTCCCTTATCAGCTTTTCCAGTTCAGGCAATGTTGGGTCTGTTTCATTGAAGGTAAAAATATGCTGGTTTAACCTGCCAAGTTTGGAGGCTACAGCAAGGATTGTGGAGGCATTAAGCGGAGACTCTTGGCTGAGCAGAGGAACAAGTGATGACAAACCCGTGGACTCTAACAGGGCATGAATGTTTAGAGTCATGGTAGCTGGGTTAGTGATGTTTTGATTGGGAAGCTTGGAGATTGTACTGAGGAATTCATCCAGGTTATACATCAGATTAATCAGGTAATTAGAGAGGGCATCACCTCCTTTGATTTCCTGTTTCAAATATACAGCTGTCTCATTTGTATAGATTTCACCATACACATGTTGCAGTAGATTCACAGATCCTTTGAGCCAGCTACAGAGAAACAGAAGAGTAAAACAGAACATGCCAACTTTATAAAGTCCTGAAAGCAATGCATGTGTAACATTAAAAATAACAGAGAGAATTGAGCGTTTCTATTTAACTGTAATACGAAATGTTGTTGTCACTACAAAAAACATGGTAATCAAACTAAAGTGCTGACAAACATGTTATGCTAGCACGCATTAAGAAAACATTTTTTGTAGGCTACTAGTTACAAAAAGGCAGTGCGACAGCAATTCCTGTTGGCTTGTTAAACAGGCAGCTCACTGTAGCTACTTATTTAACAAACAGAACAGAACAGCGTAAATCTCCTTATCTACACTGATTATTATGTTTTTAAAAAGCAGAAGACATGCTTCAATTCTAAAGCATAAAATTTCCATGTATACTTCAATCAGAACTAAAAAATCTTTGTCACTTACTTCACAAGGGCATCACTTGGTGACATCAGAGCCTGAGTCATTGCTTGAACAAAGTGTGGCCAGTTGAAACCAGTGTCACAATGAAGGGCTAAGTTCTTGTTCAAAGAACCTACAAAGCAACACATGCTAGGAATTAGCTGCATTGACTGGAACAAACCGGATTAACAGGTTTTTACACGTATACTAAATAAATATATTTTGTAACTGAGCTCCTTTGATTTGTAGAATTATAATAAAATACAACTTTAATCCTTTCTTTTGTTGAACGCAGTTTAGTAGTCACATATTGTCTAAAAATATGTCTGTGAAGGTTCTCAGTCATCCAGGTCATCATAGTCAAAGGAGCTTGCAAAGAAAAGCGTCTGGACTTCTTTAAGTTGCTTGAAGACGTTTCGACTCTCATCCGAGAAGCTTCTTCAGTTCGAACTGAAGAAGCTTCTCGGATGAGAGTCGAAACATCTTCAAGCAACTTAAAGAAGTCCAGACGCTTTTCTTTGCAAGCTCCTTTGATTGTCTAAAAATATTTAGATATATTTGTATGATATTTGTATATTTGTATATTGTTAGTTTTCAGTTCAGTTCAGTTCAGTTCAGCTCAGTTCAGAGAAGAGAAGAGAAGAGAAGAGAAGAGAAGAGAAGAGAAGAGAAGAGAAGAGAAGAGGAACTCACAGTTTGCTGGCTGAGTGGTGACATCAGGGTGGTAGTTCAAAATCCAGTAAGCAATGTGGAAGTAGTCCTTTACCGGTGGCCACTGATCACTATTTTCAATTCTTTCACCAAGACTGATCATAAACCACACAAGACTATAAGCAAAGAAAAATCACAACATGTCTGAGTCAGTAAAGTAATAACACACACCTTGTAAAGCATTGTGCACATTATCTGAAATCTGTTTTCTTCTTACATTTACTAAAGTGGGAAATCTGCACAGTCTTATCAAACTTAAATCTAGTTACCAAAAGAACCCCCGTATGTTAGGCCTGTTTCTTATGTGCTAAGTTTGTTATGCTATGTTGTTATCCAAGTAGAAAATGAACACTTTGTCAAGACCTGTTTTGAAGAGCTCCAGAAACAAACTGGGTGTTGTTGTCGGGTATCCAGTTCATCCAGTATTCTTCATCCAGCTTTTCTGTCATTTCGGTCAAAATCTCAGCAAACTCCAAGCTCTCCTCATACAGCTCGTGCCACTCAGACAGAATCATGGGAAGTGTTATGTTGAAATCTGCTTCGCCTGTTAGGATGGAGTACAGATCTTGTCCCTGGGGATTATAATATGAACGATATAAGAAATTGTTTCTTTAAACAGTTAAAGCAAAATAAATTAATAAATCCTTAAAAAAACATATTTATACTTTTTAATTTATAGGATTAAGCCTTCCTTGTTAAGAATCTGTTGCTTTTCACTTGAGTAAGTTTATTTTTTATAATGTAGTAAAAAATTATTACATAATATAGCATTTTTTTAGACCACAGGTTGCACATAAAATATATTTTTACCTTTTTAATCAAGTCCTCCCAGTCCATCAGCAAAGCTTGTTGCAGATTCCCGTTGTTGGGGCAGATCAGTGCTGTCCATACTTCAGTTTTTATGCTATTGATGGATAACAGCCAGTCCAAGGAAGCCAGAACTTCTTCACATTTTACATCCTCAGTTGACATCACCTGGTAAAACAGAACAACACATCATCTGATTTACTGCGGAAGCCTTGAGGGAGATACTTAATGTATGAAGTGACAATGAAAAGCTCAACTGACAGCGGAGATCACATGTGTAAGATGCCAGATTTTGACACAGAACCTGTTCACAGGCTAAAAGTTAAGGTCAGTCAACATAAATCCTACATACCTTCATAACTACTTCCATCACACTGTTGAGGACACGGTCCATCAAAGCGCGTGACTCGGACTGGTTTGTCAGCAACGTATGATAAATCATTTGGAGGTCATTAGCATCTTCCAGGGCATTTTCTAGAATGTCTGCAAAGACAGAAACAAACCAAACTCAACTCAGTGAGAAAATTGGTTTTTGGATTAGGCCATAAAATCAGTAACTTTTCCTAGTTTAGACACTTTGTTAAGTTACAAAAGACACACATATCACTTCAGTACAAGTGTTGTTTTGTCCAGTTTTGCTTTTTTTGTTGTTTTGTGTGTGTGTGTACTTTCCCGCAGGCTAACTAATCTAATTGGGTTCAACATTTCATCTTTCATCAGTCCCATGAGAAAGGGTGTGAACTTTTTCCATTCATGTCTTTGGTATGTATTGTGTAACACAACTGATGATAAAACAAAATGTCCGCTGAGTGCACAAGCTTCTCTATTTCTCAAATGCCGCTCTCTTTTTAAACCTGACATTCTTACAGCCCATGTCTTTTATTTTTATTTTAGTTTATGTTTCCCTGTTGGATGTATAAGAATCACCAATAATGATTGGAAAGCCATTTTAATAGTGCTGGAAATAAAAGTGAAACATTCACCGTAACGTTAATTTTCAAGTAAATGCTCTCACAGGTGAGACCTCACTATGGACATGATGCTTTGTTGTCATACCTTTTAGCATGTCAATGGTCTCTGACGCTAGCTTCATGGACTGATAACCAGTTCTGAGGATGTCCTGGACAACCGTATTCACCTCAGGCACATTTTGTACAAGCTCCAATGCTGCCTGACCGATGTTCAGAAACCTAACAAAGCAAATGATAAGACTCAGCTTAAAGCACAAGACATCAAAATTACAAGAATCACAGGAGAACTAGCAGAACAAATAAGTAATCCGAAAGTTTTATCAGCTTCAGATCAAAGGTAAGAAGAACAGTCATTTTAGCTTCAATTGATTTTCTACTAGTATTATTTAAATCGGAGAAAACACTGTACTCACAGCTCTTCCTCAGCGTTTTGTGGTTCTGTATCTGAGCTGCGCCTGTTTCTTGTGATGTTGGAGGCTTCAGATTCTCCTGAAGAGAAATATCCAGTCAGATTGTAGACCAGTCCTCTGGCAAAGAGCACGTCATGTTTAGCAACCTCCTTAATCCAGGCCAGGAAAACCTGGGAACGAAACATGAATCTCATCAAAACATCAATATTGTAAAGCCACTGCCAACTGAATACCGTTGAGGTTTCTGTGCAGGTGTGGACTGGAAGATGTGGCTGCTTCTTACTATCACGAAAGCATTTCGAATGTCATCAAATAATTATTTGGCATGCTCTTAATCGTAAGTCGCATTGGGAAAGCAAGTTAGGAGCATATGGAACAATTTTAAAAAACAATCAAAACAATGGAAAAGGAATTAAAAGAAAATTTTATTTCTTATATATGTGATTCTCTCTGTTAATGCTAATAACATTAGCCTACCTGTCTTGCCACCTTTTCTGTGCTGATCATGCTTAGAACCTTGTCCACAATTCCTGAGCTGCATGCTGTTGCTGACCACAAGATGTTGCTGCTGTTATCACACAGATAAGAACGCACCAGATCTTTGTCCAACATCAGGCCGAAAGCCTACAATTTTAATGGAGAGATGATAGTGTTAACCAAAAAAGTAAATATATATGTTAGCTTTAAGTGGGTTCTTTAACAGGAATATGCTTTAGACAATTTTAACTTAGCTAATGTTAGGCAGTATCCTTAATAGTTGCATATTCTGTATATAGTATGGTCTGATAGAGAGTAATATCGCTTTAAGGAGCAAAAACAAATACAGTCACTATATTACTTATCAAAATGTTTATTTGCTCTACATGCAAATTTTATGTCTCTGTTTTCCCTCATTTGAATCTTGTTTTCAAATTCCCATTGTGAAATTCAGTTTCCAGGAAATGTTTTGTGAGCACTTTGGAATAACCAGACTTTCAGCTAAAAATAAAGCCAGAAATTCAAATTACTAAGAGAAAAACAGTTGTACTTCATATGTGTTTGTAAAAGTGAGTGGACAACTACTCCCTGCAAGCTTCTTAACTGTGTTAAAATATTTTGTTGTTGGTTTAAATATGTGGTTTGAATAAATGACTTTCCTGAACTTGGATTTGTACCATTGCTCTGACATTCTCACGTAAAATCTCTTCATATGAGTTACCACTGTTCAGTAAAGACAAGAAAGTAAAAGTTTAACAGGATGTGTCTGTGTAAATGTGTAAATGAATCGTACACAACCCTCACAACCCTCTTTGTGGAACTGTTGTTGTTGCATAAATGACTTCCTTATTAGAATATTAGAATATTAGAAATTCCTAAGACCAGCTTAATGACCCTGAAGAAAGAGATGATGACTTTTTTTAACCTTATAACTAGAAATATTTAATGTGCAATGTATTGAAAGGCACATGTAGAACTCTTTTGCTATTACCTTTTTTCACATGAAAGGAACTGCCTTCTGTGGCATTGCTATTTCTTTGCATAGTACTGTTTACTGAACTGTTGCGTGATAATGCATACCTTATCCAGTGGTATCTCATAATCCAAAACATTTTCTACGAGGAATTTCACCGTTGTTCCTAGTGAGTCATTTGTGACCAGTTTTCCAAGGGGAATGGTGACATCTATGAAGAATTCAAGCACATTGTCAGATATTAGCAGACATGGGTGATACATAGAGTATTTACAGTAAAGCTAATGGTCCATAGTTACTTTTGCCAGGCCAATGATTGATATAGGTGATCACTCTGATGGCTTCAGCAAGAAATGAATCATACTTGGAGAGCGGGCCACTGGTCTCAGGGAAATCTTCCTCCATGGTATATGCATCACTAAAGAGACAATTTCAGAAGCATTAAATCTTCAAGTCCAAAATATAGTATGGACTGGAAATATAGTTTAAAAAAGTGAAAGGCAATATCAAGAGTACTTCTAAGCTGAATTCACCAGTTTTCAAGCTTTTATTGACCACTAATAGGTACTGATATGTTATTTTTACTAAATATGGTTTGATTTTGCCATTCCATTCTTTAAAAAAATCTGACATACTACGTTAACCCCTTACTTCCGCTACCTTCATTTATTTTTTAAAAACTGTTTCATCACTGAAAATACTTTACCCCTGTAGGTGCTTGAGTATGTCTTCCAGTGTTCTCAGCATTTGGTCAACAGAACCATCTGAAAAGAGCTGAGGAAGAGCTAGAAGACGGTCCCATAGCAAGCTGTCATTTTGCAGCTGATTGAGGAATGCCACTGTCACCCATGCCACCTCCATCAATTCCTCTGGTTGGGTCAGCATCCATTCTTCCAGTATCTGACAATCAGACAGAGAAAGTATCTAAGCCTCCTAAAGCAAGATTCAATTACAAAAAATACTAAACACAAAACAAATAGAAAAGAATACATTTGGTTAGTGTCATTGCAGTGTGCTGACTAAAGTCGACCTAACATACATGGGCCTATATTTCACAAAATGTATAGGATCAAGTGCAAACACAAAAATATACCTGATTGACTGTATAGAGTGAGACTTCGAACACTGTGTTATTGGTCTTGCAGAAAGTGAACACAGCATTGGTGAAAACATCTAGCGAGCTTTCGTTCAGCATGGGCAGAGTCACAGTGCAAATGGCCCTCTTTAACAGGTTGGCTGACTCAAGCATGTTATCCAGATTCTCCTGCAAGAAATGCAGTTTAGGTGAATGCATGTTGTTGTTATTATTACTAGCAAATATACAACTGGTCTGCTAACACAACAATATTAGAAATTGTAAATGCAATATCTCCAAATTTAGTCAGTAACAGCAGCATGGTTGTAGGGGAAACTGAATATTTTTGACACATAAATTTATCTATCTATCTAGTTATCTTTCAAATCTTGGACTGGGTTTAGTAACAACATAAATAAGTATAAGTGTGCTTAGTAAATAAATGTAGTACATGTTTTGTAGCCATTGCTGCAATGCAACCTTGAGGTTTGACTATGATCTACAGGACCTACAGGATCATTTTCAAACTTGACTGAAGATGCTATCAATCAGCTCTTAATACAAACTGTACTAGTACTGAGAACCCTTGTATCTTCTTTTATTTCTCCACAATACCCACCTGATCTTTGGTACTGTTGAAGAAAGTCGTTACAGGAGCATTTTTAGGACTTCCATGGTGAGACGTGCCTTTAAAAAGCAAAAAGATATTGTGAAAAACTGCAGGACTTTGATAAATACTAGATAACCATTTAAATCAAAGTGATTATGTTAGTTGAGCAACGTACCCAAATTGTCCAGCAGTTTAAACAGTTCTGCATGATCCTTGGTGAAGTCGTTGGGGAGAAGGTTAAGAAAATCCCCCACTTGACCAAGACTCTCCAGTGGAGAACTCTCTGTCACAGACCTGTGGTACAGGTATAACAGGGCAGGTGAGGTAGTAAATACATTCTATTAGATGCATTTAGGACCCTTTTAGTGCTAAAGGTTTCATCTTTCTGTCTTAAATTAAAAATACCTTTTGTTTCTGTGTTTAAGGCGCTTGATTTTGACCATGCATTACAGTAATCATATTTATAATACTGCAATTCACTGAAATAGAACCTAACTCTACAATACTTTGGTTCATTGAATGAAGCTTAACTCGATGACACTTTGATTCCCTGAAAAGAAACCTAACCGAACAATATTCTTGTTCCCTGAAATGAAGCCTAAGTAAAATGTACTGGTAGATAAGAGGTAGACAAACAGGTTCTTCTAGTAGCCATTGACATTCCAGTGCAGGGAATTTAAATCAAAGACGCTTCCAGATAATGGCATTTGTTAGCACGTGTAATGTGATAGGTAAGGGTTAAGATCCTTCCCTTCCTCCACAGGGAAAAGTCTGTTGTTGCCAAATTTTCATCATCACACACTGACTAATCATGTCACGTCATGCTGTGATCCTAAGGTGCGTCCCTCCTCTGAGACACAGGGACCATGTGATTTAAAGTCAGCAGAGTTCAAAATGTAGTTTTAAACAATAATATATGAAGGGTTATTGACTTAAATCATAGTTGCAGTAAATATGCAATTTGTAAATATTTTTTAACACTTAGATTGCAGATTATATACATAGACTGTATATACACTGAGTATACTGATGAAGAAGGTACCTTGCTTTCCTCGACTTTGATGTTGTTGGTTCTACCAGGCGAGATGTGTTATGGCAACTGCTATCTGTGTTGCACATGAGGGTCTGGAGGAAAGGAAATAAGCCTGTGCTGGGGAGGTTTCGGGGACCCACATAACCTAGAGGAGATATGATAAAGGTTTTGCTGTAGTGATGACACTGGAAAATGTCATATTCATTAAGAATTGTTTCGAGGTACGTAATTGCATGCATTTGGCAAATGCAGATAGTTCAGAAGCCTTAAAAATGACATCAATTCAAGGTAATAATGTGAATGACAATAGGATATCTGATACTGAGAAACAGTTTTACAAACACTCTGTCTAAGAAGTTCCTGGAATAGTTAGAAGCATCTACAGCGTTACTGTACGTGGGTTTCATGACCGGTGCGCAACCTCTGCCTTCTTTGTTAGAAAACAATCTGAGCTATTGTATAGGACAAAAAAGAGAGATCCAAAGATTAACTCAGAATGACCTGTGTTTAATCAGGTAATTTTTGATTGATTGCCATGACATGCAAGTTTTGAAAGCTAGAACATACTGCATAGGTGCATTTTTCCTTCAGAACTAAAAGATATCCCGTATAGTCACACCGCTAGTTCTATAGGAACAATATAACATATGGAGCAACTTTACTTAAAAAATATGAAACATGTAGCAGTTAAAACTAAAAATGAGAACTGCTTTGCTGTCTCCAAAAACGTTTATACACCAGTCAGATTTTGGTGCATTCTGACTCTGTGTCTCTTTCAACCAGGTATAAAATAAAATTCCCACTAAACGGTATCTCAGGGGCAAGAAGAGGTCCTATTGGTTTGACTGTTTTGCTAAAATGTTTGCCACACTGGGTTATTAAAGTTCAAGTGAATTCACATATCTTTCAAATCCAATCTGCCAATCAAGCCTGAACCACCAAATGTGACAGGATCAACTAGTCATCTAAAAGCGTTGTTTCCCATGGTGAACATTACCATGAGAAAGAAGGTTATTCCTATGGTTTTTTAAGGATTTTATTGAAATTTAGATATACCATTTCTTAATGTTGCTGTGATTACATGTGGGGTTTTTTTTAGGCTGAAAGCTGTTTGAGATCCTGGCTCTCTGTTAACCATTAACCTTGTTATTTAAAAAAGGCTGTAGGTGGCAAAACAAAGGTATCTCAAAAGCCTCTCCTTTTAAAGTTTCACACAAATCTAAAGCAGAGTAAATGTGATGTCAGTAGGCATTAAATGATAAAGCAGAACAAACACCATGTCAATAGTGATGGGATAGGCTCAAATCTGAAGGACCATTGATGTTTGCATTTAGCTGTCCGTTTGTTTACTTTGGTTGCAAAACTAGAATGTCTCCAAGTATTTACCTGCTGACCTTTAAGATGACAAACAAAAGAATGCGGTCCAATCGAGTTAATATTGTGTCATTACTTACATAACTATCAGAAAGGTACGTTTCAAGAGTACCCTTTAAAACTAATAAAAGTTAAATTAAAAAAAACCAACAAAAACAAAACACCAGTAATGCAAAATGTAAGTTAACTCATTCACTGCCATTGACGTCTATAGCCGTCAATTGCAGTGTATGAGTCAATGGGTTTAACTCATTCACTGCCAATGGCTGGCAGTGAATGAGTTAATATTTCCAAACAAAGCTTCTACTCATTAAAAAATATTTTTGATTGTTGTAAGGGACGCTTACAGTGGAATAGGCAGGCTGTGCATTTTCAATATGAGGTTAAAAAAAAAGGCTTCATTTTGTTTGCAGAATTAGCAGCAATTGATTTTTTTTACACTTACATGTTTCCCTCACAACAGTAGGGAACTGGTGGCGGGTCACAGCAAGGATGATGAAGATGATCAAAGGCCAGGCGATCAGAGTCAGGGACCATACCTGAAAAAACACAACATATTTTAAAGCTTTGTAATAATATTCATTTCAGGGATGTGCAGAATGCCATTTTTTCATTCTTAGGTAATTAACTAGATATTTTGGACTCTTTGAATCTCACTCACTGGCCGTCTAATTACAGCCAGTCCATTCTTCCAGAGAAGAAGCTGAAGTTGGCGAAAGAAGGCCATCACTGGTGGAAGAGGCTAAAATAAGGGAAAAAAAAGGAAACAAAGTTAAAAATGATATTTTTCATTCCATTAAATTATGAGATATAGAGATATACTGGGATTCCATGATCCCAGTATATCTCTATCTATCTATCTTAAATATATATATATATATATATATAAAGTGAGAGAGAGAGAGAGAGTGACAAAATTCACATTGACATTTTAGGATAGGTGCGAAAAAAAGCTACTATATAACTTGGTGAGAGTGTATTCATTAAGTAGCTCACATATACGTTACTTAAATCATATGACAGATTTTTTTTTTCTTCTTTTCTACAAGTCTCATCAATTGTAGCTAACGTCTATAGCGCAAACTTGCGGAAATAAACGGTAGGTTTAAACTAATAATAAATAACAGCAATGTAAATTACATCAATGTTGTCGCTCAGTTTAGCTCATTTAAGATAGGCACTCAAAAAAATAGTCCACTGCGCACTCACCTCGCAGCCGCTTTCCTTTTAATAGCTCAAATTATTTGTTATGTCAGTGTCGCTCGCAGATTTGCCAGGGAGGGCATGGCTCCTAGCAGGAAGCCCTTTCCATCAGTTGTTCACCGGAGTAAGACAGAAGAAGACCACGCTCAAACGTAGGAAAAAAAACACTCTCTGAATGCCACCGCGGTTAGTGTAAAAGCAACAACAATACCGACAACCTCAACCTCTCTGTCGCTTGTCTTGTGCTTGCGTGTATGAAAAGGAAAATCTGGAATGAAAAAGGGCGTGTTCTCCTGTTGCACCTGTCTGCCCACAACAACAAAAATGGGCCGCATCTCTTAGAACAAGAAATCGCATACACTGGTACAAGAAAGGGCGTTATTTGAGGACGCTTTATGTGCCTATCTTACTACAATATTTAAGTAGATTCTAGTTACCTCAGATAATCACAGCTGATAGATTTAGAGAAAAACCAGAGCTGCTTAGAGAAGCATATGACGGAATTAGAACTGGTATTTTTTCTTTTTAATGTTTCTGTATTTTGCCCTAAATGATAAATAGAAAACCTAAATTTAAAGGTTGCATTGACCTTAAATGCCTTCTTTTCGTTTCTATAACCAGTCAAAGTTAAACCACTTACTAAATCTACAAGGTATGAAATTACACACCTAATTATCTAGTGTTGTCAAGGAGCTATTGTATAAGTCTCCAGAGAGAACAGTCACAATGATATGTGTGAGGGATCCATTGGGAAAAGTTAGCACTCACACACAATACTATTTCCACATAATGTTGAGAGGGAATACGATCCGTCCAATTAAATGATATCGAATCACCAATTGTAATAAATTACATATGAATAAAAATTATCTTACACATTCATATTTCACTTGTGTTCTTGTATTTTCAAAAAGAATAATATGACTGAAGCTTTCTTTCAAATGTACAAACATCCTGTACAGACCTTGTGAGAAAAATAAATGTTGACATTGACATTGTTGCATTATGGTGAATTCTCCAAAAGTTGATTCTGTTCATCTGGACGTAACGTTTTCAGTGGGAGAAACGTTTCGTCACTCATCCAAGTGACTTCTTCAATCTCAGCTGACTGCAGGTTTCCCCAGTCTTATAAACTTACAAACATATAGTGTACGCTGTTAAGTGCCAGTATTGCCAGGATTTATACATCAGGGAAATCAAACAACATCTGGCAAAGCCGATGGCACAACACAGAAGAGCTACCTCGTCAGGCCAGGACTCTGCAGTCCTTTTACACCTACAGGCCAGTGGACACTCTTTCAATGATGAGGATGTACACATCCTGGACAGGGAGGGATGCTGGTTTGAGCGCGGAGTCAAGGAGGCCATTTACGTGAAAAGGGAAAGACCATCTCTGAATTGAGGAGGGGGCCTAAGGGTGCATCTTTCGGCATCGTACAATGCTGTGATTGCAGCCATTCCCCAACTCTTTGTGAATGGTACTCATGGCCATTGACCATGACTATTCTATTCTATGATGAAGGAAGTGGGATGAGATGAGTGACGAAACGTTTCTCCCTCTGAAAACGCTACGTCCAGATGAACAGAATCAACTTTTGGAGATTTTCTTACCTGGATGATTGAGCATGCATCAAGAAGATTATGGTGCATTATCTTTAACTCAGAGTATGAGCGGAAATTTACTGTCACCCAGTCTTTCTTTTATGGTACCAACATTTGTTATCTCAGCCTGATTGTTTGATAAAAACAACAACTGCGAAACAATGGACAGCAGGAATAGGGTTGGGCCATTTCACCTATGCCCAGCAAGGCCATAGGTGACATATGACTAGCAATATTGGTTTCTGATCTTGCAGTGTGCTGGAAAAAAATGTCAGCTGTTTTATGCAGTGTACTGTCTTACCGCAGGAAGCTTATTCGACTAGCTACTGGAATCCAGTGATGTATAATACACTCTTCTTTTTGACTTTGCTCTATATAAAGTTAGTTTTCATGACAATGTTGTGTGAAAGTCATGAGCAAGCCATTATTTTATATTTTTCCTTCAAGGACACAGACTTTATTGTAATAAAGTCTGGAACAATAGTTCTTCAGTCATTTTAAAGATCTTTCAAAGGTTTTCTTTGGATATTGGCTGCTTTGTCTCTTGTTTTCAGTCCAGTTTTTGTACCTGACCGTTTTCAGAGGAATGTCTTTTGTTTAAGTCACTTAACACTGACCTATTAGATCGGGAGAGAAGTACGACTGTAAGAGTCTTGACTTTCAATCTCAACAGAATGGTATAATAAGGGTTTTTTTGCTTTATAAACTAAATGTTTACACATATTTCAAAAAGACAATACATCTTTTTTTTCATTTTCCCAAAAAGTGAGGGGTGGCAACACTTTTTGTTTCTTTGAAACAACAGAACAATTACAGAAAAAAATCAATTTGTAGGTAATTCGGTAAACTAGCTTGATTAAACATCTCCATTTACATATGTACTGGGGAAACTTAATTATAGTTGAAGAGAATTGGAATTATGTGGTGGTATTAATCAGATTCTGAAATAACAAAATATTTTATTTTAGTAGGTTTCTGGCAGGGTGGAAAGTAATAGGTAAAAGTGCCTTAAAAAACATGCAAGTCTTTTGTACAGTACCAGTTTGATGGCAAGTTATGTGTGACTTCTTTGTGTTATGCCAATACCGCTCCCTGTAGTACTTTAAATTAGGATTGCAATGTGTATGCTTGGAAACAGTTTGCGGTTTAAAAATCAGGCTGGAAAAATTAGGCATTGTAATGTCTTCATCATGGTGGTATTTACAAAGTAAAATGCTTGATTTCTGTTTTCTAATTTCCTACCGTTCCAATACTGACAATATTATGAAAGGGCAGATACTGTATAAAAAAAGTGAAACGTATTTGTGTTTCTAAAATCATAATTGATTGTGCTTCTTGATAAGACACTTCACAAAAGCAAGTTTTCTTAATCTAATTCACAGTATAACCTTTGATTACCAATTTGTAGAAAAAAGACAACAAAAAACTCCCCTCAAAAACCCCACTGGATTTAAAATGAGAATACACCGTCTAATACTCTTTGTTCCATTACAAGACAATCTGTTCACCATTGCCATGAATACAAATAAAAATGAAAAATACAGTTAAAAAACAAAACAAAAAATAGCACGTATACAATCTAAAAAACTAAAATGTAAGCAGCTTTATTTTTTGAAAATTTAATTAATACTGTTTACATGTTTGGCAGTCCTCTCTTTGCCTATTTAGCATAAAGTCCAAAAGAGCGGTCTTTTCAAACCTGGCAGCACAACACTGAAACCATGAAAAGTAAATAAAAATGAACAACAAAATTATTAAAATATCTTGAAGATTCCAAACACTGCATTTGGCCTTTGTATAACCAAACTCTTAATGGTCACATCAATAAACAATTTTCCAGTGCGTGGGCTGTTCACATTCTTTCTCAGTGTCCCCACAGAAACGGTTGTATGTAGTTTTGGGGTCAAAGCCCAGAATTTCCCTCTCTTCGTGGATCCGGAAAGAGAAAGTGGAAACCGATGTTCCTATAAAAAATCTGGAAAGACACGTAGAAAAATATAAATTCAAAGAAAGATGGTGTCCATGAAAACTACGCAATGCGGTGAGAACAGCATGAGTCACTGTGAGTAGTTTTTCAAGTTGAAATATTTTCCATGGGCAGGAACAAGTGATAAAGCTATCGAAATATCTAAGCTATTTTCTGTTGGGCATAGGTTAAAGAACTAGTATTTCCACAATAATCAAACAAACATTTTTAAACTGACGCACATTAATGTGCCTTTATGTCTAATTTAAAGGGAAAAAAGTTTGGGATATTTTTACATTTAGCTTAAATTAGTTTACTGGCAAAATCATTAAGAACAGCCGTACACAACAATAATGGGAACTTTGAACTACACAACACCTTTACCATAAGTTACAAGCTAATGTGCATTACATTCAAGGATAAAGGTGTTTGGCCACTATGTGACAGCATTTACCTTTTAGTATAGGTAATGGCTGAATGACATTTCCCCCTTGAAACTTACCATTAGCTGTATGTGCTTGCTGCTGAGGCTGCTCGGTTTAGAAAGACATGCAACACCACAAATTTGAAAACTCAAAATGTATCATCTATTTATATTTTCTCACTCAATACTCCTCTACAGAGGTAAAAATAACACTACCGTAATGTTATATTAATGTTAAAAATTGTAATGACTGGAATGACAAATTAACCAATTTTCATGTCATATATGTGTAATTTTATATTTTTTGAAATAAATAACCTGCCTTATTACTACTATCACAAATGTTATCAAATAATGCATTAAATACTGAATGTATTAAAACCGTGAAACTAAATATACCTTGCATGGGCACATATCCACTGGTCAATTATGGCAACTCCTCCATCTTTAAAGAGTTCAAGGTCCTCTGTGGATGGCTCAAAGCGCACCATGTCTGGCAACAACTTTTTCAGCTCCTTTATTTCTGCAAATTTTACAGATTAACAAGTATAATAAAATCATATAAGTATACTATCTATTAGATAAACTACTACTAAATGTTCGCACTGTTCTTTAAATATTTATTGAAAACTCACAGAAATACTCAGAAATTTAAACCACAGAGTATTACTGGACAATATTACAATATATATATATATTTTTATACATTTTGTAAATCAAGTTACCACACAGGGTCCCTTGTCCGACAAAGAGTTAAAGGAATTATTAGCAGATTGTATATTATTATAAGTATTAGCTAGAAAATAGTGTTCTAAAACTTGACTTAATATGCAAATCACTGAAGCTTCAATGCATTACAAGTATAATTTCTCTATCTTTAAAAATGTGTGTGTGTCACTACCTTCATCATCTGCATCTGTCGCAACAAAAACTTTATCAAGTTTATGTTTTTTCATCAAGCTGCGTATTTTTTTGACAGCTCCCTTAAGGCTCGGCACATCTTCTCTGTGACCCCAGATAAAGTCTTTCCGGCGCAGGTGGACGCCCAGATATGGACCACCTTTAGCTGAGCCAGGCTTGGCCTGAGGAGTGATCAAAAATAGCACATCACTTCTTAAAATGCTGCTCAACATGGAAAATGGTCACACCCATAACTAGTACAATCCCATAAATATACTATTATAAGACACTGTCAAACCTTCATACGAGTCCAGTCCTCGCTGTATGGCGTATGGTCTGTTTCATCTGTAGAGTTTAGATGTCTTGATCTAAAGTTATCCCCTATGAGACGCAGGTGCTTTGCAAAAACCATGCTGCGTCGTGTCTAGAATAGACACAGACCACAGTTTACAGACAGCAAAGTTTCCCAGAATCCCATTGTTTTTGAAAATGCAAAAGATACATAATGTAACTTATTATCAGTAACAATACAGTGATGCCACAGTAATGCTACAGTATACTACACATAGAAAAAGTCTAGGAAGAATAACACTGCCTAAGATGACCTAACCTGACCTGAAACATAAGATGTGATGTATCACGAACTGAAAATTCTATAGTTCTTGACTTACATTCCAGTAGTCCTTCCCAGCATAGTGATCATGAAGGAGTGTCTCTGCTCGGTCGAGCATAACAGATCTGCAAAAACAACAGCATGCAAACAAGATTACCACTGCAGGTGTCATAAAATCTGACAGAGCTATGAGTAATGGCAGAGCTGAATAATAATGAAGTGAGATCATCTTTCAGACATGTTCCAAAAAAAGAATCAAACACAATTTTTTAAAATGATGATCATATGATCAGCTTTATGTTGAGACAATGTCACCCTGTTATTATGCATACTTTTTTATATTAACTTGTATTCTGAATTACACACCAGGAATAGAAATGTCTAATTGTAATGCCTATACTGAAATGGTACACCAAGTTGAACTATTGTAATGTTTTAAAGTTCTTTAGAGTTTTAAGTCATTTCAATTTTAAGGGGGAAATAGTGACTTTTAATGAAGACATGTTACATTAAATCCAAACGTTTTACCAGCATCACTCAACAGCTTTTACCGTTTGACTGATGCCAGATAACAAATAACAATAACATGACTTTTTTATTAGCATGTTCCTTTGTAGACTCACGTCGCTGTAATGTTTTTCTGAAGAACCGGTGCTATGACGGATGCATGGCCTTGTGCTGATAAACACGTTACATTTCGAGCTCTCGTCTCTTCGTATCCCCAAAACCAGCCCCTAAAAAACAGACAAGATACATGTGGCAAGTAGTGGGCACAGATAGACACAGAACTGTGAATATGTGCTATCTACAGTATTGTGCAAAGATCTCGAACCACACCTCATTTCTTTATGTTTTCCTAGAAATGTCAGTAATATGTCCCAGGAAGACTGAAAGTCAATATTTTATAATCTAATAGATCATTTTATTCTGTGTGCACTTCTTCTTTTGTCCTCCAATTGTCCAGTTTCCTCAGACTTTTTAAGGACACACTGCACCATGCCAAAACGCAGTGGGGGAAATAACTGCTCAATGTGTAAGTTTGCTTATTTACAAAGAAATGAACAGTCTCTAATTTTTGTTGTTTCAGTTTAATGCCGACAGATAGAATATCAACCAAAAATCCAGAAATAAAGGCACATTAAATTAAAATTATAAATTGATGCATGTCATTGAGTTAAATAAGTATTTGATCCCCAAGCCCCAATTTAAAATAAGTTCTTTGCTAAGTTATCTGTTATGTATAGCCACAAAACTACTTCATCCCATCAGTCAGGTGCTTTTTATGCTTTAATGATTCATGGGTCAAGTGGTATCTAGTGGTTTAACAAACATAAAATATTTCTCTGAAAATGGCCAGGTGGAAAGACTAGACTTAAAAACCCTGAAACAACTTGAAAAGGTTTGGAAACCTATTTCTCAAGACCACTTCTGGCTCCTTGGAAGCAAATTTCACAGAAATGAGGGGTGGATCAAAACTTTTGCAAAGTACTGTAGACACGAAGTAGGTTTGTGTATTTTCTTGTGTAATTACATCTTTGTTACTAAAAAACAAATATATTCATCACACTAATACCCACATCTTTCCTTCTGACCCCTGTCATGATACAGATAATGGCATCTAGTTGTTGTGTGTAACAAAATGTATGAGTGGTATTGTA
This sequence comes from Simochromis diagramma, assembly GCF_900408965.1. Lineage (NCBI taxonomy): Eukaryota > Metazoa > Chordata > Actinopteri > Cichliformes > Cichlidae > Simochromis > Simochromis diagramma. Next base: position 12,177,415 of record NW_024386831.1, read on the forward strand.
TTCGTAATGCAATGTTTTATACATGTTGCTGGTTTTCTGCATTGTTTAATCACCTGTAGTAGCCATGTTTATCTTTGGAGTACATCAACTTCTCGATGCATGGCCGCTCGTCAACCTTTTCCTCCCATTTTCCGTCAGTCCATCCTTCCGCATAGTTTTGCAGTACCAGAACATGGTCTATAAACGGGCCTCCATTTTCTACACCAAGGAGAGTTCAGTTTGCCATAAACAAATAATTGTGTTGGAAAAGGTTTTAATTTATATATTTTAATTTATTGAGCTTGAAGCTCCCTTTCAAGCTCAGGTCCAGAGGCCTGGGAGCTTAAGGGTCCTGCGCACTATCTTAACTGTTCCTAGGACAAGGTAGGCGAATGGCTCCAGCAGATCCCAGGAACAACATCCGAGATCTCTGTCCAGAAGAGCGCAGGACCCTCAAGCTCCCAGAGGACCTGAGCGTGAAGGATAGACCGCCAGCAGGGACAAGAAGGGAATTTTTTATATATATTAGATATATCTCTTTCAAAAAAATGAAATCTAGTCTGCATCACCCATCCAAGTGCTCACCAGCAATGAATTCTTCATACTCAATAACAGGTACGTTGGCCTGAAGGCTAGTAAGGCTGAAAAACTCCCCCCATGGAATGCGGATTTGATGGAGGTTAGGGCTCTGCCAGTGGTAAAGGCGACCCCATGGGGGAAGCACCAACACCCAGTCATCTCCTTCTTTCCTCAATGTCTTGACCAGAGAAGCCATGCGAATATAGACATCTCTGCGCAGATTGAAACCCTCTGGAGGGTTTACATCATACAAAAGGTACCTGTGGTGACAAGACAAAGGCATAGTACATTATTTGTATACTGTAGCTAATACTTTCCAAAATTGAGGTACCACCTTAAAACTTTAGAAAGCCTTACTCACTGTTGCAAATTTAGCTTTTAGTGACCCAGGCAGTTGTTTTCTCTCTTTTTTTTTGTTACAGCAGGCTGTTTAACAATTCTGGAAGTTACAGTCTGATCAGACAAATAAGCATGGGTACAAATAACTTATACATGTCACCTAACTACAGAAAGCAATAATACACATACAATAACCAGAACACTAAATTCTGCATTAAAGGTAAACACAAATGAAATCATGTTGTTGCAGAACTCCACTATAGAACAATAATGTTCTGGCTGTTCTGGATTTGTGGTAATTTTTATGGAAGAAGGCATTAAATTGTAAAGTTTTTTAATAGATTAAGATGACGTTTGACATAGTCAAAGCTGGCACGATATCAATATAGACTTAAAAGGCCAAAAAGAAAAAAAACCGACGTGTTAACTACAAAGAAACACTGCCTGTACGGTTAAATGAACAGCTGCTTTCCAATTTAGGTTAGCATTGCTGGTTAGCCCACCGTTACGCTATAAACTTACCGCAAATCCCTGGCGGCAGCGATGGGTGCAGTAACCGTCTGGCTTGCACTAAATACATTATCACTGTTTCCTTCATCGAATACGGAAAGGGCGACGAAAACTGACAGCAAGAACGAACTGAAAGAACACGCTGAAGCAAATAACATCAGCAGTCTATTCAGTACGCTCTGCGCCATATTGACTCTGAGCCACGCACTTCCGGAAGCGTCTGCATGGTTGCCGGGCAACCAGCAATCGCAGACGCAGACGACAAAAACGAGGCCAGAGTGCAAAAGATTATCAGCCCCTTTTAGTTAGTTGTTTTTGTTTTGTTTATCTATGTAGATAACTTACATTTTTAAAATATAAATATCTTGTTGACTGCTACATGCTTCCTTTCTGTGCAGGCAGTGCTGTGCTGCCATATTCACAATCAGACTTTTTTTTAAGTAGATATTTCACAAGTTATATGGCTAATTTCCAACCCCTAGACAGGATAAAGCTAGTGTCAAAGGTAGAATTAGGTGAGTGAATCTAATCAAAATATTACCTTAAAGTAAAATACTTGATAATATATAAAATACTTGATATATGCTATCTTTGATTTAACTTAACACTGCACCATCAGAGTATGCCTGGACTAAACTGCATTTTTTCATACAGCCAAAAGTGTTGAATGTATAAGCGGGTTGTGGCATGTAATTATTTTGTTATGATTGAGAGAGAATCTCCATGCTGTCACTGCAAGGATCGCCAGGTTGCAGGACAGGAAAAATGAACTAATTAAACACTAGCTTGCCTATCAAGATCAAAAGTCTTCAATAAATGAAGTGAAACCTTCCCACTTTAATCCCTGCTTACAGTGTTGAAGAGTAAATATTTTACTTAAATTTGAGTTTGAGAATTACGTTCTCTGTGAGCTGCACAAGGAATTTAGGGGAGGCATTTCACAGCATTGAAAAAACACAGGAGGCTACAACACACAATGTCCCCTTACTGAAATGTTTTTGTGTGAATCTGATATTTTCAAGCAACCAAGAAAGTAGCTGATGATGGTTACTGAGCCCTGAACATAAACTATTTCTTTGTTTAAAAAAAGACCTATGGTAAGATAGAATGGATTCTTGAATGGATGAGGAGAAGGGAAGAGGAAAATGAATATAATTACAGATCAAACTAAATTGTTTTAGTTTGACTCAAAAAAGACAAAAAATGGTTTTAGGCAAAGCTGTCTGTTATGTGTAAATACAGTATTAATTTAGCCACTGAGTTCAGTGACTTTTCATGATTGAACAATTTAAAGGGTATTATTAATTGGTTAAAAAAAAAAAACAGTAATCCAACATTCCTCTGAAAATGGTCAGCACACGTCCAAAAAAAGCCTTTGAAAGACCTATAAAAGCTTGGAGAACTATTGCTCAACATAATTTGAAAACATTAATATAAAGTTTGATTTCTTGAAAAAGAAAAAAAGAAATGACAGATCACTCAAGCATTTTATATAGTACTGTATTTTGGAAGCAATTTTGTGAGCAACAACAGTTCAAAACAGTTTATTTTACTTTTTATCATAGTGCTACAAACTAAACAACCTACAGAGTCTGTAGGTATCGAGGGTAAATAAAATAAACGGGTAAATAAAAGTAAATTGTTTAGAATTTAATGTTTTAATCTCACTTCTACAAATAATAAATAACCAATATTAGTTTTATCCCAGAAAATAACAAATAAGATATAATGCATTTTAATATTCATCATCATCTTCAAATGAATTGATACCTGCCACCTCTTCATAATCCTTCTCCAGAGTAGCCATATCTTCTCTGGCCTCTAAGAACTCTCCTTCCTCCATGCCCTCCCCAACATACCAGTGAACAAAGGCTCTCTTGGCGTACATCAGGTCAAACTTGTGGTCCAGTCGGGCCCAGGCCTCAGCGATGGCTGTGGTGTTGCTTAGCATGCAGACAGCCCTCTGCACCTTGGCCAGGTCTCCACCAGGAACCACAGTTGGAGGCTGGTAGTTGATGCCCATCTTGAAATTTGTGGTCAACCAATCCACAAACTGAATGGTGCGTTTGGTCTTGATTGCTCTGATAGCAGAGTTGATATCTCTGGACACCACATTACCACGATACAGCAGACAACAGAGCATGTATTTACCATGACGAGTATCACATTTTAGCATCTGGTTTGAGGGTTCAAAGCACTCATTGGAGATTTCAGCCACAGACAGCTGCTCATGGTAGGCTTTCTCAGCAGAGATGACCGGGGCATAGGCGGCCAGAGAAAAATGGATACGAGGGTAGGGCACCAAGTTGGTTTGGAAGTCTGTCAGGTCAACATTCAGAGCTCCATCGAAACGAAGTGATGCTGTAATGGATGAGACTATTTGGCTAATAAGCCGGTTGATGTTGGTGTAGGAAGGACGTTCAATATTAAGGTTTCTTCGATAAATGTCATAAATGGCTTCATTGTCCACCATGAAGACACAGTCAGAGTCCTCCAGGGTAGTGTGGGCAGTCAGGATGGAATTGTAAGGTTCCACCACTGCTGTGGAAACATGAGGGGCAGGGGAAACAGCCAGTTGAAGCTTTGACTTTTTGCGAAACTCAACAGAGATTCTCTCCATCAGCAGGGAGGTGAAGCCAGATCCAGTTCCTCCACCAAAGGAGTGAAAGACCAAAAATCCTTGAAGACCATTGCACTGATCAGCCTGTAGATATGGAGAAAAAAAAAAACACTAAGACTGGTGGTTGATTGGGCTTGATTGCAAGTTCTTGTCTCTCTAATGGCTACTCGCCTACCAGTTTGCGGATCCTGTCAAGGACAGAGTCAATGATCTCTCTCCCAATGGTGTAGTGTCCACGGGCATAGTTGTTAGCTGCATCCTCCTTTCCTGAGATCAGCTGTTTAGAGTGAAATAGCTGACGATATGTTCCTGTTCGAACTTCATCTGGAAAATTAAAAGAGAACACAAACTCATCTGTTATAGGAAGTGTTTTTAGTTAAAAGCTTTTAGTTCAATTAAGCTCAGATTCAGAGCATTACTTACCTATGACAGTGGGCTCCAGGTCAACAAAGATTGCCCTGGGGACATACTTCCCAGCCTCTGTTTCACTGAATAAAGCACTAGAGCAATGATTGTTGCCACCTATAGGCTTGTCACGAAGCATTTGGCCATCTGGCTGGATTCCATGCTCTAGACAGTAAAGCTCCCAAGAGTTGTTTCCTATCTGAACACCAGCCTGGCCTACATGAATGGAGATGCATTCGGGCTGCAAAAAACAAAACAATCCCCCCACGCCCCAAAACAAAACAGTATATGTTTATGAAAAGAAAACACCAAAATACCACATTTGGACATTGTACACATGCTGAACAATTCTAGGAAGCAATTTGGAAATTTTGCCACTAGATGGATGCAAAGAGATATTTAAGAAAGAAAAAAACAAGCAAAATGGCAGCTGTCACTAGATGTTATTTATGTACCTGCAAAGATCAGTCAGGAGCTCAAAAAAACAAAACAAAACAATGGCAGTCAAATTCTGCACTTATTCTGCACAAAATATATTTTTATTTATCTGTCATAAGCTAGAGAAAAAAATATAAAGCTTTGGGGTTTATCCTTTTATGTCTTGGCTAGTAGACCACAAAGAGCCAAACTGCTTTCTACCAGTGTTTTTTTAGACTTTGTTTTAACAACTCATGGATCATGTAGACAATATCTACAGGAATTTAAGGTCAGGATGACATAAAAATAAACAAAAAGGTGGCTGTTGTTTAGTCCACATGAGGTAACATGACAGTGAGGTAATGGTAAACAAGAGTCATGGTGGCTGTGTGGCAGGCAGGCAGGAGTGGTGGACCCAAAATGCAGGACTCTTTGGAGTCGAGATTTAAACTGAAAACGCAGCTTTATTACTGGACAAACTTCTACATAAAATAAGACTCACAAAAGCAAAGCAAAACTCTAAGCTGAGGTGCTGGAGGACTGGAAATCATGAACACACAGCAAGTTGAAGGTACAACATGACAGGGAGCACAGGAAAACACAGGGCTTATATACACAGGGAGTAATCAGGGAATGGGCAACAGGAGGGAGACACAGCTGGGAGAAATCAGGCTAACGAGACAGGAGAGAGGTAAAACTGAACGCACTGACATGAGACATGAACTTTCAAAGTAAAACAGGAAACCAGAAACCATCACACACAGACTCAACACTGAGAGGCAGACAGAAAATAACACATGGAACCCAAACTATACATGAGGCAACAAATCCTTAAACACGGATAAACAGAAATCTAGAATTCCAATAACAATCAAAGCACAAGCGTATCAAAGGGCAGCCCATAGTGCAAAAATAAACCAAAACATCAGAAACTCAAAATGCTGGGTCGAACCGACCCAGAACCGTGACAACAAGTTGAACTGCAAGGATTGTAAGAAATTATGTATCTATGTAGCAATGGGTGACAAAATAAAGTCTAATTGAAATAATCATCTAAATAAATAATCTCAAACAATGCAGAAGATTAAAAAAAAAAAGCAAAACCTGATCTGTTGAGAAACTTTACCTGATTCTCCAAAGGGAAATGTGATGCATCCCTGCAGTAACCCACCACTTTAGTGTCTTCAGAATGTGTGGCCCCCAGAGCCTTATGGATTGAGTGGAAGATAGGGGTACATCTTCAGTTATGCTACAGGGGACCTCTGTCTGAGCCAGCTTGATAAGGGTGAGACTTTAGGAGAAAGGTGCTTTGTGGCTCTAATGACTCCTAAGTATTAGCCTTGTCCATGAGGAGGTGAAGCCTTTTGCAGTAAAAGAAGAGAGGCGGTGCCTGTGGCTGTGTCCAAGACTGCATTTCTGGAAAGAAGATAGTTTTCAGCGCTGTTTGGAATTTGAAAACAAGTGATTCTCGGAGTGTTTTACGTTTAATCTCACAATGAGAATCTGACTTGTTATTAATTGAAATATCTCAACAACTGTTGTTTAGATTTCTTTCTTGTTAAGGAGTTTCTGACTGATACATATTAAAGTCTGTCTCAGGATAAACTATAATAACTCTAAATCATGTGGCTGGACGTCAGACTTTGCTTTGACTGTTTCGCCAGTGCCTGCATTGCAGTGCCATCTAGAGGTATTTGGGTCAATTCGGTTATGAACACACACATACCACCTGGTAAACCTGCAATGTTATTATCAAGCCAATAGGATATATATATTTTTTTGTTGTTGTTTTTCAATTCCACTTCTCTGATTTTATAATTTTGATGTCTTTAGTCTCGTCTTACTGAGCAGAAAACGGTATTTTCCCCCCTCAATCATCTGCCCAGCACTGTCATCAGTTTGAATAGGAGCTCTCAGTGGAAGAACCCATTTTACAGATCTGGCATTGTTGTAAATGTATATAATTCAGACTGCACACAGCCATAATTTCTACAGAGAATCAATGTATGTGTAACAGACTAACCTTTTCACTGTTTTACAAAAATATGAGCAGGTTATTATGTTGTACATACAGAAAAATGCCATTTTAACTATTTTAGTATGATTGGAACACCAGGCACCCTTTAACAAATGTAATTATTTTATTCTGTTTTTGCAGCTGTCCATACATCAATACTGTATTTAACAAAGTGTAGTCCAATATTTTCATTTTTTCAATCAATTTCTTTATTTAATAAAATATTTCTTTCCAGATCTATTTTTCATGATGAAAGATAACATGATGAAAAATAACAAGACAAAACATGAACAATAACATAACAAATCTTGGGAAATCCTGCCTCTGGACTATCCCTAAAACCACATGTAGCTCAAAGGCGAAGCAATATATGTTCATTTATGTTTGCACAGACAGAGATCCACAATATATGTGTGTTAACCAATTGCTTGTGTATGTTTATACTCTGCAACAAACATCTTTTTTTTAAAGTCCAGAAAAAATTTGCTACCAAAAAAGGACGATATTTAATACCAGAAAATTGGCAGTGTTCGTTTGAACATAGTGCTTTTAGTGGGATGAAATGTTTCATCATTCATCCAAGTGACTTTTTCGGGTGTATGCAAATGCAAAGCATTCATAAAAAAACAGAAAGGAGAAAAAAAGTGGAGGTGTAGTCCAGGACGGTATATGTGTTTGAAAAAAATGACAGATGATACCCACAGTGTCTCTGACTAAGGTAGTTCCTTGACTGAATTAAACAAATGTTGTATACATTTTCTTTGGCTGGAAATTAATTCCTATTCTGTAGTTGTTTTCTTTTCTCTTTTTTGTTCTCCACAAACATGACAGTAGCAGACATTGTGTGCATTGTGTTTCTGCACCACTTAAATTTAAGAAGTCCTTTTGCCAGGCCCTCTAATTGAAAAGCACTAATTGCTTTGCATATCCTTTGGAAAATATTTGGGACTATAGACCTAATAAGCCCTATGACATTTGTATTTGAAATCGCAAAGCTGCACCAGGTTCTTTTATGCAACAGTTGACAGCAGCCAGGAAATAATATTTAGCTGATGAACTGATAAATCAACTAAACACTTTTCATAAGTATTATTCAGACAATGAAGTCTCTTACTTTGAGATTCAAGTTAGTAAGTACTGCAATAACAGTATGCATATATGTAGTGTTATTGAAAAGCTACTGTTTTAATGACTCTAGCCTTCACAGTTAACAGTAAAAATACAACACAAGACTTGTTATTATCCACTCTCTTGATTCCAGCATACTTAGCAAAAGACAGGAGAGACAATGTAAAGCAAGTTACTGCTGTTTTGTGTGTGTGTGTGTGTGTGTGTGTGTGTGTGTGTGTGTGTGTGTGTGTGTGTGTGTGTGTGTGTTTGTTTGTGTTTAGATTTAAAAATGCAGGATGATGATGGTAATGAAAAGAAATAAACGAGTTCATCAGTGCCAGATGAGACATTTTTTTGGATGTTTTTCTAAAAATCTATTTGGCTTTTTGTTTGTTACCATGACCATAACAATTAAAAAATGCCTGCCTGCTGTAGTATTGGCAAAATATTGGTTAGAAACATATCCGGTATATCACTGAAAACCCCTTTTCTTGTGACCTTTAGACTTCCAGTTTATTTGGTTTACCATTATGTCACCATTAGGTGCGTTGACTACACGTTATTTTTACACATAATGACCTTGAGCTGTCAAAACAAAGTTTAAAGAAAAGGGACTTGTATCATTTTATGAACTTTAGCACAGAACATATTTATGTATCATTTATCAGCCAAGTTATCAGAGTGATTTTATAGAAAATATACTTGCATATATTTACTGTTGCATTTGTCACACAGTCATTTTCCTTGCAGATTTATCAGTTAGCAAAGCTTTGTGTAGTATTTATTTTAGGTTTCTCATGTTAACCTATCACCAAGTTGTGAGTGGTTGCTGTTCCAATAAACACTGACTGTTGATCATCAAAACAGTGGTCCTTGTCAGGTAAACCTTTGCAGCAAATCTGTAGAAAGTGTGTGTTACCTTGATTTTACTATTTGGAAACTGAGAGATTTTGATAACTGCAAGTATGATAATTAACTATTATTTAGGGATTGTCAAAGACAAATGCCTCTCTAACTGTCTCTGTTTTTTTTTTAAAATCAATTTTCAAACATGCGTGTACAAAACTATAAACATGTCTGACTTGATATTCCAGTTTTTGTTGGTAACAGAAAAATGCAGGTTGAAATGAATACTCACAAATCTACCAGAAACAGATTACAAGGAAGAACAAGCAAAATAAAGTCAACAGTAAACTTCTGCTTCAGGAAGTGTTGGCTTGCTTATTTCTTGTCACAGTAAGACCTGGAAGATATACATAATGAATTTAAAATATGAGAAGATGAGAAATAATGATTCACTGCCAAATGTTTTGTTGTTTTTGACCTTAACATGCATTTGACAACATCTTGTATGTTTGAGTGTTATTTGAATCTTTTGTAATAATCATTTACTTCTTTTTCGTTAGGTCACTAGTTTTGCATGTAGAATGACCGTGGTCAGGACCATCATGCTTATCCTGACTGTATCTGTGCTTTCCAATTCTATGAATCAAGCAATTCTCTTTGCAGTCACAACCGACAGTCTAAGAGTTTAAACTTTGTAACTAATATAGTTTAGCATGAATCAAATGCATTACTTTGTGGATATTCACAGATTCATGTTGAGTGTTTCTCATCCAGACCATGCTGGGATGTTTCTCCTGTTATACAGTGGGATGCAAAAGTTTGGACATCCTTGTTAATAGTCATTATTTGCCTGTATAAATCGTTGGTTGTTACAATAAAAAAAAAAAAAAGTCAGTTAAATATTTCATATAGGAGACACACACAGTGATATCTGAGAAGTGAAATTAAATGTATTGGATTTACAGAAAGTGTGCAATAATTGTTCAAACAAAATCAGGCAGGTGCATAAATTTGGGCACTGTTGTCATTTTATTGATTCCAAAACCTGTACATTAATTATTGGCACTCAAATTGGCTTGGTAAGCTCAGTGAACCCTGACCTACATACACAGGTGAATCCAATAATGAGAAAGAGTATTTAAGGGGGTCAATTGTAAGTTTCCCTCCTCTTTTAATTTTCTCTGAAGAGTAGCAACATGGGGGTCTCAAAACAACTCTCAAATGACCTGAAGACAAAGCTTGTTCACCCTCATGGTTTAGGGGAAGGATACAGAAAGCTGTCTCAGAGATGTAAGCTGTCTGTTTCCACAGTTAGGAATATATTGAGAAAATGGAAGACCACAGGCTCAGTTCAAGTTAAAGCTCGAAGTGGCAGACCAAGAATAATCTCAGATAGACAGAAGCGACGAATGGTCAGAGTCAACCCACAGACCAGCACCAAAGACCTACAACATCATCTTGCAGCAGATGGAGTCACTGTGCATCGTTCAACCATTCGGCGCAATTTACACAAGGAGATGCTGTATGCGAGAGTGATGCAGAGGAAGCCTTTTCTCCACCCACAGCACAAACAGAGCCGCTTGAGGTATGCTAAAGCACATTTGGACAAGCCAGCTTCATTCTGGAATAAGGTGCTGTGGGGCTGTGTGGCCAGTGCAGGGACTGGGAATCTTGTCAGGGGAGGGACACATGGATTCCACTCAGTATCAGCAGATTCTGGAGACCAGTGTCCAGGAATCTGTGACAAAGCTGACACTGCGCTGGGGTTGAACCTTTCAACAAGACAATGACCCGAAACACTGCTCAAAATCCACTAAGGAAGGGGTATGGAACATTGGTCCTCGAGAGTCTGTGTCTTTCAGGTTTTAGATCTCACCTGAATCAGATGATTAGTTCATTACCAGGCCTCTGTAGAACTTCAAGACATGTTGAAGAGGTAGTTTAACATTTAAATCAGCTGTGTTGGATCAAGGACGCATCTAAAACCTGCAGGACACCGGCTCTCGAGGCCTGGAGTCCCTACCCCTGCACTAAGGCATTCATGCAGAGGAACAAAAACAACATTCTGGAATGGCCAATTCAGTCCCCAGACCGGAATATTATTAAAAATCTGTGGTGTGAGTTAAAGAGAGCTGTCCATGTTCGGAAGCCATCAAACCTGAATGAACTAGAGAATTTTTGTAAAGAGGAATTGTCCAAAATACCTTCAACCACAATCCCGACTCTTATTGGAACCCACAGGAAGCGTTTAGAGGCTGTAATTTCTGCAAAAGGTGGATCTACTAAATATTGATTTCATTTCTTTTTTTGTGGTGCCCAAATTTATGCACCTGCCTGATTTTGTTTAAACAAATAATGCACACTTTCAGTAAATCCAATAAACTTCATTTCATTTCTCAAATATCACTGTTTGTCTCCTATATGATATTTAACTGACATTTTTTTTTTTTTTTTTTTTTTTTTTTTAAATTGTAAACAACCAACGATTTATACAGGAAAATGACTTTTTACAAGGTTGCCCAAACTTTTGCATCCCACTGTAACTCTTTGGATAAAATCTCCCCTTCAAAATATAAGAATATCTCTGGGGATAGTTCAATAGGTTGATGGTGGCATCAAAGATTCATGTCATTTCAGATTAGAACTATTGTTGCACACAGTTGTAACTGCCACCTTTCAGCACACTTGGCATGTAAGGAATCTTTTTAATTTACTCTCAGAACATATGTATCTTTGTGACCTTTAAAAACAGTGCAATATTTACACAGAATATATTTCACAAGGAATGGCATATTTATGAATTTATTTATAATGCAATTTTAACAGCACTAACGAGCAGAATTTTCTGACAGTGAAATATGTGACTAAAAATGCAGTGCATCAGCAGCCATTTGTAGAAGCTCCAAGGTCATGTCTCAGCATGCTTGATTATTAAGAGTAATTCTAAAACTATAAAATGATTAAAAATGCATTAACCAGGCCATTCATTTAATCTGCAAATGCTGTACATACCTGCATGTTTAACAGGGCTACTTGAATTTTTAAGGAAAAATATTTCCTGTTCTGCAGGTTGGTAGATGTAAAAGATACACTTACATTCCACACTGACTTAAAGGCTATGGTTTTAGTCACCTCACGTTGTAACAAACAATTATTAGCTTTTTTTTTTTTTTTTTAATTTAGTTATTAGTATTATAGGCTGCAAAATCATGTCTCTTTCAGGTAGGAGGTATTTGTGCCATTTGATTAGTAACATGTGATTTTTGTGATGTTTTAAACTTTGGTTATAGAAAGTAACCAGGTCATAGATGAATGAAAGACTGATTTGTTTGTATTTTTAATTAGTATCCTAAATTGCTATTTGAAAGAACCAAAAAATGTCCTTAAATTTGCAAAAACACTAGACCTAATAAAAAGACTTTTTCTTTCTTTCTTTAATATCTACATTAAATCTCCATTGTAATTTTAATGGTCATCTCTTGATGAGTTGAAAGTGTCTAATCATCACCACTGCTTATCCAGGACAGGAGTCAGCTCAGCTTGACTGCCAGTCATTGAGCTAAAAATCTATTTCTGCTGCAGGAGGCCACACGGGGAGCAGTAGCAAGAATCCCTGCATCACCCACTTTAAATCTGGAGCATTTAAATAGATCTACTGAACATTTGTTGACACATATTGCAGAAATGCACCTCTAAGGAAACATTTCATAGAAGATAAACCTTTCTAAAGTTTGAAGAAAAAATTTCTTCACAGTCTACTGACAGAATTATGCTTACCATTGTTGATTGTTGGTAGATTGGCCCTCAACGAAAAGCGAGTCCCAACTGGTTTCAGCTTCTATGTAACTTCTTACAGTGGCTGTCACTGCAGCTTGACAGAGTAATATCAGGAGATCGAGGAGCTGGTATTTGTGGCTGGAAACAACTCCCAGCAAATTCTAAAACACACCCACTTTTCTAAAGAAATCAACAAGTCTAAACAATCATGTGTTTCGTATTTCAAAGAAACTGAGAAGTTACCCAATTGACGAGACAACTTTGTGTCCTGAAAGGTGAATAACTTCCAATAGATGGCAGTATCATGCTGATTTTAACAGGTTACAAGAACACAAACACACACACACACACACACACACACACACACACACACACACACAAATAAAATACTTCTTGAGATGCATTGGGTTAAAAAAAGAAAAGAATCTATATCTTGGGAGAGATTTATTGAGCCACAATAGTTCAAAAAATAAAGATTCACTCACTTATTATATTAACAGAACCTAACAAACATAAAAGCTGTCAAAACAAAATTTTATTGGCAAAACAGATATAGATTTTAGGTAGACTTTTCTGTTTTAAAGTGTAAATAAAAAGTTACATTTCTGGATTAAAATCCAAAATATTATCTCCCCCCTCCCCCCTCCAATAAATAACTACTACCACGATCAATTTCCCCCTGAAAACACTAAATGACAGCTGACCCTGTTTAATATTCCTCTCCCTCCTCATCTTCTTCAAATGAATCAATCCCCACCTCTTCATAATCCTTCTCCAGAGCAGCCATATCTTCTCTGGCCTCTGAGAACTCTCCTTCCTCCATGCCCTCCCCAACATACCAGTGAACAAAGGCTCTCTTGGCGTACATCAGGTCAAACTTGTGGTCCAGTCGGGCCCAGGCCTCAGCGATGGCTGTGGTGTTGCTTAGCATACACACGGCCCTCTGCACCTTGGCCAGGTCTCCACCAGGAACCACAGTTGGAGGCTGGTAGTTGATACCCACCTTGAAGCCAGTGGGGCACCAGTCCACAAACTGGATGGTGCGTTTGGTCTTGATTGCCGCAATGGCCACATTGACATCTTTGGGCACCACATCACCACGATACAGCAGACAGCAGGCCATGTATTTACCATGACGAGGATCACACTTCACCATTTGGTTTGAGGGTTCAAAGCAGGCATTGGTTATCTCAGCTACAGACAGCTGCTCGTGGTAGGCTTTCTCAGCAGAGATGACCGGAGCATAGGTGGCCAGAGGGAAATGGATACGAGGGTAGGGCACCAAGTTGGTCTGGAACTCTGTCAGGTCAACATTCAGAGCTCCATCGAAACGAAGTGAGGCTGTAATAGACGAGACAATTTGGCTAATAAGGCGGTTGAGATTGGTGTAGGAAGGACGTTCAATATCAAGGTTTCTGCGGCAGATGTCATAAATGGCCTCATTGTCCACCATGAAGGCACAGTCGGAGTGCTCCAGGGTGGTGTGGGTGGTCAGGATGGAGTTGTAAGGCTCCACCACTGCTGTGGAAACCTGGGGGGCTGGGTAGATGGCAAACTCAAGCTTTGATTTTTTGCCAAAGTCAACAGAGAGCCTCTCCATCAGCAGGGAGGTGAAACCAGAGCCAGTGCCTCCACCAAAGGAATGAAAGACCAAGAATCCTTGAAGACCAGTGCACTGATCTGCCTGTGTGGAGAAAATATCACAAAGTTTGCTATTTGTGCAGAGTGGGGTTTGAATGTCAGATTTTGTGCAGTTGAGGGCAACATTAATTAAAACATGGGGATTCCCTTTAATCAATTACCAGTTTACGGATCCTGTCAAGGACAGAGTCAATGATCTCTCGCCCAATGGTGTAGTGTCCACGGGCATAGTTGTTAGCTGCATCCTCCTTTCCTGAGATCAGCTGTTCAGGGTGAAAGAGCTGACGATATGTTCCTGTTCGAACTTCATCTGGGAAATCAAAAGAGCAAGCGCTAAGAATACAAATTCATCTATTATAGGAAGTGCTTTTTATTAGTTAAATTAAGGTCAAATTCAGAGCCCTACTTACCTATGACAGTGGGCTCCAGGTCAACAAAGATTGCTCTGGGGACATACTTTCCAGCCCCAGTTTCACTGAAGAAGGTGGTAAAGGAATCATCATGGCCACCGATGGGCTTGTCACTAGGCATCTGGCCGTCTGGCTGGATTCCATGCTCTAGACAGTAGAGCTCCCAGCAGGTGTTCCCCATCTGGACACCAGCCTGGCCTACATGGACAGATATGCATTCACGCTGCAAGACAGAAAAATGAGCAAGATAACATAAATTCCGTGTATATATTCACACATATATACATACAGGAGAAAAGGAAACACAGATTACACTAAAATACCACAAATTTGGGCATAATTATATTTTACAATTGCTGTCAGAATTCAAGGAACCAATCTGGAAACTCAGCCACTAGATGGAAGCAAAGATGCGAGAGAAAGAAGATTAACAAGCAAAACACATTTTTGCTGCAGCTGTCACTGGATGTCATGCATTTGCTATGAGCAGTCAGGAGCTGGAATGGAAGCAGAGTCCAGAGAGCAACTAAGCATTTGTTATACTTTAAACATGACCTAAATAAAAAAATAAATCAACAGTCCACTGGCAATCAAAGCCTGCACCGTGTTTTCCTCAGTATTTTTTATGCATGTGAAGCCTAAAATAAATTTAAAAAATGGTTTAACTATTCAAATATACAGAGAACAAAAGAAAGCTTTTTGCTGTATCACTTTACATGTCTTGGGTATTAGATCACACAGAGACAGACTGCTTTGTGGTAAAATTAGATTTTTCTACCAGTGAGATTATTAGTCTGACATGCCGTTTAAATGCTGAAAATATTCAGTTTTTGAGTTACTGGGATGATGTCTCGCAATTTCATGTTAACGCTATGTTTTCCAATAATATGAATGCCAGAGAACAAACCTAGTCTTTGAACTTCAACATCCAGCTCATAAAACTTTAAACTGAATGCTAGCCTCTTGTTGGGAATTTTGTGTAAACTCTGAGCTAAACCATCTTTGTTTGGGGCATACATAAAAAATAAGTCTACCCAGTTTGTATTTCAACAACTTGTCACATGTGGTACGCTGCATTTCCACACTAGTTTATGTCAGGCAGCTATTTTTACATGTCCCCAATTTTCTCTTTCTCTGTGAACAGATGGTGACTCAGAGTATGGTATTGGTGGTGTAAGTGGTCTAGAGAGTGACCATATTTCATTTATTGAAGCAAATATATTTGGATATATTCACTATTGTAAGTCTTATAATTCACATAGCCATTTTTCTTGCGGACTTCTCGGTGATGACCCTCATACTTGCCTGGGCTTCTAGGTTAGCAGAGCTTTGTGGAACAGTTATTTTCGGTTCCTCGTGCTAACCTGACACCTAGCTGTGAGGGCTGGCTATTCCTGTCAACACTGACTGCTAGTCCCCAAAACAGTAGACCTTTTGTAACTTATCTGTTGAAAGTGTGTGTTAGAATGATTTTGCTGTTTGGAAGCTGAGATATTTTTATGTCTCTAAGTATAACGAGTACAGTAAGTTGTAGGTATTTAGGGCTTTGTCATAGATAAATCTCTCTCCAACTGTCAAACTAAATTTTTATTCAGACTGTCAGGGTGTGTCGAGAGAAAAACAAACATCTCTGAGGTGTCTCAACACTTACTTGACATTCCAGTTTTGTCAGTGATTAAAAAGCCTGCGTTGGAAATAACTAGTCGCAAGCTTGACACATACGGAGTGTAAGAAAGGAACATATAAAGACATAATAAGTTTGTAAAAGATTTTTTTAGGTCAGGAAGCATGAAAATTGATTTCTTAATGCCCACTCTCACAGTACACGTTTGGAAAAAAGAGATCAAGAATCAACAGATGAATTATATGTCATGTATTTTGTTCATATTGTTTTAGAGTCCTCCAAGAGAACCACTTGCCATATAAATGGTCATCTTGTATATTTGAATGTAGATTGAACATTTGGTTATTACCATTTACTTGCATTTCTTTGTGCCAGTACTTCTGCCTGTATATAAACCTTGGTCAGGTCCAACATGTAAGACACATTTTGCCAGTCTGACATTCATTAGTCTTGAGCCACATGCACTGTATAATACCACACTTGCCCCAGAATCTGCTTTATCTAACCTAAAACCTACTTAATGGATATTCATAGTTTCTAGTTAATTGTTTCTCATCAAGACCATCCTGGGATGTTGCTCCTGATATAAACCAAAGCATGTTTCTGGGGATGGTTCAACATTGGATTCTGATAAATAATTAATATGTCTAACTTATGATATTTTTAAAATAAATCAAAGTTGCTGACCTATTTGAAAAGCTGCATGGTGAGGATGCAATACTAGCCAAGCAGGTTGATGGCACCATCAACAATTCATGTAACACGGTTTTAACTGTCACCTTTCAGCACATTTGCTCTGCAGATTTTGGATCAAAGGAAAGCCTCTCTTTTGAACTTAGCACTCCCAGAACATGTTTAGGTGTGCCTGAACTTGTCGTTAAGTGTAATACTTAGCCTGATTATGGAATATATATTGCTTAAGGAAAGGTAAAGTTTGTGAATTTATGTAAAGTGCTCTGTCTGTGTAGATGTATTAATTTGTTTCTTTAGTGTTATATATACACTAAAGAAACAAAAGAATCCTACAGTTGCTATACAGGAACTAAATGTTATGCATTAGGTCAATTTAATCAAGCTGGGTATACTGTAGTGTACACAGTGATACCATTTGGTTTAAGCAGTACTGACAGTGCTAACAAGCTGTGTTTACACTACACAGAGCAAACAGAGGTAAAAGGTCAGGTATGTGTGTGTTAGCTGAATTTCCTGACAGTGAAATATACGACTAAAAATTCAACATAACACAGTAATCACACATCAGAGCACATCAGAGCCAATAATAGAGGGTCCAAGATCATATCCATCTTAGGTGGGAAAGGTTTGTTTCATTTGATTATGAACAGGTGATTTCTATTTTTAAAAAATGATATTTTAAATTTTTATTTTTGAAAAAGTAGAAAATAGGCCATGAATTTAATCTATGCCATTGTTTGTTTAACATGACAAATAGGAAAATATTTCCTGCTCTGCAGAACTACACACTGAGACTTACTTTGGACTTGATGATAGATATGAGACATACCTACATACCACACTTGCAAACGGGCTATGGTTGTAATCAACGCACGCCTTATAGCAAAGAAGTATTTTTATTTATTCGTATTCTCAAAGCTATTTGAAAGAACCAAACAGTTCCCTAATTTGAAAACTACTAGACTGTTAATACAACAAATCCCCCCCGTTTTTATCTGAGTTAAATCTGCTTTGTATAGCTTCTCTCTGGTGAGGTGAAAGTGTCTAATCATCACCACTGCTTATCCAGGACAGGAGTCAGCTCAGCTTTACTGCCAATCATTGAGCTAAAAATCTATTTCTGCTGCAGGAGGCCACACGGGGAGCAGTAACAAGAATCCCTGCATCACCCACTTTAAATCTGGATCATATAGATTCGTTGGCGCATACTGTGGAAATGCACCTGCTTAGGAAATATTTCATAGATGATAAACCTTTACTAAACTTTGGAGAGGAAATATTTTTACAGTCTACTGACTACTGACAGAGTTATGCTTACCATGGTTGATTGTTAGTAGATTGGCCCGTCAAAGAAAAAAAAAAAACGAGTTGTAGCTGGCTTCAGGTTATGTGTAACCTCTCACAGCGGCCGTCAATGTGGTCCGAGTGAGTAAGTAATGTCAGGTGGGCGCGGAGCTGTTACGGTATATTAGGCTGCAAGCCACTCCCACTTGTCTCTGACGTGGACGCGCGTTTGGAATGTGCAGGGTAGTGTAGCACGGACATAGCTGAATATATATATAACTCTGAGCAAGATGCGCGAGAAACGGAAGAAAACCCTGAACTTGATCCTTTATGTAGAAGTGAAGACGCTAACTATTTGTACTGTTTTTGAAAAAAGGTGGCCATAAAAGTTCATGTTGTCAGCGAGTCATTTTTGTTGTTGTTGTTGTTATAAGACCTTGTTGGATTATTTTTGGTCACAGCACCATCAGCAGAAAATACTGTACATTATTAGCTCTAAAAATGCCTGAAAATGGGTGGAGATGTGCAGTCATGCTGTCATTCAACATTTTGAAAGCTAGAGGTCGTAGTAGTTTCATTATGACCCACTGAGTAAGTAAATGTGTGACAACCGATGTCATGTAGTCTTTGTTTTTCCCTCTCCCGTATTGGAACCTGCAATTTTTTCATTACCTCTGCCAAGGAGGTCATGTTTTTGGTAGCATCTCCATGTCATCTTGTTTGAAAAGACGATAGCTTGAAAGGTTTTGAATGAATTCTGATTAAAATGTGTCAGGGTTTAGAGCACAGGTGTCGGACTCCAGGCCTCGAGTTGGTAATGAACTAATCATTTGATTCAGATGTGTTCACCCGGGGTCTTATCTAAAACCTGCAGGACACTGGCCCTCAAGGCCTGGAGTTTGACACCCCTGGTTTAGAGGGAGTTGATGATAGCCATCCATTAAAATTTGGCTTACATCCACCAAGGCCCTCAAGGTCAACTTAATGATTTACTGATCAAAAACTGACAAAAAGTTTTATAACTTAGTAACTATGATTACAAGTTTGAACTTTTACCTTGTCTTCAGCGTCAATAAAGTGATCTGAAGGTCAAAGTGTAATATAGACCTATTCTTACTGCCATTGTTTGTTTTGGCAAGATATGTGCATATAGGGAATGGCAAGATTAAGTTTGTTTGAACCGCTTTTGCAAAGTCAGATTAGGTCAAATGTTCACAAAGTGTATTTTATCTTTAAAACTATGCTTAAAATTCTGCTACCTTTGTTAGTATATGGCAAGATTTTGGAAGTGATACTTCCACTTGTCCTTGTTGGGTAAGGGGGTGCTATTGCGGCTACCAAGGCAGACCTTGGACAGGTTGCCAGTCTGCCACAGGGCTAACTAACAGAGGCTGAGAACCAGTTGCACCTATGAGCAATTTGGAATCACCAATTCACCTAACTCCATGAGTGGCATGTCTTTGGATTGTGCTTTTCTTTGTCTCACCCCCAACCGGTCATGGACAATGGCTGTCCTCTGGCCCTCCTCTCTGAACCTGGTTCTGCCAGAGGTCCTTTCCTGTTAAAAGAGAGTTTTTCCTTTCCAATTTTGCTAAGTGCTTACTCATAGGGGGTTGTTTCATTGTTGTTGTTGTTTTTTCTATATTATTGTAGGGTCTTTACCTTACAATATAAGTTCCTAGAGGAAACTATTGTTATGATTTGGTGATATGTAAACACAACTGAATTGAAATTTAACTGATCCCAAAATGTATTAACTTTAAGAATGACCTGCCGAGTTAGTTAGAAATATCCTGTAGTATAATGTTACACAATAAGCTATTCATGCCCAATGATTTATTTATTTATTTTAATTTTTTTTAGCTTTATACCACTAATGCTATGCTTGTTTTCCTTTTTAAATTATACTGTAATCTTCTAAGGAATCAGTATACAGTTAATTTATGCTGACTTTTACTTTGTTTTTTTACACATATAAAGACCTCACAGAAACATAGAAATTATTTAAATCCTTTTCTGTCATTCTGCTTTGTTCTAGGTCGCAAAGGTCATCTCATTTTTTCCCAGCCCTAGCACTGTTATGACCCACTAGTCTAAAAACTAATTATATGACATTGGAGAACTATACTCTCAAATAATAGAAGTGGGTCACAGCTTTATGCAACACCCTTGATGACAAATCACATAATAGGATGCGTGTTTTTCCAGTGAAATCCCTGCTTGTGGAGGAATAGCATTAAATGCTCAGAATTTTTTACATTCAATATGTTTTACTGTACTAAAATGTAATGTAATACTGCTTTAATTATAAAATTATATAAACTATACCATTTTGTCTAAAAGACATTAAAACACATAGTATATAGTACAATAGAGTTTAATATGATATAGCACTGAGCATTGTTAACACAAAAGAGCTTTGTTGTGTGATTGATATAAAAGAATATGACAAAAACGTCATTTACTCCTTTGGTAAGTGAGTCTCACTCCCTCAGGAGGGGAACTGAGCTCAAAATGAATAGTGCAGTTTAGACTATGGTATCACTCTTACTTCAGGTTAATAGTTATTACAATTATTTTCAAGACAAAAAAGAATTACACAGCATGGTTTATATGAAAGTGCAGAGACCTTCTACTAAGTGCATTTAGTACATTAGTAACTATTTAACTTTCAAATATTGTCAGTTTCTCTCCTGAGAATAATTATTAAATTCTATGTAGAATTTGTGAATAATACAACCACAGGTTGCTTTAATGTTTTATTACAAAACACTGAAAGTAATGAATCAACACTTCCATATGTTTTGCGTTCAGCTCTTACTGTGGGCACCTGCGGCTCCAGAAAGTGGTTTAACTTGTTTAACATATCACAGAACTGAATAATATACAGTATATGTTGACTGATGTTTGTTATGCATACAGTGAAACAACTAGAACAGTGAGTTATGTTAGCACCTTGTTGAAGAATCAGCAAGAACATAGGAGCATGTATCATGCATACTTTATTTAGAAAGAACTCTTTCAGCAATCAACATAAATTTTAACAAGTTATAAAAACAACAAATTAGCCTCACAAGCCCAGATCCTATAAATGTTGGGACGCTGGTCAAAGCAAATAGTAAAGACAGAAAAAGATATTTGTCCATTATAATGTTGGTGGTTCAAAACATGAAAATCAAAATTGTGATATTATAACTTGCCAATATGGCAATGGAAAGTCAGTAATAGTGAAAAAACAGTTATTTGCACCATACTTCATATTCAGTAAAATAAACTTCACAGGTTTTGACAGGAGCATTTTCTCAGTCTTTGTGTTTATCCCTGACTGAATATTTATATTAATATAAAAAAAAACAATTTCAAAGCATAATGTTTTTTTTAAATTTTATTTTAAAAAATGCTAAATCACATAAGCTGCCACTGCAAACACTACAATGATAATTGCCAGCTGAAACTATAGGTTACCTTCCCCTCATCTGGAGTTTCCTTCTGCTTTGTGAAACATACACACCTGTACAATCCACTCAAAGACTAACACAATGAATAGGGTGTTGACCTCCTTTTGCATTGTCTGTCAAGTATATGATATTATCTTGGTCTCATCAGTAGGTCTGATTACAGTTCATATCAAATCGCTATACACCTTAAGCCACAGGTATATAAAGCAGAGAATCACAGCTGCCTCGGGAACGACATCCTGTTACCGATACTTGGACACTTTGAAGAGAAAAAGTATGGTAAGATATGATTAGCTAGTGTAAAACTTATTGTAAGAACATGCTACTATATTCTGAATAGCTGTGAGACATTGAATATTCTTCAGGATTAAGCAGAATTGTTATGACAGTAGTACATAATCAATTAAATCAAATCTGTTTTGTAATCTTGTTTAAGCTTGTTTTTTGTTTTTTTATCTGAAGCCAACAATAAGTGTACAGTATGATAGCTTAAATTGGGTTTGATAATTTGTTTCATAACACTCATGTAGACATGTGGAAAGTAAAGCAGTTTCACTCTCTGCAGCGTGAATGTATCTCAATTCATGTGGGCCAAGCTGGGGCTCAGATTGGTAATGCATGCTGGGAACTGTACTGCCTGGAACATGGGATCCAGACAGACGGACAGATGCCCACGGACAAAATTGTCGGAGGAGGCGATGACTCCTTCAGCACATTCTTCAGTGAGACACGAGCAGGAAAGCACGTTCCCAGAGCAATCTATGTTGACCTGGAACCAACTGTCATAGGTCAGCACCTGTATTATTTGATATTTTACATAGGATGGATAGTTTTTAATGTTCTATATTGATGTTTTTAAACAGAGCTATATATTTGTTTACTGTTTTTTTGCATTTCTATTTGTAGAATTTCAATTCATTAAACAACACCATTATATTCTTATTCCTCAAAAAGGTTTCTTGTACCAAAGTAGAAACAGTAAATGTTTTGATTTCTCATCCAGTAAATATCTATCAATGTTTTGTTGTACAGATGAGGTGCGTGCAGGAACCTACCGTCAGCTTTTCCACCCTGAGCAGCTGATTACAGGAAAGGAGGACGCTGCCAACAACTATGCCCGTGGCCACTACACCATCGGCAAAGAGATCATAGATCTGGTCCTGGACAGGACACGTAAACTGGTGAGACTTTGTGACAGTGTCAAAGCTATAGATTTGGAGTGTATTAAACATTTTGCTCAACTAAATGACTGAAGGGTTTTAATAATAATGAACTAATACATTTTCAGGCTGATCAGTGCACTGGCCTGCAGGGATTTCTCATCTTCCACTCTTTTGGTGGAGGCACTGGCTCTGGTTTCACCTCCCTCCTGATGGAGAGGCTCTCTGTTGATTATGGGAAAAAATCAAAGCTCGAATTTGCTGTTTACCCAGCTCCCCAGGTTTCCACGGCAGTGGTGGAGCCGTACAACTCCATCCTGACCACCCACACCACCCTGCAGCACTCCGACTGTGCCTTCATGGTGGACAATGAGGCCATCTATGACATCTGCCGCAGGAACCTTGACATTGAAAGACCCACCTACACCAACCTTAACAGGCTGATTGGCCAGATTGTGTCCTCAATTACAGCCTCACTTCGCTTCGATGGAGCTCTGAATGTTGACCTGACAGAGTTCCAGACCAACTTGGTGCCTTACCCCCGTATCCACTTCCCTCTAGCCACCTATGCCCCTGTCATCTCTGCTGAGAAAGCCTACCACGAGCAGCTGTCTGTAGCTGACATCACCACCACCTGCTTTGAACCAGCTAATCAAATGGTGAAGTGTGATCCTCGTCATGGTAAATACATGGCCTGCTGTCTGCTGTATCGTGGTGATGTGGTGCCCAAAGATGTCAACTCTGCTATCGCAGCCATCAAGACCAAACGCACCATCCAGTTTGTGGACTGGTGCCCCACTGGCTTCAAGGTGGGTATCAACTACCAGCCTCCAACTGTGGTTCCTGGTGGAGACCTGGCCAAGGTGCAGAGGGCCGTGTGTATGCTAAGCAACACCACAGCCATTGCTGAGGCCTGGGCCCGACTGGACCACAAGTTTGACCTGATGTACGCCAAGAGAGCCTTTGTTCACTGGTATGTTGGGGAGGGCATGGAGGAAGGAGAGTTCTCAGAGGCCAGAGAAGATATGGCTGCTCTGGAGAAGGATTATGAAGAGGTGGGTGCTGACTATGTGGGGGAGGATGAAGAGGGAGAAGAATACTGATTTTAATCCAGAGTAAAGTTATTTTTTTCTGGTTTTCAAAATGTGGCTTTTTGCTTTTTTTGAAGTGAAAATAAATGTATCAGAAATATGACCACACTAACAATGTTACAATTTGTGTGACCAAATTGTGAACAATTTTAATACTTCATATTTCACAAAAACAGACCAAAATAACATATCTTTCACTGTGTGCTGAGTACCATGGCAAATTTACAAATCAAACCAAATCTAAAACCTTAGTTGAACATGTAAACATTTCAAAAACATTTTTACATTTCTCTTATCACAGTGCCATTAAAAAAAAGTGTTTATATTCATAGCAAAAGAGTACAATGTGCTTTTGGTGTTTTAAGATAGTTTCTTTCTCTGGTTTCTGCCTGCTTTAAACACGCTCTCTCTCTCTCTCTCTCTCTCTCTCTCTCTTGCACCTCCCCCCACTATCCTCTCCCATGAGGAATGCAAGTTATGAAAGGGCTCCTATGTCAGTTTCTATATACCATTCAGCTGTGACTCTGAGAATGAAAGCAAGAGAAAAAAAAAACGACGGACTCTGGCTGGTGTTGCTTGTGTAGCTCATACTCAGACCATAGCCTGCAGCAACAATAGAATCCCAGTTCCGTTTTGTATGAATCACTGCACTATGATTCAAAAAGAGTGGCTGAAAAGCTGCATTAAAACTGAGCTCTACATTTCTTGGAAACTCTCTTTTTTTAATCTTTTCACAATCTGTGATACATTATTGTACTCACCACGCTGAAGTTTCTTTGTGTTCCATATTATTTCATTTGATGAACTTTGGATTATCTGACTTGATTGTTTGTATGAATGTTTACTTCTCATCACTTTTTTTTGTTACCATTAAAGAATTTTCCTTTTACATATAATAACCCAAATAAACATGTCAGTCTTTCCATTTTTCATGGGTTAATCTCGCATGATTATTTATTTAGTGGTTCAACACAGACAAGTCTTAGTGTGTGTGTGGGTGCAGATGACTGCATAAAGTAGCATTATCAATCTCCTTGCCTACTGATTTTGTTATAGTATATGTATATTAAGAAATGTGTGGGGGTGGAGTATTTGCATGCTGCAATATAATCAGCTCATTTAAGTTATGTGTTAAAAAAAATCTAACTAATTCTGAAACTCTAAATGGTGCCATTGCAAACAGACACAAACACACTGAGGAAAAGAAGTAGGTGGAAAATTGTTTAAAAAAAAAAAAAAGAAGAAGAAGCAGCAAAGACTGTAGGCAGGCTGATGATGGTGTCTGAAGGGGAGCTGTTGAGGGAAGCTTTTCTGGTTTAGATGAGTGGACAGATCCAGAGAAAAGAGATATGAGTTAGAACAACACAAAGAAGTCACTAGTGAAGAAAGCTAAACTAAACTAGAACAAAATATGTGGGATACTATATCTACTAGAAAGCTCTGACAGGGAATGACTCTTATAGATAGTCAACAGACAGACTGCTGGTTAGTGGACTGATGGGATCAAAGGTGCGCATAATGATTACAGAGGATCTGGGAGACGTAACGAGCCACACCTGCTACACACACAGACAGAGACGTGACATGCAGAGAAAACAAACGGGGGAAAGGAAAGAGAACACAGGAAAATCAGAAGGGGAGTGAGGTGTATATAATAGTAAGAAAAAAATGTTTTTCATAATGATCTTATGTAGATAAATGTAAGGAGATATGCCATTAAAATACGTATTAGGGACTTCCCTCTTCCCCCCCCCTAACTGCTGTTCCCTCCCACAAATGAGCTATGCAGCTGCCTGCTGTGGTTTCCTGCCTGCCCCCTCCACATCCTTGTCTATATAAACTCCGAGTCTCCCTTTTTTCTGCACTTCTGCCTTGTGTCTGAATCCTCAACGTCGGTCGAAGGACAAGCAGACAAAATGGTGAGTAACTGTCTGGCTGATGACGTAGCCTTGAAATTTTCATTCTCTCTCCCCTCCTTACTCCTTTGTTTCTGTTGCATGGGTTAAATATCTAGGCTTTTTTTTTTTTTTTTTTTTTTTTTTAATTTAAATGCTTCAAGTCTTCAGTGTTGTGTGGGAGTTTACTTAAAATCAGATTATATTAAGTGATCATACTTTTGAGCTAAATTTATACAGAACCTTTTTTTTTAATTTTTGTTAGGGCTTGTCTGAGAATTCGGTGAGAACAATGCACTAGTGTACTTGCATTTGACTAAAAGAGAAGTCATTTCTGTACTCTTGGGAAATCTAGGTCAGATGAGACAATGAGTTGAACTGTTGTCCTTTTCAAACCTCCTTAATGCAGAGCTTTTAGTATAAAAAGAGAAAATATATAAAGTCTTTAGTTCCTAAACAAGCACAGGATACTGTTTTCACAACTACAAAGTAGTGAGCAGGGTAATCGTGGCAGTGGGGGATGGATTAAAATGAACAGGGAAAAAGAGGAGTGGTCTGGCCTACAAGTGAGAGTCAGTTCGCTGCCATTTTGCAGCTGTTAAGAATTTTAGGGTTGAAGGATGTGGAGAGAAAGAGAGGGTGAGACAGTCATCCCTTCCCGTTACACAGCGCTATGGAGCCGGACAGGATAGGGGAGGGGAGACACAAAATGGGGAGGGATGAGGAAAGGGAGGAGATTCAGGATTAAGAGGTGGGGGTAAGGTTTTCTTCTTGATGACCTTCCTGTTTGCCATATACAGGATTGTATGTTGCCTTTTTTCCCTCCCCCAAGTTATAAAACTATCTTTTAGGCAAACGAGGAGCTTGCAGTTATTAACTGTATATCCTGTCCATTCAACTGTAGAAACCCAGAGTTCAGACACTGCGTTGCTTGTATTATATGCACCACTGAAAGCTTAAACATTAGTGTTCTGATACATTTTTCGGTAAGCAAGCGTTCTCTCCTTACCGAGGTATTTCCTTTTCGCAAATTGAACATTGTCTTGTAAATTAATGGGGGGCAGACTAAGGATCTCTAACAATATACACTCCTATAAGTCCCCCTGCCCACCCACCCCCATTAGTACTCATGAAATAAGTGCCCCAGATATTGCTGTGCCTTTCAGTAGTCATAGCTAGTTCAAATTATGATAACTGGTGTCAGGCAGTACATGTGTACATAAACTTGCTTTGTCTAATTTTTTTTTCCCCTCCCCCAGCGTGAGTGTATTTCTATGCACGTTGGCCAAGCTGGAGCCCAGATGGGCAATGCATGCTGGGAGCTGTACTGCCTGGAACATGGGATCCAGCCAGATGGACAGATGCCCTCTGACAAAACTCTCGGGGGAGGAGATGACTCCTTCAACACCTTCTTCAGTGAGACTGGGGCAGGAAAGCATGTCCCCAGAGCAATCTTTGTTGACCTGGAACCAACTGTCATAGGTCAGTAATGTGCAAATAAACAAGTACTTGCATATATTGTCATGGATAATCTGAAAACTGATAAGATGGATGTAAACAAACAAAAATGACCCCAGATGTTTGGGTTAAATTTCATTTTCTTGCAAATTGTCATTGTGTGGGGCTTTTTTGTTATTATTTCTAAACTGTCACTGTCGTGCAAAATAAAGGGACTCCTCTTAATTTGATGCAAGAATACAGGACACTAGCTCGTGCACTCCTAACAATTTTTTTTTCTTTTTTTTTCTTCTTCTGTTTCTTGCAGATGAGGTGCGTACAGGAACCTACCGTCAGCTTTTCCACCCTGAGCAGCTGATTACAGGAAAGGAGGACGCTGCCAACAACTATGCCCGTGGCCACTACACCATCGGCAAAGAGATCATAGATCTGGTCCTGGACAGGACACGTAAACTGGTGAGACTTTGACAGTGTCAAAGCTATAGATTTGGAGTGTATTAAACATTTTGCTCAACTAAATGACTTAAGGGTTTTAATAATAATGAACTAATACATTTTCAGGCTGATCAGTGCACTGGCCTGCAGGGATTTCTCATCTTCCACTCTTTTGGTGGAGGCACTGGCTCTGGTTTCACCTCCCTCCTGATGGAGAGGCTCTCTGTTGATTATGGGAAAAAATCAAAGCTCGAATTTGCTGTTTACCCAGCCCCCCAGGTTTCCACAGCAGTGGTGGAGCCGTACAACTCCATCCTGACCACCCACACCACCCTGGAGCACTCTGACTGTGCCTTCATGGTGGACAATGAGGCCATCTATGACATCTGCCGCAGGAACCTTGACATTGAAAGACCCACCTACACCAACCTTAACAGGCTGATTGGCCAGATTGTGTCCTCAATTACAGCCTCACTTCGTTTCGATGGAGCTCTGAATGTTGACCTGACAGAGTTCCAGACCAACTTGGTGCCTTACCCCCGTATCCACTTCCCTCTGGCCACCTATGCCCCTGTCATCTCTGCTGAGAAAGCCTACCATGAGCAGCTGTCTGTAGCTGACATCACCAATGCCTGCTTCGAACCAGCTAATCAAATGGTGAAGTGTGATCCTCGTCATGGTAAATACATGGCCTGCTGTCTGCTGTATCGTGGTGATGTGGTGCCCAAAGATGTCAACTCTGCTATCGCAGCCATCAAGACCAAACGCACCATCCAGTTTGTGGACTGGTGCCCCACTGGCTTCAAGGTGGGTATCAACTACCAGCCTCCAACTGTGGTTCCTGGTGGAGACCTGGCCAAGGTGCAGAGGGCCGTGTGTATGCTAAGCAACACCACAGCCATCGCTGAGGCCTGGGCCCGACTGGACCACAAGTTTGACCTGATGTACGCCAAGAGAGCCTTTGTTCACTGGTATGTTGGGGAGGGCATGGAGGAAGGAGAGTTCTCAGAGGCCAGAGAAGATATGGCTGCTCTGGAGAAGGATTATGAAGAGGTGGGCACTGACAGCATGGGAGAGGAGGATGAAGAGGGAGAAGAGTACTGAAGAATCAAACATCATCACGCATTCCAAATGTTGTGAAAGTAACACATTCCCACCAAAATCCACACATGTGGTGATTCGTCAGTATTGTCAATAAAAGTTCTCATAAAAGTGTCGTGTAAAGTTGTGGACATTCTTGATCTGCTTAACCAGGCTATATTAGCAACTGTATAACTTAAGTGTGTAATACTGCAATAGTTGAGTACTTTTCTAGTTCAAATGCTAATAATTGAAGTTATCAATATATATAAATTTTTTTTTTTTTAAACAAGTTTCGGGCTTTCAAAGTGGAAGAAGATATTTTATCAGCATTATGGTGAGAGGTAGTATTAGCAAATCCAGAGACATCTGAAACACTGTTTTGACACATTACATAATTTATCATATACTTCTTTTTAAACTTGATATACACAATCCTGTTTTTGTTTTTTCTTCCCACGTTTCTGGACGGCTCCACTTCACTTTTAGAAAAGAAATTCCAGGCTCTGTGTTCAGTTTCCTGCTTTTCTTCATGCCAAGCTGAGTGACCAGTAGGCGTTTACGATTTACTCCTGCTTCCTGTACCTTTTCCTTAGGCCAGCAGGTGAAAACAAAGGAACACGGGTAAAAAGTCGAGGTTGGTGTAGGTGAAATTGTCTGCCCTTCAAGTTTTTATGTCCTCCGATCAACATAATAGTCTTATATTGGACCAAATTATTTTCCTTTGTAATTTATTCTCCTAAACAAATTGATTTGGTGTGAAGTCGAGCCCACTTCAATTACGATCCAAGGTCCCCCATCAAAGATCAGATTAACAAAAAACAGACATCAGATTAACAAATAACTTAAATTACAAAATTAATCTAATTTATTCGTTAAACTATTTTAAATGCCAATATCAAGTCCTAAAAGTTTCATATATTTTTTCAATCTTATTTACAATATTCACTTAAAATATCTAGATCTCTTTCTTCGACATCCCACCTGCAGTACCCATCTGCCCACCAGGAGGCGGTCTTCTACACTTTACTATTCATAACATGGCCTAGGAGGTTTGATTACACAAAGCTGAGCAGTCCACATAACTCTGATATTACATGATGTCCTCATTGTGTGATCCAGATCAATGACTCTACCGATTAATCACGTGCTAAACTGGAAACCTAATTTCTATAATCTACCTATATGATTACCTACCAATAAGAAAGTACAGCGGGATGTCAGAATTACAACTGGACTGTAGTAAAATAGTTTCCTCGTTTCCCCGCTCCAGCTACACGGGAGCGACTGTAAATTATTTAGTAATTTCTGCGATGATTGGGTGATCTATATTTGAAAATAAAAAAAATAGTTTCTAGGTTTTGGCATATGTTTATGTTTAGAGGTTAAAGCATTATCACGGAGCAACAGGCGGGCGCTGAGGCATGCAGGGCGGGCCCGGTGACGTTTCCAAACGCTGGCATTTTCTAGGCGATCTATTTTTTTCTATGCGCTCGCGGTGACGTAGCGCGTGGGGCAGAGGAGCACTCAGGACAAACACAGCTGACTGCGCGCATGCTATCTCGGTGGGGACTTCAGCGCAGACCCTAACGCTAGGTTACAGTCATATTGGCTTGGTGGAAAATATTTGCGGTGAAGAAACAGGCCGAAAACAGGGGAGGTGCCTGTACGGCTGTCAACAAAGGAGAAGAAAAAGAGGGGGAGTGTAGTCAGAAGGACCGCTATAACAACTAATTCATTGTCGCTCCAAACTGGTGGACAGACGGCTAAACTGCTCACTCATTAGGCCAAAACACTCCTAAGGTAGGTCCATTGCCGAGGTTAGGCGTAACAACTTGTGCCTATCCAAATAGGTGCTGCAATTTATGACAGATGTCCAACTTTACCATAAAAGGAGATGTGCTACCGAAATACCAAATGATGTTAATTGTGCCCTAATGGCAATACTCGAATAGCACAGCACCTGTGCCTCCAAGTTCATCTGTCCCTGTATTTAAGCGTCTATAAGGCCTGCAGTCATGTCAGCACTGCAGCAGTTGACAAATGCCTTGGCGCTAGAAATAACATAGTAATGAGGCTTGTATGAGTGCATGGCTCATCCTGAAGGGGCAAAGAAAGTTAGATTTAGTTGTTTCACCTCAGTTCGGAAGTCCCCTTCAGCCCCGAAACGATTACAAATGAGACTGGCATCTCGGTTAGGGTGTCGTCTGTGGCTATTATAGAACAGCTGACTGTGCCAAGATCTTTTTTTTCTTTTTTTTTAAAGATAACAGGCTTGATGCTTTCATGTGACCGTTCTGAAGTAGTTTATAACAGGTAAATTTATGATTCAGTGAAGTCTGCTGATTAGGTTTTTATTTACTCTTTCAAACTCAATGTATTTGTTGGAAATTTCATATTATAAAAGGACCTAAAGGAGTTTTTTTAGACTAGTTAAGAGAATGTACTTGGCTTTAAAATCTCTATAGATTAAAGTTTCTGTCCTTTTATGCATGCATCACATACAAGTTGCTAATTGTTTAGTTAAAAATTAAAACATTACTAACCATACTGCTTCCACACTAATGTCATATTCTAGCTTTAAAGTGCTGATTAGTAATACTTAACTAAAGTTAAAAAGCATTCTTAAAACTAATGTAGCTTTAAACTCAGTATAGTTCAACTCATGAGTCTTACAGTAATACAGCTGTTGAACAGTTTGAGCAGCACTGTCTCAGTGAAATCATAATTTAAGTAAATTTAGGAGGATATAATTTTCCAGCTTCTAAATACATGTTTTAGAGTCGTTTTACTGTTTCCAATAGATCCATTGAGCTCATATAACCTCCACTACAATGGTGATTAAGCATTATTTAAAATCTATTATTATTATTGTTATTATTGTTATATTCTATCTATTCATTATTTAAAATCTACTTGGTTCCATAGATACAAAAGATTTTTTTAGTCAAGAGGAGCATTTTTTTAAATGATGCCGAAGCTGTGCATCCACACACATTGGTGCTTTTAATTTTTGACCAAACGAAACTTGTATTTGTATTTTTCTTTCAAAGCGTGGTGTTTTGAGGAGTTACAGGAGGTGACATGGTGGACTACTATAGCATCTTGGGAGTGCCCAAAACAGCCACTCAGGATGACATCAAGAAAGCGTAAGTATCCTGGGACTATTTCAAGTGTTAGAAGATATAGTCATAAGTAACAAAAAGTTCACTTGAGTAAAAAAAATATATCTGAAGATATATTTGAAGTGTGAAAACCTACTTTAGATAGCAAGGTTATGTAAGCACTGAAAAACTGAGGCCACTGCCAGTATGTGTTTTTGTGTGTGTTTATTTTTTAAGAGTTTACAAACTTTAGGCAAACTTTGAGTTTAATTTCAGTCCAAAAAAAATTGCTTTTCAGGGCAAAGATGCATTATCATATTATGTCACTAAATAAGCTCATATCTCATAGATAGAGGTTTAAGAACTAGACTTCATTATGTGTGTGGTTATTTATATATAAGCATGGATGTTTGATGTTGTTTGTGTTTTCAGGTACCGGAAATTGGCCTTGAAATGGCATCCTGACAAAAATCCAGACAACAAGGAGGAAGCAGAAAAAAAGTTCAAAGAAGTCGCTGAGGCCTATGAAGTCCTGTCTGACAGTAAGTCACCATAGATGACAACTGGTCTAATATGTACAAGGTATACTGTAGATGTATATGTGTACAGATATTGATATCCGTGGGTAATTTTTTCCTTTTTGACAGAGAGCAAACGTGATGCATATGACAGATATGGAAATGACAGAATGCGACACACAGGTATATATATAAAAGAATCAGTGATATTGTTGCATCCATTATAGTTATCATTAGCAATCTTGTAATTGCTACAGTTTAAGAAAAAAATGTGTGTCTTGGTAATTTTCTTACTACTACTACCTACCCTTCCTACTTGCTCCTTCTCCTTTACGTTTGTCCTAATTTTTCCTTTTCGCTCCTGACTGTGACATGTTGGTTTCTCAGGTTCCTCCAGCTCAGACTTTACAGAAATGCCCGGCTTCACCTTCACATTCCGCAGCCCAGATGAGGTGTTCAGAGAATTCTTTGGTGGACAGGATCCCTTTGCCAGCTTCTTCGGTAAGTCAAACATATATTGGGGTGGGGTTCATCTGTTATTAGTTCAGGAACTAATACTAACATTTATTTATTCAGTCTAGACGTAAAATAAAAAAATATGATGAGAGTAATTTGTCTTAGGTCTACTGTAACTGAACTAAATTAAATGCTACAATATATTCCAAAGTTACAAATATAAGAAATAGCTTGAATATAGACAAGTAGCTCAATAATAAATATCCAGAATATTACAGAGATTAAATATAAATGGTCGACATTCTACTCTAAACTCAACGGTAAAACCTCTAAACTGCTATTTGTTATTTTCACTGCAAAATGGAGTAACTATTGCACTGTGTACTGTACATTAGAGCTGTACAGGCAGATAGCCACATGCAGGAATTGTTTCCTGCTTCATTTAGTGGTGCATTTGGGGTTAATCTCAGTCTGTCTCTGAACGCACTCCTGTGACTGGCCAGCACGTCATGGACTGGGTGGGAGGTATTGTCCATTACTGTTGTATTTTTATGTACTTGCACGTCTTTGTCTCTCACTCAGATGACTTCTCCTCATTTGGAAGCTCATCGTCTCGTCTCAGCCCGGGGCGATTCTTCTCTTTTCCATCAGGAGGAGGTAAAGAAGTAAATATTATAAGTAAACTGTTTGCAGAGGATTGAAGAGGATTTTCCCATGTAATTTTTCCTTTCAGCTTTACTTTACTGGTAATTAATGCAATTCTACTCAGTTAAACTTCTATTATAAGCTGTTTCTATCATCAGTGGTTGCCAGGAGTGTCTCACAGAAAGAGGGTTTATAACTTTTTGTGTTGTATGTCATCAACAAATGCCAGATTAATGATATTTGATATTGTTAATATCGAGAGTTTCACTTGTTAGTTTAAAAAATACTTAAAAGAATTAATATCAGGAGATGGTTTAGATACATTAAAAACTAATATTGCTTTCCTCTCCTCTCTTTGATTGTTTGACTCTCTACAGTTGAATTCTCCTCTTTCTCCACTACCTTGGGTGGTCTGGATGGGATGGACAGCATGGGTGGAGGGATGGGCAACTTTAGATCAGTTTCTACTTCCACTCGCATCATAAATGGAAAACGCACCACCACCAAGAAGTATGCAATTCCTTATCAATTCCTATTATGCAGCAAAGGAAGTACATATTCAAGTGTATTATCTTCAAAGCAAAACGTGAAAAATTAATTGAAGAATATATTAAATTTAGCACCAGTAAACAGTTTCACATTCCAGCGTTCTAAGAATTATCTTGATGTGACTGTGGTTGCTGAATAAGAGCAGTGCATATGTGCATATTTGAACTGTATTTGTCTCAATAGATTGTCCCTAGAAGCAGATCGTCATCTATTGTTTGGGAATACTTTAGATTTAGAACAAAGAACAAATCATATGCAAAGGGCACCATAAAGTTGTGTTGGAACTACAAAGCAACAAAACGAATGTGTACACCTACCTAAAAATGCAGCATTCACACTGCAGTATGAAAATTGCAAGAAGAGCCTGAAAGGCATTGTAGAGGTTGATGACATGTCTTGTCCAATATCAATTCAGAAATCCATAAAAGTGAGGCTGTACATCGCATACAGCATATTGTTTAAGCCCACAAAGATGTAGTGGAAATACCAACACAGTCTCATTTCGTTTCTCTATAGATCTGTGTTTTTCTAAAGGGGGAAAACTTGCACTGTATGCAAAATGCCAGAGGGTAAGCCTAATTAACAGGAATATAGTGCAATGTCAAAGTGAAAGCAGTGCCCTCGTTATCAGTTTATATTCTTCTTCTTCTGAAATGAATCAAGGGGACTGTCTACAAAGGTTTGTAGACAGTCCAAAGCATAGATGTGAAAGCATTCTTATCTTTATGTGGCAGTGTATTTGTGTCACTAAAATGAAAGTGAGTAATTGTGGTAGATAATCATGATTATAGTGTTAATCAAAATATTTTTTGGCTGTAATTTTTCAGCCCTAAGACTGGTTACGCACTTGCACAAACACAGAGGCACTAGAAATGGTGGTGGCTTTTAAATAATTCCACTTATGTCTGTATTTGTCTTTCCTACAGGATAAAGGAGAATGGGCAGGAAAGAATAGAGATTGAGGAGGATGGTGTGTTGAAAAGTGTTCTAATTAATGGTGAGACAATGCTGACTGAATAAATGAATTGAGATAAAAAAAAAACAAAAAACTAAAAAAAAAACTTTTTTCTGGTGCTTATTTGCTTTAACCTGAAAATACAAATTCAGTTTTTCTAATACAACCACAATTGTGTCAAAATGCAGTGCTGCTTATTCAAAAGATTTCAATGCAAGCATGGAAATGTGTTAAAAAACAGACGAGGTTTCAGTTTGTATTTAATCGATCTTATTCTTAATTTTAATATTTTTGGTATTTTTAATTCAGGTTTTTTTGAGTCAGTTCCCAGAGTAGGTTTGCTTTTTAAGTTTAGTTAAATTTTTAAAAAGGTTTAGTTTAGTTTTATGACTTTAAGTGTTAGTTTAATCGTATTCAATTGAGGACATGTGCCAAAGGCAAAATTTCAGGAAAATTAGTATAGATACTACAATAAAAACACTGAACTTTTTGAAAGCAGTTAACTCTTAGTCTTGTAGACATCCGAAGTCTCAATAAACAACTTCATAAGTGCCTCATCAGCACCGATGAATGTAATTTTACAAGTTTAACAAATACTAAGGATATTTGCTTGATATTTTTCACAAAATAATTTCAGTTAGTTTTATTTTTTCCTTTTAAAGCCTTAATCATGTTTTTTCAGTCTGCGGAAATGTTTTAGTTATTGGTTTAGTTTGTTTAACTATATGTACCTTGGCTTTAGTTTTTGTATTACCGCTTGACCTGAAGTTTTTACTTGGTTATGTGTTTTTCTGTATGTCTAAGGTTTTTGCTTTGTGTTGATTGTGCAGTGAGACAGCTGTCTTGTTGTTTTTGTTTTGATCGAAGGTGTGGAAGATGAAATGGCCCTTGCTCTGGAGCTGAGCCGACGAGAGGAGCAGGCCACTCCGAAGCCACGACTCCAGAACAAAACCGCTGAGTCAGACAGATCCCGCCTGAGCCCTTACGCTTCACCCACGCATCGTTCATTTAGCTCGGCCCCATTCTACCACTACGGGGTTGCGGGAGGCAGTGAGGATGATGAGGAAGATGAAGACCTACAGATGGCTTTGGCATGCAGCCTGTCAGAAATGGAAGCCCAGCAGAGAGCTGCTGCTAACGACTACATATCAGGTGCTCGGGGTGGGGGCAGAGCTGTCAGTGACAAAACTAGGGGCCGTTTAGATGGCGGGATTGCTAAGGCAAAACATTTGAATGTACAGAGCAGGGAAGAGGTTGTTGCAGGGCAGAAATGTAAAGAGATAAAATTGGGTTCAGTGGCTGGAGATGGATGCAAAAGTGTGGCAAAGGGTACAGTGGAGCCAGGCTTCTCCCCTGAGTCATCCACAACTGCCAGCACTACACCCCTAAGCCAGTGCAGTGAGGATAAGTTTAAACCTGTGATAAAAAGTGATTGCAGCGTGAAAAAGAAAAAGAAGTGTGGGTGTGTTGTCTCCTAATGATGTGTTTTTGTAGGTTTACTTTCTTTGGGTTGCCTTATTATACTGACCTCAGTGTTTTGCCTTCAGCCAGCTCTAATGTAATGTGAATTAAGCAGATCTTTATTTGAGACAGTGCCTATACTGATGACAAGGCTTCACATTCCTCCAAAGGAACACACTAAAGATAAGATTTGTGGTTACGTTTCTACATTATCACAGGCATTTAAATTGTTTTTGCATTTGGATGCAAGCTGGTGTGGAGGATTGCTTGTGAACGCGAATTTGCCAGATATTTGCATAGACTGATGAATTGGAATTAAGTGATGATTTAGATCTGTTGTATATATGGCTTCAATTGAGTCTTTTGTGAGGACCAGTTTAAGTAACTCTAAAACAAAGCTTGAAAGGCCTTTTAGATTTTAAGGTTTGAGTTTAGGTTTAAAGCCAAACCTGGAGTTAGGAATATATTTGGGAATTTTGAGGTTTGTGTAAGTTTTTTCAGAATACATTATGTCAGTGAAGGTCTAAAATTGAGTGTGTGTGTGGTGTTTGTGTGTGCATGTCGTTCTGTGTAGCTCTTTCTGTGTTTGAGTCAGCTGAGACCTTGCCATAGAATTTTCTCATTCAGACTCTCTGGCAGTGGGAATGTTGCACAACTGTGCCACACGAAAATCAAAGGTAGCCCACAGAACTTTTTGTGGTTTATTTCCAGGTTGCCACATAAACTACTTTTAACTGAAGACCAGTGTTTCTCAGTCAGCTTGTTATGATGTCCAGAATAAGTATGAAGCAATAAGTAGTTAGGTGAAGCACATGCTCACACACTTTGACTATCTTGTTGTTGGAAAGTTGAAGTAGGGAGGAGCTCCAAGTTTATCATATGTTGGTCCTGCACTTTTACCCAAATAGCATTAAAATTGTAATCAGATTTTAGATTATAGTTTGGGGAAAGCACTTTATTAAGTTAAAGGACAAATCGCAGTATTGTGACTGAAACAGCTACAAATAATGATTGTTAAGTCTTTGTACATGTGTTTGCTATTTTCACATTATCGATGCAAACGTGCCAAGCTTTATAAACAAATTAAAAAGATAAATCAGTTTTTGGATTCTCCTTGGTCCTCCTGCAGTAGATGTGACTGAGAGTGTTGTCAAGTGATTGGAGGAAGAAGAAAGTGACAATGATTGTGACGGCAGTATGTTACCTGTCCTGGATATTTAAAAATGTTGTATTATTGCATCCGGTTACAGGATGTATAATAGCTAAATGATCAAAGAACATTTGTTTACATGCTCCCTGAGCGAAATATTAAACCTCAGCCAACTCCAGATGAGCTCCCTTGTGTGCAAAATTACAAACACTGTACTTTAGGGGTGACTTGATGACTTTCCCTCCTGCACTGCTTCCCAGCTTTCAGGCTTAAATTTTTTTTTTTAAAAAGTTCCCCCCAAAAAACTGATTAAATTATATGTCTTAATAATTAACGAAAGTAGACAAAAGTAAATAGGAATAAACAGACTAGTTTTCTACAATTAAATTTCAGTTAGACAATCAGTCAGCTGCTACTAAAGTTGGGTTTAATGTGAATGGTGACTGAAATAGTTTATCCAGCTCATGTCCCGCAAATATTGATTTTGTTGGGCTGCATGTTTGTGTCTGTGAGACAGTCACAGGACGGAGTCACTGAAGATAGTTAGTGTTGGAGCTCATGGATAAAACTCAAATATGCCTTTTTTGTAGATCTCAAGTAACATGAAGATACTGCCAATGTTTTAAGTGCAACACTAAGAAATGTTTTAAATGTGGTTGTTGCTGCAGGGCAAAGCTGAAAGCAAAAGAAAATCATGCTGGTGCCAAATCATGCAGATGTTAAAATAATTACTGCTGCCAGTGTTATGTTGTAATATGCATTAAAAAAAGACACATGCCTGTCTCAATGAGTTTCTAATTACAGGCAGTGTCCCTTTGCCCTGGTGTGTTTTATGCTTTATGTTTGTAATTTATATTGACACATATTTTTCACGAGTGCCTCATTTATCATAGATTGCATGAGTTTTGTTTTCACTTGAAAGTATAGCTGTCAGCACTGGCGAAGACTAAAAGTGAAATAGGAAAATGAAAACTTTAATAAATATATCAGCCTGTATTAACTGTTACTGATTACTCACATGTTGATGTTCTTTTTATTTTCACATTGTTAAAAAGGAATTAACGAATAAAGATTGTGCCACAAGATAATTTGGAATATTTTATTTTTTTAGAATATGGCAGCCACGTATTTTCCACTAATTTACACTAAATTCATGCTAGTGCAAAATGATGATACAGTATGATAACTGTTTGATAATTATATAGTCATGGAAATCTGAAGGATTATTTTCAGTTCTCAAGACCCTTAAACATTATAAGACAACAGAATCATGCATTAAAAACTACTTCCTGCTTTTACTGATTTGGAAACTGCACATGTATGTGGTTAACTGTTTCTGTGTGTCTTGATTAAGTTCAGATCAGGAGCTTATATTTTCAGTATAGCCCTTATTATGCGAGTGGCATAATGCACCATTTGTTATAAGATATGTAACAGGGGCAAGGGCATCATTAGTCATTGTGTTTTAAACTAAAACAGTAATTAAATCTCATAGACTGTTGTGTGTTTTTATTTTATTGTATTTTTAATTTAGTTTATCTGCACTTACGACTTCCTTGGATCAGGTTATTCAGTCTTGTTGGCGTTAATGTTTAAATGTGCTGGATCACATACACATTACTTTTCATCTGTTATGTAGCAAACACATCTAGTATCATATTGTTGGGACATAAGTTTGAATACTTGTTCGTTTCTCTTACGATTCATGCTTCCTGTTTCAGACTCAGACTTCGAGGCCTTCACAACCTAACCTGATTGGCTCACGCTGCTCTGTGCCCTTGCCCTGCCCTGAGGTAAAGAACCAGTGTGAATCTGAGGCACCCATTCCTTCTCCTGCCCCCTAACCTCCAAGTAGATGAGATCAGATGATGCCTACTTGCATATCTGATTAAGTATAACCTGTCCTTGTACATCTATTCTTACAGGTCAAAGATTATATCCCACGATGCACTTTTCTATCTCTGCCCACCATGGCTCCTACCTGCTGAATGACACTTATAAGATATATGTATTTAATATGTTTGTGTCTCTGAGTGCATGTGTGTATGTAGCTCATTGTGGAACAAAAGACTGAAAACTCTAAGGAGGTACAGTAGTTACAATCATCTCTTCATCAAATCATCATGTTTCTAATAAATATGAAAACAGTGCACAAAGCAAAAAGAAAGTTCTTGTAAAGCAGAGAAAATAAAGATTTTCCTGCTGACTTTTTTTCTCAGTTTGTGGTAGCGTCTTTGTGGCAAGATTAAGGCTGTCTAACAGTTAAGATAAAACCATAAAGTTGAGGTAAAAAGTTGTAATACGTTTATCTTTAA
Source organism: Simochromis diagramma (assembly GCF_900408965.1). Lineage (NCBI taxonomy): Eukaryota > Metazoa > Chordata > Actinopteri > Cichliformes > Cichlidae > Simochromis > Simochromis diagramma. Next base: position 12,217,396 of record NW_024386831.1, read on the forward strand.
CTCGTGTTTGTTGTTATAAGATAAAAAACCCTTTAACCCATAGAAGATATATAAAATTTAGATGCAGCTTAGGGTCAAAAAAGTAAAGTGCAACACAAACTACATTCTTTATAATTGCCAGGAGGGAGTGACACCTCTGGTTTAATAGAAAAATGTCCAATTGTATTGATGTCTTTGGAAAAATGATCATACTGCTCCTATAATTTGCGACCATAGTAAGAACTTTTCTAATGATCTGAATTGCTAGTTTCAAGTGTTAATGGTGTCTGTTGATGTTAAAAAAGGGATAAAGCAGGCTGCTATACTGTAGGGTGGTAGGGTGGGCCCTTGGTTTCTCACTCAGATCACTCTAGCTCATCACATCTTGTTTCCAAAAGCCAAGTTAGTGAGTCAAGATGCTCAAGGCTTCATTATGGTGCTTGATGATGGATTATATCACAGTGGCTATCTTGCAGTCATGGTAGAATCAGCAATCCAGAAAACCGAGAACACTGAAGGCATTTGAGTTTGTTTTCTGCTGCATCACATCACAAATTTATTTAGGTCAAGTCAAAAATACATTTTTATAGATATTTTCTGTCGGTCTGCTACATGAAATAAACACAATCATCAGAATGAATTATTTACACGAATCACAAGGTTGTACACTGAGTAAGACAATAGAAGAACGCAAAGTTGCTTTGTGTACAGAAAGGGAGACAGCGAGAAGGTAGTTCATGGTCAAGTCGAACATCCATTACGAAACGACCAGCGCTGAAAGCAAACGATCATGTTTTCAAGGCAAAAAAGACACGCCTCAGAAATAAAAACACACTTGACAAAAGAATACAGTATTCAAATGGACACGAATAACAACACATTCAAAGTTACATCGGAGAACAACCACACCATGTTTAACTGGGATGGCAGTCATAAATATTTGATACGTTTTGACAGGGGGTTCGACAGTATTATAACTTTGGTCCAATTTATATGTTCACCAGAGCAGCCAATACAAACCCTGTGTTGGTCATAAATTCCTTTTATGTTGGCTGATCATTTGAGGTAATAATGTCCAGTAACAATTTAATCGGATGAGTGTAAGATAACTATTTTGTCTGACAGCATGACCACGCTTATCCCATATTCATCTGGATTCACACAGGCACCAAGGTTTTCTGTTAAATTCCCGACTGATAACCGAGTCCATGTGTAATTAGAAACTTAAGATACTAATAGAAAAATCGAATCTTGCTCTAATTGGAAAGAACTTTGATTCTCTTTCCTTTTGCTTCCTGGAAAAAAAAATCCTCAAAATAAAATTTGACTCCAAAATGTTTTAAACACCCAGACAATGAGTCAGCAGGGAAAAAAGCAAGAGCAATAATAGCTCCACTGTGGCCAAGCAGATTTTTATGTACAGTAATGATCATACATGACTGAATCATACAAGTGTGTCCACTGGAGCGTGTATTCTTTTGTGTCTGCATGTCATTGTATCCATCAGCAGCTGCATCTCACTGTGGCAGGGCTTTCAAAATGGCATTCACCTCCTCAGCTACCGCCGTCAGGGCAAACTCAAACTGGTCCTAATTAAGAAGAGCAGGGAAGTGAGGCATTTGGGTAATGATGCACAATCTGAAGACTAGAAAAAAATATACTGAAAAAAATATGCACACAAACAATGGATGCTATGTACCTTGGTGCGGACTAGGCCAGGTCTCTGGTCTCTGATGTGCTCCAGTGTGGCTGCAATGTCGATCTCCTTCACTCCTAATGTCATCAAGAATAGTAGCAGCATCACTAATAGTTTTTTTCTGATCTCCATCAATCTAAATCTGCTATTTTCAGATGATATGGATGTAGAAAATTCACAAAATAGATCTGTTGAGGTTATTTGTGAAGAACTATTGTGATAGAACTGACAAGAGACAGTGAAAAGGTCAATGTCTCATTTGAGGTTGAAGTCTAAACAGACAGCAAGCATGTCTGATAAACAAAAACAGATTCTGACAACTGCAAGAAAAAAAAGGGGGGAAAGATAATGCAACCCAGCTGAAATTAGTTTCAGTAAAATAAGACTTTGAATGGTATAGATGGAATTTGATTGCATTTCAAGTTTCCTGACTCTGTCTACAAGATTCCAGTTAAGCTGCTAAGCCACTCAGCTCAAGAAATACTGAAAAAGTATGCACATATGATTAAGTTTGTAATTATTAAAATATAGTCTGAACTACCAGTACCTAATTTCTTTCAACAAGCAGCTTGTAACTATAGCACCCTCTGCTGTAGTTGATAGGAAATGCAACTGTAATATGACACAGACCAATTAAAGATTTGACTTCTCAAAATCTTTCACTGCATCATCTGTGGGCTGTAAGTCATAAAGATTAGGTATGGATGTAATGTTTCTGGGTAATGTTTTTGTTTTAACTGACTCACCCTTGGCCATGCGGTTCAGCACCATGTCAATAAGGATATACGTGCCAGTCCTGCCAGTGCCATCACTGTGGGAGTGACAGAAACGCAAACATGATCTTACAAAGTATTTTTCTTTAAAATACCCTTTAAGCAGAAAATTCACATGTATATCTGCGATTTCTGTTGTTCCACAGAAATCTGTGATCCTACAAACACCAGAGTATCTTCCTTTCAGTCTTACCCGCAGTGAACGATGATTGGACAGGAACGACCTCTGTAGCATTTATTCACCTTCCTGAAAAAGTAGAAACCAGGGAGAGAAAAGAAAGAAAAAGACAAATGACAGGAAAATGTGCTTGGTTATAAAATATTTATGGTAAAGGTTACAACTGACCTTTTCACAATAAAATAATAACATCTTATTATTAATACAGAAATGGCAAAGTCTGCTTTCAGTATTTGTGGAATATCACAGTGAAAACAAAGTAAGTGACCATGTTGGAAATACAAGGAATGGAATAACTGCATGTGACAGGTAAATAAAATGAGATCAGGAATAGCTGGAAATTTGACTGGACGGGAAAATTAGATACTGCATGAGGGTGTGGAGGACAGTGAGATGGTGAAAACAGGATAGAATAAGTGGAGAGGAAGCCACAGATTCACTGTCCCTCTTGCAGTAGCCAGTCACACCTGCCAATGCTCATTTTTATGACTATGCAACTGGAGCCAGAGTACTAGCTGCAAACCACAAAAATGACACTGGGAGATGTTAAAATACAAACCTGTCAACCTGCACACTGGGGTAGAGGGAGAGAGAGAGTGTCAACGATGATGGATTAAGCTTGAAATGAATTACACGGAAAGTGATCATATACACTTACAAATGGCAGGGAGGATGGAAAACAGAAAAGAGATGGACATGAAGGCGATCAGCGGGGTTCAAATCCACCAATGTGACTACTGGTATTTCAAGTGTTTATACATATATTTATTTGTATGCTTTTGTATAAACAAGGGCAGTCTGCGTGCATGTTTGTGGGTAGTTTCTTACCTGCGGAAGTCAAGCAGTGGTCGCGTGGAGGTGGGGATGCCATCAGCTGGCCAGCTCAGCAGGTGAAACTGGGTCAAGGTACGTGTCTCCTGCGTCTGGACATTTTTCAGGTAGAAGCTACGCACCAGGAAGTCCTTGCACCAGATGTGTTCTGACACCAGGTTCACCTGACATACACAAAGACACAGTGGGGAGGAAAGAAGAGAGGGAGGGGTTGGATGCAGGGGAAAGGGGTAAAAAATATGAGTCATGAATCTTTGGAATTATTTAAAATTTAAATATACAGAGATTCAGCTTGCAAGCGTTTAATCAGGTAAACTTCCAGGAGAAAAAAAAGGTTATACATACTGTGTACTTACTTACTGTGAAAATAACTTTAGTATAAACAAGGCACAGTGAATCTAAGTCTAATCAGCTTTATTCATTGTATTCTCTATGACTCATCGTTTTTTGTCATATATTTTGAACAAAAACAGCAGGGCTAATCAAGGGATCTTTTCCATGAGTGTTGAAACAATCGTGCAAATATCGATAGAGGAATCAAACTTTGCATGTTTATCTCTCTGGTATGGAGCCATTAATTTGAAAAATCCTATTTGCCACAACAGTTTTCAATTTTTTCTCAGAAACAGCTGTTTTATTACATCATTTCAACCACTGCCTACTTTTCAAGTTTCACTTTGATTTATATGCTTTTCGCTATAGGTAGGTCAAATTGAATGTAAACCAGTTATTTTTCTAACATGCTAACAGACAGATACCGTTAGGTCACACCAACAGCCACTTAATCACCAGTTAACCCGACAAGCAGTTCTTTGGAGGAGTTCAAACCCAGAACCCTCTTGCTGTGAGGCCACCCAGATATTTGTTGTATTGGCTAAATAAAATGACTAATCCAAGTACGATATCAAGTATACAAAGTTATTGCTCTCTGAGTTCTGCCCTCTCCTTTACTCCATGGTGAATGATTTGTTTCTCCAGAAACACATTTTTAACACTCATGCAAAGCTGGATGTAGGCACCGGGGGTATTTGGGGTTTAGTGTCATGTCTAAGCAGGGGCGGATCTAAAAGGGTGGCATGGGGTGGCAAGTGCCACCCTAAAATGATCTCTTGCCACCCCAAGTGCCACCCTAGTTTTGCATATGACAGTGTTGTTTATTAAAATAAGATAGCTTATAGATTAACACTTAGATTAACACTTTGAGTGTAGTTACAGTTAACAGTGAATAGAAATGCTTAAACTGAATATATTGCATAGTGTTACCCCCCTCCACCATTAACAAATGGTTCAGCCCATAGCGCAGACCGGCTTTTTTCTTGTGTTCAGTAGCAAGCGATGCTCATGATTGTGTCAGAGCACATTTTGAACAACACCATGGGAATTTCAGATTTCACAGATTCACAGATTTCAGGTGGTTGGTTGTTGCACTCTGGAAATGGAATGAAGGTGAGTGTTATTAACCGTCTGGGGGTCCACGGACACGCTGCACCTCCAAATCACATGACTGATTTAAGCTGACACAGCAACAAGCTGCAGCCGTGCTGAGTTTTTGAGCCTGCGTTGAATGTTCGGACTTCAAAGTTTTTACATTTTAATTACAGGCCAGTAAATCCAGAGTTATGATAAAAAAATATTTGTATATATAAGCCATGCTTTTTTCTAAATACTGTCGTTACATTTTTTTTTCTTCGACCAATTTAAAAAAAAAAGTCAACACGTGGGATTTAGTTGTTTAGGAAGAGGGGAAAGACAGAGCGAGCGAGTGAGAGAGAGAGAGAGTTTTTAGAAGGGGGACATTTCTGACATTTAGTGTGGAGTGCACAGTTAGTGTGTTGTGTTGTCTTGTGTAGTTAGTCTGTCGTGTAGTATTTGTTTTGTTTTGTGTGTCAGCAAGGGCACTAATGAACGTCACAAAGGCACATTTGCAATGTAAACACTGTCACTAAGTGATACACCTCCTGTTGTCAGGCCTGCAGGTTTTTCCCTGTGGAAAACACAATTTGTGGGGCATCTTACTGCAAGACCTGATTGTTCTCTCATTTTAGTTAGAGTAATATTTTTAAGTGGTTGTACAAAATAAAAACACGGCAGGTGTATTGGCTGCATTTTTAGATAAATAGTTGTATATGTTTACAAAATGTGTGCATAATTTTTTAAAATGTACAATTTATATTTGCGTTTCAAGTTTAATTTACTCAACATGTTTCTGTTTTTTTTACAGTAAAAAAATACTACTAGGATTTTATGTTTGTGTGATTTCAGATCAGTAATATTAATACAGTAAAAACAACTAAATTCAGACACACGAGGTTGAGCTGAAAATAAGTTTTCAGACTTGATTTTTGTGAAACTTGTAAAATTTGACACTATGATCATTCAGGAATGGCATGTCTAGTTTACGTTATATAAAAATGTGCATATTTTCTTGCCTTTGTGGATAGCCATCTTGAAAACAGCCACCATCTTATGACATCAATTAGCTAACAGGCTTTATACAAAGAAAATGTAGTGACAGAAGCAGACATGTGCCAATTTTTGCACTTGTATACACTTGTGGATGTACACTTGTAATGTTATCTTCTGCACTACGCGAGGAAGCTCAAAGTTAAACAGGAAATTAACCTCATAGATGTGGTAGAGTGACGAGCCCTCGTCAGGCCAGTATCGTTCACACTGCTTCTCTCCGTCCTCCACCAAAGCTGTCATCATAACAATCACTGTGCAGCCGTTCTCCCACACCATCTGAAGGTTGAACAGAGCAAGCACACACACAAACACACATCTTAATGTCACTTTAAGACGACTCAGTATATGGCTGTAAAATATGCACTGCTTTACTATGTCTTTTGCACTGAATATATTACAAATTCATAGAAATGGGAGGAAGACACAGTGATGGGGAAAAGAAGCAGAGGGGAGACTGCACCAACCTGCCAGAAATCAGCAACAGTATGGGGAAGAGGTCCCTGTGTGGCAATGTAAGATGGTTGGCGAGGATCATGATCAAACTGATGATTGAAAAAGGAAAAAGAGTCTCTTAAAATCCATGTACAGAATATGAGTATTAGAAAGTCCAGATGCACTTTACATTTTCATAAAATTATAATATTAAGATTTGTATTTCTTAATTTCTCTCGAATATCAAGAGAGAAAAATATGTCACGGTGTATCCTGATTGAGCTGCAGATGGATGTGTTGTAAGTTCTCATACAACACATCCAAATAATTATGCTTCAAAGTGTTTCCTTACATCCAAACAATGACTCCTTTCTTTATAAAGTCATCTATCCAGCAACAGAGTATTACACAAATTTATACTTAACTGAATAACTATGTCATATTTTATATATGTTTTATTTGACATGAGGGATTCTTACAATCATGCTGGCATTGATATAATCTTGTTTATTGGGGTTTACATCAGTCTTCAGTTTCACACGAGAGTGATCATCTGGAAGAAAAAAGAAGGTGTTTGGGCTTTAATTATGTTAAAGGTTTAGGTTAAAGGTTGGTGAGACTTTCAATTAAATACTTTCCATGAAAATGTACAAAATATAGAAATTATAAAAAGTGTTACATGTTACTAACAGGGGAGGGCTTCAGCATGTCTGTTTTTGTCCATGTTGTCTGCGGACTGAGCCACAGCTACTGAACTGGGTTCCGCCTGATAGGAACACAAAGCCTCCCACTCCTTCTGGAGACGGTCCTTATTACGCAGGTGATCCTCCATATACGCCTGAGGAAGAGATGGGACACCAGAAATAAATATTTCATAAACAAAGAGCAGATTTCACCAATCTGTAGTACATTGACTCTCCACGCTGACTGTTTTTCACTCACTAGTATCATGTGACCGGTGGAGATGTCCATGTTAGACTGGGCAGGCTCCTCGCTCCAGGACGGGGTGGAGCTGTGGGTGGAGGATGGGCTGTGCTGGGGACCATCACTGAACTGGGAGGAAACGCTGCTGACACGGGATGTATCTGTACCCCTCCGTCCACCTGCACCCGTGCTTACAGCAGGTCCAGAGATGCTGCTGCTCACTCCTCCCACACAGTCCTGGCGGCACAGGGAGGATTTAGATGCCATGTGCTGCCGACATAGCTCCTGAACAGATGGAAAACTGCATTACTTTAGGCATTTAATGCATAAACTGCACGCAATTAACTGCCTGACTTAAGAGCTATTCTCGATGCTTTTAATTATCTGCCTTTTTCTGCTTTTCCATCCATTGTAACACCTCAACACCGGGAAAATACATAATGATGAAAATGCATCAAATAGCACTAAAGGACACTTGTATGTAATTTTGACCAGATCCCTTATGTAACCTTACCTGGTAGTCAAAGTGAGTTTCTGCACCTCCCTCTGGCCCCAGGCCAAGCTTGCCATTGTTCACTTGCTGAGCATAGTGCCTGAGACAAGCTACGGCCATGGCCAATACCAGTACACCTCCAACAACTGCCATGGAAACAAGGGTGATAACTGTCCCACTGGAGCCCTGGGAAACCCTGGTTACCTGAGGGAGACCCCGCGCATCTGTCCTCTAGAAAAAGGATGATCATAAAGAGCAGTGAGTAAGATATAGACAAGTGGGCAGGAACACAAAGAAAACAGGCTGTTATCTCCATTTTTTAACATGCGCATCAACGGTCAACCCAAACTAAGGCGCTCCAGCAAATCCACCCTCACTACTGCAATTCAAAGGCCACTCATTTCCTTTTACCAACAGAATTGCTTCTCTGTAACTGCACTTGACAGCAACGTGTGCCCAGTGAGCTGCTGAGCTAAGTTTAAAAGACAGAGGTCTGAAAGGTCAAGGTGTTGCGCCCCAGAAATCATTAAAAAGACAGCTGAGGCTCCAGGAGATCAGCCAACCATCTTATACAACATGCCATGTATCAGTGCTATGAGGTATAGTCTGCCCCCAAGTGTCATTCCACCTATTCTTCAACTTGATCTTTATTTACAAACAATTTTCCCCATGCTACCCACATACAACAGAAGTTACCAGCTCTGCTTTGCCAGCTTAATGCTGTGGCTGTTTCACAGCGGTGAAATTGAAATGTCAATCCAAGGAAAAACTAATAAAAATTAATAAATAAACCAACCAGCCTTGAAAGGACAAGTTAAATTTGAAGGCCAAGGCAGAGAAGAAAATCAAAAGCCAGAAGGGAAGTGCACAGCGGTAACCAAAGAGACAGAGGTAGTACAGTATGTTTACTTTGTCCTAACTTTACAGTATATCATCGTTTACTGACAAACACTACCAGCACTGAGATATTGTGTGATTAAAAATGCAAAGAAATTGTCCTTTGTCGTAGTTTACAAAATTTACATAAAACCAATGAAAACAGCATACAGTAATTTAGAAATGCAGTAATTTTTTTTGTTTGTTTTTTTGGGGGGGGACACAACATCATTTGAATAAATTAATAACACACAAACACACACACATGTCTAGTGAGAAAAAAAGGATCAGCTTGTGCCATTTGATCACATCAGTATCAGATACACAGATGCTGGCAGCACGACTGTGATATTATCACTGTAACCCTGAAAGCAATCTGTGTGTGTGCGTGCCTGTGTGTGCGTGTGTGTGTCATCCTTATATTCAATCTACATGCGCATTTTGGAAATAATGATCGATTACACACAAAGACTGACACATGAGTGACGATTCAGAGGCTAGGAATCAAGCTGTTTATGTGAAACGGTGAATAATGAGGTTAATGACATTGGTGACTGTTGCCATAGCACCTGGGATCTGGAAGCCTCAGTAGGGGTGAGGTGGGGGGGAGATGGAACTCCATGGCAACAAGTGAAATGCTGGTTGTTAGGATGTGTTGCCTCACTTATTGGTTCTGGCAACCAAAATTTACACACATAAAAAAAGAGTTGTATACAGCACAAGTGTAGTGATGGTGTTAACAAAGGTTACTTAATCGCTGAAGGTAATAAAAGTGATCAAGTTATTCTCACTTTCTTAGCTATACATTTAATTCATGTCATAGTATCAGTACTAAACAAAGCCACAAAAGATAAGCGCAAATAAAGACACACAGTACACTGTGATTAAATTAGAGCGAAAATGTTAACAAAAAAGATGAAAAATGTTTGTGTGTAAAACAAATACCTCTCCTACACCAGTCTGCACAATCTTGAGACCCGTCTCAGACTCCAGGAAATTCTTTTCAGATACTGTTGGAGTAAAAAAATAAAAAAACAACACAGGCCTTTTAATATCGGGTCTAACACTGTAAACCGACTCTTGCATACAACCTGACAAAAACACATTTATTTACAACATTTCAGTTCTCCATGAGGCAAACGGTTCATGGAAAAGAAATGACTATAGTATGTATAAGTCTACCAAACAAAAACATTCCTAATGTAATATAGAAAGGTAAACTCTTCACTTTTTTTCATTTCTAATGTTGTTTTGTCTTGTACTCTTCTTAGAGTTTCAGTGGGGATGAATCCAAAGATTGGGAACGTATATTTTGAGCCTTATGGTCTTTTTTAGCCTTATGGTGAAATTGTGTTTAACATATGTACAGTATGTGGATAAATGCAAATCTGTGTTTTTGAGCCTTACCGGCTTTAGCAGCTACCTCTGCCGCCGTCATGTTGTGCTCATTCTGTCGGATACGGAAAGTCAGTGCAGGACCGACAACGCTGGCAACACATAAACACAGGGACACACATGTTGGTTCGCCGAAAACTGCAAAAATACAGGAATGAAGAGTACAACAAACTAACTGTCTCTAAAGCATCTAACATACAACTACAGTGCTACCTAATGTTGATGAAGCTGCTTGTTGTCAAGTGTATTTTATCAGCCAGCAGCTCCAACATCTTGACTCCATCGTACAGACTCAGGGGACTACGAATGAAACAAACATCATTAATTTTGCTGTAAACACAAATTTTTAATAAATGTCTTGCTTTCTGCTTTTTACTTTTAAATAAATTACTATTAACGTTACACAACAGGCTATAATTAGACAGCGTTTATTAAAGCATCACTACACTAAACAAATCATTAGTAACTCAAACAAAGTTTTTTTTCATGTTTTAGATGTGTTTACTATGAACCGAAGAACTGAGTGTTAAAATAGATCAAGTGCTGACCTCTGATTGGTGACAATGTACCCATACTCCTCTTTGGCCCCTGTGCTCTCCACTACTGGCAGCCCCTGTCCCTTAAAATCTAGTCCAGCTTCAGCGGGAGCAGCCTGCGGAGGCTGAGAGGCAGACGGGGGGAGGCTGGAACTCTTGGATGAAGGTGTAGCTTGAACTGAGGCAGTGGAGGGGACAGGGGCAACAGGAACAGGCTTCTCTGGCTTATTGGAAATGCTGTCTGTTTTTAACAGCTGCATATAAGGGGGAGAGGAGAAAACACGCCTATGTAAGAACCTATGATCACATTTTTTATGACTGCTATTAGTAGATGCTAACATACTTCCTTGAGGGTGTTGAGGTCTTTTTCGACTGGATCTATGAATACAGAGAAAATCTTTTTTACACAAATACTAAATAAAAAATGCTGGAAATTGTAGGGATTATGATATTTCTATATTTAAGAAATTGGGAATTTTTTGTTTTTGTTTTGGTTTATTACCAAGTTGGGGGGGTGTGCCAGTTTTGCCCTGATGCTGAAGCAGTGTGAGAGCTAGCTTGTAGAGCTGCTCCTGACTGAGGTCTCTTGGATTGACTCCGTACTTCTGCAAGACAGCCGACATCCTTTGGCGCAAGTCATCTAACACAGGATGGGATTACTGTTATTTTTGCACTAATCATTTTTCAAACATATTGGCAGATTATGTATGTGCATCTGTAGTTTAACTATGTGTGCCATTATGTTTATGCTGTATATATTTATGCTTGCGTTCCTTTTTCTCACCATTATTCCCAGACAGTGTGCTATAGTCCTGAAGAACTTTCTTATTCTGCAAGGGTTGCTGCCTGCCTGCAGTACCAAGCCTCTCCTGTAGGGTGTAATCTTCCACATAGTCCACTGGTATATCCAGTTCCAAGTCGTCATAATAAGGCAGACCTGCTCATGAAAGCAGGTACAGCGGGAAACATCATTGTTTGTGATTGGCCCAAAAATGTGCCAGAGTTCTATCTTTATTTATGTCTATGGATATTTTCTGCATGAGAAACTGAGACTGAATAGTTTGTTTTTATATATTTAAGTGTATGCATTTAAATATTTTTAAAATATCTATTTATCTTTGTGTTGAATTAGTTAAAAAAAAATTATGAAAAAAAAAGTAATTATGTTTAAAAAAAATTTTACCTGCAGGAACCACGGATGGAGCCCCTCTGTGGCGGTAAGACGGCTGTGCAGATGCCAGGTAAAGAGACAGAGCTTCCAGCAGCAGCTGCCTGTCACGATCACGCTCTCTCTGGTTGGTCTGGGACCTCAAAGAAGGGCGGGCATAAGCACCTGCTGAACCCATGAGAGATCTCTCTACTTCGTCTTGGTACCTATGCTGTGTTAGCAGAGACAGTACATAATACCTGTTATACCAGATGTAAACTGTGGCACATTATTATGTGTGTTACACTTATATGCAAAATTTTGTATACACCTGTTCATGAAGTGTTATAAATGACACAGATCCAGCTGCTGCTAATCACAGTGTGTGTTTTCATACCTGGAGGTACGCGTATGGGTCCATAGATGCTGTTTGCATGCGCAGTGGGGACTGAGGCGGCTCAACAATCATGTAGTCCACATATTTGCCACTAGGAGAAGCAGACGCTGATTTTGAACTTTGGTGGTGGGAGGAGGGCTGTTTGGACCTGGCGACCAAGAAAGAATCGACTAAATCTGTTATATAAATATACAATTTCTTTCTCTGTCAATTTCAAAATAACTAAGGTGTACTTGCTGAGACAAGGATGAGGTGTTTGGCTTTGAGGGAAGTGTGGTATGAGGAACTCTTTTCAGCTCCTTTGACAAAATATATTGGGTGATGTCATCCTGCCATGACAGCCCTGCACACACAGATGGAAAATACATTTTAAAAAATAGCTGTTAGTAAAAGTGCAAGACTATGGTGTGTGTACAGATTACAGAAATACAGACAGAGAAAGGGGCACTGATATCAATGCTCTTTGCTGACATTATGAATTAATAAAGCACTTTTTTTGTTTTATCGCAGCTATTTAAAGGCATGTGGGTATTCACTTTAACACTTTTAGCTCTCTATTATGTTCAGTCTCACCTTCTAGCATGAGCTGTTTTAGAACTTCTTGCATCCTCTTCAGAACAGGAACTGACACCTGGTACTGGACCTGGTCCTGCTTAGAGGTTCGACACTGACCAAACAACCCATCTGAAATACACACTATGAATACGGATGTAAATATGTAACCCCAAATTTGCCAAGGGCAGCCTCTCGAGTCCTGGTCCAGGATACAACAACTAAGCTGACAGTGCAGCAGGAAATCAACAGGTGTAAGTAACAAAATTTGGCTGACTTTTTATGTGGCTGTGTCAGCTGTGTCTCCGGACCCCCGTTGTACTACACCATCACTGGCATACGGACATGTCTGCTTACAGTTATGACAAAAAAGGCAGAGTGCAACGCTTAAACAGAAGGGAGCAATCGTTAACTTTTTTCCTCATTCAAAATGTCTGCTGTGTTAAAAAAGGCCCTCAGGAGAAATTCCCCTCATAACAAAGACATTGCCATATTAGAGAAGCTATTATATTTTTTATATCTCAGTAAGCCTCTGAGAATGATCCTATTATTTCATAAGACATCAAGCGAAGTTCAGTTTTTTGTGCTTTTTGTGATTTAACCGTATACATTTCAATACAAATGGTTCCACTGACACTGCTTTGGAGGTTATTTAGTCATAGCTGTAATTCATATGGTGGCCCACACTACACTAGCCCACATCAGTGAGTCATAGTTTTGAAGTTCAGCCCACACACTTGTCACAATCCTTTTGAAGAGCTCCTGTCGCCATCTGTGTGTGTAAGTGCTTTTGAAAAATTGAAGTCGCTAACTTGCAGGTACCTTCATGGCAACAGAAATATTAATAGCATATTCTCAGGATCACCTGTGGACAGTTTTCTCTCTTTGTTATCATAAACCGCATGCATCGTCATGGATCTGCTCTTCAGCGATAAATTACTGGGATCTTAATAAAGTTAGTATTTGCTGCACTTGCACTTAGGTAATCAGTGCAATGCAATAGGAATTGCCCCTACAAATTATAAATAAACTGTTTGGGTTACATGGAAAAGGTCTGGAATCAGTGCTTAAAAAAATGTATGCTCACTTTTGTAAGCATCTAACTCACTTGGGTGAGTTTATTGCAAATGAAACGCTGTGAAAAGTCTAAATCAGATATAGAAGGCTTGTGTTTCTAATCTGTATACTCAGTGAATTAGGACCTAGATTGCTGAAATGCTATGTGATAGGAATAAAGATAAAACCGAGCAGGCTATGCTTTAACTGGTGCACTGATGAGTCACCACAGCCACTACACCAGCTAAATCTCACACAACCCACTTTGCCACACTGAGATAGTGAATTGTTTTAGTGAACAGATTAGAGAGGATTAAGGTGTTTTTATAGCCACGCATTTTGTATGAAACAGCCCAGCTTTTTTTTTTTTCAATTGAAAACTCAGGAGCAGTGTAGAAAGTGTTACACATGCACTATGTCAGGTCAGGTATTGATTTAAAAGATGGTTGTTTTGCCCAAAAAGAAAACATGAATTCAGTTCCAGCTTGTTATTGCTTTAAGAAACAGTCACTAAAGGTAAAGAAATGATACCTACAGAGTCATTATAATCTATGATTCAAGCCAAAACAACACTTTGAGTTAAGGTTGACATCAGAGCAGCTAAAAATGCTGTGAATTAGTGAAGTTGGATGGCAAAAAACAAGAGAATTGTAAGACTTTTACTACGAGACCTTTCACTCTATTTTAACATTAACTATGGTAAATATATATATATATATATATATATATATGTATATATATATATATATATATATATATATATATATATTCTATTATGTTTATTTAGTTTCTTTTTTGCAGAAAATGTTTCATATGATAAGAATAGCCTAAGCCTTGTGCTCAATTTTACCAAAGAAATTTACAATCTCATGAGGGATACAGGATTTAAAAATTCTTATAGATAGATAACTTATATTCCACCAAGACCACTACATCATATACTATCTTGTCCTAATGATTGTAAAACGCATCATCAAATTACAAATTTGTTAATGTTGATGAAGGGCCATCCTGGCAGTTTCATTGTACTAGTAGAGTATAAAGCTGTTATTATTCCTGGTGAATGGACTGATGACAGAAAGGCAGAATTGAAGACAAATGAAGAGAAGCCATCAAACTGGATGGCTTGATTGGACTGGGACTATTCTGAGAGCTCGGGTTATTTCAGTAAATGTCATTTTTTTTCTGCAGGGAACATAGCATATCGATTTCAGTGTTGTTATCCAAAAGAATCTGACAATATGAGAAATATAACATTCAAGATAAATGAACTCATTTAAAAACATACTCCCCCCAATATATTAACTGTGATTAAAACATGTATTAATCATTTATATCCTTGGAACAAAAGTATGCATAGAAACAACCAAGCTGTAAAACATTAATACATTTATCAGTCATGTTGGATTTATCACTACCTTAACAACAACACAGCAATATTAACACTCTGCACTCTGAGCGCTCAAATAGCATAGAAAAGAACGACGAGTACCAGTCCACTTGTTTGGAAACAGTCCCAGTATAATATAATATATTTATATTATATATATAAAATATATATTATATTATATTATGGATAATATATTTGGTAACCTACAACTTGTACTTGTCCAACTAACAGTAAACCCGCGACAGCAGTTTTGTCTCATGCAGTTTTCATCCCAGGTAAATAATGTAAAATAATGTACAATAAAACAGGAAAAAACAGCCAGATGAAGTAATGATTTAATAATCTGACTCTACCCATACGTGTAAAAGCATAAGCACAGCCCTATCATCTGGTCATTTATAGCACCATATATAATATAGGAAACCTCTAAACCGTCCTCAGTAGACTTGTGTTGTTACACATTAACCAGCAAAGCTGCAAGGTCAGGTTACTATATATAGAAGAGGGTTGAACATGCTTCCTACATTACACTGATAATGCTTCCAACAGCATAAGCTACTAGAGTAACTGAACCATCACAATATGATAAACGTGACGTGAGATCATAGGGATCATCAGTAAACCTACAAACACTTCTTTCTGGAAGAGACTGTCATGAGTAAAAACTACAGGCCTCAGCATAAAAACTTGGATCGGGCAGAGCAAAATGTGTCACTGCACACTCCACTACTTCTTGCAAATGCATGCAGAATAAAGCAGCTTTTTCATCCTGTCACAGACACAAACTCAAAGATCTGAAGGGAGGCATGTATTTCATTAAACACACTAAAAAGTGTGCAGTACAATACAATCATTGCTCCTTTTCACGGTAGGCACTCAGCAGTACTGAAGGTGAAAAGGGGACTCCACTGCAATAATTAATGAAGATTTTAGATTTACTGCAACCATATAAAGGACTGTTTTACAATGAGCAGGCATTATTGGAGTAATTACTGCTCAATGGGTGAATGTGGATGCAATGAAGCCTTGGTGAAACCTCGGAGGACATCATAGATTAAGCCCATAAGTCTTTGATTACTGTTGGGTTGAAACAATAAACAACATTTTGCAGATCATTAAATTATTTGTTCTGTTTAGTTTTTGAAAAGGCGCAATAACAAATCTTGTAGTTATTTAAGTTAAGTTAGAGAATGCAAACCTTATTTTTTTAATTTATTCTGAGAGTTCAGTACCTTTGTAATCACAGAAATTATTGAAAACATTATTAGTGACTGAACCGAGTATAAAATATCAAAGTCTCAAAGATGAACAAAAACTGCTAGGCCTATATAACTACAGCGAAGCCTGTGTGGACTGTACATTAGAAGATCAAATAAATAAAAAAATTAATAATAGGGCATTACGGCTACTACAAGGTTAGCAGTTAACTAAAAATTCACCAGCATATGATGAAATGTCATCCAAGTCCTTTATTCTGAACACAAACAGAGAAGATGTGTTGCTTCAATTAATGAGGACACACCTTTATACAGCCCTAGTGTTTTTTTAAATTATTTTATTATTGCTCCTCGTTGTCTTCATCAACTCAACACAGTTGCTGTTATTCTTTATGTGTTAAACATTTAGTTAAGTGTTACAGGAGCAGTGCTGACCAAAAATTTGGTCATTTAATCTTTGTTGGGGTCTGACAAACACAGACAGTTTACAGCTTATTTTGCTTAGTAGGTTCTTGAGGTGGTACAGAGATCAACAGGAAAAAAGAAAAAGGGGAACATTTCATCCACTTGGATTGTTTTTCTCCCAGTGTTGTCAGACACGCTGATATCTGTCTCTGTGTCTGCTCCTGGGCAGCTCATCCACTTAGTATTCTGTCCAATGATTGTGCGCTTGCGTAAGTGAAGCTTCCACGGGGAAGGACGTAAGTGTGTGTGTCAGTGACTCATCACTGTATTAGCACAACAACTGTGGGGGGGTCGACCTCGATGTGATGTCAGTGTTGCTATGGAGACAGGGGGCAGGGGTGGGGCTTAAAATGAGGAAAAGGAGAGGGGCAGGTGACTGAGAATCTGTGGTAAATAAGGCAGAGAGAGCAAAAATCCTTGACTTGTGTTTGTATGATTCTATGCGCAGCCTTTGTGTTAGGATCTGTGTGCGCCTATCGTCGAGGGCTACTAATTTACTAAGGTGCAGTGTTAGAGAAGGATTAAGAAAGCGGTCTGTCTTAAAAGTTTAACAAGTTCAAGAACATTGTGTTTGATTGTGTGTGCACGTGTGTGTGGCGTACTCACCATCTGAGCAGAACTGATCCCTAGTGCACAGTTTTCGCTCAAACAGGCAACCTGAGACAGAAACACAAAGAGAAAGCTAACAAGCACCCAGAGTAAAATCTTTTACAGTAATTTCCATGGAAACGACTGTCTTAAACGCACATTCAGAGGGCGGAAATGAGACAAAGTGAGCTTAACCTGGGCTTATTCATTTTAATGAGAAACGTACTGCTCAGTGGCAACCATAACACAGTCACCCACTATCGTCACCTTGCCTTTTATA
The DNA here is from genome assembly GCF_900408965.1 of Simochromis diagramma. Taxonomy (NCBI): domain Eukaryota; kingdom Metazoa; phylum Chordata; class Actinopteri; order Cichliformes; family Cichlidae; genus Simochromis; species Simochromis diagramma. The sequence goes on from NW_024386831.1 coordinate 12,235,067, forward strand.
TACAAATGTTACAGATGTCAATACAAGTAAATGCAATTATTATTTACATAAGAATAAGCCTCTTATATAATGGCATTTTAGTCACCCCCTTAACCCAGTTAACCCAAAAAATAAATGGCTAAAACTTTATGACTGTACTGTGTTATTATTTCATTTTCTGATGAAATGACACAGTTGAAATGATATCTGTGTTTGAACAAATGCCTTTGATAAGCATGGCTGAAGACAAAATGTTTGTGACCTTTAAATTTTGCAGGTATAAAATGCATATTTGTTAACAGATGACACAGTGATTGAACATGGGTGCAAATAACAATGCTTTCATTATATATTTTGGGGTATTTTACGGTAATTCATTTGTAGATTTTACACTATTTCTTTTTTTAGGTCAACGAGTAAGACCTTGGAGGGTACGGCAATGTGGGAAAGAGCAGGTGGCTGGCGATAGAGAGGACTATAACCCAGCAGAATATGCATGAGATAACTCGCCCCAGCTTTCTGTCTTTTCTCGTCTATGCTTGGATCCATTTCCATGTACCAGACAATAAATAAAAATCAATAAAATAAAACAAAATAATTCTAAGTAGATGTGTGAGACAGAGTGTGTACATGCAAAACTATATCTCAAATATGTCAGTAATCTAGCTGGCTGGTTAAACTCAAACTCGAGTAGAGAGCAAAGAATGAGAACTATTTTCTCTACCTTTTATTGAAATGACGCAGTACCTAAAAATGACTCACCGCTTAGAAACAGACACACTGCAAACACACAGTGCATGGATTTTGTATTGCTGAGAAGCCCTGAAACTTTCTTTTCATGAGTGGCATTATTGAAGCAAAATCTTACAACTGTGAATACAAACCGGATTTCTTTCACAAACAATAAGCCAAAGATGTGTTTGCGTTGCACTGACGTCAACATACCCACCGTAAAAGAGATGGTGGTTACTACCTGAAGTAAGCTTTGGCAAAAATAAAAATATACATGCGCAACACTCACTGAATAAAAAAGTATCTGTGTAATTGCAGGGGCTTGCAGAAGGACTGACATACACACCATCATAACTGGAAGTAAATACCCAAATTAAAACCCAAACCAAAAAAAAAACAATAGATAAAAAAAAAACATGTCGTAAGTTCATTTTAAATTATGGCTCTCATTTATTTATTTTTTATTGCGTAGTACCTGTACACTCTGGTTTATAACACAGCATAGAGGAAGACCTTCAATATCTGGACAAGATATCGTTACGTGTATTTGCTATTGCTACTATTATGATTTCACTATAAAACTTTCTGCAGGCAGGTACAGTAAGTCAGCTTCCTCACATCAACAGATTAGGAGTAAGTATTACAAAAATATCAGACATATCCTTTTCATAGTGATTATAATGTTCACTTTTGCAATTTATATATATATATATGTGTGTGTGTGTGTGTGTGTGTGTGTGTGTGTGTGTGTGTGTGTGTGTGTGTGTGTGTGTGTGTGTGTAGAGAGAGAGGAAGAGAGAGAGAGAACAGTAAAATGTATACCAGAGCAAGGTATCGTAATGTATCACAAATGTATCAAAAAATGTATCACAAAGATCCCAGTAAAGCCATTAGCTTTTCTGAGGAAACTTGACCTATCAAGCAGTGTTTGTTTTGTCAGGCCATCAGCGAAATAACTGAGCGGAGCGCCTCAGACACTGAGCATCATATGGTCTGCGAGAGGACGGACAGTCAGACATATGGATGGATTGATCATCAAATGAAAGTGTGAAAGAAGAGAGATGGGAGGAAAGAAGAGGTGCTATCGGATGAATGGACAAAGGGAAGCAACAGTGGTTACTGGTTTCTCTCCATGGTGCTGAAATTTGAGCTGCACGGCTTTTCATTGTTCTTTTAGTTTATGCGCTTTCTTATTATTCTATGGGTTTTACAAGTCACATTATTCTTTTTAATGATATTTTCAAAAGCAAGAACTAACACACCAACATTTTGTGTTGATTTTTTACATTTTATTTTATAGAGCTTTTTTAAGTAAGTAGCTCTGTCCTGCCATCACGTTTATCATTAAATTGTCACAAAGTGTTTCTGGGTTGTTCTTGTGTTTGTTGCCAAAGAAGCCCACACCAGAAAGATGAAGAGAGAGAGAGAGAGAGAGAGAGAGAGAGAGAGAGAGAGAGAGAGAGAGAGAGAACAGTTGCTTTTTTCAGCTTAATTCTGAATTACTCCCTGAATTCACTGCCTGCATCACAAATCTCAACCTGCTCATGTTACACACACAACGCATCAATCTACTAAAAGAACTAAGCTCATAACCCAACCCAGCTGCCGTCAGTTTGAAATAATAACGCTGAACCTGTATTCCTAGCATTGTTATAGAAATGACAGGGACTATTACGAATGTCACGATCATTTCTACTGAGTGGAAATGTTTAACTGGTTTCACGTTTCAGCCCAGTAATCAAAATATTTATTGAACTTGAATTAGGTGGGGGTTTTTTTGGTCATATTATTAAGTACAGCTTTAGTTAGTTTAGTGATGTACATGTATATACGCCTGCTGTTTACTTTTCATCATGTTTTGTAGAGCCTACACACACTAGTGTGGGCGTTATTCATTAACAAGTGGATTTGGCAGCTCCCTACTCTCTTGTCTCTCTTGGAAGCGTGAAAATTAAAAAACAAACAAATAGAAACTGAGCCCAACAAGGAGCGTCAGCGTGGTATTGTATGTGTAACAGTACCCTAAATGATCCCTTAATGCATCATAAGCAAAAAACAAAACAAAACAAAAAAACCAACCCAAAATAAAAAACAAAACAAAAAACTACTCATTAAGACTCGGTTTTGTTTTCCCTGTTACTCCCCACATCCTCCATCTCTCCTCTTCCCGTGTTTAATCTCATTAAACATCCTCTGTATTTAGACACACAGTCCATCTCTCAGTCCGTTGTTGAACGATAAGAAGAGTATAATAAAAGAAAGGAACTCATTACAAAACCAAAAACAGATGATAAAGTATCCTACGGTAAAGGTGACACCATGGTAAAGTCATCTGCTAACATCAAACTGCGACTATATCCCAGGAGTGTATTTCGCGATGATTACCGCTCCACTATCATTTCCATCATTTTCTTACCGTATTTATCACAGATCCCTGGTTGATACAGCACCGTCAAAAGGAGCAGAGCTCGCCATGGTTTAAGGTGTTGCATGATCTTGCGAAGCTTCACAGCAGAGGAGGAGACGGAGAGAGAAAGATGCGGAGTCCCTCTGCGTTTCCACTCTTTTAAACCTCCATATTGATAAAACGGAAGAGCCCGTGTGGAGTCGACAGCTCACATTGAACCCTAAAAGCCCACGTGACGGGAAAAATATAAAAAATAAATAGGAGAGAAAAGTAACTCTTCACAGTCACCGGGTGGGGCGTGGAGATCGAGAGAAGCGGGGATAGACTGTTAACATGCAACGTATATCGACTCAACGACGGCACAGCTGCGGAAATAACGTAGAATCTGTAGAAACAGGGAGCTCTCTTCCATACAGGAGCTCAACCTGCACCTACGTCATCACGGCTTTGAGAAAGGGGGCTGGGGAGGGATGGTGAACGAAAGCGTTAACTTTTATAGTCCGCCCGTTCCTGAACGTCATGCATTCGTTATCCATATTTGTTTTTCTTTTTTCTTTCTTTCTTTTTTGTGCGTCCTCTCACGTAAAATGTAGATATATTTCTCTTCCTTCGAACATGTGCACATGTGCACATGTGTCAGTCGCATCAATTGAACGGTATACAGTACAGCCCCATATTTAATTTCTTGCCTCATCAAGGATTTGTCCGAGGTTAACTTTCTTGTAGCTGAAAGTAAATATGAGGCTTTTTTTTAAATAGCGCTAAAGGTTTTTGGTTTATTATTAAAATAGTTAAAAAATAATGTGCTCCACAGTCAAAGGTTTGGCGAGATTGTTAATTCTTCAGCCCTTCAGTGAATTCAGGTAAGAGGACAGTGTAATAGGAGACCAGACCAAGGGAAAGGATTCCCACATAATAAGGCTCTCTGAGCCCTACTCTCCCAAATATAATGTTTATGTAGGCTACACATTTATATTCTTAATTATTATTATTACTGTGTGTGTGTGTTCTTCCATCTCAAGGCAATTTCCTTTTGTCAACACTTGATGAGCTATAGCTAATAGAAACTCCACTAAATATGGCAGAACTCTCTTCCCCCCCCAGAGTAAGCAGTGCCACAGCATTTTCTCTTTTCTGCTTGTCCTCTTGCTCCATCTTGTGTCTGTGAAAAAACAGTTGCCACTTGTTAGATTGTGGCTGCTGCTGTTGGTGGTGGTACACCACTCTAAGAAAACAAAACCAAAACCAAAAACAAAACCAAAAACATTCAAAATGCTTTTTATCATATATATAAAATATTTAAATCATGACACAGCTCAGGGATTAGAAAGGGCATACATATCATTTCCTTTTACACATGTGGTGTTTGCTGAAAGTAGTCAAACTAACTTATAGTTCTGATCCAATACAACAACAGAAAAAGGTTTAAAAAAAAAGGAGAAGAAGAATTAAATATATAATCATGCTACTAGCTTACAATATATGTTTATCTGACTCTATGCTGCATGTAACCTTCAACTGCTGCACATTCAATTTATTTTTCTTGTTATTTTTAAGTCAGATGTCCAAATGACTTATTTGTGACAGCTGACTACCTATCCTCAGCCAACAGATTGAAACCTTTGACCTTCTTGCCGTGAGGCAACAGTGGTAATCGCTGCTGCATGAAGCAAACAGCAGTAATTTAAAAGCCACTCTTCTGAAACATACTAAAATTTCATTAAAAACACAGTGTTGTGTTTTTGAACAGTTTGGTCGGTAACATATAATATGTGAAATTTGTGTCATGAAATTTGCATTACACTTTTAAATGCATACCTGTTGTGAGCATCAATTTCTCTTCATTTTAGCAGCTGACTGTCTGCTGTACTGGGGTCTTATAAAATAGGAAGTAGCCTTTCTATCTAGCGTGACTCATGATTTGATGGTTTGACATGGTTTGATGCGGAGCCTGCTGCTCTCTATTTCAGGCACATTGTGCTTCTGCTGGCATTTGAGATCATATCTCTCTCCTGTGATAGACCCAAAAAAATCTGGAACAGGTTCTCTTGTAAAAGAGGTCTATAAAGTTGTTACACACTTGTATGTAATCACTAATGTGCAAGCACACATACTGCACACACAGAAATACACATGAACGTCTCTTTCCTCCCCTCGCCTTTACTCGGATCCTTTTAGTCCCAGAGTCACTTTTGTGCTAGAGCTCAGCTCTTTGGCATGTGTGTATGCATGTTTGGGTGGTTGCAGGGCAACAAGCATTCTGCGTTCATGAATGATGAAACCACCTGACCCCTAATCACCTATAGATGCTAGTTATATCATATTTCATTTCTAATTTTTGTTTTTTTCTTTCATTTTCCAAACTGTAAGTGTATTCACCTTCACGTACAATGTATCCATAAACCAGGGGCTATGTAACGATTCTCCAGGACTCCCACAAAGGCTTACAGATCATCTATATGTTCTCTAGTTTCAGTCTTTAAAAAACAATCCCCAAACAGTATTCACATCGTTCCATTTTCCCATCATGTCACCCACGTTGCATGGCTTTTGACTGCCCTAGCATTCCACAGGGTCTAAGAATTTGCCACAGTTCTGCCTTGGATATAGATCGTCACGGATCTTTCTGTTACTGAGGTTGAGATCAGTGCTGTCCTATAGGAGGAAGGTGACATATCGGAGATCATATGATCGTTTGAAGGACACTTTAGCCTTCTTGTTGCTGAAGATAGGCTTGTTCTTTATTACTCTGGCTGTTTGGGGTCGTTGTCATGCAAACCAAGATACATTTGGGGTCAGCCAGACCCTCCATGGGGGTGCTGTGTAAGGATTAGAATCCAAATATCTAAAGTGTCTGGGTATTTCCCAACTAAGAGCTGAACACAGGCATAAAGCTGTATTGTACGGGGTGTGTGTGTGGGGAAATTACTGCTGATATTTTTATACTGCAGCGTTGCATCCTACTTCCAAAATAGAATTGTGACATGCCCTGAGTAAAGGGTTTGGCTGCTATGCACTGTTGATATTCTGAGACTTGGTGCGTGCATGTGTCTGTATTATAATGCTTTTCCCAGCCGTTCTGGGATCTGGTTCTAATTTAAGGGTGTCTTTTCTAGGCTATGGGTCATGGTGTATTAGTTATGAATCTGGGGTTGTTAGGCAACTTGTAGGTAGCTCATTTTCTGTCCTGAGCTAATGATGTGTTCTTTAACGGGAAAACACCTGGATGACTGCTCCTGCCACGACAGCAGATACCACAGTCAAGTCACATCGAGCACATATCAGATTATTCCCATCATCTCTGCTGGTGTCCCCACATTATTTCTTGGGGTGAAAGGCTCCCTCGTCTGACAGATGTTTGCAACTGGATGGGAAATTGAATGACATAGACCACAGGATTCATGTTCAGTAATGGTATCATTAGAATGTAATATACTTTTTGGTCCAATTCTAGACAGGGATCTTACCCAGACTTGATGGGATTTTGGCGATGGAACAATCAAATGGCCTTGGAAGGGAGCCTAGCAAGTCCTTGAATCCCAGTGTTTGTGGACTGAGCTGCACTTTAGTTAAATACTCCCATGTAACATTGTGAGCATGCTAGCATCCTCACAATGAGAACATTGCCCACATGGTGATATTTAACAGGTAGCTCGTTGTTAATTTTGATCATGATCACAATTGTTTTTATTTTTTGTCATGTCAGCATGCTAAAATGTGCTAATCACCACTAAAGAAGCTGGCAGTGGAGGGTAAAGGAAATCACATTTGTTTGACAAATAATAATTCATAAGCCAAAGAATTAAACTAAATTAAGCACTTCATTCATATGATTCATATAGATTCATATAATATCAACCTCAGAAAAGTCAGATCACCTATTATGATTCATTACATATGAAGACTAAAAACTCAAAAATATGTTATTTTTGTTAATAATAATGATTGGATATTTTAGTGACTGACTTTAGACTGACAGACTGATACTAATACCAAATATGAATTTTAATAATTGTATTTCCCTATTTAGTTCCCCCAAGGAACTTTATATTGTAAGGTGAAGACCCTACAATAATATAAAGAAAACAGAGAAAACCCCAACAATCATATGACCCCCTTTCACCAAGCACTTTAGCCACAGTGGGAAGGAAAAACTCCCTCTTAACAGGAAGAAGCCCCCAACAGAACCAGGCTCAGAGAAGGATGGCCATCTGCTGTGACTGGTTCGAGTAAAGGGAAGAAGACAGGGCAAAGACACAATGTAGAAGAGAGCCAGAGATTAATAACAACTGATGATTAAATGCAGAGAGGTGAATAAACACACAGAGTGAAGAAAAGATGGGCAAAGAAAAAAAATCCTTAGTGCATCATGGGAATCATATGATCCTACATGCTTTATCAAAATGGAAGGTTTTAAGCCTAATATTAAAAGCAGAGAGGTTTTCTGTATCCTGAATCCAAACTGGGAGCTGGCTCCACCAAGAGGAGCCTGAAAACTGAAGACTTCGCCTTCGTTCTACTTTTAAATACTCTAGCAACCACAAGTAAACCAGCAGTCTGAGAGGAAAGTGCTCTAATAATGTGATACAGTACTTTAAGGTCATTAAGATAAGATGGGGCTTAATTATTCACCATCCAAGCTGTCTGACCTTTACTGAAGTAATAGTGACCCCCTTATTACTATGTTATAGCTCATGAAATGTGACAGGAATATTTAAAGAATTTTAATTTGAAAAATTCTTGAGCTCCCACAGAGAAGTGCTTTTCATAAATTCTTCAGGTTTTTGATGTTTCTTGTTTACTTTAAATGAATGCAAGAAGCCTTTAGACATTCAAAGATAGTGAAAACTAAAAAGACTAATATAAAACTGTTGTTTTTTGTTGTTGATGTTGCAAGAGATCCATCTTGAATCACTCTTATCTGGTAATAATGACCTGGCACCAGACAGTTTGTGTAGTGAGCCAATTTAGGTCAGGCCTATTTACATTTTCTATCTGACTTTGATTAGCAGCTACAATAATCTCACAGCATGGCAGTAAAAGTAGTCAAGCTCTATCTCCAGTCCAGTGGCCACACAACAGAGTTCAAACGAGAAATCTAAAAATAGAGTTGACACCATTTGCAGCTGACATGCAGACTGCTCTGTGAAACGCAAATATGTGCACGACCACACACAACTCCTCCAACAGCCACAACTCCCACGTACATTAGTGGCATGTTTCCTCTTTGATTCAGAACTGAAATGCTACAGACAGGGTTTTACATTTTTCAAAACAGCTCAGATATTTGTACTTTATACCTTTGTTCTGTTGTAAGCATTGCTTTTTTATCTGGTAGATTGCACTCAGAGGAATATTTAGCATCCTACAGAACCAGAGTTAGTCATCATCATCCTTTTTATCATCATTACACAGCTATGACACATGAGAGGGCAGAGATTCCTCAAGTGTTAGTATGCTTTCAGCTGCAGCCAGTGAGATCATTACATTAATTTCCTCATCCTATAGGCTCCAGCCTTCAACAACGCTGGATTTTATATGTATTTCAGAAAATGCTGGACTTTCCTTACATTTTCTACTTGTGGCAAAATAATATTTAAATTAATATTTACATTTTCATAATATTCAGAAACACAACCTACACTGAAATCTAACAAAGAATTTTCAATATGCTTGCAATGACAGCATTGTGATTGTGTATTATGTCAGAAGTGTGTTGTAATGGGTAAAACTTTTGGGATGGATTTCTTTTTCATTCATTCTTTTTTTCCTGAGCTGAGAAATTTGACAAATTTAAAACACTCATATATGGAATTACACAAAGTTGCAACTTGTATTGACATTAATTATTTTAAATATTCAGGATGCATGTAACAAGATAGCGCTCGACTGATACACACAGATGTATCCATCTGCTCTGGGTGTGTGCGAGTCGGGTAGAGAGCTCTGATGACAAAGCTGAGCGTGTGACCTTCCTGGCAGTAGTCAGTCATACTTCTTATATAACCAAGGCTACATAACTCTATTGTAACTCTATAGCTTCATACTAATTTAAACAATGCATATAATAAATTCTGATGTGCTACATTAGGACAGAGCAGAACACATTCTTTCCACGTACTTATAACACAAAATGGTAATTTTAACATGATGTTGGCCATATTTTAGAACAATCATTCATGTTAATTTTGGTTATGTGCTTTTCTGAGCCAGTTTCTTTAGCCTAAACTGAATTAAGTTTGACAATTTCCACTAAGTGAAGCTTCATACAAAATATAACCATGATTTGATGCAGTGTTTCTAACAGCTCCTGATCATTTCTATCAAAACTTCCCATATTAGACTTACTGCACAAAAGTGAAGGGACTGTCTGACTGATTTTTACACCCATTCATTCGATCATCCATCGTCAAACAGACATACATGCAGAAGGCCATCGTGAAACCAGATCCCTTCAACAGCTGAATCAAGGGCTGGCAAAAGGTGCAACAAGGGGGGGTAGGGAGAGGCTGAAAGACAAGAAAAAGAAGGCTGGACAAAAATGCATCGCTGAAGAGCATAAAGAAATATGAAAGAAAGGCTTTTAGTCCAACAGATAACATCTCAAGAGATGACAATGAACTGAACAAAAATGTCCTCTGAGCAATTTCCTAAAAACCTGAAAAAGTCATTTTTAGTGAACTTCTTCTACAATGAACTACGCAGAGAAAATAAAGCTAGAACAGCCAAAATAAAGAGCTATTTAATTTTCACCTCATGCCCTTAAATCTGGGGTTTAAAAAGCCACTACTAATGAGGCAGTTATGAAAAATATTTAAAAATTAAAAAAGACTTGTTGGGTAAAATTTGAAGAACTGTTAATGCATCTTAACCAATGAATGAATCTTCCAGACTGATTTAAAATGCCAAAAGTAATCAATGAAAAAAGGGGTTGTGATACAGTGGCGGGGTGGAGTAGTGGGAGTGCAGACGGGGTGAACAGAGACATCAAGAGGAGGGGTTGGGTTTATGAGTGGGTGTGGGGGTGGTAGAGCTACAAATAGTTGCACTCAGTGGCTGGCATTTCTTCACTTAGTTTTCTTCCCAGTTGCCCAGTGGGACAGTTGGGTCTCAGCACCTCAAGCGGTTCCATCAAATCCACAACTCAACCAACAACTCAACCAGCCATGAGCAAGTCCTACAGCTCCTCAGCCCAGAGTGCTTCCTCGTACCGTCGCACCTTTGGCTCTGGTGTTGGGTCAACACCACTGTCATCGATGTTTCTCCTCCTCTCTAGGAGGAGCCCACAGCTCCGCTTCTAGCCGTATGTCTAGCAGAGTCTACGAAGTCAAGAGCACCGGCATTCCCTCTTATTCTAGCTTCAAGTTGTCTTCTGGGGCCGGGCTCGGCTCCTCCACGGCCATGCGCACCTATGCCGGGGAGAAGCTCGACTTCAACCTTGCAGACGCCATGAACCAAGACTTCCTCAACACAAGGACCAATGAGAAGGCTGAGCTTCAGCACCTCAATGACCGCTTTGCTAGCTACATTGAGAAGGTGCGTTTCCTGGAGCAGCAGAATGCCGCGCTGACAGTGGAGATCGAGAAGCTCAGGGGCCGCGAGGGGCCTGGGCGTGTGGCTGAGCTGTATGAGGAGGAAATGAGGGAGCTGAGGAGGCAGATAGAGGCCATCACCAACCAGCGTGCCAGAGTGGAGGTGGAGAGAGACAACCTGGCCGATGACCTGCAGAAACTTAAGCTCAGGTAAGCTTGGATTGATGGGACTGGGCCAATATGTAGATAAACATCTTCATGAACAAATGATGAGTAAAGAAAAAAATAAAAATATAAAACCTGACTCATGTAATATGGCTTTAATATAAGTGAGCTACTGGAAACACATGCACTCACATGTAGGAGTACACAGGAGTCTCATGTTAAGTCTAAAGCCAAACACAAATGGAATAGTTTGAATTAACTGAACATGGGGGATATGATCCTTTTTACTTAAAGAAAAGCTCATTCTGTTACATTTATAAAAAAAATAAATAAATCATGTGATACAATAAATATTTGTGACCTCACCCCCCACCCCCACCCTCTGGAAGGTGCTATCTCACATTCTGGCAACACACCAAACCTCTATCAGATGGAGCAGAAGGAGAAAATCGGAAGACGGGAAAGCAGAAGGGGGGGAGGAGACTTTAAAACGTTTTATCCAGTGTGTTAAAAATAAAACAAACAAGTGGCATCAAGTACAACTCATTGATTTCTAAAGAGTGTCTCTCCTCTTTTGGGAAAAATGAAAACAACAAAGTAACAAAGGAGAGATTTGAGAATAGGAATGCTTCAGTAATTGTTACGGTCCAATGGCTTATTACAAAGGTGTTTTATAATTTATTCACGAGAGACACAGCAGAAGAAAATTGAGAGCAAGAGAGAGAGAGGGAGATCTGCAGGTTCATAGGAATAGAGTTGAGACTCACAGGCAGACAGATTAAGTTTCAGCTCGACAGAAAGCAGTCAGACACGAGAGAAGTAGACAGATAAAAATAAGTGTATACACACGGCCTGTTTGTTTGGTGAGTTTAAAGAAGAAGAAATCTAAAAAAGTGAAAAAATTTCAAAAGCCAGTCCACCAAATACACATTCCTTCTATGTTCACTGCATATGTGACAGAACGTGAGCATGAGAGAGAGAGAAAAGCATGGGGAGCTGCAGTGTGGGTGTATCGCTGAATAATCTATTTGGAGCGACTAAATCATCTCTGTGAAATTCTGTCACTGCGAGATGCTGCATGCAGCATCACTTAAATAAAATGTATATCAAAAGACAGGCTCAAACACACACAGCACTCTGACTCTTCACTCTCTGTGTATCACGCCTGCTCAAATGGTTGCCTGAAACGTTCAGTGAAACTTGTTAAAGCACCAGCTGCTCCTAATATCACATGCAAACAGTTGCAACGCATGCACGCTGACATTCTCATTAAACATTCTCGCTGAATGTTTCCATGGACGATGACCGCAAAAACAAAAAAACGCAAAAAAATGCCAATAGCATCTGCTGTGTGTATTTGTGTCGGTAGTGATTATGTGTGAGGTGCATGACAGCATTTTTTTCTGCATTTACCAGTTGTTCAAAGCGCACGGCGAAATGCTAATTCTGGAAACTGCACCGGGACAGGCCTGTGTTGCTCTCACACTGTTACCCTTCTGATTCTGACAGTGTGACAGCTGCAACAGAGCTTTAGGACTCAAAGAGCAAGTGCAGAAGTGTGCGTGTGTGTGGACATGGATACAAATAAAAGCTTGAACTTTGATGTTTCATTGTCTATGCCGGTTCTATTCTTCTGAATTTACTGAGAGACGAAAAGAGCAGAAAGGCTGGAGGACTGAGAGGTGGTAACTAGTTTATCTGTCTAGTAAGTGATCCCTGGGGGGAAAAGCTGTTCACTCCAACAGTTTGTCTTCACTTTTGTTTCAACTTTCCACTTTCTTTTTTGCTCTTTTCCTTTTTGTATGTTGCTGTCATTCTGGCAGACTGCAAGAAGAGATTCACCAGAAGGAAGAAGCTGAGAACAACCTGTCTGCTTTCAGATCTGTAAGTCTTCTATTTCCTTAAATCACTCATCTATAGCTCAGTCATTTTCTCTTCAGTCCAAAACAGAGAAACTTTGCCTCCTTTGGTTGATCAGTCATTTTTCTCCTTTAATTTTCTTCTTATTTTAACTTTTTTTTTTAAATGTGTTGGTTATTGATCATTTTCTTTTTTGCCATTCTCTCCTCTTATCTAGGATGTGGACAGTGCCACTCTCGCTAGGCTGGACCTGGAGAGACGTATTGAGAGTCTGCAAGAAGAGATTGCCTTCCTCAAGAAGATTCATGAAGAGGTTTGCTGATTTACCAGCTTTGGTTGGCTGGCTTCACACAATTAGGCGGTGGGAGGGTTGCGTCTGGAATGGCATCTGGCATAAAATCCGATCCATTCGCTGTAGCAACCACTTGGGAAATAAGAGAGCAGTAAAAACTACCCATCCTCTCTATATCTATTATGTGTGTCACTAGGATGGTGTATAGTGTATCATATAACACCTGTGTGTTACTATACTGTGCTGTGATATTAGATCTGAGTCTCCACAGGCATGCAGCTCTTCATGAGATCAAAGACATCGTACTTAAATCCACCTACTGATGTTAAAGCACAGATATCGTTCCCATCTACGTAGATTCATGTCTGTAGGAAAATTTAACAGTCATTTAACTATTACAGGGCAACAGAAAGATCTAACCTTATACACTTACAGATATCAAATGATATTCTGAGCCACACACTCAGACACATGTCTGCACAGCTGAAGTCCCTTCTTCTCATTTTGTCTTCTTTGCTTGAACTTTGACCTGCCAGAAATGCCAAAGTGCTGATTGGTCAAAAGACTATGTCAGCTGTTGTGTGACAGAGAAAAAGAGGGTGTGCCTGTGAACAGATGCAAAGCTATTTATAACTTTCAGTTAGATCAGACAACAACTGAGTGCAATCCAGGCTGGCTAATTTAAAAAAAAAAAGCCTGTTGCTAACAGAATGCATCAGTCGACAGCTGGGTGAATTTGTAATTTGACACATTAGATTTCTATATGTAAATATTCTGATCTGACGTGTTATCGCATGTTGAATTATTTTTAACTTGTCAACTTAAGTAGCAGGTATCGTTTTAATGTCCCGGTAGCTACTCACATGTTTGCTTATTCATCATTTTGACACGAGCGGAGTTTGACTTTTTCTGGACTCCTTGCAGGAAATCCGTGAGCTGCAGAGCCAGATTCAGGACACTCAGGTGCAGATCCAGATGGATATGTCTAAGCCCGACCTCACTGCTGCTCTGAGGGACATCCGCATGCAGTACGAAGCCATTGCTGCCAAAAACATTGCAGAGGCTGAAGAATGGTACAAGTCTAAGGTAGAATGGAGGCATGCACACGTAAAATGCACATAGTAGTTCTTAGCTGTTGCACTGTTAATCCTCCTGTCCTCTGTCTTCAGGTGTCTGATCTGAACCAGGCCGTGAACAAGAACAATGATGCACTGCGTCAGGCCAAGCAGGAGACCATGGAATTCAGACACCAGATCCAGTCCTACACTTGCGAGATTGACTCACTGAAGGGCACTGTGAGTATTTGTAGCAACTTTTCTCACTTTATTTTTTGGCTTCTGATTTTACATTTCTTCTTTCTGATTGATATCATCTTTACATTTCCTTGATAACCATATTTTCAGCCATAAACAGCCTTAAACTTCTGTTTCTGTTAGGTGTGTTTACTCTCTTTCAAGCTTCTTATCCCTTCTTTTCAAGGACTTCATGTCTCTGTTTCTTTGCAGAATGAGTCTCTGCTGCGCCAGATGAGAGACATGGAGGATCGCATGGCCCGCGAGGCTACTGGTTACCAAGATACCATTGCACGGCTCGAGGAAGATATTGCTAAGATGAAAGTAATACACTTAGATATGTCATGCTGATCTTTTGCATTTCACACTGGGTAATAGAAGTAGCAGGATTTTGTGTTTGGTGAAAACTATATTTTAAGCACTTCTTACACACTGATTTCAAGGATGATATGGCTCGCCACCTGAGGGAGTACCAGGACCTCCTCAATGTGAAGATGGCCCTCGATATTGAAATTGCCACCTACCGCAAGCTGCTGGAAGGAGAGGAGAGCAGGTGTGTTTCTGTTCTAAAATTACCTTAATTTTTTGTGATTTTGCATTTATGTCGTACTCATTACCGATTTGTTATGCTCCTCTTTCTGTAGAATCACTACCACCATACCTGTCCAGTCTGCTTATTCTTCCATTGGATTCAGAGGTATGAGAAGTTGCACCCTTTATTCCTGTCACTCATAAATACAGTTAAAATCTATTGGGCATGAGTCGATAAGGGGGGATGATAAAAGGTCTAATTATAGGCTGTGACTGTATATGGTAGCTGCTATTATAAGGGCATTACATATAGTGTCTTTGCAGTGACAAATTCTGACCACTGTGTGGGGATATATGACTAAAACCTTCATGCCTCTGTGGTTCAGGGTAGGCAAGAATTAACCGTCATTAATAATCATATGACTTACCCTCTTCATTTAATAGATTAACAGTAAGAAGGTGCAATTAGTCTCTGTTAGTACCTCCCATCTGAGCACTTTGTGACAGCTTAAAGTTAACACAAGGATGTTGTGTGGATGTTCCATTAATGTTACAGCCATGTGAAATTGTTCAAAGCTCATTAAACTTCTAAGTGCAACGCTTAACTAATATCAGTGACTAAATTATCTCAGTGTAGCTGCAGAAAGAATTAAAGCAGTTTATGAAAGAGCTGCATGTGTGAATTTGTTCCTACAGAGACCAGTCCTGAGTCCCAGCATCAGCGCTCATCAGAGGTTCACTCCAAGAAGACTGTTCTCATCAAGACCATTGAGACCCGCGATGGAGAGGTTTGAGCTCACACGTACACGCACACACAGGCATACACACAAATATACACTTTTATGCACAAAAATGTCCATGTTGAGGTACCCTAGTGAACTACAAAAGCGCTAGTAAATTATAACTTCTATTTTTTTCAACCAAACCATTCTGATTTACTATATTCTCATCCAGATTAAATATTCTATGAGCCAGAGTGCTAATGCCTCATGTGTAAGTCTGGTTTCAGTATCACACCTGCCTTTTGATTGTCTGCTCACATCAGCGGGTTGAAACAAGCTACCAGATTTAATAAGGATAAGTTCCTTCTTGCATTTGTCAATCACAGCCACTACATTTTCATAACTGTCTACACATACAAATGTGGCAACATAGTAGCAAAGCTGTTTTAGCTTCTATTCTCCTTGTTATCCCTGAAATCTTGTAGTTTGAATCAATCCGGGTACAGACACTTTCATGAAAGTTACAGCACCGGCTTCCCTGAGCAAGCACCTTCACTGTCAGCGCTCCAGTTGGTCCCAGCACAGTCCTTCACCTTAAGCATAACACCTGCACTGAATGTTAAGCTTAAGTAGAACTTTATTGTCAGACTAGCACGGCAGATGGGGTGTTTTCTCACACCGTTTATGCAGACACTGTGCATAGCGAAAATAGACTCTTTCCCTTTTGTATCAATTTACAGTGTCCCCCTTTTTCCCTTCCACAGGTTGTCAGTGAGTCGACACAACACCAGCAAGACATCATGTAAACAAGATGAAACAACGTTACTTAAAAATAATAGCACCAATAATGAAATCTTTTCCTATTAGAATTACAATGATTAATAAGCTGTGCCTACTTTTAGATACAAAATGCTGACTATTTTATGTCATGGAAGTGAAATTTAACCACTGTACATCCGTACATAAATTACTTTAAGCGTCACAGGAAAGACGCAGTGTAGAGGCATAATGTCTTTAGCCTTGTTTTAAATGAAGGGCATTCCAGGATGTTTTTCTTTATTTGTGTTACTTTTCGCTGCAAACAAAAGTATCTTGCATCTATCTTGTCTGCAAAAATATTTTAGTGGTAAGAGTAATGTTTCAAATGAATACAGCTCGTACTGCCGAATTATCCCACCACCCACTGTAACAATCAATGGCAGATCAATTTGACTGAAGCACTGCAGTCAGATAAGTTTCACTGTGTGTATTTCAGGATTTTTACATGTGTATGCACATCGATTGATTAAGATAGGCTATCTCTGTAACTGATTCAAGGAAAGTGAGATGTTGGTTTGAAAAAGGAACTTAGTTGTGTTTTGACCTTTGAGCTCTCCAGCATGTGCTGCGTGTCTGATGGTATGTGTATGAGTAACCATGGTATCCTCCTTCGCTCTGACAAAAACTCAAATAAAAGATTTCACTTGCTGGGCAGAAAGTTTATTCAAATTCTGTAACTCATATCTCTAGGCATTAGCATTCCTCAGACAGCATGCGTGCATTTTCATCCAAATCTTTATGAACTTTCTCTTCCTACTGCATGCATCAACTGATGTGGCCCATTTTAGCTTTCCAAAAGATACTAGCTCCCCCAGCCAAGCGTAACACTCTTCTGTCAACATTTAATTTTCTTCTATACACAAAACACGAGTTGTGGCTTTCTTGAATTTATCAGTAACCAGTCTGATCTTGGTGCAGGGAAAACGAAACAAGGGCACATTAACGAGCGGCCCTTTGTCATTCTTGGTCTCCAGCAGAAGCAGATTAGCAGAGCAACAAGAATTACAGTCTGTGCAGTTTGTTTCTAAAGCCACTGGACTGAAAATGTCATCAGAGATAAAAATTTGTAGGGGTGGAGGAGAGAAAAAGGAAACACAGAAACAATAAATGAGCCTGCAAGAAAGAGCAAGACGGGAAGAAGAGAAAAACAGAGGACAAATATAATGAAAAGGTTATTCTGAGACAGAGACACAGGGAAGATCTAGAAAGAGATAATTACGCTGAATAACATAAAGAAGTATGTGACTGCTACTCCAGTAATTAGTGGAGCCATGACAGTGTGCTTTCATCACTGAATCAACAGAAAGGGCAAACTGCTCCTGTGTTCTTTTCCCTCTAAATAAAGTTTCCTCACTTCTGTGAACTCTCCTCTTTTTTCCTAGGAAGCAAAAAGCTTCAAGCATTGCTGCACTTCTTATTTCTTGATTAGTTTTGCTGTTGTATTTGTCGTTACATAACTGCTGCAGTTTGTAATGAAGCTACACTGCTAATGTAGCCTGAAACCTACACTGTCAGAGCACATAAGAATGCAGCTGACTGGAAATCCAGATGCTTGTTTTTTTCCCCATCACTTATGTTAATGATTCTTAAGCAGCTCTTTATCACAGCCAACACCTGCAGAGTAAAAATGATATTTTGAAGCTCATATCTGCAGTTTAAGAATTCGTTTTTCTCTTTACTTTGCACACTTTGTCCTCTCTAAAAGACTTGAGCCATCCTGCTCATCTTCACATTTTGCTTCCAAGGAGCCAGACTTTCTTGCAATTTCTTTCAAAGACCTTAAAATGTCTTTTTGAAGGTCTTGCAAAGTTTTGGCTTTTTGCACTCATCTTCAGGGCAGTTCCTGTACATGACCGTTATCAGAATTATGCAGCGTTTTTGTTTTGTTTGTATGTTTTTTAAGCCAAATAACATTGACCAATGAATTATGCAAATATTAAAAAAAAGGAATTTAACTGAAAGGATGAACCATTGTTGTGGCTACTTTGTTACTTGTAGCCTGTTGCAAAAAACATATACTTTGTTATTTTTGAATAACAAAGTATATGTTTGAATGAATGAATATATGAAAGAAAAAACTGAAGATAACACAGTTTAACAGGCATAATATAGTATTTTTACACCAGCAAGGTGATTCTTTAAATGCATATCTCAGCATGATGTGGAGTGTGTCCTCAAAAAAAAAAAAATCTGAGGAAAACTGAATAAGAGGAGGACAAAAGAAGTGTCAGGTCGTAACAATCTACAGCAGATAAACAGTGTCTGAAAGTTGCGTCCTTGAGAAAAAAAATCCAGCAAAGACCTGACAAGTGGTTCAGGACCTTCAGTTGATCCATCTACTGTTAACTGACACCTCATCAGAAATGGCCTCAGTGTGAAGGGTGGCTGTCAAGAAGCTATTCTTTAGAAAGAGGAAGAGGGAAAGAAGGGTGAGGTGTTGCAAATTACAAAAAAACCCAAAAACAGCCAAGGCCAAAGCAGAAATCTGGGGGAATAATCCTGAAGACTATTTCAAGAAATGACAAAAAAGCTTGACTAAGAGAGGTCAGGCTGAGCTGAAGAATAAAAGTAATCAAATATTGACTTTCAAGCTCATTAGAATTGCACAAACTCTGTTTTCTGACTCATCTTCCTAGTAACATATAATAGTGAGTGGTGGGTTAGTGGGTGGCTCAAGACTTTTGCACATCACTGCATCATCAATAAATATGAAAAAAATATGTAACAGAATCATCACCTACTGATATCTGTGTACAAGCACCATTTCTGAAACAGGTAAATATCTGCTGATTTATTCTAGGGACTTTGCCATCTAATTCTAAACTAAACTTATGTAACGCATGCATTTGTGGGAGTGTCAGAGAGAGAGAGATTGAACAAAAAAGTATTTGATATTTGTGCTCCAACACTTGTGCACACACAAATGACAATGTAAAGATAACAAGACCACTGAATTATAGAATCACAATGTTTATCATATGTTAGGTCCATAGAAATCCATGCTTAATAACATAATAACAATAATAATAATAATAATAATCATAATAATAATAATTGGGTGATTTTTACATATTTAAATTGGATGATACGAAAAGGACGAATCAGAGTCCATTTTCTTTGCTAAATTTGAACATGAAACACTGAAACACCTGAATGAGAAGTGTATCCACCGCTCAGCCAAATCAAAGCAAACTGGACATACAGCAGAATCACAATATAACAGGTCTACTCCAGAAAGTAATAGCCTGCATAAATTACATACATGACTGTGGTGCAAACATGAAAATGGAGCCAAACATTTGTACACTTAAAAATTATTTACAAGTCAATATCTACAGTCAAAGGTTTTCTCAACAGAAATGTTATATAATAGGTAATGAAAAAAAATATTAGAAATAAGAAAAACAACAACATAAAAGAAAAGTTCAGTGAAAGAATTATTCATTTTCGTCCCCAAATTACAAGCAAGAGGAGGGGCAATGTTTAGTTTAGAATTACACTACAATAAAAACACAAAAGCAGATCAAAGCAGGAGTGAAGTATAGGCAGAAAACCAAAAATAACACTTGTACTGCCACAACCGTGAAACAACATTTAATAACAGTAAACAGCAGGTCAGAAGCTGATGTAACAGGCATAATGCATGTGAAAAAGAGGAAAATGCTTCAAATGCCTTTCAAAGCCCTTTACAGACAGGAGAGAACTGGAGATAGAAAGAGAGTTTTTATTTTTACCTACATCAGCCCAGGACCAGAAAACTAAAGTGTAAACGTCAGAGCTGTGACATGACAACAGCACAATCGAAACATATACACAATGATCAACATGCAGTAATGGGCTTTTGATTAAAATCCCTGGTCCTCGGGCCTAAAAGTACTGTAAATTTTGCTGAATCCAGGCACTAACTTACATACCTCAAGTTTTATTTTATAATTTATGTGCAGTGAGATTGTTTTGTTTTCCTAAACCTCAGAAATAAGAATCTATAATAAAACAATAGTTTAAAAAAACAATATTGAGGCAGAATTTTAATTAAAAAATGTTCCTTTCCTACTACCGAGTCTTCCATTTATAGTAATATTCAACCTAAGTAGGAATTGCAACATTGCTAGAAATAGTGTTCATGAACTACAATGTTTTGTTTCCAGAGAGCTTTAATTAAAAAAAAGCAAAAAAAAAAAACCCCAAAACAAAACAACTTTCTCCTTCTGTACTTTAACATCTCGCATTCAGAGTCCTTCTCCTGTCTCAGTGTTTAGTATAACAATATTAATGTAAGGAACTTATTTCAATTTCAAAGTGAGTAACACACAAATGCATGTACATTTGAACCGTATGCACACACATACATAGAAAGGCCAGAAAAAAAAGGTCCAGAAGTAAACATCAGAGGGCGCCACTTGCAGGTGCATTTATCTTCACATTCTCTTATCTTAAAAAAAAAGATGCTGCCTCTTTTTTTTTTTAATCACTTAACATTTCACTCAAACATTTTCATACCATTTTTCACCAACTGGTAAAGAAAAGAGAATTTAATGTATGCACAACATGCTGCGCATACATTCCAACGAACCCCCCTCTCCTTGGCCAGTATTTGGTATGTTCCATCAATTGCCACAGGGCTCATGTGTCCACTCACACACACAAAAATACACTATTTTTAACATTTTTACTGTTGCCTATTATTCTCAGACTTCTTTACATCAATCAAATTCCAGAATGATTAATATCAGGCAGCAGCTATTTGTCTTTAACAGAAGCTTTGTGGAGAAGAGCAAAAAGGGACACAAGAGCACTGTTAATAAATAAAATCACATCGCTTACAGAAATGTTTAATGGAGAGAGGAAAGAAGAGCAGACAGATGAGTATCCTGTTCAGGTCTGTAATTGGAATGGCTGACAATAGAATAGAGGATACAAGGAAAGTGGTGAGATGTAAAAGCAGTCTCCTTGAAAATCACAACAGCGCAGGGAATGACACTTAATTGACAACAGAAATAACACAAACATTGTCTTTGGTGTAAACCGTTTAATCCAATTCACACCTAAACTTGTCTCTTTCTGCATGTTGAAGCAGTACAGGCCTTGCGCTGCCACGTTTGAATTTACAAGCTGTCAGTGAAGATAAAATGCAGACTTCATGAATGACCTTTTAAATGAGAAGAGCTCCCTTTGAGTGTCAGTGTTTGCTGTGATTTTTTTATGTTGCTTTTCAGTCATTTTTCACAGCAGATGCTTCCTTAAGTCAAAATGTTTAATCCTTTAATTACCTTTGGAGTAAAGTGTTCTTTTACTTTAACTTGATGAAAGGCAAGTGATGCAATTTTTTTCTAACATGATGTGGGGCTCCTGTGGAGTGATTTTTCTTCCCCACTAGAAATTACTTTGTATGGCTTGAACCAACCAGTATAAATCTTCGTATCAAATGTTCAACAGAGACAGTTTAATTAACTATGCATAAGAGCGTTTCACTTGTTTCCAGTGTTTTCCATGTAAGTACAATTACAGAGAAGCCAAATATAACATATGATGACTCATAATTCTCACACTTCCGACAAAGAAAATCACTGTTTTTAGACATTAAAAGGAAAAAACAGACCAAATAAATACTTCAGTGGGTTTGACAGGAGAAAAGCAGTGTGGGTCACACCACCTCTGGAGCACTTTGAGCTCCTGTTGGCTTAATAGGCAGTTGATTGGGTTGGCACGGTTAGGTTAGGTTAGGTTTCTTATCCTTATCAGTGAGTCTTGAAGTAGCCTGTGATGGTGCACATGTGTGTGTGTGGATCTGTGCAATTAACTGCCTCAGATGCGAACTGGGGGTCCACTGGGTGCTGTAAGGGGCACCTGAGAGCCGCAGTCATAGTCAAGTTCAGCCATCCGAGACCGGCTCATCATTCTACTGTGGGAGTATGCCCGTCTGTCTGTCTGTCTGTCCCTGAAACTCCTGATGTAACTCTGTGGACAGACAGGAAATAAAGGGCTGCGGTGGGTATATGGCATATGTAAATGCAGCAAGACACAAAAGCTTACACTCATGTACAATTATTCTTCAATGAAAAGTCTGACATGTGACACTTTTATCCCTGTTCAGTTTTCTTCTGAAGTCCCATTGAAGAGGATCATTACCCCTTATCTTAACATTAAATATGAACCTGAAGCCTGCAGACACTTAGTTTAGCCAGACATTATAGGAAGAGGACACTTAGTGAATCTTAAACAGAAATGTGTGGGAGAGTTCTGAAATGCTAAAGCTGGCAGTTGGGAAGAACATATGAGCCAGTCGTGTTGAGTGGCACATGTTTAGCTGAGCATGATTGGTGTAGTTGTGTGTCTACTCTTCATCGTCCCAGTTAGTTAAGCATACATATATATATATTTTAATTTGCAAGGCTTTCTTCGTTACTTTGGCATGATCACCGAAGGAACTGTGTGCACGCTTAACAGAAGTACAGCTAAATAAATTCCTGGAGATATCAGCAAAAATGGCTGTCAAACTGTATGACTTGCCCTCTGGCAGGAGTTTAGCACAGAGAGAATAAAGATTTTGCTGTGCAGTGCATTTGTATATAAATAAAACAGTTTCTGTTTTTCCTACACTTATTTGTCCTGAACTTGTCACTTGACTGTGCAGAGTGGAACACTGATGTCATTCTACTCAAATTAAAACTGTGACTTGAATGTAGAATTTTATCTAAAATCTAATTTCAGAGAATCCGAAGAACACAAACATTTTAATGACCTGGACTGAGGATGTTCAGATTTTCATCTAATTACCTTGTTAAGAATAGATACAGTATTATAGCTTACCGGAGACAGCACATCTCCATCAAAGCGCCTTTTGGAGTTGGCTTTGCGGTGGTAGCCAGGCTCAGTCTGAGGAGGAGGAGGAGGGACTTTAGGAGGCTGAGAGCTCTGAGTTTGGTGATGAGGGTGAGATGCTGCTGGGTGGTGGTACTGCTGGTGGTTGTGATGGGAATGAGTCTTCTGCTTGTGCCCTGCTTTCTGGCTCTGTCTCTTTTTCTTCTTTTTGTTTTCCTTCTCCTTTTTCAGCCTCTCTTCTCTCTGTCGAATCCGCATGAGCTGGACCTTTCGCTGCTGTCGACTTAAAACCACTAGAGTCAAAGAAAAAAAGTTTTGATAATTAGTGGTAAGGAGAAGAAAATTAGAACGATAGATAATGAAGAGGGAGTGACTTCAGGATAAAGAGAAAACAGCAAAGCTTTTATAGAGAAACTAACTTTAGGTTACTTGTATAACCCTGGTTCTCAGAGTTGCATGAGTGAGACATTGTGCTATGGGATGCAGCACCTCTTCTCACTTCAGCCAGCAAGAAGGATTATTTGGTGAAACATCTCACTTACGCTACTGTGAGAACAGAGGTTACATAAATAACCCAAAGTTTTCATCCCGAACATTGATTTTGATGTCACACTCTCGGATATGGAGACCTTTTGTACTGCCAGACAAGCTCATCTCAAGCAAGCACCAGCAATCAGCAAGTAGCCCCCTTATATGGGGGTGGCTGTAGCTCAGGTGGCAGAGCAGGTCAGCCACTAATCAGAAGGTCGGTGGTTCGATCCCAGGCTGCCTCCTGGCTGCATGCCAAATATCCTTGGGCAAGATACTAACCCCATGTTTGCCTACTGGTGGTGGTCAGAGGGCCCGGTGGCGCCTGTGTCCGGCAGCCTCGCCTCTGTTCGCCCCAGGGCAGCTGTGGCTACAATGTAGCTTGCCATCGCCAGTGTGTGAATGTGTGTGTGAATGGGTGAATGACTGAATGTAGTGTGAAGCGCTTTTGGGTCCTTAGGGACTAGAAAAGCGCTATACAAATGCAGGCCATTTACCATTTATAGAAGTGAAGACCTACAGTGGTACTGTTTGGGCTACACTTTCCAGTGTGTAGAACCAGACAAAAGTAAAGTGTACGCACAGATGTCTTGGAATGACAACCCCTTAATCAGGGCCTAGCTAGCCTATCTTTCAGGTGTGTTGAATATTGACTGCATAGTGGCGCAAGCTACTTAAGGGTAGGTGGTTCTGCCTGACACGGTCACTGCCATTACCAGCCAATCAAGACTGACTTAATGAGATAAATCCTTTTGAGGAATATGAGGGAGGCCCAATGAGACATTGAAACAATTGCTAAGAAAGAGAATTGATTAAGTCAAGTGAACAGACATATTCAAAATTACCAAGGTAAGGAATACAAGCAAGGCCTTTAATCAGGCAAGAGCTTGTACAAATATTTTAAATAGCTTTAAATGCAGATGATAAACTTTTCTCAAGGTTTATTTTGAACGGAGGCTATAAAAATAAAAAAAGTAAAAATACTGATGCCAATTTGCTCATTTCCTTTATTCTGTTCAGTCTGTTGGCAGACAAATCATTTTCCTCTCTGCATGTACTTATACTGAGCTGTTCAGTCTCCTGACATATTGTGAGTGGGTGAGTGTGTTATTTTTGCACCCTGCCCAGAAAAGGATGTCCGTAAACCATCCTGCTTCTCCGTCCATTACACATAGGAGTATTTTTGAGCATGGGTGTTTGTAGGCATTTCCATTCAGTGGTTAGATATACACTATCTGTGTAATATTTATTATCTGAGCTCCAGTATTTATCCATTACAGATGTATTGTACTGGTCACAGCTGCCTTATGTGTGCGTGTGTAAGTGTAAGTGTTCAGAGGTCTATTGTTGTTTCTTCATGCATGGGGACAACAGGGCACCATCTGGCAAGGAAACTGCTTAATAATACCCCCCTTTCTTTTCCTTGGATCACCCCACGTCAGGCCCCTCTGGCCACATGCTTCTGTATGTGTGTGTGTGTGTGTGTGTGTGTGTGTTGGGGGGGGGTCCACTATTTTAAAAAGGTGCTTCAGAGTTTAGGTTCAAATAACAAAAAAATGCTTTTGGGGTTAGTATTGAGAGGCTATGTCAGTGACAGTCCTGATGAGCATAGGTGAATCGGTGCATATTCAATTAGTATCTACACAGAGGGGCAAAAACCCCCTGAAAAAAACAGTCGAGACAAGTCAAACATATGCGAGCTAATTCATTCATGGCCCTGTTCTGCACACTATTCAGTCAGCTGACAGATGATTTTCCTCACAGCTCCACTTGGGTGCCCAGCTTACCCATTGTGCCCCAGTTTATTATCCTCACCCTGCCCTTCCCCCAGTACACCTGCTTCCTCTTTACTTCTCACTCTTCTCTCCTCCACACAATTTCTCATCCTCCGTTTACTGCCAGCAGAGTATCTTTTAGCAGATAAAGAGTAATTGAAAAAAGTTAATTCAAGATTACATGCTGTGGACGTTAAGTAATGCAAATAATAGTAGGACTTTTCATTACAGCTCAGTAATAATGTGGTAACTTCCACACATGCTTTAAGAATAATTATTATATTACTTGAAGTTTGCTTTAATAGGATATTAACCCTTTAAAGCCCAGTGTGTCATATTTGATACATGTGTTTTTGTGAGTTTATGAGACTTCAGCATCATCAGCATGACTTTTTTTTTAACCTCAAAAAATGATATAAATTGCATGACACATTTTTAATGACTAAATTGCAAAAATATGGCTTATGTAGCAAATGTGATACAAATTAAAACTCATGTATATGCAGATTAAAATTTTATTTGTTCCTGGTTATTGAACAGAAACTACCACATGTGCTTCCACATGATTAAGCCACAGTATTTACATTGTTACCGTCAAACAAAGAAGACTGCAGAAGGCACACGGTTGGATGCATTCCAGTGTTATAAAATGTTTATAGCATTCCTATATCATAAAGCATCAACTAATGTTAATTTATTATTATAAACATAAAATAATCAAGCATCCAAATATTAGCATTTTATTGCTAGCAGGCTATTATATATGATGTTATACTAGAATACTATGGTACTATTACTAATTTGTTTGCCTTATTGGTATTTGTTTGTTTCTACTCTGTTACCTAGTTTTTGGTGCCTTGTTACCCAATATCATCTCACTGTAACCGTATTCAGTGTAACCACTGTTGATACAATATCACTTGGTTATTGTTTGGATATTACTTTGGTAATTTATTGGTAATAAGATGCTATTCCGTATTGTTACTTCTTTATTATTGCACAGTTACCACACTATTAGAAAGCTGTTATAGAAAGCTCCCCCAGTTGTTGTCTACCTCTTATTCATTGTGTAAGACAACAACCTGATATCATGTTAACATGCTTTGCTGTGATACTGGGTCGAAGAGAAAGTATTCAAGCATCACTATTCCATTAGTATTTATTTACAGGTATGCATGACAGCACATTCCAATGATACCAAAGTGCAGAATTATGCAGCAAAATTTCAGCAATGTATGCACTGTGTACAAGTAATGCACAGGCTTGTGTAATTTAGATGTAACGCTGACATCTACGTTTGATAATAAAAATTACTAATAAAAAAAATTAATGATAATAATAGTAATACATATATATATTTTTATGTGCATGGGGAGTGGGGCAAACAGTTCTAATTTCTATCTCTCAAAAATTTCATGGTTATAATTTGTTTACTTCACCAAGGCATAAGGTGAGATAGAGGTGGGTGTTCAGCGCTGCTTGTTTGTCTTTCTGTTTACCTGTTTTTTATGCAAAGCTGCTAGGACACATTTTGTGAAATGTGTTGGAGAGGTAAAGCACGGTCAAAGAAAGAATCCATTAACCTGCACTGCTGATACAGATCAGTTTCTTTAAAATTGCAGAACAGTTTAGAGGATGTGCTCTCCGAGTGCCGTTCCTTTTTCTTGCATTATTTTTTATTCAGAAACAACAGAATAAATCAATACTATACAAGTATAATACATCTATCTTTCTACCTGTTTGTGCATCAGTATCTATAGCAGTAAACCATATTTTTGTTTGTTTAACAACGTGGAAGAATGGTCGTCATGTAATGGTCTGGTTTTATATTATTTCTCCACAAGAAACACTGTGTGGTAATCTACTTCTTTTATTCCTAGGTCTCTTTCCCCTCACAATTGCACAGTTTTGAAAATAGCATTGAAAAGCTTCCTCTATCTCTGAGCCCACACCCTCTGACTGGAAGCTGCAGTAGCCTGCTTTTTAATCTCATTATTTGAGGACATGTGTGACTTCTTCTAAGTCACTGTATGACGGTGCAAGTCAAACACAGGCAAAGATCAAATGGCTGAGTGTGTGCTGCATGTATATGCATGTGTGTGTTTCGTTCTTCCTTTAGTTGAGGTACGAGCGAGCGAGTGAGCCAGTGAATGAGGTTCTACCCGCAGTGTTTCTGTCTCTGCCCTTGTCTGTTTGGGTGTATTGTGTTTGTTTGATGCATTCACATATTGTGTTGAGGACATGTATGTGCGATCTTGCCATCTGTGTTGTGGTTGCCTTCAGAACAGATTAAGGCAGGCTGCGTCAATAACACATTCTGGTGAAAACACCAGTGTCGGTATATTCAGAATCCACCCTGCACAAAATCACACAAGAGTGATGCCCGCACACACACACAGTGTTCCTTATCCTCATCATGGTTATGATTTCATATAGCTGGGATTTGTCAGGCCAGTGGCCTTGACAAAATCTATACTGCAACAAGTTTCAAAGAAGATAGATTGCCATGTGTGGTGGGGCATGGTCTGCGTTGCCGTGCAGGGAGGGCGGACGCACCTGCACGGCATCCGTAATCACGCCCGCCGAGTTAAAACATGGGGACTCAGGTGTGTGGGGGTGTTTTCTGTGGTGAGAAGTGTGAATAAAATGGCTCTGAATGTTGATCTGTGGTCCCGCTGTGCCTTATTCTCACCACAACATGTTTCTCCTATCATCAACTAGACGCGGTTAAGTACTTAAATCAAACATTTTTGCTCAGACATTTCAGCGTGTTGCAGTCTGGAACATGTGACTTGTTTGTTTATCTTGGCACTAAACTGACAGACTGAAGTTACTGAATTTTAGGTACACTGAATGTTGTTTACTCACTGGGTATATATTAGTATAAGACACTTTCATTAATGTATCTCTTATCTGTTAGCTTTTATCCTTAATTAACATATGTGGAATAAGATTAAGGTTTCGGTTGCTGTTTGAAAGTTGGGAAAAGCTTGTGTTGAAAGTGTAATGTAAACAAACAGCAATAAGCAGTAGATAAGTGATGAAATGTCTGTTCAGGTGGAAACACGAGGAACAGAGGTGTCAAACGTACATATATTCATCACTTATCTATTCATGACAAGTAGAAGTACTGAATCCTGTGTTAAAAAATACTGAAGTACTGATTCAACTTCTTTGCTTGAGTAAAAGAGAAAAAGCACAGGCTAGGAAAAATTACTCAGTAATAAAATTTTAAAAAATCTCTTTAGAGGTCATTTCTACCAGCTATGTATTTATTTTGTTTTTATTTATTTGTTTTTTTTGCCAAGTTAACTGATACTCATGTCATATTAATATCACAATGAAGCGATTGACAGGAACACAAAGTTTATTTCAATTTAATTCAAATTCTAACGAAAGTACTCAGCTTGCACAGCTGTTATGTGGAGCACAATCAGAGAAAAACAAAGGGAATAAAAAAATGTTCTATTTGCATTTGCCTACATTGCAGATGGGTGGTTTTGCCTCCACATTAAACAGGAAAAATGACACAGTCTGGGGTTAAAGTGTGATTCAGCAGGTGTGGAAACCCCAAAATCAACTGTAGTGGTTCAGCGAAAACAATCACAGTAATGTCTATGACAAGCTTACTATATTTAGTTTATGGCTGTGATTAGCTGACCTGTGTTGCTGATTTTTGAGGATTTAGCCAGCTAAATTTAGAAAGATATAAGCAAATGTTTAACGAGACATCATGACTGATTATCATCTTTACTATGATGTAACCTAACACTGACCATGAACACCACAACTACCCTACCCGAGTCCACCGTAGCGCAGAAAACTAACAATGTAGTCTGCACTAAACTGACCAGCATTTTTCATGGAATCTTTGAATAACTCAAAGTTATTATACTCAAAGTTATTTGCAAGACATTTTAAAATATAAAAACACAATTTCATGCCATGTATAGATCCATCTGTTCAAAAAAAAAAGCCTGACTTGAATGACAACATTACATGTACAATTGAAATCACAAGTTTATCAAAGAAACACTGAGTAATTCTTAAATTTTTTAAAAAAACCTCTCTTCTTCTTCTACTGTTCTGCTTTTCTCTCTCTGTGAAATGCAGATGCTATACCTTTAGCTAACAGACACATCTTGTAACAAACTGCACAGAAAAACTTTGGCTGTTTCCTGGTATTTGTTGAACTGTAAGAAATGACTGCACTTAAAAATGTTGCTCCCTTTTTGCTCACTCCTCTGCTGCAGCGCTAGCTAGGTGCTGAAGTACTGCAACAACAACCTTCTGTACCAAAAACAGCTTTTCAAATCATTCCAGGATTTTTTTTAACCTCAGAAAGGCTGTAAATGCATAAATTATGTTTATTCCTCTTCCGTCTGTTTGTGTGTGATAAGCACCGGTGATTGATGCACCAATGGGAGTGCCTTTAGGATTGTGTTCCCTCCATTTAGGTTCAAATCGCTGTGATGCGAAACAATTACTTACATCAGATGTCTAAAACCTAAATTAACAAGCCTGTATTTAAAATGTAGGGAGTAAAAAGTGGAGATGTTTGTGTTTAAATGTTTTGGAGTAAAATTAAAGTACAGGTACCTGAAAATTCTGCTTAAGTAGAGTAACAAAATATGCTTACTTTGTTACTTTCCACCTTGGGAAATAGTAGCAGATCAAACCAAGTGAGTTGTGAAATGACGAGCGTAACATTCTCAGATAAATGCATTTTCATTAAATTTGCAATTTAAAATTTGGTTTATTTCACACAACACACGTGACACAGCAGAGGACTATGACGTTACACACCACGAGACTCACTAATCCATGATGGGATTAGACCAACACTCCACGTGCATTAATGTGCCAGATTTGACAGCGCGTCATTGGGTGTCTAGCACACTTAAAACTGACTGAGTCAGGGGGTGACTCAAATATCTTGTGCAAATACGAATGAAGGCGCATGAAGAAATCCACGATACTGATACACAGATGTCTGCCGCTGCCGTCCCTCTGGACAAAGATAAGGCTCTTGTGATTTGAGCACAAGCTCAATTTGTAGACTTTGCTTCTGCTACAATGCAAGCTTGTGTGTTAACGTACTGCACGCGCACTGAGACGGAAGCTGTTTTGACAGGGTCATGCCCTGTGAGTGTCCTTTGTGGAGGACATACAATTGTTGTGTCTGTCTAATGTTATCCATGTGCTAAATATAAAATAACAGAGTTAGCAGAGATGTTGCTTCAGCTGCACTGTCCTAAGGGAGAGGAAAAAACCTAACCCTTGACCCAACAAGGTGTCAAACAAGAATCTGTCACTGAAATAACTGCACATCCATCTTCTCCAGTGATAACATGGTGCACATAAGTCACTCACTGTTCACTAAAATAAATCCTTGGGGGGTGCTATTATTAGAGGCAGTATCTTAAGAGAGATTTCAGCTATCAGGTAAAGCAGGAGGTTTTCCCAGAGCAATTAGAACCAATGGTAAATCCTACCGAGGTATCAAGAGTCCACAACAGATGTTAGTTGTCTGATACCTATCAGAAAGCACCAAATAATGCAGAAACTGCCCTCCTCCTAATGCTTTTTCGCATTTTAAAAGTTAACAGATGGAGTTAGTTTCTTGTTTACCAACATCTGGAGGTCTGTATGAGGTCTGAGATTGTCTTCATGACAAGCAGATAATTTGCCTGTGTACCAGGTAGCAGAAAGAAGCAAGGGCATAAGGGAGCAGACCTCTTTCCAGGCATTCCCATTATGGCCCACTGCTACTGATGGATAATTGCACTTTCAGCTATGACAGTGCAAGAAAACTGCCATGGCGCCAGGGCTTGGGTACTATGATGATGTGGGTTTTGTAGCCACCAGAATGACAACTAGATTGTCCTCTGACTGTGCTAGAAAAAAGAAACCAGGTAAACTGGGGAAAATGGGTAAAAGGGAAATCTGAGCCATGACTAGGGATGGGTACCGGTTCTGACATAAACGATAGTAACCAGACTTAAAAGCAGCGCACATTTCGGTGCTTTTTTCCCCCTGAAATGTCATACACTTTGGATTCTAGCCAATCATTTTACCTTTGCAAGCGTAGTAGGCGTGCCCAGGTATGTACGTTCTTTTAGAGCAGAGCTACAGATTAAAAATGCCCTAGGCAAAGCGGTCAAAGTCTGGCTGTACTTTACAGCAAAAGATGCAAACTCAGCAGCCTGCTTTAAGGTGATATTGTGCAAAGGAGGTAACTCCTCGAATCTGATGAAACACCTGGCAACGTATAGCATTTTGGTAAAAGCTGAGAAATGTGCCGTAATTGATAGCTTGCTGCGAGACCTCACACCGGGCACATCTACTGCGGGTGGGTTGCCTGTTATCGGACCCGGAGTTAGCAACATCCCCCAAGAACCCGAAGAGGAGAGTCCTGGCCCCTAGCCCTGCCAGTGTAGCAGAAATGATGACAGATGATGATGGCAGCAGCAGCTGTTCTTCTCTGCGTGAGTAGCTTAATGTTGTTCGTGTGTAATTTACGTTGAGTACGCTAACCACGTTATTACATTAATGCACGTAAGGTGAACTAGCAAACACCGTCGTAGCTACATGCGGCTGTCTTCTTGTTTGATGGCAGATACTCCCTTCACCCTGGCCAAAAAGGCTACAGTGACCAAAGAAAAAGTGGGAAACAGCTAAACATGAGAGGTTTTTGGACAAAGTTTGTGTTTTTTCCATTGATTAAGCACTGCTTCCAGCCAAGAGTGATGCCATAAATCCCCTATAGCTGCAGAAAAGGCTAACATTATTATCTTTTTACAAAAAAACAGCTGAACATGAGAAGTTTTTGGACCAATTTTGTGTTCTCCATTCTTTAAGCACCGGTTCGAGCACCGTTTAAGCACCGGCACCATTTCAAAAGTACCGGTTTGGTACTGGCATCGGATAAAACCTAAACGATACCCATCCCTAGCCATGACTAGTGAGAGAAGGCAACATCCAGTGAAGGGTTGTCTTATATTGTATGTTCACAGAGATCTGCATTACTCTTTTATTTCATGGTAAACAAATCCACTTCTTCCTTCTCAGATTTGTCCAAAAACATCTACACAATGTATAGAAATCAAATTCCCTTTAATGTGTGAGAGACATCAAGTCTCCTGCAAGGATCTGTACTTCCATGATGTGAACCACTCTGATGAACAGCGTGAGGTTTTGAGGCTGCAGCAGCAGGCTACTGGCTATTTCAAACAAGCCTACTGTGTATGCAATGCACACTGCTGCCATCATGTTGTCTGTTCGTACTACAATATGTCTGGTTTTTCAGTAGAGGGGATCTAAGTATTTTAAAACTCTAACATCTGTAGACAGCTACTGAAAGTTTTTGTGGAGAGAATGATACTTCCAACAATTTCTTCAAGAGCTTGAAACTAGCAAATACTTCATGACTTGGAGAGATATTCTGATTTCCATATACTCATATACACAACTCATATATGTAGTTCTCTTAAACGGGATTCCTTGATGACAGTCATACATGGCATTTTCCGAAATGCCATGTATGACTGCAGATGAGAGAGATGAACACTCTGCTTTCATCTTACATATTATACTAATCTCTGACCCTGAGAATCCACATACGTAATTATGTCACCTAATGGTTTACAACATTTTAAAATCTCTGAAAAGTTATAAACCTTTCAGAAATTTCTAAATAAATCTCTTGAACAAGCTCAAGTTTACCAAGGCAAGACTAACATAGTGTCGCAGATCAAAACGCCAGTGCCAAACCAACATCTGTGACGTCCACCTTTGTTGGTGATTACATGCTGTGACAATGGACAGCATATTATTCACTTAAAAATTATTTTATATAACCTACTGCCTCATCACCCCCAACTGGTCGCGATTGATAGCTGCCCTTCCTTGGGCCTGGTTCTCTGAAGGTTCCTTCTTGTTAAAAGGGTTTTTTCCTTCCCACTGTTGCCAAGTGCTTACTCAAAGGGTCATTTGGTTGTTGTGGTTTGTCTCTATTGTTGTAGTGTCTTTATCTTATAATATAAAGTGCTTTTAGGTGACTGTTGTTGTGATTTGGTGCTATATAAATAAAAAAGCTTTGAGGACAACAAAATGAATAACAAACTTAAACTTGGCCGAAAATTCCTCTGGCAAGATGCAAAAAGCCACAAACATTGAAATAGGTTCTCAGTCTGGTGAGTTTAGTTGTGTATAAAGCAATAACACTCACCCTCTGTGTGAGAAAATCCCTCTGCAGTGACTTTCCACTGAATCAGCACTCCGAGGAGTGCCAGGACAGGCCACACCCCCATGATCACCCAAGTAAACCAGCACACTGGCTTCTTGGGATCCACCTGCAAAAAATACAGTTCCAGTGTCAGTTATATCCTTAACTGCTGATCAGTTAAAGAATTTATCTTCTCCATTTCCTCCCAATTTTAATGATTTTTTTCTGTAAGCTTTTTCTTGCCAAGTGCCTGAGCACAGAGGGTGTGCAGACTTAGTGCAAGTCTTTAAGCCAGCTGAGGCAATTATTTGATATATGCTCTATAAATATAATTGATATGACCTGGCAAGGCCATTATCGACATTCCGCACTTGAAGAAAAGTATTTGTAGTCCTGTTTCTACTAACAAAAAGAACACACCCTTTTTCAAAATATGTTTTACATCTCCTTTTAGTCTGACACACATATCACTGGAATATGTGTTTCAGAATATGGACTATGTCAGAATTACATATTCCATAACAAACAAGTTTTTTTAATAACTTTTATAATATCTGTCTTTCTCACAAACATGTACTCGGAAAGATGCACAGAAGCATACCCTGATGTTCTTACCTTGAGTCTCTCATAAACGTAGTGTACCAAAGCGAACAGCTCTATAAAATAATCCACGGTTACGGTTATGATGGCAGAGCCAAATGTGGCAGTAGAGAGGGTGACAAAGCAGCGCTGCCACTGTAGTGTGAGGACAGCAAATAGTGTCCCAGAACCCAAGAGAATACCCAGAGGAACCCACACTGTTCTGGGGTGGTAGAACTCCTCCATGACCTAAGAGAGACAGGAAAAGTGTTCCATTTTGCTTTTTTGTATGTGAATCAATTTGGGATCATAATCTAAATGCTATTTCAGAGTTAAGAAAAAAAAATAACCCTACAATTGTACAATTTTACAAAACCTACATTTCCTCAAAACTCACTGCAGAAGTGGCACATGGACAAATATAGACCTCTAAATTTTGGTGCTGAGATTGCAATGAAACAACTGGGCACATTTTCATGAAACTTGTTGGAGGGGAGAATCATGGGAAAAATAACCCGGGACACTTTTGTGTGGATTGTTCCAGGAAAATATCTAAACATGTATGATGGATTTGTTGACAATGTCATGTTTTCATGTATAGTTTATTTTACAAAAATTACAGATACATAGTAATGGCATGCAGTTAATTTATACACCTTTACTCTATAGACAATGAAAACTACTTTCTTATCCTTAGCTCCAGTGTTATTCATGCAATGTAAGTAATACTGATATATCAAATGCATGTATTGTTTAATAATTTGGCTTACACACATAATTCTTAAAAATAGGCAAATTACCACCAGTGATGCAACTCCAACCAGCAGGCCCAGCAGCAGGCCCACCATGAACAGCCCCACACTGCGAACCAGCATCGTCACCAGACCACACAGGGTCCCGATGCCCAGGCCGATGCCCACGGACGCCTCCACACTCAGCTGAGTGTCCATCACCCTCTCCTTATAGCATAGCATGAAGATGACCACAGAGCCAAACATTAGGCCTGTTAGAAACAACACGGCCTTGAAGCATCGATAGCCTGGAGGACAGATGGAAAATAAACCAATGTGAAGATATGACCAGCATACAAATGCATAAAATCTACACACAAGCCTGAGGGGAAAAAACACAGAATTTAAACATATAAAAATGACAAGATGAGAAACAAAAAGCAACAGTACAGTTCAACTTCAGGGGTCTTCAGTTTGAAACTATGGAGCACGTCTAGTGCACATCAATGAAGTGTGAGCAATCTGAAAACAGCAGCAGAAGAGGTCCAGAGATGCATGAAATTCCATCTCGTCAGGTTTTCTTACAAAACTCAAGGTTTTAGTTTAATTAAGTCTACAATTTCCCTTTTTAAACTGAAATCTGGTATCCTATACTTGAGGCAAAAAAACATATCCAATTATGATTACATTAATTTAATATTTCTGTGAGTGAGACTCAAGAGAAATACAACTAGAAAATGCAGCACCTCCAAATCTGAGGGTCAGGCAGGGATGAGTTCCTGCCCCAAGTGGAGGAGTTTAAGTATATCAGGGTCTTGTTCATGAGTGACGGGAGAAGGGAGCGGGAGATCAACAGATGGATTGGTGTGGCGGCCGCAGTGATGCGGATGCTGTACCGGTCTGTCTTGGTGAAGAAAGAGCTGAGTGTAAAAGCGAAGCTCTCAATTTACCGGTCAATCTATGTCCCTACCCTCACCTATGGTCACGAGCTGTGGGTAGTGACCGAAAGAACGAGATCGCAAGCGGGTGACTGGCCTCTCCCTTAGAGATAGGGTGAGAGGTTCGGCCATTCGGGAGGGGCTCAAAGTAGAGTATGAAGCGCCTTGAGGCGACTTATGTTGTGATTTGGCGCTATATAAATAAAATTGAATTGAATTGAATAGAGCCGCTGCTCCTCCACATCGAAAGGAGCCAGTTGAGGTGGTTTGGGCATCTGACAAGGATACCCCCTGGGCGCCTCATGGGTGAGGCATGTCCCACCAAGAGGAGGCCCTGGGGCAGACCCAAGACCCCTGGACAAGCTGGAGGAGGTGGCTGGGGAGAGGGAGGTCTGGGCTTCTCTGCTTGGGCTGCTGTCCCTGCTCTGGATAAGCGGAAGAAAATGGATGGACGGATGGATGATTGTAATAAAATACAGATTTTTTTTTTTTTTTACTCTCTGTTGTACTTTTTTTTGTAAACTCCTCATGTTTTGCAAAACAAACCTGTACATGATGGAGGGAAATGGAGATCATTTTTGGATTCAGCACCCTAAAAAACATCAAGTTTACCAAAAATATCCCATGCAGCTGAATATATATATATATATATTTGCAGACCTGTGAAAACCTTTTGGTTTCCAAATTTTGATTCTTCTTAATTTGAACATGAACTTACATTAATTATTGTGTTATCTGTCTTCATCATTGGCCACACTTACTGAAAAATCTAAAAGCTATAGACTACTTTAAAGAACATTGGTTTAGTGAGACATAAACATTTACAGCTGCTGATGGGATGGATGATGCCATGACTGTAGCAGAACAAAATTACATTTTTAATGGAACAGTAAAAACCATTAGTGTATATCAGCAGTAAGTGCCACAGGTATTTGTTTCCCGATTTAACATTTTGCTTTGGTTCTGTAATTACACCGCACTGTTTTCTCCATTCAGCCCAGTGATTAACTATACGCTGTTTGTGGTTTTGCAAATGGCTCTTGAAATTAAAAGGATCTTATCGTATTTCATTTGAAAAGATAAAATATGCCAGGGAGAAAGCATAATGAACAGAGAAAAAAAAATAATGATAAACAGCAACCATGCTATGGTGGGCAAGAAAGAGAGAGGCACTTCCTCTCCGCAGAATGGTGAGAAGCGATAAACTCGCTCTATAAACATTTATGAAATTGCTTTAAAATATGATCATCATCATATTACTAAAGGTCATCCACATTCATTAGTCAGCAGGCTCGCTGAATAGAACAGCTGCTCCTTTCCCCCATATGTTCCCTCTTGTCCTTCTTGGCTTTCTTTCCATCTTAAAGTGTTTTAACTCAATGAAAACAAAGAAAAAATACTCTGAAAGATTAAAGGCTCGTCTTATCAATAGTTTAAATCTCCTTGTCCTGTTTCTATGTTTATTAACGTTTGTGTCCCCCTTTATGTCGATTCAGTAGCTCCGTCTCTCTGACTGGGCTCTGTCTCGAGGGGACCCAACGTCAGATTGTTATCTTTGTGTAATCAGGCATTGCACAGCTGAGTCAAACAATGCTCCTCTTCTCATCCTAACCACCATCCGTGCTCCCCCCCCCTTGTGACCATACCTCATTTATTTGACACACTTCTTATAGCTTCCTTTATTCCTTCCCCTCTGTCGTGTGTGTTTTCCTAGATACCTTTCAGTTGCTGTGTGCAGTGAAAGCCACTGTATTCATCACAGCTGTTTGCACTTCTTCTGTAACAGAATGCCTCAAGGGGTACAAGTCCTGACACGGAGTAATTCAAGCATTTCCATAACATCTACAGCTAGCAGAAAATGTGTTTGGTCAGCAGCTGTCACAAATCCGCAACAATATTCTTTCATATTTGATGGTCCCCATAAATCAGCAAACAAATTCTAAAATAAATTGTTTTTCCTTTACTTCTGCCATCTTTTCCTCTTCTTTCCCTTCATTAGCCTGCTATCCTTTCAACAGTTCTGCTGCTGCACCTTTTTCCCATCCCTCCCACTCCCTTCATTCCTCTTCTCTGCTCTCCCTACTTTCCCTCCATCAAACCCTCCCATCTGTTCACGCATGTCTTTCGACATTTTTCTCTGCTTCATCCATCTTGTTCCAATAACATCACTCATCATTTCCACCACAACTTTGTAATTCTGACTCAAATAAATGACAGCTAACCCTTTCTTCCTAACTCATTGGAGGTAAACTAAATTCTGCAGTACCAAGAGGACTTTATCAGCAGGGAGAATCAATCTTCCTGCTGATAACGGTTTTCTTCATATTGTTCAAATGTGACTGCGGGGTTTCCAAGAAACATCAACAATATGCTCTGCATCTCATTTGCAGAAGAGTGATTATAGCTCCGAGAGTGACAATGCATGGAGTCAAACAAGAGAGGCAAACAGACACCGTAGGACTGGGGAGGTAAAGAATTTGAAGTCAAATTATGCTGTTGTGTATTTGATGTCTCTTATTTCTTGCTGTTGATTTTTTTGGCAGGATGTAAGAAACGATTTTTGGTGACACCTTCGATCACAGCCAGCAACATGCAGCATAATAACAGTATACACTTTTATCCTAATATAAAAAATAAGAACATGTACCGTATGCAAAAATTTTGAAATAAGGACATCACATTTTGGATTCTTACTAAATGAATGTGACATTTAAAAAAGAAAGAGTGATGACTTCTGCAGCAGTTCTTTATACAAATTTCAGAGGTTTTGAGCTAGTCTTCAGGAAAAGTTCTCCAGGCTTCTTGAAGGACATTCAGAGTTCTTCTTTGGATACTGAATGCCTTTTGTTCCATTCTTTGTCAAAATGATCCCACATTAAATAAGTAACAAGTTGCTTTATCTGTAGATGCAACGAGCCTTCTCAGAGGTTCAACATATTCAACATACATCAATATTCATCCAAAAAACAGCCTACAGGTTGTTCTGGGGCTCTTGCAGGTTGGGGCAGCTGCTCCCTAATTGCACCTGACATCTCCAATCGACTGCAGGATTAATCCAGACAAGGGGCTTCTCTGCTTAAAATCCTATAGATCTGCCTACAGCACCAAAACTTTATTTACTATCCTAGTGGCAACAATCAAATGCAGATCAGGCGCATAATAATATTTTTTTTTCTTTTAAGCATGAAATATGGCTCAATACACATGATTTACGAAAGTTTGTGTTCTGCAAACTTTCGTAAATCATATAATTTGCTTCAAATTATTCAGGTTAAAAAGGGAAAAAAAACCTCCTAAAAATACATATGTAATGAGACCTGCCACAAAAATAAACATGCCTCTGCTTTTCAGTCACTAAATTGACACTGTGTGTTTCCTGTAAATACTGACAGTAGTTTATCTTTTGTTTATTTGTTTTTTCATTGTCAAAAGAGATTTTCCACCGGCTTACAAACAGACCATTTCTAAATCTGACTCCAATTTCATGTGTTTTCTTTGACTGGATATTGACCATGCAAGACTATAAACAGTACCAAAAAAAAAAGAAAACCTAAATCATTTCAAGGATTTCATACCAGAAAATATATCTATGTTGGATAAATTCTTTGTTTCACCGGCAGCTGAACGTTTCAGGCTTAAATACACACCTGTGAATTTGAGGAATTATTCCTTTATGTGTTCTGTGATTTCATTTGTCTGTACACAAAACACTGTATGCAAAAGTAAAATCACCTCTCCTATGGAAGAAAGAAATCATTGTGGAAAGGTTGATGGATATCACATCACATCAATATCAATAAATGCATAAGAAAAGTGTCTTCTCAGGCTTTTTTAATTCTGTAAAGTACAGAAAAATCCCAGTTTAGTAGGCTATGCATTTGATCTTATGTGTATTCATTCCTACAGGCCGTGCCAAACTATCATTAACTTGCAGAAAGCAGAGAAGATGAAAATTTCCGGCACTTAAATGAAAAAAATAGCTGCAAGTGAGTATTTCTCACATTAATCATTCCTTTAGATAAACAGGGAGATCGCTTTACCCTGATTATTTATTGATTACACATTCCTGTAATGACTTTGCATCCAAACTAATTAGAGTGACCCCTCACTTATGATCCAATAAAATGCAGTCTCTCTCTCTGAGTACAAAACTAAGCCTCAATAAGGACTTCGTTCTTTAATGAATGGACCTGCGCATACAGTATGAGTCCAGACATTTGAAGACACAGAGGAGATTAAAAAAAACACACAACAGGAGGTCTGCTGCCTTTTTGGCATGGCGCTTTTTATTAATTGCAAAACTTTGTGCAAGTTTTTAAAAAATCAGTATTCCTACAACTTTTAGTTAAAAGAAAAAGAAACATGACTTAGAATAAGAAGCGGAATGACAGCATGTTTTAGTCTGATCGTGATCGCTTTAATATCTGGATTTTACTTGAGCTCAGTCCACGCTGTGTGTTCGCCATGTTTTAGTGCAACTCATTCACCAAAGTGAAGCAAAAACACACACCCACTAAAGTCACAGTAGTCTTTGCTGCTGTATGAGAACTCAATATTGACTCACAGAGTCAGAAACAAGAGAACTACACTGTAGTGCCCTTAAATCAATAATATACATAGACCAGCAGAGCAGGATGAACTGAAAATGATGAGTAGGGATTTCATGGGGTTTTGGCACCATGCTTTAGCAATTTTTTAATCAGCGTTTGTACATAAAAATAAATTGACTCGCAACGTTTCCATTGTTATTACTGCTGCTGGCAGATGGCCACACAGAAGGGCTCTAGTCTGTATGCAAGAGAGTTGCTTTGAGGTAACTTAGAATTAGAGCATAATGGATGAAAGAAAGTCATATATTGATCTTGGATACATTTTAAGATGATTCTATCTTTATAATATTGGAGGTTTACTTTGACATTTCCAGCAATTTGTGACCTTGCTGTCTTTTTTTCTCTCTTTTTCCATAAACTAATATAATTGGCTGTTCAAAGTGCTTCATATTTAAGATAGAAACTGCTATTAAAATTTTCATTAATGTTGATTTCTTTCTTTCTTTCTTTCTTTTTAGTTAATCACTTACCAAAGAAGCAATAGATGATTCCAAAGAGGCAGCACATGGAGCAGACCACAGAGGGCACAATCTCATATCTCCTCTCAATCTCCTGGTCACACCTCAGCCCCACCTCAGCCAAGCCAAACAGCTGGCTTGTGGAAGTCATGGTGGATAAAGTGGAGGCGACGGGGTCTAAAGGAGAGAAGAGGGTAGGGGGAAGGGATTGAGGGGGTTTGAAGGAATTTCTGGATCAGTGGGCCTCACCCACGGAGACGTGTCTAAGGGCGGGACAGAAAAAAAGAATGATGGAAAGAGAGGGCAACAGTGAGAAGGGATGAGGAAAAGAAAGAGAGAATTATTATTGATTGTTCATTTTAAGTACTCAGCTCTGAGTGCTGACTATACACTAAGCATGCTCCATATTTCTGAAAAAAGAAACATCTCAGCACAACCATGAGTACTGCTGCAGATAAAATGCAATTCAGCCACTATCATTCACTTGGCTGTACAGTATAAAGTTCGACCAGTTGCAGGAGCTATGCAACACACACACACACACATATTCAAGTTGTTGCCATGGAAAAAAACAACAGAATGAATTTGCATAAATTTGCATGGCGTGGGAAATTTGCGACACAAGTAAGAGGCTGTTTGTAGACCTCTTATTTGTACGCCAGAGCTAAGGTTTACGAAACGATTAATGTAAAACCCCTTAATAATTTCACATCAGTGCTTGTGCCTGCACTCTGCCACTGATCTGTTCACTCACTGAAATATTACATGAACTCTTCTCTAAAACCATTCATTCTGCAAACATTTCACATGACCTAAAAGAACAAATATTCCTTGTTTTCAACAAATACTCTGTGTTGTAACTTTTTCAAATATTCTACTGGGCTTTTAAACCATTTACCCAGGTTAAGAATATACCGATCCTGTAACACCTAAATCTAAAATTAGTATTTTAAGTAACCAAATTTATGATTTAATGAAAATAAAGATTTTTGTAGCTTTAGGTATATATTTCTCTGACATAGAAAAACAAGTTGCTAATTCACAAAGTCCATACTTCAGTATAACAATATAGTGTTGAATAGAATAGAATAGAATAGAATAGAATAGAATAGAAAGCCTGTGTTGTGACTGTACTGAGTGAAACCAGAATATAATGACAATATTAGGATACTACTCCTGATTAAATAAAGTAATAAACACATATAAATAGATATATATAAAAAAAAAAGCATAATTCATATGCGCGTATAGAAAAGCATAGACAAAAAATAATGCACAATTAAGTATAGATAACTAAATCCAAAGTTCAATGACTAATGTAAAAGCAAGGTTATATTGTACTAGTAAATCAGTGTTATTACTATGTATATTACTATACATAGTATATAGTGGTTATCACTGTTGCCTCACAGGAAGAAGGTCCTTGGCCTTTAATACTTTCTGTGTGGATTCTGCATGTTCTCCCTGTGCCTGTGTGGGTTCTTTCTGGGTACTGGGACCCTCCCAAAGTCCAAAGACATGGTTAGGTTGACTGGTGATTCTAAAGTGGCTCTAGATGTGAATATGAGTGTGAATGCCTGTCTATCTATTTGTGTTAGCCCCGCTACAGACTGATGAGCCGTCCCCTTCTCTCCTGCTGTCATAGCTGGGATAGGCGAGGCAGATAAGCAGAAGAAGATGGGTGGCTATGTGTAATTGACTTTAATTTGTAAATACACAGGGTAGGTGATGCATTGGATGCTCTTAATATTATGTTATGAGAAGCTATTAAGTTCACAGTTTGCTTTCTAGGAGATGTGCCTTTGCATAATGTACCATATTCTAGCGCTGATAACACGGTCTCCTTGATAACTTCATTCTTAATGAATCTTCTTTGTGCCACAAAAACACACAAGGAGATCAGCTCCATCTGGTGTCAAATACACGCTGTTCAGAAACTCCTTTGTCATATGTTTCTTCAAGCGATTGCGGGCTTTTGTAGGATTAAAATGTGCATGACTTCCACTTTGATCTTTTTAGAAGCATTTCTGCTCTCAGGTGATAAACTGATCAAAGTTAGTTATGTTTCACAGACTTTGAGCAAAGTTAGCTGAGGGGAATGTCAGTCAATTACAGTGTCAAACTCTGGCCTGACATAATAGCATACAGAACATTCCAGTTTCAGAAATAAAAAGTAGCACTGAGGCGTCTTCTAAAAGTCCATTTCAAATCAATTTTGAAAAGAAAGGAAAAAAGAAACATACAATTGCAGTGTAAAGCGTGAGATTCATGGATCATTGACTCGCGCTATTAGCCAAACACCCACATAGAGCTCCACACTTATTCAGGCACCAAACCCCAATGGTTTCATTTCCAGCTGAGACGC
Source organism: Simochromis diagramma (assembly GCF_900408965.1). Classification (NCBI taxonomy): domain Eukaryota; kingdom Metazoa; phylum Chordata; class Actinopteri; order Cichliformes; family Cichlidae; genus Simochromis; species Simochromis diagramma. The sequence goes on from NW_024386831.1 coordinate 12,278,431, forward strand.
AAATTAAGACCTACTAAGACACACTCAACTGTGGATACGTTTAAAGGAAGCATTATTGGACTATTTTACTGTGCATTGTCGTTATTTCACGAAAGAATGGCTGCAGTAGTTTATCAAGCTGTTCAAACACTTTCTAAAGCAATTCAGGCACTTTCTAAAGCTGTTCTTCACACAGATTATTGCTTTTCAGCTGTGTCCACTGACCATATGTGAATTCATGTCATCTTGGTCAGAATCTGCAAATCTTAAGCTTTTTGTCAAATAAAGTCCCAGACTTACTAAAAGACTTAAAAACGATACACGGTCATACATTAAAATGTAAATCCTGTACAAATGGGAACTATTTGTTCTACATTCTCTGTACTGGTGGAACTGAGGAGACTTAAATTATTTTACTGTGTGTTATATTGGCCTAAGTACAGTATAGTTCAGTAGTTCTGCTACCAGTGCACATCAGTGTAATGGAGTCTGCTCTCTTTATAGTCTCCTAGGGATGCATGCTAAATTTTAAGTTCTGTTACTTTGGTTCCTTCACCTTTTAAAGGCGTTATCCTTCAGTTCAACTCTCCTGTCATATCCAAGTATGGACGACATACTCACACACGCTCTGCCTCTCCTGGCTTTATATTTAAAAGAATGCACACATGTATGCAAATGTAACCTGGGCACATACACATTCATATTACGCCTGATTACACAGGAAAAGTAAGCCCGTGCTCTTTAGTAATGAATTAGCGGGTGATGATGATGCACTGTGGCAAGCAGACTCATCTACATGCACGCACAAGGTGATGTTTAGCATCTTAACGCGTCTGCAGTGCACATTCGGCCTGCTTTTCGACGTTTTACACTATGACATTATGTATTGTAGGAAAGAAGTGTGACACAGAAAAAAGACATCACAAGAAATGAAAATGGAATAAAATTTCAATCTGGATTAAATGTTACTTGTAAATATTAAGTCTCACCACCTGCAGGGAAAATAAGATAAAGAGCATATTAGCCCTTCATCTTGTGGCTCGCTAGAGCAGGAAGAATTCAGTGGTAAGCAGATGTCAGTCTGACATGTAGTCTTATTGAACAGAACAAGAATAAGAACACACCATCAGCAGTGAAAAAAGCAACGTTCTTGTTCAATAAGCGACTGCATAACTATGATGGAAGGAGGAAAGGGGTGGGCCAAGTGAAAAGGAAAAAATCAGCAGTAAAGCTCATACATATATACACACTGGCACTGTAATGGAATCTTAATGTAAAACTTAGTAACTAAAGGGTGGTGAGGTTCATAAAGTTAAGGAAAAGCTTCTAGAAAGTTATCTGGTTGGCCACATTCCAAGATTTGAAGTAAAAAAAAAGAAGTAAAAATGTAATAACATGCATGCTCGGTATTGCAAACTTGAAAGAATTAAGCAAGGGTATAATACTGCCAATGCTGCACAAGCCTATAAATTATTCAAAACAGGAAATGTTTAGGAAAGCTTAATCTTGACTTTTCATTCTAAAGGAGAAATATTTACCCTATTCCTTTCTAACAAATCGTTAAAAAAATCTTGACATCCTGAGCTTCAGTTTCAAACCAAAAGAAAAACTGTACTGTTTTACATTCTGTGCAGAGTTGGTAAAAAAAAACAAAAAACTGAGAAGCAAATGGAAGACTTCCACTTCATAATTGCCTCCACTCCAGTGGTGAAACAGATTGTGAATGCTGCAGCTTAGTTACACCACAGGCTCTCTGAGTCAGGAGGAAGACCCAACTGAGTATTCATGACAATGGACTCTACCGCAATGCCAAAAAGAATAAGAACATAGTGAAATCTAAAGCTGTCCTTTACTTCTTATTCTGAATCAGAACCCTGTCTACAATTCTAACTACATAAAACGTTGTTGTTTTTGTGTATTTGGTGATTGTTTGCTCTTTATCACATTTGCCAAAAATCTGATAAAGTAAAACTGATTAGTTTGTCAGGTCTGTGTGGAATTCAATTCTTCTCCTTGCACGCATCCAATATTACAGATGGAGACAAAAATGAAGTACTTTGCTGCTCAAAGACACATAAATTCTTGGCTGACATGGTGCGTTGCTTAGATACACATTGGTTGCTAACAAGCATGCTAAGCCTGGACTGTTGACACCCCCACAGTCACAAGGAGACATCAGGGAGATACTGTCGCACAACTAGTCAGATTCCAATGAGTTCTAAAATGTCTCCATCTAATGATTATTTACATTATTTAAGCTCACACAGAAGGAAAATGGTGGGGTTTGAGTACCATCCTTTTATCCAAAGCACTGTTCTAATGTTTAATGTCATATCAGGCTGGTAAATTACATAAATCTTCCATTAACACAACAGCAATCATCCAGCAACCATCCAGTTTCATCCTCAGGTCTGTTTCACTGGGTGATGACTAAGTCCATTAACATTCAGCGGTGACCTGTTGCCCTGCACCAGCAGAGAAATAGTTGATTAGAAAAATAGCCCACCAATAAGGTCAGAACGGGGAAGAGTAAAAACAGCATATTATGCAACAATGTCACGTCCTGTCTGTTGCTATAACAACCAGCAGCGGTACAAGGACCCCGCAAATGGGACAGGGAGCTCGTCTCCAAGGGAATGTGCATTTTAAGAGCCAATCAGTGATGGTTTCTTTGAGGCTCCTGGCAACAGAAAGTCCTGACCTTTGACCCTATTCAGCTCCTCTTTAGAATTCACCAACATAGTAGGACATCCTCTGAACCGAATGCTAGATCAACAGGAGTGTATTATGGCCTCAACAGCCATTTCCTTGAAGCTCCATATGAGAACATGTTTACCTCTGGTACTGACATAGTTCGAGAGGTGATGTAATATCCTGTCTATTGATCACTCTGTTCACAGGAACTACTTCAACAACCATAATTATGAATGGATATAAAATACTGCTTGGATATTCAGTGTACCCATGGGACAAATTCTTATGACTTCTGCGACCTTCAGCTTTTCACCCTGAGCCTCAGGCCAACGTAACTGAGTTTGTCCAGTGCTTTGCTTACTACAGAGAATAGTATGGGGTTTCTCTGTATTATTGTAGGGTCTTTACCTTACAATATAAAGCTCCTTGAGGCAACTGTTGTTGTTGCTCTAATACATCAGCAATAAAGCTGACACATGTGGCAGATGTTATGTATCACTTAGCATTGTGTTTATTTTTTTAGGATAATGGAGAAAAACAATAAAAATGAGGATATAGATCAGGCAGATCATAATACTGCACAGAGAGGTTTTGCATGTAAAGTCTAGAGAGAAACCAAACAAACCTTTTTAGACACAGGATCTGTGACATCGATTTTATCCAAGTTCATTAGGTGAGTTCATTTTTTAGTTCAGTGTACCTCACATGTGCTCATTCAACCACATTATGGTGGCGGAAAGGGAGAAGGAAAGCATGCCATGTTTACTTTATAGATGTGACTGGACTGAAGAGTAAAGAGGAGCTATGTATTTTGCTGAGTCTGTACAATTTTAACAAGTTTGAAAGTCAATATTTGGTATAGCTGGTATTATTCTCTAACACTCCTAGGCAAAGCTTCTTGTAATTTCTTACAAGAAATTATTAGTCCTCAGGAATAGTTCTCCAGGCTTCTTGAAGGCTCTTTTTCGGATGTCGGCTGACTTTTGTTTCGTTTTCTGTCAAAACAATCCCACAGTGCTTTAATAATGTTGAAGTCCGGACTCTGGGGATCCAATCCATAGCTGATATTGTTTCACTGTGTGTTTTTCTATCCAGGTATGCATTTACTGCATTGTCAATTTGAACCAAAACATTTAAATAAGGATTCTTTACTCCATAACAGCAGTTGTTACTAATTTTGAGTTTAGATCTTGTGTAATTTGTCATACTTTTGCATTTTCTCTCACTGTTTCCCTTCCATAAGAATGACTTCTTAACAGTCACCCTTCTACTGAGGCCGTTTCGGATGAAGCTTTGGGTCATGTGTCAGGTATTTGCTGAAATTTTCCTCTTTCTTAACGCCATGTCTTTTAGATACATCTGATGTAGACAGTTTGTTGGCCTTCCACTTCTTCTCTAAGGACACACTGCACACTGTGCCAAGCTTTGCCAAGTGTTCAGCTAACAGCTCTTTCAGAATCATCTTGTTGGTGCACAAATGCTATTTTCTGCCTGTCAAATCGTGTTATCTTTGGCATTCAATAAAATAAATGGGAACAAATTATGGTTTGGTAACAGGCGGCTAGTAACAAGGTGTCTAAAGGTACAATTTAAAATAGATTCTTTGCCAAGTTTTCTGTGTAGACAAAACACAGGTTCATCCCTTTACTGAGGTGCATTTTTTAATGCTTGAATGATTTCTAAGGTCAGTGCTCAGAGGTATATAAAAAAAAAGTCCACGAATTGACTGAGAATTAGTGAAAAATCAATGTCCAAAGAAAAACTTTGAGAGACTTTTGACAGAAAGCCTGGGGAACTGTTGCTCAAGACAACTTTAAAATGACAAGAAAGTTTCTCCCTGGTAGCAAAATATAATTACTTTTTGCACAACACTTTAATGTGCAGGTTTTCTTATTACAACATGGAGAAACAAATGTTTGTTCAGTCTAAAAAAAATCTGTTTCTTTTTGGTGACCTAAGTTACTCACATTGTTAAACATAAGAGCCAGCTCAATCTAAATGTTTAGCTGTTAACCTTAAAAGAAAGCTTCTGTTTAAAAAAGGAGCCCTGAATCAAACCAGAGAACCCCTTGACACAATACACATGATGATTTGCTCCACTATATCCTTGCTTGCATTCCTCTGTCAGACTGAAAATAACAGGCCAATAATGTTAGGACACATATCAAAACCGCTGGCAGCGTAATAACCTTTCTGCTTGTTGATGTGCTCCCTGCTGGAGTTCTGCTACTGTTCCTCTTTCCTCCAAATGAGATGATAGTCTAAGGTCACAGATCAAATCTGAACACTGCTGGCACTGTAATAAGTGTTTTATGATTTGTTCTGCTACATGCCAGCTTGTATCTCTGGCCCCAAAACTGTGCAAGCTTTTTACAGTGAGGTGTGACTTCACTTCTGTGAGTGTGTTGACTTTTCTGTTCTCAAGATCTTTGATGCAGATACATTATACACGCTTTAAAAGACACCTTTTATATAAAAAATCTCAAGCAAAAATATTTCACACCTGTACATTATCACGTCAAAAACAAAAACAAAGTATATAAGTACAGTAAATATTGTAAAACCAGTATTGTGTAGAAATTCAGAGGAATTGCGTAGTTTGTTTCAGCCTCTGCCGCCGACATGAGAGTGTGTGAGTGTTTGCAAGTGTAAAGCTTTTTCTTCCTAAACCTGCTGCTAGATAAATTATATTTTCTAATCTTCTGTAGATATGGGCAAACTGACAGGGAGAAAAAGATGAAGGGTTTGAAATAGTTTGTGTCTGTGTGTGTTTCTAGTTTTGTGTGTATATGCGCGTCAGCATGAATATTTCAGAGGCCCCTAACTGAGCGCTGGCGACGGAGCATCACCAGAACGAGGACACGCTGCTCTTCAGGGTTGGGGATTGCAAAGGCCGGACAGAGAAAGAGAGAGGGAGAGGGAGGGGGGAAATTACACAGAGAAAGAGCGCAACATAAAACAGCAAGGCCACACAGACACACACACACACACATACACCGAATTTCAAGAACAAGAATATGTTTGGAGGTGGGAACAACTGTGAAATTCATCCTATTATCACGTGTTTATGGGAGACTTCAGTGTTAAAAAGGAAAACAGTGGATATAACTTAAAGAAGAAGAAAGAAACAAATCTAGACTTTCCAACAACACATCCAGCCTATGCCAAGGAAACATAGTAAACAACATGTATGGTTAAGAATGGAGAATAAGGGATTCACGCTGGCAAAATGCAAAGTGTATTTACAAAACAATAGTGAGCAAATATGTTTTGCATTCTGCTCATTAATATTAGAAAAACAGCCCCTTTTTACATCCAGGCATGCAGACAAGTTTTTGTTTCATTTGTCGAGGGTTTAAAATATTTGCCTCTGAGATCTTTGACTCAACTCCAAAAAACATTGCTGTCATTGCTCTGCATAATAAAAAGACCACACTGTGAAAATATTCACTTAAAAAAAAATTCTAGAAAACTCTTGACAGTGTGTTGCAAAAAGGCTGTCGAGAGTACAAAGGAACAACCTGTTTCTGTAAAGTGATGATACTGTTAAATTTTTTAAAATGTTGCTTTCTGGTGTTACAGCTCAGATGTGCATCGACTGGTATTGTGCTTGACAGCAAAAATCTTCAAATGCAAAATGTAGATTTGATAAGAGGGGCACCTCAATTTTGACTTTATACTTCATATTTATTTTGTGTAATAATATGTTGGGCATATTTACATATTACAGCTATTTTGTAATATATTGTATTCTTTAATGTGGTACTTTAACTTCTTTGGACCACATAATTTCCTCTGGGAATCATAAAGTATTCTGATTTTGATTCTAATGACTCTGGTGCTAAAAATCACAGCTAACCAAACTTAATGTGCCTTTAAAATGTGAAACATTGCTGCGTGAGTGTTTACATGCATAATTGTCCTCCGTAACCCTGATTTACTGACGGGTTAATGTTGTGCATGTCGCCTGTGCAGTCAAACCTTTTGTTTCAGAAGGTTTACCTGCAGGTGTGTTACAGTAAATGGGAATGACGCTCAGTGAGCTGTAGTTCAGTAGGTTAAAGCGGGATGAAGATTTAGTCTGGTTAGTTTACGGTAAACCTTCCTAACAATATTAAAGGTATTACTGACATATCAAGCTTGCTCCCTGGTGAGGTTGACAAGATACTACAGAGGATCACTGGACAGTGGAGAAAGTAGATGGTGAACATTTCAGATGTTGATAAGGTCAAATATTGATGGACTTTTACATTATTATTGAAGGTTAAAATGGTATAGTTGTTTTACTGGCATATTGGAGAACTCAAAGGAAACACTTCTTGATCTATCGCTCATAGAGCCATGGGTACATTAATTACGTCTCAAAACATAACAATCTTTGTTTACAGGCTGACGTAAATTGATTAAAAAACATCTGCTTAATTCTTTGTGTCTCCCTCATGCAATCACAATATCTCTGACCCATCAGGGAATAAACAGAGGGTCTCCATGGGTGTCCTGTTGTGTCTGGCACAGGGGTGTTGGATAATTTGAGTCTGTAGGTTGGCTGGGTGGGGCCTCCATGGATCACGGTTATTATGTGATCCGACTGAAATCTGTGAGTCCGAAAGCCGATCCAGTGCTTGAGGCTCTTTGCTGAGTTCCTCGAGTTGTTCCTGAACAGGTTTTGCATTGTGGCTGTCGTGCTGGTGGAGGGATCAGACGCTGTCATTGCCACAATGCAGCAGTGTTTAGGTGGGTGGCAAATGTCAAAAATATTATCCACATGAATGCCATGAAAGAAAGCTTCCCAGCAGAATGCTGCACTGTAACAGTGTTATTCACTCCACTTGTCAATGGTTTTAATGTGGGTGAATATTTGTATATTTGCACACACCTAGGTAAGACTTTCAAGCTGTCTGCTTTTCTTTTCATCTCATATTTCTGTCCGACTATTTAAGATATTTTGATTCAGAAAAACAGCCACGTCATGGTTACTATTTATCCGCGTCGTCACACTTCTGTTCTGTTTTTAGTGAAAAGAGAAAGGGACAGCGTTCGTGTGCATGTGACAGGATGACTGTTTCCATCTAGTCCATCTGTCACCAAAAAGACTACTGCTGTGCATGTGTGTATGTGCGTTTGTGTGTGTGTCTATGTGTGCGAGGAATCTGGCTAGCTTGTGAAAGACATGTAGCATTATGCTCCAGTCTAACACCTGCTCTCATTAAAGAGTGCTGTGGAAAAAAAGAGACACTGAAATTACTGTTATTCAGCTCACCTCTGACATGAAAGGTAAAATTATTGCTGTTCAACCATTATGAAAGCATAGTGGTCTTTATTTCAATAAGGAGGTTAGCAGCAATGTGACAGCTTTGTCAGCGCCGTCTTTAAAGAAAAGGCAGTACGTGTGCGTTGGTGACCTTTGTCATGCAGAGCTGGGCGTTACACTGTGATTATAAGGTATGACAATGATGTGCCAATTGCACTAGTTCCTACAGTGGTAATGACAAAGTGCTGAGCTGCTCTTTGATATCACCAGGACATTTCTCAATGGCTTGAGGGTTGCTGTAGCCTGCTAGGAACAGCTAACTTGACCACTGATAACACAGCATAATCCGCACATCAGATGACACTATCTCCCACCAGCATTACTGCCACTTGCATCTATCTGCATATCGGCAATGCGCACAACATCTGCCTGATTTTCGAGAGAAAACAGTTAGAAAAGTTGCCCAAAGTTAATAGATAAGGAATGGGGGAGTATAGAGGGAAAATGAAAAGAGAAAGGCACTTGGCTCAGCAGCTAAAAGCGGCTAAAACCAGCCACAATCAGAGTCAAAGAGTCAAAAACACTCCACGGACACATTTCATGCATACATGAATGCCCATTTAAAATTGTATGTACAAAGTGCGTGTGAATGTGTGAAGTTCTTTGAACCTTTAGACATGTTCAGTGCTTGAATATAGTCATTAGATTATTTGACCTAATCTTTTATTTTTATTCTTTTATCATAGGAGAGACACTTTGTGTGTTTTCACCACATTTGGTGTGTTGTTGATGATAGTTGGTGAGACCTGAATTTCAATTTCAAAGACTTTCTCTGGCATATCCGTAGTGGCCACGAGTGGCCTGGGATAAAACTGATCTCATGAGCTGTTGCTTCATTTCACTCCTTAACAGAAATCACAACCACTGCAGCTCAAATGCCTGAATATTTATCGATGATCGAGCTCTCTCTCTCTCCGTATATACATATATATATATATGGACCTCAGAGAGTTCTAATTTATTTGCATCCATCAATCCATTTACGTTTAAACTACATCATGGACAACATGCTTAGCTAAAAAAATTCAATTTACAAAGCTTAAAAATGTCTCATTACCATAGTATATATGGCAAATCAGGAAGTAAAATGTTGTTCTAAAAGAACAGTCATAACAAGGTACAGCTCATTCAATGAACAGTGCATTGTTATTGCTAGAAGAAATTAATGACACAATTTCCTATTTACTTCTGTTCTAGCGAAAACAAAACTCAAGGCTATTTCAATGCCAATTTGAGTTGCATCATTTTACTATTAAACTTTTTTGTAACAAAAACAAGGATTTAAATAGCTTTCATTGCTTGCTTATCTTCCTCGCCTTCACCCAGATCTCCCCTTTTCTCATTCATTTCCTTTGCCCTTTTTTAAATATTTGATTGTTTTGTTTTTTTTTCTAAAGTACACGCAGAAATAAAAAAAAAAACAGTGTTGGCTGGGATTATTTGGTTGCTGAGGTTTAAATGCATTAGAGTGATCTGTATGTGAGCTGTGAAACATTCTCCTCACACTCCTGCTTTCTCCCTTTGAGCTACAAGTCTATTGAAATGTCTGAGTGACCTATAAACCCCTAAAACACAAAGGCAACAAAATGCGTTCTTCATTTTAGATGTAATATCATAATTTCTACCCAACCAGTATACCATCTATCTACTTTGGACCTTGCACGTGTACCACAGGCAGCCTTACAGCATTTAAAGTGAAGCGATCTTAGGAGTGAGCGTGCATTTATATAACTTATGTTGTGTGCACATAAATCTGTTGTGGGGACCTCCTCCCCTCAGCGACAAAGAGAAAGTCCCTGTAAAGTTAATCATTAAGTGTGTGCGTGCGCATGTCTGAAGCATGTGTATGTGTTTGGTGTCTCGGTGTGTCTGTGTGCTAGCGGCCTCAGCATTGATCTCTGTGTAAGCCTTGGTCATCGCTTGTGGCCTGAAGGTGAGGTGACAGGGGAGTAAAGAGGCTTTCATCAGATTACAGCTCATTCTCTGTCTTTCACCATCTCTCTTTCCAGCATCATTTGTCTTACTGCTGCTTTCAACTACTTTGCTCCTTCTCTCTCTCTTTCTCTCCTGCTGAACACAAGACCTACTTTAAGCCACAGCGTTAAAATTCCTCTTCAATCCCTCACAGATTCATTTGTCTTTGCCCAAATGTCCCAAATGAGCTGATGTATGACTACATATCACAATGCACGCTAACAATCCACAAAATGGAGAATTTGCAGTGCATTGCCTTTTCACATATATTTATGCAAACTCTTAGTCTTCTAAGAGTCCATCAGGTCAACCCGTTTGACTCTCAGTGTTTAGCTGCAAAATATAGACATTTCCATTGTAAATGTAGTCTTAAAATACTGGGTTATGAGATGAAACCAGAAAGCTATTGATACCAAAATCCTTGTCCCTTCCATACATATTAAGTTTAAAGTTACGATATCTGTTTATAACAACTGACAAACAGCCTTTTTCCTGTTTACACATCAGTTAGACATTGAGTGACATTTGCATAAACAGCCATATTATAGGTTACTTAACAAAGTCCAAACACCAATTTCCTTTGAGTTTTGATTTGTCTTAGTCTGCCAATTGATGATGGGCATACAGTGCATTTATCTTAAGTTAATTGTTGAAAACAGCTGCCAACAGTTGCAAAGTGGCTGCCGAGATTGGCAAGACTGAACCGAAACAGTAACAATGTGCCAAAGCAATTTACAAGAAAACACTGCAGAGCCAGGTGATCATTCACAAAAGCCCCTTTTTCATTGCTGATACAAAACCCAAGTGACAATATCCACTATATACATACAGACATTGTGAATAAATGCATTTAATTTATTTCCATGACTGAAAACTAGTGTGGTGATGTGATCACACAACTGTAGTCTGTGGCACACAGTTTCTCTGTAGAAAGCCTTGTTTTCTATCTCTCCCTGATTCTATTAGCTGGGCTCCTCACACTTCAGTCTCTCTGTAGACCCGTCCTGAATAACTGCATTCAGTTGCAGCACTACTTTCCCTTTACTCTGTTTGGCACCATTTACATTGATAACACCACGTGTGACAAATGTCCAACGGCCTCACACATTCTGTGACCAGACTTTAATTTATAAAAAAATATAAGCTCTGGTCAAATACACATACAGTTCTGAATGATGTGCATCTGCATGCACATATATACGCAGTTTTTGAAATTCTGTGTGCAGCTACCACATAAATAGTAGCAGATGCAGAGACATGTCTACTTAGATGGTATTAGAAGACCCTTCCAGCTACAAACCAACATGACAGCCAACACACACACACACACGCACGCGCACACACACACACACACACACACACACAAAATGCCACACTGCCTGGGGGCTTTTACATGCTCTGAGTCAGATCTGGTTGGAAATAAAGGCTCTCAACCTGACAATGGCAGCATTATACAGATGGCACATTGGTCTCCATACATTTTTTTTTCATTAAGTGCTCATATCATTTAAATGGTACCCACACTGTGCACTGGTGAGCTGAATGACTCAAATACACATGTGGTGATTACTTTGAAGCAGCATGTGGAAACTGCAGCGTGAAGCACAGCAGTGGCGTGCATTAATGGGATTAGGACTGACTCTAACCTTTCTCTTCCGTCTGCACTTACACTCCTTATCCTGGCTCTTTTAACTCTCCGCCTCTTTCTTTGTTTGCACCATCTCTTTCTTCCTGAAATCACTTGTTCTTATTTCACTGCAGTTTGACAGACAGCATCCTTCTTCACTCTTTCCTCGTTAACTCTCTTTAACCCTGTACGCATCCTGTTAGCTGAATAACAAATATCTCTGAGGCTGCCTGTTGCAGGCTAGCGCTGTCAGACTGAGGGGTCCCTGCAGACTTTTTGTGCTCAGTTTTGAATTTGAGACTTCTTGGCTCATGCTGCACTTACATAATCTGTTGTCAAAACCGGGTACATAGCGTGCACGGTAACACTGGTAATTCATGAATTATATCTTCTGTATGAATGACAGCCCATATATGGCACTTATCCTCCCCTCAGCAAATTTTATTAGTGCATTTCTAGCTAAGATCTTCCCCAGTGCTGATTACATTTCTGGATGGGGAGGATTTCTTTGTTTGTTTACCTTCCCTGGACTGTTTTTCTTTCAAGAAGGGAAATGCACTGGAGTGATAGCGTCATTCAAACTAAAAATCACAGATATTGTGCTATACAAAGAAATTTTTATGTGAATTTTCTCATTTTTGCTATCTAATAAGAAAGAAGAAATGAAACAAGGAGAAATAAGTGTCCACTTCTTGATAGACGTCTCGTTTTTTCAGCCTGCCAATTTGGCCAGAGTCCTAAGTCTGAAGACTGGTGGGCTTTTTGTTATGGTTACGTAACTATCGGGAAAGTGCCATATGGGTTGATCATTCAGTGGTTAAAGTGGATTCAAATGGACCTATTGAAGGTATGTGTTTGATTCCCATTGCAGATGGCACAGTTTTGAGTCCCCAGTTTCCTCTTGCCTCTTTGCCATTGCCCCATTATTTAAAACACAGACCAAAGCGGTCCTTTCATGACACTATGATTGAAATCTGATGTCAAGAGCCGACATTATTCCAAACATCAAAGAAGAGCAGATTGAAGTGTAAATAACACCCACTGACCATTGTAACTATGGTGCATAGCATTGGTGCATTTAGAGAAAGTGGATCTGACTGAAAATTGCTGTCAGATCCACATAAAAGAGGGCCATCAGAGAGTCAATGATAATTGCATTTATTCTGCTTGAAATTGTTATTATACTGTGTAATGCTGTGTTGGAAGACCTACAGGTGCACTGGTGAAGCAGCTCTGTTACCAGACTTGTTGAATCCTGAGCTGAATGCAAATGTATGATAAGTAAAACTGAACTCCAGCAAACAGCTCGAGTGCTGAATCCTTGAGCTGTTTGTTTCTCAGAACACGCCTCAAGTTCACCTGTAGTAAGGCAAAAGTTCAGCCATGGAAATGAATCAGAGAGTCTTATTAAAAGACTTAACAGCCACCAAGGCAAGAAACTCAGTGAGCTGACACCAGTACACTCTTCAATGCAACATAGCAAACAGTCACTACAGAGCAGCTTCTTAACACCCCCTCCCATAGTATCCCTTCACAGCAATCCCAGATTGTGTAGTCCTGTATTCAAACACTGCACAACCTTCAAATCCATCATTTTATCTCAAGGGACCTACAGTGGATGTGCTTTTAGCTTTTCTATTAGCATGCACATTGTAATTTTTCATGCTTGGAAAAGGCCACAATGTTCCTTATAAGCTGTAATTTTAGAGCAGCCAAACTTCAACATAATCACACTCTATTTTACATCCCCTGCAACTCCCGCTCTAGCATTTCACTATTACAGTTCTTGCTTTCTTTTGTTTTGTATTTTTCATGTGAAAGTCTGCTTTTCTTCTTTTGTTTATCTCCTCTTGCACCACATTAACAGCTGTGCATACATTCCCCACCACACGTAATTACAACTAAAATATATGGAGAATGAAGCCGATAACTACAGTCTTTATTCTTGAAGTTATTCTGTTTCGATCAGTTTTAAATAATTTCGTCTTTTAATAAACACTCGTTGGAGCTGTGACATTTGCAGAATACAACTAGCGAGTTGCACAGACAACGTGTGCATCTTTAACAAAGGAAATAAAGGCTGAGCACTTATAGGCTGGGTTGTTGCCTATAATTACTTTCCCTTTGCTCTGGCAAACTACTAATTACGAAGATGTTTCATGTGCTATTACTGTACCCCGGGGCAGAGTAAGGTTATGTAGAAATCCAGTAAGAGATCTGCCCCCTATATGTTTTGTTTATAGCTTAAATATTGTTAGATAGTGAGTTTGATAGAAAATAATTAGAAAAAGATAGATAGATAGATAGATAGATAGATAGATAGATAGATAGATAGAATGTGAACGCACGTGACTTCCATCGACCCTTCCAATCAATTGTGCTTCTCGTGTTTACATTCTGTCCAATCCAGTTATGCACACTGCTGTTAAATACAGAGTTCAAGCTTTCACGTTACTAATTCCCACACATCATGAAGGATTCACATGGCTGTCACTGATATGCGACCTTTGAGTAGCCTCGAAGAGCTCGTGTTTTGTGTAAGAGCACTAAATGTTCCCTTAAGCAGCGGTTTGAAAACAATAGAGGGAAAACAATAGCTTGAGCTGAGGGTCCTCCCTGTGTCTAATTTTCAAAAGCAATTACACTGATTGGCACAATGCCGTGGGCTACACAATTGGCTGTTGGAACCGCTTTAACATTTTGAAACATGGAGGGTTCTTTAATTACACTATTGGTAAGGTGCTGCATGTTATTTATGTATTTATTCTTATTACTGTTATTTTTGTGGCACTCTGTGGTTCCATAAAAAAATCAATGTGGTATGATAAAATAAAATAACTGCATTTTGTACTGAACAAAGAAAACTCACTCACCTCAGAAATGCAACATATTGGCGTGTTTTCCTTTTGTCATTCTATATTCAAAAGGGGGGAAGCATGTGAAAAGAAGAAGAAGAAGAAATCTGTTCTTGATGGTGTGGTCAGCTTAAAAACCCGACATCACGTCTTAATGAAGCGGGTTCGGTCCAAAGCCAGCGAGAAACTCCAGATAAAACCCTGAAGCGAAGATGAAAGAATGCTCAACTCCTCTTTCCTCTCCTCCACTCTTGGCTTCAATTTCTCACTTGCTGCCTGTCTTCCCTTGTCCAGACAGATACGTGGTTCATAGCCAGAGCCTCATGTAATATTAAACACCGATAATGGATCAGCGCATTGTGAAAAATAAATGCACTCTTACGGTTTTTTTAATTCCATGTTTACATCACGCACCCAATTATCTCCCTCCTAAACGAACAGTATGCGCGCTGCTTCCTTTGTGCTCCCCGTCTTTCTCACTCTCAGCGGATTGAACCATTCCCGCAGCACGAGGGGGTGGGGGGGGGGGGGGGTGGATGGGTGCTCTATTCCTGTGATTATATGTGAACGAATGGGTTTGGTGACTCGTGGCCAAATGTTGTTATTGTCGGGGATAAAGAGCCCGGGAGATGGAGTGATGGGAGGGGGAAAGGGAAGAGGAGGAGGAGAAAGTGAGAGAGAAGGAAAGAAGGAGACATTTACTGTAAAGCAGTTTGATGCAAAGGAGGGACAAAAGGGCACATTTTCTCTCTCTCTCTCCATTTTTTCTCTTTTTTTTAAAATTTCTTTTTGCCTGGTATATCATTACATGCAATATGAAATTAAACTGTATAATCGCTCCCTCTGGAACAGCTGCTTCCACACACTAAACCATTTTTCTTGTCATGTGTAAGTAGGATTTCTCCTTAAGCGGGCTCTCATGCTACATTATGCAACCAAGATATAATTACATCTAGTGTAATGGTAGAGAAAACACAAGTGCCGGCCTACTATTTCAATAGCCTTTCATGTTTGCTCTGCTGCCTGTGAGCTCCTTCAGCAAAAAATATAGTGTCAGTTCAGAACCTCGGAGAGCTCCGAGCCGGCACCAACAACCAGTGTAAATAAAGGGTTGCACTTTCTAATGGGTGGTTTGTTTGTTTTTTGTCTTTCTTTTTTGTCTTTTTTTAAAAAAAATAAATAAATTAGATTTTTTTTCTAAGCTATAAGTGTACAGCAGGAATATTTTTATAAAGTTTGCCAACTGGTACTATGCTCGGATTATTCTAAATATACCAAGAATAATATTTTGAGTTGCCCGTCTTCGTTAAAGTGGCTAAATTTACACAGTATCAGGCCTTTGCCTTGATTTTAGCAGCCTTTTGTCAAAATCAGACAACTTAGCGTGAAAGACCTTGCTTCTAGTGGTCTTGTGTGGATGTATGTAGCGTGCTGATGGTGCCCCCTCCCGGAGAGAAATCATCATCGTGTCGGAGACGGGAGCCACGCATCTGAACCAGATAAAACCTGATGTAGTCCACGGTTGTTTGCGTTATTGTCAGATGATATTGATTTGGGATTAACTTCGTTTAATCATCCGTGAATGTGCGTAGAGAAGATCCTTGTAGTTGCGTTTTAAACTGAAACATATAAATACTTCTGCTCTATATTTTGGATCCATTCCATTTGAAACCAAACACATCATTAAAATATTAACAAGAATAATTTTTAAATGAATGATTATAATAGTGAGTTACAAATGTTTACTCCTCGGGTCAGTTTACGCACAGCTGCTCCTTAGTAAAACCAGCCTCTCATGTTACCTATTACGTAACGATATATTAGCGGAGCTGGACGGACGAGTTTTGACGCGTTAGTAAAACCGCGCATGCTCAAAGGTAGCCCTCTTGTTTATCGCCAGTTTGCTGGAAGTTATGAAAGTTTTGCTGAATGTTTAATTCTCGCAAAGCGAAGACATTGATGATCTCAAGACCTGACTTCGGGTCAGGTATTTAAAAAGTCAAATTACAGATAGAAATGAAATTAAAAACGTTTGCAAAATAACCTTTCTGGCTGTCAATTCAAAAACACGTCATTTTTCTTCACATTCCGCGTGTCGGCGGTTATTTTATTGTCTAATGATGTTTTAAAATGTCCCCGTGTGGACGCGCAGCATCTGTGCCTTTAAGATCATCTCTCACAGCATCCTCCTCCTCCTCTCCTGTCAGGGACGCGCACACACAGCAGTGCAATATTAGAGACTACAAGCTAGCTTTCTGCACACATATTTTCCCACAGGTACATCATAACCTCACACAACTACACCTGTCCTCGTTGTTTCTCAACTGGACATTGATGCATTTGCCTCAACAGTAACCGTAGCGGTCCCTCCGATCGTTATTGCTTTTATTCCCTTCCCTCCCGCATCCAAAGACTGATCTACGCTACAAGATGGCTGAGCTGAATTTGGGGAAGGGGCTCACTGCAGGGAAAGTGGCCAGTAACGTGCAGAAAAAACTAACCAGGGCGCAAGAAAAGGTAAGCGCGTCTCCCTTACGCGTTGCTGTGTGATAAATTTATATCTCCGGCCCTCACGCCACGAAGCAGTAATGCCGCATCCTTCACAGAGGCGCAGTGTCGCATCACGACATCATCAAATAAGCGTGGAGTTTGCTGTATTTAAGGAAGAAGCTGTTTACTTGAAATAGGCTGCTCCCCTGCTTTAAAACACTGTCACACAGCGGACACGTACTGCAGTCAGATATGGTGTAGGCCCGCTCATGATCTAGCCTGATGTGTCTGGTATTTGAAGGCTCCTATCTAAACTGGCAGATGAGTGATGTTACTCAGTAAGGGGCATCATCTCATACGTTCTGAGGCCATTATTAAACGACCATGCTGCAATATGTGGACTATAGGTGGTAGAGGAGGCCACAGACTACGCTTTTAAACACCTGCACTTTGCGCTCAATATTTGGGAGGGGGCGCTATTTGTCCAGCTAAAGGTATTATAAAGCCTGCTGTAAGGCTAAAGATAGACAGAAAGCAGATACGGGTGCCTCCCTATATGCATACTATGTCTGTGTGAATGTTACCGAAGGGGGAAATTAGACTGTGTATAGAGATTTTGGCTATATGTCCCATCAATATGGCAAATATTAAAAAAAAACAAAAAGACTTGCCATGTGTGTGTATGTTTCTGTTTTACATCGTCACTTCATGTTTCTAACCAAGTGCAAAGAAATACTATTGATTTTTGATGGCAAAACAGAAAGCTGCTGGGAATCAGTTGTACGATCTGATGTTTTCAATCATTATTTGTGTGACAGGTTCTGCAGAAACTTGGCAAAGCAGACGAGACCAAAGATGTCGCTTTTGAAGAGGGAGTAATCAACTTCAACAAACAATATGTAAGAGTGCAGTTCAGTGACTCATGGAGTCATAATTAAACATTTTCTAGATATCAACAATAGTATGGCCTAAAATAGGATAAACTGTAGCCTGCATTGAGTCTGAATCCACAGCATATAATACACGATTGGCGTTTTTTGATGAGGCTCATATTTAGTGTTTCATCCTCAGGCTGAAGGCAGCAAACTCCAGAGGGATTTAAGAGCGTACCTCGAGGCTGTGAAAGGTGACACGCACGAACACACAAGTCAATCCAGAGACACAAACACACAGAAACACACTTTCATTGGCGTATGAATACACACTAATATATGCTAATATAGAGGATGTATGTTTGTCCTTAGCCATGCATGAGTCCTCTAAGAACGTTCAGGCATGTCTAGCTGACATGTATGAGCAAGACTGGTACGGCAAGAATGAAGTGGACTCCATTGTGGAGGTGAGAAACACTTTTTACTATTTCTTTAAAAGCCATATTAAGTGAGTAGGTTATATGTGTGTACATGATGTGTGCGCTTAGACATCCTGAAAGTTGTGTGATACAGGGGTTATACTTTTCTTGCCTTCGAGTATGCGTGCCCACTTAGTGCTGAGTGTTACAAGTCTGGTCGTCATGAGGTAAACGGAAGGATGTTCGCCAATCCTGTGTTATAAATGGTTTCAACTACACGAGTCCTCCAAGCTGATTAGAAAATAATAGAATAACCACTCTTCTGAAATATTCAGGCTGTCCATCTCTGCAAGCAATTATAGTCCCACAGCATGAAAAACTGTACTGCTGCAGACTTTATATTATGCTGAATGTCGTAGAACCACTTCTGGTGAAAAATGTTGCAGAGATCCTTAAAATGTCCTCTAATTGTATTCTTGAGGTCATTTTTGATTAGCCACAAATAGCAAGAAGTCATTGCAATTAGCTAAAAGGCTTTTGCCTTAGTGAAGACCACAAGTCAAAATGATGCGACAGAGCTCCTGAAACAAGTTACAAAGTAAAGGAGAAATATATTCACATTGCATGCTACTCCAATATAAAATGTGCTCTGCAGGAGATTTGTCTCGTATAATGTTAAACAGTCTGTCTTGTGCCTGCTTCTGTACATTCCTTCATCTTGCAGGATTGTGATGTGCTTTGGACTGATTACCACCAGAAGCTGGTTGATCATGCTCTCATCTCCATGGATACTTACCTGGGCCAGTTCCCTGATATTAAGGTAAGTTAAGAGGTCGTGACCTCAACAAAAAATCGTTGGTCTTAAATGTTAATCCAGTGGCAGTGAGCGTCTCTTTTATATATTGTGACCTTGCTGGAAAGCATATTGTATGAATACTGAGCATTTCGATATAAATGAAGAAAGTGAATAATACATTTTTTTTTCTTTTTATTCAGACTCGTATAGCTAAAAGGGACAGGAAGCTGGTAGATTACGACAGTGCCAGGCATAACTATGCCGTGACACACAAAACCAAGAAAAAGGACGGGGGCATTAAAATTACTAAGGTAAAACAAATGCGCTGCGGTGTTTGTAATCACTCAGATGCAAAATTCAACAATTATTTTGTTTTTCAGTTCATTATTTCGGTGAATCAACATGTAAGAAACCTAAAAAAAATATATGTTTGTTTTGTAGCCCTCATCCTTGTTGGAAAGGGCCACTCCAGGATGGGCTCAGGGTATCCTGTCTGCACACAACGTTGCCCAAAGCAGTCTTTCCAGGAGCCAGGTACATATTTACCTTATTCTACAATTGTAAGGAGTTTTCTGGTAACCCAGCAGTAAAATATATGTTACCATAACAAAGAAGTCAGTATGAGCTAGTTTCAGGAAGCCTTTCTAGATATGATCCCTGTGTTTGTCTGTCCTCTCTGTTGATAATCTAATGAGGGCAAATTGAAAATGAGAACATCAAAAAGAACAAATCATATTAAGCACAATCAGTGGTGGAAGAGATGTTGTGCATACACACACACACACACACACACACCACACACACCACACACACACACAGATATACACAATGTATTTAATTCATTACCAGAACATCTAACACACTTGCAAACATACTCTAATTCATTAATTTTAGGCCGAGGAGGAGCTAGAAAGGGCCCAGAAGGTGTTTGAGGAGATTAATGCTGACTTGCAAGAAGAGTTGCCGTCACTTTGGAACAGGTAGGGAATATGTGTTTTTGATTTTTCCTAAATGGATCAGTGCATTTCACTTTCTTCTGTGCTTATAGGCATATTAAATGAAGTCAAGCTGTTAATGCAGTCAGTGCTGTCTCTCTCTTCTCTGCCCTTTCTAGTCGTGTTGGGTTTTATGTCAGCACCTTCCAGAGTTTGGCTGGTTTTGAGGAGAAGTTTCACAAAGAAATGAGTCGGGTAGGAGTCTTCTATAAGCCTCTAGCAGTGATGGATTTAGATAAAGATTAGACGAGAGAAATGGATGCAGTATATCAGATAACAGTTCAGGCCAGACGAGGCCATCGACTATGTCAGCAGGGCCTGCAGCTGAATATAAAATCTGATCTAACCTTCTTTGTTTATCACCTAGTGCAAAGTGTGTTTTAATGTATTTCTGTTTTTTCCCTTGAAAGAGAAAAGTTTCTAAGTAATTTGTTTGGACCCGACGCTGGAAACAAACTGTAGCAAACACACTTTACAATACATGGATAACAATACCTATTAGGAGGGTGCCTTTGCAGTGTAAAATATAAAAATTAAAGAAGGTGGCAAAGGAAATTTAATATTAATTAAATAAATAAATACGTGATATAAAAATGTTTATCTTACACACCATCTTTCTGTCTCTACAGTTGGATCAGGATATGTATGACACCCTGGAGAAACTGGAGGAAACAGACACAACTAGGTTAGTGAGCAATGAGCCGTCATTTAAATTCTCTCAGGTACTTGGAAACTGCTTGTTTCATATTCTTTTTACATAAGAGGTTAAGCTTTAGGAGGGATCCATGGAATTAAACAGATATCATTTTATTTTTCTATTTTAATTAGTGCTGTCTGCGTTAATCTTGTTAAAATGACGTTAACGCCATAACTAACTCGCTAACGGAGATTTGCCGCGTTAATGCAGTTATGGCGTTAACGTCATTTTAACGAGATTAACGCTGACAGCACTAATTTTAATCAAATTTTATTTTGATAAAATTGGGTTTTACACACCTGAGGTACTGGAAGCATTTCAGATCACCTGAAACAGCTGCTTGTATAAAAAGTCCTGACAGTGATTTCAGAATGCTGAGCCTCATAAACTAGTTTACCTTAGGAAGAGCGCAAAGCCATTGTTTTTGATGCATAAATGAAGTGGGGAGGTTATTTATACATCTTTTTTTGTCCACACTGTTTATGAGCAGAGTTTTATTTTAATCTGTAAATCCTGCAGGTTCCAAAAATAACTCATTTTTTGATTAACATTAACAGCAAATAGAAGAAGTTTCTATGAGTGCTTGTAAGGGATAAATATTTTAGATGAATGTATGATCTTAACTGATTTATGTTGAAGGCTGATCTCTCTATTGCATCACTAATTTATGATGCATGTCTGAAGTGGTGCAATAATCTATCACTGTGAATCTTTTAGATTATTACACCACATATCAAAAACAGCAATGGATTAACTTAGAGCTACCCCTGAATCCCCCACCCCCCCTTTCAGCAAGACAGGTATCTGCGGCGCCTCATCATCAGGAGCAAATAGGAGGTAACTGGAAGCAGCTGGGGTAACAATGATGAAACAACTGTTGTCTGTCTGTCCAACTGACCTGTCTGTTGAGCTAGCGTGTATGTTAGTCAGTCTGCAGACTTGGGAGTTTTCAGAGGACTGGATGCTTGATTTGTGCAAGTGATTTCAAAGAAGTACTTTTGGATCGGAAAGTTTCGTGCTCAGAGCTGCAGATAGAGTTGAGTAGACCTGTGTGTCTTATATGCTGCGCCACGCAAGACTGTCACTGTTAGCAACAGTTATGCTGTCTTTCACCGTAAGGTAGAAGGTGAATTTTCAGTCGGTCCTGCATTAGTCAGTAGTGTTCAATGTTTTCAAGCCAAGTGGAAACCAAGGAACTGAAATCCAACAATAGAGCAAAGGTCCATCATAAAAACTATGGACCAAAATAAATTAGAGAAGATTAAAATGACTAAATTGTAGATATATAAACATGCATTGTCCTTGTAGGATCCATAAGTGAACACACATCAGTGGAGCTGCAGCTTCTGTCTGTGGTAAAATGACTCAGCATACATATTCAGAGATGCTGACACAAAATAAGCCTGGATCTTAGGGGGGACCCTGGAGTTCTGGAGCTCCAGAATTGTTGTCTTTCCCTGAATCCTAAACACCAAATTCCTTGATGTGTTTGACATTTCAAAACTTACCTCTCACTGCCATCTAAAACAGCCAGTGTACAAAATCACCTGTTGCAGCTTTAAGTTACAGGTATATGTCAACGTTTTTTTAATATCTGCAGCTCTGGAGCAGCTTTTATCCACTTTAGAGCATCTTCTCTGTAACAGGAGTTGCCTCTATCACTGCTCGCTTGTGACGATTTACTGGAGGCACAAACAAAGCCTGCTTGCATGAGAGGAGAGGACTTGAAACCATGAAAGGGGACTCACTTTTCTTGCATGACAGCTTTTCTAACACTTTCAGCTTGAAATCTTGCAGTGCATGTCTTGTAACCCTTCTTACAATCTTGTGTTTTAGCATTTAGCTGCTTCTTTAACCTCGGCGCTTTTATCTCATATCGTTTGCCGTCTTCATTGCTTTCTCTGTAATTTGTTTTCTTTTCTTCTCCCTCTTTCTCTCTATCTTGTTTACTCAGCGGTAAAGAGGCATCTAACCACACTCTCAGGCCAGGAGGACCACCCCCGATCCCCAAATCCCCATCCAAGGTAGACAAACAGTGTCTCACACACACACACTGATGTTTTCTCTTTGTTCAGAATACACAGAGGATCATTTAGTATTTTAGTTTCTGGGGAGCCATCATCACTTACACATAGGGTTGCCATACCTGTGGATTTTGGGCTGTAAGTGGTTTATTTGTTTGTTTGTTTTTTCAAAACATTTTTTTTCATTTGTTTTTAAATTCAGGTCAACTCTTTGTGATCGGCAATAGAACCCCAGTTTAGGCTATTATCGTATATGTAAACACATTCACGGCTTCATGGTAAAGTTTTTGTGAGACTATCGTAGAACTTATTTACGTTGATCCATCTGGCATGTACTTCAAAACAAATGAATACAAAATATAATTTGCACATTCCGACAAAATTAAACTGCATAATATGAATTTTGCATTCATAAAAGCAAAGTCCAATTGATTTGTCTAGTTGAAGGAATTAATTACTGCCTTTTTTCTATATTCTAGCTCAGACCAGCAGTGCCTCCTCCACCCAAGGTGACACCATCTAAAGAGCTAAAAACAGAGAATATCATCAACCTTTTTGATGCTGCAGCTACTCCTGATATCAACGTCACCTCCCCTACAGAGGTCAGTGAGCAGCTGCTGTCGATGAACTCTTTAGCTTTCCCCTTTTCTGTGCAGGTCAGAACACCCGCTTCTGATCTGCCCCTCCTCTAATTTCTTCTATTCTATTCTATTCTATTCTATTCTGTCTTTTCAATTCTGTCCTTATCCCTCCTCCCACTGTTGTGCCCAATTAGCCAATGAGCCCTCCTGTTCCTGTTGTTATCAGTTTGACAGTCCTGCAGTGAGCAACCTGTTGGACATGGACCTGGATTCTTTCAGTGCAGCAACCAAAGCCTCCACGGTCACACAGGTGGATGATTCACGGCATGAAGATAAAGATCCTAGAGACCCTCTCTCTTTTAAGATATGTCAGTCTTCACAAGAGGTTTTAGTTTCTATTCAGACAGAATTTAAGTTCATTTCATGATATTTAATTCCAAATGAACTGAGTTAAAGAATGAGATGTCCAATGAAGGATTAGCCAACAACATCTGCCATTGCCAGTGTGGTTGGTTCACTTTAAATATGCTGAAATAAGCTTGATAGGTCTGAATAGAAATTGAAATCACTTGGTAAGCGTGGCATAGTTTGAAGTGTTGCCTGCTCTGCTTCTTTCCAAAATACCAAAAAAGAGTTAGATGAAGGCATGATGACCTGTAGACACCTGCCTCTAGTGTACACTTCTTCCTGCTTTAGCACTTTCCATGGATCACTCATGGCATGAACTGCAGACTACAGCCCTGCTTTGCTGTTATTTCTTGGTCCCCAAGACTGTACAAATTTTCAATAACCTAAACGTTTCTCACGTTACTGGGAAGTTGCTTTTATTCTTTCAAATACTTAAATGATCTATTTTTGTTTGGCTTATACTATGCATGGTATTGATCAAAGTTACTACATGCCATTACTTGTGATTTACATAGCTTGAAAGACAGGAAGCTTGCAATGACAAACCCATACATTTTAAATTCCCCACTCTGAAGCCCAGTGTATAGAGCTTTTTAACCCATTTCAGTTAATTGTTTTGGTTTTAAAGTACACATAATGTATAATTAAACTAAAATTAGCAGAGTTACAGTTAGTTTGTGAAAACGTTAAACATCCAACATGCCAAAAGATATTTTTTCACGAAAGTACATGATGAGCAAACCAAAACTAATAGTACAGTAAAAATATTGATCTGGTGAAAAGCTACGAATCACTGATAATTAATATCAGAAATGCTCCTGTGAAGTGCACAGAAGTACATAGAGCGCAGTTATAGTTTGACTATATATTAATTAATCATTATACTAGTGGTAGTATAATATTCACTTTAGTTCAATTCTGTTCAAGTTCATGTGTATAGCCCCAAATCACAAGAGTTATTGCCTCAAATGAGAGATAAAATCTTTTATCTTAATATTTTCCTTAATCCCTTTATATGTATGTATATATATTTTTTAAAGAACCTCCAATATAAGAGAGAAAACCCCCCAAATCAGATGACCCCATATGAGCAAGCAAGGAGACAGTGGGAAAGAAAAACTCCCTTTTAACAGGAAGAAATCTGAGCAGAACCAGGGTCAGAGGGGAAGCCATCTGCTGTTGCTGGTTGGGGGGCCCTACAATGCCAAGGCTATAATTCATAATCAATTAACGGAAGGCTTTTTTTAAGATGCTTGAGTTAAAGCTAAAAGTTAACACTTCAGTCTCATCTTGAATGTTTAATTTTAATCATATTGCCTATATTTGTATACTGAGGCAAAATTACAAAAAATGTAATTGTGGACCTAACTGTGGATTCCCTAATGCTCTTGCTATGCTCTATGACTTAGTTTTACAGGCTGCCAAATCTTAATGTTAAAATGTTAAAATGTTTAAGAGCAATGTTCCAAGTGACATTGTTATCCATTGGTCTGAGAGTGTTGTTAGTTTTTAACACAATTAAATAATATACTAATATATTTAACAAATCTACCCCTTCAGACTTCACACATCAGTTAATACTTTACCACATAGTGCTTGTACAGTTGTTCTGCTGGAGATCTTATGCTATGGGCTTGTAGCTCTAGAGCATGGGGCGTGTCTTATTGAATGTAAAAGGCAAAAGCAACAACACTGTAAAGTATTCTGCTCTTCGTATTTATTACTTCCTTTGTTTTCCACAGCCTGCAAACTGGGACTCATGGGTAAGCCATCTATACTCATGCTAAAAAAAATGTGCAACAGTAATTAGCAAAAAATCTAATTATCATCATCTTCATCAATACTTATTTCTATTTTTTTCTAGTAACCATCAGTTTAATAACAGTCATACATTATAGAAGCCCCGCTCCTATTATGCCTTTTCTATTACAGCTTTTCTGTTTAGCAAGCTTTTCAATACACTGACCTCTTTCATTTGTCTGTCCCAAATCTGTTTGTGCATTGTCTTTGTGTCTGCAGTGCGTGATTTGATAGACACTGAAGATATTGTTGAACAGCACAAATGGAGCTTGTGAATGAGTTTGAGTCAATTCAGTTCCAAGTTGACATTTCATACAGTTATACATACTGAGTCCATATAATTAGTGTCTTGTGTGCAGTCCACAATTAAAATCACTCTTTTTCTTTTGCCTCCTGAAAACACCACTGACCTTTAAAAGCCCCAGTGTGCCCAGTGTTTTATGGTAAATTCTAATGTAAAAGTGAAACATAATATTAATAGTGAAAAATATTTTCTGTGGTTTGAAATCATTTGCAACTGAATTGACTTATTTCCTTTCTGTTTCCCTTCACATGCTGTACCTGTATGTTCACATGTCAAACTGATAGAACATGTAGCCTTTACATGTTATTTTCATGGTTCATGTGACACACAGGGATCTTTTGTGTTCTCAAAGTTTAGTGAAGTTGCTCACGCTTGCTGTGGGTTGTGTTATACAAACGAGTCTGGTAAACTAACAAGAGCTACTGGGCAACTTCACAAAGCCTTTTTTCGTAGCTTGGCCTTTTGACCATTAACCTACGTTTTTGTTCGTCCCTCTCGCTGTAAGAGAGACGTGTCTCAACAATCATGGAGTTTTGCTATATTTGAGGCTGAGGCAAAGCAGTGATGGCTCAGAAAGGACTGACATGTCTACTCTTACAAAGCTTCCTTCCTCTTTCTCCATCTGAACATAGCCTTGGATTAGAAACCATGCTTGCTAACCACACACAGAAGATCCAACATCTATCTTCTGATGGGAAAAAGCTGACAGCTTTTATGTTTTTGCCTTCTACTGCCACCCTTCCTTAACCCTCATCTGTCTTTTGATTTAATCTGAACCTTTTCTGTAAAGGTTGGTACTTCCACATCAATCTTCATGGGCTTTATGGTAATTATGATGATAATGCTTGTGAGCAATGACATATTCTGATCTCCCATGGTCCTGTTTCTGCTCAATTAAGATACATTTCTTTATTTTTATCTTTAAATATTACCAATTATTTTGATAAGGATAATACTTATCGCTGTTCAAATCCCTTCAAAAGACCATTCTCATTTTGCAAGAGTTTTAGCCCCTTATTTAACATTAAGTACAGCCCTGTTTCCAAATGATGATTGAATATTTTAAAAAAGTCAAGCCAAAACCAAAAAGTGTAAAATAACAATAAAGAACTATTCTGTTCTATTCTATTCTATTTATTCTATTTAAGAATATGAATGTTGTCAGAATTTTCTCAAAAAAAGAGAATAAATATTTTTTTGAACTCTGTGACACATTATGTCATTAAAAGAAATACACTCCATACTCTATACACAAGGGATTGTGCTAAAATACGATATTGAATGGCCATGTTTTTGGGGCTCTCAAGCCATGCAGAGCCCATATAGGGCTCAAGAACATTTCTGAAAACTGCTGTCAGTCTTAAAACAACACATAGCCTAAAGAAAATCAACAAATCTCTCCACCTTCTACTGTGAACGTAAATAAGACCAAGACATATTAGAAAACTGTCCTCTGAACCAAGATTTCAAAATGCTTAACAGTCTTTGGACAATGTGACATGCCATGTCCCCAATTTTCATGATAGTCACACAAACAAAAACCAGATTGTGGTACATTAGTACAGGTACAGTACACGTTAACTTCCATGCCATGTACGGCAGCGGTCCCCAACCCCCGGGCCGGTCCGTGAGTCGTTTGGTACCGCGAGAGTTGAAGCTCGGGTGTGAAATTCTGGGTTTTTATCATTAACTCGGTTTCCCTGGGTCTTTTCCCATGTTGTAGTTATGTGTCTTATTTTGAATGCTCTCTGGTCAAGTGTTACCATAGTGACCAGAGAGCATTAAGGGGCAGAGAGGAGGATGTTACTCTTGTTGGTGCATGTCAGGAGGACGCTGCTAATAAAGTTACACAATTATTATTATTATTATAATAATAATTTATTATTATATTTACAAAATACCACAGTTTTTGTCTTGGTCGCATCATTTTATTTTGTTGTATTTATCCGTGACACCTTAAAAGCCGGTCCGTGAAAATATTGCCTGACATCCGTGGTGCAAAAAAGGTTGTGGACCGCTGATGTACGGGACCATTAATGCTGAATGATATATGCAGGTTTTATGCTGGTAGACAGACAATGTCATACACAGTTAGCTTATTTCACCTGGACAATGCCAAGCCTCTGTTTGCACAGATTCTATCAGTGTGGCTTTGTAGCATGAGTCCAGGTGCAAAACTTGCTTGCCTGCAGTCTAGACCTGATGAGCAACTAAAACCCTTTATCGGGAAAGAATAGAAAACATTTGCCTTTGCAAAATACAACAGTTGGTCAATTTCCAAATGCTTACAGAGTGTTCTTTAAAGACAAAGTGAAAACTATCATCCTTTGGAAACAGAGAAGTATTTTGGCTACATCAATATGGCCAGTATAAGATTTATTAAAAGATAGTTGTTACATTAAGGGCTAAAACATTCAAAATCACTTGTATGACCTGTTAGTATTTAAACATTTCAAACTCCCTCCTTTCTTTCTTATGAATGTACCTCTTCTAAATCAATTTAGTTACACTTTAAAAAAATACCAAACCCCTTTCTACATTAACAATACTTTACTTTTATTAGTAGTTTTAAACTGGTCATACAACATCTCCAGCTTTCTCTTATTTTTAATTCTTCTTGATCCCATTTGATTTATGAAGCCCTTAGAATATCCAGAAGGTAAAATATCTCTTGTGCCCTCTGACTCCTTGAAACCTGACCCTTGCCCTTCAGCCTGAGGACAGTGGTGCCCAAGAAGAAGCGACCACACAGCACTATGACCCTGTGGCTGCTGCTACAGAGGCCTGGGGGGATGATGGTTCGCAGCCTGTCCACTATGATCCCATCACAGCTGCTACAGAGGGCTGGGGGGATGACGGAACCCAGCCAGTTCGCTATGACCCTTTGGCTGCAGCTCAAGAGGGATGGGGGGATGATGGAAACCAGCCGGTTGATTATGACACCGTAGCTGAAGCCCAAGAGGGCTGGGGCGATGAGGAAAGCCAACCAGTCGCAGAGGTGCCTGCCACAGACTATGAAACACCTGCAGATGAGGCTCCAGCAGACGCAGTTGAGGAGGAAGCCCCCCCAGCTGCTGCTGTGTTGGATAATGAAGAGGGTCAGGTAACCAAGGAGAGAAAAAAATATAGAGATGCATCTGGATGAAAATGATGGATGCATCGACTCTTAAGAAAGAGGTTTGAGCATGGGGTACTGGAGAGAAAAAGATCATGTGAATAAAAGGTGGCAGATGGAGAAATCTTGACATGGAAAGATTTAGGATGCATCTGGACCTGAAGCATGGATGCATCAAATGTGATAAAGAGGGCAAGTTGAAAATAAATTGTTGAGGGAAGGAAAAGAATAGCAACATCTGCTTCTCTACACTCAGTTAATCCCAGTCACTGCTAATCCACACACATAGTATTCTGTGCAAAAGCTTTATTGCAACTGTACAGTAGTATTTAATCTTGCATCTGTGCAGCATGCCTGTAATAACAAAGACTTTGCTGTTTAGGCTTTTCTGCTTGTCTTTGTCTCATGTTGTCTGTTTCTTCTTTCTTTCATTCTTTGCCCCTCTTTAATTTAAGGTTTTATCCGTCTCACCTTTTAACCTCTCTTGTTATTTATCTTTCTTTCTGCTACCAGGGAGACTCTGCAGCAGCTGCAGCAGCTGAACCAGCTACACCAACTGCACCGGCTGCACCAGTAGTGGAAGAAGAAGCAAAGGAGGAAGAGGAGGTGAGCGCAAGAGTTTAATTTATAATATGTAGCGATTGCTATAATTAACTTAGAGCTGCATTTTTTTATGTAACAAAAACGACCCTTACTTTTCTGGATTTTATATTCATCTGTTATTTATGGAGATTGTGGCACCAACAAAATGACAAGAGGCTAAGATAGAGTTGGCAGTACTGATGTTAAGATTTTTTACTGGGTGAACAGGATTAAAAATTAGTGTATCAAAGCAACAGTTCAGGTTGAGAGGTTTGGAAATAAAAGTAAAAGAGGCAAGGCTGAACATGTTCAGGGGAGAAATAGTGGATATATCGAAGAATTTTGGAGATGGAGCTGCCAAGAAAGGAAAAGAGGAAGACCTCAGAGAATATTCATGGATGCTGTGAAGGAGGACTTGCAGAGGGTTGGTGTGAAAGAAGAGGATGCTAGAGATAGGATGACATGGAGCAGATGATCGGCTGTTTCTACTCCTAAAGGACCAGTTGAAAGACAAAGTGATGTACATTGTAAACCTTATACTTGGCAATGTTTTTTTTTTAGGTAACTACATTTGTCTTTTAACGAATCAACTATACAATAAAAGACAAAGTGCATCCTTCTATCTCATTAGTCACAAAATAATATATCTGATGAGGTCGTTATTTTGTTTAAAAAAGACAGGTAGTAAAATTCTGCCATCAGATTTTCTTTTCACTTTTTAACAACATAAGATTTAATGGACATGTATGTGTGCTTTAAGGTGAAATGTTACTATTTAAATAATGTATCCATAAATTAAGCATTTTTTAAATGTATTTATTGTCCAGACACCTGCAGTAGCAGCAGAATCAACAGAGGTAGCATCAGAATCTGCAGAGATGCCTCCTGGCTTTCTGTTCAAGGTAAAACAGGAGACCAAATGGGAAAACCTAAAAGTGTAAAATGTATTTTGTTTATACGACGATAACTCACGTTAGCATTTATATACAATAGGTCCAAGTGATGCACGATTATGCTGCCAATGACACAGATGAACTGGAGATGAAGGCCGGTGATGTGGTGCTAGTAGTGACTTTTGACAACCCCGAAGAACAGGTACACTCAAAATTCAAACGCGTACTCATGTGCTTTTGTGCCACAGAAACACTGACACTGTTATCTGATTGCTTGCATGTTTGTGTGCTTAGGATGAAGGCTGGCTGATGGGAGTAAAGCAAGACGACTGGCAGCAAAACAAAGAAAACGGCACTAAAGGAGTATTTCCTGAAAACTTTACCCAGAGGCTGTGAGGCTGCCTCTTATCTACAAGAGGACAGGACCGCAGTCCGGCTCCTTCTTTATGTTTCTCTTCCTCTTGCCCATTTTCTCTTTCTTGCCCTGATACTGTATCTTTCCTAGGACTTTGGCCATAAAAGCAGAGCTGTCACAGCCCTGGATGAAATCATGCATTTCTAAGGTCTGCTACACTGTGCTAAAAGTGGATGTTGGCATTTCTGTGGATTTCTGCCAACATTTACAAATTACAGATGTAGCCATTTCACAGGTTTCACTTTCAGCAGTTTTTCTCTGCAATTACCTGATATTTGAGGAAGTGATTGGAGACTCGAGCTCATACTGAATAAATGCAAGGATGGTGATTCCTGAAATGGTTGCAGCTGAAATGGCATTAAAATCTTTTATCCTTGATCACTCGTCATCATGCGAAAGATGTCGACTGACATGTTTTAAACTGGGAATGAGATATCAAGGACCGTTTGTAGTTAGTATGATGTCAGGTGTAGCAGAGCGTCTTACACCCACATCCGTCTAAAAATGGATTTGTTAAGAGAATGTAAGGCTGAGCAAAAGGTAAAAACACTTCACTTTAGTAGAAACAGTCACTAAGCAGATTAAAACGCTGAAAAAATCGAACCAACTCCTAGCTTGCAACTTCACTTTCCTTCTAACTTTGAACTTACATGGTACTGAAACCTCATCAGCCCAGCAGCAGATCTTTAACTAGGACTGGAGTTCTCAGATTAGTGATCACACTCCTGATAAACTGCATTGGATAAAACCTGTCCTTTATGCCTATTTTAACTGTTTACTTATAGAAGATTGGCCCTTGGTTGTTGTATTAGTTTAGACTCTGTGGTGGTATAGGTAGTATGAACCTGTTGTTAAAATCCAAATAAATACATATATGTTGTTAACTGATCAACATATTACTGGATTTACATTACTGGACAACAGTCAAGTAAACAAGGAATCCATAATTATGATTTCTGGTCTGGGAGTCTCATATGGTATTAATGACTAATTGATAAATTATTTTTGACTGTTGTTGTTTTTTTGTTTGTTTTTTTACCTTATCAAGCGATTTCAAATATGCATTAGCCTGGCTTGCTAAAAGCTAGCCTACAAAATACAGAAACAAGAAACTGCTACTGGTAGTATAATAGTTTATAGATATGGCAACACCCTTATACTAATCAAATATATAATAACTGAGCCAGCCTCACTAACTAAATAAATAAATAAATGTGCCGAAAACAGTTCCCTCTGTTTGCAAAGAGACTATTTAACTCACATGCAGATGATTATGAATATGCACCAGAGCAACTTCTTTTATTTTTATATGCTGCCAAGCAATGATTACATATAGCCTAATGTAACTATGTCAACAGAATTGCCAACTGAGGATGATATGGAGTGTTTTGTACTTCTGTAAGGTTTACTGCTCTCGACGTAGCCGCGTAGGTAGTTAAAACTATCTCACATTCAGTCATTCATTCAGTCACTGAATTAACAGCGATTCTCATGATGTTATTAACATGTAATAAGTCTGAGAGAAAATGTACGTGTGTACGATTGTATGTGTGTGTGTTTATGAGTTGTTTGAGATCAGAAATCTTTATCTATAGGCTATTGTTATTGGATGATACCACCGCCACAACCTACCAGGGGAAGTTTTTCTGACCGGACAAGGGCAACTCAAATGTATTTGGGCCTTTTTCCACTGGCTGGTATTACGGTTCCAGGTGTTATTGTGCATTTGTTGTGTATAAGTGTAATTTTACCAAGCTGTGATGACAGATACATATTCTATAAAGACATTCATATTGTATGTGTGTTACTGTGTGCATGCTGACTTCCCATGTGTTGTTGTGTGAACACCCTTAATTTAAGACAGTGATACTTGGGTCACTTTTGAGGCAGTTGAAACAAGGTATTTATTTTTATTTTTTTATGTGTTTTGTTAAACTTTATAAGATGGTGGTGGGCAGTCACGGTGTGTGTTTTTCTGCCATTCTCTTTCAAATCAGTCCTGATTATTACTGCTGGTTGCCCATCAGCCTTGCCTCAAAATGTTGCTAGGTATCGTGGTCCAAACAGAGCTAATTACATGGAGGCTTGTCACATAAAGACAAATTCCAAGCAACCAGACACAAGTGGACTTTTTCGAATGGTTTTCAGTATTTTTAAACCACTTTGGACTGCATTTCTTTCTTTTGTTCATGTATATTTAAAATGCCTTATTACACGTGAGAACAACAGCTTCACATTAAGGCAAATTAATTACTATTTCTTTTCCCTTTTTTGTATAAATTGGTCATGTTTACCTGAGTCTGGCTCTGTATTTGTCTTTATGTAACACTCTCCTATATTGAGCTATGGGGTATGACACAAAGGACTTTCCTGTACCTAACTGACCAATATTAAAGATAGAAAATATAATAGCTACTTGTCTGTGGTTCTTATTTATTAAATGTACTGTACCTTACAGTTCCTACTAAATTTATCATGCCAACACTGAGTGTAAGATGTGGCATAAACCTTACAATATTTTTAATTAACAAAATTGCTACTTACTAAAATAATTTTTTGTTCTGTTAACTGGTTAATCCACCAATTTGTTCAAATCAAAATTATATTTTAAATGTTATTAATGCCGGCTTTAAAATTTGGTTATAAAAACACACTTTGTTCTTTGTCTAATAAATAACTATATATAGATAGATGGGAACAAAAAACAGTTCTCCCTCTGCTCATTATTTGTGGTCATTGGTCATGTGAACAAAGTGAACAAAATTTTAAAGTACTTCTCACTAATTCATGTTTTTTTCTTCAGCTAAGAAAAACAAGTTGTGTTCAGCGTGTTGTTCTTCATGACATCCATCCATCCAGAAACAGACAAACCTTCATTCTTACATTCACACCTACAGCCAGTTCAGAATCACCAGTTATCCTTACCTACCTCCGTTTTGCAACTGTGGGAAGAAAGCTAAACACCTAAAAAGGAATCAGAATGGATTTAAAGCCAGGACCTTCTTTCTTCTTCTTGCTTCTCTGCAAATACTGAAGCATCCAGCAGGGGGTACTGTGCTCACTGACTAATTTCCTATCCTGGAAAAAAGAAAAAGCTTTCAGGCATCAAGGGGAGGAAAGAGGAGCTTTGCTGAGAGCTGCTGTCCTTGGTACTGAAACCAAACAGCAGCCCACCCTAACCACAGCTGCTGTTATATTAAGTTATAGATGTATCACTTCATAAAGTGACCAATAGGTTATTTATGTTTTATCTATGAAATCCTTTTGCTAGTCCATTTTGTTAGCATAGATCTTGAAAAGACGGAAAGCATTTCTATTACAACAAGCAGAATAGCCACTTTATTACTTTATTAGATAATCTATATCTATATGATACTTTGTATTGTATTGTCACGATCTCGTTTAGATTTTTTTTTGCTATGATAAAAGCACAACAGATTTTAGTTTACAAACAAGAGAAAACCTTTATATTTCAAATTCAAAATTTTATGAACAGAGTTGCCAGAAAAAATATTACATTTACATTTTTTAAAAAATAGATCTTTAAATAGTCTCTCCAACAATAGCTTAATATACATATGTGACAAATCTTTGAGCAGTCATACAAAAGAATGCCTTCAATTTTCCAGATCGACTGCAATGTTTGAGTCTTCACATAGCAACTCAACTGGGAGGGGCATGCGGGAAATATGAACTATATATTACATATCTATTCATCTCCAATAAGCCATTTAACAAAAAAGATTAGACCTGCTTGGCATACTGCTAAGTGTATAAAGACGGAAGTCAAAAAAGACCATGCAAAGTTTCAAATAAACACCTATTAAACGCTTAAGAATAAAAATAAGTACTGTTTTTAATATGATGCCTAGCTAGCTACTTAATACAGTAGTTGAATACAGCCTGAGTGTACTGATCTGAAAACTGGAAACCTGAAACAATGAAAAACAAATAAAAAAGTTTTAAATTAAAAACACCTGATAATCAACAAGGAGACGTTTAAATGAGCCACATAAATTTGTTTAACACAATCAAGTCGTGTAGAAACGGATGGCAGAGACAGGGCAGCCACTATAGCACCTTTAATCAATCCTGCATCAGTAAGTGACAAATGTTGTGAAGTAGAATTATACAGTATGTGTACAAAGTGTAACACAAATACTGTGTATTCATACTCTTTCTCCGCCATCCAGTTGTTACAACAAAGCCCTTTTTCAGATGTCAAAAAACAATGCAACACCAGTACATTTAATCTCATCATGTACAAAGTAATGAACTTAATAAACTGTCTAGTTAAATATTTTTCTGTAAATTATTTGCTAATATATAATATAGACTCTAAAAGGAAGAGTAAAGAATCAGTGAATTTACTGCAGTGATGAATCTAACAGTAAACTAAGTAAAGTCCATGAGTTAACTGTATAAATACCTATGTACATTTAAAGTTTCACATCTCACCTTGTTCAGTCACTAATTTCTCCTCTTTTTTTCTTTGTGTGTTCATCTTAAGCCTGAGACACTAAAGAGGTTTCACAAAATTGTATCAATAAGCTCAAATATTGTCAGATTGGAGTAAATACAGTACAAAGGAAGGATAAAAACCCGACAGTCTCACTTCTCAGCAATTTTTTTTAGTATAATCTTTGTTTTTGATCTGTGGTAAACAGAAATCAGACTTTTTTTCATGTCTATTACATTTTTTTGGAAATGAATAAAACTGGAAATACTATTTTTCCATATTTCTGTTACTAGAATAATGTGTCCTGTCTCATTTTCTCTCTTTATCTCGTTTGCATGAACAACAAAAGAACTTGTTGAAGTACAGCAAATACAGGCAAGTGGAGTTACTACAAAACATATTTACATTATAAAATGAATTGCCTTTGGTGGTCCCTCAGTTGATTTCTTGTGAAAAGAAAGGTTGTTGTGCTTTGCGTTCTAGTGCTCCATACTAGTGTTAACTGAAAGAAGACATCGTGGTGAAACATGTCTCTGCGCCTCTTATCTATGTCATTGTTCAACAGACCAGGGGTGGAAGTGTGTAGTATCCAGCAGCATTTTCCCTAGCCAATGTAGAAGCCAAGGGTACCAGTGCAGCCCATCATTCTGTGCTTCTGATGGCCCAATCAGGCTGTAGAAGAGTCGTAGTGGGGCCAGGGCCCAGTGGGACAAATGGTGACTGTCCACAGCAGCATAACAAGATGCCAATACACCATTTACCACTATAGACCCATGCTGGGTGAGTGGGGCATACAAGCCAATGCTCCTCTGCTCGCTCACAAAGGTCACAACTGAAAGTTTTGGCTGTGACTTCACTTCCCCTGCCGATGTAAACACACACTGTCCTGGCTGGACCTCGCTGGCAAAAACCGTCCTCTGACCTACTCCCCATCTAGGCCTGCCTTCCCACGTGGAACCCGATAACGGCTCTTCCTCTTGCTGATTCAGCCCAGCAGTGCAGTCTGTGACAAAGATCAGGTGAGCAGCTGTGAGAGTAATATTGAATCCTGCATTAGTCCCAATAACATAAAAGATCTTTGAGGCATTGGGCTGGCGGTCCAGAAAGGATAGGACTGGGCTGTAGAGAAAAGGACCATGGCCGTCTGCTGTTGAGGAAGCCAAGACCCGATCACCAGGGAGGAGGTCACGCATCTGTTTAGCAGCACCACCTTCAACGACAACCTGAGCGTCACCAGGGAAACAACCACCGGTTTTGGCTGCCACAGAGTGTTCTGTTGAATTGAAGAACAAAAGACATGATGATGTTATTTGTAATTATTTAGTGCTAATGCAAGAATGAAAAGCATAAAGAGAGAGAAATGTTGGAGGTCCTCTCAGGAGAGGAGGACAGGCACCGCGGCATTTGGTCTCCTACAGGGATTTCACATTTTTCTGGGTCACTGAGTATAAAGCAGGTAAGACTTTGACTCTCGAAGAACTTTATCTCAGTGGATTAGTGGTGGATTGTTAACACATGTATACATTATGACTCAAAGTCAAGGTTCAAACTGCTTTCTTGTCTGTCTGATTCTTGCCCTCTTCTTGTGCTTAGAAACTATGCACACACAGAAACCCACTTCAGAAAAATAATGTTTTTATCTGCTTTTAAACAAACCAATTAAGAGCTGATCGCTGGATTTTTAAACTATTACTTGTCCTTTCATTGTGTGAGGCAATCTTTAAATATGGTTATGTGTCATTGTAACCATTTTATAATGCTTACAATAAATTTATATAATTTGAAATACATGAAATAGTTCCCAAAACATTTTTTAAGGCAAATCAATTTCTTGGGGTAATGGAAATCTTACAAAAAAAGACAACAAAGCAAAATATCAGCCAATGCTGTAACTTCATATTTTTCATGTATTGCCCTCTGTTATGGAAACAGTGTTCAGTGCCATGGTATGTACATGTACTGTATTTCTATCTTTCTGAAGCAGATTTTTCATGTTAACAGTTAGCAGAGTAATAACAGAGAAACATCCTTTGTTTTACTATTTTATTTTGCTATTGCCGAAGTGACAGTGTTGCAGAGTATATCTGAGCTATTTGGCCCTTTAAGACGCAGCGAGATGAGGTGGCAAAAAGGGGTAGTCGGCAAGAGCTAATGGATAACCAGCTGATTGTATCACCACAGTCAGAGCACGGCCTGGGGTCAGAGAGCCAGGAAAGTACACAGACTCTGGTTCTAGATATTGTTTTTAAACTGGGTCACATGCCCCAGTCTCAGCGGTTCTATACACACTGAGACATCACAATGGGCTCGAATCTTAGCAAAGAATCCTGCTATTACTAAGCATTATATGGTACTACCGTCTTAAATGAACTGGGAGAACAATAGAATAGAATAGAATAGAATAGAATAGAATAGAATAGAATAGAATAGAATAATTAATGCAAAAAATTGTGAAACAGAAATGAATCAGTATAAATGTGCGTGGGTGTTTGTGTGAGAGGGCTGTCTTAAGGCAGCCAAATATTTGTCCAAGGTGTGTGTCGGTAAGCCTGAAGGCTGCAGAGACCAGGGGGTGATAAGACTCAGATAAGCGATCTCAGAGAAACCTACTGAAGGAAAAGCAATAGCGAACAAAGAGAGAGTTAATCATCTCACAGGCTACTAACCTCATCAGACTGCTAGAATGCAGTTTGGCATCAAATAACTGGTGGTACCAGACATGGGTAAATGGATTTCTTAAGTGTCTTAAAAGTTAGAATAGCTGGAGGTGGAATGCTTTCAGCTATTGTTTGCATGAAGAAAGTATGTGATAAAGTATGTGTACTGAAATATTATGGATCTACTACAAAAATGCAGATTGAATATACAGTCAAGAATACAGAAAACACTATTATGTCAAGCAATTTAAGTATTTTAATTTAACCACCATATATCTTTCATGGTTTTTGACCACAAATGTGGTACTACATATAGAGTATTAGCTGCCATTAGTCTTGCACTGAATGCAGAAAAGCCTACTTACATTTGTTTTCATTCATTTCATCCACATGTTGTACAGCTAAATATCCTAAAACCTTGATAACTAACGATTTACATAATGACTATACAACATCTATTAAGACCAACATGTGAGGCTAAACTGGGCAAAGAGCACAGGTGCACAACCTGCTTTGATTGGCTCCCAGTAGACCATACACTTAAGCACACACCCAGAGTGTTAATAAAGGCAATGAATGGGAAACTAAACCATTAGTGGCTCACTGTCAAATGGTCTAGCATCAGCCTCATTAGTAGTAATAACAGCTGAACACAAAAGCAAAAACACACAAAGAGGTACTTTGATAATGCATACATGCTGTGCACTGTTCTAATTTCCATCTCTTACCTGACTTGACGCTACAGTGAATGTGGGCTTTGGACTCGTAATAGACCCAGTCAAATCCAGCTTCTACAGCCAAGCGAGCCAACATAGCATACTTATTCCTGTCCCTGTCAGGAGGACAAAAATTTATAGTTAATTTCCAGCATGAGTCCATCTGAATTAAAATTCACAAAAAAGACCATTTCTACTTTGACATTTATGTAGACAAGTTGTAAGGAAGGAATTTTTCCCACATTCAGACTAAAATATGTGAACTTGCTATCAGCTAAAAAAATGTGGTGTATTTGTTTACCAACTCATCACATTGCAGATAAGTTAACTGACAGTTTAACTTGTTGAGTGTCACAGTTCACGCACTACAAGCAGTTTAAATGTTCTCTGGCCAACGCCCGGCCTATTCACAGCACATAACTTATTCTAGCCTACCTGTCTGATGTGGTGATGTCGACAGCACGCCCCTCATAATGCAATGAGTCCTCTGAATGATGACCATCTTCATCCCAGCCCTCCGTCACTCTCAACTTCACACCTGGCCACATGTTCATCACAGAGATGGCCAGAGAATTTAGCTTGTCTTTACACCGCTAAGAGAGGAACAAACAAGAACAAAAGGAAAGCAGACTGTTAGAAACATAAAGAAATCTTCTAGTCCCAGTATCACTTAAACTTGAGAAGAAACGTATATGAAACATTTATTGCAATGAAATGTCTCTGAAGAATGATTACATTGTGGCAATCAACAAATGAAAAGAAAAAACATTTTACAGTGTGGACAGTCTGTTTCTGATAAGTCTGTTAATCAGGGGTATTATGTGGTAACAATAGATGGATCATGGATGACAACAGCAGAGCCCAGTAAGATAACTAGCTAGGATAACTAGCAGGAAAGCATGAGTGACTAAAATAATAATAATAATCATCAAAATAAATACAGGATACCTCAGATTGTAAAAAAAAACACAAAAGAATCTGCAAATAGTCATTGTACATTAAAAATGTGCCAGGTGGGTTTTTTCCAGATTGTTAGAAACATTATTATTGTGGTTTATGTTAGTTCTTTGATCAATGAATGAACGTAGGATTAAATGAATTAGCCGATCTGTTTAAAGGTTCACAATTAAAAAAAGAGCTTAAAAAAACAGGGTGTTTTGGGGTTTTTTTTTTACATTAAGGTGTGTGCTTGTTGGCCAAATGAACATTGTGATATGAAAACAGCACTGACATTAATATTTGATGGGAAAAGATGCCCCGGGACCCAAAGGCGGTGACTTTACGCACACCGAAGTTTATGTCTAGGCATGAAAACCGTGCAGATTGGCGACGAACGAGACTCACTTGGTGCGTGACTAAAAGAAACACTAAAAGTCTATAACAGTTCAGTATGTCAGACAGCAAAACCCAGAGGACCAGGAGTCAATGAAATCAATCACTGTAGTTCAAACATCTGACTGACCAGAGATATTGAGCAGACAACTGTATGCAACAGTGTAACTAACCTAGTCACTCAACTCCTTGTGGTATGCTTGCTACAATCAACTTTCAACCGATTCTTTCTTTATAAAAACAAAGAAAAGAAAAAGAAAGAAAGAAAGAAAGAAAGCTTTCCCCCCTTTTGCAATACCAGGTATATTTAGGCACTCTGGCCTGTATCGCATCTTTGCGAACGTATACGTAGGCTACTCATTCATCCCCCTTCTCACCTGGGTCATTAGCCTGTCGGCGCCCGTGTCCTCCTCATCTTTAAAGATTATGTCTGTATTGTAGTTTGGCGTCAGCTCTTTAAAGCGCTCGGAGTTGCGTGTTATCTTGCCCTCGGGACGCCCGCTGGCTCCTAGGGTCTTCTCGGCGACGTTTGGGCTGAACTGCTTGTAGGCAAGCGGGATGAGCTTTTTCGGGAGCCGCCTTTTGCCGTACCCCCTCCCCGGCCCGCAGCCCTCCGAGGCAGGTGCGAGGAGGAGGAGGACCAAGGCACACAGAGAGGCGGTGAGAAGGAGGAAGGAGATCCGCATCGCCCCGGGGGGAGGGAGGACTCTCCCGGGGGAGAGAGATGTCTTCAGTACCTCCGCGGTTTGGCTACCGACTCCATCGTCCGTGACAGTTGCAAATCCACGTCCGAAAAACTCGGATAAAAGAAGCTCAGCACCTCGGCTGCACGGGGCACCATTTGGATACCAAAAAGTTTCTAGCTTTTCCAGAACATCGACCCTGTATTGAGAAACTTCGCTCGCACCGCCTTACAGAATCAACAGTAAGTGTGCAGGCTGTAAAGTCCGTGCATTTTAAACAAACAGGTTCAAAGTCGATTTGGTGGGTGAGAGAGTTAAAGAGAGAGAGCGGTTACTGATATCCAAGTTGCAGTGTTGTGGTTTCTCTCCCCCTCTTTCTTTTCCTCTGGGAAACTGTCATAACAGCAGCCACTTTTGCCTGCTCTTTGGTTGGTGCCCTCTCTGGATTGAAGGCTTTTCCTCTCCATATGCGGCCGGCGTGCAACAAGCTGCAGCTTTCCAGTTGAATTGAAGGGATTTGAGTGATCCAAAACGATCTGTTGCCACTTCAGACCGCACCCTGCCAGTCCTGCCCTCCTCTCTCTCCTTTGCTCCCTCTGTTCCTATACTCTGCCACCCACCCCGCCCCTCTTGGGCACAGGGCGCACTGGAGAGTCCTGTCCACACTCTGCTGGCAGACAGGCAAGCAGCAAACACAAGTTTGCCCTTTATTGCTGCCACTTCACATTTCCAGTTGTTGTCTGTGTCTTTCTGTGCCCTTGACAGCTCTGTACTCTGACAGCCCTGCTTTTTGTTTTACATTGTAAACAACAATCACAATCAATTAAAGCAATCAATTTCCTGGAGTAGACTGCCACAATTTTTCCCGGCTGCATAAAGATCAAGGGTCATTAGTTGGCTTGATGTTGGATGACTGACTGCGTAATAGGGTAATTACCAGTGGTGAGACATACTAATTGCCTGGATGTTTAGCAGGTAGATTGCTTGGCAGAAAAACTGATTTGCTGACTGACTGACAGATTGTTGAACGGCTAGTTGACTGACTGAGTTACAGCAGGGACAATTAGTCTTAAATGAGTGCTCTAATAAATAACCAATAGTACTAACTTTATGTCAGTTTTCTAAAATGGACATCTTTAATTTAAAAGCTTTTGGCTACTTGGTTCTCTTGCTGCCTATAGGTGAAGCACACATCCACATGCACACACAAACACACACACAAGCAAACCCAACCCCTCCAAATTAGCTCTTCAAATATTTGCCAGCAGAAAATCAGTGGTCTCACCACTGTTTCTCAATGCTGGCTCCTTGGAATGAATTAAACTGTACAAGGCTGAGGCTTTCCACAGTTTACGTTTTATTATTTGTGTCTGTAAACACCGTAAAGTATTTTTTGCTGCAACACTGCTTTTCATGTGTCTTGATGGGACACTGAAAGGCAAATAGAGAGATTCACACAGAGTAAACAGCCATCTATTTTTGTTTTTGCCTTTAAGCTGAAACAGAGCACATACTGACACTTGTGTAAATTCATTAAACTTTTCCTGGTATGGAGCATGCAGACTAGTTCAAATAAATCAAAATTTGTCAGATAGAGGTGTCAGTGTTTTGCCAAATTTGGTTCTAGCTTCGCAAAGTGGAATAGCTACCATAATGCAGTTTAATCTTATCGGGAACTTTTGCTACTCCAGGAATAAAAAGCTTTTTGGGGGCATGATCAGTGACTTTTCAAAGATATCACTGTTAAGAGTTTCCTTTAATGACTGTTCCTTAAACCGTAGCAGTGTTAACAAATAAAAGAAAGGTTTCACTATTTGGGCAGTAAACTTATTTACTTCCTCACAGCTAAGAAGATCATGGATGTATGGATGGTGTCTGTGAAATTATGATTGAATTAATATAAATGTGCAGTTCTTATATCTGCAGTTCATCCTCTGGATTGCTTATCCTATTAACAAAACATGAAGATGTCTTTCTAAGTGTTTGACATTTTCCCACTCTTCACGTAAAACAGCGTATTTCTTTCACCAGTTTAGCAACCTCATGAAGTCTCCACCAGTCAACTGCTGCCACATGCTGCCACCAGTCAACTTCACAGCCAAAAATCTGTGTCTACATGTGCATACCGCATGATCCAGTGTCATAATTATCAGAGATAATTCAGATAATTCAGGGATAGCCAAGCTAACTGTGCCTCACTGCTTTAAATATCACATTATTGGGAGTTTTTAGTTCCTTTTCTCTCCTAAGCAGCAAAAGACTGAACCCCGAAAATGCTATCATTCACCAAGTTAGCATCTTGCACATTTTTGTTCTTGCACCAGTTGCAGATGCTGATGCAGGTACTGAGATTTTTCAGTCACATGTCAGCTAACCATGCGAGGTTAACTTCTCTGCCATTTTGGATGTGTGGCGATGTAACATCCCAATCACACAGGCCTAGAATCTGAACTGGCAACCACCATTAACCAGTAAAAATGTGTAGTCTATTCCCTGACTGGTTCTTGAGTGGTTGCTGAAGGTTGATGGAGGTCTCTGTGAAATTGGTTGCTAAAGCTCCAATCACATAGGCAGTCAGTGACCTCCCCTTCCTCCCAACCAACATTTACAAAGGAAAAACTTTCTTGATTTCTTGTGTATGTTGTAGGGTGTATTTCTTGACCTCCTTGGAATTTATTTGGTTTCACTGCTATCAGACTGTCACTGTGCTCTGTAGTTAGTGAATGTCTGTGCTTGCAAACACTCACCAACTCTCCAAGAAACTATAAAATATTTGCTTGAAAGTAAAAGTTGCACCTTTGAAATGTGTTTACTGCAGCGCTAAGGCACAACTTTTACACTGAAGGTGAACTTTCTCCATTTCCAGATTGGGGACTTTTTTATTCTTACTTATAATACACATTACACATTACAATACACATTTTCCCCAGTGGTTGTTTCATATATAATGTGGCGGACAACTTCACGTGTGAAACCTCTATAGGCATTGTAAAGACCTTTGCACCATTCTGACCATAAAGGTGCCATTTATAGCTAAACAGCAATGCACATTTCACTAAAACTGACCTGCTGTGACCACTTACATACACATTATCAGCGGTGGTACTTGTGCTGGCGCCATGTATGTAAGAATTGCTTTTCTTTGTTTATTATGTGTGAGAAGAAATCTATATTCAAATTTGCATGTGCCACACTTGCACAAGCATGTGTTTTCCTGTAACTATCAATAATTTGTGGATGTGCGTGAGCGTGTGTGTGTCATCCTTCCTTTGAAGATCATAAATACAGGCGTGGTTCCAGGCAGGCCCGCTGCCTATTCAGCGTGGCTGTCGACAATGCCTCAGAAGTGGTCACATTCTCCCATCCATCCATCCCTCCCTTCATCCATCCATCTCTCAGTTCTTCTTGGCCTCAAAAGACGACACTATGGCGTTTCAAGAAGACAACATTCTGATCAGATCAAACCAAAGTGGAGCCTGACACACCCCCACCCAAAATCTTGTCTCGCTGTTACTATTCATCAACCTGTCAGTTTCTCTGCTGTACACTATTCCTGTAAACTATTCCTGTCAGGCTCTTTCAGCAGAACTAAAATGGTTCACATAAAGTAAGGTATGAGCTCAAACACACAACCGTAAACGCAAAG
Organism: Simochromis diagramma; assembly: GCF_900408965.1. Classification (NCBI taxonomy): domain Eukaryota; kingdom Metazoa; phylum Chordata; class Actinopteri; order Cichliformes; family Cichlidae; genus Simochromis; species Simochromis diagramma. Next base: position 12,322,755 of record NW_024386831.1, read on the forward strand.
ACACACATATCTAGGCATGTGTACACAGTACACACACATATGCCAGGCCAGCCGACAAACCAACCAAGCATCAGGCCCTCATTCATTGATGTTTGTTAAAGTTATTAATTTTCTCTGTGAAATAAGAGACCATGGTGGCAGGACAGAAGGAGATGGGTGCCAGCCCCAGAATCTCCCTCTGCTTTCATCTGCTGACACTGAGGCTCAATGAGTCCACAGCCTTTGCATGGGCATCGGGGTTACCCACGCATACCCGGGGCCCTAACCAACAAAGGCTCTGAATCGGGCAAAAGGAGGAAGACACAGATGAAAGAAAATTCCAAAAGGAAGTGAAAAGAAAGGGATGGAAAAGATGTTAGAAATGATTATACAGAAAAACTGAATCATAATGAAAGACAGTGAGAAAATTTAACAAAGCGACTGTGACTATGTCAGGAAATTTGGATAGACAAATGAGAGAGCAAGATGTAAATTAAGAAGTTGATTTAAAAAAACAGAGTTTTTGAATGAGTGTTTGAATGAGTAAGAGACAGCAAATGGCTTGGCACATTAGCTAGTAAACAAGTGAGTTTGGGTTGTTTTTCAGTCAGTTGAAGCTAGCGTGTTTGTGGCTTGTGGTGGATTGCTGTAATGGGGGTTAAAGGACGTTATGCTCAAGGTAACAACAGCTGGTGGCTAAAACCACCATCCCTCTTCCTCCTCCTCCTCCTCCTTCTTCTTCTGTCCCTCCACACACTCCAGCATCAAACCCCAGACCGCAATAAACACCTAAAACTATGCCTATATGTAGTCGGCTTCTAAGCAGCATAGTGAGAATATATGAAATCTTCTAAGCCTTAATCTTCCAAAACAAGGAGATAAAACAAAGTGGGCATGCTGAGCTTATCTGTAGCCTTTATATATTTTACCATATATTTTTTTTGGCAGTGAGTGCCACTTAGCCAGTGCCAGCAGTTAAGATGGTAAGCTGGAGCTAACATGTCAGCCAGTGAAAACCACACTGACCAAACCTGTCTGTCAATGGTTGAGAATGGCACCAATACTAGTCTTGCTAAAGTCCAGTTCAGTGCAGAGTGTTTGGTTTAAGAGCAGACAGAAGGAAAATAAAAGCAGGATGATATAAAAGTGGAGCCCAGGCTAAATGTGTCTTGGAGTTAGCGGGCTAGGCTAGCCACCGCATGGCTAAAGCAAACAAAGAGCTACCCAGGGGACTGAAGTAGGCTGTGCTGTGCTCTGACATTAAACACATAGCCACGGAGAGATGGAAACACACATGCATGCACTCAAATACATGCATACAGAAGTACCCAACTGCAGGTATAGACACAGCCACAAGTTGTTAAATAGAGAGATCACATGCACGCATGCATGCATGTACATGAACATGTGCAACATTTAGATAAGCATTAATGCTTTTCTACAAGGTTGCACTTAGTAAAGTAAATATAGATATTGCATATTAAAATGCCAATAAAAACCACTCCATGGGGGGGAGGGGTTGGTTGTATATGGTTATAGAACACGTGTTTGTTCATGTTACAGTGAAATGTTATATTAAAAATGGCCTGCTCCAAATTTGCCATTTCATTCATCGATCCATCCAGTTATCCAGCTGAGGGTTATGGGAGGTGGACTGCATTCCAACTGTCATAAGGTGATAGGTAAAGTATACCCTGGACAGGTTGGCAGTTTTGCTCCATTTGTGTTTTTTTAATTTACTTATTTATTTATTGAAACTCTTTCCATCCATATTTTCAAACTCTTTGACATGTATGTGATGTCAGACAGAGGTGATATCATCTCAGGAACACTGCTCTGGCTAGCTAGCACAGAAGCCTCACCCCCTTGTTATACAAACCATTTGTTTTCAAGGTGCAGCAAATCAGAAGAAAGTTGGTGTAAAAGGAGCATGGCCCTTAAGAAAGAGGTGCAAAAATACTTTGTTTTATATAGTCAGTAATCTGAGAAGATGAACAATAAAAAAAAGATTCTTCCTAACTATGAATCATACATAGCTACTCCGTTCCACTCCCAGAATAAAAATATGGGTCTGGAAATGAGTATTATTAAGTGTCCTAATAACATGTCTAGTACTTTGGTAATGTCAACAATAATGCAGCCTAATGCTGCTGCTGTATTCTCAATGTCAAATGAGGGATTTGTCCCTCCTCCCTCTCTCCATCCCTCACTCTCTCTCCTGAGTATGTGCCACATCTGTGGGCTCTGTGGTGATGTTTCTCTGCTCAGAATGGATTCACCAGCTCAAAAACGTCCTTATTATATTTATATTTTACTACACCACTAGAAAACCATGCCAGCTGGCCTCCAGAACTTTGGGCAGAAAAAGGGAAAGAAAGTGAAGGGGGAGGAGAGCAAGTGAGAAAGAGAGGGAGGAACGAAAGATGGAGAAAAATGGTGAGACGCAAACAAGCACAAAGACAAAGAGAACAGAAAAGTACGGATGTGAAAGATAAAACATAAAAATGTAAGGTGGAAAAGAGAACGAGAGAAATCCAGTGAGAGAGAAAGACAGAGACAGAGAGGGCACCCTTAAATCAGCTGTGACAACATGATTACCATGCTTGCTCAAAGATAAACACAGAATGAATGCATGAGACAGACATGAAAACAGTATTTCCATAGAAGTCAACTTTTCAAATAAGTCAAGTTACTGTCACACATAGGTTTTTGTACAGTCACTTGCCCTAATCAGAGATGTAGTGACCTTTGATGACTGGAGCTGGAAGAAGGACATAGAAACTTGGCTTTGAGAGAACACAGGGAAGAGTTGTGTGGCAAGGAGGATGGGAGAATCACAGAGGAAGACAGAGAAAGTAAAGGGAAGGGAAGTGGGATGACCGAAAGATCTGTTTAAAAACAGGAAGAGAAAATGCAAACGGAAACACAAAAACAAGCAGCTGAAAACAATCCCTTAGGCTATTTTCATTTCATAGCATTGCACTAATTTGTAAGATACCACATTTTTCTTCACATTAATTTTATAGAAAGTGCATTCAGCTAGAACAAGATCTATAGGTTTCTTCAACATGCTAGTGCATCATTCCAGAGACTGTAAGGGTCACTCACAGTTCTGCTCTAGGTCCAGCCTGGCAGTTTCAAATGATATGTAGCCCATTAGCCATTATCTCAGGCTGTGGATCTGTGTGTCAGTACAAGTGACGCACAAATGAAACCATGCAGACTCAAGAAATCAAGGCTGGGCTCTGAAGAGGAGATCTCGATCTTGTTCCTGATGTTGGTGATGCTCACCAGTGCTACAGCTGCAGTTTTGCCAGAGAAAACAAAGAAAACAGAGTCACACCAAGGTAGCTTGTTCTGTTGATTGAATCTTGAAAGCGCTCAGAGTAATTATGGACAGGTGTAGACATGCTAATCCCTTAAAAACCAAAATCTTATGCAAGCTGAGCTGGGTGTTACATCATTCACACAAACACAAAATGTCAAGCAGTGATCCAGACCTCAACCTGACAGTCATATGCAAGATTGCTGTCAATAACACTAGTGAGATCACCAAAGCAGCAGAAACAAAGCCCTGTTATGGAAATGAAGGAAAGGAAGTGAAAGTATCAAGTGATGAGAAACTCATCATTTCACCTGCAGGAGTGATCCATCACAAAATGCACGATAGACACCAGGAATATGCAGGGCTGTTTAAAGTGTCTAATGGATAACAGCCCCAGAGAAGTTTTAGGGCAAAATATCTCGACATCTGTTGCCATCAACAACTTATTCTGGGGAGAAGATTCATTTGCTGTGGGTTTCTTTGAAGTGAGATTAACATTTGTTCTGGATAATGTTTTGAATATATTCCAAAGCTTGTACAAAAGTTAATACATATGTGTAAATCCAATAGTAAATATAATTTTGGTTTGACACAGCCCAACTCACTTGGTCAAACATCAGAAAAAAAAGGGATAATATACTATCCAATTTTTGAAATTTTTACCAACACAACATAAGGATGTGTCACGAGTAACACAGATGATGTTGGAAAATACTGCCAAAGTTACTTCCACAACTATCATCTAGAGCTAAGCTCCACTTCTGGACAAAAGTCAAAAATGAATCTTATATAGGATTAGGATCAGCGCCTGTCTAATGGTGCAGTCACTTCTTTTGTTAAAAAAAACTGAACATTGGAAGTCCAGCTCTTCCAGAACACTTGTTGCACAGGGGGTATTTATAGAAATATACACTCAGATACTTTCCCATGAGGCTAATACTTACGAGAGTGGAACAGCTACTACGAAGGAAGGAAATTGGGACTCTGGAACAATTTTATTGAGCACAGTAGGACAAATCATGATTGTTATCAAAAGGAAGTGATACTGGCTACTCCCATTAGAACTGAAAGTACAATAGCCACTGTGAACACTAAAAGAAACTATTTTTTTTTCATATTTTTAGAACGATGAAAAAAATGACACATTGTAACTAACACTTTTACTCCATCTGGTGGGAATCAAAGCATTTAAATCATAAGATTTTCCACCTAACAGGCTTTATGTATACATTTGCAGACATAAGATTCAAAACTAAGAAAGAATATAACAAACTGTTAACGGACATCTATAGACAGTACAGATGCCAACAATTTTAGGACAGTTGTTTCTAGATTTTTAGTAAGCAACAACTCCACTAAAAGATATTTACATTCATAACCAGAAACATACTCGAAGAGTTTTGTTACTATTTTTTGTGTAAATAAAAGTTTTTGAGGCAAGAATGGCTGGAATAAAAGGATAAAAAATTAAAGTTGAATCATGAAAAACAAGAAAGAAAGAATAAAAGGGATCATAAAGAGAAGAGAGCAAAGAAAGAGGGCAAGGAAAGAGCAAAAGAGAAAGATGGATGGCTATGAAGACTGGTACTGATCAGTAGCTCTTTTTGTGATGCGGCTTCCAGCTTCCAGCCCACCGATTGGTCAGCTGCCTAACTCGGAACATGCGTCCCCACAATCCCTCAGCACCACTTCAATCCCACCACACTGGTTTACCACTCTGCGGCTCAAAACAGTGCCTGCTGGCATGGGCAACATATCAATAAATTCATTACACATTTATACTTAAATATTTATACTGCAGCAGTGTGTTTTGCACAGAGATGGTATTTATAGTATATGTGTATGTGTTTGTGTGTGTCTGTGTGCACTCGTATTTATAGCACGGTGTCACACCGTGGCTCTGTGCTGCGGTGAGACAGATGTCTGGGTTGGGGGTGGGGGCTTCTGGGTAAGGTTGGGGGGTGTAGAGTAACAGAGAACAAGTGGAAAGACTGGAGTCTTTAACATAGATATATAATAGAGGCAGAAAGGAAATCCAGCTATGACAAAAATACAAATATTCAGCGAACACAAGGAAGTGGTGCACAGTAAGTAAAAGTAAATGTAACAACTGGCCAGTTTCAAATAAATAAAAAGCTGATAACCATTCAGTACTACTGCAACCACAAAACAACAGAAAAAAAGGGGAATGAAAAAAGGGTCAAGCTGATCAAATTTAAAGAAATTAAATATTCTTGTATGGCCTCTGCCAGTCCCACCCATAGACTCATTTGTGCAAAGACAGAAATATTTATTCCGTGGACAAAAAGAAACTGGGGAAATTACATGGTGTTTTATTGTTCGGCTGTTTATTGAATGAAGACATTCACATTCAGAGGCCCTTTTGGATACTTCACTATTGTTTGTATGGTTACAATGGTTTTCATAAAGTCCATTGAAAACTCCAGTGTACCACTACGTGACATCCAGAACTCGGCAAATAGGGTGAAAAGGCCACAGAGACACCAGAGAACCCTCTTAGAAGCTGCTGGTTGAAAACCCAAAGCTGAAAAATAAGTTAATGAAGAAGGGGGAGTTTTAGCATGCACCATATGTTAAAAAATGAATTCCACATTAAACTGTTTTTGTAATGTTCACTTAACCTCACAGATTCCTGGTGAACAACACACATCAGGGTGATTACAATAAAGCGGTAGCACTATTACAAATCGAGGTTTGAAGTTCTTGCTTTAAAAAGTTTCTTGTCCTTTGGTTTAATGAATTTGTTTAATCCATCTTCACAATATTAAACTGTACAGTTTTTCCAGAGATTCGTTTATAGCCTGTCTGAAATAGAAATTAGTGTACAGGATTCACAGGACAGTGTTTCATTCAAGGATACGGCATAAGTGTGCATTTGACCTGATCAAAGCACAAGTCATTATGCAGACCTAACTTCTGCATAGCTTCTACCTTCCCCCAGGCTTCTGTTAAAAACATGTTGCACACATAGGCCTATGAAAACAAAACAGCAGACAACAGCTTCATACATGGCTTTGACTTCATACATGATCAACAACCTCATTACCCCATATCATAATTATACCTCCATTCCCCAAAACAATATCTGAACTCACTTTCCATGAAGCATATCAGCATCAATGAAAAAGATAGCCATATTGGAATTAGCACAACTACTGTATTTCATTCTGATTTTAAGCTGAAGAAGAATCATATCTGAGTTCTTTACAGTATGAAATCTTGGAAACCCAACTCTTCTTCAAATTTTTGCAAAAGTCACAGTGTTGTCATATGTGCATCCAAATATGGCAGTGGCCAACAAGGGAGAAGGAAATTAGCACCGCTACTCTTAATATTTCATCTAAAAAAGAAGAGGTGCCCTTGTTATGTAGGGCACAAAAATCTTTCATTTTTGATTAATTTGATCGTGTTTGGAATAAAGATTTTTCCATTGAAGTGTCTTCAGAAACATAACATATAAACCAATAATCTCTGGCCCCACTCAGCACTTTTGACTTGGAGAAGCGAGCAGCAGTTTTTAGATGTGAGAGAGAGCAGAGTGAGATGATGTGAGAGTAAGAGAGGTTAACAGGGAGAGACACAAACTCAGAGACAGCAACGGACAGACCGAAAAATTAGGGGCTCTACTGACCAGAAACTGCTGTGACTCAGACAAAGTCAACATCTTTTCTGACATCACTGACCATCAGCTCCATCATTTCAACTTTAAACGCTTTGATGGCCCAAACAACCTTCATTTGTCTCAACCCACAAGAGTTTTACGACTGGCAGTGAGACAGAAGTAGCCCTATAGCACTGTAAACTTTATGCTACATCCAAACACATTAAGAGGGTTTTTTCCTTTTTTTTTAAGTCAAATGATTTCACTCAAATGCTAAATTCTAGTTTTGGGGTGAAAACATGGTCAAACCTAAATGATGAGCTTGGCATCAGCAAAGGAGGATTTTTTTTCACTGACTGCGTAGTTAGACAGGGGTGCTCTGAATAAAAGGTCTGTAGAGTGACATGAGAGAGGTAGACAACTGACCACAGGCGTCCTGGAGGCACCAGTCAAATATGCACAGACTTAATTAACACACTAAAAAAAACCTTTACAAGTGTAGCAATGTGATCCTTGATAATTTTTTATAGAGGGAGAGAAACACGGATGTATAGATCTTCTTTTTCCTCTTTCAGCTCCTCCTTTTAGGAATCACCACACTGGATGATTTCATTATATCTCACTCGTCATTTTGTGTCACACGATCTGTGCTAAAGATTTATATATATTTTTGTTTGTTTGTTTTTTGCATAACAAAGTAGTGAAAAAGACTGAATGAAACAGTCTGTAGTTATTTGTTAAGGTATGCCTAAAACTGAGGATAACAAGCCACAAAAGACTGTAACAGTACACTATGTACGTTGGAGACATTTTAATTCAAACTTTAAATGGCACCTACTGTAAAAAAAATAAAAAAAATAAAACAACTTTCACAATTTGTATCAAATAAACTGTACAATATCTAAAATTGAGACTTTAATGATCTCCCATCTAGTTCTAACACAAAAAGGGAAGAGGGATTTTAGGGTTTAAACTTGTGGTAATCAGCATGGGGGGCCAAGCAGGGAAGGAGGAGGGGGCTTCGGGGTCTCAAACTAGCAGCCTGTAATCCTGACACGCTGCCTGCACCAATTATAAGGGCTTCAAACACGACCGGTGGGAGGAAAAAACATGACCAGGAAGACCAGACTAGCGCCGGGGCGTATTTAGCAACATACAGGCAGACTGTAATTACATATATGGCCAACAGAGAGATTTAATGACTTTTTCCTCCTTCTACTGATTGACAAGGCAGAAGGATGAAGGGGGGTATGGTTGGATAAGGCAGCAAGAGAGAAAGAGCACAAGTCTTACTGTGTTATTTCGGGAGGGAAAAAATCTGGATGTTTGTTAACTGGGGATTATTATTATTATTGTCCCATCAGTGGACTTACTGTATTATGTGATCAGCTTGCCAGACAGATCGTGATAACACTTCATAATAACCATCCATCCATCCATATTCTTCCACTTATCAAATTTAGGGTCATGGAGGGGTAAGGGCCCATTATAGCTATCATAAGAGAAGGTGGGGCACATCCTGTGACACATCACTGTCACAGGGCTAACACAGAGGGACAGACAAGCATTCACATTTACACCGGATTTCCATCCATCCATTCATCCATCCATCCATCCACTTATCTGATTCACGGTTAAAGCTGGGCTGGAGCCTATCCTGTCATAGGGTTAGAGGCAAGGTACACCCTGGATACACCTCTGGTTTTCTTGTATCCGCCCATGGGGACACAGAGCCCTGTTTTCACACCTGCATCATCCACCTCCAGGAATGACAATTAGCAGGCCAGCATTATAAACCAGCCCAGCTTTCCACTCAATGCCAGTTTGTCTACAACCCGACAATTTCTTCCTAGACCCAGAGTTGACTCACCTGCACTATTTTCTCCTGAATGCCAGTCACGTCGCATCAAACTCACTGTTTCAGTCTGTGTGCTCATTCCTCAGAGCCACCACTACTCAATCACTTTCACCTGCCTGCTATCTGGCTCACCGTGCTCTTTGGAATCCCTTGAAATAAAAGGTCGGAGCATCATACTCATTCAGGTGGACACTCCCTCGATTCCCCCGCTCACGGAGCCTCCCATCTACAAATAGGGCTTTCTTTCCCAAACTCAATACTTACCTTTTGCCAATCTTACCTCCACTTAGGAATTAACGTCCCTCTCCCTCTGTTCCAGTTGCCTCCACGCCAGAGACTCACGCTACAGTTCTGCATTCACAGCAAATGTCCCCGTGTTCAATAACGTTCTGTTAAATTCTCTGTCTTATTGTCATTTGAATCTGCTTTTGGGTCCACTCCCACGCCTTTACCTGACAAAAACCACAAAGGTACAAGGAGAGCATGCAAACTTTTGGCAGAAATTGCCTGCAGCCAGCTAGTGGATTTGTGTGTAGGATCACCCTGCTGTTGACAATTACGTTATTTATATTTAAGTTATTTATAGCCATGTATGACACAGCATATAAAATAATGCAGTACTTGCTAAAATGTAAAATGTACAGTTGGGTAACAAATCAAAGGAGAAAAAAAAGTGGTACTGGCCCACCTAACAACCACAGAGCAACTTCAATGAGTGAAACATATTTTCTAAAAGAGTTTCCTGTGATGATGGTGGTTGAGAGAACTATCTAAAATGTTGACCCCAAATCTCCAACAGGCACTGAACTGGATTGTGATCTGGTGAGTGTGATCGCAAGTTGATACTCATCAAATCTTTAGTGACCCCTTATGCCCCGTGGATGTGGACGTTGTCATCCTCAATCATCAGCCTGGAAACCAGTCCTATACAAAAAAGGAATATTCCATCATAGGTTAAAGGCAATCACTGAGAACAATTTTTTGTTAATTTGCAGCAACGCTTAACTCTAAGGAGTGGACCCAAACCAACCTAGCCAAATTAAGCTGGGATGGTTTGGGTCCTCTGCTCTACACATGGACAGCTAGAGACACCAGCTAGTCATTCCTGTTATACGCCTTTGAAGTCTGCCTGAAGGTTTTTAACCACGTGCTATGTTTTACTAGTGGGCGTCTGTACCCCTACAGCAAGTCAAAAAGTAGCCCAAGGAAAGCAAAATACATTTATGGCATATTTATCAGGGTTGATATAGATGACCAGACTTCAACTAACTTCAATGTGTCGCTCCTTATACAAAGAAGTAACTTGGAGTCTTGCTGGTAAGCTTTAGATTTGTAGCTGTACTGGGTTCAGATAAGCATCAGTCATGTTTAACAACCAAAGTGAATTTGTTCTCAATTTGTTCTAATTTTTTTTTTTTTACATATTTATCATTTATTTCTTAATCAGTTAGGACCCACAGAGACATGATGTTTTCATATGTTGCTTGTAGATAGCGTGCTGCTCTTGTTTACTCCCTTCGATCTTACATCATTACAACCACAGCAACATAATAACAGCATGCACTGCAGACACACACACAAGCAGACATGCACACACACATTTCATCCCATCCTTTCATCGCACACCACATTCACACTTCCCGTAAAACCCTAGCTTCTTAACGATGGGTAGGAACCCAAGATGGGTCACAGCCCTATTTCCGGTGGGTTGCCACATGATAAGGAGTCCTCACATTGTTTAAAGAGTAAGCATCACACACTATATTTCTCATTTTGGTTTAAAGGAAAGGAAAAAAAAACAGTCAAAAACATCCTCTTTTATTGATGATAGAGCTTTCCAACCCCCATCTCTCATCTATCCCCAAAATGTTTTGGTCTCTAGCTTTAACTTCTCCCTTTGAATCTCCATAATCCTTCTCTCTCAAGATATACCACAACCATGGAAAAGACTGCATAATTGCTGATTATTACAGGAAGGGGTTACCATATACGGCTGTACAGAGCACAGTTGTTCAAAATGGACTTGCATGCACAAGCATATTGCCTAGGTTGAGGACAAAGTTTCAAATAGACAGTCAGGGTTTTGTTTGTCACTAATCTGTTTTTGGTGAACCAACAGAAATAATATTTCAGATGGTAGCATTTTTTACCAAAAAGCATAACTTCTGAATCCCTGGTGAAAGATGAAATAGGTTATAATGGGCTTCAGTTGCTTCTGCTGTGAAAAAAGTAATAGACCGATTTGATCTTGAGAAATTAGTATTAGCAATCAGGACAACAACACACAAGTTGTTGTAACTTGTTGAGGATGTGTGGGGTTGTCACATATTCATTGACAGTTACACTGTATGGATAAAAGTATTAAACCACACTTCTTAATTGTTGAATCCAAATGTTTCAATCAGTCGCATTGCCACAGGTGTGTAAAATCAAGCTCCTAGCCATGGCGTCTGCCTCGACAAACATTTGTGAAAGAATGGGCCTTCCTAAAGAGCCCACTGGTACTGTAATATAAAGTAATGTCAGTTTATGAAATTTCTTCCCTCCTAGATATTCTATGATAAACTCAACCTCAACAACTCATTGACAAAGTCGCAGAACATGTGAAGTCACAGAGCTGGGTTGCTTATTCCCGATGCACGTAGCACATGAATGTCACTGCAGATTTCCAAACCTACTCTGGCATTAACAGTGCAAAAACTGAGTTAGGAGCTTTGTGGTATAGGTCTTCATGGTCAACCCACTGCAAGCGGAGTGCAAATTTCTGATGTCCAAATAAATGTCTAAATGTCTGATGGAGTCATGTAAAACATGTCACCACTGGACTCTAGAGCAGTGGAAATGTGCTTTCTGGAGTAACAACTTAATTTTCTCTATTTTTGTTGCATCCTGATAAATAAGTCTGGTTCTGGTGAATGCCAGCAGAATGTTGCCTACCTGACTGCAATGTGTTAGCTGTGAAGTTTGGTGCAGGTGGGACAATGCTATGTTTTTTGTTTGTTTGTTTTTTCTGGGGCTGGCCTGTGCCCATGCATCCCTTTTACCTTTGTGGTAAACGGGATGCATGGCTGGATGACTTATGCATGGAAGAAACTGACTCAAACAGCTCTGGAATGATGCAGAATGGAGTTTGTGAGCCAAACCCCAAAGTCCAACATCAGAGTCTGACACAAATGCACTTTGGATGAACAAGCAAATATTCTCACAGACACACGCCGAATTCTTGTAGAAACCCTTCTCAGAAGAGTAAAAGCCAACTCCATATTGACGCCTATGGATTTAGAGTGGGATGTCATAAAAGCTCCAGTAGTGGATAAGTGGCTCATTACTTTTGCTTGTATAGTGTGTTTTGTGATTACCAGCCAGTCTTACAAAGGTAAGACTTAGTTAATTGCCCACAATTCAGAAAATGCACAGAGAAAAAAACACATAGCTAAATAAAATGTAAAGATATTGCTTGTATTTACAACAGTCACAGAGCAATGAGAGTATCCCTTTTTGAAAACAGCAAGGCTTTATCCAACAATTCTAATGAGACTGCTGAGTCAAATTTGACCAAATTTGATCCTTAGAATGTATTTCACAGTTGAAATGTAAGAGAGGATCTTTTAAAAGCAGCTCCATCTCTCATCATACACATGATGAGATGATACACATCATCTATGAATAACAGTCATCTCGCAACTGAAGGAAAAGAATGATGACTACTTAAAAACTGTCTGAATATTCATAAAGGTACAGATTTCCTTCAGTAAACTGTTCAGTGAACTGTACCTCAAAACTGTTCGTTATAACCTTTTTTACATGATTTTAGCAAACTGGAATAAATATCCCTTAAAGACCCCTCCAAATAATTAAAATAAAATAAGATACCTAGCGAAACTCCTGGAGATAATCCATACAGAAAGAGAGAGAACATGCAAACTCCAGAGAGGCCAGCTGGGACCTTTCTCTGCTCTGGGAACATGGGGTACAGTGGTTAGCAGAGATGGTATTACAGTAATGTGTTACTTGTAACGCGTTACTTTAATCCGATTACTTTTTTCAAGTAATGAGTAAAGTAAGGAATTACTTTTGTAAAAAGGTAATTAGATTACTGTTACTTTCCTGTGAGCACGCTGCATTACTGTGTTACTTAACCGTGATTTTGTTTGTCTGAAAGTGACAAAAACATTAGTGTCCACTGTACACTAATGTTTTTGTCTTTCTGCAGCAAAAAATTTTAACTTCAAATCTGAGCAAGCATCTAGCACACTGCCACGGGAACATGAAATCACACAGAAACCCCCAGATCCCCCCCACTGACATGACCGCTGTAGCACTAGGAAAACCTCCATCCACCCCACTCCTGCTAAACAGGTGAAAATAGATTTAAGAGCATGTTTTTTGCTGTGTTTTACTTGCATCTATTTGAAAGAGTCAGTGTAAACACAAAACATATTGTATTTTATATGCTGAAATATGTAGAAAATAGCTTTAAATGTTAAACAAATTTCTTCAAGTCAAAGACTGTTGCACATAATTTATATTTTGCTTGATGCAATGTGCAAAAAGTTAAAAGATTAAAACTAATAAAACAAAGAGACTTTTTCATTTGATTAAATTTTATATGATGGATTATGCAGAAAAAATAGAATTGGGCTGAAAGGTCTATTGCTTTATTAAGTATTCAGGTTGCGTATCGTGTTTTTGAAAAGTAACTAAGTAATAAAGTAACTAATTACTTTTGAAAATAAGTAATCGGTAAAGTAACAGGATCAGTAATTAGTAACTAACTACTATTTTCAAGTAACTTGACCAACACTGGTGGTTAGCACCGTCACCTCACACCAAAAATATCCATGGTTTGAATTCACTAGCCAGCTTTAATATTACCATAACAGTATAAATAAACTACTTCATTCTCAACTTCTATTTGTTAACAACTTTGATAATTTTGTTTAGTTTTTGCACAAAGGTAACAATAAGAAAAAAGTACTGCTGTCTTAGTTTAAGCCATAGTTTCTGCTAAACCTAGGCCGAAAGACCAGGAAGCAGGTATGCTAAAAGCATGGCAAGCTGTCATTGGTAGGCTTTCAGACTGCCCAAAATGATGGTCCCAAGTGCTAATGTCTGCTCTGCAGACAACAAAATAGATCATTTCTTCTGAGGTTTACCAAGCATAACTGCTTTCTTCTTTGCAGAAACATAGCTTAACAACAACATCCCAGACGCTAGCTATTTGCTAGCGTCTGGGATGTCACAATGCAGACATAACCTCAGTAAAGCATGTTAAGACTCAAACTGGCAGTATGTGTTTAAGTGAGTGATGCTTGGTGTCATTTGATGAAATTAATATTTTTACTTTTCCAGCTGAAACATTGTTACTGTCTTTGCTTTGGCATAGCACCTAAAACGAAGTTATTCGTTTTTTGATTTGTTTAATTTTGTTTTTACTCAACTATCAAAATCTTTCATTAGAATGAGATAAATAAATATTGTATTTTCCTACAGTTTTAGTCATTTAAAAAAACTATGAAGTAAAACTTATAGAATATTAATTGTTTTTTACTATGTCTTACTGTTTTGGTATCACTTAAAAGGATCCACAAACTCAAACATGATGCAAAGGCCATGTCCCTATATGCACGTACTCTCTTCTTCTTCTTCTTTCTCTCTCACACACATGTACACACACTTACATACATCTTGCTCCCAGCAGATGTTTCATTCACCGCTGCCTTCCCAGAAACCCACAAGTGAGCGTATTTTCCCGCCGCAGGGTCGGGGAGCAGAACCACTGAAGAAGACCGCTGCACCCCAACATAAAACAAAACACCAGAGGGAAAAAAATGTACAGAAAACCTTTCAAAAAGGAAAGGAAGGGAAAAAAGCAAAGGATTTTCTAATCCATCCTTTATTGAGGTGGCTGGTTTTCGGCAGCGCAACCTTTTTTATGTGTGAGAAGACTGGCCTGTAATTTGGGTAGCCACGGCAACCAGAGGGACTTGTAATAAAACGAGACTCTATTCTGGGATGCTCTGTAATAATGGACGCCACCATCCACTCCTCCTGTTAGAGATGGATGGATGGATGGATGGATGGATGGATGGATGGATGGATGGATGGATGGATGGATGGATGGATCACCTAGTCTATAGACTGAAAGCAAGATGGACTGTGGATATTTAACTACTTAATCATATTAGTCAGTCAGGCTCACACTAACTATATCATTCAGTACTGATCCTTATGCAATTCTAGTTTTGATCAATACCTGATAGAACTTCCTAACTTCTGAGTTCTACCAGGTACCAGGTATCTACCAGGTCATTATGCCCTTCAACACTGCACAAGTCAGTGTGGTTAAATTTCTGTATTCAGACACCTCTCTATAATCTCCACGCCATGTTAACAGTCACCCATTATGCCAAGGCCATAATTAGGAAATCACGTTGGCATATACATCCTGTCATTAGAAGTGTCTATTGCTATTGCATTGTAATTACATTTTAGTAGGTTGTTATTACACCATTTAGAAGCTGTCCGTCTTACCTCAATCTCCTCCTTAATTGGTTATGTTGGTCTGTCCCGCCCCCCTGGGTCCGCCTACCTCTTTGACGGAACATTCCAGCGGTCTAAGCATTTTAAACTGGAGTATTACAACCAAGTCTAATATGCCACAGAATGAAAGAAATGAAGAAGAAGAGGAAAAAATTTGGAAGAGAGAGGGAGAGAAATTAGAAAAAAGACTTGGAAAAGAGAAGTTTTTAAAAAAGGATCAAGAAGACATGAAAGAGGGAAAAGGGTGAAAAACACAGTTTTTGTGTTGCATGACAGATTCCCTCCCAGCCAACCAAGGCTTGTCCTTTAATACCCAGAAGCTTTAATGTGGCTTCTCAACGATTGCACATGGGGCAAAGCTGACCACATTTCTGCCATGCTGCTTATTATACTGCATTGCTCACACTCACACTGCATGTGTGTGTGTGTGTGTGTGTGTGTGTGTGTGTGTGTGTGTGTGTGAGAGAGAGAGAGAGAGAGAGAGAGAGAGAGAGAGTCTAAGGTAACAGCATACACATGCTTGCTGAAAAGCTGTGGCAGTCATGCAGAGAAGGCTGCAATGAGACTTGCTTGTCTTAATTTGTCAACACATTGGTGATGGATGAGAGAGAGGAAATCAGGAGGACAGCAGGAAAAAGAAAATAATATTTTTTGGATTTCATGCAAGCATTGTGAGTGTTTAAGGAGTGGTAAAGTTTGTAAAAGTCAGCATTATATATACATATATAAGACAGTAATATATATATGTGTATATATATATATATATAGATAGATAGATAGATAGATAGATAGATAGATAGATAGATAGATAGATAGATAGATAGATAGATAGATAGATATGCCATTTGGCTCGGTTTGAAATAGACAACTCTGAACTAGAAGCTTCTAATGCCACTATAAGAGTATAACTATAATAAACTGTCAAATATTAGGTTTATGGGGGTCACTTAAAAAATAAAAACACGAAGACCTAATTTTAAAAAATGCAATCTTATTGAACAAAATCGGAATAATACACAAGGGCATACTTTAATTGTAGGTAATCCCAAGTATACCGCATCATCATGTGTGTGCTATACAGACTCACCCACGCAAATAAACACACTGCATGAGTTTTCCACCACTCTCAAAGGCAAGAATAGAAGGATGAATGAGAGGAAAATGAAGGATGGAGACTATGACATGGAGCAAAACATGTGTTCCTTTCTACTGACCACAAGGACTTCCTCTTTATGATCTTCGTGACCAGCCTTGTGCATACAGCATGTACACACATACACACTTAAACATACACATAAAATGCAACTTCCTAAAACTTGTTATTGACCAGATCTGGTTTTTTAAAAATCCCATAAATGATTGTATCTAAGCCAATCGTGCAATTATTTCAAAACCATGAAAAACATTTTTTTAAGGCAAACAAAAATACATATTCTGACAGGATTTTAGTTCATAAAGACAAAGTATGAATAAAAGATATGCAATCACAGATGTCACTCAAACCTTAACAATTATTGATAAATTATTTGTAATTTTCTTTCCATCCATCTATCAATACATCCAATTTCTGCAACAGAAGCAGCAGTCTAAGCAGAGATGCCCAGATCCCTCCAGTCACTTCCCCCAGCCCTTCCAGGGGGGACCCAAAGTTATTCCCAAACCAGCTAAGAAATGTTAGCTCTCCAGCATATCTTGAGTTTTCTAACAGGTTTCCTCCAGATTGGACATACATGAAACATGACATCTAAGATGAACCTGGTGGAATCCTATGCCCAAACCACCTCCATTGGCTCCTTTCAATATTGAGGAGTAGCAGCTTTCCCCACTGAATGACCCAACTCCTCACACTATCTCTTAAGGTGACACCCTAGGGAGGAAGCTCTGACTGACTTCTGTATCTGTGATCTTATTCTCTACTCAGAGTTTGTGGCCATAATTAAGAAACAACTGGATCAACTAGTAAATCAAAAAGTTTTCTTTCATATTCAACTCCTTCTTCAACTTAACCTACCAATAGAACCTATCAATTGCTACTGGCACTGCACCATTCCCTCTTTCCAATCACTCTTCCTCACTCCTGAACAAGACCCTAAGATACTTGAATTCCTCTGCTTGGGGCTGAACTTCTCACCAGTGCCCAGAAATGTAGAAAGGTGGTCTAGAGGCAACCAAACATGAAACCCTCCACCGCTTGGCTGTGCCTAAAAATTCTGTCCATAAAAGTCATATGTATAATTGGTGGCAAAGGGTAGCCCAGGCAGAATCTAACATCCACAGCAAACAGGTTTGACTTATAGCTAGTATTCCAAATCATGCTCTTAACTGTACAAGTATTGAACAGGCCATAACAACGGTGCAGATTGCCCCAACAGATCTCCCAAAAACACCTCTACAGTGAGATATTATATTACTGTCTTCAAATAGTCTATTTTGAAAATAAAAACTCAGCTACATACTTACACATGTATATTTATGTTATGCAATATATTAATTGATTGTCCCTGCATATGTATATTGCTGTACATCAGAGTGAATTGTGCAGAGATTTGTGCAGTGTGTAATGGCTGGTTGTGCAGGCCAACTACACAATACACGTTTCCTTGTAGTGTTTAGGATGTTGTGTTGCTAGATCTTTACATAATGTACAGTAAACATTACCAAAAACCCATTAATATTACAGTAATATGCTTTTTCATTCAAAGTATTCATTATGCAATAATAACACATCTAAAATTTGTAAAAAAAAAAAAAAAAAAAAAGACAAATTATGTCAGGGAAAATTGCATTTAGTTGTTTCACTTTCAGAGTACAAATGCTAGTCTGTCATGATTTGACAATTACAGGCAATTAGCACCACTACTGTGTTTCTTCTGTGATTGGTCAAGAAACCAGTTATATTCATTCATATTGATGACTGTAGCCTGCTTTATTTGATTTTTGCTACCATCTGCTGTTCAAAAGTCAAAACACCAACAGAGAACAGTTTTCTCTAACAAATGAATTTACAAATTATCAGGCAGTACAGAGGTGGGTATACGGTAATATTCAGTTAGTAGATATGAAAGATGTTTCTCTGGTCAACAGAGCTGCATTAAAACTAGATTAAAACTGCAGTAGTTAATTGATTTTGGCATGCGCAATATTAATTTTATCAGTAGAATCAATATTCACTTCCCAAAACAACAATAGTTAGCAGTCATTGTGACAGAGATAATGAGTCTCTATAAGTCTATATATCTATATCTACATCTATGATAAACCCAACAGATTTTGTTCAGAATCTCCAAATATCAACAGTCACGCGTATACACAGAAACTGTGCAAAGCTTATTGTAGCTCAGCATTCAAGAACATTGGTCAGCGAGCTCTAAAAAGTTGTCAAATGGCCAATTATAGACAGCCAAATAGGGCTGGAGGTGTGTGTGTCTATATATTTGTGTGCGTGCGGGTATATGTGGACAGGAAGTGGTGGTGGCTGGTTTGAGGTCAGTGGCAGGAAAGAATGGTAGCTATGCTGTTGCTCAGACAACGGCTGGTCACAGCTCAAGCTTTTGGTTTCCTGACACACTGCAGCCTGAAACCGCATCACACCATCACTCCTTCCATCCACCCATACCTGGTGCATTTGTGCCATCGATAATTTTAAAAGTAATGATTATATTATTCATTTTACCATCATAACGTTTCTCTATTTTTATGCCTTTTTTCTCACTCCATCCACCCCACATCCCATAACACTCCATCAAACCACTCTATGCCCAGTGGCATCTGCTTCCTTACTAAATCCTGCTCCACCCTTCTCTTTAAACATTAAACACTGAACAACAGCGTGACCACAGGAACTAAAAGGCCGTGTTTCTGTGCTGTTTACTAGCCTGAGGAATACCACATCCCTCTCATTCAGAACTGGGCCCACAACCATCTACAAAAAAAAAAGAAAAGAGGCACGAAAAGATATGACCACAGTGAGGAAACTCATCATGTATGACACCTTTTTCACATTTTTTTGACCATAAAAACAATGGCAAGAAGTCATTGTGTAAGACAAGGAATACTGTAAATGTATAGGGCAATGGCTGCTACTTTTTCATTTGCTAAAAGCACATTTTATATCATGTTTAACCAACAAACTAGTGTTCTAGCCATATAAGAAAGCAAGCATTTTTTAACTGCACAGTCCTTTTTTACGAAATAAAATGTTGAAAGATACTTTGCAAAAGGCAATACACAGCATACAAAGCAAGAGCTAAATGTAACACAATTAAAGAAAAAAAATCAAAGCCTACATATATTTAAAAAAAAAAAACATAAAACCAAGAGAAAGAAAGCAGAATTGGATTCAAGACTAAATTAAAGGGAGAAATACTGAAATAAGAGTAACGCAAAATAGGTAAAAGTTCCAAAAACACAATGCAAAAATTCAGATAACTGTCTACATATATCACACTCACTACTTATTATCATTCCATGGACGCTTACACTTAGGAGAACATTTACACACTTGGGATTTTGCAACAAGACCAACCGTTTACAAAGTATAGGGTGGAAACGAATGAGTGCCACAATCCAACCAGCAGATGTCAGTATTGCCAAAAAAAGGTGTCGAATAAGCTATGCAAAGGGTAATGGGTTCAACAATGAGGAGTATTGCATGGAAAGCTGCTTTGCAACTTGTAGACACATCTTATGCAACTATTTCACACGTGCAACCATGTTATGTTTTTTATGTTTTTGCATAATCACGAGGGAAATCCCCTTAATTCTGTAACATCTGAACATTAACAATTATGCTAAAACTAAACAAAATACCTATATATTCGGTGTCATTGATTGCAGAGTACTTTGCTATTGTTTTAGTTATAATATATATATATATATATATATATATATATATATATATATATTGTCTTTGCTTTAATCTCGTGAGATTGAGTGTGGGATAATAATAGCTTAATACGTACGTATAATTTGCCTAGATGCAAAAAGTAAAACGCTCAAATGATCACCGAAACCAAAAGCACAGACCCAAAGCAAACCATTTTCCCAGCCGTGAACTGCGCGTGCGCAGAAAACAGGCACCAGTCCACTGCCAGCTCAGCTGACAGCAGCAGCGGCGGCAGTACTCTGGCAGCCTATAATCATGGCAGACTCTGTAAGTAGCGAAGAAGTAGCCGTGATTAGTAATACCGACATCACTTCCACGGAATCTGAGAACAACATCATAAATACGGTCGTACCCTTTGTTGTTCTTCATAATAACCATACTTGAGGTTTAAAAATCTTTTTTGTTTTTACTGCTGAAAACCTTTCAAATAGGGCCTAATTTAATGTTAGCAAGTTGGAGCGTCGAAGACTTTTCCACTGTTTCTACAAAAAGCCTGCGGAGTTTTATGAAACGTTCACTGGCTTCCCCCGCTAGATTTAGCTTACTCCCTTCTGCGGCTTAGCGTTAAATTAATTAAATGACTTAAAGTTGCTTCTGCGAAGACTGTGTCAAACTTTAGTCCTAAACTTTAGTCTTCCTGACGTTAGCTTGCTAGCTATTAAGTCTGAACGCTAAACCTAAGTTTATGTTAGCCATGTTGCCCATTCTGCTCTTTGAGTGCTAACCTGTTAGAAAGATTGAATTCCGAATACTAAAGCAACTTTCCCCCCCAGTATTTCGGTGATTATGGTCTTGTCTTGTGACCTGCACACGCCTGCCATAACTCTGTGTGCTGTACTATTGTTATAGTATCTCCAGCTAACCAAAACAGATGACCCTTATTTTATACTCAAGTTTAATGCATATTTCTGTTCTTTTAGCCCCTGTCCGTTGCCGCTAACACTCTTCCATATGTTTACCTTTTTTTGACTTCCATACTCATAATTTATTCTGGTGTGTGCAGATGGTGGAAAGAGGGACGGCTCTGTTGAGGAAACTGGAGATAAATGTGGCAGAGGCAGAGAAGAGAACAGGGAAGAACACTGTTAACATGCAGGAAACATACACTGTGTACCTGATTGAAATACGGTAGGTTGTAAAGTGAAGCATTCACTTTTCTGTCCGCATCATAGGTGCATCATATGCAAATTTTTAGTGCTTATAAAAAAGTAGAGAGAGGTGGAGTACGAACACTTCCATTTTTGCATTCTTTTGCGTGTTTTTTTTATTTATTTATTTTTTACCTCAGATGTATTACAGTTTGCACAACAAATTTGCCTTTTTGTCTTGATTTTTATAGTATTGAACTGGGGAAAATATAGTCACTTCATGTACAGTACAGTTGTGTCAACTGGCAAGGTGCTATGAATGAAAGTGTGGTAGCTCAAGCATCTACTACTTTTTTGACACACCTGAAATACTATTTCTTCTCATTGGTCTTTGTCCAGGCCTGCTGAAACAGAGGGAGGGACACCAGCGGCACCTGACACTTTGTGGAGACGCTACAGTGAGTTTGAGCTTCTCCGAACTTACCTGCTGGTCACCTATCCCTACATTATCATCCCCCCGCTACCAGAGAAAAGGGTGAGTAATGCGTAGGTGGTGGGAAAGGACTAATCAATAATTTTAAAAAGAATTAAATGGAAATTATTAAGTGGCTATAACTAATACAGCTTACCTTCAACTTCATAGTAAATAATATTCAGCCATTTACCTTTTTTGTTTCCACCCTTGTTTGTGTCTCTTACAGGCCGAGTTTGTGTGGCACAAGCTTTCAGCAGACAACTTAGATCCAGACTTTGTTGAGCGGCGGCGAGTTGGCCTGGAAAATTTCCTGTTGCGTGTTGCATCACATCCGGTCCTCTCCAATGACAAAATTTTCTTCCTCTTTCTTACAGAGGTTAGCAGCCTAACATAAGTTGCATAATGTCCGTGTAGATCTTTTGCCATTCATGTAGTATATTCACACCTTCCACATTCACAGTATAACAGATTTCAAACTGACGTTAAAGATGAACCCTGAACTGTAAAGAATTTAAGAGCTATTTATGCACCCATAGTTGGTAGATTTGTCTCTTCATTGCAGCCGCTTTTGTAGCTGGAATACCCCGTTTTTTGTTTTTTGGGGTTGTTTTTTGGAGAGGGGTTATACAATCTGGCTGACTTTCGAGTCTGTCATGTATTTTTTCTGTCATTTCTTTAGGAAAAGGGATGGAGAGATGCGGTTTTGGAAACAGGCTTCCAAGACAAGGTACAACCAGATGGAGTGTGAAAGACACAAGTTCAGGTCACACGTGTAAAAGATGCAAGTAGTTTCCAGGTCTGACAAGGAAAGCTGATGTTGGAAGTGCCAGAAACTGGCATTCTTTCTAATGGCCAGCAGGGGGCATCTAAAGTTATGGTTTCATGGAAGACCATGGGAAAACCACTGCCCACTCTTTTGATCAATGCCTCCTGTAAATACTTTCCTGATGAGCTTATGGGCTGAATCACTACTTTCAGTATGATTATCCCTTTTTAAATTATTGGTCCCACCAGTGTCCAGAAGGACAATAAACCAGGGTAAGCTTTTTTGCCTGTATAAACTGTTCTTGCCACAAACTAATGGCCAAGTGGCAAACATGACAGAAATACATGTCTGCTTAACACTGAGTGATTTATTTTGAACTAATTTCCAGTTCAAAAGTAAGTTGCATATGAGCATGCAGGTGACAATGACATGACAATGGCAAATATCAGCTCAGAGCTTTAAAACCAAACCAGCCTGTGGCTCCTTCCATCTTTTATACACTGTAAATGATTCTGTTGATGTTTTCATCATTTTAATCTGAATTTCATTTCCGCATTTTTTGTGTGTTTTACAAAATCAAACTGAGTTATGTTTAAAGCACTTCTTCGTATATTTCGCTGTGTGTAATTCTTTTCCCTAACAGGCTGATTCCAGACTCAAGTCTCTGAGTGCCATGTTCAGAGTCAAGAATCCTGACAAGTAGGTGTAAAAACAGCCAAACCTAACCTAATTTTTCCATTTTCTAGGATTTATGCAAGTTACACAACTTAGACAGATTTAAGACTATTGTGAAATACATTCTCAGGAATTTTTAATAACTAGAATAAATGAAATATTCATTATAAAATCAGGCAGCAAAAACAGGGTGTAAGATGTGTGATAATCACTTGGATATATTTATGAGCACAAATATGAAAATTCTATTTTTAACACCATATTAAGTAATAAAATATTCTGTTCCAAGGCAAACTGAAAGAACAAATTTCTAGAGTGAATAATGTAAAAGAAAATACTGTTCAATCAGTTACTTTTCTTCTTGTTTTGCCTCTAGGCGGTTTACAGCACTGAAACAGTACAGTGATGAACTGAACAGCGTCATCTCTCAGTTACTCAGAATTCGAGCGGTAAGTTTTGGCACGTTTGTTTAGAGAGACTGAGGTTTATCTTAAGTTGATGCTTTTTGCAAGCCGTGGGCATCCGTTGGTGGTTGCTTGTGGAACTTCAAATTCCAACATTTTTGTCTCTGAAATACAAAAATCTGTATCTACTTTCCTAGAATTTTGACTTTCTTTTCCAGGGCACTCACCATTTTATCTTGGACGTCTACTCCATAGCATGCCAACGTTTATTATTTAAAAGTGATTTAAAAGCTGGCTGCATCCAAGACATTGAGAATAATAGAAAGTTATTGAATTGCACTCTAATGCCAAATGTATCTCTTCAAGGTTTTTAAAGCAGACCCTCTAAGGTCTGTTTCTAATGATTAGTTTTGTTTTTTCTTCTAGCGAGTAGCAGACAGGCTATATGGCGTTTACAAAGTCCATGGTAACTATGGCAGAGTTTTCAGGTGAGGAACACCTGTTCTACTCTGTTTTCTACTGTATCAAATTATAGTTACAAGCATAAGTTACTGTATCCATTTATATAAGCAGAATAAAAACACATTTTAGGCAGATGATATTTTACCTTATATTGAATTAGGTCACCTAGAAAGTTTCCCTGCAGCAATAATGCATTTAGTATTAAAGGATTGTTGTGGGTCATTAGGGAATTCCTTTTTTCATAGATATGCCTCAATTGCCTTCTTTGTTTCTGTATGCCCACACAATCTCCTTTTGTTTGGGTAATCATGATATAATAGATACTTAACTACTTAAAAACAATCATTATTTCAGACAGCCATTTTTCTGTTTAGTGAACAAAGAGAGCTGCTGCATTCAAGTCAAGTATACATGAACATTTTTCTGTCTTTAGTGAGTGGAGCGCAATAGAGAAAGAGATGGGAGATGGACTGCAGAGTGCTGGACACCACATGGACACGTAAGTAAATGTGTTACCTGAATTGGTGATGGACACAAACACATAATGTTTGTTTGGTATTGCTTCAATTATACAGTGACTTTGCGTGTTATCTCAGTTATGCTGCATCAATTGATGACATTCTGGAGGAGGAAGAGCACTTTGCAGACCAGCTCAAAGAATACCTCTTCTACACTGACGCCGTCAGGTATTATATTGTGTTACAAGATGGTTTTGTTAACACACTTATCAGGGTAGACAGATGCTCTGAATATGCTGTCATTTTATTACATTTTGCATAAAAGTTGCATACATGAATCTCACCATATGTAAAAACATGGAATTAAACGTTAGGCATAATACAATAATCACTGTGCTGAAGCAGGTATTCTAGCTCAGTTACAGATGCAGCAGTGATTTATAGCAGGAACAGGAAGCCATCATTATCTTTGTTAATATCTGGAAAGGTTAATGTCTTCCATAGCACAGTCATGTAAACAGTAAAAGGAGACTTCATACCAACAAGGCTTCTGCTTGCATAACTTGGAAAGCCTGGACATTTTGTTTTTCATACTTTACCTTCCACCTCATCTATTCCTTATTTTGTTTTGTTTTTCCTCTTTCACAAACACACAAGGGTTGCTTTGGTCAGTGTGTAACTTCATGCTTTATTCCTCTTAGTTGGTCTGTAGTGATGCAGCACACATTTCTGACACTATATCTCTTATTTTATGTTTGCTAAAAATCTATTCTTCTGAATGAATTGAATTTTATTGTAAGCATTAAAACATCATTCAGCAGAGAAAAGAGTTTTGTAGATCAGACGCAGCCCACATCTTTATTTACAGTAAATGTAAATACATTCTGTTGACTGTTATAGCCTTTGTAGCAGAATGCATTCATGTTTTGGGACTGTCAGGGTTTAAAATATGTCTGAATTTGTGTGTGCGTTAAGGTCAGTGTGCAGAAAACATGAGCTGATTCAGTATGAATTGGAGATGGCAGCTCAGGACCTTGCCCAAAAGAAACAACAGAAAGAAGAGCTGGCAACCGGGGTAACACACTTTCACACACTCTGGCTTATAATCTGTCTTTCTCCTCGCACGATATGTGCAAATTAAGAACCAGAAGTGGGCGTGTGTTCGAAAACACTGTTGTGATCCAAATTGTTGTGAACATAATTTAATGCGTGCATTTGTTTTTCCGTGTGTGTCTGTTTGTGTGTGAGTGCAGACGGTGCGAATCTTTTCTTTGAAGGGAATGACCAGTAAATTATTTGGCCAAGAGAGCCCGGAGCAAAAAGAGAGCAGGTTAGCAGCCCTGGAGCAGAGTATTCAGGAAGGAGAGGAAACGGTCAAGGAGAAGAACACAGAGTGCCAGTAAGCACAACACTATCTTATCAACCACTTGCCTATTTTGAAATTATCCCTATTTTAAATTTCTCTTCCTCACTGTTCTTCCTCTGTGTGAAAAATATAGCACATAATCTGACTCTGTTTTCTGACTGAACTGTTGCAACTGAACAACATAAATGCAAAGAATAATAACAGGAGACTAGATAATTTTTTCCCCAGCACAAACTGGTGAACTGAGGTATTTGCTGAAAGTGTTGAGAGACAAATTGAGGTTCCGTGTGTAATTAAAAAAGCAGTTCTATTCAATTTTTTTTGTTTTTTTTCAACGGAAAAACAAAAGCCAGTGGTATCAGTAGAAAATACAGGAACTAGAACCTAATAAGAATAAGGAACAAAGCAAATGCTGCATTGTTTTTCTTTTCTTCTTCCTCTACCTCTTCCTTTGTTCTTCTCCCTGTGCTTCTTCTCCACGCAAACAGACTAACAGTATCATGCGTCTTTGTGATTGTGCCACCAGGGAGTTTGTGCGAGCAGCATGGGACGACATCGAACATTTTAAAGAGCAGAAAGACAAAGATTTGCGTGAGGCGCTGATAAGCTACGCCATTATGCAGATCAGTATGTGTAAGAAGGTGTGGACATTTATTCTTGTGTGTATTTTGTGTATTTATATAAATTCTTAGCATGTGGTCTTTTGTTGAGCAGTACCATTCCTTAACTGTGTAGTATTTCTGTCTTGTCTTTCAATGTCTTTAAGTCACTCCTTTTCTCTGGTACTTGTGTACTGTTACAGGGAATCCAGGTGTGGTCCAATGCCAAGGAGTGTTTCAGCAAAATGTGAGCCGAACTTTCCAAAGCGATCGTACTTTGCACCAAAACTATACTCTGATTGTACAGACTAGGACCAACAGCCAGTGATTATACTGTAGTCCTGTGGAGAAAAGGTGGGAACCCAAATGCTGCCTTTAATTTGTTTTGCTATACTCAGTTGAAGCACGCACACATTAAAAAAAGTGAAAGTGGAACAATGCCTCTTTAACGTCAAGTGTCTTAATAGAACCTTTTCCTTGATTTTCTGACCTTCGTACTTCAGACAGTCCAAATTTACACACTCATCCTTAGTTGCGCTTTCATTAACATGTCCAGGAAGAAAATGTGGCATTATCATTGCACAATGGATCCATGGGATTATCCATGCAGTATATTTCAGTTGTTAGCTCTCTCAATCAGTCACAATGAATAACACAGAGCAGTATACTAGTTTATGAGTTGACACAGGCGGCACTTTGCAGACAGTGGTTCATGTGACTCGTTTTAGAGTTGCCTGCCTTGATGGAAGGATCTTTACGTGTTACCTTTCAACCCTCTCCAGAATCTCCTTACATAAAGGTTTTCATACTATTTGATTTTAGGTGATTAATGGCAATAGTGATGAGTTAAAGAATGGGGAACTTGTTTCTGATAGAACTTCTAATGTTATGCTTACGTTTGTGTATCAATTTCAAATTTGCAACAGCAAGTCGAACCAAACAAAAGCAGAAGAGTGCACTGGTGAATGTTCAATTTGAAATGAACTGCAAGAAATATGACTGTAAACATGGACCGAGCTTTAGAAAGCCACTACACTTTTTCCATTTCCATTTTTCTTTTTCTTTATTTTTTTAAAAGTCATTTTATGTTCGTCACACAGAAGTAATCTTTGTTATTGTTAATCTGTTGCTGACCAAAGTATTGACGACCAAGTGCTTTTATACTACAAATTTATAGTAGAAAATACAGAAGAAGGGTTGAAAAACTTCGGTTATGTGATTTTGTTTTGTTTTTTGGCTGAGGAAAGAAATCACTCTCACAATTTGAGTTTCATAGTTTAATTGTTTACACAAAATTTAACCGTAAATGCGAAAAATCAGATCCTTTATTTGCTGTCAAGCATTGTAGCTTTAATGCAACAGAAAAAAAACCCATATAGAACTCAGCCCACTGTCAATGTGCCTCACCACTTATTCTGATATGACCTGAGTGCAGCTACACACAGATACAGACTGTTTTTTGGTTGAGATCCTCACATTAGGCTTACATAAACATACACGCATACTTGTGCTTCTTCGATGACATCAGTCTGAAGGGGAGAAAAATTGGTGCATAATGGATCTGACGTCTGAATGTTGTGCTGAGATCAGCAAATAATTTTTTCCCCAGAATAAACAATCGTTTTACTGAAAGAATCTCAAATTGAAGCTTTATGTATGTTTGTTTTGTTTTTTTTCTAAATGACAAACGTGTCAGATGTAATCATTGTGTTATGACACTAATAAACATTTCCCTTTTTTGAACTTACTGTTGTGTTTTTATACCGACTGGCAGAGGAACCAAAGCGAACGGGGAAGCGGGATGAAATGTGACTGCTGGTTTTGCTTAGCATGTAAAGGTGGCTGTGGGTGTTTTGATTCTTCGCGTAGACATGTTTGCTTTTCCTGTTTACATTTATTTGCCGTTAAAAGATAAGAGAAACAGGCTTTTTATTACCAAAGTCTAAAGGTCAAACCTCAGTGATTCATCTCTGCCAAGATAACTCAAAACCATCCCCTCAGGGTTTTTTTTTTAATTTTTAATTTTTCCATGACACCTGGTGGGAGGAAAGTGAAAATGTGTCAGTGTTTATACTTTCTCAAATTGCTCATATTAGTGTCTTCAGTGGGTACACGGGTCAAATGCATGCAAATGTACTACACAGCACACAAAATGTAGTGTAAAATTCATTAAAAATGTCAACAAACGGCCCTAGATGGTGGCATGTTGTCTTCTGTGTTTTTATATCTGAACACAGCCCTGAACATTTGGAGTTTATTAAGATTTGAATTAATGGCGCCACCTGTGGATTAATAAAAGCACACTCATTTCACTTTGGCAGAGAGGAAAGGGTTGTTTTTTTTTTTTTAATGGTGAGGAAAGGAAAATGTTCCCCTTTCAGATCCACCTTCTGGTCGGTTGGTTGGTGTGCATGAGGTCATGTGTGGTTTTCTCAAATGGAAACCTAACATTAATTTAACATCAAAAACAGACCTAAGGCTTACATCAGTGATTTTCTGTCCTCTTCAGAAAATGATATTTTTAATAAATTGAAGCAAATTACAGACTTAATCTTAAATCTTAGCATAAGTTTATTAATGTAGAATACACAATTGAAATCATGATTAAACTTATGTGGAAATCATTAAGTCATGAAGGGATAAGCTGCTGTAAGAAAACAAAACAAAAAATATCCCTTTAGGTGTCTCAGCCAAGGCCATGGGAAGCAGGGGTACTGAGGATCCTGCAGCACATCCTGGGTTCTCTGTTATCTTTATTTACTTTCCATTTAAATTCTATTAGTCTAAGCAAGTTTTAGTAGTGTATGGTGTGTGTGTGTATCTTCCATAGGTTAAGTTGTGTCCCTGACCACAGATAAGTGACTGCACATGAAAATGGCTATGCAAAACTGAATTTCCCATGAAACATCGTTAGAATCAGCATGCTGCTCCTACAGTACTCATGAAGACAGCCCAAGGAGGTTGGCTATTTCTTTGCTTCAAGGGAGCAGAAAACCAACCTAGAAACTAGACATGATGAAAAGTATGTGGCTGGAAACATACTTTTGGGGTTTGGGTAATATTTGAAATTATTGAGAATATTTGAGGCCTTCCGTGCTCTGCCACCATAAATTAACCAAACATCACCTGTTATTAAGTGTTAGTTGGATCCGATGCGTTTCCTTGGCCTGTAAATTGAGCATGGCCAGATCGACAAGATATTTATGTGGCTTTCATAAGAGCCAGCTCAGAGCTGCTATTGACTGTTACTATTCTGTGGGTAAATCGTGGCGTGCTTGTTATCTGGTTACCACTGGTTTTGAAAGGAAATGAGTGTTTGAGGCAGTTGTGATAAAGAGTGAGGCTTAGGTGCAGTGTTGTCTTTGCTGTCTGGATGGTTACAGGTTTATTAATGTTTTCTGTATAAATCTGGCTTTCATCTCGCAGCCGTTCTGTATGTTTTGTTTTTTTTTACTTTATTTTAAAGGCAATCGTCATATTAGGTAACATGGTAACCAAAGTACATTTTACAACATACATAATTTATACAGCTCTTATCTAACTGCTGATGATACTACCCTACCCAACTCATAGTACCATCCCCACTGCTATGACCTCAGCGCATAAGAGATAGATCCTTTCGAGGTCTTGCTGGACCCTTTATCAAAATTTGGGAAATACTTAATGAATGACACGATTATACTCATTAGTGGCACTTTCGAGTTAAAATATTGCATGGCGGCTGCTATCATCAATGACACAAGTCCTAATCGGCACTAATCGCGCTTGATAACGAAGAGCATGCACCCGAAATACTCGCAATACTTAACAGAGAGATACAGACAAAAAGCCCACTAATTAGCGCGGAAAGTCATGTGAATGCCAGCACAGCAACGTACCTAGCAGTCAGTCCGCCTCCCTTCATTTGAGAGAAGAGACCGCCTACCAATAAAAACCGAACCTTCTCTCCCAATCCAGACAAAGGGGACGACGGATCCGCGGCGGCGCGCACTGAGCCTGAGCATCTCAGCACCTTGGATTGATCCGACGCGCAAGAACGCACCGGCACACACTCGAGCACGCCCTCCAGATCTACCTGAAACCTCCACGCCAGTTAATTGTCATTGTTGAAGGGCGAGAAAAGGGAGATTGAACCCCGAATTTATTCGCAGCCTCGCCGTGTTCCCATGATGTCATACCTGTGGATTCTGCTATTAGGAAGCCTGCTGGCTACGCACGCCAAGGCACAAGGTAATAATTTGTTTCCAGTTAATTCAGCGCATTCTTCAGCAGAGCATTTCATGTGTTAGTGTGCATGGTGGCTTCTATCTATCTTTTTATCTGTGCATCTATCTATCTGTCTATCTATTTATCCATCTATGTCTGTCTCTCCCCCCGTCTGTCTGTCTGTATGTCTGACTAACTGACTGTGCTGGTCATTATCTCACTGCCTCCATTTCTCCCCCCACCTTTACTCCCCTCTGGCTCTCACCTGTCTTTCTCCTTTTCTGTCTTTTTCTCTCCTCTTGCCTTTGCTTGTGTGAGCACAATTACCGCTGTGTCTTTTGCCAGTCTGCCTGAATCCCTGTCACGTTTCAATTCAATTAACCTTTAGCTGATTAAAAAAAATCTATGTTATTATTGTTATTATTGTTATTGTTATTATAAAAGCCCTCCATCTTTATTACTATATTGGGGTTCCAGCTTTGTTTCCCAGACATCATCATTAAAAAAAGGTGTGTCTTGTCATGTGGCCATTTCTTTTTGGACTGGAGTTTAGGTCCATAGGGGTGTGGTGGTTCCATTGTTGTTACATAAATAATTATAATTGATTCCCGTTTCCCTCTTTCTGTCTGTGTTATTGAGCCACATCTATTCTTTTCCTCTCTGCATCTCTCGTTCTTCGTGTTTTCTCTCTCCTCTTCCTTTCCCTTCTCCTTCAGCTGGCCCATGGGCCTCTGCCCTTCCCTGCGGCACATGCAATGATTCCAGATTGTTTAAATGTGCAGTAAAACTCGCAGGAATAGAAAGAAGCATTGAGAAAAACACATAAAGTGAGGAAAAACTAAAGAGAAAAGTGGACGGCTGTTGGCAAAAGATAAAGGAACAATGTAGCTGATTGAGAGGGAAAACAAGGATACACAAGCATGGAAAAAGTGAGACAAATTAGTTTTATTATCCTTATGCAAAAAAATTCAGTTGGACGTTGGTGCGCATGGATGCAATCTGGCAAAATCTCACTCTACCGGTTATCACGAGATAAACCATCAGAGAGGAACCACCTTCACACACACGCACACACTCTCTCTCTCTCTCTCTCTCTCTCTCTCTCTCACACACACACACACACACACACACAAACAGACAGAGAAAGAGAGCGCTTTTTTCCCCTTC
Organism: Simochromis diagramma; assembly: GCF_900408965.1. Lineage (NCBI taxonomy): Eukaryota > Metazoa > Chordata > Actinopteri > Cichliformes > Cichlidae > Simochromis > Simochromis diagramma. The sequence continues at coordinate 12,354,633 of NW_024386831.1, forward strand.
TCTTTTCACACACATTGTCCATAATTGCAGAAGTTTAATGTGATTTTAAACTCAGTAGATGTTGAACTACTCAATCACAGAAAATCTCAATGGGTGTGTTTGCTGACTTGCATATGTGTGCACACCAATTCTTAGTCACACCAAAAAAGATGGGGCGCTAGCTCAGCTGTATATGTGCACATCAGTTATAGTGCGATTTATAGAGTTGAATGATAGGGAGTGTCAGTAACTAGATCCAGCACCAGCTGTAGACAACACCCATCTACAGAACTAGTCTCAGCGCCTTACGCTTCCCGAGGGCCCTTAGCATCTGTGTGTGTATGTGTAGGTGGGAGTGGGGTAGAAGTTTAATGTACAGAACATGTGGGAGTATGGGTGTGCTTTATTTATCGGTGTGCACAATTCAGCTAGGGAACATGTGTTTGCCTTAGAAACAAATAAAAGAAAAAAGAGCTGTGATGTGAGCCAGGTGTGTGTGTGTGTGTGTGTGTGTGTGTGTGTGTGTGTGTGTGTGTGTGCAGACTTGTCTGTGTTTACACCTTCAACTGCTAACACATAAATCATTCTTTCGGTGGATAAGGGAAACCCACACCCATGCACACAAACACTCCACACATGCATTATCTCTATGGGGGCATTGTTAAGACACACGATTGGGGTAAACACAGCACTGTCTATCCCATAGAAACACAACAGAACCATACCTGTGTCACCTGGCACACATGCACAAATGAGTTCATGTGTATTTTTACAAGGCAAGGCATGCACACGCATTATTACTCATCCACTCATCCAGCTACACACAGGAAATCGCACAAAATCTCATGGTAGGAACCAGAAAAGCTCGAGAGTAATGTCCTTTTTTACTTCATGGTGCCGGTAACGTGTTTCAGATTCCAATTTATGTAATGCACAGTCCTGTGTGTTACATAACTAAAACTCCATTAAAAACACCTTTACTCTTCTTCAGTTTCCAAAACAAACAAAAAGAGAACGTAATAGGAATTAAAACAAATTCAGCTTTTTATTGTCAGGCTTGCTAGGGCGTAATATAAAATGCCAAGATAAGGAGTTCCATCACTGGACATATCCACATACTAGTATAATTCCCAACTGTCCATGTTATTTATCTTTCTACGATAAGATAAGATAAGATAACATAAGATAAGTTTATTAGTCATTTCTTTACAAGGGGCTTTTCACAGTATATAGATTGCTATCTTTGATGTGGCAAATGTTTATACTAGTCCCCTTTCCTGACACAACCCTCCCAAGGATTTGTGTTTTTCTTTATTGATCCCGAACGAGCACGTGAACATTTTCACGTGTAGTATAACGACAACACTATCGAGGCACTTCACTAATGTCCATAGCACATGCAAATTATAATATGAATATGATATGACAAAAAATGTGCTGCCTGTTTAAAAAAGCTGGCATAGAAAATTAATTTGTAATAACCGAGGCCAGCGGCTATGATCTGCACTACTGCAAAAAACTTACCAATGAGTTGCAGATACAGCCTGTGGAAATTACTGTATCATACCCAAACTTCTGCTCCTTAATGCTTTGTAAAATTCAGGTCTTAAACCTGTTTAAATGTGGGCCGGTTCTTTGTACCGCTCCACAAACACTGTATCACTGAAAACATTGAAACTAGTTAACATGCTGTAAACTACAGAAACATCATAATTTAACACAGTATATTAATTGTTCATAAGAACCACACCTCTTTGTGGCATTCTTTGCAATCACATATATTTAAGTGGAATTTCCTTTTAATTAAAGTACGTACCTTATTTCCCAAGAACCACTTTTCCTGGTTCCTTGTCATGACAGTTCTGTCTCTCTCTTTTTTTAAAGCATGTTGATTTATGCCAGAGTGCCACCATGACAAAGCTGATGCCCATATCAGTTTGCTATCCTAAGTGCTATATTACAATTTCATCTTGGTTGAATTATATAGGCGAGGTACAGCATACTTCAGGATGAACTCTTACATTTTGGCATAGATCCAGAAGGCTGTTATCAATCACTCTTCTTTCTAGATACATGTCATATAAAAAAGTAGTAAAGCAAACTGCCGGTTATGTAACACGGAAAGGTGAAGATGGACTCGAAATGAGCTGTGTGGAAAGATGCTTATAAAATTTCTCTCACGGAGCTAGAAGTTGCCAGGAGTTATAGGCAGAAATATGTCTTTTCCAAGAGTCGTCATTTTCAGGAGAGCAGCTAGAAATAATCAATTAACTGCCTGCTCATTGCCAGTATATTATTTGATATAAATGTAGTTGGCAGTTGAATGATTAAGTAATAATTCACTTATATCTAAAATGTTGAATACTTGCCATTTGTAGCTGCACAGATATTCAAAACAAGACATTTGATCATGTCACTCGGGCTGTGTGAAATTATATCAGGCATTTCCCACATTTCCCACATCTGCTTTCATTCTACCCAATTAAATTAGTCAGTATTTGAAAAAAATCAATCAGCAGTCTAATCAATAATAATAATAAAATTAATAGTGGCGGCATTCATTTCCAGCGACTCACAGCGACGGCATAAACCCAACAAGACAAGTTCTCTTTATTACACTTTAATTTTTGTTAATTAATGAGCTTCTAGGTGCTGTTAGAGAGATTTTTCCGCCAGTCTAATTGATAGTAAGATACGTTCCCACATGGGTGAACTGGTTTAACTTAGGAACTTCTTTCTCAGGGAATATTTTTGCAGTTTAGCACAGTTGTTTTGCGCCACACAATAGCGTGCGGCCATGTCAGAGACACAGATGACTCATCAGCCTCAAGGGAAAGTAGCGGCAATGAAAGAGAGAGAGAGTCGAGACTTGGTGAAATGGAAGGGGCGATAGGGAAGGCAAGGAGTGAGAGCGCTTGGGATGTGCAACAGTTGGCTTCACTGCTGTGCTAACACAAAACAGGGCTCCCCTTACTCAGAGAGCGAGGGTGAATGGGAACATGTGTGCACATGAACTTCACACGTGTGTGAACATGTAGCTGTTTGTATAGGGGACAGGAGGGGAGGAGGGAACATTACATGAGTTCGTATGTATGCATGTAAGTGTTGCTGGACTGGGCAATGCTTATGGGAGAGGTAGTTAAACGAGGAAGTGGCAAACTAATAGATGGGAACAGAATGTTCTATGAAGAAGGAGTTTGCATAGAGGGGTAGCCTCTACACACTCATAAACACAAACACACATGCACAAGAACTGGGGGAATTATATTATATCCTCATGTCTCATACACACTGCGTTCTCACACAAATAGAGACTCATTATTAGAGTTAATGGTTTGAGAGATTATTAATAAGATTGTGGCAGAAGGTTACTGATAGCTGTCTAAGGAGCAGTTTGATGAATGTAGTGTTTTTTCTGTGCCTCACCATAGGTGTTCTGGTGAGATTCATCAACTTCAATCTTAACTTTGTTCCACCCCATTAGCCTGAAGTGGCATGCTACAGCACATCTTTGCTGAAGACAGTAATTTCCAAAGAACTGATTAAGATAGTGAAATTGATACATACCACACATATCCATGCGCACAATGTATGGAAACTGATTAATGTTTGTTAAACTGGTGCAGTGATATTCAGTGGAACAAAGAGATTTTTTTCTATGATGGTTTCAGGAGCCATGCAGTGGTGCATGAGAGTTTGCATGTCAAATATTCATGCTGCAGTGTGTGTGTGCACTTGCTTTTGTTTGTGTGTGTGATTTTTTTTTCCTGCAATATGAATGTATATTTGTGTGGATGAATGGATTCAGGGTGTAGCCAGTACTTGTTACCACTAAAAGATTTTCACCCCGATGGAAATACTTTAGATGTGTTGCTGCTCTCCCTCCAGGCTTTGCTGATTGTGATACAATCTCACTTGGCAAGCCCCGTGATTCTTTATTGAAAATCCACCCTGCAATGAATAGCTCTTAAAAAAGTGGTAGAGGTATTTGATTAGATTTTTTAATCAGCCCTGCCTTAATATTGGGTGTTTTGTGAAAGAAGATCTGCTCAGATAAACCAGCATCAGGGTGCTGCTGACGTCAGCAAGCAAAGAACAATCAAGCCAGAGCTCACTTTACTGCTTGAGCTTGTCACATGCGACGGGGGAATGTCACAGGCGTACACGCACACATTGCTTGTCACACACAGACTGACAAAGAGCACATCTCTGTCATTTTCTCATTAGCACAGAGTTGCAATGCCAGTGCTGAGGTTAAGACTGCATTTGACGTGGAAGCAGGTCACAAGTGATCGATGTGTATGTGAAGCAGGTTTTTTTTGTTTGTTTTTGGCTGGATCGGTAGCATCAGGCACCAATCAGGCCAGGGTGTGGTTCTAAGTTTATGTATGTGTCATCTTAAACACCACTCAGATGACTTTAATGACTTAGAGGAGCAACAGATGGAAGGCGATTAAGGCGTGCTGCTTTTTAATAATCAGCGGTTACACAAATCATGCCAAAATTTTAGTAGAAACTTTATTATCTATATTATTATATTAGAAACCAATGCGATATTCCTTGCATTGGTTTTCAAACAGAAAAGGTACAAAATAGGGAATTGTATCATCGGGAAGTTCTATGGGTTCAAAAGCATGGAAAAATATTCTTTGAGACACTGAGGTGGACTTTGAGTCGCCATGTCTGCCTTTTTTGTTTGATTAAAAAAGCTTGTTGTACAGGTTCTGCCAGCTGTGGCACCATGAATTGGCTTTTTCCCATCTGTTTCCAACTGATTGTCAGTATGTAATCCCACACTGTATTATTCTCTGACTTGCGTCTTTCACTTAACTTTGTGCAGATGATATAATCCCAACAGTAGAGCCATCTATTGAAACTCCCACATCTAAAGAAGATGTAGAGGTCATCGACCAGCATAACCTTGGGGAGATGGTCACTGCAACTGAGGTGAGAAGTTGAGATATTTTGTTTGAACTGTTCAGTCCTGGGTCCCTGTCAGCCGTTTGAAAATCTCACCTAGTGTTACATAGACCGTTGCTTATTTAAATAAAATGTTGTGCCAAACAGGAAGTATTGCAGCCTGAGCCCACTGCTGACCCTGAGGCTGAATTAATCCAAGAAACAAATGCTGCAGATGTAAGCACAGAGCCAGTGCCTACAGATGCTCCTGCAGGGGAGGAGGGTCAATCAGCGAGTCCTACGACTGGAGAAACAGAACCAGTTATTTCTGACGCGCCTACAACTACACAAGGTGATTAATAGAATTGCATATATGCACATTTAAAGCAATAATGAAACGTGGTGCTTTTGTTTCTCTTTTTTTGTTAGATAAATAAACTGCTGTCAGTTTCCTCACTTTTTAATACTTGGCATTCATACTACACTGTTGTTTTTATTCTTTCTTGTTTTTTTACCTCTCTGCTGTAAAATGTTTCAGGTAGTTAATATCTCACAGCAAAGCTGCAGTTTATTAAAAATAAAAATCTTCATTCTTCATTGCAGCAAAAAGCAGGTTCAACTTTGGACTATTACATCAAAAAAAATGATGTAACTTTGAAGGAATGGCTATTATAATGTACAATGTTTCTTACATGTCTTTCTTGTATTGTTTTTAACTGTGCAGCAAAACAAGCCCTAAAAGCCCATGCCACAGAATGTGGTAATTGGGCTGTAAAAGGAAAAATCAGTGAACTAATGCTTCGCTACTTCTGTTTCACTTCTATCCATGGCCAGCTGCTGATTCTGAGGATGACACTCCAGAAGCTACGCAAACAGCAGTTAATGAGGAGGCGCAACCCACCACAAATGCGAATACAACACCTGCTCAAGACGAGGTTAATACCATTTTTTAAAAAGTAAAACTTCTTATTCACACCTATTAAGGTTTGTATTTTACAGATGTCATTAATAGGTTGCTATGATAGTGAGTAAATGTGTCCTGTACTATGGGTTCATATGTGTTATAATATTTTTTTAATAGAGTGGACTTCATGACATCATAACAACAGTAGGTCTAGAAGCCAATGAGGAGGCACCAACTGATCCATCTGCTAATGAAGAGTCATCCACAGATGATTTCACAACCACAGATGAAACTGTCACTATAAGTAAGTAAAGATATTCAAGTGCATATTTTGCACACTCTTGTACATGCATTCATGAATATGGAAAATGCACCTGAGTTTTGACAATGAGTATCAACTTCAGTGCTAAGACCACAGAGAAAAAGTTGTAAACAGAGCCAAGCACATGTATTCTGTAGATGAGGCCATCTCTTGAGTGTCTTTTATGATGTGATATTACACAAACTTCTTAGTAAAACGTCACCTGCTGTCCCTTGTTTCCAGTATAAGCATGTATTTTGTGTGACAGTAGAACTGCAAGTCATAACAAGTAGTATAAAGAGACCTTTATATGCCTCATATATACACAAATAATAGCATACAGACAATAAACATACCTGTATTTGCCCTTTGCAAATGCAGGTCGGTTATTATTTGGCATTATGACTCCTTCTTCTTTTGATCATATAACCTCTAAACAAGACCTAAAAACATTTTATTTTCCTTAAATTCAGTTATATGAAATGCACAGAAGCTTGCAAGTTAAGCTGATGTTCAGAAATGTTCATTTACAGCATTTTAAATAATTACAGAAACGACAGATGAGGATCTGCATGGCTTGAAAATCATTTGAGCAGAAACATTTTTTAGAGCTTTCTTAAGATGATCAGTTGAATCTTGGGGTTTTCCCATAATCTCTGAATATACGGCAGCGCTGCCTGTCCCTGAGCAAAGACTTCAAATCAAACAGATCTGAAGAATGCCTTTCATTCTTGCAGTTTTGTTTTCTAGATTTTGGCCATAACTACATATTTTAAATTTGAGATTCGATCTCAACTGAGAGATTCTTTGATTCTGGGACTAATAAAATTACTCCTGACAGAACTTTTGCATTGTCACTCATTAAAAATATGTACATGCTGTAATGCTTTTTTGAGGTGTAATGTACTCTATATTTTTTTCTGCAACTCCCTGTTTTCTGAACAAAATAACCCATCTGTGCCTTTCTATCAGGAAATACAATTCCCTTAGGAAGGTTCTAAGGTGGGATTTTGGCTTGGCTGATTTTATCTTCCAAATTATGAATGTCATGAGCCTGCCAAATGACCCGAGTAAAGGTTTATGAAAATAGAAGTGTCTCCCTTAATTTATTTCTATTTATCTTATAACACCCTCTTTCTCAAACTGGAGTTTGTGCTCTTTCATGCTAAATGTTATGCTGACCTCATGTCAGTATGTCCTATTCTAAGGTTATGTTTGGCTTTACCTTTTTTTAGACAGAGACATTGTGCTTTAGCTTAGCTTGTCCCTAGAAGTGCAAGCACTGAGATGGGAAAGGAAGTTAGTAATTTGGACCAATTACCCTGGAAGAACTATTCAGACAAGAAGAAAAGATGTGGGGGTCAGAATGAGAGTAATGTAGGTTTGTTATTTAACATCCATCCTATCAATAAATTATGTTGGTATTTTAATTGCATTTGTTTTCATGATGTTATTAACAGAAAGAATAGGTCCCTAGAAAATAGGTCACTGAGGTTTCTATCAGTGATAAATTAATGCGGTGATCACACCCCACCCTGCCCTGGCCAGCCTAACACTGTACACTGAGTCCCACATGTTATTTAAGTCACTTGGGTTTTCCCCAATAAATATATAGTAGGGTAAGGTTTTGTTCGTGACAGACAATATCCCTTAATCTAAGTCAACACTGGTTCACAAGATCACAGTTACACCCTTGGAGCTGGCTGTGTTTCAGTATTTCAGTACTGAGAACACCTCTGCAGGGCATTCACGAGGGTCATGAGGGACTGAGAACAGAGTGTTACAGTGTGTTACATGTGTTTCAATATGTTTTGGCATTATCTAGATAAAATTCCTGTACAGTGATTGATTTTGTGTTTCTGTTTATGTATGTATGTATGTATGTATTTATTTATTTGTTTGTTTATTTACCAGATCCAGGGTTTAACATTGAGAAGACGTCAATTGCAGAGCAGGAAACAGGTGGTCAGTAATTGCTCATAATAATTGCTGTTGAGTTTATTGTTGTTATTGATAAAAAAAAAAATGGAGATGCACAGAAGTACCTGTCCAATACAGCACGAACAGATACTGATGGAGATTTAGCCTAAAGTGTAGTTTTGACTGAAAATTTCAAATCAGTACAATCTATGCGATGCAAAGAGAGTAGCACTGTTTACCACAGTGACTGTAGATTTTAAGGATCAGCTGTTATGGCCCCATCGACATGGAGGGCTACATGCTTTTTATTTCAGTGTTTTCACAAACACATTGGCAAGATTGATTGACTGACAAACAGGCTTATTGATTGATTCATTCATTCATTCATTCATTTATTTATTCATTGTTTTACTGTATACAGTGGAAACTCTCGTGAAGAGCAGGATGGGATCACAGCAGAATTCAGGTAATAATAATAATAATAATAATAATGGATTGGATTTATATAGCGCTTTTCAAGGCACCCAAAGCGCTTTACAATGCTACTATTCATTCACTCTCACATTCACACACTGGTGGAAGCAGCTACGGTTGTAGCCATAGCTGCCCTGGGGCCGACTGACGGAAGCGAGGCTGCCATATTGCGCCATCGGCCCCTCTGCCCAACACCCGGGGATCGAACCGGCGACCTTCCGGTTACAGATGCGCTTCCCATCTGTAACCGGAAGTTGGGAAGTTGGGAAGTTATTGCTCATAATAATTTCAATTCAGTTTAGTGTCGTAACCAATAACCATCTCTTAGGGATCAACTGTCATGGCCCCATCGACATGGAGGGCTACATGCTTTTTGCTTCAATGTTTTTAAAAACACATTGGCAAGATTGATTGACTAACAGGCTTATTGATTGTCTAATTTATTTATTGATTGATTGATTAATTAATTCATTTATTCATCCATTTATTGACTATTTTACTATATACAGGGTTAAACCAGGAAAGTCCCGTGGAGAAGAGGGTGGTAGCACACCAGGAGTTAGGTGGTTAGTAATTGCTCATAACAATTAAAATTCAGTTTATTCTTGTAACCAATAACCGAAAATGTCCAGAATAAATAAAGATATGAAACAACACAACCAGTGCAATGAGATTAGCCCTGTTTACGACAGCGACTAGATCTTAGGGATCAACTATGAATAGTTGTATTTGTATATCCAGTTGAGGCTTTTGCCTTAGCTGCCATCATCTAATTATCTATTATTTTTAAGTGGTGAAATTAGAGTCTTAAAGCCATTAAGATGTAAAATATTACAGGGGAAATTAGTGACAAGACTGTTGTCAGCTTCATAAAGGTTTAAAAAAATAACAAAGTTATTCCTCTACCAAACATCTGATAAGAAATTCCCATTCCGAGAATAATTTTGCATTTCTTTATTGATCCACGGTATTTGTTAATTTTATTTCATTTATTTTTTTAGCACCTCTGTCAAACGACGAAAATAAAAGCGAAGATGGTTGGTATTCATTCATAACTATTATGGTTGAATTTATTGTTGTATCCAAACTAAAAATGTCCTGTGTATGTACAAAGTTAGCATTGCAATCAGGGGCTAGTAAGGTGTAGTTTGGTTTTCATAAAACATTCTTCTCATTCCTCTTGTCTCTCTATTGGAAGAAGGCTGTCGGTTCAGTGCCTTGCTCCCATGACAAGGTGCTGAACTGACTTGTTTTACAAAAGCTTAATCACTAACCTTGCGGCAATATGACAGAAATGTGGGAACAGCAGATTTTCCTGAAGCAGCTTCTCAGTTCCCTCCTGAAACGTGAAAACTCAAAAGTAGTATAATCATTTATATACTTGCGAAGGGTGAAAGACTCCTCTTTAGTACTCTGTTATTAGCAGCTTCTTCAAGTCGAAGCAAGTAAAGGGCAAGGATGATGTCACAGACATATACAGACAGGCAGTGCAGAAGGAGATAACAGGGTTGTTTGAGTGTGGATAAAATCAAAGATCAGGTTGTGAAAGAGCTGGAGAAAGTGTTTGTCTCTCTCTCGCTCTCTCTCTGTGAGATATTTTATCGCTCTGATGCTATAAAAGTATCTTTGCCATCTTTGTAACTGTACATAAGGGATGTTTCATACAATCTTGTGTATGCATGAGCGTGTGTGTGTGTTTGTACAGTCTAGTTAGGACAGAAACTTTAGAACTCTTAATGCCCCTGAGGTTACAAGTCACTGTAAAGAGAACAATCTCACCTTTCTTCCTTTTTTCCACTTTGTCATTTCAGCAACAATACTTTACATGCATCATTAGAGCATTTAAATAATACCTTCTCTCTCCTTTCTTGTCTTTCTGTCTCTCTTTAGTGCCTGCTTTGGGTGCCTCAGGGAGTGATGGTAAGGATTTAATTTTTTCTGTTTGTCTTTGTGATCAAAAATATGCATGATAGCAAAATATTACAGTGCAAATCCTAGTCAAATACCGTACATAGGATCGTAGCCGCAGCAGCAGAAATAGGCCCAATGTGGTTCTGAAACAGACAGGATATTACTGGCATGCCTTTGTCAATGCAAACAGGATACAAGAGTCACAGAGAAATGCCTCTCTCTCGTGTTTGAAGCAGGTCTTTAGGGGTGTGTCACATCGAATTTTATTGGAAATAACTTGAATTTCAGTATGTGAAACAGTAGAATTAAATGTTCATATCAGAGCAGATGAAAGGATACAAACAGTTTACCATGAACAACTGAATGTGATGTTGTTGTGTTGCTAACTTTTTGTGTGTTCTCTCTTCTTTACAGCAGATCAACAGCCCCAAAGTGAGTTCTCTCCTCTGTTTTCCTATTTTAAAGTAACAATCCACGTGTGCCACAAACCTACATGTAACTTAGTTGGCTAAGACTCTCAACCTTTCACCATAATCTCTTTCCATATTCACTGATCAAAAATCTATTCAGTTCCCAACCTGCACACATACACATGAGCATTACTCATTTGTAGCATTGCTAAATATTCACTGACTTCTGGGGCTCACAGCGTCCTGAGCACCACTTCTGAAGTCTGTGTGCACAAGACACAGACTTCAGAAGTGAATCGCTGCTGGGCCAACTATGACTTCACTGTGATGATTATTACCAGAATGTTTTGGTAGTAAATAATTCAAGCCCCACAGCAACACCCTGATTACAACCCCATTATTGATCGGGTCATCTCAGTCACTTTTAATTATAGTCTGTTTACATTGTCTTTCTAACACTACAGTTAAATTTTGGAGTTTTGCCTCTATGCACTGCTCAGTGGATTTTAAATTAAAGAGTCAGACTTTTAATTTTGAATTAGAAACATTTTTATACATAGGCCCCATTTTTAGAGGCTCACAAAGACTGTTTTTATTACTTGGGCGATAATCCTTTGAAGTTAGTGACTGCCTAAAGCCCCGAATCCATGGACATCACCAAATGTCACATTACTTGAGATGCTGTGCTTGGTCTTTACTGAAGCCACTCTCAGTTGCTGCTTATTTGTGGGTATTTCTGCATTTAGTTCTGTCTTCAGTAACTGAAAATCATGCTCTACTGGGTTGATATCGGGTGACTGACTTGGCCCTATCGAATTTCTTGCCTTGAGAAACTCTTGGGTAGCTTTGCAGTATGCTTTGTGTTTTTATCTATTTGCACTGTGACGGGCTATCTCATCAGCCACATCATCAGTAAATACCAGTGGATCCGTTCCCCTTGGTAGCCATATATGCCTTTGGATCATGAGCTGTGTCTCTTTTACTCCATGCTTTCATAGTACTAGTTCAGCTTTATTTAATCTGTTCCATGTTTGTCAGAACTCTGCAGGCAGTTTTAGATGTTTTCCAGCAAAGCTAATCTGGCATTCTTGTTCTTGAGAATAACCAGGGCTTCACACCTTGTTGTAAATGCTGTGTTCGTGAAGGCATCTCTTGATTGTAGACCTTGAAAAAGGCGCACCTACTTCCTTGAGAGTGTTCTTGACTTGGCTAGATGTTGTAAAGTGTTTTCATTAACCAAGTATAGTGGCTTCGATTGACTGTAACAGGTTGTAATTCCGAAACAGTTAATGCTTTGAAGTCAGCATTTCAATCGCATATTGATTGTTCAATTTAGAATCCATTGTAGTGGTAAAGGGAGGTAAAACTTTAATTATTATGTGTAGTCAAGTAGCTTTGGTAGGTTTGCATGTTTAAACCTTCCTTTCAAGTTTAAAAAACATCTAAGAATAATTTTATAAAAGAAGCAAAAGCTGTAGAATCTACCAAATGGATTCAAGGTTTAACTCACAAATGCCCAAATGTTTAATTACAGGAGCGACTCTATTGAAGATATGGAAAACATATTTCGATGATAGTCAGTGTCATTTAGTATTATTTCATGTCAATGCCTCTGTTCAAGAAACAGTTGTGTGCCAGCTGTATGTGATGCGTTTATGCGCATTCATGCTCATACACGTCAGTTTCCACCCACCTTTACTTCCTTTTTCTGACTCACTATACTCTCCGGTTTCATTCCACTTAATTTAACTGACTAATTCCCACTTTTTATTCGTCTCACTTTTCTGACTCATGCCACTCCCTTGCTTTTCTCGCCGTGAGCTCTGGATCTCCTGTCCTCTTTTATTCTTTTTTTTTTCGAACTTGTCTTTTATGCCTCAACATCAATTTCACCCCTGTAGCACTGAAAGTCTCGCTGTCGACTCAGGCCACAACAAGACAATAAAAGCCTCGCCTTTAAGTTGGAAACACAACAGCATGAAATCATGTGCCAGATATATGTAGTGTTAGTGTAGCCACCTATTACAATGAGTTAGGGTCTCTTAAACCTTTTTGTTTGTTAAAAACATTATTTAGATGCACAATTAATTACATTTACTCACAATTTAGCCAATTTAGTGATGTATGTGCCAGTACCTATACTTGGCTGTGTGCTGTCACACAGCATGAAAACTATTCATTTTGGTGTTGTCATAGTAACTGGGTTACAGGTGCAGACAGATTTCTGTGAATGCTCACTGTGAATGCTGTGGGAAGTTTAAATGACAGACGAATGAAAAGGAATCAGAAAATTCTGGAACGAGATGATGCAGCCTCGCTCTCTCGCTTACACACACACACACACACACACACACACACACACACACACACACACACACACACACACACACACACACACACACACACACACACACTGTTGCTTGCTCTTCATCTCTCCTTCCCTTCCCCCTGTCTGTCTCACACATACACACATAATTCACACATTATGTCATGTCAGTGAGCTTCTTTGCTAAATTGATATTCATTCTTTCAACTGCAAAATGGCACCCAGTGCTGACACTCAGTGTTACAGTTACAGTTGTTATAGATGGATTTTCACAGATCACATTAATGCTCAGACCAATAGGTTTACAGTTCCAGTGGCATGTTCATAGGATACTGCTGAACTTGACTGCACATTCTCTGCTGTTATGACTTATCTTTATTTGTCTCTTTGTTTGTTTGTTGTGCTACAGAGGCCAGCTCAAGCTCTTTAGCAGCAATCCTTAGTGCGATTGTTGTGTCTGCAGTGGGAGCAATCGCTGGATACTTCACCTATCAACAGAAGAAGCTGTGCTTCAAAAATAGACAGGGTAATTATCTGATCCTTTTGTTGCTGCTGGAAAACTAATTAATAATAATAAATCAAAGGGAAAACTCAATTTATACAGTAGCTACCTTAACTGCTGTACGCAAGGTTTGGTATTTGACCAGACAAGAAATTCTTCTTGACCCTCATCAACAATGAATGAAGTGTATGCCAAAATTGTGTTTGTTGTTCAGTTTGGTGCCCACATTAGCAACAGAAGAACTGCTTATGTCCAAGCTCTTTGAAATGAATGCCAACCCCCATCAGAGCTTCAGATCTGTTAAGCTTTAATGACGCTACAAAAGAAAATTATTCATCTTTTATCTGAATCTCCGCTTTAAATCAAGTTTCATCCTAACTGTGTCCAGTGGGCAAGGTGTGTGTTTGTTACTTGTAGTCCTAAAAGCACGGGTTTTCAAGTTTACCAGTTCTTTTAAATTCAGCTTTTGGCTCCCTTTCATGAACTGTTGTCAGTGACATACGACTCACACCATCCTCGCATCCTGCATCCTATTACTGCCAGTTCAGCAAAGTTTTCATTTGCAGTCAACATGAGTAATAGGGCATCCACTTATAGCAGTGCAGGCCAATAGTCAGATTCAAAGTAACTCTTATAATTTGAGCATTTAGAGTAATAGACAATATGTGTTTTTAATTTGATTAAACATATTTAGACGTGCAGTTTTCCTCTGTAAAGAGCAGAGGTAGTAATTGCAGCTAGTTTCTGCTTCATTAACAATAATTTAAAAGACTTCACGAATAGGTATAAGTTTTCCTCTGTGACACAAAAAATAAGAAACTAATTTTCATGGTTTGTATAATAAGCAATTACCCCAAGAAATCAAGATCCTTAGAAATTCACACTTCTGTACAGCTGGTGAAGCAGTTTCACACTGATGGAAGATGAACGCTTTCCCTCATATTTGAGAGAAGGGACGCAATAACTTGATGCTAATTAGTAGAAACAATATTAAGCTAAATCATAGACTGTATACAAAGGATGGGCATATCCACCATGATGTCACAGATTCACAGATTGCGAATCTTAATTTTGAAACCTCAACTTTAATAGTATAGCTGTATAGGAGTTCTGCATTTTGATCTTGATTAACTTGGGTCCAGTTCAGTTGTTTGAGTCAGCGAAAGTGAAGCCTAGCAGACAGGCGGTAATACAGTAGTGCTCACAAAGCTGTCCTTTTTCATGCAAACTATAAGCCTTGTGGGGATCTATGAGCATATATTCACTTTTAATTGTAGCCTTAAGGAATTGCAATTTTTTTGGGCAATTGCGCGTTGGCTTCATTTTTTCTGCTCTGGAGGTTGTTGCTTAAATACTTGCGAAATTCAACTTGGCAGTACAACCTTGCAATTGAGCAATGAGTTGCCACGTTTGTTTTATTCGCTTTTCTCTGACTGCCAATCTTTGTGACTAGAAGCAGACCCTGAGGCTCCACACAAAGCTGATGCAGCAGAGGCTCGGTCAGATCCCCAGGGTATGACAAACACACACACACACACACAACGAAAACGCAAAGAACACATTTTTGATATAAATATTCACATGTAATACTTTAAACGTGTTAACCATTAATCTATTTTTTTCCTCCTTTCTTTATTTACAGTTCTTAGCAACCTTCTGAACTCCTCCTAGACCTGAAACGATCACCTTACCGCCCGGGCCAACTACAGTCTAGCAAAGTGGCAATCTCACTGTTCGGCTCTATCCTCTGTAGAGCTAAATTACTGTGAGGCCCCAGAGTAGGGCTGCGTGTTTCAGTCTGAATTTCTATGTCTGTATGTTGCTCTACACGAGCTTGCGTGGATGTGTCTCAGTGTGCGTGTGAATAATATCCGTTCATTCTTGTGTGTGCATAAATGTGGAAAGAAGGAGCTAGATAAAGATCATGTGATCTTTAGGGCTTTCATTATTGTTAAAAAAAAATGTATTAAAATAATTGGTCAAACACTCTACTTTAAACCAAATTATTATAATTTTTTTCAGAGTGGCCATTAAAGAGATTTAATCTCAATTTACGTATAACCATAAAATGGATTAATTATATACCTACCTTTTAATTTTATTTATATGGCTACTATTAATTCAATGTAAATACAAAACAGTAACTGAAATTGATGTTGTAGGTGTTTAACTTGTAATTGTTTCTTTGGAATTTTATACAATTTTGCCATTGTTGAACTGCCCGTATGATTTTAAATCATTTAGATAAGACATTTCTTTTTCAATTATCTATAGTACAGATGCAGGTTAACTGGATAACAGGGGGACACAGTAGCAAGCATTTTGTGGAGTCTGGTTAGGAGCTGTGGTAAAGGATTTAAAGACTAGTATTCTTGGGATGCGTGGTCAAATGTGTTTAGATGACCACCGATGTCACTGAATGTGTGTGCTTGTTTTCTGATAGGTGAAGGGGCTTGATTTAAAATCCTGTTAAGTGACCGTTTCTCCTCGGTCGGTTGAATACATTAAAAGATGACACAAATCAAATACAGCCTAACATTCAAGTCATATTAATTTAGGAAATACCAAAAACAAGCCAACAAAAATATATTGTGTAAACTTACTAAAGTACGATGAAGTAAAGTCTAATCCAGTGTTGTTTCTGTAAATGGATGAATGGTCACCTGACATGGACAAATTCAATGGAGGTCATGTAGTAATGTATTAGACTTTGTTCTGATGTAGTATGTGTGTAGTTGTGAAGCAGTCTTTTTTTTTTCTCTATAGTGCCTTTCACTGACACAGCCTGGCTTGAGCAATCTACAGACACACAGAGAAGATAAACAGGGTGACAAATTAAAGGAAAAGCCTAAATGGATGGTTTATGCTGCAGGGAGATTTTTTTGTTGCTGTTTCAAATTTCAAATTTCTGAGCTATTCTAAATTTAAAACACTTCACTTTGATGGCTGAAGTCTCTTACAAGATGAAAATACACCCATCCAAATTGCCTGTTTAATTGCTTGGTAAGAATGAAAATAATGGGATCCATAAACTATGGACTTATCAGTCTGAGATCTCCCCCCAGGTCTCCAACAACATTATCAAAATACATAATGAGGGAATATTTTTTCAGAAGAATATTGTTTTATTCCTCCAATAGTTCCAGAGACACACCAAACTGATGTCAGTTTGGTGTGATGAACTGGCTTAACACTTTAAACACCCTTAATGCTGGGTCAACCTTTAACTTTTTACCCATCTGTTACTGAGAAGACAAGCAAACCAGTAGGAGGCTATAACAATGAAAGAGTGTTCTGTATTCATTCTTAATCTGTCATTTACGCAATTACATTTTTTAAAATTAAACTGCTCATGCATGTAAAATAATAACAACACAAACATAACAGCTGCTGTATGTGTGTCCACAGTCGGGCCGTTTGCAGTCTTAGTTATTTTAGCTAATCTTGCAATCTAAATTCTTTCAACCACCTCCGCTGGTGGCAGATGTAAAACTCTTCTCATTGTGTGTCTCTTTATTTGAGCAAGCCAGCTGCTGTAACAGTGTATTTTTATTGTTCATGTATCCACATTACAAACGCCATTCACTTGTGATTTTTTTTATAGGAATCCTTTACATTTAGCAGCCGTGCCTCGGAGCCGACAGATTGTCTTTAGTCAACTTGTTTGCTGTGCTATTTTGTTAATATTATTGTAAAATGCAAAGAATGCAGCGCTACTGCTTTTTTCCAAATGTAGCACACACACAAAAAAAATCGTAACTTCTGAATGTCTTTTTTGTTGCCTTGAAGTTTTGTACTTGCCCTGCTCCCTTTAAACTTTGATATATGGCTATAGAGGCTGCATAGTGCTGCAGGTCATGTAATGTGTGTTACTTGTAAAGCACCATATAGCTGCAATACAGGACAGAGACTGTTGCTAACAGCCTAGCCTCAAACTGAGAAATGTTAATAATCTGTGATCAATTCCACTCTACAAACTGTGGGTCAGACGCAGTGTCAGCGATCTGCCTTCTTAACCTGTAATCTGTGACAGACAAAAGCTGTTTTCTCTTGTAACACTGAACTACGTGGATAGTGTATCAGGAGTGACAATGCACAAAAAATACCCACTCATTAATAATAATAATACAAATAGGACTAGCCACCGATGCCTTCAAAATACAAATTTTTTCTTTAAATGCAGTACTGCCCTGCAGTGAACAAAAGCACTGAAATGTCCTGCGATGCTCTTTTAGATAACTTCCTGTAATGGAGACTCGTACAATAATCCAGAAAAATTCGATATGTTTGCACTGAGGACATCATGGTCAACAATACATTTTACCGGAACACTCTCGGTCAATAATTCAGTCTTATTTATGTTATATCAATTCACAACTACAGTCACCTCATGGTGCTTGATCCCAGCAATACAACGTATCAGAACAAAGCATTCAAACCAGAATGTAAACCTTGAGTGTTGTAAACTCATTGGGTCCTGAAGTGCACTTGCCACATAACACTAGGGTATCAATCATGGCACTGACCAGTCCTGCCTTATTCCTTATATGCTCTTGAATATTCCTGATAGGAAAACAAACAATAATGTCATCATTAAAAAACGACACAGCGACACAAGCAGAGATTTTTTTTGTAATCTCAATGGGAGAAGCACGTTCCTATCCTGTATACATCTTGATTTACTACACATATATAGACAATTCATTTGTTCTTCTTCTGACTTCCTGTTTATTTAAATATTCTGTGTGGTTTTTGTGTAGGAACTGTCCTTTTTATTTTTGTCATCTGGCACTTGTGTTCTTCTGGAGTTGTGTAAATAATGTTTGAGGAATCAATTAAACAGTTTTTGTGGGATTTCTTTTTCTTTCATTTTTAGCCACTGTTGATAGACCAGTTCATCACTTTGGTATACATCAAAAACTCTTCAGTGATGTAATGGATTATTGTAGAACGGACATTCAAGGTCACCAGAAGATTAATTGAATTAGCACCATCTAAAGTTATTGTAGTTTGACAATTACTTTGGTTTATGCCAAAATACATTAGTATTTAGATTTCCCATTAGTCAAAGCAGTGTTTGTTTTTATTGCTAATTCTAAAATGTATGTTTTGTTTGTTAATGTGCTCAAATCTAATGGCAAACATGTAGACTGGCCACTTCATCTGGTACACCTGTTAACACAAATTTCTAATCAGCCAATCACATGCTGGAAACTTAATTTATTTAGGAATATAGACATGGTCAACATGACATGCTAAAATTCAGAGTGTCAGAATGTAAAAGAAAGGTGATTTAAGCTACCCTTTTGGTGCCAGACAGTCTTGTCTGAGCATTTCAGAAACTCAGAAACACCACAACCATCTCTAGGGTTTACAGAGAATGGTCCAAAAAAAGAGAAAAGTTCCAATCAGCAGCAGTTCTCTGACTGAAGATGCATTACTGATGTCAGAGATCATAGGAGAATTGCCAGATTGCTTTGAGGTGATAGGAAGGCAACAGTAACTCAGATAACCACTTGTTACAACCAAGCCACACAGAAGAGCATCTCCAAAAGTGCAATTTATCTGCAATTTAACAGCAGAAAAAAACACTAGGCATTGCTGCTGTCAGCTAACAACAGTAAAGTGAAGCTAGGATTCATGTAAGCTCACCAAAACTGGACAATGAAAACTGAAACTGAAAACATGGATCTATCATGTCTTCTAACAACTGTTCAGGCCAAATGGTGGTGTTATAACAAATATAATATTTCCTTGGCACAGTTTCAGCCCTTAATACCTACTGAGAATCACTGAAATCCCACAGCCTGCCGCAGTATTGTTGCTGACCATGTCCATCCCTTTATAACTAGTGTATACATCTTCTGATGGCTGCTTCCTGCAAGGTAACAAATCATTTCACAAAGTTCAGATCATCAGAAACTAGTTTCTTGAACATGACAATAAGTTCAATGTACTCAAATGGCCTCCACAGTCACCAGATCGCAATCCAATACAGCACCTTTGGCATGTGGTGGAACGGCAGATTGTTGTCATGGATGTGCACCCAACAAATCTGCAGCAACGGCATGATTTTATCATATCAGTACGGACAAAAATCTCTGAGGAATGTTTCCAGCATTTTGTTGAATTGATACCACAAAGAATTAAGGCAGCTATGAAGGCAAAAGGGGGTCCAACTAGTAGTAAGGTGTACCTAATGAAGTGGGCAGGGAGTGCAATTCTGTATGGTAAACACCAATGCCCTATGAGTCTTATGAGCATGTGGTTGTGACCAATGAGTAAGCTTCAATTACTGTTATTTTACCATACATACGATATAAATACAGTAAAGGTTATTCTATTTTGTGTTTGTGGCTTTTTGTGTATGTGATCTGTCGAAAAGTTAATAAAGTTCAGTGAGAAAAAAAATCTAAGATATGTCAGGTATTTATAGAAGGACAGCCACACAATAATAATTCTCCCGTTGCAACTGATTTATTGTGACAGGTCTATAAAGACACACCTGATCAGTTTCTCAGAGATAGAATGTGGGAAGTTCCATAATGTTTTTGTTGGTAAGCCAAACACACCTATCTTCATGAACACATTTGGTACCCCCCCCCCCCAGGGCATTACGCCCACACCAACCGTAAGCCGTCCAATTAAACAAAGCAGTGAAGGTGACTATGGAGACGAGGTAGTGACTAATAGAGTTTGCGCCCAACAAGTTAATCAGGTAGAATGATTTCTCATGAAAGGTCTTGTTTTGGTATCGAGATAAAATGAGTCATGAAGAATACAAGAGAATAATTTAGTGTAAAAATATCCCTCACAAATAGATGTTCTGAGGTATAGCAAATGCCCTATAAGTCCATGAGTTTATTATATACTATAAAAGAGCTTAGTTATGTTTTTGACATCTATTTCCCATTATAGTTTGCAACATGTTGCATTTCCATACCACTTAAACCACTTAATTCTTTAAACTGGACTGAATAACTATTCATTGATCATAACTTTGAAAAAATAATAGTAGATAAAGATATGTAAAAAGTACGGAGCCCTACGGAGCCCCGCAGGGGACAAGGCAGAAAAAAAAATTAAGACGGACTTTTGCGAAATCTCGCAAAGTTTTGCGAGATCCCGAGTTTGTTTTGCGAGATCTCGCAAAAGTTCATCGTAATTTTTTTTTCTCCCGTGTCCCTTGCGGGGCTCCGTAAAAAAGTGCACCTTTAAAGTATGAGACAAAAACAAGGGGTGTCGACCAGTAACTTGCAGGCCACAGCAGTTTTTTTGTGCCTTTATGTCCTACATTACGGTACAAATAAAGGTTCTGCGCTCATACTTGAAACAGTACTGTACAGTCAGCGAGGCGGGGCCAACGAATTTAGCTAAGAAGGAACTCCTGTGTTTATGGATTCATGAATGTGAAACCCCATTATGAGGTGAGTTCGGATGGAAAACAAATTCTGCTTATCGAGACAACTGCAAATGCAATTGTTTTCACACGAGCTACGGTAAGAGCCCGTTGAAAGAGCTCAAATTAAAACAAAAGATAAAAGGCACCTATCTGATTTCACCTTTGCTCTCCTGACAGCCCGAGCTTCAGAGCAGCAGCACCTATGTGTCACTTTTTTTTTTTTTTTTACACATTTGCCACTGTTGCAAAACACGTATCACAGCAGTAGACGCGTCATATTCTGGATTCGTTTTATAACCAAAACTAAGAATCGTTATCACGTTGATACATTAAGAAAAAAAGGTTTGGTATATAAAATGTAAGACATGTGATCCAAAAAACAAAAAAGAGTTGCACGTCACAAGTGAAATCCAAAGTGAAATCGTAAGTTTTATTTGCTCGAAGTCCAAAACCTAATACGGAGTCCAGAAATCTGATGAATTTATATAGGTTTTATTTAAATATCGAATAATCGACGTCTTAATCACCAATGATGATAAAAAAAAATACTAACCTTGGGTTCGGAAAATATGTCAGTGTTTCTTTGACCCCTGATTGTCAAGATATGGGAGTAAGGGGGAGTCTAAAATCACATATAAGAGAACTTCTGATGTATAACCAGTGTTTTGCTCTTAGGTCTGTCCTGTTGGTCCCTTTTCTCTTCCTGCTCCTGACAACAGGACGTGATGTCACAGGGAAGGGATTTGACCAGAAGCCCAACTTTGTTCTAATGGTTGTTGATGACTTAGGAATTGGTGATATAGGGTGCTACGGTAATGACACCATTAGGTAAGTCTGAAATGTGTGTAGCTGTGTGTTTCGCTCCACTATTCTTTGTTAAGTTTATTTTTTCACCTTTCTAGAATTTCATTACTGGCTAAATAAATTTTAAAGGACATATGCATTTTTAAAAAACCTTCTGTAGTAATTATACACTTTGAAACACTAGCTGATAGTGAGGAACTACAATTGAGGAATTACTTCAGATCCTTTAGTAAACGTTGCAAAGCCACACCATGAGAATGGCCCATAACCCAAGCAAGTAAAGAAGTCAGACATTTAATAAAATTACAAGTGTCTGAGCACTATTGGGCATTTTACAGTTGTTCTTGATCTCTTTGGTGCACTTCAGTCATTTCCCCACCCATGCTAGCCTTTCTAATTGTGTTCGTACACACTGCTATTGTCTGCACGTGCACTTCACTTCTATTTTGTTATTGTGTTCATGCATTTCTCCTCTGGCTCTGACAGGTCATCAAAACAGTTTGTCCTTCTTTCACTCAGGACTACAGATCTCACACTGACCTTAATGCCGTCCAGCATTGCATTAATGTTTTCAATCCAATGTTTTTCAAAAATGTGTGAAAGCACACAGCCAGTCACACACTGTCAGTGGTAATAGTGAAATTGGCCTTCAGTTGAAAGCAAATATAAACATTTTCTATTCTCAGTCTTGTATCACAGGTGAATGTCATGGCACTGCTAATTACACACAAGCATGAACTGTTCTTTGTGTATAGTAATAGTGAAACTGAAACAACCAACAAACTTGCAGATGTTCTCTTAAATGTTTCCATATGGCTGAATTAGTCTTGTTTTCAGTTAGTGTGTTTGCTTTTCACCAAGTAAGGCGTCTGTTGTACAATCTAATGTTTACATATCTGGAGGAAAAAACTGCAGGTTGTAGGCTGTCATAAATATTTGGGAATTGTATTAAACTCTAAACTCTCTTTTAAGTCCGTAATAAAAACGGCATGTAATGTAGTTAAAGTTAATTTTAATCTTCATACCAAATAATATGTCTGTTCATTCAATTTTAAAGCCATTCCAGACTTTATGTAATGTAGCATTAAAAAAAAAATATTAATAGGCCATATTGTTATCACCACTGTTTAATTTTACAGAAATACAGCTTTCTTAGTTTTGAAAATGTTGTTAAATACACGAATATTTGTGTGTCTCTAGTTTCTTAAAACTGGGGTACATGGAAACCAAAATAATATAATATTATTATAATATTACGTATGACAGATCCTGGTGGTGTAACTTGCAAAAGCATTCGCTGACGTTAGCACAACCTGTTAACTAAGTGACTTCTCACATGTGATCGTTTGAAAGTTCAGTCCCCGCGCCATCATATAAACCCTCTCTTTCAAGTCTTTCCTTGTTAAAGTGCTAAAGGAGTTAATGAGATACTCCTTCACACTACATCCTAAATCCTCATCATCACACATCTTCACAATGGTGATTAGCAGGAAAAAAATCCTGTAGAGGTGATACACACAGTGTGATCTGCTCATTTACTTGCTACTACAATGTGCTAAATGTGTATAATAATATAATACGTGCCATATTGTAACTGATTTCAAAACAGTGCAATCTGCAGCAGGGACAGGCTAAACTAGCACACTTGTCTGTGGCTGATCTCCCATTCCTTTTCAGTCTGAAGAGCAGAATTACCAATAATCTGAATGTGCATCCAGCCAAAAAAAAATGTGTCTCTGTTTAAACTTGATAAGACCCTTCATCATATCTGTTCAATCTCTTTAGAACTCCAAATATCGACAGACTTGCTTCTGAGGGGGTGAAGCTTACTCAGCACATTGCAGCTGCTCCACTCTGCACCCCAAGTCGTACTGCTTTTATGACGGGCCGTTATGCAATCCGCTCAGGTAACAGACATATTTACGCTCAGTCAGGAAGTGGCAACCTGGACAAACTCCATGTTCCATATTTGATTAACCTTTTTTGTTTTTTGTGCATGTGTGCATCTATTGACTAGGAATGGTTAGCACAGGGCGTGTCCAGGTGCTGCTGTTCCTCGGAGGTTCAGGAGGGCTTGCACCCAGTGAGACCACCTTTGCTAAGAGACTGCAGCAGCAAGGATACACTACTGGTCTAGTGGGTGAGATGACATAATGTGCTATGGCCCTTTGGAAAATGGCACTTAAAGGTCTGCACACCGGGGATGTTTTATTGAGCACAAGAAGGCAATTTGTGATGACATCAGCATTTCCTCACTTTACCAGTGAAAGTGAGAAAAGGTTGATGGCACTGGCAGCACTTGAAATTCATATGGTTTGCATTTGGTATGCACCGTAACTCATCTGAAGAAACATACCCAGGATTTATGGTTCTGGTATCTCATCTTTCTATATCTCATTTTCATTGTATATCTACAGGTAAATGGCACTTGGGTGTGAATTGCAAACACAGAGAGGATTACTGTCATCACCCGAACCAGCATGGCTTCAGTTACTTCTATGGTCTACCATTCACCCTGTTCAATGACTGTGTGCCTGGAGAGGGCAGCGACGTGCTGGTAGATCTCCAGCACGCGCTCCAAAATTTGACCATGTTGCTCGGAGTTGGACTTCTCACAATCGTAAGTGTGATTTTTCTGTCAGTTTATCTTTGTTTTCATCTGCACACATTCTTTTTTCATTTATTAATCCTTTATTTATCCAGGTAAAAATCTCACTGAGATTAAAAATGTCATTTCCAAGAGAGACCTGGCATGATCATACAATTATAATCGTAACAAGAACAACAAGATCATAATGAGGTACATTTTATTTTAAAGAAGTCTCACAGAGGCATATTTACTGAAAAGAATGGAATTATAAGAAATCCTGAGGGATACAACATCCTTGTTAGACGATGAGTAAGAAACTGGAAAACAAAGAGTCGTTGTGCTAGTTGCCCCAAAGCAAAATTAACTGATGTGTGTAATCACTTAGACATGTGCTTAAGAGGTTGGAGAGAAAAAAAAAACACAAACTGGAAACACAAACTGCAAATGCGAAATTCAGTTACGCCGCCCAGAAACTCATTCTAGAAAAAAAGAAAAACGTTAACACGTGAACGTTTATTGATGGTACCTCACCTGCAGCATTGGTATTCCCAGGAGAAACCAGGGGGTACCAGTTAGCTGTGTCATTAAAAATGACAATTAAAAGCAAATACAAAAACCAGGAACCACTTCATCCTCGTCAAATGTTAACAAATACAACTATTTTCTATTTTCTGTTCTAGTGTGAACAAAGGACACAATGTACTACTTGTTTCACTAAGGGAAAATAATAAACTTTCATGGTAGTTTCTGATGCCATCTAGTGGTTGTATCATGAAGTTGCACAAAAGTAAATTAATAGAGAAGGGTCCCAGGAGTAATATCTGTACAATAAAATGTCTGTTATGGAGAAAATATGGTTAAATGTTAGAGAGGACTGAGTCAGTTATATATAATCTCTGGAGTTGTAGTTTGTAATCAGGTGTTGCTGGCAAACATTACATAACGAGTATCTAATTACCTGAGTACCTAATCTGTTCTCCTGCGTATAGAACCTAAGGTGAGAAAACCACTATAAAACCAAAAGGCTTTCTAAAAATACTAGAAGTAAACCGGGAATAACTGTGAACATTGTCATTAGGGAAGAACAAACAAACAGACAAATCTTTCTGAATCCAGCCTTTGTGTGTCTATGTGCTACATGTTTTCAGGTGTGTGCCCGTGTGTGTGGCCTTTTTGAAGTCGGCCTGTGGCTCCTGGTACTACTTTTCTTTCTCTGCATCCTAGCAACCGCTGTGTGGTATGTGCCCTTTAAGTTCTTGCCAACATGGAACTGCATCATTATGAGGAACCAAGAAGTAATCGAACAGCCGATGACCGTGGAGACACTGCCCCAGAGATTGCTGGGAGAAGCACAAAACTTTATAAAGAGGTAAAAGTGGTGGAGCAAAACAAATAATCACATGGCTTTTGTGCAGAGACTTTTACTGGTAGTCTTTTGTTTGCAGTCTTATCAAGGAAGTTAACCTTGATATGAATGTATTTATGTTAGAGTTACAGCTGATTGATCTCCAACAATACTGATAATTTTCTGTTTCCCTTGTGAGGAAATTAACCTTAACATTTGAACTCAGACTGACATCAGTGCACGTTCAAATGATTCTTACTAATTAGGACGTCCCTACCCTCACCTATGGCCACGAGCTGTGGGTAGTGACCGAAAGAACGAGATCGCGGATACAAGCGGCAGAAATGAGCTTCCTCCGAAGGGTGGCTGGCCTCTCCCTTAGAGATAGGGTGAGAAGTTCGGCCATCCGGGAGGGGCTCAGAGTAGAGCCGCTGCTGCTCCACATCGAAAGGAGCCAGCTGAGGTGGTTCGGGCATCTGACAAGGATGGCCCCTGGGCGCCTCCTGGGTGAGGTGTTCCAGGCATGTCCCACCGGGAGGAGGCCCCGGGGCAGACCCAGGACACGCTGGAGAGATTATATCTCTCGGCTGGCCTGGGAACGCCTTGGTGTTCCCCCGGATAAGCTGGAGGAGGTGGCTGGGGAGAGGGAGGTCTGGGCCTCTTTGCTTAGGCTGCTGCCCCCGTGACCCGGCCTCGGATAAAGCGGATGAAGATGGATGGATGGATGGATGGATAGGACATTCATTATTTCAGATAGTTATTACAGGGATCATTACCAAAATAAATCGTATCAAAATAAATCATAAAACAGGATCTATAAAAAAATATTTGAGTTTTTTTTCTCATTTTTTTTTTTTTATTGGATTTTTATTGGATTATGTGATTTTTTTTTTTTTTTTTTTTTTTTTTTTTTTTTTGTTCATATCGCCATATGTTCATTATTAGTGATAATGTTAATTATTTTATTTTCTGCCTAATTTTATTTAATTTATTTAATTATAGTTTTATTTTATTTGTTTCTATTGTTAAGTTTAATGACCAAAAGTCTCTGCCTCTTAACAGTTTTTCATTTCCATACCCCATTTGTGGCAGCTACGTAAATTTCAACGTAAGATTGGTCACGGTAATCGGCAGTGTCTACAATGATAACTTTCATATCATCAGTTAACACGACTGGAACATTTTTTATGAAAGCAATGGCTTGAATGAACTCAAAACAAAAAAAATTTACAAAATCTGCAGCTTCTCTCAGCGACTGGGGGACATTTAATGGTGTTTTAACACCTACAGTCCATTTAAATCACATCTGCACAAATCATCTGTTTGTGCAGATGTGAAGATAGTAATTGCACCCACGTGACAAAAAGAACCCCACAGAGATCCTTCGGAGGTGGTGGTCTATGTCTGGTTCCAGACAAACTCCAAACCGGTTTGTTTATGGCGTGAACGGAATCTGACCCAACAGCTTGGTGTATGCTTCAAGCATGGCCTAAATTCCTTCCTGTAGCCAGGTATGCTTTGAATTCTGAGGCATGTCAGGTATCATAGATGTGCAAAGTACACAAACGGTTGTACGGACTAGCAACTAGTCATTTTTATTTTTTTTATTTTCTGTATGAAAACAAACTAAAACACTGGAAAAAGATGCAAGTTTATAAACTCATAAACTGATTCGCACCAGAATAAATGAACTCTGGGTGTGAAAACGCCCTAAGATTCTTGTGTGTGTGGACCTGTGTTGTTTTGATTCACTTGAACTGTTTTCAACTCATTGAAGCCGTTAAAAAAAAAAAAAAAAAAAAAACTCTATATAGAGCATCAAATGTCACACAGACAATGCTAGTGGCTTAGTTTGCATCAGACTTCAGCTTCACAGGGCAATTTATGTGAGTGGGATTAGATTATTGTTGGTTATGGTTGACAATGACAGGAAATTGCTTGTCCCCATTGCCATGACAAGAAAACAGGCAATAATTAAAAAGATAAAAAAGGCCTTTGAGAGAGTGTTCAACTCCTTTTTGCTGCTCTTTAGGAATGTGGATCGTCCATTCCTCCTAGTCTTCTCATTGGCCCATATCCACACGCCAATGTTTAAAACACCACAGTTTGCTGGCAAAAGTCGGCATGGTGCCTACGGTGACAACCTAGAAGAAGTGGACTGGATGATTGGTGAGTGAGGGTGGTGAAATAAGTGTGCCACCATGTGCATGCAATGTTAAATATTATCCAGTGGCTTGTAGCTTTGTGGCAGTCAGCAATCCATGTTTTTATAATCACTACAAAATATGGCCAAATGTATGAAAGCAAGATCTCAATGAATCAGTTGCTCTGCACCAATTAGGAATCTGTGCAGTTCTTAATTTTCCTTTGAAATCAACCTCATCCTATTATCTTACTATGCCGCTTGTCTTTTTAGGTAAAATTACAGAGACGGTGGATTCCCTTGGCATTGCCAACAATACTCTCATGTACTTTACATCCGATCATGGTGGGCATCTGGAAGATTCTGATTCACGAACTGGGCAGAAAGGAGGCTGGAACGGCATCTATAAAGGTAAACAATGTGTCAAGCTGTTTTTTTGCTGATATTAAATTGCAAACTTTAAAGATTTTATAGCAGGCATTCAGACATTTTTGTAGAATTTTAAATCTCATGCGTACTATTGACAAACAAAACCAAAAAAAAAATCACATTTCTGTGTTTTATTATGTCTCCTGTTGTTTCACATGTAGGTGGGAAAGCTATGGGGGGCTGGGAAGGGGGGATCAGGGTACCTGGCATTTTCCGCTGGCCAGGCAGGCTGAGAGCAGGAAAAGTGGTGGATGAACCCACTAGCCTCATGGATCTGTATCCCACCCTTAAATATTTAGCCAAGGACAAACAACCAGACAGGTATATCAATTCACTCCCACAAGTGCTTTTTAAATTGTGTGTAATTGTATTAACTGAGTGTTGTTTCTTTCCCGTTTTCTTGAAAAGGTTAAAACAGTTTCCGATTGTATTTTACCCCATCGTTCTGACCTCCTTTCTTTCTTGTGATTCTATTCCAGACAATCCGATGGCTATAACCTCATGCCGCTGTTGGAGGGGGAAGTTGCACGATCAGAGCACGAGTTCATGTTCCACTACTGTGGCATCTACCTGAATGCAGTGCGCTGGCACCCACCTGGCAGTAAGTTTACACATATATAAACCTAGAAGATCAACATTTTTGATTCTTTATTCCTTATTTCTTGTTACAGTTAGGGATATTAATGCCAAAAATTCCCAAAGTTTTTAAATAATGTGATCTGTAAATATAAACAAAATAAATTTTAGTGCTCAGTAACAAAAACTTGAAATAGAAAACAGCACTCAGAGACCTCAATTGCTCCCCGAAGGGCAAAGGCTATAATAAAACATTGATGCTTTATCGCAACATGCTGACATCAGCCTGTTTTTTATTACCACGTGATGGGATTAGCCTACAGTAGTAGCAATAGCTGACGGTGTGTCTGGTGTTTTGGCTAAAGGATAAAATAAGTACATCCATATTATATGTGCTCTTATTATGTCTTATATTGTAAGCTGAATAAATACAGTGAGGGACATAAAAAACTTCTTTCTTATTTCTAAGTGCAGCAAAAACTTTGTCCCACTTCAGAACATCAACTTTGCACAGTTCATCAGTTCATATACAAACCTTCCCTAATATTTGTGTTAGACTCATTAAAATAGATGCTTCAGTGATTGTTTTGGCCTTTAGCTGGTTCACTGTTCACTGTAGACTGATTAATATCTAAACTCTAGAGCTGCAACCTTTCCAGCTTCATAAAAATCAATGATTGATGACAGTGAGTCTTTCCAAATCAATTTTTGGGATACATGCGTCACAGCAGAAGATGGTTTTTGTTTTTTGTGTTTTTTATTTATTTTCTTAGTAAATTCCAACCCTGAAATGTTTATTTTTAAAGGTCAAAGTAAGGCTGTTGCAAATAATTACGTGTCATTGGTTGGACTCTTGACTCTTTTTGCTAATTCCTGACTCTAGTTAGTCATTTTTTAATTTGAATAATCTTTTCTATAAGAACAATGTAATGGTTTGTGTGCTACTAGTTCAAATTGATGGTTTTGTCATGATTATGACCTCGATGAAGATTTGACCTGATTTCAGTACATTTATATATAAAGATAATTTTTAAAAATTCACTTTTTGTCTTGCCACTCTATGTTGATATATCTTCACCGATGTGTGTTTCCATACAGGTGACTCTATCTTCAAGGTGCACTTCTTCACTCCCAACTTTTTCCCCCCGGGCGCCAGTGGCTGCTATGACACAAAGATTTGCCTTTGTCATGGAGAGCATGTGACTCACCATGACCCGCCGCTACTGTATAACCTCTTCCACGATCCCTCAGAGTCTCGGCCTCTGACTCCTGATACTGAGCCCCGATATGCTGAAATCCTTGAGCAGACCGCCAAAGCCGTGGAGAGACATAAAAGCACGCTCCCAAATGAACAGGCACCTGCTGATGCTCATTCAGAGGCCAATACAGCTGAACGGGGCGTCGAATTGCAACTGACTTGGGACAAGATTTTGTGGAGACCCTGGCTTCAGCCTTGCTGTGGGACTTTTCCATTCTGTGGATGCAAAGAGAACACAACTCATATGTAAGAAAGACAAAAGTTGAAACAAACGACTTTGGTTTCATGAAGGTGCTGTTTAAAAAAATCGAATAATAAAATAGTTTAATAATTTAATTAGTGCTTTTGTTTTTTCATTGGATTTCTAGCATTTTCAGTTTAAAGATACCAGTGTTTTGTGTGGAAATGAAGAGAGAAGCTGAAAAATGACTAATTAAATTAATTAGAAATAATCCAGAACCAAGTGTATTAGTGTTGAAGTGGACTAAGGACTCCACACGACTATACCTGTGATACCGTAATCTACATTTTTGGTGCAATTGAGGGAGTCAAGGAAGATTTAGCTATGTAATAATTCAGTGAAGTGAATTAGTGCTTTTAATTTGTATTGGGAAAAGTGGCTTCGTGGTGTAGTGGTTACCACATTCACCTTACATGCAATGAGACAAGTCCAGCTTCACGGGGTCACAAGCTCGTGTAGCCTTAGTGCCGGTTCCAAGCCCGGAAAAATGAGAGGGTTGCATCAGGAAGTGTATTTGGCACCAAGTCAAGCGTGAGCATTCATCCACTTTGACAAGCCCTTGAGAAATAAAGGGCATCTTATAATAGGAAAAACATTAGCCGTGCTTGTTATATAAAAGAAGGAAAAAGAAAAAGCTCGGTGAGTTTTAATGATTTTGCCTGCATTCAGTCTTCTGGTTAGGTCATTGTGCTTTACCTTGTCTGTTTTTCGTTGTCTCTCTCTATGCTCTTCTCTTTCTCCTTACTCCAACTGGTCGAGGCAGATGTCCACACTCCCCGAGTCAGGTTTTGCTGGAGGTTTCTTCCTGTTAAAAGGGAATGTTTATTTATTTGCTTTAATCTACTGTGCCAAGTGTTTGCTTAGAGGGCATTATTGTGTTTTAGAGTCATTATGTAAAATGGGAAGTACCTTGAGATGACTAAAGTTGTGATTGGGAGCTATGTAAATAAAAATGAATTGATTGTATTTTTCTTGTCTTTTTTTTTAATTTATTTTTTAATGAAGTTAATTCATTCATCCAGCAGTGCAGAAAAAGGAGGTAAAACTGCTCTAGAAGGTAATATAGGCTGTGTTCCATTAGGGGGCAAAGTCAGACTGTGTTTGGTTTGGTGAAGCGCTTTCCAGCTTTAAAACAGAAGACTTAAGGGTTAAGTGTGAGATTATAGTTCTGCCACTGTAGGCTGCTATGCTGTGGAGTAATGATCATAATTATTATAATTAGGAATATTATGTATATTTACATTACAAAAGTAAGTCTTAAATACGCAAATGAGGTAAAGTATATTGTATCAACTTCAATTAAGATTTTAACACTAGTCATTACCAGAAATCATTTGACGTTTCCTCGTGGCCTTAAGTCTGTGCTCTCCTCGGAAATCCTCACCTGTGACTCCTTCCTTCCCAACGGTGCCATTTTCGTTACATAATAATACTTTTTGATCTTGCAAACACTTAAAACCCTTTCATTAAGATCAGAGCACAAAGTCATCTGCTGAACTCCAGTGCTCAAGGACACTGAGGCAGGGTGGGTGGTTGACCTAGTTTGGCACGCTCTGGCTCCACAGATCTTCAATAATAAAAGACTTTAAAGACTGTGTGAACTTCTCCATCATCAGTGTCATCACCATTTATTATCTTCATCATCACCACTGTCTCCCTCCAGCAGTGGCTGGCTGTCAAAACATCAAAGTTTGCTACAGCAGCACTATAATTGCTCCCCCTCCTTCCCTCCTCTCTTTACCCACTTCCTTCGTCTACTCATCTCCTCCTCCTTTTTGTCCTCCTTCTCTCCCTCTAGAAATTGAACTTGCGTCTGCGACGAGAGAAATTTCATCATCATCATCATCACAGTAATTGTTGCCATCATGGCCGTAGTATTTACTTCTCTCCCTCCAGCAGAGACCCGTACATCAAACACTCAGCAAGTTCATTACAGTGGCCACTCCATTATGACTCTAACAGTAAATCATGCAGTCGACCATACATAACGACATTTGGCTGTACATCATAGTTAATGATGGCTTGTGGGGTGGAATGTTACTGGCTGTACATCATGTCACACACAACTACCTAAAAACATGAACGTGCGCGCAAGCTCAAAAGCACACACGCTCGCGAACACGCATGCGCACGGTATATCATGTTTGTTTGGAACAGATCAGTGGTTTTCTGGAAAGGTCAGTGTTTCCTGGGACGCCATAAAGCATTTTTACAACCCACTGCTTGACACACGTAAACATATGTGGAGCATGAAATGATGGGAAAATTGTACGGCAACGTAAGCAAACTGGAAATAGCTCTCCTGTATTAAAATACTAATATCTATATGGGGTGTTTTGGCTTTGGTGATATTGAGCATAAAAGACAACGTTCTGACAATCTGCTGTTGAAATTCAGCTTTATGTCTTGTCAGTTGGTTTCGTTTAACATTTCAATTTAGAGACATGTCAAATGAAGATATGTTTGTTTATGACATTTAAAATTTCAGTTTTGAAAATGTTCATATGTTGACCATTTCAATGTCACATTATGAAGTGTTTTATATATATTCTGTCCAAAACTGTTTTATTTGCTCTGTTCAAATTAGTTTTTCTATACTGCTGCCTCATTTTTTATGTTTTTACCCCAGCATACGAACAATGCAGCAGATAAAAAGACTCATAATTTATTCTAAATACACTTTTTTGATACCTTCAATGCAGTTACATGTTTTTAGTGTCCATTCACAACAACAATCACTGGACGATAAACACTTGTATATATACACAAAAAGAGACAAAAAAGGTTGTGATTTGATACTTAGGTTCAGAAAAAAAGAAGGGGATTGTGCAGTTCAATGATTATAGAGATGCCACAGTGAAATTACTAAGTTTAGTACCACAGGAGGAAGTAACTGAAACCTATATTAAACCCTTTGCCTACCAGCCATATCTCGCAACTTGCTCAGTGACAGAGGAGGCTTCATGAAGCTGCTTGTAAGCAGATGGATAAACAATTACCAACTGAAAACATATAAGTTGTCCTAGAGCCAGTTCGCTTAGCACCAGTTTTGTAAAAGCAGGACAGTTATTCCATGTGTGATAGTTTATATTTGGCATGATGGGTCTAAGGACAGACCCATCATGCCAAATATGTGTTATTATGCACATACAGAGAAAGACAAGGCAGGGAATCTAAAACCAATACAATACCCCCAGCACAAAAAAGAGCAATGACAGCAGAAAAAGTGAACCTGGGCAGGAGGTAGGTTGCAAAGTTGCTTGCAGGTGCAGCAGGAACAGTAGCCAGGCTAAAGCAACTTTGTGTGTCAATTGTGTGTCCTATATGAGGTTTTGCCAATAGGTTGCACAGAAGAGTGTCAGCTGAACCGTCAGCTAATGTGGAATAGCATTTAGTTGTTACAACAGCTGATGTTATCAGCTTATGTAACAACCATCAGCTTGTCTGCATAATCATTACCACCTACCCCCTTTCGACCTTTAATAGCTTCAGTCTAAGCAGACCCATAAACATAGAAGGTGTTTGTTAGCAGTTCAAAGAAAAGAACTGCTAACAAACATGAATTTATGACAATGAATGCAGACTCTGAAACTGTTAACAATATTATTGCTCTGGAGAGCAAAAAACAGCATATGCCATTACATTCAACATTTCAAGTGCAGCACAGCGTGTATTCTTTGCTCTCCTATATCAATTTATTCCTTTAATATTTCCTCAAAAGGAATTCTAATATTATCAGCCATGAGTTCAAAGGCCTGGAGCCAAATGACCAGGGAACTGAATCAAACGCACACAGCATAATCGTAAAAAGTGGGCAGAGAAGAAAGCAAAGTCAAGATTTTACAAATGCAATGTTTCCCAGGACCAGCGGCAACATTTTTTTGATCAGTGAGTCCAAAAGAAAACCACTGCTATTCCACCAGTTAGTGGTGACTATCCATTTCTCCTTCTGGTTAATTTATCTACTTATCTCTGAAAACAGGACACATCTGAAAGTCTCTGTGGTTCATCTGCTGCCTGCTGCTCTGGTCTGCTTTGTTCAAGTGTGGCTTCATCTACCACAATAGATTGCCATGGTAAAGCAGCAATTACAAACCATTACAACACTATTACATTAGGAAGCACAAAAAAAGAAGAGACAGGCAGAGGGAGAGAGAGAGAGAGAGAGAGAGAGAGAGAGTCACGTTTGTCAATAGATGAGGCTTTTAGTGCAGAAGAGATGTTCGAGCTGCTATTAGTGCTGATTGGATTTGTGTGTGCATTGTGTATGTGTTAATGCAGAGAAAAAGGGCAATATATTTGCATGCATAGCTGTGTGCTTGTTTATACCCCAAATGTCCATGCAGCTGGCACATTTGTGTGCATTACATATTACACCTAGACCATATGTATGTATAATCTGTGCCAGCAGGACTGGGCACAATTGTTACCACGTGAGATAGGCTCCAGGAGATGAAATGTCATCTCTGCTGGGGAACTTTCACTGCACACAAACATGCACATACACTCAAACTCGTACTGACTCTAAGCCTTTTTCAATCTCTGCATGTCTGCACGCTGCCCTTGTAGATCTTATACTGATCCCAAAGACCTGCAGCGAAGTGGTGCTGCACAAGACCATGCTAGGTTTTTGTATGCATGTGTATGTGTGTGTGTGTGTGTGTGTGTGTGTGTGTGTGTGTGTGTGTGTGTGTGTGTGTGTGTGTGTGTATGGTGTTGCAGAGAGTCTGTGGTTTAAGTATGTGTCATGTTGTATACCATATGTTTAAAATTACCTCTTGCAGGGGACAAGTCTCCAGGCAGGGAATAGAGCATTTGTAGTGGCATGTCAACAGCACACACGTATATCCTTCTTTACACACATAATTAAACCATAAAGCTTACACAGCATGCACAAGCACACACAACCTATAGACACACATTTTCTCACTAACGAAGTATAGCTACTAATGACAAACACTTTCAGTCATTAATGCGCTCATCTACACACACGGCTTTAACATCTAGCTCCTCTGATGAGAGAAGATGGTGCGGTAAGTGGGGTTTGATGAGAAGCAGATAGCTAAATAACTAGGCTAATAG
Organism: Simochromis diagramma; assembly: GCF_900408965.1. Lineage (NCBI taxonomy): Eukaryota > Metazoa > Chordata > Actinopteri > Cichliformes > Cichlidae > Simochromis > Simochromis diagramma. The sequence goes on from NW_024386831.1 coordinate 12,390,129, forward strand.
GGCAATTGTAACCCATTACACATACATACACTGTACTTAACCTCTCTTCCTGTCCTTATGCCTCTTAAACCAACAGAGTTTGGCTGTAGCACTTTCACTTGTTTTTCAGCGTACCACTCAAGAGCAACAGCTATCTAGTGTTTGGTTGCCAAGACATGCTTCTTTGACTCGGTAGGAAAAAATCAAACCTTAGCAGCAGCAAAATGCAAAATTACACAAAGTTAGTAGACATTTCAGACTTGTGCATGTAATTTAGGAGAATTACAACTTTTCAAAGCACAACCCACCCATATGCCTGACACATCAAGCTCATTGCACACAAAAACACACGCAGCCCACACCAGCACAATTGCAGTGCAAGCTGCAGATGTCATAGTGATCTCAGTCAGGCCTAAAAATTACATGTACGGCCTGCAAACATATGTTCACTCATTAAGGTGGGACACGACAGCTTTTAGGGTTTTTCATTTTATTGTCTTGGATTCTAGTTTCCAGAGGCTGTTTACTCAGTTTATTCTGACATCAATTAGGTCAAAAAAATACCATATGGTCGTAGGATTTGGGGATTTTGGAACCAACTGAGAACCTTTAAGCACTTAAGGCAATCTTTCTTTTTTCACAGTGATTTTCTTTGGAATTTTCTTTTCACAGGAATGGATGCAAAACTATTTTTCTCTTTTAAAACAGCCATTAATTCAACAATATCCACCCAGGGGATCTGTGTATTGTTTAGCAAACACAGTTACCGGCTAAGGGGCCAAGATTCATTACTTAGAGAGGACAGAAATTTAAATTATCAAAATTAAACAATGTGGAGGGACTGCAAGTAGCTCCAGGAATACTTACACAGCACTTTAGTATTATTTACACATATTATTATATTATGCCACCAAGGGCAACTTGCATTTAAAACTCAAATAAGAAAGTTAACATTACAAGAAAAAAAACCAAAAAGTACAACACGCCCCTATAGATTGATAATGTTACGATTTTAGTCCAACAATATGAAAAAACAAGCAAATGCTGTTTGAATCATTCATAACCCCGCTGACCACATATCCCCTCTATAACTCATCCTGACAGTCTAGGCTTGTGGAGAGCTGAGGCAATAGGAAGCAGAGCAGGAATGAGTAATGCAGAAATGGTGGATGGTCAGTGAAGGAGGGATGGGTAATGTGTGATGAAATATATGATAATGGGAACAGAAGATGGCAACTACAGCAATACAAGAGGTGCTTGAGGTGTGACCAACAAGAGGAGGACCGGCTGAACACAAAATGAACAAAAAATGTTTTTATAGAAGAGTTAAAGGCGAGGGAAAGAGTAAGAGGGAGGAATAAAGAGAATGAAATTGTTCTTGAAGTATGGGCCAGCCTTTGTCATACCAGAGAGAATGACAAAAAGATGAACATGTAATAGGAGAGAAAGTACTGTAATGATTTTGTGGTTAAGAGTGAAAAAGGGATGGGAGAAAAGAAATTGTGACTTGTTGACCTAAAACTCAAGGTCTCACAAGGGTGGAGGATAGAAAACTGAAATAAAAGTGTCACAGATCGTAAGAAGAGGTTGATCTCTTCAAAAGCAGACAGGGACAGATAAACTCAATTCAGGTTTATTTATATAACTCCAATTTACAACAACAGTTGCCTCAAAGCACTTTATATTGTAAATAAAAGACCCTACAGTATTAAGTGAGCCACCTGAGCAAGGGCTTTGCAATAGTAGGAAGGAAAAAATTTGAATTTAACAGGAAGAAAACTCTGCAGCATTTTGGACTAAGTGAAGGGTTTTCTAAAGAACATTAAAAAAAATTGCTAATAATGAATTACAACAGTTCAGGCTAGAATTAATGAATGAATGCATCAACTCATTTTTCAGCATCATTCTAATTTTAGGGATAATGTCCAGATAAAGGAAAGTAGTCCTATATATTTGTAAGACTACAAAGAGTGGAAATGAGACAGTGAGATAGGCTATATATGGACTGGGCCAACTACACATCACACCTATAGGATCTGCTCTGCCATGGAAAACTGGATGCCATGAAACTCTTGGCACACAGTATTTGTGCAGATGTTAATACCAGAGGAGGTTTGGAACTCTGCAGTTGTTGAGTCTTTTACATATTATACACGTCAGCATTTGTTACAATAGCTGCACGCTGTTACAGCACCACACTTTCAGTGGGCCATTAAGAACAACTCATTCTATCACAAATGTTTATAAAAGCAGAATGCATGCCGAGGTGTTTGATTTAATACACCTGTGGCAAAGGGACTGCAAATACCTGAATTCAAAGATTAAGAAGTGTGACTGTGGTAGAAATGACCGGAAGCACGCAGCGTTAGGGACACGTGAATGACTTTATTTACAAGTTGTTTCTTGTTCGTCTAGCTTTCCAGCTGCTTTGTAGCGCAGCTTTCCCCGTCGGGTCCAGGCATCCTACTGAAGTAAGGAAAGCATGACCAGGTGATGGAGAACAGCTGTGTGGGTCAGCCTCTCCTGACACCACACCCGGAACCCTTTGCTCTATCGCGCCCCTGCAGCTGAGCAAAAAAAAACAAAAACACACACACCTCGCCAGTGCGGTCAGTAGGGCCAGTGGCGCAATGGATAACGCGTCTGACTACGGATCAGAAGATTCTAGGTTCGACTCCTGGCTGGCTCGGCGCTATTTCTTGTGAATCTCCCATCTCTGGAACTAACAAATCTCACCTCGTTCTTTTATCCGTATAGTGTAGAATAAGGTCTCAAGATATACAGTGAAATCTACACAATATATAAACCCTTGTCCTGCAGTCAGTGCCTTTGTGTATTGTGTAACTATATTTTATGCCACTCTGATTTAACGTTTTACTTCACTATTTTTAAAGACCTTGGTTAATAGATTAATCTTATGGATTTAAAAAAAAATGTTATTAAAAAAATGTGAATACCCTTGAATAGCTTTGTATGATTCCTTACCTATCGTGTACTGCCTCTCAGCTGATCCTGTCTGAAACCAAGTCATTTTAGCATTTATGTTCTGGAAACTATTTTAAATTGAACAACCTGATGTTTTATATCAGCATTACACCTATGGCAGCTGACCCATTATCTGAACAAGCCTTTCTAATACTGCTGGGTTCATACATAAGCCGCTGCTGATTGGAAAACACTTCAGATACACAACCTAAGTAAAACTACCACAGAGCCCGTCATCTGGTAAAATACCGCTTTATTTCTAAGCTACTGGTTCAGTTTCACATTAAGCCCACTACCAGTAATCTGAGTGCTGTGTTACTATAACATCTTAGACAATAGTGGACAATAGTGAAATCTTACACCCATAGGTTTGGGAAGACCTTTTATTGCTTCAACAGATACTGTGCATAAGGTAAGATCAATAAAACAGAATTTCCCTTCTTTTTATGTGTGAGAACTTCACTGGCTCGAAGAGAGATGAAGTGGAGCAACCGTTCTGATCTTATGGCCTAGCAACAACATTCCCAGAAGAGCTGAAGCTCTCTTATTTGAAAGATATTTAACAAGCATATGTACTTTTTGAGTATTTGGTGTCGATGTGTGGGTCATTCTCTCTAGGGGAAATGAAAGGACAGAGGGATAGCCATGTCATCTTCAAGGAGAAAGCGAGATGACACACCAGATTGAAGGAGTAAGAAGGAGAGGCGGCTTTCTTGAGAGATAGCCAAAGAGTGAGTGAAGTATTTGTCATCGCTGGAGAGATGAGAAGAAGAGAATAAGATGAACCAAGGGAGGAGAGGGAGAGAGACGGAGCGAAGAAACGAAGAGAGAGGACATAAAGAGAGATGAAGAGGAGTTCAGAGGGCATAATAATGACAAAATGACAAGAGGATGATCGAAGCATGGGTCATGTTTACCCACAGGAGAGAGAGAGTAAGAGAGATGGTGAAGAGTCTGGAGGCAGAGAGGCGACAGCACTCTGAAGGGTCACTCTATTTACGGGGAGAAGGAGAGATTGAGGGATATTGATGTGAGGAGGGAGGAGAAAGATGAAGGGAGACAGCTTGGGATGGAGACAGCCCCTCTGGCTATGAAAAGAAGAAGGGGTGATGAAGCAGAGGAATGAAGAGAAGGGGGAAGGAGTCACAGACAGAAGGGATACATGGAGGAAAAACATAATAGTTCGAGGGAAAAGAGAAGCTAAAATCCAATGAGAACATGAAGTCCACTGCACAGGGGGCAGTTATTTGATGTTTTAGAGAGATGCAGGGAACACCAGGGCTTCAGTCTGCAGCAAGCATTGTGTGTTTTTTTTTTTTTATCCAGATGAGGGAGTCTGCAGGGAATGAAGTAGACTGAAAGACATGAGTGATTTATCTGTGAGTTAGAAAGGAGAAGTACAGACAGGAGGAAAAAGATGGTTACAAAGCAGGAGAAGCTTCTGCTCTGAGTTGAGATAGAGAGATATGGCTAGACAGAGCCCAGTCTCACGACAATTCGTGGAAGGTTTTGTCTGCAAAAAATCAGCCAGAGCTGTGCCTTGACTGTAAATCAGGGAAGTGGGCTCACCAGAGACGGATTTAATATTATCCAGACAACAATATTTTCATTCTGAGATTGAGCAAACACCTGAACCTGGCTACAGATCAACACTGAAAAATCAAAAGGTCTGAATAGAAAAAGTACCAAGAAAAGTACAACAAACAGTGAATGCCAAACAAATCATAATTTCATTTTCAATAAAGAACAATATAATTCCTTCAAAAACTTTAACCCTGTGATCCCACAAGCTCTGCGACACTAAAAGTAGAAGGTTGAGTCCCCTCAACCAGCTGCTTTGGCAATGCACAGCCTCACATTAGCCCACATTCACTCTGGATTAACCACAGAAAAAGAAAAGTGCATTTAACATACAGCAACAGCATCTAAATATCTCAGTTATATGAGATTTTCTTTAACCCATTCTAATTTTCAGGGGCAATGAACCTGAGTGCATTGCTGAGATGCCCCTTTGTGGTCTTTGATGGACTGCTATGCTCACAGTATTTGTCCCTTTTGAAAATGCACACTTCCAAACAGGTTAACAAAGTTCACCTAAGGACGCAGGGAGCCTGATGGTGGTGTAAATCAAATAACTCTAAAAGGGTTTCTGGCAAAAAACAAAAACAAAAACAAAAAAACCCAAAGAATTCCAGCAACAGTTTTAGTATAAGAAACAACCTTATTGTTAGACCAGCACTTTTCAGCATGTGGCCTTCATCAGTATCATCATAAAATCTAATGGAAACAAGATTTTAAATAGAATAGTTGTGAGGCAGGAAACAAAGCAACCAACACCCAACTAAGGATGGGTTGGGCATATGGTCATGTGGCGATTAGTTGTACCAGGTTGGCAGAGAGAAAAGGGTACTAGTAAAGGTTTAGTTAAATCTCATGAAGTATTTCATATTTATACACCAGATAAAGAGTGTATGAATGAGAGGTGGCCAGTGACCCCCTTGGCCTCCATTAGTAGGGTACACTTCACTACGTTGATATGGGTCAGACCACAGCCATCATCAAACCCGACCTTCATGTACACATTTATTATCTGTATCTTTCTCAGTTGGAAGGAAATCAGGTTGACAAAATCTGCCAATAGAAATAAAAACCTGCCAAAGTGTTTAAAACCACCTTTGTGCTGGCCCAGAGTGCATTTAGCCATAATGGCACCCACACACATGCACAAATTCACAAGGTGAAAACAATAATAAGCTGAGCAGATAATACCGAGAGACAGATTAAATGAATACTATAAGCAGCCAGAGACTGAGAGAGACATTACACACTGGCAATTGAGATTGTTCAAGATACACAAACCTGGCATCACGGAAACAAACCATCCAGAAAGAACGTGTCAGTTCTGCTATCTGAAACTCGTAAAGGCAGACTACAGCCTCTGTGAAGCCATACTTTTGCAAAATTATTTAACTAAATCTTACCACATGTTAAATTTCTTTTTTTGTGTGCACAACTTATATTCCAGGTTCTTATATTTTGCCTCTAAACTTTGTGCAACATGCTTTGGCAATATTGCATTTAATTATGTCCAATAAAACTGATTCTGGGAGTAGATTTTTCTGCACACGCAGAGAGAGAATGTGATGCCCCGAGCGAGAACCAGATGAGTGAGAGAGATGGCAGTCAAAAAACTGCGGAGTCACTCCAATGGGAGGAAAATGGTGGTAATGAGGGTGAGTGAGGCAGCCAGGAGTGGGTGAGAGGAGATAAAGGAGACGAAGGGTGCTGAAGTGAGAGAGGAAAGTAAAAGGGGAATGAACAGATGTAGGATGGGAAGAATTAGAAACAAGGAAAGATGAAAAGAACGATGAAGGCAGGGGCAGGATAAGGTCGTGATTTTGCTGTCATTAAGCAGAGCACATGGGTCATGCCTCATTTTCTCTCTTCAGATGATCCAGGCATGAACCCCACCTGTTTCTTACCGATTCTGACAACTCAGTGGAAACGGCCTCTAGAGAATGTGCATATGTGCACGTGCGTGTATGCACAAGTGTTAGTGGAACAAGAAAATAGATTGTTTTGGGCTGTCGTTCCCTTTTAAAAGAACCCATTTGACCAGCATTTTCCAAACTGGTAAATGGACTAGTACTCATATAGCACTTTTCTGCTCTAGCTGAGCACTCAAAGCTCAAACCTTTTTACCGCAAGCCACAGTCACCCGTTCCTATAGCATGGCTTTTCTAACTATTGTGCACACACTCCAAAAGATGCATCAGGGACAATTTGTGACAGTGTCTTGCTGTTTCTGATGGTACTGTGTACTGACAGAATAGCATTGTTTTTCTGTTTCAAAATCATTATAATTTTTTAATTAGGTACAAAACTCGTGGTTAATATTAAAGTATAAGATATATGTAATTTTATACTTTTTTAATTTCAGCAAATTGCAACAAAAGACCCATGCATCATTCTGTCTCTGCCTTTTCTTCTTTGTCTGTTCACTTTTACTGAAGATGCCACACATTCACTTTCCTTTAATTAAAAAAGGTTCAGTAGATTTCTGGAATATATGGCTACTATTGTTTTACCAACTCTAACTCAAATATGAGCAGATTTGTTGGGCGTTCTCAAAATAAACCACATTCCTATATTTGTATTTTGCGATGCATTTATATTTTGGAGCAACATAGAGATGCATGGCACAGTGGAAATAGCCATATGTGTGTTTGGATGACACAGTCAATTTTTAGCAACGTCAGCTTGATTTTGGCTTTGTCTTATTGTGGGCTCTCTAAGTATTATATCGAGTCATTGTTAACTTAACAAAGGCTACACTAAAATGCAGAAGCATGTGTGTAAACAATATATCCTTATGGCTTCCAAAGGAATTAAGAGGGCAAGCAGCAGTAAGGTGCTGATAATCAAATGCACTTGATTAAATGTTCATCAACAAGTGTGATCGCCTCTATTAAAAACTACACTTCTGGCAGTTTAAAGGTCATCATTCCACCTTAAGAACCTTAAGAGAGCTGTGCATAAAGGAATGGCTGGAAACCTCAATGAACTGGAGCAACATTGTAAAGAAGAGTGGACCAGAATTCCTCTGCAAGGATGTTACACATACTTTCTGTATGACTTTTTTTTTAACAAGCTTGTGAATCATGGGGTATTCTCTGTTTTTCAGTCAGCAGTTCTTTATTTTGGCCTAGTTTTTGCTAAATAAATATGTCATGGTGTAATGTGTCATGTGTTGTTCATTTTAGGTTGTCCTTTCGTAATCGTAAGACCTGGTAACGAGTAGGTATATTTTATGTGGTGTTGTTATATGTGTAGTTTTCTGACACCCACACACCTCTACCTTTTCACATCTGCTGCAAACATCATTGATCGGTGAACTGCTACTTTGCCCAAAGGAAAAGGCATGTTAAAGAAAAAGAGAGGAAAAGCCAAGTAAAATATGTGTGGATTTCGAAGAGAAGCTGAGATGGTATGTACTTTCAAATAAAGGGAAAACTTTCTGGACACTGCGTAGCGTTCCTTGCAAACTAGTTTAATAGTACTGAGCTTCACTGAGCAACTACCAGGGTGGGACCTTAAATTCCACTGTTCAGTTAGATGCTACTGAGGTAAGAAAAAAATTAATTGCTGTTCATGAATTTACTTGGAGTCGCATTGTAAATGGATTAGCTTTATTTCAGCATGTCCTTCTTCTCGGATCACCACATTTTTCATCATACAAACGACACATTTCCATCCATACTAGTTCAGATGGGTTTTTTTTGCAAAAAAAGGTTTTACAGCAACAATGTCAACTGACCTCATCTGTGTTAAAGTGACATCATAAAGTTGTCTTGACAGTTACAATTTAAATTTCTCCTAAAATGAAGAAATTTAAACCCAATAATTGGGTGACAAAAGGGTGGTGTTTCTGTTATCTGTCATCACCTGTCAAACCATCCATCATGTTGCAGTGATGCAATGGTGCACACTCGTTAAATTGCTGTTTCACTGAATGGTGGATTGGTGGGTCCTCTGACAAAGATTATAGACAGTATTAAACATACCACAAAATATTCTCTCCACAGCATGTACTTGCATTTCCACACTGACATTAAAGAACTCCTATTTCTATGTTTTCCAGTTGTCTGATCTTTAAGCCTGGTTAGTGTGAAATGCTATCATCCGTGTAATTGAATGTTCATATACTATACACCGGTGTTTTGCTATATCTTACAAGCAATTTATCTGGCAGAAAACCTGCAATCCCTCAGATACTTTGCATACTTTTATACTTACACATGCTATTTTGTGTGCATAGATGTGTTCACACTGACAAGTACAGCTGCACGCAGAGCACTAAGAGTAGCTGGATAGCGTACACGTGCATTGAAGTGTTACTACAGTGCTCTGAATGGACGCGTACATTCATTCATGTCATAGTTCTGAACTAAATACTACAATCAGTGGTTTCAACACAGGACACTTAACCACTGCCAACGAATTAAAATGGCAACCTCACTGTGTTACTGAGGTGAATAAACAAGAGGTTAGATTTCATGCTGGATTGCCCTTCAGAGTTATGTAATGCTAAGCACTTTAATACACAGTAATCTTAGATGTAAACATATTTTGCAATTACTGTGAATGTCAATCAAATCTCTGAGAAACAGAGGATAAAAGTGTTTGCTCAAACTTTGATTAAACCTCATCTCAAAACAACCTCTGTAGAGCAAACATCAAAAGTTTCCTTTCACTGGATGATCTTTACTGCTGTCAAACCGGCTGCTTTTGTGAGTCAGTCATTTCATATACATTCTTGCTATACCAGCGATTACTCAGTGTTCAACAAAGCTCCTCTATCTGAAAACTAATCAAATTATGGCTACTCTTCTTCATCATAAATACATGGGCACTAAATCAGTTACAAATGTATAATTAAAAAAAACAAGTCACTCAAGTTCATTCCACCTGATTAAAATATAAACAAATATGCCTTACTCAGGATCCCAGAATGTAAACATGCCAAGCCTTAATACTGCACTATAGTTTGGCTCAGAACAAGTTCTGGAGCAATGCATTTCATCCATCTATTTTCCCAAGTCATGTTGACTCCGTCATTTCATATTAGCTTTCTAATCTTACTTTAATACTCAAAATATCTCTGTGTGTTTGTTCCTTTGGACAACAACTCCAATCAGGAATTGAGCAACCAAACTTTTCACATTTCGCTTGCAGGGTCTTGTCTATATCAGACATCATAATGTTAGCTTTAATGACCTGTTTTAACATTTAAAAATCTATAGCAGCAATGTATCTATGCTTTTATAAATTATTAAACAATAACATCTAATTTATAACCACAAAATTGCCATGAATTGTATATTGTGATGCCATCAGGTTACCGAGCAACTACCTACTAACCAAAATCATCAGCTTGTGTTGACTGTGATTAGCGACGCACAATGCTGCATACTAACAGATATAACAAGAACCTGCAGAGAAAAAGTAGTTGAGGATAATGAATGTCTGTAAAACAACCTTAATCTGTTTTATAACCTGATCCATTTGCAGATATAAATGATAAGAATCCATTTTAAAAACAAAGTACACTCATTGTTAATAAGCAAATCACATGTTTGGGGTCAGGTCTGCATAATGAAGAACTGATTTGAAGTTACTGCCTTAAAAAGTGCTTTCTTTCATGAATTTGTATAATTAAAGTTTTAAAAAAGTAAATGTGATTCCCAAAGAAAAATAAATCCAAGCTATGAATAAATAAATAATATGATCTAAGATCAATCTTCACTTTTTTCTCAGAAATCATAGGTACCAGATATGAAAAGGAGACAACATGAGCTTTATTTGTAATTGCATTACATTTAGCAGATTACCAACAGCTTACATTTAATATGTAGCAAATTATAAAGTGTTAACACAAAAAATGAATTTAAATGCAAAAAATTAAACGGCTTACGATGCCGATCTCTTCAGCTTCTGCTCTTCTGTTTCCAATTCCTCTGATCTTTTGAACAAATCTCACTGGGAGATGCAAGGACACTTTTTTTATTAGTTTAGTGGAGTAATGCTTACCGTTTACCCAATCTTTTATTTAATATTAGATTCTATAAAAATTAGATTAACTTGCGGCTTCAACAAACACAAAGAAAACAAAACAACAACAAAAAAACCAGCTACTCTATCACTGAAAATTGATCATTTCAAAAACCTGGAGCTGATAACAGCCTTTGCCCCAATTCCTATTGCTACTGCCATTATTTGCATACAAGCGAACACACTTTTCTGTTTATCTGCATTTGTAAAAGGTGAAAAACAATCGGAAGAGGAAATATTGATCTGGATATCCGAAGACCTGAAAAATTGCCCGCTGCCCTTGAGACTAAGTGAGCACGCTAGCCAGTGTAAAGTACCCACAGGAAGTACAAGGAATATAAATCAATTGATTTCTCTCTTCTTCTTTTTTTTAAACTTTAAACCTGAAATGAATTGACATGCAGTGACTATAGAACAATATTTATTAGCTTGTAAGAAGATTATACAAGTATAATATGCTTAAGTGTAAGTGTTTTTCCTGCCTTATTTCAGTTTCAGGGTTACATTTCTTAAGACAGAAGTGACTGAGGTCAAAGAGTAGATTTAGCTCATCATCCAGATGTCAAGGTCCCAAAAGCAGATCCTACAGCAGTGATATATGTTTTGAATTTTCCCAACTTGAAATGTTTAGGAACACTTGATCTGTGCAGCATATTGAAGTCGGCAGCAGACAGTGAATCTGAATCAGTCTGGTAAGCAGAGTTGGCAGGCTGACTCCTTTGTTTGTCTGTCTGTCTAAATATGAAGAAATCGCTTTAGGAGATATTTACGCTCCCCTGTTTTCCTCCTTCTTCGTCTTTCAAGGTCCTGCTGCTTTTATCCCCTTCCCAACCCCCTATTTTCTCTTTAACTGTGCATTCTGTTTTTATTTTATCCCCTCCTCATTCATTTGTTAGTTTATTTCTTAAGTGGATTCTTCCTTTTTTCCATACTTTCTTTTACCCTATATCATCTGTCCTTAATCTCCTTTGGCTATGAGCATGTGATGTTCTAAGAGAGGTATGCTAATCTACAAAAAGAAACTTTTTAGGATGATCTGCAAAAGCATCTCGACATGGCACGATAACCCTATTTTGTAGCATCACACTAATTTCCTGTGGCTTGGGTTGGGCTAACCTATTTAGTTTTAATTCATGAAAGGTTTTGGCTCGTGATTATATTTTGGCAGTAAATCATGGTCATGAACCAAATCTTTGTGGGGGACATATGGCTCTCATCGGATAAGAGAGAAATGATTTAAAGTTTGTATTTATACAACTGCAATCAGTCTTATGATGCATAAGTGCACAGAGCGAGAAAGACGAAACATTTTGACAATTATTTAACACATCCAGTCATTTCTAATCATCAATCTCATCCCTTGCCCTTTCACATAGTCTCATGTCGGACACGAACATGTGGCTTTTTCGCACACATCACTCCGATTGCGCACCCATGCATAAACATCACACTTACACAAACACCACCCACCAGTCGTCGGTTTGTGAGTCAGAAAGCCTCAGGTTTGCTGACTCACAAACCTCTCCTGTTGAATATCTCGTGGCATTGCCTATGCATGTGTATGCATGTCTGCCACCCAGACATGCATACACAGATGGACACATATACACACATGAGTAGTCTCCTTTTGCACAAAATCACAGAGATCACAGTTTAACATGGGCACATATAAAGCATGATTTAGCATCCAATGGGTTATTATTCATATTAATTTATTGCATACTGATACACATGCACAGTTAAAGGCGTATTTATGCCTGAACAAATTTAGGCATAGATGCAAGGCCATGTGTGGAGACACACTGATACAAAAATGTTTTTGGTTTTTCACGCTAGTATGGATAACAGTGTGTTTTTTTGATCTAATGCAGCGATATTTCTTGTTATTATTATGAAAGCTTTAAGCTCACTATTTACACTATGTTCTGTTTTTTTCTTGTTATTGCATATTTTTTCATTGTCTTCATTCTGTGTATAATTTGTTCCTCACATTTACCCCGCCTTCCTCCTGCCCTCTCTATCCTTCCTGTACGATTACCTGCTCGGCACTAATGTGTTTCACCTGTGTCTAACTGTATCATTGTGTATTTAAGCAGCATATGCTGCCTTAGTTTCTTGCCAGATTGTTGATTGCAGTCAGTGGTCCAGCAGTGTTCACATAGTTTTCTAGTTTGTTTTTGCTGTAGGTCAGTTACCTGGTTTTGCCTCAGCGTTCTCAATTTGCAGAGCCTTCTCTGTTTACTTTATTACTACCTGTGTAACTGATCTTTTTACTTCGGCGAAGACTTTTACCCATGCCTTGGCTGTACCGCCAACTGAGTCCACCACTTTGGTGCAGATTGAAATATCTCAAAAAGCACAGCCTTAGATGATTGTCATGACATTTTAAAGCACCAACTTTTTTTATTTGTTCTGTTTTTTTTTCACTTCCACCACGAGGCAAGCATCTCTGTTTTTATGCTGATATTGGAAGCGCCATAAAAACCTGGTTTAGCTTTCATGTTTCGCTCACATTCTTACATTCCTTCTTTACTGAATCTGGCAAGTCCCTACTAACTTACTCTGGCACCACCACCTGGTCAAAAATGTTTTTCCAATTCTACATTAAAAAAAACTGGTGATATTCCTCCTCCTCCTTTTTTTGTTTCTTACAAGTGCTAGCTGTGAATGCTAGCATGTTAGCTTGTGCGCCTAATGTCTTGGCTGTGTCTGAAATCATTCAGTCATTCAATACTCTGTGCTCTCCATGCAGAGGATTATAAATTAAGCTTGGCATGAAAATGAATGAATTTTATTTGGCTTAATTTTTCTGCACTATTAATAATATAATTGCTGTCACATAATTAAAATGTGAAAGATGAATACTGGTTCAATATGAAGTAATTACAAACACACACTTTTGTGCTAACTGCGTAAGCATATTTTTCCAAATAAATAAACTCCTTGTGGTAGTTATTGTTGTGAAATGTGTTCTTAATCCTGCTTGACAGGCTGCCATTTCTTCTTGATGACACTGCATCACTGATTAGACACCATGGGTGAACTATGTAGGCGTATACTTACTATACTGTCAATCACTATATATTTAGCAAGGCATGACAACATTGTACATTCACTATAGAATACATTAACTGTGAGGAACGTCTACTCTGATGTTCTGGCTTACACATGGCTGTGCGCTGATCGTATGCAGAGCCTACACCAAGCTTTGCAGACCGTTGTTTACCTGTCGTAGCTGTTTACAGGAGGTGGTGTCACAAACAACCGGTCTGTGGGCTGTTCCTGCTTGTGCTGTTATTAGTCTTTCAGCCAGCCTTGCAAATATACAATATTCAAAGAGCTGAAGTCAAACTGAGTCTTAAATACAATGAAAAGGATGGGCTGTGGCCACTCTTGTGCTCTTCATGCTGGGTTTTTGTTTTTGTTTTTAATATTATGTCTGTAATGTATTTTTTAAGCTACCAACTCTTCAACCAATCCATTTTCCAACTATGCACAGCATCAACCACAATGAGTTACACGCTGTACATCTGAGTCGGTTGAGTAGGTTGAATGCCCACTCTGCAGATACCCACACAAAATAAAATATAGTACCATAAATGCCCGCTTTTGAAGTCTGGTCTGCTCTACACAGGATGTATGCACGCATGACTCTGACTTTAGCTGATTTCCATTTTGGGCATGCATTCTTTTTTAATTCAGATTTTCACAAGCAGAAAATATTTTCATATGGAATGAGAAGGGTACCTTGATATGGTTTCCTATAATACAAGCAATATACACTCATTACTGACATTAAACACATGGGAAACAAAGATAAGCCCAGCAAAGATCACAGATTAAACACAGGATCCGGGCTGGTTTTCTTCATATCATATACTGATTACATGCATGCTCATACATAAATGCAAACACACAGGATTAATCTGTATTTTTAATCAAGTTCATAAAACAGAATTGCTTGCTTGTATTTTCTATGCAGACATCCAGTTCCCTGCAAATCATACTCTACTTCAGCTGCAAACACTTACAAGCATCTTTTATTATATTATATGTTCCATAAGATATATAAGTCACTGCGTTTCTGCAGTGCAGTAGAGCCTGTCAGTTCAGTAAAGTATTGCAACATTTAAGCTAAGACAGACACGAGGGAACGAAGGTATATTTGGTATATCTGAAGCTCTCTCTGTAAGTCATTGTGCAGAGAAGAGCATTACTTCATTGACTTTAATAGAAACGTAGGCTGTGACACAGACTAGGGAATAAGAAGACATCACCATAACTGGGGATTGATATTATCCAGCCTTTATTGTGAGTCTGAAATGGCACTGCCTGTCTTTCTATCCTCTGACTCTTTCTCTTGTCTCCCTCTATTCTGCCTCTCACCCTGACTTACATCCCAAAAGAAGAGATTACATTAGAAAGACCTCCTTTCTTGTATTTCAGTAGAGAAGTGCATAATTACTGTGTCTGGGCCTGTGCCAGAGTTCCTCAGTCCTTATTGTGATTTTAAGAAACCCAATTTTCACAGCTTCACTGCCACACTTTGGTTGAAAAATAAAACGGTGCTGTTGAGCTCCCACAAAATGGTATTAAGTCAAATTACCGAGGGTATAATAGAACAAGGGTTTGCTGTGTTTAATATAAAGATACCTGACTGTTGTTGTAAAAGACACAGCCCTATGAAGAAGTGTCCTGAACTAAACTGTAGTGTGAAGAATGAATAGTTAGCTGCAACCTTGAAAAAATGTTTTAACCAGAGAGAACCTTTCCAAAAAAATTTCGACACTTCAAGGTTTTTTTTAACCATTTTCTCTGATCTGATATTATCTAGGGAAGTGTAAAAGAAAAGGCTGGAGCTTGAAGGTTTCTATAGGGCATCGGGCAAATGGTACAGTAAAACTGCTGTGTTACAAGCCCCCTGCTTCCCCAGGGCTGTGTATTATTATGGCTCCCTGATACTAACCAGTCCTCTGTGTGCCACAGAGTCTTTTATTGCTCCCACGCAGAGATTTCGCTTTCATCTTTTATTATGGTTTCTTCTCCTCATAGATATTCCTTTTTTAGTTTTTCTCTTATCTGTCTGTTCTTATCTCTGAGTCTTTCAGTCTCTCTCTCCCTCAGCACACACACACAGACACACACCTATACACACACAGACAGGCACAAAAACATAAAACATAGTTGGAGCAAAAATATCCTCCCTAATGAGAAATAACAATATTCAGGTCTAGCTGATACATATAACAACACACATCAACAGGCGCCTCGACTCGCAGTTCTGATATACCATTGCCGCCCCCCCCCCCCCCCCCCCCCACCCCCCACACACACACACACACGCACACGGGATAAGACATGCCCTTAGAGGTCTGCAGCTTATGATAATGTCTGTCTCCTCCAATTAGACACTTCTATCTGTGTAATGTTTTCCACACTCCTTGCACTTTTTCCTCTTTCGTCTGCCCCGTTTTTTCGCCCCTATAATTGTCTCTCTATTCAGTCTCTTGAAGGCCTACTATCAGCCTGTAACCTGCTGCTGACGCAAAACAGATGTTTCTCCATTGCCTCCTTCCTCCCCCTATCTCTTCCTGCTTCTCCACTTCTCTGTCCTTTCACTTAATCCTCATCCACCTTCTTTTCTCAGCACTGTATTTTCTTCCTCTGCCCCTTGCCCCCAGTTTGCCTTCTAGTCCTATTTTGTCTTGTTTATGTCTCACAGTTCACATTTCCACAATTCCCCCCTTTCTCTACATCTGTTTGATGTGATAGCACTAGCAGTATAATGAATTCCAGAGGTCTAAGTGTTCAGACAAGTAGTGTTTGACTGTCTTTGTCAGCATTGTCTTTCATGAACAAACACTCTCATGAATTAGTGCTGTAGTGTTTTTTTTTTTTTTTTTTTGGGGGGGGGGGGGCTTTTTAGCCTTTATTACGACAGGACAGTGGACAGCAAAGCTGTGAGAGACAGTAGAGGGAAAAAAATGCAACAAATAGCCCAGCACATGCGCAATTCCCCACAACAGCGCTACAGCATATGGGTCACCAAGCTCAACCTGGTGAGCCACACTGGCACCAAGTGATGTAGGAAATGCATTTGTAAAGATACACCATGAATTATTATTATATTTCTTTTTATTATGAACAGATATAAGTCATAACAATATCAATTTCAAGACCAGCATCAATTCTGCCAACTGTCCACATCCATCTTACTTCCATTCATTTACATTGTCTAATCATTATTGTTTTCTGCTCCGAAGAATCCTCTGACACAGTCTCATAAATCACCCATGTTTGTTTCACATGTAGTGACTTACATCTGACTATTTATTGGCTTTGCTAATCCTCCTCATATTTGTCTCCTTATTCTTGCATTCCTTTATTCCCCCCTTTTTTCAATCCTCTTATTTTCCGCTAATCTTTTCCATCCCCGATCACCTAAGGCAAGCTCACCTGCTGCTGAATTGAGAGAGCCTCATTATCTCAGACACCTGATGAGCGTGTCCTGGTTTTCGTGTGCAGCTGTGCATTTCTGTGTGTCTTGGGTGGCGAGGTACAAAGTGAATAGCATGGGTTCAACTTGTCATCCGGAAAAAAAAAAAACGGTCATCTCTACAAATTATGTTGATAATTACAGCATGCGCCAAACCAAGAGCTTAATGTGTATGTGTGTGCATGTGTGTGGGTGGCTGGGTGTTTTTGCAACAAGGGGTGTAAGCAGCATTTTCACAATATTATATTTTTAAGTACTAAATCAGCAGTTCTCCAGCCATGAATCAACCTAGAGTGTTTTGCATGGTTGTTTCTATGGGCTCTCCCACACCACAAGAGCATCTGTTTGTTTGAAAGGGTCCCTTTCCCAGCGTGACACAGAATTTATCATATCTGGTGAAAGTTTATGTTTTCTCTTCTAAATTGCTGAGTTATATTGACAATGGAAACACTCCCTTCTGCAATATTCCCAGGCACCCGCCTTAATCAGTTTACTGCAGAGAAACTGAGGTCTTTCACAGGGCTGAGATATGATACAGCGAGCAAAGCAGTGACACTTATTGATTCAAACTGGTTTACTTCACAAAGTAAATAATAAATAATCTGTATTTATAACATCTCACTGACCCGTATTTTTCCAGACTATTCTTTTTGTTGTGTTTATCTAATTCTGTGCTGTAAATCTGTGTTGTTTTAGTCGATTGTGATCATTTCATCACCAAATATGCAACGCTACAGCAGAACAATGGCACGCCACCATTCCCAAATGGTGTGCCATGAGGCAAGTCCAGGTGGGCCGTGGGATTTTGTAACAATAGTGCATTATTATTACAATATACAACTGAAACACAAGAAGGGAGAAAAAAACTGCAGCCTGGTCATAGGTTCATATGCCAAAAATATTCTATCAAAAGTGTCTTTGTCTGAAAATACAATCAAAACAAGACAGATGGTATAGGGACTTGAAAAGCAGTACTACTTGTCAGATCAATTATTGTTTAGTAGCATATAACTTAATAAATGTAGATCTTTTGGTTGGCGACATTGTGCCAAACCAGGATTTTAATCTAATTTAATGGAATATTGACCAAGTAAACAAAACCACAAAGGCGGATACAAAATGGTGGGCTTGATACTTCCAAAAGAACATGGTCAAAAAAAAAAGTTTAAGGGCACTCTATGCAGTCCTGTGAAATACTATAAGTACACTATTTCTGCTTCTGTAGGAATTCATAGGAATTAAGAGGGTCAGTTCTGCTGCTGATCAAATGCACTTGAGAAATAGATTATCAGCAAGTGTGACCAACTCTATGAAAGTAGAAGTTTCCAGCAGTCTGCTGGTCTGTAGCATTCGAGTGCATGTTAACACATTGTCACAATCTTCCCCTGAGTGGACATCCCTTCAAATTCAAGCCAAGATCAGACTGTGAAACTGCAAAAAAAAACAAAACTCTAGAGCTGTCTCTCAAACTCTACACACCTCAGATAGCTATGTGCTAAAGCTTGTAACAGTCCAATTACAAAAAGAGTGTGTCCTACAAGAAAAGGTTGCCTAGGGAAAGCAGCTTCTTTTTAAATCAAATGAGACCAAAGTGGAGATGTTTGGCACAGTATAACAGCACAGACACCTCATGCAAACTGACAAGCAGAGTTGTAGAGGAGTCATGATTTGGGTTTGCTTTGCAGCCACAAGACATGAGTGCTCTGTGATTATGAGCTTGTTTGTATACCACAGTATCCTGGAGTGAAATGTTAGGCCATCTGTGTGACAGGAAAATGATCCCAAGCACAGAATGGCTGAAAAAAAAGCAAATAATTAAGGTGCTGCAATCAATCAATCAATCTTTATTTATAAAGCACTTTTCATACAAAAAATGTAGCACAAAGTGCTTTACATAGTTAAAAGCAGCCCACCCCACCCTCCAACTCACTCCCCACACTCTCATTAACATAAATGATGTGAATACACACATATCTCCCCACCCACCCACCCACCCACACACACACACACACACACACACACGCACACTTAAAGAGTAAAAATTGGGCTAAAAATTGGGCTGGGTTCACATGAGCCAAGTGAGGTCTCAACCTGTCTAGAGTTCTGTGTTGGGACCTTAAGAGAGCTTCGCAAAAACAAAATCTTGTAAACACCAGTGAATGAAGGAAAGTTGTAAAGAAGAGTGGGCCAAAGTTCCTCCAAAATAAACACTCATCCCAAGTTTGCCTTGCATCCCAAGCACTTTTGTGGGCAGGACAAACAATTTATTTCAGTTATTTTATTATTAATTTACAAAATTACAATTAAATCCTTAAAATAAAACAATCAAATAAGCACATAATAGCACTCTCAAAAGTATGTGGCTCACACTTTCAACTAACCATTCTCTTCTGTATAGCAAATTCCCTTCCTTCACAGTAACATTAATAAAAAGCACTGATAACCAGTGTCAATATTGACTCTGGCCCTAGTATTACTTACATTTTGGAATTTTGTCCCTCTAATGGACACATCTTATCTGCATACTAAAGATCATCGGATTTCCATAAAAATAAAATAAATGTCCTAATGCGCTGCTCTAAATATCAGGCCTTAATACACAAAACACAGTGGGAGGAAGGTTGGGCTATTGAAATGATTATTGTTTTTAGCTTTTTTCCAGAACTGGACTTCAGCATTGCATGAAGAGAAAAATAAATAATGTGGGTAAGCCTGAATTGCCCTTTAGGGTCTAAATATTAAAAACTAGCGGTCATATTACAAGATTAGTTTTGAGAGCTGAAAACAGTCTCTAGCCCTCTGTTGAGCAGATGCATCATTATCTGTTTTCTCAGCTTGTTTTGTTAGTTTTGTATTTAGCCGCTGGTCTTTCGGGAGTCTGACCTGAACTGCATAAACAGAGCAATAAACCAATAATTAATTCAAAGAATAAATAAAGAAAGTCAGTTCAGGTCTGGTGATTTACTGAACCTGAGCTCAGTTGTCTTGGCAACATGTTGATCAAAAAGTAGACAAAGATCAAAGGTGTAACAGCAGGTCCGGCGATCCCCAAGCCTCTCCACGTGCATAGGTGTTTATGGCCAAGACATTAAACACAAAACTACTATAGCTGGCAAGCTAACATCTTGCATGAAACCTCTGCTAATGCTGGTGAGTATGGGTGAATGGGTGAGGCACTTTTTACAAGTGTTAAGGGTAAAGGGCGTTACAAAAAAGCAAAGCATTTACCATTTTGTGGTTTGCACCTGACCAAAATTTGCATGTGTAAGCGCAAAATACTGCAGAGTTACTGGGCCCTTGTGGATGTGCTTGTTTGTGTGTGTTTCGTGCAGTGATCCAGTTTTCAGTAAAAGTAGGCCAGCCAGTTAGTCCATGAGTAAGCTTTTCTCTTGAGAAAGGAGCCTCCCTGAGATGACAGCATCATTAACAGCTGACCAACACACCCTACGCTCTCATTTCATTTTTGCATCGGCTTACACGTGACAGTCATATCACACATACTCCACAAAACCATTCAAACACACACAAACACACATGTACAGCTGCTGTGTGTGCTGTAATACACCCAAAGTCCGGCTTCAGCATTAGCGCATGATGGATACTGTAACTGTTTGTCTCCATGGTGTAAAAATATGATGCTGAGGTCACTGGCTCTCAGTTGAATTCAAATGAATGCTGACATGAACCGTCCTGAACTCTGTGTTACAGTCCAGCACCTCAGTTTCATTCTGAACGGATTATTTTTCTTTTGGGCTTGTCTGATTTCTCCCTAAAGTATGATTTACATATTTGAGACACTTACTTTCAAAGGTAAGATATAATTTAAGCATCAACAGCAATGAAATTGAAACTCATATGCAATACAGATGTAATGACCCAGTTTCAGGAGGTGTTGCGATAACATACCAAGGGCAAAGTCCTGAAACATGTAATAGCATTTAGTCTTTATTTAACACATATTGAAACTCCACTGCAGTACAACAAATGGGGCGGCTCATGGGCTTAATATTTGAATTCAGATGTTTTCAGTTTCATCGCCTCAGGTGTAGAAAATCAAACATCTAGCCATTCAGTCGGCCTTTATAAACATTTGTGAGAGAATGGGTGATTCTTAAGAGCTCACAGAATTCAAGCGTGTTATTATAATAGGATGTCACCATTACAACAGGTTGTAAATGGAGCTGTAAGTGGTATTATTGCCAAAGCAATATAGCATTTAGGAATCACAGCAATTCAGCCACAAAAATGGCAGATGACATAAAGTTACAGAAAAAGATTCCTGAGTGTTGAAATACATAGTGCATAAAAAATCCCCAGTGCGCTGCTGATTCAATAACTGCTGAGGTCCAAACCCCCCTGACATTAACATCAGTGCAAAAACTGTGTGTCGGTAGCTTCAAGGCATGGGTTTCTATGGCTGAGCTGCTCCTGTAGGTGTAATTAGTATGTGGCCTGATGGTTTTGTCCATTTGCCATATGTCCATTATCTTTAGGATATTAAAGCATAGAAATTTAAGAAATAACTACAAAATATTAAATGCTATGACATTTTAGCTCAATAAAGTGATGGATAAAAGCTATAAAATCGATTCTTAAACGTAGGTATTTTGGAGGAAACGGGAGGGCTTAATAAGCCAAAAGAGAATGAGTATAACATTTTTTGGTTGTATGTGGTATATGGGATGATGCAGTGCAGATGTAGGTTCAGTGTTTTCAGATGAAGTGTTTAAAAGGCAGCATAACTCTGCATGAATTAAATGTGTTTCAATTGAGCAACACTGAGAACACATGGCCTTGGACCTTGCTAAGCTCTTTGATGGGCTTGGCTGGATGAATTATTTCTCAGCTGCTTTCAGAAGAATCACAGTCATGTTGGTGTGCTGCTTCTTCTGAAGTCGCATCAGTGCTGTTAGAAAGGGAATAAAGTTTTTTAGATGTAATATTGCCAGTAGGTCAAAACACTCAAGGACTTTTGAATCATCATTTTCTGCTTTATTAAGAATCATTTTTCCTCAGTGCTAAAGTCACAGAGGAATTAAACAAAACTGCTAAAATGGGTCAGGTATGCAGTGAAGTCACATCCCATTATTTTTCACAGCTTTTGGGCTGGTCACTCTTTCTGAGAATGTCTTTTCGACTCAACAGAAACATACAGCAAAGAAAACTGTGGATGCGGGCAGAGTGTTTGTTAACACTAGCATGAGTTGCTAATGGGCCCAAGCGCTATTGTAAACAGAGCCTGCTGTACGAAGTGATACTTCACTGTGTGAAGTATGTGTGACTAGATGTATGTTTTGAGTGTATTCTGCTGACAGAGGTACTTCTTATGAGTCAATATCATTATTTAAACAGCTGGTGAAATAATAATATTTTGCAATCTCTCAATCTCGGTGTTTTGTAATCTCATACGTTTATAAGCTCTATGCGCTCAAAATCTGAAAATTTCTGGTCGTAACCCTCATATTCTAAGTCACCATCTGTGTTCCTATTAAGTCACGTCTATGAAATCTATCAGACAACAGCTGACTGAAGCACAAATTACAAAATCAAAGTCAAGTTCCAGATAATTGCTACAGTACACCTCCTCCCACACACTTCAGCTTAATCTCTCTTTTCCATCAGCTCATTACTGCACAGGTGGATCCTTAGTAAAATAATCATCCTGCTGGCTTATTAAATGCAGGCGGATATGAGTCATACCCAATGGAAAACCTGCTATATATGAATGACAGATTATAGGCACTCCAATTTACACATGAAATAACAGATAATAAGTGTAGATAGAGTCATATATGATTAGATGAGCTGCCCTTTTAACATAACTTTACAGAGAGCTCATCTAGCTCTCATCAAGCTGAATTAATGTAAAAAAAGAAAAAAAAAAGCATTCACTCATCCAAAGCCACAGGGTGAAGTTGTCATGTGCAAAGCGACGCTTTTCCCAAGTGCTCTTCCATGCAGGAATAATTTTCCAATTATTTCCAGTTATATAATCATTATTGCTTTGAAACGAAAGACTTCAGAACATTTTCATACATTCATATCATTATTATTTCCTTTAGAGCGGCAAAATTAAGGGGAAAAAATGGAAAAACACATTCGTGATGGGCAGCCTAATGAGGCGTCGAAACAAAATGTGTTTTTCACTCCAATGTGTATTGTTGTTCTAAAGCAACATTAAAGACAGGAAAGTAATGAAGCTGTCTGAGGCCTCTCAGTGGGTGGTGTAATGCAGCCGTTTCGTTACTGATTACAAGTTGTGTAGCAGAGTAGATTCTGAGTCTGAAATATCTTCCGCATGTGGTTCAGATAAGTGACTCCCCATCACGGTGAGAAAAACCCTTCAGAGAAGGAGCCTTTACTCATTAAAAGGAAAAGTTTTTCTTTGTGAGAGTGTTTTCCATTAATCGCACATATGCACACACACACACACACAATGAGAAATAGGAACGCAGAAACAGATGACTAGCTGTTGTCTGTCTTTTCACTGTGATTCAAACATGAAAGCTGGGTGGACCGTGACATGCGTCTTGTCAGTATGCCAGACTCAGCTGGCATGACGAATTTGTGATGACACCATCCACGTGAATATGTAAAATGTGAGCAGATGTAGCAGCAATGAGTGGTTCTGCATTACAAAGTGTTCTGTGTACGTTTGAATTTCCCAGGTAGTACAGCAGTGGGAGTGTGAGGGGTTCAATATTGATGCCTATAAAGTGTGTTTTAGTTAGTAGTTGATGATTGTTTCATTAACATTGATGGGGCTGACATATTATCCCTATGATGCTATTAGCATAAATAAAAGACAAGAAATTGTCATCATAAATTGCAGTTGCAGTTGATCAGATCAGCCTCGCATCTGAGGAACATGCACAGACAGTTGTAGTAATGATGCTACTGCAGGCATGCTGTTAAATGACAACATTACAGTTCTTCTCGTCAGCATTGCGTGCATTTCAATCCAGTCGAGAGCTTTGTACCCACACTGTAAGCTTGTCATTTCAGAGAATAAAGTGCAACTAAAATAGATCCAAAATAGAATGCCTTGGTGATGCTTAATTAGTTAGTTATATGCTTGTATGTTTGCAATTGCACAAAAAGAGATTGGCAGTAAATTATTTGCTAAAAGGGACCACAAACATGGAACCATTAAGTAAAAGTGCCACAGTGGATGGAAATTCTCCAGCGTCATAAAGAAGATAATTCAAAACATGTTTCACAGAAAACAACTGGCTTCTTCAGTACTGGAGCTCAAAACAAAATTCTATTGTTGGTCCTTTTCCCTTTATTTTTCTCTAGACACAGAACTCAAACCAAACTCCCCAAGTTATTGGGTGGTGCGTTGCAATGATTCTAATCAGTGGTGCCTTTGATCAGTGGACTACTTCACATCAATAAGCTTCAGCTTCGCATTGTTTGAAACATTTCTCTTCAATTATTCAGCAGCTCTGATTTTCTCAGGTCTGACTAATAGTATCGACAAGTTTGGGCTGATTGTATTCATTTGGACTAAATGGTCTAATCACAGAGCATTAAGGCCACGGCTAAAAGAAAAGAAAAAGAAAAGAAAAAGAGAGGAAAAAAACATTTGGAACTTTTTAAAGGCTAAAAACTCTTTTCAGATAAAGGTGGACCTGATTTAACTCGTAACCACGGCTTAACAATCCTGTGTCATGAAAAATAAGATATATAAAAAAAATTTGCCCTGGGCCAACTGGTGGACTATGTAGGAGTGCTAAAGTAACCAAATGGGGTTGCCTTAGCCTCAAGGGCTAGGGATAGTGCTAGACTGTGTTACATGTCCTGTGCTGTGACTTTACACTTGCTAAATTATATAAATTAAAAATGGCAACATGCAAGCAAAAAAAAAAAAAAAACTTTTTCAAACTGTGGTTTGAGAGTGGCGTTGATATAAACCTTTGCCTCACAGCACGATGCAAAACAGAAACGCAGAAGTGGTGCACAGCTGAAAAAGGTGAAAATAGTCTAAATACTGTAAGTATGGTGTGAACGCTGTGTTGACAGCCCAGAGAAAAAAAACATGCAGTAATTACTTGGTGCAGCATTTTCGTCAGTTTTGGCATTGGCAGCAGTTCAGAGGTATTTTGCTCGCACTCCTTCGCTTTCCCTTACTCTAGCTGCCTGCCAATATTTTTTTTTTATACTAATGGCCAATATAGTGCACGGTCACACTGCTCGTATATACAGTACATAAGGTCAGGATTAATCAAGAGTATTCATCGCCTATTTACTGGACTCCCAGTGTAAACACCAGGTGTGAGCTCATGCATGGTGGCGTGTGGAGCTGCTCTGCAGGCTGTTGGGAGTTTTATTGCATTTCCCAGAGAGGCGAATATGATGTCATCAACATGTGTCTCATCTACTGTTAAGACCCCATTTCCTCGTCTGACAGCTGAGCCACGGATAAGGAGTTTCTGTTCTCATCATACACTCAAGGAAAAGTTTCCTTCTGCGCTCCCACCCTCCCACGAGGTGTTTTCTTTTTTCCTTCTAACTCCAAAAACTAGCACTTTTATCTGCACCATGCTGCTTTTCAGAACAAAACTCAACCACTGACATTTCATTTTTCCCCATTTTTATTTATAAAATGAAGGTGTTAAAAGTCTAGGAAGCATTCATCACTGGCAAGTGAGACTTCAAACATATTCATATTTAATAATAATTCTCCCTTTAAGACCGTCTAACAACAGAGTTTGTACAAGGCAAATAATTTAAGGACAATATTTTTAAAAAATGATTAAGTGACTACATATAACTATGACCTCCTGGCTTTGTGCACAGGCGTAAGACAGGTGCTTGTACCGACAGACATCTATACAGTAGTTAATATCACAATAATCCTGAACATTACTCTTCAAAAACTGGCTTTTGTTGAAACATAAATGTTTTGTACCGTATGTTCGGCTCCATTATTGCTGTGAAAATGTAATGGAATCAGAAGGTGAGTACAAAGTCCTGAAGAATCTGCTTTTTCGAGTAGATCATAACACTGAAGCCCTCCATCAACATGCCTGTGAACGCTTTAACGAAAGCAGTTCAGTGCAAATAATGGTGCCAAATACGTTTCTTTTTCCTGGTTTGTTACATATAGACCACCACAACAAATCCAACCTAGTTAGCACATGAAAATACAACATTTTAAAATGACATTTTTAAACCCAAGAAGAACATTTTTTAAAATATACAACAGATGAAACACAATGATATTATGTGACATTACATTAGTACCTATGTGAATGGAAACAGTTGTGAAGGAAAAACTGACATGTTGTGCGATGCTGTGTGGCGTCACTGGCAGAACATTATCGGTAGATAAGCGGTTTAACATATAAATTGCAAAAAAGTTGCTGTTTATCACATGTAGCACAGAGATAAAGACGGCTTACATCAGCTGTACTCTCGCTACTGGAAATGCTCCAATGGTTTCAGCCCAACCACTCAAAGGAGGGCGACTCACTAGCAGTGAACTAACCTGTGTTATTATCAATGCAAACTGGAGCAAAATGGATGTTGCACAGTTTTTGGACTAGAGAGTCAGCTGGTTTAAAGACTTTTTAATGTCCAATCCATTTGCTAACATGCACCTTGGTAAGGTCATGTCTAAAAAGGCCGAGGGCCACAGTGCATAGTGTGAAATTGCTATACTACATTGTGCAGTACATTGTTGTTCAGTGTTAGAGCAGAAATGTAAAGTAATAAAGCTAAATAATGAGCCGGTGTTAAATGGATATAGCGCATTTTGATCTTTCACACGAGGGTTGAAAATGTTTTTACATTTTACAAATAAACACAGAAAGAAAAGATGTTATTGTATTGGTGAACAATTCATTTTGCTCTTATTCCCCCTTTCTTACATTTTAGCACACGGTGGAGAAACAAGACCATTTCTGCAGGAAAAAATGCAGCATTTTTGCCACAATGATGAAATGAGCACTAATTAAAAACAGGATTTACACCAGTGAGACACCAAATGTGTAGACCACCTGCATGAAACATTGTACTTGTTTTTCAACCCCTGATTCAAAACCTCAAATACATAAATGAGACATAAACTGTATATCAGCAATGTGTCCTTTCTGAGAGTTATCAGTATCTCCCACACAGGGGTTTGCAGTTTCTTTGGGCATCAGGGACACAGAGTGTAAGCACTCAAACAGGTTATACACCAGTACAAAGAAGTGAAGTCTCTGTGCTTCTATTACATGACATTGTGTATGCGTGTATTGTCATCTCATCCGGTTATATAACATGCAGGTAGGTTGCCTTGGTGTCCACCCCTATCACATTTTTGGCGGTGCATTTGTAAAATCCTGTATCCATGCTTGTCGGTTTTTGTATCACTAAAGAACCCTGAGGGCTAAGATAGCGGTTTCCATAAATGCGAGGCTGAGCCATGACCTTCAGCTGCATCAGGTCTGGTGTTTCCCAGGTAACTGTCGCCCGGGGTGTTGCTATGGTCAGGCAGGGCAGTTCCACAGCGACACCGGGGCGGGTGTAGGTCACAGGGGAGGGGCCTGTTGTGATGCGCGGAGGGTAGGCGATGACAATAACAGGAACTGTGATCACTGAAACTGAGGAAGAGTCATAACTCGTGGATCTGCAGGTGTAGGTGCCACGGTCGAACACAGAGGCCTGCTGCACTGTTAATGCTCCATCCTCTTGGACTAAGTAACGGCCTGAATCACCACTCTCACCCTGGGACAGCACCTTGCCACTGGGCATGGTCCATGTGAATGAGCCGCGGGTAAAGCCAGGTGTTTGAGAAGCAGGGCAAGGCAGGTGAAGGGTCTCTCCATTAATGATGCTCACAAGAGAGGCTGTTTGGGTGATCACAGTGGGCGCTGAGGCAGTGCCAGTTGAGGATGGGGGGCCAACTGGGTGAGGTGGTGCAGGCAATCTCACTGCACTTTGCCGAGGCTTTTCAGTAACTGAGATTCTTGGGTAAAGCACAGGTGACGCCGGCTTTGAGCTTAAAGACTGCTCTGATTCCACTAACCCTCTTGAGAGCGGCACCTTTGTTAAACCAACCCTTTCTACCCTGTGTGGAGATCTGACCTCCTCCTGCCGGTCTGACACCTCCAGCTCCACCCGCATTGTTGTCTCTCCTTTCTCACTTCTCACTACACAAACCAAGACACCACCATCACTCCCTCGAACACCCCGCAGCTCTAAGGTACCATTTCGGTGCACAGTAAGACGACTGCCATAGTAGGGAGATGGCAACATGCCATTCCCAGGCAGAAGCCAGAACAGACGCGACTGACGGGAATTTTGGGAAGGGCATGGCAAAAAAATAGTTTGACCTTTAACTGCTTGCTGCTTCACCGCCGTTGCTACACCCAGTACTGTGTTGGGGGAGTTTTTAGCATCAGTATTACTACTTAACTCACCACCATTTCTGCTGTCGGTCCTTCCTAGATTACCGCTCCTATTAAAATCATCCCCTCTGTGTGTGCTTGTCCCAACTGCTTTATTAGACACAGTGCTACTAAAGCCTCCAGCATTTCTCGAATTACCACTTAACCTGCCATTTTCTCCGCTCGTATTAGCGTCATTACTAGCCTTTCCTGCAATGACTTCATTGATATTCCGTGCAGGATTTCTCTCAGCACTACCTTCTCTAACTGTGCTGCGACTGTTACCTACACTGTTGCTGTTGTGTATAATACTGGGTCTATTCATATTAATTCCAGTATTATCTGCTTTAGTGCTTACATTCCTAGCACGGTTCACCCCCACGCTGATTACGCTACTGCTTAGTTTTGTTGTAATTCCACTCACAAGCCCGTTAAATCCATTTTGACTATCATTCTTAAGGACAGGATTAGAGCTACTGATTGCCAAATTAACACCACTGCTTGGTACAATGTTTCTTATCCTCTCATTATCGTTGTCATTGCTGCTGCTGTTGTTATGCAGCTTGTCTGTGATTCCAGACAATCCATAGCGGATTATCCCCCCATTGTTAATGTTGTCCCCTGATCTGGTGTCAGTTCCACTGTTATTGCTCCAACCTCCACCTTCCACTCGGCCACGCAATCCATAGGTAGGCGTCTCCACCTCAAGCCTGACCACCCTGCTCCTCTCCCCAGCTGAGTTGCTTGCTTGGCACGTATAGTTTCCCGTGTCGATCTTTTGAGCTACGCGCACCTCCAGAGTGCCATTTGAAACCACCACTACTCGTTCAAAATAATAACCAGATCCTAAACTTCGTGGGATAACACGGTTTGCAGGGTTGAACCACGTCACTGTAGGGGTAGGGTTTCCTGTGGCTCGGCACGGAATTCGGGCCGTTGCTCCCTGGCGTACTTTCATGACATGGTAGCTTCTGTCATCAGTAAAAGTTGGAACAGATGTCATCATAACCTTTACTTTGACCTTGAAGGGGTGAACAGATGATTGAATTGTTTAGTGTTTTTAGTTGTGTAAAAGCTTCAGTTTGAAAGCACTCACAACTCATGCAGCTCATGACAAAGACATTTAATTAAAATGATGAAGAAATTACTTGTCTTACCTTCATGGTGTCGTGGCCGCCTTGATTCTCAGCATAACACGTATACTCTCCTCCTTCTCCAGCGCTTACTGCTGGAACCAGTAACGTCCCATTGCTGAACACTGTTAGTCGTTGTTCTCGGCCTCCTCTGTCTTCCCCATGCAACACGCTGTTCACCATGGTTCCATCTGGTAAGGTCCAGTGGACAGCTGGGTCAGGCAGCCCTGATGCCTGGCAGTCCACCTGCAGAGGATCAGTGTTCCAGTGATGCATGATTTAAAAGGTTGTTGACTTTTTGTTTGGGATGAAAGCTGAAGTCGTAAGAAACATTATAAATGATAAATAATAACTACATGCTGCACTCTAAAACACATCTAAGCCACTACAAATTTCACACTCACACTAAAACACAGCTCATAAATCTTTAAATTAAAATAATTATTTTTAAAAATCCCACACTTGCTTCGTTTTTTTTCTTCTTGACATTATTTTTCACCAAGCCTTTAAATATTGATGTGTGCTTTATTTTCTGCTGGAAAACACTGCTGATGATTCATAGCTGCACATTTATGCGTCGGCAGGTTTTTCTTTCTTTTTTGACCCAAATAATATAAAACATTTTTAGATCCCAGCTTAAAACCTGAACTTTAGGACTCAAATATACCAACCCTGGCACAAAATAACTCTAAGCACTAAAACTCAACAGTAAACTTATATAAGAGAGGGACAGTTCAGATTTAGACATTTCTTGCCAGATATTTTAAACAACACAGCATCAAATTAATGAATGAATTTAATTATTTCACGGGAAATATGCAGTGCAAACACTACAACTTAATAACAACCCAGATTCAAATAAAATTGAGTGAGAAACACAGACTGGAAATAAAATATTAATCGCTTGTGTGCATTTATCAAACAAACTTTGCATCAGAAGCGGCTGAGAATTGCAATTTAATTACATTTCTGTTTTTCTGCTCACCTTCAGTGGTTTCCCGACTGACACCATCTGAGTGAGCAGTTGTTTTGGTTCAATCGTGGCGGGTTTCGCAGCTACCATAACACGCAGGAGGCGATAATCATCTGCGACCTTGTTCCGTGCAATGCACAGGTAGTCTCCAGCATCCTTCTCCGTTACAGCTTGGACTGACAAGGTACCGTTAGGATGCACCTTCAAACGCCGGTCAAAACTTTCATTCAAACGTAGATAATTAAATTAGATGAAGTACTATTAAAATCAACAACATATGTAGTGATACAAATGTGGACATTCCCAGTACCTTAAGTGCTGGTCCACTAGCTTCCTGCTGGGGGTCCTCCAGATAATGATAGGGGTTGGGTTGCCAGTTACGGAGCAGTGAAGCTGTAAAATCCCCCCTTGTGGGACAGTAGAACTAGATGGTGATGTAGAAATAATACGGGCTTTGCTAAAAGGGGAGAGGAGCAAGGGATTCAAAACAGTAGATGCTCTCCTGTCTGTAGGGGAAGCAACTCTTGTGTTGGTTATACTGGGTGAGACTTTATTCTTATTTATTGACCCCGTGGAGGGTGGGGAAAGGGAAGAAGAATTTGTTTTTTTGACACTGGTAAAGTGTGTGTGGGAGGCAGTGACTGTTTTATTAAATTTAGGTGATGAGTTCGAGGACCGGTAAGGGTTAGATGAGGAGTGAGAAGAGCTTGAGGTGAGCGACGTCTTGGATTTTTCCGAGGGAGATTTAGGGGAGCTAAATGGGTTTGAGGGCTGGTTAGAGATACTCAGACCTGTGTCATTAATGAGTGATGAAGAAGGTGGCCTTTCAGTAGCAACAGCTTTTACTCCTTTATGACTTACTTCTCCCTGTCTTCTTTCTCCTTCTGCTCCCCCTTCAATTTTTAACTTCACTGTTCTCTTATCGGTCCCCACAGCATTACTTGCTGTGCACTCATAGCTCCCAGAATCCTTTGGCCCGACTTTTCGAATATGCAGTGTCCCATTGGTCAAGACAAAGAGGTTGCCGTGGAGAAACTGGGATGGGCGAACAAGGGTCCCATCTGGGATTCGCCAGCGGAGAGTTGGTGGAGGGGCACCTCGGGCTGAGCAGTGAGCATAAACTGGCCTCCCCGGAGACAAGAGCAGGTGTTCCTCTCTGGGTTGCTGTATCACCGGAGGTAATGAGGACACGTGTACACGCACAGAGGTGCTGGCAGCACCAGCTGAGTTGGAGGCCACGCAGCGATACACTCCTCGGTCACTGGGTAAAGTTACTGAGATATGAAGAGTTCCATTCGTGTCCACGCTGATTCGACTGGTGGAGGGGCCAGCGGATGTCATGACAGAACGATCTGGCAGAACCCATGAGAGCAGAGGGGCGGGAACACCATCCGCTTGGCACTCCAAGTGCACTTCTCCGCCCTGATGAATGGTGGCTTCTCTGTAACTAGCCAGCTGCATACGAGGGGGGCGAGTCCAAACTTCCAGGGTCGTTAGCAACCTGCCATGAAGAAGACGGGCAAAAAAAACCCTCAATTTATGAAATATGCAAAGGCAAACACACAATGCATGACTCTATCAGAAATCATATAAGAGGCACCAAATCATACTTTATATATACAGGTTGGCATTACTGCATATGTCACTGTTTGCTGTTATAACAACAGACTCAACAAGCATAACTGCACCACAATATACATTATGCTGAGTAATTTAATTGCACATTACTGTAGGCTGATGTCATTAATATTAAAATACTATGCCCTGTTGTCATTACACAACCATACTGTATGCATAACATATATCAGTAACCTCACCTATCACGACCCAGCATGCTTTGTGCACTGCAGATGTATGTGCCCCTGTCCTGCAGCTGAATATTCTGGATAACAAGGGTGCCATTTGACAGGACCTCAAAACGCTGAGCTCTGGAGTGGACTGACATCACCGCTCCTGAGTGAAAGACATACAGCAAGAGAGTAAGACAGACACACGCACACAAAGAGCAGCAACGAGCAAAGAGAGTGAGGAAAAACGTTAAGAGGGTGAGAAAGAGACAGAGAGGAAAGGAGGAACGGGGGCACACCAAATGGCACAGCATGAAGTAAAGTCAGCGATGCAGTGCACAAAATGTTCCATTACTTGCTTGCGATGTCTTTCCCACATGGCAAGCTAGAGAAAAGCCTATTGTGTCCATGCCAGTGTATATGCTGGTTGTTAATGGGGTTTTTTTCATCACAGTAAAATGTGTTTGTATTCATTCATAGCACATATTAAAGCTGAGGCTTATTTCCTTTAGCATTAGTGACCTCAGAGTGTAAACCTTTAATTACTCTGCTTTAAATGCAAAATCAATAGATTTTAGACCATACTATACAGACATGCACATATGCAATAAACTGGTGAATGCGAAATAAGCACTGCTGCGTTTTCCAGCAAAATTAAAAGAATAAACATGAAGCCTGTTCCATGATTTGAGTTTATGCAACAGATTTAAAGTGGCGGTAAACTGGATTACACATTGACATAGCTCAGGGTGTTTTGTTTAAGGTATGTTAGAATAAATGCATGCTGCAGTGTGCACACCTGTGGCGACTTTAATCCACGTGATGGTGGGTTTTGGTTCTCCGTTAGCTTCACAAGTCAGCCTGGCAGTGCTCTCTGCTGGGAATGACACTGTCCTGACGTGCGGGTCTGCAATCCTTGGTCTGGATCTCACGACTGGAGCCTACAAGAGCACATTAAATCACAGGATAATGAATTTGACTCCTTTAAAATATTCAAACCTTTAAAGATATCTGGGATTCACTAATGAAACATTTTAAACTTTACAAGTTTAAAATGTTTCATTATGTTGGCCTGAATTAGGTTGGCCATTGAGTTTCATTTTCTTAACTAAATAGCCAGTGACTGGAGGACTTCCAACAACCTACAGCAAGCAGGCAAATTAAAACACATTTGTGAAGTTATGAATCAGCATGAAAAGTCTGATTCACAGGGGCTAATTAAAAACTGCCAGTTTGTAAAATGTTTCTTATTGCTCTTTTTTTAATTAAATAGTGATATTGTGGAATAAGATATATAATATAGCTTCACAGTGATCTCAGACTTAGAGTTTTTGTTGGTGGACCGAGATTTTTAATCTACTGAGGCTTGCCAACAAGGCCTGTAAATTAATTAACAATTGATTACTTTAAATCCCATGGGATTAGACTCACATAATGCATAACAACACATAATGCTATTGATTGTGGAACACGTGTTTTTAATTTTGTTTTTTTCTTTAGATCTCTGACAGAGCTCTGGAGAATCCATGAAATTGGAGAATTGTCATAAACATCCTTTAATTTTAATTGCAGGTCATGTGGATAGAGATTAGACTGTTTGGAGATCTAGATTTTGCCCCAAGGGCTTGCAGAGTTGGGTGTAGTGTGTGTGTGTGTGTGTGTGTGTGTGTGTGTGTGTGTGTGTGTGTGTGTGTGTGTGTGTGTGTGTGTGTGTTGTTTTTTTTCTGGGTCAGCCAACTCTGGTTTGGAGCATCAGAGGCACTCACTTGGTAAAGAAATGTTAATGTGAGTTGTGTGTATATAAACTGCAAATTACATTTAAAAGTGCACTTAAAGAAATTACCCACTGCATAAATTACTAAATGACTAAAAGCAAGTAAAAATGGGGAAACATTAATTTGCAATTGAATTAACACTAGAAAAGAACAAATGGTGGTCCTAGTTTGGCTGTTATTCTCTTTGTAGTGTGTGTGTGTGTGTGTGTATGTGTGTGCTTGCCTTAAAGCCCATTTTGGGTAGCACTACCTATAAAATAGAAATGTTATTTGAATTCATTTGGACTCACCCCAGGAGCCACAGGGAATGAAGGGGACCAGTTAGTCCTGCTGCTGTGTGAATCTGGAATTGAATTAGCGCCGGCGTTTTTCCAGTCAGTGGGGGGCCGACTCTGGTTTGGAGCACCAGAGGCAAGCCTCTCTCTGGGGTCAGCTAGGTCGATGCTTGGCCTCTCCCGGGATGATGTTTTGGTATTTGCTGATGTCATTATTGCAGCGGTACTGGAAAGTGTGCTAGGCGTAGCTGCCCTAGAAGTTGAGGGAATTTTGGCTGAAACTGTAAATGTTGGAGTAGTGGTAGTAGTAGTAGTAGTTTTAGTAGTTTCAGATGTAGTAGAAGCAGTAGCAGTAGATGGAGGGTTAAGAAATCGGGACGTAACAATGAATGAGTTTGAAGAACTACTAGTAGTAGTGCTAGTATCAGTAGTAGTAGAAATCAAAGCATTATTATTAGGGTTTATTGTAGTGGTAAAGAGTTCAACTACAGGAATAGTAGCGGGAGTAGTAGGTGTAAGAATAGGTGTAGCAGAGGTAGAAGCACTTGCAGTATGTCTGGTAGTGCTAGATGTTGGAATAATAGTCCTAGCAAATATGGTGGAACTTGTAGTCCTAGGATTAATTGCAGTTGTTGTGGGAAGCTTGTACTCATTAGTCATAGCAGAAGATGTACTTTTAGAGCTGCTGACATTTGCATTAGAATAAACCTTTTTAGGGGCAGTTGTAGGATTTGTTATGGTTTTTGCAGTAGCTGCACTGGAAACTGAGGAAACAAGGGAGGAGTGAGTTGCTGGAGAGGAAGACTGATATAGTATGCTCACAAAATTCTTCCCCAGCTTTTCACTGTGTTTGTTTGGGGGTGTGTCAATATGCTTACCTAAGGCTGTTTGTGTTTCTGTGTGTTTGTGTATACTGTGTGCTAAGGTATGTGTGCCTGGCACATGTGTTTCTGAAATGACAAAATTAGAATGAGTGGGTGCTGGTGTGCTGAAAAGAGTGGACTCTTCACTGTCTGGTATCTCTTCCCTGTCTGGTCTCTTGCCTGAGTGAGTCATTATAGCTGTAGGTGTGTATCTGTTTGTATACGAGGGGGAGGGAGTCTGTGAGGGGGAGGAAGATGATGAAGCAGAGTCAAAAAGATTCAGAGCAACATCGTTTGGAGCAGTCTTAATATGGTCTCTCTGTGTCGACAAAATTTCCGCAGATGTGGCTGTTGAGACCAGCGACAACATATTGATTTGATTTGTAGTGGTGTCAGGTGTCACAGCAGGGGTTATTGGGTTTGTGGGTTCCAGGGGACGTTGGTTTGGGGTCAAAAGTTGCACCCTGGGCCTGTTGATGATTCGTCTCCGCTGTCCAATCTTCCTGTGTGAGTTCCGAGGTCTTTGGGGGCGGGAGTTTGGCACCAAATTAGGGAAGAACCGCTGTCGGGGATTCTGTGGTCTCGTTCTTGATGGATTGGGGTTCACTTCTCGCTCATCTCCTTCAACTGGTTCTGGGACAATTTCATTTGTTCCTGACACTGGATAAGATGTGACCGGTTCTTTCCGTGTCACTGGGTTTGCTGCTGTCTGTGTTTGTGAACCCGGTATCTCTGCCTGCCTGAGTGTGTCTGTCTCATTCTCTGTCTGTTTTTCTGTTGACCTCTCTGTACCTTCTTCTGTCTCAGAGTCTGTTTCAGTCTCTGTTTTTATCTCTGTTTTTGTCGGGCTTCCTGTGTTAACAGGTTGAATGGGCTGTAACTCTTCCTCCTGAAGAACTATATCATCAACAGACGACCCTTCAGTTTCTGCTTCCACTCCTGCTCCCTGACCTCTACCTCTATCTGTATCATCATCTTCCTCGTGTTCTATTGTGACTCTGTCTTCAGCTTCTTGGACCGGTGCCGCTGTGGGCTTTTCTGTTGTGATAAGTTGGCCACGATTAGCGAGAGCAGTCCTTTGACGTATCTTAGCCAAAAGGTCAGCCCATTTCTGCGGATCTATCTTTTTTTTGCTTGTGCTAACTCTACGTTTGTTCTCAAAGAGGTTTCTTCTCTGGTCTGTGGATGAAAAAGCTGCACCGCCTCGTCTCCGGGAGCCTTCTCTTACAGGCCCACGTCTTCGTGGGTTTCCAATCGGATAGCGTCTGTTTGGGGGTCCCTGAGACGACACTGGGCGTTTTCTATTTCCAACAGTCGCCTCTTCCACTTCCTCTCCGTCCCCTGATCCTTCATTCATGTCACGTAATAAAGGAGCTCTTATCCTGGTTGACCGGCCAGCAGCAGACTGTGGTCCTCTGGGAAACGAAGTCCTAAGTGCAGGGATATGCTGTGAATTTAATATCAGCTGCACTGACAGAGCATCTCTACCATAGTGGTTGACTGCAGTGCAGCGGTAATGACCACCATCCCTCAGGGAGGGGTTAGGCAGATAGAGACTCCCATTTGTTTCTATGGTGAGTCCACCTGGCACAGCAGTTCCTCGGCGTACCACATTTCCATTTGGCAAAATCCAGCTTAAATAAGGCTCTGGTGAACCAGACATCCTGCAAGGCAAACTGACAGGTTCTCCAACTGTCCCTGTGACAGGAGGCCCCACTTGCTCTCCTAAATGCGGAACAGAGGACTCCTCCACTGCCAAATGCAGAGGAAGAACATCTACGTCCCTTCCAGCCCTGGCAACGCAGTAGTAAATCCCAGCATCTGACAGTTGTACATTTTGTAGCAGTAAAACAAAGCCTGAAGCCCGGAGCCTGCCATCTAGGGTGCTGGAGGGGGAGAGGAGTTCAGATCCATCTGGGAGAATCCACTGTGCTTTGGGGTTGCCAGAAGTGAGAATTGGGCAGGGTAGCTGTACTTTACTGCCTGCTACTGCTGCCAGTGCTGTGGTAGTATGATTAGTTGAAATCAGCACCCAAGGGTGAGAAGCAGCAGAGGATGATGAGAGTTGAGAGGTAGGGTCAAGATGAGCAGAAACTCTTGTTGAGTATATAAGCTGAACCTTATGTCC
Organism: Simochromis diagramma; assembly: GCF_900408965.1. Taxonomy (NCBI): domain Eukaryota; kingdom Metazoa; phylum Chordata; class Actinopteri; order Cichliformes; family Cichlidae; genus Simochromis; species Simochromis diagramma. The sequence continues at coordinate 12,427,512 of NW_024386831.1, forward strand.
ATTAGACTGCGCTCTGTTTAGCTGAATGCTAATAGCTGGCTGCATTAACCACTGAGGCCTGGCTTTAACCGAAGCTTTGACTCCAGTGTGATAATATCCATCTGTCTCTGCTGCCTGCCTATAGCGGTAGGCCAACGCTGGGGATTTACTCAGCATGATTTCCCTCTCGAGGCGAACTGCAGTCTCGCTGTAGTAAGCCAGAATCCTCCAAAGTTTCTCATAGCTCTGTCTCTCCACGGGGCACTCCAGAGAGAGCGAGAGAGTGAGAGGAAGAGGAGAAGATGCGGACACGGAGAGATCTGGAGGAGGAGCAATATCTTGGGAGTCGGATGATTGAGTGATGTTGCAAATCAGATCAACACTGTACCCTTGCTGGTCAGACAAACCCAGTGAGGCACTGCCTAAGGGCTCTCTGAAGGTCTCACTTGATTTAATTTCACTGGGTTCTGTCCCTAAAGGTGCCTCTTTTCCTGGGGACGGGATCACTGGTGAATTGCACGTTAAAGCAGTCTGTTCAAGCAAGCCCTGCCCTTGAAGTGAATTGGGGGATGTACATAATGGACACTGTGGGCCACCAGGACATTTCATCAAGCCTAATTGAAAGAGGGAAACAGAGAAAATGATATCACAAAAGACAGCCTTACCATATCTAATGTCATAGCAGCTATGCAAATACACAATAGCACGTTTTAGCTCTTTCAACATATAACTGCATATGATAGTCATTTATTAGTCATGGCAGCATATTTTAAGCATTCATTACACTTTATATCTCTTACTAATTAGGTATGGTTACTTAATTTACACATAAATCAGAAATATGCATCACTTCATTACTACACAGGAATCATTAGCCTATATTTCAGTGGACACACATCAGTGCTGTCATCATGGATTAGTCATGGCAAGTTAAGTCTGGCATATCAATGAGACACATTTCATGGCCTAGCTTTCTCTCACATCTCAATAACAGCCACAAAACACACTGGAAGATAATGGGGAGAAACAATGAATAATTTGTGACAAAAAGCAGGTGGAGGGCGGTAGTGGCCAAAGGTTCTCAGATAACAAAACCAGATGCATTAAAATGAATGGTTTTGGCATGCAGCTCTCGGTCTCGGCTTATAAAGTGGAAATATCAACAAAACAATCTTCTGTTTCTCAGTCCGTTCCCAATGTTCCTTCTCACCTTATCTATTTCTTCTTCTGAACACGTTAGAGAGACAAAACAATAAGTGTAAACAAATGATTTTTTCAGGAATGGCAGTCACCTGGGTGAGCCAGAGTCCAAGAAAGAAACCAGTTCATCCTGCAGTCACAGCTCCACGGATTAGCCTGCAGCATAAGAGTTTCCAGCAGAGGTGCTGTTGCTAAAGCGTCTTTGGGCAGGGTGGTTAGACTGTTGTTGGAGAGGTCCAGGTGTCTAAAGAAAGGGAAGAAGAAAAAACTGATATGAAAACAGAGGGAAAGCAGAGTCTGAATCAAAGCAGATGGCTGCTTGGACTGAATTTAAGTTAACAATTACTGTGTTGCCCTCACTCTCAGGACTACCAGCAGAACTAAATCTGGTTATACTTTTAAAACCAGATTTCCCTCGCACTGATTATTACATTGAATGTTTGAAGTGTACAAGCTCACCTGAGTGTGGAAAAGTAATATGTATTCAGTAGGGACAATGTGCATAGAGTGTGAGGGTGCAGCTGATGCAGCCTGTTTCCTTGTAGACGAAGCAGCCGGAGGCTAGGCAGCTGGAGCAGGGCCCGGGGGTGGATGTGCTGGAGGAGGTTGTGATCCAAATACAGGCGGAGCAGTGAGGTCAGGCCAGAGAAGGTCAGCGATGAAGAGATCTCTCTCAGCTTGTTATAGCTTAGCTTTAGTATCTGTGGGAATAAAGGAAATGAAATGAGCAGAAGGAATGGAGGATTAGGACAGACATCTAAGGCTGATTTAAAAGGAAAAGAAAAGTCGGTTACTGGACACCACATGCTGGCAACATGAGTCTATAACATGAGAATAAAGAGATGTGTAAAAATCCAAGTAGAAACAACTGATCCTGAGTAATTTTTTTAAAATACAAGCAAAGATTTCTAGAAAATAGTTAAAACATTTACAAAACTACTGCTGACAGCATATCCAGATGAAATATTCATGCTGTGCATCGGGTCAAACTAAAAGGATATCCTAGAACTGGCGGGGTTTCTCATTATCCAAATGTAAAATTTAGCACTTTCCCCAAAAGGAAACTGTAAGAAATCTATTGCTATTCCAGCCATGTGTGAAGATCCCACCAGAAATTTAAGAAGGCACACCATGAAAATCAGGTTGTGGAATTTTGTTTCTGTGAGGCTTACGTTAAATCTGCCCTCTGGGGAGGCTACTGAGCTGGAAGAGTTCCAGCTGCTGACGGATCAAGCATGTGAAGACGTCAGCACATGAAAATATGGATCCTATTACCACAGAATGGCAAATATATCAGCATCTGCCTGGGAGATGAAGGGAACAATTGCTAGTTGAGTAATATCACTTCCCCACGGACTGCTAACTCTGCCCTCAGGTTGCTTCTAAAATGTCCAGTGTGTTTCCTGTCACCAAGCAGTGAAACGAATGATGATTGCTAAATTATGCATCACTTATAAAGAAATTAGGAAAAAAATGCTGACGTTTTGAATCTACGAAATGATGACTGTTCGCTTTGATTGATTAATTCTAGATTAGTTTTGCAGATCAGAGCTTTAGCTAATGAATCGGTTTAGTATTAATAGTATGACTGCAGGATTTGGGCACATTTATCAGTGTAGCGTCGTTTCTAAATTACACCAAACCTTTTTGACAAATACTATTTATCTTGATAATCATACATTACTGCCGTTATCAGTAACAGAAACCTTCTTTGACAAGCGGTTTTAATGTTCATCTCTCATAGTTAGAGTGTTATTAAGAGTGTTAATTACAAGTATTTCAGATGTTACTGGTCTACTGTATCGTAACTTTTTATCTCCACTGTCACAAAATGTTGTCTCCTACCCATTGGGGTGTTGAGGCGACTGTTTGTTGTAATTTGGCGTTTTATATATAAAATTGCCCGGTCTCTGTTTAATTAGATTCACTAACCCCAGTGAGAAAGGTCAGAAGTATTGTCTTTCTCCTCTTCCTGTTTACCTGTAGCGATTTCATGTCTCTGAACGCTGCATCTGGAAGATGATGGAGGTCATTGCTGTGAAGCATCAGAAGCTCCACCCTCCTTAACCCAGCCAAAGACCTGTCATGGAGGTTCCTGATGCTGTTAAACCTGCCAGAGAACAAAACACCATCTGTATACTTTAAAAAAAAATTCCTGTGTTGACTGATTTTAAAAAAAGAATAAAAAACACCCAAAAAAAGCTTTAGCTCGTTATCTCTGATATGTTACATATGTGTGAGCAGCATACTTTGTTGTTTTGGATGTATGTGTGTTTCCATACCCTAAGTTTATGCGTCTTGTGTGTGCAGGCAGACCGGGAGGTATAGCGAGCAGTGAGCGGAAGGTGCAGTGGACTTCATTGGCCTGGTAACAATTACAGGTCCTGGGGCAGGACTTGCTCGTGGGCACAACAAGTGCCAGCATCAGGAGAGCCAGTAAAGCCGCAAGCACATTCACTCCCCGATTCATTTTCATTTACTAGAGGAGACAGTACACTATCACTGCAAAAGAGGAAAAGGAAGTCAGGAATAATGGAGAGAAGCAAAGAGCACCAAAATTTCTCCAACAACTTCTGTCAAAATAACCTCTTTCCTTTTTTTTTAAGTAGAGACCACAGTGCTACTCCTCACACTTTTACTTATACTCAAGCCACAGAGCCATGCTGGAACAGCGCACCTGTCTTAAAGGTGAGATATTTAAGTATGAGACATACAGACGCGCATGCGTGTGCTTAAGTAGTTAGCGGTGTGGCTGATGCGATATATGAATGAAGGTTTAAGTCAAAGGGCGCATTAGGAGGCTAGAAATACTCCCGCCCTCTCCCTCGCTCGCTCTGTTACTCTCACCCGATCGCAAAATTAACATAAAAACGCCAAACATTTAAATTCAACAGACCAACTATAGAGCTAAACATGAGAAAGCTTTTCGACCTATAGTTAAAATTTAAGTAAATCATGCTGATGAGCAAGAAGCATTGGAGATAAATAGATTCTTTTACCGCGTTTCACAACATACCTTGAAATCCTTCGGTCCGGGGGAGTTAATCATTTAATGGAATTATTCATTTTAACCATCAAAGGCTGACTTTAATCCAGCTGCACGGTTCGGAAATTTAAAAGCAAATTTATGCAGTTTATCCGCCCATCAGGTCCGATACTTGGAGTGAATTCCCAAGAAAGTTATCACCTTAGAAGAGAGCCAAGAAAATCCTGAAAAGTGATATCACTTTTTTTCCAACTCCACAAAACTTTTTTTTTTAAAGTACGTTAACAACATCCAGAGTTCTTCATGCGTCTCTACAAAAGTAGAGCGGCAGGAGCGGCAAGCGGACTATTTGCATAAGCGTCTGGCGCTGTGTGAATGTGTGCGAGCGTGTGTTTGTGTATGGGACAGTGGATGTGTATTTGGAAAGGGGGACTGGACTGAAGTGCACCGAGTGACGCTCGGGGAGAAGGGTCCATCCAAGGAGGGGCTTTCTCTGGAAACCCAGAGGTAACAAGTTACCGCGTTCGGGCTGCTGCTCCTCTCAAATGCGTGTAGCTGTCAGAAAATAACGCCAAATCTCATTTTCAAACTCTTATGTCGGATAAAGGCTCTTATAACTTCTCTAAGAAGTTTAACTTAGGGCATTTTTTCTATATAATTTTAATTTCGAGAGGGCTTCTGGCTTTTACTTATTTCATATAATCTTACTGTCTGAACAGTTTTTAAATTTAAGCTGCAGAAATGTGGAAGTTGTGAACAGTAAATATTGTCATTTGATCTGACATCAAAAATAAGCTCATTAATAGGATAGAGTCTAAAGAAACAAACTATGAGGTATCCATCTGAGCCTCCTTATTACTATATTATAGTAAATATGACTTTGACCTATTGTCATTAAGATGGCTTCTCCACTCTGCCAGAAGATTATTCTGGTGAAAAAAATAGTAAACTTCTGTATTTAACTAAATTTAATGTAATATTAATCAAATATATTGGGCAATGAAAAAAGTCTGAGCACATAGAATACCATATTACCCTCACCGAACCATTAAACGCACCCATGATAACCAAAAATTACACAGAAGACATGACCTCTGTCTCTTCATTGGCTCCTGTGCCCTTAGGCTGTCTCTGATGTACACATTTGGGTTAGGATCTACATCTTATTCTAATCCATCTGATGTGTCACAACTTTTTCAAGGACACTGAAGCAGAAGCTGAACTGCAGCTTGCTCAATTGGGAGATCCTCTGTTGTGGTTCCATATTCCGTATCAAGTTCCACTGAAAATTTATCTAATTTTCAGGCACCACGTGGAGATTACACCTCCTTCTGTGAGACTTAAATGAAGGGACAGCAAAAATAGACTGATGCTCCTCAGCTGTTGTCCCCTTTAAGTAACCCCACCCCCATTTGTCACAGTAAGTTAGTGACAAGCGAGTAGGCCTGGGAGAGGCTCTTTGCATTCCTTTAGGTCATTAAAGTGATATTTCTGAGAGAGAAAAAAATCACCTTATTTACCCTGGACAGAAAAACTGCTTGAGTTTCTAGATCTCTCAATAAACTTTTCCAGCACAACTGAAAGTTTTTTTGTTTTTTTTTTACTCACCACAGGGGGCAGCAGTACTGAAGTGCAGCAGCAGATGTGCAAATAAGGTCACCACTGAAAAGTTTTGAAGAATTCACATCAGCTGCCTGAATAATGGATTGTTGCTCTAATCCTGAATGACTGTTCATACCTGCTGGCTTGACAGTCGACAAGTGAACATCCGCAGACATCTGAGTGGATGGGATTTGATGCTTTACATTCACCAGCAAAATTCCCTCTGATGTTTTTCAACAGATGATCCAGTCTTCACCACCTTATAACCCTTGTCTCTGCAGGCAGTGTTGGCCTGTGAGAGCTTAGCAGCTCTCACATGCTGCACCGATTCCCTGTAGCTGTAATATGACTGTAAAAAGCATTAGGCCCAGTCCCAGCTCACTTCATTACAATACTTATCACTGTTATTGGAATGTATTGGACCATAATAAATGAATCACTGTCTGTCTGACTGGAAACAAGTAAGGAATGAAGACATAATGTAATATAAAGGCTCCTTGGGGGAAGAGAATGAATGAAGGGAGACAAGAGAAAAAAAGAGGAGCAAAGAGAATGAGGGTTAAAGGCACTATGCTTTTGGCTTATGGAGAATGACCCACACTATTAAGTAAATGGTTTACATGCTGTATAAACAATTAGCTTTCGTCCCTTAGCTTTTTTTTTTATCACCAGTTATAGACTTGGTTTTTGTGTTTTTTCAGTTTTGTAAAGTGAAACATGGCATCTTTACCCCAAAAGTCCAATTTTCTGTATTTAACAAGTGAGGAAATAAAGGATGCTATCAGCGATGCTATTTGTGTGCTATCGGCACACAGAAAATAATATTTACCGCTCTCAGGCCCCTGGTTCTAAGAATAAATAAATATTTTAGTTCGAGAAGCTGGCGGCCAAGAGTTTTGAGGTATTTACTGACAAATTTCTCTGAGCTGAATTGAAAGCTGCAGTAATACACTAGACAAAACCAGGTCATACAAAAAAAAAAAAAGACACCCATCCTGTCAATAACACAGACTCACCACAAAGTGTGTTTCTCTAGATTTAACCTAACAATTTCCCTCAAGCCCCCTAGTCCCTGCACCAAGCAATCACATCTGTCCACCAAATGCTTGGAGATGAAACTGAAATCCTTCATCATCATGCCTGCCAACACCAAAAATGTCAAAGTAAAGGAGCCCTACCAGAATATACTGTATGTAATTTTAATTTGTACCCAGTCATTGCTGGAAAAAAAAAAGATCTCATTTGCATGTTACTAAGGAATGCATTGCTTGCTCACTCCACAGCCTGCAGTCACTTCAAGATAAAAATTAGATCCCCTCACTTTTGCACGCTTAACCTCTTACAAGTGTAATTTTCATTTACTAAAAAAGGCAATTTTTCCAACCAAATTGGTTCCGTAGAAGAGACCTGGGCTGCTGGGAGTTTGTCAAACTGCATTTAAAGGACTCTGAGAACATGAGAGGAAAAAAGTAATTTAATGTGATGAGTTAAAGTCTGAACTATCTGGACAAAACTCCAAATACTATGTCTGGCAAATCCCAGTAAATGTAAATTAAAGCACAATGGTGGCAGCTTCACGCCATAATGATGCTTATAGGAATGCTTAAATGCAATACAGATCGAAGCATGCAGACTGCAGAGCAGAACCTGCGCGATGGGTGCAGGGAATGCATTATCTTTGAAGACGCTCTGTTCCAGGACGGACATGACCTGAGATTGGAGTGATGTTTCACCTTTCGGCACAACAGTGAACCAAAGTAATCAGCCATGACAGTACTGCAGTGCGATGGCCATCTGTAGCACATCCAGTCTTACGGAGCTTGACAGGAGTTGCCCAGCAAAACGTGACACCCAGGTGTGCAAACTATATGCAGACTTTATGTAAGCTATAATGACTTCCAAAGATTTGAATACTTTTAAACTGACTATTTTGATTATTGGTAAACTTTAAATGAATTTAAATAAAATTCTATTTGTAAAGGCATCTTAAAGCTTTTTGAAGGAACTTTTCTGTATTCTGGTTCTGTTTGTCTCTCTTGGTGAGATTTTTTAAGTACATTGGTCATCAGTGCTGTCTATCTTTGTTATCTCTTGGGTTTGGTGTTATCTAGGTCAACTACTGGAGTGCTGACTCATGAATTCAGGAAGTATACAGCTCCAGGAGGAGAGAAGTTTGCTGATACATAATTTCAAATCATGTACATTATGTATTCTTTTTCAGCTGGCTTTCATGTATGAAAAGAAAAACTTTTTGAAAGTCCTGGCAGAGAAAAATCTGTGCATTTCATTAACTTTCACTTCTAGTTTTTCATTATTCAATTTTCCTTTTTTTTCAGCATTTTGGTTCTTTAATTGCTGTACATGTTCTCTGAGTTCCCCTGTGTCAGTAAAGCTGGCATGATAAAAATATATATCTATATATATGTATGTGTAATGAATCTATCTATCTATCTGATAAATGTAATCCACCAGTCACTTTATTAGGTACACCTGTTCCACTAATTTCATTTCAGAACAAGCATCAGTATGAGAAAGACTGGTGTTTTAAGTGACTTTGAACGTGGCATGGTGGCTGATACCAGAGTATTTCAGATGCTGCTGATCTACGGGGATTTTCAAGAACAATCATCTTCACCCTGAAGCTTAAAAGGAGAAAATATCCAGGGAGCAGCAGTTTTCTGGATGAAAACACCTTGTTAATGCAAGAGGTCAAAGGAGACTGCTCAGAGTGCTTTGAGTTGACAGGAATACAAAGATACAACAGTGAGAATTTAGCATAAATTTAAAGCATCCATAAATCCTGCCTTATATCAACGGTTCAGGCTGCTGGCACTGTAATGGTGTGAGGGATATTTTCCTGGGACACTTTTGGACCCTTCGTGTCGGCTGAGCCACAGCCTACCCTGCTGACCAGAACAACAAAACGATTTTGGCCCACACCAACATGAACCAAAATCTCTGAGGAGTGTTTCCAGCACCTTGTTAAATCTACGCCTCGAAGAATTATGGCATTTCTGAAGGAAACGGGAGTCTAACTCTGTACTTGCAAGGTGTATTTAATAAAGTGACCAGTGAGTGAATACATACATGACAGTAAAACATAATTTAACTATGGCCAACTCTCTTGTAAACTTTTCAGATCTGTGGTTTGAATGACAGCTAAGCTTCCTGTAGTCCGACTTTAAAGGTGTGCTGCTCTATAAAGATGTGGCACTGGTCTGTTATTAATTTGAGGCTCCAGCACTCTATGGGGTCAAGGCCTGTCTGGCCAAATGAGAGGTGGAGCTTAGCCGCCCAGTGGGCAGTTATAGGAAGGCTCCACTCAGGTAGCCGTTGTATGGACTTAAGTAGGGGATCATTAAATCAGTCAATTATATTCATTTGTATATATATTATAACTTTTGTGTGACCTATTGTGAGTTTTGCTTCTAATCTGTTGGGTGTTTTTTTTATTATTAGCAAACTAATTAAACTCAATGTGTTGCAAAGGGGTGATAGTCTGAAACTATAAGTAAGCAAAAGGATAAAAAGAATATATTTTTTAAATTATATATATTATTAAAGACATATTATTAATATATTGCAGCAGACACAGGGTCATCATTATTTTGTAAATATTTAGGGAGACAAAAGTCATCACTGAAAAAGCAGAAGTTAAGGGAGCTGAGGGGAAGGCAGCTGGATCTACCAGATCCAGATGTGGTTAGAGTAAAACAAAAAGCTAACATGTCATTTGATATCCTGAGATCCTTTACAAATGCACCCCTGCATAAAACACCAAAATACAGAGTGTCATAGGAAAAGACCTCAGTAACAAAGGCTCGCGTGGGAAATTCTTCTCCTCCTTTCTCCATCACAGCTCTTTCATTCCCTCACACTGCTAAATATGTCACTCTGTTTCTCTCGTGTTTTTGCTCCATAGCTGTTTCAGTCAGGGGCAGCTCATTACGCAAGATTTCATTACACTGTGTAAGAGACGCAACATAAATAACTTAATATTGTGTTAACTTGCTCTAATTAGGCCCATAAATTAGTCATGGCCACCTTATGAAAGATGATTTAATTTCACATGGCATCTATCAGCATGTTTGGGATAGTTATGAGTAGAATTTTAAAGAGAACACGGACCTGAAATTTGCTTTGCTTCCACATCACGACATTGTTATAAACAGCATGTATTATTTATTCAATGTAAAATAAACATTTTTCTTGCTTTGTCACTCCTTTAATTGTCTACTGGTGAAGAAACTGGTTTGTTTCTTATAGACTGTGATTCTTAAAAGTATTTATTGGTTCTGTATTTATGAAGCTATAACCAGAAGTCATTAAACTTGTTAACTAATAAAGAAATAAATTAACGTATTCTTTATTCTTTCTGTTAAAGCTAAGCCACCTTTAAACACATGCTACTGTATTAACCTTTCAGTTGAACCCTACAATATGGGACTCTTATCACTGTCTGTTTCATCATTAGAGATTCAGAATCCTTCAGGGATCAGTTTCTTCTGCCTCTGTCATGGTTCTTCGCCAAAAACCTTATCAGTACTGTTGATTAAATCCAGGTTCCAGTTTAAAAAATCATAAAATAGATATCGTGGTATTTTACTGTGTACTCACCGTGTTTCAGCTCTTAGACAGTTGGTTACTCTGACTGATGCAGCTCACCATTCATGACCCTGAGATCCATTCACAGGAGGGTGTGAGTGAGCTGTTGCGCTAACTAGCTCAAACTGTGACTTTTTAGAGGTTTTTCTCGGCTCCCTTGAGCCCTTCAAGCCTTGTTTCCTACTCATGGCTGAAGGGTAAAAACAAACTGTGCTATTCTGTGATCTAACTCAGCTCAAATGTTGACATTCAAGACTCAGATAAAATATCTGAGGAGAAAACTATAAAGGAGAATATCACTTTGACTGCAATTGGGACTGACAGGATACAGCTGGGATCTAGTGGTTAAAAAAGGGGGTGGGCACTGTTTATTTTTATGCCCAAAACTGAAGAATTCCCCTACATAAATGTGGCAAGTCACACTTTTAATGGCTGGTGAAAGAGAAAAGTGGAAATTGATGCTATAAAAGAAAATCTGTTCTCTGTGCTTCTCTGTGATGACCATTACCACCAGATGTTTGCTGACATACGGTTTCTGGTGTGGGGACATTCTTGCTAAAACAGTAGCTTCTATCTCTATATTTACAAAAATAAAATGCTGCGCAAAAGTCTTAAACCACCTCTCATTTTTCAATGTTCAATGTTTGCTAGGAAAATGGTACACGGGTGCAAAGATTGATGGAAATTTGCAAACATAAATGAACATGCAGTAAATAAGGTCAAAACAGAGTAACGAGCTTAAAAGTCAATATTTAATATGATATTATTTATACTTTAACAAAGCCTGAACTCTCTATAGGGTAAGCTTTCTAGGAATTTCTTTAAGTAATCTTTAGGAATAGTTCTCCAGGTTTCCAAACTACATTTAAAGCTCTTTTTTGGATGTTGGCTGCCTTTCCATTCCTCTGTCAAGATGATCCCACGCTTTTTCAATAAATTTCAGGTCCGGGCTCTGCGGTGGTCAATCCATGACTGACAGTGATCCATAGTGCATTTTTCTCTCAAGGTGGAGTGTACTCTTACTTGTCCAGGTATGCACTTTGTTAGGGATCATAGTCAAAGACATGACTTTCATATAGGTTAATCTGCTGTACATGGCTTTTTAAGCCTGGTACTTTTCTTCCAGGTGTCTGTGCTGTAGTCCAGGCTGAAATATGTCAGGGTTTTGGCTCTTTGGAAATCCCCTATAGTGCAAAAAATACTGTGTTATGCCTGTCAAACTGTGTTAATATAAAGCATTTTTCATAATTTCACCTACAGAAATGGAGAAAATTATGTTTGTCATGTTTTGTGAGAGGCTGCTAATAACAAAGATATGATTTCAAATTTTCTCTATGCTATGTTGACTGTAATGTGTAGAATGTTTCTTTGTTAAGACACTTAACAAGTCACATCAAGGACTGGACTGAAAATGGGTGAAAAAGGACAAAAGATCTTCAGAAAGCATGGAGAACTATTTCTCAAGGCCAGTTTAAAAATACAGAAAAGTGTGTTTCCCTGAAATTCTAGCATCTGGATATAAGGCATTTTAATTAAATATTTGGTAATAGTCATACATTTTAATTTGTCCAGCCCACTCTGAAGCATTAATATCATTTTAAGCAAACACCTGCCTTACATCTGAAAGAAACTGTATAGTAATTTAATTAGTTTACTCAAAGAGTGCCAAAAATGACAGCCTACTGATCTCCAAAAAATAATAGCTCACGAGTTATATATGAGACAGTGACAGACCACGAGAAAACAAAACATCATAAATAACTAGCGATACAACACAAGATTAATCAAGCACTTCAGGAACATTAGTGTCAGATTGCAGACTGAAAATGATATACACAACAAAAAGCAAGAACTGTAACACTCACTCAAACACGCACACGCAGAAATGCTTTTCTCTCTCTCTCGAGACATTTTTTTCTTTTTTTCCTCACACATAGACCTTCTGGATAAGCATATACTAATGTACCCGAGCAAGCACATTAGCTGTACTGCAGATCAAACACCAAATCTGTAATTATCTCAGTGGAACACATTTGCATTGAACCTTCACACACAAATTAAGATTCCCTAATGTTACAAGGTCTCGTCTTCCTCTGAAACATCTTGAAAACATTAATTCAAGTCATTTCTGAGCATCACACAAATGCATCCCTTCTGATTAGATTTATATAATAATATATAACATAATATATGCCTGCATTCACTACACTGTACTGATTATCCTGCAACAACAAAATGAGATGCCACGCTGAGTAACAACCACTGTGATATTGTGGAATAGCTTAAAAATGTTATAAAATCACACCTGAAAAGCAAAAAAAAAAAGAGTTTTGCTACGACTTGAAGATTAGATGTTTATTCTCATGTAATGTCAGGACACCAGGCTCTGTTCTGCTTCATGGATTGGTCTCTATGCTGCATTCTCAGCAGTAGCATCCAGAAATATTATTCATTAACCACTTCACCACTAACTCTAAGCAACTTGCTCGTCACAACTGTGGAGCACGTTGGCTCCCATTTGACTGTTTTCAGACCTCATTGATTACACCTTGGTGTTCTCACCTATCTCATTACCTTTGCTGCAGAAAAGTCCACTCCACTCTCATCATTCACTCCAACTCTCTCGTCTACTCAGCTCCGATCATGTCGCCATAATTTCGAAAACATTGTGTAGTTTCACATTGAGGCCACCTTTTCACGCCTTTAATTAAATCCTTTGTAATCCTGTAATTATACACATCACCCCCTCTCAACCTCCATCCTCTTACCCAGCAAGCAATATAGGCTGCCAGTGGAGAGACATGGTGATCCTGGTTACAGACAAAAAAGTGTCACTGCAATGAAAAAAAGAAATAAACATTTGGGCTGTAGTTTAGTAATTAGCAAAAGAAAGCACTGATGGGTACAGCAGCTCATCAAATGGTTTCAAACGAACAGAGTAATGAATTAAACTAAACGAAGGCTCACCACAGCTGAATCCTGAATACGATAGAACAGCTTTCAGTTCAGTGGTACTGAATGACTCTTCAGCCCAAAACTGAAAAAAATGAAACTCAGACGATTGCTGTTTGATATTATTTTTTTCCTGAACAGCTGCACAGTTTCCGTCTGGACGAGACATAATGATTAAAACCATGCTCTTTATAATCTTTTTGTTGTTGTTGTTTTTTTTTGTATACCGATTGTCTTAATTAAACTATCTTTGAAGTAGACACGTAAAGATGATTTGACCTTTTTCCTCTTACTGCACATTGAGGGTTTGTAAACAACTGCTTCACTTCAACCTTAGCTAGGGCGTTTTTTACATTAAGGAGGACGGGGACTTCGGTTTAATTTTGTTCTAGTAGAAATATGATCCTTCATCTCCTACAAGAGCTTGTCCTTTGAATTAGCTATAAGAATGACTGAGATGAAAGAAGCTGATTAAACTCTCTGGACGACTCTATCCTTCATACCACTTCAAGAGCTTGTGTTCTTAATTAGTTCAGGCACTAAGTTGGCCATCTATCATACTGGCGGGCACTGTGCTCAGGCTAAGTTCAAGGCTGGAAAGTGACTTACAGAGTAAGAAAGTTACCAATGTTGCTGTTGATTTTCATGCTTCATCCTTACTCAGAGTCATTGTGGTATATAAGGATATGCGCTTTCTAAATACCCATAAAATATATAAATATATATATATATATATATATATATATATATATATATATATATATGCTGAGTGAGGTGGATTCACAGGCTGTATGCACACAGTCACAGCTGCTTGCTAATTTGGTGCTAATTAGAGCCAACCATTAGGCATCGTCGCCACAAACACTGCAGAGAGGTCCAGTTTAGTGACTCCAGTTAGCAGAAGTGAGTCAGCTATTTGTTACAGATGCCTACCATCCACCTGTAAATCAAAACAGTCCTAAAATGCATATTTTACTTATCTACTTAAAACTATCCAAAGAAACAAAAAACAACTATCCATACAATTGTCCAGAGGGGGAATATTTGTTCTGCTAAGGGCTAAAATTAGAGGCATGGCTGTTTGATTGATCAGTCTCCTGCCAGAGAGAGCTGCAGATGATTAGTGTCTGTTAGGCTGCTGAGTCACTGAATTGAGTCTGAGGATTGTGTTTGTGCTGTTCATGCCTGGTTGGAGTGTTTTATTGTAATTATCAGACAAATAACATGTGTTTTTTTTTTTTTTGTAGTGCAATCGAAGACGTTTGAGCTTTGAGTTTTGGTGAGTGAAATTGTAAAATGTCATCACTGTTACTAACTGTTACAGCTTGCTAAAAAAGCTTATTAGTGTTAGCTGATCAATTAGACACTTTAGTCCAAATATGGTAACTCCTGTGTCCAAAAATCAACTCCAGCATGGCAGCAGCCGTAATGATATATTCAGCGCTTTAAAGTTTGGAAACTGAAACCCAGTGGGTGATATTATGACCATGTCCATTTTTTACATACAGTCTGTGGTTTCGAGTCATATTAAATGCAATAAAATGGTCCCTGGTCGTGTCAAAAAGGACAATAAAGCAGTGTATGATTTAAGGCAGGTCCCTGTGACTCATGAGTTGCTTCCTCAGGTCCACCCCGTCTCTCATCACATGCAGTTTCATATCATAAAGACAGAAATGACAAAAATATTCAACTAGAAGCTTTACAGGACTTCACCATCCAGTGCAGATGTTTCTGTCTTTTCTAAATTATATGGACAAAAAAATAAGGCCACACTTCTTAATCTTTGAATTGAGATGTTTTCAATCACATTGCCACTGGTGTATAAAATCAAGCACTTAGCCATGCAGTCTGCCTTTACAAACATTTGTGAAAGAATGCCACCATTACAACAAGTCAGTTTATGAAATTTCTGCCCTCCTAGTTATTCTGGGATCAGCTGTAAGTGTTATTATTGTAAAGTGGAAGCGTTTAGAAACCAACTCAGGCATACAGTGGCAGATGACATAAAGATAGAGAGCGGGGTTACTGAGTATTGAGGCACAAACTGTGTGAAAGCGAGCAGCGCTCCGCTAACTCAGTAATTGCAGAATTTTAAAACATCCTGAGTATAAAGCTATATGTGTGCTGGGAGCTTAATGGCATGGGTTTCCATAAGTGTTACATGGGGGTGGCAAGTGTTTCTTGTTTATAGGATTTAATAAATTTTGAAGGTAGCCTCAAGTGGCCATTTTTAAAAAAAAAAAAAAAAAAAAAAACAACTGTGATTTTTGCTGTTTGAGAGTCAGCCTGAAGCCTTGCTTATATTTTGTCACTAATAGCTGGAATCATGAAAATCCAAGTAGTCATTCCTGGTATTCTTCTTTGACGTCTTATTTATATCCACTGCCTGGCGTACGTGTACAGGTTTTGCATCCTAATGTAAATTCTCGGGGAACAAATTCCCACAGTCAGAAAACCAAACAGACGCACAGATGTCCACACGGACCCTCACGGTCACCATCTGATGATGATATTTTTATCTTTCAGACCTAAGTGGACCTTAGCAGACTCGCAAACCTGGAAAGTAGAATTAAGCCTCAATTTCAGCACTTGGTTCCAGCTCGTTCCACATCGTCCAGTCACCAGTTAAGGGTCTCTCCTGTCTTGGCACAAGGTCAGTACTCATCACAAACTTTGCTACAGCTGAGATTTTGGGCCAAAGATGGTAAATGCATACAATATGATGAGATTTAGATATACCAGGACCATCACATGGCATTAATACAAGATAATCTTCTGAATTATTGCATCTGAAAGCGATCACAGCACTTTGGCTCATCAGTGCATAGGCATGTCTACTGTGACATATTGTTGTTCTATAATGCACTTTTTGTTCATTTGTTTAGAGCCAGTTGAAAAATATTAAAGCTGTTGTAATCAATATTATAGATCAAATGACTCGGCACTGTATGTGTGTGTGAAAATGGGCACTTTGGGTGATAAACCCAAAGCTAATTATTCAACTCTGCAGTTCCACTCAGCTTTATGGAGCATAGCATCTTCAAACTCATTGTTTTAGTTTTCCTGCCAGCAGCATTTACTGTTTTAGTTCTCTCTCATCAGCGGTGTATCCAGCTGGAGCGGGCAGCTGTTTCCACCAAGACCCCACACTACCTTCCCACTGCCAAACAGCAGATGGACACGGCTTGCGGCTAGCTGGTGAGCAAAGTGGAGCGTTTAGCAGCTAAACGGCAGATATTTCCCCTCAGTGGCCGATAGCGATTAAAAACAACGCTTAAAGCGAACGCTAAACCTTTATTCACCACTTAGTCAAACACACAATTGCAAATGAATACTACAGTTGCAAACAATATTCCAACTCTTGTAGAAAAATGTCAGTGCGCTGCTCACAGATGTTTTCACTCCCTTCAAGTGGTCCGAAAATCAGCTATTTAAGGTTCAATTTATAAATATGTATGAGGGCTTAAAAGAAACTGCATGCAATAGGGTGGAAATTTTCTGCTTGATAAGGCAGAAAATGCTGTCTTAAATCTGAACAAGATGAACTCAGATATACACAATAAATTCAGACTGTAAGTGTGCACAGGAGTAATTGCTTTGCATATATATATTTGCAGCCACGCGTCACATAATGCAGCAGAATTTGGCTCTGAAAATGGAAAATAAACTTTTGTACTGGAAGAATCCGGAGACGAGCATGTGAGGACTGCACTGATGGCAGCACCCCTAATCATTAAAGTATAAAGGTGCAGACGACATAAGGTGCAGACGGCAGGGAGGATTGAAATCACGTTCACCTTTAAACTGCTCATATATCTCTTTAGAATAATGTTGTTTTTTTTTCTTATTTTCACCGTTTTTTGCACTACCCTTAAACCAATACATAATTCTGGATATGGAACATGTAATCATAAATAGATAAATAAATAATATGACAGCCTGTTTGACAGAAATAGTTCTGAAAGTGACATCCTGAGGAGATATAGGCATAGAGTCCTCATTAATGCACCTTCACTTTTTTCTCTCCCACAATAACTCACATTACTGTCTACCTGAGAGGAATAAAATCTGTTCTGAATAATGACAGCATGATATGTTAATGCCATTAGACGTCAGCCATATCTCTGAGCTCCACTCTGCTCTCTCCTTCTTCACCTCTGCCCCACCCCATACCCCGTTCCTTGTCTCGTTTCCTTTCTGGAGAAACATTTTTACTAGCATTAGGACAGTGTGTGTGCGCACAGGCACGTGTCTGTGTGCTGCTGTCGCGGTTTCTCAGCCCATCTCCAGATGTCAGGGGGCAGGAGGGCTGCAGATGGTTGTCATTCCCATCTGACAGCGGCAGGAAGAGCGAGACTGAGGGAGAAGCAGTGAAAGAGAGAGAGAAGGGGGGTGAGGGCGAGGTGGGGTAAAAGGAAAGAGAAATAGAGCGTGTGAGGAACAGAAGGACAGAGAGAGACAGCCATAAAAGACAGTAAAGATGCTACTCTTGTCACAATAGTGGCAATCTTGCTCACACTTAAACTCCACTCAGCTTGAGGGGATGTTCTGTACAGCAAAACTGATGGAGTGAAAACACATCAGAAATGTGTTTTTTACTACGGTAACACTGCACTGGAGAGGAAATAACACTTTTCCAAAAATCAGAACAGCATTGTTTTTTTATTTAGTTTTTTTCTAAAGCTGGACTCAAACATGGATGCTCAAAATCTGGTTTTTATATGTGACCTGTCAAAGACAGTATTATTTCAAGATCAAAAGTTTCATAAATCTAACATTTTGTGGCTTTATATGAGGCTTTATACTTGCTTTCATTTAGCATCTAAGTAAGGCTGTTTGCCTTAATATCGACAGTCTTTTCTTTCACTGGCTTACTCTATGTTTGTCAAAGTATACGTCATTTGAGAGGTGTGTAAAAATTAAATTTTATTCAGACTAAACCTGGTAAACACATGTGAAACCGTTTGTTTTTTTTAATGGGAAAATGTATTTGAGCAGGGATTAAACGGCTGGGGAGAAAAAAGCAATGTGTAACAGACAGAAATCTTTAATGAACGAGTAAATTCCCACGTAGGATATTCTTTGATGTGGATGCTGGCGCTTGCAGAGAAGTGAGAGGCACAGGTACTCGGGAATGTTGGATTCGACACAGAGAGGAAAGACAGGAACAGAAGGATGAAGTGAAGGTTAATGAGGAGTCTGACGCCGCAGGGAACCTGTCCTTGGCTCCAGACACGCACAGACACCTAAGCACTATGGTAAAAGCCCAATAAAAGCTGTTAACCTGTAGTTTAGCTTACTGGCCAATAACACAGGAAGGTGGCCTCATTAACACACCTAAATATACTCAGAAGACAACAGACAGTTTTGTGAGAACAAGAACAAGCGTCTGTGCAACAGATGACAGCGCACTGGCACTGCATGACATAGAAAGCAGTCATGATGAAGATAAAAACTCCCAAAGTGCACTGCCTGCGAGGAGCTTCATAAATAAAGGAGTTAAAAG
Organism: Simochromis diagramma; assembly: GCF_900408965.1. Lineage (NCBI taxonomy): Eukaryota > Metazoa > Chordata > Actinopteri > Cichliformes > Cichlidae > Simochromis > Simochromis diagramma. The sequence continues at coordinate 12,446,342 of NW_024386831.1, forward strand.
GGTTGCAATTTAAAGTGCTGTTGTTTTGGCTTACTGCACATGTTACCACTGTTTTTAGTTGTGATGAACAATTTATTTTTGCTGTAAGCTACAGATAAATAATTTTTGACATCATCCTGCAGTGTACAACAACAAGATTGAACGAACTGAAATGGAAGAATGGAAACAAGGCGAGCTTGAACTTTTTTCTTGAATTCCATTTTTTAAATGTATCCATTTTTACTATTTACAGCTTTTGCTAAATATATCGTAAAACACTTGAAAATAGTAAAATTCCAACTTTATGCCTATATTGTTCCTTTTATACTCACTGATCACTTCACTAGTTACAGCTTTCGAACTGCTCTTTAACTCAAATATCCAATCATCCAATCACATGGCAGCAACTCAGTGCATTTAGGCGTGTACTTATGGTCAAGATGACCTGCTGAAGTTCAATTGGAGCATAAGGATGGAGATGGCAAATGATTTATGACGCTTTGAACATGGCATCTTTCTGAAATTGATGATACTGGAATTTTCCAGTAGTCCGAGTGAAAATGCCTTGTTGATGTCACAGGTCAGAGGAGAATGCCCAGACTGCTTTGAGCTGAGAGGAATGCAGCAGTAACTCAAATAACTACTCATTACAACCAAGGCAGCAGAAGAGCATCTCTGAACACAGATGGACAACAGCAGCACAAAACCACACTGTATTCCACTCCTGGCATGCGATGTGTGGCATGCAGTGGCTACAAACTGAGCCTACAATTTGCATGAGCTCGCCAATATTAGACAAATTGCACACAGAACACTAAAAGGACAAGCTCCAGAGTATTTATCTCAGCTTCTTATTAAACACACTGTTGCTTCTTGTGTTCAGTCCAGGTTTGAAATTTGTTGTTTGATCCTTGTACAAGACTGAGGACTAGAGGGGACAGAGCCTTTCAGTCTGTGGCACCGACTTTCAATCTTCCACTTCAACTTCATTCAGCTGAGTCTGTGGACTCAGCTTTCTGTTGAGATTCTTATTGATAGGAAGTGTTTGAGTTTTTATTTTATTTCATTCAATGTTTTAACTGACTTTTGTATTGCCATTAACTATATTTTTTATTTTTCAATAACTATGATTATTCATTGCATTTTTATCCTGATTGTACAGTGCTTTGGGACTACAGGTTTTTATAAATAAAATTTACTTACTGCTATCACATGTGTGTACTCAAAACAACTATTGGTGTAAAAGTGAATATTCACTGATCAGGTATAGCATTATGACCACCTGCCTAATATTGTGTTAATCCTCTGACCGTCAAGGAATGGACTCCACTAGACCCCCAAAGGTGTGCTGTGGTATCTGGCACAAAAAGGTTAGCAACAGAGCCTTCAAGTCCTGAGAGTTACAAGGTGGGGCCTCAGTTGATCAGACTTGTTTGTCCAGCACAGTCGACAGATGCTCGATAGGATTATCCTGTTGAAAGAGGCCACAGCTATCATTCCGCTTCCATGAAACGGTGTATATAGTCTGCAAAAATTCTTAGTTAGCTGGCACATGTCAAAGTAACATCCACATGGATGGCAGGACCCAAGTTTACCCAGCAGAACGTTGCCCAATGCATCAGACTGCCTCTGCTGGTTTGCTGTCTTCCCTGGCACTCTGGTTCCAGGTGTTCCCCAGGTAACCGGGTTTTCCACATAATGTAACAGAAAATGTAATTAATCAGAAGAACCCACCTTCTTTGTGTTGCTGCTTTCGGTATTGGGCAGGGGTCAGCATGGGTACTCTGACTGTTCTGCAGATATGCAGCCCTATACACGGCAAACTGTGAAGCACTGTGTATTCTGACAGCTTTCTGTCAGAACCAGCATTTCATTACTGAGCTACAGTAGCTTGTCTGTTGGATTGGACTATTCGGGCCAGCCTTCGTTCCCCACGTGCATCAATCATCCATGATCCTGTCACTGGTTCACCACTGTTCATTCTTTGGACCACTATAGACACGGACCACTGCAGACTGGGAACACCCCACAGGAGCTGCAGTTCTGGAGATCCTCTTGTTGTCAAGCTTTCACAATCTGGCCTTTTATCAAACTCACTCAAATCCCTATGCATGCACATTTTTCCTGCTTCTAACACACCAACTTTGAGGGCAAAATGTTCACATGCTCCCTAATATATCCCACCCACTAACAGGTGCCACAAAGAAGAAATAATCAGTGTTATTCACTTCACCTGTCAGTGGTCATAAAGTTTAATGTTATGCCTGATCGGTGTAATTGGCTGGGGAGATTGTGGCCTAGGCATTGGCAGAATCCATCCAGCTTACTGTACCCCACCTTTACATTCACACACATTGCTCAATGGGAGTCATTACTAACAGGATTGTAAACACATATCACCCTTACTATTCTCATACATTAGGCATGCCTGTGCTGCAGTAAACAGGAAACAGAGAGTGGGTGCTTGTTGAAAATTCAGTGGAGGAAAAACAGCAGTGTAAAATGAGAATAGAATTTCCAATGAAAGTAGCAGCAGTTATAAGTAGGGTGTAATTGTGGCAGTAAACACAGATTAGAAGTTGACACAAAGAAAATAGTGAAATATTAGAGCAGGAAGAAAAGCATTATCCACTGCAAGAGAAAGTGAAGGCGATGGGAAAGGATGAAATCACAAAAACCTTTTTTTTTTTTTTTTTTTACTGCTACGACCAAGTCAAGAAACAAACATGTCACCGCTGCTTTCTATTCATTCCAGGAGGTTAGCGGTGTTTCTAAAATTCTTTGTCCTAAGAGTGCTAAAATACCAGATGAGGCTGGATGCGTAAACAGTGAAAGAAATTGTCAAACTGCCCCACAGTCTTATTTAAGCAACCTTGCTCTATACCTGACAGTTCCTTTGTAAGACATCCCACAGCAGAAATACAACAAAGAAGCAGTTAAGATGAAGACTCATTGCTTTGTAGATCAACCTTGCAAAATCAAATTTTCATTGATTCAGTTTAAATATCCTGCCTGCAGGACCTTTGATCAACACAGACTGTCTCTACCGCTCTGTCCTTAGCTCTTCCCTGGAAGCTAAATAATGAAGACTTCCCTCTGCATTCAAAGGCCAAGTGTGAACTAAGTGGGCGTCAATTGTCAGCGGGCACAGTGGATGTGTGTTTTGGTGGAAGGGATACTCTTTAATCTTTGACCAGCTGGAGAGAAGACAATTGTGCTTCATCACTGAAGTGTGAAGTGATCAGTGCCAACCACACACACACAAACAACAGTCATTTACACTGCACAGTTTCTGTATGACCTCTCTGCCAAAACAGGAAGCAAACAGTCCCACAGAGTACATATAGAGACTGATGAGGTGTAGAAATTCTAATACAAGTGATATAAACCACACCGTGTAAACTAGTAGAGGCACATTTTGGCAAAACAATGACGTCTCTTGGCTGGAGGCTTTTCTGTTTGCATTAATGAGAGTCATCAAATTCAGCGTACTTGGCCTAAATCCACTGAAAGTGTGAGAAAATGCTGAAAACATTGCCACTAAATCCTCTGCAATTTTTCAATGCATTTTAGCAAAGATCCCAAGAGACAGCTGAGCATGCACAACTGACAGTGAATCGCTGATGTGGAGAAATCCTCAAATTCAGCTTGAGTTCAATAGAATTATTATTATTGTACTCCTTTGGGCTTAAGATAATAACCAGCTTCCAGGCAGAGTTCCTTCAGACAATACTCAGACTTTGAACCAGAGAACGAAGCAGAGGGACCAAGAGAGGAAGAAAAACACGACACAAGTATGTTAATATATAAAAATGTCTTTCATTTCAGTTTCAGTGCAGAGTCTTCAAACCATTATCGAATGCCCACCATCGTTCTGTGGTATTCTGGATGCGGTTATACGCCGTTTCGGATGATCAGATGTGACAGGGGATTTTGCAGATAGAGCACAATGATCCCGAGATTCGATGCAGGAAAGCCATTGAGAGGGAAGTGGATTTAGGAGACATGCAAGAAAATGACCAAGAACTGGAAGAAGGACACGGAAAGAGGTTTAGTGGAGACAGAGAGCATGATAAAGAGTTGAAAGGATGAGGAGCTTGTAAAGAAAGATAAAAAGTAAGGTCAGTATAATTGACTCGAGGGATTAATGCTGTCTTCCACAGGGTTTCGGACATTTATATATGGTTCAGCACACATCCACATACAATTCAGCTAATGCAAAGTACAGTGTGGGCATGTGCATACACACATGCTGGATTTATCCTAATCCAGTAATAATCACATCACATCTGATGCTCTGTTCATGACTTCTGGCAAGATGCATTCTTGCTGACTCTCTCTCTTGCTTTGTGTATGTGTGTGTGTGTGCGTGTGTGTGTGTGTGTGTGTGTGTGTGTGTGTGTGTGTATGTGTGTGTGTGTGCGTGTGTGTGTGTGGCACTGCATATGCATCTGCTGTGAGACGAAGCAGTCTAATCTGATCTTCTTAAAAACATCTTCTCTCTTTCATCCTTCCAACCCTCTTTCTTTTTCACAACATTAAAGGACAATGTAATGCTCCTGAAGCCTAGGAGGGGAGGAGTCATAGATAAAAATGGGGGAAAGATAAAGGGTAACAGAGATGAAGAGATTAAGAATGAAGGCAGAGGAGATTTAGAAGGGATGGAATGCCATTTCCAGGATCTCTATCTCTTGCTTTTTCCCATCTTCTTCTCATGTCTGATTTTTTTCTACTTCTCTCTCTCTTAAATTCAAATGCATCTTAGCAGTTGCATTAAATACAGTACTGCCAATGGAAGTTTAAAATGTAATAATTCACAATGGAAAATAGGGAAGATTTTGCACGGCAGCACACGGCACAACTCAACAAAATAAACATTTCACCTTGTGAAATTACTGACAGAGAATGAAAATGGCTGCAGAGCATCACATTGCCTTTGCAGGTCAGTGTCAGCTGTTTCATTCATGCTTTACAATCACTTGCTCATTCACTGCAGCAGTGGTTAGTGAAATCCAATTATAAACATGCAGGTTTAAAGCAAAGCCATTATAACCTGAAACTATCAATAATGTGCTGATGACAGCAGCTTTTTTTCTGGTCTGCTCCCACTACCACCCAGTGATCATCTTGATGTGCCATTTTTTGACATTTTTAAATATCTACCTGTTGCTGCTCTCATTTCCTTTTCAATATATGTATCTGTGTAACTGTTCGGTTCCTTGACGTAAGTGCTTCTGAATGAAATATACAACACAATAAGTTCCAGCTTAACAGCTGGGTGCAGCACCAGTGAGGGGATTCATAGAAAAAAGAAATAAAAGATCAAAAAGAGGAAGCTAATTTGATGTGTTGTCCAGCTGGTTTGCCTTCAGGCAGTGACATGCCCTGACATATTTTCAACCTCCACAACAAAGTTGTTGTTTTTTCCCCCAAGAAATACATGTTTAATTTTGTTTTGTCCCAAGAGTGTGTCAGACTTTCAGATTTTTGTTTTGGTAAGGAAGCGGGTTCTTGTGTCTCCATTGAAGCTGCAGCACAAAGTCTTGCCCTGCCTCTGATTCTTGCTGTTGGCTGAACTGACACCGTCTGTTTTTGCTGCATTGCCAGCTTTGTTCTGTTCAGTCTCTTTCTGGTTTGTGGTTGGTCGCTCACTTAGCAAGGATCTTTCACTTTAGATATCATCAAAAGTTTGCTTTTTATCATTTTAGTTATTTTAATTTTTTTTTTTAGTGGAAGAGTACGATGTGAAGCTGAACACTACTCGTGTTCCCTGATTGTCCCTATAGAATGTGTGCAATAACACGTGGATCCACTTACTGGATGCATTTTAAAAACGGGTAGAGAAACGGACTAAATGAAAGACAGAGCAAGCCCAGAAACCTCCATAAAATACACACAGACGCAGCTGCTCATATATCCACAGCGTGCAAACACGTACACACATAGAGATAATAAGAATGTGTGACACACACACACACACACACACACACATACTGTATTTAGTGCCCACTGAGCGTATACAGAGTCTACTGATGTATTGTTACTGCAAAAGAAACACCGCAAACAGGAAATTCTGCAGGATTTCCCACAGATCTCCTTCTTTATGTGGTGGATAGTTGGTAGCTTAGGCTTGGCCGCAAACATGTAAATACACAGAGAAAAGCTGTTTTTGCTGGAGGAGCACAGGATCTACATCAGACTTGTCCTGACAGTTATTTTTCAGGCCCTGACTTGCAAACTATCGCTATTTTTGATAAATGGATAAACACACTGATTTCGGAAACTAGATATATATTTTCGGCCCGATAACAAATTTTCTTAAAGAGCATTTAAGATACATTTAACTACTCACAGAAAATGAGTAATTCCTTGACTGTGACTCCTATTTACATTTACACGTCTTAAGCAAAAACAAGGCTTTTTACAACAAATATTATTTTAATCCCACAATATAAAAATTAAATCCTTTAAATCCACACCATCTGGCTGTAGCTTATCACCTGGCTTCATATCCTCCCCATCCAGCTTTTTGAATTTCAGTCTTTTTATACTCCAGATTGCTGTGTACTTTGCAGTGGGCAGCCACTTGAACATGCTTTATGTTATATTTATTCAGTCACGTCAATAAAAAATTAATAAGAGCACAATGTCTTTAAAAACACTGGACTCAAGTTAACGTTGCTGAGAGAAAACAGTAAATCTAAAACTCCCAACATCAGAAGGTTTGCTCAGCTGTTTCCCCTGGTTTCTTTATCTTACGCTTAAACTAACTGGGAAATGGCTCGTTGGAAATCTCAGAAAATATTTATGTGTGTGTGTGTGTGCGTGTGTGCGTGTTACTCTAATTCTGAGCATATAAACACTTGTGATAGATATTTGGGGCATGACCACATGTCCTTAATAGCTTCAAAAAATTGTTTATTACCCTTAACGGCTCAAAGACACCAAAGCATGTTTTCAAGACGCTACTTGAGAACCCGTGAGTATTAAAATATTAAAAATAGATGTATTTGTTGCTTATGATAAGTCTGAGTACATTCATGTGTGGCCACAGTCTTACCCGTGTTCTTATGCCAAATCTAAGATGTGGCCCAAAGAGATTAATTAAACCTAATACATCTGAGTAATCTTGAGGAGATTTGGCTCTTGGTTTTATGAGATCATCAAAGCTCTGCATCCACTGACTCACCGTCTCCTGCCCCTCTGATAAAGAGCACACTTCCCTCCAATCTGTTCTCAAAGAATGACCTTTGAGAAAGCAGCGGAAAACTCCCCGTGGCAAGAGCATGTTTAGATCTCACTAATGCCTCTGATAGGAACGGCCGCTCGGACAAACGAGCAGCAAATTTGAGACCGAGCCATCAAAAGCCCCGAGATCGGTGTGGAAAAGCACTGTTAAATTATTGGTACAAAATGTTTTAAATGTTAAATGTCTACAGTATTTATAAGACTCTGGCTTACTATTGCTCCCAGAAACAAAAGTTTACCAAACTTTAGAAGCCTTAAGTGAACAGTAAACACCAAATGTTACGAATCCAGCTTGAGTGAGACTAAACAGAGAGAAAAGAACTGGGAAATGAAGAGAAAAATGGCAAACATAAATAAATATTAACAGCCTCAGGGTCATCAGTCCTGCTGACACGCTCACATGCGTTTAAGCCGTTGGGTTGGGCTGGCAAAATCATTGAAAATGTAAGACCCTCTCGCTATCTAAATCCATGTTGCCATGACGACCGCCAGAAAGAGGATGTGTAAAACTTTAGACTTTGTGGTTGTGGTTATATAACCGAGTCTGTCTAAATTCTGACTGGCTTTCATTTTCCACCATGAAAGGATCATCTGATAAAAATTCAGTCTCGAAGCTGTGACAGAGATCAAATAATCTTCTCACTTTTTAAACTGGAGGAAACCACTTTGTCGCTCTTTAGACACCCAAAGAAGGATCAGATGTGCACTGCTAAGTCAAAGGGAAGTAGTTCTAATGAGTAAAATATTTTGCAATAAATTCCTTCCAAATAAAGTCTGTTCATTATTAAATAGGCTCTTGAGACCCAAGTTTGCATATTAGATCATATAATTGCTGTGGAAATGTTACCTGCCTCCACTGTTTGCAATACTGCGTTAGTGTTTGCAGGAGCACCACGCGTGTTAGTATGAGAAATCACACCTCACTTTCGTATTCAGCTCTTGTTCGCTGTGAATGAGTGCAGTGTTCAACTGTTTGTCTGTGGCTGCTGCTAGCAATAACACTGCTCATTGATCCCCAGGTACCAATAGACCATTTCCTTCCCTGGACACACACACACACACACACACACACACAAGAACACATTATATAAGGTTACACACAGACACACATGCAACCAATATTGATGCACAGATGCAGAAAAGCACAAAATCAAAAACAAGAGATGCATTACAAATAAAAAGCTACGGCAGAGTAAATGATACAGACATTATCAAAAACACACATCCGTAGTCAGCTGACCGTATCTTGCCCCTCATCAGCACACATAGCTGTACAGGTATTAAACGTCGCCTGTGGCCTTTGTGCGATCAGCTACAGAATAACAATTACAGACACAAGGAAACACTTTTGGGCTGAAGGAGCCTGTAGAGTGTGCACAAAGACAGACAAACTGACATCCACACATACATGAATAAAAATATGCAAATAGACACATGAAAACAATTTTGTAAAAAAAGAAACTCACTCACACATACTGGTCTTTCTGCATTTTGATAGCAGAAGATGTGCATCAGACACACAAACCAAAGCTTGCTGCTCAGTCCTGTCTGTTTGCTTTCCCACTGATGTGGTTTGGTTGGGTTAGGCTGTCTCCAAACAAGCAGAGGAAGTCCAGAGAATCGCCGTTTCCTTTGTTTTCTCTTCATCTTGATGTCTTGAATAAGTCACCATGAAAAATATTTGACCCTCAACACCTGTAGCCACGCAATTTCTTTATTGGCGTCAACAGATATTTGTGTTCTAGCTGTTATTTAATGTGATGCATCTTCTAAATGAAATGCTCCCATTCAAATATCTGTTCAGCAAAAAATAATAATTTAGATTTAATTAGATTTCTTTATAACTTGGACTTGGAAAAACTCCTAAGTGACACCTGAGCTGCAGACCAAGGTGCAGAGTTCACATTAACACCATGGCCAGCTCTAACACACACACATGCACGGGTGTGTCCACAAACTGATGCCAAAATCAGATTCAATCATTATTTGTCATCTTTGTATCTTCCAATTTGCAAAAGAGGTCAAATGCTTTGTGCAGTTTCTGTTCTGTGTAACAGATGAGTGAAAATAATTAAAGAAGATCTCATTAGACTACTGCATGCAAGCTAACATCTGATCCTGTGCACATTTCCTCGTCACATTAAATTCAGTTCCAGAGCGAACTGGCCAATTTATTTTTAATTATCAGAAATGACTCAACAAAATATGAGTGAATTGTGGTACCACCCCATTCAGTTTTTCTGGAGGCCCAAACATGACCTGTGATGCACTTTAAGATACACAGCATGTATTCACACACACAGCAGAGCCACTGAGCAACAGAAAGGTGGAGAGTCGGTCGGATGGACAGACTTTACCTAAACCTTTACTCTTTAGCTAGTATACTAACACAGATGATGTCTTTCACAAAGTCAGAGGAGCCTTGCTGAAATACATTTTACTTGTATAAGAGCTTTATTTGTTTCTTTTCTTTGTTATTTACATAAAAAATCTATAGACTCTTTTTCTATCTGTGATTTACTTGGCTTGAAAAAGGCTTGAAAAACTAATAGTTGTAGTAAATTTGGTTTTCATCTGTTGTTTTTACCTTCTTCAGTCACTGTTAACAGTGACTGAAGAAGGTAAAAAAAAAAAAAAGGATGTTGCATTAAAAAAATAATACAATGAAGCACCTAAAAACATCAAATAATAACACAAATCTACTTCTTACCAAAGATATTATAGTGAATTAAGCTCATCCCATCAAAGTGGCTTCACTGTGAGGCTATTGCTGCATTTTCACTGTGAACCTTAGGTTGATACTTTGACTGGAGAAAACAGAGAGGGCACAGTTGATGTTTGTGACATAAAACACAGGAGAGATAAAATCTCAAGCAAAAGGTACAAACTGCTCAGCAAAGTTCACGGGAGTAATGTAGAGGAGCATTTTAATCATTTTATTTTTATTTTTATAGTCTTGTGTAGCCTGTTACTTAACCCTGTAACTGTTTAAAGAGCAGAAAGTCAGGAAAGGTTCACGTGAGATCACAAGCTTGGCTGTGTGACCCTTACAGGTTGCAGTTTGTCTAGAGTTTCTTAAGTATGTGCCCTAAACTATAAAATCCTAACCATTATTATATTAGTGCAAATTTGTTTTCAGCATCATCCGTTCACTCTCTGTTACAGGTTTTCTCCGTCCTTGTAGGGCTGATGGCTGAATGAAGCCATCTGGAGAAAAGTGGATGCAGAGTGAACAATGCCAAGGTTACAATCACATTACCATATGTGACAAGGCAAAGAGTTGCTGTAAGACTATAAAATGCTGGATCTGTGGCCCAATAGAAAAAATGAAGTAAAGTGGTTGGCTTCAAGAGTTGATTTTTTTGTTTTTTTGGTGTGCTGTCAAGAGGTGCAACTTATCTGATTTCAATCATACTTCAAAGCAGTGTTTACATACATAGTTCTACGGTGCTTTCTTATATTATTGTAAGTTACTGATGCCTGTTGTAATTTTTTTCCGTGGTGCTCAGAACAATTTATGGGGAAGGAAGCAAAAACTGTCTGCAGAAATGCAAATCGTGATATATAATTTTGATCTATTTCGATGTGTGTAGGATGTGCATGTATCTGTGTAAGTGTGTGGAGCTCCAGAACTCATTTTTGTCTCTTCAAGGTAAAATATTGCTCTTACATTTCTCCTGACAGCACAGATCGTGGCTCAGATTTAAATTCTGCAAAGCCGAGGGTGAAACTCGGATGAAATGTGGTTATTCTAAGCAGGCCATTGATTCCTGTAAGAGACAAACCTTTCCTGCTGAGAGTGTTGTGTCAGTGTTTCTCCACCCAGTGGATATCAAACCACCCCATGAGCACGAATGTAGACTTCCGTACAAAAGGAGACAACTGTTTCTGTCTGAAAAGTGAAATACCAGACTTACATGATGCTCTTTGGCTAAAAAACAAACAAACCACATTCCCAGACACATGGCTGTTCCAGTGCTTGAACGATTGCACACTTATACACAGACGCTTAACTAAAATAAAGATTATTAACAGAATATATGGCATGCAATAATAAACTGAAACATGCAGAATTGTCATTCAAACACACAGAAATCAGTCAGAAAAAGGCCTGAAACACAGAAGCTGCACACACTGAAGCATAGTTAAAGGATTTACAGGGCGCAGAGGTAGTAGTTTGTTGTTGGAGGTGCACTTAGAGAGTCACTAATGTCAGCACTAAAACTAAATCATAGCCTGTAGTCAAACACGCCTCTTGAGTGACAAACACACAGGCACTACACAACACACACATGCCTAGGAAAATACACTCCTGCACAGACACACACACCTGTTTGCTGTCCATGACCTTGCCTCCGCTGGCCGTGACACACCTGCACTCTATCTGCCTGTTCAGACAGAAATTTAAGTGGGAATCCATCAAGTTTGGCAACAGGGCTCTGCGAGTGCATGTATGTGTGTGCATGCGGGTGTATGTGAGAAAGGGAAAGAAAAAGAAGGATTTTCAAAGAGCAAAAAGAAAGATGAAACAAGATACCAGAGCAGGAAAGTTGTTTGAAGTGAATTTGAGTTTGTGAATTCACAACAGAATTGGCCACGGGGAATCAGCCTCTGCTGTGCGATGGTGAATCTGCTTCTCCTGAGAGAAACAGACAAGTGGATTTGTTCTGGGACCAGCAGAGTGTTTATACAACAGATTTCTGATTCCCCTACAAGTTCCTAAAGAGAAGTTGTAGGTCTAGTCAATACTGAGACAGTAAGAAGCAGAGGAACAGACCGACATTCCTTCTGAAAAAAACCAGACTATGACGGATTCACGCTCTCAGCAGAAAATATTGGTTTTGTGAAACTGTCTGGTTAAAGGGGAAAGGAGGGGTAAAGTGAAAGGGAGAAAGCAGGGTGAGTCAGACAGAAAGAATAGAAAAGAAAGAACAGGTCACAGGCATTTCTGAGGGCAGAAAAATGGGAGATGGAAAAGAAAATTGTGATTCTCCTCATGTACTGTGGCAGAACTAACAGGAGGAGAGGAAGAGGAGAAGCCTGAGAGTAGATAAACATCAAAGAATGAGTAGGGAATTTGAGTTTAACCTTTACAGCCAAAAGGGTTTGACCCTTAACATCTGTAAAGATACATTTACTCCAAAACACCTCATATAAACGTACGTTTGCACAGAAAGAAGAGGAAACACTATGAAAACACTTTAAAGCACAGTCCTTACTATTTGCTCCGCCCGGCCTGCCTTTTATCTTTATCTGTTCAACACATACACTCGCTGCTACACTTAAGAATACTTTAAATAAAATAAAAGCTGGCTGACTTAATCTTCCCCCTGATACACACATTCTATAAATTCACAGATAAGCATGCGTGGGCGTGTGGTGAAGAAGATCTAAGTGCTGCAAAGGTTTATAATGGCTCCACTACACGTTAACACACTTGTTTCATCTGCCAAAATCGTGGAGCGGCTCTGCACCAGATCCAAGTGTCACCTTCCACCTAATTGAGAAACTGCAGTTTTCCCCTGTTTGCTCAGTTTATTGGTATTCTAGTGCTGAGTTTCTAGTGCTTTCACTGGTAGGAAGTCATATCAGCTTAACCATCAAAGCTGAAGAGCAGAATACAAAATTGCCCGTACCAGTACTAACAAAGCTGTGTTCACCAACAACAGCTGAAACTGCTGGGAAAAAAAACAAAACATTTTTCTCATTTCCTGCAGACACCAAGGAGAAGATATTAAAACCTCAGAAGTAAACGGCTTACTGATGTGGCATATTACAATTTCTGGATGATTAAGGATGTTTGATTTCAGCTTTTGCTACTTTTTAAAGCAACTCAATTTGCAAGATTGAATGAGGAAACGTTAACTGTATTTTATTAGTGCAGGCAAAAGTAAGTTCTTAATATCTTTCTAACCAATCCTACCTAAGCCCTTAAATAGTGAAATTAAAGACCTATAGCAAAGGAATATGTAGAAAGTTGAAAAATGTTACCTCACTTAATAAAGATGTGATGAAGATATAAAGGGAAACAAAAACACAGCTATTGGAAATTGTTAAATGTGCATTTTCTGTTTCATTTCTCATGCTCTTAAATAGTCCTATGTAAATAACTTTGTGTACTTAATGAAATGCATACTCGGAACCTGACCTGATCTGTCCTTGGGTTTTTATACCTTTTTCAGAGAGCCCTATCAGACAGCTATTGGTGTGAACACTGTCAGGTATACTTAGGTCTGCAAGAACACAGAGCTGAGGGCTATTTGGTCTGTTTTCCTGAGAAAACATTTCACCATGACAAGGTCAAATGGGAATCTTATTCAGTTATAATCAGCTTAACTACATAAGGCCACATCCAGAGTGCATACAACATTGAAATAATTGAACACACACACACACAATCATCCTGGTAGTTATCTGTGTCTCCCAGCTGCAAGCTTACTATCCTGAGTTACATCAGAGACACCTGGGATTGCTTTGAATAACACACACATGAGCAGAGAAGCATGCACATTGACCAAAAAAATCAAGAATCACACTTGCACATACTGTACACAGGAATTGTAGGTGACTTTGTGCAGGTCTGGAGCAAGCTAGATAAAAGTAGAGGTACATAAGTCTCTGTGGACTCGGCCTGTGCATCTGTCAAGTGAATCAGTACACAGACAGTACAGTACCTGGCTAGCTAGCTAAGTGATTCTGTTTGTCTCATCTGTCTCTACATGACCAGACTAGAAAAGCAGAGCTATTTGTCTCAGAGTATCCTGTCGCTTAAACCACAGCGGCCAGAGAGGTTCCACATCCTGGATGCATAATGAGCAAAGGCTGTAAGGTGACAGGAGGTAAAGGGTAAGTAATAGCACTGCAGGAGGAAAAAAACATGGTTTGAATTATATGTTTGTAAATATAATACTACCGTAATACAAATCTAATGGTACTACAATGTAGGACTATTTGAAATCCACAGAATACTGGATCTTTTTCATGTCCAGAAGTATGTTATTCATTCATTTGAAGATTGGATTACATAGCTTCATTCAAAGATTTTGAATTTAAACAACCTTAAAAAAATGCAAAGGAATGTCTCCCTTCGGTATGGGCTTTTACAATACCTTATTTGTCTGAGGCAGGAATGGAAGTGGCATTGTACAGACACTGAGCCTCATTTAAAAACAGTGCACACAAACAAATCTTTGCTTAAACCATGCATACAAACCTTTCACACACAGAATTTTCTTTTCTGAATCTGTTCAGCTCTCATGTTGTTTATGCCAAAGCTGTGGTCTAACAATTCTGACCCTATCGCCCAAATGTTAGGAAAAATGGAGACTCATCAGACAAGGCATCTTCTGCTGCTGTAGTCCAGAAGGTTTCAAGGTTTGATGTGTTGTGTGTTCAGAGATGCTCTTCTGCATACTTTGGTTGTTGTTGCCTTCCTATCACCTTGAAGCAGAGAACTGCTGTTAACTGGATAGTTTCTCTTTTTAAACCCTGGCTCGGGCTCATCTGGCAACAACAAACATGCAATGTTCAAAGTCACAAAAATCACATTTCTTCCTCATTCTGATTCTTGTTTTGAACTTCACCAGATTTTTGCCATAACACTGGCTGATTGTATATTTGCGTTTACTAGAATTATTAGGTTTTACTAGATTTCACTATTACTGTAGGTTTCACCACTGCAAAAGTGATTTTATCTCAGTTTTAAATATTTAGCATTTGCATCCTTGCTGGATTTCTTAACTTTCACCCTCATTCCTTTGCACCATCCCGCTTCTGGACATGCAATAACTGCTGTGGGTTTTTTCATCTTGAGTTGACAGACTGTCCTTGTCTTTTCTACCTGCTCCATTCCTTTTTGCTCCTTCCTCCTATTATTTATTTATTTTTATTACTTCAGCTTTGATACCAAACCTTTCTTTTTTTTTTCTGACTGCACTGGAACCTAAGTCTCAAGGGACAAAACACTGACCACCTCAGTTATTGCAGTCCAAGCCTTTTGTGCCCTTTCTGGCTTCGTCCGTGGACACTATATTTTTCTTCTGTTTCTTCTGTTACAAAATTATTCTGCTTTAGCAGTCAGGCTTTTATCTTACAATAACCTCAGCACTTTTCTCCATTTAATACATCAAGGTAAACATATTTCTTTAAATAGCAAAACCAAAGCATGGCAGTGCACTGACTGTAGCTTGTGTATCTAGAATGATTGTGAATCACTAACCTATGCATAGTAATAAGAACAAAATTGACTAGTATGCCCATTTCATGAATGTGACTATCATTTTGCACTGCACGCACACCTATTTAGTAAGACATAGTAAGAACATTTCTACACATATGTTACTCAATGGAGAGCATAACACAACAGGAACTGGCACAGAATAACAACCATTTCCTTGCACAATACTGTCATCATATGAACACAAGGATACAGGGGCTTTACGGTGACAAAAAAACAATTGTTATAATCCTGTAAATATTAATTTTGCTTTGTGAACAGATTCAGTGGAATACTGGTAGCTGCTGTTGTCCTTCTATTGCTACTCAATAGAAAGCTTACTGACGTCCTGTCTCTGTGTGGGATTTTCTAGCTGGACAATGGCAGAAGAAAGCACTCCAGGGGGTTATAAAGGTTGCCCAGGAAATCTTTGGCTGCCCTCTCCCCTCTCTGGAGGAACTTCACAACACCCACTGTCTCAGAAAAGCCCAAAACATTTTGTGTGACTCATCACACCCAAATCCTAATCTGTTTGAATTTCCGCCATCAGGCATACAATAAAAGACAATAAAATCAAGGAAAAATCAAGGACAGTCAGACTAAAAAACAGTTTCTACCCCACTGCCATTAAACTCAATTAAACCATAGTTTTTATTATTTTCATAGGATCGATTTCATATTGTGAATGCAGGGACTGGCGACACATTTGCTGAATATCCATCTTTTATTATATTTCATTTTTTAGCCTCATCTATTTATATTTCTTTGACCCGTAGGAGGTACTATTTATATAGGAAATGAGCCATAGACATGCAGTTAGTTCACAAGGTTTAATGCTAATACAAAAAATATATATTTCTATACATGTAACAGCAGACACCAAGTAAACAATTAAAAGATCTGCTTTAGTAATAAATTAAATTAAAAACTATAGTACTGGGAAGACAGGATGATCACTGCAGGGAAAATATCAAAAACAAACATCATGTGTCACACGCTGTTTGCACAACGATCTACATTTTAACCCAAAAGGACAAAAATATATAAGAGAAAATCCTTAATGCCCATCATCACTCAAGCTCTATGTGGTGCATGGAGAAAGTGCAAGAAAAATCACACAGTTTCCACGCCGCGCCTTCACTGTCTGCAATGACAAGAAATGTTTAAACCACTCTGAAGCACAATCAGTACATTAATTGCTGCTTTCTGATCCAATATAATAACATACAGCCAAATAAACAAAAAACAAAACAACCACAATAATAAGAACAGTGCACAGCTTTGAACTGTCTATTTAAACCAAGAGATCGACTAGTTACCTGCACCTTATAAAGGGGAAAACAACAGGGTTGGTTCCAAGTCTCGGGTCTCACCTCTCACATTTCCTTTTAACACTGCACTTAATTTTCTTGTACTTGTAAATGACAATAAAAATGTCCTATTCCATTCTATTGTTTTCTATTCTATTCTAGCCAATACATAGAGAGTAGACTGTGAATTTAAAAGAAAATGCAATTCAGAGACTTAATTCTGTTCTCTGAATGTGTCAAATGTGATTTGGTCCAAAGAGATCAAAATTCCCACCCTGCTCCTGTGAGTGGTCTTTAACCTTCAAACTGGGGTAATCTACCAGAGGCCTGGGAGCTTGAGCGTCCTGCACAGTGTTTTTGCTGTTCCTAAGATTGTGCTCTTCTGAACAGAGATCTCTGATGTTGTTCCTGGGATCTGCTGGAGCCACTAGCATAGCTTGGCGGTCACTACCCCAAGTGCTCCAACTGCCATGGGGACCACTGTTGCCTTCACTCATCACATCCTCTCGAGTTCTTCTCTCATCCCTTTGTGTTTCTTGGGCCTCTTATGTTCCTTATGTTCCTTCTTCCTGATGTTGGTATACAAATAACAGCCTCTATCACTGCATCTATCACTACAGCCATTGATTGCTTGTCCACTACTACTATGTCTGGTAGGTTAGACATCTGGAAGTCCCACAGGATATTAGCTTGGTCAATCGCACCCAAACTAAGGGGAGTATCCCATTATGACTTCAAGACTTTAAGACCATACAGATGTTCCTGTATACTACACCAGCCGCTTGATTATGGTGAACCATGTATGTCCTGCTTGCTAGCATCTTGCACTCTGCTGTTATGTCCTGGATTGTTTCAGGGGCATCTCTGAAAGACACTTCTTCTATCGGCCTGTGGTTCTGATACTCACTAGGCCTCTTTCCTTCAACTTAGCATTCAGTCTCAGGGTGTACAGTTGTACATTTCCAGGCATTCCAGGATTCATTAATAAGGCACTGAGTCTGACTCTTTCTTGTCATCCAGGCAGTGCACAGGTTGGTCAGTCTGGTCTTGCAGTCTTGAGTGATTGCTCTGCTGGTCTACCAGTAGTGTTTTGCCCCTCTGGTGTTTGTGCCTATTCCTGACCTCTTCCCTGTAGTGCTGAGGACGGATATTGGCCAGTAGTTGCATGGAACTGCTCCCATCTGGAGATTCTTAGGGATTACGACTGTCCAGTCACTCTGGGTGTGTCTCATTCATTAGAAGCTGATTCCTTTGTGTTGCCAGATGCTCATAAACTGCAGTTAGCTTCTTTATCATGTCAAGGCCTGGTGCTGTCCAACTCTCCATGCTGGAGATTCTGTTTTGGATGTCTGTTACTATGATGGTTACTGGATCCTGTTCAGGTAGGTTGCTGTGGTCAGCTCTTAGCTCCACCAGCCACATGTTATGGGTTATGTCCTTTTTCCATATGGTCTTCCAGCATTGCTCCAGCTTTAGCCTGGGTGTTTGTGTTCTTATATTGTTCCCCTGTCACTGAGAATACACCTTGGATGGTTCAGTATAGTACAGTTGGTTTATCCTCCTGGGTTCTATCTCTATGTTATACCTCTTCAAGCAGCTAGAAAAGACTGTGAGTTTTTGCTTGGCAGTTTCTAAGGTCTGACGTATGGGCATCTTGCTGTACTTCTTAGGAATCCCTTTTTCATCACTCCTTTCTGCAGATCGAACAGTTGGCTAACTTCCCTCTGTGTTACCTTTATCTTGGCCTCTAATCGCCTTCTTCAGAGAGGTTACTACTACTTGTGGCTGTTCATGGTTCCAGATGTTGGGACACTGAGCTACTGTTTAACCATTCATTTAGACCTTGGATGAACTATCCATAAGTCCCACTTTGTCTTCATGTAAACCCTTCTGCTGGAATAGCTTGCACAGCAGCATTTCAGTATCTTCGTATTCTGTTGCTAATCATCTCTTGGCACCTGTTATTTGGGAACAAGAGAACATGTTGCCCTCAAAGTTGAGTTGTTAGAAGCATGAAAAACAAGCAAGTGTAAGGATTTGAGAAAGTTGAACAAAATGCCAGATTGTGATGGCTAGATGACTGGGTATGAGGATCTCCAAAACTGCAGCTCTTGTCAGGTGTTCCCAGTGTGCTGTGGTCATTATTAATCAAAAATGCTCCAAGAAAGAAACAGTGGGGAACCAGCAACAGGGTCATTGGCAACCTAGGCTCATTGATGGGTGTGGGGAGTGAAGGCTGGGCCATGTGGTCTGATCCAACATATGAGTTACTATAGCTCAAATTGCTTAAATATTCCATGCTGGTTCTGGTAAATAAAAAGGTGTCAGAATACACAGTGCATCACAGTTGGTCGCATATGTGGTTGCATTGTCTCAGGGTGTCCGTGCTGATAATTTTTCACTGCTAAAAGCCAACAATGTGCATGTGAGAATCAGAACTGGATCCCAGAACAATGGAAGAAACCGGTCTGGTCTGATGAAACACATTTTCTTTTACATCATGTGGATAACGGCGTGGGTCACTTACACAGGGAAAACCTGCACCACAATGTACTATGGGAAAAAGGTAAGCTGACAGTGGTGCTGTGATGCTTCGCGCAATGTTCTGCTGGTAAACCTTGGGTCCTGCCATCCGTGTGGATGTTACTTTGACATGTACCACCTACCTAAGCATTGTTGCAGACCATCTACACCATTTTATGGAAGCAGCATTCTGTGATTGCTGTGACCTCTTTCAGCTGGATAATGTGCTCTGTCACAAAAAAAATGGTTGAGGAGCAGAACAATGATTTTGAGGTGTTAACTTGGACTCCAAATTGGCCAGATCTCAAACCAATCAAGCAGCTGTGGGATGTGCTGGACAAGCAACTCTAAACCATCGAGCCCTCACCTTGCAACTTATAGGACTTAAAGGATCTGTTGCTATCTCGGTGCCAGATACCACAGCAGGCTGCTGTTAAAAGAAATAAATTAAAAACAGAGTAGGAGTCTTGGATAGAACTAGTCACAAATCATATGGCCGAAGCAGCAAAATATGGCAGGCTAAAACAGAATACGCAATAACGTATAACATGAGCAATAACAATGAGATATTTTCTGCATTAATTTATCACACTCAGTTGCTCAGCTCATTTTAATGTGGCAAACATGCAGAAAAAATTATTAAATGAGGCCCAGTGGGAACACGGAGATGCACTCCAGTCTTAAACAACACAAGCAGCCAGATAAACTCAGAGCACAGTGGGTTTCAGTGTGACACTGAGGGTCACATTGCAATACCAATTAGCCTAACTTCTAAGCTATTTGAGGGGACATTGGGGCATAAAGCACAAGAACTTGTAAGGAATTTGAGAATAACTCGAAATGACTTTAGTTTTCTTTGCCTGCAGCTACCAAGGTTGCAGGGTGTGAGATGACCAGATTTTATCCTCTAAGGATCACAGAGAGTTCACACCCCTGTGTGTGTGTGTGTGTGTGTGTGTGTGTGTGTGTGTGTGTGTGTGTGTGTGTGCGTGTGTGTGTGAGAGAGAGAGAGACCAAAGCTCAGTGCTAATGAAGAAAGATAAAATGTCTGGGGCCCTGCTAAGGGTTAAGGTTTTGGTGTGAGCTGAGGTTAGCTTAAAGCTTGGGTTGATTTTCCACAAGGAATGAAAGTCAATGCAAAATCCTAACAAACACAGCTGCATTTTCAATTGTGTATTACTCATTTTGTAAGGACATTAACGTGATTAGTGCATCATTTTTGCAACTCGACTACCTTTTGGGGGCAAACAAGTCCTAATATCGATATGCACTGACATGGATATGCATGTAAGTCAGCACAATTCCTTTCATGTGATTGAGACTGCAGTGCCCTTCAGTGTGTTAGTGTGTGTTTTTGGTAAGAGCTTTTGCAGTAAGGAAAGTCAATTCTGAAGAGCCGAGCTTCCTTCCTGTCTGACAGGCATCACAGGCCAACAATAACACACATTTTCTCTCTATTTTATCTTTCTCTCTGTGTCTGCCTGACAGCAGAGTACACAGATCAGACAGGGATGGCCCAAGTGAATGGTAAACACATGCATAAATACACACACTCACAAACAATCATGTCAAGCAGCAGGACTGCCTGGAAATGGCACACATGCAGGGAGCAGGAATGTTTTTGGGTTTTTTTTTTTGCTGTTTTTGTTATATACCCTGTTGTTACTGGCTAATATATCTATATATGTATTTTGTATCTGACTTTAACACTGGTTTAGGTCTATATTAGCAGATGTGACTGCTTTATAAAAAATAAATTATTTGAAGTTTTGCAGGTTTTTAAAAAATGAAACTTTGCAATAAGCTCTCGCTTATGTTTTCTCTTAATTATCAGGAACAATGCTGACCTCAGCTGGACCAAGTGAGTTACTGCTGTTGTTTACCCTCCTTTATGAAAAGCAGTGGGCATCAGAGAAAACTGAATCATGTAGCAGTTCACCCGCAGAGACAGTCTAACAGAGCATATCAGGGGGAAAAGACAGACAAAATGGAAAATGCAAGGCAAAGAATAGAGAAACCAAAGACAGAGAGAGAGGTGAGGAGAAGATGTCCTAACAGGTAGGTAGATGGTGCCATAATGGTGAGAAAGAGGTGAGAGACAGTCAACAGAGAAAAAGCAAGCGAGACGGATGAGCAATATTCAGACTAAAGCATCCTACGCTTAATTAATTAGAGAGTGAACACACTGCGGGGCTCTCGGCTGCTTGAAAGAGAGTTAGGCGTATAACAGCCTCACAACACACACCCACACTCAAAACCCCAGACACGTGCAAAAACACGCATGGAAACGCACAACAAAGGAACCCCGTCTGACCTCTTTTTCAACAGTATTTTAGAGGAGACACAGCGAGAGTGAAAGCAGGGATGAATAACATAAGGAGGGAAGTGCACAAGTTGGGCAAAAAGAAAAGAAAGAGAGAGAGAGAAGAGTCAAAGGGAGGCAGAGATGAAGCGAAGATCAGATGAGAGGCGATGAGACCAGATGAGGTAGAGATAGATGGTAGCAGAGAAGGAGAGAAATGGAGTGTGAGATGAAAAAAAAGGAGAATGATGCTTGGGGAGAGAGTGGAGGAGGAGGGCAGATTAGATGGAAGAAGGAGAGGCAAAAAAAAAAAATAAGTGTAGTGAAGTGCAGTGGAGAGGAGAGAGGAGTGGAACGAAAGACGAGCAGCGGGCAAATGAGAAATGAGAAGACCAGAGACTGGAGACGCTGTGACCTCACATGCTCGGCTGCAATAACTCTTTGAAGATCATTTCAAGGTTGTAGATAAGAGGGAACACATCCAGACAGGGGGAGGAGGGTGACAAAGGAATGGGGAAAGGGGGGACTGTGGAAGCGAGAAGACCAACAGGAGACAGGAAGTAAGAAGGGGGAGATGAAGACAAGAAGTACGAAGTAAAAAAAAGCAGGAGAGAAGGATTGGAGGGAGGCACGGGGAACCGTGAAGAGATAAAGCGATAGTGAGAGAGAGTGATAAAGACCACAGAGAAAATGATTCAATGACTCAAGTTGCCATCAGGCATGCAGTAGTGTGTTTGCAAGTGTAGAGGCATGCATGCGTGAACATGCGCATGGTGTATGCATCGGTATTCTGGAAACATGCAAAAATGTGTGAGCTTGCATGCAGGAGTGTGTGTGGTTACGTGTGCATGCTGGGTGCATGCTTTCTGGCAGGAGTGATTAAGTACTGCGAACCTTCACGCCAATAAACAACCAGGCAGGCTGTGTTCCATTCCTTAATGAGTTACCCTTATCAGTTCTCCTCTCCTCCTTCTACGCATCCTTTATTTAATCTCTCTTTCCATTACCTCCTTCACATTCCCTACCATATGTCCCATTATCATTCGTCTTGCATCCTCCACTTATGCTCCTCTTTTAATATTTTCTAGCTCAACAGCTTTTTTAGTCTTATCTTCATTTCTCCTCCCTCTTTTTTTATTCATCCTTTTAATTTTCCAAGAAAGAAACAAAGGAGGAGATAGAAGTGACACTCTTGTGTTTTTAGAATCTCAACAGATACGAGCCAAATTAGAAGTCTGACATAAACTATATGATCAAACGATACAAAAAAATCGGTGTAGCTTTACTACTTTGGTCCAGCCAGAAAGCAACTTTTGAATGAACTACTATGAAATATTGTACATTCATGTTTCTCTGAGGAAGGTTAATGAGCTTGGTGGTCCTTTGACTTATGACTAAATAGATGCAAAATTAACTTGTGCTGTCCTTCTGCTTCAGCAGCACTTTGTGTTAGAGCCAATTAGCATGTTAGCATGCTGATGTCAGTATTTAACTCAAAGCCTCGTTGGGCATAAATGCACACAGAGCTGCTTGCACTTCTGTAGACCCATAGTCTTAGTTAAACAGCTCCTTAGTGCAGTCTCCGTTAAAGCAAGTGGATAAAACACCCCATTAAGAATATGTCTACTAAATGACATATATTCTCCATATGGAAACACGATGCTCACAACATATCACACATAGGACAGCGAACTGTAACATGCTGAAGAACGGCATTTGAATAAAAAACAACAGCATTAAAGGGACAAATTTAAAGCAGTAAGCCTCATAGAGTTAGTTACATTCAGGCAGATCTCACTGTTAGATATAAATTCAGCCAGGTAACTGAAAAATAATCAAAGCCTCACCATCTCTACACATTAGCACGCATAAAGCCTGAGTGCACTTGTTCAAAAATTCCTGATGAAATGACATTAATCCAGTTGGAACCACTGAAGTGAAAGCCAAGATTAAAGACGTTACAAAGGAAGCGTTTCAGTGTCCAAATGGCTTTTGATTCATTAAAAAGCACCCCTCTCCCGAACTGTCAAACTGACGGTGCAGTTTGCAGCAGCTTCTCAGGGCTCGTTCATGCACATGTTGACGTCAAACCAAAATTTTAAAAAAAGGAAAAACAACCTGGTCATGACTTGAACTCATGCTTTCTGGTGTGTTGCCTTCCATAAATCAAATTAACCGCAGTTATATCTAGTTAATGGGATTAGAGCAGGGACACAATGTAGGAGACATCAATCTGGTTTGGAAGTCAGCCATGAATTTGGTTCTTTCACATCTTACAGGGTCTCTGTGGCCAGCTGGCAGGGGCTGTTAGTCCATGATGATTTACAGTAATGTCTCCTTGCTGCAGTGGTGGCTTCAGTAATTGCGCCATATATGCACTATAGAGTAAAGCTAAACATAATCAATATATGATTCTTTTTACATGGCTTTGAAATCTAATGGAATAGTTCCACATTTTGGGAAACACCCTGTATTCCTTCAGGACAATGTATAGCACACTCTCATTTGTTCTCACACAGATATGTAGCTTAGCATATAGATTAGAATCAAGATACTTTAGATTTATAAACTCTATTACACATAACTTTCTTCTTTTTTCTTACGAAAAACTAAGTGGGATAACAGCAAGCTGTAGTTTTACCAGGAGCTGAAAATAATTTGGCTGAAACCATTTCTTGGCCGAGCAAGTCCTAAGCAGAGGCTCCAGGAAGTCACTGTTCCCAGCCAAGAAAGAGACACATAACTAGACCCTGAAGCCATACATTCTTATTTAGGCACAAATCAGATATGCACCAGTAATGGGGAACTTCAGGGAAGGTAGCAGGCTCCTACTCTTTATGCTAAACTAAGCTGAGATAAGCTAGTCTCCTATTAGTAGCTGTTTCTGAAAGACTCCATTCTTCCACAGCATTTCCCACACTTAAAACTGGCTTAAAATAATAAATGACATATCATATTTATTTACTGCTATGACTAATACGGGCGCTGACATATATTTAGTTTCAAGTGGGAAGTAGGAAATCTCAAGTCTGAGTCCAAATTTTCAGCTGGAGCGCTCCTTGAAGTTGGATTTCCCGCTTGAAAATCCCCACCAATCTTGACAGTACAATCCAACATGGCAGCAGTGAGTGTAAACAGCATTAAGACTATAACACTTGTAATGTGTACTACCTCTGTTGTGTATTTCTTAATGGCTAAATAAGCCACACATAGAGTCCACACGCTATCTGTAAACGCCCTGCACAGCTGTATTAAGCACAGAAAAATAAGCATTGTGTTGTGTATTGCTAGTGATGGATGAACAGCATCACATGTCTAGGGAGCAAAACAAATGCGGATTTCCCTTGCATTCAAAGCTACCAATACTGGAAAGCAGTCAACTCTGGAATGAAGTCACTCCCACCTCTGACATCAGACTTCCGATGTAAAAGGAATGCAGCATATCGCCCATAATATCCAACGGAAAACAACCACTTTATCTAATCAAAACAGAGATGACATTACTGGAATCCTCCTATTTCACTCTAATTGTTTTAAAAATGAAGACATACAAGGCATTTAAAATGCTCATAATTGTAAAATACTGATATTTTTATTTTTCAAAAATGCAGCAGAAATGTTTTATGCTTGACACAATCCAGCCATCCGCTGAGTCAGTAAACCCATATATGAAAAAAATATTCAGTCAATCAAACATTTGTTAAATGTTATTTTTATATCTCTTTGTAAAAGGTCTTTGCTTACCATCCACAATTTTTTTTTTTCAGCTTTCATTTTTCATGTATTCTGTTGACAGGTAACTAAAATCTCTCATGAAGAAGTTACTTAGGATGAGAGGAGGTTAAATAGGCCTCGCTGTCAAAGCTGCAATGTAGCTGCACAAATGAGGCTGGGAGTGGGAAAGGAAGGGGTTGGATAGGACACAGATCAGGACAAGGAAGGCAGAAATAAAAGGGAGTAAAATGGGAGCTTCTCTGCGCCATCGTTATGGCTTTTGGTGAAGTTCCTGGAATCGGGGTTTTTAGTTGGAGCAAAGAAAAAAAAGTTTTTAGCTTCACAGTAGCAACCAGATAAGACTATGATTTCATAAATGCTTCATATCTTATTATGATGACCAAAGCAGCAAGTACTCACGCTAAAATCAGCCATTATTTCCACATGATGTAGTCTGGGTGGGGAGGGGGGGAGTGATAATTAATTTAACTGCTTTCCCGGTGTGTCTTGATAGAAATTTGGAAAAAATATTGCTCCATTAAGAGGATGTTAAGGCGTAAAAAGCAGCATGTTTTCCTCACACTGTAACACAAAGCAACTGTGATTGTCCCCTCTTCTGCTCCACCCAGACTCCACCTCATTTATCAAATCTGGCAAACAATTGGCACCATGGTGGCAGGTAGTAAGCCAAACATCGGGCTTACTACCGATAAATCGTTGGTGACACCGCCACATTTCTCTACAGACTGTGGGTGACAGCGTCAAGAGAGTCTAAGCAACAAGACTTCTTTGTTTTATTTAGGAGGGGTTGGCAGGCGTGATGGCGGCTTTTATATTTTAATGGGTGCAATTCAGTCGTGGGTTCGTAAAACAGTGGGGCTTGAAAAAAACAACAGAACGAATCCTTGAATTTTGAGGGACATGCTGTGATTTTCGACAGCATGTGTCCCAAAAAAAAAAGTCTTTCCCTCATGCCTTCTGTAACAACCCCGCAGGGTTATTAGTAGAGGTATTTAAGCCTTTTGTTCTTTGAATGTTTGGGGAGACATGCGGTGATTTTTGAACTCCTGAACAATCACCATCTGTCTGTAAATCTTCAGATTACATTTTGGTTTTTTAGGTAATACGGGTAAGGCCTTGACGAAGAATTTTAGGAATGCGAAGGGAAGGAGAGCAGGAAAGGTTCAAAGGGTTCGTGGTTTTTGGCTGGTGCTCAATCATCAAACCAATATTGCATTATCTACACAGTACTAGCTCATCTTCCCAATGATCAAAAAAAAGACAGGATGGAGTGAAAAATGTCCTATATTTCAACGACTAAACAAGTACCTAAATGCTCACATTGTTAAGAATTACTCAAATGACTGTGCATAGCAAATATAGTCTGTAAATAAAGGTACTGTGTACATATTACAGTGGGTTGAGATAGAAAGACAACCAGCCTTGCTTTAGGACATCTATACAATAATATAGTAATATCTGAAATGAAAGCAATAATGTGGTTAAATAAGTCATGTTTTAATGCAAGAGCAGGTAAATGCTGTAAATCATAATATATCATCTGTATCTTTCCATTCTATTTACAAGAGTTTAACACATAGCTGGTTAGAGTGATTCTTCAGTAAGTCTGGCAACACTTCAGAGGCCCCTTCTTCTTCTGAAGCTAATTTCTTTCTCTTGGCACACTTTCCATTTCTGTGTGTGTGTTTTTTTTCTTCATATCACTCTATCTCCCTTTGTCTTCCTCACTCTCACAGCTGTTAAATCCCTCTCAATGAAATCTTAATCTCTTTCCCACCATCGCGCAAACTTTTTCCTTCAGCTTATGTTGTCTTTTCAATCCCCCTCTTCCGCTTTCTCTGCTTTTTCCTTTTTTGTTTTTTTTTTTACATCCATCTCTCGCTGAAATTTGTTATTTTCTCCTCAGCTTAGTTTGATCCTTGGCAGATAGGGCCTTTGATCTTTTAATGAAAAAAAAAATGCTACATTCACATTTCACAGGTTGTTCAAGTTGACATCAGCAGTCTGTGTGTGTGGTACTTCATAACTCAGTTCTGCATCTACATCTGCTCTCTTCAGCCTCAGCACGGTTTGCACTGCGCAGCTCAGGTGCAGTAAGAGATGTAAAGTAACTGACCCCTTTGCCACAGTGCTCCTCATCCTCCTCCTCAGTTGTAGAAAAAGCAGATTTAAAATCCAAAGCAGGTTTTCAGACATTTGATGGCTGTCCTGGCTCATCGGGTTATGAGCAAATGAGTATCTCGTCTGATCCAGTTTTAGGTTTCAGTTCCCCAGACATGCAACACACAGCTGTTTGTCTTTACATCCTGTTACTGAAAAATGTCTCTCTGTCATTCCTTCTGTAACAATCCTGCAGGGTAATTAGTAGAGGTATTTAAGTCTTTTGTTCAGTGTGTGTGTGTGTGTGTGTTTAAGTAAGGGTGTGTGTTGTATCTATGTGCTGCGGTATCTTGCTGCGGTTATACACGCGTGGTGGAGTGTGTGTGCGTGGAGATGTGTGTGTGTGGCAAGTGTGTATTACTATATGGGCTATGGTGTGTGTATCCCTGGTGAGGATGCCCCATCCTCATCCCGGCCACCGATCCAGGCGTCATTGGGGTCATTGGCGTCGCAGGAGTAACGGGGTGAGACCCCGGGGTCACGGGCAGCGATCCCGGGGTCAGAGAGGTCATGAGGGGGACATCGTCGGGTGAGCGGCGCAACGTGAGGGTGTAATCAGGTGGGCAGGTGAGGCGCACAGTGTCCAGTGTGCTGTAGATGTCCTGGGTGTCCAACCCATCCAACGCATCTAGAGTATCCAGGGTGTGATGATGGTGAGCGTTGTTCCGTTCATCTGCTGAGGCAGCGTCACACTCCAGCTGCTTCACCTACAGGTTTGGAAAGTTGGACGAGAGAAAACAAGGAGGTCAAAACAAAACAAAAAAATGCATTATTAAATAACCACATCTAGGGCAGCAACTGAGTATTGTTTCTATGATAAATTAATCTACTGGGTATTTAATCAAGTAATTAATTTATCATTACTCCTGAATAAAAGATAACATGAGAAACTAGTTTAATGGGTTTGGATTCCATGTTTTACCCAGCAAACAGTCCAAAAACTGAAAAAATATTGAATTCACAGTGAAATAAATCTGAGAAAAACACCAAATCCCCACATGGCCAACATCAGCACAATTATGTATAAAGCCACAGTTCAGTAAAATAAACAATTAATCATTATACCTACTTCAGTGGGCAATTTTCTTCCCTTTAAATACCATTTAGCAGGTGCTATCCGAGACCAGCATAAAATATCACTGGTTTATATAAATATATAATGAATGCACAAGCCTCTAAATGCCACCTCGATCTAAAATGAGAAAGCGATATCAAGTGAAAGCTCTCAGTGGGTAGCATATGATAATAGAAGGCTTTCACTTCAAACCTGGCTAAACCAGACACTGAGCCTCCTCCAAAATAAGCACCGCTTTCCTTTGTCGGGAAAAGCCTCCATGTTCACAGCATGATGTGAATAAGATGTGAATAAGATCATCTGACATTTAATCAGGTCAAGTTCCATTTATCAATGTGGTCAGACTATTATCATGATGTTGTTTCAGGCACTACTTGATATTTTAGACATGGCATGGTTTTTTATTTTTTGGAGAAAATATTATATTTAACCCTAATTTTTGAGAACTTTGATATATCAAATATACACATGTGATTCAAATGATGGGCAGTAAATGACAACATAATCCTTCATGAGTCTTTTTGAGCAGTAATGCTATTAAATTTTGCAAAATCTGCATTTAAACACCCAAATATATTTCTTCACATGTTCAGGCATAGGAACATATTTTTGAATGTAGCGATTTCAACATATAAAGGACGGTAGTCTGGGCACCGTGTCACACATTTGTGACATGTGTCATGAAATAAAAATAGAAAAATAAGAATAAACCCTTAAATTGACCCATTAATGCCTGTGTATCATATTTGAAACACAGTATTTTATTCATTGTTGAAACTTCTACATCATCAGTGTGATTTTTCCCCCTGAATAACTTAAAAATGACACAATACAATTTTAAGCCTGATGCAGCAAATATGACACAAATGAAAAAACAGAAATTATTATTAAATTCATTTTTTAAACAAATGTGTCTAATAGTTCCAACTCTCCATTTTTTTTTTAAAAAAAGAATTTTCTGGCAATTATTTCATGGTTCAGGCTTTAAACGGTTAAAGGGACGGTTTAATAAGCAAAAGTGTGGTTTGTTGCCTGAGGGCAACACCGTGCCATGGAGGGTTAGCTTGCTCGACACGACAAGTATTCACTGGTTTTAGAGTTATTTATTTATTTGATATATCATAATTCTGTTTTTATTTTTTATTTATTATAACAACAGCACAGGGCATAGTGATTGTGTAATCTCTTCTATTTATTATTTATTGATTATTTTGTTGTACTGTGTGGCTATTGTTCGGTTATTCATTTTGAATCATTTATTTCCAGTTGAATCTTTAGTGATTTTGCAAGCCTTTCCTACATCTTGTACAAAAAGGAATCTGCAAAACCAGCACAGATGGACAACAGGGGTTTGGCTGCAGAAGACAATTGAATTTGTTGAAAACCCAAGAACTGACTAGAGTTTTTGAAAATAAGGCATTTAATTCAGTCTCAAATGAAATTTTACTATAATTTCTAATCAGGAACCTGATTTTAAAAAATGCTTAAAACAAAATGTGTCAGATGGGCTTAGAGGTATTTGCATCTGATCTTTCATATATACTACAGTAATTTGCACTGTATGAAAGTCATGATGAATGGTAAAGATTGGCAGCCACTCTGCATCTTAGTGTTGTTAGTTATGTCCTCTGTCAATCGTGGAAGAAAATTATGGGGGAACAAGGGCAAAAAACATGATAAATAATAAAATAATATTACTGAAAGCTTGTGTGTTAATTGCATATATATTTCCAACCATTCTCGAACTCCTTTACCTTGAAATGGTGCAACGATGTATGAGTCATTGTTCTACAACTCAATTGAATAAAACATATTTAAGGCTCTAACCAGACCGCCTTTTGTTAGCTCCATTACCCTGCGATTGAATCTTGTGCTTCAGTGAAGCCACTATATTGTTACAGGGCAAGCATGTCTCTTAATGCATGTTTATGGAAGCAAGAGGTCTGTCTGCAATTAAAATCAATATAACACTGATTATTGGCCCAATTTTCTGATATTCCATTCCACAGCCCCAGACTGGTACTCGGGTCCCCCTATGCCACCCCATTTTTAAAAATCCTAGATGCACCTGCACACCGATGTGAGACATTCACATTAGTGAGATCGCCTTTAAAGAGTCAAACGTCTTGGTAAACTGGGATTTCATTGCACCTGATTCAGAGCCAGCTTTGAGCACCTCCACACAGAGTTAGGACTTGAATCCATAAAACAAATCAAATCAAATTCTAACTACCTCATGCTATTTGTCATATAAACCCCTCCTGCCTTTATTTGACTGATTTTTAGGTATTACTCTACATCAGCGGTGGGTAATTAATTTTCCCAAGGAAAACTGGGACCTTTGCGGAGGGCCACACGAATAAGTTGAACTTAGTTTTGGTCAGTTAATTTTATTTCTTTATAAATAAGCTTATTGGTGCGGCCCTCCTCAACAGTCCAAGTTTTGCCTCCTGTTCTACAATCATATGTTTTTCTTAGCCAGAATAATGTAAAACCCAAGAATACGTTCTAATAAAATGTTAGATTTTTATATTTAAAGAAACACAGCATTGAAAATACGGACTTAAAACATAAATCTGGCGGCTGTTGCGCTGAACTTGATTACTGTAGTTCAATTGCCAATTAAGATTTGTCAGCTATAAAACATATCTAACATTTAGCACTCGCTGTGTGAGATTTAAAAGCGACAAGCGGCTAACAATGCTCCAAAGAGGCCAGATAGTGAATGAACTCGAGGCAAATGAAAGCAATTCAGGCAATTGTACACAGCCAACACCTGCACATGCATCAACACTCACAGATACACACGGATCCTCACACTGATAATGTCTGCTGATGACGGGCTGTGTTTTGCAAGAGTGCTCTACTGGCAGCTGCTACACTGACAAGAGTTTAATTACGTCGTCACACAAAACCTCAACTGACTCGCTGACAATGAGCGTGATTATTTTCCATATAGCTTGAATCTGAAAGGGCACTCAGGGAGCACAGACCTCTGCCAAGACCGATCCCCAATTTTGCAGGATTCAAAGAAAGCGCTCTGATTGTGCACACAAAAATGGAATGGGGTCTTACTTTGCCCATGCTCCACCTCTCCAAGAAGGTTGATGTAATTCTATAACTTTTGCTACAGAATTACAGCTAATCTTGGTGACAAACAAACAAACAAACAGACAAACCGCCAAGCTAAACAAAGATCTTTGAAGAGGATTTCTGTGGCTACACAAGCACACCATGACTCACCGCAATCTAGACTTCATCACATGTGCAAAGCATGTGCAGCCACCCACACTGTGACTTACCTGTAATGACATCAGTCCCTCCCCCTGTAGGTGGGCTGCAACGTCTGCTGGCGTGATGTCTCTCCTCGGTGGGGGAAGCGGACGTGGCCTACGATGCTCCAGACGCCTTTTGTCTTTTTTGTAAAGAAGAGCCGCAAATGCAAGTATGTTAAGAAACAACAGTGACGCTCCTACTGCAATAGTCACTGAGAGCTCAGTGGAGTAGTCCTCATTAGGGACACGGACCCCATTTTCTTCTCCACCTTGTCCTAACGCGGGCTCGGGTGGTTGTGGAGTACCTCCTGGGGAACCCGGGTGGCGTGTACTGCTAGGAGGCCAACCTTTGGATAGACGCTTAGTGTAAGAGTAAGGGGTGTCATCCTGTGGAGAGGGACTGTGAGTGAAAGACGACACCGACTGGAGGAGCTCGTTGACATGATGCAAGTGTGGGACCAGCTGGAGCCAGAAGGAGATTTTGGTAGCACGGTAGTGGTCTCTGACACGGGGCTTGAGGCCAATGTGGAGATACAGCTGCTCCTTGGGGGTGTATTTAGACCAAGCCACTTCCTCGAAGCGATTAGGCTTTGTGTGGATAAACTTGGTATCTTGAGGAACTGGCTGGTTTGGATCACTGAAAAATGCGAGAGAAGGATTTATTTGTTGCTAACAAATAACTGTAACCTTAAAGAAAATAATACTAAAAGAAACAAAGAAATTAAACACATTTAGCAAATGATCTCATGTTGCACCACGTGTGGCTCAGATATTCATTTGACGTACAAATATCAATGACTTTTTTTTCCCTTGCTTCTCAAATGTCAGGGAGTTCTCAGCTCCTTCTGTGCTGGCAATCATCCTCCGAGGATGCCGAGTTTCGCTCAAGCTGGCACAACAGTTTCATCAGAATTTCTAATCAATATTAAAGTGACATAAGACAAACCAGAGGCAAAAAATATTTGCTACAACGCAAAACAAGATTTATTTTCCTGTAAACATAGCTGCGAGGTGGTTTCGTTTTAGTTCATTGATTTTTGTGCAGTTTATATGCCTCTTACAGAACATTCCTGTTAATGCACAGTTCAAACTCCTGCAGTTTGAACTGCGTGCAAACCTGTCAGATATCTACATTAGAGATGAATGTGTGCGTGGTACAGTGGAAATAGCTTGAAAAATCACTTCTCTGACACATGCCGACAGGCATTTATTTGTCGATTTACCGACTTATTTGTGTCAGCAGCTAAAATGTTGGGAGTCAAACGGCAGCGCATCTTCACAGACTTGCCAGTTACGTGCTATGTGCTCGCTTGTCAATCAACACCTTATGAACAGCACAAAAAGGCTGCTAGCTTAAAGACCCACCGACACACAAATGCACACAAGCTGAGGATTTATACGCCCACACAGAGGCGTGCAAAATATACATCAGGGAGCATCACATCTCCCCCGTTAAATTGAGCTGTCGCAGAGTTCCATCACCATCCGAGGCACTCAGAGCCGAGAGAAATCTTTCTTCAGAGAAAGTTCCCCTTTGATAATTGAAGTGTATACTGAAATCTTCACATGCCTACTTGGTGATTTTGCGCTGCGGCTTGCTGCGACGGTAATGACAATACAGACTATGGGCTAGAAACAGCTAACTTAATGCAATGTGACTGCCTTAATGCATTCACATTAAAGATATCTTTATTTCATGCCACAGTCAAATTATGTGAGCGCACTGTCCTGGTTCTTTACGCTGTGAAACAGCGAGGCTCTGCGGTGATTTAGATCAAGGTTTAGACCACAGATGTTTCTGTTAATCTGAAGAGGTCTCAGTGGATTGAGCCTCAATTGGATTAATTACTGGTAATTACTCACTTCAAGCACTGCAGAAAGAAGGTCCATCTTCAACAATTACTTTTATCTTGTATATAATGTCAGCGTGGAAAGATAAAAGGCACTCTTATCAGTGTGGATTGTCAGGTTTGTAAAGTTTTAATGCAGGCTTTTTCTGTGGCAGCAATATTTTTCAAAGCTATGGGCAGACCACTTCAGTCTGCTTTAATAATTTGGATTGCTCTTTGCTACTTAGTTTTAATTCAACATACTGAATAAACTATATTTCTCATTGCGTCAGAGAAGAGAAGAGAAGAGAAGAGAAGAGAAGAGAAGACATTTGTCAAGCAACAGCAAATTAATCAATTGATTCCTCTTTTAGGACATCACCTTGGCTGTCCTCAAGGACTTTTTTTCAAGAGCAGGAGCTCTTTAACTATTTCCGCCAAGGTCCCAGAAGAAATGCCTGTCAAGACATTGACATGACAGACAACCTGTATGCCCACTTTGCCAAAATTAGTCTGCGGTGCTGCTTTCATTATTGTGTCTACAGCGCCGTCTTCTCGTCAGACATCAGAGAGCTCTTGAAGGAAAAGGCATTACAATAACATATCCTTTGCCTGTGAGCTCATTATTTTTGTTGCTCTAAAAGTGCGATGTTTTCATCTAATGCTACATTAAAATTCAACTTCTACGACAATTGCAATCAAATTTTTCTGGAGAAATGTGGTTCTCGTGCCATTATTTGCTATGTTAAATATTGCTTAATTTAATAAAGAAGCTGAGCGATTAAGCTTATTACTCCTGCCTGTTTTCGATAAACTCATGCCAATGCCTACAACTCAATGCTAACAATCAAAACTTTTACATTCTCCTCTTTGTTCCCTCTTTGACTGAACTCTCTGTGTGTAAACATTGACAGATAGCTCGGTGCCTGTGTTAATCTTTATTATTAATCTGTCCAAAAATTAAGCACATGGAAAGGATATCAAGCGCTGCAAAGTGGAGAGGCTGTTTATCTTGATAACATTATAGACTTGAAACTTGGCTGTCCTATTTCAAGCCTGGAGGAGATTTATTCCAGTAAAATCAAGACTGAAATGTCCACACTTTCAGAAACAACACTTTGCGTTGCCAAAACCTTGTCTTTGCATAGTCAATTTAAAAAAAGGACAAGGAACGACTGATCTTTGACTTTGACAGCTGTGCATTTTCTTTTGCACTTGTAAAATGTGATTAAGTGTCTTGGCTTTCATTCTCAGTCATGAGACATTTTACACATGTGGGAGGGGATTATGTATTAATAGCAGAAATTAGAAACGGGTTTCTCCGTTTGAAAAGACTGAATGACGCCGAAGCCATCCTCTGTTTTTTGTCTTTTTTATGGACTTTTGCTTGTGTTTGCTTAATTCTCCGCGGGATTTTCCAACAGAACAACATCTCACATTGCAGTGGACATTTTATTAACTCACCCAGTCTTGGCAAAGTTGGTCCAGTAGGTCATAACGACCGCACTCAGCATCACATCGTTTTTGGAGAAGTTACAGTTGAACAGATCGGTGGGTCCCACCATGGGCACGCCAAACACATAAGGCACCTACACATATACACACATATTCATGTTAGAGTCAATACATTTGTTCTCTGGACTCCAACCATAAGCATGACTGAAGCACTACTGAGTCAGATCCTGTACATTTAATTTGATCATATTTCCATACTCTGGTCTCTAATCATTTTCATGTTACATGTTTTGTTTGTGATCTTACTTTGTAGCAGGGATAGTGCAATATTTTTTATGCTTTTTCATGTTACGTTATCTTATGTTGACTAACAGAGGACTACAGTAGAGCTCTACACCAGCATATCGCTTTCGCCCTTCAGCTATTACATACTTGAGCCAAGGAAAGCACTTACGATTAGCCAATCAGCGCCAGGGGTGGGACAAACAAAGAACAGGCTTTTCGCCTGTGCACCCATATGCACTGGCAGCAGAGCCCAGCTTCAATTATTTATTAAAAGGGTCTTAGCTTCGTTACAATGTTCAATCACATGCGGAGTGGCAAAAAGTGAGATGGGCAACATTACTGAAATTGCACTGCTGGCTTTAATGGGTAATTTAAGTTAATTGTAAATGTATTTCACTTGTCTTAGTGGACATTTTTTATGCAAGGGTGAAAAGATCAAAGTACTTTCTTACTTAATGCACAACATTTGAAAACCTTGTGAATTATAGCCAATTATGCATTTTACATTTATTTCATTATTTTGAAAAAGAAATGTTGTTGTTGGTGTGCACAAACAAATACACAACCAACAATGACTCTGTAGTCGAAATTAGACTAAAATGTGAATTTTGTGTCCTGTTATAGCCATATTGTTACCATCATAATTCAGTCATCACATGCATGAACAAAGAGCTGTTTCATATAAATAGTCAGGAAAAATACACATACACAGCATATAACTACTTAACCACCTAAAAGGCCTGTAGCACAAGTTATTTCATGAACATTTCTGATATTTAATGCTCTAACGAATTCCTTAATCAAGTATTTTGAACAGATCAATGTGAAGCAGTAACAAACCCCAAAGCTCCTCATTCATTGTATAAATATTTCAAGATTCTTTGAGAAATAAGTCATTTTGTCAAATTTGCTTTAGAGTTAATTACTCAGATTAGTCACCGTCCTTTGCGAAGTCTTTCTTCTATCCTCTTTGATATTTAGTCTCATTTCTTGAGCCTAGTGCTTAATAACTCTTCCCATGCAACAGATACTGCTCATGTACTTTGATCTCACCTCATCACCGTGGGCAGAGTCGGCCCAAGGTGGCGTGGCGTCACTCTGGCAGTGGTGGTAAAATGAGTAGAAGTAGGTAGGAGACCCATACTGAGCGTGGAGATCAGCTGTTGCTATTGCTGGTGCCACCCACTGATGGTCTGTAAAAAGCGCCACTAGTGTCTTCCTGCGGGTTTCTGCATTGTCCCGATCCGCCCAGTCTGTGTACATGAACCTTAAATCATAAATACATTTGAAATTTAGTCAATCGATCATCTCATCTTTCAGCAAATCTATTATATGCATTACAGAGCAACAAGATTTCACAGCGAACGGATATTTATATACCAAGGATTCAAATTCTGTTGTCCTTGCACAATGACAATAAAGGTCTTGCACCTTGAATCCAGATGTCGAGAGGAAGAGATGGATCCGCATGCTTATACAGTGGTGATTCAACAGTCACAAAGTAAACCAGCCCTAAAGCATGCAAGCATTATTTATTTTACACTACATAGCTAACTCATAATGTATCAAATTAACAGTAAATTGCATGAAATAATAACTAAATAATACCTCCTGCAAAACTAGAGACCATAAACTCATCATTGGAAACTATGGTCAGTTCTTTTTGCAACCAGAGCAGTCACCCTATGCAGCGCATCATAAAGAATTCAGGTTTAAGGTCCCTCTGCACTGCTTCAATTTTAAGACACCACACTATGTCTACAGTTGTCTATGGCTTTTAGATTTTGCTAACTATGCTTTTTGCCATGCCTTTGACCAGAAGATTGTTCCCACTTGCATGTCAGTTTGATATATTTGAAGCTACAATGAGGGATCAGTTAACTTAGCTTAGCATGCAGATACTACAGTGTAGTGGTTTACACATTTGCCTAACAAGCAAATGATCCCCGGCTCAGTCCCAGGAGGAGACTCAAATCCCTTGGGCGATGTGTCAGGAAAGTCATCCGGTATAAAAAATCTGCCAAATCAAATATGCAGAGCAACCCACTGTATTGACCCCTCTGTGATTAAGGGAGCAGTAGAAGTAGCCTTTTGTTCTAGCAGTTGGAGAAAACAACTCATTTTGTCCGTGTTAAAATAATTGCTAACCAACACCTCTAAACACTCACTAATATGCTGTATCTTTTTCCACTAAGTCTCCTGCTGGTTTCCTTTATTCTAGGAATCACTGCCTGGAGGCAAGACACTGACAGTCTGAAGGGAGGAAGTAACAAATTACATTTATTCTCATTACAGTGCCACTAGTTTTTTATGAGTCCAAACTTTGGCTACATTGGTATATGCTGCAGAGTCAAAACAAATGTCACATGAAATGGGGATAATAAACACGTGAGAACGGAACAAGAAGCTGTAGCTGACATAAAAACCAGCTTGTTTACTGCGAAGCACACATGTTCTCCGTGAACTTTACCTCATGAATATAGTTGTTGCACTGCTTGTTCACGCTGTTTCGGGTTCAATGCTAAAACACTTGTGTGGGGGGGGGGGGTTTGCTATCCCTTCATCACCTATGACCCGCATGTGGGCGGTTGGTTTTCTCAGACCCATGGCCTGCTTGTATATTCTTATTATTCTGTTGTGTTCAAGGCTGCAGCCGCCCTTACAAGCTATGTCTCCTAGTATGAAGTATGCCTTAGATTTGGACATAGTACTTTAATATAGTGTGAAGTCTGTGAGGCAAAAATTTAAGAAAAAAATATGCGATTTGGAAGGTTACTTAAATCATCCGTCTTGTGATGCACGGCTCATATCTTCTACCACACAGAGGATTGTGAGTCATAATAGCCAGAAAAGCATGTTGGTTTGCATGCTTCAAATAGTGACTGGATGCTGTGGGACATCCTTGTCATTTTGGCATACTGTTTTGGACATACTGTATTGTGACATACTAAATCTTTATCTTATATAATAAGCAGCATGGTAGTAAGAATATTGGAACACAGGCCATCTCTCTCCTCTGATCTCTGTCTGTGTCATGGATGTCTTTAGAGCCGCAGGTCTGTGTGTCTGTTTGACCAACAGTGGGACTGAGGCAACAGTAGACAGGACGACAGTGTGGGTGTGCTTATTTGTGCTTCAGAACGCGACCGCCATGTAACGATCAGAAAATAATGTTTTTCTTGCTCGCACTGCTCTCCTCATCATCCACTTTCTAGCCTGCTTGGCCACAGCTGCTCTCCCCATTTCTCTCTCTCTCTTTCTCTCACTCAGGAACAAAGGGGTTGGGTTTGAATGTTGGTAGTTTGCACGTTCAGATAATCTAAATTTTGACTACTATGACAAATATCCCAGTATGGCCACTTGAAATGAAACATCCAGCCAGACAAAGAAGGCAAAATAGAGGAAAAGCTGAGACTGATTTTTTTTAATTTCCTGAATTTTTAGAAACAGGTTTGCTTTAAGGCCGAGGAGTAAAGAGTTATCTTTAAAACAGGTAGGCATGTCAGCAAGTTCATTGTCAGTAGGCAATAAATGTAAAAATAGCTCAGGTTTGTAATCTGCTTTAACCTATAACTGCAGATCTATTAAAAAATGTAAATAATGTAAAGGGGATGTAATGATCATACAGGGATCCCATGGGACAGGCAATGTCATTTTGTGTCTGAAAGCCCCATAACTTATTGCACAAATGTTGTAACTTCAAAAGTCTCATTCAGCTCAGTGTTTGAAGGCTTAGAGGCAGATTAAACTGAGAAGTGAAAAACAGAAAAGCTGAACCTGGAGCAAAATCAGAGTCAGGAAGGAACTACAACAAACTAACTGTGAGCACCACAGTTAGTGCCTATGTAATCTATGTGTGTTAGTGGGCTGCAGCTGCTGTGTGTAATTAGCTTATATTGTTTAGAGATTTCAGTGTTGTCGGCTGTACTGATGCCTCATCAGCTGAGGCTGATTATTTGATTTATGTAGCTTAATATTGCTACACAGAGTCTGAGGACACCCACTCTGGTTGTTCGGTTCTATTTTCTTCTAAATTCTGCAAAGGCCACCACCTGCAAAATACTCTATTGACAGTTGCCATGTTAATTTTACTCACATTTTAGTGACTACATTTGAAGGAAACTCTTTTTATTTTAGCATAAAATCTCTTTAAGGGAAGGGATACTTTTTTGTTTTTTTTTTCTTTTTACGAAGGAGCAACCTCCAGAGCTGAAAAATGAAGCCAACTGCAATTCCTCCAGGTGCCACTTTAGGCTGGCTGCAAAAGAGAGTCAATCTTCATAGTGGTAAAATGTCCAACTTTGCAGCATCAAAAAGCATATTCACAGCATGGATCAAAAACAATTTTGGGCTCTGCGGATAGTTTCCCTCCTCTTAACCACTGGGTAATTGAATTATGGGCATAACCACATTGATTGACTAACCCATCATAGGCAGATGGCGCTAACTGGTGTCTGCTAGGCCTCACCTTCACTGCTGCAATAGAAGATAAAAACTGGACCTTTTTTTCTTCTATGTGCTATTGGGGCCCTGTGGAGCATTTTTAATGGATTATCTGATTAATATTGTGGCTTCTTTTGCAGCCATCCAAGACATTTCTCCTTCAGTTTTGGTGAGTAAAATTGTCACTGTGTTATTTGCATGTTACCTAGCGCTACTTAGCTGATATGTGTGTCTATGTATTGCACCGGAACAGTTTATGAATGCAGCTTAGCTAGTATTAGCTAATGAATTAGCACTCCACTTTTCCATCCATATAAGCTAACTTCTGGCTCCAAGAAAACAACATGGTGCTGGGGAAAACACTAACACTGATACTTTAAAATGTGAAGATCAAAACCAATGGGTGACATTAAACTGTCTGATTTTTACTAAGTACTGTTGTAAAGTGCTTCTTCCATCCCTGGCCACAGCCATGACAGATATTTTTTCATAAAGTTTAGACATGCTGGAGTCTGTTTCTTTAGGACAGAACATCAAGCTGTTCACACTATTACATCACAGCTAGCTGACACACTTCTGACTGCAGGGTCACATTTATTAGCTTCGTATCAATGATCTCATCTAACTTTCTAAAAGAAATCTGATAATTATATTATTTGGAATGTCACATTATTATCCCCTCACTTATTACTCATTTTTTAAGTATATTCAGAAATGCAACTCACCTTATGCTTTCTCTCAATGTGTCTCGGCCCTCTGGGTATCCATACAAACTATCCACAAAGTCCGACACTGCGAAGTCAAAGTCCTCAGCACTGACACCGTCCTCTGAGTCCACTATGCCCTCCACAAACTTCACGCCCTCGCCCTGATTAACCCCCAGCATCACGTCGTAGTTCAGAAACTCTCCCTGCTCCATCAGAATCTGGGGGTCATCAGGTATAACATCACCATCAATCACCGGGGCAAAAGCTGTATGATATTTGGCTGGTGTTATGTTCTGCTCCACAAGTTCACGGTAACTCCGGCCCTGGAGGCAGGCAACCAGTTGCGTGCTGTCATCGATGCCGCAGCCCACTCTTTCACCGAGCTGCCGGGCATACTTGCTTGGCTGGTAGTTGACAGCCCAGCTGGCTAAAGCACTGCCGCTCTGGATGATGGCTCTGTGGAACAGGTCTGATACACATGAACACACAAACATACTGTAAATACAAATCTGGGTGTAGATGTAGCCTGTATACACTGAGGCACATATATATGGGTGCACATGCACCCACACATGTGTGCATGGATGCACAGCCACTTGATTGCACACCGGAAGGTTGCACAACACATTTGCACACATAAATAGATCCAGAAGCAATCATTCCCACGGCAAGGGAAAAAAAATTGGCATCGGAGA
Source organism: Simochromis diagramma (assembly GCF_900408965.1). Lineage (NCBI taxonomy): Eukaryota > Metazoa > Chordata > Actinopteri > Cichliformes > Cichlidae > Simochromis > Simochromis diagramma. The sequence goes on from NW_024386831.1 coordinate 12,487,578, forward strand.
TCTGCATTATTCTGATTTAAAGTATGACAGGTTATATCTGGCATACTAAGTTGAAGTAAGAGTTAAATGTTAAAAGTTAAAAATAATAACAGCCCTAGGCTATATGAGTCACGGGCAGGCTGTATTATTCACAGAATTCAAAGGCTTTTTCAGGCATTAAGACCACTAAATGAAAGCTGCAACGGTTCACTGGAGACCTTGAAAAGATTCATAATGGTAAATGTCAGAGCTTACAAAGCAGCCACCTACCTACCAGCCGCCATCACAATCTGTCCATTCTCTTTATATATTTTTAAATGAAAAAAAAGTTTAACATACAGATGGGTGATAATGATCGCTGAATTCTTGAAATCTATGGCGAGGAGATCAAGTGACTGGTGGGGGATGGAGGGGGCATTTTTTCTGCCATGATTTGGTTCTCCCCTTGGAGATTCTTGGAGGTGGGTCACTGCAAATCAATACATTGTTATTCTGACTGATCACCTTTATCCTACGATGAGGCATTTATTTATTTTTTGTCTTGATCACCATGCTCTCTCCCAGGATGACAGTGCCTCCACCCATAGGGATAGTGGACTCACTTAATGATGTAATAAGTATGAAATTACTTAAGTCATACATTGTGGTCATCAGAGTTTTTGGATGTCGACTCCAATGAAAACACCTATGGGAAATTCTGGATTGACATGCTAACCAGGGCTCTTAACCGCCATCATCAAAAGACCAAAAAAGGGGGAAACCTTGATAGTCCACCACTACCCTAAAGTTGCGCTGATGGCATGTTGTGGCTTGACAGTTGTTTTTTCTTTTCATTTGTCACCCATCTTTAAAGGTTGAACTGAATAAAACACAGTACATCAATACACTTTTTATCTTTGATTCTCGCTCACCCTCCGAGTAGTGCGACAAGGTGAGGAGGCTCACGCAGGATGCTCCAGCCCCTGATCCAAACACCGTGACCCTGTTTGGATCCCCGCCAAAGGCTGCGATATTTTCCTTCACCCAGCGCAGGGCCTGGATCTGGTCAAGCAAGCCGTAGTTCCCTTTTGCTGCCTGGTCACCTGTACTAAGGAATCCTATAGGTAGGCAGAGAGAGAAGGAAGAAGTGGTGCATCTTTATCTCACAATAACAAAAAGAAACTCAAAAGAAAACACAAAGTTGGGCACAAGATTGCGGCATTCATACTGTTAATTATTCACAAGTTGTTTTTATGATACATTGAAGTTTAAAATTCATGAAAAGTGATGTGCCTCTCCTGCAATTCCTCAAACTGAATCAAATCAACAAGTTACATCCATATTCATGTCAGTAAATATCAATTACACACGGACATAAACGCATAAATCTACATGTGCATGCAGTTACAACTGCAGCGATCCCTTATTCCCTTTACTACTGATGTTAACTAAACACAAGGATCCTAACGGCTCACTCCTCTATCTCATTACTGCAAAAGCTCATTTCTGTGAACCTCAAGCACATAAGAGTATAATGAGCAAGAAAAGCAATGCTAAAATACATTTCACCACTTATGTGCATTTGTCAGAAATTTCTCTGAAGCAAAAAGAAGGACACTGTAAGGATTATATTCGTTTAGAAGAGCTCTGTGATTATTATAACTGCATAATGTGCTTTCATATTCTGGGAAAAAAAAAATTTGAGTCAATCGTTTATTTATTTCATTTATGCTCGTGTGCATAATTGTACATCGCTTTTAATAAATGGGCTCACCTCATGCATCCAACTTATGGTGACAATGGCGAGGAGAAGGAAGAAGATGTACTCGAGATGTAGCTTGATGGTGATGGTGATGATGATGGAGAAGGCGCAGGTGGTGTAAACACAGGGGATGGAGTGAAGACACAAAGAAGCATGTAGGATGGTCTTTATTTGGCTCTGAATGATGATTACAGCAGTAGCTGCTATATTTTCCCCAAGGTCAGAATTAAATGGAATTTCTTCTCACCCACTAACCACATGCAGATTTATTCCATCTTATAAAATCAATGTCTAATGAAAGCCTTGGAAATTAGCATTTAAAAACGTATTAACCTTTTAGCATGTATTCAAACCCAATTTTCAAAAAACATTCTCTGCCTAATTAAGGAGGTACCCAGATGTGTCCTTACTTTTGGGAGAGAAATGTCTCTCAAACAGCCTGAAAATGATTTGCATGTGCAAGTAAAAGATATATAAACCGATAAAATTTAATTAAAAGCCACCTATTAATTAATACAAAACACCAGTCTAGTTTTTCTATTACTAATTTACATAATCATGCAGATTATAATAAGGGATGTCATTTTTTTAGCTGTATAAGCTAAATCAGGCATTAAAGTAGAAAAGATACAGTATCCACATGTTTCTAACTTACATATTATTTTCATATTTTCATCACTCTCACTGCTAAATAGTGGGCACCTTCTTATTAGAATGCTTTTACCCAGTCAGTGGGATGTGTTGCCCGTATATTGATTGAATCAATATACGGGCCTCACACAAACAACTAAATGTTCATGCCCTTAGTGTAATACAGTAAATGAGGCCTCGCATTTATTTTTAACCCTCCTGTGGCCCTACTCAGCTCTTTGTAATTTTAATAATTACAACCACAAGAAGGCTTAATACCAGGATTTTAAGACATTCTGATTATCCAACCTGTGAGTTTTAGGCATAGCTGCCTAAAATTAGAAAAACCACAGGGAATCAGATTTTTGCTGTTCAGAGAGCAATGAGTCAGAGAGTCATGGAGGTAAAAAGGATCAGATTTGAGTCGATGCTAGTAGTGGTGGGGGGGGGGGTGGCTTCAGGGGGTTTTTTTTCCACCAGGGACCCCCATACTCAACATGTTTCCACTTAAAGAAAAAAATTTAAAAAATAAACGGAAATGGCACTCTGGGTAAAAACAGCTCACTAATGGTTTTCACATTTTATAGCTCGTTGAAGGATTAAACAATCCAGATGGTAAGTATACTCTAGATTTGACTTCTGTGTTGAGACGTAAAAACTGAATTTTGTTTTAAACGAAACTGTTGTATCTTATAAAAGAAAGTTCCCACATAATGAGAAAAAGCAGAAATATTACATGTAAAAAAATTCATTTACAAAGTACACACTGCATCAACCCTGAACTCTCAATTATAGCTCATAATATCTAATAAACAATACAACAACCCACGGGAAAACTAAAACTGAATTAGTGTAAAGCAACAATGTAAAATGCCGTTTTCTCCAAACGAATGCATTTTTTTTCCTGGTGTAAGATCATTCTGATAAATCTCACCACTGCGGTGACCACTGCCATCGGTGGACCTTTTGATTTATGCATTCCCACCTTCATCTGCTTCTATCATGGGGTAAAATATCCATCTCTTCCTATGCAATTTAATTTTTCTGGAAAAGACTAAATTCCCAGATTAAATAAGTGCCACTGAGATGTGGACAACGCATTTCAAATTATTATCCATCCATCACCCTTTAGACTACCGCTTCATAATGGAAATTACCATACAGTAGGTGTATGACACTGCAGTGATACCCAGAGCACCTTGGCAGTAATTGCTCTGCTATTGTTCTCTCTCGAAGGGTGGAGCACAGTTTTGAAGCTCAAATTCAGCCATTTTAGAAGCGATTCACTAAAAACCTGCTTGTGGCTGCTTGGATTTTGGAGACTTAAACTTAAAAATAAAGGCAATATAAAAATAAACCATGAGCATATACACCTAATACAGCCAAATTGTATACATACTGGAGACAGGATGGGTATGAAATGTAGATAATTTTTACCTAATACTCCTAGGCGGTAGTTGAGAGTTATGACGATGACATTGCCATAACTTGCAAGCACACTGCCATCCATCATGTTACCGGTGCCTTCTGTGTAGGAGCCACCGTGGACGTAGACCATCACTGGCCTTTGCCCCTCCTCATGGATGTCTGGGCAAGAGAAAGATAGAGATGGGTTAAGATAGATAGATAGATAGATAGATAGATAGATAGATAGATAGATAGATAGATAGATAGATATTAGCATCACATGGCATCAAATTTTTCTTTTTTTTTTGCATAACTTTTTGCACAGCTCCATCCACCATCTCCACCTTTATTCTGTTTGTGTGTGCATCTGTGGCTGTGTGTGTGTGAATGTCCATGTGTCCATTTTTATGTATCTCAGCCTTTGATCACTCTTCGGGTTTATTTGCTCCCCTGCCTTCATTTTTCAGTTGGTGGGTATAAATTGAAGTGGCGGGAGCGTTCAATGCCATGGCGTGTGTATGTGTGTATGCATGTGCGTAGGGTCACATGCATGTGTATGAACCAATATGTATGCATGAGTGAGTCTGTGTCCTTCCCACTTTCCTCCACAAGTAAAGGCGTAAACCCCATGGCGACTGACGCAGGTGTCTGCATATTAAGTGTTGGTTCAACCAGCAGTGTGCAGAGGGGGTTGAGGGAGCAAGGCATAGTTTAAAAAAAAAAAGATTTATTTGTTTGTCAAGGTTATGTCTGTGCTCTGACAGGACACTCATGATTTAATCATTTGTCATGCCCAAAATATTCCCACAATCAAGTATCATCCTCTTAGCCAGTGTAGAGCAAAATGAACCTAACCATGTAATCCTAATCCCAATCCTGCACGCTTGTTTTCCTTCCCTGCCCCCAGATTTCACTGCACACCACTAGGTTCACTTACCTTCCTCAGTTGGCACATAGATATTGAGGTAGAGACAGTCCTCGCTCTGGTGAGTGAGGTACGTCGCTGCTATATCCAAGTTAGCAGTGAGCCAGGATGGCATCATGTCTCCCAGTATGCTCCTCTCATCCAATGACTGTGGGCACACAGGAGCGAACTGCGTCACGTTTCGTATTCCTGGCCAAGGTAAGGGCGGCTCAGGCGGCTGGAAGCGCCGATCCCCCGTTGGAGGCCTGGCATAGGGTACTCCAAGGTACTGAATGACAGGCCCAAGGAGGTCTGAGGGCAGCGGGGTCAAGATGCCACGGATACGGCCCTGTGCCGTAGAAATGACCGGCACAGTCTGTTGTGCCAATAAGGAGGTTGGATAGAGAGAAAGGGAAAGACAGAGGGAGAGGAGGAGGGATAGAAACCTGAGGTGGAAGGAGAAGGATGAAGGGGGGGATAAAAGTCTGCTGGTCCTCAGCTCGGACATGATGTGTTTTGGGGATAGCTGGAAGAGGAGGGATAGGAGGGGTAAGGGGAGGAACTGGGGGAGGCAGAGGGTTCCGGCTGCTTTGACCCTTCAGAGGTATCCAACACTCACACACAGCTGCTGCTCAGCTTGGCCCATAGCACACACAACACAGTCCTGGCTCCTGCAAACAACCTTTTCCCCTTGTGTATGTGTCTGTCTGTCTGTGTGTGTTCCTGTGTGTGAGTCAGTGATTCTGTTCCTCTGAGTGTGCAGTGACTCAGTCAGTGACTCCGTTCAATACGCCGTCTCAGAGTGTATGCATGTGTGGAACTGTTTAAGTGAGTGTGTATGTCTTGGACTGGCGATTTGAGCCTGCTTGCATGTCTGTGTGTATATGTTTGTGCATGTATGTGTGTGCGAGTCTCTCCTGTTATGTAAACAGTGGCATCACTGTTCCGCTGTCACTTTCTCCTTCGGGTCACCCCCATAACAAGCCCAAACTGCCGCCTGGATAAGAGAAAGAGAGGCAGAGAAAAGCGGAGGAGGGGAAAAAAAGAGAAAGAATGGATTTAATTAGTCCTGATTAGAATAATCACAGGGCAACAAAAAATAAATAAATAAAATGTCACACAAACACACAGGAGACACACATATGACAGCTTGTGCACCTTGCTTTCTTTTCATGATAAAAATAGATATGGGAGTGATAGATAGGGCAAACGAGATGTTGTCCGCTCAGCTTAACTCGGTGTCAGACTGTCAGGGCTGCTGTGTCACATCCTCACTACACACTGTTTCACAGATCACAGGACCCCGATGGGGGGATGGGAGGGTGTCACGTCACACGCTTAATTAAACCCCGAATACACCGTAGGGCTCCTGACCTGCATGTAGCATAAGGTAGGAAGCCTGTGACGCGCGCACGACCACGCACACGTATACTTTGCTCTCTATCCCACCACCTAAGATGCGTGCAATACACCTTTTTTTTAAAAAATGTCTCACACACACTTTCTTTGTCACCTTACATGCTCAGTCTTTTTCCCTCTCCATCTCAAGCGCACACACACACACTCTCACACACACACTCACACACACACTCACAGCTGCTTCCCAGCCGACACTGCTTTCTCTCTCTCTCTCTCTCTCTCTCTCTCTCTCTCTCTCTCTCTCCCTCCGAGGGCCTGAGGGCAGAATATTAACACACGCGTCCACATACGCGCACAAAGAGAGAGAAACATCAATTCTCTGTATAATCACACACACATCCGCGCGCGCGCGCACACACACGCCGACCCACTGTAAGCTGCAAAGATATTAGAGTGTAAAAGGATCAGCGCGCTGTCGCTCCTCTTATGTTAGATTGTATTGGTGTCGGCTGTCCAAGGTGCTAGTTAACATTCCAGTGGTGATCACACACACGCTGATGAATAACGCTCCATTTATCAAGGCAAACCCGCCTGCCACCCTCCCCTTGTGTATTTTCATATAGAAAGAACAGATAAAAGCTAGGCTGCTTTCTTATTATAACGAACGAGAGGGAAAGCGTGTGCGATGAAGAAGAATAAAAAACAAATAAGTGTGGAAAAATGCTTGCCTGTGAGGTAGAATTCCCTGTCTAAATCTCTATCGGCTCTGAAGCTGACTACGGCAAAACACGCTCACTCACTCACACACACACTCACACACACACTCAAATGCAAAGCCTCAACCTGCATCCCCGCTGCAGTAGAAGGGGAAAAAAATCCTCAAATGACAAAAATGTAGGATATACCGTACCCAGGCTGGGTGAGAGGTGTGAAATCCCATGGACCTGCTCTCCTTTCCCTTCCACCGCAATATTTGCCGCGTGCTTTCGCTGCTGCAGCTTATCCGACGTGCCCGGGATGGGATATTGGGAGATATTCCTCTGCTGCTGCTGCTACTGCTGCTGGTGATGGTGGTGGTGGTGGCACGTCTCCGGGGTGGGAATAACCCAAAAAAGAAACAAGAAGAAAAAAAACAAAACAACCTGCAAGCCTTCCGCCTGAGAAAGGTGGGAAGAAGAAGAAGGAGGAAAAAAAAGATTTGTTTGGAGCTATAGTAGAAATTTTAATGTTTCTCCGAGGAATACAGGGCCCAGGACGTTCAAGTGATCAATCTCCTTCTCTCCCTCTCTTCCTTTCTTTCTCCTCCCCCATCTCCCCCTCGCTTCCTCGCTTTCCCCCCCTCTCTCTCTCCCCCTCTTTCTCTCTATTTTCTCTTCCTAGATGCGATTGGACAGTGTGGCAGCCAACAGCTACTGATCCAATGATACGCACCTAGCTCCGCGAGGAAGCGCAGACATGGAAAGAAGAAGGGGGTGGAGGAGAGGACAGGACAGGAGAGGAGAGGAGAGGACCGACCTGTTCATGGGAATACACACACACACTCACACACATACAGAGAGGTGGACACCATTACACAATAAGTGCATAAATGCACACACACACCTGTGGAAAGTCCCTCAAAGCCTAGAAACACACAAAAAGCATTAATGCATATTCCGACTCAACCGCATACTCTTGCATGGCCACAATCACACCTTGACAAATTTACAAATTTACTGGAGTAGCTGCACAGTAACCTCCTCGGGACCAGAACAGGAGAGTCTGTCCCCATTCTATTTAGCTATGCCTGCAAGCAGCTTTCTCCCTCGGGCACTGCGTGTCAGGAGTGTGTGTGTGTGTGTGTGTGTGTGTGTGTGTGTGTGTGTGTGTGTGTGTGTGTGTGTGTGTATGGTAATGCAGTTGGTCTGCAGTCGCTACTAACTGTGTTTGGGAACACTCCTCACGTCAGCACAGCCCGCCGCAACAGCATTCAGGACTTTCTATTCCTCTCCTCAACAAGCTTCCATCCACCCATCCATCTCTTTGTCTGCCTATCTACCTCTCTGTCTGCCTGTGCACTTGTTTGCTTATTTCTCTGTGTCGCCCTCTACTCACTTAACCCCTCCCTCCACCCTCCCTTTCCCTTGTCCCCTTTCAGAAACATGCTGTTTACATATCCAATAAGGCAAAAACAAGCTTGTGCATGTTAATTTGAACAGATGGGGTTTTGATAAGTGATTTAGAAGAATGATCCTGACATAAGTGGAGACCTGTCCAGGGTCCTTTCTTCATCTTTATCTTCCCCTGCTTGCTCTGCTTTTCTTCCCCAGGCTCCCGCCCCCCCTGCAAGCCTAAGATGGATAAGCGGTTAAGAAAATTGCTGGGTGGATGGATACTGACATAAGCTTTACAAAGCTATAGTTCCAATAAGAAAAAGCCCTGTCACTTATTCTCTTTTAACTCAGACTTATCCAAAAAATATCCTATATCTAAAACTGTGCCGAGAGTCATTTCGGCTTAAAAGGTTAGAGATGAGCTAGAGGTTAGACTAGGACGATCCAAAGAAGCTATCCATAAAATCCCAGTAACAACTCTAAAACTGGCAGCCTATTAAGTAAGACTATAGAGCAACTGGTACTGAGGTCAGAAGGGTTCAAAATGTAACAAAAGTAAGCAATATTTCATGTTATGAAAGTTACTTTAGTCTTGTGTTTACAGAAATTTAATTGTCTACCCAATACATTTATTTTAATTCCTTTAGTTTTTACATCTATACATGCATTTTTCCATTTTATTTTATACTACCACTTTTTCTCACAGTGATTTCATTTGTCAGTCAGAGCGTGTACACTACGTGACTGATTAGTTTTCCTAAAACGCGTGAGGCTTTCTGTAGACTCAGATTAGCACCGGGGAAAGTAAACTGTCTCGGGGAAATGAGCGTTCCATAGACTGTATGTAAAGACAGAAATTATATCAACACTTCCTGCCATTATGCAAAAGGGAAATGAAATATATTCGTGTAACATCCAAGTCTTTATACCTGTTATGTTACTTAAATTTATATTCTATTACCTCTATATTGTTATAGTGTTCATTGTCTCAGACACTACCCAAGGTAAATAAACAAATAAATATGTTTTAAAGGTGAAATGTACTGTATGTTTCCTAACCCATAAACCCTAAACTACTGTTTGAAATGTCTTTTAAAAAATGAATAAATGATATTATTGATAAATAATAAGAAGAAGAATTTGCTAAGTAACAGCCAAAACTGTAAGGTCAAATTAACAACTGTGGGCTTTATGGATGGAAGACACTTTGGTGAAATTTCTATGAAAACAAAAAACAATCAGTCCATTTTTGCTTGTTATCAGTCCAGAGTTTGTTTTTTCAGATCTTTAGTTTTATTTTCATTCCAAAAAAATTGTAAATAATACTGTAAAACAGCCACAACACTGATGTTATTGAACCAGTCCTAAAAACTCTCACTGACTCTATTAAATTTAATGCAACAGATAAATAAAATACAGCCAATATTACTTACATTTAAGTCATAGTAATAATATGCAGCCTCTTCAGTTTATGTATGATAAACTTTCAAAATTCAATTCAGTTTTATTTATATAGCGCCAAATTACAACAACATTCACCAAAAGGAGCTTTACATTGTAAGGTAAAGACCCTGCAATAATATAGAGAAAACTCAAGCAATCAGACTACCACCTATGAGCAAGCACTTGGTGAAAGTGGGAATGAAAAACTCCTTTTTAACAGGAAGAAACCTCCATCAGAACCAGGCTCAGGGAGGGGCTCCGACTGTTGCGACCAGTTAGGGGTGAGCGGAGGTAGACAGGACAAAAGACACACTGTGGAAGAGAGCCAGAGTTTAATAATAATTAATGATTGAATGCAGAGTGATGTATAAACACATAGAGAGTAAAGAAAAGGTGAGTGAAGAAGAAACACAGTGCATCATCGGAAGTTTCCAGCAGCCTAAAACTTTTGCAGTTTTAGCCAAACCTTACAAATACAGAGTGTCTGTCTCCCAAATTCAACACAGATGAGGGGCCTGAAAGCTGAAGGCTCTGTCTCCCATTCTACTTTTAAATACCATAAGAACCACAACCAACCCATTAGTATGGCACCATGGTACTATTAGATCTGTAGTCCCTGTCTGTACTCTTGGGTCAGCATTTTAGATCAACTGAAGGCTATTCAGGGAGTTTTGGGGACAGCCTGATAACAATGAATTGCAAAAGTCCAGCATTGAAATAATGAATGCACGAACTAGATGCATGACATGCATGGAAAATGGCACTGGTTGCGTTTTTATAACAGATACACGAAGTTCTGGGATGAAATGGCTGCACGGGCCCTAAAATAAATTACATTTGTAAGTGCCTCTTAAAAATTAAAAATTACTACATTGGCTCTAAAGTTTTGAAGTTCATTGAAATTAATTTTAACAAATGTGTATAGTTCCACTCAGTCTTTTTGGTGAACAGAGAGGATTAAACCAAAATGTATTTTATTTCTGAGTGTTTCATATTTTTGAGGCTATGTAAAGACTACTCTACACTGTCAACAATATATGTCATTACTAATGTACTGTATATGCCACTTTTCTTTTGATTCTGTGAGTGTCCTGTGATCATTTATTAAAAACCAACACCATCAGATCGGGTTCTCATACTTCAAGGAATGACAAAGTACTGGTTAGCTAACAAATGATACAGCAGTCTATCCAATTATTGGGTGTTTTTTGTATCATTATGAGCTTTCTCTAGTACTCAACTGCCTGATTTTGTATGTTTGAGCACTGTCTTAAAATTGAATTCATAAACAGCTCATATAAAGAACTGACCCTGGAGGGAAAATATTATGAGTTTTACAGATACCTAAGGTTGGCAAGGTAGCTTTGAGAAGTTAGCAAAACAAAAATAACCAACTTATCCCACGTAATGCAGGTGAGAAGTTTACGTAAGTGCTCTTGACTGCAGCAGTTCACTTTGCAATGCCGTTAGTGAACCAAAAAGAAAGATGTACACGAATTAGCAATCACAGTACGCTTCTTCTCTAATACAGTCTGAGCTGCAGATCTTAATCTGACTTAATGTGGTGTTGCATATGTCTCATATCTAACATGTGCCTCGATTGACAGAGTCATTAGTTCTTAACATGCACCATGTCTCTATATAATTATATTAAAATTAATAGAATGATTCTGCATTCTATTAATTTTGTGTGGTATTGGACATATATTTGTTTTATGTGTGTGTTTTTTGTAATTTAGGTGTGTAATTTTGTATTTTATAAATGTTGTATGTTTTGTCTCATTTTTATAGTTAGCTTGTTATTGTTTTGTCACTTTGTGAAAGTTTTAATTATGACCTGTCAGGGGACTGCAGATAGAAATTAGTCTCACGCAGACTGTGGTAAAATGCATCAAATGGTACCACGTGTTTAAAATTGTGCACGGTCCCTTACAAATAACAGTATTTAAGGCGTGTTTGATTAAACTTTTTCACATTTTAATCATAACATTAAACATTTGTTTGTTTCTGTAATTGAATTAGATTAATTTATGTCATATTTATTCTGTGAGTTTTCATAATTTCATTTGAAAGTTGTGGAAACATACTCGGGTCTCTGTTTTAAATTACACTAAAATATATTTGTACACATGAAGTAAACAGGATGATTTGGGAGAGTTTGCATGGGGTCAACCTGGAAAAAGATGATAGAAGAAGTCATAAATAAAGGATCAAAACAGACACCTAAGTTTGTTTTGAAGTGGATATTACAGCGCAAGCAAAGAGATCATATTTAAGATTTGTTCCAAAACCTAACCAAACCAAAAACAGAGACTTTTCAAATCACAGAAAATATGTATTTTTGGAGTGGTTTGCAACAACACTGGAGGGTAAATAATCTTCCTTCACATGCCTAACATCTGTCTCTTCTGCAGGGCATGGACCTGTTGTGTGATGAGGAGTTCTGCAATAATAGTCCCGCGTTAACATTCTCAGTTACGTAAGGAGGAGTTTATCTCCTATGTTTCCTTACTTACCACTCTAATGCGCAAGCACTGTGTGCTGTCAACCAAAGCTTCTTTTTAATGATATCTCTGTAGTATTACTCCTGTAATGATCCCCGTTTCAAAATCTCATTCATACAATTCCTTTTGTTCCTTGTCTACTCATCTACTTCACATTTATTCAGGAACTCCTCATTAATAATCATGTATTTCCTAAGTTGCCTCTCACAAGTTTTACTCATATCTTTGACTAACACGTTGTGAAACAATTCATAGAAATCACCAAGCATGAGATTGGTGTTATTGCTTAAATGTGTTATGTGGTATATCCATACGGAAGTATTGACGTATTTCCCACCACCTTTCAAATCACATCAGACGCATGAGCTATATCAAGACAGCTCTGTATCTGCCTCGATTGGTCGATTGGTACAAAAAGTAGATAAAGAACTTCAAAAAGGATGGAATATATTTGCCTGCAATTTGCTTCTTGCCAAGATTACAAGTGCTGTACTGGAAAATTGTGTCGGTGTTTCCTACCGCTTTAAAGCACTTTCTCAATTCAATGCCAATCATGCATGATGCATGTTAAGAACCTAAATGCTTACCACTATTAATCTTAATGGGCACAGTCAAAAGCTGAAATGCACAAAATGGCAAAACTGGCAGTAAAGTGGCAGGTGAAAGCTGCCTCCTAGTGTGTGGGAAAATGGTGATAAAAACTGAAGTCTAACAAGAAGTGCAGGATTAAATTTGTTGTTAAATTAATACTTTTACTTTCTTTGATAAGAGACACTGTATATACTTTGAAGCTGCTTTTTTAATAGCTAAACATACTAACAGGACTTGTGCAGACTGTAGAAACACAGGAAATGTTTTAACACCATGTTCGATTCTGTTGCATGTTCACATGAATGCAACACTCCTGTAAAGAGTACCACTTTTATCTTTATCTTTAAAAGACAGTCTTTTTTAGTCATTATGTCATTACAGCTGGAAGCCGGAAGTGTGCTGTTAACAGTAAGTAATGTGGATGTAGAAAAGTGGAGTTCAATTCATCTCTCGTTGGTGGTGGTCCAGCTCATTCTCTGGTTACAACTCTCATTTAAAGCAAGACTTACATCTAACAAATACAGCGCACCATCATCAGCATTGCAGTGGAGCAGAGTGTCATTTTGACAAGTGGGCTAGTGAAAATAAAACTGCACTTCAGAATTAATCCTGAGGTATACCGAACCCCCGATTCAAAGAAGGATAATACTGTTCAACATGTAAGACAAATCACTGCGGAGATAACAAGTCCACTGTGTCACAGCTTTCATTAAAAGGTCTGTTTTTGCCTCACCTCTGTGACGCTCCATGTCTAATTTTTGCTGAAGGTGTCAAGCTTGTAATCAGATGAAACCAGAGCAGCTGACAAATCATAAATTTAGTGTATTTTCTGCCTCTTTGTGGCTGCGTTTGTGCTAAAAATGGAACTAATTAAATGTGTTGGTTGGATGTATTACAGCTTATTCTTTCTACTGCGGCCCTAGAGATGATTAACAATAATAGGTCAGGCCTTTAAGGTCAACATGTACAAAGCTTTGATGATTTCATCAGTCTCAGTTTCAGGAAAATATTACATAGTTTTTATTGCCTAAACCTAACCAACCAAAGGAAACAAAAACAGAAAAAAGAACAAGGGAAAAGGAAATTGTAAAACACAGACCTTCAGATTTGCAAATAAACTGTAATCAGCTCCTAGTTGACAAACCGATGACTTACTCCATCACCGCCTTCCTTTCGTCTGAAAATGCAAACTTCTTCATTTCCTTCACATCTAGTAAGGCCACAGAAGATGCTTCAAAGAGATGCCTTGTGTGTATTGGGTCTGATACCAGCCACATTTGATGCTCTGGAATGAGAACACATCCAGTTACCACACTAACCTCAGATCCAGCTTTATAGTACGGGTTTCTGACCTCATGAGTCTAAACCTTATTTGAGTCTATGCCTAGATTTACTCTCATTTATATTTTATTTTTTATTTCACACACCTTTTTTTTTTATTATTTGTCACAAAGCCAGTCCAAGTTTAGGGTCTTTTTTAACATTGCACAATACATCTATTTGCTCATTCATCTATCTTATTAAATTAATGTCGCTTCTTCTCTCCATTGCTTAGTCCAGATTAGTCCACCATTCATTCATCTCCCATCCCTCCAGCTTTTTTATCTCCCCTCCAACACATTTGCTCTGCCCGTCTATTAAATTATCTCTCCGTCTCTCAGCAGACCAACTCTCTTTCAGCTTGTACATCCTTCCCACAGCTCCCACTCTCTCTTAAAATATTCATTGATGCCTTAAACACTTTTTCTGTCTCTTTGACACACTACTAACTCTTAAATCTTTTATTGCTCCCTATAATCCCCATACACAACATCGCAAGTAAATTAATTTACAAATATACATATAATTCTTTGCTTTACTGGAACTACTATAGGTGCTGTTATTTAGTATAGCTTTCTGGTGAGATGTTTTACTATTAGCTATAGTTTTATGGAACATACTGCATGTGTTATACCCAACAAACCCGTGAGTCACAACTTTCTCAGCTTGTTTCTTATTGGAACACTGATTTAACATTAAAGATAGTCTTAATTATCACTGCATAACACAAACTTGTATAATAAATAAATTACTTAAATCTTTTTAAAAGTGTGAAGGAGGAGTTTAGCAGTCTGATGGTGAAGCAGCAGAGTTACTGTATTACTCTATCACTTGAAAGATGGTAGAGGAGTGAGCTGGCTGTGTTTGAGCTTGGTATTGTCTTTTCGTGTCTTTTGGGCTCGGCTCATCACACCAACGAGCTGCACAGCTTTTTGGTCTGCGCCCACAAGCCTCCCATAGCAGTTAGTGATGTTTCCTCATAGGATGCTTTTCTTTAAAAGTTAACAAGTTACTGGCACTGTGTCTCTTGTGTTTGTTATTTCAGCTTGTGCTACACTGGGTCTGAAAAATAATGAGAAATAAATGAGCGTCTGAGCTCCAGAACTCACAGCTGCATTTTCTTGAAATACCTAAACCTGTTGCTTGTCTCGTAAAAATTGTTCCATTTAAACGACAGTAAAGTCTGTGTTCAGTATAAGCAGCTTATTACTGCCATCAAAGAAAATCTTTTCTTATTTCTGCCTGCGTACAAAAAATGTAACCAGACACAAAAAAAATACAGCGCACAAATGGGGGGAGTTATTGTTTTATCTTGTTCAGACAACACAGATGGGATAAAAAGAAGCGCTCCACCACTTTCTGAGCTGCATTTCGTATGTACCGTCTTGACATGAGATCTCAATTTATCTCATTAAATGTTCAAATTGTATTTCAGTCAACCTGCATAATGGTGTCTGAGAGCTTCTCTCCTCATGCCCATTTCCTTGACCATGGTTCACTGATGTAGTGGCGCTGTAGGAGTATTTTTCATCTCTGCCATCATATTATATGGCTGAGCAGTCAAATCAAGTTCAATTTATTTATAAAGCACTTGTCACAAAGTGCTTTGTCACAAAGTGCTCCAAAGAAAATAAAGGACATGCAAACAGATATTAAAAGAAGGGCCAATAAAAAACAAAACCAAGCC
Source organism: Simochromis diagramma (assembly GCF_900408965.1). Taxonomy (NCBI): domain Eukaryota; kingdom Metazoa; phylum Chordata; class Actinopteri; order Cichliformes; family Cichlidae; genus Simochromis; species Simochromis diagramma. The sequence continues at coordinate 12,503,236 of NW_024386831.1, forward strand.
CAAACTTCAGAGCTTCTGTTGAATTTGTGGCTTTAGTGACAACATATGGAAGCACACAGTCTGGAAGATACAGGCTATAAGATAAGGAACTTTTTACTTCACTTTTTTACTTAATTGGCATCTAGCCTTGAGCAACGTTTCACATATTGTCTGAAGTAATGAAATGGGTGGAGCGGCATGGGAATATGAATACTGTGATGGAAAATATTGTAGTATTATGTAACAGCTTAAAACCATAGCGATAAAGGTGAAAGGGAACAGAGAAAAATCCTGAACATTGTAAATGGCAAATGATCTAAGTGTCCATTGTAGAAGAAGTATTATATCCTACAAATGCAGATATATATATATTTTATAATCACTCGTACACTAAAGTAAAGTAAACAGAAAGAAGATATCCACAAACATACATCCCGTAAGAAAAGGCAACAAATGGCAGCAGTCATTTCATACATGCACTCACCCACTCACCGGCCACTTCATTAAAAACACTTTGCTAGTATGGGTTGGCCCCTCAGCTCGACTTCAAATTAGACGAGCTGCTGTACATTCCTCAGAGATTTTGGTCCATATTGACACGATGGTATCACACAGTTTTAGCAGTTGCTTGTAGTCCACACATCCATCAAATTAAATCCATGAAAATCTCTTCTTCCACCACATCCCAAAAGTATTCTGTTGGATTTGAGATCTGGTGTTTATTGAGCTTGCTAAGCAACAATACTCGAGTAGGCTGGAGTGTTTAACCTCCCAAGACCTGAACTCTTCCACGGCATGCATTTTTAGTTTCTCTTTGATATTTGGACATATTGGGGCCCGATGAATGTAAAAACAAAGAATTACCAGATTTTTTTTTTTACCTTATTTTTGTTTTTAAGGAAAATAAGAGCCACATATGAGCATATTCATTTAAAATTTTGATAGAACAGCAGCAGTATAATGTCCTCGTAAATGGATATCAGGCCCTTGTAAAGCAAAATTGAGTATTTTGGACTAAATAACCCAAAATGTGATGTCCACATATGTGGACGCCAGGTCCTAGGAGGTTAAATGATGCTCAGTTCGTACAACAGGTCCCAAGGTGTGCTAAGAAAACATCCTCCACACCATTACACCACCAACAACCTGAACCAAATTCTGACCCTACCTTTTACCTTCCTGTCATCTTGAAGCCGTCCGGGCATTCTCCTATGACCTCTGTCATTGACAAAGCATATTGATCCAAAGAAATGCCGCTCACTGAACAATTTCTCTTTTTCAGACCATTCTCTGTAAACCCTAGAGATGGTTGTGTGAGAAAATCCCAGTAGATCAGCAGTTTCTAAAATACTCAGAACAGCCTGTCTGGCACCAACAACCATGCTGCGCTCCAAGGAACTTAAATCACCTTTCTTCCCCATTCTGATGCTTGGTTTGAACTTCAGCAGGTCGTCTTGACCATGCACACATGTTAACAAGCAGTTACACAGGCGTAACCAGCAGAACAGCCAGTGAATGTTGATAGATCTCACATAACAATCCACTAAAAAAGTCATAGGTATTTAAAAACTTTGATTTTGGGTCATTTTAAATGTTCAGCAGTTACGATAACTGTAAATGTCTCATAAGTTACGATAACATTAAATTGGTTGTAACTGTTATAGAAAAGTGTGTAATGAAAGTTAGACTAAAGGGTGTCTAATTTGCTCTTGGCTCAAGTTATGGCCTCTTAACCATTTCTTTAGATTGGCTGAAGACTCACCCTCCTTAGCTCTCTTTCTTAGCTGCTAGAATGAATTCACAACTTTGTACTGAGTGACACCTATGAGTACTCTTACTGATAACAAAACAGAAAGTAATCACTCATTAATTACTCACAATCCATGCAGAAACTGTTGTCCCCGGTAAAATAAAAGATCCAACTGGTAGGCCACATTTCCTTTTGTGTGTGTGTTTTCATGGTTTATTTATCCAGTACCTAGTTTTACGTGCAGCACGGCCCTATTTGGTAGCGGTGCTGGAATCCTGCAGGTTGCATGAGCATGCACGTAACAATGGCTGGCACTCTCGAGGCATTCTGAGACTGCACACAGAGGCAATTATTACTGAAATATCTCCCAGCCTCAAAGTAGGAGGAGAGGACGAGAGTGGGAAGTAAAGGCTGTCACATTTCAAATGAAGACATGGGGTGAAAGGGCAAGCAATGTAGGGGTGAATGAGACAGAAACAAGGATTAAAGGAAAAAAGAGGAGGCGTGATGACAACGCAGGAGAAAGAAGATTATTAGGAAACAAAGGAGAAACTGTGGCAGCTAAGGGAAAAAGAGAAAACAGGAGGAGAGGTAATGAACGAGGCTGACAGTGTGAAAACTGTTAGAAGCAATTAGAAGGGGTGAGAGCAATTCAGACAGAGAAAATGATACAATGTTACAGAGAGGAAACTTTGTATCAATCTCTTAAATTCGCACTTTTGAGTCTCCTGAGAACAGACTTTATGGGATGAGGATTTTACACAGCTGAGGACTTAATATTGATTGACCCCGAACACGAGAGTGCACATAAATCCAGAGGCTGTGCTGAAATATAGATACGTATGGGCCATGCTTGTGTACCATGAAAATATAAGTCCGATAATTGATCATACTCTATGGACTGTTACAGGCAGAGGTTAGAGCAAATAAATCTACCAGAAAACAATGTTTATATTGATTGTTCATTGGTCCGGATCAGTCAAGAGATTTTTTTTTTTCTAATATGTTATCATTTAAGCATGAAGTTTGCAGTACTAATGGATTTATTTTTCCAGAAAAACAGCAATATTTCAGCATCCTTAATGTCATAATCATGTGTCGTGTCCCTTTCAGGTCAAATTCTCACACTGGGTTATCTTGAGTGGTTTTCCAAAACTGGGAAGGAATAATCGGTTGATTGATTTGCTGATTGATTTGCTGGTTAAATTGACTGTTGGACTGGTGTTTGGTTTAGTGGTCTGAATTTTTGTTCACAGGTTTTAAGGGAGAAAAAATCACACTGATGATTAATGATGACAATGAAGCTTTTACCCAAAATACTGAAAGTTCTAATGTGTACATCTTCTTAAGTTAAATGTCATATTATAGCTACACCTGCAACTTATATATTTGTTGTGATATTTATACCTTGTGATAATCATTTTGTTTTTATCTCAGCATATAGCAAGTACTGAATTTTTAAAATCACCGTGCCTGAAATTGATGTCCACGTATCGCAGCCTAAAGGGGGTTCCTGTTGTCATCTCACATCAAATAGAATAAGAAAGTCTCACTGCTCAGGGGCTGGAGCTTCTCTGTTTCTAAATATTTGTGAATCACATGAGCGCATGAGATAAAGCTCCATTCCGTCCAACAACAACACTGGATTGAGGAGTGCACGCGGCGTGAGAGGGATGTGTTCACGGCTGTGTGCTTGTGTCACGTAATTTATTGCTGAAGGTGCCGGTGAGCCACAAATAGCCACTGCACTGCCCACTGAATTGATACGGCAGCTGTTCAGTCGTGTGACCTGCAGGCACTGCTGGGCAAAAGAGACTTCTGAAGTGTCGGTGAAATCCTGTTGCTAGACTCAAACATCATTCTCTCTTTCTCTCTGTCAGCTCTTGTCGGGGTTGTGCATGAGCTTCTGTTTAAACTCCCTGTGCAGAAAACTGTGTATCAAATCCAATTTGTCACATCAGTATGAATTTATGCAGCGGCAACACACCTCCTGCTGTGTTTACTTAAGCAGTGTTCCAACAAAATTACTGTCAGAATTTTGATTCTCGTTGAGAAAAAGACTTCCCTTCAACGAGGCCGTTCACAATAGTGTGCTGCTTCTCTGATTGGTACCTGCCATCATCTCAATCACTGCCACATTTCATGGCAATGTTACATAAAATGAAACAATAAAGGTTCCGTATCTATGTTTGCGCATTGTTAAAATTATGCAAAAAAAAAAGAAATCTTCACAAAACAGAGAACTGCTCTTCTAGAATGATGATGAACAATAGGTTTGTTTGTTTTTTCAGAACCTTTCAAGACAGAGGAATTAAAATGATTGATGTTGCTGTTGTGTGTGTGTGTGCGTGTGTGTGTGTGTGTACTCCCACTGAGGGTGACATATATATATATATACATATATATTCGGGAAAACATCACACAATGTACTCTCACATGCAGACACACAAATGCAAATGAGCACAAGGATACTAAGTAACCAGGTTTAAAATATGTAATATGTATGTGCATGTACTACAAGCTTGCAAAGTCGCTTTCTGCACTTTTGTAAGTTTTCTGTGTGGAATTGCGGAGGTAAAAGGCTCATTCATGTAGCCTGTACTCCTGAAGTACATATATTTTTAGTCGAAGAAAATTAAAAAATTTAAAAAAAAAATGCACTAAGTGGAGCTCAACAGGTTTCATAGTAATGCAGAACATGTTTATTGAAATACTAATTCCTAAGATTCAACATTTAAAATATATTCCATCACTTTTAGCCACTAAAGCAGCTGCTTAGGTAAATGATGAGGCATTACGGTAAAACAAAGTTTGCATGAAATGCACATAGAGTACAAATTTATCTGCAAAATTACAGTGAGGTTGGATTTTCACCATGTAATTGAGTTTTTTTACTCTCTCCATTCCCTTATTTTCTTTAATTGAGCTCTACAGACCCAAGCGAACTATGACTCGCGAGGCCGCGTTTCAATTTGTGAGAAACATCCCTAAACAGGCTGATAACTGCAAAGAAGCCATCCTGCTCCCAGAAATAGATGATTTTAAAAATAAATAAATAAAAGAATGAATGAGCTGAAATGGCTATAATTTAAAGATTAATCAACTGTTATTGTATATTCCTCCTGTCCTATGAGGGGCTAAAACTAAGCCCCTGCTGGATAATCCTCTCGGTCTAAAGCAGAAGAGAGAAGCTGAGTTTCTAAGACTACATTACTCCATGAAAATATTCATGTCACTTTGTATCAATATGCCCATTTATGTCACATAGCTCGAACAAAGTAACGAGGAAAAACAGTCTTGAGAGGAATGATTAGTCTTACCAAGAGTAAGCTGGTATGATTGATTGATATCATTTAATATCTCAGTACAAAAGCGGGTCATGGATGGGTTTTATTTGTTTATAGATGATTCAGTGAAGCCCACTGCTATAGTCAGTGCTTAAAGTGCAGGCATAGTGTAAAAGGAAAAAAAAAATGAGATGAAAGTAAATCATAAAGTCGCACCTTCTTTGTCACAAGCTTTTTGTAGACTTACAATCTCTGAAGTGAAACCATAAAATAAAGTATACTTGTGGTCTGAATTTGAGATAGAATATTTTAGCTCTGAAAATATATGTCATTTGTGGTTATGCCTTTGTGATTCGGTTGTTATCATGGTTCATCCTGCAGCACCAGCTCTGCTTGCCAAAAGCAATGTACTGGAAGGTCAACCACTCGGTCACCCCTTGATCAGGGCCATTAGGGGTTTTCTGCAAAATAAGAGGTTCAAGAATCGAAGGAATAACTGATGCAGTGGTCAGGTTTCATTATGACCTCTAGTTCTCAAGCTTGTTAGAGTTAATAGACCTAAAAAAAAAAAAAAGAAAAAAGGTGAGGACAAAGAAAAAACTTTTGTTTTGTAACAAACCAGGCATGCAAACAAAAAGAAGTGGGTAGACAATGATCGAGGTGCAGGTTAGAGTCTAAAAAGAGCAAAAAGCAAACAGGCTATGATGACAAATGCACTGGCATATGCTTAAAGGGCAATCTAGGAGTGGATGGATTGTGAATTACTGATATATATATATACTGAACTAACAATGCAAGGTAATGTAAGTGAGTAAGAAGTTAAAGGCCATCATATTGGTGGAAGAGAAGGGCAAGTGGGAGTTCTAAGTCTGAAAGAACAGGAGAGTTAGTGAAGAAACAATAGGCAAGCAGAAAGGAATGAATCAACATAATGTATTTTAGCAATAATACATCATCCAAATTCATGCCAATTAAGCCTCTTTAAATTGACCTGAACTAATGGACTGAGAGACAGAGAGAGTGAAATACAACAGACAGAGAGAGAGGGGGATGGCAAATATTTCAGCGTGTATAAATCCACTAAGGCACAAGTGCCCTCAAAGAAAGAGGAGATGCAGAAAAGGACACGGAAAGGACACAGCAAATAAAAGTAAAATAACAAAACTTAAAAGGTTTCCCACAGGTACTGTACATGCTGCACCCATCTGAAGTCTGAGTCCATTTGGCATAGATTGTTTGTCAGCTGGCTAATAAGAACAACACTTTAGGGGCTAAGAAGGTCGATAGCAACCACTAAAGTAAAAGTACTCTTTTCACAGATACAGATAAGAGCTCTCAAATTAAAAGCCCGGGACTAAACATTTCTACTTGTGGGCAAACTCTGCTGTCAAAAAATGCAGCTCTGTATTTGCCACATTAGAGGTGGGATTATATTTACATGAGTAACTTGGGTAAATTGTGTGTTTTTTTTACTATATAATACATGAATATGATAAAATATAGAAAGGTTTCCTGTGAAGTCCTAGCAGCAATAAGTCTCTACTGTCCTACAAGTTTGCACCCAATAAAAATAACAGCGTTGGATCCAAACATCCTATTACATTTTAATAACCCATCTACTCCAGGAACCTCAACCACGATGCATATTAATTAATGTTTTCTGGCAAATGACTATGAAAGAAACTGGGGTGAAAAAGGAAAGTTTTCATCTAGGAAAAACAAACACAGGTCAGTGTTGTCATACAAGCATTCAAAAACGGGAAACAGTAGGAGACAACAAGAGACAGGCTAACAGGCAAGCCCTTGTATCCTCAAAGTCAAAAATGTCCTGCAGGAAAACAGAAGAATGACAAAAATAATGACACATCAGGCTTCCTGTCCTCTGTAATACAGCACAATGTTGCAGGAAACAGTTGCACGGTAAAAATGTGATTTAATGGCCATGAAAATTAACATAATAGCTGTTCTCCTTTATTAAAACAGAATACAATTACAAAGCTGCTTATTCCACGTAATTCATTTCAAATTAAATGGTAGCCATGTCTTAGCAACACCCCAAAGATAAGGAATGTAATATCCACTTACCAAAGCAACAAAAATAAGGGGCGTAATGTCATAAATTGCCTATTTTTCCCCCCCTCAGACTGGGTAGACTCCATTTAGTTAAGGAGGAACAGGAAGCTGAGCCATGTGAGCTCTGAACTCCTTGGCCACTCAGTGAAGTTGCAGATCTAATTTATTTTGCATGGAAGCCATAATTAATGCATGCGGCAGCGGGCAAAAACATACATTTCTTGGCTGCTTTGCTATGTCAGGGAACAGTGAGTTAACTTTAAAAGAGCTGTAATGTATAAAAATGTGTACAAGTACAGTCAAAGGTAAAAGTCCCGGGACAGCAGCAGAGTGAAAACGTTTGTCGTTGTTGGTGAAAGTGAGCCAGCATTTAACACTTTTCATGAATAAAATGTTCAAAGTGTAATGTCTTTGAAAAAAAAGGGCGGGAGGGGGGCATTGAAGGAAAAATTTGACTTGGGATGGAAAATGTTTCACATCATTTTGCCACCAGATATATTCTTATAACGCATTTTATTAGACTAAATTTATGGTTAAAGTAAGTGCTATCTGAGAAATTACAGCAAACGAGAACCACGTGGCGTTTTGGATTGTTAGGGGGTATTGAAATGTGAGTTCTCTACCTGCAAATTAAAGAGTCATTCAGGTCCTATTAAAATCCATCCATCCATCCATCTTCATCCACTTATCCAGTTGGATAAGCTGGAGACTAACCCTATCACACTCACACCTACAGCCAATTTACAATCACCGATTAAAAAAAACAATTAAAAAGTCATACTCAAATAGATGTAGACTATTTGTAAGAAAAAAAAAACTATTATGATTGGTCTGAGTAAGAGTTTATTAGTTAGTCAATATAATCATCATTGTTTTTTGTGGTATATGACAGCAAAATACCTTCAGTAAAATGTATTCCTACAGGAGGATTCAGTGATGCTCTGCCTGCTTTGTCTTTAGGCTTAGGTCTTAAGATCGCCTAGTGACTGCCTGGCAAAATGAGCATTGCCCGACCAGCTGCACATGGCTGCCCTGCAGATATTATGTAAAATCAGTTACTAAGAAGTATACGTTTCTGCCCACTTGTCTGCAAACAATCGCCAACTGCTCACTAAGTAGTTCGGAAACTGCAAAGAGTGTGACTCAGACCGGAAAGGGAGGCCATTCCCCGTCAAAATAAAAGCTCCACCTTTTGAGTATCGCAGTATCGCACAGCTTTCACCACATAGGTGTACAGTCTGTTTCCAGTTTATTTTTTTCAAGCTTCACTACCACTTGGTGAAGTGTTTGAAGACAAAATTCAGTGTCTTCCAAGCAAACTATGGATGACTGCAGCAATCTACTAGGGACGGTAGCGATCGCAAGGAGGTATTCAGTGCAACACCCACATTGTGACCGATTTCACCCAGCAAGGTCTCACCAAAACACACAAAATAATACGACATGCGACAATGCAATGCGACACAATGCTGTTCAATGTGAAGTGACTGAATGAAATGATGGATGATAGGATGATATGATGTGAAGGAATAGGACAGTATGAGTAAAGTAGCAAATAAAATGAAATATGATAGGGCTGAAAAGAATATAATAGGTGGAGAAAATTTTTACATGATTTCAAATATAATGACCATTTAAATAGCATATGAAGTCACTACAGACTTATTAGATTGGTCCAAGTCTGGCTAATTGCCTCAGTCCGCTTGTCTTCTCTGTCCTTTTTTCTTCCAGCTTTAAAAAAGCTAATGAGGCTGGGGTACAAAGAAATGTTTTTATTCTCAGCAAATAAGTGATCAGTACTAAGGCTTTTTTTTTTTTTCAAAATGAATGAATCCCCACCCAAAAAAATTTTTAAGCAATCAGTGTAATAAAAAAGAAGATTTCTGTGAAGGAATAACAAAGCCAAAAGGATTCAGTTTATTATTGAGGATTACATTAGTTTATCCAGGTTTCAACTTTTGATCTCTAGGTAAGTCAGGGGGACCACTCATCTAATGTGAGTATTTCACAGCCCTGTGGCAAGTATACATATTTTATCTGCCAGCTGCGGTTGGGCAGAATGTCAAACCTGGATATTTAAATCACACAGGGAAGAGTACTCTTTTACACACTGTGCACTATTTTTAAGGAACTATATATATATATATATATATATATATATATATGGAACAAACTGCCCCTCCATATTAGGCTGGCCCCAACACTTGAAATGTTTAAATCACTTTTAAAAACACACTTTTTTTCAAAGGCCTTCTAGGAGTGTTATCAGAGCCAGTTTGTAGTCAGTTTTTAGTCAGCTGTTGGTCATTCTTAATCTTTTTACTTTGTTAATCTTATTCATTGTATATCTTATTGTTTATTCTACTCATGTTGATTTATTTTTATCTTCTTTTTCAATTATATATTTGTTTTGTTTATTGATTTCATTGTATGCTTAAAGTATGGTTTTAACTGCTATCTCTGTTTTATTATTGGAAAGCACTTTGGTCAACTTTGTTGTTTTTAAAAGTGCTATATAAATAAAGTTGGATTGGATTGGATTGGATATATATACATATATATACATATATATATATATATATATACATATATGCATATTTCGTTAGAAAATAGTGCAGATAGATAGATATTGTAATAATAGTAATTTCAGCTTTTACGTTTCACCTTAGGTAATTGTGAGTACAGTCAGTAGCCCCCAAAGCAGGTCACTCTACTTGGTAAGGTTTCAAAGGTCATAATGACCCAAAGGCCTCTGAGATTAGTCTCCCTTAATTTAATCTCTCCTTTCTAATTTTAGTAACCTTGCATCCATGCATCCTTCTCCTTCTTTTAGACTGCAGATGAAGAGCTGTGCTAGCCTTATCTGGAAGGACAAACCATAGACTTGTAGTATAAAAATACCCTCAACAGCCTTCAGAAGTGGGCGATAATACATCCTGTCAACACATGTGGTCATCTTTGTTCTCCTTGATAAGCTTGCTGCAGTGAGTGTTACTGCATAAGACATCTGAGCCCCCTGAATGTTCTTCGTGCATGAATAAACATGGTCACACTGAATAGATTACCTGCCTGTTTCCAGTGTAAATGTAACAGTGAATTCTCTAGGAAGGAAACACATGCAGGTAAAGTACACAAACACACACACACACGCACACCTACACACATAAGAGAACACCAATAGCTACTCTTAAGTTTACTGTGGAGGCTGTTTCTACTGATGAAAAGTCATACTCGCACACAAAACAGCACCACTATTCCTCGGTGCTTTTGTTGTACATGTCAAGCATGAGTGATGAACTAGATCTTTCTTTAGTACAAGCACAAATGAAACACAACGGCTCCACTCTGCCTCCTTGTAGCTCGACCTTACATTGTTTTGTGCCTGTATCACTATCTTAATGTTCTCACTGTGACCCCCAGCATGGGCGTTAGACCGGAACGTCCATGGCTCTCTAACGCACTCATCTTGACAGTGACGTTCGGGGTTTAGGTGTGAGCACTGGGTTGTAACCTTTGGTAGATATGACATTCACACACGCACACCCTAAGTGTCTGACCAACAGATGAATATATATGTGTTCCCACTGACCCTTTCACACCGAGCCTCACCTTTGATGCTTGAACACATGCAATGTTAATCTCTGTAGACACAAGAGAATCTTTCATTCCCTGCAGCAAACACACACACACTCACAGACATAAGCACACATAACCTTGATCTACCTTGATCTTTTGTGGACAACATCATCATCGCCACATTCCTGTGACAAAAAAAAACGTGTGCGCACACACACACACATACACACAGTGCTGCCTCTGCTCTCACTCTCAAGCAATGGGCTGGAACTAATATACACATTCCTGCGGCTGTCTCACACACACAGGCAGAGAGGCGAAGAGGACACATGCACACATACATGCACGCAACGCAACTTTGTTTGTTGAACGCAGAAAAGCACAGCCTTGAAAGCACACAGATTCTATGATGTCTCATGTATACAAACCCCATGCTCTCTTCCTATAGAAATGAATCACCAGGACCTTACATCAATGCAGCCAGACAGATACGTACGAACAAATGACACTATGCTATCCCAGTGCTCATTACTGAAACATGCTACATTCAGGTAGCATCCATCTAATGTTATAGACAGTAGCCAGCATCTCTTCTAAACTCATTAAATTTGATGACTAGATACCACATTTAAAAACTCTGTGATACCTTTTTAATTAGTCAATCACATTACTTACCTTTTACTTAGCATCATTACACAACTTTCACACTCTTTTGCAGCTGTTTTGCATCCTTTGTCAACTGTGCTGTGTATAAAAATTCAGTGAGCATAGCTTTTCCCCCCAAAAGACAACACTTCTCAGTTTTAATATTTAATATGTTGTCGCTGCAATGTTTTTAAAATGAAATACGGGGTTAAACTAATTTGCATATGTCCTCTTTTAAATTCTATTTGCACAGTGTTGCTGCTGTTTGCTGGTCCTGGAGTTTTGAACCAACATACACACTACATGTACATGATTTGAACTTGACATTTTAGGGCAACTGTGTGACTTGATACCTAAATATTTCTTCTTTTCACAAGTATTTCAACAGGATTTCTTCCAAATAAGAGGTTTGTCAACCAACTTAAACATGTAAGTCTGCTGCAAATGATGCGGTGCATCTTAAACTGAGAGGATTTCAGATGTTGAAAATACCTCAAGCACTTGTTTCTCATCTCATTTGTCTAAATGTAAATACACATGAGCATGTGTAGGTGGGCGTGCAAACACAATCACACATGCATATAAAATAATGTTTTCCAGCTACGGTTGCTGAATAAACATGATTACCTCGAATGCTTCACTAACTTTTAAATGATTATAGTAGTTCAAAATAAAAATAAAAATATGTTAACGCATATGCATATTTTAATTTGACGCAAATATAGGATAATAAAATGAAAAATGATAATATTTTGGTATTGCATTTTTCCACATGAATAATTGAATTAGTTTAAACCTCATCCATAAATTAAAATCGATAGTTGCTCCTTTCCAGTGCCCTCATGAAATATTCACACATGGACGCAACACGTGCGACTTCAGTCATGCAGGCGTACATTTTCATTTTTTATTGTTGCTGCCGAGCTCTTTAGTACAGTGTTGGGTGAAGTCTGTCCTTTTGAGGACAGTCGCAAATACATTTGAACTAAAATGTGCACACACACAGTTTTGACAGTACAACGAACCGACAAGTACAGTCAAAGTCACAGCCTTTGTTTTACTCGTCTGACCAGTACATGGACCCGCACAGTTCCAGACGCAGCTCACTTGCTTCTGCAGACAGTACTCCAAATCCCTCTCAGAAAAAAGAAAAGAACAGGCATCATATTTTCTCTTTTGTTCTCAGTTTTTCGCCTCTTTTCTCTTCGCTCTCGTCAGCTTTTATCTCGTCGAGCCTCTCATTTCTCTCAAATCCTCTTTTCTCCTTTTTGTCTTGGCTGTCTCTGTTGTCTTCGTTAGTCTGCCTCACACTATAGTGAAACAACTTTCACTCTTATCCAGAACTTCACCACGGGCTGAATTCATCAGCTTATCCAGTGTGTTTGTGCGCACCGGCTTGTGTCTATGGCTACAGTGTGAAGCAGCATTGTAGGAGAAAAGCGTGTTCTGAAAATTGAAAGCAAGGGTTGGAGCGTAGAAATTTGTGTACGCGACCTCCTTTCCTGGCTGCCTAACAAAATGGGTAGGGTGCTTGGAATGGGTGGTCGTAGCAAAGCACTCAGCCATCCATCGACCGGCGGCCATTGATCTGCAAAATCCAATGACTCACTAGCTACTCTGAATGCAACCCACATTCATATACATGCAGACGCGACTGTTGTGTTAGTAAACAAGCACACATGAAGACACTGACTGATTAATGTAATTACAGTCCACAAATTAAATGACTATAATTGGACCAGACTATTTAGACAGAGTCGTTCTTTTGGAGATTGCAGTTAACTGAGATTACAAACCCCAGCCCACACATAGTAATTAAGAAAATGACATTGGAATCTAAAGGTGGAATTGAAATACTGCCTTTGCATTTCTAAGTAAGGTAGTCCTTGTGGGGTTTTTTGTTTTGTTTTTTTGTTTTCAAAACTATGCAAAAATCTAAAACGGGGGACCAGAAACAGGGTGGGGTGCACGTTTTCTTTTAATGCAATACTTTTTTCTATGTGTTATTTTTGCCTTAAAATTGAGTCACGTGCCACTTTATTAGGAACACCAGTGCATATGCTCATAAATGCAAATACTTAATCAGCCAATCACAAGGTAGCAACTCATAAAGATACCAAAGTTCAAACTGAGCATCAGAATGAGGAAGAAAAGTAATTAATGTCAATTTGAATGTGGCATGGTTGTTGCCAGACAGGCTGGCACAAGTGTTTATGATCTGCAGGGATTTTACTACATATTGGATTACAGAGAATACTCTGAAACAGAGAAAATATCCAGTGAGCAGCAGTTTTCTGGGTGTAAATACCTTTTCATGCCAAAAGTTAGAGGAGAGCAGCTCATAGAAAGATGACAGTAACTCAAAAAAAAAATTATTACAACCAAAGTATGCAGAAGAGCATCTTCTGAACAAACAATACAATACAATCTTGAATCAGACTTACCAAAATCGACGTTGTCTCATCTGACGAGTCTCGGTTTCTGCTGCAACATTTGGATGGTAGGGTCAGAATTCAGCACAAACAACACGAAAGGACGGATCCGTCATGTCTTGCATTGACAATTAAGGTGATGGTGTAATGATGAGGGGGATATTTCCTTGGCACATCTAGGGACACTCAGTACCAACTGAATATTGTTTAAATTTCACAGCATACCTGAATAATGTTGCCTGGGGTATAAGGCATGCCTGTCCCTTTATGACTACAGCATACCCATTTTTTGATGGCTTCTGTCAACAGGAAATTGTATCATGTGCAAAAGCTCAAACAGTTCGAGAACTGTTTTCTTGAACATGACAGTAAGTTATCTGTGGCCTCCACAGTCACCAGTTCTGAATCCAGTAGAGCACCTTTGGAACATGGTGGGAAAGGAGATTCTCATCAGGGATGTGTAGACAAATCTACAGTAACTCTGGGATGCTATTATGTCAATGTGGGGCAAAAACTCTGGAGAATGTTTTCAGCACCTTGTTGAATCTATGATATGAAGAACTGAGACAGCTCTGAACATAAAAGGAAATCAAACCAAGCTCTATCAATGTGTACCTAATAAAGGGGTGACTATACAGTCATTTTTTAAAATCTAGTGTTACAGGACTTAAAAATAATTCAATTAAATTAGCAATGAGAATGAATACATGTAGGGTAAATGGAATTTTCATGCTGTCTTTCATTTGTGTTTAGAAAAATACTGCAATATTCCCTCGATATCTTTTTTATGTAAGGTTGCCCAATTAAGGTTTCAGACATGCAGGCACAAGTCGTTCACGTGGGTGTGCAGATACTTACAAAGTGTTACATCATACTGTAAATGAAGAAATGCAGGCAGGTAACAAATTAAAGGGAAAAGCAACATAACGTGTCTTTGTAAGGTGTCAGGTCATCACAAACTGCCAAAGAACCTTCAGTCTGCTTTGGCATTAACTATACAAGTCTGTGTCATTGTTATGGAGGGATGTGACAGTATTCTTCCGAAGGATTTTTCCTCATTTGGTGATTTGATGATGGTGGCAAAGAGCATTCCAATAACAGGTCCAAGCTCTCCATCCAGAAATGATGATTTGATTTGTTTTTATACCTGGTGACTGTAGAGGTCAGAGCTTGTTCACATAAATTTCAGCCCAATGCATTTCTGTCCGGCAGTAAGGAGAAATAAGACCGAAATGTTTGAACAAAGGATAAAGGTCACTCAGAGCAACTTTGTATTGATTCTGTCCAAGAGGACAAGTGGACCTAAAAATGCCAGAGAGATTCCCTCCACAGCAAAAACAGAGCCACTGGATTTCCTCACTCTAGGGTCAAAGGTTCAGGCTTTCCCTTCAATATGACACCATTTTTTAATGGCCCGTGTATTGATTCGACAGGGCGTTGAATGTCCATCTCAATGGAGAGATTTTAAGGCAATGCCGAGAAACAAATGTGTTATCAAGCTTAAAATTCAAAGAGAAAAATCGGATAACTTTTGACAGCAAACCAACAAATAAAAAAGTCACTTCACTCATGAGAGACTGAAGATGAAATAAATGAAAACGATCCACTGTCAGTCCAAAGCCTTTAATCCATGACCAGGTTGCAGATAAAGACTTAGGTAGAAACTCTCACTGTGGAGTGTTAAGCTTTTTATTTAATTCACCAAGAAAATCCACAGATTAAAGGCTTTCAAACTCTCTCCATGAAGGCTCTCCTGTGTAGCTCGTTCTGAGTAACACAAAAGGCTTGCATACTAAAAATAATATTTCAAGTGTCACTTCCCAAACATACTTCTGTTAATGCAGTTCCTACACAATATTTAGGGATTCACATTAGTGTTTTAAGGGCATTTGTTGCAAATCACGGAGTGCGTGATTTCACAGACTTCATGTTTCTTGATTTAAGTGTCAAAACTTCCACGATGAAAGTACAGTGGAAATAAAGAGAAAGTGCACCACTTATAGGAGAGATTTATAACTACTGCTTTTTTCTGCCCTAAATCATTTTCTGAAAGGGCATTTTAATTATCTAAGCATTGAGGATATAGTAGCACAAGCCCAGTTCAAACATTATCATTATTTCTATCTATCATTATCTTTTTTTTTTAAACAGAGAAAATACAAACTGCTCACACACCAACAAACACTCTTCCAAATCAATAACTTGTATAGACTGTGCAGTTGAGCTCCATCGCTACGTATCCTACGTATGCCTATTATGAAGTGTCTTAAACCATGCTCAATCATCAGGGTAAGGAAATCCCAAAAAGTTGATTCTGTTCATCTGGACATAGCGTAGCCTGTTATGGAGGTTTCTGCCATCAACACAGCACTGATGTGTCAGCACCGGCTTCACACCATATAAATTTGATATTTCTTTTCATATAACTTGGCAATTTCTCTTGAATTTTATCACTTTAATGTAATTGCATTTTTCTTTAAAAAGTGTCATGCCCACATTTTAGGAAGGTGTTATTATTTTCAATATGTTTCCACCAAAAATGGGTGCACTGTGGTCACAGAGGGATGGACATGGTCAGCAACAACACTTAGTTGCTGTTGTTTATTATGTAGTACACTGAGACCAAAGAAATAACCGGAGCCCTCTTCCTTGTATGTGTACAGATACTTTATCAGTAACAAGGATTCTGATTCTGTGATGTTTAAATTATGCTCAGTTTATACGAAAGGGCTAAAAAGGGTGCCAAGAAAACATCACCCACACAATTACATCGCCACCACAATTTAATATGACTCTACAAATTCAGTAGAGATCATTTAAACCATGCTGTTCCCTTAAAAATATATATATTTAAAAACACCCCCGCAAACTGGTAAATTTAGAGAGAAGTCTTTGACTCCACTAGACAGAACCAAGAGACATTTGATGGAATATTGAGCAGTGCATTGTTTCAGAGTTTGGAGAATTTAATTCATTAAGGGTGGTTCTTACCATGCAATACAAAACACAAAATCAATTTCTTTAAACAATGTCATCTACTTATGCATCCAAGTGTTCACATCGCTTTGCCAAATAGTAATACTAGTATCCATTCGCTTTTCTACATACCCAAAACCTCTAGCTTAAGTATGAACAAGATGTGTTAAATCCACTTCAAATCACCCATCATGCCAGTGTATCGCCACACACCTTTAAAATCACAACGGAAAATTTCTTCACACAAACACTATAAACTGTGGATAATTTTTTTTTTTAATTTATTGCGATGCATGTTAGTACAGCACAGCTTGCAGCTGAAAATGCACGCACCCTCTATGGGAAGCTTTACTAGTTAATATTTATACTAATTCTTGTAATATTCAAAATAATGTTTTGTAATGATGATGATGTCACTGGAAATTTCTCCAGAAATTAAGATCCACATAAAAATGACTCAAGTCAACAAAGCACAGGAGATCAGAAGTACATATCATTGAGGTTTTTAATAATCATCAACACATTTATGTACAAAGCAAGCGATGTAATATTCAAATGACCAAAAAAGAAAAAAAAAAATTCCTAAAATGCATCACCTTGTTTTTTTTCCTTTCATTAAAATAGCTACCTCAGGGATCAAGTCAACCGAATAAGTCTTGTTAAAACTTTCAGATTCCCTCCAACAGTTAAACAGCCCTGGGCATGGGAGGAAGACAAAGCCAGATGGATTCAGAAATATTCCTCCCTCTAATGAAAACAAATGAATTATGAGTGCAAGATTTTTGTAAAACCAGCAAAAAAAAAGAAAAACAAAAAAAAAAGAAAAAAGAAGAAGAAGCTCGTCCCTGTCAGTTTTCCCAAGAGCACCAAGTTTGTCTTTGTTCTTCAGTTAGGGACAAATTAATTCTATGAAACATGTTTTCCCGGCCCACATAATACAGGATAATGTAATAGCATTTACATGGAAAGCAAATATTAAATGTGATGAAATTAAATCAAAAGGGTTTGTTGGGCGTTTCATGTTTGCACGATACACTTTTCTTGATATCAATTCACTCGTATTTGCCACCTGAGTACAAGACGTGTACATTTCAAGCAGCTACAGTTCTTTCTTCAAAACAAGCATATTGAGAGAAATAACCTGATTGTCAAATACACAAAAACAGAGCATCGTCAACTCATTCTACAGTATTAACCATGCGCTAACCCCAGCTCAGTACAATACAACCATACCTTTCTTGGTACCGACATGCCATGTCTGCCTCTTAAAAAAAGGCCCATAAACACAAACAACTGACATTTAAATGTGTAAACTAAAAACCTGATAAACCTGTACTGATGAACTCTATAAATATGCACCCCTCTTTTTTCTCATCAGGAAACCTTCTCAACCGTTTCTGCCTGTGATCTAAATATAGGATATTCACCACTTGTCTTAAGTACCTCTAAGACAGCCCATCAATCTCGACTGCTTGTCATGCCTGACAAATGGCACTTGTTGCCATACTGATGGAAAAATAAACTCCCCTTTCAAAATTTGAAGCAAAACATGTTCCTAAGTTCAAAACATCCCAACAAAGCCCAAATGAAAGACCAGGACAGAATCAAAGATCAGCTTGGTGCTATAAAAACAGGGGGGGTGGGGAGGGGGAGACTCACACCCAGGGCAGTACAAACTGAATTAGTCATGTTTAGTGAAATGAAATTCTTTTTTCATTGCCACAATTCAAGCACTCTTTTTTTTTTTTTTGGCAACCTATATATTCAAATGACTCTTTCCTTCAAAAGAACCTGTGGTTACTCTCTCACCCTGGAGATCCAAGCTTATTAAAACACGTGAGGATCTACTATCTCTACCTTAATATGCATTATTTATTTATAAAATCAGGGACTAGAGATAACCGAGGGAAAAATACAGCAGAACAAGAAAACAGTCTCCACTGAACACAATTCTTAAGAAAGCATGAAGGTAAAACAAATGTAGAGAAACTTGGAGGCAGTTTACAAAAACACTTGCGCCACTAGTTTGGTTTGTTTCCTCTTCAGTCTTTACAACAGTGACTGCTTGCATAAGCAGAAACACTGAGGTGTTGGTGGTGTAAGTCACTATGTACAAACACACACGCACACACACAGTACAGTCGTCCAACTGTTGCACGCCCCAGAGTCCCCAGTTTTCTCAGTGGCATCACAGGTGGAAGTCTGGTTGTATCTCACTCCTACAAACCGGGGAGCAGAGTGGGCAGTGGCCAGTACTCCTATGTTGTGTATGACAACTACAGTGCTCCTCCACTCAACCAAGTCATCTGTCTAACAGAGAGAAAAGTCCTTTGGGGGGGGGAAAAGACAAAAAATGTTTTCCTTCAGTCCTTCGAGGGAAGAGGCTGTATAGAGACAAAGACAGAGGAAAATATAAATGTATGGTATTTTGTCTAGTTTGAATAATCGACAAAAATCACAAAACTGATTAAATAATCACCATCTATGCACAAAAACAGGGCTGTAATGTGCATTTATTTTTTCTGAATTATTTGGTTTGGTATAACTGTTCTCAGGTCCGTATACCCTGTGAGCTTAAACTATAATAGATCTACTGATGTTGACGTACTTGTGTTCTAAATTAGTACTAAAATTAGAGGTGGGCGCTCCACTTGAGGCGTTTTGGCAGTGCACAAGTTGTTGTCCACCAGCTATAGACTAAAAGCTGCATGCCTTTCCAGGCTAATGTATGACCTAGTGCCTAAATATTTGCATGAACAAAAATAACATATTTAGAGGTCTCCGTTGCTATGGGGAACACAAATAGTGTCATTTACAAGAACAAAAGTAAAATTTATATTTTCAACTGTCAGATGAGCAGCTATAATAGTAAATGTGCAATTTTAAAGCTGAAATTGCATAGTTGGCTTTAGTGATTTAGTAATGTAGTTAAAACAAAGAACTTGTGAACTCTTTGGAATTGCCAAGATTTTAAACTGATTACTTGTAAATGAGGCCTGACTTCGTCACAATTATGGACAAACAATCAGCCCACACTAATCACAGCAAACAGTCAGATAAAAATCAGACACATTATTCATAATCACTTTTAAAATGTTTATAATTTCAAAGAGTTTACAAGTCATTCCTTAGAAAATAATGAATGCTACACCTTTCTGAATGTACAACACGGACACTTCACATTTGATGGGCTATAACTTTGTGTCATTCAATTATATAAAAATTAAATTTAAAAAGTTTATTTGATGGAGCCTAATGACTAAGCTGCTGAAAGGTGTTGCAGCACATAGCAGAATGAGGAACCTACAGGAGAATAATGTATAATTTATGAAATTAATATAAAGACTAGGGCTGCCACGATTAGTCACGATTGCTATCAAAATCGTCGACGACTAATTTAATAGTCGACGTGTCGTTTGAAGCTTTGTAAGATCCCAAAAGACGCAGGAATAAGTAGTAGGATTTAAGAGTGTAATAACGGACTGAAACAGAAGATGGCAGCATTGCATGTACAAGGATGCCAGCTGCCATTAAACGCTGAAGAAGAAGAAGAAACTGTGTCCCAGAATTCATAGCGCGGCCCATCGCAGCCCTGCTCAGTTTCCAACAATGGCAGCAGCTAGTTAGTTTTAATATTACTCTTATTATTCTTTCTGGGTCACAAAATAAATGTTTAACATATTTTCAGACGAGAATGTAGCTGTGTAAACTTCAAACATCTGCTCAGTTTATCAGACACCACATATTTTCAAAAGCGCTCCGTTTTCGGAGACGTCTGTTACCCACTAGCTCGTTAGCTAGCCGAAGTTCAAGGCTCACTAGAGCCGGTGAGAACACCAGACTCCTGGCAAATTGTTTTCAAACCCACCGCCGTCTTTCGCCACTCAGGTTAAACATATATAAGTCACTTAGATAACTTAAAAATGTTATTGTTTGGCTTTTTTCAGTATTTTATTTGTCCCTGAGTAAATCTGAGGCTGAGATTAAAGTTATAGTTTTTACACAGCTGAATAAACGTCAAGCAGACAACTGATTATCAGAAGTGTGAGACGCTCGAGAATATACTCCGGTGTCCTGTTATATTTTAGATAGCAAGGAGCAGACGGCTGAGTTTATTAAACTCCACCGAAACAATCTGCAAACTTCATTAAAATTTAATAAACTATCATCTTGACTTTATTTTTAGTTAGCACATACCTTAAACACTTAAAGCTGTAAGCTAATGATTGTTATATAAGAGCAGATGCATGCTGGTGCAATAAGCTGTACGTTTTACGTTCAATGGATGCATGATCTGATTAGTCGACTAATCGCAAAAATAATCGGTGACTAGTCGACTATCAAAATAATCGTTTGTGGCAGCCCTAATAAAGACGACGGTACAGACTAATATAGAAATGAAATAAAGACAGACATTTACCTTGAGGGTTGGGGTGTTTAGCTTTCATCATCTGAGACATGTGGTTTAGCAGTGGCCATCTCCTCCTTGCTATTTGCTATCATCTTACACTTCTACAAAAAACAAAAACAAAAAACATCAGGTAAAGAATGGTCCATACTTTACATATATGAACCATTACAGAAATGTTATGGGGGTTCAAAAGTAGAAAACACAAGCAAAAGAAATTCCATTGTGTTCTTTGCATTGTGACAAACAACTTCACCTCAATATAACTGAACCCTGAAAAACATTATGTCACTATGTCAAATATTTAATATTCTAACTGCTTTCAATTTGCACTTACTGTGATTTGTTTTAGATGGCTATATCCAACACATTATTCTTTCAATAGACATAAACCTACTCAAATAAAAAGATAAATGTACTAAAGCCTTGAACGATTTAAAAAAAAAAAAAATTAATAAATAAAAACAAAAACAAAAAAAAACACTGCACTACAATATTTTCTGTTCCACATGATTTCAGAAAAACAGCAACGTCAATCAAAATCTGAAGCAAAACCACACGTTTACCTCAGTAAGCTCTTTGATGGTATGTATGTTAGCCTGCTGAGTGACTTTCCTCTTGGCTTCCTCGATGTGGTCCAGGTTAAGAGATGGTGTTGGTGGGACAAGGCACGGGGGAGGCTTGTTAGTTATTGTAGGAAGTGGAGCAAGGGGAGGCATGGCCGCCAGGGCACCCATGTTGGTCAAGGCAGCGGTCATAGTAGCTGCTGTCATACTTGCCACAGCAGCACTCATAGTGATATTTGACATGCTGGGTATTCCCGGAATATTTGGTAACCCCATTGGACCCATGTTGGGCATATTCGGCATGTTTGGCATTCCCATGCCCATTGGAAGGGGCAAAGGTAAAGGTAAGGAGATGGGGGAAGGAGATGGAGTAGGCAGAGGGAGTTGAAGGATGGCTTTTGGTCGAAGACTCTCAGGAATTGGAACCCCGGCCTTGGCACACATGGCAGCAGCATTAGCCTTGGCTATCTCGAGCAACTGATCCTTATCTGAGGAAAGGAGGGTAAAAGATTGACAGAATGAGGGGAAACACATTAGGGCAAAGGAAGCTTAGATAAAGCAAATGGAATTAAGTAACAAAACCTCTTGCATATGTGGAGCACAAAAAGAAAAATCACGTAAACACGTTGCATAAATGTTTAGAAATATGACATCAAAATGTCTTACCCAGATCAGTCAGCCGTGGAGGAGTCTTGCTGGTGCTGCGTCGTGTCCGGGAACCTGAGCGACGTTGTTTGCGGAGGATGAGAACTGGAGAGTGGCTAGGTTCCCTCTTCCACCTGTCTCGTCTGTCAAAGGATCGACTGCGAAATACTGGGCGCCTCCCTCGACCCCTCGACCTTGACCTGCGTCTACGATCCGGTGAACGAGATCTGGATCGCCTGCTTCTATCGCCTGATCTGGACCTTTTTCTGCGGCCAGTGGAGCGACTCTTAGAGCGCTTACTCCTTTCTGTGGACTTCCTCCTTCCTCTGGGATTTGGTGAGTGTGAACGAGATCGCCTCCTGCGGGTTGCAGAACGGGACTTGGACCGGCGCGTTTTGGTTCGTGACTTGGACCGTGAGCGCTTGCGTCGCGTGGCAGACCGTGACCTTGATCTCCGACGACGTGCAGGGCTCCGAGATTTGGACCGCCGCTTCTTCCTCTCTGATGGAGAAACAGATTCTCTTTTCTTCACTGGAGACTTGGACCTAAGGGAAGGTAAATGATAAGACTGATAACCGTACACTGTACTCACATTTAATATCTGTACACAGTCCAACAGTTTAACAACTACAGAACAAGCAAGAGGGAGAGATTTCTCTCTTTTACTATTTTGGTATCATGTAATACCACAAAACAAACCTGGACAGTTTTCTTCTGGATGTAGACTTTGATGCTGAACGCCGAGGTGATGAAGTTGAACGAGAAAGTTTTCTGTGCTCCGCAGGTGAGGGAGATGGGGAAAGCTGCTTTTTCTGTACTTCTGGAGATGCTGAACGTGAGGAGCTTCTCTGGCTTTTGGATCCCGTTTTAACTGGAGATTCCACTTCCTCATCTGAGCCTTCCGAACAATCTGACCCATCCGTGCCAGTGCCAGGCTCTTGAGAAACAGACCTGGACCTGGAAACATCTCCCCCTTTTTGAGGAGAATCTGAACTTGTCTGATTAACAAGTTCATCCTGCAACTTTTCTGAAGAATTCCCAATTTCAGAGCTGGAAGATGTTGCTGGGAGTACCGGCTTCCAAGCACCTGCAACGTCAATGACATATCATATGAAGATATGCACATTTGCATAAACTAAACCAATCAATCAATCAATTAAATGATTGATTACTTGAATTACTTGAATCTAATGATAAGTAGGGGCAATACATGAATTGGGACACTTATATGAAGATAAAAACATCTGGAGAAAAACATTGGTTTTCATGGCTTACTTAAATATTTTGAAGGGAAAAGGTCTCACCTTCTGTAGCTGCAAGTCCTCCATTTTCCCCAGCAACCTTAAGCAAGGGGGGCTTCTTCTGTTTAACTGGGGAAGGAGATGTGGATCTGGCTGGAGATGAGCTGTCAGAAAGCCCACCACTTGACTCAGACCTAGACCTGCAGTCAGCAGACTCAGATTTAGACTTTGATCTTCTTCCACTCTTCCTTGGAGTTTTGGACCTCCTTTTGCTAGGCGGTGGTGAATGTGACTTTAACCGGTGTCTTCGAGTCAATGAGCGAGACCTAGACCGTCTACTAGACCGTGGTGGTGAACGGTTTCTCTTAGCAGGGGAACGAGAGCGCCTTCTGACTGGAGATCGGGATTTAGACCGCCGTCTGGAGGGAGGGGTCCTGGATTTTGTTCGTTTGCGGGGACTCCTGGATCTGGAGCGACGACTGCGCTTAAGCACTACAATAGAACGTGACCGAGTTCGTCTGCTCCTGCGGACCGACCGAGATCTTGAACGACGGGATCTGGGGAGTGGTGATCGCTTGCGCCGAGACAAGGATCGACTCCTGGAGCGTCTCCCTCCAGTACGTCTTGCTGGTGATCGTGATCTGGAGCGGCCAAAGGGACGTCTGGATCTAGAGTGGGAGCGGCGTGGTCTAGTGATTGAACGTGACAGCGAACGTCTGCCAACTCCACCCCCACGGCGAGGTGAGCGGGTCCTGGAGTGCCGCGTGCCTCCACGGGAACGAGACTTTGACCTTCGACTTCTCCTCGGAGACCGAGACAGAGATGGTGACCTCCGCCTGTCACGTTTAGGGGACCGTGATATCTTTCTTTTTGGAGACGGAGAAGGATGACGACGCTTTGGGGAAACAGATAGGGAACTCCTCCGCCGTTTCGGAGACCTGGACTTCCTTGGAGACTTTGACACTTTCTTTTTAGGGGTGACAGAGTGAGAAGTAGATCGGGACCGACGGCTTACTCTTTTCGGAGACTTGCGGGGGGGGAGACAGTGACTTCGTCTGGGATTTAGGGGTCTCGGAGCGGGACCGAGAACGGGCGTGCTTTATAGGACTTGCAGATCGTTTTCCCTTTGAGGTTGACCTGGAATGGGTTCTAGACCGTTCTTTCACTAATGATGTTGTCTGAGACTCCTGCCTGCTGGGACTACGTGATGGTGACCGACTTGGGCCTGACTCAGACTTCTTTATTTCTACGGTTCTGGAAGGTGAAGGAGAATTACGCAATTCATCCTCCGTGACTTTCGCCCTTTGAATTGAATTTGTCTGATCTTTCAGTACTGGGTCATCTCTTTGAGCAGCACCTTCCTGTTTTGGGATTATGTCAGGCAATTCCTGGGCATGGCTGAATGTACCATCTCCCTGACTGCACTCTGTTTTAACTGTTGCCATCTGGACTGCCTCTTCCTGGTCTACAGGGGGTGATCTCATAGGCTTCTCCTCCAATTCATTAATGTTACTGTCCTGCGCTTCAGTTGTGGGCACATCGATATCTGATGTCTCTTCTTTTTTGACTCCAAGCAATTCAGATTTCTGCTCAATGATGGGAAGGGGTTTCTCCTCCCCTCGTTTGCCTTTTGGAACCAGTCTGGATACTGGTTCTTTGAGGTCAGATGCCACAGCTGGAGAGTATTTACCACCACCAGATGCTTTGCCTCCTTCACCTTCAGAGTCTGAACCTGAGGCAGAGCTGCTTTCAGAAGGGGAGCGAGATGGGGATTTCCTTTCCTGCTTTTCATCTTTCTTTCTCTTTTTTTTCTTCTTTTTAGCTGCATGCCTTTTTTGTTTTTTGGATTTTGTCTCTCCCTCTGTATCAATACGATCTGAAGAAAATCACAATTTAGAAAGAAAAAGAAGACAAAAAAAAAAAAAAAAAAAAAAAAAAGAGTTGACATTAAACCATTGCTTTTTAAGCAATCATCAATTATAGCCATGTCTGACTTTCTCCTACCTGTAATTGGATCCTTTTTGCTTTCTTCCTTGATTCCTTGGTCTCCAACTCCTGCAGCTGCTGCCAGTCTGGCACTAAAAATACAACAAAAACTAAGTTAAAGAGATTTTTCTTTGTTAATCTGTTAAAAAAAAATTAACACACTTGAAACAAAAAAATTCAGCTAATCAAAAAAGGTTCACAGACAGTGAAAATTTATTGAAATAGCACACTGGGTTGATTCAGAATTCATTAAGTCTTTAGTCAAAGGCAAAACCTGCTAATTTTATGCGCAGATGTATAGATCTGTTAACTGGCTTTGAAGTGGAGGTCAGCCTAATTGCAACCATGGGCTCATTTAGACAAAATTGATTTGTCATGAGTGTTTTAAAAGAGATGCAGACAGTCATGCAATTTCAATTGAATGAATGGTACCAACAAAAGAAAGATACAACATGTAGATATAGACCTTTAGAAAATTCAGATAATGTGCACATGTCTGTTCTGCACCACGGTTTAGAGAGGACACAGATCATTGGTTGTTGAGGTAGCTGATTAAATGTTGTGATTCCTCTCAAACTGCTCATCAAAAGAGAACAGATCCATCAAAAATCTTTATAATTCGTGCAGTCTGTGCCCAACAAAAAAGGCACCTTGTGACTTTTCTTAGAAAAGCTTCCTATTTAATATAGGCCTTTTTTAAAACAACTTCAACTTTTATCTTATTTTAGTGGTTTACAATTTCAGTTATTTCTACTTACATTAAAAAGAAAAAAGAAAAATGCAACGTCTATGTGTTGTTTTAGTCAGATTACATTTGTCTACAATTATGACTTACATAATGAACAATCACATCTTCATTTATTTATTTATTTCACACTTGGTACAACAGATCAAACAAATCAACCACACTTTCTATCAATAAAGCACTACAACCATGTGTGAAAAGGAGCAGGAAGAAGAAAATATTCTTATTAAAATTTAAGATTGCAAATAATTTCCAATGGTTTGAATACAGGATTTTCCCTGGTCAAATGTAGGCCTTCAAGGCACAAGAGTAAGCATGAATCAGTCCATGTACAGTAACGGCAAAGAGTCAACTACAGCTACAGAAATCTAAGCACTTCTGAATAACAAAACTGATTATTTTGTTTTGGAAAATAAAACTTTTATTAATCAATTGCTTTTGTATGCAAGAAAAAAAAATCCTAAATATTAAGTAATGTACAATTTTTACTGTGCCAAGTCTCACATTTAGTTTAGAATTTTAAATTTTTCCAACCTGGCTCTGGTGGTCCTGACAGGTCTCGGTGGAGGTGGAGGCTCAACATCAGACTCTGCACCAGATTCTGAACTACTCTCCTTCTCGCCCTTCCTCCGCCTCTTCTTCTTCTTGCTCTTGTGTTTTCTGTGTTTCTTGTTTTTCTTGTGGGAAGGCTCAAGCTCTTCCTTGGCATTCATGTCATCTTTCTCAGGTGCCTCCCCCTCACCTGCACAGGGAATCCAATATTTCAAATTACACAAGTCTTTGACAAACAGAAAATGAAAAATCTACAGCAAGCAGATACCATTTAGTTCTGTACGGTTCATCTAGTTTATAGTGTAATGCTGTGAGCAAACTGTTATGAGATAGTTTACAGATATTGGTTAGCACCAGCATTAGGGTTGGGTCATATCATACCGTTCACGGTAATACCGGTATAATGTCAGGCAACGATAAGAAAATGAAATATTGCAATAGAATATGGGTAAAACTTACTGACAATACCCAGAGAACCATGTTGGGTAATTTACCACTTTTCATGTATAGTTGGTTTTTTTGTTTTTTTAAGGCAAGAGCACCCAGTAGGAAGGGTGATGGCCACACACTCTGTGAATTCACTCAACAATTACCTGCGTAATTCGAACACTTTTGTAACAAAACATCACACAGAATTTGTGCTCCAAACTGGACTTTGTGTCCACGGAGCTGGTATCCTGAATATCCTGTTCAATATCAAATCCAACACTGGGTGAAAACAGTTCAAGAGAAAACCAAGAGAAAACCAGAACCATCTAGAGAGAGGGATAACTGTAACCAACTCTGTACATGGTTCTGGGGAATGCCAGATGGTGTTCAAGAGCGCTGGTCAAACATAATGAAGCATGAGATATTCTGAATGTTCAGTCTGTTTTGATAACCTTCTTCAGCCAGTTTCAAGCATCTAGTAGATGGGATGAGCAGCTGATCAATGATACTGACAGAACAGCAGGCAGCAAAACCTGTGCCCAAACAACTACATCATTCCCAACAGGCTTTAAGGTTGTGTTTCCCATACACTTGGAATACAAGGATTGACATCTCATTCACAATTTAGTTTTCACTGGCAATCACAGCCCACCCAAACAACTATCAAATTACAGTGCATACCTAGATAGTAGCTTTACCTGTTTGAGAGAATACTAGATCTAATTATTGGTAATTATTTTACCCAAGATAAAAAAAACGACTTTTTGGCAGCTGCAGTGGCGTTTGGTTCTACATTTTCCTGTTTGTACAATGTAAACACATTTTTACTAATCAGATGCCTGCTTATTGTTTATTAGTGATAGGCAAACAGCTCGGATCAATACTACCACCACCTGGCACTAATAGGACATTACATCTTACACAGCATTGCAAAAGAACAATATTTTCAGACGGAACAGTCATGTAAACCATTACATTTTTTTTTTTTTTGTATTTTAATAATTTAATCACTATTCAAATATTCAACAATGATCGTATTTGTGTCCATGCCTAATAACAAGCAGTGTTTCCAGTGAGTCACTCTCGTTCTGAACAGATCATTATTTGTTGGGAAAAATAACTAATTAACTGTAAACAGACTAATTAATCATTTAGTTATCTTCATGTCAATGGGCTTGCTATGTGCAAAGGGAAGTAAAGAGCTTTACACAAAGAGAGGAGCATATGGTGAAACAGAAAAACACAAGGTGAAACGAAGACCAGAGGAGAGAAACTAGCACAAATACTGTGGTTTATCCATCCCAAAAATGAAGACTAAAAGGCATCCTCAATCATGCAGTGAGACCAGTTCAGCATGGAGCTTTACAGAAATTAAAAGCAACTTGATATTTTTTTGTAAATTTATTTTAAATCTCACATAAATTAGAGATAACAATAAATATAAGTTATATTTTATTCATTTCACATAAATTTACTGAGGCACATACTTACACTTTAACACTGAAATCTGTGGGGCAAAAACAAACTTAAACAAAATGGGTCAAATCTGAACAGATTCGGACCTCTTTGGGGCTTGTGCATCGCTTACCCGAGGGGATGTCCACTGCACACTCCATTATGCTGTTATGCTGATCTTGTAAAAGATTCTTTCAATGTCACTGGTGTGCTGTTCCCTCTCTCAACTCTAGGGAGAGAAAAAGGTAATTTAACTTGAGCAACAAATGGATGCCATACCAACAGAAGTATAGATTCACCATACTTTAGTATACATTTTGGTAACGCTACTGAAACTGCTAATATTTCCTCAAACTACATGTAAGGATGAAAACTTTCTACTGATTTGGAGCAAAACAGTAATCATTGGTTGTTATGAGTCAACCACTGTTGATGACTAAATACCATTTAATACCATTTAAGTGGTATTCACGTATCTAATAAAAAAAACAGCCCGATCTAATTGGTTTTAAATGTCGTGGGAGAAATATTCTTAATGCCTAACATGAGTCTGAAGAAAAATTTGTTTTACTACACTTGTGTTTTATTTGCCCCTGCAATTATCCAAAGGTACAAAAACTGCCCCAAAGTAATCAGTAGGGCTGTGATTAAAGCTGCTCTGTTTTTCTAAAACAAAAGAAAGAAAAAAAAGACACAGTGTACTCTACCCAGTCCCCATGGCAAGCCAACTTAATGCTCCCTCACAAATAATATAGCCATGGTGCGATAAATACTGATTTTGATTTTACCAAAACAAATGAATTATTTGAGAATAGCCTTCTACTAGGAAACTAAGGTAGCTCATCTATGAAAAAGGATATAAACCAGTACATCAAAATCAGACAATATTCTGAAAGAAAAACAGAATAGCTTGGCCTATATTTAACCACAAGTTTTACCGTGAAACAACAACAGACCATCAAACGGCCATCTTCCTACATTTCTCTAATTTTTAAAAAGACTGACGATTAACATTTAAGTCCCTTGTCTTAAGCAGCAACTTCCATATTAAAACTGGTATATTTCTGGAAAATTATCAATTAACACTTTTCAAGATTACTCTGGAAATAAACAATGAAGTATCAACCAGAAAAATCAACATAGATAACACAGATTTAGCAGATGAGTATCCTTTAATATTTACATGTCCAAAGAACAAAACACCGCTCTTTTATTCCGCTACTGAAGAAAGTAGTTTTCTAGCACTTCCAGTAATATGTCTACTATAAGCCAATATCATAACCCATTTAGCACATAATAACCAGAATCAGGTAGTTTACCCTTGCCGTCTACCACACAAAGGTGAATCTGAAATGTGAAGGCAAACATATTTCAAAAGTATTCAACAGTGTAACTTAGCCACGTAGTTTTAAGCAATAATGCTTCGTTAGCCAAAATCTAAGATCAACGGACATCTTAAGTAACATCTAAAAAACGATTCTATAAATCTTTTACAATCAGGTCCCAATTGCTTATTTGAGGATTTTAATTCGGTTTTTTCTTTCCATTAAACTCTGCACATTACTCACGGACGAAGTGGTTTTGTAACGCTAAAGCTTTAACAAAGCCATCAGTAGTCCTTGCCAGCATGGATACATAACCTGCGAAAAGCACCAATGCTCACAAACATTATTAATAACGCCAATTTCGGGACGTAAAGGCTTCACTTAAGGATAAATTCAGAACTGGTTACTTCAACGAAAACAAAGACGATACTACGCTAAGATGCACACGGTGTTAAATAGCTAACACGTTTAGTGGACATTACGTTTCTCTATTAAAGCTAAGGCTAACGCCAGAGAACACATTATTTTTGGATTCAGTTACCTCGAGCTAGTTTAGCTGGCCTTTCAGCAACAGATAGATTATACTACAGTTTTGATTAACTGCGAAATACAACCCTCCTGTACTCGCAGACCAAAAGCTAAATGAATGGCGAAAACAAGGGACACAAAGTTTCAAACTGCGACAGTTCGTTAACACGTTAGATAAGCCGCTGTCGGGCCTGCTAATGTTAACGTTCATTCACAGATGACTGCAGCTGGTTGCTGCTAGTTAACGTTAGCTTACTTTTAAAGAACAATAATTCCGATGTTTGTCAAACTATTATTCCCTTTAACCTAAAAGCTTACCAGCTAGGCAACACGAAAGCAGTAAAAGACAACTATACTGCCTGCACACCTCGGCCTCAATGTCGGCTCATTGCCCGCTTGCTCTCCAGCGAGGACATTACCGCTAGCCATAGCATGCTCGTTAGCTAGTTTGCTAATCACTTGGCTGCTACTTCTTTCAACAAAACAGATTAGTTCGTTCGTTCATCATACAGCCCTTTCAATGACGCAAACTTACTGAGTTAATGTTGGATGGCTGCGCTTCCCGCGTAGAGGATGCCAAATGAATGCAAATTGCCCGAAGCTAAGAAGTCACTGAATATGCTAACCGTAGTCGTTAGCCAACTAGATGCCCCGCCATGATGGGGAAGGTATCCCAACATGCCATGCTCCGCGGGTTTGAATGGCGGCGTCACTGTCTCCTAGGCAACTCCAAGCGCAGCCAAATGCATTAAAACTTGACATGTTTATATCTCGGTGTTTTCCTATTTATTAATTACTTTAGCTTACAATGCAAAAAACCCTCTATAACCATATCGTGTACATAAGTGGTGGTGTGGAAATTTAGTCCACTGCACACATAGTTTAGGCATGTAGTTTAAGCTACTCTCTTGAACGCTATTTACTCAACAAACTTGGATTTTGGTTTTGATGCACTTCTGCTGATATTTGTTTAGAAATATTTTCGGCCTGAAGTGTTTTTCATAATTTTTCCAGAATTTGGTATGAATAGAAAGCTAGATTTATTTTTAAGATTTTTAATAAATAGTCTTCATAGACTCTTGTATCCATTCAATTTAGGGGCAAAAAACTGTTAAAACATATATTTAAGCCACCGTTCTCTCTTTGAATCCCCTTTGGAATTCAACAGGGATGCATAGGTGGTTTATCACAGACACGTTTCTTTGAGACATGTATTCACTTTGAAAATCAGAGCCAGACAGAATTAGGGGCAATGCTTTGACATGAGGAACGAATGATAAAGTGGGACACCTAATCCCACTAATGAGGAATGACACCCATTAAAAATGTCCTTAAAATGAATGTTAAAAAAAACCTTCAAATCAGTTGCGGGTCTGTGTGAACGTGGACTAATTATTCGGAAATATCAAGACAAATTAAGGTCGTGTTGATAAAGTTGTTTTAACTTACTTGCATGTCATGCCAACAGTCTAGTTTAGTGCATAATTATCGCGTAATAACGCTTGTTTTTATCCTGTGACAGAAGGAACTGAAAAGGCTGTGTGTTTGTGCTTTTATTCTGAAAGGATTGGCCCGGAAGTGCCGTTGCAACCTTGCATTGTGTGTCAGAAAGCGAGTTCTTGCAAGTTCAACTTAATGTTTTTACTTGAGAATTCTCCAGCTGTCAACAGACATGAAGAAGAGATTTAACATCAACCTGGACGATTCTGCTTTCACTAAAGAAAGAACACCGGTCTGTATTTTGCTAAAAAATAAGTTCACGGTTACGTAGCAGGCTTGCTAGCAAACGAGTCTTCAAGCATACAATTTAAATTTTTAACGTAAGATTCGTTTAAAAATGAGCTATAAAAACGTATCTATAAAGGGGTTTCGTCAGGTGGATTTCCAGACTCGTGAATGGTGGTTTGATATGATTTAATTCATAGTTAAATTATCGGTTCTCAGAGAGTTGATTGTGATTGATCATTGTGATTGCGTTTCAGCCAAAGCCACAGTTTCAACTCGCTTCCAAAGTTGGACAAAGCACTTCAGCTTCAGCTACCACAAAGCCCGCTCAGTCAGTGACCCAGCCGGTCTCCTACGCAGAATACATCGTCCAGAGTAAAAGCAATGCGGCTGCTGCTTCACGTAGAGATGCTGCCTCCAAGTTGCCCAGGAGCGATAATGCTGAAGTTACCTGTGTGAGGCAAAGTGAACCATCTACAGTGTCCTCCAGCACAGAAAAATGTAAAACAGTGCAGGACTTGGCTAAAGGGCCCCATGTCAAACTGAGTGAAGAGGCACAGGAGGCTACAACGGGTCAAATAGAGGGAAGCGGCCAAAGGTCAGAACCGGGCATCAGCTCCGGTCCTAAACCAGTGGGATCTGGGAGCAGCATTATTGTCAGTCCTCGACAGGTATGTATTAAAACTATATAGCTTTGATCCAACAGGTTATGGTTTACAGAAAACCGTAGCGTCCTTTCATGCATTCCTATTAGTGTCCCAGATTTGGCTTGCACAGGTGTGGACTTCTCAATGTCAGGCAGTCTGCACACAGAGAAGTGAAGTACAGTTCAAAATTCAAAATATATATTAGACACATGAAAACAGGAAATAATTGTGACTGGCTATTGATGGGGAGATGCCGTGGTTTAGACTTAGTGCTCCCTGATTTGTTCTGCTCGGGGTCCTTCCGCATGGCAACGGTCATTAACCTCTAGTCAGGGATCTTGTGAGAAAACCGCTCCCTACCTTACAGTTGTTACCAGGAATGGTTTATTTTAATTCTGAAGTCAGCTTTAATTGACACAATGAAGTCTCTATTTCTTGTTGGCTATAGCACCCTGTTATTATTCACTCAAGGTCAAGTAACCTTTCTTGTCTGATACTGTGTTCTGTAAGTGTGTAGCAATTTACCTTACCTTCTACACCCAACTCTTTCTATCTCGCTTAGTTCATCCTTTACAACATGGGGTTAATGCTTTTAATGAGGAGTGTGTCAACTCTATTATGAGCATATATTGCAGTCAATGTTGAAAAGACACCCAAAAACCCCAAAACTTATTTCTAACACTACAGAGAGGAAACCCCATCCTGAAGTTTGTTAGGAGTGTCCCATGGGAGTTTGGAGATGTTGTGCCAGATTATGTCTTGGGACAGACAACCTGTGCTCTCTTCCTCAGGTGGGTTTTTGTGCTTCACAAACTCTGTTTATGTGAGCAAGAAAGAGTTGTTGTCACTGCACACACACTGGAACATTTTTGTTTTACTTTTTTCTGTTACTGTAATATCATGTTGTTATAAAAAAAAAGGTTTCTATGCTTATATTTGTTGAAAAAAATATGCTTTTTTCCTTTGCTTTATTTCTATTGTGTATTTTGCTTTGCTTTGATGTTGGTTTATGTTCTTTCTGTTTGTTTGTTTTTTGACTCGACATAAAGTCTGAGGTATCACAATCTCAACCCAAACTATATCCACGACCGTCTGAAACAGCTTGGACACACATTCACACTACGAGTGCTACTGGTTCAAGTAGATGTGGTAAGTAAAGATGCTCTTTAGCATTAACCTTGATACTGATTATTTAAAGTATTCTCAACATTCAGTGGCCTGACTTCTTTGTGGTAACTTGGAGATTATTACTATTTATCAAATCGTTAGGGGATGCTCTGTGTCAATCATTGTCAAATCTAATCAAATTAAGATCTTTGAATGGCTGCAGCAGCTATTCTAAGGTGTCATTTCCTCTGATAAAGTAAAAATAGCACATGCTTATGATATACAGTCCAGTTTAGAGTTTTTCTCAATTGTCTTAATGTGTTTATTGTTCTACTTTTATCAAAACCTTACTGACTGCAAAAACGTGAGCCTAATGTTAAGTGTTCAGATTCTAAAAAAGGAATGTAAAGGAGTGTATGTGCAGAAACAACAGCAGTTTGTACAGACGCAATGGGAAATGCTAAGGTTGGTGGGGAAGCGTGTTATTAATTTGAGAAGAGCGGTGAGAATGGTGTTCCTGATGTGAGAAATGCGTCAAAGTGATTTGAAACTGTAGTCACATAAATAATGCATTAAGGCACTTTTTTTCTATTTCAAATGCAGCTCCTGCATCTTTTTTAATCATTCAGTACCTCAGAAGTTGTTGAACATTACTCTTGTGAAATCTATATCTGAATAGCTTCAGTTTGTACATATCAGGAAAGGAGGAGGCTGTACAAAGTTTCCTGCTACAGGATTTCAAGACTGATACCATCTACTTATTCTCTTTGTTTTCATCTAAATCTTTTACACTTCCTCCAAGCAACCAGAAGCCGTCTTGTGACAGGATCAAAACAGTGGTGATGCAAATTAATTTGCGCTCATGCTTCATTTTCTTTTGTTGTGCACTACACATCTGTGAAATATAATGACTGCATTTTGCACAGCTGTGTGGTATTACATTCAGAAGATTTGCACACAGACAGCAGACGTGGGTACACACCTGTGCAGTATCACTTGGTTTTAAAATTGTGTCATTTTCTTATAACTGGATTACATCTATGCTGAACAGAATTTGCTCTTAAAGTAACTCATTTTAGATCCTGTTTAGATCGACTATAATAAAAGCAGAATCAGTGCAGCTACTGCATTTTAGATCTTTTTATACTTTAATACTTTGTGTCCATCTTTATTTTTCACGTCAGACTCAGTCCTCCTCCTCATGGAGTATACTTTTTCTTTTTCTTATTAGGTGGATGGTTTGTATTGCTCTATCCTTTCTCTTTAAACTGGTTCAAATGTGTTCAGTTGGATTCAAGTCAGGCAGCATACTTGGTCTGACCTGAAAAGGCCAGGTCATAGTGTTTTTTCCCTCTACTTTAGAAACTCTATTGT
This sequence comes from Simochromis diagramma, assembly GCF_900408965.1. Taxonomy (NCBI): domain Eukaryota; kingdom Metazoa; phylum Chordata; class Actinopteri; order Cichliformes; family Cichlidae; genus Simochromis; species Simochromis diagramma. The sequence continues at coordinate 12,538,687 of NW_024386831.1, forward strand.
GATGTGGGCAGTGTGCCTTGGATCATTATTATGCTGGAATATCCCTCTTCTGCCGGCTTCTGGAGATTAGGAGTCATGGTGTCAGACAGTATTTTGGTACATTCATAGTGCAAACTATAAAGGTCATCTCCCCAGCACCTTTTGCACCAATGTATCCACACCTCATCAAACATGTTTGATCCCATTTGAACTGAACATATTTATATTGTTCTCAACTGCCCAAAGAACGTGCTCCCAATATTCATCTGTTTGTTTTGGGTTTTTTTTTTCCATGTCCTTTTTTTTTTCTCCTCTAAGCTTAATATTACAGTTTTGTACTGAAGAACAAGCAAGTTCTTTTACTTGGACGCCATCCACTGAGCTTAATGTTATGCATTGTCCTTCACAGCTGTCACAAAAACTCTGATTTCCATTTATAACCCCTGTGCCAAGTCTTAAGCACTTACCCAACTGTTTCTCAGAGCTGGATTGTGCAAGCAGTGCACTGTTGGTGGCATCATTTTAGGAGGACAGCCACTGCAGCTCTGATGAGTGGCAATATGGCTCATTTTGTACCTCCTGATTACTGCTGCAGCAGCTGTGCTTCCACTGATTTTTAGGTGGAAATCAATCTTTCTTTATGTTTTTTCCATCTTTGTGGAGCTTCGTGTTGAGATTATTCAGTTCCTCTGACAGTTCTTTTCTATGTGGAACCATGAGGCAGACATACAGATCAGACAAAACCCACAGGTCCAAAATTGAGAAAGTCCAGCAAAGAGTGTTACTTTTCATAAGAATCACTACTCTAAATGTCAGCTCAGGAGAATGCAAGTGCCATAAGGTGATATAATTTACATCATTTATCATTTAAACACTGTTTCAAAGGATTATACTCACCTTTGTTAAATACTGTGTAAACATCTGCCACAGAACTCAAAAGTAAATTTGTGATAGTTCTGCAAGTGTTCGTGTCTCCAGGGCCGCTTTGGGACATCTGGGTAATACTAGAAACAAAATTTGAGGCTTTTAAGTGAGTGAACAACAGAAACAGGGAAACAAATTACCTCTATGAAACTGTGGATTATCTAACGATAACAGCTGTCAGGTCGGTAACGTCAGCTGGCCTTATGAATTGCTGACAAAAATGTAAACATCCAAAAGTTTTATATATTAACAAGACAACAATCTTTTCAGGACATTACAGCTCTCCTTTAGCAGCTTAATGTAAGTGATCAATGTAGATCTACTCATTTGTGAAGTATATCTTGCCTCAGCTGAATTAGTTTCGCTAACAGTGGTGTAAATGAAGTGTGAAGAGGTGCAGCTGGAGACTATTTTTGGCACTGTGTGTAGGAAAATAAAGATCTCAGAGCTGCCAAATAATAGATACTGTGTAAGAAGACTCAGATTTGGGTCAAAATGAAAAAATGTTACAACATCTCAATTTGTAGCAAATGTAAAGCCCTAATGTGACTTCATGAAGTCTTTAAGAATGAATTGTTGTTGTATTTTGTTTTAACCCTAACATCTGTTCAACTACAGAAAGATCCTCATCATGCATTAAAAGAGCTGGCTCGCATGTGCATCATGGCTGACTGCACTCTCATCTTGGCTTGGAGGTAAGCAGCTTGCTACAAGACACATATATAAAATAAATAATCAGTGTGATTCTGGCTCCAACATCTAAAAACTATAGCTCAAAGACAAAGTCAAACACTTCTTGTCTTTTTAAATGTGTTTTGTTGTTTTCTGTCGTTTTCATTTTGAACTGCCAGTCCAGAAGAGGCAGGTCGCTACCTGGAAACGTATAAGTCGTATGAAAAGAAGCCAGCTGACATGCTGAAGGAGCAAGTCGAAAAAGACTACCTGTCAAAGGTGTGTGTAGAGTCACTGTTTTCTATGTGAGCTCTTGGTGCTTTTTTTGTCTTTTCGCCTACTTGTGCCCATTTAATAAAAGAAATAGATGTTATAGAAATGTCATGGAAGATATGATAACATGGGAATGTACAGTATTTGCCAAAATGTTGCAGTAGCTTTAAGACCATGAACACTGAAAATGCTGATTGGATCTCTGCTTACTTCAAGGTTACAGATTGCCTGACAACTGTGAAGTCTATCAACAAAACTGATGCCATTACTTTGCTGTCTGCGTTCTCTGTGAGTGCCTCATTTTTCACAATTTTCACTTCAAGTATTAATTAATCATGTTTATTAAATTTCTTTAAAGACTCACTATATATACCACAAGAGTCTGCAAAGCCTAAAGGGAGATGTGCAACTTGATTGGTTCATGAACAACTGCGAGTGTGTAATTGTAGTTCAGTCATGTTGTCAGTGGATATGATCCAATCAATAAACAGACATGATGTATTCTTCAGTCTGTAGAAGGAATCGTCAGTGCCTCTAAGGAAGATTTGGTTGTCTGCCCAGGACTTGGACCACAAAAAGTGAGGAAAACACATGTGCTGAGTATAAATATACACGGCGTAGATGAAGTGTTTGATGACTTAACATGTTGACATTTTGTGTTTACAGGCAAGACGACTCTTTGACGTCCTCCATAAGCCCTTTCTCAAGGCAAAGACAAAAGACAGCTGAGACTTTTTTTTTTTTTTTACCAAGAATGTGATATGCTTCTGAAAACAGTTCTACATGTTTGATCATCATGTTGAACATCAAACTAAAACACTCAGGAGGACTGAATACTACAAAGTCTATCGATTTACAGAGTTAAGGGAGAAACATGTTTATCCAATACAAACTCAACTAGACCTCAAACTTCATGCCATGGCTTTTCTTTTGTGGATTCTTGACATGAACTGGTTAGTTTGAAGTGGCCCATGTTTAAAATGTACCTTCTTCCTCGCTGGAATCAGTGGATGTGTTTTAGGAATTTAAGTTGTGAACTGTTTAAGCTTCAAACTTATGTATTTTGTTTTTTTTGTTTTTTATTTCTGTGTGTGTGCGTGTGTGTTATTAATTTGTATAATTTGTTAATAAATATTTTTGTTATATTTTGGTTTTTACATTATTTTATTTTTAACTGTATAATATATCTTAATATTTCATGGCAGACACACAAGACAACAATGATTTTGCTTGAATCTCTGCAGAAAGTGCACTAGAAAAAAAACTAGTGCTTTAAAAAAAAACTCATTCAAAAAAGGAATAAATAAGGCAAAAAAAATTAAAGTCTGATATAGAGGTATGGATAAACTGGCGACTTGTCCGGGATGCTTTCCTTTTTATAGCTTTTATGATCTAAGTTTTTGAGAAAGTGGATGGAAGGATATCTAAAATTCTTTGAGATGTCCAGCAGTATATTACATCTGTTTTATCTTCTTGCAAAAAATTTTTTAATGTATTTGCATGAATGGTTCAGGGTTATTTTTAATCAAGAACCTAATGTTTAAATTTGAGGCAACGGGAAAAGCGTGCAGATCAAAAATAAATTTTTCATACCCTCAAGTCATTTTCTTTTAAGTCAAACATTTTGTCCAGGAAATTGTGAAATTCTGTTCTTTGGTCTTTCAGGAAACTTTCAGTGAAGGGTCGCTTTACACAAGCTTCAAGTCGGCCAGTTACTTAACGTGATATTAACATAGAGGCCATTTGGAAATAGAAGTGAATATGACACCAGAAGAAGGACGAAAATGCAACTGTGAAACAAACCGAATATGAAGACCAACGTATCTCATAATGAAGCTTAATAATATTTGGTGCACAATGCAGTAAACGTTTTCTGATAGGGTTAAATGTCGTGTTATTTCGTTTGAGATGAACTTACAGTTTCGAAACTTCCGACAGCACGTGAAGGCTTGATAACGCAACCTTACGTCGAAACAGGAAGTGTTTGCGGTGCGCGCTGTAGCTGAAAGTAGGAGTTTCGCCGCTCGATTCACTCTAAACACACAGTGGGGTTTTTTTGTAGTTTTTTTTAGTTGCTCTGCACGTGAAATGGTTTGGCTTGTTTGTTAGAGAAAAACAACCAGCGAAAGTGTCAAAAGCAAATATGCAGACGGAGAAGGAGGATGAGGATGAGGCGTCCTGTGAGGAGTACGTTGCCCGGTCAGATTTCACTGGAAGTAGCACCGATCAGGTCAGAGAGACCCGCAGACCTCCGAGATCCTAGCCTTAAAATGGGAGGTGGGGGTATCAGCAATAACCGTGTGACTTTTTTTTTTTTTTTTGTCTCACAGCTTAGTTTCAGCAGAGGGGACAGACTGCTCGTGCACGCCAAGCCCTCCTCAGAGTGGTGGTGGGCAGAGCTGCAGGGGGTCATAGGTTATGTCCCTGCCAGCTACATGAGCCAGGATGCTGCAGGGGAGGAGGAGGAGGACCCCTCAATAGAAGACCCGTGGCAAGATGAAGAATACTTTGGCAATTATGGAACGCTGGTTGGACATTTTAAAGAAGTGTATTGCTTTGCATATGTCCAGATTATTATCATGAACTTGAAGATAATGATGATTTGAATCATATATGCGAGTATAAACTGTTTCCCAGCGCGTTAAGCAGCCATGCGTCTTACATTGTAACTATAGCATGCAACGACTAAGACTTTAAGTAAGCATCGTCTTTTGTCGACACTACCCTGCAATGTAGCTGTGCTGGTTTAAGATGATGGTCCTCAGTGGTGCATGATTCAGAGTTTCCAGTGATATATTTACTCCTGAGATGCTGGGAAACCATGCTCAGAATAGATAAAAGATTGCTTTTAGACCCTGATTTCCAAATATACACATGTAAGCCTTTTCTTGAATGCATTACCCCTGATAAACAAGGGGGGGAAAGCATGTAACTAGACCCTGCTGTGTTTTGGGAATTTATTTGGATCCCATTTGGAGTCGTTTATTTATCAGTCGATTAATTATCAAAAACTCTTGTTTAATTCAAGCAAATTTTATATGTCTGATTTTATTTCATATTGCCATTTAGAAATTAACGTTTTATTTCATGAAGCCACTTTTCATTATAAAGAGTTAGGGGCACAGTTATGCGACTGATCACTGCTTTGATCAGTATTTTATTATAGTTAAAAAAATGTCTAACTTTTGAGCATTAAATAAACTGCCAGTGGCTACCTGCCAGTTTGCTGTACATACATTTTTTTAGGCACTGTGTTTCATTTAGTCATGTTTTACGACACAGAGGCTTCACCTGGAGATGCTGTCAGACAAGAGCCGCACTGAGGCATACCGGCAGGTTATTCTCAGCAACAGTGCTTCTCTCAGCAGCAAGAGGGTAATGGACCTCGGCTGTGGGACTGGCATCATCAGTCTGTTCTGCGCTCAGTTGGCACGCCCCTCAATGGTAATGTTGAATCTTGGATTTTGTGTTATAAGGAGAAATGAAATCAGATTGAAATGAAATCAGATTGAAATGAAATGAGATTGCATTCATTTTTAAATAATGAGGAAAAATCTGCATATATTGTGAGTTAAGTTTAAGTTTCCTGCCAAATAACAAAAACGAATTAGAATCTAAGAGTCCAAAAGTAAAATCTTTCATGTGGTTACTTAGAGGAGCAAAATCACCAGTTAAGTATTGAACATTGGTGTACTTCTACTTCCATCTGCTGGACAAAGAGTGTTGCTGCATTTAGGAAACAGCATGATGTATAGAGTGCACAGAAGGAGATTATCTGTGGTGTTGTAGGTGTATGCTGTGGAGGCGAGCTCAATGGCAGAGTACACCAGGCAGCTGGTGAAGCAGAACGGCTATGATGAGGTGGTCACGGTGCTTCAGGGGCGGGCTGAGGAGATCGAGCTGCCTGAACAGGTGGACGTCCTGGTTTCTGAGTGGATGGGTAACTGCCTTCTGGTAATTATAACACTTCCTGTCCTGCTACTTTAAAAAAATACATTGTTCTGGGACATCCTTTTCTGCTCTTACCCATGTTCAGGTTTTACTATACCACATTGCTTCTTTCGTTGTTGTTTTTTTTGCCTTTTCCCCGTGCTCTAGTTTGAGTTCATGGTGGAGTCAGTTCTGCTGGCCAGGGACCGCTGGCTTAGAGATGGTGGTACGATGTGGCCCTCCTCTGCGGCCCTCACCTTTGTGCCATGTCAGGCCGACAGCTATTATGCCGAGAAAATGGCCTTCTGGGAGCGGCCATATGGCCTCGACTTCACTCCTCTTCAGTAAGAGCCATTAGTTCACAGTTGACAGTGAGGAATGTCCTGTCACTTACAGATATGTGTGTGTTTGTGTGTGTGTATATGTATGTATGTATGTATGTATGTATGTATGTATGTATGTATCTATCTATCTATCTATCTATCTATCTATCTATCTAGATGTGTGTGTGTGTGTGTGTGTGTGTGTGTGTGTGTGTGTGTGTTTTGTTAAGTCCAGTAATGGCTGATTTCTTACTTTATGTGCTTGTGTTAAAATCTGTTTTACCACTAGATGGCCAGCTTTGAATGAATCATCCTCTCTGATTCATATCTGAGAGACAGCCTTGTGCCAGTTCATGCGTTGCCTTAAACACTTATATTGCAAAGCAAGTTCAACACATCCAGGCTTTCTTGATTTAGCTGGCTTGATAGAAACTAAAACCCCAGTCTGAGATAAGAGGCTTCATGATGCTGTGCTATCAACAGCCAGTCTTTCTGCTTCAGGCTCTGTGCACGTTCACACAAAAAGTCTTTTACACATCATTCTTTTTCCACACAAAATCAGCTGTGGACAGCATGGTGCAATCAGGGACAATATCAACAATATAAGAGCATCTAACCTCAATATGTAAAGATTATAAAACGATGAGAGCAAAATGCAGCACTGGAGCTGCAAATAATATGAGATTATTTCTTCAAAAACTCTACTCTGGTGATTTGATCATCACAAGCACACAGAGCAGTACAATAAATATATTTCTGTATTACTGCTCAGTGAGCTGTCTGTGTTGCTGTTTCTACCATGTCAGCAGCACGTTAGAGCTCTAGAACTTTAAACTTCTCAGGAAATGAAGAGTCAGTTTCAGCTCTTGTTCTGTCCCGCTGCCCGATCAATTAAACGTAGGAATTGCTGTAGTTTGTCACCAGTACAAAGTGAAATTACTTTTATTGATTGAATATTGATAGGTTGGTGATAAATAGCCCCAAAATGTAAGTGATCGCTCTTTTAATGTGTGTTCCCATTACTACATTTCCACTAGTGTAAAAAAAAAAAAACCTGGCAGTATTAGGACCAAACTATGAAAGCTTGTGTCCATTACTGAAAAGTGATATGTCAGATTTTCAGGTTATTATCTTGTAAGTTGTAATTTTGAAATAATAACACAAAATTTGGCATCATCAGTTTTATGCATGTAAATTACAATTCCAATGTAACATAGCCAGGTTTTTTACCACAAATTTCTGTAACAAGTAAATAAGGTTTACTTATATAGCGCTTTACAGTACAGAAATAGGGATAAGTGACTTATCTTTAATGTTGCAATTGAAATCTAACGTGAAACTTTTTCATCTGGGGACTTGTTTTTTGTTCATCAGTATTTACAATAATATTTTGTTTAGCTGACTAAATACAATGCACTTGGAGGTTAAGATGCTCCTGCATTTAACATTTTTATATATCAGAGTTCATCACATATTGGCTAGAAATATATAAGGTTAGAATAATTTACGAGTACACTGATAATTCATTTTACCCTTGTGCTAAATACTTTTGTTTCTGGAGGCCTTTGGCACAGCAGGAGTTCTTCACCAAGCCCAAGTTCAGCCACATCATTGAACCATGTGACTGCCTCGCTGCTCCTTGTGATGTCATCTCCCTCGACATGTACACTTTACAAGTGGGAGACCTCGAGGTCATTTTTTAATTTTTTTTTTTTTTTTATGGGAAAGTTATAAATGAGCCAACTTGGATTTTGTTACTAATGCTTGACTGTTTCGTTTCTCAGGAAATGAAGGGTCAGTTTCATTTTTGTGTGGAGAAGTCTGCAGTTTTCCATGGATTCACCGCCTGGTTCACTGTTTGCTTCGAGAGCCTGGAGGCAGGAGGCGCAACTGTGGAGCTAAACACCGGCCCCAACTCTGGGTGAAAACATGAAAAGCACAAAAAAAAAATCTGATGCGTAAATAGTTAAATATGATTTTATACTAACTAGTCCCTTTTCCCTACAGGCCAACACACTGGAAGCAGACATTGTTCATGCTAGACAGGCCAGTAAGTGTATGCGCAGAAGACTCGATCAGTGGAACCATTGTCCTCCAGAGAAATCCTGTCTGGAGGCGCCACATGACCGTTACCCTGCACTGGACCATTAAAGGGAGCACAGACAATCCAGACAACTCCCAGGCAAACATCTTCATTTACTATATGCACTTTATCTGAGATATGTATTGATTATAAGGAATTAGAAGGTTTCTTTATTACTTTTTATATGAGTGTTCTTTGGAAGGGTCTTTTGTTTGTCTTTTGCATTGTTGTTGCACAACCTCCTAACTTAACCCTGCCCATAAAGTTGTTCACTTGCTGTTTCCCCCTCCCCTCTGTCCTTAGGCTGGAACAAAGAGTTTCCCCATGTGGAGGTGACACATATTCGCTCATCACCGGTGGAGATCTAAAATAGAAAAACAGTCTAATAAAATTAAACTGTTCGGCTGTGAGACTGCTGCTGAAGCGGACTGGTGTGTTGCTCACATGTTGCAATGAATGTGCCAGAGGAATGCCTGCTATCATAGTGATGAGCCCGATTGCTGCAATCACACCACCCTAAGAGCACGTTTACTGCTCATTTTTATTGAAGGGCAAAAGTACTTTACATAAAGCAGCGCTGTGTCGCACAGCTGGAACATCAGTTGTTTTTTTTTGTTTACTGAGGTGCAAAAAAAAGACAAGGTTGAGTCACACTAGGTTACTTTTCATCAAATGGCATATTGTTTTACAATAAGCATTTAACTTACATTTTTTATTGTTTGTACATACATGCCACTAGGCTTTTATGCATTTAGAAGAACAGATTAATGAAAACCATAAATTACAATGGTTTAAGATATGACCTTTTTTTCATTTTAACATTGTAAGATCAGAACAATGTACGCCTCTGAAATGTTACAAACATTAGCCTAAAAGATACCTCAATAAAAAATATTATAGTGCTTAAAGATAACTGCTCACAATGGAAATCACCATCTTAAAATAACAATTAGTGAACTCACATTGATATAAATTAAATAAAAATTGGAACTGTTTCAACTACCAATCTGGTGTTTGTCCCTTTCTTACCATCATCTGTAAACATTTAACCTTTTAAAACACCAACATTACACTACTGCCACCATCTCTGTCTCAGCTGACGCTCTCCTTCTGGCTATGGCTCTGTTTTAATCTTTGCTTTTGCTCTGGAGCGTGTGTTGACCTCCTGGGATAGCTGCTGAGCAGGTAAGGACTCAGGAGAAGAAGGCCTGGAGAGCGGAACAAACAGGGGAGGTTTGACGACTTTGTCTTCCGCCCCCTTATTTTTATCCTTTTTCTGTCTCAGGTGTTTGTCACAGTGGTTCACAAATGTTTCCAGTTTGACAAAAGTCTTGTTGCACACTTTGCAGTGATAAGGTCGCTGTCCTTTGTTGAGGCGAATGTGCAGCCTGATATAAGATGACCTGACAAAAGTGCGACAGCAGACACCGCATTTCAGATCTTCGCCGTTGGTTTGTGTTTTCTGAGGCTGGCTGAGCGGTGGTGGAGACAGTGACTTGGCCTGTCCGGAAGCCTCTTGAGCCTTGTGAGAGAGCAGCAGTGACAAAGAGCGAAAGCCCTCGCCACACTGCTCGCACTTGTATGGTCTCTCCCCGGTGTGCAGACGAACGTGTGCCAGGAGCCCAGCCTTCTGGGTGAAGGACTTGTCACAGTAAGTGCATTTAAAAGGTTTTTCGCCTGTGTGGAGTCGACGGTGGGTCTTCAGGTGTGAAGCGCGCCCAAAGGTCTTACCACAATCTGGGCATTTAAACGGCCTGTCTCCGCTGTGGATTATCTTGTGTGCCATTAGGTGGGAGGACTGATGGAAGAACTTGCCACAGGTGTTACATTTGAACTTCCTTTCCTTATTGTGAGAAGCAAGGTGAAGGGTCAGGTGAGCGGAAGAGATGAAGGTTTTGGAGCACAGGCTGCAGCTGTGAGGGTCCAGGCGGATGCGCCGGTGTGGCCGGCGTCCATTCTGGGGGCTGCTGCCTGCCTGGCAGGATGGGCATTTGGAAGAACTGTCTGTTTTATTTTGCTGTTTAGGATCGGCTGGAGTGTCATCGGAATCAGGCTCAGAGTCAGGATGTGAAAGATTAAAACTGCACCCACAGTCTGAGCAGCGCCCAGACTGCTGCTCCACTTGATCACCGGTGTTATCCAGCATGGTGCCATCTACGCCCACAGCAGCAGGGGAGGGGTTTTCACGGTCCTACAGATGATGGGAGCATCTGAGAGACAAACATGACATAATTATTGTTATTTTTTGTGGGGGAGACGCACTGTTTAATCGATGCCCCCCTGCTTACTGACCAAACAGTTTTATCGCTGTTTCAGGTGAAATATAAGCCGCATATCCTTCATCGGTTTTTGGGCATATTGTATAGGTTATGATCGCATTAGCGCTCCTTGTCGGCCAAATAGGCGACAACAAGACCTGTGCGAATATAACAAGTATGTGCACTAGCTTACTTAGCAGCCTACCAACTATTGTAGGCCGTGGTTGGTTTTAAACAATACGGAAGATATTTGAGGACGCAAGCAGCACACAAACAACAATTTTCACATACCGTTCTCATCCTTCCTAAGCAATGTGCTTGAATGTAAGTACTTTTCGTGCGAACGCGGTAAAAACACCATATTAACCAGAGTTAAATAACGGCGGAACACTGTCGTCTACATTTTATCGTTTTCCTTTGAGATGATGCTGCAGCCCGTTTTCTGATAAAAACGGGCTGCAGCATCATCTAGCGAGCGGCGGGACAACTGTCCTCACTGGGAAGCACTGAATGAGTTTCACGAGATGCTCTGAAAGTTTCGTTTCACTCAGAACATTTGAAGAATGTGGCTGTTTTTGTTTATTTCGGTTTCGTTTCTAACAGAATAAGGGCGAAAATGAGACAAAACCTGAGCAGAAGTCTACGTGCCACGCTGTGATTGGCCATCAGCAGCCTTTATATAAATCAGACTGACGTAGGATCATTACTTTAACTGGACCAGATGGGACCACTCACTTTCATAAGCGAGGTACTATGATTTTAATCTTTTAATATCATTGGTATTGCAGTTACCTACTTAGTATAATGTACTCCTTAAAGGATGTACAAATATGTACAAAGTGTGGCTCTTTAATAGTTTAATAGTTTAATTATTTATATAGCACATTTAATTACAACAGAAGCGTTGACCAAAGTGCTGTACAAGAATGCAACATACATAATAAAACAACTTAGAGTATTCATAGTTTAGTTTGCATAGTATTGCATTGTATCTAAAAACAGTGCAGCGTGTAGGTAGCTGATATTTGATTTTTTTAAATTCAAGCTGATTAACAGGAAGTTGGCTGCTATTCAGCGATCGTGTATATTTCCTTCCTCTTAGAGGCCACCCAAACACATGAGATATCAATAAAAAGCCCAGAATGTCCTCTATTTAGTACATCAGGGCCCTATTTCAGGAAGCCGGTTTAGTGCAAACTCTGAGTAAGTATACCCTGAGTTAACGAAAACTCTGGGTTTTCGGTTTCACAAAGCGAGTTTAGATTAATTCTGAGTGAGTTACTATGACGACACACCCCGTGAAGCTAACCTGCCCCCTAGCAGGTTTACTTCAACTAACCCTGACTTTCTCCGCCTCTTTGTCAGAAACCTGACTGTAGGAAGTGTCAGACATGGGGTGCTCCTTCCTTGAAGAGCCAGTAGATGTTGAAGCCCAAATTCTCCGCAGAGCTCTCCGCCGGGAGAGAGTGATCAGAGCGCGTTTGGACATTTTATCATTTCCTGATGATTTTCTGTGTGAACGTTACCGTTTTTCAGCACAATCTATAATTCATTTGAATAACATCCTCAGGCCTAATATTGCTCATGTGACACATCGCGGACATTCTCTCAGTTCTGTACATATTATTTGTATTGCACTTCGGTTTTTTGCAAACGGGAGCTTTCTGTATAATATTGGTGACGCTGAGCACGTTTCCAAGGCTACCGTCTGTCGGGCAGTCAGGAATGTTACAGTTGCACTGAAACGTCTCCTGTACTCGTTTGTGGTGTTCCCCGGTCATAGACCCACAAGATTTATCAAAGAGGGATGCCACAAAATTGCAGGTATCAGGATGAACGAAACTTAATTTATGATGTGGTGATACTTGAACTACTACTTAAATTTCACATTTACGTTCACGGTTCCTAGGCGTGATTGGCTGTATAGATGGCACTCACATTCCAATCATTGCTCCTTCAGTAAATGAAGGAGACTATGTGAACAGGAAGTCTTTCCACAGCATTAATGTACAGGTACATAGTTCCCTGTAGCATTTCACACTAACAAATTATTTCATTATAATAATGGATGCTAATTTGTGTTCTCTGCACTGTGAAGATCATATGTGATGCTGCCAACATTATCACAAATGTGGAAGCCAACTGCTCAGCCTCTGTGAGTGGTGGTGGTGGAGGACCCCCACCTGTTTTTCGGGCCTCCGCTTTTTTTTCTGTTGGCTATAACGGGTCACATTTGAGCATACAGAGTAAGCAAATATGTACTTGTAATGTGCTCAGATAATTTCAATAAGTGCTTACAGAAAGAAAATTAATGTAGCCTCTAACTGCAATTGATTTACATCGGACAAACAGACCAAGCACTATGGCTCATAATACAATTACACCTTACCTGTTTGGACTATATTTTTATATTTCATTTTTACTTGCTGCCAGGAACGTTTGGGGCCTGTTGGGTTGCACCTGCGCTCAAATCACATCACAAAATAAAATGTATAAAATACAAAATAAAATAATATATAATGACATAACGTGTTATATGGGTGGAAATCCCTAGATCAATGTTTAAATTAACACTCACGCATTGACTCTGTCGGCTATGTTTTGCCATGCATGCTCCCTTTCTTTTGCAGCTGAGGCTGTGTTACTTTTTTTCCGCAAAATTTGCATGTTATCGGCATATGCTGCCATCAGAATTTCGGCCCCAAGCGCTGTAAAATACATTGACCGCGCCTTCTTTCCCTCCGTCTCCATGGTGACTCGCTTAATCTGTGCTCCACTAATCAGGGCTTTATGTATCCTCGTGCGCGCGCTTAACTTGGGGTTAAAGCAACTCCGCGTTGACTGAACTAATTGTTATCAGCCTTTCTGAAACCGAATATTCCGAGTTGGACAGTTCGGGGTTACTCAACCCTGAGTATCGTTTTTCACTCTGAGTTTTCTAAACCGGCTTCCTGAAATAGGGCCCAGGACTTAGTGGGATATCTCAAATAAGTCAAAAGATATAGACCAAAAAACAAATGTCTATTACAGAGGACATAAACGAATAGGCTGGTTCTCAAGAGGATATGTTATATGACTTTGTTCTGCTCACAATACCCTGAATTTCTTACAGGAACCAACCCTGGAACAATGAGTCTGAAAGCAAAAAAGAAAGCTCGGTGAGTTACTTTGATTTTACTTTAATGTTATGTATACAGTTCTTCCTACTGTATATAAAACAATAGGAAATACTGCTATGCACTTCCTACAGAACAGTATTTCTGTAGGAAGTACTGTACTGTAGGAAGTGCTGATACATATTAATATGATTTTTGGCGCCAATGTTATTTTCTCATTTTACTTGTAGGTCAAATTATTTATTGAATTGAATTACTGCTCAGTGTGTAATTATTTGAATCACTATATGAAATGTTTTTATTAGTCTTTGAGTGCACATGAATGAGTTCAAAAATTTGTAACCAGGGGCCCGTTCTTCGTACCTCGCTAAGTAAGTTAGCTGGATTAGATTGTTGACGATTTCGCGTGATCTTGGATCGTTCGGTTCCCCGAAGCTCATCCGGGACTTGCTGCCATAGCAACAGAGCCGTAAGCGTAAACCTGCTCGGGAGCAGGTTTACTTTATGTAAACAAGATTAGATCGCGGCCACGCAGGTATGTCCGCTTCATGTATATAAGCAACAGCGATATTCCACCACTGTTTCACCATAAATAAATAGCATCAATGTAACTAAAGATAATGCAGCACTTGATCCTGTTATTGATGTCACACAGATACATACAGGTCATTTCCTAAAAAGGGAAATGTACTATTAACATTCTATTACATGTATGTGATTATTACAGATGTAATTCATATTTCAGAGTAGTAATTGCAAATTACTTCGTGTAATCAAGATGGGAGACCACGGCTGTAAAAGCGAAGGTGGATTTGGGAAGCCTGTCGCAGCCATGTCCTGTCCGTATACGCGAGCAACCCATTGCGGAAGGTGCAAGATTGATAAGGAGAGTTCTCAGAATCCAGCGTATATTGCGGGACAGACAGGATCCTTTAGCTCAGCGCGACAGTGTGCTCATTGAGAGATATCGATTTTCCCGTGAGGGTATTATTTACTTAATCAACTTTTTGACGAGGGGGTGCAGGACCACCACCTGTCTTTTGTTGCTCTGCCCTTTTCTTGGTTGCTGTTATGAACAAACAAACAGATTATTTCAGGGTCTCTGTCCAAGAGACTAAAAGCAATATAAGTGATAAATATTACCATTCTGTAGAATATTCTTATATTTCACTTTTACCTGTTCCCATGTTCTAGTGGGTCCTGTTGTGGCTCTAATGTGAAAGGGGATATAATATAACATAATATAATGTAATATAATATTGGATAATGTAGTGTAATATAATAAATTTACCCTACCGCCTACTGGTTTTGGCCAGAGGGGCCGATGGCGCGATATGGCAGCCTGGCTTCTGTCAGTCTGCCCCAGGGCAGCTGTGGCTACAACTGTAGCTGCCTCCACCAGTGTGTGAATGTGAGAGTGACTGAATAGTGGTATTGTCATGCGCTTTGGGTGCCTTGAAAAGCGCTATATCAATCCACTCCATTATTATTGTTATTATTAAATTACTTACGAGTTTAATTTGTCAGCAACTTTCTGCCAGCCCTCTCTCCTTGCAGCCTTGCGTTCTGATTAAACTCTGAAGCTCCTGAAATCCCTCACTCAGGAGTTCTTGCTCTGCTGCCGAAAAATACCGAGCGCTCTCCTTCGACATTTTCGCCGACCAATCAGAGGGTTGCCGATCAATGTTTCTACTATCGATGCGTAGCCCCTTTTACGACACCCAGTGATCTCACATCACTTCATCCAGCTGTACTAATCGTCAACAGCAGGTGTGTTCGGGGAACCGGAATAGCGAGCTCAGAGTTAGCGCGATGATTTGATCTTGGATGTAGTAAGCGACGTACGAAGAACGGGCCCCAGTTCCCTAAAATTACATACTAAATGCAAAGTTCGTATTCAACGTTTTATCATCCAAATTACATCAAGTACCTGCCCCTTTTAAATTTATTGTCCCATAAAGTATCTTCTGATTTCATCACAAGCTGTTATCTGATTGAAAGTTGAGAACTTTATGGCTAAGAATACAAGTAAAATACACAAGCTTGTTTAATAGCTCTTTCCTATAATCAGTGTATCAGGAGGACTCACTTTGGTTTAAATAAAATTCAAACTCGGTGCTTTTTAATTTCTCTGCTGATACTGTTGCTTTTTTATAGGACTTCTTTCGGGGCCACAGCACCGCCCTTCATTGACTACTTGAAAGATATTCTACGTCGATATCCAGATGGCGGACAAATTTTGAAGGTTGGTGTAATGTTTTGCCAAAAGCCCATTTCATCAGTTACTTCTTAAAGTACTTCATGGGGTTGCAAAAGGATTTTCAGTCCTTTAGAAATCCGGTTTCAAAACTGTCCCTTGGCTCTGATCAGTAAATGCTTTCCTAATGAATAAATGGTCTCAGTTACTTATTTTGGCATTTTGTACCTTGCTGATAAAAAAAAAACATTAAGTCCATTTTGTAAATAACTTTTAAATAAATCATTATGTGATTGTCACAAAGGAGGGTTATCTGTGCTAACGGGCTAACTCCTTGTTATTAAAAAACACTATCTTCACACTAAGATACACCATTGTGCACCCGGTTTCCAAAAAATAACAAGACAAATGACAGCAAAAAAAACCCACTAAGATTGTGGCCTCATAACAGACTTCAATGACTAATGTCACCGTGGTTCTGTCCAACCAAGGGCGTAGATTTGGCATGGACGGAAGGGACATGTCCCCACCAATATTCAGCGATTATTGAATTGTCCCCACCAATAATTTGATCTATTCGAGTAAAGAAAATCAAACCCGATAGAAAAAAAAAAACCGATCTGTCAGCGTCTCATTCACCCAGCAGTGCAGAAAGAGTTAAATTACGTCCTCTACTGGAGTCCTACCTCATGTGACAAATATGGCCAATGTGATTGGCTGTGCCTTTCAGGGAGATCTGTTTAGTTTTAGCAGCGGCAAGCCTGCGCTGCGAGGAGGAGAGGAGGCTGGCAGCAAAAAGGAAGAACCTGGATATAAGTATTTTTCAAAGAAACCTGTAAGTCGCTTAAAGCCAAATTAACTCATAAAATGTGTCCGTCATAATAACGTTACAGGCTTTGGCTCACATCAGTCAAAAATTGTATGTAACCATGAATAACGTGTTTTGGAAACTAACTGCACAACAGGCAGCACTATCAGTTATCTCGGTCTCAGAGCAGCATTTCTAATTTTGATTGAAACTGTCAGAGAAAATGGCAGCTTTGAGCAAGCCAGGATATTAGTTTATAGAGGCTGTTAAAATTATATGTCTAACGTTAAAATGTTGGTGACACAATAATTTCATCCTAATGGTACTGACATATTCATAGGTTAATTTTTGAGACAAAATGTCATGAGGTAGTCATGATTTTGCAAATATCCACCTTGTAGTGCAGTTTGCACAAATTGTTTTAAAAAAATGCACTCATCCTACAAACATTACTGATGAGTCAAGATCTGCACAAAGTGACAGAAACACTGAAGCAGCTCCACATTTTATTCTTATTGTCATGTATGTCCTATTTGTGATACAAGATCACAGGTGAAATTGGATGATGACTTGTTGGTTCATTACTGTATTTGAAGCACATGTGTGACTGCATGTATTTGGAATGTCTCGCTGTTATTTATCAGGTGACAGAGGCAGCTCTGCCATGTTGTAGCTCAGACAGAGGTGAAGAGGCGAGGTCACAGGTGACTGACTGATGTTTTGGTGCTATAGATTAACTAGTATTTATTATCATGACAGTTGTTAGGCTGCTGATGTAAATTGTTTCATTAGTGTATATTTGGCAAAGAATCTGAATTGACATGTCTCACTTTTTATATGGCACGAATCAATGTGTTATTTTATCAGGTGGCAATATGTCCTGGTGCAGTCAGAGGGGAAGAGCCAGGGCCAAACATGAGGCATGTCAAGCACAGAATAATAATTGTAATCTGAGGATAAAACACATGTACTGAGGCTGAAAGAAGCTTCAGTGCTCTCAGAAGACTAAAAAGATGGCTAAGGTCAACAATGACTCAAATGAGATTAAACAATGCTGCTGTATGCCATGTCCACCAGGAGAGACTGGACAGTATAGATGTAAAACCAATATGCCAGCAGTTTATCTCAGTTAACGAGAGGAGAAGGCATGTGTTTGGCTCCTTCACATAGTGGACATTGAGTTGTTGTGTGGGGCACCAGTAGTCCATGTCTGTTGCTGTAACAGTAGCTCATGTTTAGAATAGAAAATCTCAGCTCACTGATTTGATCGGGGCAATAGTGCCTAAACTGTTGCATAATTTTGCTGAGAGATCTTTTACTTTGTGGTAATCTTAGATGAGTAGTTTTATGGACAAAAACCACCAGGTCATTCAGTGTTCCCTTAGTGCTAATGTATCAGAGATGTTGGTGTACTATAACTGAACTAATGATAAGTCCTTAAAGTCATATTCTTTTATTGTCATGACTGTATTTGAAGCTATTTTTATTTTTGTATGATACCTGATTTATATGATTATGGCTGAAGTAAACTAAAGCCTAAAATACTTAGTCAGTCATTTGTTTAATAGTAATTTAACATTATATAATTCACATATAAAACTATGAATTGTGATTTTAAATGGTTTAAAAGCACATAGAATAGCATATGTAGGCAAGTATATTTCTCCTCTTTTTATTAAGAAGCAAAAACAAAAAGGAAAAAAAAAAGAAACAGGGCAGTGTTCGGCGGTTGAATCATCCGTCCCCACCAATGCCAAAACCAAATTTACGCCCTTGTGTCCAACTTTCATAGTGTGAAGAACTCATAAACTAATTTTGACCAAATTTTACACAAATGGATACGTTTTAGGAAATGATGATATTTTATATCTAAAGGGTCAAATTTCTGGTTTACAGTAACATAATATTTTATAAAAAACACTTTTCTGGCCATTGTTTAATACTGCAACACTAATCCTGGATGTGTACCTTGTGAGTATTGTCTGACTATTTGATCTTTTTTGCTGCTTGGATACAGTTTCTTTGTAGTCACAAATATATTTAAAACTCTTTTGGCTATCATAGCTATAAACTTGTGTGTGGAATCAGCTTTACAGGTCAAACGTGAGCACATGTTTTTTGAGCTTCAAGATCTGTACCGCAAACAACATTCTCTATCCTAGATGCTTGACTTGGATAGGGATCAAATTAGTGGATTATTGGAAACATGGATGTAAACTGCAAACTGACTGCAAGCATTACTATAATTCTGTTTTTTCTGAGGTTTTGCACCACTTGCACCACATAAGCACCATGTACATTAGGGTTCTTCTGCATACTCAGTTGCCTTTTTTGTGTGCTTTAATGTTGGAAGAAAATGTGAAAATATAATACAGTACAATTCAACACTAATAGTATACAGTTGTGTTCAGAAGTTTACATACACAGGGGCATGAATGTCAGGATAATTTTTTCTTTGAAAACTAAGAATTGTATGCACAAGTTTGGATTTATTTTGGATTTCCCCTAATCCACCAAGGGTCAAAGATATATATTAAGTTAGCCTTCTTTATCCATCTCAAAACCGGTTTTGATGTGCGTTTAGGATCATTGTCATGTTAGAACACTCAATGGTGTTTAAATTGTAACTGTCTGACTGTTGATTGGATGTAAAGTTGAAGAATTTTTAAAGTAGTCAATTTTCAATATTCCATCCCCTTCGTGTAATGTACCAGTACCATAGCAAAACAGCCCCAAAGCATGATGCTATTGACATCATGCTTGACAAACTGGCACACTGTTCTTAGGTTTGAAAGACTCAGCTTGACTGCTTTTCATTGTGGCCAAATACCAGAATCTTTGTTTTCGTCTGACTATAAAACTTTTCTCCTGAATGTATTTGGCTTGTCCTTGTGGGAAGCTGCAAATTTTAGTTGCGCAGAAGGTGCCAATTTTGGAGCAGGTGCTTTTTTTCTTTGTTAGCACCCTCTAAGTCCAGGGCGAGGCAAAAATGGGTCTTTGGGTCTTCTCACAGACCAAGGTCTGTAAGAAATAAATGTAAATCCTGTAAACTTTCAGTTGTAGCCAGTCATGATTTAATAATGATGATAAGAATTTAATAGGCCTTGGCATTGTAAAAGACACTGTAGAACCTTCAGTAGCACTTAAAAGATTTAAGTTACTGTATGTATATAATATATATATTATATGTTATATTTTGGCCTTCTGTGGATTAGAGAAAATCTAAAATAAATTCAACCTTGTGCATCCAATTCTTGTTTTTTAAATAATTCAAAATATATGATGTTACAGTAGGAAACCTAAATGGCTAATTAAAGCAGGGCTAGATCCCATTTAAACGAGTCACTTTCAGGGTTTAGTATGCTGGTTCACAGGAAAGATGGGACGCTTCTTGGAACAAAACCATTGTTCACATCACCTCTCCTGCTAAAGTAAGGAAAAATTGCTTGTAGGGGTGCGGCTATCAATTATTTTAGGGATCAAGTAATCTATCGATTATTCAATTGATTATTCGAGTAATTGATAAGAAATACTTTTGTCTTA
This sequence comes from Simochromis diagramma, assembly GCF_900408965.1. Lineage (NCBI taxonomy): Eukaryota > Metazoa > Chordata > Actinopteri > Cichliformes > Cichlidae > Simochromis > Simochromis diagramma. The sequence goes on from NW_024386831.1 coordinate 12,558,793, forward strand.
TTAATGAGCAATAATAAATAATCAAAAGAGAAAGAACCAGCAGTGCATTGGTTTCAATTTTACATACTGCAATGTTTTAAAGTTTAACTGCATACAAGATCTGTAAAAAAATAAATAAATAAAATAAAATCTATATTGAAATTTTAGCTTTTAAAGAAAACAGTTTCTTAAATGCAAAAGATATATAAAAATCTCAAATCTCAATCACAAACTAAACTAAGGAATAAAAATGTACCTTTTCTCTGTCTTGTTGTAAGATTTTCTGACATCATTAAAAGGTAAGTTTAAAAACCCTCAGGTCAGGTACACCCCATCTCCCCCTTTAGCCTCACCCCTGTTTGCTGAAGGTATCGCTTTTATGAAATTAAATGATGATTTTACCAGTCTGGTGTCAGACTAAACTCCCAGGAGCTTTTTTCCAGTAAAGGTTCTAATGGTAATTACAGGAACAGCCCTGCTGTTTTGGACGCTCATCCTGACCTCACCGTTCTTGGTAATGGCTCTGACTCTTTGTTCTGTGTAAACAGACTCTGGCTCCACATTAAACTGTGCCAGCATCAACATCACTGCTGCTATTGTGTTATCAGTGTTTTTGAAAAGCTAGCATTTACGTTGTTTGGCAAATGAGCGCGCTACAGAGCCGTGCGTTAAACACAGCATAGAAGAATTTGTGTCGAATGTTTTTTAGAATTAAATTACTTGATGAATTTTTGCAGCCCTACTAGCTTCCATTGGCTGTCTAATGTTAATAGTTGGTTTTGTTGGTCAATCAGGAACTGATTCAAAATGCAGATGATGCTCAAGCCACAAAAGTGGTTTTCATCCATGATGAGCGAAGCTATGGGACTGAGAGCCTTTGGACTGAAGAACTGGGAAAATTTCAAGGTATTTATTGATTAACAATAAATAAAAAACCTTTTCTCTAAAACATATGTTTCTAACGTTTCTTTTACTTTTACATGAAAAAATGTTAAAAAGAACAAAAATAGACAATAAGGAAAATAGATTTTTTTGGGGGGGGGTAACTCTTTTTTTTCAATCTTTCTTTTTCTTTTTTTATGTATTATCACCAAGCCATGAGAATGTTTTATTTTTACGAAGGTCCTGCTCTCTATGCCTACAACAATGCCGCATTCACTGAGGACGACTGGGGAGGAATTCAGATGGCTGGAAGGAGTGTCAAGCGTGATGACCCAAACAAAGTCGGGAGGTTTGGAATCGGCTTCAACTCCGTTTATCACACAACAGGTGAAACTATGTATAGTTATCATACTTGATAAGAGTAATGTTTTTTTTAAATAAACAATTGACAGTAGCATATCTTTACTTTGTCCACAGATGTACCAAGTATATTCAGTTCAGAGCATCTTGGCATGATGGATCCCCAAGAAAAAATATTTGGAGAGAGAAATGGAGGATTTTGGTGGTCTTTGGATGATGCTGAAGACCAAGAAGTTCTGTTGAATATGAGTGATCAATTTCAACCATTTAGAGATATAGTCTCACTTGTGTGTGAACATGGATGGTCAAAAGTTGTCATGGAGGATCAGCACTTCAATGGGACAATTTTTAGATTTCCTTTACGCAATGAAGCATCAGAAATTTCTGATAATCTGTATGACTCAGATAAAGTGGTTGAGCTTTTTGATAGCTTCATTGCAGATGCAGATTTGAGCCTCCTCTTCTTGAAAAATGTCACCTCCGTGTCCTTGTTACATATTAGTGAAGATGGAGCTGTTAACACCAGACTTAAAGTGAAATCCTCAGTCCCCACAGATGATGTTTTAGAGCCAGAAGAGGAGTCAGTCATTGAGGGTCTAACAAGGTTCAAAGTTATAACTGTGAGTTCAAAAGACCAAAAAGAGACAAAGTGGCTTCTGACAACATGTACCATGAAAGAGGGCGTTGCAGAAGATCTTGATTTGCTTACAAAGAAGTTGAGCTTTTTACCTCAAGTTGACCTGGCATTCCCCTGTGGTGAGAAGAGAGACTGTAGCCAGAGCAGACTGAGCTGCTTTCTCCCCCTTCCAAACAATGAATCCAATAAGACAGGACTCCCAGTTTATGTCAATGCATGCTTTGGCCTCACAGACAATAGAAGACACATCAAATGGCAAGAGGAAGACCAGAGACATGATGAACATGCTTTGTGGAATGAAATGCTGATGAAGAAGGTGTTTCCACAAGCATACATCAAGATCATTCAAGATGCCATTAAACTTGCCCAAAAATCTATCCTCCCTGTTTCCTCTGTGTACAATCTGTGGCCAGATCTCACTCAGATACAACACAAAGAAAAATGGCATGCTCTCACTCTGGATGTTTTTCATCACTTATTCAGACAGAATGTGGCCATCCTCTCTCTTGCTAAAGATGAAAGACAGTTTATCTCTCCATCAGAAGCTGTTTTCCCCTGCAATGGCCCAACAAGCACCAACATATTGTCTGCCATTAAAAGGACTTTAGTGTCGTGTGGAGAAAATCTTGTCACTTTATCAGCTAGTGTTGCGAGGGCCATAAATGAGGCCTGCCCAAACCCTGCTACCCTAAAACATGTGACTCCAGCATTCCTCAGGGCCATTCTCCACAGGACCGGTGTGGATAACATCACTAAAGACGACAAACTCAGTCTTTTGGAGTACATTTTAGGTGATGAACAATACAAAGAACTTGAGGGTCTTCAGCTCCTTCCACTCAGTGATGGCTCTTTCAGATATTTCACATACAAAGAAGAAGACACTGCTTTGATTGACAGCCATGAATGTCCAAGGTAGGGTTTCCATACATCTATCAATATTTAAAATAATGTTATATTTATCATGACTAAAGTTGCCATTTTTATGTGTTATTCACATGTTGATTGTAACTGAATATTTGGAAGGTTCAGGAATGTTTCTATACTGAATGTACTCCTAACAGTTTGATTGACAGAATCCATTGCACTTTTTTATAGAGTCTTGCTGCCATTCTGTAAACCCTTCTTCATCCCAAATGATCTGACTCCAGCCTGCAGTGCACATCTGAAAGAACTGGCCAGAAGAAGTAAGTCAAAGTAATTTTAAACAATGCAGAGTCATTTGTACACAGCTACACATTTTAGTACACACATTTATTCTTAACTTTAAAAAAAATCTTTTTAATCTGCTCTTCAGATTTCTTCAAGGTCACCAACATTGATGCATCCCATGTGGCTGAATATACAAGAAGGTATTTGCCACCAGACTGGAAGCAGACAGGGAAGAACCTTGTTACATGGGACAACAACAACAGTCAGCATCCACCTTTAGACTGGTTTCAAGAATTCTGGAGGTTTCTCAACAGTCATTTTAATGAGTTAAGTCCTTTCACTGGCATACCTCTAATACCAGTTAGTCCTCTGTCTGGCAGTCAGACTGTATCAGTAGCAAAACTACAGCAGAACACAACTCTGATTTTTCAGAAAAGTAAACAGCTAAATTTGCCAGACCGAATAGCTCAGCTGGTGAACAAAGTTGGTGGGACAGTGGTGAGAGGAAATGAGTGGCTCAAGCATGAAGACGTTGACTCGTATGTGCTGTGCCCATCTCCAAGGAGTGTTTTGAAGGTCCTGATGAATTTAGATTTCCAGCATCTTGTCACAGAACTCAAATCCGCCTCTCACACAGCACGAGAAGAACTGAAAGATTATCTCTCTCATCTGGATTCTCTCTCAAAAGCAGAGAAAGATTTTCTCTTGAAGTTGCCTTTGTTTCAAACCATGAAAGGATTCAGTGTTGCAGCTCAATCGAAACAAGCTGTGCTTCTGATCTCAGGCCTAACAGTACCAACAGAGCTCCCTATGCCTGATTCCATAATCCAGTGTTCTACTGAGACTGACCGCAGACTGTTACAGCTGCTCAAAGTTCATCTCTTGGACACCGCCGAAGCAGCCAATGTTCTTGTTGACAGCATAAGCAAAGGCGCTTGTGGCAATGAAGACACTAAAAAAACAATGACTTGGGTTTTACAGCATGGTAAGGTGCTTTTCTCACAAAACGAATCCCTGAAATGCAGCTGTAAGGACTTGAGCTTCATTGAGGTGAATGGACAGCTGAAAAAGGCATCTGACTTTTTTGATCCAAGAATTCCGACTTTTAAAGTCATCTTTGAGTCAGACTTCTTTCCACCGCCTTCATACACTCATTCACTGCAGATGCTGGAAAGCTTAACAGAAATCGGATTACTGAATAAAGAGATGGATGTCTCACCTGAATATTTGGTGCATGCTGTCACCCTGACTGACAAACTATGCATGAACTCACAAATCGAGGCTCTAAGAAGAGCTCAGGTTCTCCTGGAAATATTGGAAAGTAATGATCTACTGACAAAGTTTTCTCACAAACAGATTCATTGCCTCAAAATGCTGAAATGGATCCCATGTGAACAACCTGGAAGTGAGAAACAATTCAGTGATAAATCTCAGAAGTATTGTTTGTTTTGCCCAAATGAAATAAGACATTCTGTGTATAAGGACATTGTTGGACATGTAATGCCACTAACAGGGAAGCTCAGTGACAGAGTTAGCAACAGACTTGGTCTCAAAGACCTACCACCACCTGAAAAAGTGACTGAGAATCTGTCAGTCTTGAAATCAAAAGCACTGGAAATGGTTAATCCTGACACAGATGTAGACCTCAAAAGACAGCTGCACAGCATTTACAAACACATGCAAGACAATGTCTCTGTATTTGTTACAATGATGGACAAGGAGACATGCTGTCTATGGACTCACAACCAGTTTGTTGCACCCCAGGATCTGGTTCTTGAATACCCAAATAATCTAGATCTGAGTTCTTACATTGGGAAGGTGCCGAAGGAATTTTTGCCATACAGAACATTGTTCCAGAGGTTTGGCCTGAGAAAAGTACTTTCCAATGAAGACATTTTAGGCATTCTGTACTCCATCCAGCAAACAATTGAAGCAAGACAACAGCCGATTGCAAGTTCCTCTGAAGTCAAAGTGTCAATAGAAATTCTCAACTGGCTCTGGAAAGAGAAGAAAACAGTTCAGGATGACATTCCAGTGCCAGTTATTGCTGATGGAAGAAAATGTACCCTTAAACCACGATCAACAGCTCTTTTCTGTGATGTAAGCAAAAATGGACTGAAAGAACTAAACTGCAGAGAAGAGGAAATTTATGTCATACATGAGGAAATTCCAAAAGCAGCGGCTGAATGGCTGGAAATTCGTTTTCTCAGTACCCACATCCTTGATCCAGAGGAGATAGGAATAGAGCAGTGTGGACAATCTGAACCAATAACAATGAGAATAAAAAACATTCTTAAAGAGTATGATGAAGACAGTGACATCTTCAAAGAGCTCATCCAGAATGCAGAGGATGCTGGGGCAGATGTTTGCAAGTTCTTGGTGGATTTCAGAGTACACAGAGATGCCCCCGAAAGCCTGATTGACCCTGACATGGCTCTTTGTCAGGGACCTTGTCTTTGGGCTTTCAATAATGAGCAGTTCACAGCAGAGGATTGGAAAAATATTGTCAGAGTTGGCTCAGCCTCGAAGGAAAACAAAGTGGAAAAAATTGGAAAGTTTGGACTTGGATTCAACACTGTGTATCATGTGACAGATGTCCCCTCCATCCTTAGTGGCAACATTCTTCTCATACTTGATCCAAATGTTACTCATCTCACAAAACATATCAAACATAAATCAAATCCTGGAATCAAGCTGGATCTCTCTCAACAGCGATTCTTTCATTGTTTTCCTGGTCAGTTTGGATCATATGAAAACATTTTTGACTGTAATTTCACTACAAAAAGTCCTCCTGAACCCTATCCAGGCACTCTGATCAAACTACCTTTCCGAAGTGAAGAAGAAGCTGTCAAATCAGAAATAAGCACAAATGTGTATCAAAAACCCCATATCCTTGATTTTCAACATCACTTTTTTAAGAATTCACAAACCCATCTGCTTTTTTTAAAGAACATCATTACATTATCCCTCCAAAATATCCCACACAATGGATCAACTCCACCAACAGAAAACGAAATAGAGACCATCTTCTCTGTGTCCAAAACCACTGTGAGTGCAATGGAGATTCCTGATGACACCAGTGTGTCCAAGCAACGTAATGCTGAGAAATCACTGATGAAACTTGATGGTAAATGCAAAGGACTAATTGAATCTTGCACAGTCAGAATTATCCAAATATCCAGTCAGCAGTCTAATGAAAATGAAGTTCAGCTCTGGCTCCTGTACAACTGCTTTGGGACACACAAGTCTTTGAAAATGGCCATTCACAAAAACAAGCAGGCCAGTTTCTCTTTGCCCATTGGAGGGATTGCTGTGCCCTTGCAAAATGATCCAGAAACTGGAAAATTCACCACATTACAAACAGATCTTGTTGGACAGGCCTTTTGCTTCCTTCCTCTTCCCATTCACACGGGTCTTCCTGTCAATGTAAATGGCACATTTGCGGTGACAAGCAACCGAAAAGGTCTGTGGGAAACTGGAGTGAAAAATGACTGGAACAAAGCTCTCCTTCAGGATCCAGTAGTGACAGCATATGTTACTGTACTCAAGGCACTAAAGAAAATGTCAGAAAATAAGGAGCTGGTGAGTTACTGTTATCACACCTTTTGGCCTGATAGAGAGAAAGTGAGTAAAACTTTCAAGCCTTTAGTGGATGCACTTTACTCAACCATTGTTGATGACTCTGTTGGTCCAGAGCTCTTTAGTGATGGAGAACAATGGTTCTCAATGAACAATGCCATATTTCTTCATGAGGGCATTGAAAATAATAAAAAGATTGGTGACCTTGCAGTTCAAGTTTGTCAGAAATATGCAAACGGACCCAATCATGTTGTTCCTCTTCCACTGTGGCTGAGAAATAGCTTCAAACAGGCTGGCCTTGAAAAGGTTTTACAAAACAGGACCTGGAACTGGGAGAAGTTCTATAGAGAAGCAGTGTTCAGTAACCTAACTACAATGGACTCGAAGAGTAGAGATACCCTTGTGCTGCATGCTATTGATCTTCATATCAAAGAAATTGACAATCTGCTGCTCTGCTATCCATGCATACCCACAAAGGGTGGACAGCTCCAACATGTCAGGAAACTTGTGAATCCTACAGGGAAAGTGGCCTGTCTTTTTGAACCAAACGAGGGACGCTTGCTTGGTGGATCCAAAAATGACTTCAGATCTGCAAAAAGGATTCAGCGTTTGTTGGAACTCGGTATGGCAGATGACCATCTCCCATTGGAAGATATCACAGAGAAAGCAGGCACAATTAATAAAACCTGGAGCATTGACAAAAAGAAAGCATTTGTCCACTTGAAGTGCCTATTTGAAATGATGAAGAATCACATTTATGATGAAGACTCTCACCACTGGAAAACACTGAGGACAACTGCATTTCTTCCAGCATATTCACCTGGTGATGCAAAAATGGAAGGAAATGTAACACTTAAAAAGCCCACTGATGTTTTTAGTGACAAATGCTCCCTTCTCGTTAACATGACACAACCAGTGTTGGATAATAGTAATTTGAAAATACACCACAGTGATCCAGTCCTAAAGATCTTGGGCGTGAACAGCACTCCGAAGCCAGAGGTGGTGCTCCAGCAGCTTCATGAAGGAAGCAAACAAGCACACTCCATTGACAGATCCATGCTTTACAAAATAGCATTTGAGTGCTATAAGTGTCTGGATCAGTGGATCTGTGACTCTGGAAATGCCACTTACATTTCACAACAAGCGAGTTCATTTCCATTCATCCTCATTGGTGATACATTTGTGAATGTTGACCGTGTAGCTGAGAACGGGCAATTTGAAACAAAGCCCTATCTCCACGTACTTCCAGCTGCCTTCACAAGCTTCACGAACCTCTGGACATGTATAGGTGTTGAAAAACAATTCACGATCACTCAGTTTCTAACTGTTTTGCAGGAATTAAAAGTTCAACATGGAAACCAGCCCCTACCAAAGAGGGATCTCTTAGTTTGCCTCACAATTTTAAACAAAGGGATATTTGAGGCCAAAGTCGAAATCACGGATGACTGTCTGATACCCAATGAGCATGGAGTTTTGCAGTTTGCTAGTGAGCTATTTTACAATGACAGCCCATGGATGCCACTCACTTCAGGTGTCACATTATGTCACGAGAATATCCCACGTGTTATGGCTCGCCACCTTGGAATCAAAACAACAAGGCATCATTCTCTGGAAAACCACATAGTTGATGAAATGACACCATTAGCTTTTGAGTTTGAACAGCAGGAACAGCTGACTGTTCGTATTAAAAACATAATTTCAGCCTATCCATCAAAGAAGGATATCCTTAAAGAGCTTATCCAAAATGCTGATGATGCAGAAGCAACAGAAATTAACTTCATCTGGGACAAAAGACAACATGGGAAAGTAAAAACATTTGGGAAGAAATGGAACAATCTCCAGGGTCCAGCACTTTGTGTGTTCAACAACAAAGTGTTTTCTGATGCTGACATTAAGGGAATTCAACAGCTGGGAGAGGGAGGAAAGCACAACACCCCAGGGAAGATAGGCAAGTACGGAGTTGGATTCAACTCTGTTTACCATCTGACTGACTGCCCTTCGATCCTTACAGGAGATGAAGTACTTTGCATTTCTGACCCCAATCAAAAATACATTAAAAATCACTCAAATAACCAACGATATGGCATTGGCTATAAACTCGCTGACACTTTCAAAGAAATGTACGTAGATGTCTACAAATCCTTTCTTCCAGACAAATTTTCTCTTAAAGAGGGCACCATGTTCAGATTACCTCTGAGGATGGGTACAAATGCAAATACCTCCAAAATATCACAGCAAGGAGTCACTGACTGCGACATGAAAGAACTGTGCTCTGCCCTGTCTGAAGATCCTGAAGGACTAATTCTCTTTCTGAAAAACATCTGCAAAATCAAAGTCCATGAAATCAGTGAAGATTCAGGAGGACTTAAAACCATCTTTGAGGTTGAAAAAAATCTGCCACAGAAAAGTCGGGACGAGAAAGATGCTTTTGTGAAACATCTACAAAATGCACTGCAATCAGACAAATTAGCAACACAAAAGACTTTCTATGAAACCACAATTTCCACCTCAGATAAAAGACAAAGTAAGTGGATTGTTGCAGAACAGTTTGGCTCCTTCAAAGACAGCTTTGAATTAAAACTATCAGACAAAATTCCCCAAGCATCATTAGCTGCACGTGTGAACACAAAAGGATCCAGCATCATGGATTTTAAAGGAGAAGCCTTTTGTTCACTTCCTTTGCCAGGGAAAACTGGACTGCCAGTACATGTAAATGGAAACTTTGAGGTTGATTCTGCCAGGAGAAGCCTTTGGAAAGAAGATGGGGAGAGTAAGAAATCAAACTGGAATGAGATTTTGAAACAGAACATCATTGCTCCGCTTTATGCAGATCTCCTGTATTACATCAGGCGCAGCATTGCAGTCAAGAAAGTTTCCCTTGCATTTATTGACTCATGTTTCAGTACAGAATACTTGTGTTTTTGGCCAACTGTGTCCAAGGATGTTTGCCCAGACTGGCATGAAATGATACATGGAGTATACAGATCACTGAAAGAAAAAGGCCTTGATGTAATCCCTGTGATGAAGAGCTCAACACGGAAAATTGCAGATAAAAAAATTAAAGAATACTCATTTGACTGGTGTAATGTCAGTGAAACAGACTCTACTGAGTCACCTTATCTGACAACCTCAGGAAATTTCAAGCTGAACAACATTTTGGAAGATCTTGGAATGAAGCTGGTTCCTTATTCCACAAACATGCAGAGGATTTGGAAAAGTTTCACAGATGCTGGGGTTGAAGTGAAAGAGGTCAGTCCCTCCTCTGTGCAGACTTTCCTACGAGCAAAGCCTCTCAATGATCCAACCCAAACAGATAAGGATTTACCTTTACCCATAAGTGCCACTTTGATCAAAGATGAGAAAAGATGTTCGGAGCTCTTGAGTTTTTGTTTAAAAGATTTCTCCTCAGAAAAGGTCAACCAGGACAATGCCAGTTTGCTCGAACAGCTTCCGCTTCTTCTCACAAAAGATAAAGTATTGACAGTTTTCAACTCCCAGTCACTCAAGTGGATATCAGGATATGAAGATCTCTTCTTTCACTACGAGAACAAATTTGCAGACTATCAGACAAACAAAGACCACATTAAACTTCTTCAAAGTTTAAAACTCATCCAAAAAATGACATTGACCTGCTCAGAGAAATATCTGAAACCATTTGTTCAGCATCTTCTTAAGAACTGCTATGTTGATCCACTCTGTGGTCTTCATGTCCCAAATGAGACAATGTTGGAGTGGCTGAAATCACTTTGGATGTTCATAACAAGTGAAATTAAACTACCAACCTCTAGAGTTGATGAACAAGTCAAGCCTGACACTAAGTGATGTGAGGAAACTCTTCAGTGACTGCTACATTTTACCTGTTGTGTGTCCAAGGTTGAACAACAAGCACTTCCTGCAAACAATGAAACACATGTCAAGTGTTGTGTTTGCCTCACAGAAACACAAAGACATATCAGGCATCCTCTTCAAACTTGGTTTTATGAAGTTTGATCATGTTTTCTTCTCTGAGATGGACCGAGAGGTACGTTCATGTCTACAAGATGAACTTCTTGATGTAGATGATCAAAGCTCAGTGTTGGATCAAGTGTACAACATTAATCGCTCAGAGTTTTCCCAGCTTTCAAATGATGATATGAATGAGTTTCAGATGTTCCTGCAATCGGGATTATCCAAGTCCAAAGACAATCAGGAGTATGTGAGGAAACTCAAATCCTTACCAATATTTGAAACAACACATGGTGAACGAGTGAGGATTGATGGAACTAAAAAGGTTTATGTTCTCAACAGCATTTATTCAGTGAAATTTCCAGATTTGTTCAACCTGCCCAACAGCAACAGCATTTTTCTCAAGTTCAGCTCTGAGAACTACACACTGTCACAAACACTCAACATTCAGGTCCTGGATGATTTGCAGTATTTCATGAAGTTCATTCTACCTGTTGTGCACCAACTCACAGAGTCACAGATTCTTCACAGCCTCAAACTGTTGCTGTCACTACATTACTCTTCAGAGGACAAGACAACTATCATCTCTTCACTGAAGACAGTGAAACTGATTCGCAGTTCTCAAGGTAGACTGGAGCCTGCATCATACTACTTTGATGAGAGAGTGGAGCTGTACAAACAAATGTTACCCCACGAGAAATTTGTACCTGAGAGATTTTGGACTGAGCTGTGTAAAGGAAATGATTACGCAGAAAAGGCAAACCAGCTGGTCAGAGAACTTGGAATGAAGCATGTTGTGTCAAACGATGAGATAATAAATTTTGCGTACCAGCTGGAATCAGAAGCAAAAGGAAAAGGAAAAATTAAAGACCTGAAACTGAAATCATCATTACTTTTCAGTGAAGCCTTAAATAAAGCATGTGATCCCAAAGACAACAAGGAAAGGTTGCTGGAAAGCATTGCCGACATCAAATTCATTTTTCCAGTTATGATTCGAAAAGAACTGTCCAACTACCACCAACCATTTGCAGCTGAAGGAACTACTGTTAAAATTAGAGGCTCGTTGATTGAAAAAAATCCAGGACATCAGGATTTGATTTGGTCCTCAATGCCAATTATAGACCTACCAGTTTATACAACACAGAAACTTATGCAGATGATGAAAAATGCAGGAGCTCATGAAGAACCACCTCCAAACTGTGTAACCAGTAACATAAGAAACATCTGTCAGTCACCATGTGAAACTGACCAGCTGATCAAAACACGAGCTAAAGTGTTCAGAAATTCGTACGCTTACCTGCAAGCAAAAAGATTTGAAGGAAACCAGCTGGCTGGTCTTCCTGTTGTGTTGGTTGAAAAAGACACAAAACTTATGAGGCCTGATGACATGTGTCTGTCACTCTTGTATGATCTGGACTTCAGACCATATCTGTACAAGATTACTCCAGAAGATGCAATGTATGCACCGTTCTTTCAGAAAATTGGTGTGAAGAACGAAGCTACTGCAGAGCAATATTGTAATGTTTTGGCAGCAGTTTACGCTGATTCCTGTGATAAACAGAAACTACATTCAAACCAGCTGATAACTGTGAAACGAGCTGTTGAGCAGTTGTTTAAGTTAATCAGTGCTCAGGGAAACCAGACGCTTCTTGAAAATGTGGAGACTCTGTATCTTCCTGCAGTAGATGGTAAATTATACCCATCATCCACACTCTGCTACAACGACACAGTGTTTGAGACCAAAAGGTTGGAAGAAGCGCTGGAGAACAAGTTCCTGCTGCTTCAGAAACTCAGTGAATGTCATTTGGGCAACGACAAATACAAGCATCATCAGCTGTTGCAACTGCTGCCTCAGAAATTTCAGCCAAAGATGCTGTCTGAGTTCACAGAGGAAAGAGTTGTGGAATCAAAGATGCAGCGTTGTGAACTTGGGACTGGCTGTGAATTTAGTGGATGGTTTGCTAAACATCTCTCCTCAGGAGCCTTTAAATATGGATTCATTTGTCTTATTAGAGAGCAGTTGCAAGGCAAAATAACACAAGAAGATGCTTCTAACATATGTGAGCAGACTTTTGGCAGTATACAGATTATCTGCTGCAAAACTTTGGAAACAGCTCTCTGGCTCAATAAACAACCACTTCCCAAAACTGATGAAGAAACAGATGTATCTGTGGAACGAGGGCAACAAGGATGCACCTTTTACTTAAAGCACAATGATGACATGGCTCACAAGGTAATAAATGAAGTCATCATGACACTGACAAAGGAGATTAATGTTCTTTTAGGAAACAGAATTGCATTGGGTCACCTTCCAGTGCTGGGACAACTCCTCATGTGTGACGATCTGCAAGATGTTCGGAAAACTTTGTCTAAAAATCAGATCCGTGACAGTGCTGAAACTGAAAGTTCCTCTTTTAGTCCAGCAGCCCCTGGGACAGAGGTTCCAGAAGAATGGCATGATTGTTTGGACATGAATGTCCTCAACAACTTTGAAGAGGGGGAGTATGTTGGCTACAGCATTGATGACAAGTACATTTATGCAGTTATTGTTGAAGAACTGCCTGGTCACAATGGACGATATTCATGGAGATACAAAATAGAAGTAGGAGAAGATGAGCCCATTGAAGTCAGCTGTGTTGATCTGTTTCAGTTTAAACGAGAAAAGAAGGTAAAAACAGAAGAAAACACTTGCATGGAGCTGGAACCACTGACCGGAGCTGTGCCAAATTCTTCTGAATCATCAACAAATTCTTTACCAGCCTCTGTTGAGGAAGCTGAAAGGGAAATTGATAAATGTTTGGCAGAGATCTGGAGGCTTCCTGAGGAGGAGCGGCCCAAAGCCATCAAGAGACTGTACCTCAGGTGGCACCCTGACAAAAATCTGGATTGCCAGTCTCTTGCCAATGAGGCATTCAAATATTTACAGAATCGAATTGATGAGCTTAGCAAAGGCAAACCTGCAGGCTCGACCTTTTCAAGCAGAAACACAAATTTCAGAGGCTTCTATCAACAGTGGAATCAGGAGGCCAGGTATCACAGAAATAGTCGAGAGAGGTTCTCTAGAGGCTATAGAGGTTTCCATTCCTACAACTTCTGGACCCATAATAAAAATGTCCCAAGGCCAGACAGAGAAGAGGCCAGGCGCTGGTGTAGACAGGCTCGCTGCGATCTCAATGCAGCTCACAAAGACACTGGTGGAGGGAGCACAGAGTGGTGTCTGTTTAAGGTCCATCAAGCAGTGGAAAAGTCTCTCATAGCAGCATGCTATAAAAGAAATGGACAACGCCCCAACAGCAGCTCAATTTCAGCCACTGCTGCACAAGTTTCCTGCTACAGCCTCCAACTGAGAGATCTGCCTGAGATTGTGAAAAACCTGCAGACACTCGGGGTGGATCCTAAAAAGACTCAATATCCCAACTGCCATCCATATCCCCACATACCGAACGGACGATTCAGATCAGAGAATGAAATGCTGGCACTGAACAAGGCATCAGAGCTCCTTAATAAAATAGAAGCATATGTGAATTAAGGATTTAAAACATGGTATTGGTCAGTGTAACTGTTTTTCTAAATTTTAAAAGGATTATATCCACAGTGCAAACTGAAATATTATTTAGCATCACAACCAAAAGGAATTTAAGTTGTATTCTTTTTTTCTTTTCTTTTTTTTTTTGAGTAATGATCACTGAATGATGTTAGTATGAAGTATAAACAACAAAGGTTTTTGTGCACTTTCATGAATATTCACTTAGGAAACATGTAATCACTATATGACTTTGTTTTGCTTTGCTTTCATTTTGAAGCTGCTCATTTCTGATATTGATATATTATGTGTTTTGTTTTATTTTGAAAATGCGTATATCAAGTATTTTTTTGTAAGCAACTGAGTTGGGATTTTTGACTACTCTTGGGGGGAGGTCATTGGACCGCTTCATTGTTGTTTGGTAAATGCCTGCTGGGAAGCAATATACTTACTGTAATATAACATTTATGAAAAGGCAAATGTGAAGACTACTTACTGAGTGAAGCTGCAACTACTGTAGAAGATTCTTACTTATTTTTCTTACATTTTAAACAGTTATTACTATTGACATCCATAAATTTTGGTGACAGAAGACACTCAGCATGTAATTTTGTTATGTTAAGTGCAAATGCAAAAGAAATTGGCAGAAATCTGTCGCAACCTATTATTATCATTTAATAAAAGTTTTCTTATGAAAGAAAAGAAATGGCAATGCCTGTCATATTTCTAAAAAGGGGTCAAGGGTTAGCTAATATTACTATAATTAAGTATAAGTATATAATAAGTTTAAGATTATTACTTCATTTCATTCCTTGTTCATTTACTGTATATTCAGGAGTTCTTAAAGGAATAAAGATTACCTACTTTAACTGTGTCTGTTTAATGTGATTTCACTTTTTCGCTGTATCATTTAATGTTAATGTGTCAGTGGCCAGTGTGACATAAAAACTGTACCCACTAATACCAGTAAAATCTGACAGCAAAAAATCTCTGAAGTTTGCTGACTTTGACTCTCTCCCTGAAGTTAAACCACCATCTATGGCAATGTAGAATTAAGATTGCACAAATTCAGGATTACTTGAGCTCTGCAATTCATGAGCTGCGGCTGAGATGAACATACAAAAGACATCTATGCTAAGATGAGATCAGCCCTGCACAAGATTAGACAAACCATTGAATCAAAGTGTTTTGAGCAGTTTAAAGACAGTGATGCTCACTTAAAGCTTACGTTTACATATACTGAACTCAAAGAAACATAATTAGAGACGGGAATAAGAAACGATTGTACACAATCATTAAATGTACTTAAGTTTCTCAAAAATTGTCTGTGTGAATCTTAATCATCCATATTAGTAAATGGAGTTTGCTGAATTAGAATTCCAAGTGTACCTCCAACCACCTTCAAGCCAACAAGTGGTATAATCAACCCAACTACCTAACATGTCTATATGGTCTCCATGAGAATCTTGTTTTCACAAAGGAAATTCTAATTGGGTGTTAGCAGATAATGAACCTAAATCTAAAAAATGTCATTGGACCCCATTTAGATGTTCAGTTGTCAGTGACAGAGAAGCACGAGTTAAAGTTAAAAGCATTTTTTTTATTCATTGTAAAGTCATGTTATGAATATAATGACACCTTAACAACATATCTGGCCAATACATGTTTCCATATATTGTTTGTAAGGAAAAAGTTCACATATATATCAGATTTGGTCCTTGTGTTTTGCCTCCTGTTCTCTCCTCCTTCAACTGATAATTTACACTAAATCTCTACATACAGCAGGGTGGCGCCTGTAACTGAAGGGATGTGAAGATAGAAAAAAGAAGTAAGGATCTTTACAAAGTTAGTGCGATACAATGGGAGCTCAAGGTGTTACAAGCATATTAGACACTTGCCTTAATGACACATCTAATCCAAGCCTGGAGGGAACTGCAATAGGTACATTCTTCTATTGGTATATTTTGTGTTGAAGAGACTCAACTCATTAACGCAAAGACATGTTTTGGGTTTTGGAGCTTAGGTTCTAGTTGTGAAGGTTGAGGTGGACACATCAGAGTTGTTATAAATGTGATGAATCACGAGCTCTGCAGTTTGTTAATAGCTGATCACGAGGCAACATGAAAACCGGTTTAGCTAGAACACCATGTATTATTACTGAATACCCACCTGGCAACTTTTCTGTTGCCAGGTGGGTATTAACAGAAAGTTCAGCACCTATTTTAGCTAGAAGAGAACAAAAATACATCAGAGCTTATGAGAACATCTCTCAGAAAAACTTTGTTTTATTCAAGAGTGATGCAGCTTTTAGGACGGATATACATGATATAGCTAAATCACATCTCCCCTGCTAATGGCCAATTCAGCTTTGTTACTGTATCAAATAAAGTCACCATGACATGTAAAATTAGCCAAATGGGAATTACTGTAAGCTGTACTTCATTTTAAACAATGTGGAGCTTCCACATTCCACGGGAAGGAAGGACACTAGAAGTGGATAAAAATAGATTTTACTTTTACTACTCCTCTTTCTTCCTGAGAAAATATGCTATTTACCTTGTGCAACACCATATTATCGGAATGAAATAAGCAGCTCCGTTTTCCTGCAAGAAAAAACTGCAGCCCATTTCTTGATGAAAAGCTGCTGAAGTGGAACAATTGTCCACAAGAGCAATATGTGTCCATATTTCCAGTGTCTGTCATAGCCTTTGATAAATGAATGGATTTTCTGTCACCTACATTTGATTCAACATCTCTTGCCTGTACAAGTAGAAGATCCATGCAGTAGTACGAGGATGTTGCTTTAGCGACTCATATATTCACTCATATAGTCGTCATTTGTTTTATGAAACACATGTTTACAATGAGTCTTACAAATTTTGTTGTATTATATTCAGTAATAGGGTGGGTATTAACAGAAAGTTCAGCACTTATTTTATCTAGAAGAAAGCATAAATACAGAAGAGCTGATGAGAAAATCTCAGAGAAACATAACATAGACTTTGTTTTACTTGAGAGCGATACAGCTTTTAGGACTGACATAGATGATATAGCTAAATCACATCTCTCCAGCTTATGGACAAATCAGCTTTGTTACTGTATCAAATACAGTCGCCATGACATGTAAAATTAGTCAAATGGGGAACAGCCTATGAATTACTGTAAGCTGTACTTCACTTTAAACAATGTGGAGCTTCCACATTCCACAGGAGGAAAGATACTAGACATGGATAAACATAGATTTTAATTAGTCTTCCTTCGTACTGAGAAAATATGTTACTTACCTTGTGCAACACCATATTATCGGAATGAAATAATCAGCTCCGTTTTCCTGTAAGAAAAAACTGCAGCCCATTTCCTGATGAAGAGCTGCTGAAGTGGAACAATTGTCCACAAGAGCAATATGTGCCCATAGAGTCATGGGGATATTGGCACAATCGTTCTTTATTGTTTTAACTACTATACTGCAGTCTCATAACAAATATAAACAACGAGAGTAGATATACTAAACCTGTATTCATTAATTATTACATCATGCTGCCGTATTTATTCGTGACTGTGCTATACACTGCAAACAAACCTGTGACAAGTGCCATAATTTGGTTACAAGAAGAAGTTCCATAATTCCATAGCTTTGCCTAATAACAAATGCATGAACGTTTTTTTAAAATGTTTTGTTTATTTATTTTTTTTGCACTTTATATCAGTTGCAAGAAAGTAGCTGTCTACGTAAGTAATCTGGGTTCTACAGCTTTAAGCAGCTGCAATCACTTTCTGGCAGACAATCACTTTTCGGCACAACACCGGCAATGACTTTGCAGACATCCTGGAGTCAATCGACAAGCGATTGTCCAGTTTTGATGCGAGGATGTCCCTGGTGGAGATTTCACACCGGGAATTTAAATCTCTGAGAGAATCCCTGGAGACTGCTGAAAACGCCACGCTACGGGAGTCGGTCAGATCTTTTACCGAAAATGTGACCCAGCTAAACATGGAAGAAGAAAAAAAGAGAGACTGTTATCATTTACAAGCCCGTAGCATGAGAGATAACCTTGTGCTCTCTTGTATTCCAGAATCTGCTGGAGAGGACACGGAAATAGCGGTGGAAAAGCTTCATTAAAAACACCTGAAGCTGCCTGAGGACACCGTGAAGAACATCGCGTTTGAAAGAGTGCATCGTATCAGGGCCATGAGGTTGGCGACTGGGAGACCACGTCCAATTGCGACCAAATTCGGCCACTTCAAACAGAAGGAACAGGTGAAGAGTCGCGGCAGAGAGCTGAAAGGAACGGACTTCAGCGTAAACGACCACCCCAAAGAGATCCTGGAACGACGCAAGGTCCTGTTCCCAGTCCGACGTAGCTTCATCCAGAAAGGCTCCCGCGCTGTCATCGCTGTGGACCGACTCTACATGGACGGACAGCTCTAGCACGACCCCGGCATCACTCCGTGGTTGTATTGACTTCACTCCAGATAAGAATCCACTACACTCTTTTCTTATCCACTCACACTCTCTTGCATTAACATGTGTTTAATCTAGCAATACCAGTATGATGTCATAGCAGATATAACACTGTCACCCTCCGTCATTGTTAATTGGAACGTTTCAGGTTATTTTTCTTTTTTCTTTTTCTTTTTGTCGCATACCATTCTCGTTGGTTTTTTTCTTTCTCTTTTCTTTCACTGTGGATACTTTGAAAGGGAAGTTTCAGTTCCCAACCAGCTACAGCGCAAGTTATTTGCGCCCCATCAGTGTAGCCATCTTAAGTTTTGGCCTACGTTTGCACCATATAAAAAAGCTCAGGCATTCAGACCCTTCATCACCCTATTTGAAAATATAACCGGAATCATTTGGACAGGATATAACAGTCGAGGCAAAATATTCACCCGAGTGTAGTTTTATATAATGCAGCAGGAAATTTTTTAAGCCATATGAAAAGAAACAATCTCCATATATTGACAACATTAATGAGAGTATAAAAAAAACTATTTAAAAAAAGATGAAGCATTTTATAAAGTAGTTGTTATAATGAGTTTTTACAGACCATTATAACAACTTTTAAAATGTGTTCACCGTCTGGGTATCGACGTAGAATATTTTTCAGGTAGTCATGAAGGGTGGCGCCGTTGCTCCAAAAAAAAAAAAAACTAAACAAAACAGCAAGATTAAACAGAAAAAAATTAAACTGGGGTTAAAATTCATATATACACGAGGTAAGTGCTGATGAAGTGATGATGGCAAGGATAAGGTCAACAAAAATGTATTTGATTTTCATGCTTAGCTATAAAGGGTTTTGGGTTTTTTTTGACATAGCTGTCATTTGAGCTCATACATCGTCATAAAATTAAATGACTTCATTCCGAGATGTAATATTCACAAGTATATTGTACACACGAAAAATCAATGACGTAATTTCGATGATAGATGATGACTGGTATAAATGTGTATTTTAAATTTTGCAGTGCTGGTTGAAAAATAGGTATCTGGTTACAAAAAGCTGAATTTATGTATGTATATATTTGTCAAAAACTAATCACAAAACAAAAGCTTCTACATAGCTCACTTGCAAATCTTCTTTCCTGCTCTGTAAGTATTGAAAAAGAATTACTATTATTATTCATTATTATTAATATCCATCCCTACTCAAGACATAGGAAGAACAGTGAAGGCCAGTGTGTGTCATGTGAAGGCTGTGTGCAGGCAGGAAAAGGACCCAAAGTGCAGACTCCGGAGACAAACGTGAACTCAAACAGAACAAAATTAAGAATTCCAATAACTTACACGGGCATACAGAACACACAGCATATATGATGGTAGATCGCGACACGGACACAGAGAAACACAGGGCTTAAATACACAGATCGCTGGATTGGGACTCAACCCATATATACATAGCACATGATGAGGCTAAGGGAGAACAGGTGGGAAACATGGCAGGAACAAATCAAGGTTAACTAGAAAAAGGGAGTTAAAGTGAAAATGACATACAAAAGGCAAGAGACTTAGCAAAAATAAAAAAAGTAACAAAATCACAAACAGGGATGGAAACTTGACAAGGAAAGGGGAACACAGGGGAAGGCTGATACCTGAAATAAGGGAATAAATACAAAGCAACAAAGGTCAAGAACATAACCTAAATATTCTAGACAGAGAATGTCAAACAGAATTTGAAAGCCCAAAACTGAAAACACTGGGTGAAGACCCAGGATCATGACAACTTCTGTTGTCATATTGTGCATATTTCCCAGAAGTACAAGGGAAATGACTTGATTTCGGAGTAAGCTTTAATTGGTCATTTGAGGAAGAGCAGTTTTTTATACTTTAATGTCAGCTTTTCAGACCATCCACCTCACACCTGAAAGTCTGTTTGTAATGGAGTTTAAATGCTGTTGTTTTCTTTTGAAGGCTTTGGGAGTTTGAATTAGAGGATTTTGAGGAAGAAGAAGCCAAACCTCTTCTGAAACTGGTAAGACTTTAAAACTCACAAGAATTATAATTTGGAGGGGTTTTTTTTCATTATGTTCACATAACCTCTAAACAAAACTGCACTGTATACGTGTTTTCTGTTTTAAGTGTGGGCAGTGAATGTAATTAATAAAATGAGGGACAGAGTTCCCAAATCCTCCTTAAATTTCTAGAGGCCATACTTCCTTTCAGTAAGTCACATCTGACATTCACAGGAGTCTTTACTAAAATATTCAACCTGTCCTTAACACAGGCCACCGTTCCACCCTGCCAGAAGTCCTCTACCATCATCCACATTCTAAAGAAAACTACCATCCAGTGCCTAAACGATTTCCGGCCAGAGGCTCTTACTCCAGTCATCTTGAAGTGTCTCGAGAAACTGGTCAGAACTCAGATCATTCGAGGACTCCCAGCCACATTCGATTCCCACCAATTTGCATACATGAAGAACAGATCAACAGAAGACACCATAGCCACAGCCTGACAACCCTAATGCATTTAGAACAAAAGGACAGTGACGTCAGGCTTCTTTTTATTGATTTCAGCTCGGCTTTTAACGCCATAATCCCTGCCAGGCTGGTAACCGAATTGCACGACCTCTGCCTCTGGATCAAGGACTTTCTCAGTGACCGCCCATAGAGAGTCCAAGTAGGGCCCCGCCTATCCTCAGCACTCAGCCTCAAGACCGGCTCCCCTTCAGGGATGTGTGCAAAGTCCTCTGCTGTACACCCTATATACTGCAACACCATCCACCTGTACAACACTATTGTGAAGTTTGTGGATAACACAACTGTTATTGGGCTTATCACGGCGGGAAATAAGTCTGCATACAGGGACGAAGTGGAAAAACTGTCATCATGGTGCAGCCACAAAAAACAAAGAAATAATTGTTGACCTCAGAAGGAACAAATCTGACCCTCAGCCCATACACATAAATGGGGACTGTGTGGAGAGGGACTCTGCCTTTATGTTCCTGGGCCTGAACCTGGGTGATGACCTAACCTGGAAAACAAACACTACAGCTATGATTTAAAAGGCACAGCAGCGACTCCATTGAAAGCACATTGACATATTGCATCCCAGTGTGTTTTGTACTGCTCAGGAAAAGGTAGCACAGAGAATCATCAGTTATGCTCTTCACTCTCTGGAGGAGCTGTACAGGTCCCGCTGCCACAGGAAAGCCTGCAGCATCCTGAAGGATACATCCCACCCCACCTGTCACCTATTCCACTTGTTACCCTCAGGTAACGACACGACACGTCGTTACACGGTACACGACAATAAAAGCCAAAACAAACAGACTGAGAAACAGCACATACACCGGGACTGTTGCATTAACAAATATACTCAGGGATAAACCACTGTGAAAATACAAACTTTTAACTGTGCAATATTTTCTTTTTTTTAACTGTGCAATATATTCTAAAGGACTAATCACTGTACGACAACTGCATTTTCACTTGTTCATTCTTATATACTTTTGTATACACTATATTTATTTATTTATTGTTTAATTTATTGTACATGTATACTTTTTTCCCTCTTAAAGGTACGCTCTTTTCATTTGCACTGAACGGGGTTGCATTCAAAAGATTCTGATTCTGATGTTCTTCCCAGTGAAGAACCTTCTTCCGAAAGTCTGTCAATGCCTGATGTTCTTCCCAGTGAGAAAGTCGTTTGTGAAAGTCACAGTGCCAGTCACTGATGTTCCATGTGAGGAACCTCCTTCTGAAACTTCATCCATGTCTCAGTCTGTAACACACACAAAAAGATTCTAGGTCTGACCAACCTCCTCAGCCGTGAGCAAAAAGATGACAGTCAATAAAATTCAAAAAGATAATTTATTAACACAATCAAAAAGGTAAAGGATTAAACAGCCCAGTGTCCCATGGGCAGATCAAGTAAAAACACACAGTCCAAGGCCAGAGCAAGCTATGCCACAATGCCAGTTGCACTCCACACGTTGACTTCAACAGAGTTAGGAGTTGTCCTCTGAGACCCACCACCCTGTAAGTAGATAGCCAGTGGTCACTCCAGCCTCTGCAACTCAGCTGCCTTTAGGCTGTGGCATATAATAGGCCCTGGCCTGCACAGAGAGACAAAATAACACCTTGAAATGTGACACACACACAACCACTCCCAACCCAGTGCAACTTCACACAATAATATGGAGATGAATTAATACAGGCACATTAGTCTACCATGTTACACCGTCAGCTGTATTTGTTATCAGTGTAACAGAGAAGTCAGATGACCATAAAATCAGGAAGAAAAAAAAGAAAGAAAAGAGCTTTGCAATAAATATTAACACTACTCCACATCTTTGTTAAACTAAAAGAGTTTAGGTGTATATAAATCTAAAGTTGATCAAGGTGAGTAAAAAAAAAGTATAATAAAAGTTTTTTGTGTTTTCACCTCTAAAAGTTACTCTACACGGTTTACAAAGCACCTTATTTTCCTTGCCATCAAATTCAAAATGTGTCCATCATAAATGAATGCATGACAAAAATAACTATTTAGATTTAAAAAAATGTCTTTATAACTTTAAAGTTTAATTCATTAATAATTGCTTATACTAAAGCATGTGTGAAATAGAGTCACTATAGAATTTGGTTCATTTATTCATAATTTTTTATTTTATCCAAACTTAAACTTTCTGTGGATATCAGCAATTTAATCTTTCACAAATGAGAAAAGGAAAACCCACCAGGGAAACTGCAGATTACCCAGGTGGGTTTGTCGTACCTGACCAGAAAAATATTGGATGTAACTTACATACGTTAAACATGCATGATTGTATTATGTGATTGTGGAGTTTGAAAGAGGTTTAAACTTAAGATTCTCGAACAAAAAGCCAGCATATTTATATAGAACAGTTAAATAGTGACAATAATCTTAAATTCATGTGAGGGTGTACAATACTGTTCAAAACTCTTTGGCAACTCACAAGGCACCAATCTTGTCAGGATTGGTGGAATTAACAACACAGAAAAATACCGTCAGATTTGTTCCAGCATGCAGTATCATCTGGTAAGGGTCTGATTGGCAACAGCTTCATTTTTCAGACTTACAATGATCCCAAACACACTGACAGTGCAATAAATTCATACCTGGATAGAAAAACACAGACTGGAACACTATCCGTCATGGATTTGCCTCCAGCTCTGTTCTAGTCAAATGTCCCTGTAAGTAAAGCATAAATAGGTCTTATTAATTTATTCTTTACACCTGATCTTTATTACCCCTGAGCACTCACATACTGCAACAGATCTTTTTTCAGGCATTTTGATAAGAAATTGTATTTGGAAAAAAAGTGATTTGGGAACCTTAATAATGGCTCTGTACCGAAAAAAAAAGCTACAGATTTTCTCACAAGGTTAATAACATGTCTACCAACTATTACCTGTTTAAATAACTGCTGAGCATTACTCCAAATACTTTATTTGGTGGCTCCTCATTAAAAATTTTATTTATTTGTTAACATGAGCATCAGTTACTGTGTATTTTTAACACCTTAAATTCAATGTGATACCATTATCCTGCCTAACAAGCTAAAAAGCTCCAAAAGGATTAAGTATGGAACATATTATAAATGGAAAATCATATATTGCACTCCAAACACAGCAGTTCTGAAATGGCTGAAAAGACCAATGCTCTGTTGCAGTATGCAGAGTACATGTGTAAATTGATCATAGTACAAAAAAAATATAGTGCCTTTGTAGAGTGGTGATCAAATACAGAGATAGAGGTTGCTGACATTGAGACATTCAGAGCCATCATAAGGCAGTAACTGACAAATAAGACAGCACAGCAGTTACATGATTAGATCTTACCACAAGAGGTCAGTACAATACATTAATGTAGTAGACACAAATTATGCAGGTTGAGGCATAAAAATGTACAGAGTAAAAAGGTAAATGAGGTAACCAGGCTTAAAATCCATCTTTTCTTTTTCTGTACACAGTCAAGTAAAGACTGTAAGCTTTCCTCTGCTTTAGAGGAGTTCTTTCAGGCTTGCTAATTCTACTTTTGTCCTTCCAGAGATGGTTGTCTGGGAAAATCCCAGTAGATCAGCAGTTTCTGAAATACTCAGATCAGCCGATGCTCACTTTGAACTTAGCTGGGTCATCTTGGCCATGTCTACATGCCTAAATGCACTGATTTCCATTTCCTAAACTGACACTACAGTGTTTACACTAGACAGTATAAAGTTGGAATTCAGTGAATGAATCGAAGCGTCACCAGTTTAAATGCAAATTTATCCCTGCTACACTTGATGTAACATAAGTCTGACCATCACAACCACAGCCACTGTGTATCAGTCTAACACAGATCTTTACTGTGAATTCACCACAGTCCTGCAAACTAACTAAAATGTGTAATTTCTTAAAGCACATCATATGAACTACTTTCAACCCACTTTAATTCCCAAACATTTCCGTTATAAATGACACCGCTTAACCAAAAGTAACAAGTCCGTTATGAAAATGTGAAAAGTAGAAAGTAATTATATTTGTGTTAAAATATAGGGAGTAAAAGTAAAAAGTTAATAAGTACTCAAGTAAAATATAGATACCTGAAAACTACTTAAGTACAGTCCGACCCACTTCTGTGGAAGAACCAGATGAGCATGTATAAAGGTGTGATCCTAAAATTCAGATAAACTATCTTCAATAATTTACTTAACGAATGACATTGTTAGTGAAAAACCAGAAGATTATAGGGCTGGGCTAAGCGCCCAATGTTTCAAAAACCTAGTAACGCCTTTGGACCGCCGATGCTGGCTCTCAGTGGGTCTAACAGGCGAATATCAGAGTCGTGCATATACTGAATGTAAGTACTTATCTTACAAACGCAGTAAGAAAAAAACCCATAAAATAACGGCGCAGGATTGAATGTTACATTTGATAGTTTTCCTGCAAGAACATGCTGCAGCCCGTTTTGTGATTTAAAAAAAAGAAAAACTAAAAATAATAATAAAAAGGGGAGCAGGAGAGGGCCCGGTATAGTTCACTAGGATGAGCGGACGAACATATGCCGCATGGCGTGGAGCGTCCGCGTTTGCCGCGTGTCTGCTCCGTCTCTTCTGTCCAATAAAGCTGAAAAAGCGCCCCCATTTTTTTTTAAAATGGGTTTGCAGCAACATCTAGCAAGCGGCGGGACAACAACAGGTAGTAGGTTAACCTGTTGGAGCTCAGAAAGTTTCGTTTCACTGGAACATTAGAGAAAAAAATACCTCAGTGGCTCCTTTTGTTTCTTTAGTTTCGTTTCCAAATGAATAATGGAGAAAACGGGACCAAACTTGACTGGAGCCAACGTGCGACGTCGTGATTGGGCACTTGCAGTCTTTATATAAAGCAGAATAATGTAGTATCACTATCATCACTGAAACAGATGGGACCGTTCACTTTCACGAGCGAGGTACTATAATTTTAATATTTTAATGTCATCAGTAAATAGCAGTTTCCCACTCTGTGCAATATAATCCTAAAAAGATGTACAAGTAAATATATGGCTCTTAATTGTGTAGCTTTTGTGGCATTTCTTTGTGTCTAAAAGCAATTTTAAAGTACAAATAAAAAAAATCTCAAGCTTTCAGTCTTGGACTTTTTTTAGGTGATTAATATTTGATTGTTTTTCTGTCTTCCAGGAGGCTGGCTGCTTATCAGGGATAGTACTGAAAAGTCTGCAGAATTTAATCCTTGGCAGAGTTTTGCTTGCTTTATTTTAAATAACAGTTACTCTCTGCAAATTTTTCAAATTATTTTGTTTTCGTTTCCTTTGATAATTGCAAATATTTGCAGGTAATTGCAAAAGTTTTAGAAGTTTTAAACTTTTTAGAATGTGTTACAATACCCCGAAGTTATTACAAGGACCAAAGCAGGAATTATGAGTCTGAAAGCAAAGAAGAAAGCTCGGTGAGTTTTCCTTACAATCACCCCACCCTCAAGGGAGTGATTGTGTATTAAGTCTCTTTTGTTTGTCTGTGTGTTTGTTAGCAGTCTATCAGATCGGAGCAAATGTGAAAATACCCACAATTTTTTATGGATCGCCTTCAAAACTTAACAATGTACTATACCTTGGGGGACATGACAACCTAGGTTGGCTAAGGATTTGACCTTGACCTGACCTCTATTGTTATGCCCAAGATCAAAGTTGACCTTTGACATTACAATGATAAAACTTTGCTAAATCACACACTTCATGAATACATCCTAAAATGTCAAGTTGTTACAGCTCATAGAAGCCAGATCAAAGGTCAGGCATCAGTTTATTGTTTAAAAAAACAGGCTGATATAAGCAAGCTGTAATAAAAAAAACAAATAAAAATGATAAAACATCAATATTTTAGTATAGCCTTGCCCTTCAGGGACAGTTGCGATCTTAAAGTCTCGTGTATTTTAATGTTATGTATATGTTTGTTTAACTGCTACCGGTCTTTCATGTTTCTATATCTTTTACCTTCCGGCCTGTGTTTGTCTTTTATATTTGGTGGTATTGTACAGCACTTTGGTTTGCCCTATTACTGTTGGTTTTAAAAGTGCTTCACAGATAAAGTGGACGATGTGGTATGCAGCACTTCCTGCATCTTGAACAGTGATGGATATTGATATGATTTTGTCACTAATGTTATTTTTTAGTTTGCTTGTAGGTCAGATTATTTATCAGTTGCCTTACTGGTGACTGGTTTGTTTTCTGTAATTAAAAAAAAAAAGGCTTTCACCAATGTTGCAACATTTTATTACCTCCTAATGTAAACTCAGTGTAGCTGCATTACATGAATGTGAGACAATTGTTCTGTGATGCAAAAGTGTCTGACAAAAACATGTCAGTATTGGTAAAAGGAAATTATAAGCATGGAGGTTTTCTAGTGTTTGACTGACAGTATTATTGAAATTGCGTGGTGAAAGCAATTGATAATGACTGTGTGCCTGTTTATAGGGAGGGGCATGGTTACACCCTACACTTCCAGTCTTATCTCTGTAATTGAACATGGAATTGTTTTCCCACACAGTGTGAATTACTGCTCAGTGTGTAAATATTCAAACCCCTATATGAAATGTTTTTTATTAGTCTTTGAGTGCACAACTTCAATGATCTCCATGAAATAGTATATTTGTAACCAATTCCCTAAAATACTAAATACTAGGTAGTAATTACATACTTGTATAGTAATACAATATTATCTACACCTATAATGTATGAGGACTCATTTTGGGTTACTTTTAGTTCAAACTATATGTTCTTTAGTTTCTTACCATCAATTTTGCTTTTTTTTAGGACTTCTTTTGGGGCCACAGCACCACCCTTCATTGACTACCTGAAAGATATTCTACGTCGATATCCAGATGGTGGACAAATTTTGAAGGTTGGTGTAATGTTCTGCCAAAAGCCCATCATATCAGCCACTTCACAAAATACTTCATTGGGTTGCAGAAAAACTTCTTATTCTTTAGAAATTTGCGGGAACCAGACCCTTGGTCCTGACCTCAGTAAATGCTTATAGGTTTATGATCTTAATTAGCATTTTGGACCACACTAACTAAAAAGTATTTTGTAAACATAATCATTCTAACTTTTATAAATGATGATTGGCTCGGGTGTGGAAACTGGCTAATGACTTGTGTTTAAAAAAATGTTAGCTGTGTGGTTTCCTACTGAGATCCACCATTTGCGGTTTCTAAAAAACATCAAAATGAGGATAGCAAAATATGCTTAGCTCAAGGCCTCATGATGGACTTCAGTGAGTAATGTTATAATGTTCATGTTTTTAACTCCTTAATTCATAAACTAATTTTGGTCAGTTTTAAAAAGAAGCGACATTTCATAATGAAAGGATCAAATATCAATCAATCAGTCAAACGATCAATCAATCAAGCCTTTTATTTGTCACATGCAATGTTTACACCTGCAGTGAAATTGGACCCCCCGGACCATACATATATAGCAAAGACATGATGTGGGAAGACAGGTCAGAGACAGGTAGTAATTTGGAAAAAACAATGAATGTACAATACAATGGGCAAGTGGAAGAGGGAAAAAAAGAGACCTCTACTCATACTGGGTTCCTTATGGGAGGTCAGCATGAGAACAGAAAACAAAATATGTAGTTTACAGTGACAAAAACATTTTGCAGTAACATTCATATTTGAAGCTCTGTCTTCTGTTGAGGCTACAAATTTGTGTTCTGTTATGTGAGCACAAGTGACATGCTTTTTTTATTGTTTCAATTTGTTCATGTTGACAGCAAATTTTGATTTGATTTTTGAATTTCGTTTTAGTCATAGTCATTTGACTAAAACCTCATTTAGGTTGTGATCATTTAGACACCTAAACTCTCTTAGTTTTAGTCTTGACTAAAACTAAGAGAGTTTAGGTGTATATAAATCTAAAGTTGATCAAGGTGAGTAAAACAAAAAAGTATAAAAGTTTGTTATGTTTTCACCTCTAAAAGTTACTCTACATGATTTACAAAGCACCTTGTTTTCCTTGCCATCAAATTCAAAATGTGTCTATATGTCTACTCTTCTCTTGCTCTCAAATGTTGACATTTTACTTTACTTCTGATTGGATGGATTGGTTTTGTCCTCATGTATTAGTTTTTATTTAGACATCATCTTGTTCTCATCAGGCAAAACAGCTTGTTGATAAGAAAAAAAAAGAAAAAAGAAAAACGTGTCAAAAATGATTTGTTAGTGACATTAGCACTGGTTTCAGAGATCTTAAAAACTATAACAGTGTCCAGACAAATACCTTTTTATTTATATAGAAAATAATGGCAAACCCAAAATTTGCATCAAGGCACTTCATCATATGTATTGCAAGCAACATTCCTTAGATACTTGACTTGGTGAGCTAAATGGAAACTTAGATGTTGACTGTAAATAAAAACATAATACTGTACTATACTAATATGTATACTCTTAAGTATTTGACCACACTGAGCTGACATTTTATCAGATATCCTTCATATGTCACTCAGGTAGGTGAAATATGAAAAAATATAATGCAGTAGAGTTCAACAATAAAATATATGTAGCCTTCATTATTACCAGTGATTTAAATCAATACACATAATGAACATGTGACAAAGCATAAAACACTTTTGGTTGTCATTGTTGGAGAATAAAGAATAAGAAATAATGTGCAACTATACACAGCAGATAAATATTAACAACAGAATCTGAAACTCCTTTCACTCTAGATATTTTGATGTTAATGTGGGAATTCTAAATTTCTAATAAAAACAGGGCTAGATCTCATTTAGATGAGTCACTCTCAGTGTTTGGTATGCTGATTCACTGGAGAGATGGGACACTTCTTGGAACAAAGTCATCGATCATATATAAACCACGTGTCACAGTCTAAAGATCTTGGGCGTGAAACACACTCGCGAACGAGGTTGGTGCTCCATCAGGCTATGATGAAGGAAGCATAAACAAGCACACTCCATGACGATCCTTGACTTTACAAAAGCATTTTGGTGCTAAGTGCTAGGATCAGTGGCTCTTTTGGACTCGGATAATACCACGTTACATTTACACAACAAGCGAGTTATTTCCATTCATTCCTTTCCTGATGGTGGATTACATTTGTGGAATTGTTGACGGCTAGTGAGAACCGGCAATTTGAACAAAGCCCTTAGCTTCCGTCTTCCCAGCTGCCTTCACAAGCTTCAGGAACCTCTGGACATGTATAAGGTGTTGAAAAACAATTCACGAAACACTGGCAGTTTCCTAAGCTGTTTTGCAGAATATAAAAGTTCCACATGGAAACCAGCCCCTCCAAAGAGCTGATCTCTAGTGTGTCTCACAATTTTAAACAAGGGATTTTGGGCCAAATTGTCGAAAATTCTGGCACGGATGACTGTTTGATACCCTCCATGAGCATGGAGTCTTGCAACGTGCCAATAGTGAGCTGATTTACAATGACAGCCCCATGGTGCCACTCACCATTTCAGGGTCACATTGATCCGCAAACGAATCCCAGTTATGGTTCACCACCTTGGAAGCAAACAACAACGGTCTCATAGCTCTGGAAAACCACACTAGCTGGATGACATTTCACCATTAGGCTTTGACGTTTGAACAGCATGAAGCACTGCTGTCGTATGTAAAAACATAATTTCAGCCTATCCATCAAAGAAGGATATCCTTAAAGAGGCCATCAGAATGCGTGATGCCAGAAGCAACAGAAATTCAACTTCATCCTGGGACACAACCAGGACAACTGGAAAAGAAAAAACATTGGGTATGAAATGGAACAATCTCCAGGGTCCGCACTCTTGTGTGTTCACACACAAAGGTGTTTCTGATGCTGACATTAAGGATTCAACAGCTGGGAGAGGGAGGAACAGCACAACACCCCCAGGAAGATAGGCAAGTACCGGAGTTGGATTCAGCTCATGTTACCATCTGCGTGACTGCCACTTGCGTATCCTCTACAGTGAGACGCAGTACTTTTGCATTCTGACCACCACAAAAATAATTACAAATCACCTTCCAAATAGAATCCAAAAACGATATGGTAATTGGGCAAAACTAGCAAGGACATTCAAAGAAAAAAAAAAAAAGTGCGTACGCTGAACTTAAGAATGTCGGATGCTACAAATCTTCCTTCCAGACAATTGTTCTCTAAAACCGGCACCCATGCTTCCAGACTTACCTCTGGAATGGACAAATGCAAAACCTCCAAAATATCAGCAGCAAAGGAGTCACTGACCCGCGACATGGAAAGAACTGGTGCTCCTGCCCTCTGTCGATAGATCCTGAGGAGGCCTAATTTCATTTCTGAAAAACATGCTGCAAATCAAGTCCAATGAACATCAATAAGAGATTCACAAGAACTTAAACCACTTTGAGGTTGAAAAAATCTGCCCACAGGAGAGTTCGGAGACAAAAGAATGCTTTGTGAAACATCTAACAAAAGCACGCAATCAGACAAATTACGCAACACAAGAACTTTCTATGAAACTGTGATTTCCACCTCAGATAAAAGACAAAAGTATGGATGTGATTGCGAGAACAATTTGGCCCTTCAAGACACGCTGCGAATTTAAAACTATCAGAAAACTCACCAAGCATCATGAGCTGCCAACGTGTGAACAACAAAGGAATCCAACGTCTTGTATTTTACAGGAGAAGCCTGTTGTGTTCACATCCTTGCCATGGAAAACTGGACCTGGCCAGCTACATTCAATGGAAACTTTGAGGTTGATTCTGCCGGACAGCCTTTGGAAAGAAGATGGGAAGATTAAGAAAGTCAGGACTGGAAATGAGTCTTTTTGAAACACACCTCATGCTAGCCGCTTTATGCAGATCTCATGCATTAATCAGGTCGCAGCATGCAGCAAGTAAAAGTTTTCTCTGAACGCAAGACTTACTTATGAAAACTAGCAGTTTCAAGTACAGAATATATTGTGTTTTGCCAACTGTGTGCAAGGTGTTTCCCAGACTGGCACGGAAATGATCACCATGAAAGTATACAGCTCAACTTGAAAGAAAAAGGTCCTGATGTAATTCCCCTGTATGAAGACCATAACACGAATTCAAAATACATTAAAGAATTACACCACTCTTATGACTGGTCGAATGTCATGTGTAAACAGACTCTACCTGAGTCACTCTTATCTGACAAACCTGGGAAATTCCAGCTGAATCAACATTTTGGAAGATCGTGGGAATGAAGCTGGTGCCTTATCTCCACAACATGAGAGAGATTTGGCTCAAAGTGTTCATGACTTCTGGGTTGGAAGGTGAAAGAGGTCAGGTTCACCTCACTGTGACACGACTCTTTGCACAGCCAAAATCCTCTACATGATCCAACGCCAACAGATGAGGGATTTGACCTTTACCCATAAAGTGCTCCTTTGATCTAAAGGATGAGAAAAGATGTTCAGAGCTCTTGAGTTTTTGTCTTAAAGATTCTCGCCTCGAAAAGGTCACCCCGTGACATGCCAGTTTGGCTCGAATAAGCGCTCCGGCTTCTCTAACGAAAGATGTTTTAGTCACAATCACAATTGGTATCAGTGTGCAATCTTCTTGAACAGGCATGATTTCATAAGTGATACGTCAGGAATATGGACATTGACTCTCCTCATGGGTTTAACATAAAACAACTTTAGGGTGTAAGAGAACAACATACTTGGGCTAGCTCTCAAGCACATATCTGAACACATTAACTTCTTCAAAGTAAATCCCCTCTCCAAAGACATTCCCGGTCATAGGAACTTGTGAGCCCTAGAACTTGGATTGCCGCAAAGTGGTCTTCTGTCCCAACATGGAAAAATGACTTGTGCCTGACAATTCACTTTGGAAGGTTTCAAAATAGGTGAAATTTGAACTACCAACATCTAGAGACTGACAGTCCAGTCTTATCAGTGATGGGAGAAATCTTCAGTGACTTGCTACATTCCTTGCCTGTGTGTGTCCAAAGGTTGGGAACGACAAGCCTGTCTGACAAAACAATGACATACCCATGTCAAGTGGTTGTGTTTGGCCTCACGAAAACACAAATAAGACATATCCAGGCCATAGCCCTTATAAACTTGGTTTTATGAGTTTTGATCAGTATCCTGCTCTGATGGACTCTCTCCCGATATGGTATCTCAGTAGTTACAGATCAAGAGACTTCTCGATTTTGAGTGATCAGGTCGAGTGTTGGGATACAGTGTTTACAACCTTTAATCTATATTCAGAGTTTTCCCAGTTTCAAAGATGATATGAAAACAGAGTTTCAGTATGTTGCCTGCAATCCAGGACATTATCCGTCCAAAGTCGCAAAGACATCAGTAGTGATGGAAACTTCAACCATCCTGTACCAATATTTGAAACAACACAGTTGTGAACGATGAGGGGATGTCACACTAACAGTGTTTACGCAAATCAACACTATTTATTCAGTCAATATTTCCAGATTTTGTTCAAATACTCTGCCAAACAGCCGTTTGACAATTTCCAAACAACTCTACAGACTACAGCTGTCAGAAACATCCAACATTCAGCGGCTCCATGGATGATTTGCTTATTTCATGAAGTTCATTCTACCTGCTGTCCCAACCCAACTCCACAGACACCGATCAAAGCTTCTCACAGCCTCAAATCTGTTGCTGTCACTATTTACTCTTGAAAGGAAACAGAAATACTATTCTTCTTCCTCACTGAGACTTAGTGAAAACTGATCTCGGCATTCTTCAAGGTCAGACATGGAGCATGCTCATACTCTTTTGATGAGAGGTAGGAGCTGTAACAAACGAAGTGTTATGCCCCAAAGAATTGGTCCTGAGAGAGTTTGGACTGAGCTGGTGTCAAAGGAAATGATTACGCAGAAAAGGCAACCAAGCTTGTCAGAGAACTTGGAAGGGAAGGCATGTGTGTTGTCAAAACGATGAGATAAGAAATGTTTGCGGACCATCTGGAATCAAGAAGCAAAAGAGAAAGGAAGAATGAAGACTGAGAACGGAAATTCATCATTACTGTCAGTGAAGGCCCTTGAAGAAAAGCATGTGATGCCAAAGACAACAACGAAAGGTTGCTGGAAAGCATGCTGACATCAAATTCATTGTTTCCATTAAAATAGTTCGGAAAAGAATGTCCCATCTACCACCAACCATTTGCTCTGAGGGACTACTGTTAAAATAGAGGCTAGTTGATTGAAAAAAATCCAGGAATCAGGATTGATATTGGACCTCAATGGCCAATTATTCACTTGCCAGTTTAATAAGCACAGAAACTTATGCAGGATGAGTGAAAAATGCAGGAGCTCATGAAGAACGCACCTTCCAAACTGTGGTAACCAGTACATGAAACAATCTGTCTAGGCAAGGCATGTGAACTGACCAGCTGATCAAACCGAGCTAAGGGTTCAGAATGCGTACGCTTAACTGCAAGCAAAAGATTTAGGAAACCAGCTGGCTAGGTCTTCCCCTGTTGGGTTGGTTGAAAAAAGAACACAAACGTTATAGGCCTGATGACGTGTGGTCTGTCACTCTCGTATGATCTGGCTTCAGACATATCTGTACAAGATTAAACTCCAAAAAGAAATGCAGTGGAATGCACCGGTCTTTCGAAAATTGGTGTGAAGAACGAATCTACTGCAGAGCAATATTGTAATGTTTTGGGGGCAGCATTTACCGCTGATTCCTGTGATAAAAGGAACTACATTCGAACCACTGAGAAACTGGAAACGAGTGTTGAGGCAGTTTGTTTTAAGTATAATCAGTGCTCAGGGAAACAGACGCGTTCGTGAAAATGTTGAGACTCTGTATCTTCCTGCAGTAGATGGTAAAGTATACCCATCATCCACCTCGATAGCAAAGACACAGTGTTGGAGACCAAAAGTTGGAAGAAGCGCTGGAGAACAGTTCCTGCGCTGGTCAGAAACTCATGAAGGTTTAGTTGTGCAACGACAATAACATGCATCATCAGCGGGTTGCAACTGCTGCCTCAGAATTTCAGCCAAAGAGTGCTGGCTGAGTTCACAGAGGCAAGAGTGTGTGTAATCAAAGATTGCAGCGTTGTGAACTTGGGACTGGCTGTGAAGTGAGTGATGGGGTGCTAAACAGCTCTCCTCAGGAGCCTTTAATATGGAATTAATTTGTCTTATTAAGAAGAATGCTCAAGGCAAAAAATAACACGAAGAAAGAGGGCCTTCTAACACTGGTGAGGCCAGACTTTTGGCGTGAAACGATTATCTGCGGGCAAAACTTTGGAAACAGCTCTCTGGCTCAATAAACAACCACTTCCCAAAACTGATGAAGAAACAGATGTATCGGGGGAACAGAGGGCAACAAGGAGGCACCTTTTACTTAAAGCAACATGAATGACATGGCTCACAAGGTACTAGGGTGAGTCAGGTGACATGATGCGGGGCGGGACAAAGGAGTATGGTAATGTTCTTTAGGAAACAGAATTGGCATTGGGGTCACCGTTCCAGTGCTGGGACAACTCCTCATGTGTGATGATCTGCAGATGTTCGGAAAACTTTTTGTACCAAAAATCAGATCCGTGACAGTGCTGAACTGAAAGTTCCTGCTTTTAAGGTCCAGCACCCCTGGACAGAGATCGCCAGAAGAATGCATGAGTGTTTGATCTGAATGTCGTCAAACAACTTTGAAGAGGGGGATATGTTGGCTAACAGCATGTGACAAGTACTTTATGCAAAAAGTTTTTTTTTGTGTGTTTGGGGTTGTTTTGTTTGAAGACAGGGGTGCCTTGTCCACAATGAACGATATTCATGGGAATACAAATAGAAGTAGGAGAAGATGAGCCCATTGAGTCAGCTTGGGGTTGATACTTGTTTCATCAGTTTAAACGAGAAAAGAAGGGTAAAAACAGAAGAAAACAATCTTGCATGGAAAGCGGGAACCACTGACCGGGTCTGTGCAAATTCGTTCTGAATCATCAACAAATTCTTTACAAGCCTCGGTTGAGGAAGCCTGAAAGGGAAATTGAATAATGTTTGTGGCAAGATCTGGAGGCTTCCTGAGGAGGAGCGGCCCAAAGCCAGCAAGAGACTGTTACTCGAGGTGGCACCCTGACAAAAATCTGGATTGCCAGTCTCTTGCCAATGAGGCATTCAACATATTTACCATAGAGAATCGAATTGATGAGGCTGAGCAAAGGACAAAACATGCAGAGGCCTCGACCTTTCAAGCAGAAACACAAATTTCAGAGGCGTCTATCAACATGGAATCAGAGGCGAGGTATCACAAAATAGTCGAGAGAGGTTCTCTAGAGGCTAGAGAGGTTGCCATTCTACAACATGCTGGACCCACAATAAAAATGTTACCAAGGCCAGAACAGAGAAGAGGCCAGGCGCTGGTTAGACAGGCTGCCGCGGCGAGTCTCAGGAGCTCACAAAGACAAACTGGTGAGGAGCACAGAGTGGGTGTCTGTTTAAGTCCATCAAGGCAGTGGAGAAAAGTCGCGTCATAGCAGCATGCTATAAAAGAAGGAACAACGCGCCCAACGCAGCTCTTTCAGCCACTGGCTGCACAAGTTCCCTGCTAAAGCCTCCAACTGAGGATGGCCGAGATGTGAAAACATACGCAACACTCGGGGTGGATCCTAAAAAGACTCATATCGCAACGTGCCATCCATTCCTCAACAAGTACGAACAGGACGATCAAGCAGAGAATGAAATGCTGGTGGCACGGAACAAGGCATCAGAGCGCCTTAATAAAAAGAAGGCATATGTGATTAGGATTTAAACATGGTATGGTCAGTGTAACTGTTTTTCCTAATTTAAAGGATTTATCCACAGTGCAAACATGAAATAATTATTAGCTCACAACCGAAAAGGAATTTAAGTTGTATTTTTTCTTTTCTTTTTTTTGTTGAGCTAATGATCACTGAGATGTTAGTAGGAGGTACAAACAACAAAGGTTTTTGTGCACTTCATGAATATTACACTAGGAACAGATGTATCACTAGAATAGACTTGTTTTGCTTTGCTTTCATTGTGAAGTGCGCATTTGATATTGATAGATTATGTGTGTTTTGTTTTGATTTTAAAAATGCCGGTATCAATGTATTTTTTGGTAAGCAACTGGAGTTGGGAGGTGTTTGACTACTCTTGGGGGAGGTCATTGGACCGCTCATTGTTGTTTGGGGTAAATGCCGGCTGGGAAGCAATAATACTTACTTGTAATATAACATTTATGAAAAGGCAAAATGTGAAGACTACTTTACTGAGTGAACGAGCGCAACTACTGTAGAAGATTCTTACTTAATTTTTCTTACATTTTAAGACAGTTATTACTATTGACACCATAAATTTTGGTGACGAAAGGCACTGCAGAGATATTTATGGAAGGAAGTGCCAAATGCAAAAGAGAATTGGCGAAATCTCTCGCAACCTATTATTATCATTTAATAAAGTTTTCTTATGAAAGAAAAGAAATGGCAATGCCCTGCATATTCTAAAAGGGGTCAGGGTTAGCTAAATGACTATAATTAAAAAGTTAAGTAGATAATAAGTTTAGATTATACTTCATTCATTCCTGTTCATTACTGGTATTCAGGAGTTCTTAAAGGAAGAAAGATTACCTACTTTAACTGGGTCCTGTTTAATGTGATGTCACTTTTCGCTGTAGTCATTTAATGTTAATGTGTCAGTGGCCAGTGTGACATAAAACTGGTACCACTAATACAGTAAAATCGGACAGCAAAAAAATCTCTGAAGTTTGCTACTTTGACGCTCTCCTGAAAGTTTAAACCACCATCTATGGCAATGTAGAATGAAAGATTGCCCAATTCAGGATTACTTGAGCGCTGCAATTCATGGAGCTGCGGCTGAGATGAACATACAAAGACATCTATGCTAGAGAGAGTCAGCCGCACAAGATGATAGAACAAACCTTGAATCAAAGTGTTTTGGAGCAGTTTAAAGACAGTGATGCTCACTTAAAGCTTACGTTTACATATACTGAACTCAAGAAACATAAGTGAGACGGGAATAAGAAACGATGGTACCAATCATTAAATGTACTTAATTGCTCTAAAATTGTCTGTGTGAATCTTATCATCCTATTAGTAAATGGAGTTTGCTGAATTAGAATTCCAAGTGTACCTCCAACCACCTTCAAGCCAACAAGTGGTATAATCAACCCAACTACCTAACATTGTCATATGGTCTCCACTGAGAATCTTGTTTTCACAAAGGAATTCTAATTGGGTGTTAGCAGATAATGAAACCAAATCTAAAAAATGTCATTGGACCCCATTTAGATGTTCAGTGTGTCAGTGACAGAGAAGCACGAGTTAAAGTAAAAGCATTTTTTTATTCATTGTAAAGTCTTTATGAATATAATGACACACCTTAACAACATATCTGCAGATACATGTTTCCATATATGGTTTGTAGGAAAAAGTTCACATATATATCAGATTTGGTCCGTGTGTTTTTGCCTCCTGTCTTCTCTCCTTCACTGATAATTTACACTAAATCTCAACATACAGCAGGGTGGGGCCTGTAACTGAAGGATGTGAAGATAGAAAAAGAAGTAAGGATTGTTACAAAGTTTAGTGCGATACAAATGGAGCTCAAGGTGTTACAAGCAATAGACACTTGCCTTAAGGACACCAATCCAAGCCTGGAGGGAACTGCAATAGGTACATTCTCTCATTGGTATATTTTGTGTTGAAGAGACGCATCATAACGCAAAGACATGTTTTGGGTTTTGGAGCTTAGGTTCTAGTTGTGAAGGTTGAGGTGGACACATCAGAGTGTTATAAATGTGAATCAACGAGCTCTGCAGTTTTGTTAATAGCTGATCACGAGGCAACATGAAACCGGTTTAGCTAGAACACCATGTATTATACTAGAAACCCACCGTGGCAACTTTTCTGTTGCCAGGTGGGTATTAAACAGAAAGTTCAGCACCTATTTACTAGAAGAGAACAAAAATACACAGAGCTATAGAAACATCCTCAGAAAACTTTGTTTATTCAAGAGTGATGCAGCTTTTAGGACGGATATAACATGATATAGCTAAATCACATCTCCCCGCTAATGGCCAATTCAGCTTTGTTACTGTATAAAATAAAGTCACCATGACATGTAAAAATGCCAAATGGGAATTACTGTAAGCTGTACGTCATTTTAAACAATGGGAGCTTCCACATTCCCACGGGAAGGAAGGACACTAGAATGGATAAAAATAGATTTTACTTTTACTACGCCCTCTTTCTTCCTGAGAAAATGCTATTTACCTTGTGCAACACCATATTATCGGAATGAAATAAGCAGCTCCGTTTCCTGCAAAAAAA
Source organism: Simochromis diagramma (assembly GCF_900408965.1). Taxonomy (NCBI): domain Eukaryota; kingdom Metazoa; phylum Chordata; class Actinopteri; order Cichliformes; family Cichlidae; genus Simochromis; species Simochromis diagramma. The sequence goes on from NW_024386831.1 coordinate 12,598,083, forward strand.
ACTGCAGCCCATTTCTTGATGAAAAGCTGCTGAGGGGACAATTGTCCACAAGAGCAATATGTGTTCCATATTTCCAGTGTCTGTCATAGCCTTTGATAAATGAATGGATTTACTGTCACCTAACATTTGATTCCAACATCTCTTGGCCTGTACAAGTAGAAGATCCATGCAGTAGTACGAGATGTTGCTTTAGCGATTCATATATTCACTCATATAGTCGTCATTTGTTTTTGAAACACATGTTTACAATGAGTCTTACAAATTTTGTTGTTGATTTCAGTATAGGGGTGGTATTAACAGAAAGTTCAGCACTTATTTACTAGAAGAAGGCATAAATACAGAGAGCTGAGGAGAAATCTCAGAGAAACATAACTAGACTTGTGTTTTACTTGAGAGCGATACAGCTTTTAGGACTGACATAGATGATATAGCTAAATCAATCTCTCCAGCTTATGGACAAATCAGCTTTGTTACGGTATCAAATACAGTCGCCATGACATGTAAAATTAGTCAAATGGGAACGACCTATGAATTACTGTAAGCTGTACTTCACTTTAAACAATGTGGAGCTTCCACTAACAGGAGGAAAGATCAGACATGGATAAACATAGTATTTAATTAGTCTTCCTTCGTACTGAGAAATATGTTACTTACCGTGCAACACCATATTATCGGAATGAAATAATCAGCTCCGTTTTCCTGTAGAAAAAACTGCAGCCCATTTCCTGAGGAAGAGCTGCTGAAGTGGAACAATTGTCCACAAGAGCAATATGTGCCCATGAGTCATGGGGATATTTGGCACAATCGTTCTTTATTGTTTTTAACTACTATACTGCAGTCGCATATACAAATATAAACAACAGAGAGTAGATATACTAAACCTGTATTCATAATTATTACATCATGCTGCCGTATTTATTCGTGAGGTGCTAAGAACAACTGCAAACAACTGTGACAAGTGCCATATTGGGTTACAAGAAGAAGTTCCATAATGCCATAGCTGGCCTAATAACGAAAATGCATGAACGTTTTTTTTAAATGTTTGTTTTATTATTTTTTTTGCACTTTTATATCAGTTGCAAGAAAGTAGCTGTCCTACGTAAGTAATGCTGGGTTCACAGCTTTAAGCAGCTGCAATCACTTTCTGGCAGACAATCACTTTTCGGCACAACACCGGCAATGACTTTGCGACATCCTGGAGTCAATCGACAACGATTGTCCAGTTTTGATGCGAGGATGTCCCTGTGGAGATTTCACACCGGGAATTTAAATCGCTGAGAGAATCCCTGGAGACGCTGAAAACGCCACGCTACGGAGTCGGTCAGATCTTTTATACCGAAAATGTGACCCAGCTAAACGGGAAGAAGAAAAAAAGAGAGACTGTTATCATTTACAAGCCCGTAGCAGAGAGATACCTGTGCTCTCTTGTATTCCAGATCTGCTGGGAGGACACGGAATAGCGGTGGAAAAGCTTCATTAAAAACACTGAACGCTGCCTGGAGGACACCGTGAAGAACATCGCGTTTGAAGAGTGGCATCGTATCAGGGCCATGAGGTTGGCGACTGGGAGACCACGTCCATTGCGACCAAATTCGGCACTTCAAAACAGAAGGAACAGGTGAAGAGTCCGCGGCAGAGAGCGAAAGGACGGACTTCAGCGTAAACGACCACCCCAAAGAGATCCTGGAACGACGCAAGGTCCTGTTCCCAGTCCGACGTAGCTTCATCCAGAAAGGCTCCCGCGCTGTCATCGCTGTGGACCGACTCTACATGGACGGACAGCTCTAGCACGACCCCCGGCATCACTCCGTGGTTGATTGACTCAACTCCAGATAAGAATCCACTACACTCTTTTCTTATCCACCCACACTCTCTTGCATTAACAGTGTTTAATCTAGCAATACCAATGATGTCATAGCAGATATAACACTGTCACACTCCGTCATTGTTAATTGGAACGTTTCAGGTATTTTTTTTTTTTTTTCTTTTTCTTTTTTGTCGCATACCATTCTCGTTGGTTTTTTCTTTCTCTTTTCTTTCACTGTGGATACTTTGAAAGGGAAGTTTCAGTTCCCAACCAGCTACAGCGCAAGTTATTTGCGCCCCATCAGGTGAGCCATCTTAAGTTTTGGCCTACTTTGCACCAATAAAAAAGCTCAGGCATTCAGACCCTTCATCACCCTATTTGAAAATATAACCGGAATCATTTGGACAGGAATAACATCGAGGCAAAATAGTCACCTCAGAGTGTAGTTTTATATATGCAGCAGGAAATTTTTTAAGCCATATGAAAAGAACAATCTCCATATATTGACAACATTAATGAGAGTATAAAAAAAACTATTTAAAAAAAGATGAAGCATTTATAAAAGTAGTTGTTATAATGAGTTTTTACAGACCATTATAACAACTTTTAAAATGTGTTCACCGTCTGGGTATCGACGTAGAATATTTTTCAGGTAGTCATGAGGGTGGCGCCGTTGCTCCAAAAAAAAAAAAAACTAAACAAAACAGCAAGTTAAACAGAAAAAAATTAAACTGGGGTTAAAATTCAAATACACGAGGTAAGTGGCTGATGAAGTGATGATGGCAAGGATAAGGTCAACAAAAATGTATGTTTTCATGCTTAGCTATAAAGGGTTTGTGGGTTTTTTTTGACATAGCTGTCATTTGAGCTCATACATCGTCATAAAATAAATGACTTCATTCCGAGATGTAATATTCACAAGTATATTGTACACACGAAAAATCAATGACGTAATTTCGATGATAGATGATGACTGGTATAAATGTGTATTTTAAATTTTGCAGTGCTGGTTGAAATAGGTATCTGGTTACAAAAAGCTGAATTATGTATGTAGATATTTGTAAAAAACTAATCACAAAACAAAAGCTTCTACATAGCTCACTTGCAAATCTTCTTTCCTGCGCTGTAAGTATTGAAAAAGAATTTACTATTATTATTCATTATTATTAATATCCATCCCTACTCAGACATAGGAAGAACAGAAGGCCAGTGTGTGTCATGTGAAGGCTGTGTGCAGGCAGGAAAAGGACCCAAGTGCAGACTCCGGAGACAACGTGAACTCAAACAGAACAAAATTAAGAATTCCAATAACTAATTACAACGGGCATACAGAACACACAGCATATATGATGGTAGATCGCGACACGGACACAGAGAAACACAGGGCTTAAATACACAGATCGCTGGATTGGGACTCAACCCATATACATAGCACATGATGAGGCTAAGGGAGAACAGGTGGGAAACATGAGAGGAACAAATCAAGGTTAACTAGAAAAAGGGAGTTAAAGTGAAAATGACATACAAAAGGCAAGAGACTTAGCAAAATAAAAAAAGTAACAAAATCACAAACAGGGATGGAAACTTGACAAGGAAAGGGGAACACAGGGGAAGGCTGATAACCTGAAATAAGGGAATAAATACAAAGCAACAAAGGTCAAGAACATAACCTAAATATTCTAGACAGAGAATGTCAAACAGAATTTTGAAAGCCCAAAACTGAAAACACGGGTGAAAGACCCAGAATCATGACAACTTCTGTTGTCATATTGTGCATATTTCCCAGAAGTACAAGGAGAAATGACTTGATTTCGGAGTAAGCTTAATTGGTCATTTGAGGAAGAGCAGTTTTTAATAACTTTAATGTCAGCTTTTCAGACCATCCACCTCACACCTGAAAGCTGTTTGTAATGGAGTTTAAATGCTGTTGTTTTCTTTTGAAGGCTTTGGGAGTTTGAATTAGAGGATTTTGAGGAAGAAGAAGCCAAAACCTCTTCTGAAACTGGTAAGACTTTAAAACTCACAAGAATTATAATTTGGAGGGGTTTTTTTTCATTATGTTCACATAACCTCTAAACAAACTGCACTGTATACGTGTTTTTCTGTTTTAAGTGTGGGCAGTGAATGTAATAATAAAATGAGGGACAGAGTTCCCAAATCCCCTTAATTTCTAGAGGCCATACTTCCTTTCAGTAAGTCACATCTGACATTCACAGGAGTCTTTACTAAAAATATCAACCTGTCCTAACACAGGCCACCGTTCCACCCTGCCAGAAGTCCTCTACCATCATCCACATCTAAAGAAAACTACCATCCAGTGCCTAAACGATTTCCGGCCAGAGGCTCTTACTCCAGTCATCTTGAAGTGTCTCGAGAACTGGTCAGAACTCAGATCATTCGAGGACTCCCAGCCACATTCGATTCCCACCAATTTGCATCATGAAGAACAGATCAACAGAAGACACCATAGCCACAGCCTGACAACCCTAATGCATTTAGAACAAAAGGACAGTGACGTCAGGCTTCTTTTTATTGATTTCAGCTCGGCTTTAACGCCATAATCCCGCCAGGCTGGTAACCGAATTGCACGACCTCTGCTCTGGATCAAGGACTTTCTCAGTGACCGCCCATAGAGAGTCCAAGTAGGGCCCCGCATCCTCAGCACTCAGCCTCAAGACGGCTCCCCTTCAGGGATGTGTGCAAAGTCTCTGCTGTACACCCTATATACTGCAACACCATCCACCTGTACAACACTATTGTGAAGTTTGTGGATAACACAACGTTATTGGGCTTATCACGGCGGGAAATAAGTCTGCATACAGGGACGAAGTGGAAAAACTGTCATCATGGTGCAGCCACAAAAAACAAAGAAATAATTGTTGACCTCAGAAGGAACAAATCTGACCCCAGCCCCATACACATAAATGGGGACTGTGTGAGAGGGACTCTGCCTTTATGTTCCTGGGCCTGAACCGGGGTGATGACCTAACCTGGAAAACAAACACTACAGCTATGATTTAAAAGGCACAGCAGCGACTCCATGGAAAGCACATTGACATATTGCATCCCAGTGTGTTTTGTACTGCTCAGGAAAAGGTAGCACAGAGAATCATCAGTTATGCTCTTTCACTCTCTGGAGGAGCGTGTACAGGCCGCTGCCAACAGGAAAGCCTGCAGCATCCTGAAGGATACATCCCACCCCACCTGTCACCTATTCCACTTGTTACCCTCAGGTAACGACACGACACGTCGTTACACGGTACACGACAATAAAAGCCAAAACAACAGACTGAGAAACAGCACATACACCGGGACTGTTGCATAACAAATATACTCAGGGATAAACCACTGTGAAAATACAAACTTTTAACTGTGCAATATTTTCTTTTTTTAAACTGTGCAATATATTCTAAAGGACTAATCACTGTACGACAACTGCATTTTCACTTGTTCATTCTTATATACTTTTGTATACACATATTTATTTATTTATTGTTTAATTTATTGTACATGTATACTTTTTTTCCCTCTTAAAGGTACGCTCTTTTCATTGGCAACTGAACGGGGTTGCATTCAAAAGATTCTGATTCTGATGTTCTTCCCAGTGAAGAACCTTCTTCCGAAAGTCTGTCAATGCCTGATGTTCTTCCAGTGAGAAAGTCGTTGTGAAAGTCACAGTGCCAGTCATGATGTTCCATGTGAGGAACCTCCTTCTGAAACTTCATCCTGTCTCAGTCTGTAACAACCACAAAAAGATTCTAGGTCTGACCAACCTCCTCAGCCGTGGGCAAAAAGAGACAGTCAATAAAATTCAAAAAGATAATTTATTAACACAATCAAAAAGGTAAAGGATTAAACAGCCCAGTGTCCCATGGGCAGATCAAGTAAAAACACACAGTCCAAGGCCAGAGCAAGCTATGCCACAATGCCAGTTGCACTCCACACGTTGACTTCAACAGAGTTAGGAGTTGTCCTCTGAGACCCACCACCCTGTAAGTAGATAGCCAGTGGTCACTCCAGCTCTGCAACTCAGCTGCCTTTAGGCTGTGGCATATAATAGGCCCTGGCCTGCACAGAGAGACAAAATAACACCCTTGAAATGTGACACACACACAACCACTCCCAACCCAGTGCAACTCACACAATAAATGGAGATGAATTAATACAGGCACATTAGTCTACCATGTTACAACCGTCAGCGGTATTTGTTATCAGTGTAACAGAGAAGTCAGATGACCATAAAATCAGGAAGAAAAAAAGAAAGAAAAGAGCTTGCAAAAATATTAACACTACTCCACATCTTTGTTAAACTAAAAGAGTTTAGTGTATATAAATCTAAAGTTGATCAAGGTGAGTAAAAAAAAAGTATAATAAAAGTTTTTGTGTTTGTCACCTCTAAAAGTTACTCTACACGGTTACAAAGCACTTATTTCTCTTGCCATCAAATTCAAAATGTGTCCATCATAAATGAAGCATGACAAATAACTATTAGATTTAAAAAAATGTCTTTATAACTTAAAGTTTAATTCATTAATTTGCTTATACTAAGAGCATGTGTGAAATAGAGTCACTATAGAATTTGGTTCATTTATCATAATTTTTTATTTTATCCAAACTTAAACTTCTGTGGATATCAGCAATTTAATCTTTCACAAATGAGAAAAGGAAAACCCACCAGGGAAACTGCAGATTACCCAGGTGGGTTTGTCGTACCTGACCAGAAAATATTGGATGTAACTTACATACGTTAAACATGCATGATTGTATTATGTGATGTGGGAGTTTGAAAGAGGTTTAAACTTAGGATTCTCGAACAAAAAGCCAGCATATTTATATAGAACAGTTAAATAGTGACAATAATCTTAAATTCATGTGAGGGTGTACAATAGTTCAAACTCTTGGCAACTCACAAGGCACCAATCTTGTCAGGATGGTGGAATTAACAACACAGAAAAATACCGTCAGATTTGTTCCAGCATGCAGTATCATCTGGTAAGGGTCTGATTGGCAACATTTCATTCAGACTTACAAGGATCCCAAACACACTGACAGTGCAAATAATCCATACCTGGATAGAAAAACACAGACTGGAACACTACCGTCATGGATTTGCCTCCAGCTCTGTTCTAGTCAAATGTCCCTGTAAGTAAAGCATAAATAGGTCTTATTAATTTATCTTTACACCTGATCTTTATTACCCCGAGCACCACATACTGCAACAGATCTTTTTTCAGGCATTTTTGATAAGAAATTGTATTGGAAAAAAGTGATTTGGGAACCTTAATAATGGTCTGTACGAAAAAAAAAAGCTACAGATTTTCTCAACAGGTTATAACAGTCTACCACTATTACCTGTTTAAATAACTGCTGAGCATTACCCAAATACTTTATTTGGTGGCTCCTCATTAAAATTTTATTTATTTGTTAACATGAGCATCATTTACTGTGTATTTTTAAACACCTTAAATTCAATGTGATACCATTATCCTGCCTAACAAGCTAAAAAGCTCCAAAGGATTAAGTATGGAACATATATAATGGAAAATCATATAGTGCACTCCAAACACAGCAGTTCTGAAATGGCTGAAAAGACAAATGCTCTGTTGCAGTATGCAGAGACATGTGTAAATTGATCATAGTACAAAAAAATATAGTGGCCTTTGTAGAGTGGTGATCAAATACAGAGATGAGGTTGCTGACATTGAGACATTCAGAGCCATCATAAGGCAGTAACTGACAAATAAGACAGCACAGCAGTTACATGATTAGATCTTACCACAAGAGGTCAGTACAATACATTAATGTAGTAGACACAAATTATGCAGGTTGAGGCATAAAAATGTACAGAGTAAAAAGGTAAATGAGGTAACCAGGCTTAAAATCCATCTTTTCTTTTTCTGTACACAGTCAAGTAAAGACTGTAAGCTTTCCCTGCTTTAGAGGAGTTCTTTCAGGCTTGCTAATCTACTTTTGTCCTTCCAGAGAGTGTTTGTCTGGGAAATCCCAGTAGATCAGCAGTTTTCTGAAAACTCAGATCAGCCGATGCTCACTTTGAACTTAGCTGGGTCATCTTGGCCATGTCTACATGCCAAATGGCACTGATTTCCATTTCCTAAACGACACTACAGTGTTTACACTAGACAGTATAAAGTTGGAATTCAGTGAATGAATCGAAGCGTCACCAGTTTAAATGCAAATTTATCCTGTACACTTGATGTAAACATAGTCGGACCATCACAACCACAGCCACTGTGTATCAGTCTAACACAGATTTACTGTGAATCACCACAGTCCTGCAAACTAACTAAAATGTGTAATTCTTCTTAAAGCACATATGAACTACTTTCAACCCACTTTAATTCCCAAACATTTCCGTTATAAATGACACGCTTAACCAAAAGTAACAAGTCCGTTATGAAAATGTGAAAAGTAGAAAGTAATTATATTTGTGTTAAAATATAGGGAGTAAAAGTAAAAAGTTAATAAGTACTCAAGTAAAATATGAATACCTGAAAACTACTTAAGTACAGTCCGACCCACTTCTGTGGAAGAACCAGATGAGCATGTATAAAGGTGTGATCCTAAAATTCAGATAAACTATCTTCAATAATTTACTAAACGAATGACATTGTTAGTGAAAAACCAGAAGATTATAGGGCTGGGCTAAGCGCCCAATGTTTTCAAAAACCTAGTAACGCCTTTGGACCGCCGATGCTGGCTCTCAGTGGGTCTACAGGCGAATATCAGAGTCGTGCATATACTGAATGTAAGTACTTATCTTACAAACGCAGTAAGAAAAAAACCCATAAAATAACGGCGCAGGATTGAATGTTACATTGATAGTTTTCCTGCAAGAACAGCTGAGCCCGTTTTGTGATTTAAAAAAAAGAAAAACAAAAATAATAATAAAAGGGGGAGCAGGAGAGGGCCCGGTATAGTTCACTAGGATGACGGACGAACATACCGCATGGCGTGGAGCGTCCGCGTTTGCCGCGTGTCTGCTCCGTCCTTCTGCCAATAAAGCTGAAAAAGCGCCCCCATTTTTTTTTTAAAATGGTTTGCAGCAACATCTAGCAAGCGGCGGGACAACAACAGGTAGTAGGTTAACCTGTTGGAGCTCAGAAAGTTTCGTTTCACGGAACATTAGAGAAAAAAATACCTCAGTGGCTCCTTTTGTTTTTCTTAGTTTCGTTCCAAATGAATAATGGAGAAAACGGGACCAAACTGGACTGAGCCAACGTGCGACGTCGTGATTGGGCACTTGCAGTCTTATATAAAGCAAATAATGTAGTACACTATCATCACTGAAACAGATGGGACCGTTCATTTCACGAGCGAGGTACTAATATTTTAATATTTTAATGTCATCAGTAAAAGCAGTTTCCCACTCTGTGCAATATAATCCTAAAAAGATGTACAAGTAAATATATGGCTCTAATTGTGTAGCTTTGTGGATTTCTTGGTGTCAAAAGCAATTTTAAAGTACAAATAAAAAAAATCTCAAGCTTTCAGTCTGGACTTTTTTTAGGTGATTAATATTTGATTGTTTTTCTGTCTTCCGAGAGGCTGGCTGCTATCAGGGATAGTACTGAAAAGTCTGCAGAATTTAATCCTTGGCAGAGTTTTGCTTGCTTATTTTAAATAACAGTTACTCTCGCAAATTTTTCAAATTATTTGTTTTCGTTTCCTTTGATAATTGCAAATATTTGCAGGTATGCAAAAGTTTAGAAGTTTTAAACTTTTAGAAGGTGTTACAATACCCCGAAGTTATACAAGGACCAAAGCAGGAATTATGAGTCTGAAAGCAAAGAAGAAAGCCGGTGAGTTTTCCTTACAATCACCCCACCTCAAGGGAGTGATTGTGTATTAAGTCCTTTTGTTTGTCTGTGTGTTGGTTAGCAGTCTATCAGATCGAGGCAAATGTGAAAATACCCACATTTTTTATGGATCGCCTTCAAAACTTAACAATGTACTATACCGTGGGGACATGACAACCTAGGTTGGCTAAGGATTGACCTTGACCTGACCCTATTGTTATGCCCAGATCAAAGTTGACCTTGGACATTACAAGAAAAACTTGTAATCACACACTTCATGAATACATCCTAAAATGTCAAGTTGTTACAGCTCATAGAAGCCAGATCAAAGGTCAGGCATCAGTTTATTGTTTAAAAAAACAGGCTGATATAAGCAAGCTGTATAAAAAAACACAAATAAAAATGATAAAACATCAATATTTAGTAGAGCCTCCCTTCAGGGACAGTTGCGATCTTAAAGTCTCGTGTATTTTAATGTTATGTATATGTTTGTTTAACTGCTACCGGTCTTTCAGTTTCTATATCTTTTACCTTCCGGCCTGTGTTTGTCTTTATATTTGGTGGTATTGTACACACTTGGGTTTGCCCTATTATGTTGGTTTAAAAGTGCTTCACAGATAAAGTGGACGATGTGGTAGGCAGCACTTCCTGCATCTGAACAGTGATGGATATTGATATGATTTTGTCACTAATGTTATTTTTTAGTTTGCTTGTAGGTCAGATTATTTACAGTTGCCTTAGTGGTGACTGGTTTGTTTTCTGTAATAAAAAAAAAAAAGGCTTTCACCAATGTTGCAACATTTTATTACCTCCTAATGAAACTCAGTGTAGCTGCATTACATGAATGTGAGACAATTGTTCGGTGATGCAAAAGTGTCTGAACAAAACATGTCAGTATTGGAAAAGGAAATTATAAGCATGGAGGTTTTCTAGTGTTTGACTGACAGTATTTGTGAAATTGCGTGGTGAAAGCAATTGATAATGACTGTGGTGCCGGTGTATAGGGAGACCGAAAAAGTCCTCCTGAACCCTATCCAGGAACTCTGATCAAACTACCTTTCCGAAGTGAAGAAGAGGCTGCCAAATCAGAAATAAACCCAAAAGTGTATGAAAAACACAATATCCTTGATTTTCAACATCTCTTTTCTAAAAACTCACAAACCCATCTGCTCTTTTTAAAGAACATCATTACATTATCCCTCCAAAATATCCCACACAATGGATCAACTCCACCAAGAGAAAATGAAATGGAGACCATCTTCTCTGTGTCCAAAACCACTGTGAGTGCAATGGAGATTCCTGATGACAGCAGTGTGTCCAAGCAACGTCATGCTGAGAAATCACTGATGAAACTTGATGGTAAATGCAAAGGACTAATTGAATCTTGCACAGTCAGAATTATCCAAATATCCAGTCAGCAGCCTAATGAAACTAAACTTCAGTTCTGGCTCTTGTACAACTGCTTTGGGACAGATGAGTCCTTTAAAATGGCCCTTCACAAAAACAAGCAGGCCAGTTTCTCTTTGCCCATTGGAGGGATTGCTGTGCCCTTGCAAAATCATCCAGAAACTGGAAAATTCACCACATTACAAACAGATCTTGTTGGACAGGCCTTTTGCTTCCTTCCTCTTCCCATTCACACAGGTCTTCCTGTCAATGTAAATGGCACATTTGCGGTGACAAGCAACCGAAAAGGTCTGTGGGAAACTGGAGTGAAAAATGACTGGAACAAAGCTCTCCTTCAGGATCCAGTAGTGACAGCATATGTTACTGTACTCAAGGCACTAAAGAAAATGTCAGAAGATAAGCAGCTGGTGAGTTACTGTTATCACACCTTTTGGCCTGAGAGAGAGAAAGTGACTGAAACTTTCAAGCCTTTAGTGGATGCACTTTACTCAACCATTGTTGATGACTCTGTTGGTCCAGAGCTCTTTAGTGATGGAGAACAATGGTTCTCAATGAACATTGCCATATTTCTTCATGAGAGCATTGAAAATGATGAAAAGATTGGTGACCTTGCAGTTCAAGTTTGTCAGAAATATGCAAAAGGACCCAACCATGTTGTTCCTCTTCCACTGTGGCTGAGAAATAGCTTCAAACAGGCTGGCCTTGAAAAGGTTTTACAAAACAGGACCTGGAACTGGGAGAAGTTCTACAGAGAAGCAGTGTTTGGTAACCTAACTACAATGGACTCAAAGAGTAGAGATACCCTTGTGCTGCATGCTATTGACCTTCATATCAAAGAAATTGGCAATCTGCTGCTTTGCTATCCATGCATACCCACAAAGGGTGGACAGCTCCAACATGTCAGGAATCTTGTGAATCCTACAGGGAAAGTGGCCTGTCTTTTTGAACCAAACGAGGGACGCTTGCTTGGTGGATCCGAAAATGACTTCAGATCTCCAAAAAGGATTCAGCGTTTGTTGGAACTCGGTATGGCAAATGATCATCTCCCATTGGAAGATATCACAGAGAAAGCAGGCACAATTAATAAAACCTGGAGCATTGACAAAAAGAAAGCATTTGTTGACTTGAAGTGTCTATTTGAACTGATGAAGAATCACATTTATGATAAAGACTCTCACCACTGGAAAACACTGAGGACAACTGCATTTCTTCCAGCATATTCACCTGGTGATGCAAAAGTGGAAGGAAATGTAACACTTAAAAGGCCCACTGATGTTTTTAGTGACAAATGCTCCCTTCTTGTTAACATGACACAACCAGTGCTGGATAATAGTAATTTGAAACTAGAAAGCGAAAATTTCTGAAGAAATTTTAAGTGTGCCTATGCCGCCGCTAATCAGTATAGTTTGCCATTCAAACGGCTACAGTGAGCAAAACTCAGCAGAGTAGCCATTCTCCACCATGAACTATGATAAAACCAAACACCGCTCGCGCCTCACAGATGACAGCTTACGGTTTTGTGTAAAGATGAGGTGACTTCGTACAGCCCCGATTTGTAGACGCTTGACCGTTGTAGCTGTTCTGACAATCGTTTGTCTTTCAGACCCACGACAAATCTGTCTCGCACCATTTCATCATGCAAAGTCCCGTATCCACAATGTTCTGCCAGACAATGGAGTGTAGTATGGAAGTTGTCAACTGACTCACCCGTCTCTTGTTGGCGCTGGTTAAACTTCGCTCGCTCAAATATGATGTTTCTTCGGGCTACGAAGTGAGCATCCAATCTCCTTTTAACGGTCTCATAATCGCTCGCCTCTTCGGGAGTCAGATGCAGGGATACCAATATTTCCTCTGCCTGCTCGCCCAGTGTAGATAAGGGCGTTCACTTGATTTTCGTCCGCTTGCGGGGTGACTTGAAACTGACTCATGACGTCTCTTTTCGCGCAGCTCCTCTCTGGCCGACCTTTAACCTGGCACCGACACCGAAACTTTCCACTTATGCCCAACTAACGTTTCCAGTTGTCTTCTGACACCATGTTCCGTTATTTGAGGTTATGGATGTTATTTGACTGGAGGCATAACTGACAGACACACGAGACGCGCCATTACTCCAATGAGTGTCCTGTATTATTTTTCATCCCCCCCACAACAACAACCAGCAGAAACGTTCCTACCAACAAGCCAGCAGAAACGTTCCTACCGTCTAATATTTACCTGATACTACAAGTAACAACGGGCACAGCTGTATAGAAACTCCGTCGTGCTAGCTAGCACGCAGTACGAGTTATCGTTAGCCACCACCGGTCGATCGGCGGCGAGCGATCGTGGGTGGAAGGAGAGACGGCTTACTGAAACGGTTTTTTTTAGCGAAGGGTCGCTAGCCGGCGCTAGGTAGCAAGCCGGCGGCTAGCTAGCGGGCTAGCAGCAACACACCCTTGCCGTTACCGTAACTATTCAATGCTTCGCGCAACCTTAAGAATTCCAATGGTTCCTGAAAGCACCGACGCTGTGCGCGCCGTTGATATTGTCGTCATTACGGTAATCCAAATACTCCCGACATACCACTAGAGTGAGCCAGCACACCACAAATCAAGTTTCCCTTAAGTTTCATTTTCCTCCCCATTCATTCCAATGGGCAAAAACTTGCATTAAAATATTCATATTTAAAAAACTATAGAAGTAATAAACACCAAAAGTCATAGCACACCATTCCTGATCCAGCCGCACAAAATGATATAACATATATGAAGCTTGTGTCAAAACTGTGGGATGAGTTACGCGCGGAAATTTCAGGCTGAAAAAGGAAAATAATAATAATAATAATAACTAGAAAGCGAAAATTTCTGAAGAAATTTTAAGTGTGCCTATGCCGCCGCTAATCAGTATAGTTTGCCATTCAAACGGCTACAGAGAGCAAAACTCAGCAGAGCAGCCATTCTCCACCATGAACTATGATAAAACCAAACACCGCTCGCACCTCACAGATGACAGCTTACGGTTTTGTGTAAAGATGAGGTGACTTCGTACAGCCCCGATTTGTAGACGCTGTGCGCAGAGGTTCATAAGCAGACCCGACAATGTTTGCATGAACACGCTTTGAAGCATTACGTTATGGACCACTTTTCACACATAGTTGCTGTACCCACACAGCTGACTGTAGCTTTTCATCTCACAGCCCGACACATACAAAAAAGCAAAAAGCAAAGAGAGAGCACAGACTTTACACCTGAGAGGCGTGATTGCAGATGCCGCTGAGGTGGGTCCACCTCCCCTGCAGCGGCACTGCAGACCACGCCCTGCCACACACATCAAACACGTAAAATAAATATTTATGCACTTTTGCATTCACTTTTTGTTTTTTGTTATTTTTACACAGTGTTCTGAATGATTAACAATGGTCTACAGCCAATCTTGTGTATTATTTTACAAACTTTGGTTGTAAGATTCAGATAACTATTTAATAAAAGCTAAATATTTTATATGAGAGTAAGAAAAAGAAGTATATCTTTGTGTCCCCCTCTCCCTGTTAATGCCCTACCTGGCCCCAGGTAGTTCAATTCAACCAGGCGTTCAATTTGTGGCTCGGACTGTTGTAGCTGTTCTGACAATCGTTTGTCTTTCAGACCCACGACAAATCTGTCTCGCACCATTTCATCATGCAAAGTCCCGTATCCACAATGTTCTGCCAGACAATGGAGTGTAGTATGGAAGTTGTCAACTGACTAACCCGTCTCTTGTTGGCGCTGGTTAAACTTCGCTCGCTCAAATATGATGTTTCTTCGGGCTACGAAGTGAGCATCCAATCTCCTTTTAACGGTCTCATAATCGCTCGCCTCTTCGGGAGTCAGATGCAGGGATACCAATATTTCCTCTGCCTGCTCGCCCATAGTGTAGATAAGGGCGTTCACTTGATTTTCGTCCGCTTGCGGGGTGACTTGAAACTGACTCATGACGTCTCTTTTCGCGCAGCTCCTCTCTGGCCGACCTTTAACCTGGCACCGACACCGAAACTTTCCACTTATGCCCAACTAACGTTTCCAGTTGTCTTCTGACACCATGTTCCGTTATTTGAGGTTATGGATGTTATTTGACTGGAGGCATAACTGACAGACACACGAGACGCGCCATTACTCCAATGAGTGTCCTGTATTATTTTTCATCCCCCCCACAACAACAACCAGCAGAAACGTTCCTACCAACAAGCCAGCAGAAACGTTCCTACCATCTAACATTTACCTGATACTACAAGTAACAACGGGCACAGCTGTATAGAAACTCCGTCGTGCTAGCTAGCACGCAGTACGAGTTATCGTTAGCCACCACCGGTCGATCGGCGGCGAGCGATCGTGGGTGGAAGGAGAGACGGCTTACTGAAACGGTTTTTTTTTAGCGAAGGGTCGCTAGCCGGCGGCTAGCTAGCCGGCTAGCCGGCTACATCGTGAGAAATCTCTCGCTAATATGGGATGTTTTGACAAAACGAGCAGATATTTGACGTTTACACACCTACATTCTCACCTGAAAATATCTTAAAAGTTTACTTTGTGACCTAGAAACACAAATAAGAGGAATATATTAAACCAAGTGGCAGCCGCCATTGTTTGACTGGTAGAGGCGTGCTTTGAATTGTGGGATATGCAGTTTTCCACCAAGCATACACCCTTGCCGTTACCGTAACTATTCAATGCTTCGCGCAACCTTAAGAATTCCAATGGTTCCTGAAAGCACCGACGCTGTGCGCGCCGTTGATATTGTCGTCATTACGGTAATCCAAATACTCCCGACATACCACTAGAGTGAGCCAGCACACCACAAATCAAGTTTCCCTTAAGTTTCATTTTCAACTCCCATTCATTCCAATGGGCAAAAACTTGCATTAAAATATTCATATTTAAAAAACTATAGAAGTAATAAACACCAAAAGTCATAGCACACCATTCCTGATCCAGCCGCACAAAATGATATAACATATATGAAGCTTGTGTCAAAACTGTGGGATGAGTTACGCGCGAAAATTTCAGGCTGAAAAAGGAAAATAATAATAATAATAATAATAAGAATAATAAATCCGAGCAATAGTAATAAGTGTGCCTTTTGGCATAGGCACACTTAACTAGAAACCGAAAATTCCAGAAGAAATTTTAAGTG
Source organism: Simochromis diagramma (assembly GCF_900408965.1). Taxonomy (NCBI): domain Eukaryota; kingdom Metazoa; phylum Chordata; class Actinopteri; order Cichliformes; family Cichlidae; genus Simochromis; species Simochromis diagramma. Next base: position 12,614,259 of record NW_024386831.1, read on the forward strand.
TGCCTATGCTACTGCCAATGAGTGTAGTTTGCCTTTAATGTCGTGCAATTAGTGCAGGTTGCCATTTATAATACTAGGGGGAGCAATATGCAACATGAGCATAGTTTGCTATTTATACCACAAGAGGGAGGGAAATTGAATACAGCTGATTTTCAAGTTAAAGAAAAGTAAGCTGTATTGTGATCTCTGCTATATGCAGTGCAGCATAAAGAGATGAGAGAAAGATGCTCCAGTTACACCATTACAAAAGAAGTTAATAGATATAAAAGAAATTATGTTTAAGTCTGAGGTGTTCAAGAGAAGTTACAATTTAGATTTTACAGTTTTGAGTCGTTTAAAGTGAACAGTTTAACAGATTGTAAACCAAAGTAAGTTTTCTTAGTAGAAAAAAAAAGTCCATTAAGTGGTATTCAATTTGTATTTCAAAGGTATTTTAATGTGAAAAGGGAAAATTATGCAAATTATGAAATTTCCCCTTGTGGGACTAATAAAGGTATCTTATCTTATTCAAACTATATTTTGTACAAATACCATTTACAATAATGTATTCCATTTAAACATGATATTTAGATTGTGGTAAACAGCAAAGCAATATAAAAAGGAAAAAGGAAACCATTCAAGTAACTTTATATTATGAACCAAAGAGTAAGGCAAAAGTATAAATGAAAAGCATACAAGCATTAATGTATATAGATAAACCCAACAATCATATGACCCCCTATGAGCAAGCACTTTGGCGACAGTGGGAAGGAAAAACTCCCTTTTGACAGGAAGAAACCTCCGGCAGAACCAGGCTCAGGGAGGGGCAGCCATCTGCCGCGACCGGTTGGGGTGAGATGTAAACAAATCAAAAACTGTCCACAGAGCTACAGGGGGCACACTGGGATCGCAACAGCAGCCATAGAGGGAGACAGATTAGGATGTTCTTTCCAGTACTGAAGTGGGTCGCTTTTCTTATGTGTGCGTTTTTCTCTGAGAGGTAGGTCTCCACTTTAGTTTCTTCTCATGAGGCATTCACGGATACTTCTGGATAAGGGTCATTTGGAAGCAAGAGGTTGGCTGACTTTGCAAAAACAGCTAGAAAACAGATAAAAGCAAAACACAATTTAAAACAAAACAAGAGACATCACAAAGCGCAGGTCTTCAGTTAGCGAACTGGCAGGTCATGATGTTCTAATAAATAATTGCAAAAACAAATGTAACTTTAGAACTAAATAACCCAAAACTAAATTAAAAAGGAAGTAAAAAGGAGAAATTTGTTTAATACTGGTGTCTTTTGATTAAGTAAGTTGCCATGTGAGGTAAAACCACATGTGGCTGTAATTTGGTGGCCTGTATATAGTTCCAATCAAAGCGTATAGTTGGCTTAAATGGGTTTAATACTGGTGTCTTTTGATCACTTGACTGTATATAAACCTGTTGAACAAAAGATGCATTTTAATTTCACTATACCTGCCCATCCTTGTAGCTGGTTTCTAGAAGAGTGGCACAGTTTCAACATCAGTGTAGGGCTTCTCCACTGCCTTCACTGGACAGAACACATCTGAGGAGTTATGAATGAATGGATGACTTAATGAATGGATGAGATTATAGTTTGTTTTAAACACTATCAATATCAAATGTTACAATATAAAGAAAGAAACAAAAAAAAAAATACAAATGACCTGTTATGGCAGGGATCCCATCAGGTGCAGTTGCAGTCTTTCTGTTCACGTTTCTGGTCAGCTCTTCAATGGATGACAGCACATCAGCAGTCTTATCTATGAGCTCCCACTGGTGAGCTGTCAGTGTTGCTGGTAGAGTGTGCTCAGAAAAACTCCCTTTTGACAGGAAGAAATTTCCGGCAGAACCAGGCTCAGGGAGGTGCAGCCATCTGCCGCGACCGGTTGGGGTGAGATGTAATCAAATCAAAAACTGTCCACAGAGCTACAGGGGGCACACTGGGATCGCAACAGCAGCCATAGAGGGAGACAGATTAGGATGTTCTTTCCAGTACTGAAGTGGGTCGCTTTTCTTATGTGTGCGTTTTTCTGAGAGGTAGGTCTCCACTTTAGTTTCTGCTGATGAGGCACTCACGGATACTTCTGGATAAGGGTCATTTGGAAGCAAGAGGTTGGCTGACTTTGCGAAAACAGCTAGAAACAGATAAAAGCAAAACACAATTTAAAACAATAAAACGAGACATCACAAAGTGCAGGTCTTCAGTTAGCGAACTGGCAAGTCATGAAGTTCTAATAAATAATTGCAAAAACAAATGTAACTTTAGAACTAAATTACCCAAAACTAAATTAAAAAGTAAAAAAACAAATTGGCTTAATACTGGTGTCTTTTGATCAATTGACTGTATGTAAACCTGTTGAACAAAAGGTGCATTTTAATTTCACTATACCTGCCCATCCTTGTAGCTGGTTTCTAGAAGAGTGGCACAGTTTCAACATCAGTGTAGGGCTTCTCCACTGCCTTCACTGGACAGAACACATCTGAGGAGTTATGAATGAATGGATGACTTAATGAATGGATGAGATTATAGTTTGTTTCAAACACTATCAATATCAAATGTTACAATTTAAAGAAAGAAACAAAAATACAATTACCTGTTATGGCAGGGATCCCATCAGGTGCAGTTGCAGTTTTTCTGTTCACGTTTCTGGTCAGCTCTTCAATGGATGACAGCACATCAGCAGTCTTATCTATGAGCTCCCACTGGTGAGCTGTCAGTGTTGCTGGTAGAGCGTGCTCAGTCGCAAAGACATGAAGATCACGTTTTGGTTGCAGTAGGCTTCGCACCACGTAGAGGCTGGTGTTCTGTTGTGTCTGCGTATAAGAGAACATGATTGACTTTATTTTTCAACAAATTCGGTTCAGAGTGTATAGGAATTAATAAAGTAGAAGTACATTAAAGAATGTTACAAGAGGACTCACCTGTACTTCTTGTTGTAGATGCTGATATCCATATTTAGGTCCATCTGTATGACTTCTAGCCGAGAGTAGGCCAATAGGGAGTGACACTTGGCAAGTCCATATCCCTCATACCCTTGCAGTCATTTTGTGTTAGTGAATAACACAATAAATGGGGTTATGATAACTGTGATATGTATTCAGAACACCTGATTGGAGGCAGGCGTATGGCTGTGATATGTAAATGTGATCAATCAATGTGTGTTTTTCGGTAGTTGCAGCAGTAATCAGTTGTGCATATCCTCTTGACTGCAACAGTTCTTGGATGGGTTTTTTTCCTCTGCTCATAAGGTCCTCATTGAAGTCTCCACAAACAATAATTGGTTGGTGATTCATCATTTCCAACGAGTCCAAAAGACATTGCATTTGTGGTAAAAACCTCACATGGCTGTAATTTGGTGGCCTGTATACAGTTGCTATCAAAGCTGTAACTGGCGATTCAACCTTGACAACAACAAATTCAAGGTCAGTCACATTTTGCAGGTATTTTCGGGACTCTGCTGTAAGAATTGTGTTGTAGTAAATTGCAACTCCACCGCCATTTACCTTTGCCATGTCTGTATGATTTGTGTAAGAGACGTGTCTGTTGCGTGTGGCCATGTTGTATTGTTCCAGCTGGAAGCGGGGAGAAACCGATGATCCAGACAAGTGTGTTTCTGTTATACATAAAACATCAGCAAGGCTGAGTTCATGGTGGCATCTCATGTCCTCCATGTGAGTTGGGAGACCTTGTGCATTATGATGGATAATTGTCAACGTGGGGACTGTGGGATCTACTGATTTTAAGAATTGCAACAGTGGTCTTGCATTCTCAAATGATGCATGTCTCATATTTTTGAGTGCATCTGTGATGGCAGGATCAGCATAGATTTTCTTTTCATCAAAGTCTGTGATGTACAGTCCTTTAAGTGAGGTTGTGCGGCTGAGTGCAACATAGGCCATTCCAGGTTCAAAAACACGCTTCAAGCATACTACTGCTGATTCCATTGTCATGCCTTGTACTTTGTGAGCTGTACATGCAAAGGCCAACTTCATTGGAAATTGCCTGCGAACCACTCCTTTTTTACTTGTGCATTCTTCACATTTCTCAATATACACAAGATTGTCTGAGGATCCTTGTATTTTTCTGCGAAATTTTTGCCCAGAATTTTCATTGTCCAGCGTGAGTCCAATGAGATTCACAGTTTTTGGTCCATCCTGTGTGGCTGTCACAATGTTCGTGATTGTTCCAAATGTCCCATTAACAAGCCCATCTTCAACATCCAAATTTCTGATAATCATAACACGCACTCCAGGTGCAGCTTGTATGTTATCAGGTAAATCTCCTTTGTTGCCTTTCATCATTTCTGCCAGGAGGACCATCTCACCCGTTCGTGGGTCTTTTCTGTAGTCTTCTGCCTGAATATTTATGATATCAGAATGAAGAGCAGTTACAGTTGCTGAATTGTGTTTGTCGACCTCTTTGTTTGTAGCATAAATGTGTAATACATTAGATGGACAGTCTTTTATGTCATGGATAGCCTGTGTGAGCAAGGCTTTGTCATCGGCTTCAAGAGAATCTGTTTTTTGCTTCACTCTTATCCTGTTCAGAACTTCAGCAAAAGAATGATCATCTTTCTGTCGCATGATTTCTGTCAGGTTGACCATGTGGAAATAGTCTTTCCAGAGATCAAGGACATTGTCCTCGTACACACAGAGTGGTTTGGCTTTTCCAAGGGGTGGCAGCTGGTAAAAGTCTCCTACTGCAAGGATAGACATCCCACCAAAAGGTTTCTTGTTTCCTTTGATCTGCTGAAGTCTCCAGTGGATGTAGGCAAAAAGGTCTTTAGAAACCATAGATATCTCATCAATGATCAGAATCTCTGCATTTGAAAGTGAAGCTCTCACTTCATCCAGTGCATTCCCCAGTCCCTGATAAGGCGGTTTTAAAGATCTTGGCAGCTTTAGCAGAGAGTGCAGTGTTTTCCCAGATATGTTAAAAGCTGCAGTGCCAGTAAATGCAGTCAGCAGTACTGCAGGGTAGGACATGTCTGCTTGGTCTCGGAATCTGGGGAGTTGGTGCAAAATCTTTGTTGCCTCCTCATATATGCACTTGATAACATGTGATTTTCCACAGCCAGCTCCTCCAGAGACAAAATAAAAGAACTGCTCAGGACAGTGACCCCACACAAGTTTGAAACACCACTCACGCACTGCGTAGAATATGGATGCTTGGGTTTCATTCAGACTTTGGTACATTTTTCTGACAAAGTCTGGGCTCAGCTTTGGTGCTATGATTGCTGGCATGGTTCCACTGCTGCTACCACTGACTTGGTAGTCAGGAACAATGTCCATTTCATTTTCGTCAGTGTCATGTCTGGATTGTCGTTGGGCCACACACTCTAAACGATCTACTTCAACCTCAGGTGCAAAGGTGTTCCATGCATTGATAAGTGGGCCTTGTTGTTCAATCTGTTCCAGTGCCCTTTCCATTGTTTTGCCATGGCCTTCATAACGCTTTTTGTTAAAGGTAACAATTGGCCGTACTGCAAAACCATGTTTTCGTCCACTTTTGTAGAACTGCTCGGATGTGGGGTATTCTGTGTTTTTAAGGTCATCATTTGATCGATGTGGATAATAAAGTTTTAGTAGTCTGCTATAAAACTTTTCTGGTTGTTTCTTTTCTGAGAACCGAGGATATCTGATTATTGCAGGTTTCCCTCTTGTTCTTTTTTGAATATAACCCATGTTATTCAAAAGAGGGATGGCATTTTTGGACTCTGTTTGACGGCCGTAGAGAATCCTGTACTCTGAAGCAAATTCACCCAAACACATTCTTTCAAAGTCAGGTGTTCTGGGTCTGTTTGCATATTTTTCTGGCAATCCGGACATCCACACATTTTCATCATCTGGTGCCATGCTCTGCAACCTGCTCATCGGGAGACTCATTTTCAGGGCATCATCATCAGTCTGTATGAAGACCACACTGCGTGAACACTTTTTTAGTGGCAGGCTGCATGTCCTTGCCACGGATTCTTGGGCACTGACTTCTCTGTGTTTAGCATATGCCTGCATTATCTGTTTCATTTCATCTCTTTCATTGACATTGGACTTTTTTACTTCCTGGATGACGCCATTAAGAAATTGTGTCATCTCAAATTCAGGTTTAGAGACATAAGACATCATGTACATCAGGCAGCTGTAGTCATCAATGACATATTGGATGTCCATGTTGGCATTCCAGGCCCTCAGCAGATCTGCATTGTATGCATTCACCCAGCAGTCATTAGGTTCACGTTGTAAGAGGATGACATGACCATTGCTTAAATTGAAGACACAATCCAAGTATTGTTCATAAGTTAATTTGCATTTGTGAAGCAGCTCAGACAAGTCTTCAAACGAGGAATTTGGGTCGCAGAGCAAATCTCTCAATGGCTGGAGTTTTTCTTTGGCCTCTTTCATTTTTTTTGCGAGAGCCATTCGTCTGTTCTTTTGCTTTTCATTTGTGCCTTTCTCCTTACTTGTGCTATGCTGCTTATCATTGTGATCATCATCATCATCATCTGGGCTTGGGAAAGTAATCATTGTTTGGTCTACGGGTAGTTTGGGGAATCCAAACCTACATGACACATTACCTTTTTTACAGGATCTGGAGTGATTTCTGCTGTGGACTTGAACCTCAGACACAATTTTGTGAAGTTCAGGATCGGCGTTTTGGTCAGGCATCTTACATGTTATGTACTTGTCAATAAATTTGTACACGTGGTCTTCAAGGTCGCTTCCAAATTCAGGTGCATCTTTGACCCAAACCAGTAAATGGATATGAGGGCTACCTCTGGCCTGAAACTCCACTCGATAAAAGTAATCTTCTACTTCACCGATGGGCTGTGCTGGGGACAGGATCAGTGTTGTCATTAGTGCATCAACTCTTTTTTCAAACAATCGCATCACAGTGACAGGGTTGCTTCGGAGAATTTCACACTTTGTGTTCCAGTCAAGTTGTGAAAAATCCACCTGTTCACCTTGTTGAGTTTTTATGACCTCAACAACCTCAGGCCATCTCATTTCAGCAGCTGAAAATGTCAGGAAAAAAGTTGGCTTTCCTAACTGTCTGACCATAGCATGTAGGTCTTTCAGTGCCTTCTCCCAATAGGCTGGAGTACCTCTCAGAGGTTTCATGAAGCGTGTTGCGTCTTTGTTATTTATCAGTTTCTCCACTTCGTCTTTATTTTGAAGCATTCTGTTAGAAATTTTACGCCCATCCTTGGTGATTGCCTTTCCTTTGCGCAATTGGATGGACATGCTGTTTGTAGCCATGTGTGTTTCTGTTACAAACTGTGCAAAGAATAGGTAGCTTTGGTCAGTTGCAAACCGTGTGTCTGCAGAGAACAGCCGTGTATTAAAATACATGCTTGGGGAAAGTTTAACTTGTCTGGCTTCATCTAATGTGTTCTGTCCAGTTGGGAACTGCACAGGAAAGGCCATGGCTTCAAGTTTAGGAACAGAGAAGAAGCCAACAGGTCTATTTCCTTGCGCGGGTGCAATGCTAAATATTCCTTCACCATATGATAAAATGTCCTGTGCTATATCTGGTGGTTGCATACAGGTGTCTAGAACAAGACCAGGTCGAAGTTCTTCCTTTTCTTTCTCCATATCTTGTAAGGGGTCTTCATTTGACTGTTCAGGCTCCATTAGTTGGTTTACATCATGACATGGCTCAAGCAGTCCAGCTGTTGTATCCTCAGTGGTTCTTCTTTCTGGTACAATTTGCTGGTCGAAGTTTCTAGGCAGTGCATCTTGAATATCTGCATCAGCAGTGTCATGTTCCGTCTCGATTATCTGATTACTTGTGGGATCAGCAAAAGTAGCTTCATCATCAATAGATACATCTTTGTATTCTGAATGCATCTCTTTTAGCTTTGATAATCCCGCTAACACGTTCTTCATGTTTACAGTGTAGAAGTGTTGGTAACCTTTGAATCTAATGTGTCTCTTCAGTTGTACCTGCAGGAGCTGGGCTTCACTGTTAGGTCTGGGAAGACAGTTTACTGTGGTTTCCACATCCGATGGTACACAAACAACAGCCCCATGTACGGCTCTTTGCTGTCCTTTTGGTAATGCAATTATTTTTGCAAACGGGAGAATTTTAGCAGTCAGTTGTCGTTCTAGTACATTTAATCGACTCAGTTCAATTGGAATGGTTGCTAGTGCTAAATTGTTTGCTACTGCGACAGATGGCATCTTGCCTCTTTGTAGGTGGTTGTCACAGTTGTAGCAAATCCACTCTTCCATTCTTTGTTTTGGGAAAGTACAATTAGCTGAGCATTCCCTGTCACAAACATGGACAAATTTTCCTGTCAAGCAAGTGGCAACAATGTTACTATTAGTAACATACTTTGATCTTTTGCAGTGTTTAACTTGATTAGGAAACAGAGTTCTGTGGCACACTGTACAGACATGGGTGGGTCCTAACTGAATGGCTTCACGGAAAGCTAATGTGGCTGCTTGCATCACACTGTTCACTACAAGCTGGGGCTGTGCTTCAGACTGTGGACCCTGCTGGAACTGTGTTACTAGTCGTCTGTATTTCTTCTTTATTCTCTGTGCACACAACTTTTTATAAATGGCAAAAGATGCAGTGGTAGCCATTTTGTGTCTCTGGTACTGGGCACAGCGCTGTATATGGTGCAGTCTGAATTGTGAGTCATTGTGATACCTGGCATAAAGTGATTTTTTCTGTTTGTGCCTGTAGTTTGGATCAGATGCATATTTTGTTCTTATGTATGCACTCTTCCTTTCTCTGACATGATCCTCTCTGTATTTCTGGCCCATGTATTTTTTCATTCTGCTTCGAAAGTCAGTATCCGTGTTGTACCTTTGGACCAGATATTGCTTCTGTCTGGTTCGAAAGTCAGTATCCGTGTTGTACCTTTGGACCAGATATTGCTTCTGTCTGGTTCGAAAGTCAGTATCCGTGTTGTACCTTTGGACCAGATATTGCTTCTGTCTGGTTTGAAAGTCAGTATCCGTGTTGTACCTTTGGACCAGATATTGCTTCTGTCTGGTTTGAAAGTCAGTATCCGTGTTGTACCTTTGGACCAGATATTGCTTCTGTCTGGTTTGAAAGTCAGTATCCGTGTTGTACCTTTGGACCAGATATTGCTTCTGTCTGGTTTTAAAGCTGGTATCCGTGTTGTACTTGTGAACCACATATTTTTTCTGTCTGATTTGAAAGTCGGGATCCGCAGTATATCTTCTGATAATGTAGTCTCTCATTTTTTGTTGAAAATGACGATCACTTTGGTATCTCTTCACCTTGCAGGCTTTTACTTTTTCTTGAATATGAGGATTTGCGTAATATTTTTTGGCTGATAACAGTCTTTGTTTACGGTAATGACAGTTTTCAGCATATTGAGTTTTCATAGCCTGTAATCTTTTCATTCGAAATTCACGACAGGAGGCATATCGTTCTCTGTTGTGTCTTTTTTTGTTTGTCTTCTTTGCCACTTCTTCAGTTGAAGATTTGTCTTTAGCTTTTACATACTCCCTCTGACTTGTTTGAGCTTGATGAATAGCTTTCCGACGTCGTCGTTTATTTAATTTGCTCACATTTCTTGCTGTTCGGGGGGTTTTAGCCATTTTGTCATCTGGTGAGTTTAAAGTATTGTCTAACATCGTCATGTGGGTTTTGGCTGATTCTGGTTCAGGCATTTGCGCAGTGGGATTCGTGATTTGTGGTTCATCATTTTGTGTTGATGATGTAGCTGTAGCTCCTGGTGTTGCCTGAGTTGACTGTCCAGGGGGTTCCGTGTGAGTGCTGACTGTTTTGAAAGAAACAGGCACAAACTCATATCGTGCATGCTTGCCTTGATTTTGAAAAAGGTTATGCACGTGGGTGATCAGGTCATTCACATGAGTGAAAGTGAGCATGACTGCTGTTCCATTTGGCTGACGTAAACCCGCTGCACTTCTTGAATGTGAATCAAATAATCCATACCTCCCAGATTTGTCACGGAAAACCGCAATGCACTCAGGTGAGACCATGAGCAAAGCAAAGTTCACATCTGTTGACAGACATACAAGGCGACTAGCAAGAGGCAACCACCACTCTGTTCTTTGAGGACTGTTCTCTGCTGCTGCCACATATCCATAACTTACGTCATCCATTTTCACACTGTAGACATTTATGTCAGTATGAAGTTCTTTGGGCAGGTCCTCCATGGTCAGATGATCGTGTGTATAACGCTTCTCCTGCAGAAGATTTGTTTTAATCCAACAGTAGAGTGCATCTCCCTGTTCAAGGACCTTATCAAGTATGGCTGTGTTGAACTGGTATTCCTCATTAAGGTAGGCCAGGAATGTGAGGGCATTACATGTGCACTGATGATTTTGAGAGAATTCTGGGTACCTTTCATCACTCTGACAATGAGTTGCACTGACACTCCAAAAGGGCCGAACTGTGTTGCTCTGTAGCTCCTCCGTCAGTAGGTCTTCATTTGTGTCATGGAAAGGCTGATCAAGAAATGCAAAGGTGACACATATTATTGTTAAACATTTTATGATATGTGTTTCAAGGTTGAGCAACAATAAAATACATTTAAGTGTTGCTGCAATAATGTAGAAAAATGTTGTGTTTTTATTTTTTTAAGTGTCAACGACTGAACGTAGTGTAAAGCGCTTTGGGAGCCTTGGAGACTAAGTAAAGTGCTATACAAATACAGGCCATTTACCATTTTTAATTATGTTAAAATAATTAAGCAATGTTCAGGCAAATTAATCCAAATTATATCACTCATCAATCATAGTATAGCATAATCTGAAGATAAACAGCATCAGATATGCCAGAAAGAGAAAGGCAGAAAGACAGTGACAGGAACAGTGAGAGTGAGTGAGAGAGAGCAGAGGTGGGAAGTAAAAATGACAAATATTTTAGATATCTGTAATTTGCTTGAGTGCTGTTTTTTTTTTTAATGACCTTTAACAAAGGTCATATCTGTACCTTCTGCTCCTCATATTTTCAAAGCAGTTAATTTCTTTCAGTATAACACATTATTTTAGGTTGCTGCGGGCCTTCAAACATCAACTAAATTGCAGCCTAAATACAAATATATGAAAGGAAATCCTGTTTATGTATTATTCGTAAGAGGATCTCAGATGCTCTTAAATTAGATGTAATTCGTTCACTAATTTCAGATTAAACCAGATGGTTCTGTACATGTGCCATAAAAACACGTTTCATAGTTGTGTTACATTTTGTAAAGAAATTACACAAAATTCAGTTACAGGTTAAATGTGATTGAAACAGAATACACTGACATCCATCTTGATAAAAGATGAGTGTCACAAAGCCATGTTTGTATTTATTTGCACTGCTTTTCACTGTGGATGTCAATTTATGTGAAGCTTAAAGTATTAAATGGTATAAACGTTTTTTTCTGAACAATATATACATATATAGAAATAGCTAAATAGACAGAAATAGTTGTTGAGATGTCTGCATTTTAGGAATCTGAAGAAAGAAATTTACAAATGTACATGTTTAGTCTAACATTTTAATATATTTAGTACGAGTTAGCAAGCATACTTAAGGTGAAAGACTAAATATCAACCCCGGTGATTATACAGCAAAGATCACATGTATACTAATTTGTTATAGACATTTGTGGACATACCTTTGTAAGTGGAGAATTTGATGCCGTGTGGAAATCATCAGTTGCCCAGACTCGTTTTGCTGGTGGACGAGTGTCTGAAATCTGATAATGGGTTACATACAGTTAATCAAAATTATAAAAACCTACTAACAGAGTTGAAACGGAGTGTAACACTGGATACTTTAAAGAAAACATGAAACAGTAGTGATTACTAAACTTACAATAAAAAATAAAAAAGCAATAAAAAAAATCCCAGCTGTTTGCATAACTACTAAGAGATTTGAAAGTGAGTGTAACTTTAGAAACTTTAACGAAAATATGGAACAGTAGTGGTTACGTAACTAACAAAGGGGATACAACAAAATTCTTGCTTGCATAATGCTAACATGTAACCATATGTCTTTAACATTTAATGGTAATGTAACTGTCCACTATAAATCCTTAATGGGGGAAGACGTTTTTTTAAATTTACCTTGCTGCCTGGAGGACATAAGGAGGTGGGTCTATTCTCCGTTACCAAGGACAACCTGGCTGGTGCTGTCTGCTAACCCAGGAAAAACAGTATATAATGTTAAGACATTAAGTGACCTGACACATTAATTCCACTCTAAAATGCAATGCATGGCATGAACTGGTATGCCAGTTGGGTAACAGATCGTTTTTCTAGTGGACGTGTATCTGAAATCTGATGAGAGGTTATGTACAGTTAGTCAAAATTATAAAACCTACTAACAGATTTGAAACAGAATGGAATATTTGATACTGAACAGTAGTGGTTACTAAACTTACAAAGCAATAAAAAAAAAAATCCCTGCTGTTTGCATAATGCTGAGATGTAACCATGAATATGTCTATAACATGTAATTGTCTGTTGTAAATTCTTAATAGAGGAATATTTTTTGATATTTACCTTGATACCTGGGGAACATAAGGAGGTGGGTCTATCCTGTGTTTCCAAGGATAACCTTGCTGGTGCTATCTGCTAACCCGGGAAAAAGGGTATAGAAGACATTAAGTGACCTGACACATTCATTTCATTTAAATGCTCTGCATACCATGCACTGTTATGCCAGTTGTGTGACATTATAACAAACAATCCTAAACTGTATGGGTAGGTGTTCTTAACTGTCTCAAACGTGTTTCGAAAACTGTTCAACTGTCTGTGATCACTACCATATCTTCATTACCTGGTCAGATGGAAAACTACTGACTGCCTCATCTTGGTTGTGGCCAGTGAGCATTGGGACAGCAGGATCGACCAGGTCAAGTGGTTTCCAGCGCTTCTTTTGTGCCTGGGATCTTTTATTTTTTCTCGGCATCTGGTAGAATGTCAGCAGAAAAACAGAATATTAATTGTTGGCATTTCAAGCATGTGATCAGACCCAGCTTTCATTTTAAGTCAAGCATAATAACCAGGTAGCTGCATCGGTAGCCAAAAGACTTTACAATGCAGTAAATCGACAAACAGTAAATGAATCAAAAATTCTGATGTATACCAGCAATTTTTTTATTTTAACCCTCTGATACACAAGATGACTACAAGAACCAAAAAAAAAATAAATAAAAAAAAAAAATCTCTCTTTTCTTTAAATAGACATATTGATAGTGTCACTACCCGGTCTTAAGGCTTTGTTAAGTAAAGGTCCATAACAGTTTGTATATTGTAATTGGGAAAGTGATTACCTTGAAAGTTGGGAGGCAGATTTGTTGACCACGACAATTACTCCGTTTTGGTGTACAGCAATTGGGAAAGTAATTACCTTGCAAAGCTGGGAGGCAGTGTTGTTGCTGGGGCGCTGGTAGAATGCCAGCAGCAAGCAAACCCAGATGTTCACAGCTCCTACTTAACACCTTAAACTTTCCAAACAAATCTTACAAGAACATTTGGCAAAGTGATTGGCTTGCAAACCTAGGAGACAGTCTTGTTGCCCACAACAGTTTTGTTATAGAGTAATTGGAATATTGGGTACCTTGCAAGGCTGACAGGCAGTCTCGTTGCTGGGAGGCGGTCTTGTTGCTGGGGCTCTGGCAAAATGCCAGCAGCAAGCAGACCCAGATGGTCACAGCTCCTATTTAACACCTTAAACTTTGCAAACAAATCTCACAAGAACAATTAGCAAACTGATTGGCTTGTAAAGCTGAAATGTAGCCTTGTACTGTATGGTTGAAATGTCCCACTGAGAGACAAAGAGGAACTTTACTCCCTTCCAAACAGTAAAGTTCCTCTTTGTCTCTTTGTTTTAATTACAAACAACGGCTCTGGAATAAAATGGCATCCAGCGCTAAACACACCAATTTTCTAGATATCAGCTGAACACACACATAGAAAATATAAGGGGGGCACTTACCTTGGCTGAAGCAAGAGTTGAGGTGTTAAAGGCTGCTGTAGTTAACGCCTTATAAAAACAGAAAAAGAGGTGTGAAACGCGGCTACAACGAAGCTATTGTTTTGGACGCGGCGACAGTCGCCACTTAAAAGTTTTAATTACAAACGATACCTCTGGAATAAAGTGACATCCAAGTGCTAACCACACCATCATTTTGTAGATATCAGCGTCCAGACACAGAAAATCACTTTCAAAGTCATTTTCAAGCCGGAGAGGCTTACCTATGCTCAATATCCGCTAGCTAGCCACCACCGAGACAAAGGGCGTGAAATGCGATCGCCAAGATACACATACAAAAAAAAATCACTTCGCTTCTTAAAAGTTTTAATTACAAACGATACCTCTGGAATAAAGTGACATCCAAGTGCTAACCACACCATCATTTTGTAGATATCAGCGTCCAGACACAGAAAATCACTTTCAAAGTCATTTTCAAGCCGGAGAGGCTTACCTATGCTCAATATCCGCTAGCTAGCCACCACCGAGACAAAGGGCGTGAAATGCGATCGCCAAGATACACATACAAAAAAAAAAAATCACTTCGCTTCTTAAAAGTTTTAATTACAAACGATACCTCTGGAATAAAGTGACATCCAAGTGCTAACCACACCATCATTTTATAGATATCAGCGTCCAGACACAGAAAATCACTTTCAAAGTCATTTTCAAGCCGGAGAGGCTTACCTATGCTCAATATCCGCTAGCTAGCCACCACCGAGACAAAGGGCGTGAAATGCGATCGCCAAGATACACATACAAAAAAAAATCACTTCGCTTCTTAAAAGTTTTAATTACAAACGATACCTCTGGAATAAAGTGACATCCAAGTGCTAACCACACCATCATTTTGTAGATATCAGCGTCCAGACACAGAAAATCACTTTCAAAGTCATTTTCAAGCCGGAGAGGCTTACCTATGCTCAATATCCGCTAGCTAGCCACCACCGAGACAAAGGGCGTGAAATGCGATCGCCAAGATACACATACAAAAAAAAAAAATCACTTCGCTTCTTAAAAGTTTTAATTACAAACGATACCTCTGGAATAAAGTGACATCCAAGTGCTAACCACACCATCATTTTGTAGATATCAGCGTCCAGACACAGAAAATCACTTTCAAAGTCATTTTCAAGCCGGAGAGGCTTACCTATGCTCAATATCCGCTAGCTAGCCACCACCGAGACAAAGGGCGTGAAATGCGATCGCCAAGATACACATACAAAAAAAAATCACTTCGCTTCTTAAAAGTTTTAATTACAAACGATACCTCTGGAATAAAGTGACATCCAAGTGCTAACCACACCATCATTTTGTAGATATCAGCGTCCAGACACAGAAAATCACTTTCAAAGTCATTTTCAAGCCGGAGAGGCTTACCTATGCTCAATATCCGCTAGCTAGCCACCACCGAGACAAAGGGCGTGAAATGCGATCGCCAAGATACACATACAAAAAAAAATCACTTCGCTTCTTAAAAGTTTTAATTACAAACGATACCTCTGGAATAAAGTGACATCCAAGTGCTAACCACACCATCATTTTGTAGATATCAGCGTCCAGACACAGAAAATCACTTTCAAAGTCATTTTCAAGCCGGAGAGGCTTACCTATGCTCAATATCCGCTAGCTAGCTTTAGCAGCGTGCCGAACATGACCACGACAGACAAAGAAATCGCCCAGACAGGCATAAAAAAATCACTTTCAAAGCTAAATTTCAAACAGAGGGAGAGATATGGACTTACCTTGTCAAAGCTTACGCTGTCTTACCGAACACTTCAGAAAATCACGTTCAAAGATCAATTTCAAACCGGAGCCGAAGAGACGCGTGGAAGTCACTTCTAAGGTCAAATTCAAACCCGGAGGAGGGGCGGAGAGACGCGCGCCGTTGATAGTGTCGTCATTGCGTTAATCCAAATAAGGGTAGACAGGCCGTACTACTCCCGACATACCACTAGAGTGAGCCAACACACCACAAATGAAGTTTCAACAGGATAAGTTTCATTTTTACTTCCCATTCATTTCAATGGGAAAAAACTAGCATTAAAATATTCATATTTAAAAAACTATAGAAGTAATAAACACCAAAAGTCATAGCACACCATTCCTGATCCAGCCGCACAAAATGATATAACATATATGAAGCTTGTGTCAAAACTGTGGGATGAGTTACGTGCGAAAATTTCAGGCTGAAAAAGGAAAATAATAATAATAATAATAATAATAAGAATAATAAATCCGAGCAATAGTAATAAGTGTGCCTTTTGGCATAGGCACACTTAATAATAATAAGAATAATAAATCCGAGCAATAGTAATAAGTGTGCCTTTTGGCATAGGCACACTTAAATACACCACAGTGATCCAGTCCTAAAGATCTTGGGCGTGAACAGCACTCCGAAGCCAGAGGTGGTGCTCCAGCAGCTACATGAAGGAAGCAAACAAGCACACTCCATTGACAGATCCATGCTTTACAAAATAGCATTTGAGTGCTATAAGTGTCTAGATCAGTGGCTCTGTGACTCTGGAAATACCACTTACATTTCACAACAAGCGAGTTCATTTCCATTCATCCTCATTGGCGATACATTTGTGAATGTTGATCGTGCAGCTGAGAACGGGCAATTTGAAGCAAAGCCCTATCTCCACGTACTTCCAGCTGCCTTCACAAGCTTCAGGAACCTCTGGACATGTATAGGTGTTGAAAAACATTTCACAAACATTCAGTTCCTAACTGTATTGCATGAATTAAAAGCTCAACATGGAAACAAGCCCCTACCAAAGAGTGATATCTCAGTTGTCCTCACAATTTTAAATAAAGGGATTTTTGAGGCCAAAGTCAAAATCATGGATGACTTTCTGATACCCAATGAGTGTGGAGTTTTGCAACCTGCAAGTGAGCTATTTTACAATGACAGCCCATGGATGCCACTCACTTCAGGTGTCACATTGTGTCACGACAATATCCCACGTGTTATGGCTCGCCACCTTGGAATCAAAACAACAAGGCATCATACTCTGGAAACCCACACAGCTGATGACATGTCACCATTAGCTTTTGAGTTTGAACAGCAGGAAGAACTCACTGTTCGTATTAAAAACATAATTTCAGCCTATCCATCAAAGAAGGATATCCTTAAAGAGCTCATCCAAAATGCTGATGATGCAGAAGCAACAGAAATTCACTTCATCTGGGACAAAAGACAACATGGGAAAGTAAAAACATTTGGGAAGAAATGGAACAATCTCCAGGGTCCAGCACTTTGTGTGTTCAACAACAAAGTGTTTTCTGATGCTGACATTAAGGGAATTCAACAGCTGGGAGAGGGAGGAAAGCACAACACCCCAGGGAAGATAGGGAAGTACGGAGTTGGATTCAGCTCTGTTTACCATCTGACTGACTGCCCTTCGATCCTTACAGGAGACGAAGTACTTTGCATTTCTGACCCCAATCAAAAATACATTGAAAATCATTCAAATAAACCACGATATGGCATTGGCTATAAACTAGCTGACACTTTCAAAGAAATGTACGTAGATGTCTACAAATCATTTCTTCCAGACAAATTTTCTCTTAAAGACGGCACCATGTTCAGATTACCTCTGAGAATGGGTACAAATGCAAACACCTCCAAAATATCACAGCAAGGAGTCACTGACCGTGACATGAAAGAACTGTGCTCTGCCCTGTCTGAAGATCCTGAAGGACTAATTCTCTTTCTGAAAAACATCTGCAAAATCAAAGTCCATGAAATCAATAAAGATTCACAAGAACTTAAAACCATCTTTGAGGTTGAAAAAAATCTGCCACAGAAAAGTCGGGAAGAAAAAGATACTTTTGTAAAACATCTACAAAATGCACTGCAATCAGACAAAACAGCATCACCGCACAAGACTTTCTATGAAACTGCGATTTCCACCTCAGATAAAAGACAAAGTAAGTGGATTGTTGCAGAACAGTTTGGCTCTTTCAAAGACAGCTGCGAATTAAAACTATCAGAAAAACTTCCCCAAGCATCATTAGCTGCACGTGTGAACACAAAGGGATCCAGCGTCGTGGATTTTAAAGGAGAAGCCTTTTGTTCACTTCCTTTGCCAGGGAAAACTGGACTGCCAGTACATGTAAATGGAAACTTTGAGGTTGATTCTGCCAGGAGAAGTCTTTGGAAAGAAGATGGGAAGAGTAAGAAATCAGGCTGGAATGAGTCTTTGAAACAGCACGTCATTGCACCACTGTATGCAGATCTCCTGCATTACATCAGGCGCAGCATTGCAGTCAAAAAAGTTTTCTCGAAAGTAAGAAAACTTACTTTAATAGAAAATACTAACTCATGTTTCAATACAGAATATTTGTGTTTTTGGCCAACTGTGTCCAAAGATGTTTACCCAGACTGGCATGAAATGATACATGAAGTATACAGATCATTGAAAGAAAAAGGCCTTGATGTAATCCCTGTTATGACGACCATAACACGTATAACTACATATAGAGAAATTAAACAGCACTCTTTTGACTGGAGTAATGTCAGTGAAACAGACTCAACTGAGGCACCTTACTTGACAACCTTGGGAAATTTCCAGCTGAATAACATTTTGGAAGATCTTGGAATGAAGCTGGTTCCTTATTCCACAAAGATGCAGAGGATTTGGACAAGTTTCAGATCTGCTGGGGTTGAAGTGAAAGAGGTCAGTCCCTCCACTGTGCAGACTTTCCTACGAGCAAAGCCTCTCAATGATCCAACCCAAACAGATGAAGATTTGCCTTTACCCATAAGTGCTACTTTGATCAAAGATGAAACAAGATGTTCAGAGCTCTTGAGTTTTTGTTTAAAAGATTTCTCCTCAGAAAAGGTCACCCAGGACAATGCCAGTTTGCTCGAAGGCCTTCCACTTCTTCTCACGAAAGATAATGTTTTGAAAATGTTCAGCTCCCAAACACCAAAGTGGATATCGAGGTATGCAAATCTTTTCTTTGACTACAAGGATGAATTTTCAAATTATAAGATCAACATTTGGCACATTGAGCTTCTTCAAAGATTAAAACTTGTCAGAAATATGACATTGCCCTGCTCAGAGAAATATCTGAAAACATTAATTCAGCATCTTCTTTATGACTGTGACGTTGATCCACACAGTGGTCTTCATGTCCCCAATGAGAAAATATTGAAGTGGCTAAAATTACTTTGGAAGTTCATAATGAGTGAAATTAAACTACCAACATCTAGAGATGACGAGTCCAGTCTTACACTCAGTGATGTGAGGAAACTCTTCAGTGACTGCTACATTTTACCTGTTGTGTGTCCAAGGTTGAACAACAAGCACTTCCTGCAAACAATGAAACACATGTCAAGTGTTGTGTTTGCCTCACAGAAACACAAAGACATATCAGGCATCCTCTTCAAACTTGGTTTTATGAGGTTTGATCATGTTTTCTTCTCTGAGATGGACCGATGGATATATTCATGTCTACAAGATGAACTTCTTGATGTAGATGATGAAAGCTCAGTGTTGGATCAAGTGTACAACATTAATCGCTCAGAGTTTTCCCAGCTTTCAAATGATGATATGAAAGAGTTTCAGATGTTCCTGCAATCAGGATTATCCAAGTCCAAAGTCAGCCAAGAGTATGTGAGGAAACTCAAATCCTTACCAATATTTGAAACAACACATGGTGAACGAGTGAGGATTGATGGACCTAAGAAGGTTTTCATCCTTAATATCAAATATACAGTCATATTTCCAGATTTGTTCAACCTACCTACAAACAGCAGCATTTTTCTGAAACACAACTCTGAGAACCACATGCTGTCACAAACACTCAACATTCAGGTCCTGAATGATTTGGAGTATTTCATGAAGTTCATTCTACCTGCTGTACACCAACTCACAGAGACACAGATTCTTCACAGCCTCAAACTGTTGCTGTCACTAGATTATTCGTTGAAGGAAAGAAAAATTATCATCTCCTCACTGAAGACAGTGAAACTGATTCGCAGTTCTCAAGGTAGACTGGAGCCTGCATCATACTACTTTGATGAGAGTGTGGAGCTGTACAAACGGATGTTGCCCCACGAGAAATTTGTTCCTGAGAGATTTTGGACTGAACTGTGTGAAGGAGATGACTACACAACAGAAAAAGCAAAAAAGCTGGTCAGAAAACTTGGAATGAAGCATGTTGTGTCAGCGGACGAGATAATACATTTTGCACACCAGCTGGAATCAGAAGCAAAAGTTAACAGAAGACTCAAAGACATGAAACTGAAATCATCATTACTTTTCAGTGAAGCCTTAAATAAAGCATGCAACATCAAAATTAAAGATCAACATTTTTTGGAGAGGATTACCAACATCAAATTCATTTTTCCAGTTATGATTCGAAAAGCACTGTCCAACTACCACCAACCATTTGCTGCTGAAGGAACTACTGTTAAAATTAGAGGCTCTTTGACTGACAAAAATCCTGAGCATCAAGATTTGATTTGGTCCTCAATGCCAATTATAGACCTACCAGTTTATACAACACAGAAACTTATGCAGATGATGAAAAATGCAGGAGCTCATGAGGAACCACCTCCAAACTGTGTTGCCAGTAACATAAGAAACATCTGTCAGTCACCATGTGAAACTGACCAGCTGATCAAAACACGAGCTGAAGTGTTCAGAAGTTCCTATGCTTACCTGCAAGAAAAAAGATTTGAAGGAAACCAGCTGGCTGGTCTTCCTGTTGTGTTGGTTGAAAAAGACACAAAACTTGTGACGGTTGATGATGTGTGTCTGTCTCTCTCCTATGATCTGGACTTCAGACCATATCTGTACAAGATTACTCCAGAAGATGCAATGTATGCACCGTTCTTTCGGAAAATTGGTGTGAAGAACGAAGCTACTGCAGAGCAATATTGTAATGTTTTGGCAGCAGTTTACGCTGACTCCTGTGATAAACATAAACTACATTTGAACCAGCTGAGAACTGTGAAACGAGCTGTTGAGCAGTTGTTTAAGTTAATCAATGCTCAGAGAAATGAGACACTTTTTGAAAATGTGGAGACTCTGTATCTTCCTGCAGTAGATGGTAAATTATACCCATCATCCACACTCTGCTACAACGACACAGTGTTTGAGACCAAAAGGTTGGAAGAAGCGCTGGAGAACAAGTTCCTGCTGCTTCAGAAACTCAGTGAATGTCATTTGGGCAACGACAAATACAAGCATCATCAGCTGTTGCAACTGCTGCCTCAGAAATTTCAGCCAAAGATGCTGTCTGAGTTCACAGAGGAAAGAGTTGTGGAATCAAAAATGCAGCTTTGTGAACTTGGGACTGGCTGTGAATTTAGTGGATGGTTTGATAAACATCTCTCCTCAGGAGTCTTTAAATATGGATTCATTTGTCTTATTAGAGAGAATTCTCAAGGCGAAATAACACAAGAAGATGCCATTAAAATGTGTGAGAAGACTTTTGGCAGTATACAAATTTTGTGCTGCAAAACTTTGGAAACAGCTCTCTGGCTCGATAAACAGCCACTTCCCAAAACTGATGAAGAAACTGATGTTTTTGTGGAACGAGGGCAACAAGGATGCACCTTTTACTTAAAGCACAATGATGACATGGCTCTCAAAGTGATAAATGAAGTCATCATGACACTGACAAAGGAGATTAATGCTCTTTTAGGAAACAGAATTGCATCGGTTCATCTTCCAGTGCTGGGACAACTCCTCATGTGTGATGATCTGCAAGATGTTCGGAAAACTTTGTCTAAAAATCAGATCCGTGACAGTGCTGAAACTGAAAGTTCCTCTTTTAGTCCAGCAGCCCCTGGGACAGAGATTCCAGAAGAATGGCATGATTGTTTGGACATGAATGTCCTCAACAACTTTGAAGAGGGGGAATATGTTGGTTACAGCATTTATGACAAGTACATTTATGCAGTTATTGTTGAAGAACTGCCTGGTCACAATGGACGATATTCATGGAGATACAAAGTAGATATTGGAGAAGATGAGCCCATTGAAGTCAGCTGTGTTGATCTGTTTCAGTTTAAACGAGAAAAGAAGGTAAAAACAGAAAGGAGGAAATGCATGGAGCCAGAACCACAGAAGAAGATGCTAAAACCAGAAGAAAACACTTGCATGGAGCTGGAACCACTGGCAGGAGCTGTGCCACATTCTTCTGAATCATCAACAAATTCCTTACCGGCATCTGTTGAGGAAGCTAAAAGGGAAATTGATAAATGTTTGGCAGAGATCTGGAAGCTTCCTGAGGAGGAGAGGCACAAAGCCATCAAGAGACTGTACCTCAGGTGGCACCCTGACAAAAATACGGATTGCCAGTCTCTCGCCAGTGAGGCATTCAAATATTTACAGAATCGAATTGATGAGCTCAGCAAAGGCAAAGCTGCAGGCTCGACCTTTTCAAGCAGAAATACAAATTTCAGAGGCTTCTATCAACAGTGGAATCAGGAGGCCAGGTATCACAGAAACAGTCGAGAGAGGTTCTCTAGAGGCTATAGAGGTTCCTACAACTTCTGGACCCACAATGAAAATGTCCCAAGGCCAGACAGAGAAGAGGCCAGGCGCTGGTGTAGACAGGCTCGCTGCGATCTCAATGCAGCTCACAAAGACACTGGTGGAGGGAGCACAGAGTGGTGTCTGTTTAAGGTCCATCAAGCAGTAGAAAAGTCTCTCATAGCAGCATGCTATAAAAGAAATGGACAACACCCCAACAGCAGCTCAATTTCAGCCACTGCTGCACAAGTTTCCCGCTACAGCCTCCAACTGAGAGATCTGCCTGAGATTGTGAAAAACCTGCAGACACTCGGGGTGGATCCCAAAAGGACTCAATATCCCAACTGCCATCCATATCCTCACATACCGAACGGACGATTCAGATCAGAGAATGAAATGCTGGCACTGAACAAGGCATCTGAGCTCCTTAATAAAATAGAAGCATATGTGAATTAAGGATTTAAGACAGATGGACTATCAATTAGTGTGACTGTGTTTTGACGTGTTAAAAGGATGATATCTACAATCTAAAGCTGAAATATTATTTAGCATCACAACCAAAATCATTTCAAGTTGTCTAATTTTTCACAGTAATAATCACAGAAAATATTAAAGAAAAAATGTTTTTTATTTGTGTCAATGCTATTTACTCACTAGAGTGTTTTTATATACATTTAGAAATATTTACTTCAGCTTTCCTGACTTTGAGATATTCAATGTATGGTTTTGTTCTGAAAACAAAAAATCAAATATTCTTCTTGATTAAGTTTGTTGACATCTTTGAGTTGCAGCAGAATCACTGAACCATCT
Source organism: Simochromis diagramma (assembly GCF_900408965.1). Lineage (NCBI taxonomy): Eukaryota > Metazoa > Chordata > Actinopteri > Cichliformes > Cichlidae > Simochromis > Simochromis diagramma. The sequence continues at coordinate 12,637,539 of NW_024386831.1, forward strand.
GCTGGAGATCAACATATTCACTGTAACACTGTCATGAAATGAAAAATGTCAAGGTTTCTATGTTTTAAACAGTTGTGACTACTTCTCAGAGCACAGTTTAACTACTTCATCTATAGATATTTTCCTATGTTTTAAGCAAGTTCTACTACTGTGACCCAAGTATGTATTGTTAAATTTATATGATTTATGATACTGAGGACCAAAACAATACTGTATGAATTTCCAATGAAAGTTTGTTTTTGCAAAGATTTTTTTAGCATTCAGATGAAACAAAATATTTAATGCAGTATTTGGCATTTGAGGGGTTTTAATGTAGTAGTTTGTATGTAGTAGAAATAAAAATACAAAAGATTTTAATGGAAACTTATTCAACTTTTATTCAATTTTACTTATAAAATGAAATGATGAAACAGCAATCTCATATTTCAAACACCATTGTAAACTGATTCCCAGTCTTTCTAATACTTCTATAGTTACTTTTGGAATTTTACTGTCTCTTTTTAATAATCATGTACCCAAGACTTTTGAGAAATAAAGCGTACTTACTAAATAATGACAGTGTGTGTGTGTGTTTATGATGTGATTTCACTGAATGTTACAGCAAAGATTTACCACTTCTTTTATCTTTTATAAATTGTGGGGATTGAGCCCCCAGAGGTCTAATTCTGTGTTTGAGAGGACATGCAGTAAGTCCATATGTTTTGACAGATTTCCTTTTACATCAGGCACACCGTCGGGGATCGGGATCTGAGCAGAGAATAGCAAATGTGATTACAAAGAGCATATGAACAATAGTTTTCAAGTGTCATTATATCAAACATGTCTTTGCATAAAAGCTGCAAAACTTTATGGCCATAGTGTAAAAAAGCCCATAACATTTAAGCCTTAATAAAAAATTATAAAGATATAAAACAATTATATATATAAAATACACAATTACTTAAAAGAAATCAACAAATACATAAACACTTCAACCAGTGCTTCCTCCAACTGGATGAAAAATGGGAACCACTCACTGTCGGATTTGTGAGTGCTAAAATTATACTGTTACTAGAGTCATCCAGTCGTTATCTAAAAGTGAACATTAAATGTTTAAAGAGTGCTTTTAAAGTCCAAACACACACAGCTACAAACGTCTGACTGGCACTACCTCCTCTAGGTATCCTACAAGGATTCTCGTTGCATCATTATATGCAACATGCAGTTTCTGCACGCTATATTGCTTGTTGGATGTCCACAAGGGGGCAGTATATAGCAGTGTGCAATACGCTTTAAAAAAAAGCCACTTTAACTGGAACTGAACAGAAGCTGAATTTGTGTGCAATAGTATTTGCCTGCACATAGAGCTTACAGCATTGTCTGTATATGTCATCATCATTCATTTAATCAGTAATAAAGTGATCGAGGTATTTCACCTTTTTATGAACCTCAAGAGTATCGTCAGACAGTTTAAACAGAGGGAAATTTAGCTGTTTATCCTGCTTGGTTCTACATATCAAGATAGCATTGTACTTTATATCATATAGCACACCATATTCAGTACAGATATTAAGAAGCTGCTGTAATCCAGCACTACTTCGACTAAAAACAACCAGGTCATCTGCACATGTAAGATGAGTTATCAATGTTTTACCTAACATACATCCAGTGTTACAGGTTCTCGGCTGTCGGTCTGGAGACCCAGAAACACCTTTAACAGTTGATGGTAGAGATGGTTTACGATTAAAGATTTTATTTACATATATACTACTCAATATTAAACATCCAACAATTAATGCAATACTTATACTTATACCACTTAAATTAAACCTGAAAGACTGCGTTTTACTCCTAACTTCACTGTATGAAGAAAAATCCACTGTGCTACTATAGAAGCAAAATGACGGGAAAAACAAGGAATTGGTGTCCATAAATCTATGAACCTAAATTTGTCTCTGAGGTTTATTTGTGGCTTCTCCCTTCATGGTTGATGGCAGTGATGGAGGGTTCTACTACCACCACAATCCCTATGATGAGGTAGCGCTTGACCAAGACTACTTGGTCCAGGGCCTCCTGCTTGGGTTCCTGCAGTTCTACAACAACCACAAGCAGATTGGTCATGAAGAATGAAAGAAAATACATACAGTATAAATTAGTGGTCAGAATTAATATTTTGGAACTGTATGTAATTGCAGATGGGGAATCAAACCACCAAATTTGGGTTTGTTTTGTGTTGTGTTGGGGCAGGGATAGCTCAGTAGGTAGAGTGGTGGCCCCATGATCGGAAGGTTGGGGGTTCGATTCCCCTGAACAGCTACCCTGAGGTACCCCTGACCAAGGTACTGTCCCTACACACTGCTCCCCTGGTGCCCAATGGCTGCCCCCTGCTTCACTGAGTGAATGGGTTAAATGCAGAGAGGAATTTCCCCACGGGGATCAATAAAGTACACTTTCTTTCTTAAATTTCCTCATTAGTAGGCATTCTGCTCTACCACCTGAGCTACAGCCACCCCAAATATGTAAAAGCTAGACTATAGCTAAAGGACTTCTGGACCAAATTATATTTACAGATGTTCCTTAACATGTTTTCTTCCCCCTTACATATTTATTGTACACATCGAAAATAAATGTTGGCAGAATATAAGAAAACATTTCTGAATAAAGTTCAGTAAATCAATACTACAACCTTTGTATAACACATAATTGAAAACTGAAAAAAAATTAACTGAAAAAATTGCTTTTCAGCCTAAAATGCTATTTTGTGTACAACTTGATTTTAGCTTTACTTTTTTTTAATGTAAAGCTGCTTTGCTGCATACAAAATATCTGCTTTTCTATAGCCATCTTGTCTGAGATCTCTAATTTCTCATAATACACAATGTTGCCCATGTCATCATTTTCTCTTACAAATGAAGTAATATCAAGACTATAGCTTACAATAATTTTTAAAATACAGCTTCTCTGAATAATTGCACAGATTCAAGACCAAAATTGACTGTGAACTTTTGATTGTCAGTCAATTTTGACTTTTCCCAGTCCAATCTTTTCTAATTTTTCTTAACCAACAACTTACCTGGATAAAGACTAAAACATTCACTCTGCAGCTGAAGGTGGTGCTGAGTAATGGCTACGTGGAGCCTTTCATCTGCTACCACCAGGCATGTAGACAGGGAAAATTTGCAACTGAATATAGAAAAAAAGTAAAAAATAAAAATAAAAAAAAAGATTATATTGAAAAGAAAAATTAATTTGAGTGTTTTAAATCAACATTTCTTTCCCGTTTGCAAGACTTTGGGGGGAATCCCATTTATAACTTGGACAAGTTATACAATTTCTAATTCAACAATAATTTCCAGTGGACCAGCTTCTAGATCTCACACATATTACAGTGTATGTTTGTGGGATCCACATATTTGTTTTTAACATGTAAATGGTAGCAAAGTGGCAATCCAGGCAGGAAAGTCAGTACCCTCCCCCCAATCCACCACCACCACCACAAAAATAAAATAAAATAAATTAAAAATAAAAAATTCAGTTCATATGGAAAATGTATTGTTGGAAAGATAAAGTGATTGCTCTTGTTTGATATGGTGAACCCATCCAGTCAATCTATGAGGACCTGTGGTTAGTTCCATGTTTATAGACATTACAGTTGGAATATAGACATACAGCTCAAATAATTGTCTCCCTTTCTCTGACCTTTGAGTCCAACTCCTGTCCATGGTGCTGATCAAAAGCTGGAATGATGATATTATTTCTGCACTTACAGAAATAATAGGGATATGAGATCAAGTGTACTTGACCTAGTATGACGTGGCAGTAAATGTCCAAAAAATATCTGAACCAGAGTCTGTCATCAAGTTGTACAAGGAGCTGAAAGGACATTCTCATATTAATTTTTCTTACAGTGACTCAACTCATTAAAGTACAGACATGATTTTCAAAAATAAATAAATGAAAGAAATAAGTCTTTAAATAACTCTTTAAAGGCATGGACCTGGATGGACATTTGTAAGAACTGTCTGTTTTATTCTGCTGTTTAGGAGCAACTGGAATGTCAGCAGAATCATGGTCAGAGTCAGGAAAGACTAAAACTACACCAACAGTCTGAGCAGACTGCTGCTCTACTTGATCACTGTGTTATCCAGCATGGTGCCATCTGAACCCACAACAGCAGGGGAGGGGTTTTCACTGTCCTACAGATGAGAAACATGACATAATCTTTATTTTTTTACACAGTTATGCTGATTTTTGGAGAGACTGGCACTCTTTTATAACCATGCCTCCTCTGCTTACTAACCTACAGGTTTATTACTGTTTTAAATAAACAATAAGTCATGTTTCCTTTTCCATCAATAGTTTTTTGCTATTTTATATCAATTATGATTGCACTGACTCATCCAATTACGCCCTTTATGGGTCAAACAGGCCACCATAAGAGACATGCAAACGTAGCAAGCAGGTGTACTAGCTTACTTAGAAGCCAACCAACTATTCTATTGTACATTTGAGGATGCAAAGATTGTTCATGTGGGGATTTTACTACGTTTGTAAGATAAATACCTATCTTCAAGTACATTTCTTAGGAAGGATGAACAGAGTGAAATAACAGCGGACGGTCGCTGTAAGTCGCATTTCCTCTGATTTCCTGCAGCATCATCATCATCTAGCTAGGAGGCAGCTGGATGATGCGGGATGCGGGATGCGGGGCAACTTTCCTCCGAAAGTTTCGTTTCTTCCAGGACATCAGAGGAAATTCAGTCTTGGATCTGCTGCTTCTGTTTCAGTCAGTTTCGTTTCTAACGAGATGACGGAACTCGGAGGAGAAAAAGAAGACCGGCGTCAGTTGCTGTGATTGGACATCAGCAGCCTTTATATACAGCAGACTGATGCAGCATCAATACTTTCCCTGGCACTGATAGGACCCTGCACTGGCATGACTGAGGTACTGTGATTGTATTTATTTGTTTTATTGGCGTATTTAGGTAGGCTACTAGCTAATTAATAACGAAAATCTTAAAAACAGAAATACACAAAAAAGTGTTTTTGCTATTTTAAATACTGTGATCACATAATAGAGAAAATCTTTATTTGTTAATTTACTAACTTTTTAAAAAAAATATTTTATACACTTTTGTCAAATTATATACAGATGATCTTATTTAGACCTGTGTTTAATTGTATTTGCTGCTTTGTTGTTGTTTAATTCCAAAGTACAAATGCTTTGGAAGCAACAAAGTGAACAAAGAGAGCTCACAAGGACAATTTCAGTGTGCATCATCAACCACAGCCCTGGTACTGTAGCTGTTTAGTCTGTTTGAGAGGTGGGTGAAGTAGCTAAATCATAAGATCATCTAGATTCAGGCTAAGTTACTTAAACACTTGAATTATTGATCGTTTCCTTGTGCAATACACTGTTACTCAGCAAAATGATCAGAACAAAACAAGAAATAAAACCTTGAATGACTCATAGTTCAAAGATTTGTTTCACATTTATATTTTCTGAGGTTTAAAGAGAGCACTATAAACGTAATTTGTAAACTAAGCAAAAGGTTTGCATGTGTTTCTAAATTGTTAAACCTTTGCTATCATCACACAATTATCTCAGTCATCTGATCTAGAGGAGTACAGTCTCCTTTCCCACATGGGTGTGGTCTACTACATCACACATTAAAAAGAATAAGCAAACAAAAGCATGCAATACTTGAAACAGAAATAATTCATCCTAATCTACATTCTACAACAATGCTGCGTTTGTAGCTCTGTGCCTTGTGGCCAAACTTCTCCACTTTGGTGGAGGTCCATTCCTGGGGAAGACTGGCAGCTGTCCTGAATGTTTTGCTATTAATGCCATTAATCACTTTCCAGTTCATGGAACTTACTTACTACAGTAAGTACTGCAGAAGCAGTGTGTGTGTATTTGAGGTTTTTTTGCACTGCTTCTGCATTTTGATTTCGTTTTTGTTAAATAAATAATGACACAGTGTAATATGTCACATTTAGATGTTCGTCTGAGGTTTTATTGATCTATTTTTAAAACCCATTAAGCCCCTTAGTTCATGTGTTTTTTTTTATTTACATCCAGATATGTAAAACCTTAAAACTAAAAGCGTGACAGTAAGTTTGCACTGCTGTAACAAATGTCACAATTTTCTGAATTTCATACAGGAACCCGTTCTGGCATGGTGAATCCAAAGGCAAAGAAGAAAGTCCGGTGAATTGCTTTCTTTTTAATATACTGTATACAGTAGGAGGCAGTAACTGTTCTCCTACATCTTGAGTAGACATTATATTAATAGGATTTGGGCACTAATGCCGTTTTTGCTTCTGCTTAAAGATCAGATTCTTTATTAATATCATTACTAACTACTAGTCAATTTCCTGTGGTCAAAATAAATTAGGGAATAAATATGTTTTCAGCATTAAAACAAATGTGTGGAATCCATACATGAAAGAAACATTTTGAAACCAGATGGCCAAAATTATTTTTATCCACCACTGTATAAATACTTGACTTTAGTGTCTCTTTTTAATTAAATTTAATTTTTGTCTAATTTCATAAAGATTATTCTATTTAATTTAAAGTAAAGAACCTCATCTCTAACAATATCAGTCAAATAGTCAAATACGTGCATGTGCTTTGCTAACTTAGCTCTCAACCTTATCCTTACTAACATTGCATCAGCAGGACCAACATGGTTTTAATTTGCCTTCAGACTCTAGTTTCTTTGTGTTTAATGCTTTTACTTTGTTTAGGACTTCCTTTGGGGCCACAGCACCACCCATCATTGACTATCTGAAAGATATTCTACGGCGATATCCAGATGGTGGACAAATTTTGAAGGTTGGTGTAATGATGTAACAAAAACACACAACAATTACTTTAGGTAATATTGGGATGCTGTGCAAATAATAATAACAATAATAAAATGTAAATGACAATAGAAAGCAATGGGTTTATGAGACTTACTACTTTTTGCAGTTCTCACAAACATAAAAATGATTCACAATGGAACAACTGAAAACAAAGTAAAAATTTAAACTGAGACATTTTATTATTTCATGAAAAAAAAATTGTCTCATTTTGGATTTGGTGAGATCAACATGGTTGAATACGTTGGGACGGGGCAACATTTAATGAGGTTAACTGGTAAAAAGTCAGTAACGTGATTGGACAGAGACTCTGAGTTTCTCCAAAGTGAAGGGGCAGAGGTTCACCAATCTGTAAAGAAAAGAATATGTCTACAAGTTGTAGACATAGTGTCAGAATAATATTCCTCAATGCAAAATTGTGCAGATTTTGATTATTTCATCATCTACTGTATATAGATTCAGAGAATCTGGAGAAATCTCTGTGTGCAAGAGATAAGGCCAAAAGTCAGTACCACAGCCACACAGGATTTTCATGCCCTCAGGCAGCACTGCAAAACAGGCATGATTCTCTCATGGAAACCACTGCATTAGCTCCAGAACACTTCCACAAATCACTGTTTGTGAACACAGGTCACAGTGCCATCCACAAATGTGGGTTAAAGCTGTAGCTTGCAAAGAAAAAGCCATATGTCAATACGATTCAGAAAGGCCACAATCTTCTAAGAGCTAAAGCTTGTTTAAAATGGATTGAAGAAAAATGAAAACCTATTCTGTAGTCTAGAAAAAAAATCAAAATTGTATTTATTTTTTACAAACATAGACGGGTATACAACTGCTGCAAGAGCTTGTTCCGCATAGCCGGCAATAAGTCGGAGTTGCTCCCGGAGGGTGATGGGCTCTGCCAGGGCTGCCCTTTGTCACCGATTCTGTTCATAATTTTTATGGACCGAAGTTCTAGACCCAGCCAAGTGGTGGAAGGCTTTGTCTCAGAAGGTGACAGAGGTGGTCTCAGAATCTCATCTCTGCTTTTTGCAGATGATGTGGTTCAGTTGGCTTCTTCGAGTGATGGCCTCCAGCTTGCAGCCAAGTGTGAAGCAGTGGGAATGAGAATCAGCACATCCAAATCTGAGGTCATGGTTCTCAGCCAGAACAGGGTAGAGTGCCCGCTCCCAGGTCAGGACAGGGATGAGTTCCTGCCCCAAGTGGAGGAGTTTAAGTATCTCGGGGTCTTGTTCGCGGGTGATGGGAGAAGGGATTGGGAGATCGACAGATGGATTGGTGCTGCGGCTGCAGTGATGCGGATGCTGTACCAGTCCGTCATCGTGAAGAGAGAGCTGAGTGTAAAAGCAAAGCTCTCAATTTACCGGTTGATCTACGTCTCTACCCTCACCTATGGTCACGAGCTGTGGGTAGTGATCCAAGATCGCGGATGCAAGCGGCTGAAATGAGCTTCCTCCGAAGGGTGGCTGGCCTCTTCCTAAGAGATAGGGTGAGAGGTTCAGCCATCCGGGAGGGGCTCAGAGTAGAGCCGCTGCTCCTCCACATCGAAAGGAGCCAGTTGAGGTGGTTCAGGCATTGGACAAGGATGCCTCCTGGGTGCCTCATGGGTGAGGTGTCCTGGGCATGTCCCACCGGGAGGGAGGGAGGGAGGGAGGAAGGAAGGAAGGAAGGAAGGAAGGAAGGAAGGAAGGAAGGAAGGAAGGAAGGAAGGATGGATGGATGGATGGATGGATGGATGGATCATCTGCCAGAGTGAATAGAAGAGGGCCCATATGGCATATTATCATCACTATGCATCTCTGATGGTATGGGGGTGCATTAGTGCCTATGGAATTCGCAGCTTGCATATCTCTAAAGGCACCATCAATGCTGAAAGGTATACACAGGTCTTAGAGCAAATTGTTCTCAATGAGGTAATGTCTTTTGCAGGGCAGTCCTTGAATATTTCAGAAAGTTAATCCTAAACTGCATACTGCATCTAGTACAACAGCATGTTTTCACAGTAGAAGAGTCCAGCTGCTGAACTCGCCTGCCTGCAGTATGGACCTTTCACCCATTAAAAACATTTGAAAGTGAACCTACACATTAATTGTGTGCACACAGAAGAACAAGAACAACAATTATTTCTAAATTGAATGAAAGTGTAATTTATTTCTACTTAACATTGTGACAAATCCAAAATATAAAACAAGGAGCTTCATAATATGTACTGACTCTGTCCTTAGACCATCAGCTCAGATTAGAAAAAGCTCTATTCAATTGGCAAAATGGAAACATGGATGTAAACTTCACTGGTTGGTGGAGGTGTAACTAAAATATAGTTGTAATTCACAGAAATCTCCCAGATTTTGTGCTGCTTGCAAATTATAAGGACCTGCAATTTTTTGCTCTCTTGCATCCGACCATACTGAGCTGGCATTTTATCAGACAAAATATTAAAAATATAATGCAGTACAATTCATCAGTTTTACCACAGAGTTAAATTTACACAATTATTGACCATTTTTGAAGCTTAAAACATTTTTGCCATTGTATGCTAAAGAACAAGAATGACTACATCATATACTCTGACTGGACACTTTGGACTACAGTGTCCAGTGAGTCTGAGTTAGACTGAAACGGACCCTTTTTTGTTTTTCCTCTGTAGACATACTTGCTGTGAGAAAGATCTACCAGCTTTCTGTGCAGAACTGTGTCAGTGGCAGCGTTGTACTGCCATTTTCTGCTCAAGGTTGTTTTTATTTGTCAACAGGAGCTGATTCAAAATGCAGATGATGCTCGAGCCACAGAAGTGGTTTTCATCCATGATGAGAGAAGCTATGGGACTGAAAGCCTTTGGACTGAAGAACTGGAGACATACCAAGGTATTCACTGAATAAAAGAAATATATTTCACAAAAACTATTATTTATTTACATTTAAAAGTAATAAATAGAGCCAATACATCTCCAGTTAAGAATGTCTGTCCGGGTTTGCTGGGGACTTTTTGGTTTGTTTTTATTTAACATTCTGCTTCCTTTGGGGGTCACGTCGAAAAGTGGAGCTACTCACTGTGGCAATCCCTTGTGACTAAAGGAGCAGCTAAAAGTAGCAGGTTCTGCTTGTTTCAGTGTGTAATTTCTCCCAAAGTATAGTGTGTGGATATTTTTTCCCCATGTTTTTCCACATTATCAAACATTTCCAAGGTGGCTGTTTTTAGTAAGCCCTATAAAACTGGATTCTGATTGTAGACGACATAAAATATGTGATGTCACATGCTGGGACTACAGTTGTGAATCCTAAGGTGTTGAATTTTGGCTGTCACCATCATTGTTAATTCAACCTATCCAAGACCCTGGAAAAACTACATTTCCAACAACAACTGATTGGAAAAACAAGTACAAAAATTTTCTCATTTTATTTATTTATTTTCTATTGTATAATTTTTTAATAGTATTAATAGTGGGTCTTAGGTTGCTTATATTCTTTCATGTCTCAGGTGGTGCATAACAGGACAGATTACATTTTCTTAGTCTATATTTTCTGTGCTTTCTTGGATATTTGTGCTTTCAGAGACCAACGTTATCACTGTTAATGTGCTTCACTTAAAGGCATTGGTCATATAAGAAAACATGAATAACCTATGTGCATTTACAGCATCATTAAATAATATAGCTCTTGCTTCCTAACAAATTCCCACACTCACTTAATTCCATATTGGTCTGAAAGGCAGAGCCTTGCAAAGTAAAAACTACTTGTTAACAAGCTACTGGCACTGTAATTCACTATGATAATGAATGCTAATGTTGACTAGTGAGGGTGTAAAAACCAAATAAAAACCAAATGTACTCACTTAATTAAATTAATTAATTAAACAGCCAAATAGTTTTATATGTATGTTCATGCAGCCCTCACCCTTAACACAGTTTAAACTTGCACAAGGTTGTTGAGCATTTTACTTTTGGAGCAAACCTCAACTGTTCACAGCACTGCAGTTTTTAAAACTGGCTTCATTTTTCAACAATGGAGCTTTCAGCTTAATTATAATATGCAGATCAAGAGAGAAGATTTAGGATAGTCACTGTTAATATTGTCTCTAGTTACCGTTACACTCAAAGTGTTCTACAGAAAATCCATTTGCATAGCAACTGAAAAGTGTCTCCTGTCTTCTGATTTCCTTTCTGGAAAAATCTCATTCATTGCACATTGGGATAGAGATTCCAGAGAATGTGTCACTAACACATAGATACTGAAAGCATAAGCTTTAAGTTTGTTATGTTTTTACGAAGGTCCTGCTCTCTATGCCTACAACAATGCCGGATTCACTGATGAAGACTGGAAAGGGATTCAGAGAACTGGAAGGAGTGTCAAGCGTGATGACCCAAACAGAGTGGGAAGATTTGGAATCGGCTTCAACTCTGTTTACCACATAACAGGTGAAACTATGTGTAGTTAGATCACAGGTAGGAGTAGTAATTTTTGAAAAGATAAACAGTTAGCAGTAACATATTTTTACTTTGTCCACAGATGTACCAAGTATATTCAGTTCAGGCCACCTTGGCATGATGGATCCCCAAGAAAAAGTATTTGGAGAGAGAAGTGGAGGGTTTTGGTGGTCTTTGGATGATGCTGAAGACCAAGACGTTCTGTTGAATATGAGTGATCAGTTCCAACCATTTAGAGATATAGTCTCACTTGTGTGTGAACATGGATGGTCAAAAGTTGTCATGGAGGATCAGCACTTCAATGGGACAATTTTTAGATTTCCTTTACGCAATGAAGCATCAGAAATTTCTGATAATCTGTATGACTCAGATAAAGTGGTTGAGCTTTTTGATAGCTTCATTGCAGATGCAGATTTGAGCCTCCTCTTCTTGAAAAATGTCACCTCCGTGTCCTTGTTACATATTAGTGAAGATGGAGCTGTTAACACCAGACTTGAAGTGAAATCCTCAGTCCCCACAGATGATGTTTTAGAGCCAGAAGAGGAGTCAGTCATTGAGGGTCTAACAAGGTTCAAAGTTATAACTGTGAGTTCAAAAGACCAAAAAGAGACAAAGTGGCTTCTGACAACATGTACCATGAAAGAGGGTGTTGCAGAAGATCTTGATTTGCTTACAAAGAAGTTGAGCTTTTTACCTCAAGTTGACCTGGCATTCCCCTGTGGTGAGAAGAGAGACTGTAGCCAGAGCAGACTGAGCTGCTTTCTCCCCCTTCCAAACAATGAATCCAATAAGACAGGACTCCCAGTTTATGTCAATGCATGCTTTGGCCTCACAGACAATAGAAGACACATCAAATGGCAAGAGGAAGACCAGAGACATGATGAACATGCATTGTGGAATGAAATGCTGATGAAGAAGGTGTTTCCACAAGCATACATCAAGATCATTCAAGATGCCATTAAACTTGCCCAAAAATCTATCCTCCCTGTTTCCTCTGTGTACAATCTGTGGCCAGATCTCACTCAGATACAACACAAAGACAAATGGCATGCTCTCACTCTGGATGTTTTTCATCACTTATTCAGACAGAACGTGGCCATCCTCTCTCTTGCTAAAGATGAAAGACAGTTTATCTCTCCATCAGAAGCTGTTTTCCCCTGCAATGGCCCAACAAGCACCAACATATTGTCTGCCATTAAAAGGGCTTTAGTGTCATGTGGAGAAAATCTTGTCACTTTACCAGCTAGTGTTGCAAAGGCTATAAATGAGGCCTACCCAAACCCTACTACCCTAAAACATGTGACTCCAGCATTCCTCAGGGCCATTCTCCACAGGACCGGTGTGGATAACATCACCAAAGATGACAAACTCAGTCTTTTGGAGTACATTTTGGGTGATGAACAATACAAAGAACTTGAGGGTCTTCACCTCCTTCCACTCAGTGATGGCTCTTTCAGATATTTCACATACAGAGAGGAAGACACTGCTTTGATTGACAGCCATGAATTTCCAAGGTAGGGTTTCCATACATCTATCAATATTTAAAATAAATGTTATATTCATTATGACTAAAGTTGCCATTTTTATGTGTTATTCACATAATGATTGTAACTGAATATTTGGAAGGTTCAGGAATATTTCTATACTGAATGAACTCTTAACAGTTTGATCCACATAAGCCATTACACTTTTTTTTATAGAGTCTTGCTGCCATTCTGTAAACCCTTCTTCATCCCACATGATCTGACTCCAGCCTGCAGTGCACATCTGAAAGAACTGGCCAGAAGAAGTAAGTCAAAGTATTTTTAAACAATGCAGAGTCATGTGTACACAGCTAAACGTTTTAGCACACACATTTATTCTTAACTTTAAAAAACAAATCTTTTTGATCTGCTCTTCAGATTTCTTCAAGGTCACCAACATTGATGCATCCCATGTGGCTGAATATGCAAAACGATATTTGCCACCAGACTGGAAGCAGACAGGGAAAAACCTTGTTACATGGGACAACAACAACAACAGTCAGCATCCACCTTTAGACTGGTTTCAAGAATTCTGGAGGTTTCTCAACAGTCATTTTAACGAGTTAAGTCCTTTCACTGACATACCTCTAATACCAGTTAGTCCTCTGTCTGGCAGTCAGACTATATCAGTAGCAAAACTACAGCAGGACACAACTCTGATCTTTCAGAAAAGTAAACAGCTGAGTTTTCCAGACCGAATAGCTCAGCTGATGAACAAAGTTGGTGGCACAGTGGTGAGAGGAAATGAGTGGCTCAAGCATGTAGACCTTGACTCGTACGTGCTGTGCCCATCTCCAAGGAGTGTTTTGAAGGTCCTGATGAATTTAGATTTCCAGCATCTTATCACAGAACTCACATCTGCCTCTCACACAGCACACAATGAACTAAAAGATTATCTTTCTTATCTGGATTCTCTCTCAAAAACAGAGAAAGATTTTCTCTTGAGGTTGCCTTTGTTTCAAACCATGAAAGGATTCAGTGTTGCAGCTCAATCGAAACAAGCTGTGCTTCTGATCTCAGGCCTAACAGTACCAACAGAGCTCCCTATGCCTGATTCCATAATCCAGTGTTCTACTGAGACTGACCGCAGACTGTTACAGCTGCTCAAAGTTCATCTCTTGGACACCGCCGAAGCAGCCAATGTTCTTGTTGGCAGCATAAGCAAAGGCGCTTGTAGCAATGACGAAACTAAAAAAACAATGACTTGGGTTTTACAGTATGGTAAGGTACTTTTCTCACAAAACGAATCCCTGAAATGTAGCTGTAAGGACTTGAGCTTCATTGAGGTGAATGGACAGCTGAAAAAAGCCTGTGACTTTTTTGATCCAAGAATTCAGACTTTTAAAGTCATCTTTGAGTCAGACTTCTTTCCACCGCCTTCATACACTCATTCACTGCAGATGCTGGAAAGCTTAACAGAAATCGGATTACTGAATAAAGAGATGGATGTCTCACCTGAACATTTGCTACATGCTGCCACGCTGACTGACAAACTGTGTGTGAACTCACAGACTGAGGCTCTGAGAAGAGCTCAGGTTCTGTTGGAAATGTTGGAAAGTAATGATCTACTGACAAAGTTTTCTCACAGACAGCTTCATTGCCTCAAAATGCTGAAATGGATCCCATGTGAACAACCTGGAAGTGACCAAAACTTCAGTGATAAATCTCAGAAGTATTGTTTGTTTTGCCCAAAAGAAATAAGACATTCTGTGTATAAGGACATTGTTGGACATGTAATGCCACTAACAGGGAAGCTCAGTGACAGAGTTAGCAACAGACTTGGTCTCAAAGACCTACCACCACCTGAAAAAGTGATTGAGAATCTGTCAGTCTTGAAATCAAAAGCACTGGAAATGGTTAATCCTGACACAGATGTAGACTTCAAAAGACAGCTGCACAGCATTTACAAACACATGCAAGACAACCTCTTTGTATTTGTTACAATGATGAGCAAGGAGACATGTTGGCTATGGACTCACAACCAGTTTGTTGCACCCCAGGATCTGGTTCTTGAATACCCAAATAATCTAGATCTGAGTTCTTACATTGGGAAGGTGCCAAGTGAATTTTTGCCATACAGAACATTGTTCCAGAAATTTGGCCTGAGAAAAGTACTTTCCAATGAAGACATTTTGGGCATTCTGTACTCCATCCAGCAAACAATTGAAGCAAGACAGCCGCCATTTGCAAGTTCCTCAGAGGTCAAAGTGTCAATAGAAATTCTCAACTGGTTCTGGAAAGAGAAGAAAACAGTTCAGGATGACATCCCAGTGCCAGTTATTGCCGAGGGAGGAAAATTTACCCTTAAACCACGATCAACAGCTCTTTTCTGTGATGTAAGCAAAAATGGACTGAAAGAACTAAACTGCAGAGAAGAGGAAATTTATGTCATACATGAGGAAATTCCAAAAGCAGCGGCTGAATGGCTGGAAATTCGTTTTCTCAGTACCCACATCCTTGACCCAGAGGAGATAGGAATAGAGCAGTGTGGACAATCTGAACCAATAACAATGAGGATAAAAAACATTCTTAAAGAGTACGATGAAGACAGTGACATCTTCAAAGAGCTCATCCAGAATGCAGAGGATGCTGGGGCAGATGTTTGCAAGTTCTTGGTGGATTTCAGAGTACACAGAGATGCCCCTGAAAGCCTGATTGACGCTGACATGGCTCTTTGTCAGGGACCTTGTCTTTGGGCTTTCAATAATGAGCAGTTCACAGCAGAGGATTGGAAAAATATTGTCAGAGTTGGCTCAGCCTCGAAGGAAAACAAAGCGGAAAAAATTGGAAAGTTTGGACTTGGATTCAACACTGTGTATCATGTGACAGATGTCCCCTCCATCCTTAGTGGCAACATTCTTCTCATACTTGATCCAGATGTTACTCATCTCACAAAACATATCAAACACAAAACAAATCCTGGAATCAAGCTGGATCTCTCTCAACAGCGACTCTTTCATTGTTTTCCTGGTCAGTTTGGATCATATGAAAACATTTTTGACTGTAATTTTACCAGAAAAAGTCCTCCTGAACCCTATCCAGGCACTCTGATCAAACTACCTTTCCGAAGTAAAGAAGAAGCTGACAAATCAGAAATAAGCACAAATGTGTATGAAAAACACAATATCCTTGATTTTCAACATCTCTTTTCTAAGAATTCACAAACCCATCTGCTTTTTTTAAAGAACATCATTACATTATCCCTCCAAAATATCCCACACAATGGATCAACTCCACCAAGAGAAAATGAAATGGAGACCATCTTCTCTGTGTCCAAAACCACTGTGAGTGCAATGGAGATTCCTGATGACAGCAGTGTGTCCAAGCAACGTCATGCTGAGAAATCACTGATGAAAGTTGATGGTAAATGCAAAGGACTAATTGAATCTTGCACAGTCAGAATTATCCAAATATCCAGTCAGCAGTCTAATGAAACTAAACTTCAGTTCTGGCTCCTGTACAACTGCTTTGGGACAGATGAGTCCTTTAAAATGGCCCTTCACAAAAACAAGCAGGCCAGTTTCTCTTTGCCCATTGGAGGGATTGCTGTGCCCTTGCAAAATGATCCAGAAACTGGAAAATTCACCACATTACAAACAGATCTTGTTGGACAGGCCTTTTGCTTCCTTCCTCTTCCCATTCACACGGGTCTTCCTGTCAATGTAAATGGCACATTTGCTGTGACAAGCAACCGAAAAGCTCTGTGGGAAACTGGAGTGAAAAATGACTGGAACAAAGCTCTCCTTCAGGATCCAGTAGTGACAGCATATGTTACTGTACTCAAGGCACTAAAGAAAATGTCAGAAAATAAGCAGCTGGTGAGTTACTGTTATCACATCTTTTGGCCTGATAGAGAGAAAGTGAGTGAAACTTTCAAGCCTTTAGTGGATGCACTTTACTCAACCATTGTTGATGACTCTGTTGGTCCAGAGCTCTTTAGTGATGGAGAACAATGGCTCTCAATGAACAATGCCATATTTCTTCATGAGAGCATTGAAAATGATGAAAAGATTGGTGACCTTGCAGTTCAAGTTTGCAAGAAATATGCAAAAGGACCCAATCATGTTGTTCCTCTTCCACTGTGGCTGAGAAATAGCTTCAAACAGGCTGGCCTTGAAAAGGTTTTACAAAACAGGACCTGGAACTGGGAGAAGTTCTACAGGGAAGCAGTGTTCAGTAACATAACTACAATGGACTCAAAGAGTAGAGATACCCTTGTGCTGCATGCTATTGACCTTCATATCAAAGAAATTGACAATCTGCTGCTCTGCTATCCATGCATACCCACAAAGGGTGGACAGCTCCAACATGTCAGGAAACTTGTGAATCCTACAGGGAAAGTGGCCTGTCTTTTTGAACCAAAAGAGGGACGATTGCTTGATGGATCTGAAAATGACTTCAGATCTGCAAAAAGGATTCAGCGTTTGTTGGAACTCGGTATGGCAAATGACCATCTCCCATTGGAAGATATCACAGAGAAAGCGGGCACAATTAATCAAACCTGGAGCATTGACAAAAAGAAAGCATTTGTGCATTTGAGGTGCCTTTTTGAACTGATGAAGAATCACATTTATGATGAAGACTCTCACCACTGGAAAACACTGAGGACAACTGCATTTCTTCCAGCATATTCACCTGGTGATGCAAAAATGGAAGGAAATGTAACACTTAAAAAGCCCACTGATGTTTTTAGTGACAAATGCTCTCTTCTCGTTAACATGACACAACCAGTGCTGGATAATAGTAATTTGAAAATACACCACAGTGATCCAGTCCTAAAGATCTTGGGCGTGAACAGCACTCCGAAGCCAGAGGTGGTGCTCCAGCAGCTGCATGAAGGAAGCAAACAAGCACACTCCATTGACAGATCCATGCTTTACAAAATAGCATTTGAGTGCTATACGTGTCTGGATCAGTGGATCTGTGACTCTGGAAATGCCTCTTACATTTCACAACAAGCGAGTTCATTTCCATTCATCCTCATTGGTGATACATTTGTGAATGTCGACCGTGTAGCTGAGAACGGGCAATTTGAAACAAAGCCCTATCTCCACGTACTTCCAGCTGCCTTCACAAGCTTCAGGAACCTCTGGACATGTATAGGTGTTGAAAAACAATTCACGATCACTCAGTTTCTAACTGTTTTGCAGGAATTAAAAGTTCAACATGGAAACCAGCCCCTACCAAAGAGTGATCTCTCAGTTGTCTTCACAATTTTAAACAAAGGGATATTTGAGGTCAAAGTCAAAATCACAGATGACTGTCTGTTACCTAATGAGCATGGAGTTTTGCAGTTTGCTAGTGAGCTATTTTACAATGACAGCCCATGGATGCCACTCACTTCAGGTGTCACATTATGTCACGAGAATATCCCACGAGCTATGGCTCGCCACCTTGGAATCAAAACAACAAGGCATCATTCTCTGGAAAAGCACATAGTTGATGACATGTTACCATTTGCTTTTGACTTTGAACAGAGGGAAGAACTCACTGTTCGTATTAAAAACATAATTTCAGCCTATCCATCAAAGAAGGATATCCTTAAAGAGCTCATCCAAAATGCTGATGATGCAGAAGCAACAGAAATTCACTTCATCTGGGACAAAAGACAACATGGGAAAGTAAAAACATTTGGGAAGAAATGGAACAATCTCCAGGGTCCAGCACTTTGTGTGTTCAACAACAAAGTGTTTTCTGATGCTGACATTAAGGGAATTCAACAGCTGGGAGAGGGAGGAAAGCACAGCACCCCAGGGAAGATAGGGAAGTACGGAGTTGGATTCAACTCTGTTTACCATCTGACTGACTGCCCTTCGATCCTTACAGGAGATGAAGTACTTTGCATTTCTGACCCCAATCAAAAATACATTGAAAATCACTCAAATAACCAGCGATATGGCATTGGCTATAAACTTGCTGACACTTTCAAAGAAATGTACGTAGATGTCTACAAATCCTTTCTTCCAGACAAATTTTCTCTTAAAGAGGGCACCATGTTCAGATTACCTCTGAAGATGGGTACAAATGCAAATACCTCCAAATTATCACAGCAAGGAGTCACTGACCGCGACATGAAAGAACTGTGCTCTGCCCTGTCTGAAGATCCTGAAGGACTAATTCTCTTTCTGAAAAACATCTGCAAAATCAAAGTCCATGAAATCAGTGAAGATTCAGGAGGACTTAAAACCATCTTTGAGGTTGAAAAAAATCTGCCACAGAAAAGTCGGGACGAGAAAGATGCTTTTGTAAAACATCTACAAAATGCACTGCAATCAGACAAAACAGCAACACCACACAAGACTTTCTATGAAACTGTGATTTCCACCTCAGATAAAAGACAAAGTAAGTGGATTGTTGCAGAACAGTTTGGCTCTTTCAAAGACAGCTGCGAATTAAAACTATCAGACAAACTTCCCCAAGCATCATTAGCTGCACGTGTGAACACAAAAGGATACATCATCATGGATTTTAAAGGAGAAGCCTTTTGTTCACTTCCTTTGCCAGGGAAAACTGGACTGCCAGTACATGTAAATGGAAACTTTGAGGTTGATTCTGCCAGGAGAAGCCTTTGGAAAGAAGATGGGGAGAGTGAGAAATCAAACTGGAATGAGATTTTAAAACAGAACATCATTGCTCCGCTTTATGCAGATCTCCTGCATTACATCAGGCGCAGCATTGCAGTCAAAAAAGTTTCCCTTACATTTATTGGCTCATGTTTCAGTACAGAATACTTGTGTTTTTGGCCAACTGTGTCCAAGGATGTTTGCCCAGACTGGCATGAAATGATACATGGAGTATACAGATCACTGAAAGAAAAAGGCCTTGATGTAATCCCTGTGATGAAGAGCTCAACATGGAAAATTGCAGATACAAAACTTAAAGAATTCTCATTTGACTGGTGTAATGTCAGCGAAACAGACTCTACTAAGTCACTTTATCTGACAACCTCAGGAAATTTCAAGCTGAACAACATCTTGGAAGATCTTGGAATGAAGCTGGTTCCTTATTCCACAAACATGCAGAGGATTTGGAAAAGTTTCACAGATGCTGGGGTTGAAGTGAAAGAGGTCAGTCCCTCCACTGTGCAGACTTTCTTACGAGCAAAGCCTCTCAATGATCCAACCCAAACAGATGAAGATTTGCCTTTACCCATAAGTGCCACTTTGATCAAAGATGAGAAAAGATGTTCAGAGCTCTTGAGATTTTGTTTAAAAGATTTATTCTCAGAAAAGGTCACCCAAGACAATTCAAATTTACTTGATGGGCTTCCACTTCTTCTCAGAAGAGATAAAGTATTGACAGTTTTCAACTCCCAGTCACCCAAGTGGATATCAAGATATGCAAATATCTTCTTTCACTACGAAGACAAATTTGCAGACTATCAGACAAACAAAGACCACATTGAACTTCTTCAAAGTTCAAGAATCATCCAAAAAATGACATTACCCTGCTCAGAGAAATATCTGAAACCATTATTTCAGCATCTTCTTAAGAACTGTGAAGATGATCCACGCAGTGGTCTTCATGTCCCAAATGACGAAATGATAAAGTGGCTGAAATCACTTTGGGGGTTCATAATGAGTGAAATTAAACCGCCAACATCTAGAGATGACGAGTCAAGTCTGACACTAAGTGATGTGAGGAAACTCTTCAGTGACTGCTACATTTTACCTGTTGTGTGTCCAAGGTTGAACAACAAGCACTTCCTGCAAACAATGAAACACATGTCAAGTGTTGTGTTTGCCTCACAGAAACACAAAGACATTTCAGGCATCCTCTTCAAACTTGGTTTTATGAGGTTTGATCGTGTATTCTTTGTTGAGATGGACCGACAGGTATATTCATGTCTACAGCATGAGCTTCTCAATGTAGATGATCAAAGCTCAGTGTTGGATCAAGTCTACAACATTAATCACTCAGAATTTTCCCACCTTTCAAATGATGATATGAAGGAGTTTCAGATCTTCCTCCAGTTGGGATTATCAAAGTCCAAAGACAACCAAGAGTATGTGAGGAAACTCAAATCCTTACCAATATTTGAAACAACACATGGTGAACGAGTGAGAATTGATGGAACTAAAAAGGTTTATGTTCTCAACATCAAATATTCAGTCATGTTTCCAGATTTGCTCAACCTACCTAACAGCAACAGCATTTTTCTCAAGTTCAACTTCGAGAACTACATGCTGTCACAAACACTCAACATTCAGGTCCTGAATGATTTGCAGTATTTCATGAAGTTCATTCTACCTGCTGTACACCAACTCACCGAGACACAGATTCTTCACAGCCTTAAGCTGTTGCTGTCACTACATTACTCTTCAGAGGACAAGAAAACTATCATCTCCTCACTGAAGACAGTGAAACTGATTCGCAGTTCTCAAGGTAGACTGGAGCCTGCATCATACTACTTTGATGAGAGTGTGGAGCTGTACAAACAAATGTTACCCCACGAGAAATTTGTACCTGACAAATTCTGGACTGAGCTGTGTGACGGAGATGACTACACAACAGAAAAAGCAAAAGAGCTGGTCAGAGAACTTGGAATGAAGCATGTTGTGTCAAACGATGAGATAATAAATTTTGCGTACCAGCTGGAATCAGAAGCAAAAGGAAAAGGAAAAATTGAAGGCCTGAAACGGAAATCATCATTACTTTTCAGGAAAGCCTTGAATAAAGCATGTGATCCCAAAGACAACAAGGAAAGGTTGCTGGAAAGCATTGCTGACATCAAATTCATTTTTCCAGTTAATATTCGAAAAGAACTGTCCAACTACCACCAACCATTTGCAGCTGAAGGAACTATGGTGAAAATTAGAGGCTCTTTAATTAACAAAAATCCAGAGCATCAAGATTTGATTTGGACCTCAATGCCAATTATAGACCTGCCAATTATGTCACAAAGTCTTCAAATGCTAATTAACGCAGGAGCTCATGAAGAACCACCTCCAAACTGTGTAACCAGTAACATAAGAAACATCTGTCAGTCACCATGTGAAACTGACCAGCTGATCAAAACACGAGCTAAAGTGTTCAGAAATTCGTACGCTTACCTGCAAGCAAAAAGATTTGAAGGAAACCAGCTGGCTGGTCTTCCTGTTGTGTTGGTTGAAAAAGACACAAAACTTATGACGCCTGATGATGTGTGTCTGTCGCTCTCCTATGATCTGGACTTCAGACCATATCTGTACAAGATTACTCCAGAAGATGCAATGTATGCACCGTTCTTTCAGAAAATTGGTGTGAAGAAGAAAGCTACTGCAGAGCAATATTGTAATGTTTTGGCAGCAGTTTACGCTGATTCCTGTGATAAACAGAAACTACATTTGAACCAGCTGATAACTGTGAAACGAGCTGTTGAGCAGTTGTTTAAGTTAATCAGTACTCAGGGAAATGAGACACTTCTTGAAAATGTTGAGACTCTGTATCTTCCTGCAGTAGATGGTAAATTATACCCATCATCCACACTCTGCTACAACGACACAGTGTTTGAGACCAAATGGTTGGAAGAAGCGCTGGAGAACAAGTTCCTGCTGCTTCAGAAACTCAGTGAATGTTATTTGGGCAACGACAAATACAAGCATCATCAGCTGTTGCAACTGCTGCCTCAGAAGTTTCAGCCAAAGATGCTGTCTGAGTTCACAGAGGAAAGAGTTGTGGAATCAAAGATGCAGCTTTGTGAACTTGGGACTGGCTGTGAATTTAGTGGATGGTTTGCTAAACATCTCTCCTCAGGAGCCTTTAAATATGGATTCATTTGTCTTATTAGAGAGCAGTTGCAAGGCAAAATAACACAAGAAGATGCTTCTAACATATGTCAGAAGATTTTTGGCAGTATACAAATTATCTGCTGCAAAACATTGAAAACAACACTCTGGCTCAATAAACAGCCACTTCCCAAAACTGATGAAGAAACTGATGTTTTTGTGGAACGAGGGCAACAAGGGTGTACCTTTTACTTAAAGCACAATGATGACATGGCTCCCAAGGTAATAAATGAAGTCATCATGACACTGACAAAGGAGATTAATGTTCTTTTAGGGAACAGAATTGCATCGGTTCACCTTCCAGTGCTGGGACAACTCCTCATGTGTGACGATCTGCAAGATGTTCGGAAAACTCTGGCTAAAAATCAGATCCGTGACAGTGCTGAAACTGAAAGTTCCTCTTTTAGTCCAGCAGCCCCTGGGACAGAGATCCCAGAAGAATGGCATGATTGCTTGGACATGAATGTCCTCAACAACTTTGAAGAGGGGGAGTATGTTGGCTACAGCATTGATGACAAGTACATTTATGCAGTTATCGTTGAAGAACTGCCTGGTCACAATGGACGATATTCATGGAGATACAAAGTAGATATTGGAGAAGATGAGCCCATTGAAGTCAGCTGTGTTGATCTGTTTCAGTTTAAACGAGAAAAGAAGGTAAAAACAGAAAGGAGGAAATGCATGGAGCCAGGACCACAGAAGAAGACGCTAAAACCAGAAGAAAACACTTGCATGGAGCTGGAACCACTGACAGGAGCTGTGCCACATTCTTCTGAATCATCAACAAATTCTTTACCGGCCTCTGTTGAGGAAGCTAAAAGGGAAATTGATAAATGTTTGACAGAGATCTGGAGGCTTCCTGAGGAGGAGAGGCACAAAGCCATCAAGAGACTGTACCTCAGGTGGCACCCTGACAAGAATCCGGATTGCCAGTCTCTCGCCAATGAGGCATTCAAATATTTACAGAATCGAATTGATGAGCTCAGCAAAGGCAAAGCTGCAGGCTCGACCTTTTCAAGCAGAAACACAAATTTCAGAGGCTTCTATGAAGAGTGGAATCAGGAGGCCAGGTATCACAGAAATAGTCGAGAGAGGTTCTCTAGAGGCTATAGAGGTTTCCATTCCTACAACTTCTGGACCCACAATGAAAATGTCCCAAGGCCAGACAGAGAAGAGGCCAGACGTTGGTGTAGACAGGCTCGCTGCGATCTCAATGCAGCTCACAAAGACACTGGTGGAGGGAGCACAGAGTGGTGTCTGTTTAAGGTCCATCAAGCAGTAGAAAAGTCTCTCATAGCAGCATGCTATAAAAGAAATGGACAACGCCCCAACAGCAGCTCAATTTCAGCCACTGCTGCACAAGTTTCCCGCTACAGCCTCCAACTGAGAGATCTGCCTGAGATTGTGAAAAACCTGCAGACACTCGGAGTGGATCCCAAAAAGACTCAATATCCCAACTGCCATCCATATCCCCACATACCGAACGGACAATTCAGATCAGAGAATGAAATGCTGGCACTGAACAAGGCATCAGAGCTCCTTAATAAAATAGAAGCATATGTGAATTAAGGATTTAAAACAAGGTATTGGTCAGTGTAACTGTTTTTCTACATGTTAAAAGTAATGTAATGTAAAGTGTAAAACTGAAATATTATTTAACATCACAAAGAAAAAAGAAAACTTTTTTTATTTTACTTATTTGTCTCACTTCTCATACTCAGTACTCATTATTATGTTATGGTGTGCATGTATATGTAAACACACTGAAGAAAATTGTAAGTACTAAATTACTTTATTTTGGATTCTTGTCATTTAAAGCTGCTTATTGGTGATATCGATATATTCTGTGTTATGAAAATGAAAACATCAGATGTTCTTTGTAAGTCTTGTTGACACTGTTGACTACTCTCTGAGATCAAAACAGTCACTCAGTGAATTTCTTACTGTTTGTTAAAAACCTGCCTTGGATCAATATACTCACTGTATGCTTGTAATGTAAATGCAAATATGCAGTTTTGGTGTTTTAAAGTTATGACTATTTGCTGAGAGACAGTATAACTACTGCATACTGATTTTTACTTGTATCCAGTTTTGTCTTCTGAAAAACTTAAAATCTTTAAACTTAAATCCACATTGCAATTGGGGAATTTTTGTTTTGTTTTCCTTTTTTTTTTAATATTTGCTAGCAGAAAGATCTGAAGAGGACCTTAAATGATGTCTTTAATCATTTCTCCTCCCATGTAATCGGGACTTTTTTGTCTGATTAGTTAAACAGACCAAATTCTCCCTCTTTAAGTGTTTCCAAGTCTGGTCATGTCTCTGGACATGCATGTGGATGGTTAGAAACAATATTTACCCTTAAATGTCAATGTGATATAAAAAAAAATGCATCTAGAGAGTCACGGACCAAAGATCTGATCAATAACAGACAAGCCACTCACTGTGGAAAACCTTAGCCATATTTATTTTATCCAACACTGTAACACTATGATAAAATAAGGAAAAGCCTAATAGTTTCCTTTATGTATTGGACAGATCTGTTAGAAACAGTAACAAGTGCTTCACTGTTTAACATCACTCCTAAAAACTGGTTTACTTTTTATGAACAACTGATCAGACGTTCAGTAATCAATGAAGAGAAAGGCTTCAAGTTAAAAGAACTTTTTTTATTCATTATGAAATCATGTTATGAAAATAATGACAACTAACCATATATCAGACAAATGCATCTTTCCATATGTTAACAACGTTTTGCTGTAAAGGCTGTGACATCTCCGCCGTCACCAGAGCATAACTGTGTTCTGTTTGTGCTTGGCGTGTACTTCACCTCATCCTGCTGTTGTTTCATACCATAAAAATGTCTACAAGGCTTTTCACGTCTCCTTCCAGTGTTTCCACATGAAAATCCTTTGCAAATAACCTTCTGTTTGTAAGGGAGAAGTTCACATATATACCAGATTTAGTCTTTGTGTTCTGCTTCCTGTTGTCTAATCCTTCAATCAATAATTTACACAAAATCTGTACATACTTACAGCAGGCTGATGCCTGTTTCTGAAGGGTTGTGCACATAGAAAAAAGAAGCAAGAAAGTTGATGTGATACGATGGGAGGTCTGGGTGTTATGAGCATATTAGACATTTGCCTTAATGGCAAATGTAACCCAACAACTTTCAGTCACTCAAAATGAGTCTGACATTCTGCAACAAAAGCCACACCCACTTCTTCCAGTCTTTTGCTATAAAACACACACTCGACACAGCTGACAGGGACGCACATTAAAATATTTATGGAATGAATGAGTGTGTGTTTGTAATGGCTGATGTTAGGATCAAGTATATTTATCTTAGCCAAAAAGATGCAAACCTTTGGGTACGATAAGAGCGAAATTTGCTATTTCTAACCTCCATCTGCATATTTACCCCTCCCCCCCCATATCCAACAGCTGATAAACTCCAGCTGGGACTGGAACAGACGTCTGAAAAAAATACTTAAGGCTTTTATCGTTTAGCACGTTATTCTTCGACTGATCGGCACTTACTGTATGCAGTCATTCATCTTTCACATCACTCATATTGCATTTTTGTTCACATAAAACTCTGTTACACATTTCAGAATTAGAAAACGATGAGACTGAGTTACCACAGCATTATGTGGACGCTACTGGCACTACAAACTAAAGCACAAATGAGCGGAAAAAAAATAACACGAACTGCTCCTCCTTCTCCTCGGACGCCGCTGCTGTGTGCTTCTTTATTGTTGCAATAACTTGATCTGTACTGAGCTGCAGAATAAAAATCTGGGGTTCATTTCAGGGTGCAGCTGCTCCTACAGGTGTAGCGGCAAATCCCGTGAAAAGCATCGGACCAGTAATGGTGCAGGAGGCTGAACATGAAACGTGTCGGAGGTCGTTCGAGTCAGGGTTTGGGTACTGGCATCAGTTCTCTTCTATGGCACAAGTGTTTGGCAAACACAGTTAACATTCAACATTTTTGAGATTGACAAAATAAATTATGTCAATGGCACACCGCTGTATCATACCGTAACCACCTGCTCTGCCGCTCTCAGCTGTCCTGGGTTTAGATGAGGTTTTGTCATACATACAAAACTCACTTCAATAACACAAGAATGCCCTTTAAAAAGTTATTTGCTGAGACCAGAAATTGAGAGAAACAGGCTTGAGGTTTGTGTCCAAGTTTTGCATCCATGTTTCTTTCACATTTTTCCTGCACGAGTAGAAAAAAAAATAAGCGGGCAGATCGCTTTTGCACAACCAAAGCCATCCAGAGATCGAGCCTGCAACTGCTACAAGCCCCTGTAGATGCTTGTCCTGCTGTCTCCTGTAGTGTCATAAAGCCACATAGGGTAGTGGGGGTCAACCCTGCCACAATTAGCTCCTCACATGTTGTAAGCCACATATATGGGATCCAGCTGGTCAGCCAGGAATCCATCTCTGAGGTGCATGCGTTGTTTCTCCCCTCTGGAGTTGATGGGGATGACGCCGGGGTCTACCACCACCACCACCCCTACGATGAGGTAGTGCTCCTCCAGGACCACATTGGTGACCAGGGCCACCAGGTCGAGGGCCTCCTGCTCAGATCCCTCCAGTTCTACAACCACCACGAGCAGGTTGGTCCATGTGAACACCGCACTGGAGAGAGGAGGAGGAGGATGGTGTATGAAAGTAAATACAGAGAAGTCATGTAGAATTCATATTTCTTCGTCATTTTTAAAATTGATCAAGTAAATAAATCTCTGTTGTCATATTGACAACTAGCGACTAAAGGTGTTGTAGGTTTCTCACCATTCAGCTATGCTCTTGTGAGAACGGATAACAGAGGTCTCGATGTCAATTGGGTGATACCTCATCCCCCTCAGCTCCAGAGTCTCATCAAGAGAGCCCACCACATAGAGGGCGTCGTGACGCTCTGAGACACACAAACACCCACAGTCAGACTGTTCAGTTTACGTTTTGATGCTAGAAAATACTTAAATTAGCTTTCCGTGGAAAGATTGCAGACTTTAAGTTAGACTAAGCATTGGTCACTCACCTCCGCTGGCATCGGTCAGCTCAGTGCGCCGCAGGAAGCCCAGGTAGCCGGTCCTTGCCCAGACTGTCTGAGTGTCCCCGAAGCTCAGCTTGGTGTTGAAGTGGTCAGCATGCAGCGCCTCCTCCCCATAAACTGTGTAGTATCCTGTGGCATTGTGGGGACTGCTCACCCAGATCTGATACACATATTAGTTACAATTGGTGACTGTTACATTCAGAAGCACACACTTTGCTCTTTCTTCTGGTCAAAGTTCTGAGGCGCTACAAACCCAATATGATGAGTCACAAGCTGCGTATTCCTCATGCTGATCCCATTAAAGGGTATCAAGTATAAAATCGGTGCCAAATCAACATACAGATCTATTTGTTGTGGTGACCTCTTGAAATAAGGGAGAAGCTGAAAGTACCCCTGCAAACTTGTTCCAAAAAAACCAAAAGCCAAGTAAATTAATCACATTAACGTTGAACTGCTGTTCAGCCTAAAAGGTCACTTTGTGTAGCTTTTACACAAATTTCAGCAAGATGTTTTAAAAAGCAGCACTGATATGTAAATAGACATTTGCTTCTACTGTGCTGAATGAATTCTGCTGCTAAAAATAAAAAAACAAAACACCTTAACTCTAAGATGTTTTTAGGTTATTGCAGAAAGCGACTGTACCCTGCTTTAAAGAGGACTGAATAATAAGTGGTTTTTCTTATTGTCTAGAGGTTGCCTTAGAGAGTGGATGGACTGAGGGACTTCACCAAGGTCTAGTATAAGATAAATATGGATTATTTTAAACTGCGAATCATCCAAATCCAAATCTGGAGATGGAAACAAGCACAACAAGTTCCCTTTAAGCACACAGAAGACTGACTGACTGACTGACAGCTCTGCTCTCTTAAAAAACAACTCACCTCTCCTAGATGGGAGTCTCCCAAGGGTCCTTTAGTCTCCGTGTTTGCAATGATGACTTTTACTCCAGGGAGGATCTACAGCAGCAGACAGCCAGGACTCAAATTAACAAAAAAAGCCCTGGAAGCAGCAGCGTTACACACTATGTTGCTGTGTTTCAGTTCTTAGTTTTAAATTAGGCCGTACCTTTCCAGACTCCATCAGTGGCAGGCTGTGCGGTGACCCTCTCTCAACCAGGCGAACCCTGAAAAGACAAAGTGAGCAATGTCATATCCACTGTTTTTGTAAATATGACACGTAAATAAAGGAAAGAAAAAAACTTTGAGTACTAATTAGTTCAAAGTCGGGTCATGTTTTAAATGTATATGAATGCATACTGTCACAGTGTTCCCACCTATCGTGCCGTAGTGCTCTCATGTCCACATAAACTGTGGTGGGATCTGGTCCAGCTGTACCCTGGGGAAAAAAGAAAGAAACAAGTAGATCCAGATATGAGTCAATAACGTACGTGCTACAGCTGTGGCATTAACGCTGCATGTTGCTTAAGTGGAGTGGGGTTTGGAAGCTGATTATGAAACTACTGCTGACAAAGCAAGGGGCAGCCAGAAGCCAACCAGCCAGGCTGCGATAGTTAGGACTCTGGCAAAACCTGGGCCATGTAAACACAAATACCTCCATCACCTGCTCTGTGGGAAAACCTGGAACATTTATTTAAATTCTAAATAATAATGCTTATAAAAAATGACTCAACAAAGTCTAAACATCATTTGTTTTGATTAAAAATCAAAGTACTTCCGTGCAGCTGAATTCTAAGTGATTCATTTTTCAAGTGCTGATTACAGCTGTCACATATAGATCCCTTTGTGTGGGATTTGTCATCATTACTGCTGTGAGACTGGTCACAACAAATTATGTTTTCCATCACTCGCTTTGCCAGTCTACAGCCAGAGCACAAGCCAGCAATGAGTCGCTGCACCGAGGTCTGTGAGTCACAGCCAAACACAGAAAGCAGGATTCAGTTTACTAAGCAGAGCACATCTACCTGAACGACCACCTTATTTTCCACCCTGATTTACGAATAAATTCTTTACAAATCCTACCATGTGGATTCATGGATTTTTTTTTCACATTCTGTCTCTCACAGTTGAAGTGTACCTCTGGTGCAAATTACTGACCTCTGTCATCATTTTAGGTGGGGGAACTTGCACAATCGGTGGCTGACTAAATACTTTTTTGCCCCACTGTAATATTGTGGATTGAAGTATGAAAGTACGACATAAACTCTACTGATTATACCCTAATTTACTGAGTCGTAGCAGAGTTCATGCAGCCAGCTCATTGTATAATGTGTGGATCATGTATCTAAACCTGCTGTAGAGCAATGATCAGGAGCCAGCTGATAGAAGCAGGACTCGGCTGAAATAAATAGTGATACAGAAGCTGAAGCTCATCGGGAAGAGAAAAAAAAACAAGCTAAGTGCTAAAAAAATAGTGAACTGTGGCTAAGCATGACAAAACTTCATGCAAAATAAATGACAAACGTGAACACACAGAAACAGACAGACCAAGCAGCAGAGCAAACAGCCACTCTTATCACACAGTACCTGCTCAGCCAGTTTCCCTAACCTGTTGGGCTGACAGGACAGGGCAGGACAGATAAATAAAGAGATATATGTGTATGTATTCAGATACGTGGGCAACTCTCATACACACTCAGACACACACATAAATCATCAGGGACTGAAAAAAATAAATAAAACTATAAAATAAAAGAACAAGACCAAAAACTGACAAAAGTCAAAGTCAAAACATGACTTATTTCACAGTTTTTATAAACTGGAACTAAATGTAAGATGAACCATTGCACTTTCTAAACTCTTCCTTAACATGCAGTGAGCTGGTAAATCAAGGTTTTGTATTTCACCCTTTAATTATCTAATAAAATACTTTTATTTAATAAAACACCGCACAAGAATTTCATTAACATCTTTGCCATGAATCTTTGCCCAGATTCATGGCCTGCTTTGGCTCTAAAACACTGACATTCATTCATTCTGGACTTTTCCCAGCCCTCCCCCTTTCGCTTCTAATTTTCCTTGACCAGTGGGCCTACCTGCAAACAGATCGCTACGTTCACCCTGCAGCCGAAGGTGGTGCTCACAGCTCTCGGTGAAAGCCCCAGGTCTTTGAAGATCTTCGAGAAGGACTGAGTGAGGGCTATGCGGGGCCTTTCCTCTGCTACCACCATGCAGGTACGCACACAGGACAGGTTCACATTTCTCAGCTGGATATGGGGGGAAAAGAAGATCAGTAAAACCTACGAACTTGAGAGTGATAAGATTATTTTGGTCTTTGCAGAAAAAAGGAGAAAAATCGTTTCTGTGTTCTAATATTAATAATTATTTTTATTAGGCATCTATTAGATCACAGACAGATCAGTCTTAAGTGCTGCAGACAGTAATCAGCAGGCAGACACGGAGCAGTGAAGTGCTTCACCATTGAGTA
This sequence comes from Simochromis diagramma, assembly GCF_900408965.1. NCBI lineage: Eukaryota > Metazoa > Chordata > Actinopteri > Cichliformes > Cichlidae > Simochromis > Simochromis diagramma. The sequence goes on from NW_024386831.1 coordinate 12,668,550, forward strand.
CCCTCACTTTGTCTTGATAATTATGGCGCTGGTGCAACAGCACCGCAGGGAAAAGGACTATTTGAAGAGAATCACTTCAATTTTGTGCAAGAAAAACGCTGTGGTTTGTTGTTTCCCCTCAGTGACACTGTTCAACAGCTGAAGAGACAAACTGACCCGCAGTGCTTCTGTCTGTGAACCCAGTCCTTTGGTGCACATCTCCATGACTGAGTACGAGCAGAACGTGACGCGCACTTTGTACTGGCTGACGGCTGCAAGCCACAGAGATGCGTTGCTCTCCAACTCCAGCGGTGGAACCAGGATCGACTGATGGCCTGAGTACACACTGAAACAAGAAGATGCAGGCGAGAGAGTAAACAGGAATCCACAGAAAGAAAAGATAATAATCTGTGTCCAGATTTTCAAATGTTACTGGTGGTCGTTTGTTGAGAGCCCCTACCTGCACAGGCACCAGAGAGCAAAGCCCAGGCCGCAGTACGGGTCCAGACAGATGGCGATCTGCCGGGATGGGTAGAGCTCACACTGCAGCTTAATGGAGCGACACAAGGCACTGGTGGCAGCATGAGACATCTAGAAGAGACAATATGACATAAAAAAAAGAAAAGACTGGGCGCTGCAGTAACATTCAGGGATTCATTACTTCACAGCAGACTAAGAACCTTTTAAGCCTTTACTGTTGTCCTATAAAATCAATCATAACTCCAGAATGTGCTGAAGTTCACCCAGTCAAACATGCCGTTTGTTCCTCTTTTTAATTAGACTTGCAAATCTGTCAAATAGGACTTCATAGTTTTTTTTTTGTAGTTCATTTCATTTATAGGCAAGTATCTGAATCCAGTTTTTCCAAATTAAGTGTGAACAAGAGGTACAGCTAATGTTAAAATGTCCTGCGACCTGACACTGAATGCAAGAAAAGTGCTTAAAATCAAGGACTTCAAACCTTACTTTCTTTATATACCCTTCAAAAGATCAAATGTGCTTTTTATTGCCTCTTGAGTAGATTGTTGTAGTTAGTTACATGTCTGATAGGTACTAACATCCTGGAAAAAGGGGTTTTAAAGGGGGAAATTAGTCTCCTGATATATATGTCTAAAGATAAGCATTTGCCACCTTTTCTGATAATGATACACTTGATATCTGTTTGTAACAGGATTAATTGTAAAATCTTATTCATGAGTGCCTTAATGGGCTAGCCTCAGATTATCCCCATCACTCTCACGTGGTGGTCGTCTCAGGTCATTTGCTTAGGTCACTGGACCAACAGCTCTTCGTAGTCCCAAGATCCCACCTAGAACTTCATAAGTGTTTTCAGTTCCAGCTCTGAAACATCCTACCCCTCCATTTCAGGGTGTGCATTAACAGGAACAAAAAGAGGCAATATGATGGCAACATGTGAATCTACTGAACCAGACAGTTCCTTCAACATACTTTGACCCCTGCCAGGATGCCTGTCGTGGACACACTGAAGTCCAGGTAAGCCAGCATCTCTGGGGTTGGGGGCTTGTACATCTGGGGGCTCTTCTTCCTGGGGAGATCATCTGTAGGATGAAGAACGAGCGAATTAGGAGAACGTTCACTGCAGAAATTGATATTAAGCATTTGAGTGTGTGTACATAAATTACCAGTGTCCAGCACGGTGGGCCAGCTCTTGATGTCCACAGCAGCAGCAGCTTCTTTGGATTTCAGCAGCTTCGTTATTGCTTGGGTTGTCAGGATGCACACTGACTTGCTGACCTTTACCACAGATAGTAGAATCTAACTACATATGTTGTGTTGCTGTTCACACTGTTTTCTATTAGACAGTAAAGCGTCGCTAACAGAGCACAGATACATCTGAAGATCACTGACTTTAATGTATTTTTTAATGCATACAATCCACATTGACTGCCATAAGCACTTGATGTGTCCCCAAACAGCCTCTGTGTTACCTCAACGATCATTTTGACGGTGGGCAGAGTGGTGGCCAGGTTCTGTGGATGCGGCGGTCTGACGGTGACCGGCACACAGCCAGCGTACAGGCAGCCGTAGAAAGTGGCAATCAGGTCAATTCCTGCACATAATGTTTGTTTATATATATTTTTTTCTCTTAAACCCAATGGAGTGAGGATGTTTTAAAAGGCCAAGAAGCACAGGGCAGCAGATGTTTGTTTTTTTTTTACCTGGCGGATAGACGAGTGCTACGTGGTCTCCAGTGTTCAGGCGTCCCATCAGAGCTGCTGCCACTCGCTCTGCTCGCTTGTGCAGCTGCAGACAGGAAGCTGAGCTGGACACTGTGCCCTGACGAGAAAGCACAAGAGTAACATATATCTGCACCGTTCTCTTTATTTAATTCACCATCATCAAGATTTATCAGTCCACAAATGTCTAACAAGCTAACTTTGCATTACAACTTTTTTTCTTTCCTCTTATGAAAACTTGAGTTGCAGGAGTTTTGCATCACTTTAATGAAGTATCTTTATTCATGACTCACTTAATTAAACTGAATCAGGGTAACAGATAAACCTGAGACAACAATCTTTTTTTGTAAAAAGGTTTTAAACTGAATTTCAAGGAAATTTACTGTAATAACACATCAGTGTTACTACCTTCAAAACCACATTCTATTTAGAGATCTTTCTATCGATCGTATTTGATCTTTCTTAAGTCAAAGTCCCAGTATAGACACTACCTTAGCATTGAGAACCAGAAACAGAGGATGGTCTGGAGTGGCCTGAGCTCTCCACTGTAGCACATCCTGAATGTAGAGGAACTAAAGGAAGAAAACACAAAATTAACTACAAAGATATCAAAGTGTCACACAGAAAAATCTTGTCTCACTTAATAAATGGTGTTAAATATTGTTGCATAATGGGACAAGGCTGTTTTTGCACATGAATAAGAAACATTTAAGGGGTAGAGCACATGTGCAGATGATGATCAAAAGGCAAAAAGGTGTAATGCATGATGGGAAAACAATCTGAGTTATGTGATGCCTGTGTTTTTTGCAGAAGGGAAGGCCATCTCTCAGTTGCATGTACACTCAAAAAAATAATTCATTGGATGAACGTAATTTTATCTTGCCACTTATATTCCATCTAAACAAATCATGTTATATTAATCCATCTTGGTTGTGTTGTGCCAACACGATATATGTGTGTAGGTTTAACATAATATTAACATTAACATTCAATTAATTTGACTTTTGTTCAATCAACATGTTTGCACCACGTTAGTCTAATTAAATTTATTTAAATCCATCTTATATTGTTTAAACACTTTGGCACATCAAAAGTCAGTCTTGTCACATGAACTAGTAAAATATTTGTTTCTTACACCAATGATAATCTTGTTGAATGAATGAAATGTAACTTATGTCTGTAGTACATGTTGTATTCATATTACATAATGTTCAACAAAAAAATTTGTTTTACAGCAACTTCCAATCCACCCATCTTCTTATCTTTATCTGGGCTGTGGAAGTGATAGGGTAAGAGGGCCAGGGTACAGACTGGACAGGTCACTAGTCTATCATACAGAGACAAACAACCATTTGCACTTCAACACATTTGGGTAATTTAGAATAACCAGCTCCCCTTACAACTGCATGACCTTTAACTGTGGAGGAAACCAGAGTACGCAGAGAGAACCCACTGCAAACTTTGCCACATTGTGGATTTGAACCCAGGATCTTCTTGCTCTGAGGCAACAGCACGAACCACCACGGACATTAATCTGTCAATACAGTCTTAACAAAAGTAGGAAAGCTATGCTTGATGATGCTTTATGTCGTTGTCCTTGACAAGTTAAACCATAAGAAATAGTAACAGCATACACGTGATGTGGTTGTCTGCCTCTTGTAACCCCAGTGATTTTCCTGTGGTTTGACATCTAATGTGATCTTCTGAATTTAGCGGGTCGGCTCAAAAAAATGAAATTGGGTGGTTGTTACATGCACAAGATCCAGACTTGTAATTTGAACTAAATAATTCCATGTTTCTATGGTGAACGTAATTAAATCATGTAGCATCTGCATGAAATTCAGCAACTTAATTTGTTCTTGTTGAGATGACATCATACAATCTAGTAAGAGTGGCTGGATCCAGGCAACTCGTCTTTGTAACATCCGTGCTGTTCAATTTCCTGACTGAGGTTGTCCAACCAACTGAAGAGCACATACATCTAGACTCAGATTTCTCCCTCAGGTGTGGATCCTTACCTGTGTCTGCAGTGTGTGAGCAGAGGTGTGGCATGGATGAAATGAGGATGACTATCTACCTTACGTGCCTGGTCATTGTCCTCCAGCTGTCCCAAGTCTCTCCCGCAGGCTTGTGCTATCCTCTTGCCTGCCACCAAGTTTCCCACTATCATAGAAGCAGGACCAACCTCTGTCCAGCACAATCAAAGCATCATCATCATACATCTCAGTGAAGTTAGCACCAAAAATCATTTTAAGGCAAACATATTGGAATAATTATTGTTGTGTTTTTGATCTCAGAGTGAGGTGTCTTGTGGTCTACCTGGCTGTTTCTGTCTCGGCTTGGGCAGGTTAGTGACGCATGTGTGAGGGCACATAAGGACATTGCAGGGGTGTAAAGCACCCTCCAGGAAGCGCTGCTTGGTCTCAGATATATGGATGCCGCCGAGGGGAGCCTTAGGAAGCGTGTTAGCAGGTACCAGAGCCAGGCAGTACACCCCAACCTGATGGATGCTGTCTATGGCCTGAAAACAAACAGCGAGGTTACACAAAGCTGTCAAGTGACAACTTTTACAGTGCCTGCTTTATATTTTTTTTGGTAAAGTTTGAGATTCATTTATTATTTTATAAACATGTAAATTCAAAAATAAACCAAATCAAAACAAAAAATATTGAGGACCTGGAGGACACGGCTCATCCACTGGAAGCTGTCTTCCTCTGAGGCGTCTGGCCTCTGCTCTGCCACCACGACGATCCTCTCGTCGTGCAGTACAGACACAGAAAACACTGCGATCCTGGGGAGCAAAGCAACACCGTCACAAACTGGCTGTCCTGCTCAACAAGAAGTGCAAACTTTCACAATTTCCATGCCGCTTCCTCCTTTACCTTCCCCTGTACACAAACTTCATGGGCTCCACGGCCAGCGCTGTGGCAACTACGTCATCAGCGTTATGTCTCCGCCCACTGACGACCATCAGTCCATCCATCTTTCCCACAACAAACACAAGGCTGTCCTGGAAAGAGTCACAAAAGTTCATGTGGTGATCCGCACAACACACGAGCTCCTGGTGCAAAGAAATCTGAATGCCTCAAAAGGTTTACAGACGTCTTATAAACTATCATCAAACTCTTCATCCAGGAGCTGTCATGTCCTCAAAGGGAAAACAATTATGCTTCAAACTCGGAAATAAAAAAAAACATCACCATTTGTCAAGTGATAATTACACTGGTATGATCATCTCCACGATTTTAACAAATAAACTCAGGTCAGCTCCATCTTTCACTGGTTTGAAAGTCTATAAACACAAAAGCAATCCTTCAAAATAAAGAGATTTCCGTTTCTTTCTTTCTTTTGAAACTGCTGAATAATCCAATTCAGAAATAAACTGCCGACAGGGAGTTTAGTGAAATATCCTAAAAGAAAAATTAATCTTTTAGACTAAAATCAAATGCCATAGCCTCAGAGACCGTTTTCTTCAATTCTGTGAGCACGTTAAATTAAAATACGAACAAATACCTGCAACAATTACAGAGATGATTGGTCTTTGCGCATTGACTGGATGGACCCTTTAACTGGGCAATCTAATGTTGCAAATAGTTAGTTTAGTTAGTAAAACATTTGCATATTTGTTACTAAACTCACTGTTGACTAACAACCACTAACACAAACCATTGAGAGTCTTCCTGAGTAATTTAGAAAATCACAAACCAGAGTAGAGGCAACAAGATGGTAAAACTGACAATATCACATGTGGTGCTTCATGCTGATTATTTCTGACAGATATTAATATCTGTTCTATTAAGCAGAAAAACCCATTATCATTATTTTTATTTTTTGCTGCCAGAACTGTCACAGAAGTACTATGAGATCTGAAAGGACAGTTAAAATGTACCTGTGTAAAGCTGTAAGACTGACATTAAATCAAAGGAAGGTTAAAAGGAAATCTAAAGAGGAACTTACTGGCCCTACAAAGCCCAGCAGTGAGGTTCTAGTGAAAGGTCGGCCACTGATCGGGATCCCAGACGGTGTTACAGGGACAGTCTGCAAGAAGATACAACACTATTAAAACCAAACATCAAAACAAACAGATACTGCCTTCACTTAATAGAAGTCCAATCAGATAATGACTCATTTAATTTTAGTGCTATCAATTAAGAAGATTTTTAGAAATGAAATTACACTGCACATATGAAGTGACACTCATGAATAATAAGATTAGGAGAAAAGCACTGAATCCTTTGTCACACCTGACCACTTACAGAAATAACGAAACACCAACCTCAAAGATGTTCTTGGTCATGCCTGGGAGGCCGTAGTAAGCGACACCGGTGCTGCCTGAGCTCACGCAGATCTCTCCGACCTCGTCTGTCTGACAGAGATAAGGTATTCCCTCGGCTCGCACCACACAGACCAAGGCTGGAAATGCAAAATGGACACAGAAGGATGGGCACAAGGAAGAATGAGTCATAAGGTCAATATTTAAATCGATTCAAAGATCCCGGTTTGCATTAAGCTTTTCAAAAACTTCTATGAAACACTTCAAAAAGTTCAAACAGTAAAATTTGGTAAATAATTTCATTTAAGTTGGATGTGGTGATTTATTGGTGATGCGTTTAAAATGTTGTTTTAAAAGAGGCTTTTAAGGTGAATATTTTGCTACAAGCACTTTTATATGGTTAGATATTTCAGTGTCAGCATGTACACATTTTTTTTTTAATTTTTGAAAATCTCCTTTTTCTCAACCTTCTTCAGAATCAGTATTTTAGTCATTAACATCAGTAAAATGTTAATAATGTGCATGGTATACTGTACCTCCAGGCATGACCTGTCCCACATCCTGCACTGTAAGAACAGAGAGTTTCTCCTCAGTGTCCACACGGATCACCCCATGACTCAGCCCACCCATGGACAGCACCGCCTTCCCGGGAGGAGGAACCCCCATTTCTGGAGGTCTGCAGGACACACAGTCATGCTATTACTTAAGCCATACTATCACTTAAATTCTTCCTTTTCTGCTTACGGCAGTCAGACTGAGCCATCTACTGGTGTAGTACAGTGACAGCAGTACTAACACTTAAAAAGAAGATATGAACTGGTTCTGGAGAAATTTAATGACTCTGTGGCTCCATTACATTTCTTAACTCTTGCATATATTTAAATTTGCATTTCTCTCACTAAAAATAGTGCCAGCTTTTCTACTTGAAGCATTTTCTTGCCTCCCAATCCGTCTGGCATCGTAATCCTCCTCCAAAACTGAGCTTCACAATTAGCAGAAAGCTGTGAGACTCTACAGTCTGCGCTGTGATCAACAGAACAAATCTCCCTTCCTCCCTGCAGGAACCAGCTGATGTTGCAAGCATGGTGTGACATAACAGCAGCACAGAAAGCCAAAGAGGCTGCTTTTGTTCTCGTCAGGTGCAGTAACGGAAGCGCACCTGCGGATGGCGACAGTCATTGCTTCTGAAGAGCTGGCACATGGACAGATCACCTCAGGTCGCAGCCCACGTGACTGAAACACGTTGAGGAAGGCATCGCAGGAGGATATCGACCCTGGGGTAACACACGCGCACACACGTGCACACACACACGTGCACACACACACACACAGAGCACCAGGCAGACAAACAAAGCAAATCAATAATAATTTCTTGGGACTCCAGGGTGTTGTTTTATTAAATGAGCCTCTGCAGATTGACTCACATGGGTTAGCTCCGTCAGCAACGATAAGCATTCGCAGTGAGCTCAGGCTGATGTCTCTCTGGTCTCTCTGAGCCAGCAGAGACCAGTGCATGTCCCTCGACTTCACCACTGCTACCCGAGCTGCACGGGGGACACAAAGACAAAAGCAATGACCGACACAATCATGACCTCTGTGGTCCAGTTTGACGAGATCATAAAACCAGACAGCAAGGAGCGACGCAAGCTGACTCAGTCGCCAACAGATGATTGAGCAGAGCTGTGGATCAGTTTTATTCAGGGCACACAACCCCAGAAATCAATAGGTCCAACAAATGATCTCTTTAATCCATCCACTCGTCTCAAACGTGCACTGAGAATCAAAACAGTAACAAGCAGGAATAAAATCTGGTCTTCTTAACAATAAAACACCTGAAGTGTATCTTCCCTAAGGTAGCTTCTTGTGAAAAGTGTGCTCTGTCCTCGTTTTCCGAATTAAACAGCAACAAAAAAAGATCTAAATTCCTTACTAACCCTAAATAGATGGACTGGCCCTTACCTTTATATGTGTGAACCTTCATTATCCAAGACAGAGGGTTGACTTTCATCAGGGAGTAGGGAATGCTGATCACATGCATCCGATTCATGACGCTCTGCCAGGAGAGCAGTAAGCATTGAGATGAGCTCCAATATATGCCAGAAATGCATCACAACTAAATGAGGTCACTGTAAACACGCTGCAGGTTATGATTTTATCTGCCAAGAGTACAAAAATAAGCCTGTTTATACACGTAACAACAAATCACGTATGACCTAAGGCACCGGGAATTCTCATGCATGTTTGAAAGCAGTCAATCAAAGCTGGGATGTCTGTGTCAGTGGAAGCAGCTTTATTTTTCACAGGTTTGAAACTCCTCAGTGGTTAGATAAGATGCTTTTTCCCCCCCATCAGGACTTCATTAGTTTGAATGCATTTACATACTGATAAAGGCCTCAGTGGGAAGCCGGTTAGATAAGTTTCAGTTTTTATCTGCAAACTGAGCTCAGATCTCCTCCATTTCTCATTATATAAGCGCCCCATTAGCTCTACTAGAGGTCTGGAGACTACTTACAGTGAGAACACCATGCCATAATCCTGCTTCTCTCTTGAAGTCCAGGACGTTGGTTATCGTCTCACCTACAAATAAAAAAAGGAGAATTTTTCAAGGTTAGGAGCACAACACAGTTACATAAGTTTCTGTAATTCTGACTGTAGCAGCAGTGGTTTGAGTAAGCCAAATTAAGTTACAGAAACAGATCCGGAGAGTCTCTGGGGGTTGCTGGTGCTGTTTGCAGTTACTCAGAACAAAAGTAGGACACTAGAAGAAAGGAGCTACTTTATGTTCTCTTTCTTTTTAAGCAGACCTGACCCAGGTATGATGGAAAGAACGCAACCAACTGAGCAGCTGCATTTATCAAATGAGACTGTGTTTACACCTAAAAGTGTCTCAGAGCATTTCTCCTGCCAGCACCAACTGAACTTTCTCCATGTCGGAAGAAGTGATAAATGATGGAGGGAAAAATTGCAGAAACAAAGTATGACCAAAAAAGTAAATTAAGATTCCTCCTCACCTTCAGTGTAGCCACAGGCCTGCGTGAGGGCATGACAGTGAGCCAGCATGGCTGAATGGGACACTGTGATTCCCATGGTGCTTCCTTCTTTGCTGGTTTTATACTAGATGTAAGAAGCATAAAGGGGAAAAAAAACAGTTTCATTAGGAAGAAAAAGGATCTGGTAAAAACAAAAACTGCCTAATAAGTTGAATAAGTAAAAAACAAATCCAGTAAAAACCATCGCGTCACATCCTTTGATTAAACCCCACTTACTTCTATGTAGGCAATGTCGTTACTGGCTTCCCGTATTGGAGGGTGCCAGTCTTTTGGAGGCTTCACAACATGTTTTCCATCTGTCACAAACCACAGCAACCGCGGCCAGCCTGCAGAGACAGAGACATGAAGTCATCTCAAACCAAATGAAACTATGCACACACATTCACAATGAAAACAAAACAGGCTGTACCTTTGAAAGTGGCAACCTCCCCTGTTTGTGCTTTGGGCAGGCCTTTCTGACAGGCGTCAGTGGTCAGTGCCAACGTGACGCCGCAGCTGCCCAACAGAAAGCCGATCTGTTGACTTCCCGCATCCTGGGGGAGCAAAGAGAGTATCTGTCACACACAACGATCAACTACTAAAAACAGAAAAATTCAAAATAACTTTGAGAAAGGATGCGCCGAGGGAATGTGGGAATTGCTAATGGAGTGAAAACAAGGGCAATGACAAGAAGAAGAAGAAGAAAACAAAGAAGAAGAAGAAACCTCAGAGCATCACGGCAGCATCAAAGCAGCAGCAGGTGAGCAAGCGGAGTGACGGCCAGTCACTATTAAAAACTCTACTGCTGTGCATCAAAGCCAGACTGTAGCAGGAATGAAACCCGAGATCTGACACACGCTCGCTCCTATTTGATTGGCTGTGCAAATGAGCTTATAGCTAAACTCGTGCTGTGCAAAGTGCGCTGCTCAGAAAAGCAAAAAAAAAAAGGTGGGAGACTCAAGATGGGTGGGGAGAGGCGGAAAGAAAGAAGAGGAGGGTAATAGGAATAAAGAGAGGGACACAACGAGAGGACGAGGAATGATAGGAGCTGACAGAGTGAGCAAATGAGCGTCTGACTCCTGAGAACAGTTGGCCTGTGATCTAATATTTTGACTAGAATAACACATCATTTCACCTCACTCAAATCTCATTAATTACAGCACAGCGTCTGCCAACAGCATGCTTATAAAGGGCAATCACGAACAGGCATTAATATTCAGGCTGTGCAACTAATATGGATAAATTTAGATCGGCTTGAGCTGATCGATGCTCTGGGAACCGCAAAACATCATAAGCTAATACTCCGCATTTAAACATTTAAGAGATCAGATTTACAAAGATGTGATTTAGCATAAGGAATGTCAAAGAGAGTGAAGATTAGCACTGAATCAAAAACTGCATCTGACTTAAGTACGTCTCTCATGTAAACACATTGAGGTCAGATGTCCAGTAGGGGTCAGTAAAACGTCAAAATTCACACATTCCCAGGAGACCCTCATTGCTTTACCTTTCTGGTCAGCGGCACTTCAATAGGTACAGGTACGAGCTCCGCCAGGAGACAGCCGTAGAAGGCCACCATGAACATCACCGGATCATTGTTGGGGAAAACAAGTGCAACCTGCAGGTGTGTTCAAGACATGGTTACAATACACCAACATTACTGTTTTAATGGACAGTATTGTGGACTGACGGTGACACTAAACATGTCATACAAATAACAAAGCGTTTGCTTTCTGCAAGGCTTTAAAGTTTAAGAAATCATTGCTTTCTACCAGAGAGTTAGTTGACAACTCCAGCTTCACAACAATAATATTTATATTTTCAATAAATCCTTGGTTTTAGTCAACAGTCAGTTACTCTATCTTGGCTTGGGTCTGTTTTCTGTTCATTAAACGTGAAACTGCCGTTTTTGCATCAGACAAAAATCACACATGCACCATCTCGCACCAAAACAAACAGGCATCTCAGCCAGCCTCCCCCATCTTTTTAGATTATTTTAGAAAAAAAGTCCAACCACAACGATTAACCCAAGCAAGTCAACTAGACCCAAGCCGAGCCGTTTTTGCAGCTTTCCTCTGCTCAGGGTGAAACTGAAAGCAGAGGAGCAGAGGAGAGCCGCAAAACAACTTTAGAGACCCTGAAAATGAGATGAAATTAAATGTCTACACATAAATTAGGTTTTTAAACTTTACAGTTATGAACTGTGCCAGACTGGGCTCGCTCATTTCACTTTTACGTTCCCAGTCAAAGATTTCAAGGTAATAATGCAGATACAGACTTGGCTTAACACAAACATGTGAGGAATGGGACTTTCCTCTCTGCTAAGAAGTAAGGAAGCACTCCATTAATTATTTCATAGGAAAAAAAAATATTGTTTTCTGCTATATTAATGTTCCAAATTCAAATAGAATATTAAAGCTTTTAAGTGGATCTAAAACAACAAAAGTAAACGCAAATCAGAGAGCTGGTCACTTTTTCATCTAGCAGGAAAAGGCAGTAACTATATTTCCCAAAAGGTTCCTATGTAGGAATACTTTCAGCCCCCTGTTTTGTTTTGTTTTATTTTATTTTCTCACGTCATTGAATTTATTTGGTGATTAATTCCATGTTGAATATTTGTAATAGTGCTGATTGATTGAGTGAAATGCCAAAAAATGTAACACATTCAATCGCCACCGAACACACTGTAATATATCATGACTTACTCTGTCTCCAGGCACGAGCAGAGGCTCATTTCTGCTGCTCAGCTTATTAAGAAGCGTATAGGCCAGTTTCTGACTGCGGGTCCACAGTTTACCTGCAGAGGTTAACACACATTGTCAACGAGTGCCTTTGATTTAACTATTCTAACCTGCAAAACAACATTTAAACAGCAGAATACATCGTGTCTGTTTTTCAAAGACACAGTGGATGAAAAGAGGTGCTATTCTTTTCCATCTGAATTGTCATTTTTGGGCCAACATCCACAGGCTAACACCTACCATAGGTGAGTGTGTAGACGGGCTTGCCAGCATTGTCGAGTGCTGTCAGGCAGGGGCTCTTGGGCTGAGTGGTTCCCCACCTTTGTAGGGCTGCTGGCAAGGAGGGAGGCCAGTTGGTCACCACCCCAAGAGGCTCCCCTTCCAGGGGACACATCTGCTGGCCTTCTGGCTTTGGCTGGTTGGGATCTGGCTGCTGGACTGAAAACATGAAGAAGATGAATTGGACATCTTTAAGACTTTGATTCGAATTGAGCGTAATATAAGCTCCTGAGCTGCTTGATAAAGAAGACCGGCTAGTCTGCAAAGAAATGGTAAATATGTAAATTAAACAACACTTGTAAGGAGGACAGGGGAGGAAAGAAAGAGTGTGAGAAAAAAAAGACAATGAGGAAGGTGTGATGGAAAAGGAAAAGCTGGAGGATATACAGTGAGCTGTGTTCTGTCCTCATGAGTCTAAGCTGCCTATTATTCCTACTTGTGAGAAACTCGAAGCTGCTGCTTACTGGAAATCAGTCTCGCCTCGCCTCGCTCCTTCTTTAAGTACTCTATTGACTTCTGGATTTGACTTCCATCTCTTCATCTCTATTCTTACCTTCAGACTCTCTGAGCAGTAGAGTTCAGACCTGTTTAAAGAAGCAGGTAAGCCATATCTCTGCCAAATATAACATTTTTATCAGTGTTTGGATCCTACCTCTGAGTGTGTTTTTCTGCTCACACTGAAGCTTGCCATACCACAAGGAGAAGCTTTACAGTTACCTGCTGATGCACTGCTATTCCCGCAGCATTTTCATTCACTCAGTGTTTATTCAGAGTGGCAGAGTACCACCCAGACCCACCGATGGGTTTGGTTGGAATGGAGGAAATGGTTAGGAAGGGCTGGTCCGGTCCGTGTGCACTTCCCTAAAAAATTCCCTTTCAACACCTGGTGGTCTTCGGGGCCAAAATAACCACCACTGAGCTAAAACCGTGCCTTGGTGGTTTACTTGTGGGACCTGGCAAGGTCACAGTCACATTTTTATCTCAGCCACAACAAGAATTAGACAGATCACTATTATTAGAGCTGGAAAACCAACGCGATGTGAGCATCACATTCGAAAGAGTAGGAGTGTGAAAGAGTTTCTCTTCACGAAGATTTATTGATTCAGCAGAATCACTGTAATTACATTCAGGTGGGCTTACCATCCAAAAGCTCCTCAAAGTCGTCAACAAAGAACTCGCGCAACGGTGGACGCTTTGGTCTCTTCAGTGTATTGAGCAGCTGCTGGATTTTGTTGGAGACGCGACTGTTGACTGGAACACCTATAAAATGAGTTTTATGGAGATGAAAAGACAAAAAAAAAGGTTGGGAGGACATAAACATGACAAGAAAAAAAAAACATGTAGAGAAATACAGACGGGAAAAAGTGGAGATAATTGTGATGGCGCAGGTGGGACGTGGGCATGTGCAGACAGATTGATTGAGAGATTGATGGAGGACGGGGGTGGATAAGGGAGGGACAGATAAGGAAAGAAAAGGAGACAAGGTCAGTGTGTTTTTCTAATGAGGCACAGAGGACAACCAGCTGTCAGTCACACTGTGGCAGGACAACAAAGCAGTGGAGCACGAGGTCCTGCGCTGTACAGTCACCTTAAAGACATAGTGTTTTAGTAGGAAGTCTCAGGAATCACTGCGAGACCTCAAAGGCTAAGAAAAAAGGAAATCAGGAAACGAGGAGCCGCCTCGCCTGCTGCCTAGCAACAAAGATGTACTCGCTGCAGAAAATGATTCATGAGGTGTCTCAAAAGGTGCCTGTTTCATGCTATAAAATATAGACAGTGAGAGGCTAAAATCACCTAACCCCGACTTAGATCAGAACACAGATAAATGGTCTGACATGCATGTTACACTTTAAAATTAACCCTTAAATCGTTTTTTTTATATAAAAACTGAGCCAGATCATAAAAGGAGAGAAAACAAGACAAACAAAACAACAAACAAAATAACAGACTCCGAATGAAACTTGCGTTGTACCGTTAGAGTCATGTTTGAGGTGAGGTTCAGTCTATAAACATCATCAGACATTATTTTTACCCGATAAATATACAGTTAGCTTTAAAAGGGGGGCGGCTGTGTTCGACAACCCAGACAGCCACGGGAGCTAAAGGCCACAGCTGCACACAGCTTGCCTGATTTATCTTACTATAATAAGCCTAGCTCAGACAGACCCTGCCTCCTCATGCAGGGACAGATGTACCAGGGATCGACCCTGTGGGGGTCAGTGCAGCACCTGATGGACCAATTAGACAGCAGCCCCTAACATCCTGGCTCTGAACTCCCCCACCCACCTCATCATGAGGCTTGATCGTTCATATCTGGACCAACCAGGACCCGTCTGTGATGATGACGATAATTAATGTGTTCATGATCTTATAATGAATGCATTTACAGCCATAAATTGCTGTAGTAATCTCTGGCTCTTCCTTAATGTGGGACAAAATGTTACACCACGTCTTTACAGTAAACAATAACAGAGTTATAGGATCGGGCTAGTATTAGTCCATCTTTTTCCTATTGTTAACAAATCCCAGCCAAAAATTGTCTCTGGGGCCCAGTCTTGCTGAGCACTTTAAACATAAAACTGCGTCATAAAAACACGGTCCTGTTTTTTAAAAACATTCAATTTCCTGTGTCAGCTGGGCACTGCAGCTTTTAGGATTTTCTATTCAGACATTTATATTTGCAAAGGTGTGTTTATAGTGACTATCTCCAGCCATGGATTTAGGCAGGATGGTGTACAGTATGTGAAACTGGCTCAAAATAACCCACAGTGACTCATAATGAGGGAACATGTTACCCACTGCAACAGCATGGTTCACTTGATGCATTTGTCATTGTTTCTGGATGATAATGGAGGTCGGTGGGATAAAAATAAGCCTTATCAGGGTACGGATACAATAAACACCTGTTCGTAATAATAACTTATTGTTGCTTTTGGTCTTTTGATAGGATAAAGCGATGTGGAAAAGAAAGTTTGCATAGGGCTCTGTGCAGTGCTGTGAAAACTAAGTATGGAGCATGACTCATCAGCTTGTAGAACCACATTTAGCAGCAATAACTTGAAGCAATAATTTTCTGTATGACTTTATCAGTCTCTCACATCGTTTTGAAGGTATTTTTGGCCGCTCTTCTTTATAACATTGCTTTAATTTCATTCAGGTTTGCCTCAATTCATTTATGCACAGCTCTGTTAGGTCTCGCTACATCATTTCAGCCAGCTTGAGGTTTGGACTTTGACTGGGTCATTGCAACACCTTGAGCATTTTCCTGTCTCTAATTCAGCCATTCTGTTTTCTGCTGTGGTTGGTATCACAGTCCTGTTGTATAACCTAATTTCAGCGGAGCTTTATCGGTCAGATATGACCTTGATGTACAGACGAGTTCATGGCTATCTTAATGACTGCAACGTCCCCAGGTCCTTTAGCCCAGATCATTGACAGATGGTCTGAGGTGTTTGTGTTGAGATGCTGTATAACACTTCCTAGACTGATGGACAGCAAGAGCTGTTTCTTTAAGATCACTGCTTCTTGTCTTTGTTCATTGTCACCATGTTAACAAACCTGAATGCCCCAGACCAGCAAACTGCCAAAACTTGTGCTTTTAAGAGTTATTAGATTAACTGCTACCTACCCTTTTAATTCCTATGGAAGTTGTAATGGTTTACTTTTCACAGTACTGCACAAAATTCCGTAAGAAATTTATTTTTTAAACGATTGCAAGCTGAAAACAGCGCGAAAATACTGAATTTGTATCGGCAAAATTTGTGCATAAAACACCAACACACACAGTGTCAGTATCCAAGTACAGATGGAGCCAAAGCTACTGTGTGACTTGTTTTTTCTTTACACACATCTATGTGTCAAAAAAATGCCAGCAGTCCTAGAGAGCTGCCATCAAAGAAGTCACTGCGTGGCTGCGGGCTAGCCGTCAAAGAAGAAGTGAGAAAGAGACTGACAGTTGTTTTCAGTTTGAGATAAGAAAACAGTATGTCAACATAGTAATTAGTCGCAAGGCCAAACGAAGAGTTACACCTCTGCTTAAACGCACTCACTTTCTAAAGACATTCAGGTTAGACGTTGCCTGAAGATGCTATAAACGGTAGAGCACTTGCAACATACTCGGCTATACAAACACAAACACACTCACATGCACACTGTATCACTGAATTCACTGTAGCTGTGCATATATTTTTTATAACACACAAGATTTGGACAAGTGTCACAGTAAACCTGACAGTGGAGGTGAGAGGCAGAGATGCAAAGACACACAAATACAAACGCACATACAGCAGAGTGCACATACAGCAGGCTGCCATAGAGCTGAAGGAGCAGTTATAAATACCATCAATTAAAGTGAGGGATCCTTCACCTCTCCACTCACATCCTAGAGGAGAGACACATCAGGATGTCAATGAAGCGCTCCTGTGAACTTTCTGGATGACGGGGGATTTATATGTCTGCACTGAATCATAAAACCACAGAACCCTTCTGAAAACCTTCGCCGTAACCCGAGGTGCACCTCCCCGAGGATGTAACTATGCATCGTGTTGACGCAACCCGCAACTAATGTGATTGGCCTGATCAGTGAGAGAATAACAATCATTGCCTCACTATAAGGACTCACAGATGTCAGCAGATTGCTGGTAGGAGTTTCCACAAACTACTGGACTTGGTGTGAGGGAATGTAAGAAGAAGTGGGAAAAACCTGAGGGGCAAATATGTTTGCGTGGGGACCAAGGAGGGAAAAGAGTGCCAGCATTTTATTTGTTTCCATTTTGGCTGGCATCTAAAGAAACAACAACAACAACAAAAAAAAAAAAAAAACACACCACAGGCTCTAGAAAGATTCGTGCAAAAAGTCTAAATCGGCCGTGAGCGTGAATGTGTGAGAAATCTACAGCTGCCACATGCAAGTGAGAGTGGGATTATAATGGAATCACACTGTTGTTTTACCACTTTCCCCATGTTTAGTAATCAGCATAGGAAAACCTGCAGTTTAGATCCATAGATTTAACCACTACTTCCTGCTTTTGTGTCAGCTAGGTTGTTTAGTATTTAAGAATCCAGAGCACGGGTGGCAGGGAGATTATAGGCTCTCTGCTCAAGGTGTCCTCCGGTTTTCAAGCTGCCTGATTATTAACAAACTGAATGAATGAAGATGAACTCAGACAAAGAAAGTGGAGCAGATTTAATGAACCGGTCAACCTCATTGTCATCTGTAGCAAGATGCTGGTTTTCTTTCATAGGCCTCAAGTAATCTCAACTCATACAAAAAAAACAACAAAAAAAACCACTGTCATATATGATGGAGATGTTTGGAAAATAGGCATTCAGGTCACTCACTCTGTTTCTTAGTAGTAAAATACAGTATAATGTATGATGATGCAGCACAGAGCACCTGACATTATGAAGAAAACAGATACTGGTATATAACCATTATGCCTTAAATGTAAATTGGTGACTGGGAAATATATGCATTGTTTCTATAGTGGTCCATGTTCTGGTCCTACATAACTAAGGATACTTTCACAATATTAAACACACATTAAAAGTAAAGGCCCAGTCATGTGACAAACAGACCTATATGGGGTGTACCCTGCCTTTCACCCTATAACAGCTTGGATCGTCTCCAGCCCTAACGCAACTCTAAACTCAATAACCTGTTAAGATAATGGAAAAAAAGTTTTGTAAGGTTCAAAGACTATTGTGGACGCCACCTAAAATGGAATCACACTAGAAGATGTATATGTAAGTGGATTTACGAAAAACCTCTGCCTGTAACTCAGCGGTTTAGGAAAGTGTTCAGGGTTCTTCCAATGGCGAGACTCTCTGCCAAGTTAAAGGTGAACTGACTGAATATAGGTGAACTTTTTGGATATATGGGCCCTCTTATAGACCGCTAAATGATGTCATGCTAAAGGGAAAAGGACTTGTTGGGTTAGAAATTTAAAGGAGACTGTGGGTGATAACAAACGTAAGCACACAGCAGTTATAGGGAATGAGTGTGTCCTCCCTTACAGCAATTTGATAAACCAAAACATATTTAATGGTTGGGTAAATGAAACCCTGCTTACATTTTACTCCAATTCTGCTAATTTTCCTATAAGAGAAAGCCAAAACTTCTTTAGGACACCAAATTTGTTTTTATATGGAATAAAAACCACACTCCCTCACCCACCTCCCTTTTTTTCTTCTTAGCTCAGGCTGTAATTAATGTGCTCAACTGTGTTTTTTTTTTTAAACCTACCTTAAAACGAGGTGGAACATGACCTGTTAATACTGTATTTACTGTATTTGTATGTACCTATCCTCTGCAGCATCCACTGCCCCATGCTGGTAGCAGTACTGAAGCCATACAAGCAAAGGCACGGTTTGAATGACGAATAATGTTTGGAGGCTATTTTATGCACAGATCCACCAACAACATGGCAAAAACTGAGCGTGAAACCGAGCACCTAATGATCCGTTTTATGTCATGACTCAAATATTTGTTTGCCGCAGAGAAGCGAGACCATGATGCTGTGTAAATCTTCACTGTCTCAGTGTTTCTGTTAGCTAACAGAACCAAACATTACGGCAGGAACGTGACGGATTTTTCAGGGGTGGGGTGGGGGGGGTGGAGAGGTGCACCGTTACCGTGGCAACATGAGCAGGTCAGTCAGTAGCTTTTGCCAGTCACGTTGGCAGACTGACTAAGGAGAAGACAGAGGGACAAACAGCAGGGGAGAAGGAAAACGGGAGTTGACTTTGCGTGTATATGTGTGTGTGAGTGTGAGTGGGCAGGAAACTCACCATCTGCGGTCTCCATGACGCTGGTGTGGTGGTTGAAGCCGCGGGAAACGCCTCGCACCGAGGCCACATGGGGCCGCTCTGCGTGATGCGAGGAGCGCTCCGACAGCCCCGTCACGTCAGGGGGCGCTGAGTGGTTATCTGTGATGAGTGGGGGTGTCGGGGGTTAAAAGGTCAAATTTAAGGCCAACTGTGGGTGCTCGCAACTTATATAAAGATCTAAGTCATGGATTAGCAAACAATATGATTTGCCTGGTATTCTCTGAGCCGAAGCAAAGACTGTATTTCAACTTTTCACCTTCCCTCAACACCACACATAAAAGTCTGTACCCAAGATGTCTTACACTATGTTACAGACCAATTGATGTCCAGACACTAAGAGTGCAAAGTTGCTCTCTTAATGTTAGATAGAAAGCACTCAGACATAGAAAAAGGTGCTTGTGTGAATGAAAGAGTATATGGGAAGCAGTCCATTTACCATTTACGTCTGTGAAGGTTCTCAGTCATCCAGGTCATCGTAGTCAAAGGAGCTTGCAAAGAAAAGCATCTGGACTTCTTTAAGTTACTTGAAGACGTTTCACCTCCCATCCGAGAAGCTTCTTCAGTTCTAAGGTCAAATGGTGGAGAGTCCCAGATATAAACCTAGTGGGAGTAACCCCCCACAGAGGGACAAAAGGACCCCCTGATGATCCTCTAATCGCCTGAGCCAAGGTGTGAAACTGGGTGTGGGTCCCAATCAGCCAGAGTTTCGGGTGAGTTCATTGTGAAACCTGGCCCCACCTTATCATGCGAATTCCTGAGATCAGATGGCCCAGGATGTGAGTGGGCGTTAAGGCGTCTGGGGAGGGATCTCAAAACTGGATTATAGATGGCAGAGAGTTGGTGTCGTAAACCACCACCTCTGTTCAAAGATGGTCGCTCACAGTGGACATAGATGGCTTCTTTCACCAACTCTCTGCCAGCTATAATCCAGTTTTTGAGATCCCTTCCCAGACGCCTTAACGCCCACTCACATCCTGGGCCATCTGATCTCAGGAATTCGCATGATAAGGTGGGGCCAGGTTTCACAATGAACTCACCTGAAACTCTGGCTGATTGGGACCCACACCCAGTTTCACACCTTGGCTCAGGCGATTAGAGGATCATCAGGGGGTCCTTTTGTCCCTCTGTGGGGGGATACTCCCACTAGGTTTATATCTGGGACTCTCCACCATTTGATCTTAGAACTGAAGAAGCTTCTTGGATGAGAGGTGAAACGTCTTCAAGTAACTTAAAGAAGTCCAGACGCTTTTCTTTGCAAGCTCCTTTGACCAGTCCATTTACCATTAACGTCTGTGACAGGATCAGCTGTTCTGTTTTAAGTGTGTCATGAGAACTGGAGTTTACAGTCTAACATTGGAGTTGGATCCAAAACAGATACCTTGTTGCAGAGCCAAGCCATATTTTTGACAGGTGTCATAACCAATTATCAGATCACATTACTAGAAAGAATTTTGGGTAATTTCCAAGGTCTGAAAATTATGGAAAACAGTGTTTATGGGGAGCATCTGCCAATTGCAGTAACCCTGCTCATAACAGCTGATGTCAGTGGTTCCAACTTTTGGGATGAGCACTTGTGCATATTTTTTTCTTATGCAAATGTATGGAAGTGGTTTTCAAAGAGATTTAAAAAAAAACCTCCACATTGAGAACTGGTGTTCCTTTAACTACATATAGTATTTTAGTGTCTCCTGTTGAAGTGGATGACAGAATCAGTGTCTGAGGGGCAGAGGAACAAGGCAATATGGGAGATTTATTTACAGCTTCATTCAGCACAAGTCGCTGCTGCTGTTTTATGACAGCAGCCTTGAGGGGAAACGAGCTAGTGAAAAAATAAAACCAGGCAGCTCCATCCTAATAGGATATCGTCTTACCAGCAACACATGCACACACATGTACGCACACATACAAACGTGCACACAAGTAAGCAAGACACCATCTTACATTGCAGCTGCAGCGAGACTAATGGTGATAAATCCAGCAAATCTCATTAACTAGCCCGTGACACTCACGTGGCAACATGGAACAAGCGGTTTTGACAGATATGTGGCTGAGAGCTTCTCCACATGATCGAATGACAGTGAGATGGCAGACGAGGATGGCTAACTAGAAAGACGGGAATTAAAACTCAGTCGTTGGGTCCCTTTTGTCTTGTCATCATCGAGTGCTTTTTTGTATCTAGAGGGAGATAAGGCTTCAGAAAGCAATCGATGTGTAGGACAGTGCTGTCTATCTGCGATTAAACAGTCTGCGGTACATAACACAGGTTAAGATGTCACCTTTGATATGATGACAAATCTGACTGGGAAGCAGTTTTCGTATCTACCATATATTCTGCCGAATTTAACAAAATGAGGATAATGGAAAAAGCATAAAACTCAGTCTTCAGCTCCCTAAATTGTTTGTATGTACATATATAAAACCTATCTGCATAAAGAACAAAGAATTTCAACGCAGACAGCTAAGAAGGCAAGTCTCCATTTATAAATTCCTGTTTGAACTGAACTGAAATGCAATCGAAACAGAAAAACCATTTACAATGACTTTCTTGCTTGGCTTAATCACATCATCTCAATCTAGAATGAAGGAATGTAGGAGGTCAAAATAAATCATGAAATGCAATACTGACCAACTAAACACTGCAACAGCTAAAAGTATCTGAAACTGTGTGCGTGCGTCACTGACCTAGCTGGGTGTGTGCCATAAGGTCTGCCAGAGCGGTGGCTGCGGCATTGACGTTCAGGGCTGCGTGGGCAGTGGTGTTGGTGGTGGTGACGGATCTCCCTCCCGGGTGGGATGAAGTGGATGACGCGGAGGATGAGGTGGACGAACCCTGGATGACACGGTTAAACCAGTGCTCAACAGCTGGGTGGCTGTGGCCCTGGTAGGGCGTGGAGGTGGTCAGACGTCCCTGTCGGCGCAGCGAGCCCTCGTCTTCTGACGCTGAGGAGGTGTCTGTGTTTGACAGGTCAAGACAGGGCAGCGTCATAACAGAGGACAAAGAACATGGGGCTGTCTACAGTGTCACCGGGAAAAAAAATCAAGATGGGAAAACCTGGAACACTTGCGCAGGGTTTAGATGATATGCAGATGACACTTTATTCTACTTATACATACTGATAGAGTACATATAAGCCAGGGGATGGGTAGGATGACTTTAATGGGGATGGAAGTTAATTCGGCTGAGAGATGCTTGCTTTTAAATCTCTCATGGCTTCACTACTATGTTTTTAATATTTGCCTGTAAGCAGCCACACTGCAACGACATGTGCAATATATATGTATAAAACTGCAACACATGTATCAAGGGAGAGACTGGGTGTTGCATATTTGAAGATGATGATGAAAAGGAGGGAGAGTAAATTAGGTGTCTGGTATACTGAGCTGCAGTCATCAAAAATATGAATGATCAAAAACAAAATAGATGGGAGCTTTCTTCTGAGCATGTCAGCACACTTACATATTGCCCAGCTATTAATTAAGGCTGAATTTCTACTTCAAGACAATTGCAATAACACATAACTACATACTGTAGTTGCACACAATACAAACATAAACTGTTAGTATAATAAATTCCCTTTTTCATGTCACTTGGACTCAAACTCAAAACCAGACACTGGTGATTTTATTTTCTCTCCCTCGAGGCAACTGTGAGCAGTTGGTCTCTTCAAAAATAGCCCAAACAGGAACAGCTTCAAAGTAATGTAATGATCATTTAAAATGAACATATTCCACTTCATCTGCCAAGTTACCCAGCAGCAGACTAGTCTTGCATTATGAATTCTGCTGAGAACAGAGTTCAGTGAAAGTGCAGTTCACTATCATGCATTTTTGGATAAAAATTGTCCTAACTGTTTATAAAATCACCAAGAAACTTCCCAGCTTTTGGCATTATTCATCCCAGACCATGTAAAATAGCGTACCTACTCACTAAACCCCAAGAAAACAATAAAACTCATGCAATCATAGAAAACTGCTACACTAAAATTCATCGTGCTTTTGATTAACTGGAAAACGAGTCACTGAGAGAAGAGGGGGAGAAAAAGAAAAAGAGTACCGTCTAGAAGAAAAGGGGCTATGACTTCATGTGTGATCAGCACGTGCCTGATGGATGTTCTCTAAGCTAATGAGCCTTCATGTAATTAATCCCACTAATCTCCCACAGTACACAGTTTCAAGTAAAGTCCAACAAATTGAGACATTGTGAAAGTACTGCTTCGACTTTCCTTAGTCTTGGAGAGGCTGTTAGCGGAAGGTTAAAGGAGGTGTGATTATAACAAACCAATTTAATGCCTCTACAGCCGGTGGACTCGTGCAGTTTATCTCACATTTATGATTCAGTTTGTTATTCCTCACTCCAATCTGCCTCCCTATCTTGGTAACCTTGGCACAGTTACCCTGCAGAAGAGTGAAATAGAGGGTTAAAGAAGACATGCAAAGCAGAAATTGAGAGGTGGACGGATACAAAAAAAAAAAAAAAAAAAAAAAAAGGGTGGAGAGGGGTGCTATTTTTCACCACAAAGTAGTCAAAAACCAGAAGAGGCAGTGAAGACTGAGCCAGAGCGATATTTAAGAGACAAACCGTGAGCAGGGAGAGCAGCAGATACGCTGAGATCGACTTCAAGTACAAATGAACAAAAACAGGGAAACTAACGAAGCTTCAGCAGTTAAAAGGCTGAGTTTATTTTCACTGATTTATGTCTATAGAAAATGAATTTTAATTGGCAAATGCAAGATCATGATGGAAAGTCTGTTTGATCAGACTCGTTGCATTTATCCTTGTACACCTGTGTGTCTTTTTTAACGCGACACATTAGCATTGTAAGAAAACTGACAACTGCTTTCTGCCTTGTTTCCTGTTTATTAAAAGACTTTCTTGTTGCACTCATATCAGGCTATGATCTAGGATACAGCATAGGATACAAGGCTAGGTACAATAATTCCAGTTTAGCAATCAAAGCGTTGCACTCGTGCACAGTTGGTTTTGAGTTCAATGTTGATAGCATCAGGGTACAAACGTGTTCACAATTATGATGTCAACATGCTGATATTTATTGGATATATTGTACAGCACAGGCTGATGGGAATGTCTTTTGTTGGGCAGTTTTTTGTTCAGAAGCCAGAGAACGTGACACGTTGAAATTTAATCCAGATACTAGATGATAAGTGAGAGTTATTACAGGGTTACTACAATTCCTCTTGAGGGGGGGGGTATGATGTTATGTTGTAGTCTTTCCAAAGCAAAGCAAAGCAGCGGAACAAACAACCAACGGACTGATTGATTGATTGCCATTACTAAAGTTTTGCGTATACTGCACCTACTGGTCTGTACATCCACTCACGCATTCATACTTAAAGTAAGTGTTTGACAAGTGTTTGGCTGAATGTGCAGAAGCTGTTCAGGTGACAGCCTGTGTTGCATGGTATAACCCTCATCTGATGTTTCTTGTCTGTTCTTGTCTTCTCTGCTGACTAACCAGACAAATGTAGAAACAATAGCTGCCGTCATCTTTACAAAAGCATCAGATCACCTTGTATGTACATTACACATATATCAGTCTCATGTATGTGACTAATTCAAGTACAATAGTTCACTCAGAGAAACTCAAAACAGCCATGAAAAGTCCCTCTCCTTCTATTCACACCACTGTGTCTGAGCTCTTAATCCGGTTACTTGCTCCACCGCTGTGTCCTCTCTTTTTATCCAAGACTTGAAGTTTTAAGGTCCCCCACTTGATAAAAATCACGGCAGTGTTTGAAAAGCCCTCTATAAAATCTCCTACAGATTATTTAATGAAAGATAACAACACATGCACAAGGCTCTTTTGGCCCTGAAACTCTTGGGAAAACAAGAAGCTGCTGGAAAGCTGTGAAATCACATAAATTCTAATGAACTGCCCACACAATACAAACTGTTATGCAAACAGGCAAAAGGTCGACATTTCAAGATGATGCTCAAAATCTGGTTATGCATTCATTCTGCCACTCGTGTAGGAAGGTCTCTCTGGGAACACAACGGTCAGAACCAAGTCTTTTATAGTCGCGAAGAATGGACACATTCAGCAAACCGCATATTTTCTTTCCAGCAGCAAATGCTTGACATCATCATTTTTGATCAGTGGACACAATGGAGTTTCAGCATCCTACACTCGACAGCTCATGGGAACATATCAAACAAACAACCCAGTGAGAACGCGCAGAACCAACTGGGATGCAGGTGATTTAAAGGAGCAGGGGTCTCACCTGGCGGGGTGCATGCCTCTACAGAAGACTGAACTAGCACGGACCGTCTCTTGGAGGGCATGGGCATCTTCCTCTCTTTGTACTTTGCCAAAGCTGCTTGGACGGCTTCTGTGTGCAGATCTAAGAAACGCATTAACTCGGCTTAGCTACAGAATAAAAGAGAAACACAAGACGTTTAAAACTTTTTGGCAGTACAGAAACATGATTACCAGATCTGAAGCGCTCATCCCGGGTGTTGGCAGCCCGAGACTTGTTGGATTTGGAACCTTGAAGAGCAACTTGGGACGAGGCTTGGATCCTGTTGTCGATTTGCAGAGATGGATCTACACCTGTAGAGAAACAAGGCAGGGAGAAGATAGTTTATAACAGAAACAAAAATATATATATGTTCTTTAACAGTGTACCAATATCAATAACAGAGACGTGCCAACAAACTCTACGCAAAATGTGTCTTGGACATAGACCAATGGTGCACAACACTGCTTGACTAGATAAAGTTTCCACAAGCTTAATGGTAATCCCTACTTAGACGGCTCTGTTTGAGTGCAGTAGTTTAGAATTGAGAAAGTATTCACTTTAATTAAACCAGCCTCTCTCACTGCTTCTCAGCTGCCTCCAAGTTTTCCAAAGGAGGAAAATGCAAATTACACAGACGTAACTGGAAGGAGGTGATTAAGCACCATGAATGTCAAAAAGACAACATCTTCTAACTGTAATGTTCTAAAATTATCGAACCCACGAACCAGGCAACCTCACTGTGCACGAGGTTGTCAGGCAGTGATTCACACTTTGGCTTATGCAATCCTCATTTGAGCTTCATTAACTAAGTAGTGGTGAGCATCAGAGGGGAAACTGATGACTACTGCCTGAAGGAAGGTCACAATACAAACTCCATTAGTAATCTTCCTACCACTGGCTTCTCTTCTCCCTCTGATGCTCTCAATGGGATGTATAAGAAGCATGTTGGAGGGAAAATAAATACGGGAAACTTAAAAACAACAGATGAGTGCAGAGGACTTAATGAGTCCAAATGAGATAAATGTAAATGTAAAGCACATCCAAAGTTTGAAAACAGCGAACTTTTTGACAGGGAGGTGAGCAATGGACATGTTGCCAGGGAACCATTTGCATAAAATCCCCAATTGTGTAATAGAGCAAATTTTTCTTCTTGTTTAAAATTTAAGTGCACACAGAAATGATCAATAATAAAATGTGTACTGAAATGTTATTTTAAGCAGCACTAAAGGACAGCAGGAGGCACAATGGGATAGAGACTTTACTATCAACACCACATGCAAGGATTTATAACTACATTTTCCCCATCACAAGACAAAAAAAGGTTAAAATTCAGAAACAAAACAATTCAAACTAGTGCCATGTTTCCACTGATTCCTGCCAATTTTCACTTTCACTTTAGAAATGCATTTGAGTAGAAACATCCAGTTTGTGATACCTGAACACTGCACATTAAACCATCAAAGCTGCAAATACAGAACTGAATAAATACACAAACATTTTTATGTGAGTAACAAGCCGTCTCTGTGCATGAGATAAATTAGGATCAGATGTCTGCCAAATAATCTAAAGTTACAGACAGCACAGCTGCACAAAACAAAAAGTACCATCCATTCATTCAATCCACCAACATGTCATCCATCCATATCTATCGCCTTCAACCTATCTGGTTCAAAGTCAAGGCGGCTGGAGCCTATCCCCGGTCTCATAGGGTTAGAAGCAAGACACACCTCTTGATAGATAACCACTTTATAATCATGATTACCTAACATACATGTCAAAACATGTCATAGAGTACCAGAAAAGGCTAGGAGCAACGCTAATAATCATAATGTTTACAGACAGTTTACTGAAAATCTGGACACTCATGTAAATAAACATTGAGGGAATTACACACCCCACCTCAAGGGCCGGTCTGACATATCATTAAAAAGCAGCAAGACAACTCCTCTGCATTATAATAGTACAACAACTTGTGCTTTTTAAATGTGAAAATATCAGGGTTTGTAATAAGCTATTATATTCAACCTGGAGACTAATGTTAATATGTTTGATTTAATCGTCGTTTTATGCCTACAGATGCATCCAGTCACATCTGGATCTGAATCCAGTTGGTTACAGTTGGTTAGACCAAGCCTCCTCTCATGACGATGGAAACTGTTTAACCATTTTCATCATTTTAACCCTGGAGAACCCATGGGGTCAAATTTGACCCCATGGTTTCCCTAGAAAACCAATGGGGTCGGCTCTGACCCCATTGGTTTTCTAGGGTTAAAATAAAATAACAAAGGTTCAAATAACATCATACAATGCAAATTTATATTTTAGGTTTATTTAAAATTAGCTTAGGCTAAAAAGGCTAGCAGGTAGAGTGAACTCAATGACCTTTCCAGTTTAGTTAATCAAAAGATGATGTGTTCATTTTCAATTCCTTGGATAATTGGTTAATTTTCTGTCAATCAAATGTTCTTTGGTTAACAACATCCCTAACTGACTATTCTGTACACATAAAATATATTAAAAAAAAATGATAACACGGACCAGTTTCTAAATTATAGTTGAATGAGTGGTGTAAAAAGAACAGACAGTTCTTTAATACTGAACTGAGAGACATAAGAAGAACCAAACATGGATAAATGAGTGCCAACATTAATAGTTCCATCAAAAAAAATAACCTTGAGTACCAGACTGTCGTCAGTTTTGGAGCTTTTCTGGTGCTGTGGTCTCTTTTAACCTGATCCAATGAACCACGCAGAGTGGCTTCCCTCGTCAGTCTACCATTTAGTAAACAGGTTGTTGGGGACAGGCCACACCACATGCAGCCAGTTAGAACCAGCATTTAGCTTGCTGTTCCATCAGACACCCAGCCAGTCAGCTATCAGGCCGTCCTGGCTTTTCAGCGGCAGCTTAGTGGGGGATCAGTGAGCTCCACACTGTCAGCAACTCTCAGACAGCAGCAACAGACATGCTGCAAAGCTGAGCAACATTCACACGCTCTAACTAAACCTACAAAACAACATGAGTTTCAAACATTACACAGACAAAATAAAGCCTGAGGACATTTAAAGACATGCATCGCATGGTGTCTGACTCATAAAGCCACACTAAGCATGGATACACGCACACATTAATATATGCTGGTCCCTCATATAGCCGCTCTGACAGCTCAGTCACGCGACGGCCTTTCCCCCACCTCCCAGAAGAAGCAGGTCTATAAAACAAGCCAGGACACCAGACCCGGTTGCTGGGCAGAACACACTACAGACACACGCCACACTGAGCCAATAAGAGGCGTGCTCCATCACAGCAGATGTCATTATTGGTCCACAGTGGGCCCTGATGAATTTTTACCACCTGTCTGATGCCAACGCTTACTTACGGCATGGTGGTTGATGACGTGTGTATCGCTTCCAAGGCTCAAATGTGCTTTAGCGAATGGCTGTATTCATAAACTGAAAATGAAAAAAAGAATTAACTCAAGGCTGCTCTCTCTAGAAACTTAATTTGATGCTAATAAACCTTCTTTTACACACAGACAAGAAAGCTATCCAGTTTTATTGCACAGAGAAGCGAGCACTGACAGCGATAGTTTGCAGCCCAAACAGTGAAATATAAACAAGTGATGACAACAGAAATATAAAGCAGTAAAACAGCTTATGAAATTGTATATGGAGGTCAGCAGAAACACATAGTCTACTTAACCACTTTAACAGTGCAGCTACTAAGGCTTAACCACCGATTCAATGAAGCAGCACTAAATAACAACACATCTATTCATCCCAATAGGTGCATTTGTTGTATATAAAGAATATCACTGACTCATAAGCAATCTGATTTCTACTCTGTATCTATAACTTCTCTTATTTAAAAAAAAAAAAAAAAAAGACTGAATGAACTACAGCATGAAAGACACAAAGACAACACACCGCCCCGTGTGATGACAAGAAATAAGGAGCTGGAGAATGAAGATGATGATCCGCCTTAAGCTAAATAACAGCCCTGCTAACTTCAGTGGAAACCCTTGTGCGAGGAGCCCACACCAGACTGGTTTCCACTTAGGCTTGGTGTCGAGAGATCAGGCCAAACCAAAAACTCCTCTGGACCCTAGATAGATAGAGGAGAAGCATGAAGCAAACAGACAGCAGCTCCTTTTTGGGATTCGCCGCAAACCACCTCGATTTATAGGCGGCCAGAAGCAACAGAAACGACTGCATAATCAGGGGCAAGAAGCACGCTGGATGCAAAAAAGTAGAAGAAGCTCCCAGCCCAGTCAAATACCACGGATGAACTTCACACCGCCTCTCTTCTCCAAACACCTACTGCCCAACACAGGTTGGTGAGCACAAATATGCACAAGCTGGCTAAAATAAATAAAGAACAACAACGCATCATCACACAATGCAGAGCTCTGCATTTGCATTACTGGAACTGCATCAAAAAATATGTTCAGATACTCTTCATTGTGTCTTCCTCCTCTTGTTTTTAAATCAGTATGACAGAGGGCTAACAGAGCCAAGGGTCACATGACCACCAGAGATCACAGGAACCCCCTAACCATCTGAGTAAAGTCTAAATTGTGATAATCCACTCATTAAAATAATTTGTTTTGCTTGACTCACCACTACAAAGTGGTTTATCCTAAAAGTAAAGCTCATCCTGTACTCTGTATTGTTAACTTTTAAAATCCCATTCCTTGTTCTGTTTGTTGCTGTAGGGACACCGGGCTAACTGCTATGCTAATAGAGAGAATTTCTCACAGGCCTGTGTACCTTACCTTGTATCTGTGGGATGTACGGTGCCAACAGCTTGCCTCTTTTCTTCTCATAGCCCTTCTGAGTGATGTCCCCTGTACAGACAGAGACAGAGGAACAGAGAGAGGGAGAGCAAAAGAGAGAGAGAGATGAGTCATTAGCTCAGCCGGGCTGGTTACACTGGCACCACAGAGCACCAGAAGCAGGTTGGGTTTGCAAATGACCAGCCCTCTCCTAATTGTTCATGTGCACTAGAGTTCAAAAAGAAAGAAAAAAAAACAGCTGATAAGTATGCTCGTGTGCAGAATTGCCTCTGAATTGCTCAATGGTGGTGTCAGCTGAGGAAGTGGTATTTAAAAAATCATTTGACTCATGCATCTGGAATTTTTCCCCCCTCATTATTTTCCCAAAAAGTCAAAAATGCTGCTGTCAGCACTACGCGAGTCCGCCTCAGTCAGTCTCCACACAGTATGTTAAATAGGATCGGAGGCTGCGCGTCATTTAGTAGTCACATTTGAAAAGAGTATCAATGCGTAAGCTTTTCCATGCCTGGAAGTTAAATATAATAAATGAAGAAAGAGGCAAATGAGGTTAGAAGGAGGCAGACAGACAGAGAGAGGGTCGAGGTATTACATTAAGCACTAACGTATAGTATACGCTAGTACTTAATGCGTCGCATACGTCGTATTCAACTGTGCAATGTTACAAGCAATAAAAGAATAATGCCATGAATATGTTTTCCTATTTCTATTAATTTCACACAAAGTGATGAAAGCACAAAAACATGAATCAAAGTAAAATCTTTGATGAGGCTACCTCTTCTCCAACATTTTTACATGTGACTGAAGGCTTTTTCTTTGCAAGCATGAAAAACTTGCTACTGTCCTTTTAATTTAGGCCATCTCAGTGTTTTCTCCCTCTACTTGTAATCCCACACTGAATGAATGATTTTCAGATCAGGGCTCTGCCAAGGTCAGACCATCTGCAACATTTCTTTACCAGCCACGCCTTTTCAGCCTTTTTTTGCTGCAAATCACATACAGCATCTTTTCAGGGTGACTTAAAAGCTTAGAAAAAGTGAACCCACCACTAAATGACAGTGTCACCAAAAGGCCAAAAATGTTGCAAGGCATCAGTGTCCACATGAGGTCTGTTCAAAAGACAGCAAAGTAGGTCGCTGAGTTCGGAGTGTTTCTGGCTCATGGGTGGTTCCGTGGTTGTAAAATGTCATTGTGTTTCTGTATAACAGGCACTGCTGTGGGCCAGGAGGAGGCTGACGGGGTGGAGACTTTTGTTGACAAAAGGCGCATTGATTCAATCAGAGAGGGCTGACTGACTGACAGCTTCTCTCTTCAAACACAAACCATCAGTGCACAGTTATGCTTCCATGTAACCTCTATAACAAGCTCCAACACCTCTGAAGATGGATGTAAACAAACAGAACTGGCAACAAAACTGTAAGAGAGGAGGTGCTTTGGGGAAAATGTGCCTGACAGACATCCAGGCTGTTTGTACAGCCAAGCAGACACTTGGTGCAACATATTCTTCTTTTAACCCTTTAGTAATGAACATAAAAGTCAAAGGAAGATTTCCATATCAGCTTCCACTGGGTTTTGGCACTTGAATAGATATCACACTGTGCTCTTTAAATCCATTTCTATAGGCTCTCAGTTGGGGTCATGAGGTTGGATGTCAAGTGTAAAGGATTTAGTCCACCATAAAGCTATCTGGGAAAAAAAACTTGATTAAACGTCCTCTCGTGTGATTCTACCTTAGGGAATATTCATGGATCTTGCCTCTTTAATACAATCTCAGAAAAGGTCAATATTGTTTAACTTCAGCCTGGTCACACAGTGCATCCCATTTCTGTGCATCTACTTTAGAAATGTATTTAGTAATGTTGCGGTTATTCTAACAAAGTCTTCCCGTGGCTCGCTTTGCTTGTTGGTCTTTAAGCCTCTTAAACACAACAGTGCGACAGTGTGAGGGCAGGTGTTGTTGGTCCCACTGGTTGCCGCGCAGCGCGCTGGTCCTGAGTCACCAGTAACCGCAGAATGCCTGCACTGTTAAATGTGCAGGACAGACAGAGGCCAGCAACAATACAGCGCTGTCCACGGGCCGAGTCGGCTGACCTGACACTGACTCTTTCTGGTGATAAGTTCTCAGTTTGTGTGTGTTTGTGTGCTCGTGCATCAGTACGTGTCTGCGTGTGTGCCAGCCTGTCTGAGTTTGCACACCACAGCAGCCAACCAGCTTGACAAGCACACAATGGACGGCTATTCTCAGCTCCAAATTCTCAGCCTCAGTGGCCAAGCAGGCCCTAGCACACCCCGATCCATCAAGTTATGTCTCAGTGAAGCTAATCTTTTGATCTGGGAACAAACAGCATAGTCATTACATATGGAGGTATTGAGTGAGCGACAGTGACCTCCTAAATCGAATCTAAAAAGCAAAACAAAGGCTGAGGCACCAAGGCATTACAATATGTCTAATCTAAGTGTGTATGTGTGTGTGAGTTTGCATATGTTTGCACATATGTGCATCGTTCAGACAGACACTTCATTTCCCCTTTCTGTCTGATCTTTGACTGCCTCCATAAGAGGAAAACGGGAGGGGTCAAGGGTCAATATGTGGCCTGCTGCCTGGGGAATAACAAAGCAGGGCGAGGATAGTAAGGTGGAGGGGCGGAGACAGATGGAAAGATGAACAGAGGGTAACGTAACATCTATGCTACACTGCACAGCCACAATGGATTCACAGTAACTTGCAGTATATTTACAGCAAAAGGGCAAACGCTCTTTTTGACCCCCTTTGACCTTCTGCACTTACAACAGTGCCGTGTACTGAGCAGTGAAGAAAAGACTACAACTCCAAAAATGCACCAGGGAGGTGAGACAAAAACTGAACTTGACAGTGTCCAAAAATAAATAAATAAATAAAACATAAGAGGAAGGGATGAGAAAGACAGGGGGCTCAGCTGGAAAACCTTCTCTTTTTTCCCACTTCACCCCTCCACCATCACCTCTTCACCTTTATCTCAACCGCTGAGGGGTCGCTGTCCACACATACTAACCATCCCTGTCATGTTGTTATCTCTAGACACTCTCTCGTTTCAAATAATGTCTCCAGCTTCCCAGAGGAGAAAAATAAAAACAACAGAGTGATATCTCTGCCCCATTTTTTCTTTTTTTTCGAAGTATAAATGCTAGACATGAAGCTAACGTTCATCCATCTGAAGTGACAAAATGTCATTCATCTCAGGCCATAAGCTTTGTTTTTCCTGGCACATTACCCGATGCTATTACGGTCAACATTCCTCTCACCCAGGCCTGAATCCAATTTGGGGGGAGTAAAAAAAAAAAAAGGATAGATGGCCAATCTTGTGACATGCTGAACAGTGACAGAGAGAGAGCCTGCTGTTCTCTGCTATGTGTTATGGACTATAATTGACTGATGGCTATTGAGCATAATTGACTGATAGCTACTGACTGGAGACGTTTCTCCAATGAGGCCCATTAGAGAATTGCCCTGCATCTCCCCAGATGGAGCTCTTCAATCAGGTGGGAGAGATACTGAAACGCAGCACATTCCACTACAAGCCAGCACCAGCAAATCAGGGATATATATAATTAAACTTTGATTTACTTTAATGTGAAGAGTAACGGTACATCTGTAAGGTCAAACCCATCCTTTTGTCTTTTCTTTTAGATCCAAGGTGTCAACTCAGGCTCTCAACTCTGTCCTTTGGTATCACTTTCACGTGCAAAACCTCGAGCAAACAAACTAAGTAGGAAAGACAGCAGCTCTGAGTGTGCGTGTGTGTGTGTGTGTGTGTGTGTGTGTGTGTGTGTGTGTGTGTGTGTGTGTGTGTGTGTGTGTGTAGATGGCAGACTGTGTGCTTGCTTTGCTATGAGTCTACCAGGGAAAGAAGCACATGATAACATGTCTCGACCTACATAGAGTCTGATTCTGTTGTTTGTGGTTCTCAGATTGAGATGTTTTGAGTTTTTTCTTACCTCAGCTTCCTAATACCGTTCTTAATGAATCAGCTAATAGTTTGATTCATAAAACATTAGAAAAATGTGCGTCGACTTCATTTATAAGCACATTTTAAAATGAAATAAAAAAAACATGAAAAAAAAAAATACAACATTTCAGCCTGGTTTAAAAGTCAATTTTAAAAATTTGGTTTTAAAAAAGCATCTAATATTTGAGAGGTCCATCGTAACCTCTTGATAAAATGCCTTTTATCTATAGCTTGCTTTGACTGATGAATCAAATATATTCGTTTTATTATACCAGAAAAGGCAAAAAGAAAAAGTCTTCCATTCGAGTAGATGGAACATGGGGAAGCTTTATTAACCATATCGATAAACATATGCTGTGGTGATTAATGCTGTACAAATGTGTCCATTTTCCCCCCAACCAGCAGTCGAATAATTAAACCCCTTGTGCGTCTGCACCACCCGCCCACCCTCTCTGAAGTGACCGCCAGCCAAGTAGGTGGCCCCACCCATCCGTAATGTCAGTCTGACCCTCAATGTGCCAACGCAGCTGCCAAGCCAGCAATCAAGCCGTCTGCCCTTCAGCCGCAGAAATCCACAGCTAAATATTTAGGCAGGACGGCATTTGCTCTCTAGGCTCGTGTGATGATTCCAGCAAAAAGCAGATGTGGCCAGCTGTCACTTAGCATTAGCTCTCTGGCAAACAACTGTCAGTTTTCCACGCGTGGATTAAGCTTTACCCTAAACAGACGTTTAAATCTCGTCACTTTCTCACTGCATATTTGCAGCTGATCATTTGAGGAGCCAAAGTGACCTGTTTGGGGCATTATTCCTGTCATCAGCTGAGCTGAAATGAGTATCTTCTCCTGTTTTTTCTTTTTTTTTAGAAAACATTCCCGTCATTGCTGAGAAAACAGAGCGCAGACACAAAACGAGGATGAGATAGACGGATAGATGGAGACAGAGCAGCGCACCACAGGCTCGACCACACGTCTAGCTTAATAGGACGTCTAGAAGACAAAAACACTAAGCGAGCAGCAGGGAGAAAAAGTAAAATAAAAAGGATAAAGTGTACGGAGACCACAGCCGACCCGTATTAA
This sequence comes from Simochromis diagramma, assembly GCF_900408965.1. Taxonomy (NCBI): domain Eukaryota; kingdom Metazoa; phylum Chordata; class Actinopteri; order Cichliformes; family Cichlidae; genus Simochromis; species Simochromis diagramma. Next base: position 12,703,987 of record NW_024386831.1, read on the forward strand.
ACTAAACCACACACACACACACAGAAAGAGAGGCTGATTCACTCACATGCAGAAGCCAGATGCAGAGAAGCGAGGAGATGTCTTCAGCACAGATGGAGAGATGGAGGGGCAGCAGAAGAAGAGGCCAGCGGCAGATTTCAGGCAGTCAAGGCTAACCAGCTAAAACGGGCTACCAGGCAAACTCTTAAGAAGTCCTGCTGTCATAAGTCAGGCCCTTCAGCATCCTTTGTTTCCTTTCATAGTGAGAGCAGGAGGAATGAACAAACCCCATCACCCTCATCCTGCCTTCATATCACTCCCCTCCCTCTCGCCCTCTCTCAAAACCCATCTCTCCCAACACCCCCTCTTCATTCCACTGCCCCTGATACACCCCTCCTTTTTCCCCCCTCTTGCTCTCTCTCCCTCCATCCCTTGTTTCTCCTCCCAGCTAAGGTCTCTACAAAGCCACGTTAGGCTACAGGATTAGGGTGTCAAAAGCAGACCCCTGCCCCCCACCTTCCCACATACCAGCCTCTCACACACTGTACAACTATAACGAAGGTTTGCTGGCCTGTTACAACACGTCCATACAGGTCATGTTACAGTACACAAAAATGGTTATCTGCCTCTGAAGGAAACCACAGCCTTAGATTTCTGAGCAGTGTTAGAGGGTGGCTGTAACTACACGCATCCACACGGACAGCCAGATCACGCCTGCCTTTAAATACACAACCACCCCGTCTCTGTTTGTAGAAATTAGACTGCAATTTCCAAAAACATTGCTTCCTGGACAATTCTGCCTTATTTTTCGAGGGAAACAGAAGCTATGCTGGGGTAGGATTAGGTTTACCTTTGATTCAGAGGAAAAAGCTGTCCCCTTTTTATTCTGTTTTATTCTAAAGTTCTTTTTTTTTTTTGGGAGACAGCAGTCCCACCGGGCTTATCAGCCTTCTGTGTGCGCACATTAGTACTTCATTGTAGGATTTAGTTACCAATTCGCCCTATGGCAGCGAGTTTAAATGAATACCTGAATATAATTAAGCGCATTATTGCTTGAGAGAATGCACACTAATGAACCTGGATTAGTAAACACACACACACATGCACGCTTGCACAATAAAAGACAGTAGATCATCTCACCTGTTTTTTGCATAGATTTTAGGTTGGTCACAGGCTATTCAACCTAATGAAACTATTATGAATTTATACATGAAAAATTGTCAATTGATTGATTGATTTGACTATAAAAGTTAATTGAGGAACAATTTGGTAACAAATTAGTAATTTCAGTTATTGTTGAGGAAAACAGTAACTATTTAACGGCAATTTTTGTATTTATGATAATATATTTAGTCGACTGGATTTTACCACCTATTTGACAAAAGGTGGTTGAGAAATCATTTTTGTAGGCAGATCGCTCACGAATGAACGCAACTTACATTCACGCTGCTGTGTTAATGGAGTTTTTGATCAATTTTAAGAGAAGAAAAGTTTAAGAGACATTATTAATCATCTAGGAATAGTCATTGCCTTTAGTACAAACTGCAGACACATGCATAATTGCGCTCCACAATCCCTCTAATTTAGGGAAAAGCCCTGATTAGGTTAGTAGAATATGTATAAATATGAAGCTATACCTAAAGTTAGAGGCTGTTTGTGATACATGAGGCACAAAGTGCTGCCTCCAGTTTTTTGAGGTAACCAGGGTTGTTCTTGCACCGCTTTCTGTTGGACTTCCAAAGCTCTTCTTTAGATGTTGGCTGCCTTTTGTTCAGTTCCCTGTCAAGATGATCCCACACTGCTTCAATGATGTTGAGGAGAACAGTAGGTGGGATCAACTGAAGGGCCAGATGCATCTGTCAGGTCTTTGTTGGATTTTTCCCTATTTCTTAAGGACAAGACTGTCAGATACTGTTCATCGGCTGTAGTTCGGTTTTTAGGCCTGTCACTTGTGCTCTTGTCCTCCACTTGTCCTGTTTCAACAAACTTTTTAAGGACATACTAGACACCATGCTGAGATATACCGGATATTTCAGCTAACACTGTAGCTCTTTGGGAATCACCTTAATTGTGCAAAAATATTATCGAATGCCTGCCAAACCGTGTTATCGTTGACATTTTTCAAATTCTTTCTTTAGTGAGAGATTTTGTAACAACGTGCCTGAAGACACGGCAAATAACCAATTTTGAACAAAGTTGTCTTATGATTTTAGTACTTGTTTATTTTTTGATCTTTTATTTTTCCGATCTTTTAAATTGGTACACTTCTGCAAGATCACTGAGGTCTGCGGATCAATTGCTCCTGGCTGTCCCGAGGTCCAGATTAAAGCACAGAGGAGATCGGAGTTTGTATTACTTTTATTTATCTTACTTCTTACTCAAATCTTCTATTTTTATCATTCTTTTTCTTAACTTTTATCATGTTTCCCTATGCTTTTATTTCTTTTGATTATCTTAATTGTACAGCACCTTGGTCAACATTTGTTGTTTTAACTGTGCAATATAAATCAATTTTACTTTGACTTTGTTTTATTATACATGAATGATTCATAGGTCAGCGTTAACTGGACTGAAAATGACTGAAAAAGCAGCCAATGTCCACAGAAAAACCTTCAGAAAACCTGGAGAACCGTTGCTCAAGACTACTTTAAAAAAAACAAAACAATTGCAAGCAAGTCTGGCTCCTTGGAAGTAAAATACAAAAAGATGATGGGCGACTCACAACTTTTGCACAGTACTGTGTATAGTCTAGTTTTTTTTTTTATTGCACTGTACACTGGACGAGAGTTTAGCAATAACAGACCAAATTATTTTGACTCGCATGCTCAATGTGGCTTCCCGCTGCACACTCCAATGTCGTACCTTTCAAAAAAAGAAATAAAAAAAAAAACCCAACCTCGAGGCAATAAGAAGATGCGATTGAACATTTATTATTTTGAACAGCTCAAGACAGGCTGAATGACACGAATGCACAGTGTAAGATCATTCATGTGGCACGCATCCTTGTGGAAGGTTAAAGACAGTCAGGGTTGGAAGGAAGAAGGATAAGTGCTGCAGAAAAGAGACATGGGTTGACTGAGGATGACAAGGAGCTTGAAACTGAGAGCCAGCTGGAAAAACGGGAAAGGGGGGAAATTGGGGAGAGTTTCAAGACAGAAAGGAGGATGAAGAGAGAAAAGAGAGGAGAGAGAAAAAGGAGGAATAACAGAGGACATGATTAAAAGGTAATGACTTCCTCTTCCTTTCACACATGCTGAGAGAGGCGCGCACACGCACGCAGACAACCATGATCCTAAACCGCCTGGGCGTCTCTCGGTCTCCATCCATCAACAGCTTCAATCACACTGTCGTATCTCTTTTAATTAAGTAGTGCCAACGAATTAGGAAACCGAACAAACCCTCCATTACCACTTTGCTAATACATAACCCCCTCATCACACATGCACACACACTGAGAGCCTAAAATCCCCCTCCATCCCCCAGGCTCTGTGCGGCTGGTGAGCAGACAGACAGCGTGAATAATAAGACATTAGATGCAGCGCTGCCTTACACAGGGGGGCCCTGCAGCTGTGCACTGATTGGGGGTAGCAGACAAGAGAGGGAGGGCAGCGGGGTGGGGGGGCATAATTAACAGTCACAAATAAACACTGATACTGTACGCGCACACATCAAAGGAACACACGCAAAACGCTTCCACCAGCTCCCACAAAGAAGCAGATGCAGATCAATTCCAGAGCGAATACCAAAGCAGAGCAGGGGTCAGGCCGGCGCACACACGCGAACACACAAAAATGTAAAAGCTGACACAGCGTGGTGATTAGTTTATGTTAAATTGAAAGCCTGAAGCCCTGGGGAAGACGGAGTGAACCGGTCACCTCAGTGTGTGTGTGCACATTTTCAGAATGACGACATTCTTGGGGAAGTGAGGCATTTTTGCCGTTTTAAAAGTTGCAATTTAGTCTCAGACTTAAAGTAAGATTTGGGGTTTAGGCTCGTACTGTTAGCATAAAGTGTCAGGAACTGCTTTGTACCAGTGAGGGTCTTCGCAAGCATCCCCTGGCTGCAGTCCAAACATATTAATCTCAGCTCCATTAAGACACATGACACGCAGGCTTGACTGAGCTGCACTCTGAGCGATGTGCTGCTATTCTGGCTTTCAGCCAGAGTTTCACGATGTGCAAACACGCGTCTATTTCGGTCCTACCCACATGTCACGCACCGCAACTGTACACACAGTTCAATAAGCTGCTACAATACCTGTGCTGATGGTGAAAGTAATCAATAAGTCTACAGTGTATTCCTGTTGGACTGTAATTTTCTGCTCACATTTACTTTTCAATTTAAGCCCGCTAAAAGGTTTTAGCTCCGACAAGAGCAAGTCAAAGAAACTAATTTTATAGCTGTCAAAATAAAACAATGGTAATTATATATCATGCAGTTTCTGCAGAGCTCGGGTGTTAAAATAAATAAATGCAGTCTCTTTTGGGGAGTGTTTTTATGTTGCCTGTGTTTTAGCATGCGCGCCACTCGAAGTGCGTGATTTGTAGAGCGAGATATCTGTGTGACAAGCGTGACCAGTGTGGGAGCCTCCAAGCAGAGCGTTTGCCCTGAAACACAAGAACGTCTTCACAGTCAACGAGCACCACTGGTGATGGACTAACTGCCTGTACTTCACATGTTTAGCTCCAAAGTGCCAGCCTTTCTGCACTCCCTGATGGCTCGCTTTTCCAGTAACATGCTTATAAATCCTCTCTGCCAGCAGTGGCTCTCGATGCTGCAGGAAATCATGTGTGCTGCTGTCATCCGGCCCACACATCCAACTTGATGGTGTTATTACGGAGAGAGCAGTGCTGCGGTGGTGAGCACAATAGAGCAAAAATAGTGGCAATTAACTAACTGGAGACTGAACCAACCTGTCTTCACTAACTCTAAGTCAAGTTTCCCAGTGGGAAAACACTGCAGCCCCACATGCACCATGCATTCCCTCTGCCCCACATTTTAAATAACCCGAGCCGTTTTTCAAAAGCAACGAACTGGAATTTCTGCACAAGACAAGATTGTTTTAGGTTCCTAAGAAACAGTCACAGTTGCAGACTACTACCATAATACAGAACTTTTTCCTCTCTCTGATGGTATCACCCACCTCTTTAGCAAAAGCAGATTAATGCAGCATCAGCCTCTTTGATGAGAAACTCCTGTATCCCTGGCGTTTGAGATATGAGTCGGATAGTGTCCCATCTTAAGCTCCCAGCTCTGTGGCTCACCTCTCATAGGATAAAATGAGATTTATTGTCTGCTTCTTTGCCTGCTTATTACCATATGAATACCCATGTTTCACAGGCTTGACACAAGCTTAGCCATTAAGCTCCTTGCATGTACACACACATACATAAACACTTTCGCTATAGCGAGGGACAGCCGGGTGGGAGAGCGTTGGGCGTGTTTGCACAAATACACAAAAAACATCGACACACGGGCACCGTGGCAATCCAATTAATGGGCGTGCACGCAGATACACTTTGCAGTGTCAGAGACGCAGCGCACGGTGTTTGCAGAAGTGCTGGATGTGCACCGGTACGTCAGGGCGAAAGCTAACTAGCCCTGGTCAAAGTCTAACAAGCCGCACGGCAAGGTCTTTTGTTCCTCGCCTGTGATTCATGACAGGGTCTTGGTAGAAAGCCCAGCATCAGTGTGTGGCTGCACGAAACTGTGTATGCGCCTCTGTTTACCCGTCCAACAAAGAAACATACCATCGGCCCATTATTTCCTGTCATCACAACAGATGTGAAATGGTATGTTTCCAAATATATCCGTAGCTCTTTAGAGAGAGCACAGCGGGCGTGTCCAGGTGAGAGAGGATAAACACAGCAACGGTGCAGGTCAACAGAACGAGCAGGTGGACACATAATGTGGAACAAATACAGCCAAACATAATTATGAATATGAAGCCACAGTGGTTAGCACTGTTTTGCAAGGAGCGCGGTTATGTCCAGAGGTCACCTCTTCTGGAAAGGTGGGCCTGGTTTGATTTTTAATCTCATAACTGGAGCAGCATCTAAAAATTATTTTCACTTCATTTATTAGGGGATCCTTTTCTCTGATTCCTCTATTATATGTTCAATCCATAATAACAACAAATACTAAAGAAAAACAACCACTTTCTGGCGATCAGAGAAATGATTTTAAATTGTTTGCTTTGGCTGACAGCACGAACCCTAATGTAGCTATTATTCTTTGTTTGCATCCTGTTATAATTCTGTAAATAAACAAACGGAAACACCATTCACCGTGAGCTATAAACAGCACAACACTGCCTACTCGCAAACAACACATGCAGCCAGCGTTGCAGAGGTGATAAAAACAGGTTATATCTGAACTCAATAGGCAAATATAGAGAAGCACTTTCTTGGCATCATATATATAAAATGCCTCTTTTCAGTTCATCAAATTTACACAAATGTGAATCTATTCTGCAAATACAGGGAACAAGGAAGATGCTTTTCTAGCAGAACAAAGACCTAATGAACTAACAAGCTGTAGCCTGTAATAATGTCAGGTGTAATAGCTCTGACAGTGAAGCTGTGAAGATGAAAGTGTTCTAATATTTATAATTATAAATATTAGAACACTTTCATAACAGCAACTCCACTGTTCGGTTTAAGTTTGTTTGACTGAACAAATAAAGTTTCTGCACTTCTTTTCTAATATGCATTGTACACCAATCATTATGAGAAATTGTCTAATATTGTGTTGACCTTCCTGTTGCTGCCAAAAGAGTCCTGAACCATCAAAACATGGACTCAGCCAGACCCCCGAAGGTGTACTGTGGTGGCTGCACCAAGATGTTAGCAACAAGTACATTAAATTATGGTGTGGGGGCTCCATAGATTAGACTTATTTGTCTAACACATCCCAAAGATGCTAAATTGCCATTCAAACCATTCCTGAACCTTTTTTCTTTTGTGTCAGGGCGGATTATCCTGCTGAAAGACGCCAGGGCCATCAGGGAATACCATTTCAAAGAAAAGGTGTATATCATCTGCAACAGTGCTTAGTTAGCTGGTGCGTGTCAAAGCAACATACACATGGATGGCAGGATCCAAGGTTTCCCAGCAGAACATTGCCCAAAGCATCACGCTGCCTCTGCTGGCTTGCCTTCTTCCCTTAACGCATCCTGGTGTCAGGTGTTCCCCCTGTAAGCGACACACCTGGCCATCCACGTGATGCAGAAGTGTGATTCACTCTGTGATGCACTCTGTATTCTACCAAACAGCCAAACAGCAACAACTTTTTCAGCAATTTGAGCTACAGTAGCTCATCTGTTGACAGGGGTCAACCTTTGCTCCTCACGTGCTGCATCAGCGAGTCTTGGCATGACCCTGTTCCAAATCCATGTTGTTGTAACACATTGACCTTGTGCACAAAATGTTCACTTGCTTCCTACAATATCCCACCCACACCAACAGGTAGGGCTGTTCGATATAACGATATATATCGGATGACGATATAAGTTTCAGTTTCATTTTAAGCTATCATCTGTTTCCTGGTGTTGCAAAATAAACTCTTTACGGCAATATTTTTTCATAGTTTTGATGGTCACTGTAGTGGCTATATTAATTTCTTAAAGTTCGCTATTTCTCTTATATTTAATATAACCACACTACAGATGGACAAGTGCCTGTTTGTATGTGTTGTGGTTAGCAACAAGGACGGTAACAGCATCGCGTGTCCGCTTGTTTATGTTCCACATAAACCTTTCACAATAAAGCTCAAGATCCTGTTGAGACTTTTCAAAATAAACTGAATCACGTGAAAGAGCAGATTATTTACCGATGAGAAGTAAAGAAGAGCCGCCAGGTGCTAAAAAATAAACCTTAGACTCAAACATTAGAACAGGCTTTTCCCCGCAGCACACCGTGTAATAAATACTCACAAAGAAAACGGCGGCCGTTACAACTTATGTCTAAAAATGTATAGTTTCATACAGAGGTTAAAACACTCGACTCCAGGTACATGACGCGCAGCTGGAAACACTTCCCGCAAGTCTAGATTCACAGAATTTACAGAAAATGTTACATTTTTGTGATTTATATCGTTATCGGACGATAAAATTCTTATATCGTGATATGAGATTTTGGTCATATCGCACAGCCCTATCAACAGGTGTCGCGATGGTGATATAATCAGTGTTATTCACTTCCTCTGTCACTGGTCATAATGTTATGCCTGATCAGCGTATATGCATGCGTTAAGGAATTTGATTTTCCACTATCCTGATCCTCACAATTACAAGCTACCCCAAGCAACTGCCACTATTCAATAAGCAAATGTAACGATGAGTCAAATCACTATTTTAGTCATATCTAAGCTACAGGATTTTTAGAGATTCGCTCTTTCTGTCTGACATACACAAACAGCATGATCACCCCAGGCGCTGGACAGGATGACCAAGCCTCACCTCTTCTCAAACACCATCTGTTCCTCTCCTTCCATTTCCTGTCCACACTATATCACAAACACACTGCTCCAACACCTACAAATATAGAAAGTATCAAAACCCCTCCTTCACGCTCTGCAGACTTTGTCTTTTTGTTCGTGTTGTGCTCACAAACCGCCTTGTTTGTATTGACATTTTACTTTGCAGTTATGTCTCTGCAGAGAAATTAAGCAAAAGGGTGTTTAAAATTAAGCCGATTATGAGAAATCAATCTGAAAATTAATTTCCTTTCAGACTTTTTCTGGATTTTTCCATGTTTTTAAAAGTAAGGATTAAAGCTTGTGTCACATGGTACCAAGTAAACAACTTTTTCTTCCTCCTTACACTCGCTTCCTCTCCCTCTGTCCTTCCTCTCACCCTGCTTAATTTTTTATGTCCGCCTGTGTCAAGTTAACAGTGCCCATCCTCCGCAGCTTATGCAGCAATGCTGAACATATAATTGGGAAAAGTCTTACGTTGAAAACCAAGCTAGAGCACTCTTTAAAAAAACTTTTGTTGCCATATGCTCCCGTACTCACTTTACAGCCCGTATAAGGACGCGGTTGTTCATCTATAATGCACCAAATTGGCAATTTTACTCTCTCCACAACACAACACAACCAACTGAACTGCCTCCGGCTGCCCTCCAGCAGCTCAGCATGACAGTGAAAGTGCTCTCATGGCCAAACTTAATCCTTTTAAATTTTAACACCACGACTCAACACTGTCACAGCTGCTGTTAACAAGACCAGGACCGGCTAGAACATCTGGTTGCCCTCGGACAAGATATTTACTGCTGCAGGAGGAGAAGAACACATATTGGAGTAAACACAGCCTGCAAAGTTGAGTTCAGCATCAAGAGTAGCGTGACTACATTTCTGAAGCAACAATTCAAAGTTGAATAGCCCAATTATATTTATGTGCACTACAGCTTTAGGCCACCCGGAGTGAGAATATTTTCCACCACCCTCTCTGTTTCACACCTCCTCTTACTGTTGATAGTTCAAATGTAGATAGAGTTACGATTCACACAACATGTATCTGCGTAGGTCCTTTCAGGGTAAAGTGGTTCCACCCACTGACTACCAGACTGAGGTCTACAATGACACATCATTCCTATAACAACCTTGTCAAGTGGACTGCTCCTGTTCATGTTTGTGTTGTTGTTGGGCCTTTAGGCTATGTTGAAGTTTGCTTTCATTTTCTTTTCAAGCCAACTTCCTAACCACTCATCATCCTAACTACACATAACAATAATATTGGGCTAAAGGCACCTGTTTAGCTCACAAGTTGAGCAGGTGCCCATATGCAGCGGCCTTGGTTCAACTCTGACCTGAGGCCATCTGCTGTGTGTCTTCCCACACACTCTCTCTCCCTGCTTTCCTCATTAATCTTCATTGCACCATCTAGTAATATTGGGCTCCATCCTCCATCCTTTTTGGAGGTTTGCACGTGTTTCTAGCATCTCTGATGAGTGAATTCTCTCGCTCTCTACCTGTCAACCCCAACACCACCACACACATTACATGCTTACAAATTACATGAAAAGAACGCACCTCAAGTACAGTCAGAGTTCAAGATCTCTCACTGCTTGGTTGCTGCTCAGAGGTTTGAGAAGCAGGGGGAAACATTCTTTCAGCTTCTGAGATTCGTAATACCGGAGTCTGAGAATTACTGTTATTGTCCGGTGATCTGTAGGAGTCACAGCGTGGCATTCATGTCATCTTCCTATCCTTTAAACCACTGAGTGACTCTACACATGCTGTGGATGGGGACATTGTTTTATTACAGAACAAAGCGAGATCACTCACAACATTGATATTTAGTCACCGGAAAGCTAACAAAACCTTGCCTGCAAAATACAGACCAAAGCATAACAAAGCCACCGCATCCCTCACTCTGGGGGGGTCAAGGGTTCAGATTTTTCCTTTAATTTGTCACCAGTCTGCAACTGCTCTCATACACACACACACACACATATACAATAAGAGGTAATGAGAGCAAAGGAAGCTTGAGGAGAGCCCAGCTGGAGCACATGTGCAGAGCTCCTGTTCTAATGAGTCCATTAGTCAGTGGCACAGCAACCACAACCACTACCGCACATGCAGGCAGACATAAACGTGCATCAGTGTGCACTCTCTAAGCACACACTTTTTACATATTCACACTGTCTGCCCCCAAGCGACAATCAAACCAACATCACCATGGCACATCCATTTTGCTGAGACAAACTGAATCTGCACACAACTGGGTAGCAGTGGGAATACAGTGGCGCTCCTGTGCCAACCCGAGAGCACGCTGACATTTTAACAGAGGCGGGCTTTTGTTTAATCCGTCCAACAGAGGGTGCTAGAGGGATGCGCAGCTCCCACGCCATCGCCTCTCAGACTTTCTTCAGATCGTCCTCTTCTGTCCTCTTTCACCTAGAAAGTCATTAAACAAACTCCACATGACATCCAAATGTGTGGATTCAATTTTGTTTTGGGAAGGTTTTTGTGTGTCCCAGGGTGCTACTTATTTGCCACACTTGAATATGGAGTTGATCTATCAAAACTGTTTCATCACTTAAAACTGAGAATCATTTTTCAGGGGTAAAAACTCTCATGAATAACACCCCATTATACCTCTATTCCTGACTGTACCAGCCTAATTTCACCATGGCCCGGGGCATCTCTGGGTTCTGTAATGAGTGTGTGAGATAAATTGCCTCCAAGTACAAGCAACTTGGAGACAGCACCCAATACCGTCATATAAAGCCCGAAAGGCTGAGCTGTATCAGGAAACCTGGCATTCGGTTGCGTGTATGTGTGACTGCATGGGAAGTGGCAGCACTCAGCCTGCGCTCGTCTATCACAGTGCTTGCGTGTTTCCTAATGAGTGAGCTCTTAATGAAGCTGAGCTCTGTGTGATCAGCTCTCTTCAACAAAGGCCAAGCTATAAAAAACCAATCACTTTAGCTCCGCAGCACAAGCGAAGAGGTACTCGGACACAAAACAGCGGGCTCTTGACCTAACAAGAAGTAGCCATCATCAGCGTGTTTACAGCTGTGCTGAAATGATAATCTTTGCTATTTTGAAAGATTGAGTGCATGAATGAATGGGTAATCTGCTGCAGGTAAAGGTTAAAAGGTGCACAAGCTTCTGCATTTATTAATGTTTATGCAGATAAAGCTCAATTAAAAAAAAAAAAAAAAAAAAAAAAAAAAAAAAAAAAAAACAGGACGCGCTTTCCTTTTAAATTTAGTTAAAAAGAAAAACAGAAAAAAATGCAATGAAATAATTTGACTCCTTTCATATTCCTGCAATCTGACACAAAACAGGAGTAATAAATATTGGAAAGTATTGGAAAGGCGCCACTATTCTATTAAAGGTTTTTCAATCTCGTATTGCTGATTTAGATGTGCTTTGCTATTTATACTTGCATTTTGCTAATGAGAGCATGAGCCAAACATCGATATCAACACTAATGCGTTAAACCTTTGAACACAGGAGTAGCTACTGACGGCAGAGGCAGTTAAACACGTCCCTTAGAAACTAGCAGTGTCTCTTTATGTGAAACTGGAGTGCTGAGAGTGCAGATGTGGGCCAGCGCAGAGGGTGGGCGGGTGGATAGATGGGAGAGTTTGTGAACGAGAGAAGGGGAGGGATGCACGGTGAGTGACGGATGTCTTGCTCTTTACTGTACCTCCGTGAGCACGATGCCGGCCCGTGACCTATACTCAAAGGCATCTGCAATGCTAATGAAACTGCACGGCTCCCTCCATGCTTAACTAATCTGCAGAGGGTCCCTTCCACCCCGATCCAGAAGGTCACCGCTGACTGAACAGGGACAAGAGCGTACAGGTCTCCCACCTTTCTGGATGCGCACCTGTGAGAATGGCTCTATACATATTTGTGCGTGTGCGTGCTTTGTGTGTGTCGAGCAGGGGCCTCACCACCGAATGAGTCATCGGTGAACCAACCCGCTACAGACAAAAGGGTCAGCGCAGTAACTTCAGTGCAACAGTACGCAACTGAGAATACAGATACCAGTTTACAGGCGGGTCTTTATTTTAAGCTTTATTTCAAAAGAGCACTTTTGTGAGAAGTCTACTTTGACTTTGAAACGGTCCCTTGCTTTTACATGAGTGAAGGATGACAGATAGGAGAGAGTCGCAGAACAGGAAATTCGATAATAGCGGCATGTCCTTGGTTAAGCCTGCTATACAGTCCTAAATGAATGGAGATATTATGTGGTATGGAGTTCACAGCAGCTATTAAAACAGATGCCATACGGCGACTCTGAGTACTTGTACATATTTTGCACTTTGACTACTGCTTTTATGGCATTTCCTGGAAAATAGGAAGCTCCTCTAAAAATAGTTGTGAAGATGGAAACAGAGAAAAAGAAAGGTTAGTCGGTCTAGATTATAGCCTTGTTGTTAGAGCTCGGGCAGAGCTTCTTACGCTCTCTCTTTGGTCTCGGGGTGTAGACGAACAATAACTCATACACATTTTACCATTATTCCATACATTCCACCAAGTATGAAATATATCCTTATATGGGTCTTTATCTTTTTCACACACTCTCTCTTAGATATGGTGCAGTGTGTTTCCACGCTGTTCTGCATCCTCCCCTGAGGGTACCTGGCCTTGGCATGAAACCTGTCTGCCCGACTGAGTAAAAGAGGGGGAGACGTGCCTTTGATGTCTCTGGACTGGTGGGATTCACTCAAAGAGAGATGAGGGTCAGGAAAAGGAAGAAAAAAAAAAACAGAGGGAGGCAGGGAGGGAGCAAGAAACAGATAAGGTGGTGAGAGACTGAGGAAAACAGGGAGAGAAAAGGAGCAGGAAAGGGGGAGATATTGATTGAACAATGGAAATAAGGGAGAGAGAATACAAATAAAGGAAGAGAGGGTCGACAGGAAAAACAGGAGGGGGCGCAGACTTTGAAGTTACGAGCCGAGCAAAGACCGGCCTCCCTAGAGCAAAGGCGAGGGAGAGTCTGAGAGCTGCAATCATGCAGAGTGGACGGCTGAAGGAAAGAGAAAGATGATGAATCATGATGGGGATTTTTTTTTTTGTTTGTCTCCATGTTTGATCTATTAAATAACAGAACAAAATAGAGAAAAAACTGAAAACATTCATTCTTCAGTGTGTTTTCTGGCATTCAGCTGGTTGACCATCTGCATTAATGCCTCTTTCTTTGATTTTTCTAGAGTTTGGCAGCCAGTAAGTGTCTCAGCTGTGGTTGTTTAAAGAAAGGCTTCCAGCATCTGCAGCGCTAGTCCACGGCGCACTGCTGTCCAACATAGTCTGTCTCAAGCAAAGGTCACCATGGTGAAAGTAGCAGGGATTTCTTAAGTATTCAGCCTTCACTGAAAACTAAATTAACAAAAAACTAACAAAAAAAAAAACAGAGCACACTGGTCTGCAAATGTTCTCCACAGTATATAACTCTGGATTTGTTCTAGGCTGGCTTGAGAATCATAGTAATAGGATGAAACAGAAATAGGATGCGTTTAATGGCCTCCAAGCGCAAATAAAAAGAAGTGATGGAAAATGAAACGAGAGGAGGAGCAGGCAAAGAAAGAGCAGTCAATAGGATAGAGAGAGCACTTTATCTTTCCTTCACACTCCTTACAGTTGCCAGGCGCTTCCTGCTCCATTGTGTAGAATGCTGGCTGTACGTACAGGAAGTGGGTTCTTTGTTTCCTTTTTTCCTTCCTGTTGGTGTCGAGCACAGCGTGGAGAGGAAAGTATGTAGTTCTGGGAGGGAAGGACAACACATGCTGTGTTTGCAAGTAACCAGGAAGGAGCTCGCGGTGCAAACCTTCTGGACTTGAAAACACTTAACAGCAGACTGTGGGGCTGCGGTATAAGTGAAAATGGGAGGTGGTTTGATTCACTAGATGAACAGATGGGCTGATACCAGATACTTAATATACAGACGTCATTTACCGCAGGCGCACAGGCGCACACTCACGTGCCAACCATTACATTTCTTCTGATTAGGCACCTGAGCTTTGCCGATTAACTGATCGGTTTCATGACTCATCGGGGAATGGAATAAATCACAAGTGGTAGGCTCTCAGCTACATCATATGTCATGTCAGCCAACTCTATTTACCACTCTTTATTGATTCACGCCTACACAATAGCCTTTGGCAACATGGAGTTCTGTTTTTGGCTTGAAATAACTCATCCATCCTCCACTTAATCTACTCCTTATAACTGACACCGGAGAAAAAAGGACTCCATCACAACGGTAAATACGTCAGATTACATGTTAAGTATATAACCCCGAATTTTTGGTAATTCCAACTAAAGGTTTGTTTGGTGTGAAATCGTCACAGCAAAATCTTTCTAGAAACAAATCTTCCCACTGAGCAAACACTTCTCACCAGTCAAATATGTAAAAAAAATTGTTAAATAATGTTGCTGATTTTCTCCAAAAGAGGCTTAAAAAGGCCTTTTCCCCCCTCTTAAGTTATACTTCTACTTGACTTCATTACAAACTGCCGACATGTTCGAGGTCTTTGCTGCTCCCAGCAGAGCACTGATAAACTTCTATGCTTATTCTCATTATACAGCAAGCCACAACACCAGTCACCAACAACTAATAACTAGTAATAACTTACCCAGGTGATTACAGTTGACTCAAACTTAACCAAAAACCAAAACTAGGTGTGGAAAAATGAACATTTTGGGAAAAAAGCTAATTAAACAATTGTTTAAAACTGGAATTTAAATGAAATTTAAAAAAAAATACAGCGTGAATATAGTATTTGTTAATTTGGTCAAATGTATAATCTCAATTTGCCTGATGAGGCTTTGATGAACATGTTCATTGAGACTTTGGATGTCAACAAGACTGTGAGTCCACCTACACTGATTTAGTTAATTCTCATATCTGGGATATGCCCTAAATAGAATAATACTTGGAAGACTAAAACTAACACTAAAAGTACTAAAAACTGAACTAAAACAAGACATTTTTAAACAACAGAAACTAAACTGAATTACAAAACTCAAAGCTATAATAACTCTGACCCTTATCTACATGTTTGCTATGTTAGTGAGTAGATATGCTCACCACCACACAGCTGCAACTGTTTTAAAACTACTGTGTACGTGTACACATGATTGAGTCATATGTTTCCCACTTCAGCTGCTGACTGGCTTTTTTGGAGTGAATTGCAAAATTCTCAGATTGACTTCTTTTCAGGATTCTTCTTTAATGTTATAAATGTCTGTAGTAACGGTTTTGAACTGACAGATCAGTGTCAGTAATGATCATTAAAGATGTCACACGGTCCTTCTATGTGAAGGCGTGTGCGGATGTGTAGTTGGGAAACAGGAGTGGAGTGATTATGATATGAATGGCTTCAGTTAAACAGACTTTAAGCCAAATTTCAGGTTGCGCAGGGCTGCTTTTAACTACATCTGTCAGCACATCTTCACAAGACACTCAGGTCAGGCAGCCCATCTCCACACAGGTGTTGAGTTGTATATAAACAATAAAAGAGGGTAAGTAGCAGTGAGCTGCTGCATATCAGGTACACCTGATTATCTGACTATCAGCAAGTGTTGCTGCCACAAAAAACAGATTCACTAGCTTGAGATTTGGAGCATTCAGATGTGGTTAACATAATGCCGATATTAGAGAAGCAAATGCGACACACATGAATTTGGGAAGGGCTACAAGGCCATTTCAAACCATTTCAAAAGTCCAATATACTGTATAGTTAGAAAAACAGTTCACAAGTGGAAAACTTCAAGATGGTTGCAATCCACACAGGAGTGGATGGTCTTAGCAAATTCGCCACCAGGTCGTGCCGAGCTACGCTCAGAGAAACGGCAAAAAACTCGAGAGCTTCATCTCGGACTCTCCAGGCCCCAGTAAGCATGCTAAAAGTTCATGATGTGCTATTAGAAAAGGACTGAACAAGCGTGGCTTGTTTGAAAGGGTTGTGAGGAAAAGGCCTTTTTCCCAAAACACAACATAGTGGCATGACTTAGGTTTGCAAAGTAGCGTCTGAACGAAGCACAAGTTTTCTGGAACAATGTGTTTTGAACAGGCAAGACCAAAGTGGAGATGTTTGGCTATAATGCACAGTTCTGCATTTGGTAAAAACCAAACACAGCATAAACACCTCATCCAACTGTTAAGCACGGTGGTGGAAGAACGATGATTTGGGCTCATTTTGCAGCCACAGAACCTGGGTCCCAATGGAAAGCTGAAAGTGAGGTTACTTTCTTTTTCACACGATTGTATGGAACTGGCCCAAATTTAATTTTTGGCAAATCAGATCTCATGTGACTTCTTCAAACCGTCAAAAGAGGAAAAAAGGCACCAAAAAAGCAAAAAAGGTAAACAAGGTCTCCAGCTGGTAATTGAAGATCAAGCTGGTAGAGCAGGTAGGCTCAATGTCTGGCCCCTACACTCAACATGTCAACATGTCCTTGGGCAAGATCCTGAACTCTATACTGTGGTTTTAAAGAATGCTTTCTATCATAGTCCAAGTTCCCTTTTATGCTCTGCACGTTAGAGCGCTTGAAGTGGAATGTAAATTTGTCTAAAGGATCTGTAAATCTGTCAACAATCAGCAAGAAACCTTACCTGATTATTGCATTCCTTACTAGTGATTCATCCAGATGTGATATTTTTACAGATACACTGTTCACTTCGCTGCATGGAGGTTTGGTTTTGCAAATTTGCACCAACATTTTATGACCAAATCTCCATCACTCTTCTCCGTAACGTACAGTAAAGCATAGAGGGAAAGCGAAAGGTCGACATGCTGCTACAAACACCCGGCCAAACTTGTTCAACTGGTCAGGCGGGTCAGAAAAGAAAGAAATAAAAAGCCATCAAGGGAAAGGAGCACGGAGGCTAGAGCGAGAGCAGCTGCTGGAAAGATTGATTTAAGGAGAGCAGAGGAACGACAGCCTGGCATCATCCAATCAGACCCTTGTTTCACAAGGCTGGCAGAGCAGATCCAGAGTGTGTGTCTGTCTGCATAGTAAATTCTCAGAGGAAAAGAAGAAAAAAAGGAAAGGAAACAGAGGTGGTGAGAGGCAGCAAGAGGAAACCTGCAATGTTGTGTTGCGCTGTCAAATGTCACTTTGAGTTCGACGATCTGTCACATCTCAGAGTAGCAATAAGAATAACGGAGGACACAGAGGGAGAAGCAAAACACAGAGTTCGTCTCTCTGTCAATTTCATCTGTTTTCTCATCTCACTAGGTCTGAAACTGTAGTGATACGCACTTTACGTTTAATTTTATTGACACACGCATCATATCTGCAACGCGATCTATGAGAGTTCTATGAGAGTTGCCTCTGCATTAAGTGAGTTTACCAACAAGACTCAGGCTCACTGTTGCAGTTTTTCATCGTTTTTTTTTTTTATCCATTGTGTCCACATTTAGGCTCCCTGTTCTGATTTTAAGGACAAAAAGCAGTTGTGACCTGAAGCAGAATGCCGAAGACAATCTGAAGATGAGGCTACAGATGACACAGCTGGGCCCTTGACTTCCTGGCCTTCTCAAGCGTTCATGGAAGTTTAATGGAGTGTAAGAACAAACGCAACTAATCTGTGGGGGTGACGGGAGGTCAAGTGACCCTGACTGACTGGGGGTCAACGCAAGAAGAAAAGAAAGGGAGAAAGCATGTGTCATGTGGTAAACACTACAGATAAAGGGAAGATGAACAGAATGGTAGGGAGCTTTTTGTGCACACCAGGAGATGAAGCTAATCTGGAACTAAATAACATCACATTAGTGCCTGAATTGCTACCTCCTGCATGCTGTCACTTGACAGACAATCAAAATTAGCTAGTAAAAAAGGGAGGCGAAGGGCACAACAGAGATGGAGCGTAAGTTGTAGAGAATGCGTCTGTTCTTTAATGATGTGGGCATCTTTTCCCAACAGGGGCAATCCCCCTTTGACAGGTTTGACATGGAAAACAAACAACTAAGCCATTTTCCACCCCTCGTTTCTCTCTTAAAGCTTATTTAAACCCCTGATTACTTCTTTTTCCTTCACAGTTTTATTGTCTGTCAGCCTCGCCTCTGCTGCTTGACAAATGACCCCCATGTCTAAATGCAGAGAAATCGCAGGAATGGGTAGGGCTTTTTTTTCCAGATCTTTTCTTCCTTGTTTATCTCACTTTCTTTCCAAGCCTACACAGCAATTACAGCAGACGCATGAAGTCAGCTAGAGATGAAGCATTACCATCAACTATTCTCTAAAATAAAAATGTATATTCTGACTTGTTTTTCTGCGTCAAGGACAATTTTAAATACCAGCTTTAAATTTTACAGACGTCACAGTCATCTGAACAATTAACTGTAGCTTTACAGATAACAGTTTGCTCGCTTATCTTCAACATTTCTGTCTCAACATCACTCAACCAATTTTAAACAGAGTCTTTATACCTTCATATTTTTTTTCCCTCAGTATTATTTTTTTTAATAAATGCTTTCAGCCTTTATTGTGATAGGACATTGGAGCGACGACAGGAAAGCCTCTGCATTAGCTTTGCGGCATATGGGTCGTCTGTTCAACCCAGTGAGCAAAGCTGACACCCTGATTTTAAATGCAATCTTCATGCACTTGGCCTGTAATATTTTAGCATAGCTGTTAACTTCCAAAAGCAAAAAGAAGGAGTAACAAGGTTAATTGTGCAGCTGGTTTGAAATCTATAGTCTGTGTGAACTGACGGTGCAGGGTGTAGGAGTTAATCAGCCGTTACTAAAGAGGAAATCCTCCAGTTTTCCAGCTGCCACCTGCCAGTCCACCTGACACCTGCCCCACTGGCTATCTCTGTCTGTCTGTCTCTCCTTTCCACACACACACACACACACACACACACACACACACACACACACACACACACACACACACACACACACACACACACACACACACACACACACACACACACACACAATACAGTATGAATGCCTTCACAAAGGTCTTTCCATATGACGCCACGCTTGCACGCAGTGGGAAAAGTAAGCAAATGTGTTAAAGCACATGTACACAGTGGTTAAACCGACATGCCTGTTTGCACATTATTTACCAGGCTGCAGTTCAATAAAACAGGGAAATAAAGAGCCAGCATATGAAATTAACAATACAGAGGAGCAGTGACACTCGGGGCTCAGAGACAGCAAGACCACACACGCAGTGCAAAGACACACAGGCAGTGGTAATTATACAGACTCATGTGCGCATCCCGTGTGCAACACTTAAAGAGGATGAGATGAAAGATGAGTGGGAGAAAGTGCAAAATATAGCCAATTTAGTTTAATTTTAAAAGAAAACATAAATATTTAAGTCTGAGATTTGTGTGAACACAATGACGTACAGGTCACCCGAGCTTTTTAAGGCAAGAGGGTAATCCTCCCAGTTCATCCCCACTGGTCACATCTGCGCAGACCTCCACACTAATGAGAGGCTGTGTTAAAACACACAGGTCCATTCTTTCTCCATGTCTACAACACACACACACATATATACACACACACACACACACACACACAAGGTTTTAATCCTTTGTTTCAAGCTCGGATTCTCTTCCAAAACACATCCTGCACTGATCCTAATGTAGACGTGTGACTCACAAACCACTTCCCTTTTTTTATACAGTACTTGAGTGCTGTGAGCCATTTTTACAACCCCCACCCCCTCACCTAACATCCATCCATTGACTCGGGATATCAGTGGGTTGTGTTTGTTTTTGTGAACCTGCAAAAGCTCTGTTTGTCTAGGAGTCTTCACAGCTCCGCACTGAGAGTGAGACCAGCTGAGTTAGTTTAGAGCCATCTGCTGCTGAACGCTTGCTCCTTTACAAGCCCCTCTACAAAGATCACTTTATTTTTATACGGATTTGTTTAAACAGATGCATGCAGGCTCATGCAAATACACGTATGCATTTGTGCAGACATATAGTCTTGTGCACCGACGCCACGTCCTCAATAAATACCTCAACACAGACATATCTATAGATAATCCTAATTCCTAATCCTTACAGATTCTCGAGATATGCAGACCTAACCTAAATATCTTGCAGCTTACCTCGCACAGATCTCCATTAAACCTGAACTGTTGGCACTCAGCTGGTATTATCTCTTTTCCAGCACACTGACCAGGTCTAATGAGTGATATGGATAACACAGATCCATTGTGCTGAAAGGATTACTTATGTAAACATGGGCTCTCTGACTAAAGACACGGTCTAACAGCCTCGCTGACAGGTTTGAGTATTTCATCTGTCAATCTGAAACTCCAGCTGTGCAGGCTGGTTAATAAGGATAAAAACAGCAAAAGAGTAGTTGGATACCCCAAACACTGTGAAAAACTCATTTCTTTATATTTTGGTTCCAAGTAGCCTGACTTTCTTGTACTTTTTTGCAGAGGTCTTTTAAAGTTTGGGTTTGTTTTGGACTTTTGCTGCTTTTTCCACTCATTTTTAGTCCAGTCCTTGTACTTGCCCCTTTTCACAGGAATGTTTTCTTTGTGTGTTAAGTTGCTTAACACTGACCCATGAATCATTCAAGTGTAAAGTAGTTACCTAAATCAAGGGATGAACCAGTGTTTCTCATGACAACAAGTTACTAGTCTGTTTACTAGCAGCCTGTTAATTTTTCCCCCAATTTCTTTAGTTAAATCTGCAAAATATGCCAAAGATAACAGTTTCAGAGGCATAAAACTGTATTTTTGCACCAATAAGGTGATTACCAAAGAGCTATTAGCTGAAAACTCAGTATATGTCAGCATGGCGTGCAGATCAGATCAAACAGAGCAAAGAAAACATCCGGAGAAAAGCATTGAATGCCCTTCAGGAAGCCTGTGGAACTATTCTTAAGACTACTTAAAGAAATAAAAGCAAAGCATACCTAAGAGAGTTCAGGCTGAGTTGAAGAATAAAGGTGGTCATAAACATCAAATATTAAAACACGAGGAGTGACTCAAGACTTTTGCACAGTACAGAACTTTTGTGTCTTTATCTCACAATCAACTATAAATGACGTACAATCATAAAGATCCAAAAACCCTAAAACTAAAGGCAGTGCACTAAAAAAAGGAAATAAATAAAACCAACATCTCCCAAATCACGTGAATCCAAAACCTCTAAAATCAAAAAGTTGTAAGTCACACCTCTACATCTCTAACATCCCCACCCCACCCCCACCCTCCCAAAGGCGCTTTAAAAAGACATAAATGATCAGGGAAATGATGTGACTGTTAGGCTAAATCATCCATAACTGTATATGAATAAGGTTAACTATTATTACGTGCCCTCATGTGGTTATAACCTGCTGTCTCCATCTCTCCATTCAGGGATCTTCGATTCATCCCACACAGCTAATGCTATAGCAGGTGGACAACATCGTTGATATCATTTGAAAATTATGCCATGAACCTTTTCTGCATAATGTTCAGTAAAAAGCAAACGCACTTATCGGCCAATAATAAAACCAGTATATCAAGTGTGCACTAGCACTAGTGCCGTGTTTGGTCTACCACGTGTAGATTGCATTTAATAGTCCATTTAATGTGTTGAACTAAATATTTTATATGAGCAACATTTCATATAGAGAAATTTGTACAGCGTAACTGAACGCTATAAAAAAAAAAAAAATCTACATTTTTCCAGAGATCCATACAAATGGCGACTTGGGTAAAGAAGATTTGCTATGGGCTCTAAAAATGAAACTCCAGAGATGAGTCAGGAGAAAGACCTTTCCAATAAAACATTAACTACACATCTCTCTCAGGTGGCCTAAGCTAATTGGATCATCTCCTTATAAGGACAAATCGGCAGGTTGTCTGCTGTAGGTTTAAAAAGGGACTTGCTTTTGGAAAATCTTACTCAATAAGAGTGGACAAAGACAGGAATAATTACTGTGGGGTGTAATGCAGCACAAGGACGAGAAACAGGAGATTTTAGTATGGAAACCAAAAAAAACTGCAAAAAGACGTAAAGAAAATAAAATGATGAGAGAAAAAAATGGGAAATGAAAACATCACTGCACTTGATAAAACACATTATCAGGAGACACAGCA
Organism: Simochromis diagramma; assembly: GCF_900408965.1. Classification (NCBI taxonomy): domain Eukaryota; kingdom Metazoa; phylum Chordata; class Actinopteri; order Cichliformes; family Cichlidae; genus Simochromis; species Simochromis diagramma. The sequence goes on from NW_024386831.1 coordinate 12,726,499, forward strand.
AGAGAGACTGAGGTAAGCATTACGTAGACTTCCAAAAGGAAACCAGGGACATAAGTCACGGCCAGTCTACCTCTATGAGCTCAACACACACACTCCTTCTGTTACAAACACAGCCAAAAGAAAGACACGGCTGACTACAAGAGCCAACAAGACGCACACAAACAAAGAAACAGCCACTGACGATGCTCCTGTTTACACCACAAAACACAGACGGTGCTTCAACGCGTTCACCAACGGACATTCGGCTTTCAGAATAAACACATCTGATCAGACACCTGTGCAGGAAAAAACGCACGTGCAACGTTTATTTTAGACCTCGGACACAATCCACGTAATGTCGATTTTTGCCACAGATCTGGTGCTTTTAATTATTTCAAATCTTTTTCTAGTGTGTGGTTTAAATGAGACCAAGTAAAGGTGAGAGAGTGGGGAACTTTAGAGCTGCTAAATGGACTCAAGTAAGCAGTAAAGACTTTGTTTTATTTGGGGTTATGCTGTCGGCCCGTTTGGTCTTCAACTTAGCATCACTAAAAGTACTTTTGGGGGGGAGAGTTTAAGGCGGCAGCTCCACATTTCCACATGAGCCTCTGTGCTGTTTTAGCTGGCCCCGTGCATTGGACTTCCCTCAGGATGACAAATGAAATCTTTTTTTCCCCTCCTTTTGGGGGAGGGAAGTGTCTGATATAAAACACACACACAAACACACGCACTCAAAGGTTTTTGTTCCTCCTTAATTTATTATCTGCAGGCTACACATAATTCACTGTGACCATGTATGGTGAGAAAGTTTCCACACACACACACAAAAAAAGCACTACATCACTGGATAGTTTTGCAGATCAGTCATCTGGTTGCCATACCATTCGGCGCTACGCTGCTAGGAGAGATGCTAGCTGAGGTCAGAGATGTGTTGCATGACATCGGGGTAAAAGCAGCCTGGAGATCTGCCATGTACAACTTTGCACAAAAGACAGTTTCTCTCCTTTTGTTCATTTCCATCTCCTGCCTTTCTTTCTCCTCGTCTTCTTTTGTGTTTTCATTCTTCCATATTTCTATTTTTTTTTTATATACATCTTTCTCATACGAGCACCAAAGAATGAGGCTCTGTGTTGTGTCCTGAAGGGAATTTTGTAGTTTTGTCTCATCTTCCAACATCCAATTCTCAACCTCCTCAAGCTACAAGTGAGAAAATGGAAACTGTCTTTTGTTTAGGCGAGGATATATGATTCATGTAAAAAAAAAAAAAAAAAAAAAAAAAAACTGTAGGAGGCATATAAGAGTAGACTACATATAATACAATCGCTGTATTCCTCTGTCGCTCACTCGAGCGGAGGATACAGTAACTCAGCTTTATGCTCTTGATCCTAATGAAACCGCTGTTCCATTAATCTCTCCCACCAGGATTCAATAACATTAATCCTGCAGTTTCTCTCTCTCTCAGTTTCAGCCTCATGCACACACTGACACACCATGTGCTTCACAAACTGATGTCATCAAGCCCGGCCGCCTGCCCGACGTGACCTCAAAGACCTTTGGTTAATTTGTTGGCATTGTAAAGCTGCTCATCAGTGGCCATGATGGCCTTTAGCTTACCAGAGCAGCTTCCAGCCCCTAAGTATAATTGGCTGCACCAATGTGTTAAAGGTCATCCACAGGGTACAGGCTCTTTTGAAGCTTATGGCCCCTGACTGAGGGTAAAAACCATCGCATATGACCTCGGCATGTGGACAGAGACAGCCGGCTACAAAGTGAACATCTGAATTCAGACTGTCTGGCAGGTTCAAGAGGTCAAAAGTAAGGTAACATCAAGTGTGCAGTAAAGTCTGGAGGTAGACTGATTCAGAAAATTAAGTCGAGCTTGATTTGATGAGCTGCGTTTAATAAAAGCAATCCGTAACCGGAAATTAGCTCTCAGTATTGATTTAGAAGTAATTAAAAACACAGGTGCACATGGACAAAGACACAAGCTCATCAGTGCACGACCCTTTTTAATATCCGACAAGAGGAACAGGATCTAGCCTTCGGAAATACCAGCGTGACGAAGCGCGGGGTTTGATCGCTCAGCTGTTGATGGACGCTTCCTCCTGCAGCCTTCCTGATAACACTGTTTACACTGGTCATCTCACAGCAAACCCCTCATCCACATTTAGTACTTTACCGCACTACCGACCATCCAAATAAAACCCCAATACATCCGAAGAAAAAATGGAGTAGCAGCAAACGCTTCTTCAGTACCAGCGAAACAGCCGCCGAATTTCAGAGCATGGCGGGTTTAATAATGCATCTCACTCACACATCGACAGACAGCCAACATTTCAGAGAGGTGAAATTTAATTAGCAAATCAAACTTGTTTGGTTTTGTTTGGGCCTCAAGGCTGTTACTTTGGCTGACTGAAAACTATTTGACAACTGCGGTCCTGTGCTCTTACAAGTGATTACCGCTGAAAAGATGAGTTGCTTGCAATATAGCAGTAAATTCACAAAAAACATCTTTGTGCAAACACAAAAATGCACCTAAACTCATTTTCTTTGGTGTTTGCCACTGCCAGTGCACAGATACGCAGGAAACAAGAGCACGCATAGAAGAGACAAAGGTCAAATGGCTAGTTATCAAACCTTGCACACTAAGTTTAAGTGATATAACCACTTTATTTTTGAGTTTATTACCATCGGTTAGTGTCAAAATTCAAGCCTTCACATGTGAACACGTGAAAACATCCTCAAATACGAACCATTATGCTTTTTTATTTTGATCTGTCATATTTATATAAGCACGCTGCTACAATAGTGGATGCTCATATTAAACCCAGCCAAGGTTTCAATTAATGAAGTCCTCGTGTGTGTGAGTAATTCTTTTAAGAAAACAGCTCCGGCTTTATACGACTCAAAATACTTGCTTTCAGATATTTGTTTCTACTTATTTTATGATATCAAAGACAAATGGTTTCTAGCTGCGAGCATAGAGGCCCCACCCATCTGCTACTTGAACCTCCTGTTTGTGAGTGGCAGCCAATCAGAAAAAAGTTAGGCTGGCCTTAATGGGAAAAGGAGCTACAATACTTTGTTTCAGAGGCTGAACTGAGGCTGGTGTATAATTTTAAAAAACAGGATTATTTTAACCCTGTAAAGCCAAAGCCATGAGGTGATTGGTGTATTTATTGAATCTTTTGACAATTTAAAAAATAAATAAAATAAATATCAATTTGCATATTAAGTTTCCATTTGCACCACATTTTCTGCATCCTTTTATTTATTTATTTTTGCAATTTACTGCTTAAAAAAAAACTATCATAATATTACATATAGGTTTTTGGTGGGAAGCAAAAATCACACTGATGATGGTGACGCCTCAAAACTCTGAAAAACTCATCAAATAGGATAGACTTGGCATTACAGGCTTAAAGTTATTCTAGCAGAGGAGAAAAAGAAGCAGCTGCTCCCTTATTCACAAGTGGTTGCCACAGCAGGTAGCTCTGCATGATTGATTTGTCAAATCTTTATGCCAGATGCCCTTCCTGACGCAACCCCAAAGGGATTAGAGTCTCCCCCTGGGATCAAACCGAGGATCTTTTGCTTGTTAGGCGAATCTGTAAAGCACTAAACTATAAAGCAACACTAGCAGACTTTGAGAATAAAAGTATGAAGGTGGAAACGAGGATAATAGGTCCACTTCAATCTTTATTTGGCTAGTCAATTTCAACACTGCTATAAAAGCAATATCCATACACTGACTCATCAGCTAATTACCGGGCCTCGATACACATCGAAGGATAATGTGGCCGGGAGCGCAGTGATTCTTTGAAGGATGCTGTTAACCTCACCACCTCCCTCTCCAGGCGAGATGCCCAGTTCCACGAAAGGTAGAGAGAAACAGGGTGGCAGGGAGGGAGAAAGGAGGAAATGTGTGACCGAGTAAGGCACTAGCTGACCCGTGACTGTGCTCTGCTTGCACACGCATCACACATTCCAGTCAGCAACCGCAGGACACATCCACTTTCACATTCATCTGAGCAGGCACCCATATATGTTGGTACACGCATGCATGACCTGCAAGCAGCTCTCACACAACACGGTTGAGGTCAGCAGGGGAAGAAGACCAGCCTTTTTTTTCATAGAAAAGAATAGGGATGCTTGGTAGTTGAGTCACAAATCCCAGCGTTAAGTTAAAGCCACTTTTGAAGACCTTATCTGAAGGCAGGAAGCACACAAATTGCTCCAATGGTCAGAGAATAAGAGTGAAAGTGCAGAGCTTTAGTAGTCCCCTGTGACCTGGTGGCTCATTAAATTCAGTAGCCAACAAGAGCAATGTAATGAGACACAGCAGGATTGCGGCTTTACAGTGTGTATCTGGTGGCAACTGCACATTTCTTACCCCCATTTTCTACCACGGGGGCAGATGCGTCTCCGCGGATGCATTGAGCAAATGTCAAAAAATTTAAAAGGCAGAAATCTCAAAGAACACACCCTCAAGCGCCCTACTGTACACACAATCAGTCAAACACTGAGCAGTCAAACTAACCCTTCCATCACATCCCGAAGAAAGAGCTAGCTAATAAACAGTCCTGTTACTTTTAATAGCGCTAGCCCACTAAAATTAAGACTTTTTATTACTTGTTCAAATCTACCTTCAGTGCCTTGACCTGGATTTTTTTTTAATGCCTTTGCTTAGTCATGAAAAAATTCACAAGCCTTTATTCTTCTCTATCTTTTGTGTAACTCTGATTAATTACTACAATATAATTACCACACTGGGCTCAATCCCTCTGTTATTGATTGACCTCAAATATAATACGCTGTACACTCTGTCTCCTCACTGACTGAATTCAAGCTAAGCAGACATGCTTTTGGTTTTTTTTTTTTTTTTTTACAGAGCTAATACTCAAAAAGGGCAGATAATAGGTTTAATGTCACAGCCTTTTAATGATGTCATCGTCAAATGATCCTTTCCTCTATGACCAGGTGCAAACAAACTCTCACAAACACCTGCTGGCTGAGGTAACCCAGCTATTCAGCTGTGCAGTTTGTTTTTTTACAGTCTGATCATTTTACAGTTAGATGAATTCCAGCTTCTCAGCATTACTTTCTCACTCTAATACTGAAAGCAAGCCACGGAGAGTACTATCCCACAGCTGCTATACTTCAGCCTGAGGGCTAGGCCAGGTGAAACCCATAGACTTCTCTATCTGTCATACATAATGCACAATGCGTGATAACAAGCAGTGGATTCAGGGTTATTTTCTCACAGGAGAAACCAGTGAGAACTTAGTGCTGCATGTGGAAAACTTTGTCTTTCATTTAATTCACTTCTTCCTTATTTTAGAAAAAAAGAAGCGGCACTGGTTTAAAGTTCAGTTGTTTATTTTTATTTTTTTTTTAATTCAACAGAGGCCAGAAACATGATTGATACCGTGAAAGCTAGGAGCCAAAGTCACTACACCCTCTGTCTTTAATGTTTGGTCACACAGTGGCATATAATTTTAGACTGGCATGTCATGATTTATACAAATTCCCGGGAACAAATAGGAAACTGTGTGCGGATAAAAGAGCATCTATTTTGGGATAATTCATCCAGTTTAGCACCTCCCATCCTCTCTACTTTAATCCAGCAAAGCAGCCAACTTGTAACTGCATCCCATTTTTAAATCTAAAAATCGTCTGTGGTCCAACAAAAACTGTGGTACATCCTCAACTACAAAGTTGTGTTTTCACTGTATTGTTTTATGTTCTCAGGATTTTGTATTTAGGTTGTTTGGCTCACCTCTTTCCTGAGATTTTAGCAGTCGAATTCAGTATGAAACATCGAAAATGCTCAGGACAAGCTTGAATTTTTAATCTCTTGAACACTTTAATTTTTGGTGTGATTCAGAATCCAGCCCTCTAAGGGTGGATGATTTTGATTTCCACAAACCATTTTATCATTTTATTCTGTATATCAGCAAGATTTTCAACTTTCAAAGATCCAATGTGTTTATAACTTTTATTATTCTGTGTGCAGTTTGCATGTTCTCCGTGTGCATGTGTGGGTTTTCTCAGGGCACAGAGGTCCAAAAGCATGCTCAAAAGATTCATCTGTGATTCTAAATTGGCCACAGATGTAAATGTTAGCAGGCATGATTGTCTGTCTCTCCGTATTAGCTTTGTGAGAGACTTGCCACCTGCCCACCCTGCCTCTCACCCTAACACAGCTGGGACAGCCTACAGCCCAGCCGCAGCCCTGAATTAGATATGCAATCAAGCTCATTTTAAGCGGATTTACAAAATTTAAAATCAAAGTTTATCTTGAATTATTTTTTGCAGCTTCACAGCTCATCAGGGTCTCATGGCCCTCGATTTGGGAATCACTGCTCTAAAATCAATGAACTCGAATGCAATGTTGCATATAAAGATAGCCCTGGTATGACATTGACAGCATTAATATATCTGCTAATTTAGCTGGTTGTTGATATGTGGTTCAGACGAGCAGAATGTAGGACGACTGTAGGATCATTGCAGGTTACAGAATGATGCTCAGATTTCATAAAATCCTGACTTAAATGCTTCTACATGGTATAAGCAGTGATCTCAGTGAACTGCTGAAGAGGAACAAATGTCGGACTGAGGCTCCCCTGAAAAATGATTCCTGAGCTCCTTTAAAAGCTGATCAGATTTTGGATTTCACAGAGTAAACATCACTTATTCACAAGGTTTCGCCATAGTGGGTAGCACCACATTTTTTGATTTGACAGTTTGTTTATTCCGGACACCCTTCCCGACACGATCCGAGTAGTAATTGTCTCCTCCCAGAATCGAACCGGGGATCCTTTGCTCGTAAGGCGAAAGTGTAAACTGCACCCAAATGGACCGTGTTTAACAGTGTGCATCATTTGGGAAAAGGCCTAACAAATTTTAAGAACATCTACAGACATGTTCACAGTCTTACCTTTCACGATCAATTGCTGTAAATCGATAAATCACTAAAAGGGCTACTTTGTCATAAATAGTATGAAAAATCCCAGGACAGGCGAATTGAATTTATCTATTCCTGGACACACATCACAAATCTCTCTACATGTTTCATCCCGTTCCCTACACCAAGGAGATATCTTTTGTTATCATTCCAGCCTTCACACTCTCATCTTTCTTCTGGTCATTATTTCCACCTATCAGTTCTTTAGTCTCCCCTCTCACCATCAGCCACTCCCTCATCCCGACTTTCGCTTTGCTTCTCCATCCTCTGGCTCCTCAATCAATATCTTCCCCTCTGAAACTTTGAGCATTATTTTCAGCAGTCACACCCTTCAGTGAGCCTCTCAGCAAGGAATCTGACAGGCAGAGAGAAGGAAACAAACCCAGGGAAAAAAGAAAAATACGGTAGATTCCAGCCTGAGGTGAGCCGAGGTTAGCCTCGCGCTCTTTAAAGCATGCATGAGGGAGAGAAGAAAGGGAAAGACTGACAGCAGACTTACAATATCCCCCAAAGAAACCCAACATCTCCTGAAGCATGTGTGAACGATCACTCTGACAAACATGTTTCCTCAGAGCCTTGAAGTGTAGCTTCAGAGGCTGAGAATTTACATCTTGCAGGAAAACAATCCCGGTGATTCATGATAGATAATGTGCATTAAATCACATAAACAAACAGAATAGCAGCGACCAAAGAGGCTTGTTTGTTCATGTCTGTCAAACAGACTACTTCTTGGAGTCTATTTCACCAGTTGCTCGAGCTACTCTTAAACCTCTCACGGCCGCATGAAAAAAATAAAAAAATAACTGAATAATATGGTTGTTCTAAAATGCCTCAAAGCCCTCCAATGCCTTTTTGTCCGACCACACATTCCTCACACGCCCACAATTCAAAGGCGCAGGCTGAGCTGCTCGCCGTTCATCCAGGACATGCAGAAGATAAGGCACAGCAGAGAGTCAGCTGGAGTGATATCATTCACGGGGCTTTTGCTCAGTAACACTATCCAGCCGATACCATCTACTAAAAGCACTGAAGGTTAATCGGCCTCTATTTGCTAATATGCTGAAGCCTCTCCCTCACTGGGGACCCTCCAAAATCATTACATGGTGTTTCATACAGAAACACAGACAAATATTTGTGTATACTTCTTAGAAAGAGACCGTTTACGATTATCACGCATGTGCCAACTGTTGTGTGTAAATAGGTTCAATTCAAACCTCTGGAATTACTGGCCAATCTTCAGGATCAAGCCAAAAGATTTACAAACTCACCACAGGAATGCCTGAACTTCTGTAACATATTGTTTCAAAATAAACATCCCCAAAAAAATGCAATTAATAAATACCAGTCTGTTGCACCAGACAAAATATTCCTTATTTGTGGAACCAGTATTGGATTGCTATGGGTGGGGTTTAACTTGTGAGTTGATACTTCAAAAACAAGTGGAGCTAATTCCAAAGACGAAAACAAACTCTTTTCCTGGCTAAGTCTTGTAACAGCATTTTTCACTGAGAACAGCACTCTCCAGTGCTCTCCATCAGACCTCACAGGAGAGAAAAAAATAGGCAAAGAACCAGAATAAATGGTCAGTTCCACAGAGACCCAGACAAGACGTCCAGTACAGGGTCTGCTTTTGCACTTATACACATGTGAGCTGGGGGCCAAACTCACGCCTAAATCAACCAACAGACTGTGTGACACAAGAGAAAGAGTGCCTGTGTGTGTTTTTATCTGTACACACACATAAGGGGGGGAGAGCAGAGCAGGGGTCCCGTATGACCGTGAAGCCAGACTATCCTAGAGCACATGGTCTCCAGCCTGCGGCCAGTTCCTTTCACCCCACAGAAAACTGCAGATTGATGGTAGCTCAGCTGAATTTTTGTGTTACCCTTTATCATTCATCTTCTGTAACCTGCAGGGGATAAAACACTCATCCTGATGCGGCATCAGTGACAGCGGGTCGTTGGTCAAGGCCTTAAGGAGGACCCTGCTGGGGCCTGTAGAGAATACTTTACAGAGGATCAAAGAGATGATCCATGGAGTAGATTTAGATGCTGCAGTTATCTTTTTGAAAGTTTAGATCCTTTGCTTAATAGGAAAAAAAAAAAAAGACCTTGCCAATACTGATGATGTTTTTACTTCTGTATGCACCAGTACATGCAGTGATTAATGGGGCTACATTATGTTCATGTCCAAAAGTATATTTTTTATTCTTGGACTCTATTAGAGTAGCTTTGCATGACTGACAGTTCAAAATAATGCTTATTTATCTTATACGAGCCTTGGTGCAGACTCTCAGTTCATCCACAGCCTGACAGAAGGAGTTTCAGCTACTCTCCCTTTACTCTCTCCTTTCTTCTGATCGGCTGCCCATTGTAAACTGAATTTTCGGTGCTCACAGCCAGAGTCGAATGCCTCAGACAGATATTAAAAGGGTGTTCGTCCTCACTAACAGCATACAGAGCCACAAGTTAAAAAAAAAAAAAAAAAGTCCGAAACCAAGTGCTTAGAGCAGTTGTAAGCTAGAACTTGTGCCTCATATATGCTGACTTAAATATTCGAAACTTTGGCCATGTTTAGTATGAGCATGCATTGTTATTAAGAGTACTAATATTACAGTTCAGATGCAATACTCTACCAAATGCACTTTTTCACTGGGTCCTTTCTGTATAGGGAAAATGTAAATGCAGGTCTTGTGATTTTCCTCGCTTCTCTTTTTTTCCAGTTGACTGTTTGAACGCAGACATGAAAATACAACTCTCTTTATAGATTCAACTTGAATGGAGTGGATTTAAGGCCAGAAAACCAGAACAAACTGCATGTCTGGAATTAAAGGTCACCTTTAAATAGAAATCATCTTCCCTCAGTGACTTCTTCCACATTTTCAGACATTTTCAGTAGCTTGGTCAGTATGACGATTACTGAATTTCTATAACTGCTTACAGTACACAACACAGAAAGGGGCAAAACTTTTTTTTTTTTTTTTTTTTATTTACAATAAAAAAGCGGAACTGTTAAAGGGTTAACTTGAGGAGGTGCACAAGTTGAGAACCAGCAGGAACTGCATAATTCATCAGCGATATAGTTGGCATCTTCCCACTGAAGCAGACCTTTGTGGTGTAAATTCCCCCCGTTTGGATGGCAGCTGTGCAGAAATGTGTCTCGAGTTAACTAAAACTAGGTTTGGAAGAAGTTGTTGTTTTCCAGTCTGGGATAAAAATAAAAACTAGACTGGTGAAATGTAAGTAAAACTATAGAGACAGTGATGCCTACATGACTGAGTCAGCTGCCTTCAAAGAAAATGCTGGGTTTGTAATGTAATACCTATTCTGAACTTCTTAAAATTTCCCTGTGATAACCACCAGAAATTCCCCCTTTGTTCCGAAACAAAACGTTGAAACCAGAAGACCCACTCTGGAAACTAAGTAAGAGTAAACCACATTTTTTAAAAGAAATACTGAAAACTAAATAAAGGTTCACGTATTGACTATAAATACTATAGATACTCTTTCTGCATCAAGTAAAATCACCTGGTTGCAAGAGTAGTGTGATTTAATGTCCCGCTGGCTAAATATAGACCCAGCCTCACAGCAGTAAAATCAAATTTAGTTTGACTTATCAAATTAGATAACAAGGAGGGGACAAGGAAGCAGCAGCAGCAGCAATTCTGTCATGGGTTAGCTGTCTGATTTTCAGGTCATATGGCTTACTCGCTCACATACCGCACAAATGAAGGCTGCAGACAAAGCGTGTCGTCAGGGGCTTCACATACAAGCAGAGCCTGCCAGCAGATATCCGCCACTTGTTGGCAGCGGAGACTTAAGATTCGCTTTGCTAATGGAAGACAGAATAAAGCCAACAATGTGAAATAGCTAATCCAACACCTGTTTGATTCTTATGACTTAGAGAAGTTAAGACAAGGATTTAAGCAGCTTTAAAGCACACAAAAAAAACTACAGAAAAAAAAACTGTGCAATGCAGCAACATGTTCGTTACAAAGCTTGATTGGGTAAAAGGTACTGATGTAAGTACGTGTAATGTCTAGCAAGCACGACATCTGTGCAGCATCTGAGAGCACACAGCTAAAAATTTCAATAATAGACAAGTAAACTGCAGCTGTAAAAGAGAGGGGAATCGGGGTGCCTTATATGGGGTTGTGTAATTAGTTTCTTGGCCAACAGTCAAAGCAGACAAAGCAGAGGGAGCGCCGTTAATGGTGACCAGACATATGAGAATCAAAATGTAACAACTGAGCTTCACCTGTCATCGCGGGGCGAGTCGCACAAACTTGTTATAGGACGGCAGCCGTGAGCATTACCCACAGTCTGCTGAGGACTGAGACCTCTATGTCAGGAATGTTGTGAGTAATGACGTGTGTGTATATGTGTGTGTTATATTAGATTACGAGTCAGCTTAAAGTTGTATCCGTGCCATTGTTCACCCCAAAGTGCCTGGGATTCCACACGTAACACCGAGGAGAGGTTATTCAATATTTCCAGGGCGTGGCGGCAATCGCCAAAACTCCAAACACCGAATGTTTGATTTCATGAGAGCAGCCAGACACCACACCGCCGCACATTGGCACCTATACAGGGAGTGCATAATTATTAGGCAAATGAGTATTTTGTCCACATCATCCTCTTCATGCATGTTGTCTTACTCCAAGCTGTATAGGCTCGAAAGCCTACTACCAATTAAGCATATTAGGTGATGTGCATCTCTGTAATGAGAAGGGGTGTGGTCTAATGACATCAACACCGTATATCAGATGTGCATAATTATTAGGCAACTTCCTTTCCTTTGGCAAAATGAGTCAAAAGAAGGACTTGACAGGCTCAGAAAAGTCAAAAATAGTGAGATATCTTGCAGAGGGATGCAGCAGTCTCAAAATTGCAAAGCTTCTGAAGCGTGATCATCGAACAATCAAGCGTTTCATTTAAAATAGTCAACAGGGTCGCAAGAAGCGTGTGGAAAAACCAAGGCGCCAAATAACTGCCCATGAACTGAGAAAAGTCAAGCGTGCAGCTGCCAAGATGCCACTTGCCACCAGTTTGGCCATATTTCAGAGCTGCAACATCACTGGAGTGCACAAAAGCACAAGGTGTGCAATACTCAGAGACATGGCCAAGATAAGAAAGACTGAAAGACGACCACCACTGAACAAGACACACAGGCTGAAACGTCAAGACTGGGCCAAGAAATATCTCAAGACTGGTTTTTCTAAGGTTTTATGGACTGATGAAATGAGAGTGAGTCTTGATGGGCCAGATGGATGGGCCCGTGGCTGGATTGGTAAAGGGCAGAGAGCTCCAGTCCGACTCAGACGCCAGCAAGGTGGAGGTGGAGTACTGGTTTGGGCTGGTATCATCAAAGATGAGCTTGTGGGGCCTTTTCGGGTTGAGGATGGAGTCAAGCTCAACTCCCAGTCCTACTGCCAGCTTCTGGAAGACACCTTCTTCAAGCAGTGGTACAGGAAGAAGTCTGCATCCTTCAAGAAAAACATGATTTTCATGCAGGACAATGCTCCATCACACGCGTCCAAGTACTCCACAGCGTGGCTGGCAAGAAAGGGTATAGAAGAAGAAAAACTAATGACATGGCCACCTTGTTCACCTGATCTGAACCCCATTGAGAACCTGTGGTCCATCATCAAATGTGAGATTTACAAGGAGGGAAAACAGTACACCTCTCTGAACAGTGTCTGGGAGGCTGTGGTTGCTGCTGCACGCAATGTTGATGGTGAACAGATCAAAACACTGACAGAATCCATGGATGGCAGGCTTTTGAGTGTCCTTGCAAAGAAAGGTGGCTATATTAGTCGCTGATTTGTTTTTGTTTTGTTTTTGAATGTCAGAAATGTATATTTGTGAATGTGGAGATGTTATATTGGTTTCACTGGTGAAAATAAATAATTGAAATGGGTATATATTTGTTTTTTGTTAAGTTGCCTAATAATTAAGCACAGTAATAGTCACCTGCACACACAGATATCCCCCTAAAATAGCTAAAACTAAAAACAAACTAAAAACAAACTAAAAACTACTTCCAAAAACATTCAGCTTTGATATTAATGAGTTTTTTGGGTTCATTGAGAACATGGTTGTTGTTCAATAATAAAATTATTCCTCAAAAATACAACTTGCCTAATAATTCTGCACTCCCTGTACTGATATGATCTCAGTATGGACAAAGTGTTTCCTGAGTTCTGCTCATTTAAATGTATTCATCAGCTTGGAAAGGTTCTTCGGAGTAAAACACCTCAACCCCGCGCTCCACTGTGAGCGCAGTATCAGTAGAACATCTGTTAGTGGCAGAGAAAGTATCACACTGATTAGTTTAGACTTTGAACTTGCAGAGAATGAGACCAAATTCATACATCATTACTCAGGAATGGAGATTGCACATGACCTCCTTTGATAATAAGTCCTAGCTGACTTTTTTTTTTTTTTTTTTTTTTTTAAACTGTAAAAGCCCAGCAAATTTACAGGAAAACTACTGTTATGTTTAGTTACAAAGACATACAGTTACTACATAGATAAGCCCAGTTGATACAATGCCAAACATGGACTTAGTAAGATGCTGCACCTCCCCTTTGATCAAGAAACCGTTTGCTGGCTCATCTTTAGAAGTTTTCAAGAGGCGGGAGAGAGGTTTTGTTCCTGACTATCACAACCTTTTATTGTGTTATTTCAAAGCTGAGGTGTGTTTAACACAGGAAGCTGATATTTAGAGGTTTAAACGTGGAGTTAAAACTCTCATCGTCTCGGACTCTCTCTGAGACGTGTTTGACTTGCAGCACATTGTTGTGTCAGTTAATTCAGCAGCAGGAAAGATGTCCCTATTGCTTTTTAACCCATCGCAACAATTAGTGTTATTACTATTATTATTATTATGTCATTACCTAAACATTATCTTTTCAGCTTCTTATAACTTAGGCTGTATGTTAGTGGCTGCGGCTTTCATTTCTACTGGTCAAAATAACCAAAGCGATGACAATAAGGTTTGAAAACCGAAAGTTAAGCCAGATTTAAAAGTTTCTATTTGTGGGGAGCAGAGCGTTACAGCACCAGTCAGACAACTTGGATAATATCTTACCTTTTTAAACACCTTCTAGTGCTTTTGTGGAGCACGATAAGCCGAATCAATGTAAAAAGGTATTTGAGCGACATATCAGATCGAATGTTTTGTGTGCACAAACACAGACACACACATAGATACACAAAGAGGTGGCTTTAATGAGCTGTCAATCAGCGATTTAATGAATGTGCGATTGCTATGTGATAGACACTATCTAACATATCTCTGTGCAGTTAACTCATACAGTAGGCGACTTGTATAACAAGTTGTACACCATCAATAAGGTAAGTGTCAACGACAACAAAAAGAGATAAATGATGCATAGTTTTTTTCTGGCAGGGAGTAAATCCTGTAAACAACAACGTTAGCAGACAGAGACAGCATATAAATAATGTAGCCTATTTCACAACTACAGATATTTCAAGCTTAAATCATCAAAGAACTCCAAGGCACTTGCTTTTCAAATAAAGTTTATTCTCACAGCATGGTCAAGTTTAACCTTAAAAAAAAAGTGTTTCGGCACACAACCCTTTATCAGGCAGTGAAATAGGGTTTATTAGAGTTCACTGGATCTTTTATAAAGGTGTTCCAGCAAGGACCTTGTGGAAAGCTTCCACTTAAGAGTGAGAGTGGAATATTCCACCTGTGAAGCTCCACCAATCTTCAAAACCTGGACACATGCAGGAGCCCAGAAAAATATCAATACCAAGCCCAAAACATTCATCATGCACACAGCAGCAGCAGCCACAGACAACAGGAATGCAAAGGCAAATAAGGTTTATTTTAAAAAAAAAGGAAATAGAAAAAGCAAAAGGGCGGGTGGGGAATGGGAGTATTTAGTGGTCTGTGATTTATAAATCCAGAAATGTTCCCTTTGGTTCAGACTCGTGTCTGTCACCAGTTCATATGGAAAGAGGAATATGGCAATTCACCAAAGCATGAAGAAGCAAGTTCTTGTCTGGTGTCAGATACAATCAGGCAATCCCAGAAGAAACCTGTCCATGTCTCAAAACAAATTCTTAGGTTGATGGTTCAAATATTGCGTTGATGTATATTTACATCTTCAGTTCAGTTTTATTCATATATTACTAAATCACAACAACGGCCACCTCAATGAGCTTTAAATTACAAGAAAAACTCTTTGTTCTCCAAAACTCATTTTAACAGGAAGAAACCTCCTGCAGTTCAGGGTGAGTGGAGGGAGACAGGACAAAAAAATACTGTGAAAATCTCAAACATGTTATTTTGTGAGATTAACAGAATTCATCCACAAGCACAAAAAGTGTCAGAGCTTTTTAAAATTGTTTTTTAAATAATTAAAATGTGAAAAAAAGGAAAAAAAACCTGACAAGTATTTTCAATTATTTTAACCCCAAGATCCTGACAGCACCTAAGCCCTGTGAAAACCTTGAGTTTGCCTTTGTTTTCCTTTACAAAAGAGTCGGGTAGCCCCAGGGCTTTTATTACAATCTCACGTGATTTTCCTTGTCCTATCTGAAGAGGCGTTATCAGCATTTGGCAAATATCTGCCTCACATTTTTAACGTTTTGACAGCCACTTCAGCTGTGCCCCCACGCTGTCACAGTACAGAATCTGTCTGACTGGATGGGAAACTTTTATTTCAATGCCAAATTTGCTTTAGGTGCTTTAAGTGAACTAAAGATGCACTAGCTCGTAAAAGAATATACTTCAGACCCGTCCCCGTTTACATGCTACAACTTGAAAACATGGTAAACAACAGATTAAAATGTGGACATCATAACGCTACAAGTGCTCATTAAATTATTTATCCTACGGTTGGATAAAACCTTCAATAACGGCACCAGGCTGCTAAGTTCAAACAACATGTCCCACAGCAGCCGTAGTGTAATTGTATTGTTTGTTTTTATTTTTAAGAGTCTGTGCAGCAGATATTACATACCATGTGATGAAATGCAGCAATTACAACTTTCAGCCAAAAAAAGAAAGTCTCATAAAAAAATAAATAACTTGGATTTTATTGAGATGATTTACAGCCTTTTGCTTTTAGACACTAGTCGGTAATTATCAAATGCAGAAGGAGTCCCCATATTTTCTCGGTTATGCCTTAGGAGCTTTAAATGTAGTCCTGACTTGCCTTCGCTTTGCATCTCTGCTTTCTTTCTGGCTAAAGTTGCGTGCTGAGAAGTCTCTGGAGAGAAACAGAAGCACAGCTCACCTAAAACTGTCTGCCTGTTCGGAGCGAACAGGCTGAAAACACATTTTCTGGTATGTGAGTCGAGTCTGCCAAGTTAAGTTTTACACCTAAAAAAATAAAAATAAAAAAAAAAATATAAAAAAAAAAAGCTTGCCTTTAGCCCCAACAATAAAAAAAGAAATGAAACAAGCTGGCTCGTTTCTTGTGTGTTACTTCCCTCTTATATTCCACAGGGACACCTAAGGGAATGAGGAAAAGACGAGGGGGTAACCAGCCTTGTTCTTGTAAAAGGCTGGGACAACCTGCTATGCTAGCCTTCTCTTTTGCTGTATGCAGCTGTGCCCTCCAGCAGTGGTCGGGGGATTTGTTAAGCCCTCTCCTCATGGTTAAGTTGATAGGTCACAGCACATTCCTGGCATTTTCTGTATGTTTGTTTTTCACCAGGAAGGCTCACAATGCAGCTACAAAGGGCCGTGTTTGTCTTTGATCAGCGTATCACACCTGAGTGGGTCTAGACATTGAATGAACAGCGAGAAAAGAAAAAATCAGAGTTTGTTTTTTGACTTTTCAGACAGCTCTCATTAGCTTTTATTCCAACATCAAAGTTGAGGGGTTTTTTTGGAATCCATCCCAAACTATTATCAGCGCAATCTAATTGGGCATCAATCTCTGCAACAAACAGCCCCAGAATCAAAATTTGACTTTTTCTCAACAGCACATGCGGTCCTTATCATCCTTCCTCTTTACTGTTACTGACGTCTGATCGCCGTCTGGCCGGGTTCAGCAGACGCCACATGGTGCCGTCATGCTATGTAGGTTGAGCTCTGCAGGCTCCCAACCAGAAAGACTCAAAAGAAGCTGGTATGTGCCGACAGCGCTGACCAGACGCATCTCTGGAGTGAATTAGCATCACACATTTTACTTGAACGTGGAATTTTAAACACTGGCTGACTTAAAACAATCACAAAAGAAAAGGTGCTTCCACACAAGACAGTTCCACTCCTTATTATCCTGTGAATAAAATATCACCTTAAATACTCTACTTATTAGCTTACATCTTCATAAAGGCATTAATGAGTGCAGTGGATGAGATGTAGTGGTGTTGACGCTGTGTCAGAAGATTTTAACAGAAGCAGCCGATGTTACACAATGAATCAATGCATGAAAGGGTGCACGGGTAAGTACAGCTCTGATGTCTGGAAACGTGTTGTGAATATATTCAGCTGCAAATGCAGAAGTCAAATATTAAGCACGAAGAATTCTGATCAAATAAAACAGCAAGAGTGATGAAAGGCTGTGTGGATGAACTGATGATTTCACCTTGGGCTCTGAATAACTTTGTACAGTGGGAAGGCTTTCGGCACAGCTCACTAACCTCACGCCTGCACACCCTTCAATACTCTGCAAGCAATTCACTTTGCACTTTGAAAACACTGCAGTAAAAGTGTTGTGGACACTGTGTTCTTGTGGAGGGAAAATTCATTATCTTTTGGAGGTTTAATTTACAGCATTTAGGGAGATAAAAGCCACCCGATGAGAACACGCTGCAATTATCCCACTTTCTGTCCTGAGCTGGTTTCTACCCCTAATGTGAAGCCCGTGCCTTTGGCAGGAATCAAGCACACCCACATACAGACAGGTGAACTGGCAGGAAAGAATTTACACCAGAAAGCTGATTGAGGCATAACGAAAGCCTTTTGGGGCAGAAGAATCCAGTGGACAGAGCGTGAAAATTGCAACGTGCCCTTGAAGTAAGGCATGCGGCTTGTTTGGTCAGCAGATCTCCCTGGCACCAGTGTCTGCCGCACAGCCATGCTTTCTATTGCACATGCCATTTCTTCAGCAGCAAGGACACATACACTGAGTCACCGATAGCACCAAAGACACAATATCTGCCACACATTAAACAAAGGAAGCCATTCTGAACTTAAGGTGCAAAAAAAGAACACACCTTTATATCTATTCGTATTTTAACAGTGAGCAGCGCTTCTTAGCCGACTACAGAGCTCAGTGGAAGCTATAGGCAGGATGGTGTCATAGCTGGAAGCTGGCACCATTGCACACAGCTATGTAGGTAGTGGAATTAGACAGAAAAAAACCCCAAAACCCCCTAATGATCTTAGTGCACAGAGACGCGATATACAAGAGAACACAAAAGCAGGACACTCAAGCTAACATAAAACACAGGGAAACATACATTATACTGTATGCAGCACATGCAGTAGCAGCCAGGTGAGCTGCCAGCATTTACCAAAGTAAGTATAGCACAGCCTCTACTTTATAATAATTAATGAGCCCTGACCAGTGCAAAGGTCCAATGATTTCGGCTCTTTAATTAACTTTTTTTGGCTTCGTAATCTGATATATACCCACAAGAAATGCTAGAAAGTCCTTGTGGAACCAAGGCTCATCAGTCATCTTAGTAATGCCTCCAGTCAGCTATCCGAGCTTTCTAAATGAATGGATGAATGGAGAAAGAACTATTCTTTGCATTGCCACTGTCACTGGGAAAGAAAAACCTATACAATTAAATATGATTACAAATACACTTAAAATAGCATTTTTGGATTAAAATAGGTGTTAGTCCACCCCATAACTTATGCATGCAAAACGTTAAACAATCCACAATCCACAGTGCACTGCAGATATAATCAAGGTCACTGCTTCATCATACCAGAGTGCTGAATACGACAAGTACACTTACATAATTCGTTGCAACAATAGCAAGCAGACATGCATGCCACACTACAGTTAAACCTTCATGAGCCTTAACTGTGCCCATGTGCCAATGCAACAACTAAATGGGCTCATTTGCTTCTCATTTCGGCTGCTGATTGGCACTTAATCTCTGATTAAGCGTAACGTTTCTATAAAACTGCAAAAAAAAAAAAAACACTCATCAATTTAGTTTTATGTTAATTAAAACAAGTCTACAGTCATTTGATCTTAATCGCAACATGCATTGGACGCTGCTGTATGTTGAGAGCTCCATACAGAAGATGGGTTTCACAGCGTGACCAAAATCAGCACTTTCTGCTATGAGTTTCAACCACAAGCAATAAAACACTGTTGAGACAGCACCAGTAAGTGTGTGTCATTTTATGGTTAAATCCATTACCAGAATCAAATGTCTCACTGAGATATTTGCTGAATGTGTTCAGAGACAGAGCGAGAAGCACTTGTGTGTTATCTGAGAACAAACTTTAAAATCCATCTAAGACAAAATCTGTCACAATCCTTCCACGGAGATGCAAAACAGCAGGGAATTTAAAAGAATGGTAAAACGTCACAATATTAACATGTATTAAAATTGTACTGACTGTTATTAATAAACATCAGTTGCACTTACAGAAACTGAAAGCATTATAACTCTAACACAGAGTGACACCAAGATTACAGAGCTGTTGAAAATGTAACAATGTACACTCATCCACAGCTGAAAAAACAAGTGGAGGAAAAGGTCATATTTTAGATATTACATTCACACACTACATCTATTAAATATTCAGAACTCCCATAAAAGACAAGAGTCAGGATGTTGAGACGTATTTTAAAAAAAAAAAAAAAAAAAAAAAAAAAGGACCTACAGTAGAGAGGAACAAAGCAGACTGGTATGACAATAGCTGCTTCTGCGGATCATTGCTGGTTTAAATGAAAAACACAGCTATGTGGTTTTGCATCCCATAAATAGAAAGGACCACCTCGACAAAGCATTCAGAGACACAAGCCGAGAGCAAACAGACTGGCATAAGCAGGGGGGTCTGTACATAAGAGCAGCGGGAGAATCCGAAGCTCTGCTGTGCTCTGAGGCACACCCGTGAAATATTTATGACCCACCACGTTCCACGCTCCACCACAGCAGGGGCACAGCTAAAGCAAAGCTGCCTCTCCATCCGCGAGCTGGACTTTGGAGCAGCTACCGCAACCTGCTAGATCACTCCAAAGCTCAACATTTTTCTCCTTTGGATCCTATTACAGAGCAAACTGGGAACCGTGTACAAAGCCCTCTAATCGCCCCAAATCCTACATGTTCTCGAAGCTCTTAGCATACAGCGTGATCCCATATTTATCTGATGTTTGGTTCTGCTCAACAATAGGCTGAACTCCATGTTTCTTTCTTCATGAGTCGGGCGGCGGGACCACAAGTGACCACAGTAAGCCGTGACTCAGGAGAATTAAGTGGGCTCACCCCTCAGTGAGTGGTCTTTCGTTAACAAAACCTCAGAGCCAGCTCACAGGGGTTTCCTGTACACTCATACTTTCCAAAGAGGTTCTGTTTTACAAAAGCGCTGGCCATCAAAGCTACTCACTCTCCACACCAAGTATCCAGGCTTTTGACCACGATCGATTCAGACGCCTTATGGTATGCTACTGTAGAGCTGCCCAATTATGGCAAAAAATTAAAAATTAAAAATGCTCGTCGCAATTATTTTGCTCCATATTGGGATCACGGTTACTGCGATTTTGCTCCTTACTGGACTTCTCGTCCTGTCTCGTTGTCTCAAGCTAAATTAAACCTACCACAGCCAGTAGGGGAGATAGTTTGAGGGGGTGTTTAGAGAAAGATGAAACCGCTGCAAAAATAAAAAAAAATAAAAAATGTGCAGAAAATAATTGTTTTATCTCATTTTTATCGTTTCATAAATGCCGGAAGCCATAACTGTAATCCATCCATCCATTTCCTTAACCACTTATCCGAGTGAGAGTTGCAGACGGAGGCTGGAGCCTGTCCCAACTGACCAACTCTCAGCTAGTTTCCTTCTAACATGTATCTCAGTGTAGTTACAATGTGTGCTTTTGACGGCTACAATCCTCGGGGAAATTGGAAAAATCTCTCACAACAGCAACTTTCTGTGGCTCGTTTTGTTCTCCATCGCAGACACATTTGTTTCGTCTCTGTCCTCTCTGGCCGTTTCCACTCTGTCAAGTGCTGTAATGCGGTCTTGCCATTACTGTTTAGGGAGAATTTACTGCTGCTTGTTTTGACGCAGTGCATCCCCGCTCTGCAGCACAAGTGGCAGAATTGTCAGGTAAAAATGAGACTGTAGAGATGCAAAATTGAAATTGATTAATTGTGCAGCCTTTCATTAAGGCATATTTTGAGGGAGGGAATGGTGACAAAGTAAAGGTTTTTATCCATTAGCAGCGATTAGATGCAAACAACTCGTCATTACACCAGCAAGCCTTTGCTTGTGCCATTGGTTGACAGGCAAGTGTGAGCTTAATCGTCACCATCTCATTACTTCTTTACTACTTGACAGGACAGTGCCTGATCACCTCTTTACCTGCGAGACTAAAGTTTCCTCTTATCTAAATGACTGGATAAATCGTTAATCTTTAATGATCTTCAGGGGTAATTGGGTCAGGACAGCGACTGAAACTAGAATATAGGTAAAAAAGTAGAACAAATTAAAATTGTGTTTGCAGAAAGCATTAGCCACACTTGTGCTGCTGGATCTTCCAAACACCTCAAAACTTCTACAAAGGTTTCAATGAGTCTAAACACTTATAAAAGAAGCAAGACGACATTTAAACTACCAGCAAAACTTGCCACGCACGTCTGTAAATGTTTACTGAAAGGGAGCAGGCAAGGAAAGCACAATGACCGGCAGTTTCCCAGCAAACACCAGCAAGCACTGGACTAAAAAAGACTTCGTAATCAGAGGGTTTAGAGAGCAAAGAGAGGAGGAGGGCAGAAAAGCAGGGAATGATAGAGTGACGCTATGAATTACTCAGCAGACACGTCTTTCTCCCTCTTTCCTCCCTGCAGGAGATAATGGGGATCATTCGTCTTCTTGCCCTCCTTTAAGCCCCATCTCTTGGCCACTGATCTGCATCCAGGTCAGCGGAGAAACAACACAGGTCCGTTTTAATGATGTGTAGAATTTGGTGGGAGGAGAAGCAGCACTTTTGAAAAAGCTACGTGTCTCACAAAGCCAGCCTACATAAAGACTGAAGGCCGAAAACAAAACACAGTTTCTCAATCAGCTTCGTACTGCAAGTTTGATGAAAGTTGGAAAGTCTGATGACACCACACTTATCTCTGTAGAGCAGTTTTCACACACGCAATGAAGCCTGAACTTTTCAGAGAACACATTAGCTGAACTTCTCTCGCTGCTACGAATTCTGTGATAGCCAAAAGAGCCCACATGAGAAAGGAAGGGGTAAGCGTTCTGTTATATAGACAGCAAGCGTGTGGGCGCCGTGTATGATGCCTCCCCTGCACTCTAACCGGGCAGCTCCCTCAAAAACACGTCAAGATCAGACTATTTCCTGCTGTTGCCACACTTGGGATAGAACAACTGTGGAAAATATCCAGATGTGACTCCCGTGTATCTGTCTGAGGTCTACATGAGAGAAAGAGCAGAAATAGCAGCAACCAGTATGGATCTGGCTTTAAAGCACCAACATCTGGCTACCAGTAGCTATATTGCTGGAGATGCTTTAAGCTTTGAATGTCACTGGTTTAGTCATGAATTTCATGGAGGAATGCTAAGAATCGCACTTTTACTGACTTTAAACCACTTTCACATTTTATCCAGAGTTTAAGTAAGTCAGTGTGCTCACTTATCCTGCTCCAGCGGAGAAGCCTCAAGTCTGCACTGCAGAGCATTTTCCAATTATTAAAATATATGGGCCTTTTGAATAAGGAAACATCGCTGAAGTACGCTGCATATTCGCAATATTAAAGGGACAGAGAAAGAGTTACTTAGGCGACATTTTCCATGAAAAACAAAATCGGCTGAGGACACCAGCAGAGTGAAATCAAGCATTTCTGAACACGTACTCACTGTGATCCAAATACAAGATTTGAAAATACGAGAATCAATGCATCTCTGGAGAAAACAGTTTTTATTATAAGCCCAATCAGAGTGCACAGATTGTTTATTTCACACATCAGCAGGCCTAAGATGCTGACACTGGAATATCATCTCATGCTATCCAAACAGCTAGCTGCAGACAAACTGCTTAAGAAAACATACATGACGAATCTATTCAGCTTCATGAATTATACAATGCTAGTGCTCCCTCTCCCTCACAAGGACACACACAACTGTTGGCACTCTCGTGCATGGTAAAAAAACCAAAACAAAACATCAAGATGCGTCTCGCCAACAGACATAGACGTGCCTCATGTGAAGTCTCAGAGAGAAGAGCTCAATGAACAGGATAGAAAACCTGTGCGACTCTCAAGTTCTCATCAACTTCTCATAAAATGAGTCATTTACTGAGCCCTGGGCCAGGATGGCAGAGGGGAGGTGACTGAGGAGCAACATCACAAGGTGAAAAGTTCACAGCAGCACACAGGGATATGCAGAGAGAAGGGGAAAAATAAATGACATTCCCTTTTCTTTGATGTGAGAGAAAATAGAGAAAATACAGAGGTGAGGAGAGAAAGTGAGACCGAGCGGGTGGGGGGAGCGGGAGAGACAACAGCGTGTATCAGTGGAAGAGAAGCTAGAGGAGATAGAGCTATCAGAGCTTCAACATGGCAGGATGTGACATTTGGAGAGCAGGAAGAGGAAACTGGACAGATATAGATTAGTTTGGTGGCTGCTCCTGAAAACATGTCTATCCCATTAGAGGGTTTGGGTCGCAGTTAATGTGCTTATCAAAGCATGCACCTCGGGTGTACTCCTGAACCCGGCGTGATGCTGCTGCACGACACACAGGAAGAGAAGACTCAGTCCAGATTTTGACTTTTGACTTTCTGATCAGTGGGTTTTCTTTTACTTCACGCTATTTTTTTTTTTCAAGTTTGTAGAGTTAACATCTTCTCCAGAGTTGATGGGAAAAGAGGTCCCACCCTGGGGTCAAATTCCAAATCTAATCAGACTTGAAGTAGGTCATTAATTAGTCAGACTTTGCTGCAGCTCGGCTAATTTCGCCACGTGAGAAATAAAGAAGTGGAGTTCAACAATGAGTCTCATTGAATTAACAGGAAACAATGGAAACTGTTGGTGAGAACAAGAGTCTTTTTCATCAAAAGCACTGCACATGAATATAAGCCCATCTTTATTTACTCAGTGCTGAGCTACGTGCCAATGCTTCAGTGTAATGATCACCAAATATGAGGAAGTTTAGGAGCTGTTTACAGAAAATATCAAGCGAATTTCAAGCTGCAACATTTAAAATTTCTTTAACTCGCTTCACTAGTACTGAAATTAAATTTTTATGGACATAACCGCCAATAAAAACTCATTACTACCTTCTTATCGGAGACTATTATAACTGTTACAGTCTGTGCTGCAGAAACCTTAACTTTTATAAGTATGTGCAAGCAACCAACAAAGAACGAAAACCATCATGATTGGTCTAAAAGATTAAAAAACAAAAAAGATTCATAAAAAAAATCACCTAAAAGTAAAATATAAAACCAAAATAATTGAGCAAATGATGAGATTTCAGCTTGTTCTAACTTTTTCTTTGCTTGGGTTTATAATTAAGAACTAATATAGCGTCAAACAGAAGACACGCCTACAAGTGCGACTTAAGCACAGTAATAAAACAAACAAGCAAATGAACAAGGAGCAATATCCACAAAACAAAATCACCCACATGCTTACTTTCCCCCTTCATTACACTTATTGGCACATATTTGAATAAATTGGCCAGCTTGTTAGGGTCAGGGTGTTAAGTGAGGCCTCTGACTTTGTAACTTACTTTTTCTACACCTTTTCAAATCTTTCCTCAGACCCTTTGGTGTTATGTTCTCACATATCAGTATCATGGGTGTGTCGGTGCATCTGTTAGGACAGAGCCACCCGATCAAATACTTGGAGTCGTAACTGTGTGGTATTTAAAAACTTCGGCACTGCCTTCATTATTAGGGAAACAAAACGCTGTCCGGTCTGGTTTAATGTGACCCGTCCCTGAGCAGTAGTCACCAGCCAAACTAAGGCAGAAGTTCAGTTTGATGCAAGATTCCTTGGATTGTTTTTTTCTGGTGATGCTGGCATATTTTCAAACACGAGTACAAAACCCAGATAAAAGGGCGGTGGTTCTGATTGCTGTCACACGCGTGGATAATGCGTAAAGCGCGCTCCGGGCCACTCGCTGTGCTAGTTTGTGTACATGTTGTTGGCAACTTACCCTCCGACAGCTCCAGTTCCAGCTCCGCCAGCTTCTCCCGGACCTCAGCAGGCAGGGTCATAGCGAGAGCCGGCGTGGGCTCTAACATCATCGTCAGCAGCCCGGTGGAGCTCCTCTCAGCCATGGTGGTCCAGCACGAAGGGCGAACGGATCCACTGGTGCCCGGTGAGGAGAGGACAATGCGACCAAGCCCAGAAGATTATCAATGAAACAACAACAGCCCCTCCTCACCTCACTTGGTTCAGGCTCAGAGCAAATAGGGTGTTGGTGCCTCCTCTCCCGTGTGGCTGCAACGTCGCACAGATGTGTGAGAAATGTCTCCAAACGTCATGACACGGCTAGCTGCGGGGCTAGCAGACACACCTGGATCCGTGTTTCCATGTAGGGTGTTGGGACAGGGCCTTGCCAGCGTCTCCCAGCCTCTAGTCTGTCCCTCCTCGGCACTGTCGGCGGCTGCCTGTCCTCAACTGTGGAGGGAACTCATTCAACTCCTCGCTCGCTTCCCACGGCGCAGTCGCCATTGCATCATAGCAACAGCAGCCCCAACCGTGCGCGTTCACGAGGCCCCCACTCGTGCGCTTGCACGGTGCATGTTTGTGCGCCGCCTGCTCCTCCGCGTACAGCTCGCCTGCCTCCTGCTGTCACCCAGCGGTTTCGTGGCACACATTATGACCTTTACCTTTACTGGATTTCTTTTGTACTGTTTCATTTCCGCACGTTGTCTTTCTTTTCATACATAAAAACAAACAAACAAAAAAACAGCTAATTTTGATGAAGCTTTGTGAAGAGGTGGAACACGTGCTGAAGGGAGCTGGAGTTTTGATTTAAGTGTCTGCGCTTAAAGATTAAAGTTCAAGCGCTGAAAGAAATGTAAATGTTACACTTAGAAATGCACTGAGCTAAAAGTGGAAGCTGGAGTGGAATTCTTGAAATAAATCACTGGCGGTTCAAGTGGGCTTTCAGCTATAGAAGCATTATATTATAAGGCATATAAAGCATTATACGGTAACATATAGATAGATGTGGACATTTAATAAAACAAAACACACTGTATATTATTCGTCTGTGTATAACCAACTGACATTTTAGGCTCTAAAGGAAGCAGGAAGAAGTATAACCTTATATGATCTTATCTCTCCTTCCTTTCTTATGACAGCAACATTCCTCTCATTTTTAAATGGCCAGCCAATGGCTTCTATACGCATAAAGGTGCATTCATGCCTGCACATTCATATGCATACAACAAAGATATATAGTTATACATACCTGTACCACAGCCACAGACACCATTACACTCACAGACCTACATAATCTGTGTTCCATTGTTTTATATTTATACTACAATATTTATGTATGTAGTCTTTCTCTCTGTGTGCCTGTGTGCATATATGTACATTTACCTTCAAATACCTCTGTACATTCACATATAGACATTCAAAGTATATTTAATTAATTTTTAAAAAATAGTTTGTTAAACTAGAAAATGTTTCATCATTGCTTCATAGCGTTTTTCATACTATTCCAGTAAACAAAGTTCATATGGCAGCACTCAAGGCTGGAAGCCTGGAGAGGTCAGCATCATCAAACCTAGTCCTGCTTCCAGAGCTTCACTTCGTACTGCTGTACTTCGCCTTTACAGAACCACGGCATATTTCATTATATTTATGTATACTTTCATTTTTTACATGTAGCATAACTGATATTGGAAGACAGAATCTGCAGTGTGCAGCCGCACATGGTTTGTGATTTTCTTGCAGTAGTGCCTGTCAGCGTTATTGAGACCAGTGGATCCAACTTTGATGCTCCCAGCAGGTTCTAAAGTGGACAGTACCACAGTGTCTGTGAAAAAGAGGTCAACATATGTCATAAAGAGAAAAATAATTACGCGTTAATTTCACATTGATGGCAATTGTGCGCAGAATCTTTAAAAAGCGTAATGAGGGGTCTTTAAGGTTGGATTTGTAGACTATTTATTTTATTTGCAGAACTCTTTGTTCAAAGTGGAGGCATGGGCATTTACATTTACATAACATGTGATGTCACTGCTTTTCTGTGATTCCAGAGTTTCTTGGGAAATAAAATACTACATGGCCTCGGTGAGTTGAACTTCTAAAAGGTCAAGTGATGCTCAAATCTAACCATTGTACCAGTCATTATTTTAATTTTTCTTTTAACCTTGTTGTAATACAACATGTCATAATATGATAGAAAATGTTAAAAATAAAAGTAAAAAACACATATAGACTATGCAAACATGTTTTTTCAGATGCAATATTAAATACAACACAATTAACTTTTATTAAAGGCGAAAAATAGCTTATGGATGTCAAATTTAACATTTCAATTCATACAAAAATCTTTGTATGAAATGTTAAATTTGTATCAACTATGTTAGCATCCTTCCAATTGCACTGCAGCACACTAACATAGATACATATTTTAAAACAAACGAAAAACTGTAATGTACTTACATGGTGACAAAAACAAACTACAGTAGTGGGTTAAATTACAAAATTACAACATGAATTAGAGGGAATGTCTATTTACATATACATAAATATATATAAGTACTTAAAAAAAAGCATGATAGTGTTTCCTTCATTAAGAGAAATTTTCAAGGTTTCTGCATACATTTTAAAAATAATAATTTAAAGCACAAATTAGCTCAGATTGTTTTCAACAAGACAAAAAAAAAATGTTACAAATGCACAAATGTACAGTGTGGAGTATAAATAAATATTGCAAGTCATCTTTAAGATTTAAGCCTACTTTTTTTTTGCTTTCCCCCCATACACTGTAACTTTCATCACAGTCCGGATGACTGGGCGTCCTGTTTGGTAAACCTTTACGTTTTAAAATGTTGCTGCCTGTGGAGTTAACGTTGGGAACTGTTGTAGTTGATTTATCTGCTAAAATTATAAATCTGTTGAAACACAACATATATTATTAAACATGCACCAACACGCTGGGTGAAAATTAAAGTTAATAACAACAATAAATACACATTTAAAGTTTTCAGTTTTTACCTCCAACTATAACATGTCATGGCTACATATGACCATTAGGTGTCACTATATACGCAATAAAAACGTTCTTCTTGAGCAAGTTCTGAGCTGCATCAATACTTGTGTGTCCGACACTGTCAGCTGTAGTATACAACTGGAAGGGCAACAAGCTTGATTGAGGGCCATTTGACTCATTTGCTACATAAAAAAATTAAATAAAATAAAGCGAAAAACAGAAATAAAAAGACAGAGAAGCCTTCATGCTGTCATTTATGTGTAATTGATTGTGTTCTCAAAGCAAACTATGTCTGCTATGTTTGTGACGTTAATCCCCGATGAGCTCTGCAGTTAATGAGTCAGCAGTGTGGTAGTGACTCTAACGCACTATATACCTCAGCCCGACTGCACTCTACGACTTTAGCCGATCAGCCGCTGCATGGCTTAGCTGCTTTGGTCCCTAAAAATTTCATTTCCAATCGTACCACTGAGCTCTTTAGAATGGCCCATTTTTTCCACAAATGTTTGTAAGGGCAGACTTCACGGCTAGGTGCATGATTATGGAGACCCGGGGCATTGGGATGGAGACACCTGCGTTCAAAGATTAAGAAGTCCACAAGTATAGTTTAGCTGCGCAAGCTGATGAATGTCCTATTTTTTTATCACAAGGAAACAGGACCTGAACAGGTGCCTCCGCTCCAAAGTCGGTGGCCTCCTCAGTGCTGCAAAAGCACTAAGTTACTGCTAAGCAAATAATTAACTTGAGTTCGAGCTGCCTTAACTAATTATCAGTGTGGCTGTTTAACTTTTTCATCCCCACACTAACTGAATTTAACATCTAGTTACATAAGGGTATCAGCACAATTCAGCTGAGGAGGCACAGTGACTCTAAGGCCTATCTGTAACACCAGTACTGGTGCCAGATACTTCACGGTGTTTAGCAAATAAAAAGTAAATAAATTCTTTATTGTAAGTACAGATCTCTCCTCAGGGTGTGTTTTACATCAAGGTGGTAGCTGGCTTGAGGATTACTTCTGCTGTGTTCAAAGACGACGTTGTTCACCTCCATTTGAATATCATCAATCTTAATTTTCCTGTAAGAGCACAAACAAATAACAGTTTAGCTTATAAGAAACTTATAAGAAAACTTCCATGACGATGAGGTAAAGTTAAATAGTGTTTATACCTGTTTTGGGCTTTGTTTAAAGCATTTGTCAGAGCCTTCACATACACAGAGCTATGTTCCTCTTCTTCCAGCTGACACTCATCTGTCCAGCAGTGACTCCAGAACACATCTGCATCCATAGGAATAGCTGCTGTGACAGCCCCATCACAGCCATCTGTCTCGAGGTGCCCATCGTCCGGGTTCATCCTGGGGCGCAGGGACAACTTAGGTACGTTGTATCTCTGGATGAAGAAAAGTTTGGGCTTGCCCGCCAACAACGGGCATCTGTTAGCATTGAAAAGACGCCTGACCTCGTTGATAGAAAATCCATTGCCAGTCGAATCTGTGCCCAAAAGTTGACTTTCTGTGCCACGGCTAATGATGCAGCACACAAAGCTATCATTTCTGAGTTTCTCCATCTTATCGAGAATATTTTCGAGAGCTGAAAACACCTCATCAGAACTCAGATACTGGTGGAGATTCACGCTGAAGCGAAGCGCCTTAAATGTTTGTTCCAATTTTTCTGAAGGAGTGAGCAAAGATGAAACGAGAATTTAAGCATCACCTTGACAATAATTTAAAAAGACAAATGTAGCTTTACATTTTTAAAACACAGATCAGTGGCAACCAAAACTACTGAAAGGGTAAGTGAACATTTATGATCTTAATACAATGATTAAAATGCACATTTTAACAGCAAAAACTTGCTACGTAAAAACCTGTTACGCAATTATATGCAGCTGTAAGGCACTTTTAATTAAATTTGAGCTACTGTGCTACACTGTTTGTTTTTGAATTACACTAAATTTATGTTTCAGCTGTAGTTACAACAGACTTTTTATAATTATACTGCTACAATAAAACACACGTTAAGCTTATAAAATACAACACATTGCTCTTTCTTTCAGAAGCTCACAGCCTTTGAATTTCCCCCTGCCTTCTAAAATAGCTACATTTTGACAACTGTTAATAAACCACAAATAAGTAAAATGAGCTTCCCTTTTCACGAAAGCTGCAGACATAAAAGAAATTCCCAAAGAAATACAAATCTGAGTAGCACAATAGTTTTCTTGTTCTTCTCCCATTAAGAATTTTTCTAGGATGGGGCTGGTCCCTCGTTTGGAAACTACCCAATAATACATCGAATACAGATAAGCGTATAACTGAAGGTTTATCCGGCGTACACAATGATGCATCAGCTTTAAAACCTACTACAGCATGTGGTGATCATCCTTTTATTTTTCTCCCCCAGCAGGATTATAAATGCACGACTATACCTCTAATTAAGGATTTCTACACTGTGATTTTGGTACTTCCGTTTAAGTAGAAAAGTACAAAGTGCTTTGTGTCTCACCTCCATCATTACCCACGCAGTCTACGATCACACAGTGTCCTCTGGGATTAGTCTTAAATTTATAGCAATCTGGCTGACTCTGAAATTCAAATGAGATTGTGGGGAAATTGTGTAAATGCAATTGAGTCATTCGACACCTGAAAATATAATCAAAATACTCAGAGAAGGAGGGGAATCCTCACCTCAGAGCTCGGCTCTAGGCAGGCACCTGATCGTGGGCTCACTCCTACTGCAAACAAAGAGTGATATGGTTAACAGAAGAAGAAAGTAAACACCAGGGCCAACAGGGGGTTTCCAGCTGTAAAGCCCCTATGAGACTAGATATCAGTCTCATGGGGATGAAAAGGTATTTTGATTAAAAATATAGTCTTAGGCTACACATCTGTGGTATTTTGCTAGACTTACCAATGCGGCGCTCTTGTGTAACATGCTGTAGAGGAAACGAAAGAGGAGATATTTTTATGGTTTTAGTGGAGAAAACATTATGGGAAATGTGAACTAACATCTGCAAAGTGTCTCACTCACAGAAATTCTACGGGGTTGCTGCAGAGACAAATTTCGCTGCTGTTCAGGTGCCCCAGCTGTAAAAGACAGGCATATATACATACATAATGTCTCTGTGTTTGCTGCTCTATTGTTGTCGCTGTTTAAAGAAAAATTATCCTATTACATTTGAAACAAGCCAACGCATTAAATAAACAGCATTAAATTAGTACTGAAAATTGAATCTACCCTACTGTTGTGGTTGCAGGGGTTAAATAAAACTGAAATGCATTTGGATGTCATTTTTTCATGATCATAATCTTTTAACTTTTGCGTCAAAGTTGTTGAACATTATAACAGAGCACAGTCACAAAAAAAGTCCATCCGTCCATTCATGTTCTTAGCTGTTTATCCAGTTTTGGGTCAAGGGTGCCAGTCCCAGGTGAACAAGGGCCAAAGGAAGGCTACATTCAGAACAGGTCGTCACAAACTAAAAAAAGGTGTTTACCCTTAATACTGAGTTTTTGGTATGGAAAATGTAATAAACTTCCTATTCTTTGCTTACTACACTCACCAGCCACATCATTAGGTACATCTTGCTAATACTGGATAGGATGCCTTTTTGCTTTCAGAACTGCCTCCATTCTTCTCATTGGCATAGATTCAACAAGGTGAAGGAAAAACATTCCTCAGAGATTTTGGTCCATGACAACGTGATAGCGTCACACTTTGCTGCTAAGCATCAATGTGGAAAATCTCCCGTTCAACCACATCCCAGAGGTGCTCTATCAGACTGAGATCTGGTGACTGTGGGGGCCATTTGATTGCAGTGAACTCATCGTCATGTTCAAGAAACCAGTATGAGACGATGCGAGCTTTGTCATGTGGCGCGTTATCCTGTTGGAAGCAGCCATCAGAAGATGGGCACACTGTGGTCATAAAGGGATGGACATGATCCGCAACAATACTCAGGTAGGCTGTGGTGCCAATAAAATATCTCCCACACCATTACACCACCACCAACAACAGCACGAACCATTAATGCAAAGCACAATTGATCCAAATCCATGCTTTTTTATTATTTAAGCTATATTTTGACCCTACCATCTGAACCATCAGAAAGTGAAACTCAGCAGACCAGACCACATTTTTCTGATCGTCTGTCGTCCAATTTTGGCGAACCCATGGAAATCACCTGGTGTGGTGTTCTGCTGCTGTTGCCCATCTCCTTCAAGCTTCAACATGTTGCGCATTCAGAGCTCATCTGGGTACCTTGGTTGTAACGAGTAGTTATTTGGGTTACTGTTGCCTTCCTATCAGCTTGAAGCAGTCTGACCCTTGTCCTCTGACCTCTGAGATCAACATGGCATTTTCGCCCACTGGATAAGTTCTTGTTTTTGTTTCGTTTTCTGTAAACCCTAGAGATGGTGGCGTGGGAAAATCCAAGTAGATCAGCAGTTTCTGAAATACTGAAATAGATATTTGCATTAATTATGAGTGATTGTGAGTATCGATAGTTTCGGGTATGCTATACTGATGAGGAACATAAAACTTAACCCAGTTCTGTGTAACTAGTAGGGAAGTGTTTCCCACTTCTCACTGCATAACTGTTACAAACCTTTCTCGTGGCGATGCTATTTCAAGCCCTTCGGTATATAAAGCGAAAAGGGAAACACAGACTGACCTGAATTCTTGTAAGTGGTCAGTTTTTTGACTAGATCGATCCTGCCAATGTTTGTCAAGCAGTCCTCTACGAAGTCAAGTCTTTCTGGTGAGACTGAATCCAGCTTTTCAAGTTCAACAATGATATCCAGAAAACTCTGTAACACAAAAGAAATGGCAAAAATGTCTAAAATGTTTGTTTTTTTAATTAATTAATTACTTAATTTTTTTTTTTTTTTTGGGGGGGGGGGGGGGGGTCCCATCATTGACTGCACCATGTTAATAATAATTTAAATTACATTAAAATTACCATGTTAATGTTGTTAGTAATAAATCCCCACCCACATAAATTGGAAAATGAGTGAAAACAGAATCATGTCTCATTCATTTGGGGTTTTTGTTGTTGTTTTTACCTTTGTCTTCTCAAGCTTTTCACGAGATAATTTGCAGCTTAACAGGAATTTAATACTGTCCAAATCTTGAGTGTCCAGCTCCTCACTTAGTTCTGTCATCAATACTCTGCAGTAAGTGGAACAAACACTGTTAACTTCGATTCTTCAAATCTTTACAATTCATCAGCTCATCTTAAAGGATGTCTTACCTGAAACGTGGGACCATTTGTCTGGTCCTCTCCAAGTCATCCCTGTTGACTTTACACACCTTCCTTAGGATATCCAAACGCCCCAAACGCCACATGAGCTCTGCCAGAAACAGGTGAGCGTTTTGATGCTGCGTCACTTTTGATCTGAGCATCTCCTTCATACAAGCCACACTGTGGTCCGTGTCCAAGCTTTCACATAAATAGAAGAGCCTACTGCGTTCATTGCTGCTGAGAGCTTCCGCGATTTCATTTATAGCAAGTAGCTGAAATTGATCCGGAACAGCCATGTGGACTTTGGTAAAACTTTAAGAGGAGATGAGCCCTTAATAAAGAATTATAGTCAAAGCCTGTGGGTCACAATAATCACAATGTTAAGATCCACAAAAAGTCGTGAAAATATAATAAGTCATTGCTAATGGATAGTTATTAAATTATAGAGAGACCTTACCGAAAAGAGTCCTGCAACAAACACGTAGCAAAGCAGAAGAAGGAAAACTATAGAAATGACGCACCGCCTAAAAACGCGAGGAAGGGGATTTACCAAATACCCCCAACGTAAAACGAAACCAGCGAGGATCCACTTAACAAGCAATACCATATAAGTAATTCCTGATTCTGTCCTTTTACAAAAACTGCGCAACGCACGAACGTAAAGCGAAAGCAAAGAAAAATAGCAGACCACACCCACAAATGAAGTCATGGCGGAAGCACGAGAGGTGTTCTGGGAATCCATCCTACCTGACAAACCATCCTACCCGTTGTTTCTGCGCATGCGCACAACACGAAATGAAGTAGCGAACCGTCCTACTTTTGTGAATATTAGCCAGAAAAATACTCTGACGGGTAAAATTAAGTGCCAAACCATCCTACCTTTGTGAGTGTGACCTACAAGCATACTAACAGCTAAAATTTAGTGGCAAATCGTCCTACCTTTGTTAATCTCAGCTAGAAGCATATTTTCACAGCTAAAATTCAGTGGCGAAACATCCTACCTTTGTTAATAAGAGCTAGAAACATACTTTAACGGCTAAAATTAAGTGCCAAATCATCCTACCTTTGTTAATAAGAGCTAGAAACATACTTTGACGGGTAAAATGAAGTGCCAAACCGTCCTGGCTTTCTAATTATGAGCTACAAGCATAATGTGATGGGCAAAGTTAAGTGGCAGACCGTCATACCTACTTAAATTTGTGCTGGAATTACTCTGTGACAGCAGAAATGTACATAAACTACTTAGGGTAGGACGTTTTGCACCTTGCAAAATTGTGCAAGATTGCTATTGTTTTGCCTTTGTACGGTGTGAGATTTTCTACTTTAAAACTACTTTAAAACTATATATATATATATATATATATATATATATATATATATATATATATATATATTCTTACTGAAGAGGTATGTGCCACCGTGCCTAGACCTGCACATGTAAAATTTTCGACATCTGCCACTAAAGAAAATATACTGTCTGCAGATTTTTTAAAAAGCACTGAAAAATATGGAATAATCAGGACACGAATATGGTTCGCAGAGAACATAGTTCATCAGTTACAAAATTAGATCTAAATGCGGTGAGGGTGTTTTCAGTTAAGGTTGACTTCTGCGAAAAGTTTACAGTCTAACTTATGACGAAACCCCCTTTAACTGTCAGCTGCAACCTTCCACACGCCACTCATTCGTTGTCGGCTGCATCGACCCCAACGTAGGGTTACATGTCTTTAGAGGTGCACCTCATGTTATTTAGAAGGTTGCTGCGAAGGGTTAAAGGACATTTCGAGGTTACATTGTAAGTTATGATGCAGATTTCCCGCGGAAGTCTAAATCAGGCATAGCTGTGGTGCTGAGGTCAGTTACAACTCTGTCTAATCCAAAAACAGACTCAAAACCTTGTTTTTTCTCACAGGCCTAAATTTAACTGTGTTTAACTCTCTGTAAAGTGTTTTTGCTTCTATGTTAAGCATTTTGATTTTTACATACAATTAAATGTGCTATATGAATTTGTCATTGCAATAGATTTTTTCAATTTTGTTTTATTATTTCTTTGTTTCTTTGTTTTTACCAGAGAGAAAATAAATTTCTCATACAAGCTGGAAAAAAGATAAATGTATCACTTAACTGGATCATAATTTGCAATAACCTGACTTTTTCCCTTAGCAAATAATCTTTTTGCCCATTTGAACGCCTATGACTGCATTTTCCACAACAAAGTGACATTAGTTCATTCTTTGGATTTTGTGTGTATCATGCTGTGTCATGCTGGGATAGTCGTGTGCTGAGAGATTTGAGCCTCACGTTAAACACTGAACCACTATGATAATCCTGCTTCTCTGTCTGTAAAATCTCTCGAGGTTCAACCAGAAGCCTGACTGAACTCTGTAAAAATAAACTCTTTAGAAACAGCTTCCTGTCTAACACCTTTCACCCACTGAGTGTTGCAGCAAGGGGTAGGTGGACCCTCATACTGTGGAACAAAACAGTCATGCTTGCCCTGTTGCACAGAGGCAAATCTGTGTCAGAGGCAAATATTCTGTAATAAGTCCCTTTATTATTCATACATTGTCTGGTAACATAATGTTTAAATTGTAACAATTTAAAGTTAATTTAATGTAATTTAAATTATTCTTCATTAAAAATTAAACAGCAAAGCTCTGAATATTTGTTTAAGTTATGTATTTGCTATGCTGGTTTTACTACATTTATTAAGCTGTATTTATTCTGATTTCACAATAGTCTTACCTTCTCTAGATATATGCTTTGTCATGCTGTATTGTTTTACTGAGCTGCATACCATTCAGCTATTTAAGATATCACATCTCATATGTTTGTTGGGTTTAATTTTTTAACTGCTGTAACAACGGGATATTAAAGTCTTATCTTAATCTTTTTTTATCGTTTCTTTCTTAAACAGATTCAGTGGCTTATGGTGGGTTTCAGACTCTGAAGGGATAATCATACACTTAAAAAAAAATTAACGGCTATCTGTGGCAATATGAGCGTGTTAAACCATTGATTGTAACTTTTCCAATGGGCTTGAACGCACCACTGCTACTCCCCCTGCAGGTCGCCGGAGATTTCTGCTTACCAAAGCTCACTGAGTTCCGTTCAGCCTGGCCAATCGTGTCTCGCTGTGCCTCAGCACCATCATTGCAGTGTGGAGAGATCATACGGAGGTACTGCTGGCGGAGCGAGGGACCATTTGAAGAAGGGAAGATACACGACCTGGGTGACCGCTCTGACCAAACACGGTTCCCCAAAAGAGCCACTGTGTAGCATCACTATAACCAGCTTCAGTTCGAGTGAGTATTTAATTTACTATTACAAGAGGAAGGATTTTCCAGGTAGTCGCAGACCGGGGCTGCTGCTGCTGCTGAGTTGGAACATCACAGCACAGTTGTTGTGTTGATGTGGATGTAAAACCGCGGCAAGGAGGCTTAAACGTCTGCGGGGTGTCTTTTAGGAAAAGGACCACACAGCAGATTGCTCTGGGCTGGAGCCAGGCTGGCAGCACTCAGCAGCCCCGGCCTGGTCACGACTGATGGAAAAACGAGCATGTCCAACAGCTGCTGACTGTAACAGGCGTGCTAACGGCATTCGAGCCGAGCTAAGGTAGCTAACGTTGGCGTACAGGTTCAGGCTTCGTGGCAGTGTCGGAGCAACCGTTTGCTAGCAGTTAACTACCTGGCTAACATAGCTGCGTGACCGTTAGGACTGCACGGTGTCTTCAGTGTTTAAGGTTAAACAGTGATTGTGTTGTGACATTACCCCACCAACTACATGTATCCACCGCAATTTATACAAACATAAATTTATACGTAGTTGAATCGCACAATACGTTGCAGCACATATTTTTTTAACAAACGGTTTTATTTTGATATTGATATAAAAAACAAACCAAAGAAGAAAAAAAAAACCCAAACAAGCGGAAGTCCCAGGTTTAAAACTCTCGACTGCATTTATAACTTTTTTTTTTAAGGCGGATTCGTTGCTTCTGAATAAATAACCCATGTGTAGAAACACGCTAGCATGGCCAGTCTGTTTATGTGTGTGTTTTAAGCTTTTATACCATAATAACCTTAAACTTGCAGCAGCTTCAAGGTGATTTCAGGTCCCGTCATAGATGCATTCCTATAGTTATATGCTGGAATGGCTTAGGTATGAACAAATAACTTAAACAATGCTGTGCTAATTCACCTAATGCATGCCTCTGCTGCTCAATCAATTAATAAGTTAATCAAACTTTATTGATATAGCATCATTCATGGAGGTTAGGGCTGTTCAAGCTGTTTAATAGATGACTGATAAGCTGATCATGAGGAAAAATTACTGAAACTAAAGTAAGGCTGGATTTAAAAAACAAAACAAAACTGGGTGCTGAGGTCTATTTGTATGCTTTGACCCAAGTGCCTTGGAACTGAGTGTCAACCAAGCAGTATTAGTGTAACTGCACCTACATTAAATAATAACATTGAAATATGCTTTATTAATACACATCAAATGACCATCATTGAGATGGGGAGGGGGATCCTGATTGATAGTGGGATAACTAATGCAAGCCACTTGAAAACCTAAAAAAAACTCCTTTAAAACAGCACAGGTTATGAACTGGAGATGGTGGAGGTTTTTCAAAGTGATCATAAAGCTAAGCATGTTTGTGTCTTACTTTTTACATTCCTTCTTCCATACTGACATTTTGCTGTGGCTCAAGACAGCAAACAGTAAATTAAAAGGATACTGCTTGGAGTGATATTGGTCTAGGCTAATAAGCCACCATTACACTAATGGCATAATGAGCAAAGGTGTGGAGCTCAAGCTTTAGATAATTCAAAGTTATCTGCTGCTCATCCTCAGCCTTCATCCTCCTCTGTCCTCCTCCTCCCTTGCTGTATTTCCACCACCATGTG
Organism: Simochromis diagramma; assembly: GCF_900408965.1. Classification (NCBI taxonomy): domain Eukaryota; kingdom Metazoa; phylum Chordata; class Actinopteri; order Cichliformes; family Cichlidae; genus Simochromis; species Simochromis diagramma. The sequence goes on from NW_024386831.1 coordinate 12,764,956, forward strand.
TTTTGGGACTAGGCTATCATCAGAGCTGCGGCCTATTTTAGACAGAAACTCCAGTTACCCACTTAATCTGTGTCTCATGTCTCCAGGAGTTGGGTTTCATGTGCTGCTCAGTGGAGTAAATGGTAACCTTGTCGGTGACTTTGGATCATATTGTGAAGCTGGTGGATTTGCTCGATGAAGGATTGTATGCTCATAAAACTATTGGCTGATGGTTTAATGACTCTTATGACCTTTGTATTAATATAGTGTATGTAAGATTTGACAGCACATTGGTTCCACCTCTGCACCGTTTGTGAGTAAATGGAGACATCTTTGAGCCAAAACAAGTTTTGCCATAACGGTATTGAGCCCAGTAGCATGTTGCCTCCTTCCCACCCACCAACAGTGATGCACACGCTTAGGGGATCAAAGCTGTAATTAGCCTGCCATGGATTAGCAATGGGGACTATTTTCCATTGTACTCACCCACAGCGCCAGAGGATCACACAGGCAGGCAGCCCCCTGCCCTTCCTTTCCTTCCAGCAGAGAAGAGCTGCATCACCATGTTTGTTGTTGTCACTATGAGTCCACAAGCAGACAAGAAACCTCACAATTCCTCCCTGTAGTCTGAATATGTGGGGATTTCAGATTAGAGCATTTTCTTTTTGTTGGCTATTATTTAACATTTAAATTGGTTTCTACACATACTTTAAAGTCTTCAAAGGAGTCCGTTTTATCATGTTGCGTGCGGTCTTGAGTCAGCTGGATATGTGGTTGGCATGCAGAGAGAGCCGCGGGGTGGTTGATTCACTGCGCTGCCAGGTATGAGCTCTGTCAGTGTGTTGGCTGTCTCCATGATGTACAGTGAGTCTCTCCAACATGAGTTCATGAGAGGCCGAGAAGCATGATGTTTGTGCTGAACTACTCCTACAGCTACCAGTATTCGTAGGGATCCACTGATGTATAATCACGGCCACGTGTTTCACATCGGTTTTGTGATGCCTAAATGTTCACTGATGTTAACTTTACAGTTAATCTTAATGAAAGCTTCTTTGTTTCTTTTGTACAAAAGAGGAAATAAATTACACAGAAACAACAAAATTAACAAAATTTTAACATTGGCATCAGCACAGAATTTAACCATCATGCATATATCGCTATAACAATATTTTTTACCTGCAGATTATTTACTTAGTGTTTAAAATATAAGAGAATATTGTAAATGTGTGTTAAAGTTATTGATGACCAATAAATCTTACAATATGTGATTAAAAACACTGCAAAACATTCCTTGACATATATTAGGAACTTTCATCTATATGAACCTAATAGTTGCTGTAATGTTCAAAATAGTATTTTTTTTTTCGTTACAAATAAAGCAGAAAGTAATAGCATCTGTATAGCCAACATATATCGTTGCACTGTTAAACATTGTCGCATAATTACAGCTTTTTGTCGTATCGTGAAAGCCAAACTGTAGTTTTGAACATCTTAAAGTGTATTCAGAAGGTGAGCAAATATCCAAAACCCAAAGATAAAAGGTTTATATTAAGTCATACATTTTATTTATTTGATCTAAATGGATACATAGTGCATGGGTTTACACACTCACCTAACAAGCAAAAGATCGCTGGTTATGTCCTGGGAGTAGATATGAATCACTTGAAAAGGCCATAAATCAGGAAGGGTGTCTGATGTAAAAATCCAAATATGCTGAGCTATCCAGTAGGGGTGGGCGATATAAACGATATACGATAGAAACGATATAAATTTGGCCAACGATAGAGATTTTGACTATACCGCTCTATCGCGATAGCACATGTTGATGACGTCATCAAGCTGCACCTGTTTTGGCTACAACCATTATCATCTGCAAATTATGCCGAGAGTCATAGCAAAGAGATGAAGCACTTTTGAAATATGGGGAAAGCCAAAAACTCTGCACAACCAGAATTCATACATAAGGCACACTCTCGATTTTTGAGAAAATTAAAGGATTTTAAGTGTGCCTTATAGTGTGGAAAATACGTTATACAGAAGAAAAGAATATATCGCGATATATATCGTTACCGCACGTGCTTCAAATTATATCGCGATATGAATTTTAGGCCATATCGCCCAGCCCTACTATCCAGTGGGATATCATAGCCACTAATATCGGCTAATACGATAAATTTTTTATTAAGGTGGTTGTTGAGTAATTTTCTGTCAATTCATTCATTGACTTACTGACACATTACTGCTTGTTTATGCTTAAGTCACACAGGTATTGAGACCATTCAGTGATGTATCCCCCATCCCTGAGTCACTAGGAAAAATGTTTTAGGTTCCACACTGTATGCCCATTTGCAACCAATTTCACCCAGTGACTGCCATAAATCACATGTGATTCAGTCAGAGAACACATTTTTCCCTAGGGGTTCACAGACTGGTCTCTAAGCCTGTGTTATTGAGGCCGTAGTTGTTTTACTTATAAATTGCATCTTAAAAAAGCAGCCATCACTTCTAAATTGTCAGTTGTACAAAAGTGTATGAGAAAATACCCAAAGCCTTTAAAACACACATATAGTTGACATATATAGGAACTGTTAAACATACTGTTTGCACAGAACATTTAATAACCAGTGCTTGTGGACACTGCATCAAATATGAGACAAAGGGAGAACACATCACTGTACCAGCTCTTTATTAAACACCTGTGTCACACCTGTCTGATATGATGTGACAGACATTTACATGTGCTTGAAGCGGAAACATTTAAAGCCGTCCCTGTTTATATTTAGGTGGTGCTTGCTGGCAGTATTTGCTTTTTTGTTTGCTGAGTCTGTGTGAATGTTTTGATTGTGTAAGATTAACTGTACTATCCCCTAAGGGAAGTTGCCTATTCCCATGTGAGACAATAACAGGCTTTATCTTCGTTTTTTTGTACAGTAAGACTGGTTGATACTAGTGTCACAAGCTTTCACCTGCTTTAGTGCATTTCTGTCACTGACTGCTATGTTTGCATACCTCTGTTAATAAAGTTGTGCCGTTAGATCAAGTTAAATTTTAAGCCGCCGCTATACTCAGGCACAGCGAATAGATAATTACCGGCAGGTATTTATCAACCATGCTCAAACCTGTCTTATACACTGTTAATGGCAAATTGAGAAAACAAACAAGGCTTTTAGTGGATAATGAAAGTTGTATTTTTCATACTTTAAAAATTGACATTAAATGGCAAACCGAAGAAGTAAAAATGTTGCTAATGGCTCAGTCACACTAGAATTAAAATAGGACCGCAACCTCCTCCTTGTGCACATTTGGTGACCGATTCGAAGTACTTGCAGCAGCTAATTGATCTCTGACAGACTGAGCATGAAACACCTTCAACCTCGATTGCTTTTAAGGTAATTGCAGAGGTCGCTTAGTGGGAGGCAACCTGTTTCCAGAGAATCCTGGCCCAACTCATACTAACTGCAATCACTCACAGATGGATTGGCAAATGTTTGTAAATAATTGTCTGGTTTAACAGACAGGTTGCTTGCACGTTGCAGTCGATCTCCGTCTGCTCCAGTGAGCATAACTCATCTGCAACGTTTCTTTGCAATAGAGGACTTGACGCAACTGGTTGCCAACTGGTTGTTGTCTTGTTATAGTCATATATAAAAGCAAGGTTAAGACACAGTGCCTGTGTCTTTTTGCAGTTATATCATTGTCCTGCAGCAACTATCTCATTATTGTGGAGGAATTTTTGAATTTCTGTTTCACATCTGTGAGGTTATGGCTAGACTCTGAATTAAAGTAGTTAACGTGAATTTGCATGTTCTCCTTCTCCCTTTGTGGGTTCTCTCAAAGTACTCCGGCTTCCTCCCACAGTCCAGAGATATGACTGCATGTTAGGTTAATTGGTGATTGTGACTTGTCAAAAGGTGTGATTGCAAGTGTGAAGGGTTGTTTTGTCTCTGTGTTAGCCCTTGAACAGACTGGCGAGCTGTCCAAGGTGTAGCATGCTTCTTGCCCTGTGACAGCTGGGATAGGCTCTGCCATGACCCTGAATTGGATAAGTGGAAGAAGATGGATGGAATGATCAGTGAGAGTCAAAGTTGGAAGCAATAGGATACATCTTAACCTTTTTTCATGACATGGCATGCACTACCTCCATGTGGGTGCAGCTGTAGCTGTGGAGAGAGAGAACCCAGCAGGATAGCAGTGCGAGTAGCAAAGCAATATTGTCTAAAGATTTTTTTCTTAGGCACTTTTGTGGCAAGATTTTACTAAATAGGTTTGACAGGTCGCTAATAGATGATGACAAAGTCACTAATTAGAAACAGTTAGGTGACCTGAAGGTGATCATCGCTTCTGAGAGGTGAGAGAGATGTCATGTACCCAATCCAGAAGTTGAAAACACAATATTTACACAACAACACAATATCCAAACAGTTGAATATTTGAGTGGATCCCTAATTATTTGATCAACTGTTGGGGTTTTCTGGAGGCCATAATGTCTACCTTTAAATTGGTAGACATTTAACTACGTATAGAGGGGCATCTAGTTTAATAATAAGTTTTAGCACAAGTAGAGCAGAAACCTCCACCCACTAATTTACCACCCTGGGTTTGTTTCTTCACATCAGGCATTATCCTTACATCTGCAGACAGCTGGCTTAGTGGTGTTAGCTCTAGCACTGATTCAACTAAGTGTGATCTCCAGTTTAGTCTGGTTGCTCCATTTCTCATAAACAAATAACACTTTGTCAGCAAGCATAAACTGATGTGCAGTCATCAGTTAACAGTAAAGCACAAATCAGCAAGTCCTTAAGAAGGGGGAGCTTGCAAACGTTTTTGCTTCGGATTCCTCCTCTGTTGTAGAGACCGAGAGGTGACAAGGGCCAGTAATGTTGGGCCATCATATTCTTAGAAGTTCCTGTTCTCTGCTGGGCTTTACCTTCCCTTCGGTCAGCTTTCCGCTCTCCTGCTTAGCTTGCCAGTCACGACTCAGCGCCTGTCTGAAGTTGAGCAGATGCCAAAGCTTGTTTGATTCCAGGAGCCTTTGAATTATTGGCAGTTATTTGTTGTTGTGATATGATGGAAACGATAAGGAAGAATGTGGAGGCTTGTGATGTTTTCTGGAGGGTTTATATAAACCTTGCCCATGAAATATACATTTAGAGAAACTCTGAAATGCAGTAAAATTGGTTTACTTAGTCTGATTGTTTTAAGATGTGTAGGCCCTAAAGTAACTGAGCAAGAGAATGACCAGATCTTTGAGGCTAATGCTTATTAACTTGGCTACAGTCCCTTGCAGATTTCATAGAACAGTGCCATGCGCAGCTGATGTAATTTCTTTAAGTCTGCTGCAGTGATATGAATGGAGCCAAAATGCGGTCCACATTGTTCTCGATCATACAGTATGACTGGGGTGGAAGGAAGTTCAGGGACTAAGTTCTCTGATCCAAATCCTCGGGTTGCGGTCTCAGTCTGTGGGCAGTCCAGTGGTCTTGGCATGTCATGAAAGCTCAGAGTTGCTCATTGTTAAAAAGACTGAGCGGCTTAAACAGCAGTAGAGCGCTTTCCTCTATTTCACTAGAGTGACATTAAATATATGACACACACACACGCCGTGAAAACACTGCCAGTAGTGGGATTAGTGGTCATGTGTCTTTATTTAAAATGTCAGGGAACTTGTGACTGAGAAAAGCACTCTCCTCCACCTCATGGCTCCTGTTTTACAATTGTAAATGTAATGCAGCACAGTAGGCATTTGTGTGGTGCAGAGTAATGTTAACACGTAGCTTGTGTTCGTGCATTGGAGCACAGTGGTGCCTAGCCCTAAGCCAGCTTTGCAAAGTAGCTTTGCACTTATATCTATCCATTAATAGATAATAGACAAAGATCTTATTTGTAGTTAAATGTTAAAAATAATAATAGGTTGGCCATTTAACCATTATTATTATATTAAAAGAGGCAGCCCTGGTGGAGTCAAACTCTGCTGAGGAACATGTCTGAGTTATTACTGGTAATGTGACCATGCCTCCCAATAGGATACCCCAGAATGTGGTTTACATGCATTTTCCAGTTCAATAAAACGCATATAGACTGACTGGGCAAAAGCCCACGAAAGCCCACAGACCTGGTACAATCAAGATCTCTACTCTCTTTTGCAGATGATATCGTTCTGTTAACGTCATTGGCTGATGACCTATAGCTTGCATTGAAGCTGTATGCTTCTGAGTGTGAAGTGGGTGGGCCTCAAGTGGAGGAACTCAACTATTTTGGGTTCTTTTTCACAAGACCTGGATGTACTGACGCAAGTATCACGGGAAGAGGCATGAGGGTGACTGACAGATTAAGACAGTCTGTAGTGTTGTGGATGCTGTTGTGGTGAAGATCGAGCTGTGAGTGGTGGACTTGAGCTTCCTGAAAACCTTATCTGAGATCTTTTTTGGAGATATGATCTGGAGCTCGGTTATTTAGAAGTGGCTTCAAGATAGTCTTGGTAGAGATGGGCTGCACGTGGTTGCATTTTTTTAAAAATCACTTCCTGGGTGTCTCATTTGGACCCTTTGCACTTGTATGTGCAGTGTGTCAAAACAGTGACATGTCAACTTGAATTTCATTTAGGGATGAGGACAAAGTTGCATGGAGCAAAATGTAATCTGTGGGGCAGATGATAACCAAGGCTGCATAGCTTTGGCCCAACACTCTTTTCACTGTGCTATATGCCAACATGGGCCTAGTAAGATGGTTTGTGCTGAATGCTTTTCCTTAGATGTTACAGTGGAACTCACCAGTGCAGGTGGGCTGGGTGGGTGGGTGGGTGGGCAGACAGCATAGACACCCGAATTTGTGAATGCGATAACTCAAGAACAAGGTGATGTGGATTTTTGAAATTGATACCCTTGGTGCATCTACTAAAAATTTCACGACGTCAAGGTCAATGTAAGAGGTCAAATTTAGAGAAAATCTTGTGAATTCGATAACTGAAGAAGGAAGTCACTTAGGACTTTCAAATTGATACCATAGGTGCAGGTACTAAAAATCATGGACGAGTTTGAATATCAGTGACCTTGGAGTCAAGGTCAAGATCAGGGTCAACTTTTCTGAAAATCACCTAAGATTTTCAAATTTATAGGTGCATCTACTATGACACTGCGGGGTAGCAATGGTGGCCATCAGTATTTGTTTATTTTTGTTAAACAGGTGATGTTTCTGCTATATCTGTAATTTCCTCACTTGTATACATGTCTCTGTGTGTAGTAAAATTGTTTCTGATATCTCAAGAATATCACCTCAAGGTACATATTTTATTTATGATAAAATAAACAGTACCACTCCGCTTTCTTCACAGGAAATGGCCCTACAGTATAGTGGAATTTACTTTAAAAAGAGGCAATAGCTGTGTAAAAAATTATGTTCACTCAAACTCACTGTAGATTATTCACTGTAAAGAATCAAACTGAACGGGCACTATGGAGAACCCTGCTCTTGTCAGACTGCACCTGTTTATCCTGTGTCTGGATTTGTGTACACACAACATTTGCATTGAAAGCATTTGTGTGTCTCAGTTTGATGAGCACAGGATGGGGGCTGGATGCCGTTGGCAGTCACCTGTGTCGTTGTGTGTTGTGGTTCACCCTGTCTAATTGGTGGAACCTCTGTGTGTGTGTGTGTGTGTGTGTGTGTGTGTGTGTGTGTGTGTACGCGTGGGTGCGTGTGTGTGTGTGTGTGTGCGCGTGGGTGCGTGTGTGTGTGTGTGTGTGTGTGTGTGTGTGTACGCGTGGGTGCGTGTGTGTGTGGACTTAGATGCACGGGCCCATCCCAACACGTCTGGCCCTGCAGCTGCAGCAGAGCTAATTTTAGCCCAGGATGTGCGTACGCCTCAGTTCCCCTTTGCCTGGCCTATGAGAGATGAGGGGAGAGAATGAGGGAGAAATGGCAGCCAATTTTTCACTTTCTCTACCTCTCCTATTATTCACACCTGTATTTTCTTTCTTTCTATTAATATCTGCCTGCTATATATATATATATATATATATATATATATATATATATATATATATATATTTCATCTGTTAAAGAAGTATGTAGTTGTGACTCTGTCCACGTGTCCGAGGGGTAGCGGTATTGATTTGCACAGGAGCACATTGATCTTTTAGTCATTGTTGCCTGCTTCTTAGTGACCTTTACTCACCAAAATGTCCTTTTGGTCAGTTAGTGTCCCGCAGAGGCGTGTGTTTACCTGTCTGCCTCTCCCTCTTCAAACTGTATGTGGCTATCATTCTGTGCAGACTGGGGAAAAGGGCTTTGGGTTTTTGTTTTTTTTTGGGGGGGGGGGGGGTTAAACTATAAATAAACTTATTCCATTCCTGAGTGGACAGCCTACTCTGCAGGTGAGTGGCAGGCTGGAGTTACAGTGGGTATAGGCACAGGGAGATTATACCAGATTGCCCCACCATAGTCAGGTATTAGAGTTAATCCACCTACCAAGGGAAAATGTCTGGATAAAGTCTGTGATAATAATGAGCACCAACGAGGAACATTTTAGTCATTTGGTAACGTCAGTGATTTGAATTTTGCTGCATGTTAATGGGCAAGGTTGTGACTGATCATTCTCTTTGCACAGTATTAGTACAAAAATAGCCCTAACTTGAAACACGTAGTACGTTGACGACCTAAAAATAGGCAAAACAGTTCTTATAGATCATTGTATTCATCCAGTCCATCTATCTTAAGGGAAATTATCTCAGAGGAAAAAATACTCCCTGTACCAGCTTTGTCTGAGATGTGTGTAAATGTTTAGTCTAAACCAGCTATCTGGTTGTTCAGTGATGACACGACGAATCCTACTTCCGGGCCTAAAGTAGTCTGCGTTTAATATGGCTTTTGTGTTGTTATCATGTTTAATGTTATGTATTTTCTTCTATTTGATCTAAAAAAGCTCCTAAAACAGTCAGTGATCACTGTTGACCTCCCTCGGCTTTTATTACCGCTAATCATTTATTTAAGCTCAGTTTTTAAAACCTTAGGATGTAACTACAGCCCAGCCCATGCAGCAGTATATGAATGACTAACCTCGTATTGTGGATGGATTATCTCAGTTGTTCTCCTGGCTGAAGTTTGGTCCTTTTACAGCATCCTGCCATGCGATTACATTTGTTCTCGACCACCGAGAACACTCACGTTAACTTTTATCGAGTGGAAAAAAAGTTAGCTTGTTTATATTATGCTAACATAGCTGTGTCGCTAGCGGTCACGTAGCACATCATTATATACCAGCTAGCCAAACTTCAGTAACCCTACAAACGTCACTGCTGTTTAGTTTTCTGTCTTCATTTATGCTGGAAGTGATAACAGAGCTATACGTTTGAATTTGTTTCCAAAACCCCGCAGTCAGGACATGCTATATTGTATTTAGATAGAAGCTAGCGAGTTAACTCCCTGCTAACTTCTAACTCCGTTAAATGTCATAAATTCCGTTTTCATGGATGCCTGGATGTTAAACTCAATTGTTACACCTGGTAGAGCAGAACGCTGATCATTTTATTAAAGATGAAAGACTTTAGACAGTTTTTCAACTCTCAGTAATGCCATAGTGATCGTTTGATATATGGACCTGCAGCAGAGTTTAGGTCCAGACACGGCTAGTGACGTCAGACTGAACAACCGGATTAAGCCTCTCTAGACTATCTTTACAAAACTATATAATGGTACTAGAGTATAATTGGAGTTGATTGGAGAATATCTGTTTGTACTGATGGTCGAAACATAGACTGTGTTTGACTCTGGGTTCTGACTTTCTTGCTAAACAGATTTTTAAAGCAAAGGAAATGTACACAACAGAGATCATTAAACGGTCGCTGGTAATGCTGTCATTTGTTATGGTCATAGCGAGCAAACTTGAAGGCAAAAGGATGGCGTTAGAAGGGGGCCAAACTGTGCAGGGAGAGACAGCTTGCTCAGGTTCAATAATTCATGGCTGACTGAGCTAAGCTGACCTTGAAACGTCCCCAGTGTTGGACTGTTGAAACCTGGCCCAGCTCATTTAGGGCAGAGAAGTTGAAACAAGTACTCATATGTGTGCAGCCTCCGTTTAGGGAATTTTTTTCTTGTCCCCCATTTTTTGGGGGATGTGTCACTATTTCTCACATAGCATTCATTTATGACTTTGGTTCACATGTGTTCTTGACTTTGATTATGTTTCATATCAAGTTTTACTTCACTTTTAGGATGAGTAGAGGTGTTTTTTTTTTTTATATGACGAAAAGAAATGCACCCTTGCCATGAGAAATAAGTTTTAGTGTCATAAAGTGAAGTAGGTAATGCAAAAAACTCAATTACACCTACCGTTTCATGAGTATCAAGAATTTGATTAGATTAGATTACAACAGAGTGAAAGCAAACAGTAATCCCAATTTGCTCTTGCCTGATAACTTACCTGTGCAAATATTAAAATGGCAAACAGCCTGTAAGCATGAGCTCGCCTCCTTTACCATATTTCCCATAGATACATTTGCATGTGCATCAGCAAAGGCGTTTTAAAAACGAATCATTATTAAATAATACCATTTAGAAAATTCTCCTCTTTGTGACAGATAAATCATTGAGCAGTAGTATTAGCTGCCTCTTAAGTGAGTCCACCAAATGGACTCTAACATCTTAGCTTACAGCTGGGAATTATAATCTTTTTTCTGCTTTGCTCTTGATGGGTTCAGTGTACCAAAGGAGTTCCCTACCTACTGTGGCTAGCGTGATCCTGTGGCTCACAGATCTCCTCAGCAGAATAAAGACTATTAACTCCAGCTGCATTTCAACAAGCTATAGCTGAAGTCTAACTTTCAGATGAGATCCTAGGGCTGGGCGATATGGCCTAAAATCAATATCACGATAAATTGAGCAGTTAACCTCGATAACGATAAATGGACGATAACCACCCCAAGTGCCAAAAAAAACAAACGTTTTTTTTTTTGTTTTTTTTTTTCATTTGATGGGGCTGTGGCAAGCAGCATAGTTCCTCCAGTTATTTTGATAATATTATTCCCCCTAGACCTATTCATTGCAATTATATTATTACCACTTTAAAGGACTGTAAAATGTCACTGAAAATAAATGAAGACAATAGTAGTAAGTACTTTTAGTGGTTAAGATTTATTAACTGAACAAAATAAAAAGTGTAGGATACAATATGCAACCATGCTCTCTAAAAAATGTGTATCCCTTGTAAACAAAATAGTTTAATAATAAATATGTTTCACATTGGCTATTCACAAAGTAAACAATGATTGTGCAAATGTAATGCCATCATGGACAAAGGCCTATCTCTGCTAAGGCCTTGAGGTACTATAACTTGTAAACAAATAATGTCACAAACACAAATGTCAATTGAACACAGAAAAAACTATAATAAATACTAAGCACTGCCATGTGACTAGTGAAAACTATAAACTCTTAAACAAAAACATTAAATAGTGCTGTTTGCAAAAAACTTCAATAGAACACTGATAGTTAAAATTAGGCAGGGCTTGAACATTTTTTTTGTTAACAAGCGTCTCCTCTTCCTCCTCCACCAGCTCTACCTCCGTCGCTGCTGCTTCAACATTTAAATCGTCCTCCATTTGTTCACCCGTGTCTCGTCTTGTTACAGGTAGTAGAGTCATGTGATTCCACCCCGTCAAGTCTGTAACGTAGCACAGCGTCTTAAAGGGACATGAACATCGCCAACCTGCACATGCCTTTTCTTTTTTTTAAAAAAAACCGAATTTACCGACATGGGCAAAATGACGTCGATGAGAGTCATAAATTTCGGTAACGATAAATTTTTGATATATCACCCAGCCCTATGAGATCCTCTCTGGAGAAGCAGCTGCTTGATATCAAAGTCTGCCATAATTGTGGGAGTGAGCCAGCTTAAACCCAACTGTAATCCAAATAGCTGCCAAAGTTGGAGCAAGGGGAGTTGCCCACTTGTAGGTTGATGGTGGCATAATCAAAATGTTAATGACTCACCAAAAATACTTGGAAGGCTGTTGGTATTTGGTGTTGGGAAACACTGCTTTGCTTGATGAAGTTATCTGATTGTTAAGTCTGACGTCACTAGCTGTGTCTGGGCCTAAACTCTGCTGCAGGTCCATATATCAAACGATCACTATGGGCTTACTGAGAGTTTAAAAACTGTCTAAAGTCTTTCATCTTTAATAAAATGATCAGCGTTCTGCTCTACCAGGTGTAACAATTGAGTTTAACATCCAGGCATCCATGAAAACGGAATTTATGACATTTAACGGAGTTAGAAGTTAGCAGGGAGTTAACTCGCTAGCTTCTATCTAAATACAATATAGCATGTCCTGAGTGCGGGGTTTTGGAAACAAATTAAAACGTACAGCTCTGTTATCACTTCCAACATAAATGAAGACAGAAAAGTAAACAGCAGTGACGTTTGTAAGGTTACTGAAGTTTGGCTAGCTGGTATATAATGATGTGCTACGTGACCGCTAGTGACACAGCTATGTTAGCATAATATAAACAAGCTAACTTTTTTCCCACTCGATAAAAGTTAACGTGAGGGTTCTCGGTGGTCAGGAACAAATGTAATCGCATGGCAGGATGCTGTAAAAGGACCAAACTTCAGCCAGGAGAACAACTGAGATAATCCATCTACAATACAAGGTTAGTCATTCATATACTGCTGCATGGGCTGGGCTGTAGTTACATCCTAAGGTTTTAAAAACTGAGCTTAAATAAATGATTAGCGGTAATAGAAGCCGAGGGAGGTCAACAGTGATCACTGACTGTTTTAGGAGCTTCTTGAGATTAAATAGAAGAAAATACAAAACATTAAACATGTTAACAACACAAAAGCCATATTAAACGCAGACTACTTTAGGCCCGGAAGTAGGATTCGTTGTGTCATCACTTAACGACCGGATAGTGACTGAAATCCACTTTTCAAAATGGACACTGAATATTTGAATTACTGAACTTTGTGGGTGTTTATCAGTTTTGATTACAGCTGCTGGCTCATATTAAGTTGAAATGCTGGTGGTGTAGATGAAAGAAACTACTGGTGTGATCACAAACCACTTGTCACAGTATCTGCAGAACATGACTTACATTTTTGCCAGAGTGTTAGGACTTTGCAAGTTCTACTTAAAGGTACTGCACCCAGTTTTCACACTGCTGGCTAACGCTACTCGAACACTTGCATCTGTTGTGAAAACATTTCTGTTTCTCCTTTTTGTTGCAGATGGTTCTAAAGTCTGTTTTGAACCCTCACTTTCCAACATATGTTTGTTGCATGTGGTGAAAGATAAATTTGTAGCACATCTACCTTGACTTGGTTGTGAATTATTTTATTTTTTTTAAATTTCCAAAAAAGTTTAAAATTCTTTCCTCGGCATGCTCATTGAAAAAGTCTGATTGTCTGATTGGGTCTGTTCATGACCGCTCGTCAACAGGGATTCATTCAGCAGCAAAAACAACAAAGCTGCCATTACTTGCTAGAAAAAATTGAAACTGTGTCGCCAAAAAGTCCAAGCTGATTAGTTTATCTTTGTTTACACAAACAAGCATAGTTTGTTTCTGCTGTTGATTATAACCAGGACAGAATAACTGTAACGCTCTTGAGTGCTGATCTTGTCTCCCCTGCTCCGAGTGCAAAGAGTGGCTCTCTGTACCTTGTGTGGCTTTAACCTTGCGTTTGTTGACATTGGTTTAATAAGTCTCTCAGTCACGGAAACCTGTGTGATTCATCTGTCTGTAGTGAATGATGGCTATTGTACACACAGCTGCTAAGGCGTCAAGTTCCTAAGGTTGTGTGTTTTTTCATGTCACGCATTGTCGCCCATGTGTCTCCTGTTATTTTACTGACACAATCATCGGTTGTGCAGTATATTGCCCATCAGTAAAACTCAAGTTTAAAGGGTTTACGTATTAAGACAGTAAGATAAACACAGATGGCACACATATCATTACTTAATGTCATAAACGTGTTTGTCCATTAGGGTTGAACACGTCTCAGTGTTGCATCTGTTAGCCGTGTACGTCCATCCAGCCAGTACAGGAGAGGAGGCAGCTCATGGCACACACAGCAGCTTTGACCCAGCATTTAAGATTATGTTGTTTTTGGATTTTACCAGCTTGACAGATTTTAAGATGTTTTTTTTCATTTGAAAGCTTAGCCTATGGGCACAGTGTTTAGACTCAGAGATTCCAGGTTTCACAGAGTATGTCTGTATGACTGGGCTACTCAGCTTTCTAAGTTGTAACAGGTGATGTGAATGAAATCACTCTTTCACCTTAATACTGTGAGGATTTTAATAAAATATTCTTCTGTTGAGACTAAACTCTTGCAATATTTTTATTAAATAGAGGAGGTTTTTGCTAGTTATATGGACACGCATGTTATTTCATCAGGTTACCATTTATCTTCATTATATCAGCGAATATAGTGAGATCACAAAAATGGCTAGCAAAAACGTATTTACAAATGTCACATAATTTCAACAACATACACGTGAAGTAGTTGTAATGTTGCAGTTTGTTTTGAGGTCATCTAAAGTATATCATTTGTAAGGATGTGAGTTTTTTATATAGCTTTGGGGAATTAGTTTATATGCTGATTATCCTGGTACCCTAGGCAGTTTATATAGTACGTTTCACCCAATTCAAAGCAATTTAAAAAAATATGTATTTATAGTCCCAAATCACAACAATAGTCTCCTCAAGATGCTTTATCTTGTAAGCTAAAGACCTTACAATATTTATATAAACCAGACTGATTAACACGTCTAGGAGTTGAGGAACAGGCATTCAGACATATATACATGCATATGCACACTACGATCATTATAGTAAGATTATTATAAATATAAAGAATAAAGTCCTCAGACCATTTTCACAAATTCTGTACTCTAGTCTATTACACCGTAAACTGCAAAACCCTTTACATCCCAATCAATCTTAACTTGGTATCTTTAGCAAAACACATATAAGTTTGAATTTCAAAGCATCAGCGTTTAACTTAGTATAGTTTTACGGAGCCGCCCTCATGTCTGTAGTACTGTGCAATCTGACGACTGCTGTGAACCCTTGTGACTCCTTCCACATGCTAAAATGATGAAGGACTCCTTGCAGCTTCTGAGTTAGGGTAATAGGGGTAATGTATGTTGTTGAATTACAAGGCTGAACAACTTAAAACTGGGGTTTGGGGGGTTTGTTAGTTACATGAGAGTCGAGACTTCCACATGGCAGCTTTGCTCTCCAGTACTTAATGTCAGACAGACATGCCTGAATTAACTTCTTTTTTTCTTTTTTTTACTTTCCATTGAATAGCTGAGCTTTTAGTTTTTTATCAAATAAAAGTTCAAATAAAATGTTAACTTTTATTTGCCTCATTGCAAATTTACAGTGGAGTGTGTTGTGTGTTAACTGGTCTGTCTTGGAACAAAGTGCACAAATTACTTAGTGTAGTTTAATAGGTTGATTAGTTGGCTTTGTTTTAGCTGTATGCACTGTTTAGCAGAGTGTTGAGCACAGGAATTGTGACACAAGATTGGAAGCGTTGTAAACAGGATGGGTTGGCACACTACTGATCCCTTGTGAGCCCCGCCAAAGGACAATGAGCAGGTCTTGCATAGAGGAAGAGCATTCCTTCAAGGAAAGTTTGCCTATTGTCATTGGCCGGGACCTCATTAGGTGCATGACATATTTAGCCAACAGTGACGGCTGGCTGGAGTGCACAGTTTACACGCAAATATGGGAATGAGATGGTTGGAGACGGGAGGAATCACCCAAGTAAGTGTCAGCTAATTTTGTGTTGTTGTAATCAGCTGGTTTAAAAGTTTTAAAGTTTGGAGGCCAGATTAATGCCTTGGGATTATGTCATGTTCTTCAAATATTTCTGAGCAGTTTGTGTGTTGGGTAGGGCCTGATAAAGTCCATTCATGTTAATGAAAAAACTATTATAGACCCACCCTGGGGTTGAAGATACTGCGTTTTATACCATATAGAGTCAGTGAGACACAGTGATCACATTTGATGGGAACTATTCTAACTTCTGTTTCTAAAGAACTAATGATAAAATCTTTCAAACCTTATCTTTATATAACACGTTTCTGTCCTCGTACATGTAATCTACTTAGGTCACAGATTTTGTTTGTATTCTATATTCAGTCCTTGTCCCTCTCTTTGATCTATTCACTCAACCCGGAGCCGCTGTTACCCTTAGATTTGATGAGTCATACAGAATGAATATACTCGATCTGGTGACGGAAAATAAACACCTTCTTTAGAGCTTACAATAGGTGGAGAGGGTACACACATCATCCCAGACAGATGGGACTGCCTTGGCTCTTAGTGATGAATTGCTAATGTAAGACTTGGTCAGATAAACACAAGGCTGTGTTCGAAATACTTAACAGCAAATGGGTCGCTCGGTGATGTGGCTCTTTCTGCTTCTCAGGGATCTGCAGAGGCTTTTTTGCATGTCACTAAACAATGATTTATTTTGTCAAATGCAGTGAAATGTTATGGGTGTGGATCCTCAGGATGCATTTTTAGCAGGCGAGGACAACAAGTTGGCCAGCTGACTGTTGCTATGCAACAATAAGAGCTTGAAAATTTCCTTGTGCCGTGACTCAAAATAACCTTCAAAAGTACTAGAGAAAAATGCACACGGGTTTCCATTATGACACAGAAATGATTTTGCTTGTTGGTAATGCATCTCTCCATAGTAGAAATGTTTCTCACAATTGCTGTGTGTCTTTTAGTGAACTGTTGTAGCAACTGTCCCCCTGGTTTCCGTATCGTCAGCTGCTTTGTCCATTTTCATGACTGCATATCTCTCACTTGAGTCATTTGCTGTTGCTCATTTTGGAGTTTGATGCTTTGTAGTAATTGCAAATAATCTTTAGAGCAGAAAAGATAAGTTGATGACTCAGTTTGCTGACATTTTTTGGACAAAATGGGTGTTTAACGTCACTCCTTGTGGATGTGCTTTTTTGTTTTCAGACGTGTCATAGACCAAACAGGCAATACACTGGAAAACAATTGACATGTTGATTAAAATTAATTGTTAACTGAATCTTATTTTTTTGCCATAGATATTATAAAGGCGGTCGTAACCAAGGCGACCCTAGGTAGTTACGGATTAGGTATTTTGAAGCCATTAGTGTTTTGGTCAGCACCGTGGGCCATTTTGGAACTGTTACCATTTTATGAACAAAAGCCTAATTAGTGCTAGACAGCAGATTAATAAATACAAAATTTTAACTCATCAAAACTTCAGCAAAAACATCTTGTACAGTTTATATAAGGCAGCGGGCCTTATTATTTGTAGTATAATTTGATTATAATGCTGTAACAGCACAAAGATAGCTACAGCTCCTTCTGTGGGTGCACCTATGACAAGGTGGCCGTGCCTCTGACCCCGGTATCCAAGAAGAGTTTTAAAATAAAGATTCACTCACTGTCAGATTGTTGTAAAGGTGTTTATTATCCATAGAGACCAAGCCTCTCTTTGTACTAGGCTGTAAACATGCTTTTCAATTCTCTAAAGTTAACATGACAGTCTGTGGGGATTGTCTCTCTCTTGGAGCCAGCCTCAAGTGGCCATTAGATTAACCCCGCAAGGTCGTCCCTGTTATTTTATTTTTGCAAACCTTTAGTACCAGGTTTTATAATCATTTGGGCTGGCAGATTATTGAGCATATGAGTATTGGACTTGTGAGCTTGTGATTTGCAGAATATTTTCCTGTTACGGTATATTGATTGTTGGGGTTTTCTCTGTATGTATTATTGTAGGGTCTACCTTACAATATAAAGCGCCTTGAGGCGACTGTTGTTGTGATTTGGCGCTATATAAATAAAATTGAATTGAATTGTTGCTGCACAGCAAGAAGGTCCTGAGTTCAATTCCACCATAAAGCCGGGGTCTTTCTGTGTGGAGTTTGCATGTTCTCCCCGTGTTTGCGTGGGTTCTCTCCGGGTACTCCGGCTTCCTCCCACAGTCCAAAGACATGCAGTTAGTGGGGATAGGTTAATTGGTCAATCTAAATTGCCCATGGGTGTGAATCTTTGAGTGAATGTGAGTGCGAATGGTTGTCTGTGTCTCTATGTGTTAGCCCTGCGACAGACTGGCAACCTGTCCAGGGTGTACCCCGCCTCTCGCCCTATGACAGCTGGGATGGGCTCTAGTACTCCCCGCGACCCTGGAAAGGATAAGCGGAAGCGAATGGATGGATGGATGGATGGATGGATGGATGAATTGAATTGTGACATCTGTAAAGCCATACACAGGTGTTTCTAAACAAAAGCAACTAAACTAAAAATTTAAGTGATAAAAATGGGGCTGTTTAAAGGTTGCTAACATTTCAGAAATTTCCATTCCTACATTGATTTATTCTGTGTCACCCCAAGTTACTTGCTTGACTGACTTGCATGTTGCTTACACTGCATCGTCTGTTTGGATGTCAGTTTCTAATGAGGATAGCACTAATGTTTAATTTTTTTAAATTCTAGCCAATGCCAGCAAAGATGGGTCAAACACATTTATGAAATCTCTGGGAAAATTATGGATAGACACTGTTCACCATCATCGACGACAGTAATTTTAAACAGTACGACTGTAGTTAAATGTCTTGAGGATGATTCTCCTGTGATGGTGATTGATGGGTCTCTTCTTTTCTTGTTGTTGCAGGTGACCCTCAGTGAGTGACAGATGTGTGACACTGTGGAGAACCATTTGCATCTCCCAGCGGAGATTTGAGTTCTGGGACACTGAGGTAAGTGCATAGATGTATACTGCATTATGTTGTTCACATTGTTTGTAGTGTTGATATTCATGACCGTCTTGCTCATTGCTCGTTTCTTGATCATTTTCTGCTTATTTTCTTTGAAAACCATGTTAACATTGTGGTGCTAAAGACATACGACGGAGAACAAATGCTGGCACACATCATGTTGCGTTGTATCCAACCTCTGACTTACAGCGATATAATCTAAATTATGTTTGCGAAAACGAAGAGTTATTGTTTGGGAATATTTACCAGTGGCTGAAAAGGACTTGACTATTGTTCCCATGGTAACTGACAAGCTTGCCTCAGCGACTCTGCGATGGTTTGACAAGCTGGAGGAAACAAATGAGTCAGCCTTTCATAAAGAGCCGAACGAGCTGACTAAAAGAGAGCCTTTCAATTCACAGACTCGGATTTAAGAAGTGCGCGTGCGCGCGCACGCACACACACACACACACACACACACACACACACACACACACACACACACACACACAGAAAATTCCACCAGTTCATCTCATCATCTGCTCAGCTCCTGCAGCCCTGCAGCAAATCAGATATCTTTCTCCTTTGAGCCTGTTTTGTAACATTGTCAAGCTTATCTGCAGCACCCTGAGATTTGTGCATTAAAGTTTAGCCTCTGGATGTGGATGTTCTGCTTCTACACGTCTGTCTGCAGTTCATTTTTAAAATAAAGACTGAAAGGTACAGTTGGAGGAAGACATGTTGTAAGCTGTGAAACTCTTTGACCGGTGTGCAAACAAATGACATCTGTATTAATAAGTAGCCAGACGAAACTTTATTTAAATTGTTTATTGTCAACAAAAGTCACATGATTGGGAATGATCTGTAACTCTCAGGTTACGGACAAGTTACAGACAGGTTACAGGCAGTGAAGTAATTAAGTATTGCATAAAAACATTTGAATTAACGAGAGTTGATTACAGATCATTTGCTTTCTTAGCATTGATTAATGCTATCAAGGTCATTCCATAGAAAATCCGCTTGTGCATCTAACCTGACCCGCTTATTTAATTTTTCTCAAAGGGCCATGTGAGAAACTGAGACTACTGTGGAAGACTGCACCAATAATCTAAACTCAATTCTGCGAAGTCTTCATTTTATTTCTTTATAAGCCAATTGGTGGGACCCTACAAAACATGTGAGCCCTGGGGAAAATTAATTGCCCATTTTTCATTTGTTAAACTTAACCATCAATTGGTGCTCTCTTTGCAGTTTGTTTCTAAATTGCCTGATTAGCTTGTGAAAATTTTCTTTTGGCACAAGTTGTTCCTTGTACCTAATTTACTAAACTTTAAAGGGGAACATCTTATTCCTTGTGATTAGTGTCAGTAGTTCTCATCTGCAGCTCTATTGATCCTGAGACCCTCTGTGAACCTTCACATTTTAAGTATTTAAAAAAAACAAACAGCAACAACTAATTCAGGACCTAGAGATTCATCAGTGTCCACACTGGTGTTTAGATGTTCTATATAACAGTTTTTCTTTCTATTTCACAGCAATAAGCTACATTTGTGGCTATTAAAATGTAAAAGTATGAAGATGAGCTTAGTATCAAAATGTAGATTTAAAAAAAGAGAAGCTCAACTGAGAGCTTTTCCACATTTGATTCATTTTATCCAGCTATTGGTGTCTGTATCTGTTGGCAGGAAGAACACAGAGTTTTGCCTTTTACTTATATTTTATTTAAACTGTGCAGAATGGTCTAAATTAAAAAAAAAAAAAAAAAAAGCATGTACATTCAAACAGGCCTTAGAGTTTGTGCCCATTTTCTGGCCTGGAAGGATTCGAGTTTAACGAATAAGATTAAACAGGGGTTTCACAGCAGTATGGCTTACTGTCAGTGTGAGCAGTGGGACTGTGCACATGTAGTCTTACAATGTTTCAGGCTTACAAGATAAAAGCAGTTTTTTTGCTAAATCTGGTGTGTCTGACAAAGTCATTTTTATGCATATTTCCAAATTTGCCCACACGCAGCTGTTGAATCTAAAGAGTACTGTGTGCCGTAACTGCCTGCATAATCTCTGTTTTTATGAACTTTTTCAGTTCTGTTAACTTGCACATTTTAGAGTGTTATCTCAGTACACTGACCCAGATGCAGCTGTAATGAGTTTATTTGCAACTCTCTGCTATCACATGTCGCATTCTGTGGGGGCACGTTTTTGTGACAAGGCAGGAGCAGAAGACCGAGCGATTGAGAGTGTGGTCAGCACCATACACGTGTATAAATGGAGACGGCAATGGTGTCACTTAATGTGTTACTGTGTTGGAGTGTGTTAGTGTTTTGGGTATATTTACGTTGGCCAGAAGTCACCATATTTAGACCACATGACACATTTAAACGTATCTATCAGCAAGTTAGTGGTAAGCAACAGCAAAAAAAAAAATAATACTGAAACCACACCTTCACCAAAACTGAGGCACAAACCTATTGCATGGGCTGAAATTTATAAGATATCTGCATTCAAATGCTGTAAAAGACTCCAGGGGTCAAGATCACTGACCACGAATTAAGTGGGGAAAAGCCAAGCAAATGCTGAATGCCTGACAAATAAATAAACCTCTATATTGTTAGGAAGGGAGAAAATCATTTTACTGTTTAGTGTAGGTGAGTGAAGTAACACCCCCCCACCCCACCCCCGCGCCCAATGCTTAATTTAGAATCTACATTTTTGTGCCAGTAAGAAGCATAACACCGCAAAATTGCTGGCCCCACAGCTAGAATCACTGACATAAGTCACTTTGGGAGTGACTGCTGTGAGAAATTCACAGATAATTCACAGATGCAGTACAGATTCTTCCCAGCATGATTTTCCTCGTCATTTAAATTTTGCCAATTTCCACTGAGCACCTTTCAGTTTTTCACTCCCACAGAAATGTGGGTTCGTTTTCAAAAAGCACCAGGGCAAAACAGACAGCGCTCTAGCACCAGAGGTTGGCGGAAGGAGACGTCAGTGAGTTTTTAGAAAGGTTCAGTGTCCTCGAAGTAACAAGATCATTAAAGAAGACTCAGAGGTTTTTCCTAGAAAAAGCACTGGACCGAGCTGATGTTATGTTAAATGTTGAGTCATATTCGCAGAAAGTCTGACCACAGCTCAGCCAGTAAATAGGTTTTACAAGACCTAATAAGCAATGTGAATTTTGTTTTTAGTTTAAAAAAAGTCTTTCTACTAAAATACAATTAAAGAGCCATTAAAGTGGATGTGGACGTGAAAGAGCACAACATCTTTAACTTAATGTTACAGTGTATCTTTGGGTTGTGAGAGTAGTCAGACTAATTGTCATTCTTGTTAAGCAATAATTCTTCTTAGGGTACGTTCACACTGTAGGCGAAAGCACATCAAATCCGACTTTGTTGACCCTATGCGACCCATATCCGATCATGACAGTGTGAACGGCACAAATCCGATATTTTCAAATCCGATCTGGGTCACTTTCGTATGTGGTACTGAATCCGATACATATCTGATGTTTTAGAAAGCGACTGCTGTTTGAATGGTCATGTCACATTAAATCCATCTTTTACGTCACTGACACAAGACAGACACCAATTATCAGCGCCAGAGAAGCGCCCGATAAGCCATCGCGAACGCTTCCTGGCCATCCCGTACGCTTCCTGGCCATCCCGTGTAGATGTTAGTGAAACTGTGGGGAGACAGCGTTGGAGAAACGTGAACATTTTATTTGTATTGTATAATCTGCAGATTATTTGTAGTGTGAACAAGCAGACCAAAAAATCGGATTTGATCAAAAAATCGGAATTGAGCTTTAGGACCTGCAGTGTGAACGTAGCCTTAGTAGCTTTCCTAAAGGTTAGTGATGGTAAATTAATCCTGGTAGTCTTTGGTGAAGGGCATTGGTGTCAAATCAAGAGAGAGGATGGCCTTGATTTTAAGCTGCAGAGTGCATCTGCTGTTACATAAGCATTGTTTATTTCTGTCACTGTGGCAGCTTGGCACACTGGGTCCATGCAACATCACCTTCAGTGTGTATCCAAACTGTCACTGCCTGTGACTGTTCACCACCTCTCACTCAGCCAATCCACACACACACACACACACACGGACACGGACAGTTCCTCTCCCTTGCTGAGACACACGTCTCGTTCATAGCAAATCTTTTCACCGGATAAATAATGAGAATATATTTTCCATGGGGTGAGTTCTGTAGGAGAAATGGCTTTGCACAGTTTGCTGAAGTTAATTTTAGCTGCTGGAAATGGAGAAGAGAACCAAGGATAACTGTGCGGCTGAAGCCGAAGATGCTATCCCATTAATGATTTCTCTTTATGAATTACAAGCTAGAAAATGTCCTGTTTGTAAATGTTAAAAACCCTCGCCATTTTTAACCACCATATCGTTCTGCTCTGTGACGTTCTGTGACGTTACAAATATATGAAAGAAGGCATAAGCTCGGTCATCTATGATTTGAATTGTAGAGTGAAAGCTCAAATGAATTCCTGTGGTGGTTCATGTTTGCAGTGACAGGTACTGGCTCCGAGCTGACTTGTTACATAACATTGTGATGAGGATAAGAACAGCATGCTGCTGATTTTATATGTTGCCGCTTGTGTTAACTGGAACTGATGTGCACTTAGCATCACTGTGTTTCATGTTTGATTGTTTATTTCAAAACCCTATGAGATTTAATGTTGTCTTTCAGAATGATTTTGTTTTTTGCTGTTGCTGGGTTATAATCACAGGCCAAGGTAAATGGTTTCTGGGGTACTGCCTTTGCACTGTACAGAGTTTTTTTCCCCTGCATATAAAATCAAATGTTGGCACACACCAGAGAGCTTTTGACCTGACACCAAAGGAAAATCACCAGTGTGTAGTACACAACTACCGGTAGTTGGTTAGTTATGTTGAGCTTAAATGAAGAGTTCTGTGTCATTAAAGTAGCTCTCTTTTTATCTGGCCGATTTAGGTTACACTGAAGATTTAACCTGGTTAGAAGCTGGTTATGTGGTAACACTTGAAGGAAAAAAATGACATTCATTTTCTAGTAAAAAATACAAATGTCCTATTAAATACATATGAACATGAGTTGCCTGAAAGAGCTTTTGTTTTTGACCTTCATTATCACTGAAAAATCTAAATCTAAATGTTAGCTGTTATCGAGAAACAGATGGGATTTTGTTTAATAAGGAAGCCCAAAAAGCACCAAGCACAGCTTTTACTAAGCCTGGTTTTTATTGGGCTTAGTCACAGCTTGGATATTTTCATACTTATGTGGAGTACATACACTTGCCTGTTCTGTATTTGAAATCTTTGGGAAGTTTTGTGTTGTTTATTGCCTTAAGACATTGTAAACTACATATTTTTTAATGTTATCTTCTGTAGTAAGCACCTTGAGGTTATGTGTAATGAAAGGTTCCTTGTAAATAAAATTGACATTGCTGTCTTCATTCTCCTCCTGTGTTTTCCTTTCTCCCTTCCCATTACTGTACCCACCACCTTCCTCTGCCTCTGTTTGTCCACCAGGCAGCCAAAGGGGGGGGTGTCTCTGAGGAAGATGCTGGGCTCAGAACGCAGTGTTGTCGAAGAATGGCTCTCAGAATTCAAGGTAAAGGCCCTTGATTGCGCTACTCTCATTCATGAGTCATAACTATGAAATCTACTCCTGGAGGCTATTTTTTCTCTCTCTTTTTTTTCGAGAGAGGAACTGCGTACTGTGTGTGTAACAGCTGTGGCGAAGAGTGTTGAGAGTAAAAACTGTGCATCTGTCATCTCGTTAACATTTCAGTCCTTTGTAAATTCTAATTAAATGTAGTGAACGCTAGCAAGAACAGTGGCTAGCTTAGGTCAACTCGGGCCTATCATCAGCTGTGTTTAATCATTATAACCTCTCTGTACTACACAAAATGTACTGTGCATAGTTTGTTCTTTGAACTCACAAGCAAAGTAGCTGCTTATATCTGCTTCATCATGTTTTCACATACATTTTTATTTTCCTTTTTTTTGGATGCATATAAATTATGGGATTATTCAGCTTTCAGTAATCAGTTAGCTTTTATATAAGAACAGTGCAAGAGTTGCTGTTCCAGCCTCATGTCCTCATGTTCTTGTAAATGCTAGTAGATACTGAAAGCAATTTCACATACTCATTAATTGTGAAGCGCTAACAATAGTTTTTCTGTGTTTGCGGTTTCTCAATGTATTGCACAGTGCCGCTTGTCATTTCCAGTATAGATTTAAGCTCAGCTGCATTGTCAGCTATTAGTGACAAAAGGCTAATATTATCTCAACAATTGTTTTTTTTGTTTTTTTTTAAACAATACAAATAGCAAATCTAAAAGGCTAAAGACTACAATAGCAGGCTAGCAAGCGTCTCATTATTTTTTTCATTCATATTCTTATAATGAAAAAATAGCTTTAAAAATATCACAGTGGCATGCAAAATATACACAAATGACCCCACTCAGTAAAATTTGGGTTAAGACAGTTTGGCTAATAGGCAATGCAAATGATTTTTTTTTGGGGGGGGTTGCTGGTATTTGTAGTGTTTCAGTTGAAGTAGTTAGTTGAATGTAATTAATTAATAATAAATGTTGCTTCACTCTTGGTGTTCCAGACTAGTTTAAAAAAGTGTTTATGTCACTTTTCTTTCTCATTCTGTGAAGAAGGAATGGGTTCCTTTAAGCACTGTGGTTTGTACAGTGCATTAAACCGTTATGACACGGCCACAAAGTTTCTGTCACCTTAGCAATCATAAATCTGATGCAAAAGTCTGTTCAGCACATTTACAAAACAGAAAAGTGCAAAGGTGATGACGAGCTAAAAATAAGGAAATAATGTGCAGTACATTAAGAGGAATGGAAAAAGACAGCAGAAAACTAGAGAAAGGAGGAAAGATGAGAATAGAATGGTATGACTCATGGTGGTGCAGACCAGGCACATTGTGTTCTGCCCTCAAAATGATCATACTCTCACGCTGAGAGGCTATAGCTGCCGTCTGTCATCTACAAAACACGATCTTGACCATTTGAAGGATTTCACCCCAGGATATTCTGAGGATGTCAGACATCATCAATCTGTTAGGTTCAGAGTTATTTTATCAAAAAGCTATGCTTTCCTAAAAGTTTTCTTTTCTTACTTCACCTACCACATTGTCAAACTCATCGACTGGGGAAGTCGATCTTTTCAAGTCTTTTTTTTTGATGCTTCCATTTTTAATCAAGGGACTTCTTACATGTCACAGCATGCTGACACACAGTTAAGTCACTGTGTGCTGTGAAATAATTGAATACAGGATGTAGAATTACACACGGTCTTTACTTGTTCTCTAGTTTTGTGGCTAGATGTAGAAGTTGTTTGCATCACTCAACAGTCCTCTGTGTCTCCTTGCTTTAGTCCTTACCAGAAACCCACATCCCCAGCTACGCCGGCAGCCTTCATCTAAAGAAGTCCTTGGTCCCAGCTCTCTACAGAGTCATCCAGGACCCCAACAACGAGGTAATACACGGAGGACACGCACGTGCAGACGGATGGTTTTTAGCTCAAGGAAATGTGCTGCTTGTGAGTCATGATGTTGTTTCTGTTGGCACTGAGCAAAAAAACTTGACACACAGCCGTGTCTGCAGGGCGTACATGCACACCACAACACACTCTGCTGTTGTGTATGATGGAAGGCCCAATGGCGGTGCCGTCTGCGTTGCCTGTGAGACGGTACACTGTGTTCCCTGTATGCACACACATGCAATGCTTTGCCTAACAAACTAAAGCGTCCGCAGCCAAAGCTGGAAAAGACACAGTCACCGCAGTGCCCAAGCACCTCAATATCTTTTTCTTACTAAGCAGATGTTTCTTGCACCTGCACAGCTAGACCGGTGTTTTGTACTTTAAAGGGACCTAATGACACAGTTTCTAAGCAAAGGCCTGAGGTACTCAATGAGAGAGGACTTTAATTTGGCTCTAATGACACACTTGGTGCCTCCAGTTCTTTCTGGCCCCGTTTTCACCTCGATTTCACGGTCGAATTTGAGTGTCAAGCAACTAGGGATCTAACTTCCATTAGTGCTGTCAGTCTGGCTGCACAATCCCATTAATGATGACACAAGTGATTGAGGAGTGCATGCATGTCTGTGTGTGTGAGATAAAGTAGGGGAGAGTGTAATGTGTGCTTGAATTTTGCACGTTTTTTTTTTTTTGTTGCTGTTGTTTTTTGTTGTCAAGCTGAGGACATGAAGGGCAAATGCCTTGCCAAGTTCTTTGCCGCCTTTTTCCCCAGTCAGCCATGTACAACACACTTACACAGTCGTGCTGTGTGGGCATTCACTCACACTGACCCCTGGACTGTATAAACGCTGTGGCTCAGCTGGCCTCCCCTGACACTACATCTGCCGAGGCTTTCGTTGTAGTGAATTATCCCCTCTGCTTCTATGTATCTCGCACTATCAACTGGAAGCAAGACGCTCCCTCCATCTGTCCATTCTGTCGTGTTACCTTTACAATGGCGTTCGTTCATGTTTTGAAACGAGAGCTATGTGAGTCCATTTCTGCAGGCTAATAAAAAGGCTGCTGCTGAGGCTAATGGGAGGTAATAGTTTATAGCAGTTTATAGCAGTCATCCTGAACCTATTGTTCTTTAATATTAACTTAGACATACATTTCCATGAATTTAATTATCTTAAAGTGGACCTATTATGCTCATTTTTAACTCTATAGGTCTTTATATCTTATACCAGGCATTGGTGCATCCCAGCAGTTCATTCTTTCTCTGAAACGAGCTGTTTTAGCTCCTCTTCCTTTAAAGCCACCCTCCCTTGAAGCTAGCTTTTATCTTACTGGCTGTTCCTCGCAGACAGAAGGTTTGAACAGCAGGTGGAGAAGGATACTGTCTCTCATCAGCATTATACGGAGCCAGTGGAAGAAACTACCTCATTGATGAAACTTGGCTATGCTTAATATGAGCATCCAGGAGCTTAAAAATACACCCCCGTATAACAAAAATAAAGAAGACCATTTTAGATGTTCTATAAACTGTTTTTGTTATGTGTTAACGGTATTAATGACAGCTTTTATTGGTTTTTATGATATTGGGGTTAAATATAAATGGATTAAACATTTTATATACAGAAAAATACAGTTCAGTTTCCATATTTAGTTTTGTTTACTGCCTTATTGGGAGAGCCTAACAAGCATGGTGTAAATTCCAGTAAGGTGTCAGATCTCGTGTTAATTTGTTAATTTGCATTTTCTTGTTTCCATCTGTGATCCAGCTCTTGGAGCCTGTGTGCCACCAGCTGTTCGAGCTGTACCGGAGCTCCGAAGACCGCTTGCGACGCTTCACCCTGCAGTTCCTGCCCGAGCTGGTGTGGGTTTATCTGCGCATCACTGCCAGCAGGGATCGTCAGAGCAATGGCTGCATCGAGGCCCTGCTTCTGGGCATTTATAACTTGGTAGGTGTTCACCTTTCTGGGTCTGGTTACAGTAGCATGACCCAACTCGTACAAAAAAAAGAACTTAAACACCCTATCAAATAAGTATCATTCGCTTCTTAGTGTTGGACATTAGAGCATGCCCTTTACACGGATTATGTGCAAAATTTAGCATGAGATGTTACAGACACACTGACTGTGAGAATTTACTTCATAAAGTATGACGTCAGGTGCAGGGACTCTGCTCTGAAACAGTCTCTGATAGTAGCAGAGCGATGGTCTTGTTACTGGCTGAGCCTTAAACGCGACCTTATGGATAACCAGGTCCACTATAAAGTGTTGCAGTGCATACCAGTAGAGTTCCTGCAATCAGCCGTGAAGTAACTTGAACAGAGATTTCAGTTATTTTGTTTTTAGCAGGCAATGCTAATATCTTTGTTTTGTTTCATTTGTTTAAGGCTCATTTGCAAATTGTTAAAAATTAAATACAATTTAGCCTTAAAGGACTTTTTTAAAAAACCGAAATGTTGAAATGCTCCCTGGATCATTAATTCAACAAATCCATGTGGTATCCCGACAGTAAAAACAAACAAGCAACGACTATTCAAATCTTCACAGTGAACTGCCAAATGTGATTTGACTGTCAAAATTCAGAATCAGGGACAGACTCATTCTGAAATATGGAGCAAGGGTGGCTGCAGTGTCCAGTTTCACATTGTTAAACCCTTCACATGATCTGTCAACTGCTTACCCTGCAAACATAACCAGTATCTTCTGTTTGCTGCTGAGCTTTTTTTTTCCTCCTCAGTTTTGAGTACTGCTTATTAGGTGTTCTGGTTCTAGTTTGACGACTGCTCTTACAACATCATCATCATCCATAAAGGGATATCTCTGCCAAAGCTAAAGCTTCCCCACCATGCCAAGCATGAATTTGGATTGTAATAGTTTGTAGTTGTGAGAACATCAACACTTTTTGTCTCACAGTAGTCAAAAGTTGATTGATCCAGACTTAAGGTTTCAAGTAATCCTCCTAACCCATAACCTCGGTGGCAGAAGTTAATTTGTGAGGTGTGACTAGACTGCTATAGGGTTATATGGATGAATATAGGTCGTTGCATTATTTTGAGCTTTTACAATTCTTAAGATGCATTTAAATGGATAAGAATGTGGGAAAGTGCATTTTTTTTAAATGGAAATCACGGGTGCTTTAGATCTAATACAAGTGAAACATTGTTAAGGTTGAACGTCTGTTGACTTGAAAGACGACCTACAGGGAAAACCCTGGATAATGGGACGAGCGCAGATAGATTGCATCACCAGGAAACACCCCTGGGGAAATGTGCTAAGAGCTTGAGATATCAATAGAAAGAGCTCCATGACAGCCAGCAGAGCTAAGGGTATATCCATGCATAATTCATCCCTCAGTCTATACCACTCACCCCACACACACACGCATAGGTACATACTGCTCGTGCTCATTGACATCTTGCCTGTCTTCAGCGATGACTTCTCCTTGATAAACAGCCTTACTTTCAGCAGTCACCGCAGATATTCAGAGATGTACTGTTACCCAGTGAAGGGCACACCAAGGCATGAATCAACAACAAATTCAAGAAGTGCAGATAAGAAAGATTCTCTGAAAAACCAGAAAAGCTCACCACTTTGATTAGTGTAAGGGGGATGGGGCGAGAGATCAAACTGAAACAAGAAAAGTTGTCTCAACTTTACTCATTCTGTTAACAGTGTCCGTACAGCTCACATGTAATAGCCACTTGAGTCCTATTGAGCTGCTCATAATTGAATTTCAGGGTAAATCTGGGAAATGAGAAATTTTCACAAATGTTCTCATGTACATCCGTAAATGTTTATTTTTTCCTCTTTTTAATATATATCAGGAACACAGATAATCAGGTCTTACTTGTAGAAATGGCATCATTCTCAGGGAAGCGTTAATCTTTGTGTAACCCATTGCAGTGTGAAATTGGAATTGAGTGGCGCCGGTTCTGGCAGTGACATTTAATCTGCCAGCAGAATAGACGAACACCAGGCTTAACCGCGTGCGTGATAGGCGGTTCTACAACAGTACTGATAAATGTTTGCACCTTAACCACCACAGAGGGAAAAAAAAATCACATTTACAAGCTTAATATACACTCATCAGCCTCTTCTTTAAGTACACATGTTCAGTTGCTTACAAATATCTAATCAGCCAATCACATGGCAGCGTTTGGGCATGTAGAAATGATGAAGATCACCTGCTTAAATGTGCTTAAACCACATTGTTCCAGGATGTGGAACAATGTGATTTAAGTGACTCTGAATGTGACACTTTTGGCGTTTTTGATGTCATACGGCTGGTCTGAGTATTGCAGAAACAGCTGGGATTTTCCCAACCAACCATCTCTAGGGTTTACATGCTAAGAAAAAGAGAAACTATGCAGTGACCGGCATTGTAGGTTGCTTCAGAATGACATGAAAGCAACACAAACTCAAATAACCACTCATTAAAAGAAAGGTATGCAGAGAAGCATCTCTGAACATGCAACATGTTGAACATTGAAACAGATGGACTGCAACAGCAGGCATTCACACTAGGTATCCGTTCTGTCTCCACTAAGAACGGACTGAGGCTACAATTCACCAGAACTGGACAATAGAAGACTGGAAAAATGTTGCCAGGTCTGATAAGTCTTGATTTCTGCTGCAACATTCAGACTGTAGGGCCAGAGTTTAGAGTAAACGACATGAAAAGCAGGGATCCACCTGTCTTGTATTAAGGCTGCTGCTGGTGTAATAGAGTGGAAGATATTTTTTGGCACAGTTTGGACCTTGTTGGCTTTTCCTGACATTGTCCATGTCTTTATGACCACAGTGTACCCATCTTCTGATGGCTGCTTCCAGCAGGATACTGCACTATGCCACAAAGATCAAGCTATTTCTAACTGTGTACAAGGCTGTTCTTAGTGGTTTTCAAACTTTATTTGATATACCTAATTCTGTAGCTGATTTAAAAAAAAAAAAAAAAAAAAAAAAA
The DNA here is from genome assembly GCF_900408965.1 of Simochromis diagramma. Classification (NCBI taxonomy): domain Eukaryota; kingdom Metazoa; phylum Chordata; class Actinopteri; order Cichliformes; family Cichlidae; genus Simochromis; species Simochromis diagramma. The sequence continues at coordinate 12,796,139 of NW_024386831.1, forward strand.
AAAAGGTTGTGGATGTCCCACAGAGCAGGCCCACCTCACAGTTTCAGAATCATTGTTTCAAATGCAAACCTGCATTCCTTCAGTAACACACCTTCTCTGTTTCTTTGGGTTTGCAGGAAATCGTGGACAAAGATGGCAACAGCAAGCTCCTTTCCTTCACTATTCCATCTCTCTCCAAACCATCGATATATCATGAGGTAAGCCTCTCTTCTTCACTGCAGCTCTGCAAGTTGCAGAAGGACTTATAGCTATAAGTCTATATAAGCTATATAAGTTTATAGCTATAAATAGCTATTTAGAAGGTGGCAGCTCAACATCCCAGCACTGCAGGACTTTTTTTTTCATTAACATCACCTTGAGGGGTTAGCTGTCTGTATGTGTTAGTCCCTCTCTGCCAGATCTGTGTCTTTCAAAAATCTAATAAGAAAAGATTGTTCAATCTATGCACTTGTCGATTTCTTTGATTTTTAAATGAGAGCATTTCAACTTTCGTTCATTTTGTGTTTGAGTCGCTTTTGGTCGCTGTCACGGTCACGCTGGCTTCGTGCAAACTCTGACCTGTCTGCTACAACAGACACAGTATTGACTGTTGCTTTGACCTGGAATTCCATTACCAAGAGGTTTTAAAGGACATACCGACTGTTTACTGGCAGCTCATAGCCAGATTTTAGAGCCTTTTTTACTCCTCATAGCACAGAGTGACAGCCCTCAGTAGGTGCTTGTCTCTGAGTTGTGCGTGTGAGTGTTGATGAGACTTGAGTGTGTAGCATGTGCTGAGGGCGATTTATTGCTGTAATTATAAGCTTGAAAGGCTCTATCCTCCATGCTGAGAGAGTGAAGAAAGCATGGAGGAGAGGGTGTGTGTGTGTGTGTGTGTGAGAGAGTGAGAGAGAGTATGTGTGAGTGAGTCACAACAAGCTTCCTCAGCTGTAGTACAGCTCTGCACGTCACGTGGCCTTATCCCTTGGCCTCCAGCATTAGCATACACTCCGCTCACTTGCTTTTTGTTTTTTCTCAGCGCCACTGCCTCGCCTTCTCTGCTCAGTGTCACACAAGATACCTAGGACAGAATATCAATTCAATTTAGAGGTGACTTTTGGTCTGCACACCATCAGAATAAAATGGCCTTGTGACACATCCTCACTTGGACATAGCCAAAGAGGCCACGCACTCGGTCGTTACCTTTTCCTCTTTTTATTTCAACATGAAGATTTAAGATGACTTTGTTTGTTAACCTGAATACCTTAGCTTGTCTCTGGAATGACACAGTGCTGGACAGCGAAATACACCTTGATTATTCAGTTTATCCTCTGTGCTTATGGTAACCTAGAGATATCAGATCTGTAACACGGCAAGGATTAAAATAGGAAGTTAAAATTGTCAGACCATATAGCAGTCACATTGCTGAGGATATAAAACGATCCTTAAGGCCACGTGACATGGTAATTCATGTTGTGTAATTGAGGTTGAAGGCTTTGGGTTTTGGTCAGCTAAACTACACAACAGATCCACACAGCAAATTCTGCTGTCTTGTCTTATGATCAGTATGATGACAAGATCATGAATGCACAAGTGCTCTGTTTATAGAATTTTTTTCCCCACAATATTGCAGAATTTCTGGTGCCCTTCAGAGTTTTTAGCTAAAGAGAATTCAAAAACAATTCTTTTTGAACAAGTTTTGTTGATTTGATCCATTTAAGTATATGACGTATTTAATGAAATGGTCAAATAAGGAGTCATTGGCTTTACCGACTGTTCAGTAGTCATGCTTTCTGTCATGATATGTATGAACTAATACATGAACAAATTTAACTCGGGTAATTTTTGTGAATACTTACTTTCTTTTGTATAATAAAAATAAAGAGAATGAAACAAAACAACAAAAATTACGACATCAGGCCATGAACAAGCTGGATTACTTTGTCTCTACAGTCCCATCAGTTTGTTTTTGTGACATGTAAACCTAGTCTGGTGCTTCCATTTTTCTCAACACGTTTCCTCACAAAGTCTCGTTATAGTTTTCCATTTAAACAAAGAAAAGGGCCATTTATCATTTACTGTCATGCTATAAAGGTGCCACAGCTGGGAAATGTTTAATGAACTGTTTTTCTTTATAGCCTTCTAGCCTGGGGTCAATGGCACTGACAGAGGGAGCGCTCTGTCAACATGACCTGATCAGAGTGGTGTACAGCGGCCTCCATCCTCAGAGAGAGACCTTCACTGCGCAGAACAGGTACTGATTTAGATTTGGATTAGATGTTTAGCTGTAGTTTATACACACTGAGATCCTTTTTTGTTCAATTGGGGGCAGTGGTGCAACTCGCCATACTGAATCAAACTTTGACTAATTTATTTTCATTAATAAAATACTTTATTTATTGTACACCATCTATAAAACCTTTTTAAGATGATCAGATCGTAAGCCTTGATGCTCGCCCAGCCGCCTCTGGCCAGACTTGGCAGGTCTAAAAGCTTTTTTGGCTCTAAAATACTTTATGCTGCTATGGTGATCTTTGCATAGAAATGAAGCAATAGAATGAGCAGATATATATAAATGCCCGTGACTTGTACAGTGGTGTGAAAAAGTGTTTGCCCCCTTCCTGATTTTTCATATAAACTACCCTTTTAAGGTCATGCCACAGTATCTCAATCGCATTCAGGTCAGGACTTTGGTTAGGCTACTCCAAAGTCTTCATTTTGTTTTTCTTAAGCCATAGAGGTGGACTTGCTAATGTGTTTTGGATCATTGTCCTGCTGCACAACCGAACAGATGGGCAAACATTCTCCTTGAGGATGTTTTATTAGATTGCAAAATTCATGGTTCCATTTACCACAGCAAGTCTTCCAAGTCCTGAGGCAGCAAAACAGCCCCAGACCATCACACTACCACTACCATGTTTCACTGTTGGTATGATGTTCCTTTCCTGAAATGCCAGATGTAATGGGACAAAAGTCTTGGGGATCATCAAGATGTTTCTTGACAAAAGTGCGACAAGCTTTTGTCTTCTTTTTGGTCAGCAGCGGTTTTGTCCTGGATAAGAAAGAAACTGGCAAAAATGGAATCCAGTTTTGCTCTGAGCTTAACTGAATCGTCAGTGCACACTTGGAGTAATTTTGGTCGGGCAGGGGAAGGAAGGGTGCTAACATTTTGTCACACCACCATAGCAGATAATCTAGGGGAAGCACAGATAACACTCATCATCTTTAGTGTTTTCCAGAGCAGGGTGGCCCCCTGGTTTCCATAAACACAGAGCATCATAAATATACTGAATGGTTTTCAGCAGGACCAAGCCTCTTAGCTTATCTGGAAATCCATTTGTTGAGTTGGGCGTGAGATAGTGTTTATGAGAAGAAGGCTCAAAGCTCCCGAGAGGTGCCAGCTCAGTGCTACTGATGATCTAGCACCAAGCAATTTACATCCACCTTGCACACAGACTCAGTTAGGCCACTTAGATTCAAGGGCTTCCTCATTGTCCTCCCTCAATATGCACTTAAGGAAATAAAGTATGCTATATGGAAGCTGAAGGCTAATAATAACAAAGGGAGAGTTCTGTATCGATTCCATTTGAGTACCACCAACTTTTTATTCTCTCTCTCTATTTTTTTTAAACAACTATCAAACAGTTTTGTCACAACACAGAGGGTCACGGATGAGTTGTTGTCATGGAAATTTTTGTATTAAATAATTCAGTTTGTGTTGTTGTTTGGGGTGGCTGTGGCTTAGGAGGTAGAGCAGGTCCCCTATAAAGGTTGGTGGTTCAATCCCCTGTCTGTTCCAGTCTGCGTGCCAATCATCCTTGGGCTCCAAGTTGCTCGTAAGAATGTGTGTGAAAGTTGGATAGAAAGCACTTCCATTTAAGAAAATAAAAAGTGCCCATATGAATGGGTGAATGAGGCAAGTTGTATGAAAGTGCTTTAAGTGGTCAATTACAGTAGAAAAGCTATATATATGTATAAGAACTGCTCCATTTGTCACACTTACATGTGGGCCTGATCAGCCTTTGCCATAACTTCTAGCTGGAAGAGCACTTTCCCCCACAGAACTTATGCTACAGTTGCTTTTCAGTGACTTCATTAGTAATTTGTACATATACTACCCAAACCTCACCTGTGTGTTCTATAGCGCCACCCTCTTTAGTTTTATGCATGACTCCTAGTGATGTAAATTTTGCCATCACTGGGTAAAGCGAGGGTTTGTGTCTGACAGTTGTGTGTGTCCATGTTGCTCTACATTAAAATGGACCATCTACTCATGTGTCCTTCAGGAGAAACTATTTGTACACAACTGTCCGTGCTTGTGCCCAGAAGCTAGTATAATCTTGGCCCCTCTCTGTCAAAGCTTCTGAGTTGCGTAGGTTTGCCAAATATTTTAACAATAATCTCTTTACTGGGTGAACCCGCAGCAACAAGTATGCTATCCACTATGAGTTCAAAATGACTTAAATCTTTAGTGTCACTGATTCTGCATCATTGATAAGAAGTCTGTGGAGAGCTTAAGGGCGATTACTGCAGTATATAAGGCTATGCATCTACAAGCGGCACACTGGCTGACAATGCACAAAAGTGCTTAGGCAAGCAGACTGTTTAACACTTCATAGAGTTGATAAATTGCTTGAACCACGCTGCATAATTGTTCTCAGTGAAAGTGTCATACTTTAAAGGTATGATATTGATTAAAAGTGATGTTTCCTTTTTTCACAACTTTTTTTTTTTTTTTTGGACTAAGTTGATTAGACTCCATTAACAGTGTGTTTTTGGTTGCAGGTTTGAAGTGCTGTGTTTCCTCATGCTCTGCTACAACTCTGCTGTGGTCTACATGCCCCTTTCTTCCTATCAGTCAGTCTGTAGGATGAGCTCACGGTAAGAAAAACAAAAACGCGTGTATCTTCTTTTGTTTTGCATTTTCTCCACCCAAGTGATAACCAGCCTCTGCAATGACACATTTTTTGTATTACCTGCTTTCCAGAAATTAGGATTAAAACACCTCATAGGCCGTGTAACCATATCTCAGTACAGACTGCCATCTTTGCAGGAGGATTTGATAAATGCAGTTTTATTTGAAATTAGTTGAACTGACTGTGCTTTTGGCCAATCAAAAACCTTACTGCTGGATACCTGTCTCCATCTGTCTATTTTGGAAACACTGAGACGCCCTAAGGAGAAAGGATCAATGTGGAATTTACAATATGACACAGATAATTATTCCACCGCAGCATGTAGACTATTCAGGATATGAATCGCTGCCTACTGTGACCGATCAGACAGACAACGCCTGAAGCAAGCTCAGTCTAGTCTAGACAGATGGCAAACTGTGACTGTGAAGACTTCAGAGCACGAGAACAGCACTCACTCTTTCAGTTTAGCCTCACAGTAAAGACGTGAGCGCCCTGCTGGCTGACCTTGCCTAACCTTCTATGAGTCTCAAGAAGTTAAGATTTTGTTCCCCTCGCTCAGTGTTTGATGTGTTTCCTCAGGAAGTGTCTGATGTTTCCTTTAGTTGTTCTTCCCATTTAGCCTCATCTTATCTGATGTGTGCTTTCCGCAGCGGTTTAAGGGATGTTGTTTAACCAGTAAAAATCTCTATTCACAGGTTGTGTGTATGCGGCTTCCCGCGGCAACAGCAGAAGCTTTGGAGGGAACCTTGCAACCGAGTGCTGTTGGACCCTGAGTTCATGGTGCAGATGCTGACTGCAGTGTATCATGCCATGTACGTGTCTTTAAAGCAGGAAAAGTGTTTCGGATTTTGCTTATTTCATTATATTATGATTTTTTTGGCAGTTCCACGGCTGCAGAAACAAGTTTCATGCATCATCACTTGTTATATATGCAATATACACATGCTGTTGTTATAAAGGAACATTATCACTTATTTTCAGCTCTATTTTTGTCTTGAGCTGGCTTTAGAGCTTTTTAGCTACCCACTACAGCCAGAATCGGTTTTGGTTGACTTTCATGAAGGATCAATGCATCAGGTCCAGTTTGGGGTCCAGTTTCTTGCCCAAAGGCATTTCTTTATGCTGACTGGAGGAGTCTGGGATCAAACTACTAACCTTCTGACTAGTAAACAAACCCATATGTCTGTTGACCTTTTCCAACAAAAAACACTCGACTTCTGATTAGTAGCTGACCCGATCTACCTCCAGAGCTGCAACCACCTTACTGCTCTGAGAGCAGTCTGAAGCTGCACAGGCCAGAGCGAATGGTGTAAATGAAGCTGAAAAGAGATTCTGTATTTATTGTGGCTGTAGCCAGCTGCTCGTTGTGGGCAACACAACATAATGTTGTTTTTGCCACTGGAACATTGCTAATGAGGGTCTTCTTGATTCTAGTTTGCCATGAGCTGCTGCAGAAATTCTCCTCACAGCATATGCTAGTGCGCCACCAAGAGCAGAAGCTACCCACTGTAGAGAGCGATTACATCAGCAGCGCATTGTGGAAGCAGGTGATTTCATCCCCTACGAGGACAGTCATTGCAAAGCTGATTATAGCTCCTCGATGACAGCAAGTCCTCAGATATGGATATCCTGATACGATGGTGACTGGAATCACTACTGTTGCAGTAGTGGTGTAGCAGAGCGGTTGGGAGAGGATGAGCATGCATTCTGCCTCATCACCTCCATGAGGATACAGAGCAGAAATCAGGAGGTTGGAGCAGGCGATGCACAAAAAAAAGAGGAAAAAAAAAGGCTGTGTGTGACTGTGATTTTAGATGACAGAAAATAATAGCCTTTTTAGTAATCCCTACCATAGGTCACCTCAGTGCTCACTCACGTGAAGGCCAGATGAACATGAATCCAAGCTTCACACTTGGCACTAGCTGAGGACAGTCTGGGATTTAGGTTAATATGGCCGCTAATGCCGAGAGAGGAAGCAAAATGCGCTGGGATATCAGAACATCACAAACAGAAACAGCGTTCACTTGTGCTGTTCAGATTGGAAATTTATTCTACTGTAGAGTAATTTTCAGCCTCGTGAACATCACAGAGTCTGTTTTACCTGCCCATTCATCCCATTTCTTTTGATCTTAAGACTAAAAGGAAGCCCAGAACATTTGTCCCTGCTCGCATGATTGTTGCATTTGCAGGACCACATCAAAGAGTTCAGCCATTCACTTCCTGGTGTTTTTGCAATTTTAATTTATTATTTCCATAGTACTTTTTTTTTCATGGTCATCAGTCCAGGTAGTATCTTGCAGTATCTTGCTCTGCAAAAATAAGATTCAGTATTTATTGGACATTTTCTGTTCTAAGTTAAATACATGTTTATCAGTCTTTGCTGATTTTCAGTTGGAATTTGATAATGTTTCCATATCCCTGCATTTACACAATTTTACACAAATTAGCAGCCATTAATGTGCCAGTATTCTATTTAGTAACTGTGAAAACCATTTATGTGTGACATAAAGTTTGCTTTTCTAAATGCTTTATATTTTATTTCACTGCGAGGAAAAAAATTCAGCCTATTTTCTTGCATTTCAACAGCGTGACAGAGAGTATAATCCCTCTGTTTAGATACGTGCCCAAGTTATCCACCACGCCCTCGCTGTAGCTGCAGGCATTACTAAATAACTAATAATAGATTAGAGGATATGATTCAGACGTCAAGGCACCTTGTGAGACATTCCAGATAGGCTCGCAGCATGACATTGTTAAATGCCGGTGTGTGTGTGTGTGTGTGTCTTTTGTTGTGATTTGCAGATACAATGGAGAGTGGGAGATGGGGCGAGAAGCTCTGGAGGACATTCTGTACCGAGCCCAGCTGGAGCTTTACTCCCAGCCTCTCCTGGTAAGACCTGCAGCACAGCAGTAAACTCCCACCTGTCTATAATTAAATCCCGAGACAAAATAAAAACCATGGAGTAAAATAATGGCTTTGATCTGCCTTTTTTTTTTTTTTTTTTTGTCCTCAAATTCGAACCATAACCAGGCTTTAAATCTTGTTATACCTCCTGGCTTTGCTCCTTTAATTGTTTATTGATCTGCACCTGTGCATGTGTCGACTTCAGCTGGGGAACGCCATGAAAAACTCGCTGCCGGAAAGCGCTCCCGACGCACCGCGGGGCCGCAAGGTGCTGCAGGTGGAGGTGACGCCCACCATCAGCCGTATATCAATCTCGGCCATCACCACCGCCTCGATACGACGCCACCGCTGGAAGAGAGAGGGTGAGACTTAAAATCTGCCATCTTGGCTGCAGCACACAGGAACGCGAGCCAGGCCGCAGTGCAGGAAGTAAATCTGGATGCAGAGTAGATTACTTCTTCTTTTTTTTTTTTTTTTTTTTCCCGCCCTTTCATCAACCTCATGAATTATCCGTAGCACTTGAGGATAGTTTGAAGAAGAAAGTTAAGCAAGTGCATGGTTATGATTTAAGCTGTAATCTTACAGGTTATTACTTTTTTCCCTGATCTATAAAAGCCCGCAAGAAGGAGCTATTTGGTGAGAAAATGACTTCTCTGGTGTTTTCTTTTTTCCCCCCTTTCCAGTGAGAAGAAAACCCGTTTCCTCTGTACTTCAGTTACACCATTAGCATCATCTAAATGGTGTTTCATGTCAGTTATTGTATGCAACTGTGGTCATATAGTCTGTGTTTGCAGTGTTTGTGCCACTCACTGCTCCTTATTGCTCTTTTTTTCCTTTTCTTTTCTCTGTTTTTGCTTGTCCTGTCTATTACGTGCTTTGTTTCACTGGTTAAGATGAAGAGAGAAATGGTGCCTGTAGTTTCTACTGTCTCCATTTTACCAAGTATTTATGGGGTAGTTCCTATTTTTTCCATATCTTGTGATCTACCCGTGAATTTAGAGACAGTAGTTAGGCCTGCTCTGGCTATGATGAGGCCCGAATTGATTGAAGCTTGCTGCTACTAAAGCGACACATTTCCTCATCTGTGTTGTTGACTCCCAGATTGTTTTGACTACTCAACCGATGCAGAGTTGAGCCTCATCGTCAATCCTAGCCTCGCCCAGCACCAACACCGCCACCGCACCCACTGGGATCCCACGGCTAAAGAGGAAAGAGGAGGGCGGCAACACAGCCACCACAGCAGCAGCAGCAGCAGCATCATTCCCCCCATCACTCTCGAGGGTAGGGGACGGGGGCGGACGCTCAGAGCAGGGCGGGTCTCAGGAGGAGGTGCCCCCTTCGATCTGTATCATCCCAACCCTCCTCCTACTACCCCTTCTCGGCTTGAGGCGGTTAACTCTGCCCTTTCCATTGTGGCTGCCTCTTCACTTCCCCAGAGTATACTAACTCATCCAGTCTTATAAGACCCTCAGCCAACAACCCCTCTAATGCAAAACCTTTGCTATGTTTTTGCCTCATTTAAGAGTGGAAGAGTCGCCTATTCTGGGTTTGAAGGAAGTGTGGTTGGCTTAGTGGCCGTTCTGCATGGGCCTGTCGTCATGTCATGTTCTCTCTTTCTTCCCCTCATCATGCCTTCAACGTTAAACTGCCACCCTTGTCACTCACTGAGCATGTTTAGTGTCCAGCTTGACCTTCTACTCTGCGCTTTCCAAACTCTCCATGTTTGATAATTGGGTTTATTGATTTATATTTTCTACAGCTTTGACAGGGAATATGCATCAGTTTTACAAAACGGGCTCAGAGTATCCGGCATCTTCTTTCTGAACTCGCCCCTTGAGGTGTTTGATAGCATTAAGTTTTGGGTCTGTGAGGCCAGCAGCACCCATCTGCTGCTACCACCCTTCCCTGCAGAAAGAGAACCTCCGATTTGTTTGTGGTGTTTTCTTTTTCTTTTTTTTTTTTATTAGTCCAGCACCTTTACTCTGTCCTAAGTTTGTGTTCCATTATGTTGCATTTCTTTTCCCCAGCTCAGTGAGTGAAAACAAGCCCTGCATGCACACGCTACAGCAAGCTTCAGTGATTTCTGCTCAAACAAGAAACGTCGGATCTTTTAGCTTATCAGAAAAAAAGGCCAAGTTATAAATTGAATGCCGTCAGTCCACTATTTCGAGCGGGGATTGTAGGCCCATTTTGCATCCTTTAAATGTGTGTCCATTTCCATTCATAAACGTTTAGAAATCTTGAAACGTCAGACGCATTTCCTGGCTTGTGGTCAGTGTATGTCTGAGTGCCATCTCGTCTTCTTCCAGTGAGTTTTCATTGAACGCCGCTCTGAAAGAATCCTTTATCATGATTTTGTTAGAAAGAAATCTGCCACATATTAAAGAGAAACATGGGATTATTTCAAAAGCAGTCAGTTAGTTGCGATTCTCTTGCAGGAAGTCGAAACCTGTTTGTTTGCCTCTCCATTGCATTGAAATTGAAAGTTGCTTGTGCCTTTGCATGTTTAAACTTCTTATAGCATATTCTTTGCACCGCAACCATTTTTCTTTTTTGTTTTGAGTTCCTTAGAGGAAATTATTCATTCAGCTCGGGTCACTTCAAAGTAAAAGTATAAAATGTGCTATTTTAATATTGCTAAATCTGAGGTGGGAGCAGTTTTAAAAACTCTGAACTGATGATGTAAGATTTTTAAAAGAGCCCGACTGATGCAGGAGCTTTAGTTTATTTCGAAACTTTGTGGTTTTAAAAACAATCTGAAAATGAATTTAAATATCAGTCTTTATTAGAAATCTTTAATGTCTGTCCTCTTTAGTTCTAAAGCGATCCTATCTCATACGTTCTGCGTTGTAACCAGAACATATGAGAATGAGCCGCTGAAGATCATCAAAGACTCTTAAGGAAAAATTCCTTATGTGTATTTATTGATATGTATGGACTCTGTTTATGGTAGGAAAACAGGTCCTTTTTCAAATATACACTGCTGTAGTCAAAATTCATCAAACATGCAGGTCTGTAAAAACACAGTTACCCATAATGCCTTCTACTGGACAAACCTTCCATTAGTGACGATCATTATATAGTTAAAGTTTACTTCTTTTGTATGTTGGTTTATATTTTACATAATACAAACTCTGATGCTTATGTGCAGTGAGTTTAACTTCTGCAGATGAAATTCGCCTACGGATTGAAAAGTGCTGTTTTAGCTTGTAACACCAAATTTCTGTTATGCAAAGCACAAAGTTCATCCTCATTAATAATGTGACCAACGATTTAACTTTTAAACATAAACAAAGCATTGAACTTTACAGGGAAAATATGGATAGTTTGTATGCTAAGTAGCACTTCCTCCCTTTATTTTTGTTTTGAATTGCAAAGCTAACACTGACCCTCTCAGCTATATTGCGGGTTATGTGTATTTTCTTTTTTCTGCAGAAGCAATGATTTTTGCAGGTTTACTTTAAAATGCTGCTCCTCAGATTGACCTTGAATGCACCATGAAGAGTTTTTAAAATGCTCCCCACTTAAAAACTGAAATACAAAATATGTTATTTCAGTTATTTCCGGCTAAATTTCACAGCGCATTGAAATGACTGGGAACCGGCAGGAAGTATATAAATCTGTTGCATGAGCAAACATAAGCAAAGTGTAGTCAAAAGGCTAAAACATGGAAAAACCACTGGCTGCAGCCTTGTTGGTAAAGATCACCAATACCACTCTTCATTTGGGGGACTGGGTTGGCCTGTGGTGGTTTGCAGACTGGCTCATTAAGCCTCGCGGGCTGTCAGCTCTAACTGGAAGGCTATTGATCTGGCGAGGTGTACGGACTCGCATCAGCGCTTTCCACAGATTGGCAGGCACATCTCGGCCGGCCAACCACGTGACCGCTGGGCCAGTGCTGCAGGAGAGACGAGGGATGGGGCAGGAGAGCATGTGTCTTCTCCTCATGTTATGTGCATGTCAGTCCAGACCTTTTTCTTCTCAGTTTTCTGCATTCCTTTTTCTGGTGCTGTCTGTGGTTTCCCTGTCATCCGGGTCTGCTTGTCCCAACGATGCATGACAGAGAGAGACAGCTGATCATCTCTCTTCTTTTAACAGCCTTTACCCTGCATACTGTATGTCAATAACTTGCTTTTTTTCTAACACTTTATCATCTTTTTTCCTTTTCAGCTTTCAAAGTGAGGATACAAATGGATTAAAAATGTTTTAATCTTTAGGTCTTTATTCAAATATCGTGCCTATTAGGCTATAGATTATTGATGATTGCATATCGTGATTAAAAAAAACTCAGCTCTTTGAGCCAGGGTATTGAACTCTCACTTTGCCCAAACAAACAGCTGGTCAGATTTCAGTCAATCTGTGTTACATCAGAGGATCAGAGCTCAGGGTCATTATGCAGTCTATTGAACTGAGCCTCTGTTTGGTGCTTAATGACTGAGATAATGAAGAAGCACAGTCTGTCGAGCGTAAAGTGTTGCACTTTTAGAAGGGGAACTAATTAAGTCTGCTAATTTATTTTGGAGTATTTCTAATCATCTAATCATAGTCATTATTACTGCTAAAATTTTTACAAGCCATTTGACAACACTGTAAATAAGAATTAGAAGACACGGCTTTGTGTTAACGAGCCAGAGCAGCAACTTCTGTGACATGTGGACGAGATTATAGATTATGAAACTTTGCAGTTATGAAGTGTTTGGAAGGTTTTATAAAATGAGAGTAAAAGTTTTGCTCAGTCAGGTCATACTCAGCTCAGCATTTTGTGATTTCACTCACATTTCTCTTTGCTTTTGTTTTGCTTTCTTCTGTCTATGTTCATTCATCGTCACATTCAGACGCTGATGGCATGAGCGGCGGGGAGGACTCCTTCAATATCAACGACCCAGACGAGGGTTTCTCCTCTGGGGCGTCGAACAGCAGCCAGCCCAGTGGCACCAAGCTTGGCGGCAGCGTGGGGCCCAGGGGTGGCAGCCTGAACAGCAGCACGAGCAGCATCAAGAAAGCCATTACTGCGCGACTGTCTCGGGACAAGGAGCGAGAGCGGGAGAAGGAGCGGGAGAAAGAGCGGGAGACAGACAAACAGGCGGAGTTGTCTGCGGATCTTCAGGCCGCCACGAGGAGGCATCAACAGAGGCAGCAGTCGCCTCCAGCGAGCATCAACTTGGACGCCATCCAGCTGAGCCCCATAAAGAAGCACCTGAGCTTCCCCGCGGGCCCCATGCTAGTGAGGACTGGCAGCACCTCCTCCAGCAAGTCCTTTGACTGCACGAATTTCAACCTGAACGGAGGCGATGGCGAGGAACACGAGGAGGCAGGAGGCTCTGAGAGGGAAGGGCTTCTAGCTGGGGGTTCTCACCGGCACTCCACCATCAGTTTGCAGGAGGAACACCTGCTCAGGCCGGAGGAGGCTCAGGCCCTGCTGTCTCCTGGAGCACCTCTTACCAAGCAGTCACGCTCCCCCAGCTTCAACATGCAGATCATATCACAGGTCTAACGTCCAGTGCAGGGAATGGCGCGCACACTCACACACACGAATACCTACATAACACACACAGATTCATGCAGTTTCTCTCCGCGACTCTCTACAGCTCGACTATGACGTCTTTCTACCTGTACGTCTGTCTGTGTATGTGTGTGTGTGTGTCTAAGAAATTGAAACACATTGAGATCTCCAGAGCTGTGTTTCCACCCCGTTAAACATCCATTAAAATTTGTAATTGAGACCTGCTGTCGTCGTGGGTGGATGAAGTCACTGACAGCACAACAACGTGAAAAGTAGTGAATCGTGACCGGCTGCTCCTGCTGTAACTACGGTCGAGTGTAAGAGTCCAGCGTGTCACTGCGTCCTCCTCTCTGCCAAGCTGAGCATTCCACATAGAAACTCTCCTCAAAGGGAGGCTGTGACGAGAGGAGATCTGCAAGGATTTCAGGCTAGCTGTAGGTCATCCGTGACATTTCAGATTATTACGTTTTCCAGACTGAATCAGTCAAAAATGAATCAGCAATAACACTTACCGTCGCTCATTTGGAGAAGAGTGGGGGACTCGGTTGGTCTGTCTCTTCATTCCTTCTCCTTCATTCCCGGGGCTCACGTGCAATCGTTCTTGCTGATTATCTTCCTCGTTAATTGCTGTTTTTTGGGTTTTTTGTTTTAATTCGACAGAGAGTTTTATGAATAACAGATCTTTAAATGTTTTAAATCAGAGTCCAAAGAAGGGTTTTCTTTTTTGTGTGTGTGTGTGACAGTAGTTTGTCAGGCCCAAGTGATTCTTTAGGGTTAAGGCCATGACCTGTTTTTTGTCACAGAAACAATTCTCATTTAATCTGTAAAATCTAACAAATAGGATTGTTGTAAAACCAAACTGGAAGGGTGGCGAGGCTTTGTCCTTCCCCGAGATTTTAAATGGTTAAATCTAGAGAAATAAATACTGTGCAGCTACGGGAAGACTTTTGTCTTGCGGTTTGGTTTAAAATCGGAATCTCGATGAATAACTGCATTGGACCGTGCACACTTTTGCTGACTGTATGTTAAATTTGCGGTTCAAACCGCTCAATGGATCCTTCCGTCTAAGAGCACTCGTTAGTGCGCGTGTAGGTCTGTGTTAAAGCTTGTGTGTTGGCGTCATGTCTGAGCCGGTGAAGTGCTGCCCTCTGGAGGTGTGTACCAGTCACTGCTGACCGCCTGTTTTTGTGCTCTGATTGGATGCTTATAAAACATTTTGTTCTACCTCATTGTGTGTTCACCTGCCACTCAGACACGTGTCTCCCAATCAGAATGCAGAATGGTTCAAAATCAGACTGATGACCAATTGGGAGGATTGCAAGCGGTTTCACACTGCAGCTGTGACGACACTGTAAAGATTTGTGCGCATTCGTGTGACAAGTGTGGCTGAATATCCTGGCCTTGCATTTCAGTTGAGTACCATCATGTGCAGTTTTTACCTGCAAAACAAAAACCGTCAGGCTTTTCTTCTTTTTTTTCCTGTCATATATCAATCAGTCTCATTTGGGTTATTATTTTAAGTCCCTAAAATGCCCTGCTTTGATTTTTATTTTTATTTTTTGGAAGTGCAATTTCAATCACATACATGGAGTTAGATCTCTGCTGTGAAACGGCTGCATCTGCGCGCAGTGCTCGCTAGCCTTCTGTAGTACCCCCTGTCCGGGCTGAGGGATTTGAGCACGGCGTGCTTGTCTGCATGTTTAGTGCCCTGCGAAGCGCCGGCTGTTTCATTGGCATGAAATGCCCGGTGAGCCAAACCCGAGTTTTGTCCTCGTCTTTGCCAGATGTGCCGATACGCATCCTCTCCTTAAGGACTTTCGGTTTCCCCTCCTTTGGATGTCTTAAATTTAAAAATGCCTTCTTTTTTTTTTCTCCTGTCTGCTGTTCTTATTTTAAAATAAAATTTAAAAAAAAAGGGATCTCTAGACACATGGTTCAACGTGCCCTTAGATGCAGCTTCACCTTTATTTGCCATTTAACAAAAAAATAAAAAATAAAAAAAAATAAAAATCATCACTTAGTATAGCTGTTCACATATAAAAGCAGTATATGAAGCGTCTGTGTACTGTAGTAGTCAGCGGTTGTACTGCATTTCCATGTTTTGCTCAAGTGCTTGTTTAAAAAGAGAATGAATGATTAATATATATACATATGCATATATATATATTTATAAAAGTCAGTTCAGTGTGCAGTGAAAATCCCACACGCTCGTGCTCCTGTGCTTGAAACCCTCACAGCTGCTGCTCCTGGTCCTGAGTGAGTCCTGTGTGTGCTTTAGCCTTACACATTTCAGGCCAAAAAGCCTCAGTAGTCAGCTCTTTGGCCTCACATCCTCTTCCTCCTCCTCCTGAACTGGACTGGACTGTGGAGGATGAAGAAGAGAGGAGAGTAGCTACAGTTCACACTCTCACCTGGTCCACTGTCTGCTGTCATCGTGCTGTGTGGCTCTCGGCGAGCCGTGTTTTCCCATTTACTGTATTTTGCTGTGAGTCGAGTGGCACCTTTTGGCTGTTGTTTGTTTTTGTTTTGTTTTTTAAACTGTTAACGTGTTCTTGTCATTCACACGACTCCCCCTCACCTGAGGGGTACCAGCAGCCACTTTGGTGCTGCACGCTGCCACAGAGTGACAAATGTCCGAGAGTGTGTGTGTGGGAGTGTGTGCGTACGCAGTGTTATTTGCATGTGATCAGGGTGGGAAATGAACGTTAAAGTTTGACTGTGGCTGGAAATTTTAGCTGCCATAGATAAGCTTATAAATCCTTAAGTCTATTTGAATTTCAATAAAGAAAAAAATATATTTTATTTAAATAAAGTTCATTTCCTGTCCTGCATGTGACAACTGTGGGCTTTGTTTTCATACAGTAGAATGCACTTTAATCCATCCACCTCTCTCAAGATAGTAATCGAAATGACATCCATTTATGTGCAAATACACTCAATGCAGGGTTTTAGTCTCTTTTAAAGTAGCATTGTGTTGGATGTCACATCCAACACAATGCTATTTTTTTGTTAAAGTCAAAGGGTACAGCTATTTATTATATTTTTTTCTTTTTAAAACCAAAAATATATATAGATATATATAGATATATATAAAATGGGGTCTGGAAGGTCTCAGGAGATTATCAGAAAGCCACATTTAAAAAAATAAATAAATAAAAAAATAAAAAAATGGCAGCACTAAAATTTCTGTTCTTGACATCAGAATTGATTCTATGCAACATTTCCCCCACCCTCTCCTTTTTATTTTTTTATTTTGGTGGACGGGCTTTCGCCGATCCTCGTCGGGTGGGAGGGGCCACATGCATTTAAGATGATTTTTAAAGGTGCAAGACCTCAACAGTGTCACCATTCAAAGATTCTGTTTATACACCCTGCCGTGGTGCTACAGAGCAAACGACTTCTCTTACATGGGTGAATTAAGAGGACCATGGACACCTGGACTCTGAGTGCATGTTGAGCCCTTCTGTCAGTTTGCTGCTCTGTGGCTCAAAGACGCCAGTCGGTGTATTAAATAGATTAGCGATTATGAATGCTTCAAGGGAAGCTGCTGGATGATGTGATTACACTGTACTAATGATGTTATATAAATGGAGAAAGACTTATTTTAAATCTTGTAAATAAATGTACAAAGGTGAAGCAAGATGAATATAAAAAAAATGAACATAAGTCTGAAATGTAGAGAAATTAATGTATATTGTTGAATAAATATTGTGCTGTAAGGGACCTGACTGTGTGTGAGTGCTTTAGTACACTCATCATTACACATCACATGACTACTTCCAGTTTTAGTACCCAGTTTGGTTTCACTATATAACTGCAAAAGTCTCAAGTCACCTGTCATTTCTTTACATTTCATTTAAATGAGCCAGACTTTATTGTAAGTGGGGTTTTTTAAGTGGTCTTGAGCAAGAGAAGTCTTTATTTAAATTTAAAAGACTATCCTTTATTATAATATCTGTATACAATACAGAGCATTGTATCAAAAAATGCAAGTAAATAAATATTTTAAATACATCAGAACAACCCATTGTCTACAATATAAAAACTTAGTCGTCTGAATTCAGTCAGCTAATTTTGTGAACTGACTGTGTTAGCTTATTTGCTGTTAGCTAATGGTTCCACTGAGTCAGAACAGTTTTGCTGTTCAGGGAGAACGGAAATTGGAAAGAAAATTATTACAGCTACTGTGAAACAAGCAACGCTGTTAACGGTCAATAGTGCTGAATGCAGAGCGACCTTACGGCCGGTGTCTCTGGGCTTTTTGAGTCTTCAATCCTGCCTGATCACATTTTAAAAGAAGGCAACTTGGCGGACCGCCATATTTGACGGAAATTACGTCACTAATGTTAATCTTCACTCCAGTTTTTCGTAATGGATTTGGCTCAGTTGTCACAGCAGAGAAGTAATTCTCACCACTCTTAATGCAGTTCTGAAAACAGTTGAGGCATTTTTCATATCACAGACTCGCCTCTGCAAAAGACAATCAAATCCTTTCTCACATTTGTCAGAACATGAATAGTCAGTCAAGCACTTCAACTTTGTGATGAATGAATAAAGACTTTTCATCACCCATTAAAGACTGAGTCATCAAAACTGATGAAATGGAGACAAGCTAAATAATACTCATTAAAACATATGCATAGGAAAACAAACAGAAAATCTATACAATCTAAGAACATAGCACAAACTACTGCATAGTCCTGTAAATTCATGCTTCATACGTTCAGCAACCGCTTTATTAGGTACACCTGTTCCTGTACTGAGTCTCCTGCACAGCCATCTTCAGGGTTTACAGGGATGAAATGAGAAAATATCCAGTGAGCAAGCGTTCTCTGGGTGAAAATCCTGGTTATGTCAGAGGGAAATGGCCAGATGGCTTCAAACTGATAGAAAGGTAACAAAAAAAACATTTATACAAACAAGCTATGCAGAAGAGCATATCTGAAAGCACAACTCATTTGACCTGGAAACAGATGGTCTACAGCAACTTCGTCAGTCTGTGACTACTGACACTGAAGAAGTCACTTGGGTGAGTGGCAAAACTTTTCTCCCACTGAAAACACTACATCCAGAAGAACAGAATTAACTTTTTGGGATTTCCTTACCTGGATGATTGAGCATGCATCAACACAAATGGTGGAGAGTCCCAGATATTTAACCCCTAGTGAATTGTTTCTTAACAGGGTTGTTGACCCACTATTGATCATGTGCCTCGACATCTGCACCAAGGTGTGAAAAAAGGCGTGGGTCTTTATCAGCAGAGGTTTTGGGTGACACCATTGTGAGGCCTTGCCTCACCCTATTATGTGACCCATTGAGATCACCTGAAGGAAGATGTGAGTGGAGGTTGAGATCCCTTCCCAGGCACTTCAACCCCAAAAAGAAATTGAGAATATAAATTCTATCTACAATTCTAATGGTGTAACCAGGGCATTTTTGAGAAAAGAGCTAACGCTTTTACATTTAAGGTGCGGAGAGTCCTGCTGAAGTTCTGCAGAGCTCCGGACTTACCAGACTTCTTAGTTTACATGAGGGATAGAAAATGCTATTTCAGCTTAAATCCACAGTCAATCAAAAAACCTGTAGTGATCCCATATGTGTCTGGAGTATCGGAGCAGTCGAGACACATTTTTTCTAAACACCGGGTCTCTGTGGCTTTTAAACCCCAAAACACGCTGCGCCAAAAATTGGTCTGATAGGTTTGTAGCTTGAACCCATCCGCTGGAACGTTGAAGACAATATAATTACACTGCAAAGCAAGACACAAGTAGGCAAGCTTCTTCATGTTTCTCGTGCACGGGAGAGAACCGGACAGGCGCCGTTCCTTCGCTTGACCCCAGTTGCTCTCGTCCGTTCTCCCGTACCACTGCCCTTTTATTGAGGTTACATGAATATGCATAAGTTCATTAACATATGACGTCTACATACACACAAAGAGTACCTTGCCTGTGTGTGTGTGTGTGTGTGTGTGTGTGTGTGTGTGTGTGTGTACTGCTGATCAAAGGGTCAAACATCCTCTCTCTCTTTTTTACATAAATACTTTGTGCTGCCAGGAGCAAAGTCCAGCACAAACGTCTGTCTCCCTCCGACTCACTCTTGGTTGCTTAGAAACCCATGATAACAACAGCAGTCGGTGTCACAGACCACATGTTCTGCTCCGCACACACTCACACAAATACCACTCACACAACAACAACAAATATCCTCACAACCAAGAAAAATTAGGCCTATTGTCTCAACGCAGTCTCACACAGTGACTGCGCGCTTCGCCGCACACAGTGGCAAAGACTTACAACGCAGTCTCACACAGTGACCGCGTGCTCCGCCGCACACAGTGGCAAAGACTTACAACGCAATGATCACGCGCTTTATCGCACACAGTGATAAAGAATTTCAACGCAACCTCACACAGTGGTCGCGTGCTTCGCCGCACACAGTGGCAAAGACTTAAACTTACTTGGTGTTGCTTAGCATGTAATATCAGCATCGAATCCCGCCGATCGCCATTCATCGAGGAGAAAAGACAGACAGTTAATCCACAGGAACTTCCTGGCTGACGTCAGTCTTTCAACGTGCCTCTTCTCCCCTCGGTGAATGCCGACTCCAGGGCTCCGGCTCTCGAAGGACCAATTAATGATAGGTTTGTAGCTTGAACCCATCCGCTGGAACGTTGAAGACAATATAATTACACTGCAAAGCAAGACACAAGTAGGCAAGCTTCTTCATGTTTCTCGTGCACGGGAGAGAACCGGACAGGCGCCGTTCCTTCGCTTGACCCCAGTTGCTCTCGTCCGTTCTCCCGTACCACTGCCCTTTTATTGAGGTTACATGAATATGCATAAGTTCATTAACATATGACGTCTACATACACACAAAGAGTACCTTGCCTGTGTGTGTGTGTGTGTGTGTGTGTGTGTGTGTGTGTGTGTGTGTGTGTGTGTGTACTGCTGATCAAAGGGTCAAACATCCTTGGTCAGGAAGAGGGTAGCCTCCCCCTCACCCTAGATGGTTCATCCTAGATAACACGGTGAGGAAGTCCTGCAGCTCATCTAAACAAAAAGCACTTAGACTAGAACAGATGCAACTACGTTAATCCTACCATAAAACAATAAGAGAAGGTACGACCTCTCTCGTGCTCCCAGGATGTGGGTGTGCATTCTAGTGTGGAATACACACCAAGCCTTTGCAGCCTGCTAAAGATCACAGTCCTATCACTACACAATTGATTATACACCTCTAAGCATATATGGTTAAATATTTCTAAGCATAAATGACAATCAACAATACAAAACCTAACAGGTCCACCCCAAGGATCGGGTCCCCCGACACAAACAGAGTAACATAGTGTACGCTGTTAAGTGCCAGGAGGATTGCCAGGATTTATACATCGGGGAAACCAAACAACCTCTGGCGAAGCGGATGGCACAGCACAGAAGAGCTAGCTCGTCAGGCCAGGACTCTGCAGTCTATTTACATTTACAGGCCAGTGGACACTCTTTCAAGGATGAGGATGTACACATCTTGGACAGGGAGGAACGCTGGTTTGAGCGCGGAGTCAAGGAGGCCATTTACGTGAAAAGGGAAAGACCATCTCTGAATCGAGGAGGGGGCCTAAGGGTACATCTTTCGCCATCTTACAATGCTGTGATTGCAGCCATTCCCCAACTCTCTGTGAATGGTACTCATGGCCATTGATCAGTGGGTTTTGGTCAGTGGTTGTTGATCAATGGTCATAAGAATTTGCATAATTAAGATTAAGAAACTGACCTCCCAGCCCATTGTTCCCTCCCTCAGTCATTATGCAAATGTACTGTTTATACGATTGGGGAAACAGTCAGCTGAGACTGAAGAAGTCACTTGGATGAGTGACGAAACGTTTCACCCACAAAACGCTACGTCCAGATGAACAGAATCAACTTTTGGAGATAGTTTTTAAATTATTTATTAAGTTCTGTTTAAGAGTTATTGTAATATGACATGTTGTTGATTTTTTTTTTTTAAATTTAGTCTCTTAAATCGATTTTCTATCTTGTTTATGAACAAATACTTCTCAAAAATAAATGCAAAATTAACGGGCTTTAGTCATGAAGTCAAAAACTGTGCGCTTCTTGCATACCAATGCAAACGCTCTCACGACTTTGCGCATGACCGTTAGAAACATGTGACCTTCAAATGGCCGAAGACATAGCAGCAGACATGGCTAAGTTAATATGGCCCTTATCATTTTAAATGTTTAGATAATAGTAGGGCAAGGAGCTAGGTTTTTGTTGTCTGTGGAAGCGTGTTTCCGTCTCTGTAATATCATAATAATAATAATACAAAACAATAATAATAAAAAAGGGTGGGTTATCTTTGAAAACTGACTTAAGAACTCGAAATTTCAAGTTTGCTTTTTTTGAGATAATTTTGATTTTATTGACTGCAGTTTTGACAGCAAGTTTTACCGGGCCGGAAATTCCCGTCCACAGTTGTCTGGTCAATTTAGCTAGCTAACTAGCTACTCTTCAGGTAAACTGACACGTACTCATACACGAAATTCTCGTCAAGGTGAGGTGGCCGCACAGCTTCCAGTATTAGTTACTGACTTCTTCATAGACAGAACTGTTTATTCCCACATTGACTGAGAGAGAGGTGTTCCAGCTAACTGAATGTCAGTTCATTGCCCCCGCTTTAATTCTGTTTTGGCTCTCATATCTGTCACCGTCAGTCAACTGGACTCTTCTCAATGTTATAATTTAAACCGCATTTCATTCATTTATTTATTTGTAAATAAATTTGTAAATTTATCTGTAAATACGAAGACCTTGAGCCAGGACCGTGTCATTTAATTCAGTCCGGCCAGCTCCCGAGTCTTGCTAGACCAGTTTCTGAGTGTGGTGCAGTTTACCCTCCTCTTCACTAGGGGGCTCTACAAAACGTATATTTATTATGAGTTGATCTGTAAAACACCTTATTCATCCCAGGTTTCACTCCGCTTCATTGAGTAAAGTCTAAAGACTTTATAATGGATAAATAAATTGCGTGTATTTATAATTAGCGTGTATGTAGTGGAAATATTTGTGATATTTGTGTTGGTCTTTCTATTGGATCAAAGCGTGTCACGTGTCCAGGAAGCCGCAATAACTTTTGTGTTATAAATGCTCGCAAGTTAAATTTACCGCAACACAAACCCAGCGATATAAGATGTGTGAGGGAACATAGTTGCTCTTGTTTGTGTGATAATTCAGTACAGAATATCAGCAGTTCAGCTTCCAAACCATGAGTCAGAGAGACGGCGCTGGGAACCAGGCCGTTTCCTCCGAGCCGAATGCGACATCGCTTCTCGGCCTTTTGGCTAAGATCAAGTGTAGTATCTGTTCTTATCAGTTTAATATCTGATACGTCCCCTACCCGGGGACCATATATTAAATTGATTTTTGGAACAGGGAGATGGAATAGGGGCTTGTTCCGTCCACTCCACGCATCGACTTGGTATTGCAGTACTTCCAAGAACGGTGCACCCACCCCTTATTATGTTCAAAGTTAATATGATGGCTACGACTGCGTTTTCAGGGTACTTAGTTCAAAGCTCAAATTAATTTTGGATTATTTGCAGCGAATAAATAATGTACCCTTTTTGATCCCTTTGTGTGGAAATTTTTCAAAACAAAACAATGTATGCACAACTGATGTCAGTAAATTTTGAAAGTCTGGTTTATTTTGATGTGAGAAACGTGGAGAAAGAACACTTTTTTCCACTTATGAGTGTGATTGTTCTAAGAAAACCAAATTATGGCACAGAAAAATGGCCAAAGCGTGAACTTTACTGTAGAAATAACAAAAAAATAAATTTTAAATTACAGTTACATTATTTGAAAAAGTTCTAATGAAAATACAACCGTGTGTTCACAGCTCAGAGTTAAAGCCGGCACTTGCCTCTGTTTTCCAGTAGAGACCGACAGAGCTTTCCTAACTGAAGTGTAAACAGCGCATCCTGTTCTTCATCCACAGAGGACTCATACTGAAATAGGTTAATAGGTTTAACTCTTCTTTTTGCCATCTTGGTAAAAATTTGATTAATGCTCTGCACAGCACTGAGCGTGATAAAGCTCACAGTGTAGTTATCCCCCTGTCGACCACCAGAGAGTGACAGAGCTCTGTAGGTTTTCTGCTCTCTTTGGACCTTGCTTCCTGATGAATTCACACATTTCACTGGTAACCATTAAAATAATCCAACTTTAAGGCACTTGTATGTTGGCTTTACATTTCAGAACCTACATCCATATTTTATATACTGTCTGTGGTTGTGTTGCCAACAACCAATAAACATCAAGAAGCACAAGATAGTCTCTTGCTGTTAAAGACCAAGTTGTCTGATTACAATATATTCCTGGTATTCACGCTTTAAAGGAAACATTTGCCTTTGAGTCCAGAGTCTTATCATTTCCAAAGTAGTACAGCTAAGCAGCAGTAGTTGTTTCCGTTCTTATTAACTCTGATATTTCCTACTTGTTGCCTGGCAAAAACAATAAGCAGAAACAAAAATACAGAGAAAACATCAACAATCAGACGGCCCTCTATGAGCAGCCACTTGGCGAGAGTGGAAAAGAAAATCTCCCTTTAACAGGGAGAAACCTTCTAATGGGTGGGTCTGGGTTTCTTTGTGCTGCTGCCTTTGTGACCTGGCATAATAATCATGAATTGACATTAAAACAAAGCCAATGAATTGAACTGAGGAGGCCTTAGTTTGTACTGGGGAAAATAATAGGGTGGTCATGACTAGACTGAGAAAGACGAGCTGCTCTGCTTTCACCAAGATGTAAAAGACCCTCTGACAACAACTTCAGTCTGTCAAAGATTAATTATTCTTCGAATGAAACCAGTGTCTTTATGTCCTGATTTCTGTCTTTGTCTGCTTTGACAGTCTGGTAAAACTGGTAAAACAAAACGAGTGATGCCAAACAAAACCATTTAAACTTATGGAAGTGCCATACTGGAGTTGTGCTTACAGTACTGAGACCTGCCTTATTTCTTTACCATACCATACCATACCACCTTTATTTATAAAGCACTTTAACATAAAACCAGAGTTCACAAAGTGCTGTACATGCTAATAGCATAAGTAAAGAAAATTAAAATGAGATAAGATAAAATAAATAACTAAAAAACTAAAATAAATTGAAACATGTTAAAACAAATTGAGTCAACCCCTCTAATCAATGCCAAAGGCTTCAGCGAATAAATATGTTTTAAGAAGACTTTTAAATTCAGAGAGAGAAGAGGCCTGCCTAACATGCAAGGGTAGATCATTCCACAACTTTGGAGCAACTACAGCAAAAGCATGATCACCTTTAAATTTATACTTAGTTTTCGGTACCTTAAGGAGCTGCTGATTGGCGGACCTAAGGGAACGGGCAGGTGTATATGGTTGTAGTAGCTCCGAGAGGTAGGGGGGGGGGGGGCAGGCCATTAAGAGATTTAAAAGCAAATAAGAGAATTTTAAAAACAATCCTAAAATGTACAGGTAGCCAGTGGAGTGAAATTAAAATTGGGGTAATGTGCTCAAACTTTTTTGTTCCAGTTAAAAGACGTGCTGCAGCATTTTGCACAACCTGCAGGCGCCTAATGGACGCATCACTAACCCCAAAATAAAGTGCGTTACAATAATCCAGCCTAGAAATAACAAAGGCATGGATTACTGTCTCAAAATGCTGTTTCGATAAGATAGGCTTTATTTTGGCTAATTCCCTCAAATGAAAAAAGCTAGATCTTACAACAGCTCTGACCTGGCTTTCAAGTTTAAAATTTGCCTCTATTTTAACTCCCAGATTAGTGATGACTGGTTTAACATACTGTGCCAGTGAACCAAGATCTATAATAGTGGCCTCAGAAGCGCCACCAAAAACCATCACTTCTGTTTTCTGTTGATTAAAATGTAAAAAGTTCAAAGCCATCAAGGCATCTGAGCAGCGGGTCTACTGAGAAGCCATTTATCTTTTTAAGTGGGAAATAAATCTGGGAGTCATCGGCGTAGCAGTGGAAAGAAATCCCATGTTTCCTGAAAATAGACCCAAGGGGTAGGAGATATAGAGAGAAAAGAAGCGGGCCTAAAACTGAACCCTGTGGGACCCCACATTGAAGAGAAGCAGCAGAGGATACAAACTCCCCTAGTTTCACAGAGAAAGTTCGCTCTGCCAAATAGGATCTGAGCCACTGCAGTGCGGTACTCCGCATACCCACCAACTGCTCTAAACGGGAAATTAAAATATTATGATCCACTGTATCAAAAGCAGCAGTTAAATCTAACAGCACAATAATAACACAGTCACCTGAGTCATTTGCCAAAAACACATCATTAAAAACTCTTAAAAGGGCAGATTCGGTACTATGTAAAGCTTTAAAACCAGATTGGAAAACTTCTAAAATACCGTGTTCTTCTAGGAAGGACATTAATTGCTTGTAAACTACCTTTTCAAGAATCTTTGAGATAAAAGGCAGTTTGGAAATAGGTCTGTAATTCGCAATAATATCAGGATGAAGAGCAGGTTTCTTGAGTAGAGGCTGAATCACTGCATGTTTGAGATTGACAGGTACAACACCAGAGGACAGACTACTATTTACAATGGATTGTACAGCTGATGCTATAGTGAGAAAAACCTCTTTGAAAAATCAAGGAGGGAGAGCATCATAAGGGGAACCTGAGGGCTTCATGTGAGCAACCAACTCCTGCAGGCAGAGCAAGGAAACTGGCTCGAACCTGTCAAAGACAGCAGAACTAGGGACAGGGGTAGAAGGGTCGAGAACGGACTGGGAAGTCTGCGCTTTGACAGATAGCACTTTATCAATAAAAAAGTGTAGGAAGTTTTCACAAATTTCCTGAGAGGACTCGACACCAGCAGTCTGTGGAGCATGAAGGACCATGTCAATAGTCTTAAATAAGACATGAGGCTTACGACAATTTGCCTGAATAATAGCAGCAAAATGTTTCCTCTTAGCATCTTTTACAGTTTTCTGGTAAGAATTCCAGTAGTCTTGTCACATTTGGTATGACACCTGAAGTTGATCCTTCTTCCATTTACGTTCAGCTCTCTTACACTTTCTTCTGGCAGCCCGGGTGTCTTCATTCAGCCAGGGTTCAGGTTTGGCTTTTACTTGCCTAAGCTTAAAGGGGGCCACTGAATCTAAAGCAGTTTGGCAGACAGAGTAAAACCACGTACTCAGCTCTTCTGTATCATTGCATATGAAATCAGGAAGGCCGCCGTTCTGATTAAAAACAATAGAGAACTGTCCAGCAGAGGAAGGGTTAAAAATACGACAGCTCCTAGCAGCAACAGGAGGAAGATTAACTTTGGTACAAGGAAGGAAAACCTCAAACAAGACAGGCCTATGGTCTGACCATACAACATCACAAACCTCTAAGTTAGAGACAGGTAAATTGTGAGTTAAAACAAGATCCAACGTGTGCCCATATTTTTGTGTAGGCACAGACACAGGTTGCACAAGATCAAAAGAGTCTATAAGATTTAAAAAGTCCTTTGCCATTGGCTTGTCAGGGCAGCACACATGAATATTGAAGTCCCCAATAATAAGGACATGATCATATTTTGGCATAATTTCAGCCAACAGATCAGAAAAGTAATTTAAGAAGTTCTTATTGTATTTTGGGGGTCTGTAAACCACAGCACAGAGCACTGTGTGAGAGTGACCTAGCTCAAACATGCTCAGTTCAAAGCTACTAGGTGAGGTTGATAATGGCAGTGGTTTACATTTATACTGCTAGTCCTCCTCCTCTGCCTGATATTCAAAGAGAGTTTAAAAAGCAGCAGTCATCAGGTAAGAGATCTGTGAAAGCGCTGGACTCACCGGCCCTCAACCATGTCTCAGTTATACAGAGGAAATCCAGTCCTTGGGTCATAAATAAATCCCTTAAAATAAAAGTTTTATTACTCAGCGATCTAGTATTCACCAATATTTCTTTCTCAAATGACAACTGAAATCATGAGCCCTTCACTTCAGAGTGTCCGCTTTTGTCTTGTCCCTACACCTGCAGGTAGAGCTGCTCCCAATCCTGGTTACAAAGACAAAGGTCATGCTGTGCAACATAAACTCCAGTACTGAGATCACATCTTCAGATTTTACCCTGACTTCAGTGCAGCCCAGTGTAATTGGTCTGGTGCATTTAAGAGATTCAAGCCTAAAGCCTAATGTACCATTTTATTCTAATCTTTATCCTGCTCTAATTTCCAAGTAATTTTACTTTTAACGTAAATGCATTTTCATGCTTGAGTAAGACTTACTCTCTACCTTAAGTAACAGTTTAAGGTGTTTTTACTGTGTGCTCGCTGTAATTTTACTGAATGATCAGAGCGCTTCCTCCACCACTGGTGGAATTTTTTTGTTAAAGATTAAGATCAAGACAAAACCTCTAATATCATTTGCTAAATGCAATTTGAAAGAAATTTTAAAAATCATTCTATATCATCTATATCATTCCCAGTATGCCTGTCTGTTGTTAATACAAACAATGGTAGTAAGAAATGTATTTTAAATACCTCTATATAACATTATTCTCTTTGAGCTTGAAGGAGAGGTCAGAAGTCACATTTATTAAATTAACTAAATCTTTATACTGTGCTTTCTGTATGTTGACAATAAATACCACATTTAGTTAGTTTTTTGTCAGTTGTTGACCAATAAATCATTAAGTTGACCTTGGAGACCTTAGGGCATGGAGGTCAAATTTTAATGGACTGTTTACATGATCCCACTCTACACCTCTAATAGGTTTTAGAAGAATTCTATGGGCTCAAAATGTGGTCATAAATATGTTGTACTTGTAAATCGGTTTTGTACTTGTAAAAAAGATTTGTATGTGTAAAAAAAATTTGTGCTTGCGTAAAAAAGATTTGTATGTGTAAAAAAGATTTGTGTGTGGACTTACTCAAAAAAAACCCTGCAAGTTACAACTACGAATTTTGACCCTATTTTTCTTCCTCTAAGCTGATTGGTCAATGTCATGTCAATCACAAATTAAACAATCCAATCAGAGAACAGATGGGTTTGGCTGTCGGAGGGGCGCTTTTTTGAACTGCAGGTCCTTGAAGGGTAATACAGTTTGAAGCTGGAGGATCTCTATATAAATATCCGATAGCAGTTAGGTCCCCTTACTTTCAGCAGCTGTTGAAAGGATAAAGTTGTGGTATATCAGTGGTTAGAAATACTATTATTACTTTAGGATTAGTTTAACACAACGTCAGGGCTGACCCGGGACCATTGCTGTGAGTCACAGTGAGCAGCATAAAAGTCCTTTCACATCAGACGCAGGATGTGCTGCTAATGCTAACTGCTAACTAAAAGCAAAGGATCCAGAATTTGTTGCTGGCTGCTGGGCTCTGTGAGTTTTTGCAGCAGCTCTACCTGTACTAGATGCACCTGCTCCTTGTCGTTTCTATCTCTGACTTTATGTCCTCTACAAGAGTTTGTGGGGGTTTTTTGCTAGTTCTTCAAATGTCCAATAAAAACATGTATGCTAATTCATAACGAAGAAAGCTTTGTAATGAAGACTGTCATTTCCAAAACACTGCCCCCCTGCGTCCGCAGCGCTGTTGAAAAGGCTGTGGAAGTCCCTGTATTAAACACGTAGTCCTGTGACACAAAAATCACCAAACTCGGACGACCACAGACTGTTTTCCTTCGTGGTGATGAAGGAAAACGCTGGGTTGGCATGTAAAAGGGCATTTATTCACTTCAAAGACCTGCAGTTCAAAAAAAGCGCCCCTCCGACAGCCAAACCCATCTGTTCTCTGATTGGATGACATTGACCAATCAGATGAAAGGAAGAAAAATAGGGTCAAAATTCGTAGTTGTAACTTGCAGGGTTTTTTTTGGCTAAGTCCACACACAAATCTTTTTACACATACACAAATCTTTTTTACGCACGCACAAATCTTTTTTACGCACACAAATCTTTTTTACACATACAAATCTTTTTTACGCACGCACAAATCTTTTTTACACACACAAATTCTTTTTACACATACAAAACTGATTTACAAGTACAAAATATTTATGACCACATTTTGAGCCCATAGAATTCATTCAAAACTCTTTGTGCTATCATGTTTACAGATTACGCATGCAAACTCTGCCAAAAACATGACCTTACTGGAGGCCAATTATAGAGCAGACACTGGACAATCATTACATTTATACTGGATCAGCACTGATAACAAACTTTGTGTCAAAATATGTAACAGAAACTTAAATTTGATTACTTGCCGCAATAACCGCAGTATATTTATCTCCTGATAGTGAACCAGTGCTCAGTTCAGTAACTTGATCCCATCTGTGTTACCTGGCAACTAGTGCCATACCACATAAAACACACCGTTTTCATAAACCTGGGAATGTGCGACATTCAAAGAAGTCCCAAGAAGTGATTTCATGTCCTTCTTGTTGTATTTTTAAATGAAAGGAGGATCTAGGAGGTAACTGTGTGTGTGTGCAAATGATTCTGTAAAGCTTTCTTATATATGATATTAAAATGTGTATAGGTATGTTACATAATTGGTGAATCTAATCTCATAAGGTGTTTTCAGCGTGTTGAACTCACATTTTTGAATATACACTCATCATCCGGTTCACTGGGTACACCTGTTCATCTGCTTGTTAATGCAAGTAATAAATCAGACAGTCACACGGTAGCAACCCAAAGTACTTCAACATGTAGACATGGTCAGAACAGCCTGCTGAGGTTCAAACTGAACATCAGGGAAAGAAAGGTGGTTTAAGTGACTGAACATGGTGCAGTTGTTGGTGCTAGATTTTTTTCCCCAATGGTTTGAAAAATAGCAAAAATCCAGTGAGCAGCAGTTCTCTGGGTGAAAATGCCTTGTTGATGTTGCAGAATAGAGGAGAATAGCCAGACTGCATCAAGCTAATGGGCAGAAAACACAACACAAAAAATTCAAATAACTACTCGTTACAACCAAAGTATGTACAGGAGCTTCTCTGAGTGCACAGCTCAGATGGACTACAGCAGCAGAAGACCACACTGGGTGCCCCTCCTGTCAGCGATGAAATGGAAGTTGAGGCTACAATTCTTACATACTCACCAAAATTGGACAATGGAAGCTTGGAAAAATGTCTCGTCTCATGAGCCTGCTGCAACATTCGGATGTTGGAGTCAGAATTTGGCGTTAACAACATTGCATGGACGCTTTGCATCTATGCTTTGGCTTGATTGATGGTGGTGGGAGATCTTGTTACACTTTGGGCGCCTCATTACCAACTGACCACTGCTTAAACACTACAGCTGACCATGTCCATCCCTTTGAATGCGGTGTACCCAGATTCTGATGGCTGCTTCCAGCAGGATAATACATTATGTCACAAGCTCAAATCATCTCAAACTGGTTTCTTGAATATGACACTGAGTTCACCTTAATCAAAAAGCATCCACAGTCACAAGATCTCAATCCAATAGAGCACCTTTAGTATGTGGTGAAATGGGAGATTCACATCATTCATGTGCAGCCAACTCCAGCAGCTGTGTGATGCTATCAACTAAACATGGACCAGAAATCTTGAAAGACAAAAGGGGGTCCAACCCAGTACTAGCAAGGTGTACCTCATGAAGTGGCCAGTGAGGGTATATCTCAGGCTATGTAACTGTGAGTAATACGAAGCCTGGCTAGATAGCAGATTATGTTATCTAGTGAAATCCCTTGGTGGTTTATATTGTTTTCTGAGGGAGGAGCCAGTTTAACAGTGTGATGTGATAAAGTCACGCAGCCTCTCACTCTCTCATGTGAGGCGTCTTGAAGGCTTCGTTGATGATGTCTGAAACAGCTGGTCAGTGTGGGCTTAAACATGTTGTGTTATCTGTGTGTAACTAGCTGTAAATTATTTCTTGTTGTTGCTTTTGGACGCTAGCTCTTCAAGAAATCTTTTACACAGCAAGCTTTTCTTTTTTTTTATTAT
This sequence comes from Simochromis diagramma, assembly GCF_900408965.1. Lineage (NCBI taxonomy): Eukaryota > Metazoa > Chordata > Actinopteri > Cichliformes > Cichlidae > Simochromis > Simochromis diagramma. The sequence continues at coordinate 12,827,403 of NW_024386831.1, forward strand.
TGCGCTTTCAGATATGCTACCCAAATTTGAGAGCAAGGTTCACCCACACCAAGTGACTCAGCAGTTGCAGCAGCAAAAAACACATGGAATAAATCAAGGATTGGTTTCTGCTTTGTATAAGGTAGGTGTTTATCTGTCACAAGCTTTTATTTTTCACACAGGATTAGGATTAAGAAAACTGGCATTGTAACTATATCATATCCATATTAAAAGTACTGTTTTCTAAACTTCACTATAAATGGGGTAATATATCAAAACCAAAAGTATTCATGTATTGACTTATATTACATTAACCTTTCATGAGTTTCATATATACAATATTAATCTACAAAGTGTAGCTGGCAAATAGCTCCTGTGATGAAAAGTGCTGTATAGAGTGGAGGAGAAGCCAGACATCATGAAATCAAGATACTTAATTAAAATGTGTGAGCAAAGTAGAGTACAGTAACTGAATAAATGTGCTGTGATTTCTACTATTTCATGTTATGTTAAACCTAAACTGTCTTTCATGTTTTGTTCACAAGTATAATAGTTTGGCTATAATGATAGGAATTATTTTTAAATTGTGCTAGTTCCTTAAAAATCATTGCTCTTTTATGCCCTCATTAAGAAATCTGAGTGCAATTAACTCACTCATTAACGCATTTATGTGTTGATCCACAACCGCTGCCCGACTGCTGCCTTTCCTCTACAGTAAGTATTAGGTTCGTGCAGCTTGCTCAGCAGCAACACAGCTCTGACATCACTGTTGCAATGTCGAGCACCCAAAGCGGTTGCTGCAGAGCCTCCTCTCTCCTGCCACTCTGGCAGACCTCATCCTAAGCTCGATCTCATCAACACAATCTCCCATGTTGTGCCAGGATGTCGGAAGCTGGCTTGGAGTCACAGCTAGTTCATACTCTGGCGGTTAACACAGCCAGACCCTCTAAAAACCTTTTTCTGTCCCCTTCGTTCCAGCGCCTTGCTCTCGCCTCCTGGATCAAGGAAAACATTTGCAAGAAGGAATGCTGCTTTTTTGAAAAAGATGGAAGGTAAGCTGGGCTGCTCTGCACTATGCTGAATTGATGAGGACTGACTTAGGACTGACCTTCTTGTTGTTGCTGTAATAGAGTGGTGCTGTGGGGACAGTTACATGATAATGCAGTTTTCAGCTAAATAAAATACAGAATGCAAAACAAACTTTGAACACTAAAAAATGGGCATTTCTAAACAAATTAGCTTTTTAATTAAAACTACTGGATATCTGCAAAGCAGGTGAAGAAGAATTAATGTATTTATACTTTTTTAAATCTTAAACATCGGCTTCTGTTTCTCTACTGTTTCTGTAGTGGGGATGTGTGTAAGTGTGGCTACGCAAAAACTGATCATACAGACGAAGCCATCAAGCCAGAAGACTTCACAGGCGAGTCGTGGAACATACACAGACATGTCCGTGAAGCGCCCACTGACGCTTTTGGAGACATCAGCTTTGGTGGTTTGGGACAAAAGACAGGCAAGGTGAGCCAGTCCTTACTCTACATTGTGTTACTGTGTAAATGCACATCTGCAAGTCTTTATGCCATCCTTTAAATCTGTGTGTACATGTCCACCGTCAGTACGCCCGAGTGTCCACAGACACCAGCCCTGAGATCCTGTACCAGTTATTGACTGAACAATGGAAACTGTCCCCCCCCAATCTACTGATCTCAGTTACCGGAGGAGCCAAGAATTTCTATCTGAAGTCTCATCTTAAGAACATGTTCCACAGAGGGCTGATCAAAGTGGCCCAGACAACAGGTCAGCCAGAACGAGAGCAAGCGAGCGATAGATTTGTGTGTGAGAGATCATTCATTGCACAGAAAGTAGTGTTTTTATGGATACGTGCCACCTCCCGTGCTTCTGTTCTGTTCATTTTGGTAGTCAGATAGACTTCAGCTGTATGTAGTTTGCGTTTGTACTAACTGTAAAAACAGTAAAAACTTGTAATTCTAACATCCTGAATATCTCTCCTGGTTTCCTGGCAACCTTACGGACTTGTGAAACTTTCAGAAAATGATTGCTCCAGGCCCAGAAACAGTCCCACACTCAACCCCCCCCCCCCCCTTTTTTTGCATGATTTTTAGGTTGTTTCCAGAAAAACATTCACATAGGAGTCCTATCTTTAAAGTCAGGACTGTAAAGCTCTTGACTTTCATATTTTAGAGATATTTTGTTCTACCGGTGAATATGCTGCTTTGTACACAGGTGCATGGATCATCACTGGTGGTACCCACACAGGTGTGATGAAGCACGTGGGGCAGGCTGTGAGGGACTACGCCATGAGTAGCTCCATGCAGGACAAGATTGTAACTATTGGAGTGGCAACATGGGGGATAATTCATAACAGGAAAGCACTGGTGCATCCAGAGGTAGGACAAACACTTATGGTGAGATGGCATCATCTTCTTAGCATTCAGTTACTGTAAATTCTTCTCACTCTCCGTCTTTTTCCTTTAGGGATGCTTCCCTGCCCATTATTTGATGGACACTGGGAACCAGGGCCAACTATCCACTCTCGACAGCAACCATACCCACTTCCTACTGGTGGATGATGGAACCCACGGACATTATGGTGTAGAGATTAAATTGCGTAGCTGCCTAGAGATGTGGATCACCAGAAAGTGTCTTGGAAATAAAGGTTAAAGATAACAGATGTAGTATCTAAAAAATCAATAAGACAACACAGATATTTATTGAAATATGATAATATATCTTTCAAGCTTTTGATTTTTTTTTTTAATTGATCAAATATTTGATCTTTAGGGACTGGTGTGACTATTCCTGTGGTGTGTGTGGTTTTGGATGGCGGACCAGGCACGCTGAATGTGAGTCAGCAGTTTTTTGGCCTCTCTCCCCCAGTGTCAGTGTGTGTGTGTGTGTGTGTGTGTGTTGTATAACTGCCCTGTGTGTCTCCTCTCAGACTATCTACAATGCTATGCTCCATGGAACACCATGCGTGATCTTGGAGGGCTCTGGGAGAATAGCAGATGTTATTGCACACGTGTCAGGACTGCCACTAATCCGAGTCACTATTGCCCTCATCCAGCAGTTGATGAAGAAGTTTTTTGGTCAAGAGTATGAACAATTCTCAGATGGCAAAATCATAGAATGGACCAAGAAGGTATGTAAATATACTGAATACCATAAAATTACTGAACTTACTATAGAAGCTTTTTTGCCCAGAGTGTGGAGTTTGCATGTTCTCCCCGTGTTTGCGTGGGTTCCCTCCAGGTACTCCGGCTTCCTCCCACTGTACAAAGACAGGCAGTTTGTGGGGATAGGTTAATTGATTAATCCAAATTGCCCATAGGTCTGACTGCGGGAGTGAATGTGAGTGCGAATGGTTGTCTGTCTCTGTGTGTTAGCCCTGCGACAGACTGGCAACCTGTCCAGGGTGTACCTGCCTCTTGCCCTATGACAGCTGGCATAGGCTCTGAAAAGGATAAGCGGAAGCGAATGGATGGATGGATATTAGACAACCACCCAGACTTATGTTTATGCAATAGCTGCCCTAAATTGACAGTGTAAAAGCAGTGTTTTCATACATGCCTTACTTGGATGGTCATGAGTCATATTTTGTGACTGATCTAGTAGTTGACATTATCATCTCAGATGATGTTTTCTGTGTTAGATATTGCCACAATGTATATACACCAATCAGGTATAACATTATGACCATCTGTCTAATATTGTGTTTATCCTCCTTTTGCTGCCAAAACGACTCCGACCCATCGACCTTGACATGGAGTCCACTAGATCCCCAAAGGTGTCCTGTTATAGCTGCAAAAATATGTTAGCAACAGAGCCTATAAGTCCTGTTAATTGTGAGGTGGGCATCCATGTACATAAGTTTTTTGTTCAGTCATTATCAGTCTTTATTTCCCCAATAGATGCTCGATTGGGAAAATTGAGCTCTGGGGAACTTGGAGGCTAATTCAACACCTCAAACTCGTTGTTGTGCTCCTCAAACCATTCCTGGACTATTTTGCTTTGTGGCAGGGAGAATCATCCTGCTGAAAGAAGCCACACCCATCAGGGAATACCATTTCCATTAAAGGTTGTACATTATCTGCAACAGTTCTTTGCTAGGTAGTACATTTCAAGGTAATATCCACATGAATTGCAGGACCCAAGGTTTCCCAGCAGAACATTGCACAAAGCATCACACTGCCTCTGCTGGCTTGCCTTCTTCCCATATTGCACCCTGGTGCCAGGTGCTCCTCAGGTAAGCAACGTACACGCACTTGGCCACCCACGTGATGCAGAAGAAAACGCGGTTCATCAGACCAGACCACCTTGTTTCATTGCTCTGTGGTCCTGGCCTGAAGCTCACCCGGCTGTTGTTGGTGCTTTTGGTGGTGGACACGGGTCAGCATGGACACCCTGACTGGTCTGTGGCTATGCAGCCCCACACAGGATGAACTGCAATGTACTGTGTATTTTGACACCTATCTATTTGAGCTACAGCTGTTTTTTTTTTTTTTGTTTTATCAGACCACACAAACCAGCCCTCACTCCCCACATGCATCAGCGATTCTTGACAGCCCTGTTGCTTGCTGTTCCTAGCTTGTATCGCTTTTGATAGATACTGACCACTGCAGCTCAGAAATGCAACATAAGGGCTAAAGTTTAGGGGATGCTCTGACTCAGTTGTCTAGCCATCACAATTTTGGTGTTTTCACGCTCGCTTAAATCCTTATGCTTGCCCATTTTTCCCGTTTCTAACATCAGCTTTGAGGACAAAATGCTCACTTTCTCCCTGATAAATCCTATCCACTAACATAGCTCTTATATATATTCGGGTCCTCACCCCCCTGTGTCTAAGTCTCCTCTCCCTTCACGTGTTTCATGTCTGCTTGTCTTATGTCAGATTTAGGTCTATTACATTTGCTGTTCACATTTTTCTTTGTCAGGATGACACCTTCATCTTCATCACCATGCATCTTCAGTAACATATGTTGAACAGCACAGTTTTAGCTGCAGAACTGTTTCCTGCAGCTAAATGACTAAATATCAAAGATGAAAATATTTGCACGAAGTTTGTTGTGTGCTCACCAGAGATGTCTGAGCCAGAGCCAAAGAAACAGTGGTTCCAGTATTTAAACGTTTTTCTTTATTGAATTTGTAGATTCAGGACATCATCAGGGTGTCACACCTGCTGACAGTGTTCAGAGTGAGCGAGGACTATCACGGGGATTTGGATGTGGCCATTCTTCAAGCACTACTCAAAGGTAAGAATATGGATTTGAAGCAAATGCCCGGATCCTAACCAGACAGCCTACAAACATAACACATGCTATTAAGTATGAAGAAGGACTGGCTTAGTGCCAAACAGGCTCTTAGCAAGTATAATATTTCCAGTCAGAAAAATAAATGTGCTATCGAATGTCCCACAGTTGAAGATATTTTGATACCATCTTTACAGAGAGACGTTTAAAACTACACTTGATGTCTTTAAAAATGTGCCATGCTTCCTTCAGACTAATAACGCCTCATGATATTCTGAAAAAATACCTAAGAAACCCATTTAAACCAAGCTTAGCAAAGAAGTTTGAGCTAAAGTGCACTGAAACCGTAAGTGAGTCCACCACACTGGACATTCACTTAATCTTTTGACCGTGATGAGTCATCATTCTAGTTTATCTGCTTTGTCCAGACTTTCCATCCATCTGGGTAATTAAACCACATTATCTGGGCGCCTTTCTGCTATCTCAGCTAATGTAGGTCATCCAGTGTCTCCCATTATAGTCACATGACTACAGTCCTGGTAGTACAACTGGAAATTTTCCTGTACTAATGCATCAAGAACACTATAATAGAAAAATAATTGGTTTATGTTTGATATTTGGTTTTGATGATAAACCAAACACGTCCATGCTTCCATCTTGTCAGACTGGACTCTTGCTTGTCTTTTTGTTGTAATATAAATATTTTTAAAAGATTTGCTGGGGGAAAAACATCATTCTCAGATGTTTAAGAATTTATTTAAAAATCAATTAGATTAGTCATTGGATAAATGAAAAAAAAAAACAACTTTTTACATTCAAATAGTAAATGGCCTGTATTTGTATAGCGCTTTTACTAGTCCCCCCTAGGGACCCCAAGGCGCTTTACACACCCAGTCATACACTGGTGAAGGCAAGCTACAGTTGTAGCCACAGCCACCCTGGAGCAGACTGACAGAAGCGAGGCTGCCATATCACGCCATCGGCCCTTCTGGCTAACACCAGTAGGCGGTAGGTGAAGTGTCTTGCCCAAGGACACAACCAGCGAGACTGTCCGAGCCGGGGCTCGAACCGGCAACCTTCCGATTACAAGGCGAACTCCCAACTCTTGAGCCACGATCGCTCCGATACTATCTAAAATGCAGTGGATGAGCTTTTTAGAGAGACAAGAGACAAATAAATCGAATCACTGTAAATTCTCCTTTCAGCCTCAAGATCCAGTGAATTCCTGGAAGTTGAATGCTGGAATAGGCAGCTGGAGCTGGCTATAACCTGGAACCGGGTGGATATAGCTGAGACTGAGATCTTCACTGAGGAGAGCCAGTGGAAGGTGGGTTTGTCTTTTAAATAGAAAACCAACATCACTCTCTGATCAGTTACCCAGATAGTGTTTTTTCTCCCCCATTTCCTGCTGAACATCAATAAGAAACATCAATTCCTCCAAATAACTTTATCCCTTCCTTCTGTCCTGCTGGCTGCAAGTAATGCTGAATTTTATTCTTCTGTAAGGCAAGGCACCTAAGCCTTGCACCTGGTGATGTTATTCTAAAATGTAATTCTGTTTGAATTATGTAAAAAATAAAATAATAAATTAACGTTTTTATATTTCTTCTCTACTTACTTTCAGTTTACACACTTTTCTTGGACTTCATGCACACTGCTTTTCCAGTCTTTTCTCTAACATTTAACCTTCTTTGTAAAGTATATCACTCTGTTGCTAGTAAAGCTGTCCATGTTTCTGATTGGTTACATGCTTCCCTTTTGTGCAAACAAACTCATAGCTAGATTGGGAAACTCTGGGTTGCCTTATTTAGTTGATACCTACCTCTTGTGTGACTGCTTAGTCTGATTTCTGATGTTAGGGGGGGGAAGGGAATTGAAATGAAAGAGAAAAATCATGACCTTTACAGCACAGGCTTTGTGATTGAAAAGCATTGAAATCCTGGTTTGTATTAGTAAGATAAATTTAATGAATGGGAAAACTGAAATAGGTAATTATGTGAGCCTATCAGGTGCCAGACTGGCCACACACGCCATTTCCACTGGAGAAGTGAAAAACTGTAAATAATTGACATACATATAGGTTTAACTATAGGGAGAGTTTGCTGTGTTCGAAACTGGTTCCAAAGGTAAACCCAGCCCATATTATCAATACAGAAAGCCTTCTTGCCACCATAACACCATAAAGTCAGCTGATTCAGCAGCAGCATGCATCATGTTATAAAGGTTTTACGAGTAGCAGAAAAGAGGTCTATAAAGGGCGACCGTGGCTCAGGGGGTTGGGAATCGCATCTGTAACCGGAAGGTCGCCGGTTTGATCCCTGGCCTCTCTGTCCTGGTTGTTGTGTCCTTGGGCAAGACACTTTACCCTACTTGCCTACTGGTGTTGGCCAGAGGGGCCGATGGCGCGATATGGCAGCCTCGCTTCTGTCAGTCTGCCCCAGGGCAGCTGTGGCTACAACCGTAGCTGCCTCCACCAGTGTGTGAATGTGAGAGTGAATGAATAGTGGTATTGTAAAGCGCTTTGGGTGCCTTGAAAAGCGCTATATAAATCCAATCCATTATTATTATTAAAGAAATAGCAGTCTGCTTTTCCATTCATTTTATTGTCTCCATGTTGAACTTTGCCATCACACCATCCTTTGTTTCTAAAACAATGATACTAGACAAAAAAACAACAAAAATTCTGATGATGTTGTTCTGATTTTTTTCCTGCTTCTAGTCCAACGACCTCCACTGGGCCATGTTCTCAGCCCTGGCTCGCAACAAGCCTCAGTTTGTGAGTCTGTTGCTGGAGAACGGTGTGAGTCTGAGGGATTTCCTGCAGGAGGAGGAAACTCTGTGTGAGCTCTACACACAGCTGCCCAGCTGCTTCTTTCTGCGCAAGCTGGCTAAGCGGATCCACAGTGCTCGACGCAGCGGGAGGCAAGCTTTCGGCATCAGAACTCGAGCTTGCAAGGAGCAAGGCGAAAAGATCTCCTTAACTTATGTCTCTGATGAGGTGCGCCACTTGCTGGGCAAGTTCACCCAGCCCCTCTATCCTCCCTCCACCACCACAGACCAGTTAAACATGTCCATGGATGAAACGTCACTGTCAGTGAGTTAGTTCATCCACTCTGTTTTTTTTGTTTGAAACACCGAATCTGTCTTTTTGCCAATTAATCCCGTGTTGTATCTTACCCACTTTTATTTTTTATAATTTGAGAAAGCTTATTTTATGGAAATAGATGTTAGTAGGAGTAAAATATTCAGTAAATATACAAAGTATTTAGACTGAATATGCTGTTTTAGGGTATCATTATATCAGAAATCCTGGCATTGTGAACATTAATCATATAATAATAACTTCACTTTCTTTTTAGCCGTCTAAAAGTCAGACAAGTTCCCAAGCTCAGCTCAGGGAGGACAGTCCTGAAACACAGAGGGACCCGGGCACAGACCTTTTCCTTTGGGCTGTCGTCCAGAATAACAAGGAACTGGCTGAAATTGCCTGGGAGCAGGTGACGAAAGCACTTCTGGAAACTTCAACCATAGCTGCTTGCGTGGCGTGTTTATGACCTCACATCTTTCTGTATCTGTGTACTAACAGTGTAGGGATTGTATGTCTGCTGCTCTGGCTGCCAGTAAGATCCTGAAGAAAATGGCACGAGAAGGAAGCGATGCAGATGATGCAGAAGAAATGCGAGAACTCGCCAATCACTATGAGAAACATGCCATTGGTATAACACATATCATAACATGGCTGAATTGACCGTGATTGTTACGGGGCTTGAATTTATCCTCAGGCTGCGTATATGTGTGTCCCAGGTGTCTTCACCGAGTGCCACAACAGTGACGAGTCGCGCGCTAAGAAACTGCTGGTTCGCATGTCACACTTGTGGGGCAGAACGACATGCCTGCGGCTGGCACTCGAGGCAGATGACAAAAACGTCATAGCTCAGTCTGGTGTTCAGGTAGAGGAAATTTTAGATTTTTCCAGAGGGGATTGCCAGTGTGTTATACATCACAATGTTGAGTAGATCAATTAAAGTTACAAAATTAAGAAATCGCTCAATTTAATTTCAAACTTTTTCTTGGTGCTGCATTATAATGCAGTCTGTGTAAACGTGTCTTTCAGGCTCTGCTGACTCAGATCTGGTGTGGTAAGCTTTCAGTAGAGAACCCTGTGTGGAGAGTGCTGATCTGCATGGTGTTTTTCCCTCTTATCTTCACTGGCTTTCTGTGTTTCAGGTGAGACCTGCCAGCCAGCTAAGGGGTACAATGGCTTGTACAATGCTACTGTGTTTATATGTGTTTTTGTTAACACTGGCAAACAGAATGGAGCAAAATAGAGATAAGATAAATAAATTCTTCCCAAGTGAAGAAAGGAAGCATAGCATATGTAAATGACTACTAGGGAGTTGGATGGGCTGGCTTTAGACCACACACAAAAAGGCTTTTCTGCCTAATAATGGATAATGCCATGCTACTGTACAGATGTGTGTGAAGTAGGTTAGAGCAAGTGGTAAGGAAAGTGATAAATAGACAGCATCAATGCAACACTGGTCACATTTTTTTTTCCTGGCATCTCCATTCTACCATCTTAAAACAACCCTGAAGAAAATAAACATTACTATACAAAAGGAAAAACCCTTCATTTGGTTGTACCCAATGATGCAATCAATGACCTCATGACCTTATATAAAAAGGAAGTGCCAGTTCGGCCCCTCCCACACACCTGTTTTGGCTGTATGACCAGAACAAAGGGACAAACAAAGGTAATTATAAACAAAGCAACAAAAGCAAACATAATTTACCGTGTCATTCTGCCTACGGCAGAAAAAAATTCAAACCACCTGATGGTTAAGTAGTATTTGCTTTAAAAGCATATGCATCGATGTAAACTGTAACATAAGGGGTGATCGTGGCTCAAGAGTTGGGAGTTCGCTTTGTAATCGGAAGGTTGCCGGTTCGAGCCCCAGCTCGGACAGTCTCGGTCGTTGTGTCCTTGGGCAAGACACTTCACCCGTTGCCTACTGGTGGTGGTCAGAGGGCCTGGTGGCGCCAGTGTCCGGCAGCCTCGCCTCTGTCAGTGCGCCCCAGGGTGGCTGTGGCTACAATGTAGCTTACCATCACCAGTGTGTGAATGGGTGGATGACTGGATATGTAAAGCGCTTTGGGGTCCTTAGGGACTAGAAAAGCGCTATATAAATACAGGCCATTACCATATATATAACGCTACCACAAACAAACCCAGGAGAGTATGTAGAGCAAAGTTACACCAGCAATGTCTAAACTAAAGCATTATGGCCAACTGTAAAATAACATGGGATAAATCAATATGTTTAAGGGACAAGTGGTAAATAAGTTCAAGCCTACCACTTTGTCACAATACATACATATTAAAAGTTTTACTTTAACTTAATTTTAAACATACACAAATACATAAATATACAATAAGCCACCAATGTAATGTCCAGGCACAGACAACTCTCACTTGTTTTCATTTGACAGAAACTGACTAAATATACCGTACAACACATATCTACAACTGTGTCATCTAAAATGACTCCTGATTCATCTTTCATACACCATGGAATTGCTGCCATGTGTGGATGAATTTTTAAAGCAAATAAGAAGGATAAAGGAGGGAAAATGCAGATAAAGCTTTCATCAGTGCATTCAGGGGAAAAAATGAAGTCACTTTCCAAGATTTAGACGTGTATTTTGCTGGAAGTTTCCCTGACAGAGATTAGCTATATGGCCAAACAATAGTTAACATCCAAAAACCCATAGGAGGAAAATCTGACAACAACACCATGGATGCTAAACAGAAGTTCGCCGAGAGAAACGTGAAAGTTTACACAGTGACTAAGTGGAGATTCTTACATCTGGTGTAATGTAAGGATGTGTGTGACTAATTGTTACTACTGTCGGTACTAGATGTACTTTAATCTAATTGTTAACGTCTCAATTGATGCCAAAAACTGGAAAATTGTTGTGTCCTAAATGTTATGCCTAACCTCCTTTTTAAGCCTGTTATTGTTACTTATTTTTTTAAATCACGGATACAAGTGGCGGAAATTAGCTTTCTTCTTTAGAAATAGGTTGAGGAGTCATTCGGGAGGTACTCAGAGTAGAGCCGCTACTCCTCAATGTCGAAAGGAGCCAGTTGGGGCGGTCGCCTCCCGGGCATGTCCTACTCTGAGGAGGCCCTTGGGTAGACCTTGGACACACTCGGTTGGCCACTGTGTTCCCCTGGATAACCTGGGGGAGGTGGCTTGGGGAGAGGGAGGTGTCGACTTCTCTGCTTAGGCCCCCCGTGACCCAAAGGAAGAAATGGATGGATTATTTATCGTTTTAGATTTTAACTTTCATTGAGATAGTTGTTATGAATTATAGAGCAATGCGTATTCTTCATAATGTGCTGAACAATGTTCATAATGCGAGGTGCCACACATTTAAACTACGATTCATTATTGACGAATGTGATTAATGGTTTCAATGCCTTTGTTTGGAGGGTTTTTGACATTGTTAATTAAACAATGCCCCAATTTAACTTTCTGCTTGTATTCTTTTTAATAATAATACCTGATTGAGTTTCAGCTGTGGTCAAAAGTGTAACTTTTCCACAGACATGATGAAATCATCCAGAGAGAAACTGCGAAAGACGAGGAGATGAAGACAGTGGAGACCCTGACAGGAAGCACACTTAGAAGAAATGGTTATGGCCCGTATGTACATACTTGTTCCTTAATGCAAATATCAACCCTCATCGCTGCATGACCTTAAATGTCATTTGAAGTTGAATAAACAGTGGATACATGAAAACATGGCATTGTCTCTCTAACTGCAGGGATCTTTCTGTCCACAGCTTGAAGCCCATGAAGCCTCTGGGCTGCTGGTCCAGGCTGATGTACCTGTACACCTCCCCACAGGTTAAATTTTACTGGAACATTGTATTTTATTTTGCCTTCCTCTTCCTATTTGCTGTGGTGCTGATGATCGATTTCCAGAGCACGCCCTCTGCTGGTGAGCTGCTGCTCTACATCTGGCTGCTCTCGTTGGTGTTGGAGGAGATCAGACAGGTGAGAAACTGTGGCTCAGACCCACAAATGATACAAAACAATGATACAAAACGACAAACAAATAGCCTTTTTTTTTCTTTGTGTGCACTGTACTGTATTGTAGAGAGACAGTCTTTGAATTTTTCAACACAAACAGTGGCCCCATTCACCTTTAGAGGCTCAAATGTTTAAAAGGTCAGCAGTAAGAAATGGTGAGTGCCCTTCTTCTTTTAGAAGAGGGAGCAGTGTAACAGAGCAAGTCCACAGAGAATAGAAAACCTTTGTAGTTGTAACAAATGCAGCAAAAACGAATGCATTTAAAGTAGGACAGAAAAGAATAAGCATGCGCCTGAAAAGGAAGCATTACACAAATAAATAAATATAAAATTACATCAGGGTAATCTCTGGGGTAGTATGAATGACATTGTTTCACCAGTGAGAGTAATTATTGCACCAGAATGAATATAATTATCTTTGAAAGTAATTACCTTTAGTAGTCATTTCCCTAAAAGGCAGTCATGTAAACAGACATTTACTCCTAGCTGAAATTCACTGTGTAAATGGCCCTGGGAACGAACTGTCTTTGAGTCCTTAAAATGCTCTGAAGGTCCCGCTCCATCCCGAGGGTAGCAGGTCAAACAGGTGGCGTCCTGGATGTGAGGAATTATAGCAAGTGTGCAGCCCTAAGAGGTGACAGGAGCTGGCAGTGGGAGGGTAAACAGCAATCCATGGTTTTCTGTGCTGTGTTGATGACCCACTGAAGAGCTCTGTGATCTGTTACTCAGAGATACGATATGCCATTACGTTCTAAGCAGAGGAGCTTAAAAGGCAAGGCCTGCAGCTTGTAGGCTCCAGCAGTTGTAGTCGCTGTTGTACCTTCTTAATAACCCACATGGTGCTGGCAGGAAAGGTCTTCAGAGGATTTCTGGGTGTGACCCATTTTAACACAGTTCCCCTTGATGTACAGAGGGCAGTCAATTTGTTTACCTACCTAAATCCTGTCCCTGAGTAACTCCCTTTTTCTGTCTTTTTTTGTTGTTTTCATTTCAAAGGCTTCTTTATCCTTTAATGATTTATTTATTGATTAGAAAGTAATCAAAATAATTTAAATGATAGGTGATTGTATGTCGAATGCTAAGTAATATAAAATCCTCTTATGTCTAATTCTCTTTTCTCTTTCAGCTCTTTCATGATCCAGATGGTTTTGGGTTTCGTAAGAAAGCCAAGATGTACATCAATGAGTTTTGGAATATTTTAGATGTCCTCTCCATCGTCCTGTTCCTTATCGGCCTTGCATTTAGGTGGGTTTTTGCTTTCTAAGACAGTCTGTGGAAATCAATCCACCCACTGCATTATCTATGAATCACCAAGCTTTTCCTACTTCAGGCTGACAACCGAGCTGTTTTATCTGGGTAAAATCATCCTCTGCATCGATTTTGTGGTCTTCTGCCTCCGTCTCATGGCCATCTTCACTATCAGCCGAACCCTCGGACCCAAAATCATCATAGTCAGAAAGATGGTGAGGGGTTTACAGAACAAATACAAAGCATGCTGACCTGAGGTTTTATGGCTACACCAAAAAAACACGCTTACCTAATACAATAAGAGGCTTCTACCTCACCGAGCCCCGATCATAGTCTGCAGATGAAATGTAGTCCTTGTGTTTCAAAAAGGTGTTTTGAACACTTGGATCATTTTGTTACCACACTTATTTCAGTCAGTCAGACCTCAACTTTGTGTTCAGCTACACTTTATTTACTCCCTAAACATACATGAGATGTCAGAGTTTGCAACCGTGTTTCTAAATGTGTCAATTTCTGAGTGTTTCTTGCTTGTGATTGGTGTCTTTCTATCCTCCAGATGATGGACATGTTCTTCTTCATGTTCCTCCTGAGTATCTGGGTGGTGGCTTATGGTGTCGCCAAACAAGGCATCCTCATCCACAATGAAAATCGTCTGGATTGGATCATCCGTGGGGTGCTTTACGAGCCATACCTCATCATATTTGGCCAGTTTCCCAAAAATATTGATAGTGAGTGGATTTTGAGAATCTTATACTTTAAAAAATATATATATATTTTTAATTTTAGCTGTAATAATTTGTTTCAGTATTTTGTTACACATATTTATTCTCCTCCAAAGGCTTCAACTTTGCTCATCACTAATGAGGATGTCATTTTTCTTCCTGCAGACACTGAGTTTGACATCAACTCTTGCAGCGTGAATGCTGCAGATCCCCTGAAGCCTAAATGTCCCGTGTTGAACGAAAACCAGAGCCCGGTCTTTCCTGAATGGCTCACCATCATCATGCTTTGTGTTTATTTGCTCTTTGCCAACATACTGCTGCTCAACCTCTTAATAGCAATTTTCAAGTGAGTCCTCCTTGTCATCAAAGTGTATGAGCTTTTCTGTCATCTTACTGTTTTAATGATGATGATGATGAGCCCTCGCCTTTTTTTTATTTTTAAACTTCCTTATGTTTCGTGTTATCGTCCCGCACAGCTTTACATTTGAGGAAGTCCAGGACAACACAGACAAAATATGGAAGTTTCAAAGATACGAGTTAATTAAGGAGTACCACAGTCGACCTGCTGCCCCTCCTCCTTTCATCATCCTCAGTCATATCTACCTCTTCATCAGAAGCATGGTGCTGCGGAGGCCCCCCAAAATATACAAAGAGTTCAGTAAGTGCTGAAGTGTTTATCCACACCTTTGCACACTTTTGTGTAATTAAAAATGCTTCATTATTTATGTACATGGCTACAGACCACCCACATACACGGTACCCCAAAGGTGAAGAAGAAGAGAACTTGTAGGCGTTCACATGCCACGAAGGCAGATTTAAATTTGTGCCTGCAACTTCAGACTCAAGGTATGAAAGATGGTAGCTATACCTATGTATGGTGAAAACGCTAAGGAAAGAGATGGGATCTTTTAAAAAAGGTCATCCTCTTCCTCATCACCTCAAGCTTCATCTCCTGAACTGAAGTCAGTGCTCTAGCACACAAAAACATATCAGCAGATTAGCCATGCAACCCTCGCATCTCTGTACAGCAGACAGTGAGTCGGCTAAACAACAGCTGCTTTTACTCTGGCATCACTCCATCTAATGTTAGGCTCAAGTGTCCGAAAGATCCCACTTTCCCTCTGGTGAACAGTTTGACCATATTCTCACATCATGTGACAGCTGATTTGCTAAGTGTCCAAGTCCAATACCAACTTATCTAGAATTATGCACCTAAATTGGGAGAGTTTAGAAAATAGAACTCAGTTGATTGCAATCTACTGACATCTAGTGGTGACGTTTAACTCACTGTAACTAAAACTATGAAATAACAAGATCAAAAGATCTAATATTGTATTTTCTGTCACATAAAACTGTTTCTTGAGTGACCAGTGGAGTGAGTATGGCTCCAAAAGCAGGTCAGTCATGTGAGCAAAACCAGATCACATGACTGAAATCCCACATTTAGGTCACATCAAAACAAGTATCTCAAATGCAGGTGAAGGCTTCCGTTTTCAAAACTAGATCTAAACACAAGTTTCAGAGCTTTTAGCCACATCTCATGGTGTTCGTCAGCAGGTGAAGTTTGCCCGGTTGCCATGGAGATGGATCAGTTTACCCCCATCATACTGTAACCAGAGTATGACCCTTTATTTATCTCATTAATGCAGATGATCTCCTCTGCCTCTGCTCATGGTCGACAGATTTTTACCTGTTTTTGGTGCTGTTGAGAACGTGGCAGTGAAGATGCTGAAAGTTTAATGTATTCAGAGGTCATCTGCAGACCCTGACAGTGCTTTAAACAAAAACCTAATTTGTGTTTTAAAAAGATTATTATAACTATAAAATACAGGAAAAAAAACCCCAAACTGAACATGAACTGAAAAGAAAAGGTCGCTGAGCAGCTAGTATTTGCTCTTTCTGTTTAACTCACTCCCAGTTTATCTGTTGTGCAGGGTTTTCTGTCCGCATGGATGTGCAGAATTAGGTTATGCAGTGATTCAAAGCATGTGATGCTGTTTTTCAGAGAATGAGCTCAACCCGACAGAGGATGAGGAGCTGCTGACCTGGGAGTCCTTGATGAAAGACAGATACTTAGTGTCTGCACGGCAGGAGCAGAGCCAGAGCACGGAGAGACGCATCCTGGACACAGCCCAGAAGTAATCTCACAGTAATGTAGCCGAAAGTCGCTGTATGTGTGCTGTCTATGCATCATCACACCAGTTTCCATAAAACGGAGTGAGCAGTCCAGCCAAAATGTGATTGCACGTTCTTTTTTTAATGAGCTTTTAGAGACCAAAGGACCAATTTGCATGCATAATCACCTTATGTATCACACACAGTTGGATAGATTTAGGGTAATTTGAGATATTTTCTGTCCAAGGACTTGGATGTGGCTGCTTCACCAAACAATATTTACATAAAAATGATTGAAATCACTCTGTGTTATTTAAAAAAAAAAGTAATTTAATAATTTCCTGTTTGTTTTATTGTAAAGACTGATGATTTTCTTTAAGTAATTTTCAAACTGACACTTGTTTCTGCAGGGTTAACATCATAACTGATCTGCTGGAGAGAAATGGGGAAACGAGCGCTGCTGCCATGCTGAAAAGACTGACTCAACTTGAAGAGCAGGTTGTGGCCTGATTTCTTTTGGTTGGCACTAATGTTGCACCTGTGTCTGTAATATGTCACGATATGCTAATGGAGGGTGACCTGAGGCACTAAAGACACGGCACGCTTTTTGTGGCACGCTCTTGTGTGTCAGGGGTGTGAATTTTAGACTTACACGCTTAAACGTTTTTAATACGTTTTATGGCTTTTCCTACTGATAAACACCTCCCCCATTTCCATTCATACTACACCAAAGTCATAAAGTAGCAAATAACCAATTAAGTGGCATAAGATTCCTGTTTTCTTCACTATCTAATGCAGAAATGTGTACTTTTTACAGTGGGTTCACAGTTAAACAAAAAAAATCTCTATCTCGGGGATTAAACGTGTAGTTACACTTTACACTGACAGAAAGAGGAGTTTCACTGCTCTGACCCACTTAAGATCAAAGTTAGCTATACGTGTAAAATTACTTTGACGTCCTTGATCTAAGCAGTTAACAGAAGTAGTTGATCCACTTTCCTTTGTCTCATCAGGTCAGCCAGTCTACTAAAGCCCTGCAGTGGATTATGGATAGTCTGAAATCTCAGGGTCTGCCCTCAAAAGACACACAGTCACGGAGTCAGTACCAAATTTAATTCACTATTTACATGTCACAGTTTTATGTTTGATAAATATTCTAAATCTGCTGCTGTTTGCGCACATTTTTGTGGTTACCTGCAGCTCCAGCTGTTGTAGATGAGACCCCAGATTCTTTCAGGAATACATCGGAGAAAGGAAGTGGTTTCCATGTGAATTCCCGTCAGTTTTCCTACCCAAACAGCAAACTCACGCGCTTCCCTGTGCCTGAGGAGAAGGTGCCCTGGGAGGTACTTATTATATATTTATATATTATTAAATATTATTTTTTTCCACCACAAAGTCACCAGTTGCCACTCCTCAGAAAGTCACTGAACTGATAAATTGTTTAATAATTCTGGTGGTTTTTATCTCCTTTTTTTTCCAGGTCAGTTTCAGCTCATACAAACCAACTAATTATACCTCTGACGACAGCAAAGACCATGTGGATGGGTGTGTGAAGCCATACTTTCCTGTTTTCACTAGCTTTTTATTTGAGGACAGCGTAGAGTCTGTTTTTCACATGTCTAGAAAGCAACACTCTTCCAGTAGGTTATAAGTAATCATTGAAAGGGATTATTTTGCGTGAGTATACACATTGTGTTTTTAACCTGCATATTATACCCATAAAAACATTAATTAGCAGGCAATGAATGGGCCTCGGTGACAAGTGAATTACCAGTTTTCAGGTCAAATCTATTTGAACACAGTAAATAAGCTTTCTGGCCTAACTTTGACTTTATTGTGTAATTACAAGACCGCCTCCTCCAATCTCTCTATACTCTTCATCTATTGTTTCTCCCTGCAGATCAGAACCAGAAGCCTTAGCTAATTACAGGTATGACACAAGAACAGATATAGAACCTATTCAGTATTACTTATAGTAACCTCAAAAGCATGTCTTGATGTCTGATAAGGAGCTTGTCATCTCAGAAACCCAGGGGGGAGGACGGGCATCAGTGGGCGTGGGGCACTGAGCCGCCTGGGTCCAAACCTCAGTGTAGAGCTTGTGATTACACGGTAGGTTATCTCAATGCCCCTGCAGAGGTTTTAAAAAGGTTGTTTTGCGCAGAAATATCTGAGACTTTCCACTTATTTTTAGCTGGCGAAACAGCGAGAAGTCAGTTCTGGAGTACCTGGCAGTTTTTGACGAGAGTCGAAGAACTTTATCTTTACCTGGAGTGAGTTCCAGTCTTTGTCCATTTAATGTGGTTTATACATTTTTTTGCACTGTTCAATCACACTGTGGCTTTAAAACCTTCAGGGCCCTGTTGATTCTGCTGATAAACTGCCACCAACTCTTAAAAAAACGATGGGAAAAAAGCTGTATGAAACGATCAACGCAAAACTGTCAGAGGGAACAAAGGTAAGTCAGTGCAGCACTGTGGTGGTAAAGCTTTAAAGTAGCTGCAGGAGCAATGAAAACAAAGAACAGCTGTAAAGCACGACAGCTTTCGATAGAAGAACATGTCAACAGCTGTCACTGATAGCATTTTGAGAGAGCAGGAAGAACAGGCCCTCTGTTTGTCTTTGATATAAACACTGGTTAGTAAATTTAGTGATACAATAGAAAGCATTCGATTAAATATTACATTATAAAATAAAAAATGTAAACATCAAAGACAAATTACTTATTTCCTGAGCTGAGAAATGTTTGAATCATTCAAGAGAGAAGGGGAGCATCCTGCCAGGGCTGAAACTGTACATTAATATGATATCGATTAATTTGTTGATGGACGTGGTTGTTTGGTTTTAGGTGTTTGAGGGTTATGTGGATGACTGCAGGAACACGGATAACGCCTGGGTGGAAATGACTGTCCTAAACATTCACCTGGATAGAAAAAGCCAGGTGATGGTGGACATCAACAACACAGTAACATCGAGTGTTTTACAGCGTGAAGAATAAATTGGCTGGCCGACTGTTTTACATTTCCTCCTTTCTGCATTTACATGTTATTATCTGTTGCTTTTTAGGTGCTGAGCAGTAACGGTGCTCTTCAGTGGCAGGAGGTGAGCAGCAAAGCCACACTTAGCTCAAACCAAAGAGAGTCGCTGCGGCTGGCTGCTGCGCTGCACAACAGGAAGTTCTGACATTCACGACGCTGCGGCTGTAAATGTGCCTCTACATCTCCCCGTCACTGCTGCCTTTTCTTTAAATATGTCGATTAATTGTGTTGCACTGAAAGCCATAATCTACATTGTGCTGCTGCTGACTATGAAATGAATGTTGAACCTACACTGTTAACTGCTGCTCACTAAAAACAATCAAATATTAACATTCAGAGAAGAGTGGCTACTCCTCCACACTGAAAGGAGCCAGCTGAGGTGGTCTGGGTGGTCTAGGTGAGGTGTTTCAGGCATGTCTTACTGGGAGGAGGCCCCGGACAGCTGGATCAGCTGGGCCTCTCTGCTAAGACCCCCTGCAACCTGAACCTGGATAAGAAATTGGA
This sequence comes from Simochromis diagramma, assembly GCF_900408965.1. Classification (NCBI taxonomy): domain Eukaryota; kingdom Metazoa; phylum Chordata; class Actinopteri; order Cichliformes; family Cichlidae; genus Simochromis; species Simochromis diagramma. The sequence goes on from NW_024386831.1 coordinate 12,847,378, forward strand.
GGAATAATTAAAGGGGACTAGTTATGTTCATTTCCATCTCTCTATGTTTTTTTAAAATTTCAATTCTACTAGAGTAGCTTTGCATGATTCACAGCTCAAAAATAATCCTTATTTATCTTTTCCTGACTATGCAGCCCTTTAGACTCTCCCCTTTCTGTGCTCATACCATATTGGGGATATGTACTCAGTGATGACTTACAGAGCCAAGAATATTATAAAAACAAGCACTCAGATGACAGGGATTACTTGAACATATAGTGGCCTCATTATTAGAAACTTCAGTGATGTTTGATATGAGCCATTGTTACAGTATATGTGTGACAGAAAAAGTGGAACAGATCTCTTTTAAGTGAACAGAGTTCACTAATGGCGCACAGGGTGCTTTAACTTACAGTTGTCTATTAGTATGTAGCAGTTATAGAGCTTATTCTTTTATAACACACAAGACAATCATCAGTAATAATAATAATCATGTTACAACTTGGTGAAATTAAATATTAATCTACATTTTTTAGATTGCCTTAATGCACCTTTATTTAATTTGGATATATTTTACTCGATTAATTTTTTTTTTTATTCACTTGTATTGAAGCAGTTTGACTTTGTGGCACTGCTGCTTGCTTTCTCGCTGATATCACTATCTATCTCCGTTTCCCTGAGTTTGTTTGCGTGTTGCACTCTCTCCCGTCCTGTTTAAAAACAGAGAAGCTTGTGAAACACTTTTCTGCCCTGAGCTCAGCTTTTGTCCACCTGCCAAACATGCAGCGCTGCGCTAGTTTCGGAGCAGCCTCCGCGGGCTCTCATTGGTGCAGCCAGAGGTGGCCAGACTACGCAGTATCGGTTTCACTCCCTCCCCCGGCTGCCCAATCGATCACCTGTCCCGGCACGAAATGATCACAAATCATCCCGATTGTGTCTGTGTGTGCTTGAAAGAGCAGTAACTTCTAAACCGCGTGGATTTGTTGTGACTTTATGACCTGAAAGTTGAACTGTGTGCGCCGAGCAGGCGCCAGAGTCCCGGCCTCCCTCCCTCCCTCTCTCAGTTGTTGTTATTTGTATCTCCACCTCCCGGCAGCGCACGGACGCTATTTTTAGCCACAACGTCAAAGAGAGACAAAAAAACAAAACAAAATGAAGAGTTCCCACTCTGGAGCAAAAAACAACTGTCCTCACAGAGTCACTGTTAGTCTGTACAAAGGTTGTTACAGTATAACTAAAGCTATATATATATAAAACATTTTAGTTCGATAGAACAAGAATAGAAACTAGATTTTTGAGGGGGATTAAAAATAACTGAAATGATTTGTGAATTTGGAAAAATGAAGTAAAATAAAAACCGGAAATAAACTTAGTTTTAATATTTGGTAACGTTTGTTATCATAATCTGCCTGGTGAGGCTTTGAAGAGCATGTTTGTTACAAGACTTTAAGTCAGCTGCTTTCAGAAAGCTCTGCTTCCTTATTGTAACACCTACAGCGATTTCACTAAGTCTAGCCTCGGGCGTACGCCCTCGAATACAATAACCCTTCAAAAGAATAGAACCTAATGCTGAAACTAATAAGACTAAACCAAAACAAGCAAACTGAAACTAAACTGAAACAAAAGTCACAATGAAATAACAATAAAAACTAAACGTAGAATAACTTGGGTGTGTATGTTGACAGGCCCCAAGTTATTTTAAACCAATAAAATGACATGTTATGCTCATCATTTTTTTCTATTGCTTTGTGTTTATCATACCAACACTGTTTATAGTTTTCAATCATTTTTATGGTAAAATGAAATTAAGGCTTTTCTCTGACTCCTCTAGTGCACATTGAAGGGTCCCCTCATAGCTTCTGGGCCCTTGAGCTGCCCTGTGGAAAGTTACGCCTTTGCACAGGTGTAAATATTTACCATGCTGAGTGAAATATACTCAATTATTGAGCCTTAAGAGAGAAAAAGAAGCACTGAAGCGATAGCCTTAAAATTAAAGAACGCACGAGCCATTACTTCAGGAAATTACTGCCAGTTTTTAAATTGAAATCTGATTTACAGCAGATGTTATTGGTTTACTTTGTGTAATGAAGTGGGGGCAATCAAGAAAGTCTTAGGGAGTAAAAACTGTTTATAGTATGTCATAGAAAATTAAGTTAGTCTCAAAGGGTGATGTAGTTTGTATGTCAAACATCTTTTATGCTCACATCTTTAATTTGAGCAAATTCAACTTTGGAAAAGCATTCAAAGCTCCAGATCAACTGTGTGTAAATTATATGATTTAATTCATCTCAATCTGTACAAATTATGAACAACATCAATACTGCATGGTGCATACTGTTGAATAAAACTGAATTGATTACCCGACTCTATGTTAATTCAGCAGAAAATAAAAATTAGATTTTATGAACAGATCATGTCTGACACGTGAAAATGTTGACCTGAAATGTAAAGTGGTCAAATAGATGTAAGAAAGCACAATATTTTCTTTTAAATAAACAGTTCAGTTCAACTGTGTTCAGGTTCCCAGACAGGTAATGAATGAAAGTAAGTGAAAGTGCGATGGCACAGAAGTATAAAATACCAGAAATGGAAACACTTGGAGTGCAAATACCTCAATCAGGCAACGTTGATACACAACACTTAAAAACAAAAGTACTTTAAGTGTGTTAGCTAGTGCATAGTGTTGTTCTTGTTAGCCTTAAGACAATGAAGACCTACATAGTGTCGTTCTTTAATTAATAATAATTAAACAATTAATTAGCATTTATTTATGGCATCTACAGTATATCTGCTAGAATTCTCTTTTGCACAATCTCAGTCTTGCTGTTTTTCTTTAACTTTTGTATAAGTGTGTATATGTACATACTGTATATAAAATATCGCACCACCTCACATAATAAGACCATAAATATGAGCCTGTGATACCTTTAACCATTTTGTGTTCATTGTAGATTATACTCATTTTATTATTATTCTTTATGAAGGTCCTGTAGCACAGTTATATCTCTTGCAGAATCATTAAAGTGTCTATCAAGAATAAAAAGCAACTAAATTAAACGAACAGAACGATAAGCATAGAAAAATAAATACATAAATAAAGCCAGTACTATACCTTGATCAAAATATTCTGATCAGGGTAGACCTTGATAAGAATATGCACGTTACATAAATTTGTATTTTTGTATGTGAAAATTAAAATTGTATTTTGTTGTGTGCCAAACTGCAAATGTACAGCAGAGAATTAAAGCATTATGACAGTTCAGTGATCAAGATAATCACAGATAGATCAATAATCTATCTATGAGGGGGAAACGTGGCAAATTAGAAAGAAATTCACATGTAACATGAATCAGCTTGTGGTCTTCCGCTATGATGTAATTACAAAGCAGAAGTTTTAAAAATGTATTCATATATTTTACCTTCAGTGCTATTAGAAACTCACGTTCCTGTGCTGTCACGCACCAAATAGACGATCTTTGACCACGTGAACAGCTTTACAGGTGCACGGGTTATAGAGGCTCCGGAAGTGACGTGTGACGCTCACAAGACTAGACCGTACCATTTTGTGTGGACAGTAAATAGATGGACCCGGAGACGACAGGCGGAATTGTGTGAGGGACGGAGAAGCGCCGAAGGGTAAGAAACCGGGTTGTGTGTGGGACATTTACCGAGAGGAGGTTAATGTGTGAAGAGGGTGAAGAGAGACGCTCCGGTCTGTTGGTTTGTTGGTGGGGTGATGAGGCTGTAATGTGCCGACCGGGGCAGCTGTCACTGAACTGCTGCCTAACGCGACGACTGGTCCTGAAAGTGTTTATGAATGAAATCAAAGCCACAAATCGGCTCCCGGTCCTCAGCAGCTTTACCACCTTCACCTGTGGCTTCCTCACAGACGTGGTTTTAAGCGACGGGAGTCACACGGCAGGTATAGGTGAGGTTAGTGCTCTTATTCGCCGTCATTATGTAACCAAGTGCACAATCTCGTTAAATAGCGAGCTACAGAGAGCCTGTGTTTGACCCAGGAGAGGGAGGAAATTACAGGCTGCTGAGGAGAGGAGGTGAAATTATAGAGGCTGGTGAAGAAATGTTTGTTATTGAGTTCTCAGACTGAAGTTTTGTTTAGTTTAGTTTTTTGGGTTTTTTTTGACTACGTGGCTAAAGAGAGAAACAGATACAGGATGGGACAGGTTGGTGCTTATTTACTTTGAATATCATTTATTTTAAATTGTCATCTGTACACCACTAATTCCTCCCAGCCCTAATAATTATTTTTTACATATTCAATGAAAGTTAAATGAGCTTGTGGTTTGTTAATGATGTGTTGGGAAATATGTGTAGCTGGTTTTGTTGGTCCTCACTAGAGTTAAGACTTCTGAGCATAGGGAGAATTGCAAGTCATGCTAATAAAAAAAGGGGATAAATGTCTTACAGCGGTTGATAGTAGCTGGTTAGGTAGGCCTTAATGCTTTGTGGCATAGATTCAAAAAGCAGCTGCAAACATTCCTCTCAGATACTGGTCATATTGCTACTGCAGATTAATGGGCTTCAGAGGTGCTCTATTATATTGACACTGAGATATATTTGAGTACAGTGAACTGGTTTGTGACACGGTGTGTTATTTTGGTGGAAGCAGCCATCAGAAGATGAGTGCACTGTGGTCATAAAGGGACGGACATAGTCAGCCACAATACTCAGGTAGACTGTGGTGTTTAAGTGAGGCTCTTCTGGTACTAAAAAGGTACGAACTGTGGTGAGTGTGGTAAATCCCACACACCCTTATACCACCACCGGCCTGAACCACTGATACGAGATGCTCGCTGAGTGGCATCTGGTGTGGTCTTCTGGTGCTGTAGCCCAGCTACTTAAAGGTGTTGTGCATTCAGAGATGCTCTTCTACATACTTTGGTTGTAACAAGTGGCTGTTTTAGTTACTGTTACCTTCCTCTCACCTCAGAGCTACCGGTTTATTCTCCTCTGATATCAGTGAGACATTTTCACCCAGAGATCTGCTGCTCACTTTGCAACCCTAGAGATGGTGTTGTGGGAAAATCCCAGGAAATCAGCAGCTTCTGAAATACAACAACAACACCAACAACCTATGTCATGTTAAGAGTCACTAAAATCATCTTTCTTCCCCATTCTTATGCTCACTTTGAACTTCAGCAGAAATCAATGAAAGGTGAATGGCTGAAGTGAACTGCTGTATAATGTGATTGTAGTTCATCAGTGATCTTTGTGTTGGTGCATGTCAGCCAGTTGGCAAGATGAAGGTTAATTAAATGCTGGATTTATTTATTTACTTTTAAAACTTTATCCATCCCTAAAGTAGAGCCTAAAGACAACCTTAGATCTCAATCAACTCACTTTAGTTTCTCCATAAAATTGGTTTAAGTGCAAAAAATGTTAACCAAAGTGCCTCACAGGCGTGCCCCTTAGCAGCTGTGGACACTGTTTGGATGTGTATTTGTCAGTAATTAATCGCCTCCCTCGTCAGCGCCCGTGTTGCCTAAAACTGAATCGGGACCAATCTGTGCCTAATAAACTGGCAGCGTGTGACTGAGTTTTAGATGGTGTGGACCTCTTACCCTGCACGCTCGCTCCATGAGCAGCGCAGCGGGAGCCATCTGACACAAATCAGCCGCCATCATTCATGTGTCTTTCATGATGTCACAACAGCGTTTGGGTTCTTCATTTGTGCCAACACGCTTTGACAGTCAGTCGGCGGCACAAGGCGTCGCACATGTGAGCCACGGCTGCTGTGGGCTGTCAGCAGCAGCAGCATTGTGTTCCACCCTCATTGTGCTGAGAGGGATGTTTTCAGTAAGTGCCCACATGTGTCACTAATGGCTTTGCCTCCCTTGTTACTGCTGCCTGTCTGTGGTGCAGTTACAGGTCACACTCGACACTAATCAGCCAAATGTGGTCCCCCCCCCCCAGGTGACTCCGAGCTGGAGACTGCACCTCTCAGGTGGTGTTACAGTGTCACATCTATACATGTGGGGCCAATCTACCATTTGAAGCTATTGTAGTGTATTTTTTATGACATTGAAACTGCCACTAACAAGCACCGGGTTGTTTTTCATTTCAACAAAGTGCACTCGCATAGGTGTGACGTGTAATTTCCTGAAAGACTTCCTGGAATTTTCACCTGTCTTGCAAGCTGTTGGTGGAACTGTTGTTTAAAGGGCTGTATGCAGAACAGATTAGCTGACCGATTAGTAAACTGACAGAAAATTAATATGCAGAAATTTTGCCTTCTGGCTTTATTCCTGTCTAATTTGAAAAATAGAATAATCAATCAACTTTTTATGAAAAGAAGTGAGATTCTGACACACAGCTTTTTATTGTTTGTAAAAAAACAAAACAAAACAAACAAAAACAAAACACATTAGGGAGCTATGTGATGTGCTACGTACAGCTAGTCCACCAACTGTTTATAAATCCACACCTGAAAGTTGTCCCAGGACATATTTTTTTTTGTAATTGGGATGTTTTTCCACAGCAAAAACACTGAATTCCTCCTTTATTATCTCTGAGATCAGGAATTGGCCGTTACTTTTTTCCCAAGGGGCCACATGAGAAACTGGGACTGTTGTGGGTGTTAGCAGCTCATTGGTGTGAACCTCCACATCAGTCCCAGTTTCTCACGTGGCACCTTGGGAAAAATTAACTGCCCGCCCCTGCTTTACATGGCTCGACCTTTAAATCCTGTCTTCTTAAAGACATCGGTCTCCACGGTTACAGTGTTGCATTACAACAGGGCGTTTGTTGCTAGAGTACCTGCGCATCTGAGCTATTGAGTCCCGAGTGGAGCGGAGCGTCAGCAGAGCATAATAAGGTCCCGATGCTGGCGCAGAGACAGGAAGCTGCATTTATGTAATTGACATGTGTAGCAGCAGCAGCGACGCAGCCTTGCAGCTGGTCTGAGCTCACTAATCCCAGCCCTGGAGACTCGCTTTGCTTGTTTGGGTCACATTTATATAGCAGCAGCTTCGGTGTCTTATCGGGCTTAATAAATAAGCTCATTGTTGTGTTTCGTAAGATGTAGCATTTAAAGTATTTTTTTTAAAATTTGTTGTCAGCAGTGTGCTACCCCCAGTTATGAACGGTTATATACGTCTGGTGCAATCCCCAACATTGGAAAGGGTTAAATGTCTAAAGAAACTCGTCTGTCTTCATAAAAACTACATATTTAGTCATTTTTGAGTTGTATGTAAGGCTGTGCACCAAAGAAGGAGAAAAGGATTTATATTGATTGGCCAGGCCGAGATATCAAGCTGGAAAGGATGTGCAGCAGATCAGGGTGATTAAGGATGGAGATGGTAATGGACTAACGAGTGAGGAGAGTGTGCTGAGAAGATGGAAGGATGACTTTAAGGAGCTGATAAGTGAATAAAATGAGAGCAAAAGAAGGGTGGGTGGAGGGACCTTGGTGGAAGTGCAGAGGATTAGTAAGGAGGAAGTCAATGTGCCTGTGAAGAGGATGAAAAGTGGTTGGTCCACATTACATACCTATCACCTGAGATGTCTGGGAGACAGGACAGTAGAACTTTTGACCATGTTGATCCTGGAGAGTGAGAGGATGCTTGAGGAATGGAGAAGTGTAATGGTAACAATTTTCAAGAACAAGGTGATGTGCAGGGCTGTAGTAATGACAGAGGGATAAAGCTGATGAGCCCCACGTGGTTACAAATTGTGTCATGGAGGGGGAGACACAAAGTTGCTCCATTCTGCAGAAAAAGTGCTTTTACTCAGGGAAGAGTAAAAGCATTGCCCTGAGTGGAGAACAGTGGACAACAGCTAAGTGTAGATGAAGTAACACCTGCTTGGAAGCTTTAATTGCATTGTAACAGTATCCTGACAAGTCAGATATCTTAACTTCACCTGTCTCTCACCTGCTTTGCTCAATGTGTCTGCTCTGCTCTGTAGTGTTCTTCATCATAATGCAGTGAAACAGAGCAGAGGAGAAACACTACAAATGTGCGGAAGTCACCATAAAACAGTGGAGCTGAAATGAAGTGAAGGGGGGGGGAAAGCACAGAAAATTACACTTTTGATGTTACTTGATTCCCACTAGAGACAAGGTCTTTGGTTTCACTTTGTAAACTCCAGAGAAGACGTCCAGACTTGTTTTGCTTTTGAGGTCTTTTTTCCTTTTGATAGCAGTAGACTGTTAGAGCTCAGTCCTCCACTGTGGTTCTGTCGTAGGTCCTTCATCATCATCATTTTTGTCACTATTTTTCCTATTTATTTATTTTCTATTTGTATTGTTTTCTAATATTTCTCTAATTCACCTTTTCTTCCTGTCCCTTGTGCTGCTGTAACGAGTGAATTTCCCAGAGTGTGGGATTAAACACAGTTTATGTCCTAATCTCTCAAATTTGTATTAAAAAAATGATTTGTCGTGGGTTTGATTAGGTAACATGACAGAAAGCCTAACAGCTGTTAAAAATAGCCCTCACATTGCAGGCAGCGCAGCCATTGAAGAGCAGTTGAGTGGAAAAAGCCAAACAGCAAATGTTGGGCTAAAAGAGGGATATGAAGATGAATGTGTTACCGCCACCCCGTCACTCTCTCTTTCCCCACTCTTTCTGTATCCACTTACTCGCTCGCCCACCCTCAGGCCCTCTCCTCCTTTCCTTGCTTTCCTTCCTTTCTTTCTGAGTGACATTTCGGTAATAACAATGTCTGCACTCCACAGGCCCTGCCTCCATCCCATCCTTGGCCTGCTGTGCGCACACGCAGAGCGGGCACGCCTTACATCTATATCAGACTGTTAAATGCCAATAATGACGACTCGGCGTGGTTAAGGAAGTAATCATCTTCCATCTCCTGGGCTCGTCTGTCCCCGTTGGCATTAATGGAGTTATCGTATGCCAAAGAGTTTATCTGACACACTCGCAGACGCCCTGCTGGTCAGCGTGTGTGAGGACCTGGGATTTTATTAAGAAGTGGGTTAAGCCCTTTATATTTGGGCAAGGGTATTACAGTTGTGTGACCGTGAGGTTGGGGTGGGGGTAGATTAACGCAGCATTGCTGAACCCCAAGTGTGTCCAGACTCTGCTGCTAAAATTATGAAGAAATATGAAGTCAAGAAAACAGGTGCATTTGTCAGCTCTGTTTAAGTTTGAGACTTATTTAGAGGAGAACTGTTTTACAGAGTTTGATAAAAAGGCAGTCAGCACGACGTTTAATATCTGCACAGCCATCTTCAGTATATCCGTTGGTTTGTCTTTATGCATATAGGGCTGTGTTCATGCTAAAAGTGCACTGCTTTAAATGCACATCTCTCTTGTGATATGTGTGCTAGCTGAGCTTCTATAATTACCACAGCCTGCAGCGCCTCATGGGGAGCATATTAACACACACGAGTGGAGGAGCAAGAACCAGAGCACATGCACAAGTCATACAGGCCGAGTGCGTTCGAGCACCTCCGACTGCTGATGTGTGCAACTTTAGAATAATGTATGAATAACAGCGATGCACAGCTACCCACGGATTACGTAACGCTCGCTCAGTGCAACAGGAATAATTCCCCAAAATTGGTCGCAAAGTGCAAGTGTGCAGCAAACTCCACGTGAAGAACATTTCCACTAAATGATGACAAATGAGGCAAATTAGATGTTGAAAAATATTTATATTGATTTTAGAAAACAATGGATGTGTTTTTTCTTTCTTTAACTTGAACAGTGATGCATTGAATTAGCTGATAATCACCAAAATAATCAGCTGCACGGGGTCTGGGATGTCCTACTGATGGTGAATGGCAGAAAAATAATTTATTATTCATTTGATTTATTATATGATTAATTTTAAATGCTTTTAAATGGAATATTTTTAGGTTTTAGGTGGAGATGGAACAATACCTGAGCCTTACCCTTAGCTTTATTGACTGATATTTGCCTACTGCCAAACAAGTTGGCATTTACCTATAGGAGTAGTTGATGTTTTTGCTGTTTTTTTTTGATTAGAAAACAATAAATAATTAAAAAAGGTAAATAGCCTTTGGGCCCTAATTGCCAAGGTGTGGCAACATTTTTTCTAAAGAACAGAAATTGTGTATTTTGAAATAACAGGGCCGTGGTGGACTAAACATTGATGCAGTCCTACTTTTACACTGTCAGTCTATCAGATTAATTAATCTGAAATGATATAATTGATTAAGTTGTGTTCAGGGCTGAAACCAAACGTCTGTGATAAATCAGGGTGCTTGGAAACATTTTACAGACTGGCGGTAGGCCATAAAGTCTCAAGATTATAATCACAGGATTCCAGCGAAATTTGCGCTAATGATATTTTTGACGATACAGAAGAAAAAAAACTGAAGGCTTTATCAGTGTTTGCAGCTCGCAGGCAGCAGCGTGTGTTAGTTCAACCAAAATGAAGAGCTTTTTCCATCCTCCTTTTCCAGTGAGCGTCTGTCACTGATCACCTAATTCAAAGTGTGAATCCGTTGCCATAAGGTGTCAGCAGCAGTGTTAGAGCTCAATATTAATAATGCAGTGTATGCACAAAAGCATCTTAGACAGTGTTTTCACATGAAATTTTAGCTAAAAGTACAGCGTGGCTGCTTAACCCTTTAGTTTAACAGAAAAGTAATTTAACCATGTAACTCTTCAGCAGCCTGCGCACATAATAAAATTCTACAAAAACAATTAAATGCGACTCCACACGCGGTCTCGCTTTACCGCTGATGCATTTATTAAATTGTAATGTTTAATAAATGCATCAGGTGACCATCATCTGGTTGTAATGTCATAGATTAAATGTATTAGTGGTAAACAAGAGTGCAGGAATGTGGAAACAATGTGGAATTTTCTCCCTTGCACTTTATTTCACATTCAGATGTGAATGTAACTAATATATATGCAGTGTATTTTGCACAGGTACTTTATGATGTCCGTGCTTTGCCCTTAAGTCTCCTCTTGCCTTTGCACAGCTGTGACCTCACTTCTTTTCTCTAACCTCTCACCCCACCAAGCAGCAGCAGCAGCATCCTCTCCCAGCTGCACAGCTGTAATCTCAGACCACCACTGTCTGCCACCGACTGTAACCCTGCACTCTTTCCTCTTTTATATTCCTTCTAGGGAAGTGGGGTCTGAATGAACACAACATTGCTTCTTTGTGCGTCCCACTTCTGAAATTCTCTTTAAGTGAAATAATTAGAGGCAAGAAGGCTGGAAAACCTTCAAAAAGTTATGTTATCTAAGACTGGCTGCCGTGTTTGGTATTATGGCTTTGCACGCAATCCCACAAATCACGCTCGGGATTACCAGGTGCACGCTGTTGGGAGGGGAGGATGTGCTGCTACTCATCATCATGATAAAGAGGGGAGGGGGCTAGCATAGATGGATTGTCAGCAGAATCCTGCGGGTGTGTTGAACGCTCATTGTTATGTAATTTCCACTCGGCACGGATTGGTCAAGCTGTGGGCTGTTGGTGGGCTGAGGATGTTAATCTCACAAGCATTATCTGCCTCCCAGAATCAGAGGCTGTTGTGGGCAGGATTCACTCATCCTCACTCATGCAGGCTTTGTAAATTTGACCAATCAGCATGGCCGGCTTGTTTCCTGTCATCCATCTTGGCCAAACAGGTTTGACCATGAATTGGGCTTCACTCAGAGCAGATCCTTTTTTTTTACAAGTCTTTTCTTTGATTCATCTGACATCCTCAGCACATTGAGCTGACCCTGGGCCGCACAAATTATGGGATTCGTAACCCCACCAAAAAAAGAATTTGGTGAAAGTGTTAACACTGCTTTTTAATAACAAACTTTCACACTACACAATCAGGCAGTTAAAGTCGTTTTGTTAACAATCCATACAGTGCGAAAGCATGATTGACGCCAAATTCCAGTCTGTTTGACCAGAGAGATCAGTCGCATCGGCGTGCCTGGACCCACTTCAGCAAACTGAAGAGGGAAGCTGGGATGTGGTGTAGCTGGACTCGGGCATGCCTGTGAAAATCATTGTGTTAATTAACAAATCAAAAAGGCACATGAGAGGGTGAAACACAATTAAAGCACAAAATGCATAAAATCATGAACCTCACTGTGCCCTGTGAGAGCAGCTTTCAACAGCTTCTATAAATGAGAATGTGAGTGCAGGATCATGGTACAAAGCAACCATGGGTAGTGTGAGTATACAATATAACTGAGTTACTACAAGAACTGGTGGAAAAAATGATTTAAAATGTTAGTTTGGGGGTTACTCTTTTTTTTCTCTCTCATTCCTTTAAAAAAAACAACAAAAAAAACAAACCTCCAAATACTTAAAAATCTGCTTTTTAATCTGATTATTCCTAAACAGTGTTTTTGCAAAAGCTTGGGTCAGTGTCGGGCGAATCGGGTCATGCAGAGCTAATTATCCACCTCAGATGCGCTCCCACTCCTGTTTGGCTTTGACGTCTGATGCTCGCTCGCTGAGATTTCACTGGACAGTTAGCTCATACGGCTGCAGTCAGACACAGTTTACGCTCGGGAAGTTTGGAGGTTAAACACATTTGTATTCTCACATGCAGCTACAACGGGTAATGTTGAAAGGCTCAGGGTGCCGGTTCATGTGTGAAAACAGCTTTACTGTTACTCCACTGAGCTAATGATACCTGGAGCTACCTTGTATCACATATCTTTATTGATTTTTGTTCATAATGCATCACTTTGCTAATATGCTTTGAACGCGTCCTTCAGGTCTCCTGCAGTTTTACTGAAAATATAATGCTTGCATGCTCACCTACCCACAGGTGTAAATACTCTATACACAACTGTATATGTATAAAGTCCGTTGGTAACCAATCTCATGTCTCTCGTGTCAAATTTAAGCTAAATTGAACCCCCAGTATTTGTTTGTTTATGCAAACCCATTCATCCCTCATCAGTCCAAACGCTGATATTCATGGCTTCATGTTATGTCCTCAGTATTAATGACGGCTCTGTTTAGGGTGAAGTCTACTTTTGTGGCTGAAACAAATATAAATTCCTGCTCAAGCTAAGTCTTTTTAAATATAAAGTTAAATATGTCTAGAGATGCGTACACAAGACTGAAGAAGAGGATAAATGTTTAAAGACTTCCCAAATAATAATAATAAAAAATGTGTTCATGAAAGGAAATGATGTAATCCTTGATAAAGGAGAAGTACATAAAGATTTTCTCTTTCATCTGCCGGGGAGCTGAACAATGCTTTTGTTCACTCTGCTTTTATGACAGGTGGTTGTTTGCTTAAGTGTGGAGGTTTTTGTGGCGATAGCGATGGGTTGCATTATTTTCTTTCCATGCACAGTAAGTAAATATGCTGAACTTTGATGGAAGTGTTTGTCTGTAATCATAGCTGTGTGTGTGTGTCTGTGTCTGCGCTGGCAGGTTGAAAGGTAAACCGCTGTAAGCTTATGTGCGCGATGCTGCTTTTTCTCTTATTAATGTGGAGGACACAGGAGCTGTCAGTGCTGCTGTTCCCCTGCTGGTGAAATAGTAATGAGTGTGCATAACAGAGGTGAGCCAGTGTGGTTTACAGCTCCGTCGCACTCTGAGGCAAAGCCAGGACACACATGGAGCGCCGACCGGCTCCTCGTGTGTGCCGGTGATGGAGGCGGAGCAGGAGGCAGCTGCAACCGCTGGAATGAGGTTAACTGAGAAACGGAGGTCAGACTCTGTGAATTTATTTGCTTTGGAAATTTTGAAGAGGTTGTCTAAGTATTCAAAACGTCTATAAACTGAGGAAGAAGGAAACTGGACAGATTGTTATCATTTACTGTTCTCGCTGTGCAATCAGCGGAGGGAACATACAAAAATCTGAGGGATGGGAAAATGAGTTGTTGTTTTTAGTTTAGATGATTTAAAACCTTTACCTAGCTTGAAAATTTGGGTTATTGTTAATTAAGGTTAGATATCCCAAAGTTTTGACTCCAGAACGGCAAAAAGAAAAGGAAAAATAAATGAAAAATTCTGTGGTAGGAATAATCTTCCATAGATCTGAACGTTTACATTTTGGACCTGATAAGTAGAAGAACTAAGAATCATCTTTGAATAGAAAGTAAATGTCGTTAAGAAAGTATGTCCTCATATGGGGCAGTGAGTTTATTTTACAGCTTGACATGATAGAGTCACTATTGTTTACCAAGGTATGAAACACTGTACTAAACTGAATCAAGTAATCGGCCGCAGGATGTGAGGAGGTTGTAGTAAATATTGAGTACAACTTTACAAACAAAACCCCAAATATTCTCTAGTTACGTCTTTATTGATTTTTTGTTTGTTTTGTCCTTCTTTATTTCTTCCATTTGATTTACTGTACTCTGAAAGATTTCATGATCTTGTTTTAGATTTCCTTAACTAGGGGCTTCACTGATATGATAAAAGTTATCATAAAAGTCAATAAACGATAACCCACTTGTGCATTTTAAACAGTTTTTGTGGATTTTGGTTTTTGGTAGCGATCAATCAAGGCTAGACACCACAGATCTGATCATTTGCCCTTGAGACGAAAGTCATCACCATAACCTCACTAATTGAAATACGCTTTTTATTTGTTGGGCAGAAGAGTACTTTTTAAAAATGTTTTAACATAATTTGTAGCAAGAATAAACTTAACTGTGCAGCTACATGACAAGAGGAAAAAATGCAGTGTGTTGTAAAATGTGCTCATTGAAAAATGCTGTAAATGATTTTGAACTTTGTGCTCGGCAGCACAGTGTCCAGCCTTGGTGGTTAGCACTGTTGCCTCACTGCAAAACGGTGCCGAGTTCAATTTCACCATCAGGCCAGGGTCTTTATGTGCGGAGTTTGCATGTTCTCCCCGTGTTTGCGTGGGTTCTCCTCAGGTTCTCTGGCTTCCTCCCACAGTCCAAAGACATGCAGTTAGTGGGGTTAAGTAGAAATACTAAATTGCCCATAGGTATGAATAGGGCTGTTCGATATAACGATATATATGGATGGATATAAAAACGTCTATCGTTTCATTTTACGCTATCGTTTGTTTAACTGTTTACGACAATATTTTTTCATCGTTCTGATGGTCACTGTAGTGGCTATATTAATTTCTTAAAGTTCTCTCTTTCTCTTATATTTAATATAACCACACTACAGACGGACAAGCGCCTGTTTTTATGGGTTGTCATTAGCAACAACGACGGTAAAACCACCGCATGTCCGCTTGTTTATTTTCCACATAACCCTTTCACAATAAAGCTCAAGATCCTGTTGAGAATTTTCAAAGTAAACGCAATCACATGAAAAAGTATGCAGAGTATTGACGGACGAGAAGCAAAATAAGAGCCGTCAGGTGCTAAAAAATAAACCTTAGACTCAAACGTTAGAACAAGGCTTCCCCCGCAGCACACCGTGTAATAAATACTCACAAAGAAAATGGCGGCCGTTACAACCTATGTCTAAAAATGTGTAGTTTCATGCATCGGTTAAAACACTCGACTCCAGGTACAAGACGCCCAGCTGGAAACAGTGCACCTACCCGAGATTCACAGAATTTACAGAAAATATTACATTTTTTGTGATTTATATCGTTATCGGATGATAGATGTTTTATATCGGGATATGAGATTTTGGTCATATCGCACAGCCCTAGGTATGAATGCAGGAGTGAATGTGAGAAGAAAAGTGTAAAGGATAAGTGGAAGCGAATGAATGAATGAATGGATTGATGGATTTTGAACTTGTTTTTGAACTTGTTTTTTTTCTGTTCAGATTCATACTGAAGGCATTATGTGTGTGTGTGTGTGTGTGTGTGTGTAAATAAAAGCTTTAACAATTTGTGATGTTAGTGGAAGTTGAGCTCCCCGGTTACGTTAGTAAATTAGCATTATAATTAATTATTATTTTCTCCATTTACTGCTGTCTGGTTGTCTTTCTCCTTTTTTCCCCTCCTTTGTTTGCTATCAGAAGGATAACTCCTCTTTGTTTCCATTGAGTGGGTTGCAATGTTGTCATGAGGTTTGTTTAAACAGAATCATGTAAGCTGCTTGCAACAGGAGTGAATGGAGCCAGGTGGGGCCCCCTTAGGGAGGTCAGGTCTGTCCTACAGCCACTGCAGACTCTGCACATTGCCACTGCTGAGGATTAAAGTTTGTAAGCATTCGAGGTGCCCCACATTGACCTGGGTGTCTTTAAAGGTGAATTTGTGCTTCAGTTTTCCTCTCACTTGGCTGTTGATGATTTATCCCAAACAGTTATTAGAAAAATAAGCTAGGAGCAGATGATATGGAAGAAGGCACGGTTTCATGTTACACTTCACTGACCCACTGCAAGTTGAGCTGGTGAAGAAAGCTAAACTTGCTGTAGTCACTGAAGAACTCAGTTGTTGTTGCTGTGATTATTTAATGCAAGTCAATGTAATGAAAGGCTAAGAAATACTCCAGTATCACTGAGAGTGTCCAAACCTTTGACTGGCACTGCAAACGGTCAAACAAAGTTGTGTTAGGAGTAGAGCTGGGCGATATAAGATTTTTTCATATCACGATATGTTTTTTTGTTTTTTTTTCCATTTCAGGCGATAACGATCTATATCACGATATAAGCCAAATAACTATATTTGTAAGATTTAAATGTGCCGTTGCTCACAAGTAAAATGTGAAATAATCAGCAGCTTGTTTTGATTTAAATATTTATTTCCCATAATAAGTTCAACAGGGTAGATGTACTTAAGGAACATGAGACTTTTTCAGATAAATAAAGGCAAATATTGCAAACTACACAAAAGGCAGCCGCTAAAGCGTTTAAGTTTCAAAATAGAACAAACGAAACAGACTACTAAATTGTCAATTCCACTTAGAAACAAAATATTAATTCTAGAAATAAATATTTATTTGTTTTACAGAAGAACAGACAAAATTGACTAACTTTTGTCAATATCAAATAAACTGAGAACTAAAAGGAAATTCTCAATCTCTCCTTGTTGTATAGCTTAGCTTTTCAAACAGTTTTAACAGTTACTTTAGTCGGACAAAAGCCGAACGACGAATTAGCGCTTCCAGTCAGAGATTGAGCATGCACGGCTTTATTGTATTTCCAGACTTGCTTTCGGCACAATTTACAGTGCGCGCTACTGTTTTTTGTCAGACTTGAAATAGCCGAAATACCTTCACACTACGGAACTTCTATGGCTCTTCCGTTCGACAATCTCTCCGCGTTGGAACCATCATCTGTTTTCTCGTCGGTAACCTTCGGTCACGCTCTGGGTTGATTTTTCTGTAGTCGGCACACTCATTTCCTCCATTACCCGGGCGGCACGGCGGCTGGCTGCTTCCCAAACAAATACACATGTGCGGCTTGGCACTTGTGCTGTACGTAACAAGTCACGTGACGTGACGCTGCGGCTGTGATTGGTTCAGCTCTGCGCTACTTAATTTGGATTGGCTGTTCTCGCTTTTTTAAAGAGGACAAGCGCGGTGAGGTCTATCGCAATAGTTTAATTTTTCTATCGAGAAGAAGTTATTTCGCAATACATATCGTTATCGTTCTATCGCCCAGCTCTAGTTAGGAGTAAAATTTATGTTGAACCTTGGTAAAGTACTGTGCATTGCTTTGATCTACATGGTGCAGTCTTGTACTTGTTGAATTTTTTTTGAATGACTTTATCATTGTAACCTTTTTATTTGTGCTTCATGCATTGCTGAGATGAAAATTGTGAGCATTTCAGGAGAAAACCTGAACCAAAAGTTTCAGTTTGAGGAACATTAACATTAAAATGAATTCAAGACTTATTAGCAAAGTTAGATGGAGGAAATTAAATGAGACAATTATTTTAAATGTAAAGGCAAGGTCTGATTTTAGCCTTGACTCACAGTGTTTTAAGTTTTTGTGCTGCTTTGTGGTGCCCTTAAATACACCACAAAGCAATTTGAATTTATGTCTCAATAAATCTACGGGAACATATCACTGCTCAAACAGACACAGAGGCTTTTAATGGCTGTAATCATGCTATGACTTTATAACTGTATTTATTATAAAGCTCCAAAAGTGTAGGTTGTGTTTTTGTGGGAAAAGACATTTCAACTTATATTTTTTACCATTATTTACTAGAGGATTTTATAGAAGACATGTCTTAAACTCAACTGAAGCAGCGGATTTAAGACTTTCTGTTTCGGGGTCTTTCTGGCGTGTTTTTGTAATTCAGATTCAGCTTTAGAGCAGAGTTTGTTGTCCCCGCTAAACAAACAGAGCCAAAATTTTATTCCAGCTCCCCGTTGATACTTGAAAGTCCCTTTTTGTCAATATTTAACCAGAACTCTTGTGTATCTATACCAGCACAGCAAGAATACCTTTCACTTTCTCTCTCCCGTCGGGGGCGGGATGACTGCTTGACATATCACTTATTAAACCGTGCATCACAAAAGTGCAGTTTTAACAAATCCAGTAGTACAAACTCACCGTTCCCTAATGTCAGAGCTTACATCCACAGCCATCTGCACCGTGACTCATTTCACTGTCATTTCACGCCATTTATAGGCAGTGTTTGGACGCCTCTGCCTCTATTTGCCCCAGGATACCAGGCTGCCTCCTCTGGCAGGGACCCCTGCTGGGGTGTGGCTTTACGATAGAGATTGGACAATGCGGCTCCAATATCCCAACCCCCACCCCCCCACTCTCAATGCATCATTACATTCCTGCTGCCCTTCCCCAGCATCCTCTTCCCCAGAGGTTTTGGCCTGAAACAAGAGCACTCGGGGGATCATCTGTTCCCCGAGCTTTTCCTTTCACCCGCAGGCCTCCCTCTCTATCAGTCTTTTTTTGATGTACTCCCTCTGGCTGCAGTCAGTGTCAGTCTGTGCCATTTCCTCACACACAAACTCACAGACAGATACACCACCGCTACTTGTCTTTGCCCTAGTTGCACCTCCTTCCCTCAGCAGTCTGAGGGAAAGGGGGGTGCCGTTCTCATCTGGTGACTCATCCGTTGAGTTGATTTATTAATGTCACTGTGGAAATGTTGCAGTTGGCAGCGTTTCCAATTGCGCATCATGCTTGCAGTGCATTGTCCTTATTTAAGCCTTTAAAGTGGAACATGTTGCTCGCACGAACCCCGTTTTCACCGCTCTGTGTGTGTTTATGCTGCAGGTGAGAAGCTGAATCCAGTTCCCGCTCTGCAGACCTCTGAGATGGTCAGAAACCACCTGACAGGTCAGTAAATGAACACACTCACACACATGCAAAGTCACAAGCATGTGCTGACCAGTATAATGGCCGAAGTGATGGTGCCCACTGAGGGGAGGGTGTCAGAGACTGTGTGAGACGATAGATGACCTTTTGGTGAGAGAAAAGAACAATTCTCCTGACGTTCTGACCTTTTTATTTTCTCTCTGACTATCGTAGTTTTTCAGCCCTGAAGCTATTAAACCCCTACTGCTGTAAGATTATTCTTTTTATTACTATTATTATTACATTTTTTAGCATTTTGGGCCTTTGTTACTTAGGGAAGTGTAGAGTGGATAGGAGAGAGAGAGTGAGTGACACGCAGGTAATTGCCTGGCCTTTGCAGTAAGGACTTCGGTATGAAACTGTGCCCTGAGTTCTTTGAGTGGACTTTTTTTTTGCCATCTTGTTTACCTGAGTATATGTAGATACTCAGTAATTTTTTTTGCATTGTTGTTGCCTGTAGAATAACTAATTGATACATTTTCTAATAATTTCAGCTGTAGATTTAGGTGTTTTATGTAAATGAGGAGAGCATGCATAAAGCCTCCTGTGCAGGAACCTGAAGTTAAACTGCACTGGAACAGTTATTATGTAATATAGAGAAAGAGCAGCAGTGCAGAGCATTTATACCCCGTGCTAGTTATAATGGTCATAATGATTCGATAACTGAAGTCACATGACCACAGTTTACAGGAACATTTCTGACTGCTTGTGTGGTTTTATGTGTTCATAGTGCAGCTGTGTATGTGTGTAATGAATGGGATGTGACCTCATTTAACTGTAATTCTGTAGGAGAAAATCACAGAGGTGGTATTGGTACACTGTAATGTCCTTATTCAGTGTCTTTACTGTTCTTCACTGAGTTTTCCTGATATTTTGAAGTGCTGCTTTCCAGTGATGGCTTCTAGAAGGTGACTGAGGAAGTGGAGCAAGCCTGGCTGTCGGATCTGTGTGGAAGATATTAATCAGGGTTATTCACAAGTTATTATTTTGTGTTGAAAGCTCAAATTATACTTCTGTGCTTTCAGCTAAATCTCATTCATCAACACTGATCACCTCTTCCTTTATCTGAGGCCAAAGAGAGAAGGAAAGTCTGCTTAGAGAGTACAGATAGAAGTGTGGCTCTTCCAGCTGCTCACCTGTGGGGGTAAATGGGGTTTAAAGGCATCTTGTCTGAATATGTGAGTGGGTTGATATTGATGTCTGTTTCATAGAGTTCTGTTTTATTGCTAGATATTCATATAAAGACATTGCTTTTAATCCGCACTGCTCCCTGCTCAGCTGTGATGCTGCTGATATTTCTCAATAATCCCAGGGATCTTTTCTACTCCATATTCTTATAAACACAGAAAGACTGGGGGAAAACTTAACATTTAAACAGTAAAAATACTTTGTAATGGAGAAATTGCAAATTTAATGAAACACACTGGTGAAGTATGTTTAAGGTGGTCCCTAATTTCTTTAAAAACACTTTGTTGTTAGAGATTATTTCATCTTGACTTCAGTTTAGTTAGATTAACTCATTTATTTGGTTCTGACTTTCAGCTTATAAATGTTCTACTGCTGTGCTAATTGTGACCTTTAGCAAACCCTTCATGCTATTTAAAAGCCTGAAAAATAAGAACATGTGTTGTTATTTGACACTGGCGCTGCAGAGGGATTAATTTCCACCGGACGTGATTGCAAAGCAAGATATTTTGTCCCAATTTTCTTTTTTGAGGGGGGTGGGGGGCAGTATTTCATGACAAATGGATAGTCCTCACTGGATCCAGCCTGCAGACATTTGTGATTTTGACACAATTGGCGTGAAAGAACTGATTTGGTACAAAAGGATTTTCTCCTGTGCCGAAACAGTTTGTCCTACTTACGGAGACGCCACCGCAGCCTAACCTTCTGTTCCCAGCTGGTGCTGCTTTGAAATGCACGCCCTCCTCCTCCTCCTCCATCTCTCTTCCTCTGCTTTCCTCTTCATCTCCGTTTGCACCTCCTCCTTTCTGAGTCTGTGCAACAAGCTCCGCCCTTTCCGCCCCCCTACCCCCCATCTCTGCTCTTTGAGCTGCGTCCTCCCTGCGTCAGACGGCTCCATTCATGAAAAGTGTGACGTGAGCAGGTCTTCATCGTCCCGGTGACTATGCCGCCCTCCCACTCACAGCCCAGGTGCTGCAGGAGTTAGAGGAATGTCTGTCATCTTCCATCCTCTGCCTTCTCCCTCACTCCTGTTCTTTTATTATTATTTTTTTCCTTTCTTCTGAATCCCGACTGTCAGTTCTGTCTTCCTCTCGCCCGGCTTTTTCCCCCCTCCACACATCCCTGCCTTAGCTGAGAGAGGACCATGAATCTGAGCCGTGTCTGCTGTGAGTAATCTGCTGATGCTATGTCTTTTGCCGTTCATCTGAGTGGAAGCACTGTAATGTGGAGGTACTTGTCCTTCTCATGCTTATGGGTATGATTTTTCTCTTTTGCACATCGCACATCTGCAGGGAGTCTGTGTGTATAGAGCACATGTCAGTATTTGTTCAGTAGCAGTGCTGCAGGAGTGTGTTGAGCGGTCGTGCGTTGGTGCGTGCTGGAGCTATTTTAGGATCAGCGGTGACGCCGCTGCTGGGTTTTGGGTTTTTTTTTCTTTCTTTTTTTTTTTTTTTTTTTTTTGATGCAGTGCTTCTCTGTGCCCTCTGAAGGACAGGTGGGATGTAGGTAAAGATACAGGGCAACAGACCCGCCCTCACCTGCTTTATTTTTGCCAGCAAATGCAATAAATAATAACAATAAATAAATAGATAAATAACTCCCCCTCAGTCTGACTTATCTGGGCCACATGTATTTTGTGTACAGTCACGGTCATTCCAAACCACACTGACTTTCCTTCCACTGCTTCTTATTCTTAACTCTCGCATATTTAACGTCCCCCTGCCCGCTTCGCCATGTTCGACTTTCCTGCAGCTCTTTACATCAACCTCTGTATTTACTTGGCAGCAGGAGAGCTCTGTGTGTGCCCACCTCTGTCCTCTGCTACTAAGCATGTTTATGTAACTACACAAGATGAGTAGCCAGCAGCCAGGCTTTAGAGGAGAGGAGGTGGAGGAGGGGACGACTCCAGCGTACGTACATCCAGCCGTCCTTTTGCAAGAGAGCATTAAAAAAAATAAATAAAAAGCTGGATATTCATGTCTATGAGGGGTTTTCTCCAGAGTGTCTGACTTTGCTGATTGGGGGAGGTTCACTGCTTAGATTTACATGCATGCTGTGTTTTTAAGAGCAAGCAGGGAAAGCATGAAGCCAGGAGATAACAGGAGCACTAATGTGTATTGATTTTCTGGGCTTTCTGCTGTGCTAGAGAGGCTGTTTTTGAGCAGAAGGAAGAACATGTAGTACAACACCCACTTGGTCCCCTTAGAGTGTCTTGCCCCACTTTTCTTTCCTTTTCTTTTTCTTTTTTTTAGCTGGGGCTTTGTGTATTTTCATATTTCAGCCATTATAACGGTGTCAGTCACAGGCAGGCTCCTGCAATATGCATGTTTGTCTGTTGTGTCACTGTTTGTGTGTCTGTCTCTCTCCTTGCTGTTGTCGGGCCAGGCAGGCCGTCCCTATTAAAAGAGCACAAGGGGAATTGTTGTGGCAGCAGCTGCCCTGTTGTGCAGTAGTGTGTGTGTGTGTGTGTGTGTGTGTGTGTGTGTGTTGTGTGTGTGTGTGTGTGTTGTGTGGGTGTGTGTGTGGTGTGTGTAGTGTGTGGGTGTGTGGGTGTGTGTGTGTGTGTGTGTGTGTGTGTGTGTGTTGCGTGCGTGCGTGCCGCTGTCTCCTGGTCGTGCAGGGCAGACAGGCCCGGTTCACATGGAGCCGGCTCCTCTTGTGTCCTTTGTTGTCGCTCTGGGAGTCTTTCCCACTGGAGCGTGGTCGGTACAGTTTCGCGCCGCGAGCAGCCACGGAAAACAGCAAAACGTCTGTTTTTCTGTTTCGTCTTAATTTTTCCTCTGATTTCACTCATTCTGCAGTCCACCCTCCTTTTTATCTGCCTCATTCACAGCTTCTTTGGTCCCTTTTTCCTTCTTAATCTGCTTTTTTCCCCCTTTATCTACATTTCTCTGAGCCAGTCTCTCCCTCCACTGTCTCCTTGGCCTCACCATCCCTCTCTGTCTGTTCGAATTCATCAGCTATCTGGATGTGTGTGTGTGGGAGTGTGGTTAGTATTCATAAATAGACCTCTGTAGAGCTTTTATTGCTAAGCATCACTGGGAGCAGAAAGTCTGCTTGACTAGAAAGGCTCGTATTGAAGCCTTGAGAGTTTTGCAGAGGAGCATATGCCAGATAGTTGCAGATTTTTAGGCATTGTGTCCTGGTTGCAGTGCTGTCTGCAGCCTTGCCAAGAGGCTGGAGGGAGAGTGTGTGACGTGTCGGTGGCGCACAAGCTTTTCTTCAGTTATTTATTTTCTCCGATTCTGGCTTGTACCAGATGAGGCTATTTGAGGCACAAGTTGTGTGTGTGTGTGTGTTTGGAGTGCTAATGATTCACAGTCGTGCTCATTCTGTTGGTCATCTGGAGGGTTTGAATGCTGACAGCACACTCTTCGGGTTTGTTTTTACTCACTCTTCCATCCCTCCTACTCATCGCCTCTCGTTGCCACTTTCATTCATGCACCTAACCTCCCCTCTCCTCCTCCTCCACCTGACTCAATCCAGTCTTCACAACAAACCCAATTACACATGATCCCACCTGGCACTTTCCCTGTGGCTTCTAGCGGCAGCTTCGACCTTGTTCCTATTCGACCAGCAATGCCAGTCAGACCCTGAGCAGGCAGGTAAACGGGCAGGGATTATTGTTCTGTGACCCGCTTTCGCCTTCGGCCAATAACAGGTATTTTAAGTCCGCCTAGGTGAGTCAGCAGAGGGAATCAGAATATGAAAAAAGGGTATTAGTGGGAAATGTCAGCCGTGTGACGGCAGATGCCCGAGCGCTGTGCCAGATTTGTTTATTTCTCCCTTCCACAGCTCTTCCCCACACCAGCAGATTATTACTTTCACCCACCTACGGCAGCCTGTCCAATCCCCTCTGGCAGGACTCACGGCCTTGGTAGCAAGCGAAAGCTGATTTACACGTCGGACCACATCCCCGACTATCAAATCAGGACCGGGCAGCTCACATTTCCGAGGAATTTATGGAAATATATGAGCAGCATGTTTACAAATTTCACACCATTGCTTAGTCACTAGACAAGCAGAGGCCGCGAAAGTCCATAGAGTGCACAGAGGAGAGAAACAAGCACAGACATCAGAGTTCAGCTGTTCAATTATGACCCAGAATAACCAAGACGAGCACATGCTCAGTGAAGACGAGCGCTGCTCTCACCATCTGTCTCTCACTCATGTTTGTTTCAAGACAAGAGGGAAGTGGGAGGCATGAAAGTGCTCTGTTGTTGCAGGTATTTCTTTCCTCCCAGAAATGAGCTCTCAGGAATGACCGGATGTGAAAGGCTGTGCCTCATTGTGCTGCAGGCATGTGTGCTTTAGTGTGCAATTTGATTTTGTTTGTAGGGCAGCTGTTGAACCTCCAGTATCTCATCAAGTGAGATGTTTACTTCTCTTCTGACATCTTATTGTTCAAAAGGAAGCTGAAGAACTGATCAGTGGAATGATATGGTTTTCCTCGTCCTCGTGACCTCTGTGGACGAGTTGACGTGATTGGTTCAGTTTGTCTGCTTGTTAGCGGGATTGCTCAGGTTTTAACGGAGGTGAGTTTAGGCTAAAGTTGGACGTGATTGACTTTTGATGCTGATCCACGTCTGTATCTGTATCCTGGAATGTTTTTAGAGGATTTGTTGCTATTTCAGTTCACATCTTTGCTAATATGTATAAAATGTAAACAAAAAAAGGCTTGAGTGACATTATCTTGATATTCTAAAAACCAGATCTAGATATCATTCTGTGTCCAAGACACGGTAGCACATGTTACAACTACAGCCTTCACGCTTGTAGCCTCTCCAAGTGTTGGATGAGATTGAGTGCGACTGGAAGCAGAAGGTCAGGACGGATGCTGTGTTGACATGGTAACGTGTGAATGATGTGGTGGGATAGGGGCTAAATTGGTTCTTTGTCAGGGGGTCGCAGCTGTCACCTGAAGGGAGGTTCCCTCTATGGGTCCCAGCAGGGCTTCTCTTAATGAGGAGCACAGAAACGCAGATGCCGCCCGCAATGCCGCGTTTTGCGGGTGGACTGTGTACGTGCGTTTACGCTCAAAGTATCGCTGAACATCCTGCTGGCACAGAGTGTTGAAGCAGGATCTAAACAACCATACTGGCTTTTGCTGAGTGATACAAAAAAAACTGCATTCCCCCGTGAATTGCTGGGAGTAGTGGGATTATTGGATCTCGCCAGACACGCCCCGGGCATGTGTGCGTCTGTCTGTGTATGCGTGTTTGTGTGTGTGTGTGAGCATGTGTGCTCCCTGAACCTGATCCCCCTGCACCACCAGCTGTTGTATGCACTCGGATATGAAGCGTTACAATAACCAATTGCAGTGAGCTCTTTATCTGGCAGTGCTGCTCTGCTCTTTTAAGGTTGTATCTATATACTATGCATGTACATGTCATGATCTGTTAGGCTTTAGGTCACCTTTAGAGAGGCAAGAAATGAAAGGAATTATGTGGAGGATAAATTGAGGGGGAGGGCTGAATAGGGTCTGTGTTTGGACAAGCATGTCTCTAGAGCCCTGTAGAGGGATTAAAGGATCAGCCTCTGATAATTTCTCCCTCTCTTCCTCCCTTTCTTTCTTTATTTTACTCATTCTGCTAAATAAGTGGGTTGTGTACTTCTGCGAAGCAGCACTGAGTTCGTGCAAACACTCCGTCGGTTTGTCCTTTTACTCAGTCACGATCTCTTTCGGAAAGTCCTGTAAATAAATGCCTGTGGAAATGAAACCCGCAGCACAGACATTATTCATGGGATTCTACGCCCATAGAGATCTTCCATTAGAGATTAATGGAAAAGAGCAAGAGGTCCATTTCCTGTTCTTGGTGCTGGATTTGTAGAATAAAGGCACTAAAGATTCTTGTTGTTTGGAAAGAGATTTAGTTAAAAACAAAAAAAGTAAAAAGGTGTTAATTTTTAGGTCTTCCTGTGCATGTTTCTGTCCAGTCAGCCTTATCCACCCACAGCAAGCCCACGTCAGAAGCCCAGCTCTGAGAGCCGTTTGTGAGGTGGAATTACAGCATGGGCCTTTGCTCGTACAGCTCGTTTGTCTCTGCTTTGGAAGGGACGGATTTATTGGATACCTGAGAGAGCATTCTCTCCTTCCCCTGCACTCTCAGCAGCCTGCTTAGAGACAGGCCTGCATTATAGATGAGCTCCTGGCAGCCGCCCCACACTCACACCACTCATGTTACCCGTCCAGTAGATACACGGATACAGTACATGCTTTTGGTGAACACTTGCAAAAAGCATCGAACAGAAGCTTGGAATAAAAGTGGGATTAAAACTAAGTTTGAAGTCGGGACTCCAGGCGGTCTGTTGCAGCTTTGTCTGCAGAGAACTTATCTGCAGCCGAGTAATCAGGGCTTGTTTGTACTTTGACCCGTGCCAAGTGGAGGAGCTCTACGACCGTGCTGCAGAGAGCAACATAAACCACGCTGGCTTCAGTTGGACTATATGACTGTCCTCCTTCCACGTAACACAGAGCCAGGGCACTGCTCTGCCTCTCTGTCTCCTCCCTCCTGGACTTTGATCTTTTGTGACCGTGCGCACTGTGCAGCTTCTCACTATGTCCCTTTCTCTCTCTCTCTGTCTCCCACACCCTCTGTTTTCTACAGCTTGCTCAGGCATGATTGGATTTTTGTCCTTGTGGATTTAAAAGAGAAAAAGCTCAAGTGTCATTTACACAGTGATTTATTCACTTTTTCCCCCTTTTGGGTAGATAAACACAGTCAGACTGTGGATAAAAGGCCATCTGTTTGTCCGAAAACACAGCGTGCGGCACACTTGCAACAAATTAAAGCCTCGGCCTGGAGGATTTGACCGGTTTTGACTTTGGCAACTCCTGGTGGCAGTGTTGGAAAAATGCACTGTGCGTACAGAACACCTCTAGTCCAGGTACACTGACCTGCTATATATGAGCGGCTACAAACCCAATTACTACATCATGAATGTAGGTACACTTACAGGAAAAAGGGCTTCAGCACAGGTAAGAAATAATATTATATTTGAGAAGCAATTAGTAGTAATCAAACACAGAGATTTTAGTATAATATTAAAAATATTCAGAAATTGCTGCTGAATAATTAACCAGGAGTTAATTTTTTTTACTACTTTATGTTTTTATCCAAACATAGTTTTTATTATATTTCATCCTACTGCCGTAAATGCACTCAAATTAGTCATTGCCTGAAGTTCCCCACAGTCTCTTTAAAATCTGCCTTTTAGGAAATGACTGATCCTTTTAAAAGTTGCAAAATTGGTAGCAGAAGGTGAATAATGTTGATAGTTTTGGTTCTGTTGTTGCGTAATAAATAGTTTTGTTTGTCACGTTGCAAAATTGCTGGTAATTTTTAACTATGCCTGATGTTATCAGGCAAAAAGTGCTTGAGCATGAATGTTTGTGCTTAACCTTTGGATCGGTATGCATGATGAAATGATCTCTACTCGGGGTTCACCAGCTGGATGATCTTTCAGATTTATTTCCTGATTAGTGTTATTAAACTATCAAACCTTAACCTTCAGATCATGTGAGCCAGTGTTATGTAACACAACAAAATTTTAATGTTTTTTTTTTTTTTTTTTTTTTTTTTTTCATAATTATTATTTTGATTTTATGCTTTTGCCACGTCACCATCAGTAGATGTGGAAGTATTTGTGTAATATTTGTGGATGCAATAGGCAATTTGTCAGTGTGATTTGGTATTTTATTTCCTCAATTAACAAAGAATTATAATTATGCCATCCATCCATCCATCCAGTTCATGCTTATCCCAGCTGTCATGGGGCGAGAGGCAGGGTACTTCCTGGACAAGCCGTTAATCTTTCGCAGGGCTGGTCTAATCTGCATGTCAAAATAGCCTTCATCAAGACACCAAACCCCAAGTTGTAAATGTTAGGATAAAAGTTATCGTTTTATAAAGAGCAAGCAGGTTATATAAAGTTAGACATAGAAAAGGGTGCTTGTATGAATGGGTGAATGAGGCTTGCAGAAAGAAAGCACTTTGAGTGCTTAAATAGAGTAGAAAAGCTTTATAAAAGCACCAGTGCATTTACCAAATATGTCACAATATCAAAATCCAAATATAAAAGTGCATACAGAGGATTTGCATATTTTTTGTCGTTTATTTTTAAATGCTGTGTCCCTTCCTGACTCACAGACACATTAGGATGGTAAAGATCTTCACCTGGTGATTCTGTGTCGGTTTCTGACCCTCCGTGTTCACGGCTGCCTGGGCCTTTGTTGGCTTTAAGAATGAGAATGGGCTGTTCGTGCCAGATGTCTTCCTCTCAGCAGTCCTAATACACAGCAAGGTCTTTAATCCCGTCTATAGTGTTACTGCTTCAGAGAGATAATAGAAAAGCCTCGGTTGGTGTGTGTGATTGGTTTCGGCCGACTGTTTCCTATAAGTTTCCTAGAAAGGAGTTATTAGTATTAATTCTGCAGTGTTGTCTCTTCCGCACTGAATTGATGCCTTTCTGATATTTCCAACATCATTTACCCTGCAGTGTTTGCACTGTGTAGCTAAAAATAATAATCATTAATGCTCTGTCAATCCCTGCAGATCTAATAGAGGACATGAGAGGTGTTCATGTCTGTTTTAGGACGTAATAGGGTCCTATCATGCAGACAGCTTTAATTATGTTTTATCTGAGGTGACTATAGTCATGTAAATGTATTTAATTGCATTCCTGTTTTTGTAGTTTTTAATCTAGTTAACAGTTTCTCATTCTGTTTTTCTCTTCAGGTGATTTTCAGCATTTAGACAAACCAGTGTGTTAGGACACGTCCCATTCATCGTCACTGGGCAGCCCATACACATGCACGACACCATGGGCAGCTCCCCTGAGGTGCTCTCTTGGACTTCCTGTCCAAGTCTACTGGTGGGCAAGCTGAAGGAGGAGCTCAAACTCACTGTGGTTGGGGACAGCATGAAGAAATCCAGCTCGCCTAACTCCCAACCGCAGCCTCCTCAGGCCCCTCTATCCAACTTACCTCCTCAGATCATCACAGACCTCGCTCCGCCGTCACACCTGCCCGTTCCCCTGCTGCAGACGCCTGGCCAGGATGAGGAGTCCATGTTGGGCGGTACTAGTCCACCAAACGCAGCCCTGAGCGTGGACTCAACTCGGAGCGAAGGCGGACACTTTGACAACAGCGTGCTCCAGCTGCAGGAGCAGGACCACGAGGATGCTGGGTCACCGGCATCCCATGAGCACGTTGGATGTGGCAGCGGCATGGACGACCATATGGGAGAGGGGGACTGTCCAATGGACCACAATGGAGAGGGCAAGCCAAACCTCCCGCATCACCCTGATGACATCAAGCTGCACTTCCAAAGAGCCCCTCCTGGGTCGGGAGGCTTCTTAGAGGGGCTCTTTGGCTGCCTGCGGCCTGTGTGGAACATTATTGGGAAGACCTACTCTACTGAATACAAGCTACAACAGCAAGGTAAACTTTGGGTTTTATCTTTCTGTTTGGCATCAGTTTAACACACTAAATGCTTTTTGTTTAATTCAGATGTCCCCGTACCTGTGAAACTTCTGAGAAACGAACAAAAGATTCCCTCTTGTTTCTCCTAATGTATTCTGAAACTGTAATTGAATAGCCTGTCCTGGCTTCGCCGCTTTGCTGTTGCGAGTGAAGCTGCACAGCTGTCAGTTTGAATTGAGGTCATGGTAAAGGTAGGCTCACCTTGCCGCAGGGCTGCACGCTCAGGCTGGACGAGAGCTACGGGATATGAGTCGAGGTCAGACAGAACTGGGCTGGATCTCGTGGCTGCTTAGCCGTAGTCTGAGCTAGAGGTCGTAGCTTCTGTTTCTAAAACCACTTAAACAGCATGATTCAGTATTTGAAGGTCTAAGACATTTATAGGAGCTAAAGGCTTATTTATACAAATATTGGTAAGAACTATAAAATATGTACTTTCTGGTGTATTTTTGTGGTCATTTGTGGAAATTTACACCACTGTGGATTTGAAAGCTGTGATCAAAGTGCAGACTTTCAGCTATAATTCAAGGGTTTAACAAAAATATTGGAAGACAAAATGTGTGTGAATAAGAGGGAGGCAAGCAGAAAGATGCAGTCAGTAGTGAAGGTGGATGTGCTTAAGTACCCGATGCCAGCCATCCAAAGCGACGGGCAATGCACAAGAGGGGTGAAATAGAGAGAACAGGCAGGGTGGAGTGGGTGGAGATGAGTGTTAGGGGACAGAAGGATAGCAGCAAGAATGAAAGAAGGTTTTACAAGATAAGAGACCTGCTGTGATGGAGACGGTACCTATAGGTATCTGAACCTATGGAGCAGGTTTGGCCACGAGAGCCGGTGTCCTGCAGGTTTTAGATCTCACCCTGGGTCTTCACACCTGAATCAAATGATTAGTTCATTACCAGGCCTCTGGAGAACTTCGAGACGTGTTGAGGAGGTAATTTAGCCATTTAAATCACCTGTGATGGATCAAGGACACATCTAAAACCTGCAGGACACCGGCCCTCGAGGCCTGGGTTTGGACACCACTGCTATAAACCAATATGAAGTATTTACTTCTTCACAACTTGTAGGAGTAGCTTCACATTTATATAAACCGAAATGAAAGACACACAAACATCCTTATCCTTGGGCTGTAAACCTATAAAACAGTGTTCTGAAAAGCAAGTATTACTGACATTACTGACAAAAAAGTTGCTAAAGAACACATGTAGTTCATCATGTACACTTTGCAAAGTACCAGGATGCTGTGGTCATTTTGACAAAACTTGCTAACCTGATTTCAGACATGTGGGAGGTTCCTTTCGAGGAGATTTCAGAGCTGCAGTGGCTCGGCAGCGGAGCACAGGGTGCCGTCTTCCTGGGCAAGTTTCGCTCCGAGGAAGTGGCTATCAAGAAGGTGCGAGAACAGAAGGAGACGGACATTAAACACCTGCGAAAGCTCAAGCATCCCAATATCATCAGCTTCAAGTAAGTCCACAGTCACTCGCCCTTGTGCGTGACGCGTTTGTTTCATCTGGTGGCGCTCTGGGTGTGTTTAACATGTATTCTGTCTTTTTTTCTGTGTCAGGGGTGTGTGCACCCAGGCACCTTGTTACTGCATTATCATGGAGTACTGTGCCCAGGGTCAGCTGTATGAGGTGCTGAGAGCGGGGAGGAAAGTGACCCCAAGGCTGCTGGTGGACTGGGCCACAGGCATTGCCAGCGGCATGAACTACCTACACCTGCACAAGATCATCCACAGAGACCTCAAGTCTCCTAAGTGAGTTTGTCGGGCAGGAAGCTGATTAACTTTCTGACGGAGGAGCATCTTATACATTTGTGTTGAGAAAACACAGTAGTAGACCTAAATCAAATTTAAGTTATTTACTCTTTTTTTTGTGGGAATGAAATGCATAGTTTTCCTGGTGCATCATGAGTGCTGTGTTCACACAATCCATCCTTTCTGCTCTGAATAGTCTGACATTAACTCAAATACCATTCTCAAATTTAACAAAAGCTACTCGTCTTCATGTAAGAGTATGACAGATTGTTCTGTCTCATCCCCGCTGCACGCTTGCATCTCTAATCAATATCATCGTGCTGCAGCAGTGCCGCACACTGTATTAGTCAGCAGAATAATAGCAGTCTGAATGTGCTGGAAAGGTCAGACTCATTCGACTAATGGGGTGATTCAGATGCTTCTCTATCAGCGAAGTCGTTTTGGCTTAAAACTGATTCTAAGTGCTAAAGAAAGAAAAGCTCATACCCTGTAAAAACTTGTGCATTATCATCATCATCAGCCTGAATGTTTTAACCCCGGGCCAACTCATCCTGCTTTGTCTGCATTTTTTTTTTTCCTTTCTTTTTTTTACACTCCTCTTAACCAAATAGACTGACCTTGCTGTGTTTTCTCTTTGTGCATCTTTTAGTGTTTTGGTGACCCACAACGACACTGTGAAAATCTCAGACTTTGGCACATCCAAAGAGCTCAGTGATAAAAGTACAAAGATGTCATTTGCGGGGACGGTGGCCTGGATGGCCCCAGAAGTGATAAGAAATGAGCCTGTGTCTGAAAAAGTAGACATCTGGTGAGTAATAGATGAAGAAATATTTTCCACATCATAGAAAAGGATATTTTAAGTGTCATCTTTAATAGTCATGTTTCTGCAATGAAACCTGTCCATCTTTGCTTGTGTGTTGCAGGTCATTTGGAGTTGTGTTATGGGAGCTACTGACTGGAGAGATTCCCTACAAAGATGTGGACTCATCTGCCATTATTTGGGGTGTCGGGAGCAACAGTCTCCACCTTCCCGTCCCCTCCACGTGCCCGGATGGGTTTAAAATCCTCATGAAACAGACATGGTGAGCAAAAACAGCTTTTCTACTACATCACTTAAAATATGATAACTGCTAGAACGTAAACATACTCTGTGTATCTTCCTTCATGATTTTCATGAAATCCAGGCAGGGAAAGCCCAGGAATAGGCCGTCGTTTCGTCAGATTCTCCTACATCTCGACATCGCCTCTGCAGATGTTCTGGGAACTCCTCAGGAGACCTACTTTAAGTCTCAGGTCTGGACCAATACTGAGAAATGCAAGACTACACCTTAACTTTGTGTGCTTTTTGCAGTGTAATTCTTTGTGCAGTGAATGCTCTGGATGCATGTTGACTGTGTAAGTCCATATTACAGGCAGAATGGAGGGAGGAGGTGAAGAAGCATTTTGAGAAGATCAAAAGTGAAGGCACCTGCATCCACAGGCTGGACGAGGAGCTGATTCGACGCAGGAGGGATGAACTCAGGTGTGTGGGAAAAGAGAGCAGACATGTGGCTTGTTAATAGAAGACATGGTTTTTAATTTGTACATAAAGCAGAAGTTACTGGAGTTCAACATTTGGATGCATTTCATGCATGTTCTCAGGCATGCACTGGACATCCGGGAGCACTATGAGAGGAAATTGGAGAGAGCCAACAACCTCTACATGGAGCTCAGTGCCATCATGCTGCAGCTGGAGGTCCGAGAAAAGGAGCTGATGAAGTATGTCGATAAACATTTTTGTCGCATCTGTGCTTTACTAGTATCCTGCTCTCATTATGCCCGTATTTCCTCTCTTTCAACATTTCCAGTAACAAACTGCAACAGAACTGAAAGCATGTTCAGCTAGCTAGAGTGACAAAAATGATCTGAATGGTATCGTCAGTATTTTTAGATTTTTCCTATGAGTCTCTGCTTTTTTTGACTTACGCGTGATGTACATAAATAGTGAGTTTCTTAAATTATTGCAGATTCCTCGATGTAGCTTTACATGTCAGGAATGCTTTTCACTTCCCATTAATGTTTGCTATGTTGTGTTTAACTAAAGTGCAGTGTGACTGCTTTTCCCCCCATGATCTGACTTAAATCTAGTTCTGTGCATCACCGTAGGAGAGAGCAGGCGGTGGAGAAGAAATATCCCGGCAGCTACAAGCGCCACTTAGTCCGACCGATCGTTAGATCCAACGCTGTGGAGAAGCTCATCAAGAAGAAAGGAAGCATTTCCCACAAACCTGGGATGCCTCCCACCAAAAGGTCTGATTTTCAAACGTATTATCTCTATTAAAAGTTACACGTTCATGTATCTGTAGGTTCAGCTGCAGATGTGTGATTTATCGCAGCTCAGGTCAGAGTGTCATTTAAATACTTAAATGAACTGTTGAATACAATTCATATTTTCCAGGCCAGACCTGCTTCGCTCTGATGGCATCCCTAGCGTAGACCCTCTCCCGTCGCCCTCACCGCTGTCTGCTAGCCCGAAGGTCTCCACCCCTCCTGGCAAAGCCCGGTACCGAAGCAAGCCTCGTCACCGCCGCGCCAACAGCAAAGGAAGCCACAGCGAGTTCTCCACTGTGCTGAAACCCATTGCTGGAGCACCAGAAGAAACCCACTCTCTCCAGGAGCAACCGATCCACCATCATCACCACCACCACCCTCCTCAAACGGAGGGGAACTTTCTCCCCTTGAAAGGTCGCGAGCAGGCTGTTGTCAACTGTGCCAACAACCTGCGATACTTCGGCCCCGCCGCCGCCCTCCGTAGCCCTCAAACTGACCACATGCAGCGCCGCGTTTCTGGCTCCAGTCCTGACCTCATTTCCACCGCTGTGGATGCAGACACGCGACAGCGGACTTCATCCACCGGCTCCAAACCTGCATCAGGCGCTGGTGCTGGTTCTTTATGTCCCTGCTGCCAGGCTCACCCCTTCCCCGGCTGTCTACACTGTCAGGAGACCCCTCCCCTATCAAGCCACCCAGAGCTGCCGCACTACTCGCTGCTCAACACCCAAGAGGGCAACCAGTCTTCTCTGGGGGCGCACAACAAAGACACAGTCTCAGATGGAGAGACCACAAAGAAGACAGAGACGCAGGAACAGGATGCATCCCAGAACGCGCACACACTACCCTCTGCACTGCCCCGCACTCTCAGGCCGCTCAGGAAGGTGAGCAGAGCTGGTGGCTTTACGCCGATGAGTATGTAACGTGTGCTTGTGTGGGATTAAAAGCTGTTACCGCTTCTTTTTCAGGGTGGTGATGAGTCATCCGAAGAAGAAGAGGGAGAGGTGGATAGTGAAGTGGAGTTTCCAAGGAGACAGAGGTGAATACAGAAGGTCATTTAGTTTGCAGCAAAAGAAAATGATCTTTAGCAGATCAACTAGGAGCCATTTTCAAAGGAAACTGCTGCAGTAACCATGTGGAAGTTTTCTTTTCATTTTTTTCTCCCCTCTCTCCTTGACAGACCTCATCGCTGTATGAGCAGTTTCCAGTCCTATTCTACTTTCAGCTCAGAGAACCTGTCGGTGTCTGACGGAGAGGAAGGAAACACCAGTGACCACTCGCACAGCGGACCCCTGGAGAGGCTGAGCGCCAGTCAGGAGGAACACCTGGACGAGCTGCTGTCCCACACGCCGGACATCCCCATCGACATCTCCACCCAGTCAGATGGCCTCTCTGACAAGGAGTGTGCCGTCCGCAGGGTGAAGACGCAGATCTCGTTGGGGAAGCTGTGCTCCGACGAACACAGCTACGAGGTCAGTTTGCGTGAATCTCTATGCAGATGTAGCTCGAAGGGTGGTAAGATCCACCGCTTCAGTCCAGATAGCTCTCAGCAGCTTTGTAAAAAGACACAAGTCCAGACCACGTGGTCTTCTGACTTTGATGGTGTCCTAACATTTCCTCCAGCGCCACCATGAGCGGCTGTTTAAAGGATTACTACCAAAATGGGTTTAGCATGCGGATATGAGCATTTAGCTGAAAGCACTTCTGTGGCCAAATAAAGGCTCTCAGATGGTTTAAAGGGCTGGGCTTCTACATATAGACTGAAATAATGTGACACTATGCACATCACTTATTAATAGTAAGCCTTTGCTCTATCACTACTGATGAACACACTCTGTATTCGTATGTAGGGCATTAAATCATTTTACTTTGATGTTTAATTTATTCATTTACAGGGGACCAAATGTGCTCATTTCTAATTCTATATTTTTATCTTTGAACTTTGCTACAGTAGCTTTGAATGATTCTCAGTTTAAAAAAAAAAATCCCTGCAGCTCATCAGTTCATCCTCTGCCTGAAACAAGTGGTTTTAGCTGCTCCCCATGCACAAGCAGGAGCAGAGCCGTCTGCAGCCTGAGCTTTTGAGTCACAGGGGCTGTTTGGGTGTAATCAGTCCATACTGACCTTATTATAAACTATGGTACATCTTACATGCACCTTGAAAGAAGCGGGGGTTGGACCCGTTTTTTGGCTTCAGAACTGTTCTTCGTGGCACAAACTCAACAAGGTGCTAGAAACATTCCACAGAGATTTTGGTCCATATTCACATGATGGCATAACACAGTTGCTACAGATTTGCCGGCAGCACATCCACCCACTGTGGTCATAAAGGGGTGGATATGTCAGCAACACAAATAGCCTGTCATATTTAAAGTTGGAACTAATGAATCCAAACCCTTTTTGTTTGGAGTCATAAGAAACATTAATTTATGTTTATTTCATTTACTGCATTGCATAAAACCTCATTCGTGAGATCATAATGCATCTCAAATCATCCCTGATGCTGGATCTTTCTTAATGTTCCCCTGTTTGTTCCCTTTTGTCTCTCAGAATCCGCTACAGTTTGGGGACTCGGACTGCGATTCGTCAGAAGCAGAGTGCTCCGATGCCACTATTAGAAACAACAAAGTCGGGGCTCCTTCCTCGTGGTGAACCTGCCTAAAGGGCTCATCATCTTTCTTGCCTGGAGGCCATCATGTCCCTCTCTGCTCTGCAGAAAATACAGCAATAAGAGGACAAACATTGTAAACAAAGCTCCCTATAGCAACGTCCTATGTAATCTCTCCCATATGACCCCCACCCCTCATCTAGCACAGCATTCAGGCAACCCATTGCAGGGATTCCCTTTTGAATGATAATGTACAATAGATAGTTTAACGTTCATAATTTATTTTTGTCTGAGTTCTGAAGGAAAATTCAGGAGCTATGAGACTTCTCTGATCTGAACAGAGAGGAAATAAACAGACATTTTGAATCCAAACAAGGGTTTACTTTGTGATGGAGAGAGACCAGGACTGGAAGAAGGTGCAGATGATGACGATGATGATCATGATAATGATGAGAAGGGCTTATCAATCAGAGGATGATGGCTTTCAGTGGGGAGATGCATAACTGCAGTAGTTGGTCTCTCAGGTGACTGACCCAGAATAAAAGCGGCTTTCAACATCTCACTGTCGTGGACAGACATCTCCAAACAACAAGCAATCGCTCAGCTCATACTGCAGCCTGACCAACCTGCTTTATCATGAGTTTACAGTATCAAGTCCCAGTACCCCACCTCCTCCGCTTCCACCCCGCCTCCCCACTGTGACTAAAGTGGGGAGCATGGAGCTCATGGAAAACATTGTGAACACCAGCATGAACAACCTGCCTCGCAACTGGATTTTCTCCCTCCCTGAAACCACCGGATGTGTCTGTTCTTCAGGATCCCCCCGCCCTCACGTAGCTGTCGAAGCATGCTTATGCAGCTCGCGAAATGAAAACGCTGCCCCAAGACTGCATGAAGCGGACAGAGCATCAGAGATAAAGACGTGGCCGAGAGCTAAAGAAAAAAAAAAAAAAACGAAAAGAGACTCTTCCTCTCTGACTCTGCTCGTCCTTCTCTTAAAGACATGCCAACGTCATCGTCATCAGCAATCAGATGTCACAGGCAGAGTTACTGAGGGAGTTATCTGTGTGTGAGAGTGTGAGTGAATGTGAGTGTGACAACACAAAGTCCTTTCCTCTCCATTAGACATTACAGTTTCAAGTCTCATCTCAGGATCGTTCAAGGACTGTGAAACTGGACTGGACCAATTATATGAAGGAATGTGTTTTGTTTTTGTTTTTTTTGGTTGTGTTTTTTTTTTTTTTTTTTTTTGAGCGGCACATATTAAGGACCATGCAGGAATACTCGAAAAGGTCTTACAGATAGCCTTGATGTTCAACGTTTTATTGCTGTAACAGACTTTAATGGGATGTGGAGACGAGGCATCCAGGTGCAGTATCCCATTTCTTGAAATCTTCAGGTTCGGCATGTTCCACGGATCATTTTCTAGCAGGGTGGATTATGCCGATGTCCAAAATGGTCATTATTTGCGAATTATAACAGCAATAACACGAGTGAGAAAGAAGTCGCTTGTTCAGGATCTTGCATGTCTAGCTGGCTAGACGCGAGCACAGTGACTGGTAGCTAGCGGAGAGCGCCAGGCGTCAGAGAGCTGCTTATAGAGGCTATTTTTTTTAAGTCCAGAGTGGGATTTCAGAATTTCCTTTAAGGCACTTAAAATACTTAAATAAACACTAATCCATTCACGTTCAAAGTGTGACTCTTGTAGGCCAGATTTATTTATTTTTCTTAAAATACTTCCTTATGTAGTCCCAAATAGTTAAAGAGTTTCTTGGTTAATCCTTTTTCACCAAACACATGCAAATACAGGTGCCTTTGATCACATGTTTAATAATTTATCAGTTTAACTCTTTTCACCATCAGCCCAGCTGCAGGGCCCTTTTAGAAGAGCTCTTTAAATGACCGTAATTGTGTTACTGTTTGTGCCAGAGACACAATTCAAAGGGTTTCAGAAAGAAGGGATCACGAGCTTCACAGGGATATTTGTTGTGTCACGGTACCACAAAGCATTCACAAGGTACTGATGGCTGAACACGGACAGTAAAACCAACTAAGCCGAGATGTTACCATGTGCACTCCTCAACTGATTTTGCCTTGAGAGAAAATTCAAATGGTTCCTGAAAGATGAAAATTATTTTGTCATGTGTTGTGATAAGGGGTTAAGAAGCATATAGACCAAACTAAAAATGTATTATTTAAAAAATCTGAAAAAAATGTAGGCTTATGGTTAGCTAATGTCCTCTGTCCTCCTCAGCATACACACCTACTTAAATCTGGATGGTTTATTCATTTATGATTCAAAATCAAAATAAATGCTACACTTCTTCCTAATAACTTGGAACATTAGTGCATGTAGTAAAGTGCAATCAAAGGTTTGAAAAAGCAAGAGCTCAAAGAGTTCCTTCTCTTTATCCAATAAGGAGTAATTGGGAGGCTGGAGCTTCGCATTTCACACCTACAGCTAGTTAGGAATCCCCTGTTAACCGAACCTGAAGCCTGCATACGCAGAGACAACACAGGGAGAACATGCAAACTCCACATGGGGCTCAAATTTAGAAAAATCATAAATTAAATGCTAATTTTAATATTTTGTCAAGAATCTGTTCTGTTTGTTTGTGGGTTTATAGTTGTGTCTTCAGCAGATAAAATGCATGCATGGTTGGTTCGAGGTCATACCCTGCAGCTTTCAGGCCATCTCTGATCTTTAGTGTGGCGCACAGTCTAATCAGCATTGCGGCTTTTAGCACATACCACAGGTGGTTTCAGAATTTTTGTGTAACGGTGAGATGTTTCGCACTTTAGAGTTACATTTTTTTCCAATTCACACAAACATGCACGGCTGCTTTTTTTGAAAGGCAGTCAGGACTCGACATTGTTTTAAAGTTTAAAAAAAAAAAAGTATGAGGAAAAAGCCTTTAAATGAAATGTTCTCTTTAATGACAAGTTGTGTGACCGTCCACAGGAAGATGAGATGGTGATTCACTTGGTGTGTTTTAGCATATAACAGCCATACCTGTAAACTCCATATACATGCATGGAAAATCTCACGATTACAGAGCTAACCCTTCTCCTAAAAGCAATCTTTAAACATGTGATCAGAGGGAATCTTTATTTTGTGTTTCTGTGAAAGGTGATAAAATGACTAACCCTGTGCTGCTAAACGGTATGATAAAGATTCAAAACAAAGCGCTGATGTTTTTTGTTTTGCGGTTCTTCGTCCAGCAGAAACAGTTTTCTCTGAATTTTTCTGAATATCGTTGTTAAAATGCCCCGTTTTTGTGGCCATGTCTTTGCTGCTTAGGATGGTCAGGTTTTGTGCAAGAGCAATATATGGGCAGCCACTAGATGGCGACAGTTAGGCTTGTGTTATGTAAATAACCTGACTCATCCCTTTTTCTGACTAACATCATTTAATTCCTTTAATTCCTGATGGTTATCCAGAGCAATATTACTTTTTACCTCTCTGGTTGTCGCTGAAAAGGGATACTGCATCTGTGAGAGAGCTCTCTTTTGTTTTGCTTTTAATAAGCCCCATTTCTGTCATCATCCTCACTGATCTGATCTTCAAGCTGACAAACAGCCAGTTTCAATTTAACGATAATGATGTCAAGCCGCCGGCTCGAGCGTGTGCAGACGGCTGAGATTCTGCATATAAAGGAACATAAGCCAGAGACGAGGCCACGGAGCACCGGAGCGACCTCATCTCAGTGTTACTCCTGTACATAAACACCTGTAAATGTCATGTGACCCATTATCGCCTCCCTCCCTCTCTCTCTTTGTCATTGCAAAGCCTCGAGCTTGATGACCAGCGGACTGGTTGAGCAGGAAACTCTTGAAGTCTGTCCCCACATCAGTATTGAACACTACAGGAGGGTGTGAGTCATAAACCCGAGCAGCACAAGGTGATTATTAACGCCGATGGACGGACTGCCTTTTGCTCCACAGCTTCAGAAAGGCTTACACCTTCTGCCTTTCCTCGAACCTCCTCCTTCACTCTTGTTTACGTTCGTGTGAAATAACCCAGCGTGTTTTAATGACGGGGTAATCCGATCAAGCTGTTAATAACATTATCTTTCTGGCGTATATCCTGTGAAGTATGATTGTTGTGTAGTTTTAATTTAATTTTGATCTTTTTTTTTTTTCTTTGTAGCTGGCCTACATGATTGTTGAATTTAATTTATTTTGGATGACTGGTGAGGAGGAGTAGTGTTCTTTTTAATTTCAGGCAGCTTCAGAAATGTCACGACCTACGACTTCTCTCCTGGAAAGTATTATTTAAAGGAAGCACAATGAATTGGTCAGGGAAGAGGACAGTATTTGTGTGTGTGGTTGAACAAAAGCATCGTCACGTTGACCCTGCAGGGGACCATTCGTCATTTAGCTTTGATTTAGCAGACTTTACATCAGTAATTATGTCATCGTAGGTTGTTAGGAACCACTTTCAAACATAAGTCAGTCAGTGGGCTGTCTCCGCAGTGTAAATGAGGCGTGAAGCCTGGAGGGATGCGCGATGCTGACCTCGGTACATCTGCGGGGACCCCCACTTCCTCTCATTCTTACTGGGAAAAAAAAACAACTTGCATTCAAATTTCTGTGAAATCGTCTCTCTAACTGTGGACATCCTGTTGCCTCGTCCTGTGTTATCGGACTCATGTTTCTTTGTTACTCTTGTTTCTATCCTCTTTCCTGTTAAAAGGCATTATGATCAACCAATCCTGTCAATTTCCTGTATTATCCAGTGTACAGTGCAACGAGTAACTGGGAGAATTAAATCAGCGCAAACAACTGCATGGAATAAATGCTGTACTGTACCCAAACCTCTGTGGTCTGGCTCTTCTGTTTGTCCCCTACTCTTTAGTGCTTCTTTTATTGTCCTCTATTTATTTATTTTTTGCTGTGTGTGTGCAAAAGCCACGCCGCATATTTTCTGAAGAAAATTGAAAACGGGTGCAATCCGTTCTTCAAAGATCTACCTGTTTTCCTGTTTTGTTACAAAAAAGAAGAATTCAGCTATTTGTTGGTAACACATAAATGTTCCATAAATATCTAT
Organism: Simochromis diagramma; assembly: GCF_900408965.1. Taxonomy (NCBI): domain Eukaryota; kingdom Metazoa; phylum Chordata; class Actinopteri; order Cichliformes; family Cichlidae; genus Simochromis; species Simochromis diagramma. Next base: position 12,888,893 of record NW_024386831.1, read on the forward strand.
CTAGATCTCATTTATGAGTTAGATAGATCTTGAGAGACAGAAATGCATGTATATTCCTGTGTGAAAGTATTAAGCCACTCCTCATTTCTTTATTTATTGAAATGTGCAAATGTTCACTGAATATATAAATTATACAAGACAAAAACGGAGCTTATCCAATTCAGTGTTTGGTATGACCACATTAATTGTTCAACACAGCCTGAACTCTATTAGGTATTAAGCAGTCTTCAGGAATAGTAATGAAGTAAAATAAAAGCCAGGCTGAGTTCATGAGTGATGATGTTCCATTGTGAGTTTTCCAATCCAGGTATGATTTTTTTTTTTTTTTTTTTTTTTTTCCAACCATTGGATAAGAAATCTTCTGGCTGTTATTTCATGGTAGGTTAAAATCTGGTGGTGTTTTTCTGTGTTCATAATTCCATCACTTTTGGCAAGATCCCCAACATACTGGCTGAAATACGGCTCCAAACAACAGACTGCTATAGGCACTCGCTGTTGAAGAGCTCTCCTGACCTCCTTCGTACATATTGACAGTAATTTGAACCAAAAGTTTCAGCTTCTTCACTCCATCAGACTTCTTGTCACTAATTTCAGTCCAGTTTTTGAGTATTTTTTTTGGCGTAATTCAACATTTCCCCACCTTAAGAATGATTTGTTGACAACCACCCTTCTACTGAGACCATTTCTATTGAGGCTCCAGTGAGCAGTAGATGGGTCAGCTGAAGGACCAGGTTTCTTAAGGACATAACTTTCAGATCCGGTTTATCTACTTTATATAGTATTTCTTTTAAATGTTTTTTAAAGCTTGAACTTCCTTTTTTGTCCTCTACTTGTCCCGTTTCCCCACATTTTTTCACGACCCACTGCACAGCTTGCATAGATATGCCAAGTTTTCAGCTAAAACTTCTCTGGGAGTGACCTCTATGGTACAAAAACACTTTAGGTCTGTCAAACTGTGCTATCATTAGCATTTTCCATAAATTAAACTAAATAAATTGGATCAAATAATGTTATTTGTCATGCTCTTTAATTTAAAAAATGGTTCTTTGATAAGTTGGATGAGTCATAGGTCAGTGTTTAGTGGCAGGTTAAAAAAGGGGAGGGGATGGGGTGAAAAAGCAGTAAATGTCTGAAGAAAAATTTTAAGAATGACAAAGCTTGGAATACAGACGAATGAGAGGATGCTCGAGACATTTGCACGTTACTGTAGTCCTGTGGAGGCTACACTGTATACTTTATTATACCCAGAAGTTTGTATACTTTTATTTTTTACTATAAAATATTACTGTGTTGGCTTTTAAACCAGCTCTTCTCCTTCCTGTTGACAGGCAGGCTCTCAAAGTTACTTCATTAACATCTTCAGACCTGAGGTTTTACATGCTCTGTTCTGCTGCTGTATTATTCCACTGATTGCGCCTTCTTCCGGTATGAATACCTGCCCGTGGTGTACGTGCTGGTTGCACTTCCTTCGGTTACAAGCCTCGGGGCTCAGAGAGAAGGCGGAGATTCTCGAAGACGAGCGAGTGGAGAAAACCGCAGCTCCGGGCGGAGCGGGTGAAAAGAGCAAACATCCCCCCTCAGCTGTATACTGTGGGTGTCACCGCTGGAAGTTACGATCTGCTGAGGAGAAACTTGCAAACGAGGAAGAGGCAGCTAGATTCCCTAGGATCAAGACACTAAGAGATAATTTTACACTCCCAGCCGACGGGTTTTATTTTTTCAAATTCTCTCTCTTTTTTTGTAGCTGCGAGGAGAATAGATTAAAAATGTCTTTGATGGACTTAGAGAAGCTGAAGATGACGTGCGCTGGTCGGGCCATGGCAGTGCTGACCAGCGGTGGAGATGCACAAGGTGACCTCACAACTCGAACGTATATGTGTGGATGTAAACCCGTGTTTGTGTGGTGGGAAAATGTGGCTAGGTCGAGGGCTGAGGTGACAGCAGCTGGTAGTCAGCTCGGAATAGCAGCTGGATGATTAGGGATCAAAGGTCACACAGTAACTACGAGTTTATAGTAATACTTGTTTACTTTACCTGCTGCAGCAATAATCTGATGTTTGCATTCGTACATCAGTAATTCTAAGTCAATCCAACATAATGCACTATTGTGGAATAATAGCAGTACTTTAAGATGTGGTTGTATGCCCATGCTTTATGCCTTCACAGTACCATTTATAAGCATTTTCAGGGGTGTAAAACACTTCAATGTTAGTGCTGCTAAAAGGCTAGACCCTTCTGCCTCCCCTTTGAACTCACACAGTGTATCTGTTTCTGACTAATCAAAGTCTCCCATTGTCTATTGCTGCGGTCAGAGAAGATGACAGATAATGAAGTCATACCCACCTTACCGTTTGATTACCCCATGCAGAGCTGTGATGCAACAGCCTGTGTGCAAAGACCCAAAAAGAGGAAGATCTAACACTTTTTATCCTTGATTTAGGGATGAATGCTGCCATCCGAGCTGTGACCAGGATGGGCATTTATGTGGGGGCCAAGGTCTATCTCATTCATGAGGTAAACAAGCTTTGTATGTAAGCCTCTTTGCATTAAAAAAATGGGACAATAAAGCTCGAGTCCCCAAGTGGGACAGATGAAATGTTCTTTGTAATGGCCAGCAGGGGGCAACTCGTCAGACGAAAACTCCTATAAAATAACTCCTAAAGAAGTTTTACCCATCACTTTACAGTCACTTTCAAAACATGAATGCTGTATTTGTTTTACCTTGATTCAGCGTTATTATTTAGGGCGTGGCTAATGTATGCGGTTCTCAGGTAGAAAAACCCGCTGTAGTTAAGTAAATTATCAGTTTATTGCTTCTTATTGTGAGTACATTTTGTTTTTAGTTGGGGTTTTTTTGGTAGACAAAAGTAGAATACTAATTTATTGAACAATAAAGAACTGAGTAGGGCAGTTTTCCTGTTGCCTGGCAACTCAACAGGCAGTTGTCCCAGAAAAAAAGACCATCAGCCCCGGCTTATCCAATCTAGTACCAAATGCAAAAGTAGTGTGAGGCTCAAACTGGGTGACCAGACTGGACAAAGTGGACATGTGTTTGAATGCAACTTTTCAAACTCTCTTGGTAAATAAATACAAAAGGAATAAAAGCAAGTTAAAGTTTGTTCGTATGGTGTCATGTGATAGTTTTTACATGCTCCTATATTCTTATTTTACTGTTATTTCAGCTGCTGTTCTGTCTGGTAACAGTCTTCATTTGTAGATTGGAATACCTTTTATGAGCCATATCAGACTATTTGAGCAATTTTTAGTGATTTATGTCACATAAAATACAGTGCAAAAAAATAACTTGCGATAAGGAGACAATTTTGAGTATATATTGGCTTTTTATTTTCTTTGTGGTGTTTTTCTACCGTATTCACCAAACTCTGCAATGCTAGTGACTTTTTGGTAACTTGTAACTTTTACTGACGGGCTAGACAGGCTAACCTTTATTTGATTTTAATCATTTATATGCAGTGGGTATAAAGCCAGACTTTTGAAAACTGTGTGTCTTGTAAAATCAGTCAAAATGTGGGACACTGTCTAAAGATATGGAGCAGGAGGAGAATGAGTAAACATGCTGTGCAGTGGCACTTAATGAAGGGCATCTAAAATCTGTGTGGCAAACCCCTGTAGATAAGAGAGGAGTTGAAAGTACTTGTAGTACGCTATGTTATTTTGACTCTGGCCATCTTTTACATATAAATACAGCTTATAAACACTCTGAGATTGTTCTTTTTTCATTATTGCTTGACTGCCCTCCATAATAATTTCTTTTCCTCAGGGTTACCAGGGCTTGGTGGATGGGGGAGACAACATCAAACTGGCCCACTGGCACAGTGTGACCGACATTATTCAGCTGGTAGGTTAAAATATTACTGTGGTTAAAGGTAGCTGTTATAAGAGACGATATTCAGCACAGAGTAAAAGTTATTTTGCTACAAAACACTTCAGGAGTGGACATTTTCATATCAAGCATGGGCAGTGTGACACTGAGCCACCATACAGGACATGGACACTTAAGCAGCTAATTAAATTCGGCCATCATGGATTTTACTCGTTAAATTTATGGAGGACCTAATTTAGGAATTAATTGTCAGTTTCCTATTTTTGCTCTCTCTAAGACCCTTAAGGATCTCCTTAAAAATTCATGTGGCTTATGTCTGAAAAGAATTTGAATTTTTGTTGTTGTTTTTCTGAGCTTAAAATTGTCTCTATTTCTCTCTTTTTTTATAGTTTTATTGTTATTATTTCATCCATGTCTTCTCGTCTCTTCTCTTCCTATTACTGGTTGTAACCTGGTAAGGAGCTTTGCTGCATGCGCTTTTAGCCTAATCAGACGCAGGCTGCACTATTCAGAGTGTCAGGCTAAGTAAACAGTCTTCCAGCCAACCCAGGTGGCCTTGCATAGGGGAGGAACAGTCTAAGCATCTGATTAATTTTTTTCAAGATTGGCACAAATAATAATTTGGATTCAAGGATGAACGGATTGGAATTTGGTGATCAAAGGTCACCGGGACATTTGTTGCCATAATTCAGACATTTATTATGACAAATTTAATACAAATATCTTAAAACAAAAGGATAAAGTGTTGACATTTATTATCCAAATAGCCAAAGGTTCCCTTATTTTTACAGCCTTTATCCAGTGCCAAATATGTGACCATATTTCACATACGTGAACTGTGTTTTGGTTGGGTGCCCACCTTGAAACTGTAGTGGCTGTAGATAAAATGTGTTTGAGCCCAGTATAGTAGATCTCCTGTGCTGCTGGGTTGAAAGTGCTAATGAAGCATCCATGTTTTAGAAGTTGTCACATCCAGATCTGAAGCGTTGTTTGCTCTCTGATGCAATTTTTATTGGCCAAACATAAATATGCTGAATAACTTTTATTAAATTCCTTCAAAACGTCTCACTACATTTATGTTATGAGTCCCAACAGACATGGATGCAAACTGCAGCTTGCCTGGTTAGCAGAGTCTTTCAGTGTGAGGTAGTAATTGTAGCTTACCACCAGATTATCTGCCAGAGTATCCCGTTTGCAGGTAAATCTAATCTGTGTGTACCTGTGGTTCCCACCCTTCTATTGTTGTGTGAGTCCTCCTCCCCAGGTTTATGTTTATGCATTTTGAGAGGTCAAAACCAAAACAATTGGAGAAAAATCTAATTATTTCACAACTAGCTGTTTGAATTTTGTATCCACCAAAAATGCGAACCATTGCTTTATGAATCTCACTGATCTACAAAATGCCTGATTAAAATATTCTGTCTGCCTTAGTTTGGTTTTTGACTAGTTTTACATCTCTGCTGCAGGGTGGGACCGTGATAGGCAGTGCCCGCTGCAAGGCCTTCATGACGCGTGAGGGCAGAGTTTCCGCTGCCTTCAACCTGGTAAAGAAAGGCATCACCAACCTGTGCGTGTGTGGCGGCGACGGCAGCCTTACCGGAGCCAACATCTTCCGCAATGAGTGGAGCGATCTACTCAATGAACTCGTAAAGAAAGGTGAGTGTCGCTCAAGAAGATCAAACTACTCAGAGTGCATATCAGAAACAAGAAGTGGAGTCATTTTTTGTTGAACTCTCAGAAACGTGTTTGGAGTTTATTTAATTTCAACACTTGTGTGTGTTACTTCAGGAAGGATCACAGACACTATGGCTAAGCAGCATTATAACTTGAACATCGTGGGCCTCGTCGGCTCCATAGACAACGACTTCTGCGGCACAGACATGACCATCGGTGCCGATTCTGCGCTGCACCGCATCATGGAGATAATTGACGCCATAATGACCACTGCACAGAGGTGAGCCGCTGGGTAATTCGGAACAGCACTGAAGCGCCTGGTGTTTCATAAAAGAAGCATGCACAAGGTCACTGGATAAGTGAGTAATTAGTAAATGAGTTACAGGAAGGAAGATGTGTCGAGCACACCACATGTGCTGCAGTGCTGCTTCAAAGGAGCAGATTTATGGTAGTAAACATACTGCACATAGATCAAGAAAAGATTAGTCGGCGATTAAGTAATGCCAAACATTTTGTGGTTCCAGCTTTTCATGTGTGTGTTGGGGTTTTTTTAGTAGTTGTATTCAGTTACTTGAACAGACATGGAGTAATGCTGATGATTAAGCATTACTTAATCTCAGCCCTATCAGAGTTATCTGAATATACCTGAACAGTGAATGATTAACTCTTAATGGAATGTGGTCTTTTGCACCATTCAAGGCTTTTGGCATGACTTCCATCTTGCCCAGACTTGCCTTCTCAGACACCAGCATGTTCTTTGTGTGTTTGCTGACATACTTTGTGGAAAAGAGTCTCACTGTAACTGTTTTGTACTTCCTACAGCCACCAGCGTGCATTTGTTTTGGAAGTGATGGGACGGCACTGCGGGTGAGAGTTGCACTTTAACCCATTTTGCTATCCCATATGCACTGCAGCTGCATGCAGCTCTTGTTATGCATTAACTGTCCTTTTATTCTCTGTTACAACTTTAGGTATTTGGCTTTAGTGTCAGCTCTGGCATCAGGGGCAGACTGGGTTTTTATTCCAGAGGCTCCACCTCAGGAGGGCTGGGAGGACAATATGTGTGCCCGTCTAAAGGGGGTAAGACACAAGTCCAGACTGTATGTTAGCCCCATGCATATACCGATTTACATTCACTGTGTGCATCCACATGACAGGTTTGGCCTGTGTCGAAGTAGACGAATTGGGCATAGTTTCAGTTTAGGCATGCCATGAAAGCAGGACAGTTTGCTAATGTCATACAAGCATCTGTGCATCTGCAAGGCACTGTGCAAACCAAGTCGGCTCTGTCCAATGAGGGTCTTGCCTCTCCTGTTGCCACCTCCAGCTTTTATGTGTACATTGATTAGTACAGGAAGCTCTCCCTGATTTATGGTTTTCATTTTTTAAAAGTTCCCAAACAGAGCCGTTTCACCAGATAAATTACTCCAGATGGAAATAACAGTCCTCCTTTGACTGTAGTTGTTCTGACTTTAAAGAACTTGGACACAGGTTTGTGCTTAATGACACCAATAACATGTTTTACCCTGTTTCCTTCTAGAGCCGCACAAGCGAGGGGTCGAGACTGAACATCATAATCGTCGCAGAAGGAGCCATTGACATAAATGGCAAGCCCATCTCCTCAAATTATATAAAAGATGTAAGTCAGACAACGCACATTAATGCAGCACTACAATCTGAATATATCAGATACTGATTTATAGATTGTTTATTTCACTCCTGCAAAGGTCGGCTGTAGTTTTTCTTGGCGACAGCTGTTGCTGAGAGCTTTTTCAAATGCATAAAATGCTGAAATTCTTCCATGTGTTTGTTTTTAAGCTGGTGCAGGAGAGACTGGGTTATGACACCAGAGTGACAGTACTCGGCCACGTTCAGCGAGGAGGAATTCCCTCAGCGTTTGACAGAATGCTGGTAAGCTGAACAACAAACTTGTAAATATTGTTGAAGTAATAAATTCAGGGACATTAACAAAAATAACTGCGTCTCAAAGCTATTCTGTCAATATTCCTGATTGTTCCTTTTGGCTGACCATTAAAATGATAATTAAACACTAGGGCTGTGTGATATGACCAAAATCTCATATCCCGATATAAGAATTCTATCATCCGATAACGATATAAATCGCAAAAATGTAACATTTTCTGTAAATTCTGTGAATCTCGGGCAGCTCGACTTGTGTGAAGTGTTTCCAGCTGCGCGTCATGTAGCTGGAGTCGAGTGTTTAACCGATGCATGAAACTATACATTTTTAGACATAAATTGTAACAGCCGCTGTTTTCTTTGTGAGTATTTATTACACAGGGTGCTGTGGGGAAAAGCCTGTTCTAACGTTTGAGTCTAAGGTCTATTTTTTAGCACCTGGCGGCTCTTTTTTACTTCTCATCCGTAAAAAATCTGCTCTTTCACGTGATTCAGTTTATTTTGAAAAGTCTCAACAGGATCTTGAGCTTTATTGTGAAAGGTTTATGTGGAACATAAACAAGCGGACACGCGATGCTGTTACCGTCGTTGTTGCTAACCATAACCCATAAAAACAGGCGCTTGTCCGTCCTTAGTGTGGTTATATTAAATATAAGAGAAATAGAGAACTTTAAGAAATTAATATAGCCACTACAGTGACCATCAACACGATGAAAAAATATTGCCGTAAACAGTTTATTTTGCGACACCACAAAACAAACGATAGTGTAAAATGATAGACGTTTTTATATCGTCATCCGATATATATCGTTATATCGAACAGCCCTATTAAACACTATTTAACACAATGAACCTGCACTACTAACAAGTGGCCACAATCAGACTTAACACAAACTGATTACACGAAGAAAACTAGCACAGGATGTGTTTCTGTATGTGGCATAATACACAACAAGATGACCTGATACCGATAATAAAATAATCTATTGATGCATACTAACAAAGGCTGCCTGAGTAGATTTAAAAAAAAAAAAAAATTCAAATTAGTATGAGGTTAATTCCCAGTATTCAATGTCAGTGCTGTCTTAATTGCACATATATCCAAACACGTGTTTCCAGAGCAGCATATTGGGTGTGGAAGCGGTCGTGGCCCTCTTGGAGGCTTCTCCTGAAACCCCCGCCTGTGTCATCGGCCTGTCGGGCAACCAAGCAGTCCGCCTCCCTCTGGTGGAGTGTGTGGAGATGGTGAGTCTCTCTCCTGTCCTCGTGTAATTTATTTGTAATGAACAGAACAGGTCAGAAGTGAGATGCTGAGCTCTGGTTTTACTGCACCACCCTTTGCAGACTAAGTTGGTGCAGACGGCCATGAATGAGAAGAGGTTTGATGAAGCCATTAAACTGCGTGGAGGGTGAGAGTTTTGATTTATGTCACCTTATTGTTTTTATTGCAAATTAAAAAAACTAAACTAACGATGTACTTTTAGGAGTTTTGAGAGCAACTGGAACATCTACAAGAGTCTCGCTTTCCACAAGCCTCCTCAGTCTAAGGTAGGTCTGGAGGACTTGTAGACAGTTTAAGCCATAAATGATGTGAAATGATCCCAGGATTTAATCTTGGTGTTCTCTTTTATGTCTGACTTATGCTTCCTCAGAGCAACTTCTCTTTTGCTATTCTGAACGTGGGAGCTCCGGCGGCAGGAATGAATTCTGCAGTGAGGTCGGCGGTGAGGTCAGGGCTCTCTCGTGGACACAAAGTCTACGGGGTCAATGACGGCTTTCTGGGACTTGCCGATGGAGCGGTGAGGCTGTGATTTTTTTGTTTTGTTTTGTTTTGTTTGTTTGTTTTTTAACACTGAAGGAGATTTTAGCAGTTCCACAGTAACCTGTGTGAGACTGAAAGGAAAGTGTTCTTCAACCTGTCTGTCTGCAGGTGTTTGAGATGGAATGGCACAGTGTGGCTGGATGGACGGGCCAAGGAAGCTCACTGCTGGGGACAAAACGGTGAGTGTTTCACTGATATGAATCACTTTACCTGATCTTAAAGGCTTAACCTAACGCAGCAGTGGCTTAGGTGTTACGAGATTTTGCCATACGCTGATGACAAGTTTTGTTTAATTTCCTTCTTAAGGACTCTTCCCAACTCTCACCTGGAGAAGATTGTGGAAACCATCGCCAAGTTCGAAATCTCAGCTCTGCTTGTAATAGGAGGGTTTGAGGTATAACAAGCACAAAAGTGTCAAATCTAAATTATTCGAGCCAAAAATTACCGTGTTAATATTGACCTGTATGCCTTTGACTTTCAAAGGGGTACCAAGGTGTGCTTGAGCTCTACGAGGCCCGGACTCACTACGATGAGCTCTGCATCCCCATGGTCGTTATCCCTGCTACCATTAGCAACAACGTCCCGGGAACTTTCTTCAGTGTGGGTACAGACACTGCTGTCAATTGTGCAATGGAGGTAGGGCTCAGCAGAAATATATTTTTGTATGGCTTTCTGTACGAATGTTGTTCTTTGCAGTGTTAAGTTTGAAATCACAACTGCTTTGACCTTTAAGCTGTTTAAAAGACTTGAGTTTATTTAATTTTTGTTCATTTTTATTATAATTTTGTGTATAAACCAAATAGAAACATTTAGTGTTTGAGATGTTATCTTCCAGCTTTGAAGACATGGAAAATGAAACGGTGCGGTACAGTTTATCACTCTAAACCTATATTAATAGCGGACACTCACAGGTTACATTGCTAGGTACTCCTGCTCACTGGTTCATTAATGCAAATATCTTATCCGCCAATTACATGGCAGCAATTCAACAGGCATGTAGACATGAGGATGGGGGGAACAGAGCATGGTTGGCATGGTTGATGGTGCCAGACAGGCTGAGTATTTCAGAAGCAGCTGATGTAATTGGATTTCCCAACAAAACCGTCTCTAGAGTTTCAAGAGAATGGTGTCAAACGGAAAATATCTTAAAATATCATATTACAACCAAAGAATCAAATTCTTCTGCAGAGTTGTGACAAGATCAAGCAGTCTGCCAGTGGGACCAAGAGACGAGTGTTTGTGGTGGAGACCATGGGTGGGTACTGTGGATATCTGGCATCCGCTACTGGCATAGCAGTGGGTGCTGATGCAGCCTACATTTTTGAAGATCCCTTTAACATCCTTGACCTTAAGGTAGAAGAAAAAGATATTGTCTAAAGTCATTTTTGTGATGTTCACAGCACTGTTTCCTCTAATAATGTGAACTGTTTGCAGACAAATGTGGAGCACTTATCTGAAAAGATGAAGAAAGATGTCCAACGAGGTCTAATCCTGAGGTACGTAACATTTTATAGAGTGAACTAAATTTAAACAGGTGACAAATTAAAGGAAAAAGCTGTATTGCATGTATCCTTTTTCCTACAGTGAGGGCACAAGAGGTCACTGAATAGTTTGATAAGTCTAAAAATTGAGGAACTCATGCAGCGATTTGACAGTCACCCAATCTGAGCCCAAATGAACAATGGGAGATTTAAAATTGACATGTTAGGCAGCACTCACAGGACTGTCTTCAGGTAGAACAGTACAGCTAAGTTTTAGTTTGCAGCTATTTACTCATAGAATAGAAGATGTATTATGTATTTTTGACTTCATTATTTCACTCTATGTTCCATGTGAAGCACACAAATTGTTGAATTGATGTATTTATAGATAGATTCAAATTGTGGAAATTAGTTTCCTGCCCATGCAACCAGATACCGGATAAGCAGCAGAAAATTATGGATAATTATTGTATAAGTGCCACATCAGTTTTTATAATTGTCTAGCTGAGCCTGCATCCAATAACACTGTGGCACTCCTTTGTTGATCATGTTCTCTGTCATGACAGGAATGAAAAATGCCATGAAAACTACACTACAGATTTCATCCATAAGCTGTATTCATCAGAAGGGAAGAACATCTTTGACTGCAGAGTCAACGTGTTGGGACACCTCCAGCAGGTATGGATCAGTTTTCCAACTTTGAGTTGTAGTCAAAAGCTTACATAGACTCGTCATGGGAATGATTGTTTTGTGCTTTTAATGATTTCTTTGAGCTGTTCTGTTTTTATTGATTGTACAGCATCTTTAACAACTTAAAAAAACAAAAACAACAATTAGGTGCATGTGTTTGAATTAATTTTGGATTTTTTTTAAATCAACATGCTAGACAGTGGTCTCGGGAATGTCTTAAGGTTGAATGAGTTTCGATGTCTTGCTAAATCAACTTTACTACGCTTTAAATTAACACCCAACTGCAGTTAAAAAAGCTGATGAAAACATCCTTGAATATTATCATTTTATTTCTGGTTTATGCTGTCCTCATGTTTGTCTCCAAATTTCAACTATTTAGCTGTTGAACTGAGATTAAGTTGAAGAATTTGGAGGTAGTCCTCGTCCTTTATTACTCCATTCACTTTTTGCAATGTACCAGTACCACTGTCAGCAAAACAGCCCCAAAGCATGATGCTGTTAGTGTTCTTAGGTTCAAAAGTCTGACTTTTACTCCTCCAAATTTACCTTTTCATTGTGGCCTAAAAGGTCAATCTTTGTCTCATCTGACCATAAGTCTTTTATCCAGAAGGCTTTTGACTTGTCCATGTCAAGTCTGAAGGTGTCAATTTTGGAGAAAGGGCTTCTTTCTTGGCCCATATCCTTATAGTTCATAGTGTTGTAACATTTGAATCACTGTAGACAATGATGCTGGTGTTCCAGCAGTTTCCACTTCATAGCAGGCTTGAGCCTTGGTGGTTCCTGCAAATCCTAACCAATTTCCTCTCATCTGAGGTTGACAGTTTGGATCTTCTTCCAGACCATATAGCTTGAACTGACGATCTTGGAATCTGTGGTTGGTCAGAAATGGCTCCAAGTGACAATACTTCTTAGATCGTCACTAAGTTCTTTGGACCTTCCCGTTGTGCTGAGTAATGGTCAATCCAATGACTGCTGTCAAACAAAAACCTTTTTATTCTAGCAGAGAAACTACCACTGTAGTCAATCATGATCATTGACGAGATGCTAATAGTCCTTGACCTCGCCAAGCTAAAAGCCATTTTAGAACCTTTTGCACATATATATTTGAACCTGTGTGTACAGTTTTGACTTTGTGTGGAGAGAAAATCCAAAAATAAATTCAAACGTGTGCACACAATTCGTCATTCCTGGAAAAACAACAGTTGAAAGAGATCATTAAAAGCCCCAAACCAACATGACATTCATGCCTGTGATGAGTATATTTAAATGTCTGACCTCAACTGCAATTGGCATTTTGATGTGATAATTTTGTTCTCGGTTTGGGCTGTAGGGCGGGGCACCTTCTCCCTTTGATAGAAATTTTGGCACGAAGCTGGGCGTGAAAGCTATCGAGTGGCTTTCAGAGAAACTGACTGAAAACTACCGACAAGGTAGGTTTACTGCAAGTCGTGGATGGCATTGATAGAACATGAAGCAATCCTGAGTCAAACATCAGGTGTATTGACTGAATTTTTTTCCACCAGGCCGAGTGTTTGCCAACTCACCAGAAACAGCATGTGTCATCGGCCTTAACAGGAAGGTTGTCTCATTCACCCCTGTCACTGAACTGAAGGAAATAACCGATTTTGAGTAAGTAATACAAAAAAAATCTAAAATATGCTGCTTTTGGAAAACACATTGTCTTGTTTATTAATTATTATCCTTTTAATCTCCAAGGCACCGGATGCCCAAGGTAGAGTGGTGGTTAAAACTGCGGCCCATGCTAAAGATGTTGGCCAAGTACCAAACCAGCTTCAATGAATATGTCCCAGGAGAGATTGAACATGTGACTCAACGCTCCATCAGCATTGACAGTGGATTCTAAGCTCTCTGTAAAATGGCAGCATGCTTTGCACCTTTTAGCTTTTATCCATCATTTTTAATTCTCATCATCACATATCGTATGTAACCTTTCTTTACAAGCTTGGGCTTTCAATTTGACTGCCTGACTTCTTGTTTTCACGTAAAGATATTTCTATGCTTTCCATCAAAATGCAGAACTCCCTTGCTCTGCCCTCTGATATATCGGTTAACCTGATGGATTCAGAGGTTTTGTGTGCTCCTTCTTGCACTAAAGTTGCTTTTATTTGCTCAGAGAAGTTCTGGTCATGATCCAATTTGTGCCCAGACTTTTTTGTTTGTGCTTAGGGGGCATACTGTATGGGCACAATAGGTGGCGGGACCTTTACTCCATGCCCATCTCTTAAACTTGAATGACCATGAATATACTTTCTAAATGCCAGCACTGATCTCACCTGTGTACCAGTATTTATTTGACAAGGAATTCAGCACAAATGTTTTCTTATTGTGCCAAAATCCAAGGGAGGCTTTGTATATTTAAACCACTGCTCAACAGACAGTCATAAGTGCCACTGAACAAAACATTTTATAGATTAACTACTGACTGTGCCATGAAACAAGACTGTATGCAAGGTGTTATAAATGCTTTCTCTCCAAAATCATGAGTGAATGAGCCAGAAATCATATGATAAAGGAATCTTTTTAACAGTTTTATTACAGAGTTTTATTAATATTTTATTAGCTATAAATAAGAGCTACTAAATGTTTATTGAGATACTCTTATATAATCTTATTTAACACATGAAATGTCTGAATGTGACCTGAAATGGCCAGTTAAGTGTCTTCGTTTGTTTTTTTTTTAATACTGTTCGACTGAAAACTGCTTCTGCCTTTTGAATCGAACAGCAAACAACAAAATATGAACACACACCTGTAAACAAACTAAACTTCACAAAAAACTATTTCACATGAACAATGAAATCTGTAAAGAAATATGAACTTACGTGTGTATTATTGTCTCTATATCTGTCTTAAATAAAATTCTATTGAACTCTATTAGAAATCAGTTAATTGTTGTTTGAATTTTCACTTTAGGTTAAACCTGCAAATTAATAATGACTGCTCAACAGAGCAAAAAATGTGTTGCTATTTCAGCTCCCGCTAACGTCACAACATAAGATGGAAGAACTTAACTTGAAAACACTTTTACAGCTCTTAGAAATTGAATGAAAATGGAAAATCATTTCCACTATTTTCTTTTTTAGCTGATTGAGGGCTCTTGGTGGCAAAAGCAAACTGGAAGTCCTCGCATGTCTCTGGTTGGTCAAACAGGAATTGAGGGCCTGTGAAATCATATACAGCACACATCAGTGGTCCAAAACGACACACCACACAAACACATTGTGGTTTGATACTTACTGCTTGAAGATTTAGATTCAGCAGTTTTCTAGAAATGGTTAATCATAGTTTAGTATGTTTGTTCCAAAACAGAGACAACATGAAGTAGAGTAGGCTTTCAGTGGAAAAAAAACATTACCTTCTCAGTGAACAAAGATCCAGTGAAACCGAAAAAGTCCTGCAAAGAAACCTGGAGGTAATTCCAAAAGCAGGAAAATACTTTTTTCTGTCTTAATTGTTTGTTGAAGGCAACTGGACACTTTGGGGGATTTTTTGGTTCATGAGAAAGTTTCAAGCCTTATCCAAGAGGAATCTGACATATTTAGCCTCCCGGAGTTGGTCCTGAGAGTTGCTGGCCCATCCTGTCATGAGGGCTGTTAAAGGTCACAGAAGCAATGGTGTGAATTCTCTGCAAAACACTGGCCCTCCCACATGGGTCACAGTGTGAGTGGCGGTTGAAACCAGAGTTAATAATAGTTTTGTACTTTATAATCAGTTTTCATTATTTTTTCATTTTGACTATTTGTTTTTAGTTAAGTTTAGGTTCAGTTATTTTCCAGAGTTTTGTTTCAGTATAGTTTTTACTGTATGGTTGTAATTTACTTTTTATTAGACTCGGTGCTAGTTTTAGTCTTTTTAATTATTATTGTATAAGGAGGCCATATGTTAGAAGCAATATTTAGGAAAACACATCCAACAATGCCCCATCAGGAAAGCTATAGTAACATTTTTACCAAAGTAACAGATACCAAAAACTAAGGATATTTAATTATTTTTCCTTATTTATTCCTGTTTTTTTTAATCTTGTTTTATTTTATTTTCCAAGTTCACAAAATTGTTTATGTTAGTTTTAATTTTTTTTTTTTTAGGTTTATTTTAGTTACCACTGTTGCTTGTGCTGTACCAGTGTACCGGCACATGTGATGTGACAATAAAAGTGAAAACATCAGTAAAGTTATCTCAAGACTGCATTTTAAGTAGAAAGTTTAAGATTTTAGAACTAACGCAGCCTCTTGGATGGGAAATAAAACATCGTCATGAGCCAAAAAAGACGTCCAGTTTCCCTAAACTCAAGCATGTAAGACACCATGAGCTGGATGCCTAAAAACCTACACAATGATTTCTGTGAGATCATTTATTCCTCACCTCCTCCTGTGATGAGCCCACATCAAATCCAAATCCAGGAAAGCCTGGTGTGTTGGGATCAGAGTTCAGAGAGAACAAGAAAGCTGGAGATTTGGTCTCAGAGCTCCCTTGATCTTTGGAGCTGGCTGGGCTAAAGCTACAGCGAACACACGAAAACCAGTTGTCAGGACTTGAGTGAGTGTAATTCAAAGCATCAGACCACTCATCCAAAGTCTTACTTAAATGAGAATGTCGGGGTTGAAGACGCAATTGTAATTTTTGACTGAGGATCAGTCTCCTGAGATGGAGGCTGGGAAGAAGTAGCGAGTTCCTCATCGTCCTTGTCGCGTGGTGGCTGCTCTTCATGTGTAGCTGCTCCCTTCTCCATATCACCCTCAAAAATCTCCTCTGCATAGAAAACTGTGGGCAGCTTCTCCTGTAAGAAGCAAGAAGAAATAACAAGAAAAAAGAAAAAGTTTTACATTCAATACATTTGGCAAATTTGTTTGATTAACTGGTTCAGGTGTATTAGCAGAAATTGCAAGTATAGTAAACTAAAAATCAGAAAACCTGGTTTTCTTGTGAAGTCTCCTCTTCCTGCTCCTGAGTGTGCATGTCCTCTGGCTGATTCTGGTCTGAAGAAGCAAATATTCTGTTCATGTGGTTTGATTAACATGATCATTCAAACTAAACTCGTGGCACCAGAGAGGCGCACCACAAAGCCAGATTAACAGGTTATGTCGAGCTTCAGCTTTCAGTGTCACATAAGTTACCAAGGTGATCTTAATCTTGCTAGATGATGAGGATGACTGTTTGGGATTCAATTTTAAAAAATACATTTGTAAAAATGTGTAGGTAATTGCACAGACTGCCCTGTAATTATAAAACAGGATGGTTTTATTTACAGAATATGTCATTTGTTGTTTTTAAAAAAATGAAATTTCTCAATGGTGAATAGTGAGATTTTCTCTCTGGCTTAAAAAAGAAAGCTTGTGATTGCCCTTTTCTTATCTTTAGTCCTTTCTATCTTTACTTTACATATTTCTTTATCATCCAAAGACATACACTGAAATAGACAGCAATCAATCAATCTATATTATGAGTAAGAAGAGTCAAATAATGTCCCCTTTTAATGTGAGTGACCCCGAATACACCCTTCAGTATATGACTCACCACAAAACTGTTGACTGGACCACAGCTCCTTACTTCCTTCCTCTGGGGAAGTACTACAGGTGGGTAAATCCTGGATGTTTTCCTCATGGATCTCTTCAGCATTTACCTCTTCATCAGATGTTTTATGACCACTCTGTAACAAATGCTCAGATTTATCAAAGTGTGAAGTTATAACTGGAACAGCTTTAACTGCCTTTCATGATTGCTTGCCAGTGTTTAGATGCATTTAATAAAATGCTAAATCTGTACCGTTGTCTGATTGAGATGCAGAGAGGAGATGTCAATGGAAGGCTCTCTGTCCCTGGCTGTCTGATGATCAAATCCATTCTCTTGTTCTGTTACAGGCTGCAAGCCAAAAGCACTAGAAACAAAAAATGGGCTCGGTCAGTCAGAAATTACCATTCCTGTAAGTTATGTGATTATTCTTTGTGAGTGATTCACTAAAATACCTATCTGGCAGTTTCTCGGTGGAAAATGAAGTAACTACTGGACCTGTTCGGACAAAAATTTAAGGGACTGTATACCAAGCTGTAAAAAATTTCAGCTCTAACAGAGCAAAGCTCAAAGATACGAAAGGTTTATCACCAGTAAGATGGTCCAGCTCCTTCTGCTTCATTGTTATTTGTTCATCCCAAGCTTTGATCCTACATTCAATTTCCTCTTTTTCAGCCTTCAGCACGAGGAGCTTTTCAGCAAGAGGGTTTTGTAAATAATATTCTTTATGCTCCTGGAAAATCTTTCTGTAGCTTGCAATCCTTTCTTGAAAGACCTCCCTGTTTAGGTATAAATAAAGAACATTTAACATGTCTGTTTCCAACACACAAAAGTATTAATCACAAACAAGGCTGCTAAATGAACCCACGTGTCATGGTTGTAGTTGGCTTTTCTTTTCTCCAGTTCTGCTTTCAACGTCTGCTCATATTGAAGAAGCAGGCCGTTAGTCGCCTTCATCCTAAATTTATATAAAAGACAAGCAGGTACTCTGTAGGTTATTTACTTTTACTCTGTCACTTGCTACATATTAATTAAGTACAAGACTTTTTTAGAACTTACAAAAGAACTAACAAAAAAATGAAGCTGTTCCCAATCACAGGGTTTCTAGGGGATAGTGCATGATGGATCAAAATTTGATGGGAGTGTCCTTTGTTCATTACTTCACCAGTTTTGACAACAACACAGGCTGAAATGGAGCCTCAAACCATCATCCAGCCTTAACCATGTGTTATAGCTGGCTGTAGACACTTGACTGACCTCCTCTGTACATACTGACGACAATTTAAACTAATGGGATTCATCACTACATAAGACCTTGTTGCCCGATTTTCAGCCCAGTCCCGTGTAATTTGGCATACCTCAGCCTGGCATACCACTTCTTAGGAATGGCTTCTTGACAATCATCCTTCCAGTGAGACCAATTTTGTTTGGTTTCAGTGAACAGTAGAGATCTATCTCTCAGGTCCTGTGTCAAGTCTTTACTGGACTTTTTTTTTCTCTATTTCTCAAGGATAGGACTTTGAGATCCTGTTCATCTTTAGCTTTTTAATGTTTCCATCACTTCTTCTATCCTCCACTTGTCCTATTTTCTATTATTTCTTTTTAAGAACCATCCTGCGATATACCAAGTTTTCAGCTAAGCTCTTTGGGAATCATTGTTGGTGCAAAATGCTATTTCATTTCTATCAAACTGAGTTATCTTTGGCATTTTTTGTAGAATCGACTCAAGAAATGGGAGTAAATTATATGTTTTTAGGGCAGGGTGCTAATTACAAAGTGCCTAAAAATACAGTTTAAAATGACTTCCTTGCTACGTTATCTGTTATGTGCAGACAAAATACTGGTTCATTCCTTGATTTAGATGCATTTTTATGCTTGAATGATTCACAGGTCAGTGTTAAGTGGCAGTGTTAATAAAGATACAAACAACAACAACAAAAAAAACATTGGTCATGAACAAGGACTAGATTGAAAATGAGTGAAAAAGCATCCAAATGTCCAAAGAAAAACTTTAAAAGACCTTCAGAAAGCCTGGAGAAATAATACTCAAGACCACTGTAAAAATCACAAGAAAGTCTGGCTCCTTGGAGCGAAATATAAAGAAATGAGAGGTGGCTCAACACTTTTGCACAATCTTCCTGCGCCGTAATCTATCATGGTCTGGCACATTTATTTCCTGTTTAATTTTACAAAATGCTGTACCTTTTTGCATTTGCTTTATTACGTGTTACAGTGCTCTGTTTCACACTGATTTCCTCTTCAAGTTGCTCAATATTTCTGTTGATTGCTTCAATGTAAGACTTCTTCTCAGCAATGTTGGCTCTGGAAACTGTTGCCAAACACATTAACACAGCACACAATATTCTTATATTAAAAGACAAAGTTCGTGATATAGGATTCCCCAACATTGTGCTTCTGTTAATAGCTGATAAAGAAATTCAAAAGGACACTATCACTTTAAACTCTAATCCCTTAAGGCTAGTCAGGTGGTTGGAAGTGTACTCAATGGGTAACCTGATCAATCAGTACTAAAGCAGGGATCTTTAAACAGTAGTGGGCTAAATGGACCTTATACAAGGGAATGAATGGGCAATGTTTTTAAATGACTCAAGACAAGGTGACCAGATGTTAAAAAGAGGATACTGCCACTTAGTATCATAAAATGCTAGAGACTGGACCCACAGGCAAGCATAACAAAAAAAAAACCTTTAGTCATTGATCCAAAAAACAGAAACAGAGAAAAAAAACATAAACAAAACAAGAAAAACTAAATAGAAATGGGCTTGTGAAACAAAAGGTAGACAAACAGACAAGGTGATAATTGACAAGGCAAGTCTATACATATACACAAAGGAGTAGATTGAGTACAGGAGAAAGTGATCAAATAAGGAAATCTAATGACAGACAGTTAGAAATGAGGGACGAGAACAAAAGCAGGAAATAAAAACACACCTACATATGAGAAAACCACCCTTCAACGTAATGCGAGAAGTCAGCAAAAGGACAAGTGACTAACAACTACGGAAACATTAAGAATACAGTTGTTGGACAAAGATACAGTTTTGTTGATTTTGGTCCTTCACGCTACCACTTGTGAATTTTAAATAAAACAATCAAAATGTGATTAAAGTACAGAGTTTTAGCTTTAATGACGTATTGATTACTTAATTTTGTGTAGTACAGAGGAGAAACTACAAAAATTTTGGTGTTGTACAACAAAATATAGACCTAATCATAATATAACATGCAGACAGAAACAGGGAGGACACATCAAGGTGGCCAAGAGGGGCTCTGTGGCTTAAACTGACAACAAAAAAAAAGCTTAATGGTGTTTAATATCTAATAACAAAAGACACAAAGGCCTGTCTTTAGCCCAGTTTATCATTACCTTTCTTAAGCCACTGTTTTACACCAAAGTTAGCATCAACACATACCTTTAATCTGTTGGTTAATTTCATTCTTCTTTTGAGATAGCTCCCGAGTTTGAAGAGCTATAAAAAAGTACAAATAACACTTATCTTTCATAATAATAACAAAAACAACAATAATATAAATAAACCTCTAAAACCTTTTTAACATTGTTTAAATTGTCATGTTGTCTGTAGCTAGCTTCCTGGCTTGTGACTGACATTTAGCCATACAGCTAATAAGCTAATGCTAATCCAAGATAACATAACTGATGTAATAAACTGTAATAAACTGAATAAGTGAATTTACCGAGGTGAAAGAGGAGCTGGTCAATATTATCAAATGAATCCTGGTCATTCATTTTTATAGTTTGAGGCTAATATTATCACATCAACTGATCCCGTTCTTCAGAGCTATTGATGCTAAAGCTAAAGGCTAGGAACTGAGACTTCTTCAGGAAATGACATTGTTTTAAGGTTATTTTTAATTAGTTCAATTATAAGTAAAGGAATCAACATTCATATTATTTCTACTGACTTTTTTTTAAAGGCTACCATATTATTGAACGTTTTTATTAAGAAAAACTTAAAATTTATAATTCATTTAATTAAATTCATTTTATATTATTTTAATATGTTATTATTAATAATAATTGTTGTTAACCATTGTCTACTAGCCACAAAAAGCAATTTTGAGCTTATTTTTTTTTAAATATTTTTGACCTTATATACTCTATTTCCATTTATTTGCTCATATTTTAATAAGTTTAGGATCTTCCACAAATAGCACTCCTGTCCCAAAGTAATGCTGCAATCACTTTTTAGCGACTTAAGTGACTTATATCCTTCACTTATACCACTCAAAAGTCTTACTGATATTAAAAATGCCTTAAAAAAAAAAAAAAGAGTGATCTGGCCAATTGAGCAGAGGAAATTGCAACAAGAATAACATAATACTTCTATAATGATATTTTAAAAGGCCAAAAAGGACTGGATTCATTACACTGTAGGAAAAATGTGGGGAAAACATCATAGTCTAATATAATAACCGGGAATTATATTAGACTACGATGGTTTTCCCACATCATCATTTTTTCCTTGTTCACATGACAGCCGTGAGGATCACGGATGGTGGGGATTGGTGTGCGGCAGAGGTTGGAGGGGCGGGACTAGTGCTATTCTGGAAATCGCTTTGCGTAGCGCATCTGTATGGACACAAACACAGCGCTGAAATTTGCGGGCTCTGCTCCTGTGTGTCAGGCAGATTCAGTAATTTATTCTCACACGGTGCAAGTTAATCTACACGGAGCTCGTCCAGCAGATTGAAGGTAAGATGAAACCGCAGTGGAAATGTTGTGGTTAGAGCACATTCACCGGCTGCAGACAAAAGAGCGGACATGGGTGGGATTTAAATGGGAGGGGATCAGCTGTATGAAGGGCTTCATTGTCGCTTTCACCCCCTCTTCTGAAAAACATGCATTGTTTTGGACCAACTGTACATTTCCTTCTTTAAATTCCTTATTTTTCCCCCCTATCATGTGTCTGGACGTGATTATATTAGCCTGAGCTTCAGCCTATATTGCTGCGCTGTCATGCAAAGAGACCCCCTCCCCCCCTTTGAACAATTGTGTCATGCTTTGTTTGTGATATCCTATTTGTTTCCTGTTCATGCCATACCATGAGATGCCATGAAATCAATGATAATATGACATTTGACATCAGCACATAAAGCAAAAATAGGCTACTGTGCAGAATCTGGGCCAGGATCAGTGGGCACAGGCTTACATACTGAGCTTAAAAACATGTTTTTCCTAATGACGCTCTCTGTGTGTGTGTCTCTGTATGCTAGTGTGTATGTTTTTATGACTTTGCAATCAGCTAGTCATCAGAGTAAAGGCTTAATGCAATGGTTGGAGATTTGTATGCTGCTTAGAATTTCACTATTCATTTCCACACATAACACATCCAAACAGTAGCCTCAGAGTAAGAGTTGGATTGGATGAATGAGAGAACATGGCACAGGTAGAGGAGCCTCAGACTGAGGGGGAAGGCAGCCCCCAGATGGTCTCCTTAAGGTCTGACGTGTCAGGGAGCCATGCGGATGATGGGGAAGTAGGACCCTCCATGAGGAGGAAGAGGAAGAAGAAGAAAGATCCACGTCCTGAGTCCTTCATTGTTTATCGGTCTGAAATGGAGAGGGCACCAGGAGAGGACCAAGGAGGAGACGAAGGAGCAGAGAGGAGCACTGAGGAGGGAACTAAATTCCTCTGCACACCCACAGGCGAAGGTGAAAAAGCTGTCTCACACTGTTAAACTCATGAACCCAACATGTCAGATGTTAGTACTGTAGGACAGGATTTGTGCATAAAATAGACTTCAGTGTTACAGCAACCATTATTCCAAAAAAGCTGGGATGCTGTATAAAGTATAGATAAGAACAAAATACAGGGATTTGCAAATCTCATAAACCCATATTTTATTCACAATACAACACAGAAAACATACCCAGAAAAAATAAAGTGATTTTGAATTTGATGGCAGCAGCACATCTGAAAAAAGTTGGGACAGGGCCATGTTTACCACTGTGTACTGTAGCATCTTCTTTTCTTTCAACAACAATCCTTGCAGGCTTGTACTACGAAGCCATGCTGTAATGGATGCAACTCTTTAGTGTTGTCTCACTGAGATATGTGATGCCTTTGCTAAAATGTTGCTGTAAAACCTGTGTCTATCTTTCAGCATTGCTGGAGCCTTTCCAGATGTGCCAACTGCCAATTCCACAAGCATTAATAGAACCCCATCAGAGATGCTTTTGAACTGCACGCTGATTTTGAGACAGATGATCTCTCTCCTCTGTAGTCCGGAGCATTCAGTGCCCATGTTTTCCAAAAAGAATTTGAATTTTCAGTTTATTGCTCCAGATTCAAAATGTGGGTTAATGACATTTGCAAATGATTGTGTTCTGTTATTATGTTTTTACACACTGCACAGGCTTTTTTACAGTTACGTTTGGGCTTGCCTGTGTGTCGCTTGCTTAACTTCCATGTCATATCCTGTATGAACAGGCTGGAGTCTTCCTCCAGACAGCCGCTACGTGACCCTGACTGGCACTATTACGCGTGGAAAGAAGAAGGGTCAGGTGGTGGACATACACGTCACTTTGACAGAGAAGGAAATCAGGGAACTCGCCAAGTCGAGGGAGCGTCTTGATGCAGCATGCGAAGCGAGCGAAGGCTCCAAGCGCACCTGTAGCTTAGGTGCGTGTCAGGGACCCCATGTGGTCCTGTGGAGCATCTCGTGCGCACCTGTGGTTTTCATCCTCTCGTTCATCACTTCCTTCTACTACGGCACCCTCACCTGGTACAATGTCTTCCTGGTGTACAATGAGGAGCGGACGTTCTGGCACAAGATAACAATATGCCCCTTTCTTATCATCTTCTACCCCATGCTCATCATGCCTTTGGCGCTGTCACTGGCTCTGTACTCTGCTGTGGTGCAGGTGTCCTGGGCCTTCAGTGAGTGGTGGCAGGCGGTGCGCGACCTGGAGAAAGGCTTCTGTGGCTGGGCCTGTGGGAAATTGGGGCTTGAAGACTGTTCGCCATACAGCATAGTGGAGTTGCTTGACTCTGACACTGTTTCTGGCACTCTACAGAGCAAGGCGCCCAGTGAACTTGCCCAAACGTCATCAGTGTGAAGTAGTGGGCACTGGGCTCAAGGAGCATATTGCTAATGTGGTCAAAGTTGGGAATTATTTGAATAATTTGAGTGTCAAAATGAGCACCACTACTATCTATGTTTTTGCTAATGAAGGGTTTGAGACTTTCCTGAAAGCCACAGGAGTAAGAAAATTATCTTTTGATTAGAATTTCTTTTCTAAAACTATTTCAAAATGTCTCTTTTGTTAATAATCACACAGTAAGCACTGCCTGAACTCTCCTTTGGTGCTGAACTGCTATCACCTAGCATTATTGGAGTTGAAGCACTGAAGTAATTATTATGGGACTTTTCTTTTTGATTACAGGTTTATTACAGCCTTCACAGACCACTAAATAGCCACCAATAATTATGGAACAGCACTCCCACTCAAAGACCTTTTCAAACATATGAACCTTGGTTTTCACAGCTAAGGCGTGGACACTGATATGCACACACTCCTGAGAGTTTACATCAACTTTCACTTCATCTGTAAATATCTGCATTAAGTATATATGATCACTGTGCTGTTCAATGCCATCAAAAATACCTTCAAAGGCAACACTGTTGTCTTTGTGAAGTAATCATAATCACTTTGAAGGTGGATTTAGAGTGAGGCTGGCATAAAAAAATGGGCAAAGGGGGTGACCGTCCCCTGGCAGTGGTGTGGGTTTACTTTGTGTCAGTTGCTGATTTTAGTGGAAATATACACCAAAGAGCACCAGAGTGAAAATCTGTCCTTTTAAGGGGCAGCGTGACCATAAAAAACAGATTCATTGTCATAAAATTTGACTTTTCCTCCTCTGCCTATAGCATGCAACCCCACAGCCATCAGTCACTACAGAATGCATGAATCTTTTGTTTTGAGCAACATATACACCGTATGGGCAAAAGTATTGGGTTATACCACTTGAGTCTTTGAATTCCAGCACCTAGCAATGCAATCTGCCTTCACAAATAATTGTGAATGAGTTGTTGTAAAGAGCTTGCTGAATTTGAGGTGTGGTGATATAATAGGAAGCCATCATTGCAAGAGGACAATTTGTGAAATTTCGGCCCGCCTAGATATTCCACAATCAACTGTAAGTATCACTGCAAAATGAAAGCTTTTAGGAACCACTGCCACAGCCAGGTCACATAAGGTCACATATGGGTCACCAAGTGCTGAGGCGCATATTGCAGAGGTCCAAACCTCCCCTGGCTTCAATACAGAAGCACAAAAACTGTGTTTCTGGAGCTTTGTGGCATGGGTTTTCATGGCTGAGCGGCTACTGTAGGTGTAGGTGGTCCGGTACTTCGTCCTTTAATAGTGTATGTTGTTTAGTGTTTAAAAGACATGCATTTATTTTCTTTAAAAGCCTGGACTTTAGATGAGCCATTTTCCGTACATTTGTTTGGGATTTTTTTTGTTGTAGGTTAATACACATTTGGATGAAGGAAAATGTTGGCTAAGTGATGTTTTTGTTGGTGACAACAATTCCAGTAAAAGACAACTAAAAGTTTTATTTTTTTGTGTATAACTGAACAATAATTATCTCATAGCACTGAAGACTTCCAAGGAGTCTCTTTAGCTTAATCCACTGCTGATTATTTATTTGCAAGGGATTTTTAAAAATTAAAAGTCATGATATGATCCTTACATCATACTCTGGGGTAAGAAGAATTCTGGCCTGTGAGTTTTTGTTGATTTCTGGACTCTGTACATAGTCAAGGTATCTAAACAATGCATGGAGATTGAAAGGTAAGGAGACCAATACCTCTTTTCTTATCGAGGGTTAATTAAGCAGTTACAAAGCCATAGTGAGAACAAGCTGGCAGATTGTTCTTTTTTTGTTCATGTTTTCATACGTTGAACAGCATTAAAACAAGTGTTTGTGTTGTCTTCACAGTTTTAAATCGCACACACACAAAAAAGCTGAAGTTGAAGAATTCCTGTTACATTTCCATGCTCACATATTTTACATATTACTTCAATTTGCTTTCTATATTTAAGCCTAGAAAATGTTCTAGCTAGGTGTTTTTATACTTCAGCACTTTGAGATGTATGTACTGTAAACAGCTATCAAAAAAAAAACTGATTGAAATTCAAGCAAGACTGGATTAAAACATCCAGATGGTCTAAATGTTTGTTGACTCAAATGTTTATGGATATGACTGGCTGGGTTAAGTGATGCAGTTTTACATGTTGTGAATCTATATGATGCAAACATTTACACAAGTGAAATAAAGTGTTGTGTTATTACATCTCAACTACAGACTAATATTTCTGTATCGTTAAAACCAGCGAGTCACTCTAATCAGCAGACAAAGACAAGAGTCAGCATGTAAACCCTGCATGGTGCACAGCAATGCAGATGGCTCTCTGGGGGCGAGGGGTGCTTTAAATTGAGATTATTGGCACCCCAGTGTTATCCTGCAATACTCACTGAACAAAATCTAAAATCCTTATGCAGCAACCATTCCAAATACAATAAGTTCATGAGAAATACAGTCAGATTAACATTTGCTAATTTGTTCTGCTGTGGCCACTTTTTAAATGTCTGATTTGTTACATTTATGGCCTAAATTTATTTAGGCTCTAGTTGGGGTGTTAAAATACACAAGCTCTGTGTTAATGCATATATTTAAAAGACACATCTCCATGTTTAGCGATTTAAGTCTAAAGGCACAAACCTGTGAGTCATGGCTGAACATAGCTCCTGGATGATCGAAGATAATAAAATTATGTATTTAATAACCTTTCTGAGCATACAGGGCTGGTTTGAGGGAACATTAAAAGGAGGGTTTGATTTCAATATCTTGATGTAGGGAAGTCAGGCTTATTATTTCACAAAAACTATTATAATTGCAAATGAAAAATCTAAGTAACGTTAGTAAATAAAACACACAAAACAATCAATTTAGGGATGACAAGGTTAAAATTTGCGCAGATTTTGTATTTTTTATAATTATTATTATTTTATTTTAATACTTATGTTGTTATATTATTTTGTATTTTCAGTGATTAGTTAGAATTATTCTTTGTATGAATTAAGTATTTCTGAAATCTTGACCACAGCTCGGAAATGTTTGCATATTGTAGGCGCGCGGTTAGCCGGAGGGCGTTTGACCTACATTTCATTTTAGCTTTTATCGGACCGCCTCTTCAGTCTTACTACCACAAAAGTGGTCTTGACATAACATTGTAATTTAAGGTGAACAACAGTCAATAATAAATTCATGAGATCTACGGAAGAAGTCTCATCGTAAATAGAAACTTAGTTTCGGTTCCTAGTTCATTGTTTCTTTCCGGATCCATAACAAAGTGACACAGTCTTTGCTTTGGTGGAGGGAAAAGAAGAAAAAATGGCAGGCTCAAAAGTAAGTTGTTTTATCTTTAATTGTTAAAGAGATAAGTCACGGACATATACATGCTTGTTAGATACTATTCACGATATTAAATGTGCAGCTTTTATTCGTTAGGAACATTTTTTTATGTTTCTTTGAACTTTTGAGACGTTTAGCGTCAGCGGCGTGTTGAGACATATCCAGCCTGAAATGGTCACGCTCCTCATTCTGTGCATACAAGGCTCGCATACTCGTTTTTATCTTATCTGCATGAGAAAGCACGACCTTAAAGCAGCATTTGAGAAGTAATTTTGTGTTTTTGGCACCTCTAAGTGTCGTAAATTAAATAAGTATGTCCTCTGCAGACAGCTGTGGTGCTGTGCATGGATGTGGGGCTTACCATGTCCAACTCTGCACCCGGGGAAGAGTCTTCCTTTGAACTTGCCAAAAAAGTCATCCAGAAGTTTGTCCAGCGCCAGGTACAACTGCACCTTTATAAAACAAAGCACCCTAATGAGGCTGATTTTAGCACCCTCCCAACATGCTTTCCCCCTCCTCTCTCAGGTTTTTTCAGAGACGAAGATTGAGCTGGCTTTGGTCCTGTTTGGCACAGACTCCACAGACAACCCTCTGAGCCAGGATGGCCAGTACCAGAACATCAGAGTACATCGACACCTTATGATCCCTGATTGTGAACTACTGATAGAGATTGAAAATCAGGTCCAACCAGAGAGTCAGCAGGGTGACTGTATCCTTTCTCCCGAACACGTTTCATTAATACCATGTAGAAACCTAACTCTGCAGGCAGAGTACTGTACTAAAAGTCTTGAATTGCCCATCATTTCATTATATTTGCCTTTAAAAAAAAACTCTCAGATTTAGCCATTCTTATATTTTGCTTGTTCTTATGGTATTGAAGCTTGCACACAAGAATTTCACTCGCATGTACTGTACCAGTGTACCTCCACATGTGATGTGACAATAAAAGTGATTTGATTTGATTTAAAATAAGTGCCGAGATTTATCGAAAATTTGAAGCTTGAAAGTCAATATTTGGTATGACCACCTTTATGCTTTATCACAGCTTTAACTCTTATAGGCAGCTTTCTTGTAATTTCTTTCAGGAATTGTTCTCCAGGCTTCTTGAAGGACTATCAAAGTGCTTCTTAGAATGTGGGCCTTTATCCATGTTTGAATGTTTCACAGGTCAGTGTTAAGTAGCCATACAAACAATCCCCCCCAAATAAGATTCTTCTTAACATGTCCAAATAAAATCTGTGACAGACCTTCAGAAATCCTGGAGAACTATAACCCAAGCCCACTCTTAAAAAATACAATAAAGTCTGGCTGCCTGGAATGAAAATATAAAGAAATGAAGGAGTATTGCACAGTACTGTACATGATTTTACAGTTATCCAGTCCTCCTCCTTTTTTTTTTTTATTCCATTGGAGCATGGATAACTTTGATTAGAACTTGGATCCCGTCTTTATTTTTCTTTTGGTGTTTTTTATGAACACTAATATATATGGCACTAGTGAGATGAAGACTGACCTTTTATTGAAGTCTGTGGGATAAGATTTTTGTGCAAATTGATAAAGTGCTTACATTTTCTCTGAGCCTCCTTAACTGCTCTGTAACAGGGCTGGATGCCCTTGTAGTTTGCATGGATCTTCTTCATACTGAAACAAAGTAAGAAACTCTCTTGTATTTCATAAATAATTCATGCACTTCACTGAAAAATAAAACCTGACCTGTCCACTTGTCTAAGTTTTCACTGTATTCAGTACACTTTTAATGGTACCTTTCTAAGGGGGAAAAAGTATGATTGTCTCAACATTGCCCTGCTGACTGACCTCAACACCCAGACCAACGAAGAAAGCCTGGAGGTTATCATCAAGAACCTCACTCAGTCTGGCATCACCGTGCAGTTCTTGTAAGGTTCAAACATAAACATTCACAATGTTTTATTACTTTATATGATACTTAAGATGATGAAAATATTAATATTTCTATGTGATAATCAATATTTTGATGATAACTGGTAAAAATGCAGAGTGCAGGAGAGGCTTATCAAACTGAATTGTAAAGCTGATTGAAGCAGATTTCATGATATTTGGTTACTTTTATCAATCTTTTAGTTTTTTTTCTTGATGTAACTGTAATCTTTGGATGTCCAGTTTGCCTTTCCCTGTGGAAGAGGATAAGGAGGGTCAAGGGGATTCAGAGAGAAGAGATCCCGGTCACCCGGGGACAGGCAAAGGTCTGTCCAGGGAGCAGAAGAAAAACAAGGAATTGGTGAAAGAGATGATGCTGAGCCTGGATGTGGAGGACGGCCTGGATGAAATTCACACCTTCAGGTTAGTGGACTTCCTGTTACACTTTTGTTCTCTGGAATGGATTAATGTTCTTTGTAAATTAGGATGAACTTGATTTTTGGTGTCTTAGATTACTTGTTTTTGCCAGGTGAGTGTGCACACAGAGTAATGAGGAGCTTGCCAATCAGACTGTAAGGGAGGGGAAAGTAGAAAAAATTGCATCTATAAGATGGAGAGAAAATGTTATCATACTGTATCAATCAAGAGGATCTCTGTGAAGGGGGTGCAGGAAGTAACCAAAGTCTTGTGAATGCTTTTTTTAAAAGCAGTTATCAAGATTTCTGGAAAAAAAACCCCAAAAATTAACATTTTTCTAAAAATAAAGTGGAAAAACAACATTACCTTCAACATTTAGTATCTCCACCTGCGAAATGCGCTTTCAGTTTCAGTGCGAGAAATATCAAATTAAACGTTTCTGTTCTTGCCGTATGTGATCATTTACAAACATTCAGCCAGTTCTTGCCCAATACTTAAAAAATTGCCCTCTCATTCCCATTTTCCTGCAATGTATCATGTAGTGGAAGTCTTTAAAAAAAAAATACATTCTAGAGATGACGCCCTTAATTGAATCATTTTTGGTACCAAGCATCGCGAAATACTTTCAGTATTGAGTCACCAATGTCTGCTCTGTTTCTAATGTTGGGAAAAGGAACATTCCTTCCTTAGATTTTCAGAGTGTTGTTTATCTTTGAGAACCAGGATAGAATCTGTGATCTATTTCACTGGACTTGAACTCAGGCAAACAGTGGAAGTGTTTTTAATTTATGATCAAGTTTATCTCCTTCCATGTGTTTTAATCTTGTAGGAATGCGATCGAAGAGCTGTGCATGTTCAAGCGGGTGGAGAGGCGACCCGTGGCCTGGCCCTGTCAGCTGACCATAGGCAGCTCTCTCTCCATCCGAATCGTTGGCTACAAAGCAGTAAGTTGACTGTGTATTTTAAACTTTTTTTTTTTTAAAGTATGTCTAGGGCTGTCTCCAAGTTACACATCAGATAGGTTGATGTAAGCCAGCTTTTAGTTGTAGATCCTAATGTGGGGTCTTTTTGAGCACTCTGGTGTTAGCCATGCTTTTACCATCAGGACGTTGGAACTGTGGAATGCCAGGACTGCCATAATGAATTAATTAAATAAACCATAACCATAAACCAATAATTAATTAAAATTGTAAGTAATTAATTAAAATGGGAAATAATTAATTAAATAAATATTTTTGACACATTTAATTAATTCATTAATTATTTCATATTTTAATTAATTATTGCCACATTTAAATAATTATTTAATGGTGTATTTAATTAATTCATTTAGGCACTATTGACTCCTTCAGTTCTCACCATTAAATAATTTATCTGTCAACCTCACCCATCAAACCCTGGGGGCGGAATTAACGCTGATTGAGTCAAAAGCATTGCTTTGGCTTTCGGAGATGTCTGCCCAGCCCAGTCTCAAGGCAGAGCGTGGGACCCGCTCGCCTTGCAAGCAATCGAGCTGTTATTACTGCCGACAAAGCGCAGCTGCCATAACCCCCGCTGTACACTGACTTCATTTACTGAGGTTATATTTATCTGTTTTTTATTTCCTGATGTTCGTATGTGTCATACTTGTTTCAGTCGCCAGTTCTGAATTATAACTAACATTAAAAACATGTTTAAGGAGGAGAGAGAGCAAATAAATCCGATTAACATCTGATCTTTGGGTTTTTGTTTAATAATCAGCGTGACCTGTGTATAAACGCATAAACTTTATTAAAAGAAATAATGTTGGTGTTTCCGTCATGTAGTAACTGCCCTGTACACCACGGAGCGAGGTCAGCACATCCACAATATCTTCAGCTCTCTGAGTTAACCAGAGTTTAAGCATCAAACTAATCTAACGGTCATCTAGGAATAATTCACGGGTCATATCAATATGATTTTACAATATGATTATTGCCAACTATTCCAGAGACGTGAAAATCTACAGTATAAAGAACACAAAAATATAGCAGTTTAATGCAACACTGTAACAGAGATGAACGCGTCCGTTTGTCGCAGATCAAACTGGAATGAATGTGATTGGTCGAACAGGTGATCTGTGGTATCTGCATTTTCATCAGCGTAAGAGACTCAGCTGCAGATTAGAATAACATTTGTACATTTAATAAATCACCAAATTAATACACGCAAGAAATGATCAAACTTGTTCCGACAGTTTGAGTTTGTATTCCCTCAGCTGCAGACTCGCTGCTGTTTAAATGTTTGAGAGGAAGATTAGATATAAAACAAACGTCAAACATAGACTCAGTCTGCGTTCACATTTGATATGAGGCCAGCATGTATAGTGGCTGTGTCCTGTTTTAAGATCATACATGTAAAATTTTTGTCTGCCCTGCGTCGATCCAGCCGCTCAGATTCCGTGGTTACCATGGTTACTGCATAAGCAGCAGTAATTTAAACAGCTGGCACAGCAGAAACCTACCGGTGACATGAGTGTTTATGTTTTTCATTTCAAAAGAACTGTCTGAATGGTTAACTGAAGTTAGCGTGGATAAATTATAGTTAAGGAGTATCACAGATAACGCCCACGTGAGCTGTGTGACTGTCCACCACTACACTAAAATAAATCGGCTATTACTGAAATACACGTGCTATATTATAAACTATGATATAAATGTTATACATGTTTAGTTTTAAAGGACACCTTCCTGCCTTTACTGTCATTCATGAGCAGTAGCCTATTAGTTTTCTTCTAACATCCAGAAGTCTGCATGATGTGTTTCATAGTTTCTAACAAGCCTTTGACAGTTAAACATAACATGCCCGACCCCCCCCCCCCCCCCCCCCCCCCCCCCCCCCACCAAACAACACACAATCACCCCCCCCCACAACCCCCATTCCCAGCTACCTGTGCTTAGAAAAACAACAACAATCAAACACAGATGATGTTAGCCTCATTTAATTTTAGTTAAGTAAACTCAGAAAATTCTAACAGATACCTGGTGCTTAGAATACAGTTGAATAACTATTAAAAAACAGATGATGTAATATTTATGTACAGGTTGGAGAAGGTTGTACGGGGTTTGAAAAATCACTGACTGTTTTTAAATCACTGCTTAAAACTTATTTTGTTAATTCCCTTTTGCTGTGTTATGCTTATTACACTGCTTTGAGAAGATGCAGTGTAGTCATGTAATTTTCTGGTAATGAGTAACTTCTGATTTCTATCTCACCAGTAACGGTCATGTAAATGTTCTCCATGTGAGGTGTTTTGTGACCTAGAAATGTTGCTTGTCGCGTCCTCCAGGTGACCGATGAGAAGCTGAAGAAAATGTGGATTACAGTTGATGCTCAATCTCACCAGAAAGATGATGTGAAGAGAGAAACGGTTTACTGCCTGGACGATGACAATGAGACAGAGGTGCAAAAGGACGACATCATCCAAGGTATGGAGGACCATTTCAAACAGAGTTTAGTTTTGCGTTTTCCCACTACCGTATTTTCCGCACTATAAGGCGCACTTAAAATCCTTTAAATTTCTCAAAAATTGACAGTGCACCTTATAATCTGGTGTGCATTATGTATGAATTCTGGTTGTGCTTACTGACAGACGGACTCTGAGCTCAGGTGATCATTTAAGTTCACTTTTTTCTGCTCCCAGGTTTTCGTTATGGAAGTGACATTGTTCCCTTCTCCAAGGTCGATCAAGAACAGATGAAGTACAAGCACGATGGGAAGTGCTTCGCTGTGCTGGGATTCACCAAACAGAGCACGGTAGTTTACTTTTCTGTGAAGACACAGATCAATTTGGGGTTGCAACAGGAGGGGCATCCAGGGAAAAAATGCAAACATGCAGTGCTTTGGCAACCCCGAGTGAGTAAAACTGAAAGTAGCTTTATTGTCTAAGGCTGAGGCTGTTTTTGTTTCTGTTCTTTCAGATACGTCGTAATCAGTTTATGGGTTCTCAAATCATCAAAATCTTTGCTGCGAGGGATGATGAGGTAAGAATGGAGATAAATGCTACACGGCTGTTGAATACATGTTGATACTGACATGTATTGTCAACTTTGTGCTGCGTGAGCAGCATGCAGGAGTGGCTCTGTCGGCTCTTATCCACGCGCTGAATGAACTCCAGATGGTGGCTATTGTACGTTACGCTTTTAACCGCATCAGCAACCCTCAGGTGGGCGCAGCGTTCCCCTGTATCAAGCAGGACTCTGAGGTGAAGAGCACGCTTTTCTTTATGTATATATTCACTACATTTGTGGCTATTAGCACAGGGCTAACGATGCTTCTCTCACCCTTTGTAGTGCCTGATGTACATCCAGCTGCCGTTCATGGAAGACCTCAGACAGTTCACGTTTCCTTCTCTTGAAAACAAAAAGTTTACTCCATCAGGTACTGTTTCTCTATTTTAGGGGATAGGGCTGGGCCATATCATACCGTTCACGGTAATATCGGTATAATGTTGGGCAATGATAAGAAAATGAAATATCGCAATAGAATATGGGTAAAACGCGCATGCGCAGTGCCTTTGTTTTCATATGCACATGGAGGAAAAAGCGTGCTAGCGACGGAGAATGAGAAGAGCGAAAGTGGATCGTTGAATGAAACAGATGAACCAGAATTGGTTTGTAAAAATGCTGCAACGTCAGTGGTGTGGAACTGGTTTAGCTTTCGTCTGTCAGATACACAACAAAGCACTATTTTTGGTAGAGCATGCTAGCGGGCCGTCGTTATCACCGTGTTTTTCTGGAAAATACGGCACACTTAAAATCAATCCTTTGATTTTTCTGAAAATCGACAGTGCCCCTTATAATCCCGTGTGCCTTATGTATGAATTCTGGTTGTGTTTACTGACCTCGAAACAATTTTATGTGGTACACGGCGCTCGAAAATCTGACAAACGTTTTAGTACGACTTTGCTAAGCTATGAAGCCGCACCGCTTGATGGGTTGTCGGAGCATTACGGCTATCGTAGGCAGGAGCCTCGCGGAGTGATACGTACTGTGCTTCAACATTATATTACTGTATTGTGTGTGTAATACCTCTTTTTAAGTTTTGTGGATATTATACATGGTTATGATGAGCATAAGTTGGCCAGTTTCCACTGGAAATGCCTTTTGGTTAAACTGACAGAAAGGAATTTGCATTTGCACTGTTAAATTTTTATATAACTTTAATGCTCATAAAAAACAGCTGCTTGTTTTAGTGAAAATACATTGATGGGTTTTTTTGCACTAATAAAGTTGTGGAGTTGTAAAGTATTTTGTCCAGTGTCAATTATATCGTCAGTTATATCGTTATCGCAAATTTTCAAATGTACATCGTGATAAATATTTTTGGTCATATCGCCCTGATCTATTAGGGGATTTGATTTGTCACTTTGCAGATTCTCCGCAGTCTTCATATAATAAAAACATTAATTTCTGTGCCACGTACGCGTCACATCTGTAATTTATGATTGCTGCTGCTATTACTTAAAGATTGTCTTCTGTATTCCTGGATGATTAATTGAATTTTTATTTCAGTTACAGTTTTAACGCTCATATGATTATGCAAATAAGGAAATGTAGATAAATCAGTTGCTTAATTATTTGGTATTTTGGTCATTTTTGTTTTGTCTTATGCTATAATTCAAGCGCAGTCCTTTTCTTTACAGTGGTATGCCACCATCTGGCCTTAAAAACCTAAACTCATCAAATGTGTAGTTCAGCTCAAACCATTATGAAGATAAGGGACTTTTTTTGTTTCAGGAAGATCTGTAAAAGTCAAAACAAGCTCTGTAGATGGAGTCTGCAGCTGTGTGGGTCTCCATATGCCGCGTTTGCACCCACAGATTACATTTAAAGGTCGAGTGAATCTGCTGTTTAATTATACTTTTTTGACTGTGAGTTTTGCCAAGACCGTCTTACTCTGCAAGTACATTTGAAGTTTTGCAAATTACTCTGCTTTAAATATTATGTATCGGTAAAAACAGAAATGATGAACTTTTGTCTATTCTGAAAGCAAGATGTCTCTAATATCACTGAAAAACAGCCTCAGTGTGCAGGCCTAATGTTTCTGCAGAAGAGATAAAGTGTTCTTTCAGTTCAAGCCAATGTTTTAGTGCATAAGCATAAATCACTGTACACAAACATCTGAAAAAAGTCATGATTTAAATGGTTTATATTGGCACAGATTCAGAATTGCTGGTCTAATAACTGTGGCTCCACAGTTCTATGATATTGACTTCATTCCACTTGCACTGTATAGTGTAAATGAGATTAAGATGTAACCTTGAATGAGCCGTCATTGTCGTGTGATTGCTGTAGATGCTCAGCTGTCTGCTGTGGACTCTCTGATTGATTCCATGATGTTGGTAGAAGAAGATGAGAACGGAGAACAAAGAGACTTGTTCAAACCCCATCGCATTCCCAACCCTGCCTTCCAGAGGCACTTCCAGGTACTGCAGTCCAGATTGCAATAAAGAGATTTAGTGTGGTCTCCTTTTACTTCTGAGTAGAGGCAGATTGCAACTTTTTTTGAAGAAGATGTGGAGTGTTATTTCAGCTTAGACGAAAAAGCTTTCATCTGTCTGACTACAGCTCAACAAGCTAGTAATTGACTATTATTTAGCCAGAATTGCTTCCTGCTCAGTCTCTGTTTGGCTCACCTCTCCTACCATCATTTTAGTGTCTGCACCATCGGGCAGTAAGCCCCGGTACCCCTCTTCCTCCGATAGAGCCATGGCTGAAAGCTGCTCTTGATCGTCCTGAGGTTATTACAGAACGCTGCCAGGATCCACTTGATGTGCTGAAGAGGAAATTTCCTCTCACTGAAGTGGAGAAGAAAAAGAAGCTTAAAACTAGTGCTCAGATTTTTGGCAAAGAGTAAGTTTAGCTTCTGTGACGTGGTGCGTTGTGGACAATAATGCATATTGGAAAGGATTATATGATTTATGCTGTTTCATTTCACGGTAGTCTGTTGCAAGATTCATTTACATTTACTGGTTATAAAAATGTTAAAACAACAACAAAAAAAGCAGGATTGACTTTCAAGATATTAACAAGCTGCCATTTTTCATTTGAAGGTCAGAGGAGTCTGAGGCAAAGAAAGTAAAAGAAGACGAAGCAGAGGAGGAGTATAACTTGGCCGACATTGCTGAAGGCTCTGTTACCTCGGTGAGAATCAGGGGGAGGGCTGGACGACTTAATAATCCTAGGAGATGGGCCCGCTGTGGTTGTGCTGCAGCTAGCCTCCTCCCCTATGAATATTTTTTCAATCTACATACAAAGGAACTAAAAGAGGAGACAAATAACAGAAATTAAGTCACACCTGCTCCACTTTGTCCACCATATGTCCCTCCCGCTGGTGCACTTCGCCCCTTTCATGCTTGCTTTTATGCAAGCTCGGTCCTTCCTGTTTGTCTGTCCTATCAGGTACTTAAATGGCTCTTCTTCCATCCTTCCAAAAAACATGCTGTCTTTTGAGATGTGGCAGTATTTTCTGTTGGTGGATGGGCATTTTGATGATAAAGCTCACTGAACCATTATAGGGAGGAAAATTAGTTTAAGATAAAGTTGTCACATGAATATATTTCCAACACATTGTTCCAGCAGATTGTGTAAAGGCTACAGGGCCTCTTTTATCCAGGATCCAGTTGATCTCTATTATAAGAGAGGCTGAAAATTTCTTCTACAGCATGGATGAATTAAATCTTTGGATCTTCTTGATCACATGATAACAGCATCAAGATAGTGGCTTAACAGTTAAACTTAAGTATTTCTGAACATATAAAATGCACAAATGTTCGATTTTGCCCTCTCGTGGAGTGGTGAAGTATCCTGAAAACATCTGGATCCACATGGATGGATATGACAGAAGTTATTCAGATATTCTCGTCAACAAACAAGCAGCAGGACATCACGCAGTGTCCTTGATGGAGATAACTATTATCTGTTCTGGATAATCATCAATTTTTTAACTGACACGTTTTAAAACTTCCATTTCATTCCCTAACCAGGTGGGAAGTGTTGACCCAGCTCGAGACTTCCGCGCTTTGATCAAACAGAAAATTCTTCCGTTCGGAGAAGGTGAGCTCCAGAATTTATTTATTTATTTATTTATTTCCTGCCTGTACTATAAACCGTAATCACTCATGTACAGCCCCTGTAATTATGTTTATCTCTTTGTTTGGTTGCGGTGACCCTTATGTCCTTCCAGTCTGCCAGCAGCTGACTCACAGGATAGAGCAGTTGCTAAGCAACAAGAACACACAGTACTACATGAAAAGCATCACCTGTATCCAGGCTTTCAGAGAGCAATCCGTTAAGGTAAATAAACATTCACATTGCTCTTCCTTTGGAGGAGCGAATGATGATGCGGTGTTTGCTGTTGGTTTGGCGTTTTTAGGATTATGAGCCTTAATAAGATTATGACTCTGTTTCTTTTCTTGAACACACAATTATTTGCTTATGTGTCTGTATGTAGATTAGAGTTTTTTCAAGACTGTTAAATGGAATTTAAATGTTTTATCTTTCGTACTCAGCTGGGAAATGCTGAACACTACAATAGCTACCTTCAGTCCCTGAAAGGAAGCATCCCAAACAGAGGACTAGAGGTGTTCTGGGAACTGCTCGTTCAAGGTATGATACGCCTTTTTACTTAGAGCTGTGGTGTTTCTCCCAACTTCGCAATATCTAACCAAGTCAAGAACACTCAGAAGGAAGTAGGTCCAATCAAGAGATGCCTTCATGAATGGAAAAACGGAGGGTTTACAACTTGGTTTTGTCTTCTTATGCTCAAGAAGAGGATGGCCAAATTAGACTTTGTCAGGAAGCACCTAACAGTGCCTGCAGAGTTCTTTGGACAGATGAAAACAAGATTAATTTGTACCACAACGAGGGACAGGTCATACCACATCATCTGTCAAACATAGTGGAGGCAGTCTTATGCCGGTGGTCACTTGTTGATTGATGATGCGATTGCTGATAGAAACAGAGTGATCAGTTCATTATCTCTGCTCAGATCCTGTCAAATGCTGAAAACTGATTGAAGAGCAAATTGCAAAAAAAGCAAACTGCAAAAGCAACCCAAGTTTCCCAAGGGAAAGAAATGGGATAAGTCTACAATGGCCACATCAGTCACCATGTCAGTCACTCATTAAAGCAGATTTTCGTTATTAAATACAAAACTGAAACCAGACAGACCAACAAAAAAGCAGCAACTGAAGGTTGTTGAGGTGAAGGTGTAGCAGATCATCTCAAGGGAGGAAATATAACATTTAGTGATGTCCAAAGCTTCTAGACTTCAAGCTATTGGCTGTAAAGGATTTTCAGTATTGAAAACAATCCTTATATTTAAAATTATGTTAGTAAACCAGGTAGTTTTGATTTTTTGAGTTAGTTTTAGAACAGAGGGCCTGTATATTTAAATAATTGCAATTCCTAAACTGTTAATTCATAAAAAACTATGAAAATTGTTTAAAGAAACATTGCAAACCTAAAATATTCTGATGAAAATAGTGATTTTTTTTTTTTTCATTTTATTTCTTTGCGGGGAGAAAAAAAAGTTTTGCCTCAAATTCAGGCAGTTTGTATCTAACATTGAGTTTGATCAACAGATCGTTTAACGCTGATCAGCAAGGATGAGGTGGAAGGAAGCTCGGTCTCCAAAGCCGAAGCTAATCAGGTGACTTTAATTTGAATTTGGTACACGTATGAATTTGAGATGATCTTGAGTCTCTTTCTTTGACTGAAACTGTTTTTTTTTTTTTCTCAGTTTCTGGTTGCTGAGGAGAAGAAAGAGGAGGCAGCTCCTGCACCAGTTGAAGATACTGGAGATGTTGATGACTTGGTAAGCGTGCAGTTTTTATTTCTGACATTTCTTTATTTTTATTTAAATACGTGTTTATGTAACTGTTGTGACTCGAATGGTGTTAAACCCATTTCCTGTGTATCTACATGGGGCGTGTGTGATGTGTTGAGCTCTCAGATATAAACTCTTAGAGGTTGCATGCTTTTTTTTTTTTTCCTCTCTGTGCAGCTGGATATGATGTAAAGAGGAAAAAAAGATGGAAGAGGAGTGTTTGCGGTCGACTCCAGAGAAATTAAAAGAATGCACGCTCTCAGTCCAGCCAGACCAAACCAGTTCAGCCGTCCATTGTTCCTTCCTCCCACTTGGAGTCCTGCCATACTTTGTAACTCTGCACTTAATGGATCAACTGTGGTTTACACATGCTGTCTAAAAGTACTTCACTTTAGAAATTACAAAAAATATTCCGCATACTTCAGGCAAAGGCTTTCTGTGTTCTGTTTGAGATTTTAAAAATTACTGCAGTTCTTGTGAGTCTTAAGGTGGTACTTATGTAGTAATTATGGCTACAGTATGCACTGAAAAATAAAGAAACCCTTATAGACTTTACAGAAGACAGAAATGCAGTGCCCAACAAACTGACAGTTTATTATGAAAAATCATTAAAAGCCTTATGGTTGATTAAGAGCGCATGACTTGCATTATATTTTTGTGTATGAAAATACTGATTGATCTTCTGACAAGATGTAGCAAAGCACAATGCTGTGACATCATTTGCAAATTATACAGTGCATAGCAGACTAAACCAGTTTTGTGTTTAAAGCATAGACTGTATAAAAAAAAAAAAAAGAGAACGTTGCCACCATAATGCCAACCTTTGGTTTGTGGATCACCATTTTGAATCCTTGACTTTAGCACTTTGGAGCCAGAAGTGACCATATTTGGAAAAAAGGGTGAAACATGTGAGAAACTCTTGGAGAAAAAACCCTTTTTCTGAGGTGGGAATGCCAATTTAATTAGGGTCATGAGTATGCTGACAATGGTTCAAAATGGAAAAGGTTTTGTCCCACTTATCCATATACACTATATACCAAAGGTATTCACTCGTCTACCTTCACATGCATATGAACTTGAGTGACATCCCATTCTTAATGGTTTATTATTGTCAGCCTACCCTGGGCACCTGTAACAACTTCAACTCTTCTGGGAAGGTTTAGGAGTGTTTATGTGAAGTTTCGACCATTCTTCTAGAAGCACATTTGTGAGGTCAGGCACTGATGTTGGATGAGAAGGTTTGGCCCACAGCTCACGAGTTTTTCCACACCAAACTCGCTTATCCATGTCTTTATGAACCTTACTTTGTGCACTGCGAACAGGTGTTCCCTAAACTGTTTCTACAACATTGGGAGCATGAAATTGTCCAAAATATCTTGTTGTGTTTTGTGTTGAGGCATTAAAAGGGTAAGGGGCAAAGCCCCACTCCTGAAAAACAACCCTGACACTTTGTGTTGTGCTTGGAAACCTTCATGAAGCTCTCTGTAGACTGTTGTTGGGCTAATCTGAAGGCTACATGAAGTCTTTAGCAATTGACTCTACAGGAAGTTGGTGACCTCTGCATGCTATGACCCTCAGCAGCTGTTAATCCTGCTCTGTGACTTTATGTAGCCTACCACTTCATGGCTGGGTCCCTGTCATCACTTTGCTATAATACGACTAACAGTTGAATATGAAATATTTAGTAGCGAGAAAATTTCATAACTGGATTTATTGCACAGGTGACATCCTATCACGGTACCACACTGAAATTCACTGATGTCCTGAGAGCTTTCTTTCATAAAAGTTTGCAGAAACAGTCTGCATATGGAGGTGCTTGATATTATACACC
This sequence comes from Simochromis diagramma, assembly GCF_900408965.1. Taxonomy (NCBI): domain Eukaryota; kingdom Metazoa; phylum Chordata; class Actinopteri; order Cichliformes; family Cichlidae; genus Simochromis; species Simochromis diagramma. The sequence continues at coordinate 12,930,312 of NW_024386831.1, forward strand.
TGTGGCCATGGAAGTGATTGAAACACCTGAATGCAATGATTTGGATGGGTGAGTGAATACTTTTGGTAATATAGTGTATATTAAAAAAAATCTAGTCCCACTTAAATCGAGTTACACAAGGCAAAGTGTAATTTATGGTCCTGTAAATGTGTCCGTCTGTGTACACGTTTCTTTTCCACCCACCCCAGACACACGCCGGTGCAGGCCTCCCAACATTCTGACTGCACGTGTCTAGAAGCAGATGATGCAAGCGTGTGCCGAATGTTGATTCATTGACAAGTGGGCCAGAATAGCGCAGGGACTGCTAGCGGAAGAATACAACATGAAAAGCACAGACATTGGACACTTTTCATTGTTTTTAAACACTCATTTTCACTTCAGCTCTTTGTATGTTATAAAGTTGCTCTTCTCCACGGCTGTCTGATGTACCAACAGCAGCACAAGCTAGAGTGACCCACAGACTGCTGTACCACATATTTTGCACACTGCCTCCATCTGGCAACAGGCAGACAGGCCATCCTTGGATTGCTACCGGACAGTGAACGCACCACCGTTGCGGGACCATAAATTCTGCTTGAGCTGCAGCTGCCAATGAATTACTTTAACCACTAACAGAACAAGGAAGCACCTAGAGACCCTCAGTTGTATGGCACATGGCTTCACTTTTCAAACACAGTGGGTGCCTGTGTTTGTCTTTTATATACTGTCTATGGGTTAAAGAAGAAATCTAGTTTATTTCAACCTTGTGTATTCCCCAATCAGTTTGGCCATTGCAGCTCTACAAGCTTCAAGAGGAAACAAGCGCGAGCTCCTGAGGTTATCCAGACAATGTAGTCTTTTAACTTTTGCTTTTGATTCTGACCTAAGCTTAGAATTTAGCTGCCTGGAGTGGACCTGTTGCTAATTGCATCTGCATCCAAAAATGAAAGTGTTGGGATGATTTTTTACAAATTGCTAAAACAAAATCCTGTCAACGTTTTGTTTTAATTTAAATTTTAGTACACATGTGAGGTGTTAAACAAAGTGGAGGATGAAGTTGGCTCTTGGCTCTGCATGGTCTCAAAGATGGAGAATATCCTCAGAGATATCTGAGATATCCTCAGAGGGTAAAATCAAGGACTGCACTATGACCCAGTATAAAGCTGCAGAGAGCACAGTCTTGTTTCACTGTAGGATGCTTTCCTCAATAGAGCCACAACAGCCACATTAATGTAAAATACTATCAGGTTGAAATAAATTTTAATTTTGCTTGAAAATGCTGGATTAACAGCTGTAGCACCAGTATTGGCTCACAGGAGCATTCTCTCTCTAACACACCCACCGGATGAAACGATCAAACATACTGGACCTTAAAAAATCTGAGAATTTTTCTGCTTTGAAGATGGCGTGCTGGTCCCCCATAGCCAGCTTTGTCAGGACTTCTTGATCAACATCACTTCCTGTGGCAATCACCGTGGAGACCACCTCGTGACGACGCATGGCACTGATCGCTTCGTCCAGGTTGTCGCTGTTAGTGACACCATCTGTAATGAAAACGAATGAAATCTCTGCATTGGGCCTCGTTTGCCGGGCGCTTCCTCTAACCAGGATGTTGTTGATGGCATGTATGATGCCGGGCGCCACGCTTGAAGAAGAATCTAGATACTGTAAAGATGTTAAACTGCTAACAATCTGGACAGGGTCATGTGTTAGAGAGAACGCCACCCGATTCTCTGACTCCTTGCCAAACTCCATCAGTGCCAGACGGGCTCGCTCTCGATCGGTCCTGGTCCTGGCCAGTACCAGCCTGTCTGCAACCTTCTGAACAAATTCACGAACAAGGAGGAAGTTTCTCTCCCCGAGACGCTCTGAACCATCCAATAGAAATACCAAATCCACAGGCCTCGCAACACAAGGTGCTGAGTCAAGTTCTGAAACGAAACAAAAAAGAGCAATCACTTCCTGAAGTGCGTTTCATCATAAACCAATCATATAACTATGAATAAAACCCACCACTTGTACAGGGGAGATCAGGGCACTTAATGACTGGATCTGGTGAGAAATCATAGGTTAGACAAACACACAAGGACTAGTACTGTCAGGCTGCTGAGATCATTGGTACAGGCTTACCAGGACAGAGGACAGTTTCCATCTTTTCTAAGAATTCATCAGCCACCAAATCGCTGTAGCGCCTCATCTCAGTAGCCCGATCCTTCTTGTTGCATGCGATTGACACCAGAGTCTCGCTGTCGTGTCTGGTGTCAAACATGTCCCCTATCCCGATGGCATTCACCACCACAGCGGGGTCGTTGCAGAGGTATGTGAGCTGATTGTCGTCGTCTCGGGGGTCAAAGCGGCCGTCTGTGACCACGACGACGGACACTTTGGATCGGGCTCTCTTGCTGTCCCTGATGAGGTTATCATAGGCGTACTTCAGAGCAGAGGGGGTGAAGGTGCCCCCAGCAATCCACCTCAGATTCTTCACTGCAGTTTTGAATGCAGTCATGGAGTTTATGTTTGGGTCATCGAGACGAATGCTCTCAAAGGTCCCGTTGTGACTGTATTGTACAACTCCAACTCTTGTGCCTAGGAGATACACACATCTTTAATCAGTCTAAAAGTCAAACTTTTACATTTATTATTTCTGTAAATCTTTTTGGAAAAGCATCACAGATAAATCTGTTAGGGGTTACTCGGTAACACCGATGCATTTACAGCAGCACGGCGGTTGCAGGCTTTACTCCAATCATAATTTATAATGTCAGCAAGTGACAAGTGGCTCTGTAGTTTTAACAAGTAAAACATCCCTGGATGAATCACAGTTGTAATATTATTCATTTTCTCTTGTTGGGTATTTAGCAACTTGCTCAAAAAACAACAACAAACTGTTGTTTTGGTGTTGTGTTCTCAGCATGAATACTAATCAACCATTTTTATGTAGCACGATTTGAAATACTTTAGTCTGTAGTTGTTTCTGCAGAGTCACAGTGTTACTGAAGATTGGTGTGTATTTTAATTTCTTTTGGGTAAATCTGTAGAACAATTGCTTGCTTGACGTTACCTGTTGTTGATGTAGGTTCGGGCGCCATAGATCCCAGCCTGTTGATGGTGTTGATAACAAAGTTCTTCTCCAGGGTAAAGTTTGTCAGGCCGACACTCTCTGAGCTATCAATTACAAACACGATGTCCATAGCTCCACAGTGCTTCTCGCAGTCTGAGAAACAAACAACAAGAAGACCATCAGGCTGTAGCTCAGGTGGCAGAGCAGGTCAGCCACTAATCAGAAGGTCGGTGATTCGATCCCAGGCTGCATCCTGGCTGCATGCCAAATATCCTTGAGCAAGATACTAACCCCATGTTTGCCTACTGGTGGTGGTCAGAGTGCCCGGTGGCGCCAGTGTCCGGCAGCCTCGCTTCTGTCAGTGCGCCCCAGGGCAGCTGTGGCTACAATGTAGCTTGCCATCGCCAGTGTGTGAATGTGAGTGTGAATGGGTGAATGACTGAATGTAGTGTGAAGCGCTTTGGGGTTGTTAGGGACTAGAAAAGCGCTATACAAATGCAGGCCATTTACCATTTAAACACCACATTTATGAAGCTGTGTTTGAGTGCTTATACTTTCTTACCGCAGCAACCACACGTCTCTCTGATGTAGCTCATGACATCACATTCCTGCAGTGACATGTGTGCAGATTAAAGTAATACACTGAAGTGAGTAAAGGAATTCTTGGATTAAAATACATCAGTCTTTTTAAAATTTTACTCACAGTGAGCCCAGAATCGCCTGCTGGTCCTGGATCCCCCTACACACACACACACACACACACACACCACAGAGAGAACAATGCACCTGGATCTCAAACTTGCATGCATGGTCAGCTCATTATCTGTGTGGCTGTAGCTTACATCAGGTCCACGTTCTCCTCTAGGCCCTCTTTCTCCTGGCGGCCCCGACTGGCCTGGTTCACCCTAGATACAAACATTTTTACAGTCTATGAAACCTAAATGACTCACAAAACACTCAAAGCTGTGCAAAAACACTGTTGTTAAGGCTTACTGACAATTTAAATATATACGACACCAAAGAACAATCACAGTACACCCATGCAGCTGGTGTCATGTGATCCTGTGGGACTGCTGTGGTCTGATCATTTGTAATGTATTTGAACAGGAAACAGCACCTGGTAAAATATCCAGCAGCATAAATAGCATTGTTCTTTGGCCTAATTCATACATATTTTTTATTTACCTTGCCATATTTTACAACTGTCACTATGAGGTAAAGGTAAAGTGATATGCTCACACTCCAGAGACTAAATTCAACCTCATTTATTTGTTTTTTAACACTTAACCTCAAATGACCTGCAGCCGTGCACTGCAGATATTTTCAGTTTCGTCAGCTAAGCTTTTGCCTCCATTACAACACAACAGAGGTGGATAATGCTTAGTTTAAGGTGGAAAAAAATCCCCAGCAACATCTATTTCCAGAAACACCTGAGCTTTCTATTCTGATTGGTTAAGGTAGAATAATAACGGTCCATGCAAACAGAATTCAGAATGAACTATTGGTTTCGGGGAGGTGGAATGAAACTTTTCATTAAAAAAAATTAAAAAGAAGGAAAAAAATGACCAAGTAAATGTTTTCACCTGATTACTTTCTGCCCGTGTTATTTCTGTGCATCGTTTTAATATAATGTAATTTGCAAAAACATACTCGTGGTAATTGGGTCATTTTGTGTGATTGTAGAGAGCAAAAACAGCTTGAGCTGATTTGGGTTTGTTGAAAATCAGGTCAAGGTCACACTAAATGTGAAAATCTATAAACCTTGCCCTTCTGGGGTTGTTTGACACTCTAAGTGCTCTTGTCTCTTTTAGTTTTAATAAGGAATTGCTCTATATTGGCTTTCTGTTTATCATATTCCCAGATGCTTTTCATTTTCTTTGTTTTTGTATCTTCAGTACCTCATTCACTTATTGGTGAGCAGAGATGGGCAGTAACGTGTTAATCTGATTACTTTTTTCAAGTAACGAGTACAGTATGGGATTACTTTTGCAAAAACGGTAATTAGATTACCGTTACTTTCCCGTAGGAACGCTGCGTTACTAAAACCGTGATTTTTTTTGCGAGAATGTCTCATGACAGTGACATAAGCGAGTGCGACGTTCGTGACAACAGCTGTGTGCAGTTCAACAATGGATAATATGTGGAGTGCGGAGAGAGTATGAGCGTGCAGCGTTTAAAGCGTGGAAGTACTGACCTTACTTTGAGTTTGATTCCATAAAAAGTGACAAAAACATTAGTGTCCGTTGTGCGTGGGGAGAAAACTTATTTTTACAGCGAAAAAAACCCTAAACAAGCACCGAGTGCACTACAACGTAATGGGAAATTCACAGAGAAACTCGCGGATTCTTCCACTGATTGCTGCAGCACACCTGCACCAGGGCAAACCTCCGCTTACCCCACTCCTGCTTTACAGGTGAAAATAGAGCAACAGGACCGCTAGTCTTTGATTTTATTTATTTTCTGCTGTGTTTTACTTGCATCTATTTGAAAGACTGAGTGTAAACACAAAAAATATTTTATTTTATGTGCTAGAATGTGCAGAAAATAGGTTTAATGTTAAACTAATTTCTTCAAGTCAGAAATGTTGCATATAATTAAATTTTTGCTTGATGCATAAAGTTAAAAGATTAAAACTAATAAAACAAGTTTTAAAAAGAGACTTTTCCATTTGATTACATTTTGTATGATGAATTATGCAGAAAAAGTAGAATTGGGCTGAGAGATCTATCGCTTTATCACCTATTCAGGTTGTAAATCGTGTTTTTAAAAAGTAACTAAGTAAGTAATTAATTACTTTTGAAAATAAGTAATCAGTAAAGTAACGGGATTACTTTTTTTGGGAAGTAATCAGTAATTAGTTACTGATTACTTTTTTCAAGTAACTTGACCAACACTGTTGGTGAGTTTAAATTTATTAGTTCCCTTTGTGATCCTCCTCTGTTCCCCGAGTCTTTCCTCTGTGGTTGTTTCCAGCTCGTGTTGCATGTGAGTCTGCATGTTTAGCTGCTTCCTGTCTTAATTTGGTTGTCTTGTGTGTTTTGTGCTCTGTATCTAGTTTAAATTCCCTGCCTCGTTATCCCTGATTTGTTCCGATTGTGTCTTCCAACTCTTTTCTAAGTCTACTCTTGCCCCTTTGTCGTGCTGTCACACAGTGCTGTGTGCTTCGCTGCTCTGTGTTGGATGTCATAACCATCTGTAGGTTCACATTCTCCAAGAGGTGAGAAGACAATTTTTGGGATGTGTGGACCAACTTTCAGGTATTTTTTTGCAGCAGAACAGCATGGACAACAGGAAATTTAAAGTTTGCACATGAATTTAATCAAGGATCTCGTTGGCTTGTTTGCTGACTTAAAGCCTCTGTGGACAACAGTGTAGACAGCGGATAAGGCCAAGTCTCTCTGTCCTGTCCTGTTTATGAGTGCAAACATCTATAAAAGTAAAACTGTACATCATCAGTGGTTTAACAATCGCATCTTACAGGCGCTCCTGGTTGCCCTTTATTTCCAGATTCTCCTTTGGCGCCACAGTCACCTCTGCTCCCTCTGGGTCCTCTCCTACCCGGTGCACCCCTGTCTCCCTTTAAATATCAGAGTTACTTTAGCCTCAAGAAGAAACATCTTGAGACATGCAGGTCATTTTATGAGGTAAAAAGAAAGCTGTTACAGGCGGTCCCCTTGATCCAGGATAGCTGAAACCTTGCCTTCCTCTGTCACCCTTTAGAAGAAAAACAACGTGGATGAGAGTAAATTATTTACTGATAATCATGAACAGAAATGCTCAGACTTTCTTTTTACCTTTGGTCCAAGTGGCCCAGTGTCTCCCCTTGGTCCTGAATCTCCAGGATCTCCCGTCGTGCCCTGCAGCCACAGAAGATAAAATTCAAATAAAAAAAGAATCTACTTGAAAAAGCAGAAAATGATTAGATTAGATTAGATGAAACTTTATTAATCCCTCGGGTGGCTTCCTTCGGGAAATTCAGTAACAATGATGATGACAATGATGATAAAGTTATAAAGGAACAAACATTTCGTCCAGGGGTGCCTAGTTCTCCTGGCTGACCCCTCGGTCCCAGTAGTCCCAGTTCCCCCTGTCAGAGAGAGAAAATAACAGACAACCCTTTTTACTGGACTCGACCTTGACTCCAGCCCACACACGCACATGCAGGATGAGTTTCACTGATGTGGATTTGGCAGTTTCAAGCTAATCATTTCAAATTACTGTGTAGTTTCTGATATTTTCATCTGGAAAATAAGTGTTTTTATGATGAAGGCATGGCTCCAGTGTTGAATGTCTAATGAAGGCATGCCAGGTTCTTGGGAAGCCTCTGAGTCATTGCTCATCAAAAATCCACCCACAGCGTGATCTCCTCACCTTAGCGCCCTTGAGTCCATTTTCCCCAGGCCGACCTCTGCTTCCCTCCGGGCCTCGTTCTCCCTCACAAAATAAATGAATGTGTCAGAATTCATACCAAACCATTAATTACTTCCCAATATATACAAGACACAACAGTAACAGGGAGGTAATACTTCTGCCTCAGGGAAATGTCTGAGGAATTTTTCTGAGATGACCCACTGAAAGACAGAACTGTGTTATAGTAGTTGGGATTTCACTATTTCAGTTCCTCAGAATTAAAAACCACAAGCACACTTCAGACTTTCTTCCTCAAAGTTCTTTCTTAATTCATCTTTCTTAAAAGGTCACAGGAAGCCAGTGTTTCACAGTATTTCAAACCAGCAGCTAAAATGGTGCAATTTTGCTTAAAATAAGCGGAAAATGAAATGCCATTCATACAATAAGACAATTCATTAAAAAAAACAATGACAAAAGCTTACCTTTTTCCCTTTTAGCCCAGTGTTTCCTTGTGATCCCTTTATTCCCGGGTTTCCTCTCCTCCCCTATGAATATTTATTTAGTAAATTTCTTTTAACTATTTTCCAAATGGGGATTTTTTTTTCCAAGTAAAAACACGAGTCAAATACCTCTTCGCCTTTTGCCCCAGGTGAACCCTTTCTCCCCTGCAAGTGTCAACAGTTTAATTTGAGAGTTGATTTTGTACCATCAGTTTAGTGCACATGTAAAAAAATCATAAAATAAAATAAATTCAGGGCTGTACCGGACTCCCTCTTTGTCCAGGCTGTCCTGGATTTCCTTGGTTTCCTCTTTCACCCTAAAAAGCAGACATTCAGTTTTAAAGTAAAGAAAAATCTTTGTTGTGCGCTCAGTATTTTTTCCACTTGTTTTTTTAATTTGAAGGTTACCTTCAGACCTGGATTACCCTTAGGGCCTGGGGGGCCTGGCTTTCCAGGAAGGCCTGTGTCACCCTAAACAAATGCAAAAACAATCAAAAAGAAAAGCCACAAAAAATACATAACTGGACACAATGTAACATTATTAATAACTGAGCTTCAGTGAACTCTAAAAAATGGTAAATGGCCTGTATTTGTATAGCGCTTTACTAGTCCCTAAGGAAGTGTCTTGCCCAAGGACACAATGACCGAGACTGTCGGAGGAGGGGCTCGAACCGGCAACCTTCCGATTACAAGACGAACTGCCAACTCTTGAGCCACAATCGCCACATAAAATAAGTTTATCAGGAAAAAAATGGTCATGTCTGATTGTCTAGTCATTGACTCTGTAGTCGAGTGAGCATGGGCAAAGATACAGTCCCAATCAAAAATCTAAGACTTTAAAAATGCCAAAATATCATATTTTGCATGGTTGGATCTTAACAAGGTTCCAAGTGGAGTTTCAACATGTAACAAAAAGAAATGGGAGCGAGACAAAACATTTTTTGAGCATGCAATTTATTGAAAACAACGCTTAAACTGTTTTACAGCTGATCAAAAATGTATAACTACATGCCATTCAAAGGCCAAATCTGTGCAAAAATGTGGATTCATTGTCATTTTCTGTCAGGTAGTCACACTGTCATGACGTTCTGATGGCAAAAAAAATGTTCCCTTTTTGAATGTGGTCGGGATGTTGAACTGCCAGGGGTGCACATAAGTGGTCCGCAGGTGCGCATGCGCGGTCAAAATAAAAGACACGCACCAGATAAGAAGTTGCAACGCGCATTTGCGTACATAAGATTTTCTGGAAGAGGACAGACATTTGTTTAGAACTCTTAAAGATGTCGAAGAAGCAAGCTCCTTTAAGAAATTACTTTGGTGTTCCTACACCTCCAAACAAATGTCAGAAGGAGTCAGAACCGCAAAAGAAGCGCGTATTCTTGGAAAAGTGGTTGCAGGAAATGAGCTGGCTTCAAACAGCTCACTTATGTGCACCCCTGGAACTGCATAAGCAGGGTCTCTCGCAGCACGCCATCGCTGCTGAGGTGGGGCGCAGTAAGACTGTCATTTGGAATTTCTCAAATGACTCCTAGCGTTATGGAACAAAAAAGTCAAAAAGTGGAAGACCCAAAGAAATTTCACCAGCACTGAGCTGGAGGATCCAATTGCCTGCCTGTAAAGACACTGGACAGTCCTTGAACCAAATTAAGGCTGTTACTGGTCCTGACTGGAGCCCCATAAACATCAGAATGTAACTTTGATGGTTCTGATGGTTTCCAAACTTACTGGCATGACAAGCAGGTCCAACCTGAGATGTTTTCTACGCGCCACAGTGGAGGGGGTGCATTAATGGTCTGGGGTGCTTTTTCCTTCAGTGGAACAATGGAGCTTCAGGAGGTGCAGGGGTGTCAAACGGTTGCTGGCTATGTCCAGATGTTGCAGAGAGCAACATTGTCTGTGTGGTAACAGCTGGGTTTTCCAACAGGACAACGTTAGGGTACACAGTGCCTGCAGGTTTCAGTGGGGTTTTTTTTTTTTGTTTGTTTGTTTTTTTGAGGTGTGGTCCTAAACTGATCAGGCAGTTTAAACATTGTTTTCAATAAATTGTATGCTCAAATTTTTTTTCGGCTCATCCCCATTTCTTTTTGTTGCATGCTGAAGCTCTACTTGGAACCTTGTTAAGATCCAACCATGCAAAATATGATTTCTTTCTTTTTTGGGTCATTTTTCAAGTGGTCTTAAACTTTTGATCGAGACTGGATGTCTGCACACAGCCCAAATATTTAGTCTGAGCTGTGCTTTGGCTACATTCATGACGCATAATTACGGAAATCATCAGTACCAACAGTTACATCTGCATGAGCTGTACAAGTTGAATGTACTGACAGAATAAACACAAATATGTCAAGAAAAAAAATGTCGAAAAAATGTCTGCCGAGCTGCTGCAGCCGTCAGCTATGTCAGATGATTTAATTATGAAAAAAAGAGCATTTCCTCTTTGTATTTATGTGCTGTCATTTCACTGCGTAACATATGTTATGTTTGCATGGCTGGAAAAGGGAGGGGGTTCCTGTTTATGAATACAGCACGATGAAGGTGCTAACATGTCAGCACACTGTTTGGTGGCACATGTTAGGCCACATGTTAACTGCTATTCTCTGTGATATGCATGTCCAGATTAGGAGTTCTGGAATTTGTGACATTTGTTTTAATATTCATGCCGATGCCCAATTTAGAATCACCCATTAACCAAACACGCATGTCTCTGGACTGTTCTTGTTGTGAGGTGAAAGCGCTAACCACTACACCACGTGCCACGCAATACAGACAAGTATTTTTAAGATCAATTTAAAAAAAGACAAAAACCTAATTATAGCTTTTAAAAAAAATCCTTTAAGAAGACAAACTGAAAGATTTCGATTTTTGCTTCCGTTGTGACAGGCATATTTTAAAATGCACCCATAAATCAATGCACATCTCAGTGTTACAGAAGTGCCTTAACTAATGAGAGCTGTTAAACTCTAATTCACTGGCTGAAGCTGCTCTCACGTTCCCTCATTCGTCTTGAACACGACAGTGTTTTTGGTGGAGGGCTTTTCTGTTTATACTTCAATTAACGGTCAGACAGCCCACATAAGCCTAATCTATCATTTTTGAGGCAAACGTGTTGCCACAGAAAGGCAATACATAATATCATAATCTAAAGCTCTTATTAGCACAACAGCAAGAGGCTGCACTACCAAGCAAATTCAACATACCATGGATATCTTTCAGTCATTAATCTGGCTAAGCAGTCACACAAAGTCCTTATCAACAGGATAAGTTCAGTCAGGTTTTTCCAATCTAGCTGTGGGCATGTTCCCATGAAAGTGGTGGTGTTGATAGGTCTGCTAGGAGCAGAGGAGTACTTTTTCAAAGGAAGACAAAATCTAATAATAAAAGATATGAAAAGGTTAAACACGCAAAACAGGCAAAAAGAAATGCAGCTGCTGCTGGGCAAAATTTTGCAGTATGAGCGTAACAGGAAACAGGGGCACATCTACAGAGCAGCAGTGGGTGTGTGTGTGTGTATGGGGGGCAACTAATTTAATATGACATGATAAAGGAGACTCTCTCTTTCCTTCACCTCACAAAACCTTTGTCAACCTCAAGGTAAAGCAGTTATTAAAAGGAGTTTGGGGGTTATATTATCTATCTGACTACAGTCCAGACCTGCAGAAGATAAAGGAGACGTGTGGTGATTTAGAGATCTCCAAACAGCTGGTCTTTAAATATTTTTCTCTGACCTTTCTTGGTGCTTGTACCTTTTGGCAATCAGAGCACATTTTGACTGTTTAATAAACAGTCCATAATGTTATGAATCACGGTATCTGTGAATCATCTATGAATGTGTTGCTGTAGCACCAGCACCACATAGGCAGAAAAGTGGTCTTGAAGTAAAGATTGACCCTCACACAGACCAAAAGAAAATACATACCGTATTAAACCTTGCCCAACTAAAAATAATAGTAGTTGGTTCACTTGACAGAACTTACTGTTTTAACCCGACAGGCCAGCCTGTGCAGGCATTTGGTGTTTAATCCTAGCAGATCACATCGTTCAGCTGTTCTGATACCTGTTAAAGCTAAAGAAATATTAGAAATGGTTCTTTAAGGCTCTGCTGTGCCACCTTTAAGAAGCACACTGAAAATTTCACGCTATTTTCTAGTGACAGTACTTTCCTTTCATATATCTGACTTGTTGAAATTAAATGACCGTGCCACAGGTGGCAGGGTGGTTAGCACTTTTGGCGCATAGCAAGAAGGTCCTGAGTTCAATTCAATTCAGCTAAGTTCAATTGTGATCTGCTAGGATTAAACACCAAATGCCTGCACAAGCTGGCATGTCGGGTTAAAACAGTAAGTTCTGTTAAGTGAACCAACTACTAGTATTTTAGATAGACAAGGTTTAATATGTATTTTCGTTTGGTCTTTGTGAGGGTCAATCTTTACTACAAGACCACTTTTCTGAAAAGGTTGGGCTTGTTATTATCAGGTGAATGTGACAACCACTACAGTACGGAAATGCCTTCACTAGAATCCATCTAATTACTGTGAATACTTCACTCTAGACTCAAGTGCTGAAATTACCAACTGACCACATACCAAAATGCAATAGTGTGAATATATTTTTTTGTTCACTCTAAATAACACTCTGTCTCTTTCAGTATGAACCGAAATGATTAGATTATTGTGATTTAATTCAGACCTTTTCTCCTTTGTCACCTAATAGTCCAGTTTCACCAGCATCTCCTGGGTAGCCATCTGATCCCTATTAGAGACAAATAAAAAGTGTCTCAGTGGTTCATTTAACCAGAAATGCTAACAATACTAGAAAAAGTCAATGTTAAAGAGAATCAGTGAAATACATGCAGCTGTATGGCTGATATAAGTTGTTAAAATGAAACAAAGACATACAAATAAATATTAAATGCTCGACTTACCTTGTCGCCTGGATCACCTTTACAACCGGGAGCTCCAATTCGTCCAATTTTCCCCTGAAGATTTCAAAGGAGCATTCATATAATATCAGTATATTTATAATCAGATTACCATTACGGTAAAAATCTCACCGTAAACACTCACCTTTTGCCCATCAGTTCCATTCTTGCCAGTCGAACCTGCAACACCCTTTAGCGAAGAGATAAAATGAACTTCAGTGCATAAACGCTCTTAATTTTGGATGTTGCGGTGCACGAAGATGAAGCATTAAACTGGTTTTTTTTTTGTTTTTTTTACCTTTGCTCCAGTTAATCCAATTTCCCCCTGTTGAGATAAAACAGACCCATTAGTCCCCCAAAACACTTCCTTCAGTTTAATAAATGAACAGAAATGAGAAATATAAGGATTTTAACTCTTACCTTGTCACCCTTTAAACCAGCCTCTCCCTACGGAAAAGCACAAAAGGACACATTAATGAGATTAAAAATACATCGTGTAATTTTAATTAAATCAGTTAAATAATTTAATTAATTTTAGTGAAATAAAATCATCAACGAGTTGGGCTCAGCAAACCTTTGGACCAGGTCGTCCAATTGGACCTTCAATGCCAGGATCACCCTGAAATGTAACAAATATATAACTCAGTAAATAACAATGCACTTTTTAAAATATATTTAGGTTTCTAGATGTAAATTCTAGGTACCTGTCTTCCTCTTTCACCCTTTGGCCCTAGAGAGCCTCTGTCTCCTTTTGTGCCCTATAAAGATCCAGAGACATACGCATTTCAAAAGATGAATCATCAGCACGAGCAATAATAAAAATTACTGACTTTAATTCAGCTTTTTAAGTCTCACTTTTGGACCTGAGGGACCTCTTAGTCCAGGGCGCCCAGGACTCTCGAAACATCTTGGTTTGTAACACTGTGAGATGGAAGAGAAAAACAAAACAATATTAAAAGACTGAAGCCTTTTAAATACCAGAATTGTTTAAAGGAAGCTGTTCTGCTAATTTCCAACTTCATTGTTTCAGTCTTGGACTTATAGCAGCTTTGCATGAGTGACTGAAACAAGCCTTTTTAGCTCCTTCCCCCTTCCCTTTGTGGCAGTTTTGTTCTGATTGGTTGTCTTTGGTAAAGAGAGTATTTGAAAGGCAAGTGGGCGGGGGGAACATATCCTCTCTTTGACCTCACAAACAGCCAACAGTACAAAAAATGTGTGAAACTGACAGGGTTGGATCCTGAGCTTGTGGCTAATAGGGATTACTTGCACATACACTCATTATGTGGAACTTAACATAATGAGTAACCTTCTTACCTGTAAATATGCTTGGTATTTCTGCAAAAAAAAAGAGAAAAAAGACAGCAGTCAGTGAGAGTCACCTGACACAACATTTTAAGGCTAAAAGACGTCAGCTCACCATTGCTTTTACGATACGATCAATGGTTTTAGTGCTTAGTCTTGGTTTCCCATCAACGATTTCCACCGCTATGTAGTCGTCACGGAACAGCTCGTACGGAGAGTTCGCTATCTCCCTCATTCCAAATTCATCGATCTCCTTGGACGCTGCTACTGAGAAAATCTGGATCCCTTGATCCCGGGCCTTTTCCGCCATCACCTTGATCCCTGAACATGGATTTCCTGTCACGTAGCCATCAGTGATGACCACAGCGAAGAGAACCGCCTTCGTCTCTGTGTAATGTTGGGTCATCTGGTGAGTCATGTTTTTGAGGGCACAGTCGATGTAAGTGCCTTTGCCCAGGTATCGGATCGAAGCGAGATTCCTGATGAAGTTCTCTCTGGTTGTGAGCTGGCTGAAGACCACCTGCTTCTGGGAGAAGTGCAGCCCACCTATGGACCAAGTGATCTGGATATGGCCCCTGTACTCCTCATCAGCCAGCCTCTCGGCAAAGATCTTTGTGAATTCTCTGATACTCTCCACCAGGCTGCCAGGTGGGGGCTCCTGCAATGCGATGGTTTCTGAGGTGTCAATAGTGAAGTACACCCTGATGGGACAGTCGATTATACCTGCTGGAGGAGAAGACAGCTGTTACTTTTAATTAGAAAAATAATTAAATTGTTTTTAGATGCTGAAATGCATCACTTTCATCCTAATTATTTAATACTTGAAACATCATAATAAAAAGCAGCAAATTAATCTGTGTAGTTTGTGTCCTGGGCTGGTTGATTTTGCCAGGTTACACAGATAGAATGAAAATGATGAAAAATGTGAGGACTATAAGACATTTATGTGTTGTGCTGCAGAGATCTAACTACTACATGCTAAATAGATAGCACAGGCCTCTCAGATTCAAATTTTGCTGACCGGACGTCGTGTTTTTCTTTTTTAAGTCTATAATTGTAAATCGTAGTCACTGTGCAAAAATGGCTGAAGCTATTTTTTGAAAAGGGACATGAGGGGAAATAACTGGTCAATCATCTGGCTTAGTTTTTGTTTGTTTGTGTTTTTTAGCTGAGCACAGCAAACCAAGATTGTTTAAGATTGTGCAGTCTTGCAGAGGAAAACACATGTTCGCTAAAAGGTGTAGAAATTAAAGAGCACATAGGAGCTGGAGCCTTTGCTTCAGGTTATAGAACCATCTTGATACAACCACCTTATTAGAACTACCTTAAGTAGCAATAGCTTGAAGTAATGATTTTTGGTATGATTTTATCAGTCTCTCACATCATCGTCGACAAAATTTGGCCACTTATCTTTACAGCATTGCATTTACTGAGGTTTGCAGGCATTTCCTTCTGCACAGCTTGTTTCTACCAGAGCATTTCAATCAGATTAAGGTCTAGACATTAACTGTACCATTGCAACAGCTCCATTCTTTGGTTTTCTCAGCCATTCTGTTGCAAATTTACTGCTGTGCTTCCTTTAGCTGAGCTTTAGCTGCATGCTGTCACACAGGTATCCTCACATTTGACTCTAGATTACTTTGGTATACAGAAGATCCAAATACTTTCACAGCTGAATCAATTAAAGTCAAAAAACAAAAAAAATTACCATTATTTTAACCCAGAAAGAAATTAAGGGAACCTTCACCTTCACAGCCTTCAGGTCTTGGTGTGGGTTCAGGCAAGAGTGGAGGTACCGTTGGCTCTGGACTGTCACCTCGCCCCGGTATTGGCCTGGGTCCTCGAGGTGTAAGTTGAAGGTTTACAGTTTGGACCAGCAATACAAAGACAAACCCTGAAAGCATTGCCATTTTTTTCTGCAAAAAAAGAAAAGAAAAGAAACAAAAAAGAAAAACCCAAAGAAGACAAGCAGGGATGAATAAAACTGTTCTTCAGAGATTATTTTTGACTGTAAAACTGTAACTTAATGCAGGAAATAGCTGTCAAACATGTGAGTGTTCACAGAAGGCGTCTACACAGCGCTTAGGAATGTTTAATGTTGTTTTAAGTCATGTCAGTGAACAACCGCACTGTGTGGAAACAGAAGACAGAAGAATGTTTGAAACTGCATGTTTCATCCCACCTGTTTAATTAAACTGAAATCAGAAGGAGCAGGAAAGATTCTGTGGAACTACCGTCCCACGAGAGTTACTGTTTGATAAGAGCTGACAAGACGGTGGTGTGTTATTGCTGGTGATAATTTACAATTTTTTTTCTGGAAGTGGAAAATTCCAACAGCATAAACCAACATCAGAAATGACAAATGAATAAAACTCAGCTTAAAACTGCTGGTTAGTGCAACTTCAGTCTGCAGGAGGGGCTTCCAGACTATTTCATGTCAGGAATTTCAAATACAAAAACACAAGATAAAAATCAAACCTGTGGGCGGGGGTGCTGATGTTGATGTTGCACAGAAATGGAATGTAATTTATTTGGTTTAATGCTTCCGCTCTATCACGTCCCAGAGGGCATACTGAACAGTTTTATTCTATTAAAATCATACTGTATTTACACGCTACTTCATATAGCTTGCAAGTACTGAGTTAGGCCCTCTTTTACCTTCAGGACTGATTTAATTCTTCACGGCATGGATTCATCAGGGTGGTAAAAACAATCCACACAAGATTTTGCTCCATATTTAACTGATAGCATCACATCCAAATGCTGCAGCAGGAATAAACTCATCAGACCAGGCAATGTTTTTTACGATCTTCTATCATCCAATTTTGTGCAGGAAAATCCCAGTCAACAGTTTTTTAAACACTCAGATCCTGTCAACAACAACCATGCCATGCTCAAAGTCAACTCTCTTCTCTGTTACCACGCTGCACTTGCACTGAAAGCTGCCCAATGCATTCTGAATGCTCCACTTACTTTATTAACATTTCAATGTCAACATGATCAAAAAAATAAAACAAATAAAAAGTAAATCAGAAACGCGACTCTCTGGTAGAGCAGTCCTGTTTAATTTTATTAGATTATACATTATACAGATTATACCTAACAAAGTCTCCTGTGCCGATGCTTAATTGTATTGTTAAATCCTTTATTTAAACACATTGTGTGCCTCAAACGTAGCTTGAGGCACACAATGGCAGAAAAGCCACACACAGGCACACAAAAATAAAAATCTATATACTTTATACACATTTAGAAGTTAAGAAAAAAACATGTGAAGACTGATTTCAGACACAGGCCCAATTATAACCTTTAAAACGTAATTTCATGTTTTATGCAGTTTCTTTTCTTTTCTTTTCAAAATAAACATGCAATATAATATATATAAGCATTTAATGAAAATTAATTTATGCTGTCATGTTAAGTGGAGTACTACAGAGATGGAACACCTTTTTCTTTTCTGAAAGAAGTCAAAAAAAAGTTTTTGTTTTACACCACAGAGAATCTAAATATATTCTAAAATTCACATTAACTTTAGGGAAAAAAAGAGGTAACCAGAAGATTAATTTATACGGTCTATCAGTCGGTATAGCGTGCAGTACAACCCTTTAAATCTCCGGTAAATTTAAAATAAAATGTAGGCTGCTTACCGAGACGACGGAAAAGAGAAAGTAAACTCCAAGCTGCGATTAGAGACCTACAAGATATTCAAGCAATTTCTACAGATGGTAAACCTGACACACCCGTCTCAGCGGGACTGTTCCCAATAAGAAAACATCAGAGGGGGGATGGAGGGGCAGCTCTGGGTCGTTTGCGAACGAGCGCTAGAGACGCAGGCGTCACTGGAGAAAGAGAGATGTTCAGATGATTGTTTGCTGGCAGCTGGAGATCAGCAAGGTCTCCAGGACAGGTCTGGAGACTTAAGAGGTTTCGAATAAATAGAAAAGGCTGAAATAAGCCATTTATCCACCTGATCAGACGGATTCAATGTCAGAGTCACGGCAGATTCTCTCTAAAGAGCAGCTTTACAAACACATCAGGTCCCAGTGCTACATATCCTTACATGGAGACAGCTGCTCACACTCACCCCCTCTGTTTATGTTTCAAGGCTATACAGCGTGAGAGATGTCATGCTGGAATTTAAGTGCAGAAGCTTTATTCTTTTTACCATACTTTCACTTTATCCAGTTATTAGATCAGACTGTTGAAAGGAAAATCAAGTGATGAGTGTTTTCTGCCTCCAGCCTGTCAAAGATGAGGATTGACTGCTTTTCTCACTTTAAAATCAAAGAGACCCTGAAATAAGACAAAGAAAGATGCTGACAATGTGAAAACCGAGCGTGCAGTTTACTTTAATTAGCACGTTTTTGTTGTTTGTTTGTTTTTAAAGAAATGTTCCTATTTCAATTTTCTGGGTACATTTTCATGAGGTCTAATTTAAAAAATGTATATATTTAATATATGGAGGCGTGTTTGCATCCACATGTACCTGGTCTTTACCTGTAGTTCAGTGAGAAAGCCAGCATCCACCGGTCCTACTTTGGCAAAACGTCCTACCGTAAGTAGTTTATGCACATTTCTGTTGTCACAGAGTAATTCCAACACAAATTTAAGTTGGTATTACGGTTTGCCACTTAACTTTTCCCATCAGACTATGCTTGTAGCTCATATTCATAAAGCCAGGACGGTTTGCCACTTCATTTTACCCGTTAAACTATGCTTGTCGGTCACATTCACAAAGGTAGCATGGTTTGGCACTTTACCCGTCAGAGTATGTTTCTAGCTCATATTCACAAAGGTAGGACGGTTCGCCACTGGATTTCGTGTTGTGCGCATGCGCAGAAACAAGGGTAGGGTGGTTTGTCAGGTAGGATGGATTCCTAGGACACCCTGTCCACTTGGCCACAGTGTGCCCTTCACATGAACGTGGACCCGCTCATCAAACCTTTGCTCCACAGCGCCACCAGTGGTCAAAACAAAGCAGTTTAATTTTTTCGTTAAATTTAAGCTCTCACAGGGCATTTTATTAAGTACACAGTACCTAGTACCGGTTTGACCCCCTTTTGCCTTCAGAATTGCTTTAATCCTTTGTGGCATTACAACAAAGGGCATTTTACATCACACAGCTGCACATGCGTGATGTGAATGTTCTGTTCAACCACATACCAAAGATGCTCAATTTGACTGAACTCTGGTGACTCCACATGCCATTTGAGTTACACTGAACTTGTTTTCATGTTCAAGATGACATTTTGAGATGATCTGAGCTTTGTGACATGGACAACAACAGCAAGTACGATAGTGTAAGATAAGGATGGTAAGCAACAATACTCGGGTAGACTGTGGCATTTAAATGATGCTCAGTTTGAACTTCAGCAGGTCGTCTTCACCATGTCTAAATGAACTGAGTCGCTGTCATGTGACTGAAATGATCAGGCCAATAAAGTGGCAGACGAGCAGATATTTTCATTATTATTTTCCAGTTTTAATAATAATTTGCAGGTGTGCTAGCATCAGCAAAAGTATATGTCACAGTCAGTGGATAAAGACAAAGTTTTCCTATTTGCTGTATAAGGTCACATAATATGTGAGATGACAAAACAAACACTGGAGTCTGCAGGACTATTTGGACCGTGACTTTATACCATGAAAACGTGGCCCACTGGAGGTAAAATCAGTCATGCACACCATTTAAGTGGATAAAAACGACTGAGTGGGCTCAGTGTCTCTTAAAAGTCAAGCCTAATGCAGTGTCTTAAATATGCATTCCTTACAATGGCCAGCAGGGGGATACTTTGGTTGCACAATGAAATCAAATTGTACAGAAACCTTTGGGAAAATGACCTTACTGCTCACTTATACTATAACCTCAGTAATCAGTTTCAAAATTGGATCATGGTTTCATTGCATCAAATAAATATTTCATATTTGTGGTCAACCATGTTGGATACTGTAGAGACAAACATATGATATTCTTAAGAGGAGTGGCTACCCCTGTGATTGACAAGTCTCAACACATGAGCTTGCAGTCTCAGTTTCTCAGTATGAGCAGAGATCTTCTAATATAATCAAGAACTCTCAGCTGATCTTCTTTAAACAACAGTCCATAAAGATTTGGGAACTGAGGAGACCAGCTGCTGGACCTTTGGGAGAGGAATATTGTCCCATTCTTGTCTGATATCGGATTCTAGCTACTCAGCTTGTCAGCCTTTTGTTTCCCCCCTTCCCAACCTTTTGGAGATGTGCTGGTATAAAATTCAAAATGAGCTAGTATTTTTCATTAAATGATAAACACCTTAGTTTAAGTACTTGATATATTTTCTGCATTTTACTGTGAATACAATTTGGGTTTATAAGATGTGAAAATCACTGCATTCTTTATTGTCAAATGCACATTTTACAGTGTCCCGACTTTGTTGAAACTGAGGTTACACATCTGGGATGAAAATCTCCATAAAAAAACCCCACGAAAAAAACACGTGTACTTATCCAACACTCCATTAAAAACCACATTTAGATAAAAAAAATCCAAAAAATAAAATAAAATTTTTCTGATGTAGAAAGACCCGCCGGGACTTTGAGACCTTATATACTTTACTATACCATATTATTATAGTATATATTAATAATATACTACATAAATTATTGTGACATACAATTTCAATTGAATTATAAGTTAGCATCATCATTATACTTTTTAAAGTTTAAAACTTTTTAAATAAAATTCTTTTTTTTTTAAAAAGAAATTCTTTAGAAAGACGCTGCAAAGGTTTAGAAGATACTCTAAACTCTTCCTGTGATAGCATCCATTTGTTCATCATGATGCAGTAAAGATTATGAATCTTCTATTCTAGTAGTTTGTCTTCAGATAACGTCCAGTTTCCAGGTAATAATTCGGACAGCAGTGAATCAGGGAAGTTTGTAGTTTTCTGTTCACTGCAAACACGATGTCTCAGCATCCAACTGGAGTTACAGCACGTCTGCAGGCGGAAAGAAATTAGTGTAAAATATTATATTATATATTATTATTATTATATATATTATATATATAATATATATATATTATATATATTATCAGTGAGTATACCATTCTCATTGTTCTCTGTTATTCTCACCTCTTTTTGGACACAGAGTCTTTCTTTTGACATAAATAACTATAACTATAACTATGCCAATAACTAAAATCGTCATCAAGCAGCCAATGATGATTGAGCCCACATTATCCTGATCTTGTTCTTCACACTGAGCATCAGTTGTGGCATTTCCTGGTCTTATCAGCTTAAGGTTTAGTGATTCACATCTGGAAGGACAGAGAGATTTTACAGGAAAATGTACAGATGTGCCACAATCACTGCTGCTGGAACAAATCAGACGCGTCTGTATCTGCTGTGAAGCTTCACTTACGGTCTGTGTGGCCGACAAAACTTTAAAGTCCCATCTGAAAATGTCCCATTGCTGCAGTCAGAGCACTCAGTGTCTCTGAAGGCTGTTCCTGCACAAACATGATGTTTACACCATTTTCAGCATGTACATCATGAAGGATCAGTGAGTGACTGTGACATTGGAGTAATTACACGTGCCAGGTGACTCCACCTTTGATTCTGATTTAAAAAAATTTAAAAATACAAATATGATCCTTCTAAACTTTACTATAAAGTTAATAACACCTCAGAAACCACTGCAAGTAACAAACAGATTATTTCATCCAGGTTATTTACACTACAAACATAAGAAACCAACCTGTTTGGCTGATGTATTCTCCTGGTTGACATTGCCTGTGTTTGTGTGCTGCCATGCAGCTACCAGCTGCGACTTCAACACAGTAGAATCCATCCTCTGGTTTACAAACTGTATCTAATGTTGATGTGCATGTCCTGTTCTCCTTCAGACCAAAACCTGTGAGCATGTAGAGAGGACACATGTTAGAGAGACAAGGCCGCGATAGTTTCTACACGTGCAGGGAGGGATAGGGAATATACACTGGACATAGGATGTTGAAGATGGAGGTTTCAGGTAGGAGGAGGAAAAGAAGAGCATAGACAAGATTCATGGATGTGGTGAAGAAAGAGATGGAGAGATGGTGTGAGAGAAGAGGATGCTAGGGATTGGTGAAGAATGAGCCAGAGGGGTCACTGCTGTAGTGACATTATGATGTCATTCATCAAAAGTTAAAATTATTATTTTGATTGATTTACTAAAATTTTGTAATAATTGACAGATTGAATGATTTGACATGTTAATTAAAATAATACATTTATAGAAAACGTTAATGAAATGATGCTTCATTTTATTTAGATGGAAATCTAAAGGTTAAGTGGAGGCAACATCATATCGCAGAGTGTGAGAGCTGATCATGAGCTCATGTGGAATATCTTGATGCATAATTACTTAATCAGTTAATGTGTTAAACATGTTGCCAGTTTGTCACATTCATTTACATGCAGTCATACATGTTTTAAATCAATGTCAAACCATCTTTAACTGTATTAATTCTTACATCACATTAACAGCAGAACATGCAGTAACAACTTCCCTAGTTTCATAAATAAAAACCTACTTAGGTCACAGATTGTGCAGTGAGTGCATTGTTTGAGTCCACTGGGCTTATCCATGTGGGTTCCATCCTCGCAGGCCACACAGGAAGTGTGTGCAGTCTCTGTGCAATCTGTCTTGACTCGATTTCCTGTTATAATAAAAGAACGGCAGACTATTTTCAATACATATTGTTTTTACTCATATAAACTGTGAAATCTTTAGAGTTATAAAGGTATGAAGTTGAACTTTTACATACAGAGAGACAGTAAAGAGCAGGACTCCATGTTTAATAACCAAAGTAAAATCAGCTTCTAACATTCAGCTGGATCTTACCTGCAGGACACTTTTGACAGCATAGGTCTTGTGCTTGATACATTGTTGAAGAACACGAGAGAGTGAGGACACTGAAGACTTTCATCATGATTAACTGAAAACAAAGAAAAAGGAATACATTTAAAAGTAGAAGCACGCTTCAAACTGAGAACTAACAGAGAGGAGCAGGAGGTGGAAAAGAAGAAAGATATGAAATGAAATGCAAAACAACCTGAAAATGAGAGCCGATCAGTGAAGAAGGAAGATAATGAGGATTATGATATCAATTTAAAGGAAAAGTAGACAGTATGGGAAATTATATCATGTAATTCACAAGGTGAATTAAACACATGCAGAAGTGATTGAGAAAATACTGAGTGGGTTAAATAGTTGCAGACAAGGAAAAATATTAAGTATGAATTAGTTACATTAAAAAAAAGAAGCTTTTTGTAAGTTTGTATGAAAAATATTTTACCAGCAACACTGCAGCTGTCAAAGAATTTCCTCCTGAAGTCATTTTATACAGCAGAATGAAGACTTTCCTGAACTGAAGACCGTCTCACTGAGATTTGCAAGGAGATGAGCTGTATGATCTAAAACAGCAGGAGAACATCTGAAAAAAAAATATGTAAGTGAGCAGCAGGAAACCTGGTTCATGCGGATATTAAAACCTTACAGTACAGGTTAAAAAGTAGTATCTTGTTGTTTGTTTATTATAATTAACCTCCTAAGACCTGATCTCTTTCATGGCATGCATTTTTAATTTCTCTTTGCTATTTGGGCTGAATGGGACCCGATGGATGTAAAAACAAAGAATTATCTTTTTACCTGGTTTTGCCCTACAAGGGCCTCATATGCACATATGAGGACATTCGTTTTTAATTTTAAAAACAAACGTCAGTGGATATCAGTGGATATCAGGCCCTTGTAGAGCAACATTTAGTATTGTGGTCTAGACAACCCAAAATGTGATGTCCACATATGTTGATGCCAGGTCCTAGGAGGTTAAAGAAAAAAAATATTTAAAGGAACAACATATTGGGGTGAGTGAGCATAAAGTAAAGTTGTAGCATAAAGAACAAGAGGACATAAAATAAAATTGTTGTTTCGGGTTCCCTGGTCCGTATTACTGGAAGCGGGTTTACGGCAGGAACCTACCTGCAGATGTTCTTTGACAAAGTCTTCACTTGCTGTTGCACCTGCAGCTTGTTTAAGGTGTACAGCCTGTAAGAACAGAGACAGTGACGACCGTATATTGTGGATTCACTACAAAATCTATAGGATACATCTTTCCAACACTGACAGGCAGCTGTCAGGTTGTCAGCAAGTTCCTGTGCATGAAAGCATTTACCATAAGCATTCAACTTTCTTGGTCCATGAGATTAAAGTGAGGGCTCAGCTCTTTATTTGCCTGATGATGGAAAGCTTTCACTCATTACATACAGATGTGCTTGAATCAGCTCACTTAATTGAACTAATTTTAATCAACTCTTAAGGAAGTCAAAACTCAGAGTTAGTCATCTCAGATTTCATCATTTCAGAACAGGAC
This sequence comes from Simochromis diagramma, assembly GCF_900408965.1. NCBI lineage: Eukaryota > Metazoa > Chordata > Actinopteri > Cichliformes > Cichlidae > Simochromis > Simochromis diagramma. The sequence goes on from NW_024386831.1 coordinate 12,954,815, forward strand.
CCTGTTGTTTGACTCATATAATATGCAGAGACCACTGAAGAACTACACTTTTATGGAAAATTGTTCAAAGGAATGATTTTGACTTTATTACAGCTAGCATATTAAAGTCGCCGCCCTCTTTCAGCTGCTCCCTTTCCAGTCCCTTGCATCCTCCTCTGACACACCAACCCTCCGCATGTCCTCCTGCTACACCCATGAATCTTCTCTGAGGTCTGCCTCTTCTCCTCTCCCTGGCAGCTTTATATTCGACATCCTTTGTTCAGTACATCTAGTTTCTCTCCTTTGCAAATATCCTCAGCTCTGCCTCTCTAACTTTGTCTTTCAAAGCGGACCCTCTGATGTACTCTTTTCTCCCTCCTAATAACAATATTAACATCTTCAACTCTCCAGCTCAGTCTCCTGTCATTTTGTCAGTACCACCATCTCCAAACCATACATTATAGCGGGTCTCACTACCATTTTGTATACCTTCTTATCTCTCTCACTCTCAACAGCACCCATGGGACGAATGAAGTTAGGTGAATCTGAATCTTTTGCTATTATCTTTCTGTCACAAATCCCCCTAACACTCATCTCCAACCTGCCTGCACCGACTTCATCACTTTTCTTGTGCACTGTACATTGCTTTGGATATTTGACTCCAGGTAATTAAACTCATCTACCTTCACTATCTCTATGCTCACTTTCCCACCTTCCTCACCTGTCATTCTCGCACATATTCTGTCTCCAGAGAATACCCCCACCTCTCCAGGCTCGCTTCCACCTTCTCCCTACTCTCACTACACATACTTCTCTTCTCTTGGCACCCATCATATACTTTCTCTAGATCCACGAAGACACAGTGCAATTAACTTCCCCTTGGTCATCAATACCAAACTATTAAATCTAATAATTATATCCGACAAAGTTTTTGCAGAGATCAGTTTGGTTTAGATAAAAGTCTGTATTGTTTCTTGTTACAAAGCATTGCTTGAACAGGACTTTGGTTACTGTTTTATTCACCGTTCACTTTCTACGGACCTGCTTTCTCCACTAACGTCGCATTACAAACAGCCGAATAGCTGCTTCGTTTAACAGCCTGTAACCAAACATTCTGTAGAAGTGATCTAAGGAACTTACCGTCAGCGGTATAAGACGAAGTTTGCAGAGTCTCCGTCAAAGCGCACCGTAGGCTGAATAGTTCAAGACGCACTGGAAAGTAAACATCTGCCGTTTCTTGAAAATTAAAAACAACGGCTAAGCTTCAGGGAGAAAGCGAAAGTGCGCAGAACATACAGAAGAGAACAAACGCGCAGTCCGTCATGACATTATATGGCCGGTTTCTTATGGAGGAGTGTCGAGTTGGGAGCGGTCGGTGGGTAATAGTGCCAGAGGCAAGGTACACCTTGGGCAAGCTGCTTGTTTCATGACCCAAACAATTATTCACACTCACATTCACATCTATGGGCAATTGAAAATTTTGGGTCCAATTGTAATTGATTAACGCCACATTTGATTGAATGTTTAAGGATATGTTTATTTAATTCATTATGGGACTCGTAGACCTCCATATTTTCCTACTGTACTTTCATTTTTATATGACCTCTGTGAGGTAAAAGTGGCTGTCATACACTATGATGAGTTGGAGCAGACTAATTCTGAGAGTCTTAATGAACTTTAAATGAGCTTTAACTCTTTAAAATCTCTTCACAGAGCAAGCAGATGCTTTTCTCATATATATTGGTACTCTTAGAAATAAAAACATTTAGTATAGATGAAGGAAAACAGAAGTCTGTCGGGTTGCGTAATTCTGAACTCTTGTCTTTCAGTTTCACTTTGTTTTGCTCAGTGTAAACATCTCTAATGGCAGAATACACACACACACACACACACACACACACACACACACACACACACACACACACACACACACACACACACACACACACACACACACAGTGTATTGCTGATGCTCATTTCAGCCCTTTCAAACCTTACTATTCATTTCTGAACAGTGATCAGCCCATAATGGAAAGCTTGTGTGCCTAAATGTAACTCCATGAAGTACAGAAACATTACACACACTGATGTCCGTTGCTTTTTTAATGTAATAACAAGTTCCTTAAACTGATGTGACTTTAGCTGTATTGTGAATGACATGAATCAGCTTTGTGCTCCAAAATAAGAGGAAATAAACTGTATAATATAAAAATGAACTTTTATTGCGCAGAATTACATAAATAAAATATTAAAAAAGTCTTTTCTTCAGCTTCTTTAGATTGTGGTATGATCTTTTGCTGTCACTCAAAAAGCTCAGTCACAGCAGCATCACACCAAAACAGTGCACATGAATTCAAATGTATGGGATGAAGCTCCTGTTACTAATGCACTATATCACCTTCATCTGATTTTAGCTGTTATCTGGAAAAAACCTATCCATTTTCTATCATCCACACTGAAATATACTTTGACCTAATAAAATATCATTTATTTGCCTTTCTTTGGTATGTTTTTGGTATGATACTTGAGTATGTTTTTACTTTCTGCTTTCACACCACTGAACAGACTCAGGAGGACTAGAAGCTTTCCTAGCTGACATGTATAAATGCAGCCTTTTCCATTTACTGCTGCTTTATACAGTACTTTTATTCCTCTACATTGCGCCATCCATTATCAGAGAGGCCTCAGTTTCTATTGATGTTAGGCACCATGTGTGATGTGGTGGTTAGTAATACTTGGGCACCACAGGGACGGTCCAGTCTCCATTCATGTTCACTTTGTACACCTCAGATTTTCAGTGCAACAGTGAATCATGCCACCTGCAGAAGTTCTCTGATGTCACTATAGTGAATGGGCGGGTTAAGGGTGAGCAGGAGTCGGAGTCTAGGGAGCTGTCGGGGAACTTTGTGGAGTGGTCGGGTAAAAATCACCTCCTTAATGTCAGCAAGACAAAAAGAGCTGGTGGTTGACTACTGGAGGAAAAAACTGCGACTAGGTGGATCAAGCAGGTGGGGTCTCTTCTGTTAATCTTCATATAGTTTCACACTGAGGAGAGAAAGATATTCAGTTAAATAGCAAACCTCTTGTACGTTTGCAGAGACATCAGGCAGTGCAGGTTTGAGTGGATAACTCATGGCCATCTTACCTGGTTTCTCATTCAGTATTTTCAGTTCTATTTCTGTTTCTTTTTCTTCATTCTTAGTAAAAAACAAAAAAACGAAGACATAATTACTTTGATAAATCAGGTGTTGCCATCCGTTACAGTCCACACTCCTGTGATATTCAAACATACCTTCCTCAAGTTGATTAGGTGTACAATTATTTTTTCGCCTTCGCAAAAAGAAAAACAATTTAAAAATTAGTGTAAAAATATTATTTTCTATATAGATCATGATAAGATTTTCATTGTTCTGTTACTCTCACCTCGTTTTAGACATCCAATCTTCTTTCTACAGAGACACAAAGCTATAAGTATCACAATTAATAAAATCAGTAACAGGCAGCCAGTGATGATCCAAGAAAGAACCACATTCTCATCTTGTTCTTCACACTGAGCATCAGTTGTAGCATTTCCTGGTCTTATCAGCTTAAGGTTTAGTGACTCACATCTGGAAGGACAGAGAGACACTTTACAGGAAAATGTACAGATGTGCCACAATCACTGGTGCTGGAACAAATCAGACGTGTCTGTATCTGCTGTGAAGCTTCACTTACGGTCTGTGTGGCCGGCAAAACTCTAAAGTTCCATCTGAAAATGTCCCATAGCTGCACACAGAGCACTCAGTGTCTCTGAAGGCTGTTCCTGCATCAACACGAATATGCACCATTTTCAGCATGTACATCATGAAGGATCAGTGAGTGACTGTGACATCAGAGTAATTATATGTGTCTAATGACAACCAGTTTAAAATACATCTAAAAACATTTCCTTGTTTCAGTTTCTAAATTTGCTCTTTCTGAGTTCATTCATGTGGTGGAGTGATGGAGAGCAGCTTTACTACAAAGTAATAACACCATATTGAGAAACCACTGCAAGTATGCAACAGAAATATTATTCCATCCAGTTTATTTACAAGTAAGCACAAGAATACAACCTGCTTGGCTGATGTATTCTCCTGGGTTACAGGGTTTGTGTTCTTGTGTTTCCACACAGTGAACACCGTCATAGTCAACACAGTAGAATCCATCCCGTGGTTCACAAATTGTATCTGATGTTGTTGTGCATGCCCTCTTTTTCTTCACATTTAAATCTGTGAGCACGTAGAGAGGACGCATGTTAGACAGGATGCTAGGGATTGGGAAAGAACGAGGCAGAGAGGTCACTGCTGTGGTGATATTATGATGTCATTCATCGAAAGTGACTTATGGTGTTTTTCCTGCTTAAAATTAGACACTATAACAGTAATCAACATTTAATCAATTATTTTAAAATTACTGATATATTAAAAGTTTGTAATAATTGTCAGATTGAACAATTGAACATTTTAATTCAGAAAAAAATATTTATAGAAAACATCAATGAAATTGATGCTTCCTTTTACTTTGATGAAAATCTAAAGTACGGTATATTATCTGTAGGCAACATCATATCGTAGAGGGTAACAATGTCAAATCAAAGCAATAGGACCCTTATACCAATCTTTACTGAATTTCCCGGAGGAACCTAAAGAGCACGAGGAAATAAAATAAAATGTTCTGTCTGTCTATCTAACACTTTTAATTCTTATACGGCAGTAACAGCTTCACTAGTTTCATAAATAAGAAATATGAATAAAAACCTACTTGGGTCACAGAGTGTGCAGTGAGTGCATTGTTTGAGTCCGCTGGGCTTATCCATGTGGGTTCCATCCTCGCAGGCCACACAGGAAGTGTGTGCAGTCTCTGTGCAATCTGTCTTGACTCGATTTCCTGTTATAATAGAAAAAAGCAGACTATTTTCAATACATGTCGCTGTTACTCATCTAAATTGTGAAACATTTAGAGTTATAAAGGTGTGAAGTTGAACTTTCACATATAGAGAGACAGTAAAGAGCAGGAGGCAAATCAGCCTCTAACATTCAGCTGGCTCTTACCTGCAGGACACTTTGAACAGCACAGGCCTTGTGCTTGATACATTTCTGAAGGACATGATTGAGTGAGGACACTGAAGACTTTCATCATGATTATCTGAAAACAAAGAAGAAGAACAAAGAATACATTTAAAGGTAGAACTAGGCTTCAAACTGAGAATGGCTCGACTAACAGAGAGCAGCAGGAGGTGGAAAAGAAGAAAGATATGAAATGAAATGTGCAACAACCTGAAAATGAGAGCTGATGATTGAAGAAGGAAGATAGTGATGACAGCATCAATTTAAATGAAAAACAGACAGTACAGGAGGAAATTATAGCATGTAATTCACACAGTGATGCAGATGTGAGTCAGAAAATGTTGACGGGGTTACAAAATAGTTACATAGAAGGAAAAACAATAGTTTTATTTTTCTTTAAAAAGCTTCTTGTAAGTTTGTATGATAAATATTTTACCAGCAACACTGCAGCTGTCAAAGAATTTCCTCCTGAAGTCATTTTACACGGCAGAATGAAGACTTTCCTGAACTGAAGACCGTCTCACTGAGATTTGTAAGGAGATGAGCTGTATGATCTAAAACAGCAGGAGAACATCTGAAAAAAAAATGTAAGTGAGCAGCAGGAAACCTGGTTCATGTGGATAAAAAGTTAAATCTTTATGATTCAGGGTAAAAAATTGATTTGCTTTTTGTTCTTTGTTTGATTGTTTTTTTAATTGTTTTTTTTTTATAATGAAAGAAAAAAGTATTTAAAGGAATAACCTGGTGGTTTGCTTACAGTGCTTAACAAATATATTAGAAGAGAGATATTTTAGAGATCTGTCAAAAAAACACTAAAACTAAAACTTATATTCTTTATTATCAAACAAATAACAAACTAAATTCATGATTTTACACCCACATTTGAGCTGGCACGCTTTACTTCACTGATATTATTCATAAATATTATCCAACCACTAAAACCAGCTATTCTGTAAGTAAACAACTATAATTTGGATTCTAACGTAAAACAGTATACTTGAAAATTCATGGAAAACAACAATATGTGGATTTCAGCATTAAAATGTGCCTTTTGCTTAAAGAGGTTGTACATACTGATGTAGTAACCATGAGAGAAAATTAAAATAATTATCATTAGTGTTAATTTAGGGCAGATGTGGCACAAACGTTAGAGCACACGAGGAAATAAAATAAAATGTTAACATTTTTTAAATGTAGATCAAGGCTTGAAAATATGTATTTCCCTCACAAGCTCCATGCTATTGTAAAGATATAACAACATTTAAAATGAACTTTTTCTTGAAGAAGTCAAAATGTAGTTAATTTATAATCAGTTCAGAATTTAAAGTTAGAGTTTGTTAAACGTGCCCTCTGGAACATGGCCCTGGTGTTTGTTTTGTATATCATGCAGAGTTCATATAGAAATTATAGATGGCTGCCGGGCCTTCGAATTATGCTACATATCAGCCTAAGTCCTAATCACCAAAGAATTTCACACAGTACCACTCCAATGAAAAATGTGTGACAATTTTTTCACTGAATTATCAATAAAGATCATTAAAACAGTAAAAACTGTCATATATTATTCTGATTTTTTCTGGATTGTTAAATAATATCGAGTTTGTGGAGACAAATGATCAAACGTAAATGTAAAGCGCTTTGGGGTCCTATGGACTAGAAAAGTGCTATACAAATGCAGGCCATTTACCATTTACGTGAGGGCAGCTTTGGGCCTTGCCTGCTTTGAAGCTGCTTCAGCCTTTGTCTAACTTTCCTTTAGTCAACTGTAACGATTGTAACTTCAAAGTTTTTGAGTAACTGGCTGGATTTAGATACAAGTAAGTATTGTTTCTTGTTACAAACCGCTGCTTCATTTACTTCTCTACAAAACTCCTTTCTTCACTAATGTCTGCAGCTGCATTAGCAACAATTTATTAACTGCATCGATGCTGTGAACACCTTCTGTATCAGATCCTATAAACAAACATCATGCAGAACTGATTCAAGAGTCTTACCCTCAGCGGTATAAGATGAAGTCTTTAGGTTTCCATCGCAGTAAATCTTTGCTGTTCGTGAAAATTAAACGATTAAAACGAAAAGCAGCTTCTCTGTGAAAGTGAAGGTAAAGAAAAAATGTTACAGAGCATGAAGGGGAAGTCTGTGTGAACTATGGAAGTGAAGGTACTGCCTATCACAGCACAGTTTCTCTGTGAGCTTTCTCTCTGTTTTAGATTATCTGTGTTACTTAGGCCACTGGTGGCTGTTGAGTTATGTGAGTGTTTTGAGTTATGATTCGGAGTGGACGACTTAAAACCTGACTAAAGTCTCTTTAGAGCTCTTTAGGGCAACAGAGTAAACACAGAACACAGAGCTTTGAATCCAACCTGGCACCTTTCCCGTACAAGTTTTGGGACTCTTTAAGAGATGAAAACTTTCAGTGTAGATGAAGAAAAGCTGAGGTCTTCTGAGAAGACAAAAGAGCTGGCAAGATTCTGGGGAAATTCCATTATCTTTTCTTTCGGTTTCACTTTGTGCTCAGTTTAAACGTAGCACAATGCACAGTGAACTTACTGTTCATTAACTTTTTCCAGCAAGACAGTGTATGCAAACACTTTTTGGCTGCAATATGCTGTTTGACACAACACAGCCACAAAGTTACCTCTCAAATGTCTCCTGAATGCAAAAATCCTCTCTTTCTCTCTTCAGCACATACAGGGAACAATAGTTGCTCATTGTAGGAGTCATACAGATTTTAGGTACAGACAGCAAACCTTTTACAGTGAGCAAAGTGCATTTATGTGTCTAATAGTGTGTGTCTAAAACACAGAAGCAACAGACTCACTGATTTCAGCTGTCTTTTATATAATAACAAGTCCCTTAAACAGCTGTGACCTCAGCTGGATGGTTACAGAAATGCAATAAACTGGGGATGGTAATGGGGTTGCCTAGCAGTAGCAGCACTCTTTGTGCTGGTTTGGTGAGTTGCGTCTCCATCCCCATCCCCCTCACCCCTCAAGTGGGTTCATGTAGCAGGGTCTACCAGGCATTAGACCTCGACGCCATCAGCAGTAAGATGTGGGAAACGTTTCCCACTGGACAGCAAATTATTTGCTAAGGCAGCTATCCAGCCATCAGGTTGAGCCTTCAGGTCTTTGGAAAGTGCTGATCCCAGTGCTGCACTCTTAGCACACCATTAATGAAAATGTTTGCACCAACCTGTCTTCATAGCCCAAGAAAAACATTCCAGATAAAAAGACCAAACCAAAGCTGACAATAAACGGCTGATCCAAACAATACAATTCCACAAATAGTCCACATTAACGCTCCTTAACGGCAATTTAAACTCCAGTCTTTAAAGTTTAAACTCACAACAAGTAAATATCCTCCAGGCACAGACCTCATCGTCTAAGTGGCACCATGCTTTTGGCCACTCCATGTGATCAAAAATTACAGAATTAAAATAAATAAATTCTAAATACTTCCAGAATCAAACAATTAAATTCACACAGAGGCACAGCTCGGCACCTGAGCTGCTGCTGTGACCAAACTAGCATCTCTAAATTTTTAAATCCTCAGTAAATAAAAAACTTAATAGAAGCTTGAAAAAACATACGCTGCAACTTGGCACACATGTGCTGGGGACACACGCACACATTCAACCATATGCGTGCACTCTCACAAACTTTACTACTACTATAGGTAGCTATGAGACCTTAGCTCTGTATTCAATACCACGCCTGATATCCTAATCAGCTTGCTACGAGACTTTGGCCTCCTCATCTTCATCTGCACCTGGATCAAAGACTTCCTCACTGACCGCCCACAGAGAGTCAAAATAGGCCCCTCACCTCTCTTCCTCCATTACACTAAACGCTGGTACAGCTCAAGACTGTGTGCTGATTCCAGTCCTCCACTCCGTCTGTGCTTACAGCTGCATACTAGTCCACCCATCCAACACCATAATTAAATTTGTTGACTGTTGTTGCGTTCATCACAGGAGGAGATGAGTCAGCATACAGGGATGAATGCTCAGTGAATAATCAGACGCTGAAGACCACAAAGATAAATGAATTGGTACGTGACACCGATCCGACCCTTCGGTGCATAAATGGTTTAGATATTCAAGTTCCTCTGTTTTATGTTGCTGTTTTAGTAGTAACTCAATTCAAAACACTTAAATCTTACCTGCACTGGTTACTGTCCAGTGACCTTGTGCTACAAAACTGCACTGGGCTACTTATTAGCTCAATGCTAAGATTTTGGATGTACCCAACTTTGGATGTACTTTTTTAGCATGACTATCTTTTCAGACAGCCATGTATTGCTTTACAACATGCATTAAACCCCCAAACCAAGACGTGAGACCCCTTCTGATAACAATGACCTTAACAGCTGACACTGCAGCAATAGACCCCTTCTAAAGATGGGTGTAACACACACAGACACGTACAGAGATTTCTTGATATATTAAAGAGTATTTGTTTCACTCCCACTAAAACTGAATATTTGTTAAAATGCTCACTGAAGGCTCAAACTGTAAGTCTTGAATCTGGCACCGGAGCTTCTGCTGCGTTTAGGTCTCATTGTTATGAGACATAAATCATTCATTATCTCTTGAAGGACATTTCTCCTGTCATACACTGTGGGTAGATTATTACAGATGACCTGCCTGCCTTTTCATGCTTCCCTGATTTTATTCATAATAGAATGAATGAAGGGCAGGAACATGTCTTCTCTGTAGTTGCTGTGAGGAGGTCACTCAGTGGGTCCTGATGATTGAAACTCTATGCTTCATTTAACTTAAGTGTGTAAATGCAAGTGTAGATGTGCTATGGCAAAAATGTTATGAGAGACACTTACAGACCCTGGAGTGTATAACCGCACTGTGCTTGACCAAGGACTCCCACTATTAAGATTAATCAGTTACAACTCCATACTGAGAGGCTGGCGCTGATATGGAAAAAGAGCTTGTTACTGACATTATCCATCGGACTGGAGCCCAGCTGCCATAGCTACACCTTGAACAGATCACCAGCCTGTCACAGGGCTAACACATAGAGACAGGACACCATTCGCACTCAAGTTCACACCTATGTGCAGTTTAGAATTACCAGTTAACTTAACCCTACTAAATGCATGTCTTTATGTAAGAATATTTTATATAAGAACACTTTATAAGATATTATACAGATTGTTATACGATCCAAATTGGTTCCTTCATCATATACATGACCTTGGGTGATGCTACTCAAATTGGAAGGTCTTGGATATCTATTGTGGCTAAAAAGGCTAACTCCTCTGTGTAAGAACAAAACTAAAAGAAGATCTTGACATGGCATGAAAAAGGCTCACTGAAATTTTCTGAGAAGGCTCTCATCTTTCCCAGTTCATCCGTCACCAAGCAGCACTGTTAAAAATGGGAAAACTGGGAATACTGCACTTTGAGACCAGACATTTAGAGGCATGATGCGTCCTAGTTTTGGAAATGTCTTTTAATCAGGTCGCACGCTGTAGACTGACACTGTGACTACAAGCGGGGATGCTTCAGTGGACGGCTATCGACGTTCAAAGACAGCAAGCTCAGGAAATCTCTCATCAGGGACTCAATTAGAGAAGTGCAGGGATACTAGCATTGACCCACCGTGCAGAAGTGCTGCTGCTGTTTTTAAAGCAGCTGTGTGTGTATGAGGGTGGGGGTGCATTTCCAAAGGGATGCTGAGTGAGCAAGTGAGCGATTAAGAGAGAGGCAGGCAATCTGAGAGTCTTTCTCCTGGGCAACATTTTTTTTAAACCACTGCTGCATCTAGATGAATGTTTATAGAAGAACAGCTGAACATTATGAGAAGGGAAACAGGCATTAGAGACTAAACACAGACTAAGAAACAGCCAAATTAAACATATTGTGTACCTATGAACACTGCACTGTTTTTCCACTAAATTTTATGTTTACTTAATTGATACCAATAAATACCAGTCAGTCAATGGCTTTATTGTGCTATTTCAGAAAAAAAAAAAGATATTTTGCATTTTCAGTTCATGACATAATCAGGCTTTGTGATCCATCCACTGGTGTGGTGTTTTGAAATACTAAATAAAGTAATAATGTGAAATATTGCTCTGCTACACATATTATATCCTGTTAGATGGTGATCACAATCTCATTGGTCGTGACCTTGGAGACCTGGTCCTGCTGGTTGACTCACAGATTAGGAGGGTGCGGTTGTAGCCTTCCCATCACCACCCTGCTAACATCAGCAATATGACCAATGCTATGGCATGCAGATATATTCACATATTTTCATGGTTTCATGGTTTTCTGAGGATGTAACAGCGCACGATCATCCTTGAAGCTAAACACAATGACACCATTTGTGGGATTTATCAGCATGGACAGAGTATATATCCTACAGTTAAAATATATGTAGATATGTAGACATAGGCAAGACGGCCTGTTCAAACAAAGTTCAAACAAAGGTGATTTAATGACATGGTTATCGGTGCTGGCTGGTGTTGGCTGCTCTGAGTATTTCAGAAACTGCTGATCTATTGGAATATTTCCACACAACCATCTCCAGGGTTTACAGGGAATGGTTCAAAAAAAGAGAAAATATCCAGTGAGCAGCAGTTCTCTGAGTGAAAATGCCGTGTTAATGCCAGAGGTCGAGGAGAATGGCCAGATTGTTTCAAGCTGATAGGAAGGAACGGTAAATCAAACAACCACTTTTTAGAACCAAAGCATAGAAGACTTTAAAAACGTTACCTGGTCCGATGAGTTTTGATTTCTGCTGCAACGTTCTGTTGGTACGGTCAGAATTTGTCATAAAACAACATAAAAGCATGAATCCATCCTGCCTTGTATCAGCTGTTCAGACAGGTGGTGTAATGGTGTAGGAGATGTTTTCTTGGCACACTTTGGACTCCTTAGCACAGCCTACCAGAGTATTGTTGCTGACCACAGACCAGATCTCAATCAAGAAGAGCACCAGACACATCTGTCAATATAGGCCATTTGGCGTGTATGCCACAAAGAATTAAGACAGTTATGAAAATGAAAGGGCTTCATCCCAGTACCAGCAAGGTGCGCCTAATGTCTGGTGAGTGTAAATTTCCATCTTACCTGTGTACCTCTCCCTGTTAGCTGCATTTCCAAAGACTTCTTTTAAATGTCCTCCTTGACCATCAAATCATTTTCAGAAAGTTAAAACCTCGGAAACAGTTTAATTGAAGGACATGATTAAAATGACTTTTCTTTTAACTTAAAAGACAACAGTGGTTTTTGGTGTGGATATTATGTGTGCTGTATATGTGCTTTTTAACTTCATTTAAGCTTCAAGTTATCAAACTTCCCGTGGTTAAGTGTTGAGCTTGAATAAATTATGCCTTTAATATTTTAAAAATCCCAGCAATGCCATTCAGAGACTGCAAAGTCTACTATATTAAAGCTATGGATATGTCATTTAACTCTTAAAGTCTAGTGAGATTCTATAAGGAGAAAGCAGTTGTTCTGTGGAAGGGATTACATCCTGCGTCATCAGCACTAGTGAGTTCAGAAACTGTGTAGCGTGATCACAACACGTGTTACAGCCGACAACGCTGATTGCGTCACACACGTCAATGCTGAAGGTTCAAATCTCTGCCCATAAATCATATTTTGCCACTTTGGTAAAAACATCACACTGGATGTTCAGTAAAAGGCTCTACAAGTCGTCAGAAGCAGTCTGCCCATTAGCCGCCGAGAGGGGAACGCATGTCACTGCTAATCTTTCCTATTGCAAGATGATGATTTCTGACAAGTAAAGTACAGAACGGCTTTCATCTTTTCAATTGGTTCCACTCTTGTAAAAGTCTATTTAAACATAATGGAAGATTGAAGATAAAGCAATAATCTTTTTATGTGTGTGTGTTTTTTTAACATAGTTAAAGTGCATGGCCCTGGAGTGGTATTTCTGACATTTCACAGTAACTATCCTCGGTGTGACTCTCAGCTCTTGGTTTCCTGTTTGGAGTTTCTTCCTTTGTGTGCAAGTGTGCTCTGAACTATAACTATAAATTGACTATATGTCTGAGTTTTTTTTCTGAAAATCTCTCAGCGAATGCCTTATCAGCCTCCACCAGCCTCTAAATCTGAACACGAATAAGCCGACGGAGGACAGGTGTAAAGCGTATCATTGCATTGAAAAACAAGAAGAATGTGTCTAGAACTGTGAAAGCTGCTCTCCTGCAATTTGTTGCTGACCGCTGCTGCTTCTAGGGCTTCCCAATAATACCCATCATTTCATCTCACCTGACAAAAAGAAAAACCCAGCTATTCAAAATGCTTCTTTTCATTTTCAGGATCAGAAGAAGTTGCAGTGAATACAGGGCTTTCTTCCCGAGTGATTCAGACTTCAGACAACTCGCATGAATAGCACATTAGCTGTGTGCAATTTATTCAGTTTCAAAAGGTTCATAGAACGCCGAACCTTTGCAAGTGCACCAGAATATGTTTTTAAACACCTACAGTCTGCAAAAATAGTTCTGGGTCAGTGTTCTGGAAATGAACATCATCACCAACCAGAAGAACGGCAGCCCTGCTGATATTTCGCACCTTCAAGTCTCCTCAAATAGCACAAGTACTGGGGGCTTTCAAATTGGATTGAAAATCTGATAGATGCAGCATAATTGAGTTTTTCACGATTTCAGCAGTTCAGCCTTAGTTTCAGTTTGGACTCATTTGTAGCATACAAATAGCAAAATGCAATTATGTGTACTGGGAAAGCAGTGTGCAGGGTATACAGGGACTATTGAAACCCGAGAACCATAATGGAAAAGGGGCTCGAAGCAACCTCGCAAGTGTTTTGCATGTTTAAGGAGATGCACTTAAGAGCAGAGATATTTATACTGAAAACAATCCATTAAAAGTAAGTGAGATGACCCAGAAGCAAATATATGAAATGAATTTAAATATGCAGCACCATTTTATATCTAAAGAATATTTTTTAAAAATCCTATGCATCTGGTTGTTTTTTTTCCCTTGTGTCATATCAAAGCTAGGTCTGCGCATCTGTGAATTCAAAGAGACAAGGTGTGAAGAGAACGGAGACGAGCAGAATCACGGTGAACTCTCTGCAACCTCCCAGCTCCTTGCAAGTGGTTTCTATACAGCCGCTCCCACCCATTGATATCAGCGCTTCACGGCTTAAATAATTCAGCAGAAAATCACGACGCTACCTGAATCTCTGCAGATACTGTACTCCTGTATTTAATTACGAGGAGGGGATGGTGAAACAGCAGATCCAGCACAGTGGAGGTTAATTGATAAAATACGAAAGGCTAAAGAGGAAGCAGAAAGTTGAGTTTGTGAAGATGCAAATATCAAAGCAAACAAGGGATATATATTGATATGGCAGGTTTAAATTATGGCACTGATTCCCTGCAAAGACTTGCAAGAACAGAAAACAGCTTGACATTAAGCACCAGCATCATTTAAATATCTTTTCTATTTGATGCGCTTTAAAGCTAATGGCGTGATTTAATGTAAATCATGTTGGAAAATGCTGAAAGGCACCAGAGGCAGAGCTCCTGAGAAATGCTTCACACTATGATCTGCTTTCGGGTTTTGCTTCTAATGGATAAAATTAGCATCCATTTTTAAAAAATTGTTGTTTTCATCCAAATCAGAAATTGTGCAATAAAGCACAGCATCTTCACTGTGTAGTGTCTCGTGGTCTTGTGTCTTTCCTTGTGGGGAGGGGGGGGGGGGGGGGGGGATGTTCCCTTCCCAACCTCCATCACCCCCTGCTATGAAGATGTTTTTAACAGTGTTTCTCCCCTCCTACAACATGATTTAGCATTGCCCCCTGAGATAAAAACTGATCTTTCATGGACATGAAACAAGACCTGGAAAGAAATATCAAAGAGCACATCAGAATCCGAGAGCCGGGAGACGGAGGAAATTACCGGCTTTGTGAGCCGAATGTGAGCCTGAATGTGGGCCTAATGGACTGTAAGTGACACCACTGCTTTGTAGCAGAAACGCGTTTCTGTGAATACAGACACTGGCTGAAGCAATTAAACAAACTAGCTGGTGACTTCCTTTAAAAGAGATTTCTTCTATTGTTCAGCCACATGCCCCCATTTTATGCATCCTGGCAAACTATGCTGCAAAAAATACCCTTCCTGCAATCAACAAAAATCACATTGAAAGTGACAGACGAAATGCCCATCAAAGACATTACTAAGAAAAAAGCGGTTTTTGTTTTCTTAAAAAAAAAAAAGCCCCAAAATCCATCAAGCCTTCTTTGATGTAGTGGGGGGAAAAACCCTGAAAAAATGTTTACAAATGGTTTTAGGCAACTTGTTTACTGCACTACATCTTGTCTGTGATTTACATCAGGCCACACAGCGATGTGCACATCACACCTACTGTAATATTACTGTAATATTCTCTCTGATCACACAACATGGACGAAGAAATCTAAATTCAACACTAGCATCTCTCTGTAGTGTTACAAACATGATGGTTTATGACATAAGTAGGTTAGACCTGCATGTGATATTTAGAAATGTGATTCCCTCACTTTTATGACTGTTGCAGATCACGCAGAATACATATGATATTCTTAAAACACTGACTAAGCTGCTGCGCGGCATGTTATGAAGTCTCAGTCTATGTGTTGTTCCTAAACAGACTATAGATCAAAACTTTTGCTTTTCTTCATTGGTTAAATGTGATCTTAGTGTGATGTATGGAAGAAAAGGACACCATGGAGTGATTTACCGATTCCTTTTGAACTACTCCATATCTGAATTTGAGTACTTTAAGATTTGGATGCAGATCTAAACATTCAAAATATTTTCTTTGGTTAAATAAAATCTAAATTCAATCTGCAGTCACAGTAGGGAAACCAGTGTAGGAGCCTTTGAAAAGCTTGCTTCAAAGATGAGGACCAGGTCTGTGGCTGCTCACAGACAGTTGCATCTTTGGAGCAACCAGACAGTGAAAAAAAAGTGATGAAGTGGCAAGAAGACAGAGTCAGTATGCAAAGGTTGGTAATTACATGTATACTCTTTGTGATAATACAGCAACTAACTGTGACGAATCAGTGAAAATCATAAAATGTGGTGTTGGTTTAATTTACAGATCGAGCAAGTGACCATGTCCTGCAAGGCTATCCTGAGGTCCTTTGCTGCACGTCTTCCTCTACTCTTGCTCCTTGCTTCACTGTACTATCTAGTAAAGGAAAAAATCACACTCAAAACAACAAAAAAGTAAAATTACAAATCTGTTGTTGTCTACAAAGAAAATCACATTAACTATTTATATTCAGAGCCCTGCTAGAACCTCACAGATCTGAAACTAAGAAATTCCTCTACAAATAGTCAGATAATTGCTGCAAGACGGAAATTTAACTGCAAAATCACACCGATGCTCTGCAGCCTTGTTTTTATATAGAAATATAACCAAAATAATACCAGCAGAGTCGAGTCCTCGTTGCAAAAAGATGCATCACAGACGAGTTGCACAGACTGACTCCGATTAATTGCAACGTGTTGGCAATCTGTCTGCGGTCATAAATTAGACAACATTTATTTGCAAACCTTCACCAGTCTGTCTGAGAGTGACCGCAGTTGGTCCGAGCTGAACTGCAATTGTTTGGAGACAAGCTGCCACAAGTGTCCAACAGGAAACCTGTGCAATCACCCACATTTAGCCTGGTGGACAACTGTGCACAGAGTTTGAGGGTGTTGCACGCTTAACCTCTGGTCTCCACAACTGGTTGCAATAGGTCACTGAATGTGAATGGCATTCACTGGGCAACCACCTCATCACAAGGTAGGTTGGTGTCCTATTTTGACTCATGAGCAATACAGACCTACATGTGGAAGATGATTGCAGAGTGTACAGCATACTCAAAAAACCCACCCACTGTGAACACACTACCGTTAACCTTCTTTTTCTTTTGGTTGCTGCTGTTTTGGAGATGCTTGACAGGTTGCCAATAAGAAATTATAGCTGTTGTTAAGAAAAAAGTATAAAAACCACAGTACGTGGTTTCCCTACAGATTAACAATTCAAGCACATATTTTTGAACGTATCTGTCAAAATAACCATTTTCCAACCGATTCTGCAAATCAAACAACTTTGACTTTTATTCAATCAATGTAAGGACATCAGAGATGCATTTTCAAACAAACAAGATTGTGTTGATATTAATCCAGTGCAGTTAAGACAGGATCTTTTCTTCAGCTGTCAGCTGGTTCAAAAATCTCTCCCCTTCGTGTGAGATAAGGCCTCAACTGACTCTTCAGACTGTAGTAACCCTCATGACCAGCTCTCTTGTGCTATTGCTGGGTTGGCTGCGGGCCTCTGGCTGCCTCAGGTGGCTGAGCAGGTGGAGGATGTTGTATGGACAGTGTTGGTCTGGCACTGCGCTGCCGCTGTTGGGGTCCACGTGTGTTCCCACTCCTCCGGCGGCCGTCACCACGGTCGTGGAGGTGGAGCCGGCGGCAGTGGAGGCCACCACCATCAGCGAGGAGGTGGAGGTGGATACTCCTATCCCAGTCTGGTAGCCCTGGGTGGGCTGAGATAGAGTCCTGTCTACAGTGGTGTCCTTCAGGTCGTCGCTGTCCATCGATTTATCATAGTTCAGAACCTTCCACTGCTGGTTCACGGCCTGCCAGCGGTGGAAGATGCGAAACACAGAAGGTCCCTCGTGGACAATTAGTGCTGTGGAGATCAGAGCACCAGTTAGACAATGTCACAGTCGGGCTGCAGTCTTGAGATACACTACATCCTAGAACACTGGTAGACACACTGTGGTAAAGCGTGAAGAAAGTATTAGCTTTGGCAGTAACAGAACAAAACAACTCATCTTTAAAGTACTGCGCCACAAACCAGACATCAAATCTTTATTTCTTAGAAAAAGCAGGGACTGGATTTGGATTTAGGTTAAAAAAAAATAATGCATCCGTTCTGCAGCCTTGTTCGATAGCAGCTTATCTCAGTTCAAAATTGCTTATTGATTCATGTTCACTGAACTCAGCATCTGGAAAATTGAAATCCATCTGTAGCAAAGTTGTTTGGACCCTAATATTTTACTGCATGTTTTCCATTTTAAAGGCATGTAAAGGGAAATTCATCATGTATGGATCAGTCCACATTTAGCACTTATAACCATGTTTTTTAACACTACAATATAGTTTGCATCATGGAACATTACATGCAAAGTCCTTTTTTAGTGTTCAAGGTATTTGTTAACAACTTAAACATGATGATTTTATATAAATAATTCTAGTAACAAAATAATACATATTTTAAATAAAATATATCTAAATAGGAGGCATCGTAATAATTAAAAATACTGTGCACTCAAACACTTGAATGCTTTTAAATCTCCTTGTAACGGCATTAAATGCATTTTAATGGCATTACTTGCTTAAATGCTGCTTATAAAAAGGAGAAAGTAGGAGATTATTAAGTGTTACCACTACATATTGATCTTCAAGGAGTCTGCTAGTTGCTCGCCAACTACTTTATTACAGCAGTAATGTAATATTGCTGTTTAACAAGCCAATGACTACAGTTGCAGCAGCTGGAGTTTACTTATAAAATTCTGCCAGCTTTCCTCGACTCTGCTCCTCTCCCTCTCTAACTTTGTGGATAAGTGAAAGTCAGGTCTTTGCTCTTTAACATCCACCAGGTGACAAGTTAATCTCTGTAAAGTGCACCGTTAATGACTCTACAGTCAATCCTCCACAGCACCAAACCGGAGGCAATCAATCACCTCTTCCTTACACCCTGCTGTCTACTGCAGTGGCACTTAGAGTCTCCTTAATGCAAGATGCCATCACACAGTTGTCCAAAACATGTGGGCCTCTGAGCGCCACAGGAGGACAGCAGGCTTAAATGCTATACATTTCAATCTGGATGCCCACGCACAAATGCAGGGAACTGTTAGAAATCCTTTGGTGCAACTATCTATTATATATATATATAAAAAATAAATAAATAAATATATATATATATATATATATATATATATATGTATATAGAAGAACAAAATCCCTCTTGTGTTATGACAGCACATAATGGTCTTTAACGTTTGGCTGAATTTGGCTCGGTAGATTTTTATTATAGACTGAAATGCATTTTAATGTATGCAGTGAAAGCCACTTTAGCTGAATTTTGAACATTCAGCGTTCATGTTTAATTTATGATGTGAGCTTTGGTGCAGCATCTCAGCCTTGTGAATATAGAAACAGCGATAAAGACAACAACAAATAATCGTAGAGATTGACCAAACAATGCAATCAAATATTGATATGAAGCAGCTGACTTTGTGGTATGGATTAATTGCACTGAAACTGCCCGTGGCATTTACAGTTATTTGTAGGCAGCTGTTAGGTATAATTACCCACTCTCCTGAGCACTTTTGACATTTACTTTTGCCTGTTAAATGCTCATGAATTAATGTGACCAGAGTGAAAAACACTCAATATAATTTTCAGTAGTAAAATGCTCAAACCCATTCAAAGAAGACGTACAAATATTACATTCAGTTTGAAAAGTGATAAATCGCAACTGCTTAGCGCCTCACCGATGCAGACGACATCCATGAAGCCGTACATGCCGTAGCAGATCTGGAAAAGCAGATCTTGACGCTGCCAGCGGGCTGACGGGCTAAAAGACGACCACACCAGCCAAGAGATGCTGGCCATCAGGAAGAGGGAGCCCAAGATAGCTGCTGCTATCTGCACCTTCTCTATCACTGTCAGAGAGATAGCCTGCCACTGCAAGAAGCAGAAGAAGTAGAAGGATTAGCGGTAGAGCTTAGGAGAAAATTGAGAAGCTAATCATAAACCAATTAATGTAAACATTCAGATTATAAGTTAATCAGGCTGAACTCAACAAAAAGACGAAGTCACACATCGCTCTCACCCTCGAAAACAGAAATCTGCGGCCTCTCATAACCCCATCAAATCACAGAAAAAGAATCTGCTTCTGCAATCCTCCTGTTCTAAACATCAGAGGGGAAAGGCCTGTTTAATTCAGATGCTTTCATTTTTTTCCACCCTAAATTTCTCAGTTTAGATTCTCCTTCTTTGGGTTGCTCTCTTTAGAGGTAGCCACAGCGGATCATCTGTCTCCATCACACCCTATCCCTAGCATTTTCTTCTGTCACACCAGTCCCCCCTGCATGTCCTCCCTCTTTTCCTCCTGCTTGGCAGCTCCATATTTAACATCCTTTGTCCACCCCAAACATCCTCTGAACATGACTGCCTTCCTTCCTCATTTCTCCCTCCCCAACCTCCTGCAATAATGGCACAGTTTCTTATTGATGATCTGCATGTGTGATTTGGCAAAGATGCCCTTCCTGATGCAACCCTCCCCAACCCTTTATCTAGCCTTGGGACTGGTACTAGAAATATACTGGCTGGTCATCAGAGACCAG
The DNA here is from genome assembly GCF_900408965.1 of Simochromis diagramma. Lineage (NCBI taxonomy): Eukaryota > Metazoa > Chordata > Actinopteri > Cichliformes > Cichlidae > Simochromis > Simochromis diagramma. The sequence goes on from NW_024386831.1 coordinate 12,975,294, forward strand.
CTGGAGCTGCGGTTAATGCGTGTTTTCTTAATAAAAAAACAAAACAAAACAAAACAAAACAAAACAAACAAAATATGACATGAAAACAAGTAACTCCATATAAGTGGTGTCATTCTCCTAATTACATAACAAAGGTTCTATGATTTGAGATTTTGCAGTGTTCAGTTAGACTGCCATTATCACCAAGAAAACAAACAACTTGGTCATAATTTCTGAGCTGTAAATACACAGTGATATTTCTGAATTGGTGAACTTAACACCCACAGCTCACCTGTAGGGGGTTCTTGGTGCTGATGGCAATGACCTGATATTTGTAGTAGCAGAGTTCACAGGCCCAGGAGCCTCTCTCACTGATCCATTTGATGAGGCAGGGCTGGTGGGTGCAGCGCACTGACCCGCTGCACCGGCATGGGCTCAGGAGCTCCCCCTGCAGGAAACAGGCAGAATAAGTTAGTCCCTGCTAACCATGACAAGAGCTTCTCATAATTCAGCCAAAGTAAATGCATAAATGTTCTGCTCTGGTTTGAATATAACTTGATTTAATGGGCTGGTTAACATTGTTTAGATGACCATTTTATGGCCTTATACTACCTTCGTTGAGTACACTCTAAGAAGTGATTTATGATTCAGAAAAAATACCAGCTGACGGACCCTTTCTCTCCATCTTATTTACCTCTTGACGTAACCCCTTTACATACAATAATAAGTGCGTTACACTGTGTTTATATTTCTTGCACTTCTTTGTGTTGGCTTATTGATTTTCTGAGCGCTCTTTGTGCACTGCTAGGCACACACACACACACACACACACACACACACACACACACACACACACACACACACACAGAGCACTTTGCATGCCTGTTACAGCAGAACAACAGATCAGGTGTGAAATGAAAGCTTTGCCTTACACCTAGTTGACAGGCAAAATGCTTGATTACTAGTACCGCCTAAAGTGGAGGATTAGTCACCGAAGCACCTGTGAAAGAGCAAACCCTAACAAAGCTGCAGCATACAGCACAAAGGGAGCAGACAAACCATAGCTCTTGACATCAGTAGAGCTGCTATAGACATTAACTATTTTATACTTACAGAAATGCAAAAGAAGCTCAAAATACTCGTTCTGGTCGACCTACATTTCTCTACAATTCACATAACAGTTTAGAGCTAGATCCAGTATCTGGTCTAGTTATCAGAGGATGGTTTCTTGACATCCTGTCCATCATAAAGTGACATTTTTGAAGGCACTGTTAGTCACTGAGGTTGTTAAAGGGCATTTCAAATCCCTTCTGTCAGCACGATGACAGCCACATACTGTATGATTAATGTGACCGGACAGCCGAATAAATGTTTGTGTTGCGGGTTTATTAAACTCTAGGTGGCACTGAACTATATCTTAAAGAGGTGGCTCTTATATCCTTTTTTAAAAATGACCTTCACTTTACCACCTTAAAGCAGCTGAAGTAAAGGTCTGCCTTCGCTCCCTGAACGGCTGCTCGGTGGTCAGACGTGTGAACCACATGAAAACATCACTGGTGTCAGGTGAGGGAGCAGAGATCAAGCTGCCTTATTTTTAGCCGTTTCCATCATGTTTTCAATCCAGCTGGATGTGACAAGATTTCAGAAAACCAAAGCATTTAGTTTTTCCTTTCTTCCCCTCTCTCTGTCATATAGAAGGCTCGTAAATACTTAAAATGCAGCGAAACCATGAAGTTCACTAAATTTGACACCTCTCAGGGTTTTTTTTTTCATTTTGTACCAAGATGTGCTCAACTATATTCTTCACTAGACATTCCTCTTAAGCCGTATTTAGCCTGAGGAACAGATGAGTTTTCTAATCTCTCACCCCAGGCTCTGAGCTCATTAAAATATATTACTAATCTTGTCATATTGGATATTGATGATGACCCATAAGATGTAGGCATGCCACCTTTTTAAGGTTCTGACCTGCACTTAAGAAACTTGGCTCTATAAAATTCATAGCAAGACCTTCTTGTACAGATATTTTAATCTTAATGAGAATGAACAAAGAGCCTGTAGTGAATGAACAAAAAGAAATTAGCCGGCCGTCTGCTGAAAGAAATCCCCAACACCCCTCCCCTTCCTTCCTCTCTGAACTGAGCCACTGCATTTCTAAGGTATTTTTAATTCAGTATTTTCTCTCCATGTCTACCCTGAGTGCAAAAATTGTACGAAGCAGTGAACAGAGTAAAAAATGCAGCAAGTTTCCAAATGATTTCTCCACGTTGTTATTTAGCTGACACCTCTGACAGACGGAGCAGCACCCTGGTTGAAGAGAAGAGAGGAAAAAGCAGGGAGTTAGGGGAGAAAAGGCCCATCTACAGATGGCCAGGGTGGGAGTGTATTGGCAGGAGGACCAGAACACTTCTGTCGTGTCCAGAGGGACTCGGGCCACTCACTGTGACTGGCCTGATGGCAGCCAAGAGCCGAAACCTAGATCACTCCAATACAACCGAGGCTGGAGGGAGCGCAAGAGAGACCGATAACAAACGTGGCACCAAAGCCCACGCATGGAGAAAGTGATAACTAAATGTCCTTTTGTTGATCAAACAGCAATAATCAGTGAAAAAAAGCCCAACACAATGGAGCAACATATTAAAAAGATATGGCTGTGTTATTTCACATCTCTGTGCTGCATTTTCCCAAAACACCTCCCAACAAGTCATTTTCTCCTTAGAAAATTGGATTCCCTCGCAATGTATATAATGGCATAAAAATAAATTAGAGGTGGCTATTCACATTTTCTTAAGGGTCTCGAATCAATGGAAGTGAACTCCATTAACTCTGAGCAAGGAAAAGCTGTGCTATGATAATCTGGCTCGCACAGAAGCAGAATGAAGGAGGATTTGTACAATGATGCCCAATAACAATCAGTCCGCGGGCTTTTCTTCTTTAAGAACCTGCAAAACTGCCGGGAAAAATTTTCATCTATAAACGTAACCATATTAAACCAATTACAAGGAAAATAAGAGCAATAAGTGAAAAATGAGGCAGAAGGCCAATAATATTTAAGTTTATTTAGTTATGATGACTGATCGTAAAATATATGCAGAGGGATGTTCCACTGAGTGCTGATTTTATGGGAACCATCGGGCCTACAGTGGCGGTTAATGACTCTTTAAAAGGTAATTGAATAAAAAGAGAAACTAGGGTTTCTAATTTATGTTCATGAATTTACAGCCTCTGAAAACAGACTTTAGCAATGCCAAAAAAATAAATGAATAAATAAAATCTAGCATTTTGGCAGCTTGTTTATATCCCATTTCCAACGAACGGGCAAGCAACATATGATGGAACAGAGCAAACTTCAGCACTGTGGGGTCATACAGAAAGAATGATGCTGACGTGACCCCTGGAGGCTTCTTGTTGTGCCTCAGACACAACACACTCTGCAAGTGCATTATCTGTGCTCAGGAGAAAAAGCAAACACACATTTCTACCCAAGCAACAGGCACCCGCACAGTTTCAACATCCAACTGACGTGAAGACAACAGTAGGAGGATTGCCTCAAAGAGCACTTCGGTAACCTTCGTACGTGGAAAATATTCCACAATTTTTCCTTTGCATTACTTAAAAAAAACAATAAACTTCTTTTTTGAAGTATGTGCATAACACGAATGTATCCTGGGAAAATCTATGACCCGAAAACTGCACATTCTTTGAGTGACGAGGTCGAGATTAAGTCTGAAAGCAGGAGCCTGAATAAAGCAAGCTACCGAGAGCGCTCTGTAAAGCTTCTCAGTGACCTTTAGCTAAAAGGAAGCAATAGTGGGCTGAAATACAGTATGTATGTCTCAAGTTAGCTGTTTAGAAAAAAAGAAGAAGAAAAAGATGAATAACCCGAGGTGCAGAGGTGAAAGACATGAATTCATGCAGTTTCATCTGATATTGGCTTCGTTTTTCATTATATTGTTCGCAGTATGTGTCTTACAGAGTGGATTATATTTTCCAGTCAATTCTGATAAAATAAATCATAGGCTGATATATAAATTTATATGTCAGCTGAAAGAGTTATTCTTTGGTTCTTCCTTACCAAACTGGCCATAAAATTCAAGAGAGGAAAAACAACTCTACAAAACAGTCCACAGTCTGTAAATTGTGCTATCAAGACTATGTGTTCAGTGTTTCTTGTTTCTGCAGAGAGGAGGTAATATCAGAGAGATCTTTTTAAAAGGCATTGTCTCATGGCATACCTGAAAAGTTACCATTACAATCACCAGTACCTCTTAAAATCCACATTTTTGGAAATTCCCTATAGAACTCCCTGAATTTAAAAGGAAAATGTGAAATCCTTAAAACCAGAAGCACTTCTGGTTGTGAATCTCACCTCAAGGAAAACGGCACTTATAACTCTGACAGGTATCAGATTACATGGACTTATTACATTGTTTGGTGTCATATTAAATCACAGTGCAATCATTTTTCAATGGCTGCCTCTCCTAGGCACTCAAGACCCTTTTCTAGTGGGATGCTTGAGGAAAGCGATGTCTTTCACTCCCTTCTTTACTCTGTCTCGCCTATCTCAGCCTTGGGGATGGAAGTGTTTTGGAGGTGGGTTGTCAGATCAGATACTGGCTGCTTTGGTCTATGTGACATCCTGGAGGCTAAGGAAGAATAGAGGATAACTAATGTCCCCACTGCCTGTATCACAGAGCGATACACAGAAAGTCCACTCATCCCTCTTTTTTTAAATGGAGCCTCATTCTCCTTGTACCCATTTACACCTCAGCAGATCCATATCTGGACTTCACCCAAGCCAACAACTCAGACAACAAGAAAAGGAAAGCTGGCAAAAGATAAAAACTTGCATAATGATAAGACAGCATGAAATCAAGTGCTATTGACTTGCTGCAATGTCTCAAGGAAGCATTAATGAGATGTGTTGGAGGAGGCCATGGGAAATACTGCAAATTTTCAAGGCAGTGCTTTGTATGCAGTGCAGCATGTGCTGACTATCCATGGAGTTTGGGGAGAAAAAAGAAAAAAAAAAAAAACCAAGGATGAAGCCTTGTCTTCCAATCTCATAACTAGACCCCATGTCAGTAATAATTACAAAGTCTGAGCTCAGAGGTGGAATGATGCACAAAATTGCTCTTGGAGTAATTAGTTGATGAAATACAGAAAGATCATAGGCTATACACTGTGCAATGACCATGAAATGATGCAGTAAATCTTCCGCTTAAAGGAAAAGCAACTGTGAGTGCAGACTGTCGGATAAAAAAATGATGTTCTACACCTCGGTTATCTTGCTTCTTTATTTATTTTTTTTATAACCTCTCTACCTCCACTACCAACAGGCGAGGTGTGACATATTTGTCAACGTGCTCTCAAAAGCTCTGTCAAACAGTGTAACTAATGTGCCTGCAAATTGCTAAGTGTCTGCCTCTCTGATATAATTTAATGTTATTTCTTCGTGGCCATCTTTTCACATTTTCCTCTTCTGATTGATGTACTGTGACATTATCATCAATATGGCCCCAAAGGCGGAGGCAAGCGGTGTGATTAACTTGAAGGCTCTCTTCCATCTGCTTTGTGCACGTTATTATTATGTTGCCGTTTCCAGGTGGTGTGTGTGAGAGGCAGACTGAGAGGTATTTTTTATTTATTTCTTTATTTTCCATGCATATAATGCCTCGATGTGAATTCAGTGTTTGGCTATAATGAGTTGTTACGGCATCCCTGCATATCCTCCACACTTGTCAGCCACTGGGACAAGGTCTTTCATTATCCTCCCACTGCTAGCTTTAGCTGTCTTTTCAAGCCATGCAATGGGATGAGTGCAAGATGCAGTGGGGCCCTATGCTCAGAGAGCTCTCTAGCCCTGCAGCTGCCAGTATTGGGGTTGTTCCTTAAATAATTTTGAAAGTAAGATTACACTATTCTCGATTTTCCACACAAAAAAGCACCTAAGTGTCATGTAATTATAGTTAATAGCATTAAACCTTAAATGTCGGCATAATCATGTGAGGTCTCTTTTATACTCTTTACCACAAAGTTGGCAATAAAAACAGCCCAAAGAACACATTTCAGGAAAATCTTGTAGCTAGAACAAGGCTCAATTGTGCTGCACCAGCCAAACTACAACTGATGAGTTACTGTAATGCGACTCATGCTGAGTTGTAGACCACCAACACTGCTGGCTGCCCTAACAAGACACTACTAGTGTTTTTCTTTCTTCACTGTATAAATAAAACCTGAGCAGTGCACCCTCATCTAATGAAAAGTCTGCAAAATGTGCAACATTTCCAACACCTGATCCGGCCACTCGGCGGAAGGACTTGTTGCTACAGTTAACCTATGCTCCTCTGAGAGCAGCAGCACCAGATTGCATTGTGTTACAAACCCCAGGAGAGCAGGTGTGGGTGAGTTATTATTAATTGATGGATGAGGCTGACATTGCATGGCATTAATCTAATTTAAACATGCAGGAGGACATTTTTCCTTCACTTACATGCTCTGGTCCCTGGAAGCAGATCCTGCACACAGGCGTCCTGAAGCCACTTTCCGTGTAGCTTGTGAGAGAGAACCTCTCCTCCAGTTTGCCCTTTGAGCAGTCATCGGAGGAGCTGCTGCAGCCGCGCAGGGCCGCCGACAGCTCTGCAGCATCGACCCAGCCCGCCACCGGCCGCTCTGCACCCGGTGCCTCGGTGGCTCCCGCAGCAGGCTGGGCAGTTCGGTCCCCGGGGTGCTGGTGGCTCCGCGTTAACGTGTTGTTGTTCTCGGGGACGGTGACGCTTGTTTCATGGCTTTCCGAAGCCTGGCCGCTCATGGGGGTCAGCGGAGGAAGCGGTGTCGGCGGCGCCGGTGGCCCGAGCAGGAGCACCCTCAGGTCACCAAGCAGGACGCAACAGCGGCTCTTCAGCATGCCCTGTCTGCGCAGCATCAGGCTGTCTCCGGCCAGAAACTCACAGCACCATCCAAAGGTGCTGGAAGAAAACAGTATGTACTCTATGCGTCCCCGTCATAAGCAAACACTTCTTCATATGTGGTGGGATGGGATAGTGGGGGCTGAGGTGCGTCTTCCAGCGCTTGTTTGGTTTCAAAGCAGCCTTTTAAGATTTTTTCTTTTCTTTTTAAATCCACTTTAATTAGGTTGGGTGCTTTTTATTGTCTCCCCACGAGGGTGTGGATATAAAATGCAAAAAAATCCCTCCTATGCAAACAAGTGTCTGAAGCCATTAGCCTAAGTTCAATGAATGAAACGGCTATTAGAGGAAAGTCAAATATGAGACTGATAGGAATATGCATTCAAGTAATAAGGTTATGGCCCGCTCACTCAGTGTCCACTGTCATTTCATGGCCTTAATAGTCTGCCTGTTCTCTACAACATAAACTATCTCGACGGGCTTCTCCCTCCGGATTCGCGACGTGTGCAGAGACCAAGATTTAAATCTGCCTTTGGTTCAAAGAACTGAGATAGAGAACAAAATGTCAGCGCTCAATCTTAAAATTAGAAATTAAAAATAAAATCCAGCCACAACAACGAAAGCCACGCTTTAAAACCGGTGGAGCTGTCGACGTCCTGTAAGCTTTTCACACCACGTTAAGTCGATCGATGGCGTGCCATGTTAGGGAAGCGAAAAAATCTGTCTTACCTGGCGAGCTACACCGATTTCTACACGACTCACAGTTTCGGGATTTTTTTTCCCCCCATAGATTTTCAGCCAGACTGCAGGTCGCTGGCAAGTCTCAGTGAGGTTTACATCCCTAATTATCGAATTTCCAAGCAAGCAGGAGGGTTTAAATCCGTCCGTTTAAATCCAACGCGATGGTCGGACTGTCCTGCTCCGGGTGAAAGCATCCGTAGCCCCGGATTCTCCTGTGATCATTGGCTGCTGAACTGGTGCTGCAGCTTCAGCACCATGATTCCTGGGACAGCTCCCAGACGCCACACGTCACCACCGCACAGTGATGCAAGCAGCCAACTCATTACTACAACTGTGGACGGAGACAAATATGCTTCCTTATTTGTTTCAGGGATACAAGGAGACGTTAAGTTAAAGGTGACACCGGTGTTTGTTTTATCTTATTTTAAGGGGGTAGGTGTTCTCTGCCTTTACACCTAGCAAAAAGAGGCGAAACTAAAGTTGTGGATTCCCTTTAATTATTAAAGAATCCAGTTATCACACAGCACAAATTTAGCAGAAATATCACACAGCACAAATAATTTAGCAGAAATTATTAGTAATATCTCAGGTAAATGGTGCAGTTGTGTGGCATGGATAATAAATAGGGTGAAAGAGGATACAATATTGCAAATCATCAAGTATGAACAAGGAAAAGGGGGAGGTGCAGGGTTAGATTACAAATTTAAAAATGCGTCTGATTTTAAGCAGTATAGTAATAACAAGATGCAAAAAACAAATGTTCAAACCAAGTTGTGAAAGACAAATTATACTGAGAATCTTAAGAAAAAATAGCACGACTGTCTTAATCTGTTTTCTTTAAAAAAAAAAAATCAATTATTCATTTGGTTCCCAAGTGGAAGAAAAAAAACCCAATCCATCAACCACTTCCATCACAAATCCCAGAGCACACGATGATTTATTAATATTTGTAATAATTAAACAAAATAATATACAGATGTTATTCAGAGTGAGCCAAAGAGTTTTCTGGTAGTTCGACATTAAAGATGACACATTCGAATTACACTATACTACTGGGTAGTTTCTTTTTCTTCTTCTTTAAGCTGCTCCCTTTAGGGAGATCAGCTGATCGTCCGCTTACATCTCACCCTATCTGATAGGGTGAGATGTAAGCGGTGGGAGATGTAAGATGGGATAGGGCCTATCCCACCTTCCTCTGTCACACAAACCCTCTGCGTGTCCTCCTACACTACATCCATGATTCTCTGCTGTGCTCTTCCTCTTCTCCTCCTTTCTGGCATCTTTTTCTAATATATCAACTTTCCCTACCCTGTACATGTCCAAGCCATCTCAACATTTTCTCCCTCTAACTTTGCCTTCAAACCGCTCGACCTGACTTGTCCCTCTGATAAACTCACTTCTAATTCTGTCTATCTTGGTGACTCCCAATGAAAATTTAACATCTTCAGCTCCGACACGTCTTTTTGGCACTGGCACCACATCCAAGCCATTCATCAGTCTTGCTTCTACTTCCTCATCACTTCAGTGCATACCTCCACCTCTCCAGGCTCTCCTTTTCCTCACTCCTACCACACACCTCACCACTATCTCGCTGTTAGATGTCCTGCACCACCCTCACATACAAAGTTCCTCTCTCATTACTTTCTTTAATGCAGCTCCTTCGGACCTTTATACTTTTTATTCTACTGGGTAGTAATTTAAATCTAAGAAAAAGCAGTCACTAACTACCAACAAATGCAGCAGAATAAAAAGTATAATACGTTTAGCTGTAATGCGGTGGAGTAGAAATAGCATCAAAAATACTCAAAGTATTTTAAAGTTGCTACTTCAGAAAATTGCCTTGGTTAATTTTTTTTGACAAAAGAGAACAACTCCAGGGAAGCTGGGTAGACAAAGGGTGAGCAATTATCCGGCTTGTCAGGGCAGCTGTGCAGCTTGATTGAACAATTGAAATGAACACACCTGTGACTGGACCCTGTCAGCCAACTGAAATGTGTTTTTTTTGGGGGGGGGGGTTGTCAGAATTTGTATGACTGTGGTCAAGCTGGTGGCCATGGGGTGAGCATTTAATGGATTGCCAACAGTAAACTGACACATTAAACTGGCACCTCTCACTCCTGCTGCTATTCTATTCTGGCAGATAATTGCCAGTGATTGCTCTTACATCGCATCTCAGGTGCAAAGTAGTGCCTGATTAAAGTGCTGTTGAAAATAAGCCAACCGTCATTTTGGACTTTTTGAGAAAAACAGCAGACACAAACTAAGATTATATAACAGCAGAGGTGGAGTAAGTATTTAGGCCTTTTCTTAAAAGTCCCACTTTACTTGGAAAAAAAATGTTTGTATGTTTGATCCTCTGGGAACAATTCAGTTTTACACCTCTGCTGAAAGGTTTCCCCTGAGCTCGACACCTCCAGGCAGGATTTGTGGCATCACATCTGGTTTGGGAGTCAGTTTTCGTCTTATAGATAGCTAAGAGCTGACTTTCACTGATGTAGGAGATATCCCTTAGTTAATGGTTAAACTTTTGAGACAAACTTTTTTTTTTTTTTTTTTTGCCTGTCCCGTTTGGCTCTTTTGCCATCAGAATTATTGTCTAAAGGCGAAGAAAGATGCCCAACGGATTTACTTTACCAAATTGACCATCCCAGCCTTGCCGTAATGGTCCATTTGATTCACCTTTTATTGTTTATTTTATTTTCACTTGCTGAATACGGGACAGATTTGACTGGGGGAAAGAAGGGGAGAAAGAAAGAGGGAAAGAAAAAGAGCTGAGAAGAGGGACGGGGGAGAAGGGCAAAAAACAAAAACCAACAGAATAAGCAGAGGAAAAAAAAATGCATATATCGATCACCTGGATCACCTGTTGAGAAAAAAAAAAGAAAACAAGCAGAAGAAAACAAGAGTAATAGAATAAACAACATCACAATGATATATGGGAATATGACAGTAAATACTAAATATTAAACATTATTGTGCAGCACATAAGATCAACAGAACACAGTGTGCTTTGAGGTAGGAGCCAAAAAGGGTGTAGTTTGTGGGTGTGATCACCCGTGTGTACACCTGTGAGCATGGATGCGCTTGTTTTTTTAAAAGGTTCCTTCATGTAATGATCTGCTAGAGGGTGTGGGGGAGCCACTGCCCCGTCCTCCAGGACATGAAGCAGGTATGGAGGAGATCAAAACTTCAGACATCCAGAGGCCCCCAGAACACAAGAGACCAAGGAAGACCAACAGAGGGGCAGCCGCGCCACTGTCCCAGAAAGAGCTGAGGAGAGTCCCAGATGAGGGGTCACTCAGCAGCCGCGGAGCAGAAGCCAGGGGGGGTTGCAGTGAGCTCCACCGGCAGCCAGCTGTGCCTGAGTGACCGAGCCCCAGGCCGAGAGGCCAGGGGCACCCCACCTCCGAAGTGGCCCGAGCGAGCCCCAGGCTCCAGGCCCCGATAAGCAGCTGCCAAGGAGTGAGCCGGTGTGTACCTGGACGCCCATCCCCGGACACAAAGAACCACCAATGCACCGATGTCTGAGGGAGTCTGCCACTGGCAGGGGAAGTGGTGGTGGGGGGAGATAGGCTTCCAAACCTTGGAGGGCCTGAGATGTCCCCAGAGAGGTGGCGTCTGATACCCAACCTGACATATAGACACAGACATGCAGGCACACACAGATACAAACATCCATTCCCACCCTCATGCTCTCATATGCACTTACTCCACACTCAACCAACGTGGAGACAGACATGAAGAGACGCTGTACACACGATCACACTCCCCAAGCGTACTCTACAAACCGGGTCTAGGTACCCTTGCCCCTTGGAGGGGGGAACTGCACCCAGACCCAGGTGGTGTTACCCTTTTCCCTGCGGTGGGGAGAAGCAGACCGCCCCGACTCCGCAGCAGCAGGAAGGCCCCACACTCCAGACCCCAGTCGGACGGCCAACTCCTCCTCCCAGCCCCCCCGCTCCAGCAGGCCGCAGAGAACGGGGGTGAGAGAAGACTCCAAACCTCCCTCCACCCACTCATTGTAGTGTTGATGCATGTGTGTTCTAAGGTGCATTTAAAACCCAGGAGGGCATGGAGCTACCTGCCAGAGAGCAGCAGGTAAGTTGAGACAAACTTTAAAGCGCTGATCAAACATAGCTAAGGAAGAAGAGGCTGACATTATCTTCAAAAGACATGAAGTTAAATAAGAAATTTCTTCAGTACTTGAAATAAAACTTTTTTTTCTCTCTCTTTTTTTTTAACAGTTTCAAACATAACCATGAAGAAAAAGAGCCAGAAACAAAACTTTGGGGAGCGTGCATGGCCAGTGCTTTGTGACACCCCCTCTGACAAGTACCATATGCTTGTAAATGCAGCTCGTAGTCAGCTAAGAGGCTTTTAGTTCATGTGTGGGGTTTTTTCCCACCCATTCTTCCCTCAAAATTCTTCGAGCTCTGTAGATTTTAGGGCTGTCTTGCATGAACTACACTTCTGAGGTGAATTTTTTGATGGTGTTTCAGCTGGAGGACTGTGATGGCCATGGCTTGGCCCTTTTGAAGCACTCCATTGTAGAATTTTAGATGTGTTTGGGGTTATTATCCTGTTGCAGGAGTTATCCTCTTTTCATCTTCAGCTGTTTTTTGTTTTTTTTGTTTTTTTGAACAGATAGTATGATGTGTTGGCTTGCTGAATTTGCTGCTATTCACTGGGATCCATTCTACCTTTTACCAGGAAATGTTATAGCTACAAAATTCTGGTGCTGAATTTTGTTAGGAGAACTCAGAAATTTGTTTTCTGATGGTTTTTCTGGGAAAAAACTCATATTTGTACACATGTATCTGTATACCCATCACCCAGCACTTGAGACTCAGACAAAGCTTCTTTAAATCTTTAAAGTGGACTTATTATGCTCTTTACAATATTTTGTCACGCAGATCCTGTGCAGTGCCATATATAAAATATAGGCAACGTTACTAAATGAAACCCTTTTTGGTTTGTTAGAGGTAACCAATCAGAAGAAAAAATGCCTTAAAGGAAGATGAACTGACAGATGCTGGTGCAAGCTGAACCACGCTTGGAATAAAACAAATGGGTAATTCTATGTCAAATTACTGTTGTGCTTCTACTTGATTTGCCTAAAAATGTTATAACATATACAATGATTGCTAATATATCAAAATACTCCATCAGGTACTTCCAGCATGTTCTTTCATATCGAGGTATTTTCTGAACATGAATACACCAAAAGCGATTAAAGATCAAAGCCTGAAAATTTGACTGGTCATTCTCTGCATAAAATCGAATCAGGATCTGTAATTTGGGACATGACACACATATCAAAAAATGTCTGAATACTGGCTGATTAAATAAACCCATTTTGTGTGCACAGACATTGCCAAAAGACTCTAATAATTCAAGTACAAGTACCAATGCAATTTTGTACATAAATATGGCAAAACAATTAAGAGTAATGGGGAAAAAGGATTTAGGTGTTCACTTCATGTGAGTAGTCCTGCAAGGCAAGGTTTCCTTGTCTACTTGGCGTGATTGGTAGTCTAACACAAGACCCTAAACCATTGAACCTGACAGCCATGAAGGGATCAGGCAATCAGCGTCCTGACTGCCACAACGAATGCTGCAATTATTTTGATATCCATGAAAATGCTACATTGTTGTGTTTTAATGCCCCTTGGTATATTTTAATTTGACCTGTCTTGAAATCTAAGTAGAGTAAGTCTCAAAAATGAAACATTTTCTCTTTTCCTCATTCTTAACTCTCCCTGTCTCTCCTCTGTCAGTGTGTGTGAATGAGTTAACCCTGACTTTGTGTTTCAGGGGTAGGATTACTCCTGGGGTCTTTGCCCTCTAGGCTCATGCACCTTCTTCCTCGCCTGTTCATCATCATCTGCTATTTAAAGCTGAAGAAGTGCTCCGGTCGATCCCAGATTGTTGCATGAACTGTTCTAGTGTGGTTCATCTCCTGATGCTTCGTTCACATGTTCTGCTGTTCTTGAACTCATTAATCCCTCTTCTGTCGAGAATCCATAGTTTTAAAAATTTGAAGATGTTTGTGCAGAGTATTCTGTGGAAAAGAAATATGTGGGCTTACCTTCTTACTTGACCCTGGAACTCCTTGGAAAATAATCAAAGTCTAAATAGATGTGACCTCACCATTGACATTAAACCTGTTTAACTTATTTATCCACCATACTGCATTTAAGTCCTTCTAATGTCCTTGGTTATAACACAATGTGTGGAGAAACAAACAAACAAAAAGCCAGAAAGTGGGTGGATGGGTATTTTAAAAATAAATATGTAGAAATGTAGCTGATATATGTATTTTTACTCAGTTGTATATAGTATTTGTATTTGTATTCTATTTTTATCTTATTGTATATTTATTTTATTTTATTCTACTGTATATAGTATTTTATTCTATTCTGTACAGTTGTGTACTGTATTTATTCTTATTGTATTCTAATTTTTGAATTTTTGCCTCATAACTTTTGCACTGTCCACTTCCTGCTGTGACAAAACAAATTTCCCACGTGTGGGACTAATAAAGGTTATCTTATCTTTATCTTATCTTAAGGTAAGATTGTGAATGACTGCTCCTCCACTGGCTGGAGAAGAAATCGTTTTATACGTCTAAACTTTCGACCATAAAATATTTAGGCAAATTAGAGATGGTCCAGCAGAAAATGATTAAGTCAAACTATAGAAATAATGAGCTGAAGTCAGCATAACAGCATAACCCCCCCCTCCAAACCTCTCCATTTTCTCTTTAACTAGATGTCTTACGTAAGAAGTATTAACAAAATGTGCGTACTAGAGCAGAAAAATACTCACATTAACTGATAATTAGAGACAAATGTAAATGTTTTACGTAAACTTCGGTAGCAATAGTGTCACCTTCATAGTGGAGAATCACAAATTGCAAAATAAATAAATATTTTCCTGTTTTTTTAAGCTAACATATTCGCGGTTTTTATCAGTACAAAATGATTTTTTAAAGCCGTGGTTAATGGCAATAAAAACGTCCCTGTAGTCGTTGTAGTTACTCTGATAACGTCTAGAGTAGATTATTTTTGCCTTCAATACCTGCACGTGCCGCCTTGTTTTCCCTACGTCACTTCCTGCGCGCCAGATCCTGAACCAAGAAGTTGTAAACTAGCGTTAAAAGTTTCTGCTGACGATATTCTTGCAGACTTCGCTGTTTTTAGATTGCATTTTGGGGTCATCCGCTTCAGACGGCTCAAAGTTCAAGTATCTGTAATGCTGCTGTGGTTGTTCCGATAATATTATGTTGCTAAGTTTGACTGTTAGCAGCCAGATTAGGGTCGCTAGCTGCTACCATTAGCAACAGAAGCAGCAGTGCAGATAACGTTAAACAAAACGAAGTTAGTAGCTCTAAAAGGCAACATGGATCTACACAGATCACCTTTTTGCAGACGTAGGGTGTCTTAGATTGTAGCCGATGTCTGCTAGATAGCTCTAGCTGTCAACATGTCTAATCAGTTGACTGCAGAGCAACAGCGAATGATTGAGGAGAACAGGCGGAAGGCTTTAGAAAGACGAGCCCAAAGACTTGGACAGGCTAACAGCACCAATGTTAAGCCCTCAGTAGGCTCCAAAAGTACTTCAGTGCAAACACAGCTCCCCAAACAGAGTCCGGATCCTGTTGCCTCAGTTCAGCACAGAGAAACCTCAGTCTCGGGACCAAAATGCTTCCCCCCTCCCTTAAAAAGGGAACCACAGAGCCAAAGTCAGCAGCAGCTGCCTGGCACTAGCAGCCACTTCAACCAAAGCACTGTGTGTAATTCTGCATCTTCAAACCAGGTGAGGTTTATGCTTAAATGTGCAGTCATTTACTGTCGGTGAGGATAGTTTTATAATGCTTCGTATTATATTTCTCTGCAGACTCCTACTAACTCAATTCCTCTGGTAAGTCAACATTTGAGGAGCTCCGTCTTGTCTCCTGAAGGAAGCATCCCCGTGGGGCCAGCTCAGGGCAAACATCAACTCTCATCCAGCAGCTCCGGAGGTGCAGTTGGCTCATTTTACAAGCAGCCCAGTAAACCTGCTCAGAGTCAAGTGGCACAGCTTTCCTCTAACCCCACCTCTACAAATGTCGTACCTGCAAAAAAGCCTGCCATCTCTGTAAGGGGAAGATGTGTACCTCACACAGAAGACCGTTTCAGGGTAGAAGTGAGCTACCATGCAGGGCTTATTGCTGTTTTCAAGTCCATCCCCTCAAAAAACTATGGTAAGTGTTTGAGATGCTTACTGTGCTGTTTTGCAGCTGTTATGTTACTCAGTGAATTTTGCAAAGCCCCTTAGTGTTTGTTACTCTTGAAGACCACCAAAAGCCACTGGTATACAGTCATATCAACCATGTGACTAGACATTTACAATGTGACACCTACCTCCTAAAAGTGTTATGGACTTGGTTAGATGCTGTCAAGTTGTTTTCTTGAGTTTTTCTTATGATCATGCACTTGGCCTCCCTCACTGCACTGAGACCTCATTGGATGTCATATTTAAAATTACAGCACAAATTCAACACTTTGGATCAGCTTTAGATATTATGTCAGTTTCTTTTGTCATAAAAGGGAACAGGCCTCACCTGGCCATAAAACTGCTTACCAGTCAATTATTCTCTGCTTGAATTAGTCTCTGAAAATATATCTAAAATTTTTGTAATTCCTAAACAGTTAATGCAAAAACTGTAAAAACTGTTATCTTCTTTTATGAACATAAATCTCTAATCCTATGTAGGATGATTAGCAATTTTAAAAATAGTTATTTTGTATTATATACTGATTTTGCTGGCTTTTGGAATTAAAAATGCAATTTTCTGCCTTAGATCCTGCCACCAAGATGTGGAACTTTAGTCTAGGAAGACTACCGACAGCTAAGTACGGAAGTATTCACAGGATCTTCCATATTCAGGAGCTCAACTCATGCACGCTGCTGTTTTTAAACAAACTCTGTCTCAAATCATTACTTTTTTTCTTGACCCCGTATTGCAGTGGAGGAAGCAGCTGCCATTCCTTCGGTGTCTTTGAGACCTTTGGAGGGAATGGAAGCGGTGGACGTGACGGAGGCCACCAGCCGAGCTCGGGACGGCACGGCCCTGGCAGCGCTGCTCAAGTTATGTAATGGCTGGCAGAAGCCCGGAGCCACTTTGCAGGGCCAGTGCATTCTGGTGTCCCAGACAAAGTTTGAGGTGGACATTGGCTACCATGTTGATGTCATTGCAGCATTCAAGAAAATGCCAACAAAGAACTACGGTAACAGTGGCTTTATTTGATTATGTTTGGTTTTTTTTGATAGTCTCTTTGCTTTTGTGGTTTCTGATCTCAGATTTTTTTTTTGTCTGTGGCAGACATGAAAACAAGAAAGTGGAATTTTTCACTCGAGGACTATAAGAGACTCAGTGAGTAATGACACTGGCTTTATTTAGCAGGTCTACCAATGTCCCTGTTACATTTGCCATCTTGTCTTACCGCGCTGTGTTCCATACCCAGTGGATCTCCTCAGTGGGATAGCAGCAGTGGAGGTGGAGCCTCTTCCCAGGGCAATAATCCAGGCTTTCTCTGCCAGGTTTGATGGGACTGAAGCCAGGATTTTAAACGTCCCTGAGGCAGACCTCTCTAGCATCGACCCCTCTCTCACCCGAAGCCTCATGCCCTTCCAGAGGGAGGGAGTCAAGTAGGTCTCTTTGGGTAGTCATTAGTGCTCTTTCTAAGCAGTGTAGCCAATAATAACAATAAACAGTTATTTATTTGTAATTTCTTCTATGTGTGCACATTAAAAGCCACTGTTTGTGAGACATTCCAGTAATGACCTTTTATCTTAAATATTTCCTTCTGTCTCTGCAGCTTTGCAGTGTCTAAACAGGGCCGCCTCCTCCTGGCTGATGACATGGGCCTGGGAAAGACTATTCAGGCCATCTGTATAGCAGCTTATTACAAAAAGGAGTGGCCTTTGTTGGTGGTGACTCCGTCCTCTGTACGATTCACCTGGGCTGAGGTAAAAACTGTGCCTAAAGAAAAATAAGCTCATTACTTAAGAGGTGCTAGAGTTCATCGCTTTGTTTCCATTTAATAGCGTCACGTTCGGTCAGCACGCGCCGTCTTAAGGATATCCTTCTACTGTCCTTTGACTCAAACTCTGTTCTCCACATTATAATCCTGGTTTCTGCTTAACTCTCTCTGCATTTGAAGAATGTTAATGTGGTTCCCTGTGGACTTCTTGCTCTTTGTTAGGTGCTTTATCTTAGCAGTGAAGATGGCAGCCTTGAATTTAATGCTTCCATTTCTTTGTCTCATGGGTGCGTTTGATAATTAGAACTGTGAAGCACTGATTTATGGTGGAGGTGTTAATACATGGTGTATTTATTTGACTCCTTTCCTTTGACTGTTTTATCCTGAAATCAAATATTTAAATGCACTGTTAATGAGTTCTTTTCAAGTTAAATGATTACTTGTTTCATCTTGAACTTTTCAAAACAGAGAAAAACATCAGTTATTTGTTACCAGATCCACAGGAAACATATTCACATGGCTTGCTTTTTATCTACTTAAAAATAAAACTGATATTAAGTTTTCTGTTTCTTTGTGACAAAGAAAAGTAGACTGGGAAATTGTAATCTTAGGTACAGTGCTGTGCAAAAGTCTTGAGTCACCCCTCATTTCTTTATATTTTGCATCCAAAGAGACAGTCTTTGATGTCATTTTTAAAATGGCTTTCTGAAGGTCTTGCCAAGTTTTTCTTTGGGTATCAACTGCTTCATTTTCAGCCCAGTCCTTGTACCTGACCAGAGGATTTCTTTTTTGTGACGCTACACAACACTGGGGTGAAAACATTGTTGTCTCTACAAAGACCATATTCACAAAAAATCATAATTTATTCCAATCTCTTTAGTTCAGTCTGCAAAAATTGCCAATGTTAACACAATTTGACAAAGGGGAAAAAATAGTACTGTTGCACCAACAAGGTGGTTCAAAGAGCTATTAGCCTCTAAAGAATAGAAGAAACTGGAGAAAAAAGAAATCTCAGGCTCCGACAGTCTCGGTCGTTGTGTCCTCAGGCCTTGGGGCGATCGTGGCTCAAGAGTTGGGCGTTCGTCTTGTAATCGCAAGGTTGCCGGTTCGAGCCCCGGCTCGGACAGTCTCGGTTGTTGTGTCCTTGGGCAAGACACTTCACCCGTTGCCTACTGGTGGTCAGATGGCCCGGTGGCGCCAGTGTCCGGCAGCCTCGCCTCTGTCAGTGCGCCCCAGGGCGGCTGTGGCTACAATGTAGCTTGCCATCACCAGTGTGTGAATGTGTGTGTGAATGGGTGGATGATTGTGTATAGTGTAAAGCGCTTTGGCGTCCTTAGGACCAAGTAAAGCGCTATACAAATACAGACCATTTAGCATAAAAAAACTATCTATAGCAGATGAACAGCAACTGACGCAGAACGTGAGCGTGATCCATATTAATGAAGAGAAGCAGGCCAAAAAGGGAACACTGAAAACCAGTGGCAACTGGTCTGCTAGCCAAAAAATCCAAATGGTTGACTTTGAAATATTAACATCTCTTTGTCCCTGTGTTTCAGTACTTTCTAGTGTCAGTGACCATCCGTGTCTTATGTTCTGTAGCATCTATTTTTTTTGTTTAACTTGCAGCAGCAGTGCATTTTCAAAACCAATTTCACTCACTTTCACAGCCCCCCCTCCTGCCCCAAAATAGGACGAAACGCAGTCCTCTTATCAGAGGTTGAAATCACAGTCACCGGATGTCGTCCCATTAAAGGACACTTCCTCTGTCTGCCCTGGGTCTTATCTGCACTGTTAGTCTTGTGCTTTGGGCCAAATGTACAGCACAGCACAGGAGCTATAATTTAATGAGTTTAAACTGGGCTGACAAGCGAATGGCAAGAGAGTAAGCGAATTGTCAGTGGGCAGTTTTTCTAAACTGCATGATTGATTGTTTTTCAATGGGAGCACTCTTGCAGTGGTTACCATGAATTATTTGTGGTGGAAAAACATAAATTAGCTGTTATTCACAAAGTAATGTTGGCTATAAATTTAAGAAACTGGTGGGATCCCAGTGCTAGTTAGACCAATCCTGATGCTTTGAGAGTGTTTTTTCAGTCTGTCTCTCTCACACGAACCTTTATCTGTGCCTGCAGGCCTTCAGACGCTGGCTTCCCTCCTTGACTCCTGACAGCATCAACGTAGTGGTGAAGGCCAAAGACAGTCTGCGGTCTGGTTTGATCAACATCATCAGCTATGACCTGCTGAGCAGGATGGACAAGCAGCAGCCAGGAAATCCCTTCAATGTTCTCATCATGGTGAGCTTATTATTTAAACATGGCTGTTTTCAGTTCACATTCATGTTCAGGTTAAGGTTCCTAAATCCTCGCTGACGTGTCGTTCTGTGTAGGATGAGTCTCACTTTCTGAAAAACATGAAGACTGCTCGTTGTAAAGCAGCATTGCCTCTGCTGAAGGTACTTTTTTCTCTCTCTCACTTTTATTTAATGTTTTACTGGGATTAATAATTTTGTTAGATACACCATAGGGATTGTTTTTTTTCCTCCTTCCTTTGCATGGGTCACAAATTAGATTTGTTATTAGATTATATTTGAACGATTTCCCTCATAATTCATTAAAATTCAGGTAAGGCCCAGATTTCAGTAAATCTGTGTGTCAGATAGCCCATAGGCTGGCTGAACAATTGATTTAATTTTGAAGGCAAACAGATCTGGGATTTCTGCCATCAGACAATTATCTGTTTCTCTGCAATTTACAATTTAAGCGAAATCCACAGTCCATGCGACTATTAATATCATGGTTATTTTTCCACCAAGATTAAAAACATGTAATCAAATCAAAATATATCATTTTCTCCCATGGACTAGACTGAGTAAACAGTTCTCTGTGATCAGAGTTGTCCGTCTTTCCATCCTCAGGTAGCGAAGAGAGTGATTCTCCTGTCGGGGACCCCCGCCATGTCCAGACCGGCTGAGCTGTACACTCAGATTTTGGCCGTCAGACCGACACTCTTTCCACGCTTCCATGAGTTTGGGATCCGCTATTGTGATGCCAGACAGGTAGTCTGTTAACTATAAAGAATTTCTGCTACACTAATTGATGTTTAGTGCTGTTTACTTGTATGTGGCTGTGACTCCAGGACACATGAGACTATTAGAAGACTAGCCAGCAGATATATCTGTGCCTCGCCTACTTTGTAAAGTGTCCAGTTCTTGATCGGAGATATCTAGCATTTGCAAAATGGGTTAAATAATTCATAGGACTGCTGACAAGTGCACAACAGGTTTATGAGGTTACAGTTAGTGCATGCTGTAAAACCAGTGTAAGCTTATGACTGGTGTATTGGTGTTTAAACACATGTTTGACTTTTATTAAAGCAAAATTTTGTAGAAGAAAGAAAAAATCTTAAAGTTTACATTCAACTCTTTCTAAGTATAACATTTGAACTTTTACATGCCACATTTTATTTTCCACCAGTCATTCCCACTATCACCTGTTCTTTTATTTTTTTGCCCTTCACTGCCCCTACAGATGACTTGGGGCTGGGACTACACGGGCTCTTCTAATCTTGGAGAGCTGAAGCTGTTGTTGGAGGAGTGTCTGATGCTGCGCCGTCTCAAGTCTGAGGTCCTTTCCCAGCTTCCCGCTAAACAGCGCAAGGTGGTCACGGTGACCATCGATGGGATCAACACCCGCACGAAAGCTGCTCTGTCAGCTGCAGCCAAGCAGCTGGCCAAAGGACATCGCAATGTAAGTCATAGGTGTTGAAACCTTTGAAACCCGGGAAGGTAATAGAATTTGAATACTGTGTTTTCTAATCATTTCTACATAATCAGGAAATCATAGAACTGATGGATATACTTTCAATGGACACTTTATTGAGTGTACCTATTCAACTTCTCATCTAATTAGCCAATCACATGGCAGCAGCTCAATACATTTATAGTCATGGTCAAGATAAGCTGGCCTGGTCTTAGTATTCCCAAAACTCCTGATTTTCCCGCACATCCATCTCTACAGTTTTCGGAGGATGGTCTGAGAAGGAGAAAGTGATTATTTATTATTAAGTGAGTGGCAGTTCTCTGAAAATGCCTTGTTGATGTCAGAGGTCAGTGGGAAATGACCAGACTGGGTAGGAAGTCACTCATAGCCATAACCACTCCTTATTATAACTAGTAACAACATTTTTAACCAAGGTGTGCAGAAGAGCATCTCTGAACACACAACACGTTGAAGCAGATCGGCTACAGCAGCACTGGGTTAAAGTTCACAGGTGCAGCAAAATAGGACAACAGAAGGGTCATAATTTGGTGTAAACAGCATGAAAACGTGGATCCATCCTACTTTGAATCATTGGTTCGGGCTGCTGGTGGTGCAATAGTGTCAGGGATATTTTCTTGGAACCCTTTTGGTTCCTTCGTACCAACTGAGCATCCTTTAAAAACCAGTCACTACCTGAGTATTGTTGCTGACCATGTAATTTATGGTTGTACAGCCAAAAAATCCGCATCAATATGGACCAAAAACCTCTGAGGAATGTTTCCAGCTCTTTGTTGAATGTGCCACAAAGAGTGAAGACAAAAGCAGGTCCAAATCAAAGTGCCTGAGTGTATATTTCAGTAGTTATAAAATATCACAATATCTGCAAAAGTAGGATTTGTTTTATGTCTTCACTTGTATCGCTTGTACGCTCCTAAAATACAAAATTCATAACAAAGACTGTGACTAAAAAGACAAATCTGCTAAGAAGAGGCTGAGGAAGCTTTTAGTTAGCCCAAGGTAATCAGATGTGTTGGCTCAGTCCTCGAGCCTCAAGCGCACACAAATGCTTTTAAACGACCCAGAATTCTCCGGTCCAGCCTCATTGGAGTGTTTATACGGCCCGATGGGAGTGAGTCGCTGAGCTTGATTGTGCATAATCACAGTACTCCTCCGAGTAATGGCAGTCTTATCAAATCATCAAACAGAATCTCCTGTCAGTTCTTATCTTGTGATGTTCCTTATCTCTTTTTCAGAAAATGGAAGAGAAGGAAGCCCTCCTCGTCTTTTATAACCACACAGCCGAAGCCAAGCTACAAGCCATTATGTAAGTACAGACCCTCTAATGGTGAGGATCAGTGAGTCGAATCAGCTTATATTTGATGAGCGCTGAGATTAAAATGTAAAATGAAAGAGAATCTTTTGTCAGAGCATTATGATTGCACCGCACTGGAGATAACCAAGACTTCAGATAAAGACTGAATATTTCAATGTTTCTTTGAAATGGTTCAGCTCTGCAGTATGTTGTTCTGTCCCTCTCAGGGAGTACATCATAGACATGCTGGAGTGTGGGAGGGAGAAGTTTCTGGTGTTTGCCCATCATAAATTAGTCCTGGATCATATCACGACCGAGCTGGGGAAAAAAGTAAGGAAGACACATACTGATGATACCCCACACAAAGGGCTAGTAGTGGAAAGTGATGCAGCTGTGACGTAGAAGAATGAAGTTTAACTTTTTTGTTTGTTTGTTTGTTTTAAACCGGTTACTCAGATGAGATCTTTTGTGGGAGTAAACGTCAAACGGGTCAAGTCCTTCAGTAGCTGTGGAGAACAAGTGTGGGCGGCTCTGAGCACATTTGAGCTTTAGCACTACTACTATGACTTATTGTTCTTTCAAGTTTAATAAGGATGGGATTATTTAATTAATTTGGTGATTTATCTTGGTCTGCTGCAATAAGTCATTATTTTTAAGCGATTGTTTTCAGAAAATAACAAAGCTTTACTTCCTCCTCAGAATGTCGGTTTTATCCGCATTGATGGGAGCACTCCATCAGCGGAGCGACAGCAACTGTGCGAAAGGTTTCAGTACTCAGCCAAGACCTGTGTGGCGGTACTGTCCATCACTGCAGCTAATATGGGCCTAACCCTGCACTCTGCAGACCTGGTGATCTTCGCTGAGCTTTTCTGGAACCCCGGGGTGAGACATGGAAAGCTGTCCCTGCAAAACACTCCACTGTCACTGAAATGACACTGTCAGTAACACCATTCTTTAATATTTTGGAATCCCGCTGTTTAAAAAGCTCCGGTTTGCTTCTCGGCCCACACATCAAATATAGAACAAGAAGTGTTCTAATGCTACCAAGCTGAATCCGAAAATTAGAGGGCTACTGTATTAATACTGGTTGTCAGCATTTAACTTTTAAATAGGGAAAGGAAATTGAAAATATAAGATATGAAAGCACTTTTGTTATGAAAAGATAAATTAGTTACCGAGAAGAAAAAATAAATAATAATCTGCTCTTTACAAGACAATAAATGTGTTAATTTAATCTCTAAAGCAGAGTAATTTTAATATGGGAGTCTGTGGGGATTGACTCACGTTTTAAGCTACCCTCAAGTGGCCTTTAGAGGAACTGCGCTTTCATGAACACCACAGTTTTTCTGGTAACAGAGAACACAAAATTACATTATGACATTAGATTATATGTTATAATCCAGCCATAGTGTGTGTTTTAGTAATCATCCATGTGTTTAGGTTATTTTTTCCTGGTAGCCTTCGAAACATTATGTCGCTCTGTTTCTTATACCCACAATGTGATAAATTCCCCCAAAACCTGAAAGGAGACATTTCCCAGAAGCACACATCTTATGCGGGTTAGATTATTTATTTTTTTTAAAGGAGTCGAATGCAGAAAAAATGTGACTCATTATAAGCACATATTCAACCACAGCTTCAGTTCCAGGTGGAAACTAGTGCTTTAATTTCAGCTGTCGGCAGATAAATTAAAAGCTTGAATAATGTCTTTTCATCGATTTTTCTTCTTGAGGAGTCTTTGGCCTTTTGGGGTCACTGCAGCTAAATGAAAAGCCAGAATCATTTTCTAAAGCTGTGAAACTCCTTTGCTCTTTTTTGCTATAAAGGAAAAAGCTTTTTTCCTCCACTGCAGGTTCTCATTCAGGCAGAGGATAGAGTTCATCGTATTGGACAAACCAGCAGTGTGAACATTCACTACCTGGTTGCCAAGGGAACTGCTGATGATCACCTATGGTATGTGTCAATCAGGAGGAAATACTGTATGACCCAACTACAGGCATTTATGTGGCTATTCAGACTGTTTCCTGCAACATTCATTAGTCTTGGTCTGTAACAGCAGAGGAAGGAGGAGGGGTTAATGTGGGCTGACTGGTGTGCATATTGTGACAAACAGTGAGTGAAGGGCTGGACTGATATTTATTTATGTATCATTCCAGGCCCATGATCCAGGAAAAAATGAATGTCCTGGAGCAAGTGGGTCTTTCCGAGGCAAACCTCTCGGAAACTGCAGAAAACACCAGCTTCCACTCCAAGGTAAACTGTGTATTTGTATGTAAATTAATAATGTATAGTGCTGTTAAGAGTTTTTACATATAGATTTATGTTTTAAAACACGCTGATTATTTCTGTTTGTCTAGGATCCTGCCCAGAGGAGCATCATGGAGATGTTCCAGAGATCATTCTCTGCGGATGACGACATGGATGAGGCCATCTTATTGGAGGCTGCAAATGACTGGGAGGACACTCCGCCCGAAACCACGTCTGCTCAACACCACGGCACCAGTACGGACAAGCAGTGGAGCTACAAAGACCGATGATTGACCAATTTTATTGCCATCATTTTTTGGGTTTGCCCATGGAGCAAAGCCTAGTCCTACATCTCAGCTACATCATGCCTGCACTGAGTTGAAAGTTATTTTAATGGGTGAAAACTACAATAAATCTTTTTGTTTTGCTAATACAGGAAAATGTGAAGATTTTTTTCTACCATCCTTTAAGTTGCATGGTGGCCAGATTACATGTTTAAACTCCTTCAAGATATTTCAGATTAACTTGGATTAAAATATAGTCATTGATAGGTTTTAAATTTATAGACTGTATGTAAAAGAAGGATGTTACCACCTGTGATGTAACTGTTAGTTTATGAATTTTTGATTTGAAGCCAGAAATGACCAAATTTACATGAATGTGGCGTGCTAAATTATCAGCAAATGATAAGTGTTTTTTTTTTTTTTTTAGCAAGATAAGCCATAAACTAATACACAGTACAGACAATTCCAAATACAATAACACAACCAAAGTTTAACTTTGAAACTCAAAACTAAGATGGGCAAGAAGTCCAGTTCATTGACTCAGATTAGATTAGAGCAGCATCTATAAACTATTTAGAGCTAAGTAGGAGACTGATAAAATATTTGTTTCACTCACCAAAACTGAGCAAAGCCTTTGTGGATCTTTTAATTTTACCACATACTAAGCCGTCTTATGAGTCACATATTTCCACTAGAGACGCTCCATTAGGCACCTTCACTACAAACTGGAAGCAGCATATGTTGGCCTGTCTGTTAGTAAAAGTAGCCATGCCCCTAATTTTAAGCTTTAACAGTCCCCAAATGGGTGAGTTTAACCTTAGTTTCTCATTGCCCTTGTGCATTTACTATGAACAGGGACATTAGTTCCTTATTCATTTTCTTAACAGATCATCCCACTCAGGGTTGTGGGTGGGCTGAAGCCTATCCAGGTTCTCATATGGTGAGTGACACCAGACACCAATTTTTCATACCAGGCTGAAAGCATGTTATTTAATTGGCTGAAATCAGCAATTTTAACATGAGAGGCTATGGGGATTGATTTACTTTTGGAGCCACCCTTAAGAGGGAGGACAAGTCTCGAGAGGAGCTGCAGTTTTTTTCCTTTTCCATGTTGCCTTCATTTTTCAGTCCTGGAGGTTGCCAGGTGGTTGAATTCTGAAATCCTTTTTCAAATGATCTGCAAGAAATACCTAATACTAACAATTACGTAGCTTTTTAGAGCTGTTAGATATTTTATTTATTCATGCACCTCATTAAGGTAGCTTCAGTGTGTAATTTATGTGCCATTGTTAAAGCAATATCCCGCAATAATTACGGTAAAAGGAAAAAACTCGAGCCTAATTGCTCTGTTACGGTCCCCTCTACTCACCCCTTGAATAAACAGGAGTAACACTCTTTATACAACCTTCATATTGTTCATATTATCACAGCACTGTGGTAGTAAATTACAGGAGACAACCTAAGGTACTGATAGTGGCACAGTGTACTCACTAAAGGATTCTGTGAACACTGAAATTGTCAGTCGCTTTTTGGTGATTGTACTATCCTGGTTTTAGTCACGTAGCCCGCGGCTGCTGATGTGAGCTGAAAGAGCCATCAAACTGTCGACGGCGGTATTAAGCGAACACGACTCCACGTCTACAGTGTTTCTTGAATGTGCCGTCTTGATACGCCACCTACAAAAGGTGTAAAAAGATATATATCTGATATATATTTGTCTTGTTTATTTCATGATTCATAGAATGACAGGCGCTCTGTTGTTCCCACGATTTTACACATTAAGCTTATAATAGAAGAGAAAACACAAGATGTGATGATTCAGTTTGAGTGCTCTGGATCGATGCTTCCTCCTGTTTGTGGGTCATCTGCAAAATAAAGAGGGATGCTGAAGAGAACTCTTCTAAATATCACTGCTGATAAGTAATAACAGCTTTGCTGAACAACACTGTTGCAGTGTTCATAATTTATCATGGGCTGCACACAGATTCAAGATTCTGTCCCCTGATCCTAATTATGCATTAAAAAAACATGGCAACAGAAAAAAGATACAGCACACTGGAGGTGCAATTTTCCTCCGCAGGTATGAGATGGTATGACTCAATCAAGATTTACTTCATTCCCTACACACAGAGAGGCTGTAGCGCCAGTTTGCATCGCAATTCCAGCAGCTGTTTGTGACATTATGGAGATGAGTGGCATTAGTTTTCTCTCAGTCAGGAGAGACGCCTCTTCTTGTGCAAGTAATCTTGATTGTCATTGTAAAGAGATGTATCTACTCAGTGTTCACAGTAAACAGTAATTGTGGTGTCCCAATTTCAGTCTCTCTTTAGCTACATTGTTGACTAACACACAGAAAAATGGCCATTAATACAGTCAGTAGACATACAGATACCAATACCTCATCCCTGTCTTTGTAAAGTGATGAAAATACTCTATGGCTTTCTCATCAATGCGAAAGCAACTTAAATTCTGCAAAAGTGCAGACTCTAAAGGGTCAAGTCCCTTCAGTTGAAGATTGTATAATTTCTGGTTTTCTCTGCAGCCTTTACTTCCTCTTTAGCCAAAGATGAACAAAAAAAAGATTTATTTCAGTATGATAAGAAAAATTTAGTTAACACCAAGAAAATCGATGTAAAAAATCAGCTGCAAATTGTTATTTAGAGGAAACCAGATGGTGTGACAGATGGTAAAGACTTTCACACTCATTATACGGTCACCTGAAATGGGATCGTCACTGGTGAGCTCCGCATCTGTGCTGATGTCACCGAAGATAAAACGGATCTTTTCCTCCGCGTGCTGCTCGTTGGAAGAACCATGAACTGAGTTATGGAGGATGTCTGCAGCAAAGCGAGCCCTCAGAGACTCTGGGGACGCTTCCTTTGCCTTGTTCGGGTCTGTGGGACCCATCGTGGCCCTCCACTCCTCCACCGCATTTTCCTTAGTGAGGACAAGCATCATACAGGGTCCCCTGAAACAAACATTTGTGGGATGTTTACACGCTGTAATGAAAATGCCACAGTGAGTGAAAGGATTGTCTAACTGTAAAGCTATCTTGTTTGGCAATATGATTCCAAACATGCAAAGACAGAGGAATGCATCTGGTTTTTGGAAAGTTTGGATAACCAAATATACGAGGCCAGCTTTTCAGTCTGGCCTCGTATGCTGCCTTTGATATAACCTTGAAATATAATAACAAACATGACAAAATACTATTTTAATACTGAAATAACACACAAAATAATGCAGTTAAATTGTCTAGGGCAACAATGGGAGACTTCCTATTGTCACAACAAGCACCATTTGACTGTAAGGATGAATATGGTGCACTGCAGGTAAAAAACGATGTGCAGGTGTCTCTGTTAAAACTGGGCCAGAACAGGTATCTAGGTTAAATGATGCTACTTCTTTAGGCTTTAAATAACTATATTTTAAAATGTAGCTAGAACTACTTTACACTGAAATGTGGCCGGCAAGATTATATCGTAAAAATGTGTATCAGTTAATAGCTGTTACTGACGCTCTGGAGCTCTATAAAAGCTATTCAAGGAGGAGCTCTAGATTCATGTGATAGCCATCCTTATTGCATATATTAATACTATTAATCCATAATTAAGGCTAAAATTGAGCTAATATTGAGGCACTGAAGACATTTTTTCAGGCTGCTGTGACCAGCTGCACTCAACTCTCTCATTTTGTCCAAAAAGTTGTGTAACAGCCAAGTGAAGGAGCTAATCGGAGCGGAAGATAGCTCTAAAATCTCGATGTGCGATGTGGGACAAAGAATGAAACTGAGATGCACTTCGCAGCCACTCGCCTGAGGCTGCCTTGATTCTTAGCTGCTAAGATTACTGTTAAAAGTGCCATTAGAAATTGGAGTGGCAGCAGGAATTAGGGCGGGTATGCTGTCACTTTGCACTGCTCTGGTGGCTGTATTCGAGAGCAGACTAACCGACACATGAACTCCACCAGCTGGTTAAAGAAAGGCTTCTCTCTGTGCTCTTTGTAAAACTCCTCAGCCATCTCCCTTGACAGCACAGTCTCCTTTAGCCTTGTTACAGAGAAACCTCGGCCACGAATCTCCTCCAAAATAGCCTCTGTCAGAATGAGGAGCAAAAATATATGAAAAATATGTCAAAACAAAAGTAATGTAAAGCATTTCTGTGTCGTTACAAATGAACATAAAAAGACCTCTGTGTTCCTCCATTGCATCTGGCTTGATCACTGCCAGAGTCTGTTGTTTAGGGAAGAAGAAGCTGATCTCTCGCTCTGCCTCTTCGCGGCTTCCACTGCCGTGGAGCTGGTTGATAGGCTTATTTTCCACTGCAAACTGGGCCCTTAGACTGAGTACGAGGGAAACAAAGAAGAAAATTACAAGTGTGATTGTACTGTCTGGCACTATCCACGTCTAAAAGAAAGTATTGATGGTTTCCAGAAATTATTTTCAAAGGAAAGGATGTAATTTAATGAGTAATTTTTGTGTAATTTAACTGTCATTTTCTTCACTTCTGTTCAGACTGCCTTGTTTGATTCCACTCCAGTTAGAAAGCACAGAAACATATGGTGCATTGCAGACAGAGAAAGACAACAGACAATATTTAATTGTGTCAAAGCACTGCTGTTTGAAAATAAATACAGATAGTTCATGCGTCTGCAAAAGAAAATGTTCATCCTTTAACAATGTCTTGGAGCAGATATATATGGGTCAGGGAATGGACAATTTATCTAAGCTTATATAAAACAAAGATCTTTGTCACTGAGGCTACCACAATCCCAAAACAGATTTAGCTTTGCTAAAGTAGCATAAAGACACTGTAATGTCTGTATGGAGCCAAAGAGAGAAGCTCATAAGCCACAGGTCTTCACAGACTGGACGGGTTCACCGCACCAAACATGCAGTTGAAATGTCGGTAGTGCATCCATCAAAGTACAGATGTATATGAATGTTAGATAGGAAGCACTTCGGCATAAAAAAGTGTTTTTATGGATGCTTGAATGAGGCATGTTGTATAAAGCGCTTTGAGTGCTCCAGTAGAGTAGAAAAGCACTATGTAAGAACCAGTCAATTTACTCATTTATATAATTCCTCATTCAAACACAAACTACTCAGCAAAAAACCAGAAAACACTACTCAGATCCAAAGTATACTCATCCGGCTCTCTTCCCTCTTTAGAGTCATTTCTTTTCTTTGACTTTTAAAACATAATTTAAAATGTTGCTTTTCCAAGGATCTACTCTATAAAAATATAAAGAAGTTAGTCATAGTGGATGTCAACAAGTCGTATACACATTTTGCACAAATTAAAGCAAAGTCAGAAAGTACGAGTGATATATTTCCCAGTATGCCCCTCTACCATCAACTTTTCAGAAAAATTGTTTATTTATAATCAGTGGAGTGTAAAATGACTGACTACATATTTGCAGAGCTAAAATTCAATTCCATCCATCTATCTGTTTTCTTCTGCTTATCCAGGGCCAAGTCACAGGAGCAGCAGCCTAGGCAGAGAAGACCAAAACACCAAGGCTTTCCCAGGCCAGCCGAGAGATATAATCCCTTCAGTGTGTCCTGGGTCTGCCTCGGGGCCTGCACTCGGTGGGACATGCCTGAAATACCTCACCCAAGAGTGTGAGTGTGATCAGGGTCCAAAAACATACTTACATTTAATAAGTGATTCTAAACTGGTCATGGTTGTGAGGTGGATGAAAGTGTATGAGAGAAAATGTGTTTAAATCTCTGTAAATGTGTGATTAGATTTGGCTTGCAGTCTGGAGCGCTTTAAGTGGACAGCAGGACTAGAAAGTGCTTTATAAATGCCCGTCCCTTTCCATTTTCAATGACTGCAATGGAATCAGACAGAATCAGACTCAAAGACACCCAGGGAGTCCCTGCACCCAACTTTAAGAACCACTTATCTAGCTGATTTTGTGTTGTTTGGCTCTTTATGTAATTTTTCTTGACAAGGATAAAAAGAGAGGTGAAAAGAGTGCCGAGTTCTCTCTAACAAGCTGTTAGAATCTGTGACAGACAGTAGATTAGCTTTTTAAACTTCACTGCTTTTCTACTGGTAGTTTTCCTCACTGTGGTGCACATTACTCACCAGTCTGGACTCTCCTCTTTGGCTTTATTGATGTCAGAAGGACCGAGGATGGTTTTCCAATGACTTACAGCCCCTTTTCTGGCAAGGGCCAAAGCCAGCACCGGCCCACTATAAAAATACACATGTTGTATAATCAGCTGGAGTATAAAAACAAAACAAAACAAGAAAATCTCTGGATTAATTATACAGTTTGTTGAAAGTTACCTGGTCATGGTTTGGAGCAGTGCAGGGAAGTAGTCCTCCTCAACATGTTGACAGTAAAACTGTCTGACCTGCTCCTCTGACAGCATCACCTCTTTTTGAAGCGCTATTATAAAGCCAAACTTGTGGATGTGATCTAAGATCTCTTCTGCAAAATCAGGGATATGAAATAAAAAAAACAAAACATAGCAGTCTACCTAAAATAAGCATGTGCATTTTCACTGCATTGTACAGTGTCATTCAACACCTTTGGTGAAGGAGTCAAGGAGCAGTCTCGCTGTTAATATGAGCTGTTATTGAAGGTGTATCTGTGCTTGCCCACGTGTGTACTTGTGCATTTGGCATGAGCCCCACCTCTGTTCTCCCTGGCAACGTCGGGGCGGATGAGAGCCAGTGTCCTCTCCACATGCTCTTCCTCCCCATCCTGCTCCATTACCGAGGCCGTCCGAAAGTTGGGGAAGAAGAAGGCGAGTTCCCTGCTGGCCTGGTCGCTGTCCTCACTACCATGCACTGCGTTGAACAGTGTCTCTGTGCCGTATTGTGCCCGCAAGCTGCAGGAAACCAGGGGGGAGAAAGGAGAGGAGACCAGATGGTTGCTCGGCTGGTGCTCAACCAGAGAGAAGCATAATGTTTGGGTGTGTCTGATGGAGCAGGCGACAATGTGCTTTTTGTTCCTTTTTCCAGACTCCAGATTGTTTCGCACTGTTGCAATCAGCAGTGCAGAGATAAATGTCGATGCTGCAAACAAATGTTGTACTTCCCAGAAATTATATTTTACTTAATGACACTGGATCATATGCATAATTACCAGTAACTAACCTTTCTGGATTTTCTCTCTTGGCTTCTTCTATGTCTGCTGGGCCAATAAACTCACGCCATGCCGGTACAACGGCTGCAGATCCCTCTACCTGAGAGAGTACTAGAATATGGAAGGGACCACTGGACATAAACTGCACCAAATCCTCAAAGCACGCCTACAAACCACCAACACATACAAAGAGCAGGCGAGACACAGACACATATGTTAATGCACTGAATACAAAACCTGCAAAAACAAATACATATACAACTCATGCCCATTTATTATTTTCTCAGCAGTAGTATTTCCCAGGCTTTTCTCACATATTTAAAATTTCTGTATCTATAACAATTTGGTCTCGTCAAAAACAGCACCATAAGCAAAACAGAAAAAAAAGCTGCTTACACAGCAACTCTATTTTGAGCCCCGTGCTAAAATGCAGATGGATGTGTCATGTGTAGCAAAGTAACTGAATGATTTTTGCACTGGTCGTGACTGCTCTGCTACCGGTATGTTGACTCACAATATTAATGGCCCTGGCTAGCATCACAAACATTCACTGCATCATCATCAGTTTTCCTCACTTTGACTTGAATGTCAATCTATGCAATAAGCCTCTGTCTGTGAGAAGAATTGTCTTTTTGTTATTCTATACCATTCCCCTCTATTTCGCTATACCGCACCTCTGCTGCTTTGTGTTGGTAAAAATCTCGAGCTTCAGCCTCCGTTAGCGTGCGTTCCTCATGCGCCAGGATCTCAAAGCCAGCATCCTGAATCTATCCAGGAGAATATCAGCATCAACATAATGAATTAATATTAGCAGGAAAGCTTGAGACAATCTTTTCTTCTCCCAATGTGAGCAGTGATCTTCTTTATGTACCTTCATAATAATCTCATTTGCCTTGCCGTGAGCAACGGCGTCTGGTTTAATGATGGCAACTGTGTAGGATTTACTGGCAGGGACTGCAAGAGAAGAGAGGAGCTTGAGTGATGATCTGTAATTCTGACAGAATGCAAAATATTCCACAGAATCAACAGGAAACACCAATGTTAAGTAACATCAGCGCTGAAAATACTGCCAATTATATTTTTCCACAGTACCAATTACACTTTCTTCATTTTCTAAATGTTGTGGCAACTCCTCCTCTTCTTTGTTCTCCTCATCTGTCAGACCATTATCTTTCACCTAACAAAGACACAACAAAGGAAATAAAAATAATGAATCCCTAAACATGACTGTCTTTACATATGTGTGTATAAACTACAGCTATGGCTAATGGTGGCTTTAGTATTATTTAACGTGGCTTTATAAGCTTTATTTTCCACCCAAGAGTCACATAAGATATAGAAAAAAAAACAGTAAAGCATTAGGTTCTAACCAGGAAATGTTTGTTATTTTTGCTCCAAATGTCATTAAAACAAAATCTTTACTTAGCCGGATACAATTGAATATATATTCAACTTCATTACACGTCTGTTTTCAGGAAAACCAACTGCTCTCTGCAGTCCAGAAAGCAAACAGACTGCAAATTATTAGTAAATGGCAATTTCTCCCAGGGCCCTGTACAGGTTATTTTAACTCGCCGAGCGACTAATAAATTCTAATAAAAAGAACCTACAAACAAATAAATGTAATACATTCAGCTGGTAGCCTTTTAAACCATACTTATTGGAAATGACAGTGCAAAGAGTGCAGGCTGTCTGTTTTGCACTGAGATGCAGCAAAAGACTAATTCATACACAACTATCAGTGTCAGGCTGACTGGATTTTGACATGAACTTGGCGGTTATTAGGCTGTATTTTTACTCTAAATGTCGAAAAATAAATAAGAAACACCTAAAAAAAAAAAGCTGCTGATATATTTTCTGCTGCTTGACTTAAGTGGCTAAAAGCCATCATCCACAGAAGCAATTCTGAAATACTACTGTAGGAAAACGAAACAGGTAAATAATAAAATAAACACAGACTGATTTGATTTTAGTCACATTGCTTTGAGCACTGGTAACATACACGCTGGCTTACTGTCACGTTGTTATGGACTACTTTACTTAGAACAGAAAAATTAATTAATATTAATGCTTTAACAAGCCGTGACAAGGCAGCATGTCTGCAGAGAAACACTCTATTGTTCTGGCAGAAATATGTGTGAATGCATGTGTATAATGAGCTCCTCACCACTTTGCGTTCACCACCTTGCTCCAGGACCAGCTTCTCTTTGGCTAGCTCCTCCACAATCATCCTCTGAAGCATGGGAGCGTTTGCCCCACGCAATACAGCCACCAGCTCCCCACCCTGTTCATTCAACACAAGCCTAGTAATAAGTTAACTTTTTTTTTTTTTTACATTTAATTTAGCATTTATAAAATGGTGAGATACAAAAAGGCTTTAGAGGCCTATGTAAGCGATCCACAAAAATATTTAAAAATTTAAAAAAAGAGAGTCTAAGCAACAAGCTTAGAGACAAGTGTAATTTCGATCAGACAAATAAATATTTCAACAGAATATATTTAATTTACAGAATATTTTTTCACCGCAAGGGGGGCATGGCTCTAAAGCCATTTTCACACACAAACTACAGGCCTGAAATTTTAGCTGCATCTGAGAAATTCAACTTTAACCAGCCAGATTGCAAGTACAAAATCTATATGCTGGTCCCATGTGAGAACAGTCTAGGTACATTAATTATTCACTTAATATACATCAAGTGAGTGGTGTCATGTTTGCTGGCTGCGCTGACCAGGCACCACCCTCAATTAAACCAAGAACATTGCCAGTAGTGAGAATGTACCTGAAGATGGTTATGTGATGCAAACGATCACCCATAACAAGACTGAATGCTGGTAAGGGAATGCCTGCATATGCTCCTAATATGGAAAGGCCTGCATGGCTCTGGCAGTGCGGGTTTGGGCATTTTCCTGCTGAAAGAGATGCTGCTGGTGTACTGCTGCAAGAATGGGACAAGTAAAGACTGGAGCGCCTCATCTCGATACTGCCATCTAGTCAGATTTCCACCAAGAACACTCGATCAGACATGGTGCTCTCATGAACAAGACTGCAGCAACACATGCCAGCATCCAGCATGCCAATAGCCTGGCCTCAGTCAGTCAGTTGCAGTATGGTGGGACACATGACAATATTGTACATACAAAGGGTTTTTTGCGTTCTGTGATCACTTGGCTTGAGACTGCACTAAATTGAGCCAATTCATAGGACTTCAAATGACTTATTTGTGTTCGATAAACAAATCACCAATCTCGTTTGAACTGAGAATATGTTTGGACTTTCTAAGACATGCTGAGAAAGGGGATTTAAAGCAAATATTGAGTCAATATTTTACGGCACAAAACATTTCTTTCTTTGACTAGCATACTTGCTTATACTTAAATGTAGGTACAGAATAATGCAACAAATTTAATTTAATAATTGTAATAACCATTACAGGCTACAGGTATCATAAACTGAAATAGACTGAAATAACTAGAGACAGAAGTTGTGTATAAAAAAAACAGCAAAACACACAAACCTGCCTAACACAGTATAATAGTATGCTAACACTCTGTGTTTACTAAGCCATTTTTGCGACATTAAAATCCTGCATTCAGCCACTGTGATGACATCTGATATTTGATTTGTATACTTTTAATAAGGCATTTTTATTTCTTTGATATTGTTTATGATGAAACTGAAACTGAGACACACACATATATCACTTTGTTAATCAGCTTTTATTTAATTAAATAATTCATATAATTATTAACAATCATTTAATATTTGATGTATAGGTTTACTTCTCTTTGTTTTATTGCATTTTTTATTTTTATTTTAAAGTTAGTTTTCATTTTTATTGAAAGGTGTTTTGTCATATTATATTGCATACAATTTAACTATATACAATTCTACATATTTAAGCTAATACATTTGAGATTATGCTTAATTTAATAAAGAAATTTCGCAACCTTTGGGATAAGAAAAGTATACTGAATCTTATCTTAGTAATAAAGCACTGAACACACATTTTGTCGTTGAACTATACAGTCAACTATATAGCATATAGCCAACTAGCCACATTATTAGGCATATACGACCTTACTAGTACTGGGTTTGAGCCCTTTTTGCCTTAAGATCTGCCTTTATTCTTCATGGCATACATTCAGTAACTTGCTGGAAACATTCCTTAGAGTTTTTTGGCCATATTTACATGATAGCATCACACAGTTGCTGCAGATTTCGAGTTGACTGCACTGCAAATCATTCATTCCACCACATTCCAAAGGTGCTCTATTGGATTCAGATCTGGTGACTGGAGGCCATTTGAGTACAGAGAACCCATTGTCATATTCAGGAAACCAATTTGAGATGACTGAGCTTTGCAACATGATATGTTATCCTTCTGGAAGCAACCACCAGAAGATGGATACACTGTGGTCATAAAAGGATTGACATGGTTAGCAACAATACTCTAGTAGGCTGTGGCATTTAAACAGTTAGTAGTTGGCGCAAAGTGTGCCAAATAAATATCTCCCACACCATTATACCACCAGCAGAATGAACAGTTGGTACAAAGGATGAATGGATGCATGTTTTCATGTTGTTTATGCCAAATTCTGACCCTACCCTCACATCACCAGCTAACATTTTTCCAGTTTTCCATCGTGAGCCATGCCACATTCAAAGTCACTTAAATTACATTTCTCCCCCATTTTGAAGCTCTGTTTGAACTTCAGCATGTCATTCTGACCACGTCTACTTGCCTAACAGCACTAAGTTGCTCCTGTGTTGAGCACATTGGGTTGGCTGATTACATAGTTGTGTTACTGAGCAGTTGAATAAGTATACCTAATAGAGTGGCCAGCGACACACAAAGACACACACTCACCCCATAGAAGAGGAAGGTGGGTTCACATTTCCCTCGATACCTCTCCAAAACATCAATGCTGTCTGCTTCAGCCTGCACCAAAACACACACACACACACACACACACACACACACACACACACACACACACACACAATTTCAAAGGTCCTTCTCTGAAAATTTTAAATTCTTCATATTTTTTATTGAATCTTCTTACTGTGGCAAAATGAAGCAAGTCATCACCCAGTTCATTCTTTATTTTTCGCAGGAGACTAACCACAGCACGACAGGGACCACACCATTGCTGATACACATCTACGACTGCAATGAGAGAGTCAGCAACTGATTGTGTGCGTGTCTGTGTACAAGACAGGAGGACAGAAAGGAGGTGTGGTAGGCTGGTACAATTATCACACTGAGCACAGGGGGGCAGCAGAACACAGCAAATAAGTAATGACGATGCCAGCAGTCCTTCACATCACGCTGTAACATCTTTATAACAGTTCTCGTGGAGCGTTCATTTTTATTAGGACAACAGCTCTTTTACTAATGAAAATCTTACCTGTTAAACCCTTGGTTGCAAGCAT
Source organism: Simochromis diagramma (assembly GCF_900408965.1). Classification (NCBI taxonomy): domain Eukaryota; kingdom Metazoa; phylum Chordata; class Actinopteri; order Cichliformes; family Cichlidae; genus Simochromis; species Simochromis diagramma. The sequence goes on from NW_024386831.1 coordinate 13,013,089, forward strand.
CTCTTCCCATTGCTCTTGGTTTGTGACGGAAGCCTGGATATGAAAAGACAAACTGTTATCCCCAGGGATGATAAAAGTAGCTTTAAAAATAACACAAAATCACAAAAACACAACCTGCAGCGTTGCCTCCTTTTTCTTGCCTGCCATTTGTTGGGCACTCGTAGGTCAACTTAAACAATATATTTAAACTAAAAATATAAAACTACTGAGCGCAGAGTAATATGCTAAAAAGAAAAGGATAAAGTTTAATTAGCTAAAATGCTAACACGCCGAAATGGTGCTCGCGCTTGTTTGGCCCCTTGGTTGCTAAGCAACGCTGCCTTCCGCTTTCCGGAGTCATCCCAGGCTCCGACTGTTGCTTGTGCTATCTTCAATAATTAATGCTAAGGCAGGCCGCATTTTCCTCCTGCCAGGTTAATGTATTACGGCAGTAAAAAGAAGGCATCTCTGATCGGAGGCACACAAACCTGTTTAACTTTTGGATCCAGTTTTTACATGGAGAACTGCAGAAAAACCTCTCTATCAGCGGACCCTGCGGGCTCATTAGGAAAAAAACAAAAGCACAGGAGCTTAGCTAACGCTGTGTTACACGTAAGCACATAGCTTTTATTTATTCATGTGTATTATATTCTATATCAATAATTAATAATCTGTTTTCTTGTTGATTTGTTTACAAAGGTTCATACAAGATATAAAACGTCCTCTAAGGGGAATTCAGGGGTTCAATGTTATTACACTTATAAAAATAGCAGAAAAGCTAAATCAAAGCGAAAAACACTGTGAGCTTACCACTGTCTAAATCAATGACTGTATATAAAATATATTACAGTCTTCAGTTCTTTGTGCCGTTTTTTGTTTTGTTTTTTTAATTTGTCAAGCCACTTAACACTGACCTATGAATCATTCAAGCTTAAAAAGGAAACCTAGCTCAGGGGATAAACCAGTCTTGTGTCTACACATAACAGAGAACTAAGAACCAATTTTAAATGATATCTTTAGGCATTTCTTTTACCGACATCTTGTTGTTAAAAAAACACATTTGTTACAATTTCTTCAGTCGAATCTATGAATACTGGCAAAGATAACACAGTTTTACAGGCATAAAATAGTATTTTTGCACCTACAAGGTGATTACCAAAAACTTGACATATCTCAGCATGGTGTGTACGGTGTGTCTTTAAAGGAAAGTGGGCAAGTAGAGGAACAAAGAAGAAATGCCAGACCTAAACCACTATCTACAGCAGATGAACAGTATACTTGTGTCCTTTAAAACTGGGGAAAAGTCCAGCAAATACCTGACACAGGACATGAGAGATCCATCTGAACCTCAAGTTGATCCATCTATTGTGTTTTTAAGGAACTGAAACAGGGAGAAAAGGCTGGGGTATTTAGGCCAAATTACACAACAACTGGACTGAAAATCGGTGGCAAAAGGTCTAAAGTCAAACATCGAAATTGGGAAATTTTTGGTTAAAATCACCAATAGTCTTTATGGAGAAAGAAAATATTAAGAAATAAGGGTGGTTAAAGAGTTTTGCACAATACTGTACTTTGACCTCCTAGGACCTGGCGTCCACATATGTGGACATCACATTTTGGGATGTCTAGACCAAAATACCTAATTTTTCTCTACAAGGGCCTGATATCCACTTACGAGGACATTATACTGCCACTGTTCTATCAACATTTAAAACGAATGTCCTCATATGTTGATCTCATTTTTCTCAGAAACCAAAATTAGGTAAAAAAAAGAAAAAGAAAAAGAAAAAAAGAAAAGGTAATTCTTTGTTTTTACATTCATCAGGTCCCAATCAACTCAAATAGCAAAGAAAAATTAAATATGCATGCCATGAAAGAGTTCGGGTCTTAGGAGGTTAAAATATGTGTATAATTGATACTAAAGACCTTTAAACCAATAAGATAAGAAAAACTATACAGTATATTCTCTAATTATTTGGCTGTGAAGGCTGCACGGTATGGTATATAGAGACTTTGCAGTCTGTTTTCAAAATAGCAATTAGTTTTCTAAGGTGAATTTAATTTATGTGGTGTAAGAAAGCAGGCTCAGTAAGTAAGTTAGCAAATCACCAGTGTATTCATGTCTGCATTAGGAAAAGTTAAATGCAAACTGTACATCTGGTCCTTTGTATTCCTGGATAAACATGTAGTTAGCAGATTAAGGTGCACAAGCAAAGTGACTGTAGCTACATTTTAATGAATACGTTTAATGGATTTAATCGATTCTTATGTACAGAGTTAGATTGTGTCTTCACCATCTGTAATTACCAGAAAATAACATTTTGTCAAGATTTAATTTTGGGGTTTTTTTGTGGTTCTGGGTAATCCTTATCTGCCACGCAAACAAACCATTAGTCAAACCAAAGTTGTGCTTGCTGTTATTGTAGGGAGCTGTAAGCATATATCAAGAGTTTAACATTGACAACCTGTGTGGGTTGCATTTGATCGCAGTAGATTGATAATGGTAGAGAAACATAAGCAGATGGCAAAACCAGAAATTATTTACCAGTTTAATACCAGAAAATGCACAGAAAAGTCCTTTGTATCGGTTTAGTCTGTTGACGTGTAATAGATGATTTTGTGCTACATTTGTCATGTAAATAAATGACCTTCCCACTGTATGGTATGTGGGTGTGGAACAGATGTCGCTTCTCTGGGACTGCATATGAAGCCCAGGTATACACAGGCCCTGTGAATTGTTTTGTTATTTGCTATGCTGCAAATAAAATTAAACAACAAAAAATTAAATAAAAAATACCTTTGTGGACATTTACCAGCCATTACCAGTGATTGAGTTGGGCAGAACAAACAAAAACAATACTTGGATTCTTTATTAAATTTTTTAATGAATATTTAAATGAACATTTAATAGTATTCCCCCAGCCTTTCATGGCAGGTGGCCACGATCCTGGTTCTGGCAGGGTTTCTTCCTCTTAAAAAGGAGTTTTTTCTTCCCACTGTTGCCAAGTGCTTGCTTAAAGGATTTTCACTGTATTATTTTAAGGCCTCGACTTTACAATATAAAGGGTCTTGAGCCAACTGCTGTTGCGATTTGGTGTTAAATAAATAAAATTGAATTGAAATGGTGTTTAATTGCCTTTTGCATTGAATTTTGTGGAATCACTTGTTTTGTTTGGTTGTGTTGTGTTTTTTTGTTTTGTTTTATTTTAGCTAAATCCTTTGCTTTACACGACTCTCTCATGAAATATAACCAAAATAACTGAAACTGTGCTCTGCAGTGATGTGGATTAACATGACCTTGACTCTGCAAACACAGCCTATTGTGTCCTATTCTGTTGTGAGTCATGATCATGAGTTGGAATAAGTCTGTAACCTCAGTTCATCCCACTCTGTGTAAGGTGTGTTTGTTCCTTGAGTGTGAAAAGGGACACGGTCTGCTGGCTGCCTGTTGCCTGTTGTGATTATACCTGTTTTTGTTGTGTTTTATGTGCTGGACATTCTAGTAGAATGTGAGTCTTATATAACAAAGTCATTATTATCATTATTGTTGTTGGAATAATTAATAGTTTCCCTAGTATTTATTTTCTCTGCCCTTTGTCTCACTTAGACTTTTGTTCCTTAGTCCCACTGTGTTTCTTTGTTCATTGTTGTTGTTGACTGTGTTTGTTTCTTTGGGTCTTTTCATGTTTTACTTTGAAGGTTAGTTTTCCTGCATGGTCCATTTCTTGATCATTTTCACCTGTCATTGATTGCATGTTCGCATCTCACCCTCTTCTGTGTCTAATCTGTAATCACATCATTAGATACACGCAAGTACCTGGTTGGGCCTTTTTTGCCTTCAGAACTCCCTCAATTCTTCAAGGCATAGATTCAACAAGGTACTGGAAACATTCCTCTGAGATTTTAGTCCATATTGACATGATAACATCACACAGCCATCAGAAGTTGGGTAGGTATACTGTGGTCATAATACTGTGGTTTGCTGGGCTTGGTTGGCAATAATATTCAGGTAGGCTATGTGTAAATGATACTCACTTAATTAAGGGGTCCAAAGAGTGCAGAGAAAACATACCTGACAACATTACACCGCCATCATTAGCCTGAACCTTTGATGCCAGGCAGGATGGATCCATGCATTCATCTTGTTTATGCCAAATTCTGACCTATTAGCTGACAGGAGTGGCAACTGGTGTGGTCTTCTGCTGATTCGGTTTGCTGTGTGGTCAGCAATGCTCTTCTGCACACCTTGGTGTAACCTGGGATTATTTGAATTACTGTTTACTTATCAGTTCAAAGCAATCAGACCATTCTTCTCTGACTTTAAGATAGCGTTTTCACTCAGAAAAATGCCACTCACTGGATATTTTCTCTCTTTTCGACCATTCTCACTTGAGATGTGTGAGAAAATAATATACTCAACGTCTTGGCAACAGCAACACCACATTCAAGATGACTTGAATTAACGTTGTTCTTGTGATGTTCTTTGGATTTATTCTCTATCTCACCTGTGTTTTGAATTCCTGTTTACTTTATGGGCTTTGTTGTTTTTTTTAGTTTTGGGTTTTTTTAGGTCTGTGGTTACTTACCGGTTGGTTTACTAAGCCAAATCCTCTATGCCATATCATATCACATACACTGTAGTCCAGTAGTATTGTAGACTCCAGATGACAGTTTACAGAATGTTTGGACTGAACCCAAACCACCAACCTTTTTATTACATTCAGCACTTCCAGTAATGATTTTGTTGTTTCTGCAGTAGCACATTCACTTGGTATTTGAGTATTGGTTGGACAGGATGAGGCATCTAAAGACATCAACTTGGACTTGATGACTTGCATTCTTGCAGTGTATTTTCAGCAATAGACACTAAAACCCTCTTTATTGTTGCATCAATTCTCACTTTATGAAAGAGGAATACTGATGAACTCAGGTGTCATTTTTAAGCAGACTGATCTATTCCTGTTTCCCTCCCAGGCCCATTACACAAATGAAATTAAAATGATTAGCTGTTGAAACATTATCCACTGGCCCTCATTTTTGGTATTTCATTCACGCGCCTTGTGTACTACAAAATTTCCCACCATCCCATTTTTAACTCTTTAAACTCAGACTGGCACTCAGGTTTGTGTTCAGTGTTGATTTAGGCTGAAACTGCTTCTTATGCACTTTTGAGGTAAAGACCAAAGGGGCATTGGTGTTGGAGCTATCCATACTTTCTTACTTTGCGCTCTCCTGACGCCTTTAAGCGGCTGCCCTTCAACTGTAACATTTTATTTGAAAGTGAAATAGGTCCTCTAAAGAGATCAGACCACTTTTGCATGCTCTTCCCACATGAATTTCAATGAACTGCTGCACTTAAGCGGTTCAGCTCCACAGCCTCCTCCCTCACAAACTAAGTGAGCCCAGGAAAAACAAGCCTTGCAATTGGAGTAATTTTGTAAAAGGACGAATCGCATCACACTGTGACAGTAAGTGAGAAAGAGAATTATAAAATGAGACGCTCAAAATGAAATGCCAGCTTCCTTTTATTTTAGCGACAACAGCTGTATAGTTTGTTGTTTTGCTCCCACTGTGCTGTATGTGGCGTATGACAGATTTCTATTAGTAACCCTGTGTCTCGCTCTGAGCTCATTACGTGGCCAGATGGGAACAACGATCACCTCCTTCCATCCCCACAGCTGTGACAAGGTCCTGACACGTCCACAAAAATAAGATTCACACAGTGGGTAGCATGCAGTCCTGTGTTTCTGTGCTGCGTTTCATCATGAAGGAGGGTGATTGCTTATGTTCTATCAAGTCGATGAGAAACATTGATTTAATGGTTTAGTCTCATATGTCCAATTGAAATTTTGACCTTTGTACCATCAAATGCCATCAGTAAGGTCTGCTGCTGGCTGAATGATGAACAGATATGCGTCTGCCCTATACTCACTCAACACGGTAACGATGTACTGATCCCTAAATCAATATGCCACATGGTTGTTTGTGTAGGATGGACCTACTTTGGCTTGAAGGATTCACTGTTTATATCTAGATATGTAGCACCCTGGGATTTTCAACCTTATGTTGCGAGTATTCCTACAAATCTGTTTGCATTAACCTAACTTGGAAGAAAATTGTCTGACTCATTTAGGTTTCTCAAGCAGTCCCAGAGAAACTCCTGAGTATTTGTCCACTTAAATTTCATCTTAAAGTAAAGGCTTTTTATATCTCGGCCTGAAAACTTCACTGACCCTTGACTGAATTCTGAGAACTTCTTCCTGCAGGGCATAAGAGTCTCTGCCACGAACAATTTCTTTGACAGACTTTGAAGGTCCTTGCTTGAAGCTGGTTACCATACTAATGCTAAGGGCTTCTCTGGTACAATACAGGTCATTTCAGCGTCTCAGCAGACCCTCAGTCCCTGTGTGAGCTGGAAAAAGGAAAGAAAAAACCCACTTATCATCCTCCCTGGCAGATTTCTGTTAATCTCTCCTCTTCCATGAGAGACGCAGTGGATTTGAAGCCACTGCATGCTGAAGATTAATCTCCATTAGGACATCTTAAGCGTAGAAGTCATATTTAAGCCTCATTAAAGAAGAATTCCATTTATTTTGTTTATTTATTTATTTATTTATTTTTTACCAAAGGATTACCAACCTCAAAGCTGAGGCCCAAATCACTTTGGTCTAATTATTGAGCAACAAACGTATGAAATCCCAGTTTATCTTTGTCTTTGTGCCTTTAAGACATTTTTTTCAAAAATGACAAATATCTTTATTTACTTTGCTTTTCTCTTTTTTTCACCTCTTTTTGGTTGCTTAATGCATGGCTGCAGCTAATTATTGATAGATCTACAAATAATTGTTTGATCAATTGCCAGAGCTGAAGGCAACATCTTAAAATGTCTGGGGTTTTTATTTGTATTTTTTTCATCAAAAGAGACGCCATTTGTTCCACGAAGTGCTTGAAAAACGATTTAAAACGATTAATTTTGAACAAAAAAGAAAAACCGCTCTTCTGAAGAAATAAATGTCAGCTGTTCAGATATCCGATGTATTTGCAGTGATAAATCGCCATAGTAAATATTTCTTAAGACGCTGTATCGAGAAACATTTGATAATGTGGATATTTTCACACACAAACTGAAGCTTGTGAGTATAAAACACATTAATATCCAACACCCAACAGCAGAGGCTGGTGCTCTGAGTTTTTTCAATAGTAGGAAAGCTCTATGTCTTCAGTATGCTGGTTGAATGCTTATCAGCTCTCCCAGGCCTAAAACTTTCCCGTAAGCAATACAGCAATTGAATACAGAATAGGACAATTTTTGCTGGCATATTTGTTATGGCCTATAATATCAAGTGCTGTTATGAGCAAGAATTAGAAAAACAATTTATCTCACTCTTTCGGCAGACTGTGGTTATGGGTGGCAGCTCTGCTTTTGAGTGACACAGTTTCAATCAACCTTCTCCCATTTCTTTTTCTTTCTGCTTTATGACAGTCATAACTATCTGTCTTCATACTGTATGCTGTATGTGCAGCAGTCTAGCTGAGAGATAGTTGGCTCTCAATAAAGATTTAACAGAATAAATTGAAAATAATGTAAGCCAGAAGAGAGTTTTAGGGAGCGTGTCAACAGTCAGTCTCGTACGTAGACAGACAGCATTGGTGATTAACTGTCAGTCTATTTAAAAAAAAACAAACAAACAAAGAAACAGGAGGGAGCAGCTTTCTCTTTTCTCATGGCAGGCGTCTGCAACAGTCAGAGGAAGCCAGTATGCAGGAAGTCATCTGCATCTAAATAAAGACCGCCAATGGCTTTGTCAGAGTCCATTAAGCAAATTGCCATATTTGATGAATGCATCTACCATCTCTTTTTGTACCACCCATTCGTACCAATCAGCCAGAAGCAAAAATGACTTTTGTTTGCTTTCCTAAACAGGGAGGAGACCCCGTGAAAAAAGAGTCGCCTGAAATATCATTTTGATGCAAATTATGATCGATTTGTACGTTGTATGACGCGTGAGATGAGTTGCCTCATATCAGGTGTGCAATGAAATTCACTCACTCAAGGCTACTGAGACCTATCGTGATTAAAAATTGGAAATTGATGATCACTTTTTGCATGGATGCTAAATGAGACAATTATTACTTTCCCTTATTTAATTATTTATCCTCTGTGTCAGTTTGCACAAACAGCAAATTTTCCTCTGAGTGCTTAACGTCGTAACTTGAATGCAGCTATTTGGGTTTTGTTTTGTTCTCGTTCTCCTCACGATTAAGGTGCTTGATTGTTCTTGCGACTCTGTGGCATCATTAGCGCCAGGTCTGGGTTATCAGTCAAAGCTGAAACAGCTTCGGGTTAATAGCTGCACTCACTCAGTCTACTTATTCATCTCTGCTGCTTCCAGAAAGCCTCATTTCCTCGATCTGCAGCTCACTTTCCTACTTTCTGTCTTTTTCCAGCACTGAAAACAGTAATGAGAATCCTTTACATGAATCAGGGGTTTCTAATAGTCTTTTTACTTTCAGTTATATAATTTTTACCAAAATAAGGAAAAAAATAATAGTCCCTCTGTACCTTATAATCTCTGATATTGTGAAATATATGTTAATAGTTATTGCACTGTGACAAAACATCGCACAGCAATAGTAGGGCTGAAATGACTAGTTGATTATCAGCAGCTGATAGTATATTGAATTATAGTAAATTGAATGCCTTTTGACCGCTGGTCAGAAAAACATTGCATTTGACGACATCATTAAAGAAAATTATTTGGTAAATAGGAGAATAAAGAAGCATTAAAAATCATATGTTTGCACGATAAAATATATGGACGAAACCACTGAGCCACACCTCTGTCTTGGAATTTGAGTGTTTTCAGTCCCATTGCCACAGGAGTATGAAATCAAGTGTCTAGCCATGCAGTCTGCCTTCACAAACATTTGCAAAGGAATGGGTAGCTATATAGAGCTTGTTTTATTCAAGTCGGAGAGTCAGCAAGTCATTTTATGAAATGTCTACGCTCCTAGATCTTCCACAATCAACTACAGGTGGTATTATTGCAAAGTGGGTGTGTTTAGGGACTGCAGCAACTCGGTCACCAAGTGCCACTCGTCAAGTGCTGAGGCACGTAAAAGTTACAGACTTTCTGCTAACTCAATAACTGGAGATGTACAAACCTCCTCTGGCATTAAAATCAGCACTAAATGTGTGCAGCAGGAGCTTCATAGCAAGAGTTTCCAGCTTCATGATAGAATAATAACAAGCACCAGATGGATAGGTGTAAGCATGCTGCCACTGGGCCCTGGAGCAATGAGAACATGTTCTGTGGAGTGATAAGTCTCACTTCTCTATTTGGCAGTTTCATGGATGAGTCTGCATTTGGCAAATGCTAGGAGAGCATTACCTGCATGACTGTTGTGTCAACTGTAATGTTTGGCACAGGTGGGATAATGCCATGGGGTTGTTTTCCGGGGCTGGCAGAAAAAGAAGTTTGGTGCAGGAGGACTTGACTGGCAGAGCTCTGATCTCACCTCTGAGGTGAATTAGAATGGAAACATCAGTATCCGTCCTCACAAATGCTCTTCTGGATGAAGGGCAAAAATTCCCACAGGCGCACTCTAAAATCTTGCCTGTAGATTTAGAATGGGATGTCATAAAATGTCTCCATGTGTATGAAGAAAACACACAAAAGTGTCTGAATATTTTTCTTGCAAATCTGAGGTCAAGCTTAAAGCTATGCACAGCATCATCAAGGAAAAACACAAGAAGCACAGAGTTGTGAAATTTAAATCCAAGTGTTACATCCTGAAGCTACAGATTAATCTTTGCTCATCTCACCTCCAAAGGTGCCATCAACATCCCAATACACAGACACACAAGAGACTATCAGGACCTCCAGGAGTCTGGCCAACATTATATGTCACATGTGCCTTCAATACTGATAATTCAATGTGATACCTTCTCCTGGTTGGAGGACAAAAAGCCCTACGGCGGCAGCAGAGGAAGAGAATTAGAAAAAAAGAAGTCGTCAAATCAGGCCAATTAAGTGGATTACGAGTTATCTGCAGCACGGCGTGTAATTGGTTTTGTGTTATCGTTGTAATGTCAGATAGGTACTAATTGAAAAGCCAGTTTATTAGTGGGCTGACAGTCTGCAGAGGGTTGGGCTGTGGTTTTAAAGGTCTTGTTTCAGATAGCCTCCCAAATGATTATAGATAATAGGCTGCTTCTACTGAAGCTTGTGGTGCTCTGAGATCCAATCCCCCTTCCTGTTTTCTGCTGACTTCATTCTCCTTTCGCTCCAAGTCTCGTGAGCATATAATTTAATTTTGTGGTAATAACGTGTTTTTTTTTTCCCGATGTTAAGATTTTATTTGCAGTATCATGCACTTCTGGGTTTTTATTGCGCTCTTACAGTAGCAGTGTGCTCACAGTACTGTACTTGGCAAAAGCAATATGTCTGACGCTACTGTGAGTCATGAAGCAAAACACCAGAGTCTCTGCAGTCTTATTTTGTGGGATTTCTGTACAAGCTAGAGGGTAGTGTCTTGATGCAACCACAGCATCCGAAAAACAAATGTGTTCGTTCATACAGACAGTGCAGACTTCAAACACTATAATGTGGTTGCCAAGGCTTCAGATTTTTGGCATACAGGTCTAACATGGCAGCAACTGATTTACGACTGCCAGACCTATTTGGCAATGACCAGGGCAGGAGAATAAAAGATGAAAAATGCCTCTGTCTAAACTCAAATCACATAATCCTAAAATCTCAGATAGGGCAGCAACAATTGTGAGCTGGGACTGAAAAAAGCCTCTGCGGAGGCTGAAGATAAAGAGTACCTGCACAACTCTTTGTCAAACCACAGAAACGTCTTTTTTGTAAAGAATGACTGGATGTGGTTGGACACACTTACAGGGATTTCTCAGAAGTTGTGAAACCTAATAGTGAAGGTTCTCCATCGAGTCCTACGATTCTGCAAATGGCACAAAATGAGCTGTGAAAACGGAGCATGAAGCTAGGATCTTTGGCATTCAAATGGAGAGAGAGCTGAGGTGTTCAAACTCCAGCTATGCTCCGTCTTTCATGTCTCGTATCTGCAAACCTCTGAGTGCTGTTGCAGGAACTGAGTGTATAGTGACCAAAGAAAATGATATACCCCGACAATCACCTGCTGTCGACACAGTCTGACAAAAAACAGGACTGTTTGGATGGTAGTGCCCACTTTAAGCAAGCAGGCTGCTGAGCACTGTAGCACTCCTGCTGCTGGCTCAGTTTTCAGCGTTGATGGGTGCAGATGGGCTGCTTGCAATTCGGCTGTAAGGACAAGAAATGCCATGGAGGCTGCTGATGCATGCAGCTAGCAAGCATGCATTATTCAAAGACTGAATGCAGAAAAAGAAAAAAAAAGTGATGTCTGTCTCATAGTTGGCGGATGGACTGCCACAACGAGTTCTCATAGTCAGCCGTTTCCTCAACAGTGCTCAATCAGCAAAAAGAAAGCTTTCGTTGAAATGGTATCCTTAAAAAACAAACACTAGGCTGGTGCTGGGATAGTGATGCAGCCAGTTTCTGTTCACCTCAGAGCAGAGAGCATCTATTCAAAACATCAGCAGTAAGTGTCAACTACCATTTAGGGTGTATATGTGGAAAAGGAAGGTTATTGAATTAGCCTTGTCTGTAAAGTGAATTGGAATTGATTGTCACATTCACTTTGATTCTGCCGGGCATGCTTTTATCACCAAACAGTGCTCTCAGCAAACCAAGCATCTGTAGGCTGAGCTAATCTTCTTTGCTTCAGTGCTGAAAGCGACCCTCCACTCCATAGTGCCACAATCACAATAAGACTGGTTTCAATAGTGACATCCGAAGATGAAGGGATATGGCTGAATCCATTTAAGAGCCCACGGGCCTTGTGATTTCAGCTTTCTGCTCCTAATAGATTCAGTTTCAGTCTGAATTGATTCAAGATGCTAAAGAAGCTTTCTGGCAGGTGATGCTAATCCAGAGCATAAAATGCATCAAGCACAACCCAGCTTGCCTCTGTGTTATTTCATGTATCTGCTGGTGGAGAAATGAAACACCCCATGCAGATAAAGAGGAGCAGTGAATAGCCAGACATCCAGTATATTAATTTCAACAATGTAGGGTTTCATATTTAGGAATATTTCACTTTTCTAGCATCTCCAAATGCATCTGCATATCACTTTAATGCATACCAGCTGGTATTTGCTATGTGATTATTAGGACCAAAGGGGTTACTATTGGCAGTCAGGGGACTGAAATGTCAAAACCACAGGTAGATAAAAAGAGGAGGACAGTCAAGCCCCTCAGATGCTGAATGTCTTCACTAGCTTTTTTGTAATTCCATCTGTCTCCCATTTACTGCTGGGCAGGTAGTGCACATCAGGTTTAATTGAGCTTTTTTTTTCCTGTGATACAGCTGTCTGCTTTGGGAAACGAGGTGGTGCTGTGACAATGAGCCACAACAGCAAAGTTGCAGGCTGTAAAACTCTGAGAGAGCTGCAGGGAACTGCAGAGTCGGATGATAATTCTCAGTGGAATCGTCACTTCCAGTGAAATCCTTCACATTACATACAATGCAATCATTTCACCCACTGTTAACATAGAATATCTATCAGAGCAGCTTTAAGGCTGTGTTAGATTATATAAGGTGTTGCCAGAACAATGACTCCACTAAACACTGCGTAACCCTACATCAAGGTTGCACATTTATAAAGAATATGGACTTTTATCAGGCAGTATAATGTCTAACAGACAGTTTTAGGGCACCACAGGTTAATATAGAGCTCATTTGTTCTGAAATAGGTCTTGTTTAACGGTCTATCTCACAGAGCAAAGAGCTTTTATCCTGGCAATGAAACATAGCATTAAAGGTTTAGTCAGGTATCGCTGCAGCAGATGCTGAACTAAAAATGCTACGTAGCTTTATGATGTAACAGATTTTTGAACCTTGTTGTTTCTCAGTGCACCAACATTTTGCTTTTGTGTATGCTTGTGCCTCTGTTTCTGTCTCACAAATAACATAAAATGACAAAGAAATCTGACAAAATTCTGCAAAATCCTAATCCATGAGTTTCAACAGGTTATTAGAGTAGATTTATTTAATTTATTAATAACAAATATAATCTTAATCAATAATGAATTAATCTTATCGATTGTAACCTACAAATGAGAATACAAAATATTAGGAAAACTTTTAAGGGCAATCCAGTCTAGTTAAGTAAAATCACTTAAGCTTTATGAACTCACCAACACAAACTGAGGATACAGATGCTTAAGAAGAATTTAGGGTAGAGCTGTTGCATTTCTTTGCTTTAGATTTTACATGTGTACCTAATAACTATTATTTTCTCTGGCAATAATGTGTAGCAAGTGTGACATTTAAATTTCCTGTAGTTTTTACTATTACATTTACGCCCTCAACACCTTTTTCAAATTGTTTATTTGACCTGCTTGTTTGAGCACTCTGGGACTTGTGAGATTAATACCTCAGTGTTAAATCTATGCTGTATTGTAGCTGCAAACCCTTCTGAAACCCTATGTCGTAACTGTGGACAGTGTAAAAGATGGACGTAGCTTCTGGGTCTGAAAACTAAATCCAGTGTGTAAGTGCTTTAAACTTGGATTCTTTTTAAAGGGGCAACACATGATGGAACCTGTGGTTGCAAAAAAAAAAAAAACTCCGGTCCTACAGAAGTGGGGGGGAGTCCTCTGCTGAGCTGGGATCTATGTAAAATATTTCCTGCTGAGTTTACAGTCTTATACATTCATTTTCAGCCATAATGTGTAAAACACGAGGAGCGTTTTTGTACATTTTGGTCACTCTAAGTGTCAGAAAGGAGGTGGTTCACAGTTATATCTGTCCCCATCGTCACATCAAGTCTCCATACACTCAGATGCTGATGGTGAAAATGTTCTCATGGTGTCACAAACTAGGGGGAGGTGTCTGGATAACTACATCCACCATTAATTGTATTGAATCATTTAAAAGTTTAATATTCTTTCTTGGTCTCTTCTTGTTGTTAACTGTCTGCCCAGCTTTTGCTCCTGTAGTGGTGTTGTGCATTGTGGGTTTCAGAGCTTTTTGTCTGCAAACAGCTTCCTGCTGCAGCCAAGTATTGAACCAAACAGTAAAGTTGTGACATCCAATTAAGCTGAAACTCTTTATCAAGCTTCGCCAGGTAATAATTCTCTGTACAAACAACCCTGTTCACACTTTAACAAGGCTGATTATTGTCGCTCTTAAGTAGACATGGCCTCTCCTGTGTCTCTGTCTCAGTGAGGGAAAAAAACCCACAGACTTTCTCTTAGTGAAAAAGTTAGATTGTTCATTAGTTTAGTGGCTCCATAGCAGGTGGTACCATCACCTTGGGGGTTGTGTCATGATCAAAATCCAACAAATCAAACCTGCTGTGTTGAACCTCTTGCAAATAAGGGAGTAAATGAAAGCAGCTCTATATTGTTCATTAGTTTCTATTAGTGGGTAAAAGTAAAATAACCACATCACATCAGTGTTTAACAGCCTGTCCATCAGCAGTGTAGCATGAAACTAAGAATAAGTGTTGCAGTGGCTGTGGGTTGGGTTTGATGCTCTTCCTGAACAACCTCCCCACATTTGATGCAAATGTAAGCATTTTTGTGCCTAACAATTATTATTTTAATGATTAAATAGACACAGTAGACATCCAACTTGTGTTAAAGTTGTCTCATTTCACATCCTGCTTCAACAAAACACCCCGTGTTTATTCAAAACGCTCTGAAATCACCAATTCAATGAGGATTTAATGTTAATGTGTTTTTGTGCTCTCTGAGGCTACAAGCTCTGTTTGGAAGATTACTGACTGACTATTTATTATCGCACAGAATGACAAGCAAGCCTTTTAAAAAAACATCTCTAGCTGATTGTCTGAATATCGCTGAATATGGTCTGTCTAAAGAGCTTGTCCCTCTTGAGCCCAGCATGCTTCCTGCCTGCCCTTCCTCCTCTCCCCTCCTCCGCTCCCACCATCACATCCGCCTCCAGCGCTCTGAACTCTACATCCCTGAAAGTTCAAGGGAAAATCAGCCGCCATCAATCACTAATGCAAATGAGGAGAGCAAGCTCTCTGGAGCAGCTTAGCCTGTTGAACATCACACAGCAACAATTAAAACCCCTGAAAGCAAATCATCTTCAGTAGACCACTAAATGAAAAGAGCCTTCCTTTCAAGAGTGCTCAATAGTGGCAGGATTTTCAAAGGCTCTTGCCCATGTGTGCAGTTTAATGATGAAAGTCAGGATGGGGGGCTGTGACGGAGGGAGACTGCACTCTGTTCGGCAAGGTTGTTACCATGACATTTGGTGCAACATCAGACTCAAGAGGATCCTATAACATGCTATTACAAAGGGTCATTCTTATTTAGATATTCACATGCTTTCCTGCTCCTCCTGGATCCTACCAAACTGTTTCAGCGTGCCACACATAACCCAAAACTTTACTAATTAAGAGAAGTACCTGTAAGGACAATTAGATTTCAGTGTTTTAAGTCTGGTAATTTCTTTAAGTGTTTGACCTTTCTGCCTTTGCAGGGAAGTTTGAGAGCAAGGTAAAACACTTCTCGCAGGACTCTGGCCGTAACTAAGTAATTAAAAAGTGCTCCACTAGGCTCTAACCTTATTATTCCAGCCTTTGAGAAATATCTTCAGATGTTCTTAAGCACTCCTCAATGGATCTCGGTGAGAAAGCCTATTGCAAAGGAGGGGTCTGAATATATTTTACCTTGTACTCTGTGACATTTTGAAATCTAAAAGTCATTCTTATTAAGAAGAGCTTTGCTTTGCATCCTGAATAGCGGCTTTGTTCTCCCTAGCTCCAGGGAGCAGCATGTTTTTCATGCTGACTTCCACTCACTGAACCACACATGATGTACACCACATAATTAGCATACACAACATGTTGACTGTGTTGTCTGGGGGGGAAGGCAGCGCTGAGAGCATGTACTCCAGTCTGGCTTTTATTATTAATATATGACCACAATAACAGACAAGAGAAACGTTCTCAGCTCACATTTCACATTGTGGTGGGAAACGCAAGAAGGTTAACTAACCAGAGAAGTCTATTTTTTTGTTAAGTCTGTGGTCTGGAGCCAGGGTTTTGAGTTGCTTTGCAGTTTCATGATAAGTCAGTTCTGCTGGTTTCAATGCAGTTTTAGTGCTCTAAAGCTGCGTCCAGACAGGGAGCAATTAGCTTGTCAAGCACCTCTTTGAAGCTGACATTTGGTCAGTGGACTCCAGGCTCCAGTTGCCTAGGTAACTCTAAAATGTGTTTACTACCATGTCACAAGTCAATCAGCAGTATCATGCGGTCTCATTGGTAGTTGCTTCAATCACTGGCTTAGAAGTTGAGAACAATTTGCACTGCTAGCATTTTTTTTTTCCCCCCCGCCCAAGTTACTTGAAGTCACTTGACTTTCAATGAAATAATGATACAGCCACTCATAGAGACAACAATACAATAAAAACTGCAGTTCATTTTGAAGCAGGTGAAGGTTCTAGCTTCATGGTGCCCCTTGAAGCATGCCTCAAAAGCAATTCCGCCCTCATAAACGCCTATGCTAAAATTTCCAACTTTCCAGCGTTACAAAACATGTTTACAGCCTGGTACAAAAACTGTTTTTAGCCTATCCAGTCTTCAAGTGATGACGTATGAACCCTGCTTATGGGGCCAAACCACTCTATGCGTTTATTAAGGCTGTTGTGTTTTGAAAATGTTTTAATGCTTTATATCTTGTTTTATTTAATCTGAACAAGCTGTCATGAAAGCTTTGACTGGCAGCTGCAGTCACAGAGAAGCTTGCATAGCTCTGTTTGGGAATGGCAAATATGACAGGGACACTGCATTAACTTTCCAAAACCACGATCGACTGTTTCAGACTGACAGCGTGAGGTGTTCCGCAGTAAACTGACTCACCGCCACACTTTTTCGGTAAGTCAAATGTGTGTTTGTTACGTGTCTGCAGGCGGCATGATTTCTTTCCCTCTCCTTTTGTTTGCTATTTCCTCAGGTACACAGACTGCAGGCTGGTGTCAATTTGTGGATCTCCAGCTAATTAGAGGAAGGGGGCTTTGATTGGACAAACTAAGAGTGCACACCTTGATAAGGAGACTCACCTGTGGTTAGGGTGGCTCTCTTTTCCTTGCGTAGAATTGTTTGTCACATGTGTAGAGTGCCTCTGGTGTATTTCTTTTGTTTGAAGGTTGTGGTGGGAGTAAAGAGGACTAGGTAAGTCTGGGGAACCCATACACTTACTCACACAGAATCTTTTCTGTTTGAAACACTAGGTAAGTAGGTTGGTGCCACCCATGTAATTTTGAGCTTGTTTTAAGTTGAGGATTAGGGTCCCCCCCCCCCCCTTTTTTTTTTTTTTTTTTTTCTTTTTTTGGCACAACCTAACTGTCCCTTTCTCCCCCACGTTTGTTGTATGAATTTGGGTTATTGTTTTTGTGAGAAAGCTGCCATTTAACTTGTTTCTGTTTATAAACAGAAGAAAGAAGAAGAGAAATAACAAGTTAACATAAACCAGTGACACACTCCAGGGCCTGATCAACCCTGGCAGGGCCTCCTTGGATGAGGGTGTCTAGTGATAATGGTCGAAACACCCGATGAATCCAAGGTCCACTACTGACTATGTGTCCCAAACTGGTAAAGTGTCTTGTCTGCTTTTCCTCATAACAGCCATCCCTCAAGATTTTCTCCATTTAAAGCAATGCATTATCAGGGACTGTAACATCTAGTCCTTTTTACTGAATCGTTTATAACACTTGTACCAGGTTTCTGGAGTTGTTGTGTTACCCCCTCCTGCCCTCAAGGAGGCATAACAGTGTTTGTAAGCTAATCAGTAACCGATGTTTTTAGCTAGCTAGTTTAGATGAGCTGTTGGGGAAAGCCGTGTTTGTTAGCTAATCTGTACACATGAATGAATTTACCCCAAATTTAAAAAATAAATAAATAAAGCAGTCTGAGCTGTTGATTAAAATCAGTCCTATAGTTCAGACATTAGCTCTGCTGCTTCGACTGAATGTGCATTACTCCATACAGCTTACATCCTTTGAGAGAAATACTATGAAGCATACATATATGGTGTCCAGTACTGAGGCAGCAGTTTAAACCTCCATACGCTTCTGTTTTCCTGCAGATAACCACTGTGCAGTAGCACAACTGAACCAGGACTGGAAACCTGCCCTATCATCTCATCTCAAAGGTAAATATTCTACTAGATAATCTCTTAGTATATCAGACCCCTTTTTTTTTTTTTTTTTGTGTGTGTTGTAAAAGCTCACATCAGAACTATAGAACTGAAAAATGTAAGGGCAAATCTTCAGAACCTGAAGTGGGTGAGGACAGGGAAGAATCAGTTTTATTTCACATTTGAAGAATAAATTTCACATTTTCACAGTTTGTGATGAGTCTTTCCTTTGTGATTACAGGAGTTGCCCTCAGATTCAGACCTCAGCATCACCCAGTGACAACAGAACAAACCGCTTATATGTTCACTCTTTGTAGTAACTCCAAAATTAAACGGTGCAAAGGCTAAATTACTATATGATGTACTGTCAGTGGATGCTGCAGCTGTTTTATTGATAAAGTTAAAGGGTTTAATCATCCACATAACTGGTGTCACTATATAGGAGCATAAACAGAACCTTGGGGATTAATAAAGCTCCTGATCTCAGACCTGCACAGCTTCTGCTTTTAACACTGAATGTAGAGTCCATTATATTTTCTATCAATAAAACCCGATGTAAGGTCAAAGGTTTAAAATTAACATTGAACTAAAATAATTTAATCCAGACTTCTATCACAGAGTGTTTTATTTACCATAAGATATTCAGAGTCATTCATATTTGAGTAAACTGAGAGGATAATATAACTTTTGGCAGGACTGAATATAACATCATTATGTAAAGTTCCAGGCCCTCTGTCCTTTATCTGAGGATGGTGTGACTACTTCTGACATTACACAAAGCAAAGGCCACTGTCGCACTGTTCATGAAGTGCTGGGTTTGTCCATCTTCTTGGGTGGCCTTCAGTGGAGGTCTGGTGAAGACATACCTCATATGAGCTGTTCGCACTAAAGTAAAAAATACCATCACTTATGCGGATACCCCTTTGGCGCCAGCTGCAAGGCTGGAGCTGAACAACAACACCCTGATAACTACTATGTTTAGTCTGTTCCTTCCCATTCCATGCCACCTGGGTTGGCTGGAAGACTGTTTACTTAGCCTGGCGGGGCGAAGGACACTGTCTCAGCTGAACTCTGGAGACACACACACACACACACATACACTGATATGCACACACTGATCCCCCCCTCCCTTTCCAAACGCCTTCGATGCTTGTGCCCTACCGGGGAAGATGGCAGTCGACTGGACCAGCACAGACATGCTGCAGGACCGGATGCGCTGTCTACACCGGCTCTCTCTTACCCTTTACCCGCCCCTGTTGCTTGTCTTGTGTTTCTATGGTGTATTGATAGTCATGTGCTTTTTGTGCTGAGGTGTTTTTTTTCTGTTATCAAACTGTTCTCCCACTAGGAGCTCAGTCTGAGTGGAGTTTTTCTTCTCCTCCTCTTACCTCATGTTATGTATTTTCGTTGTTTTTTTTTTTCCTATCAGCCTACCTTTCTGACATGTCTCCCCAATGTGATGTTTGTGTAAAGTTAGTCAGAAGGTTCCCTTGTAAGTGCGCATGCGCCATTAGCGTGCTGCCTGCTGTAACCCTAATTTCCTTCGGGATTAATAAAGTATTCTGATTTGAGGGAGGTGTTGGTGAAAATTATGAGTCCTGCTTGATCTCTGTGATGAGCATCAGTCCTCATGACGTTTCTGAAATGCTGTGTCTCTCAGTGGATCAACAGAACATCTGGGAAAAGAGCGATGTGATGAAAGGAAGGGAGAAAGTTTCCCCAAAACTCTGGACCCAGCAAACCCTGCTTGGTCTCCCTCACTTGTTTTTCTCCAGGGTGGATATAGCTGTGGACTCTGGGTACTGTTATTAAATGAAAAGAACAAATTACACTTATATGATTTTTTTTTTCTGCTAAAAGTTTTCATGCATTTACCTGTAGAGTGCTCTGTAAGTGTAATGGATCTAAACTATTTATATTTTAATTTTTATGGCATCCTAAATCTTATGTTAAAATCTCGAAGGACAACATATAGTTTCCAGATAATTCTGATATTAACAGTAACTCTGGGCCTCTGTGGAGTGCGCAACTGATGCCATCTCTGCCTAAAATAGGATAAGAAAAACTAAAATGTGTTATATCATTCAAACAATGACTACAATAACAATGCAGGTTTGTAGCATTGCTAATTAGCTAGCAACAAGCCTCTAACACAGTCCATATGCTAACGGCTAATCTAACTAACAAATTAACAACAGGAGCTACAGAGTGATGTCACATGCTGTAGAACTATAGAAGCTGTGTCTTTTTGAATATACAGCCCCGTGGTTGTAGTTACCTTCATTTCAGGAGAAAACTGGAGCAGTGGGTGGACTCTGGCTCCAAAAGTACAACATGGCAGCTCCAAGAAACGAGAAATTTTGGCTTCATTTTTGTAGAATAGGAGGGAGCGGAGCCAGGTCCTCCATGTTTTTACAGTCATTGTTCAAAACCAAAAAGTGTTGTCACAGTGTCTGTGCTCCAGCTCGGACTCTGGAATACCAGCAGATATTGGGAAAGTGGAAATGTTCCATCTCAAACATTTCCCCATCACCTTGACATAAAGATCTCAAAATCGGGGAAAACATTTGACAGCTGAATCAAACATAACATAAATAGTTAAAGTTATTATAAAATAATGCAAATGCTAAGCCTTCAAATGAAACTATTCCAGTCCTTTAGTCCACATCACATAAAGTAAGAATCTTGATATATAGTAGTGGCAGTGTTTTTGAAGCTTTTTCCATTGTCTTTCTTATTAATCACATGCATTTTCTTGACTTCAGCTTTAAAAAACGAAGCCTTGTGGACCTTAAAACAGTTAATTACCCACTGGAATATGAAAAATAAAGTAAATACCAGCAGACACTGTGAGCCACCAAGTAATGAAGTCGCCCAGTGAAATCTGGATTTTAATGAGAGTCAAGTAAAAAGTCTCCTTCACATCTCAGGACAGCTGGAAACAGATCACCCATGGATTTAGCTACTCCTGTAGAGAGCCACAGTGGGTTCCAGTATGTTTATTCATCAGATAGATCAGTGTGACTAAACTGTGTGTATTTGCATGGGAGTGTGGGGATGAACGCGTCAAATATTAATTAATAATATAAACTGGTTTCTTTGCAATTAGCGCTCTGTTTTTAGCCTTGGTTGAAAGAAACCCGCAGGCAGAATCTGAAAATGTCAGTGTCTTTAAATTACTCTTTGCTTTGTAAGAATAGTTTAAAATATGTCACAAGTCTGGATATTATTCTCCAACTCTGCCATTGGTCCTGTTTTTCTTGCCGCTGTCCAGCACTGAGCCCCACATGCCTCAGCTTGATCCGCAGCACCTGTAATCAGTACATTTATTATCTAAGAGCCAGCTTTTGATTGGCAGAGATAGGCCACACATGAGAAGTAAATCTAAAGGCACCGATCCAACTCACCATCTGCTTGTGGACAGGAAAGTCTGCATGGTAAATCATCAGAAGCCCACATCACCTTCACGATGTCCTTGTCCTTTTCTACCCTGGAGGTGAAGAGGTTTGAACTTGCGGCCTGGCAACTGTGGCAATCAATGCTGCGACAGAGGTGATTATCTTTGACTTTCATCTATTCTGGTCAGTTATTGTGAAACTGAAAGTGTTGGGAGAGACAAGGGTGCACTGTGGCTCTGGGCAACAAGCTGTAAAGGCAATTATCACCCTAAAATGTTGTTATTGCAAACAGAGCTGTCACATTTTGGGGTTTCTGTCAATTCGCCACCTCATTCTTGTTGCTTCAAGCTCTGGGTTTGCTTGTGTTCTTACTTTTTCCCCTACCTTTTCTCTCCCTCTCTCTTTTTTCTTTGTAAACCTCGCCTCGGACAAGTTTTGTCTGTTTTCAAGTTTTGACTGTCTTCGTGTGTTTAACAGAGCATTAAACATTTATATCTTGGACTTAAGTCTGCCTCAGGTGTCGTGCATTTGGATCTTTTTTCCTGTAACTATCTCACAAAGATGTATCTTGTTGCTGGTCCAGAATATAATGTATTCTGTTTTGGGGTTATATTAGGGGGGGGTTTTTTTCGGCACATTTGCAATTTTAGAAAAAACTGGTAGCATAACCTTGCAAACTTTTCAATATTTATTAGTTATTTATTGAATATTTTTGTGACTTCTTTTTTCAAGGTGCTTCAGCTACTGCTAAGTGAATGATAGAGAGAATCTGCAAAATAAAGAAATGGTATGAGCCACAGTAATATTACTGATTACCATGAGATTAAAGTATTGGGTAATTATATTTGTACAATTTATTGCGGATAACGTAATGTAAAGAACAACCCAAATTCCAAAAAATACTGTAAAATGTAAATAAAAACACTGCAGTGATTTACAAATTTTATAAACTCATATTTTATAGAAAACATGAAATGTTTAAAGTGAGACAATTTTAAGAAACAACAATTCAGCACCTGGACTCTTGTACTGAAGTATGCAGTGTTTTTTTTGTTCACGTTTTACACAGCAGCCTAATTTTTTTGGAATTATAATAAAATAGAACAGCCCTTTATTCTCATTGCACATGTACAACAAAATTGTGGGATATCCATCTGGGCACATTTTATGCTGGGATGCCCTTCCTAATCTCAACGCTCCCATTTGTCCAGGCTTTGCACCGGCACCAGGTTAACACTAGCCCATTAACCCCTGAGGCTGGGTTTGTGGCTCCTTCCGGGCATCTTTCACATGTTGACCACTACATGGACGTGCTAACTGTGGTGAGAAGTGGATTTATTCTGGGAGAGACCAAATCTGAAATTGTGTGGGTTTTTAGCATTATATTATCTTAATGTATTGTAGATGCATTAGTTATATGTTGTGTTGATGGCAGTTTTTTTTTAATTATAGTTTATAGTCTGGGAGATGCTCACATGACTTAATTGCCTTTTTATGAAATATGGAAAAGCCCGTGGCGTGATATGAGCAAAGTGGCTCAGCAGCAGCAGCTTATAAAAGGCTGCCTGTTGCTCAATTAGTGGCTGCTAGTGATGGAGCCCGCAAGTGCTCTTTAGCCCCGCCATGTTTGAGCTCTGTATAATACTCAATACATGAAAATAACAAATTTTGGTCTGCACCAAATTCTCCTTTTAATGGTTTTAGCCAAGCTGCTCATAAAATCCAAACAATTATCAAAAATAAAGCTCAATTATTTTAATAGCTTTTAATGCACTGAACATCAAATTCATCCCACATGTGTCACCAGAAGCATTTAATCCCATCCTATCAGCTTCACTGACACATTTCAGTGCAACTTAAATCTTGTTTCTATATCTAAAGACCTTTTATCTCAGCTCTGTTGGCAGCCTGTTTGTTTTGTTTTTTTAGTTGTTGTTGTTTTTGTTTTTTTTATCGTCCCTGAAGCTTTCCCTCTGCTTTCATGCAGCCAGTTAGTCCCACCTGAGGTAGAGGCGACACTGGGCTTTGTGTGAGATGTTGATAAATGAGACAAGCGCTCAAACTGTCGAGGGAAGCAGCGTGATTCAAGCAAGTACAATAATGTGGCTGTTCACCTTTTTATTACTTCAGGGCGCAGGGACGAGCTCATGTGGAAGGCTGCTGCAGTGATATTACATTGATGACACTGGATTATTATTACTATAACATTTCTGCTTGTCAGACACACAGGAGATGGTTAATCAAATCTATTCCTAAACATAATTTGCAGGAAGCTGTAAGCTGTCCTTTAATGTTATGTGAAGCATTGTGCTGTATATTTTAGTAGTATGACAGCCTTTAATGTGTGGCACATATGCTTCTTATTTATAACATTTTGCCTCTTTGTGCTGATGCTGCACTTGTCGCCAAAGGCAGTTAAAATGTAACTTCTTTCTTTTTAGCATAGGTGAGCTATCCACAGCTGTGAAATCATCCATTAATGAGTGGAACACTCATTACATTCTTCCAGAGAAGGATCCACTTATGCAAGTTCTAATTTTATTGCAGCATGAAGCACTCACATTTGCTCCAACAAATGAAATAAACCTTACTGTAATTTATTCAGACTGAATAATTTGTGTCTTCTGTGGCTGACATGTGAATAGAAGTAGCAATTGCTAGCACAAAATTAAAGGGCAGATGTTGTCGCACTGTCGAGCCCACAGCCTTTGCTGTCACTGGATCTACTCCGTTACCTTCTTCTGTGCTTTTACCATTTTTATTGCATGCAAACACATTTACCCATGATTGTTGCATTCATGAAGGTTTCTGCAAAAAGCTGCCAAATGCATGCACATAGTAACAGCCCAACCCCTGTGACTAATCTTAATTTTGAAAGGCATCATAAGAATAGGAGAGGCAGTGATCTTGCACTGCCTCTAACAGCCGTTACTCTCACTGAGGAAGAAAATTCACTCTGTAAAATGACTCTCCCTCCCACCCGAGATCAGATATGTTGATTTTTTTTTTTTTCCTTTTTTTTCTGGGGGAAATAAACACTCTGGCAGCTCACTCTCACTCCCACACAGCCAAATTAGCTGTCACCAAGGACATTAAGCTGTCATCTTCTGAGGTCCCTCTCTCAAATGTGTTTGCTGCATATAAATATATATATATGCTCTGCGAGTGTCACTGCCCAAGATGCTTTTTTGGAAATGGATGCAGCAAGGTTAGTGAGGTTCTGCTCAAACAACTGACTGCACGGAGAGATAAATACGCATATAAGATGATATGTGTTCGCAGTTTATGGTCCAGCTGCCCCTAGCTGAGCATGGAACCAACAGTGTGGAAAAAAAACAACCCCTACCCTTCCAGTCCATATTACAAAACACCATCACAGTGGCATTGCTTGAAGTTAATTTGCTCCCTGCATGCAGTGATGAAGTGCACCTCATTGTGCATACTAATGGCCCACGTGAGGCTCACAAAATGATAGAACAGCTCTGTTTTGGAGATGAATATTGAAAGTTAAAATTAGTTTCAGCTTATAGAGATCTCTCTCCCATCAGTGCTGATAATTACGTTGATGCATTTGTTCAAAATGGTAAACAGCCAATTTGCTTTCAGATCTCTCTGATGCTGGAGAATGATGCTTTTTGGCAAGGGATGTTTATGTTTACTGTAAAGGTTCTGGCTCTGCAGCAGCTGAAAAAGGGGACGTTTCATCCCTCATAATCTGAATCTCAGTGAGCACTGTGGCACTGAGATGCTTACTGTTGTCTCAGGACTGGAGGTAAAACAGATGGCTCTCTGCTGTTGCTCGGCCGTCATGTTGTAACTTTGGCCTGTCAACCAAATGTTCAGTAGTGCGTACGTAGCAATCACAGGTAGTTTTCACACTTGGTTTGAACCCCACTGAAGTTCAGAGACTTCTAAAGGTGGCGCTGACATCTTAAAGCCTTCTGTGAAGATGAGTGTATGACAGTGTGATCGCTGTTGCCATTTTCTCTGCAGCTGCTGCATGTTTGCCAAAGTGTCTCTGCCAGTGAATGAGTTCATTTTTAAAAAAGCAGCAGCGTTTGTTTAATCACTTCACACTCTGTGTCATATTAACACTTTTAAATCAAACAAATGAATCGTTGATAAACAATTTTAGCCACTGATCAGCATATTTTAGTAGTGGTTGGTCTGTTGGTCCACCAATTTATATATCAAATTAATTAGTGATGAATTACCTTAAACGTTTCTACAGAAGCTAAAGTATCAGGACCATGAACTGACTTTTTCTGTTGTGACACCAGCAGGCTGGCATCTTTTATTTTTAATGCACTGTCTCACCGGCGACTTCATGGGTACACCTGTTCAAGCTAATTGTTAAAGCAGACCAGCCAATCACGTGGTAGGAACTCAATACAATTAGACTTTTAGACATGATCAAAACAACCTGCTGAAGTTTAAACTGAGCAGCAGAATGGGGAAGAAAGGTGATGCAAGTGGCTCTGAATGTGGCATGTTTGTGTTGTTGCCTGTTGTGTTGGTCTGAGTATTTTAGAAGCTGCTGATCTGCTGGGATTTTCCAGACTGGGAGAATGGTCGGAACATGAGAAAATATCCAGTGATCGGCAATTCTCTGGGTGAAAATGCCTTGTTGATACCAGAGATCAGAGGAGAATAACCAGACTGCTTCAGGCTGATAGAAAGGCAACAGCAACTGAAATAACCGCTCTTTCAATGAAAGTATGCAGGAGAGCATCTCTGAACCTTGAAGGAGATGGTCTACAGCTGCAACAGAAGATCGCACTCCTGCCAGCAAAAGACAGAAAACTAAGAATATTTGTCCAGGCTAATCAAAAGTGGATGATAGAAAATGGCAAAATGTTTCCTGCTCTGATGAGTCTTGATTTCTGCTGCAACATTTGGCTGTAAATAACATGAAAGCATGGCTCCATTGTTTTAATGTCACAGCCTACCTGAGTATTGTTGCTGTATTGTATTGTATTGTATTGTAGTTTCCACCACCTTGCAAAATGTGAGTTATGAAGAATTAGGGCTAAAGGTAAAGAGGGGGCCAACCCTAAACGACAACATGTACCTAATAAAAATGGCTGTTGAAATTATTTAAATGTATCCATGTCAACCACAGGATGAATCGTAATCTCTGACTTTCCCTTCAGTCCTTTCTTTCAGCTTAAAATTTCAATTTAAAACCAGTAAAATTAGCATCATTACCATCAGCCTTTTAGCACTAATACAGGCTAAAAAAGATTTATATGTGGTGTAATTAATGATAATTAAAACAAGCCACATTTATAAACTGCTTCAAAATTTCTGTTGAATCCACACATTTAAAAAAGCTCCAAGCACAGCTGTATAAGGTTGGCTGTCATCTTAAATTTGAGTTTCAAAGTTTCATTCTTGACCTTGGAAACAGCTGCGAACAAACTAATCTCCCTTGAAGCTCCATTAAGAAGCTGTTGTGAGGTTAACTTACATTACATGACCTTCATCAGCAGATGGCATTTGCACTCGTTCATATGAATTTTTCTCCATTTTTCAACTCATCACTGAGTTAGCGAGACAGAGATGCTGTGAGATGGCGTGGAAAATGTCAAATCTACATGTAATATTCAAAGAATGCATTAACGAAGGCAGACGTCGTTCCTAAATAATTGCTCTCATACTGTATTCTGACCAAACAAAATTCAGCAATAAGTCACAAATCATATTGGCTTCATTCATCATCCGTGAAGTTATTCACTTCCTTGAAATAATACACAATATGACCTCCCATCTCCTGTGACTATATTGCGTGAAGCTGTTGGTCGTTCATCTTGAGAGCAGGTGCGAAAAGGTTGAATAAGTGTGCTGGCGGCTAGGTTTGTGTCAGGCTGAAGACACTGATCTGATAATGTCCTCATTAGCCGACCTAAGCCCAACAGAAACCGCAGCCAGGAGCAGGAGGTCTGCTCTGCTGGTGACAGCTGCCGCCTCAGGGCCGTCATGGGCCAGATGAGCCCTGGATGGCAGCTCACAGATCTCTGAGCTCCATCAGTCACAACCGATAAGAGAGAGAAAAGCAGAAAGTTAAGGGGGTGCTGGAGAGAATGACCTTGATTTTTCCTCTAACCGACGTGATAGGTCATTTTATATATAGCACCCAGTACGTTGTATGACACGAAACAGCTGCTGCATTTCTTTCTCACATATGAAATCCTTTTTTACACAAATATGACAACCACATTTATTCTCTTTTTCGCCTTCCGCTGAAGCATCAAAAGAAGTCAAACAAGAAATCACACCAGCACAGCTGGTGTTTCAGCATGAAGTACAGAAAGTACAATATCGAAATAGAAAACTCCACTGTGGCAATAATCCTGCGCCTGTATGCTGCAGCTGCATGTGTACTGTCTGGTTAAGGCTGCTTTGTTCTGTTCCTGTGACAGAGCTCAGTTTATAGCCTCAGTGTGAAACTGTGGAGGAAGAAAGTTCACTCCTACCTCTTTGACTGATGGGCCTCTGAATTTATTTCTGCTAGCAGCAAAGTCAGCATGAAGAGGTGCCCCCCGAGTGTGTATACAGACATGTTTGATGCTCCAGGATAATGCTGCCACTCTTCAGCTAAAGAGAAAAAGCAAGAAAAGAAGGATATAGCAGAAGTCTTTTTAAAAAATAAACAGAACTGGAGGAAAGCAGAGTGCACAAATATACACAGACCTACCCGTCTATTCACCAGGAATGAGTGTCATTCAGTCTTTAGCGCTGTTCAAAGTACATTAGCTTTTCAATTATCGAGGGTAAATGCCAAACATTCACTCCTTCAGTCTTTTCAGATATGAAGATTTATTTTACTTTGTGTCATCTCAAACTAAATAGCTCTGAGTTATGAATTATTATTTTTGGACAAAATAAGACATTTCAAGCTGTCACCTTGGGCTCAATAATGGAGACATTATTATTTTCACTTCTTTCAAAGATTTAACCATAAAAAATTATGACTCACTGATAACAGAAATCACTCGCAGCCTTAACTTAAGATGAACAAAAATTATTACAATTACACAATATGTATAAGGCCTCCCATTTAGCAGCATTCTGTAGTATTTTAAATGTTTATTAGTCAGATGATGTGGCACATATGATGGAAAATGCTGAAACATGCACATGCCTCTATTTTTACTGTTCATTTCACTTCAAATCATACTTTACAGTGCAGCCAGGTGAGTTTGTAACATTGTTTCTAAAAGGAGAAAATAAAGACTTTCTCGGTAGCTGTGGACCACAGGTGAACTCAAAGTCATTTTCATTTGTGGCCCACATACAGCTCAATTTGATCTCAAGTGGGCCGGACCAGTGAAGCTATTGCATAATAACCCCCTAAAAATGACCTCCAAGTTTTGTTTTTTCCTAGAGACATGCACTCTGAGAGAACTCACATTTAGCAGTTTGTTTATAAAACAGAAGAGCAGTCTGAGATGTCTTAAGGGTAAAAAATTTGAATATTACGTCTCAGTTTTTCCACATTTCTGCAGTTTACTGTCATTTTAAAAGAAACACTGCTGTCGTAAATTAGAGAAAAGCATAAGCAAGGCTCCTTGACTTAACTATTTTTCTTCATGGTGGTGACGCAGGATTTAGAAAAAGGCAGCATATCTCTGGCATAAATCAGTTCAGGCAAAAAATCATGCTGTCCAAGTTAGTCAATTTGAGGCCAAAAACCCCCTCTGTGGTTTTGTAAGAAGTGACCAAAAGATAAAAATCTGTTTTCCAATGCTTGAAAACAGTTCAAAGGATGATTTTTTATTTATTTATTTATTTATTTTGATGTAGACTTGTAGAGTGCCGAGAACATGAATCGCATCCCTTGGCCTTACTGAGAGAATGTGAAATAAGAAGGTGAAAAGGGGGTAACTGTAATGTTTTCAGAGTTGCCTGTGCTACTGAATATGTGGAAATTTGTTTGACCTCTTTCGTTCCCTTACTGCTGCCTGCTCTGAGGGTTTTGTTCCTCCTCACCCACAACTGGCTCATTGCGACAGTCATTCACTGTTGTGCCTCTTCTGG
Organism: Simochromis diagramma; assembly: GCF_900408965.1. Lineage (NCBI taxonomy): Eukaryota > Metazoa > Chordata > Actinopteri > Cichliformes > Cichlidae > Simochromis > Simochromis diagramma. The sequence continues at coordinate 13,042,742 of NW_024386831.1, forward strand.
GTTATCCCAGCATATGGGAAGGATTAACAGCAGAGAGCCTATATTTCTGCTGATCGGCCATCCTGATCGTTTTTCAAGCCTCTGCCTCTAAAGATTACGTCGTACAGTAAAAGCCAAGTGAGACGATAGATAGCCAGTTCCTGAACGCCCATCTGTCATTTCCGGCTGCCGTCAGCGCCGAGCAATCTGAACTCGTAGTGAATAAAGAAGCATTTTTTACAGTAATTTCTCTGACTCTGACTGTCATAATGTTTTCAGGCAAACACTTGGAAAGGCCAAACAGCCTTTGTTGTGTATTTTCTATCACTTCAAGTATTATTCTGGAAAAGGAAGCAGCAGAGCTGAGAAACCATGACATGACTCATCCAGTAGGTATGATGCTCTAAGTGTGCTCTGCTCAGCCTGCTACCTTTAAAGGCATAAAATATTTCATGACCTATGGATCCTTTATTTCCTTTTGTTTTTTTGTTGATGTTTTTAATCCAACAGCAGGGAAATGTGTTTACACATGATATTTTTGTCTTTCCTGGTCTTGGCATCAGTATAACATAGTGTAAGCGAGTCCATATGTCGACAGTGTAGCTTAAATGCAGGTGTTATTGCTTATGCTTTTGCTCTAACACCATTAAGAGATTGCACACTCCATCCCTGGAGCTTATCACACCAGTAGTCTGGCAAGTTTTTGAAAGCCTGTAATTGCAGGTGAGGATCAGCTAAAGGGAATAATGCTGAGCTGTGTTATGAAAATTACAGCAGGCTGTTTATGGTTGACTTTAGCGTATGCCACTAAGGTCACTGGAACAGAGACTTGATATGAAGTTTCACTTTCTGCTTGTTCCCCATGGTTTTTGTTATTTCACATTTTGTTATTTCACAGGGTTTTTTGCAAAAATCTGTTGACATAATCTCAAATCTCATATTCAAGTTAAGATGAACTGTTGTGCAAAACATTGACAGTTTTGGGTGGCCACAGTAATTATGGAAATCAGGAATAAGCTGTCATTAATGGCCCAATGGTCAAAAAAGAGGGCCTGTAATTGTCTCAATTGTCTGTCTCCACTTCCATGATTACCCTTTGTGTATAAATAGTCCTGCCCCCCCCCCACCACCACCACCCTTATCACAGTGTATGTTGTTGCTTACCTTTCTGCATTTTGTAATTTTTCAGGCTTTTACGCAGTTATCAAGACACGCACAAAGCACCAAAACCAACAATGATTCGAAAGTATTGTGTAGCCTGATATAACAGATTATTGTCTAAAAACCAATTTAAAGCAGTTAAATGACCCACAGTACTTTAGTTTATTCTGACTCAAACGACTACACACACCATCTGGTATAACGTCATGCAGCCTTCGCAGACGGCAGCGTGGTGTTACGTCTACCCGTGAAACCGTGATACCCATTAAACCGCGCTACCAGTTAAACCGCGCAGGCAGTACGGTGTGATGGGTGTGACGGGCATTGGACAGCAGCGCGTTTCTAATCCAATTTCATTGTGAAGTTTGCGGACGATACAACAGTGGTGTGTCTTATCACCAAAGGTGAAACCCAGGTGTGACCGGTGTGATGGCAGCGCAGTGCGACCTGTGTATTTGATGTGACTGATGTGACGTTACGCAGCTTTTGCAGACGGCAGTGTGGTGTTACATCTGGGGTGAACTCTAATGTCTTATCACCAGTGGCGGAGCGGGAGGGGGGGTGGTGGCTTACTGGGCTTAAGCCCGGGTTGTTTTTTCAGAAGCCCGGGGTCTTTTGGAGTGTAATTTTTTCATAGTTAGATGCCTGGCTGACAACTGTATAAAGCAAAAAGCTACACACAATATTCGATGCACATAGTGCACACTGTGGGAATTTACGACTGTGTGTAAATCCCCCCTATAATATTGGTATGATCCGAGCTCAGGCACTAAGCGGGGCGGGGCAGCTGCTGCCTACGAGTGCGCTGTTGGAGAAACGGAGCTAGGCAGACAGAGGAGAACTGAAGTTTGACCAGGTACCAAAGCAAATCATTCGTACTGTACAATATGACGGTGTATCACGAAAGATTGATATCAAACTGATCACTTGACCCATATTACGTTACTTGCTCTTCAAGAGAATCAACAAACGGCGAAATGAAAAGCCGAACAACAACAATGCTGTTTCTTTAGAGAGTCTTAGCTTACATGTGTGTTTATTTCATATTTTCAGTTGTTACCCTCCACGGCTAAATAAATCGATTTCAGTAATGTACTGATATACAAGAATGGACATAACGGGCTTCTTTCAAAGAAAAAAACTCTGGTAGTATTTTATATATTATGCTTTGTATGTTGTTCAGTATATTTCTATGCAAAACAAGAGGAACTTCAATACACAGCAGTATATTCCCAGTTGAAACCAGATATTTACATACACTTTGTGGAAAACACAAGAACATTTTTTTACTGTACAACATCAATTTAGAGTAAACTTGTTTTGTTTTGGATAAATAAATATTGAAATATCTTTTGAATTAGTTAAACGTCAGAATAAAGAGAGACAGAGCTGTCTATTTTTTGTCACTTTCATCAAATTTAGGAGTACATATACACTAAGTTTATTGTTAATTAATAAGAAAACTCCAGACGATTCCATTCTGAGCTGAAGAAGCTTCTGATAGGTTAGTAGAGTTCATGCGAGTAAATTGGTGGCACACCTGTGGATGCATATAAGGCAAAACACAGAGCCTGTTTCTTTGAAATGGGAAAATCCAGAGATGTCAACCAAAACACCAGAAAAAGAACTGTGGAGCTCCATAAGTGTGGCTCAATTTTGAATACAATTTGGTGCCATTTACAATTAAGAAATACAGATAGTTTCTCTCTTTACTCTTAAAGTTAACAAATATGTTTTTTATATTTATCAATCTAAAAAAAATAAACATTTAGTCTGATTTGATGTTACAATTAAAAAAGTGTTTGTGTTTTGATCTGAAGAGTATGTAAATATCTGGTTTCAACTGTATATTTGATGATTGTCAGCACAAAGAGGGAGAGAGAGGAACAGAGAGGGAGATGGAGAATGAGGACAGAACAGAGATGGAACAAGAGCAGGTGAGCCACACATGTTAGTCAAATGGTTGTTTACCAAAAGTATCACCAAGTATCACCAAAAGTATCACCGTATCATAGGTACTCATGTATCTCGTACCTAGTGTTTCTTTTTAGGTTTGTTATTTTTCAAATTCTACATTTATTAAGTTATGCAGGCTTGTTTGCACAACAAGGCTAAATAATTATATAAACTTTTCTCAATCTAAATATTGTACTTTGGTAGAATTAAAAAATAAGTGTAGTGCAGGTCTATGATGATTTTTAGTGCTACTATCATCTAGTTCTGATTCTTGTTCTGTTTTGGTTAAGTCCTCAGTAGTCCTGATTTTGAACTGTTGTAGTCCTGTTTTAATTCCAGATCAGTTCTGGGTCTGGTTGATTTGGGGTTTAGTCCTCGTGTCTTGATACAGCCCCGACTTTGTTCTGCCTTGCTGCTTAATTAAAAAACTAGTTTAAGGTGTCCTGTATATGTGATATATATTTTTCCCTATATGAAGTCATTCTTTTTTGAACAAAACTCAAAACAGAGTCAATTAATCTTTCAGTCATTTCTATTCCCCCCCCCAAAAAAAAATAAATAAATCCCACATGCATACTAGCCTTTAGGGCTAAACCCCGGGTGTTTCAAATGTCTGGCTCCGTCTCTGCTTATCACCAAAGGTAAAACCCAGATGATACCAGATTATAGTGGATTTCTGGAGGTGTAGTAAAGCACATACCCCGATCATCATCAACGGCGCTGCTGTGGAAAGAGTGAACAGCTTCCGTTTCCTAGCTGTACATCTGGCGGAGGATCTCAAATGGTCTGTTCACACGAACAACATACCCCTTCATAGACAGCGCAGCGTGACGGGAGTGACAAACCGCGCTAGCCGTGAAACTGTGGTACCCGTGAAACCTTGCTGCCCGTTAAACCGCGCTACCCGTGAAATCGCGCTACCCATTAAACTGCGCTACCCGTTAAAGTGCGCTACCCGTGAAACCGCGTTGCCAGTGAAAACGCGCTACCCGTGAAACCGCGGTGTGACCTGTGTGACTGGTGTGGCGTGGTGTAACGTCATGCAACCTTCGCAGTCGGCAGCGTGGTGCGACTGGTGCGACTGGTGTGATGGGTGTGACGGCAGCGAGGTGTGACTGGTGTGGCCAGTGTGGCGTGGTGTAACATCATGCAGCCTTCGCAGACGGCAGCGTGGCGTTACGTCAGGGGTGTATATTGAACCCTAATGTACTCACTCTACACCTACGACTGCACGGCCACTAGTATCTCCTATTTCATCTTGAAGTTTGTGCATGAGACAATAGTGGTGGGCAGTGTTGAGCAAGTTACTTTGAAAAAGTAATTTATTTTAGTTACTAGTTACTTCTTCAAAAAAGTAACTGAATTAGTAACTGAGTTACAAGATTCTAAAAGTAATTAATTACTTACCCTGTTTGGTATCATTCTTTTCAGCACAACCTCACGTGTCTGAATTTATACTGTATTTATGTTTTCATTTTGACATACTGTATTAACACAATTGAAATAAAATCAGATTAGAAAAAGTTATATTTAACCACAAACATGTTTACTGAATCATATTTCATGACTTTAAATGCAAATATAAGACTTACTTAGATTTAGATCCTCCCGCACCGATCGGCGCATCGGGCGACAAGAGAACGCTATCGAACTCGGTGTTATGGCCCGTCTAGGCGCAGCCAGACCACAACATAAAGGGTGATCCATCCCCGTCCAACCCCAAGCAGCACGTCACACACTTAATATTTTGTGACAGTGATTTATTTACAATAAGTGCAGTTAAACAAAGGAAGGGAGCATATCATAACTTCAGGGTGAATCCAAGGCCAAAACAACAAACAAAAGGTAACCTATCTCAGGAATAAACACAACTTACCTACTCAAAAGAACTAAACCAAACGACAATCACTTTCCTCCCTGCCTAACAAAAACAGGAGAAAACTGATCAAACAAAAAGGCGGTCCACCCCTACATGCTCTTACATTAACATAATATAGTGACACAGTGAATGGTCTGCCGGTTGGGTTGGGCCGAGGATGAATGAAATGGCAGTCCCCGGCGGTCTCTTCATATCCGCTGCCTCCCGGTCCTCAGCCAATCGGTGTGAGCCATCCACCCTGGATGCACCAAACCCGGAGGAGCACCTGGACACTCAAATTTACATATGATTACGATCAGTCGTAACACTCAGTCTATCGCGGCAGTTGTTGCCTCATCCCATGACAGTTCGACTGAACGTAAATCTTCAAGGAAAGTCCTCCTCCGTGTTATTTTAGGTCTTCCTCGCCGTCTCTTTCCATTCTTCGGGTTCCACAGAACCGCGACACGGGCAGGTCTCAGGTCCGGTAGCCGAAGGATGTGACCGGCAAATCTGAACCGACGCTTGGTGACTTGGACATGGAGCGGCTCTACTCCCGCACGGCGATATACTTCTTCATTGGTAACGCGATCCCGATATGTGATCTTGAGCAGCCGTCGAAGACAACGTTGTTGTCAAGATGGCGGTTGATCTTTGCAGTTGATTTCCAAGTCTCCGCTGCATACAGTGCCGTCGGTATAACGATGGTCTTCAGGAGCGGCAACTTGGTTGATAAAGGCAGTACGGTGGTCATCCATATAGGTTGTAATCGTTGAAAGGCTGCCCATGCTTTCCCAATTCTGCACTTAACGTCATGCTCCACGTCCCCGTCACTGCTAAAAGTGCAACCCAGGTACATGAACCTGTCCACCTCTTCTAGCTGCTGCTGCTGCTTCACAGTAACCGCTGTGTTTGATGGTGTAGCGTAACCAACTCGCATAATCTTCGACTTCTCACCGCTGATCCTGAGTCCTATCAGTGCTGCTTCGCAAATATAAGATGCCACACAAATTATTTGTGCCCGTCAGGCTTGTGATGTTCTCCTTTATAGTGGACAGAATGATGGTGTTGGAACCATCAGCAGGTCTGCAGTCATGGGTGAAGAGGGAGTAGAGGAAAGGGCTCATCACACAGCCTTGTGGTACACCGGTGTTCATTGTGATTGTAGATGAGCAGCGGCTATCCAGCCAGACATGTTGGGGGCGGTTGGTCAGGAAGTCCAGTAACCATTTGCAGATGAGGGAACTGATGCCCAGGTCTGTCAGTTTCCTGATGAGTTGTGAGGGGTGGATTGTATTGAATGCTGAACTGAAGTCTATAAACAGCATTCTGGCGTATGTGTTGTTGTATATTGAACTGTAATGTACTCAATCTACACCTACAACTGCACGGCAACTAGTATCTCCAATTTCATTGTGAAGTTTGCAGACGATACAACAGTAGTGGGTCTTATCACCAAAGGCGAAACCTGGATGTGACGGCAGCATGGTGCAAATGGTGTGACGGGCAGTGTGACGGGCAGTGTGACGGCAGCGCGATGTGACCTGTGTAACCGGTGTGGCGCAGTGTGATGTCATGCAGCCTTCGCAGATGGCAGCGTGGTGTTACGTCAGGGTTGTATACTGAACCCTCATGTGCTCACTCTACACCTACAACTGCACGGCCACTAGTATCTCCAATTTCATTGTGAAGTTTACGGACGATACAACAGTGGCAGCAAGATGTGACCTGTGTATCCGATGTCACTGGTGTGACGTTACGCAGCCTTTGTAGACGGCAGTGTGGTGTTATGTCAGATGTGTACAGGGAGTGCAGAATTATTAGGCAAATGAGTATTTTGTCCACATCATCCTCTTCATGCATGTTGTCTTACTCCAAGCTGTATAGGCTCGAAAGCCTACTACCAATTAAGCATATTAGGTGATGTGCATCTCTGTAATGAGAAGGGGTGTGGTCTAATGACATCAACACCCTATATGAGGTGTGCATAATTATTAGGCAACTTCCTTTCCTTTGGCAAAATGAGTCAAAAGAAGGACTTGACAGGCTCAGAAAAGTCAAAAATAGTTAGATATCTTGCAGAGGGATGCAGCAGTCTCAAAATTGCAAAGCTTCTGAAGTGTGATCATCGAACAATCAAGCGTTTCATTCAAAATAGTCAACAGGGTCGCAAGAAGCGTGTGGAAAGACCAAGGCCCAAAATAACTGCCCATGAACTGAGAAAAGTCAAGCATGCAGCTGCCAAGATACCACTTGCCAACAGTTTGGCCATATTTCAGAGCTGCAACATCACTGGAGTGCGCAAAAGCACAAGGTGTGCAATACTCAGAGACATGGCCAAGGTAAGAAAGGCTGAAAGACGACCACCACTAAACAAGACACACAAGCTGAAACATCAAGACTGGGCCAAGAAATATCTCAAGACTGATTTTTCTAAGGTTTTATGGACTGATGAAATGAGAGTGAGTCTTGATGGGCCAGATGGATGGGCCCGTGGCTGGATTGGTAAAGGGCAGAGAGCTCCAGTCCGACTCAGACGCCAGCAAGGTGGAGGTGGAGTACTGGTTCGGGCTGGTATCATCAAAGATGAGCTTGTGGGGCCTTTTCGGGTTGAGGATGGAGTCAAGCTCAACTCCCAGTCCTACTGCCAGTTTCTGGAAGACACCTTCTTCAAGCAGTGGTACAGGAAGAAGTCTGCATCCTTCAAGAAAAACATGATTTTCATGCAGGACAATGCTCCATCACACGCGTCCAAGTACTCCACAGCGTTCTCTGGCAAGAAAGGGTATAAAAGAAGAAAAACTAATGACATGGCCTCCTTGTTCACCTGATCTGAACCCCATTGAGAACCTGTGGTCCATCATCAAATGTGAGATTTACAAGGAGGGAAAACAGTACACCTCTCTGAACAGTGTCTGGGAGGCTGTGGTTGCTGCTGCACGCAATGTTGATGGGGAACAGATCAAAACACTGACAGAATCCATGGATGGCAGGCTTTTGAGTGTCCTTGCAAAGAAAGGTGGCTATATTGGTCGCTGATTTGTTTTTGTTTTGTTTTTGAATGTCAGAAATGTATATTTGTGAATGTGGAGATGTTATATTGGTTTCACTGGTAAAAATAAATAATTGAAATGGGTATATATTTGTTTTTTGTTAAGTTGCCTAATAATTATGGACAGTAATAGTCACCTGCACACACAGATATCCCCCTAAAATAGCTAAAACTAAAAACAAACTAAAAACTACTTCCAAAAACATTCAGCTTTGATATTAATGTGTTTTTTGGGTTCATTGAGAACATAGTTGTTGTTCAATAATAAAATTATTCCTCAAAATACAACTTGCCTAATAATTCTGCACTCCCTGTATATTGAACTCTCATGTACTCACTCTACACCTACGACTGCACGGCCACTAGTATCTCCGATTTCATTGTGAACTTTGCGGACGATACAACAGTGGTGGGTCTTATCACCAAAGGTGAAACCCGGATGTGACCGGTGTGATGGCAGCACGGTGCGACCTGTGTGACCGGTGTGACGCGGTGTAACGTCATGCAGCCTTCGCAGACGGCAGCGTGGTGTTACGTCAGGGGTGTATACTGAACTCTCATGTACTCACTCTACACCTTTGACTTCACGGCCACTAGTATCTCCAATTTCATTTTGATGTTTGCAGATGACACAATAGTGGGAGTGATGGTTACAAGAAGGTTCTCAGTGCCTTTAAACTTTGAGGGTGAGATGGTTCGCATTAATGTCAGAAAAACAGAAGAGATGACGGTGGACTTCTGGAGGTGTAGTAAAGCACATACCCCGATCACCATCAACGGCGCTGCTGTGGAAAGAGTGAATGGCTTCCGTTTCCTAGCCGTACATCTGGCGGAGGATCTCAAATGGTCAGTTCACACGAACAACATACTTCCATACCCTTCATAGACAGCGCAGTGTGATGGGAGTGACAAACCACGCTACCTGTGAAACTGCGGTACCCATGAAATCTTGCTGCTTGTGAAACTGCTCTACCTGTGAAACCGCTCTACCTGTGAAACCGCACTTGCTGTGAAACCGCTCTACCTGTGAAAAACCTGCTGCTACCTGCTCTGCCTGTGAAACCGCTTGCTGTGAACCGCTCTTGAAACGAGCTCTCTACCTGTGAAACCGCGCTTGCTGTGAAACCGCTCTACCTGTGAAACCGCTCTACCTGTGAAACCGCTCTACCTGTGAAACCGCTCTACCTGTGAAACCGCGCTTGCTGTGAAACCGCTCTACCTGTGAAACCGCTCTACCTGTGAAACCGCGCTTGCTGTGAAACCGCTCTACCTGTGAAACCGCTCTACCTGTGAAACCGCGCTTGCTGTGAAACCGTGCTACCCGTGAAACCGTGCTACCCGTGAAACCGCGGTGCCTGTGAAACCGTGCTACCCGTGAAACCGCTCTACCCGTGAAACCGCGCTGCCTGTTAAACCATGCTACCCATTAAACCATGCTAGCCGTTAAATCGCGCTACCAGTTAAACCGCACAGGCAGCACAGTGTGACGGGCAGCGTGACGGCAGCGCATTTCTAATCTGTGTGACTGATGTGACGTCATACAACCTTCGTAGACAGCAGCAAGGTGCGACTGGTGTGACGGCAGCATGGTGTGACCTGTGTGACTGGTGTGGCTGTAAAATTTAGTACAGCACTAAATGTGCTTTCATCTGCACCTGAAAATATTTCATAACAGAAGTACTAGTTTCTGTTTTTGTTCATATATTATTTAGAAAAACTTGGAACTGCCTACATATTTTAATAAAAAAACACGGAAAAACATTAATACACTTTTGACACTGCTATCTTTAGATACATGATCAAAGCAGTCTAGGCTTCCCACAAATTGGGCTATGTTTCACCAGAATATCATTGAGAAGGTGACACACTCTGTAAAGGTTTGATGGTTAATCAAATGAATGGGTACCCTGAGTTTGTGCCTTCTGAATTATGCTTTGTATAAAACAGTGTTGAAAACAACTGATCCTGAACATGAAATCCTCAAAGCAATAAGTCTGAAATCTTTTCCGAGGGGAGGAGCGAGCTTTCTAATTCTATTTTGTTGCATTTTTGTAAAACGGATAAAACTATTACTGCCACTATCTTTCGGCTTTTCTAGTACATTTCTGTCAAATGCCTCATGGACTCATTCTTCATAGCTTTCTCCCTGCAATGAAATTACTTCTCTAATGAGGTAAATGGAGGAAATGTAGCCAGACAATATTACAGATATTTCTGTATATGTTTTTGCACTATACACATTTTTATGTGTAAGGGCTTTGCCAGAGAAGCTGCGGTAGTGTGCACTTCTTAGTTTCCCCTGGGTTACCCTGCACAGCGTTGGCATGGCTCGTAGTTATTCCTGCTCGCTCATTCATGCAAACACTCGTCTCCTCTCCCTCTCTCTAACCTTACATATCTCACAATATTTCCCTCTCTGCCTTCCTCACTTGCTTCCCATTCCCCTCTCTTGCAGAACCATTCATCCATGGCTGCTACACCAGTGGCTAGCCTGTGTGCTGTGCCTGATGCTCATAGGCTGCTTTCAGATTTCTGTCTCACCCCTAAGCAACAGCACAGATTAAATACTTAACTTTATTCATTTTTTTCCTCTTCCTGCCTCTCTCTCTCTGGTCTGGCATTAAAAATTCATCCACTCTGTGTTGTGTTAAAAGCACATTACGCAAGAGTCTAAATATACCCCCTCCCAGGCACGATGTCCCCTGATGCTTTTACATGTGTGTGCTGCCTCTGTGTATGCATACATTGTGTATATATGTGTGTGTGCATGTGAGTGAGAGCAGGGTAAAGCTACATCTGTTACATCTGTCATATCCCAGGAGGAAGGCAGCTTGGAAACGTCCCCCAGGTGGCAACAGGGTGATAGAGCAGCTTAGCAAACAGGTTGGGTTTTCAAGGAAACACGCATAGATTTACTTTCTGATCATTGTCCAGGTTTGCAACAAAAGAAAACAGTCTTCGGTCTAGTTTAGTGTTTTCAGCTCATTCACCTGTAAGAGGTCCTGATTTTTCCCAAGCTTTAGAGTGTTTTATCATGTAGTGATGGACATTCAGAAGAGAAGAAAGTTCTGCTGTGTGCATCAGTCTCTCCCTAGGCTGCCTGCCTGCCCACAGCAACAAAGGCTGACAGTTGAACCGTTTCATGCTGCCTTCTGGATGAAAGGCCCCTGTAATTGGTTGCCATTACAAACTGTACACCATCTTTGACAATGGCAGTGAAAAGAAGCATGTCCCCACCATCTTTTGAAACCAGTGTCTGCCATAAAGTAAAATAACAAGTTCTTTTTTATTTTTAATGCAGTCATTTTGCTCTCAGTATGCTGCTCTCTCTAATTGCTTTTTAATTTATTTATTTATTTACTTATATATCACAATTAACAAAAATAGTTGCCTCAAGGCACTTTGTATTGTGGGGTAAAGATCCTACAATATTAGAGAGAAACCCCCCAACAATCAGATGACAGTGGGGAGGAAAAACTCCTTTTAGCTGGACGAAACCTCCGGCAGAACCAGAGGGGAATCCGGCAGGGAGGGGCAGCCATCTGCCATGATCAGTTGGGGGTGAGAAGCAAGAGCAGAGAGCAGAGGAAACAGAGACAGAGATTAATAATAACTAATGATTAAATACAGAGTGGTTTCAAATCGAAAAGAGTGAAGAGAGATGAGTGAAGACGCCACCAGCAGCCTAACACTACTGCAGCATGACTATAGCCCTAACTATAAGCTTTATCAAATTGGAAACTTTTAGATATAATCTTACAAGTAGTGAGGCCCCATATATTAACTTAATATGCACAATAATATGACATTTACATACATTTAATATGCACAACCTGGTCAAAAAGTGTTTCTCACAGTGTTGTTCAGACCGGGGAATGTCATTCAGAGTAAGCATCTGGCTAGAACCTTTTGTCTGAATTTAGAAAAAGAGCACTAACTAATTTATTTTTATCGTACTTCACAGATAAATAAACTTTGGTAACATCTGCATAGAAATGAAAATTTATGCTGCGTTTTCTAATAATATTATTTAAGAGAAACGTGTATAATGTAAAAACTATTGGTCCTGACACAGAGCCCTGTGGAACTTCATGACTAACTTTTGTGTGTGCAGAAGACTCAAAATTTACATGATCTATTTATTATATAGTCTATCACAGCGGTCCCCAACCTTTTTTGCGCCACAGACCGGTTTATGCCCGACAATATTTTCATGGACCGGCCTTTAAGGTGTCGCGGATAAGTACAACAAAATAAAACTAGTACCGGTACCGAAAAAAATTAAATTTATTTATAACACACATGAAAAGACCTAGGAAAACCGAGTAAACGATAAAAACGATAACAAAATAACGCTGAAAACCGATAAAAACCCTGAAAACTATACATTTCACACCTGAGCCTCAACTCTCGCGGCCCGGTACCAAACGACTCACGGACCGGTACCTGTCCGAGGCCCGGGGGTTGGGGACCGCTGGTCTATCAGATGGATATGATTCAGCCACTGCAGTGTAGTTCCTTTAATACCAACAGCATGTTCTAATCTCTGTAGTAATAAGTTTATGCTCATCAGAATTGAAAACTTCACCGAGGTCTAGCAGGACAAACACAGAGATAAGTCCACTGTAAAAGGCCATAAGATCATTATTCATAACCTTCACTAGTGCTGTTTCTGTGCTGTAATGCAGTCTAAATCTTGACTTTTCAAATAACTCGTTTCTCAGCAGATGATCACCCAGCTCTTTCATGAATCTTAGAAATAAGACGAATGTTGGAGATTGGTTAATAATTAGCTAAAACAGCTGGGTGAGGGAGAGGATTTTTAAGTAATGATTTAATTACAGCCTCTTTCAAAGTGGTACGTAGCCTGCTACTAAAGATAGATTCATCATGTTTAAGATCATAGCCTTAATTAATGGTCGGACTTTGTTGAATAGTCTTGTGGGAACGGGGTCCAATAGACATATTGAGATTTAGAAGAAGTAATTATTGAAGTTAACTCAAAAAGACTGATAGAAGAGTGTCTAAAAAAATAACAGCAGCTGTCAACATTCCTGTGATTAGTGATATGTTCATGGGATGGCTGTGAATATTTTTTCTCTAATGCTTAAGAGTTTATTTGCAAAGAAATTCATGAAGTCTAGTTAAGTTTAAATGAATACTCGGTTCAATAGAGCTCTGACTCTTTGTTAGCCTGGCAAGAGTATGAAAAGAAACCTGAGGTTGTTCTTATTTTCTACAATAAGGGATGAATAGTAAGATGTCTTTATGGGGGAGATATAGTAGGGAGTAAAAACTCTCTGACGCTTTTGTTTTCCACAGTAGCCACAGTATTCAGGGACATGCACAATGATGATGTAGCACTGTTAATAAGATAATCAACCTCTGTGGGAGTAGAGTTTAGGTAGCTGCTGCGAAGACTAGAAAATTTTGGTTTACAAAATCTGTGCTGGCAAATGGTGTGGGGACATTCATCAATTTTAGATCACTTTAAGTGTTAAATGCACTACTGAGAACTCAGAATAAAAGAAGTAGAAAAGTTGTAGATTCACGTGATGTGAGAGTTGATTGTGCAGACTTAGTGGAAGGCTGTGTGCAGAAATGCAGGAGTGAACCAGAGCAAGGTTGAGAAACAATAGTTCTCACAGATAGATTCTAAATTGGGTAACAGGCCAAACAGATAGAAGGACATTCTCTTTTATAAACTTGTGTACTGCTAGTTAGAGTCGTCTCTCTTCTGGAAGTTGGCCACAGCAAACTGCTGCAGACTGTGGTTTTCTAACCGGAAAGAGATCCATGTACATGAATTATTTTTGAACTGTTTGAGGCAATAAATGAGTGAAAACCTGGATTGGGACTGAAACCCTCTTTTACCTCAGATAAAAAGAACACGCAACACTGCTCTGCATTGTGTTGGCACATATCGCAATTTCAGAAAGACATCTACTGTGATGATATTTATTTTCTAGTGCTGTGTAATCCATTATAGCCAACTTAAATGTTATGAAACAAAATAGTGTTAAATATTGAGTCTGCGTGCCATATGTCAGAACAAGGTGGAATAAAGTGATGTGTTGGCTCGTTTACATTTTGAGAGTAGCCAATCAAATCTAATTGTAAATTAAATGTGGTGTGGAGGCTGTCTGAGAAATCACATAAAATGTCTGATTAAGGGCCAGAAAGACAATTTTTAGAATTGAAAGCTGCACCATACAAAGTGGGATGGATGTCATCTCTATTGAATAGACCAGGTTTTCCCTGGAAAGTTTTCCAGTCATCTAAAGCCCACATTGTGATTTTCATTTGCAAATAATTGGTCAGTCAATAGCATGGTTACTGAATTGTTGTTAGGTGTGTGTGTTTATTTATGTTTATTTATGTACTTCACAGTCGCTGCATAATGTTTAGTTTGCTGCTCAAGTATTAAATATGTTTAATTCCCTTTATTGGATAAACTGTAATGTGTAACTAATAACCGTGGAGAATCCAGTTTAAGCAGTGGCATGCTGAATCACCACACTGCATAGATACATACAAAAGTATGCGCGCACGCACACACACACACACACACACATAATCCTCATCTAGCAGGCTGCCCTTTTTTCTGTAGATTTTCGGGTGTGTGATTTGAGTAGATCTAACAATGATGAATATCACAAGCTGGATGATGATACACTAAGGGTTTCTTCTGTTTCTTCAATCCTCTCCACATGTGACACCTTGATTCTGCCCGTGCATCTCCCCACAGACAACACCTGCCAGCTCACCCTGCCAGCCTGCACTGATGTGTGGCATCCCTAACTCGATCATGATTGTGAGCACAACACCTGCGATCTACAAAGTTGAGAAAGCTGCCAAGTTCCTCCCATGGTGAAAGGTGTCTCTATCTGTCTGGCTTTCTTTCTTCCTTTCTAAGTTCTGTCACCTCTCGTCACCATCTATACCAGGTGCGTGTGCACAGCTTGACACAGAGAGGAGTTGTAACATTTGCCTTTTGGGGCTGCACGAATCTAAAAAGAATGAGTCAATATGATTCCTGCAAATGAATAGTTTGCTCAGTATTAAATAAGACTACCATGCCTTGAAATGAATGAAGACTCAAGCAAGAAAAGTTAGCTGCTATGCTGCACTGCAGTAGCAAGTGCTTTTATTAGTGAGAGGAAGCAACACAGAAGAGGAACATCTGGTCCCTTGTGGCTAATTCGTCTGCTTGGGCACCCAGCGTATCCAGTGTCCCCTCTCTCCTCAGCAGAAACCGTTCTGAGTGACAGTAGTTTGCTGTACATTGGTCTGTTCTCTCTCCCCATGGGTCTAATTTGTGCAAGCTGCTTTTGAATTGTTGCAAAGAAGATGCAGGAACAAAGCCAGCTGAGGGGGCTGGGGCATGTGGGACCTGCTGTTCCTCAGTGCCGTTAGTTCTGTTGCCAATTCATCTTCACTCTTGTGTTCTTCCTCTGCACTTCTTCCTCTTTCACCCCAAAGAGTCAGCGTTGTGTTGGTGATATAATGAAAGAAAGGTGTAAGGGTGAAGAGGTTAGTAGGGTAAATCTAAGTGCATGAGTTATGTGCTTTGAAAAGGGACACGAGGAGGAACAGAATTTTAAATGAGCCACCTGCTGAGTGTAGTTCAGATATAGACCTCAGATGCACACTGGCATAAGATAGTAAAAAAGAACTTTAATAAAAATGACCAGAGATGATCAAAAGGTGCTGAAGGGACCATGCAAGTCAGGGTCAGCATGATTCCACAAACGCAACAGCCTGCATTTCACAGCAGGCCATATATTATTTCTCAGATAATTTCAGTAAAATGTTGTTAAAGTCACCAACAGTGCAAACACAGCTGACAGCTGCCACTGTCGACACACACCTGTCAGTGGCCCCACCTCAAACACATGCATTTGTTGTTATAAAGGTGAGGAATTCGCTACAGACATACAAACCATTTTTATACCAGGCTACTATAAACATTTTAGTATCACTGAGAAAGTTGGACATGTTAGTATGAGAGTCTATAGAGACTGGCTCACTTATGGAGCCAGCTTCAAGTGTCTATTAGACAAACTGCAGTTTTTGGCACTCACACTTTGCCTATTTTTCAGCCTCTTTGTGTTTAGCGGGAGCCTAAAGAGGCCAGGACTCGTATCGGTCCTGTTCATTTCAGACACAAGAACAGGACTGGCATCAACCCATTGGCCGAGCCCGGGGGCTAGAGGAGGGGTGAGCAAGGGGCCACATGAGAAACTGTGAGCTGAATTCAGTTCTGCTTCATACTACTTTTGATGTGAGCCTCCACAGCAGTTTGATTTGTTGCCCCGCATGAAAATGATTTGAGAGCCACAATGTCGGCAGGAGTATGACGGTGTCTGCATAACTGGATCAGGCAGGTCAGCGAGCCAACTGGGCAACTGTAGTCTGGTTAGTCGCTAGCAGTGTAGAAATGGTTTGGGGCAGGCTGGATACTACTGAAATGTTCATGTGCCTCTGTAGCAGACCAGTGGTTCACTAATGAGCCTGCAGGAAAAACAAGGATAAGAGTGGAATCAGACTGGGAGCTAACCACTTACTAACAAACCTCAAGGAAATTTTTAATAAAAACCCAATACTGAAACCACCAAAAGCACACCAGTCACTGTCAAAACTTTAATTATTTTGCAGTGATATGAAGCTCAGTACTGTAATTACTATTTACAAAGCTTCACACTACACAACAGTGGTGCAGCTACCACCCTCGTCTTTTTTTATAATGTCAATTTTCATTGCCATTGGCATGGCATTTGGTGCTGCAGCTAATGATATCCTTCAAAGGCTTGTACTAAGCCATGACTCAGAGGCTTTGTTCCTTGAGGCGGGCCCCTACTTTGCAAGTACAAGTATCATACTGTAGTTATTTTCTCTATGGGGGGCAGGATGAATCAGCAGCATCTGAACTCTGCAGGAAAAAGTCAGGGGAAAGAGCTGAGACCTTCAAAGTGTCACTTTAAAAAAAGACAACCTGTCTGTTTGACAAGCGAAGATTACTTACCTGCAACTTTAAAAGTGTCAGCGCGCAGTAAGTGTGTCATCCCTCTGCCCAAGGAAAACTCAGTTTGCCTTTATATGTAGCCTTTTACATCTGAATCCCCACAGCAAAAAAGAGGAACTCTTTCCCTGACACCTAAGTCGTGATGACATGCCAATTTACAACTCCCCATGAGAGAAATTAGAAAGGGTGAAGCTTACGAGCTGTCATCTTTAGAGAGGAATATGGGCTGATCAAACGTTAAATGCACCAAAACTAGAGTCTAGAAGTAGCTTCCCATTAACTTCTACACCTATTATAAGCTAAAATGTTGACATAATTGCTTCAAGCACAAGACTGATCGAATCATTACCTAATATTTCCAATTTTCTTTTAACTTAGAGGCTACTTACAGGTTCCAAGATCCAGGCATTAATAGGCAGAAAGGTTTTTATAGTTGTATCTTTATAAAACACCTCGTTAAACCTTTATTTGAGGAATAGTAGCATATTATTTGCAAAAATAATGGTGAATTGCTACCTTAGTCTTGTTACCTTAATGCCTGTGTGATCATACAATCATGCAGACATACAGAAACCCACGAGACTAAAGAAATTTAGGTACAACCCTATTCTCCACAGTCCTGGCCTGTGGTTTAAGGAAAGGCACCAGCATTGTGCTTTGTAAACGCTAATGCATTTTATTTTATTTCTTTATTTTATTTTTATGTTTGTGTAGACTGGAGAATATCTATGAACTGGAAAGAGCTTCAGTGTTATAAACATTAACTTTATCACGAAAATAAAAATAAACTGTATTTTTTCCATGAAATTAAATGATCAGCTTAGAGCAGTTCTCTATAATCGCATTAACACAGGATTTTAAATTGAATTCAATAAATTTTATGTATTTTATTCTTAGTGTTATAGGGCCAAATCACACCAGCAGGCATTTGTCTTTATGTTGTAAGGTGAGGACCCTACGATACAGAGAAAACTCCAACAATTTGCTTAAACTTCTCGACAGTATCATTTTCCTGTATTAGGAGTGGTTGCCTCCAGAGAAAGTTCAGCAGCTGTCATTGCATCAAACAGGGTTCACTCGCAAGGAAATTGCTGCCAAGGAAATTGCACCTGAAATAACCGTTTACCAGATGATCAAAAACTTCAAGGAGAGTGGTTCAACTGCAGTTAAGAAGGCCTCATGCTGTCCTAGAGTGTCCAGCAAGTGCTGGGATCGTCTCCTCCTGGAGTCAGCAGGTGTGAGTCCATCTCCACACGCTCTGAGGCACTGAATTTCTGGAGAAGCGCTTACTATTGAGAAGGCAACAAAGAAGCCACTTCTCTCCAAGGGAGACATCAGGGACAGACAGCAGATGATTTGTGCAAAGTCTCTGATGGAGCACAATCAAGAGTCCAAAGGAGATCTGTGCCATGTCAACAGTGAAGCATCCCAAGACTACGTGTGGGGTTTCTTCTTATCCATGGGAATGGCCTCTCATAATTCTCCCACAAATCTCTGCCATGAATAAAAAATAGGATAAAAACATCCTCCAGGACCAATTTAGTGACAATAATATGCTCTTATACCGTCTGTGCTCCTCGGTATTGTGTCTAGTGTGAATCTTAGTGTCTGTCGTGTCTTATTTTGGCTTTTATTTCCTGTCTGTCTGATTTTACATGTCTCATTCCGAAACCATTTTCTTATTATATTGTGTTATTGTCCTGCCTTTCCTTGTCTATGTCAAAGCATCTGTATAGCTACCTGACTTTCTTGATTTCTTACAGTCTGCTTTTCCTTTTACTTTCATGGTTTTCTCTGCTGTCATGCTTTGGTTTTGCCTTCCTCTTTGTCTGATTGATCGGTTGAACTCCTTTCACTCTTGTGTCTCCTCCCCAGTCAGTCCCTAGTATATATGGTCCTGTCCGTATCATCTGTGTTTCTCCTCTGCTGTCATCTGTTTTTCTTGGTGCCCTGGGATGATTTGGATTTTTCTGTTTGTTCCCTTTTTTGATTTTGTTATTGGAATACATGCAATGAACTAAATAAAAGGTTCACTTTTTATTTTTGCCTGCTGGATTTGGGAGCTTTTATCTGTAGACACTCTGACAACTAAAACGCCAATAAACAGCCATTACACCATTGACCTCCTGCGTGGTTTATAACTGACCTCCTGTAGTCACCACAGATATGCACTGGCATAGTTTTCCTCTCACAGTGTGGGATTATTACCTCCATTAAGGGTCGGCTCACTCTACGGCTTTACTCCCTAAATACAGCGGCTCAGATAATCTGATAATCTGGCTTATTTAAAGACTCCTCACATTTCTTGTCACATAAGACCTTTAACTTAGCAAAGTAGATGCTGTACAAGAAATCACAGAAACTGTGACTTTTAAAATGAAAACATGCATGAAAAGGGAATTTATCCCTTTTTGGAAAGTGAGTTATGTCATAAAACCAGCTTGAATATATAGTGAAGGAGTGTTTACCAATGGCCAGAGACAAAAGGTGCTATTCCTACAGCTACAGCTCAAAAGGGACAGACTGCCATTATGGTGTAAAGTTGGAAATAGTTTGACGTAGAGGAAGATTCTTCCAGAACAAGTCATTTTGGTGAGTTTAGCAGTTAAATATGCAGGACAGCATGGAAACTGTCACCTTACAGCAAGAGGGTCCTGGGTTTTAATCTCCCACCTCCCACCAGCCTTTCCATGTGGCATTTTCATGTTGTCCCTGTGCCTGAGGTTTCTTTCCCCCAGAATACTCAAAGACATGCATGCTAGTTGGTGACTTTGAGTGTGAATGGTTGTCTGTCTCTCTCTGTTGGCTCTGTGATGGACTGGCGACCGATGTAGGGTGTACCCCGCCTCTTGCCCTGTGACAGCTGGGATAGACTCCAGCAACCTTCAATTGGAAGGATGGAGGGAAGGAAGGAAATACTTCCACGTCTGTTAAACATAAGTCAGTTGAACATTGGTGCCAAAAAATGCTGGCTTGGAGCCAGATGTTTTTCACTGTGGTTAAAATATAGTATAGACTGGAGCAGACCAAAGAGCCTAATCGTAATGAGTTATAGTATTCAAAGACGCCCACACATACGCAGCTGCCAGGCTTACAGAGACTGAATCTTTCCCATTTATTAACTATTGGACTTTTCCTTTCATTAGGATGGATTCAAAACATTTCTGGGTGGCAGAGAAAAGAAGGAATAAAACAGCTGGCGTCTAATAGTTTGTTGTTGTTGTTTTTTTTTAAGTAATGTGCCCTTTTTCGCCAGAAATGCCAGCAGCAGAACATAAAAAATAAGCCTATTTTAACAAGATACAAGTGAAACAGAGCATATGCAAGCTAAAAAGTGCTGGGGGGCTTATTAGAACACCTATAATGATCTATGATGCTGCAGAATGGAGCATAAATCAGAAGACACATCCCGTTACAGACAATTACAAATTAAGCTGGGTAATGGAGTGTGAGAATAAACTGTGAAAAAATGCATTGGATTTCACCGTGCAGACAGAACTATTGACAACAGCAGTGGAGGGAAATCCTGCTGTGAGCCTGAAATGTTTGCTTCTGAGCCTCCTGCCTTTTCTCTAGATTAAAAAAGAACAGCACTGGATATAAAGGATGGAGTGTGATTACTCAGTTTTTAATAAAATTTGTAAAACATTTGGTGCATTTGTCTTTTCCCTACATAAACTGAATGTTTGTCACATAAGGCGCTTCTTATTTTTATTCATCAGATAGAAACGAGGTACGTCTAGTCTGTTTCTATAGGTGTCAGAGGTGTTTCAGACTCTACACACTTTACTCTTCCACGTACTTCCAGTTGAGATTGTTTTGCATGTGTGTTTCTTCTTTTTTTTTACTTGCTTGCGGCCCCATCCTGCTTTTAATGACTTCACTGACAAAATGAGACAGCCGCTAACAATGGTCCCATTTTCTATTCTCCACAATGAGCGGAGGCGATGCATGATGTCATCTAGAAAACAAAATGAAACAGACATCTTTGTACAAAAAAACAGCCTCGGTGCTGTCCCTGGTTAATATGATGGGTTATGTAAGGGTTAAAACATATCACTGGAAGCAAATCTTGGTGAATAAAAGGAGACTAATTAAAACATGTAGATAAAAAAAGGAAGGTTTTTTTTTCCCTTTCTCTCTGTCGCTCTCTGGCAGGTTTCCTTCCCAGTGCAGCTGTGTTGTAGGCCATGTGAGGAAGCAGAGAGGGATGAGAAAATACTCTCTGCATTCTGGAGACATCCTAAAGACACAGACGGTGACAGTTTAGTCTTCATTAAGTCTTCTTTCAGCCGGAGGCAATTCTGAGTGAATATCTGCTGCTCAACAATATTGTTTCTCAGCAACCTTTTGCAGCATGCATGCATGCAGCCTGAGGTGCCGAGCTTTTGAATGGGGACTGAAATACAGATGGATGACAGGGTGCATTGAGACTAAGGGAGAGAGATGATGGGTGATGATTTTTTGCAAGGTGAGGAGGATAACAGCAGACACCGACGGTCACCAGACTTCTCTTGACTTTGTCAGCTTGAAAGGACAAGCTGTCATCATTTTTTGTGTCACTGTGCATGCATGTGGAAATGCGGTGGCGTGGAAAAGAGCTGTTATTTCACATTTACATCTAATTGCGCAATTTTAATTCAAGTGGTTTTCGTTCGTGTGTGGCTTTACAAGAGTTGAGCATGCAAGTACAGACAAACCTCCCAAGATGGAACCTTTTGTTGCTTTAACAAACCGTGAAACAGAAACAGGCGTATGAACCTGGGAGGGTTTGGCTATGGAGGACCAAAAGGTCCTGGAAGCAGTAATGAAGCGTTCCTTTCATTGTTAAATAGCTATTAATAAGTAAATGTAGCATGCAAATCAATTTGTTAAAATATTAATTAAACCTTAAATTTATAAACAAATTAAGGAGACACTTGATCCCATCACAGCATAAAGCCAAGTCAGTTAAACTTCATGGATGTTAATCTACTCAGCTAGGAAACATAAACCACTGCCAATCCATTCCACTTCCTTTGTGGCAGATGAAAGTGACAACAGGTGCAGTGGAGAGGTAACACATAAAACATGTACTCCCCAGAATGCAAAAATATATTACACAAAAGTCAAATAATAATGGAAGGCTCTTAAAATAGACCAAATAACTGCAGGTTAACACAACAAAATCCTAATAAGCTAACTTCATGAACTAAACTAACAGCCAAAGTGAACTAGCACACAAGAGACAATGGAGGCTTAAATACCACCTGAATAAATCAGTCTGACGCACTCAGGGCGCACAAATCTGCATGAAGGGCAAATTTTACACTAAAACTTTGATGTTTTACTGTGTTTTTATTAGAATGTGATGCCATTACTTATGCTGTCACTGTGATGTTGTGGGGTATCATACTGAAAAAATAAGAGTTTTATTATTATATTATTCAATATGGTTTCTTGAAATTTTTCGAAGGTCAGTTTTGACCTTGGGTGTTAACAGTGAAGGTCAATAAAGTGAGGGAAGATAAAATAAAATATTTAAAATAACATAAAATAAATTACTTATTTCCCCAATTACATTAAAAATCTATTTTTTTTTTCTTTCATGATGACAGCAGAACTCACATGGAGCTCCCAGCAGTGGTTGGACAAGAGAAAGAAATGAACCAAAGATTTCTCTAATTTCTCAAAGCTAACTACAAACAGAACTAATGTCTTTCAGCTGTGCCAAATATGAGGATGAGAAAGTGAAGAAATGTGTCCTTTATATATTTGTGTCTCCAGTGTATATGAAACTAAAATAACTCAAATGTGTAAAAGTGTTGGTGCACCTACTTTATAGTAACACTTAAATAAATGGTTTAGGAGGAGTCAGCCAAATGCCATTCCTCTCTTCTTATCCCTACTGACTGATTTGTCTCTAGTTTTGCTTTTTGCCACTGTTCTCCTCACTCCTGGCATCATGAGATGGCACCTGCACTCCATTAAGGTTGCACAGGTAGTGCAGCTACTCCAGGATGGCACATCCATACGTGCTGCGGCAAGAACCAGTAAGGACTGGTCTGCTCCTTTGAATAAGGAGGAGAACTGCCAGAGGCCTGCAAAATTACCTCTATCGGGCTATTGAAGTGCATGTGTGTGACTCCATGAGCATAGCATCAGGGCCAGTGCTCACAGCCCAGCACCATGCAGCTTGATTGGCATTCACCCAACAAAACCACAGCTGCCAGGTCCACCACTGGCATCCTGCTCTCTTAATGGATGAGAGCAGTTTCAGACCTAAGCACATGTGACACACATGAAAGAGCCCAGAGATGCCTGGTAATTGTTATGCTGCCTGCAACAGCAGGCATTTGCCTCCAATCCTTGGAGAATTTGTTCTAGGTGAGAGAATCCTTGGACGGATGCACAGACCTCTACTTACTCGTCAACAGTAACCTGACTGTTAGGCACTGTTAGGTACCAGGATCAGAACTTGTGCTGGTGCAGTGGGCCCTGGGTCCCTCCTGGTGCAGGGCAATGTGGTTAGAGCACCTAGGCAGTCCTTGGATGACAAAGGCATTTGTCACCTGAATTCAACTTAGACCCTCAGAGACGTTATGAATCGGTGCAATTGAGCTCAGTGACGCTCTGATCCAGTTCTGGGATGTGGGGGCCATAGACACTTACAAGCACTCAGTTTTTAACTCTTTTGGTGTGATTTTAAATCCAGCCCACAAAGGGTTTCCTCTGACTGCTGTTACATTATGTCAGAGTATCTCAGCAAAGAGTTTCGGTCTAAATGCTTCATTCATCAAGCTCCAATGTGTTTAAATCTTTCCTTCATTTTTTTAAAATATAATTTTAATTCATTTCATTTCTTTGGCTGACTGCCCCAGCAGTAATGTTCCAGTTTGTGAACATGCTCTGAAGAGGCTACTTCAAGTAATTATGAAACAGCTGGCGTTTAGAGACTGCTGATGGTATTACCTAGACAATCAACTGGGATGCTGCCGAGAGGTAGTTTAGTTTAATCCCCACCGGCCAATCTTGCATTTCCTCTCACATGACATGCCAGGAGATAGCCCATCAGAGATGTAGTTACACTCTCCTCAGGTCGGTTTTCGAGAATTTCTTGCAGAGCAGGTCCCTCTCCTGAGTGCTGACTAAAAACCATTGAGCTGAGACTCATCAAAAAAGAAAATGAGCCATAAAACACCTGAAAGAGAAAATGCTTGAGGAAATGGTAACTGTCTTTCCTGCAAGATTCACATTTATGTTTTGTCTAATTAAAGTCCAAAAGTATAACACAAGACAACTCAACACACCTACAAGATAGCCTTGTTATATGGTTTACTGTGTTCCTTTAAAACTAGAGCTGTTCTGCGGTGATTTAGAGCCACATACAGACACATGTATGCGTATATGTGCAAATATTGTTGGGGAAGGGAGGGGTAAATGTGTGGATGTATGCGGTAAAGGGTGGGTAGAAGGAGAAGAGAGTGTGGGAGGTCAGAGGGAGGCTGGGGTGGGGTTTTCATGAGCAATGATGCTTTATGCAAATTTTCTTTTTTCTCAGAGTCTCCTTCACTTTATCCTTTCTTTTTATTTTACATTTATTTTCCCTTTCTCCCTCTCCTCTTCCTCTTGCTTTTTCTTTCTCTCGTTTCTTTTGAAATGTCCTCTCCCCCCAACTCCTTTGGCTTGCAAGCTCATGGAAAGGCAAAGAATGTATTTTATATTATACGAAACCATGAAGCAGTCTGGAATGAGCTGTTAGGATCTAACAAGCCATTATTGTGAAATATATCACCAAAACAATCAGCTGAGGCAGCGCACCTAAAGCTGGCAGTATGTGGAGATGAGGAAGCTGATTATCACATCTGCCCCACTTGCCTTTTTTCTTCCTCACCTACTTTTCCTTTTCGACTTTCTCCACGCAAGGCTCGATGCACACTGTCTTTTTCCACAGTTTCTCTCTCCTCTTTGAGTCTCGTCTCTAGAGCATTGCAAGTAGTCTTCTCTCCTCTTCAGCTCCTTGTCCTTTTGAGCAAGGAGGTCCAAGAACTCCATGAGTTTTAATACTAACCCTCTGTTTTCCTGTGGATCTACTTGGAGCTGACTCACCTCCTGTCTCTGTCTATCTTCCAGGAGGCTCGTGTGCACCTGTAGAAATTTGCTGGCCTCCTTATAACAGTCTTTATCTCCTTGATGGCAGAGCAGAGGGCATTTCTCAGTGTTTGTACAGCTTTTATGCTGCTTTTTCACTGCTGCCAGTCAGTATTGGTTTGGGCCAAAAAAGGCATGACCAAACTGTACTGGCACAAAAACCTGAAAGATAAAAGCGTGCGTGTACTTTTCTGCCTAAAAAACATCCAATCCTATCTCAACACTAGATACAGAAACTGGTGTATTCTAAAAACAGAACTCTCCGGAGAGATGCTCAACAAGGAGCAAGAACTCAGATTTGTACATATTTAATTAAAAAAGAGAGAGAGAAAAACAAACATCCAGCTCTATTAGCTTTTAATTAAGTTTCATTTGAATTTGTTTGAGGTTAAGTTGCAGAAAGTTATTAAAGTTGTGACACCCACGTTTATAACTGTGAAATTCAGCATCTTAAAATGAAATGAAGTTCTGAAAACACAACAAGAGAAAACAACGCTGAATAAAGTTTGGCTCATTAAATCTCTTACTGGGCTTCTTCGCTTGAATCTTTTGTCCATGTAAAGTCCATGAAGATTTAAGAGAAGCTGTACTGAGAGGGGCACTCGAGTTGTATTGTGTTGTATAGGTAGAAGCACTCACTGGTCATTTCATTAGGCACACCTGTTCATGATCTTGGAGAACGGCCAGACTGTTTTGAGCTGGCAGTTCGAGGCAGCAGTAACTCAAATAACTACGAGATATCCAGGCGATCGTGAATGTCTGGATACACAGCACTTCAAAGCAGATGGATTACAGCAGCACTGATAGAAGACTGGAAAATATTGTCTGGTTTGATGAGTCTCAAGCTATTCAGATGGTAGGGTCAAAATCCACCGTGCTATGTATCAGTACTTCAGACTGGTGGTGGCAGTGTAAAGATGTCTTAGAGATTATCTTTGGCACACTTTGGGCCCCTTTAGTTGCTGACTGTGTTCATGCCTTTACGACGACAGTGTGCCCATTTTCTATTGGCTCCTTCCAGCATGTTACTGTACTCAAATGGCCTCAAAGGTCACCAGATCTTAATCCAACTGAGCACCTTTGGGATGTGACGAATAAGGAGATTTGTATCATGGATTAAAACACCTGAAGAATATTTCCAGCACCTTCTTGAAGAATTAAGGCAGTTCTGAAGGCAAGAGGAGGTCCTAGACAGCATTAGCAAGGTGTAACTAATGAAGTGGCTGTTGAGTGTATTTCTAATTTGCAATACTTGAGTGTCCGATGTGGTTGGATACATGCACGTAAGTGTGAATGTTATAAGCATTCTTACAGTGCTTCTGTAAAGATTGTGATCAAAGACTTCATATTTGCAGTGCTTTAACTCAATTACTGAAGTCAAAGCATAAAAATCATTTCTTCTCATGTGGAGTCCATAAAACACAAACTAGAACGTAGCCATTCACTGCAGTGAACTGTTCAGAGCCTTTGTTGCCTCTTAACAAATAGAAAATTGTTTTTAGTGTGTAAGTGGAAAACATTATAGCCCGTAGAGCAATTCTTTTATTTGAAAACAACTAGTGTATTAATGCATGTTTGTATTGCACAATAAGTTAAAATGCTTTGTTACTATTTCCAGCTATTTGGTCCCCCATATTCAGCTGGCTGTTAATGGAAAGGTGGCAGCAGAATTCACTGAATCTATTGATCACTGTGCAGCAGCATAACTACGCTTTTGTCTGCATGTGTGTGGGTGAGAGTTTACCAGTCTGAACCACAAATATATGTCCAGTGTTTCCTTGGGTAGGTAAAAACACACACACACACACACACACACACACACACACACACACACACACACACACACACACACACACACACACACACACACACACACAAAGAAGACTGTATGGCTCTGCACACGTCAATGTGCAGGCTGATAAGTGTATAAAGAATTTTTAAAAAGCTTTGAACTGGTCAGGTGCTGGAAGCAGGAGTGAGAGGAGTCTGTGGTCTTCCATCAGACTTCTCAGGGTTGACCGGTCACGCCACTCAGAGGGAAAGATGGACTGTCACTTTTCACGGAGGAGAGGCATCTCAGTGTGGGTAAGAGGGGTCACTGCCTGGAAGTGAAAAAGCACCAAAGATTAAAACAGGACTGTGTCTCTTTTGTTCTGACTTGACTGCATCCACCAGTGAAATGCTCTTTAGGAAGAAAGAAAAGGGCTTTGTTCCTGCTTGGCAGCTACATGTGTGCTTGAAAACCTTGACACTGTCACAGGCTTCCTTTCTGGCTGACTCTAAACTCGATATATTAAAGCCACTATACAGACAAATTTCTCTGCCGTGTTATTTCCAGCAGCGGTGCCCCAGCTACCCGTCTGACTCGTCTTAGGCTCATGGGATCCATAGGAGAGTCTGCTGGGCTTCCTCGGAGATGACTGCTTTTCCCTAAATAATTTAGTGCAGCCACAGAAAGCTCAGAGAAGTGAAGGACAGAGGCACTTAGCGAGCAAAAGTGGAGGTACTGTATCTGCCAGCTTTGTGAACCTACTGACCTTCTGTCTTTCCCTGCAGCTCTGTGTGGTTATTGGAAGTGCAAGGTATGTGTGTGCAAGGATAAATAAGCAACACTGTAAATTGCAGGTATTACATAAAGGGCCAGCAGCTCTCAGGTGAAATATAGTTTGGTTACTCAAATAACTTCATATCTTTATGTAGAGCAGAGCACTGAGAGGGCAAAAACACTCTAATCAGGAGGATAATAAATGAGATTTCAGTTTACTCATTTTGGGTTTAGCACAGAAACATTTTGCTCGGAATAAATTGCAGCAAATCAAGGTCTCTTCCTTATTTGACTTATGCCATCTGATGATTAAGCACTGCAAATGTACATGCGAGAAATGTGAGTGAAGGTGAGCTGCAGTCGGGGTGCATCTATCGGACTCTCTGTAGTCAGGATGAGAGCGTAAAAGGAGGAGGATGATCAAAGGAAACAGAATCAAGTTGGAAGATGAAAAAAAAATACTTTGGACTTAAAAGGAAGATTGAGCTAAGGTTCTGCAGTAGTTGAGATATTCTCCAGTTCTAAGCATGTTTGTGAGTGTTTATGGAGTGTCTTTTATGTGCGTTTGGATATGCCGTTCCTTTTAATTTGGTTAAGAGAGCATTTCAGCCTTTGGCTAAAAATACCAGCCTAACAGTTCGCAATTAATCTAATTTGTGGTAATTGTGCTCGCAAGGCTCGATGCACAAAAGTGAAGAGCGAACAGAGAAACAGAGCCAGGAAACGGAGCAGGAAACAAAGACAAACTAGCAGCACTGAGAGCAGGGGAATTAACAATCGGCTGCTGTTGCAGGATGTATACGGCTGCGGAGTAATATGAATTATGTTTACAATAAAAACCTACTCATTAACCTTGCTGAAGTATGTACAGTGTTTGTGGAAAACAAGAAATGTGACAATTTATTACAACCTGGGGTGCCTGCATTGATTGTATCACAAAGCCAAATGGACTCTGGAGTTGCATGTTGATTTATTTGCCATTCAGATTGCAGCTTAATGGACTGTTTGACATTTTGGGAATTACTGTTATTTGCCTTCTTGGTAAGAGACGGCTGTAAAGACGGGATCACTTTCATTGCTGGTAAATGTGGAGCTACAGGCAGCAGCTAGCTAGCTTAGCATGAGGACTGAGAACAGAAGCAATGAGAAAAGAGTCCTGGAAGTTCCTGGTGGAAGTAAAACAGTAAAATGAGATTTGAATTTTTTAAAAATGAATTAAGAAATCAAACATGTTATTTTGACAGCCTTAGAGGTGCTGAGAAAGACTTCGGACAGAGACCTGCCCCTATCGTACTCTTGCTAAAACTTACATGAGTCACATTTGTAAACCTAGCTTCAAGAACATTTTCTTTTCATTTTTTTTTGTTTTGGCATGAGCTATGTATATTTAGATGAGAGGGTATAGTGTTATAGTATAGGGTGGTGTTAAGTTATAAGCTAATACACCCTTGATATTTTCTTTCAACCTTAAAGTACCTTAATCACTTCACTTTCCTGGACTGTGTCTGTGTAATTCCAGTTTTGAATTTCAGTCCACATTCTTGCTTGTCTGATTTTGTGCTGGACAGAATATTAATGGATGTTTCAATAATTATTACAAATAATTTTTCTGTCTTTGCTTTTTAAGTTTGATTCAAGCATCGGAAGAATGAAGAAATATTATAAGCTGCTACTTGACCTTGTGGTTAAATAAAAAAGCAGAGAAGGAACTGCAGGCGTTAACTGTGTGTCTCCAAACCTCTAAATGCCCCAAAGCTAACTTTCTCTCCTTCGCTTCTGCCTTTATATCCATTAGAACTGGTGTCAGTCTCAACAACATACCACCTTTGACATTAGTACCAAGAGAAAAACTAGCTCCACTTCTCCCCATCCAGCTACTCATCCACCCTCCCACCGCCTAATCCCACAACAATAAAGAAAATCACACTAATGCACCGAGAAGCTGGAGGTCTGGTGCAGCCTATGACAGCTGAGGTGTAGGGGGTGTTCAGCCAGTATTTGCATGCTAATAGCGTTGGTGGGCATGATGGGAAAAAGGCCGGGGCGGGGGGGTGGTTATGCCGGTGTCGCCGGTTGAAGAGCTTTTTGGAGGGCTGTGGTGGACACGGTGCAGCAGATCCAACCCTGTGATGCGGAAAACCATCTGCTGGTCCTCATCTGGTCCAGTCAGCAGGTCCATTTACACACTGCTTAATCAGATGTGTCTGTTTGATGCTCCTCCTCCTCCTCTCCTCTAGCACACACACACCAAGGTTTCTTTTCAAACCCAAATTAGCCGGTCTTATTTCCTCCTGCTGAGCTGCTGGTATCATGCACCTGGTTTTGGTCGACATCAAATATTTTATCTGATGATGCTGCTTGTCTGTTTCTGCTGTACAAGGTTCAGCTGCCGCTATTGTTTGCAGACATCTCTGTGTGTTTTAAGCTGAAATATTCGAAGAATATATGCGTTTTAATGTGAACTCACAAAACACCTCGGCCTTAAGTAGCATGCAGGATTCAAGGCTACAATAAAAGCAGCCTTTATTTCTCTTCCTCACTCTAACTTTGTGGTGTAGGTGTAATGTCCTCTATTTAGATGAAATTCAAAGGTTGGTGTGGGTGTACTGTAACTTAGCTATCCAGTAGAAAAATAAGAAAGAGCCCAGAAATAGCCTCACAGAGCCTTGATTGAAGCATACCAGTAATGACACCAATCACCTGTGAAACCACCAATTATGGTGTGGTAGGAAGAACCATAAACTCTGTGACATTTCAAAGCCTCTCACCAAGGAACTTTTTTTTTTTTAAAACACAGAAGAAGTTTGAAAGTTTTAATGTTGCTTTTTGTACTTCAGTTCAAGGATTATGTGCTTTTGAGGATAACATTTTCCTTCAAGATCTCTACTCACGTTAATGGAGCCACAAAGCTCGTCCTCGGGTGCCATAACGGCCAAAATCTCATAATGCAATCATTCCCCTGAAACCAATGTTTTTTATGGTTGACAGGCTGCGGGTGTTTAGATTTAGAAAGCTTACGTCCTATATTTTTTCAGTCCTATCTGCTGGAAGCAGTCTGGGTCCGGCGCTGGCCTAGTTCAATCACTATTTCAGGCAACCCTTTAGAAAATATTAAACAGAGGAGAACAATACAATGTTTGAGTGGCGGCATTATGAAATGCTTTCACAGATGGGGGCCACATCTGTCCAAAGTGTTGTGAAGCAGCATCAATCGAGTGATAAGAATCAGCTCTCGACTGGTTCACAAAGAGAGGTGCTGCAGTTTGGGGATGTTCAATTCTCTGAATGTTGCAGCTGTAACTCCATCATGAGGATGTGTACCTTACATGATTGGAAACATCGCCGTGCACTGTCATCAGGGTTTACATGATTGCAAACCCTCCCCCGTACACTCAGGGTGCCTGCTGTTGATGAAATCCTCAAGCCGTTTGCTTTGTTTTCAGCACCATTTGGGCTTGAAAATAACAAAATGATTCTCTTTTCCCATTTAATATTATAATAAAATGTTCAGTACATAAAGTAATAACACAAAAAACATGTCTCTTTGACTTGAAACTCAAATTACACTACAACAGAGAACTAAAACATTAACCTTGTTCTCACGCAAACCCCAAAACTAAATAAATCTGCCTGCTCCTAATAACTGTAGTTAATGCTTCAATCGCCCACGAATGAAATAAATTACAAGGCAAAAAAATATTTAAGGTGCCCGAATTGACTTGCCTGGCTTTCAGGTTTGAAAGCCAGCACAGGCTTCTCCAACATCCTCTGTCTCTTTGATGTGATTAAGATGGATTCAAACATTTCTTGAGCGCACAAAAACCCACACTGGCTCTGTTAATGGCCACCATCCAGGGCCTTAAACCCATCAGCAGTGGTTATATAGGGTGAATGTAAAATAGTTTATTTCATTCATCTTAATGACTGGTTTTATGTATTTATTTATTTTATCAGTGCAGTATCCTCTCTCTGGGAAGGGAAGGTAGAGTCTTATAATTTAAACAAGAAGAAGTGTTTTCGAATTTTATGTGCAAAACAATAAATCATCCATTGCTGTGCAGCCCCAGACTAATCCATCAATGCAGACTATTTTACTACAACAAAGACAACTAATCACATTAAAACATGTCAGTGTGAGTCATTCTGCTATGACAAAGAAACCCCACGAGTTTTTCAAAAGGAATATTGGACGGTGAATCACCAGCTTTAAGCAACACAAAAGAGAACACTTTCAAAAACAGCCCTGTCTATCGACACCAAAGCTTAAAGCTGCTGTCTGCGGTTAGCAGAAGGAAAAGTCGTGCTCTGTGTCTAAAAAGTGCCTGAAATCCATTTCAAAGACAAGGGCAGATGCTGACGAAAAATGTAATGAATATTTCAAAGGCAGGGAATGCAGAGCTGCACTCCAGGTGACACTCGTGTTTATAGAGCTTATCAGACACCCATCACCCACAGAGCACGGCCCAGGCAAAGCCATGTGTCCGACTGATTATTAGCAGGGTGCTGGTGGGTTTTCCCATTACGTGCATGCCAATTGCATCAGGCCAGTGATAGGGACAGTATGCTGAAGCATAAATGGTCCCTTTGAGTGCCGCTGTTGAAGTTTAGCTCTGAATATGTAGCTATAGGGGGAGAAGGTATACCTCAGATATGGTGCTGGTTTGTCTGTGAGGAACTGATATGGATTTCTAGGATGTGCGCTGTCAAATTGTAAATAATGGTAACACTTTAACTTCCAGATTTTAGTCATAAACCTCCCATAAGCAGTTTTAGGTTTTGAAAAGTATCTCACTGTACTCTGTCTGACAGGTGGATGATGTTTGCTTTTTTAACCTGTCTGCCTGCCCATGATTAATGCACATGAATATAAAACTCTGAAGTTTTAAATTTACTTCAGCTATACGCTGTGCAGCACGACCTGCATCCCTATGACTAAACTGAGGGCATTGCTACTTCGAGTGATGGGTGGGTGCTGATTTGTCTCATTCAGCATGCTGTACTCCAAGGAGTCAGCTGTTCAGTTTTCCTGTTAATTGCATTTTGCTTTAAGGAGACAAAATTAGCAACCTTTTTATTATCACATTGAACTGCAGTTGTGGTCAAAGGTTTACGTTCTTTGCTCTCATGGAGTCCATGAATGTCGTGGTAAATTTGAGCTGTTAATGATTTCTTTGAACTGTTGCCAAGGTGGAATGATCAACAATCAATTTAAATGACTTTTAAAAACCAAAAACTGGGTGAGCATGTTTTAAATTATTTTGGGATTTCCACACAAGTCAAATGATTACATACAAGCTCAAAACTATACATACCTCCACTAATATTTGTTTAAATATCTCCTGGCAAAATGCAACTCGACCATATGCTCTTGAAAGCCATCAACAAGCTTCTGGAACAACTCTGGCTGGATTTTTGACCTCCCTTATTGGCAGAATTTGTAGAGTTCATTTAAATTCATTTGCTTGTTGGCAGAAGTAGGCTTGAAGTCGGTGCTTTGGGAAATCTATTCCAGAAGCTTAATTGGCTCTTTCTAAACAACTGCAGGATCATCATTTTAAACTAGTGCACATACAGTAGGTACAAGTTATTTAGATGTGTCACCACTTTCCCACAGTCCTCAGATGCAAGGAAATTGGTCAAAATATTCAGGACAAACCCAGGGATCACCAAGCCTGCCAAGAAGTGAAAACTGCTGGAGGACCAGTGCCACTGTCCACAGAGAGGCAAACTTTTATATCACCATTGACAGAGATGGTCCCACCAAGAAAGAAGACCCTGCTCCAGAATTGACACTGTACCAGCTGCCAAGCATAGTGGTAATAGCATCATGCTCTGGGGCTGTTTTGCTGCCAGTGCTACTGGTACATTGCACAAAATAAGTGGAATAATGAAGGAGGAGGACTACCTCCAAATTCTTGAAATTTTGAACAGTTATCTAAACACAGATCAAAACGGGCTTTTTGGATGGATAAAGTGCGCTAACAGCAAGCTTCTGGACCGGCCGTCCCAAAGCTACGACCGCAACCCAACTGAAACTTTATGAAATATCCTTAAAATCCTGGTCCATGCCAGGAAACTAAACAATTTCAATGAACTCTACTAATTCTGCCAACAATAATATCCAGCCAGAATTTTTCCAGAAGCTTGTTGATGTCCACTTGAGGTCCAACTTGCTATGGGACATTCAGCTGATTATAAGTGGGGATGTGTGTATACAATTAAGCCTGTGCACATACTTTTGACCCAGTAGATTAGAGAACCCCCCTCCCAAAAAAAGAAACTTGTACACTCAATTCTTGCTTTTTAAAGTCATTAAACATGTATGATGCTCAATCATTCAACCCTGGAAAAAGAATAGTTCAAAGAAAATACCAGACCTTTTATCCCTTTTGGCAGTTCTTTGGATTTTGTGTTTATTTGAAATACAAATATGTGATTTAGAGACATGGAGTTCTCATTTAAGTAAATATAATGTAATATAGGAGATTATAAACAGAGGTATCTGGGAGTGATGCTTCTAATTTGCTTGCAGTTACACACACAAAAAGGTTAGCATCTATTTTAAAGAAACATTTTTAATAAGTTTCTGAGGATTCCCCATGAGAGCAGATGTATTTGATGTATTTCTAAAATCCTTCTCCTACTACTCAGGTGAGTCCCTGCTGGTACTTCATGTTTTCATTTTGTAACTTGAAACCTCTTTTAAGTACTGGGGATCTGCTTGTTTTGTTTTGCCCCCTGTAGAGGAAATTGAGTTGTATGAAATTAAAAGGACGTCTCCTTAGGAAGGTAATGTGGTTGTGCAAATATCAGAATGGAAAGAGTGAAACTGACATCCCTCTACAGCTTGTGTGACTCAAGCTGTGCCAACCTGGCCTGTGAAGCAGTCCTTGAACAAGGGCATATTTTTCATTTGGTGTGTGACTTTGTGTGTGTGTGTGTGTGTGTGTGTGTGTGTGTGTGTCTCTTCATGCAATCTCTCTGTACCATTTGAAAAAAAAACGGGAACTATTTCATAACGCCGTAAAAATGTGTGTGCGTCTGCACAGACCGGAGCGCGCACACACACACACACACACACTCGTATGCACACATGAAGTCCATCCTACGACTTTACATGTGCTTGCATCATCATCATCCCGCTAATTGAGCTTCCACATCTCCTGCCTGTTGCTGTACTCCCTCCACAAATTCTCTCTCAGGTTTTCCTCTTCTTCTCCCACTCTATGTCATCTGCTCTCCAGCATTCAATTCCACTCCTCTCCTCTTCATCTTTGGGCAGAATAGTGGATGTACATTTATATAAACTGATTAGCATTTCATCCAAGCCTTGGTTTTCTCTCTCTGCACAAAGGATCGATAGACACAATGCAAGGGGAAAAAGAAGCGTGGAGAAATCAATCTCAGTTTGCAGTCAAGGTGAGAAAGAAGCTTGCATGGTCTCTCATAAAATCTGCTGCTAGACGAAGTGTGGAGAAGACTGTCTGCGACAGAAGCCCAGAGGAAACCGGGAGGGGGTCTCTGTCTCCATCGAACAAGCTCAGTGTTTTCTGTCTTACATAAAGCTGAAGCAAAGAATGTGTCCAATCTTAAATCTTCCACTACAACCTACTCCCGATGTTTTTCCTGCCCCTTTAAAATGTTTAAAATGTGCAGCACAAAGTAATTAAAGCTTTCAAAGGCAGTAAGATACATACCTCAACACAGTTTAGATCAGACATCCACAGCTGAAATAGTGACTCAGTTCGAGTGTATCTCTCACTTTACTTTACTTTGTTTTTTTTCTTGTTACCCACTCCAGCTCTGGAGAGCATTAGTCATCATCAGTGTGTCGTGTGGAGGACGTTTGAGTGCATTTTCTTTTTACAGAGGGTGTTCGCGCTGTCCACAATAGATGAACCAGGAGAGAGGGGAAAAAAGGTGAGTTTCATTAAGATTTATTCATATGAAAATAATAATATAACAAGAATAAGAACAAAATGCATTTTTCTTCGACTGCATTATAAGGGACTGTGCTCAGTGTAATGTCCAGGGCTGTCCCTGAATAAAAACACCTTGTTTTAATAACTAATACAGGGTTTCTTTGTTCTTTGATAGCATGTTTTTAATTGGAGTTTGACATGAGGGAATCCTGCAAGTGAATGCAGTCATGCAAAATGATTTTTTTCTTCTTCTTCTTCATCTTTTTTTTTTAAACATCTAGTGCTTATAACATTGCAGCCATAAATATTTGTGATAACTGTGGTGATTTTTGCTGATAGCTCTCTGGAAAATAATGTTTTTGAACATTAAAATAAAAGACGCCGCCCAGCTTCATTTTACTATCTGACTAATAAGCTACTCGTTTCTTATGCCAATCACAACATCACAACAGGTATTCAGGCATCCTATCTCACACTCTAATCTCTTTTAAGATGTAACCTACTAGTTTAAAATGAAATGACCTCCCCAGACCCCCCTTTTGGTCATCACGAAAACGGCATTTCATTCTCAAAAGTCCCCAAACTAGTTAACAATGTAGGTTTATTATTATTATTGTTATTATTATTATAATATAAGATTATAAATTAGATATGTTCCCTCAGCGATATTTGTCTCACTTGTGTCTACTGTGACAACTTCACTCCCTGTCACTGCAGCTTTACCGGAGACGCGTCCGTGCTATTCAATTTCTCGGCTGCTAATAGAGGTCAGTGCAAGTCATGTTTTGCTTAACGGGACTGTCGTTCAGTTCAGCTTGACCAGAAAAGGTGGTCAGAAGAATTTTCTGTAAAGTCTGAGACATTTTTTAGAAGGTATAAGAGTATCCTTGGTCCTCACTGGCAGGTTCAGTATAGGAATGTGCTTCTCTGTAATTCTTGATTGTCAAACACTGACCTACCTACCCTACTGCCCGTGATGGTGTCAGTAAAGTGCAGACAAACTGTGGGCCACAAATCTTTTTAATAATGCGATAAAAGCAGGTGCGCCTGCTCTGAGCAGCTCAGAGCTGAGTAATTAAGGGGTTAAAAGGCCGGTGTGCTTTAGGCCCACGAGAGGTAGCTGGCCTTGTGGTTATTACGCTGAAGAGTCAGAATTACTAATATGTGTGGGTGGAGTCACTGACCGGAGAACAAGGGACGGCATGCTTATCTGCCACTCGAATGCTGAATTGCAGCGAAGTCTGACAGACTGACTGACTGGAGAACACAATAATTACCTAACTGCTCATTATCATCATGAAACATACTCATACCACCTTGGTTCATACATAATTTAGCTCCAGTAATATATACCTAAAGAGAAGTGTCACAAAAAAAGTGTCCCCCTTTTCTTGTTTTCCTATTTCCTCTGATGTGCACCTACTCTAGATTCTTTTTTGTATTTTTGATTTTTCTCCACACGACCATGAGGAGGTCTTTTTGGTAAACTGTGCATGTTCTTGATATTCTTGTGCTTCTGTCTTTATTGTAATAAGTTCAGCAAATTCAATCCGTGCAGAGGATGCGGGCAGAGGAGAGGCTGTTTCAGATTGTAGGTGCGCTGTCGTCGGCCACCTGCAGGAAAACAAATTCATCCCAAAACAACCGGGCGAAGCCCTGCTGAAGCGTTAGAGAGGGGTTTGTTTCCTACTGGTCCATATGTCATAAATCCTTGAGAGTTATTCTCAATAATAAGCTTCTGCTCCGTAGATGTTCCTTATAGATCAATTCCACCTTGATGCCATGTCAGTTACACAGTTGTTTCAATCTTTTCGATGATTTCTATCATAGACTTGGAGGGAGAGAGCAGAGAACAGTCATCCTGATCCCAGAGGCTCCCAGGGCTGGAGTTTCCATCTGTGCTCAACTCGTCGTCCTCCTCCTCCTCCTCCTCGCTCTCCTCCTCACAGGACTCCAAATAGTGGAGACCGAGGGCGTTGATGCCGGAGTCCTCGGAGCTTGACGGAGAAGAACAGTGGTCCATTTTGGGACCTTTTACCTTATCCAGTGGGGAGGGGTGTTTGTGTTCACCGTATACCTGCTGCACTGGCTGCACAGGTGCGTTTTGAGTTGATGGTGTCGGTTTGGGCGGTTGCTGAGCCTGGCTGGGATTCTCAGGAACCGTAGGTGTAGCTGGAGCAGGTGGTGGGGGGGTAGGAGGACGAGGCGGCTCTGGCAAAGGAGGCGGGGGACGCTGCACGTAGCACATCTTCCCATTGATACGTTTGACGATGTAGTCGTCCACAAACAGGTCCGCGATCACGCAGTACTTCGGGGACTCCAGGTGAGGCGGGGACTTGAAGCAAGGGGCGAGTTTCAGGAAGCGCTCGGCCAGAGAGACGGACAGGTCGATGGTGCTGCTGTACTCTGAGCCAACAGGCGGCACGGTCGTGCTGGGCAGCCGGCACACATTGGTCATGGGTTGGTACACGTACTTGCCTAAAGAAAAACAAAATAAAACAAAACAAAACATGCAATTACATTCATTTGTATTTTAACAATGACACCACTGCCTACTTGTATGGCAGAGCTGTTGCACATAGTGACAAACCCACACAAAATTATCCCCTAAACCACTTGTAGCATTTTTCAGCTAATCGTTTTGGTCTCCAGACCCACACCTTCACCATTTACTCCCACCTCTGTCATCTGCATATGTCATCAGTATGCAGCTGCTTTCAGAAAAAAAAGAAAGGAAAAACTCTTCAAACCCACTAAACTACCTGCCAAACACCAAACAACACAAAGAAAAATTCTGCAGCTAAATGTTGTGAAGGGTTTACCAGCTGATGGCTCAAGTGCTTTCCCCTGCAAATGTTTAAAAGGAGGGAAAATAGCAAGGATTTATTATGTTCATCTGAAAGTGAGAAACACAGCTCCCAAAAAGGCAAGAAAATGTCAGTATATAGTTAAAAAGAACACTAAGAGAAGAGGAGTGTGTTTGAGTGACACAATGTGCATCAACAAGCATCAATGATATGACAAGAATTTCCTTGGAAAAATCAAATTTGGGTTTTTGAGTAGGTTCTCAGTCATCCATGTCATTGTATTCTAAGGAGCTTGGAAGGAAAGCGACTGGACTTTAAATTTCTTGAAGAAATTTCGGAGTCCAATCGCTTTCTTCCCAAGCTTCTTAGACTACAGCGACCTGGATGACTGAAAACCTACACACCGTATATCAACAGCAAGCAATCTCAGTCACAACAGCAATGCTGGAGACAGCATGAGCACGTGAACGTCAACCACTCCCACACATTCCAGTACATGCCCAAATCTAAGAAAGATGCTAGCTTAACAAATCCCTGTCGATGTCACAGTAAAGTCATGCAAAGTCTTGCAATGCCCTTTGTTTATATTTTGTGACTTGTGGGGTTTTTGTTGTTGTTGTTTTTTTTATCCAGCCATGCTTTTACTGTTTTGGCGGTGTGTTTGGGATTATTGTCACACTGAAAAATGTAACCACTGCCAATCAGATGCTTTCCAGATGGTATTGCATGGTCGAGCAAAATCTGATTGTTCTTTCCTGCATTCATTTAAGTAGTTTTGACAAAGTCCCCACACTGCATCTATCTATCTATCTATCTATCTATCTATCTATCTATCTATCTATCTGTCTGTCTGTCTGTCTATCTATCTAAAATCAGATGATCACCTATTTAATCTTATGAGTAATTTTGAGATAACAAAGCATTTTCTGCTGCCAAATTAAAGACGCCTTTCTTCTTTCCAACATCTGTAATGAAACAGCAGCCAGACTGAAACAGCGTAAACTTTAGGCCAGCTGGAGCGGAGCAACAATCATTTCTGACCCTTCAATACTGATGCAAGACTCATTCTTCAAATATAAAAAAAATAAATAACAGGGTTTGTGTGTACAATATTTACAGCTGATGTTTTCATGATTAACACTAGAATTACTGACATAATATAAATACAAAGCTCTAATATATGAGGCAGCCTGCATTCTCAATCCAATAAATAGCATTTTTTCTGCACAGTGACTGTGTTTCTATAGTTGTTGTTTTTTTTGGAAGACTCTAAGCCATGCCACATTAAGTTCTGCTGGTGATAGTTCAAAATAACAGCTCCCAGATGTTACTCATTGTTTGCAGCCCACCACCTCCAACTCTGTGCTGCCTGAATATTGCAGTTCAGATGTGTGTTTAACTGGCTCCCAGGAGACAGAGAGAAACTACAGAAGACGACAAGCCAACGCATCACTTCTCTTCCTCTCGTGGTGTGTCCTTGTCCTTTGTTTTAGTGGCTGCCTTGTTCCATTCAATCAAACTCTTCTCCTGGGCTACACTGACAATATCAAACTGCTTCAAATTAGGGAGGAGGCCATCTTTTTTTTTTATGAATGAACAAAGTGAGTTTTCAATGCTGAAGAACATTTTTTTAAAGCAAGCACAAGCCTTACAGATGAGCTGCAGTGTTGTGGAATAACTCACGCGACCACCTCACTATTAAATTATACAAGACTGCGTTAGCCACGCGGCGTGCGAGGCATTTAAGAGGATGTGGCTGGATCTTCAGACTTTGTAAATATTTTTAATATCAAACACAAGAGCTAATATTGATGCAGACAAAAAGGGAGGTAGAGTAGCTGTTCTGTTTAATGAGAGAAACTCAATGGTCCATGTTCAGACTGAGATGAGCCCATTCAGGCAGGCTTGAAAGCGGCAACAAATGAGAGCTAAAGCTGTAGAAGGAGATGTGTTGACATTTAGTTGCCTTTTTTTTAGCATATTACATCTAATTGCATTCATCCATCTGGAGTTTCAAATAACATGAGCAATACTAGGAGACAGACAGATGCACAGTCAGACAACAAAACAGACAGGCATATGGAGCTAACGCTACACCAACACTGCTTGTCCTCAGCAGCCCTGCAGAAGGAGTGCAGCTCGTCTGTAAATTTACAAGGTGTCTGCACTTTCTTAGAAATATCACTGTTTCTGTGAGCCCCGAGGACAGTACGGTATGTGTGATAAATCTCACTTACAATAATCTGACAAAAAAAATGAGAAGAGAGAATCTTTATATGTTGGGGGAAACAACAAGCTTCTGTTTTTTAATACCGGGACTATGTGCCGCATCCAATAAACATAAAAAAGACTGCAAGCCGGAAAACAATCATAATGCACAAACAGAACCTTTTAAATGTTCTCATATTAATCGTTCTTTAATTGCCAACGTGTGGAGAATCTGCAAGTGAAAAATACGACATCATCTGAAGTTCTCGGTTCCTTATAACAGGTTGCGTGCTTGAAATAAATGAAGGCGTTGGGCCAGATTTTTGTGAAACCCCCCCAAAGGCCTCTGTATGGAAGGAAGAGTTCAAGGGTGACATTTGCTTAGAAATGAAGTCAGTCATGTCAACAACACAGAAAGAGAAACTCAAATAAGATTTAAAAGAAACTACACCAGCTGGGTTTTTGTTTCATTGAGCGACCTTGGTTTCTACATCAATTAAACGCTTATTGAATTGTTTACTAAAGTCCTGTAGCCAAGGCTCGACTCAGCTTAGTGTTTTTAATACCAGACATGATGAGTGGCGGGTTAATCTGAGTGAAAAACTGAGGTACACTTCATGCTCATATAGTAGCAACCACAAGGTTGGCCAGCCCGAAAGCATACTCTGCTTTTAAAGGGGACCGTAACATAAAAATAAATATAATGTTGTTTTCAGTGAGACTTAACACCATCAGTTTAAACCATAAACACATCAGGAAAACTGTTTTCTGAGACCACAGATCAAGAGAGCCGAAGGATAGTTTTCGCATAGACTTCAGCGTAGCCAAACTTTTTTCTATAACCCGAGGAGTCGCCTACTGTTGGCTGTTAGAAAGAATACAACTTGAAAGCACTTCCACATTGGCTCCAATGATTTTTCAGACTCAGAAGTTACATCCAAGAAACAGCTGACAATAGTAAACGTTCACAAAATTTACAGATGCTTTTAGTTTAAAATTCCTGAATAATTCTACTCTTGTGCACTTCTCTGTAGTGTGGAAATATCAGTTTGAAGCACCAATCTCTACCATAGCCAAAAACTAGAATTGAAATCTTGTTAAACTAGTTTTAACTAGATTTTATAATCCAACAATATAAGTCCACGCAAGACAATAATATGAGGTTTGGCCTCTTTTGGATGTGATACGAGCAGTCACCCCTCTACACACAAGTGTCCAGATCTGTTGTTAAGGAATTGCTTTCCATCTGCGCAGCCTGCAGCTTTGCAGTGGTCATTGGTTATCAACCCAGCATGTCCCAGACATAATAGCAGAGATATGTGGACTAAATGTTTATCCTCCTGATTCAGAAAAGCCTTTTCTACTGCTGGCAGAGAGGGGGCGAGCACTGTCCTCCTGAAATAGCCACAGTGCTACAGTAAGAACATCATAAGTACAGGTTGGAGCACCTCATCTCTGTATGTTCATCCACTCAGATTTCCAACAGAACAATTAGATCAGTGGTGGTGCTTGGACGCACGATCTGATATCCCCATGTTGGTGTTGATCCTGCATCATCAGGATCAACATCGCAACTGACCAACGACATTGTCTAAGCATTCAAGGGCAGAGATGGGCAGTAACGTGTGACTTGTAACGCGTTACTGTAATCTGATTACCTTTTAAGTAGTAAAGTAACGAGTAAAGTAAGGGATTACTATTGCATAAACCGTAATTAGATTACCGTTACTTTCCCGTAGGAACGCTGCGTTACTGCGTTACTAAAACCGTGATTTTTTTGCGAGAATGTCTCATGACAGTGACGTAAGCGAGTGCGACGTTCGTGACAACAGCTGTGTGCAGATCAACAATGGATCATATATCGAGTACAGGAGAGAGTATGAGCGTGCAGCGTTTAAAACGTGGAAGTACTTACTTTGAGTTTGATTCCATAAAAAGTGACAAAAACATTAGTGTCCGTCGTTCGTGGGAAGAAAACTTCTTTTTACACCGAAAAAAACCCTAAACAAGCTCCGAGTGCGCAACGACGTAATGGGAAATTCACAGAGAAATTCGCAGATTCTTCACCTGACCGCTGCGGCACACCTGCACCAGAGCACACGTCCGCCTACCCCACTCCTGCTTTACAGGTGAAAATAGAGCAA
Source organism: Simochromis diagramma (assembly GCF_900408965.1). Taxonomy (NCBI): domain Eukaryota; kingdom Metazoa; phylum Chordata; class Actinopteri; order Cichliformes; family Cichlidae; genus Simochromis; species Simochromis diagramma. Next base: position 13,085,529 of record NW_024386831.1, read on the forward strand.
CAGGACCGCTAGTCTTTGATTTTATTTATTTTCTGCTGTGTTTTACTTGCATCTATTTGAAAGACTGAGTGTAAACACAAAAAATATTTTATATTATGTGCTGGAATGTGCAGAAAATAGGTTTAAATGTTAATTTAAATAATTAAATTTTTGCTTGATGCATAAAGTTAAAAGATTAAAACTGATAAAACAAGTTAAAAAAAGAGACTTTTCCATTTGATTACATTTTGTATGATGGATTATGCAGAAAAAGTAGAATTGGGCTGAAAGATCTATCGCTTTATCACCTATTCAGGTTGTAAATTGTGTTTTTAAAAAGTAGCTAAGTAACTAAGTAATTAATTACTTTTGAAAACAAGTAATCAGTAAAGTAACAGGATTACTTTTTTGGGGACGTAATCAGTAATTAGTTACTGATTACTTTTTTCAAGTAACTTGACCAACACTGTTCAAGGGGTTAGCTAGTGCTATTAAAGGCTGTAGCAAACCAACATAAGTAACGTAAACTTGGCTAACAACAAACCTGACTTGACAGTATATTTATTATATTGTATAAATTAATAAAGAAAACACGTGAAATGTTGATGGGGGGGGGGGATTTATACAATCAAGGACCTTTTTTCCCCACACTTGAAAGCTATGACATCACAACAAGAATATAACTATTACGATGCAAGAACAAAACCAACATGTGAATATCAGCTACACTATGCTTGGACACGAATACCAGCACCCAGCATACTAAAAGCCCAGCCTGGTGGCACTGATGACAATGCTGTGCACACAATTATTATTATTATTTGTCTCCTGAGACCACTGGCTTGAAACTGCAGTAAATTGAGCCAATTTTGAGGTGTACAAATGAGTTCATTTGTGTTGGTAAACCAATTACCAATCCCGCCCCTGTATAAAACCAATCCACCAGAACTGAAAACTACCCACAGAATATGTTTGGGTTTTCCAAGCGATTAAAATTATGTAAGTTTGATAAAACTTGCATTTCTTTTCTGACTAAAATAAATATTGCACTCAGCAATAGCTTTTATAGGGTTGTATGTACGTACACTGCTCAGTGACGACTGAAACCGACACCAGCTCTGTCTGAGCAGCTTTATTGATATTGAGCTGTACTCTAACAATGTGCTGCCCTGGTGCTGCAGGCCTCGCATGACAACGTCAGACGTCAGTTGTTGGGTGACCTCTGCGTGTGCTGCCCCCGCTCTGTGCATGTTTGTATTTCCGCACTAACAAAGACCACATGTCCCGACAAAGAAAGGACAGTCTGCAACATTCACCACATGCTGTACAAACTCCCGGCGTGGGACATTTTTCATTCATGGACAAAGCAAAAACATTCAACGTGTTTCTTTTCGTTTTGCATTTGTGAAATGAAAAGAGCTAAATTAACTATTATAAAGCAGTGTGCGTGCAGGCGATGCTGTGACTCACTGTTTAGCAGTTTTTTGAGGGCAACAGAATGAAAAGTGGAGTAATAACAAAACAAGCTTTATCGACACAGGCGAAACTTGTTAATATAATCAGTTCCTCGCTGTTTGTTTTGGATTTTGAAGACAATAAGACAAATGTGACAGTGTTGTCCTTGAATAGTGAGGGTTTAAAGATAAATCTGCCTGAAAATGGTGGAGAGGGAAAAACATATGTTTGTCCTTTTTGTCAGAGATACCCAGACAAACAGACAAAATGATGCCACGAGAAATTTGTCCTGCTACAAATGAAGATTGGCAGCATAAAAAACCCATCAGACAGCTGCAACATCAATAGTGAATGTCAGTTTCAGTCCTTCGGTGTCAAACAATGGGAGGTTCTCAACACAAACACGGGCGCTGTGTTTTTCTGCTGACGGCAGCCTCGGTCGACCGGGCGCGGGACACGCTTTGCACTTCGTGAAGGGGAGGAATGACTCTCGACTGAAAAGCTTTTCATCACGTTACAATTAAAACCCAGCTAAACCCAACAAGTTCACCAGGGACCGATTAAAAGCATTTGGGATATGAATGAGGTCATTAACTAAAGGAGATGTAAATAAGCCAATGAAGAATTAACAGATTTTCATTACAAAATTCTAATTACGAAAGCAGCTTTTTCAATTTGAAAGCAGGGAATGAAAAGTATCTTCAATATATACATAAAAAACATCATCTGGATTATTTTAGTGATTATTTAGCTAGATAAGGTGTTGAAACCGGTACACAAAGAATGTTGCGTAAAGATGCAAAGTTATTTTTAGTAAAACTCAAGAGTTGAAAAGGTTAATAAGGAAGTGGAAGAACAAGCAGCTTATCCCTGGGAGATGCAGATTGCTCAGAGGAGGGAGTCGAGTACTCCTCTGCTACCGCACGTCTCCATCTTGCACGCCTCCTCTCTCCTGGGCCTGTAGCTGGCCGATGGCTGCAAAGACTGTTTTAATACAGGAGGTAGATTCTCTGGAAAATGCTGCCTGCAGCCCATCAGTCCCCTGCTCCCCTTCAAAATCACACTGTAAAAAATATCAACTCTTCTACTGCCCTACCAGCTGCAGCTGGATTATTGTTGACAAGCCCAACATGTAGTCAGCATCACACACACATTATGTCATTTCGATATTGGCTCACGTCGAAGCCTCAGCAGTGAATGAGTCATTAACATCCCCCTCAGTTTGATATTTTGCATGTTTGAGCTGAAGCCAACCGGCTTTACGTAGCCCACTGAATGTGCCACATACCAGTTCAAAGCAGCATGTTGGCAAAACCCATCGAACAAAAACAATTATTTTAGCAGATTGTTATCATTCCTCATAACAGCTGCTGCGCCCCGTCGGCCAGCGGATACTACAGGCTCCAACATCCGCTGTTCTTTGTGTTTAAATCTGGCCAACAAAAAGGGGCTGCGCTAAGGGGGAAACAACACAAGTTTCAGGTTTCATGGAAGAGGACGGTCCGATCCGGCATCGTGCTTCCTGTTTCATGCCTCCGGAGGCAGCCACTTGGAAGTCCACTGTTTAGTCTGTAACCATAATGAAAAACTCCTGACTGTGTCCCTGTGCACACAAAACAGTACACCACTGAAAAGCCCTCCACTGATTTAGCACTGCACTGCTTTAACACAGTTCTTTTATTTATTCTAATTAGAGAATGCTTTTTTCTGGTCAGTGCAATACAAACGTGACAGTTTGGTTAGAGATTCAAGTGTGTTGTGCAGGTAGCAGATAATGTAGCCACATGCAGAGATAAGGAGCAGGTTACAGATGTCTGTCAAGCTCACTTCTTTTCAACTGCACACCTCCAGCCTACACTGACTCAAGAGGCACTGAAGGGAATTCAAAGGGATTTTTTTTTTTACCTTTACATGAGTGCTCCTCCCAATATGTAACCACACACTGATGTGTAAAATTGACAGAATTCCCCTTTAAGACTTTTTTTGTCCATTAAAAAGAGATACTGATCACTCCTGGCGACAATGGCCAAGAATCAATCTCTTAAACAATCTGTAATTATCTTATGAAATCATTCTGTGCACGCCAAAAGTGATCGATTGATGCTCTAGTGACCAATCAGCAAAGCAAGCCTTTGTTATAGCAGAGATTTTGGCCCGTCACAGAAAGAGAAACCACAGGCTGTATATAAAAAATGGCTGTAGGTGGCCACCGTGATGTCACCCCTTTGTTCGTGCCATCTCGTTCTAAAACCAGACACAAAGAACAGGGGATGTCTCTGAGAAATCAGGGGACACTGGGTGCTCATGCAGCCGTGATAGATCACCGCCCTGCTTTATAATTGTTTTCAACTCTAATGGGGACTGTAATTTACAAAATAAACATAATGTTGTTTTCAGTAGGGTGTGAAACTGGAGGTTGAGACCATGAAATCATCAGGAAGGTGTCTACTGAGGCCATTTGAGTGGGTTTTTTTCCTGTAGGCTTTTTCACAGTCTAACCAAAGAAGTCCCCAACTGCTGGCCATTACTTGACTCTGCTTTACAGTCTAAGGAGAATCCATAGGAACTAATAACAAGGCGCCGTTACGCGTCAGTGTCCCGTAAGCCATTACAGAGACAATGAGCCAGCATGATCAATGCGCCCGAAGCAGCTAAACAAATTTCAGCCATTGTTGATTTTATTATTTACACGTGTGCTTTCTGCGACTTGTCAAAGTGTCTTGTTAATGAAACAGTCGATTGCTTTTCCCTCGGTTAATGCAAAATCCAGGAACGGAACAAAAATGAATAAACACGACTAAAGAAATAATGCGTGGAAGCATTCTGGATATCACATCATGCATAAAAACACACAAAAAGAAACAGTTAAGGCTTTTTCTTGCCCTTTTAAATCACATCACAACAAATTTGCCACCTAAATTGTGGACCTGTTAAAAGTAACTGCATGCCAGCTGCGGTGTTTTCCTCTGTAACGATGTATTCTAAAGTTCAGCTCCAAGTTTCAGCAGTCTAAAGGAAGGGCTCGTGTTACTTTCCAGCAACGCACACTAATGGAAAAACCACTAGACAGAGAACTAAAAGGTGCACTCTCTCCTAGAGCCTCCAACAAACCCCGAGCTGCATCTGATTGGACAAACAGCTCCTGTGCTCTCTGCCCACGAATTTAAAATCAAAACCATCACAGTGGCTGCTGTGCAGACTTTCCTGTATATAACAAATAGTTCAGCAAACTGTGCTTCTAGCACTATTTGAAGGAAGAAATGCTATGAACCTTCTTTATTTTGATCAAAACACCGATTTGAATAAAGTAGTCGAAACCTCAATTCTATGCAAAGAAGAAGAAGACAATTTGAAGCCCTCTGCATGGGCAACAACTGAGCGTGGAAATTATGAATCCTGTGGACATGTGCTTCTTATTAATTAAGTAAGGACACGACAAAGTTGGAGTCTTTTCAGAACCGACTTGGTCAGGTATTCTTGTCAGATGGCAGTAACACAAACCTGTCCATTAAAACAAAAGCGATGCTCTGCATCCATCACTGACACACCAGCATTTAAAGCGACTGAAGGGCTGCAGATCCTAAACATGAGCAATCAATCAAAAACATCCCCTCAGGCCTGTGCTGACAATATATTGATCCCTTTATAATCGGTGAAGCTTTTTATGATTTGGCAGTGCTATAAATTTTGAACCCGTCACCAAACCGGTCAATACAGCACAGGGCTATATTCAACAAATCTCTGTATTTCCCTTTAGAAATAGTTGCGAGCTTCTGCTGCGTGGTGTAACGGATGAGACTGCCCTGGGAGCCTGACAGAAAGATCCCATTTTCTTGTATCTACAAGTTCAAAATTAGTCCTGGCAGAGTACAAGCAGACTGACAAGACTGTTCAGGACTCATTACAGACTCTGTTAGGCTTTCGTAATGAGTAATTCATTGCTCTGCTTGGTAATTGTAATCAATTCTTAAAGAATAAAGTGTGAGAAGTGAGAGAAGGAGGGAAAAAAAGTGTTCAGACCAGGTGGTTTCAGCGCCGCTTTGAGCAAAAGCTCTCATCAGACATGACATATTGGCGGTGACACTAAACACAGCTAATTACTGCTAATGAGAGGCTTGGACTGATGTTGTCACCAGCTGGGAACATTGCTTCCACCTACAACTAATTCTAGTTTCCACCATCTTTTTTCTGTGGTCGTTTTTGTTTTGTTTTTTGTCAAAAGTTTCCACAACTAAATGGAAAACACTGGAAGATCATCCAACATATTTTTCCTGCGCTAGCCTGCAGACATGATTTGAGTCCTTTGAGTATTGAAAACTGGAAGAAATGCATTGTGGATGCGTTCAGTTTGCAGCAGGCACATAAAAATAGAAGAAGCCAGGCGTTAAGTCACACCTAATCATCTCGTGCTGCTCTACAGGTGAGATAATGGAAAGAATTTTAGTTTGTGAATTTAAATTGCTGAGCCGAGTCTTCATATGCAGTGACCTTTTGTATTTGTTTTGCTGGGAACCTATTAAAAATGTAATTAAAAAGGCAGCCCGGCACGACTCCCTGTGGTGAATGCACAATTATCAGCTTCAGAATAAGTTCATACTCCAGGCGGCCGTCGCAGGCACATTCAAAATGAAAACGTGACAAGATAAGGCTGTTACAACATTTCCTGCTTTTGCATCCAGTGTTATTATGGATTTCTAGAGGAGAAGGGCGTGAGCCGAGCAGGAAGGCTTTGTGAAGGCGTGCTAGTGTACTTCTCTCACTGGGTGCCCTGGTTCTGCCTGATTCAGCAGTCTTAGCTGGTTTATTTTCACCGTGGTGCGAGGGGAACCTTTGAATTGCAGTGGAAGGAGATGAGAAGGTGAGAAGCTCCATTAGGATATGCCTGGTTCTTTCTCCTATATCATAACAAGCTCTGTGTCCATTTTGTGGCACACTTTCAGTCAGAGTGATGAACATTTCAAAAACAGAAAGGAGGAGCAAGTCTAAATGTTGACAAATGATGAAACACAGAATGGGCTTTGCGTGGAGTCATAAATGCTGTATGTGGCTTGTAATAAACACTGGAAGGAATTCATCATTTTTCTGCCACATCTGATATTTCAAAAACCGCCTGGCTCATTCCGGGCGGAGGCGGGCGTCTAAATCCAATGATTACACAGCAAAGATTACAATGTGACTTGTGCAGTTGCACACTATAAGCTCAGAGTGAGTGGTGCAGGGTAGATGGTGATTGTGTTTTACACTGATCTGAGGATTTTCTGGGCAGCCAGAGATGGGGATAAATTAGGGCAGCACAGAGAGAGGGACATCCTGTCAGGTGCAGGCCCGGCTACTGGGAATCTGCGGTGGTCTCAGGGTGTCAGGTCGAGCGAGGTTCAAATGGAGATGGAGAGCGTGGCGCACAAACAAAGTGGAAAGGAAAGGAAAGTGTGCGTGTGCGAGTGGAGCTGCACCCCTGCACTTCATCCCCATTACAGTCAATGCAATAGTCGATACAAATGAAATTACTACAAGGCTGCAGAGTTCAGTGTTGTGGCTCAAGAATAGCAGTTGAGTGCATGATACTTGTGTGAGCATGTGATGAGGGCTGTGGCTACAACATATTAAAGGATGGTGAAATATTCCATTTCTTGTTGTTGTCAACAAATTGCATTTTTCAGTAGGTAAAAAAAATAAAAAGGGTTCAGCCCTTCCAACAGTCCTCCCTGTTGTCTTGAAAAAAATGGGTCACAAAGACAGCTGTGGCTCAGGAATTTTCACAGTTAAGGCATAATACTAAAAAACGGGAGTAAATAGTGGATTTAGTCTGGGACTATTTTCAGCAGTGGATTAATACATATTCTACTGCCCTAGTGAGCGTTAACGACACTCACTGCCAATCTAATAAAAGAGTGATCTGCTTTTTTTTGGACAGCAGTGGCACAGAGAAGTGAATTATCAGACTGTAGGTCAATGGGGGAATAACTGTGTCTGGTCATTGTGTGCTTTTACGGGACTTTTGCTCAAAAATAAAACACGGAATCATCCTTAAAAGAGAAATGAAAGTGGTGACTCGGGTTTGTGTCATCAGACTGTGTCGACCAGTTTCACAAAGCCTGAAAAACAAGCTTAAAAAATAGCAGAGCTGTACAGTAGTAAATCTACTAGTAAATTTATGAATTGTTCAGCCTCCATTGTCTAGACGGCATAAACTATTCATACAGCAAGAGGAAGGGTAGGAAGAATTAACTTCGATCACATATAAACTGATGATGAAGTATTACAGGAGCGAGTACAGCAATAAAATGAAGAAGTTACACCAAACAAACAATCAAATAACAGGAAACGACATCAGCTTCTCCCGAGGGGAAGCCAATGCTGCCTGTAGGCGCATGTAAGAAATCAGACTGACGGACAACCTTTACATAATCTGTGAAGCGTTATAACTTGTTTAACAAATAAAGTTCATATCTGCCTCATTCTGAGCCTTTCAGTGGAGGAAGGCAACAGTGCTTGTGTGGTTTTAACTAAACACATACACATAACAACCAAATACCACGCACATTTGCCAGCAGTGCCTTCGGTGATAGTGAGAATCGATTCTTTGAAATAAATGCAGCTGATAAACTACAAACTTACAGTGACACCAGCCCAAGTGACAGCACCAGTGCAGCTTGAAGCACTTCCCGTGACTGTGCGTGGCGCATATGGAGAGTCCATCACAAGGCAGGAAATCTGGTCTCCCAGCGCAGCTCTTGGCCAAAGCCTGCGCCTCGTCCAACTTCTCGCTCTTCGGACACTTATGTGCTCCCGAGGCAGCCATGCCAACATTTCCTGTATCAAAGGGGGAAAAAAAATAAAACACGCACTCAGGCTCCTCTGAGTAACCTACAACATAAAGGCCAGTGACCGAGGCGATGTTTACGGTCCGAGTCGCCCCGTAGAGCTTCTCTGCTGGAAGACAGACGCGAAACGAAACACGGTGGCTGGATGTGTGAATCCAAAGCAGCTCGGTTTACACAAAGGGTGGCGGCATATCCTGTAAAAGTCGAAGGGCGTCAGTCAAACGAGGAGGCAAGGGGTGGGTAATGTCATGTGCAAAGCCTCCCGTGATCGTGATCCACACATTTCTCCATCCACCCCTCGCGTCGGGAAGCTCCTCTGTGCCCCTGGTGACGCGCGTACGGAACAACGGCGCGCATCTGAACTTCATCACACAACGGGAGGAGTCCACAAACACAAAGCCAGCTGCTCTGCACACTTCAAACACACACACAGGCTTTCATCAGACCCTCCAAAAAAAAAAAAAAAAAACTTCAAAAGATCAACGTCTGACTATGACATTAATATATTCCGCATTTCACCCAAGAGTAGCATTTTGATTGGTGGTTTTGATTCATGAAAGTCTGTTGCTAGATCTCGTACTATTTATTCTTAACACCTACGCGTGGGCGTGCGTTATTTAAGTGCATTAACGGTTTCAGAAACTCTGCGGATCGGGGACAAATAAATAAATAAATACAGAAAGAAAGAAAGAAAGAAAGAATATGGAGCAATACATCAACACAAGCCAGCTGCTCAGCGTGGAGTGTTTTTACCGCTAGGTGGCAACCCGAACATCTGTTCATTGCTGGACGTGGGATGGGATTTGCTTGAGAGTGAGCCATTGATTTCTATAAACGCAATTTAGAGTTGCGCGTCTCCCCCGGCTCTCCTGTGTCACCGCTTCGGCTGAGTCAGCAGAAAACACAGACCCAAGGAGACCCTGTGGACAAGTGACGTGGAACCCCGTGAAGAAGCCAAATAAAAGCGGTGCACAACGCTACACTTAAACATATTCAAGCCCCAAAATGCCTGCTTTAAGTAATCTGATTACATGTTACATATATAAATATAATGTAAAATTTTAAATTTACTTGAAATATATATATTCAGTTTATACCGATCACACTTTCCTTAATGATTCATTATTTGACTAAATAAACTTTAGATTTTAGATATTGCATCATTTTGATGAGGACCAATCATTCATCTTTTTGTATAAATCACAACAGATCAACACCTGATTGTATAATGTCTTTATTGGAAGAGTCAGATTATACTGTGCAATATCATTAGTGACAACCAGGAAAAGCAAAGAGTTAATTTACATTCAAACGTTAGCATTTTATGTGCCATATATGTTTTTGGTAAACAATTTTAAAAGCACAAACTTAAGTAAAGACATTTTATTCACAATTATTAGAGTTTTATTTCCTCTGTAGAGCTTCATCTGCTGCAATACATTCGCTGGCTTCAAAGCCTGGTCAGGTTTGTTTTTCACTGTGGCCACTCCTAGTATTGTGTCCACCTCCGTGTGTGAATAAAGTAGACAAAATATAAGAAATGATAATACAGTCAAACTGTACAAACTGTCAGTAAGATCAAAATAAAACGAGGCTGCAGTTCAAATCCAGTCTGAGTGATGTTGTTATCCTTTGGGCTTTTAAATCTGTATCTGTTGGTGCTGAATGCCCATATTTGTTGAGGGGTCTGGCTTTGCAGTGTCCAAATCATACTTCCCCCATGGGGACAATAAAGTATCTGTCTGTCTATCTACAGACAACACTGCCCAGCCTCTCCACAGTGGTCTGGTCCACCAGAGACAGAATGACTAAGTGCTTTGCTGAACGCAACAGGAGGTCCCTCCTCCCCGCAGTCATCCATCTCTGCTGAAGATGTATAATTTCTTCCTTCTGTTATTCTTATCAGCTGACATTTCACGTACACTAAGATGACTTGCTTCCTGCAAATATCCCCAGTACTGTGCTGTTCATCTACTCCCGTCACACTTTTCTTTCAGTTTATTTTTCCAAATTATGGTTAATTTTCCTTAAAGCGCATGCTGTTTTACTCCTGAAAATTTGCACTATTACTTTTTTGGATCAATCTATTGTATCAATCTTTATTACTGCTACTAATACACAATAGACACTGTTTTTATTAGTATTTCATGTTGAACATATTCATCTATGAGGTGAGCAATTTTCCTGTCACAATAAAAAAGAAATGCGGTTTGCAAAGACAGGTCGTCTTTTTTTGGTTTAAGGTAAATGCATTTAGTTTTACAGGTGCTTCTTATTATTTGATTATGCAAGTCAACATTTAATCAGCTTGTAAACTCAGAAGTGCATTAACACATTAAAGTTGAAATGTTGTTTACAGCTGGCTGCGGACTTTCTTAATCACTTCCCTCCACTTTTGGATTGGTGGGCTGCCGCTGGCCACCAGCTTCCTGAGCAAGTGGCAGGGCTGCAGGCTGGGCACATCAGGGTGAGCCTGGTAGTAGTGCTCGAGCCTCTCAAGGACTTTGTTTAGGCCAACTGTGGCAGCGTAAAACATGGGGCCTCCGCGGTGTCTAGGCCAGCTGTAGCCAAACACGTAAATGACGTCGATGTCTTCAGGCCCTGCGGCTATTCCGTCCTCCAGGATGCGGAAGCCCTCATTGATCATGGAATAGAGGCAGCGCTCCAGCACCTCCTGGTGGTCTATGCGGTGTGCCACCAAGGCGTGCCGGGCTCGGTACTCGTCCAGGAAGCTGTGCAACCAAGGGTCAGGCTTAGCCACCTGACTGCCAGGTTTATCATACTGATACCACCCTCTGCCTGTTTTCTGACCAAACCGTCCCTGCTCGCAAAGCAGGTCTCCCAGGGGGCTGTACCTACGACCTTGTCGGAGCCTCGTTGGCTGTCCCGTTGTCGGGTCGGGCATTGCCAAGCCATCAGCCATCCTCACTTTCCAGCCCACATCAAGCCCAGAGAGGTCAGACATTCTGAACACACCCATGGCAAACCCAAACTCCTCCAGCACTTGATCCACAAACTCAGGTGTGGCTCCCTCTTCCAACAAGAAGAGGGCTTGTTCCAAATACGGCTTCAGCATGCGGTTCCCCACAAAACCCCGACAATTTCCAACCGCCACACTGACTTTCCCAATTTTCTTTCCCAGTTGCATGGCAGTTGCCACAGCAAGAGGAGAGGATTTTGGCCCATAAACCACCTCCAGCAGCTTCATGACGTGGGCTGGAGCAAAAAAGTGCATCCCAACCACAAGCTCTGGGTTGCGGGTTTGACAGGCCAGCTGGTCGATATCTAATCCAGAGGTGTTTGAGCACAGGAACGTGCTAGGTTTACAAACAGCGGACAGCTGCTGAAAGACCTTCTTTTTCAGAGCCATGTCCTCAAACACAGCTTCGATGACAAGGTCGACATCTGCTACCGACTGGATGTTACGGCCGTAATTGATCTTGTCTAGAGCAGGAGCGACCCCACGTCTCTTAGCCCCTCGCTCCAACATGCCTGATATTGCCTGCTTTGCCTCCATCAGCTGCTTCTCTTGAGTCTCCACAGCTACTACAGAGAACCCTGCCTGTGCAAGGGCAACAGTTATGCCTCTTCCCATGGTGCCAAGACCTGAAACGACAAAAAAACAAAACAAAACCAAAAATCACGCTGACTATAGGGGGGAAAAAAAAATATCGGAACCAACAGCCATGCAAATGCCAGAGACATTTCTGTTAAATTACAGGATATAAATATATACACGGAACATTTTGTGCAATGCTAGACTGTAAATAGTTTTACATTGGCAGCATAGCGTTTTTCCAAAGCCTGCAATTTTAATACACAAGCTGCTGAGCTTCACATATCCAGATTGTCATACATCCAAGCCTCGCGGCAGGGAAGAGACATCCATTAAAACTCAGCTGAAGTGTAAACAAGGGCTTAGTTTCCATAGGCAACCTGGATGTGGAGATGCCACTCGGATAGTGAGATGAGTCAATGTGCTTGTGATAAATGAAAAGCTTGGGACAAGTAGAAATTAAAAGCCACAAAAGCCCTTACCAATCACAGCTGCTTTATGTACAGGCCTGGGCTTGCTTGTATCCCAGCGGGCTCCACTGGGCATGCTCCACCTGCCGACGGCTCTCTGAGCAAAGAAAAAGTACTGCAGAGCGCGGGCCTGGCCAGAGGTGAAGAGAGTAGCCATCAGCTCTCTCTCCCGCTCCATTCCCTGATTGTAGGGCAGGGTGGCCGCTGCGCGCACCGCCTGGACACACGCAATTGGTGCTATGGCTCCACGGGCAGTCCGGCGCACCCTCTGCATCACTTCCTCAAACAGAACAGCCACATCAGAAGGGCACAGACACGGATATGTGCTTATACGACGTGCATCCAGCGGCTGATCTGCAGGGGGGAAAAGAAAAAAAAAAAAAAAAAAAAAAAAAGAGAAAGAAAGAAAAAAAGGACGATGTGACCCCAGCCGAATGATCGCCTGCTTTCAGCTTCGTCACACTTCTGACAGCTAAACCTGTAGTCTGCAATTACATTTCTGATTTCTGTACAGATGCCTCTGCACAATTCAACTTTTCAAACCGAAAAGTGCCTCCCATCTTCCAGAGGTACCACTCTTTTCCACTTTCTCAAATTTATCAACCAGCACTCAGCACACACAGTCCAGGTGTAATTGGTTTTTCAGTCACACTCATCCACTCAATCACTAGATAGCCCGGTAGCTTATACGTGCAGAGGGATTTGACAGACCATTTCCAGATAATGGGAGGGACCTTGCCAGTTTACTGTTACCATTCACCTTGAATAACGCAGATCTGAAACAGAATGAAAAGCAAAATAGACAAAATAGCAGGTAAATTTCCAACTGTGAGAGCAAAGAAGAGAGGGGGGATAAACTGAATTCGCAATCCTTTGAGCAACATCATTTTTCCCCCCCACAAGCCAAATTACATGAAAAGATTTAATATAAAGATACTAAAACTTTCGAACGTAAGATTTCCCATCTGATGTGATTCAAGCCTGAGGAACAATGACTGTGAAGAAGATGACCACTCGGCTAAAACCTTGTTAAAAATCTTAATTCCCATTCCCGTCTCCTCTGACGTGATTACATGGGACAGTAGTCAGAATCCTTCACAGCTCCACTGAATTACACTCAGCCATGGGTCTGAGCCAGAAACTGGGTCACCATGGCAAAGCTTAAAGGGACAGTGGCCATATTTGATTATGAGTATCCACTTAGTCCAATAAGGAGGTATTTTGCCTAAAACAACATACTGTAAGTGTGGAATGACTTATGAGGGTCGTTTTAAACCAGTTTAATGCACATTCTGTCTACAATAAATGTCTGTGAAGTATTGTGTGTCAGTGCAATGCGATTCCTGTGTAATTTAGGAGAGTATTATTGAAGCGCTTAATCTGTAAATGGTCGAGCTGTGGATTTGTTGCGCAGCGGTTGGGAATCCTGGCCATCCTCACAGATGTAGCGGGACAGATGTTGCAACCGCTGGGGTAAAAAAGTTAATCTCGTCACCAGCCTCGACTGGCGAGCTTGCGTGTATATGGTGTGTGTGTGAGTGTGTGTGTACATCTGCGAGGCCACACGTGCATCAGTTTAAGTGCAACTGCTGTTTGGATAAATATGTACCCACACACTGTGTGCACAGACTGATTGTACTCCGTGGGTATCGTCAGCTGCTCGTCTAGATGTCACAAACAGTCACGCTCGGTTTGTAAATTTAATTGCACATTTCTCGTCCCTACTTAACACCCCTGCTAATCAACCTAAAAGACTGGAGTATCTGTTAAAAACCTCCACAGATTCGGTCCGATCTCCTCAAATCTCCCATCTTGTACGCCGTTGGCTTCTCCGTCTGACTCACTCTAAGCCTCGGCTTTACCAACAACACTCACTTCCTCACCCACTCAAAGTCAACTTGGCAGTAGAGTGCGGAGGGGAAAAAAAAACCATTTGTGTAAAAAAAAAAATGTTTAAAAAAAAAAGCACAGGACTGCAATCATCTTTTGATTGTAAATCAAACCTAAAGACTTAACTGTTGACGTTTTGTGCAGATGTAGTGAGATTGCTGCCAACATAAATGCCTTCGAAATGAGCCGTCACTGCCAAGAAATCTCACCAGAGATGAAGATGACATCTCTGGAATAAAAATAAATAAATAAATAAAAAATCTAGCACGCACCCTACAGGGTAGTCATGAAAACATCATCTCACGTTCCTTTCGTGGAGAAGAAACATAAGCTCTCGCAGGGCTATGCCGAGGCAGGACTAAACAAAATGTACCTTCCCCTCACCGAACCACACAGCAGAGTGGGTGGTGCGTGCATTATTCTGCAGTACTAGAGGGAATATAACACTCATAAATGCTCAAATGAATAAAGGGAATAGGACATTCTGATATGCCTCTCCGCTTTCTTGCTGAGTGTTGGATGAAAGGTTTCATAGTACTTGTGTCTGTATGCCTAATATGAGGTTGCTTAGCTTAGCACAAAGACCGGTAAAAATTGAGGCTTTTTTCCAAAAAGTAAACTAGATGACTGAAAAATTTTGTCATACTTTTTCATTCAGGCTGAGTCTACCAATGTTTTCTGTCACTATTTATCACCATCTAGCAAATATGAATGGGCCGCTCTTTCCACTGACTGATAAATCATCCTAAACTACGGGGATGTGGCACACTTCGCAGCCCATTCAGCGAGTAAATGAGGCTGGTACGCACGTGTGGGGGAAATCCTCATCCTCCAAAACGACTGGTGAGGGCCCGTTATGAATATTCTAAGAAAGTTTGTCCCTTTTCGCCCTTCTGAATAATACAGCAAAAGCAGTGAAGACATCAGAGCACATCTGACAGATCCATGAAACATTTATGGCTTCTGTGGTGAAGGATCTGGCTGCTGCATTTTCTCCTTCCTTTTACTTCCACAACCTACATATCAGCGCTTCTTGATGTCAGACTCGCCTAAAATAACTGCTCTAGGTGGAATTTCTTCCCTGCTTCCACAGAATCAATTTTTAAACCAGTGAAGAGAGAGAGAGTATAATAAGCCAGTGAGTACCATTTGCTTCTTTTTTCCCCTTCATCCACATCTCACCTGCGACTCGCTGGGCAAACTTCACAGCTACATTCACAGCGTCGTGATCAGTAATCTGGTCCACTAATCCGAATTTCAGTGCCTCTGCGGCAGTCACGTGGCGACCTGTGGGAGACATGAGTGTCGTCAAGGCTCCATATGAATGATACGATGAACATAATATGAATTAATGAGGACCGTTTCAGGTGACCTTGGCATTTAGACGCTTAGCTTAAAACCACATCATCTCCTATTTTAGTTAAATAAAGGCAATGTCTCACAAAACTAAATAGCATAATAGAGTAAAATAGACTTTAAAAAAAAAAATCAAAAGATGAAGAATTATAGTTTGTGAAGAACATTTCAGACATTCTGAACAGGGCAGTGAATCGCTCCTGCAGCATCACATAGTAAAACGTTAATTCATGCTGACCTCTGCTGGTCATCAATGTAAACTGTCTCCTGGTTTATTTTGATTTTATTTTCAGTCACATGTGGAAAAAAAAAAAAAAACCCTTGCTGTTTCCATAGGAATTACAGGGGTAAGTAGCAGACAGGTGCTGCTAAACAAATACAGTTAAATAAATGATCATTAGCAAGTGTGAGCATTTCTATGAAAGCAGGAGCTTTGGCAGACTGCCAACATCCAAACAAATTCACCTCAAGGTCATAGCGTGCAACAATCAGAGAAACAGCAAAAAATAAAAAATAAAATAAACCAACGTAAGAGCAACATCTTAGGCCTTAGTTTGTTCGTTAAATATTAAAGTCATGGTTGTACAATCAGAGACACACTGAACAAATATGACTTGTTTGGTTTCCAGGAGAAAGCCTCTTCTCTCCAGAGGCAGCACGGCTCTGTTTGCAGAATTGCATCTGAACAAAACATAAGACTTCTGGAACAATGTCATTTGGACAAACAAGACAAAGTGGAGATGTTTGGTCATAATGCACAGAAAACAAAACACAGCAAATCAGCACAAACACCTCACAACAACAGTTAACCACTGTGGTGAAGGGCTGATCATTCAGACTCTGTATACCAAAGTATTCTAGAGTCAAATGTGAGGCTCTCTGTCCGTGAGCTAAAGCTCGGCCAAAATTAGGTCATTGAACTGGACGATGAGCCCAACCACAACAGCAAATCTACAGCACTTGCTGTAGGCCCAGTGACTAATATGCTGTGTTGAGACCTTAAGAGAGCTCTGCATACTCAAATGCCAGCAAACCTCAATGAACTGAAGCAATGTTGTAAACACATGATGTGAGAGGCTGATAATGTCTAACTATTGCCTCTATAGGTGGTTCTACAAGCTACTGAATAGTTTCTCATTAGTTTTTAGCAGGACTGCATACAGTGACATGTCTGGGTGCTTTATTATCAAACGTTTTAGGACGTGCTCTTCTTCAGAAACCAAAAGTTGCTGGGAGTCGCCAAGTTTAGGAAACTTTATTAATCAAAGTCAGACAGTGTTAACTTCTTTCTGCTACCTGTGGTGATGAGGTCCAAGGCAGCCGGGACACCGATGAGCCTCGGCAAACGTTGGCTTCCCCCTGCACCAGGCAGCAGCCCCAGAGTCACCTCTGGAAGTCCCACTCTGGCCTGAAAAGACATAAAGGCAAAAAATTTGATAAACGGGACGTACTGAACTGTGGAGGGTTAGACATTAGAGAAAAATGTTTCTGGAAATATTCTTTGAATATGATATGTGTTATTCTGCCTGGCTTCTGTGAGTGACATAAATATCAAATGTATTCTGGACAGATAAAAACCTTTTCAAGTCTGACAGACAAACTCACTCTTTTTCTAGTCATTTGCAAATTTATTTAAAAAAAAACCAAAAACATTATTATGCAAAAGCTTCACAACATGCCAGATACTGACAGACATCGATGCGTTACATCGCTGACATTAAAGAGACACTGGCTGACAGGGACAGAGATCTGAAGCATGAACTAACTTTAGAGTGTGCGATCCGATAATGACAGCCAAGTGCCAACTCAAGGCCTCCACCTAAAGCGATCCCCTCTATAGCTGCCACCACGGGCTTGGAAGCAGCCTCGATGGCGTGGATCATCGGTATCAGGGGAGGCCCAGACATCTGTCCCCCAAACTCCTTGATGTCTGCTCCTGTTGCACAAATTCAAATCGACAAAATGATCAGAAACTTGGAGAAAGAAAGGTCATGAGAGATGGATATGCAGATCAGCAATTCATTATTTTGTGTGGCTCTTTTCTACTTTTCTCAACCTTGTCTGACAGATATATTTGGGTTTTAGTTGAGAAAAAACACGTTTCTCTATTTTTCATATTTTATAGAATGAAACACAACGGTTAAGCAAATAAGCTCCAAGTTAAATGATGGTGGACATAATGACACAAATAGTTGAAAAATGTACAGTTTAGGATTATTTCTATGTGAAATTATTTACTTCTGGTTTTGCTTTTGTGTTTACACCTGCAAATGCCATGTATTGTATTGTTTACTGCATTATGTGTATGCAACAAATCACCTTTTAATGATGGAATATTAACATTAAATTAATAAAAAGGGCAAAAAAAAACCTACTGAAAATGTGTTTATTTTGTTAGAG